>NW_027309792.1:0-2423750 GCF_047496795.1 Chiloscyllium punctatum | reverse complement strand
CCCTCTGTTTCAGCCCCTCTGTTTCTCGCCCTCTGTTTCAGCGCCTCTGTTTCTGCCCCTATATTTCAGCCCCTCTGTTTCTCGTCCTCTGTTTTAGCCCGTCTGTTTCTCGCCCTCTGTTTCAGCCCCTCTGTTTCTCGCCCTCTGTTTCAGCCCCTCTGATTCAGCCCCTCTGTTTCAGCCCCTCTGATTTAGCCCCTCTGTTTCATCCCCTCAGTTTCAGCCCCTCTGTTTCAGCCCCTCTGTTTCTTGCCCTCTATTTCTCACCCTCTGTTTCTCGCCCTCTGTTTCAGCCCCTCTGTTTTTCGCCCTCTGTTTCAGCCCCTCTGTTTCTCGACCTCTGTTTCAGGCTCTCTGTTTCAGCCCGTCTGTTTCAGCCCCTCTGTTTCAGCCCCTCTGTTTCGCGCACTCTGTTTCTCGCCCGCTGTTTCAGCCCCTTTGTTTCTCGCCGTCTGTTTCAGCCCCTCTGTTTCAGCCCCTCTGCTTCAGCCCCTCTGATTCAGCCCCTCTGTTTCTCGCCATCTGTTTCAACCCCTCTGTTTCAGCCTCTCTGTTTCAGCTCCTCTGTTTCAGCCCCTCTGTTTCTCGCCCTCTGTTTCATCCCCTCTGTTTCTCGCCCTCTGTTTCTCGCCCTCTGTTTCAGCCCCTCTGTTTCAGCCGCTCTGTTTCTCGCCCTCTGTTTCAGCCCCTCTGTTTCTCGCCCTCTGTTCCAGCCCCTCTGTTTCAGCCCCTCTGTTTCAGCCCCTCTGTTTCAGCCCCTCTGTTTCAGCCCCTCTGTTTCTCGCCCTCTGTTTCAGACCCCTCTGTTTCTCGCCCTCTGTTCAGCCCCTATGTTTCTCGCCCTCTGTTTCAGCCCCTCTGTTTCTCGCCCTCTGTTTCAGCCCCTCTGTTTCAGCCCCTCTGTTTCTCGCCCTCTGTTTCTGCCCCTCTGTTTCTCGCCCTCTGTTTCAGCCCCTCTATTTCTCACCCTCTGTGTCAGCCCCGTTGATTCAGCCCCTCTGTTTCAGCTCCTCTGAATCAGCCCCTCTGATTCAGCCCCTCTGTTTCAGCCCCTCTGTTTCAGCCCCTCTGTTTCTCGCCCTCTGTTTCAGCCCATCTGATTCTCGCCCTCTGTTTCAGCCCTTCTGATTCTCGCCCTTTGTTTTAGCCCCTCTGATTCAGCCCCTCTGTTTCAGCCCCTCTGATTCAGCCCCTCTGATTCAGCCCCTCTGATGCAGTCCCTCTGTTTCTCGCCCTCTGTTTCAGCCCCTCTGTTTCAGCCCCTCTGTTTCAGCGCCTCTGTTTCTCGCCCTCTGTTTCAGCCCCTCTGTTTCTCGCCCTCTGTTTCAGCCCCTCTGATTCAGCCCCTATGTTTCAGCCCCTCTGTTTCAGCCCCTCTGTTTCTCGCCCTCTATTTCTCACCCTCTGTTTCTCGCCCTCTGTTTCAGCCCCTCTGTTTTTCGCCCTCTGTTTCAGCCCCTCTGTTTCTTGCCCTCTGTTTCAGGCTCTCTGTTTCAGCCCGTCTGTTTCAGCCCCTCTGTTTCAGACCCTCTGTTTCTCGCCCTCTGTTTCAGCCCCTCTGATTCTTGCCCTCTGTTTCAGCCCGTCTGTTTCTCGCCCTCTGTTTCAGCCCCTCTGATTCAGCCCCTCTGCTTCAGCCGCTCTGATTCAGCCCCTCTGATTCAGCCCCTCTGATTCAGCCTCTCTGTTTCTCGCCCTCTGTTTCAGCCCCTCTGTTTCAGCCCCTCTGTTTCAGCCCCTCTGTTTCTCACCCTCTGTTTCAGCCCCTCTGATTCAGCCCCTCTGATTCAGCCCCTCTGATTCAGCCCCTCTGTTTCCCGCCCCTCTGTTTCAGCCCCTCTGTTTCTCGCCCTCTGTTTCAGCCCCTCTGATTCTCGCCCTCTCTTTCAGCCCCTCTGTTTCAGCCCCTCTGTTTCAGTCCCTCTGTTTCTCGCCCTCTGTTTCAGCCCCTCTGTTTCTCGCCCTCTGTTTCTCGCCCTCTGTTTCAGCGCCTCTGTTTCTCGCCCTCTGTTTCAGCCCCTCTGTTTCTCGCCCTCTGCTTCAGCCCCTCTGTTTCAGCCCCTCTGTTTCAGCCCCTCTGTTTCAGCTCCCCTGTTTCTCGCCCTCTGTTTCAGCCCCTCAGTTTCTCGCCCTCTGTTTCATCCCCTCTGTTTCTCGCCCTCTGTTTCAGCCCCTCTGTTTCTCGCCCTCTGTTTCAGCGCCTCTGTTTCAGCCCCTATATTTCAGCCCCTCTGTTTCTCGTTCTCTGTTTCAGCCCCTCTGTTTCAGCCCCTCTGTTTCAGCCCCTCTGTTTCTCGCCCTCTGTTTCAGCCCCTCTGATTCAGCCCCTCTGTTTCAGCCCCTCTGATTTAGCCCCTCTGTTTCAGCCCCTCTGTTTCTCGACCTCTGTTTCAGGCTCTCTGTTTCAGCCCGTCTGTTTCAGCCCCTCTGTTTCAGCCCCTCTGTTTCGCGCCCTCTGTTTCTCGCCCGCTGTTTCAGCCCCTCTGTTTCTCGCCCTCTGTTTCAGCCCCTCTGTTTCAGCCCCTCTGTTTCAGCCCCTCTGTTTCAGCCCCTCTGTTTCTCGCCCTCTGTTTCAGCCGCTCTGTTTCTCGCCCTCTGTTTCAGCCCCTCTGTTTCAGCGCCTCTGTTTCTCGCCCTCTGTTTCTCGCCCTCTGTTTCAGCCCCTCTGTTTCAGCCGCTCTGTTTCTCGCCCTCTGTTTCAGCCCCTCTGTTTCTCGCCCTCTGTTTCAGCCCCTCTGTTTCAGCCCCTCTGTTTCTCGCCCTCTGTTTCAGCCCCTCTGTTTCAGCCCCTCGGTTTCAGCCCCTCTGTTTCAGCCCCTCTGTTTCTCGCCCTCTGTTTCAGACCCCTCTGTTTCTCGCCTTCTGTTCAGCCCCTATGTTTCTCGCCCTCTGTTTCAGCGCCTCTGTTTCTCGCCCTCTGTTTCAGCCCCTCTGTTTCAGCCCCTCTGTTTCTCGCCCTCTGTTTCCGCCCATCTGATTCTCGCCCTCTGTTTCAGCCCTTCTGATTCTCGCCCTCTGTTTCAGCCCCTCTGATTCAGCCCCTCTGTTTCAGCCCCTCTGATTCAGCCCCTCTGATTCAGCCCCTCTGATGCAGCCCCTCTGTTTCTCGCCCTCTGTTTCAGCCCCTCTGTTTCAGCCCCTCTGTTTCAGCGCCTCTGTTTCTCGCCCTATGTTTCAGCCCCTCTGTTTCTCGCCCTCTGTTTCAGCCCCTCTGATTCAGCCCCTCTTTTTCAGCCCCTATGTTTCTCCCCCTCTGTTCCAGCCCCTCTGTTTCAGCCCTTCTGTTTCAGCCACTCTGTTTCAGCCCCTCTGTTTCAGCCCCTCTGTTTCAGCCCTTCTGTTTCTCGCCCTGTGTTTCAGCCCCTCTGTTTCTCGCCCTCTGTTTCAGCCCCTCTGTTTCAGCCCGTCTGTTTCAGCCACTCTGTTTCTCGCCCTCTGTTTCAGCCCCTCTGTTTCTCACCCTCTGTTTCAGCCCCTCTGATTCAGACCCTCTGTTTCTCGCCCTCTGTTTCAGCCCCTCTGTTTCTCGCCCTCTGTTTCAGCCCCTCTGTTTCAGCCCCTCTGTTTCAGCCTCTCTGTTTCTCGCCCTCTGTTTCAGGCCCTCTGTTTATCGCCCTCTGTTTCAGCCCCTCTGATTCAGCCCCTCTATTTCAGCCCCTCTGATTCAGCCCCTCTGTTTCAGCCCCTCTGTTTCAGCCCCTCTGTTTCAGCCCCTCTGTTTCTCGCCCTCTATTTCTCACCCTCTGTTTCTCGCCCTCTGTTTCAGCCCCTCTGTTTTTCGCCCTCTGTTTCAGCCCCTCTGTTTCTTGCCCTCTGTTTCAGGCTCTCTGTTTCAGCCAGTCTGTTTCAGCCCCTCTGTTTCAGACCCTCTGTTTCTCGCCCTCTGTTTCAGCCCCTCTGATTCTCGCCCTCTGTTTCAGCCCCTCTGTTTCTCGCCCTCTGTTTCAGCCCCTCTGATTCAGCCCCTCTGTTTCAGCCCCTCTGATTCAGCCTCTCTGTTTCAGCCCCTCTGATTCAGCCCCTCTGATTCAGCCCCTCTGATTCAGCCCCTCTGTTTCCCGCCCCTCTGTTTCAGCCACTCTGTTTCTCGCCCTCTGTTTCAGCCCCTCTGTTTCTCACCCTCTGTTTCAGCCCCTCTGATTCAGACCCTCTGTTTCTCGCCCTCTGTTTCAGCCCCTCTGTTTCAGCCGCTCTGTTTCTCGCCCTCTGTTTCAGCCCCTCTGTTTCTCGCCCTCTGTTTCAGCCCCTCTGTTTCAGCCCCTCTGTTTCTCGCCCTCTGTTTCAGCCCCTCTGTTTCAGCCCCTCGGTTTCAGCCCCTCTGTTTCAGCCCCTCTGTTTCTCGCCCTCTGTTTCAGACCCCTCTGTTTCTCGCCCTCTGTTCAGCCCCTATGTTTCTCGCCCTCTGTTTCAGCGCCTCTGTTTCTCGCCCTCTGTTTCAGCCCCTCTGTTTCAGCCCCTCTGTTTCTCGCCCTCTGTTTCCGCCCATCTGATTCTCGCCCTCTGTTTCAGCCCTTCTGATTCTCGCCCTCTGTTTCAGCCCCTCTGATTCAGCCCCTCTGTTTCAGCCCCTCTGATTCAGCCCCTCTGATTCAGCCCCTCTGATGCAGCCCCTCTGTTTCTCGCCCTCTGTTTCAGCCCCTCTGTTTCAGCCCCTCTGTTTCAGCGCCTCTGTTTCTCGCCCTATGTTTCAGCCCCTCTGTTTCTCGCCCTCTGTTTCAGCCCCTCTGATTCAGCCCCTCTTTTTCAGCCCCTATGTTTCTCCCCCTCTGTTCCAGCCCCTCTGTTTCAGCCCCTCTGTTTCAGCCACTCTGTTTCAGCCCCTCTGTTTCAGCCCCTCTGTTTCAGCCCTTCTGTTTCTCGCCCTGTGTTTCAGCCCCTCTGTTTCTCGCCCTCTGTTTCAGCCCCTCTGTTTCAGCCCGTCTGTTTCAGCCACTCTGTTTCTCGCCCTCTGTTTCAGCCCCTCTGTTTCTCACCCTCTGTTTCAGCCCCTCTGATTCAGACCCTCTGTTTCTCGCCCTCTGTTTCAGCCCCTCTGTTTCTCGCCCTCTGTTTCAGCCCCTCTGTTTCAGCCCCTCTGTTTCAGCCTCTCTGTTTCTCGCCCTCTGTTTCAGGCCCTCTGTTTATCGCCCTCTGTTTCAGCCCCTCTGATTCAGCCCCTCTATTTCAGCCCCTCTGATTCAGCCCCTCTGTTTCAGCCCCTCTGTTTCAGCCCCTCTGTTTCAGCCCCTCTGTTTCTCGCCCTCTATTTCTCACCCTCTGTTTCTCGCCCTCTGTTTCAGCCCCTCTGTTTTTCGCCCTCTGTTTCAGCCCCTCTGTTTCTTGCCCTCTGTTTCAGGCTCTCTGTTTCAGCCAGTCTGTTTCAGCCCCTCTGTTTCAGACCCTCTGTTTCTCGCCCTCTGTTTCAGCCCCTCTGATTCTCGCCCTCTGTTTCAGCCCCTCTGTTTCTCGCCCTCTGTTTCAGCCCCTCTGATTCAGCCCCTCTGTTTCAGCCCCTCTGATTCAGCCTCTCTGTTTCAGCCCCTCTGATTCAGCCCCTCTGATTCAGCCCCTCTGATTCAGCCCCTCTGTTTCCCGCCCCTCTGTTTCAGCCACTCTGTTTCTCGCCCTCTGTTTCAGCCCCTCTGTTTCTCACCCTCTGTTTCAGCCCCTCTGATTCAGACCCTCTGTTTCTCGCCCTCTGTTTCAGCCCCTCTGTTTCAGTCCCTCTGTTTCTCGCCCTCTGTTTCAGCCCCTCTGTTTCAGCCGCTCTGTTTCTCGCCCTCTGTTTCAGCCCCTCTGTTTCTCGCCCTCTGTTTCATCCCCTCTGTTTCTCGCCCTCTGTTTCAGCCCCTCTGTTTCTCGCCCTCTGTTTCAGCCCCTCTGTTTCAGCCCCTATATTTCAGCCCCTCTGTTTCTCGTCCTCTGTTTTAGCCCGTCTGTTTCTCGCCCTCTGTTTCAGCCCCTCTGTTTCTCGCCCTCTGTTTCAGCCCCTCTGATTCAGCCCCTCTGTTTCAGCCCCTCTGATTTAGCCCCTCTGTTTCATCCCCTCAGTTTCAGCCCCTCTGTTTCAGCCCCTCTGTTTCTTGCCCTCTGTTTCAGCCCCTCTGTTTCTCGCCCTCTGTTTCAGCCCCTCTGTTTTTCGCCCTCTGTTTCAGCCCCTCTGTTTCTCGACCTCTGTTTCAGGCTCTCTGTTTCAGCCCGTCTGTTTCAGCCCCTCTGTTTCAGCCCCTCTGTTTCGCGCACTCTGTTTCTCGCCCGCTGTTTCAGCCCCTTTGTTTCTCGCCGTCTGTTTCAGCCCCTCGGTTCAGCCCCTCTGCTTCAGCCCCTCTGATTCAGCCCCTCTGTTTCTCGCCATCTGTTTCAGCCCCTCTGTTTCAGCCTCTCTGTTTCAGCTCCTCTGTTTCAGCCCCTCTGTTTCTCGCCCTCTGTTTCAGCCCCTCTGTTTCTCGCCCTCTGTTTCTCGCCCTCTTTTTCAGCCCCTCTGTTTCAGCCGCTCTGTTTCTCGCCCTCTGTTTCAGCCCCTCTGTTTCTCGCCCTCTGTTCCAGCCCCTCTGTTTCAGCCCGTCTGTTTCAGCCCCTCTGTTTCAGCCCCTCTGTTTCAGCCACTCTGTTTCTCGCCCTCTGTTTCAGACCTTTCTGTTTCTCGCCCTCTGTTCAGCCCCTATGTTTCTCGCCCTCTGTTTCAGCCCCTCTGTTTCTCGCCCTCTGTTTCAGCCACTCCGTTTCAGCCCCTCTGTTTCTCGCCCTCTGTTTCTGCCCCTCTGTTTCTCGCCCACTGTTTCAGCCCCTCTGTTTCAGCCCCTCTGTTTCTCGCCCTCTGTTTCAGCCCCTCTGTTTCAGCCCCTCTGTTTCAGCCCCTCTGTTTCAGCCCCTCTGTTTCTCGCCCTCTGTTTCAGACCCCTCTGTTTCTCGCCCTCTGTTCAGCCCCTATGTTTCTCGCCCTCTGTTTCAGCGCCTGTTTCTCGCCCTCTGTTTCTGCCCCTCTGTTTCAGCCCCTCTGTTTCTCGCCCTCTGTTTCTGCCCCTCTGTTTCTCGCACTCTGTTTCAGCCCCTCTATTTCTCGCCCTCTGTTTCCGCCCCGCTGATTCAGCCCCTCTGTTTCAGCCCCTCTGAATCAGCCCCTCTGATTCAGCCCCTCTGTTTCAGCCCCTCTGTTTCAGCCCCTCTGTTTCTCGCCCTCTGTTTCAGCCCCTCTGTTTCAGCCCCTCTGTTTCAGCCCCTCTGTTTCAGCCCCTCTGTTTCTCGCCCTCTGTTTCAGCCCCTCTGTTTCAGCCCCTCTGTTTCAGGCCCTCTGTTTCAGCCCCTCTGTTTCTCGCCCTCTGTTTCAGCCGCTCTGTTTCTCGCCCTCTGTTTCAGCCCCTCTGTTTCAGCGCCTCTGTTTCTCGCCCTCTGTTTCTCGCCCTCTGTTTCAGCCCCTCTGTTTCAGCCGCTCTGTTTCTCGCCCTCTGTTTCAGCCCCTCTGTTTCTCGCCCTCTGTTTCAGACCCTCTGTTTCAGCCCCTCTGTTTCAGCCCCTCTGTTTCTCGCCCTCTGTTTCAGCCCCTCTGTTTCAGCCCCTCTGTTTCAGCCCCTCTGTTTCAGCCCCTCTGTTTCTCGACCTCTGTTTCAGACCCCTCTGTTTCTCGCCCTCTGTACAGCCCCTATGTTTCTCGCCCTCTGTTTCAGCGCCTCTGTTTCTCGCCCTCTGTTTCAGCCCCTCTGTTTCAGCCCCTCTGTTTCTCGCCCTCTGTTTCAGCCCATCTGATTCTCGCCCTCTGTTTCAGCCCTTCTGATTCTCGCCCTCTGTTTCAGCCCCTCTGATTCAGCCCCTCTGTTTCAGCCCCTCTGATTCAGCCCCTCTGATTCAGCCCCTCTGATGCAGCCCCTCTGTTTCTCGCCCTCTGTTTCAGCCCCTCTGTTTCAGCCCCTCTGTTTCAGCGCTTCTGTTTCTCGCCCTCTGTTTCAGCCCCTCTGTTTCTCGCCCTCTGTTTTAGCCCCTCTGATTCAGCCCCTCTTTTTCAGCCCCTATGTTTCTCCCCCTCTGTTCCAGCCCCTCTGTTTCAGCCCCTCTGTTTCAGCCACTCTGTTTCAGCCCCTCTGTTTCAGCCCCTCTGTTTCAGCCCTTCTGTTTCTCGCCCTCTGTTTCAGCCCCTCTGTTTCTCGCCCTCTGTTTCAGCCCCTCTGTTTCAGCCCCTCTGTTTCAGCCCCTCTGTTTCAGCCCCTCTGTTTCTCGCCCTCTGTTTCAGCCCCTCTGATTCAGCCCCTCTATTTCAGCCCCTCTGATTCAGCCCCTCTGTTTCAGCCCCTCTGTTTCAGCCCCTCTGTTTCTCGCCCTCTATTTCTCACCCTCTGTTTCTCGCCCTCTGTTTCAGCCCCTCTGTTTTTCGCACTCTGTTTCAGCCCCTCTGTTTCTTGCCCTCTGTTTCAGGCTCTCTGTTTCAGCCCGTCTGTTTCAGCCCCTCTGTTTCAGACCCTCTGTTTCTCGCCCTCTGTTTCAGCCCCTCTGATTCTCGCCCTCTGTTTCAGCCCCTCTGTTTCTCACCCTCTGTTTCAGCCCCTCTGATTCAGCCCCTCTGTTTCAGCCCCTCTGATTCAGCCCCTCTGATTCAGCCCCTCTGATTCTGCCTCTCTGTTTCTCGCCCTCTGTTTCAGCCCCTCTGTTTCAGCCCCTCTGATTCAGCCCCTCTGATTCAGCCCCTCTGATTCAGCCGCTCTGTTTCCCGCCCCTCTGTTTCAGCCCCTCTGTTTCTCGCCCTCTGTTTCAGCCCCTCTGTTTCTCGCCCTCTGTTTCAGCCCCTCTGTTTCAGCCCCTCTGTTTCAGTCCCTCTGTTTCTCGCCCTCTGTTTCAGCCCCTCTGTTTCTCGCCCTCTGTTTCAGACCCTCTGTTTCAGCCCCTCTGTTTCAGTCCCTCTGTTTCTCGCCCTCTGTTTCTCGCCCTCTGTTTCAGCCCCTCTGTTTCTCGCCCTCTGTTTCAGCCCCTCTGTTTCTCGCCCTCTGCTTCAGCCCCTCTGTTTCAACCCCTCTGTTTCAGCCCCTCTGTTTCAGCCCCCCTGTTTCTCGCCCTCTGTTTCAGCCCCTCTGTTTCTCGCCCTCTGTTTCATCCCCTCTGTTTCTCGCCCTCTGTTTCAGCCCCTCTGTTTCTCGCCCTCTGTTTCAGCGCCTCTGTTTCAGCCCCTATATTTCAGCCCCTCTGTTTCTCGTCCTCTGTTTTAGCCCGTCTGTTTCTCGCCCTCTGTTTCAGCCCCTCTGTTTCTCGCCCTCTGTTTCAGCCCCTCTGATTCAGCCCCTCTGTTTCAGCCCCTCTGATTTAGCCCCTCTGTTTCATCCCCTCAGTTTCAGCCCCTCTGTTTCAGCCCCTCTGTTTCTTGCCCTCTATTTCTCACCCTCTGTTTCTCGCCCTCTGTTTCAGCCCCTCTGTTTTTCGCCCTCTGTTTCAGCCCCTCTGTTTCTCGACCTCTGTTTCAGGCTCTCTGTTTCAGCCCGTCTGTTTCAGCCCCTCTGTTTCAGCCCCTCTGTTTCGCGCACTCTGTTTCTCGCCCGCTGTTTCAGCCCCTTTGTTTCTCGCCGTCTGTTTCAGCCCCTCTGTTTCAGCCCCTCTGCTTCAGCCCCTCTGATTCAGCCCCTCTGTTTCTCGCCATCTGTTTCAACCCCTCTGTTTCAGCCTCTCTGTTTCAGCTCCTCTGTTTCAGCCCCTCTGTTTCTCGCCCTCTGTTTCATCCCCTCTGTTTCTCGCCCTCTGTTTCTCGCCCTCTGTTTCAGCCCCTCTGTTTCAGCCGCTCTGTTTCTCGCCCTCTGTTTCAGCCCCTCTGTTTCTCGCCCTCTGTTCCAGCCCCTCTGTTTCAGCCCCTCTGTTTCAGCCCCTCTGTTTCAGCCCCTCTGTTTCAGCCCCTCTGTTTCTCGCCCTCTGTTTCAGACCCCTCTGTTTCTCGCCCTCTGTTCAGCCCCTATGTTTCTCGCCCTCTGTTTCAGCCCCTCTGTTTCTCGCCCTCTGTTTCAGCCCCTCTGTTTCAGCCCCTCTGTTTCTCGCCCTCTGTTTCTGCCCCTCTGTTTCTCGCCCTCTGTTTCAGCCCCTCTATTTCTCACCCTCTGTGTCAGCCCCGTTGATTCAGCCCCTCTGTTTCAGCTCCTCTGAATCAGCCCCTCTGATTCAGCCCCTCTGTTTCAGCTCCTCTGTTTCAGCCCCTCTGTTTCTCGCCCTCTGTTTCAGCCCATCTGATTCTCGCCCTCTGTTTCAGCCCTTCTGATTCTCGCCCTTTGTTTTAGCCCCTCTGATTCAGCCCCTCTGTTTCAGCCCCTCTGATTCAGCCCCTCTGATTCAGCCCCTCTGATGCAGTCCCTCTGTTTCTCGCCCTCTGTTTCAGCCCCTCTGTTTCAGCCCCTCTGTTTCAGCGCCTCTGTTTCTCGCCCTCTGTTTCAGCCCCTCTGTTTCTCGCCCTCTGTTTCAGCCCCTCTGATTCAGCCCCTATGTTTCAGCCCCTCTGTTTCAGCCCCTCTGTTTCTCGCCCTCTATTTCTCACCCTCTGTTTCTCGCCCTCTGTTTCAGCCCCTCTGTTTTTCGCCCTCTGTTTCAGCCCCTCTGTTTCTTGCCCTCTGTTTCAGGCTCTCTGTTTCAGCCCGTCTGTTTCAGCCCCTCTGTTTCAGACCCTCTGTTTCTCGCCCTCTGTTTCAGCCCCTCTGATTCTTGCCCTCTGTTTCAGCCCGTCTGTTTCTCGCCCTCTGTTTCAGCCCCTCTGATTCAGCCCCTCTGTTTCAGCCGCTCTGATTCAGCCCCTCTGATTCAGCCCCTCTGATTCAGCCTCTCTGTTTCTCGCCCTCTGTTTCAGCCCCTCTGTTTCAGCCCCTCTGTTTCAGCCCCTCTGTTTCTCACCCTCTGTTTCAGCCCCTCTGATTCAGCCCCTCTGATTCAGCCCCTCTGATTCAGCCCCTCTGTTTCCCGCCCCTCTGTTTCAGCCCCTCTGTTTCTCGCCCTCTGTTTCAGCCCCTCTGATTCTCGCCCTCTCTTTCAGCCCCTCTGTTTCAGCCCCTCTGTTTCAGTCCCTCTGTTTCTCGCCCTCTGTTTCAGCCCCTCTGTTTCTCGCCCTCTGTTTCTCGCCCTCTGTTTCAGCGCCTCTGTTTCTCGCCCTCTGTTTCAGCCCCTCTGTTTCTCGCCCTCTGCTTCAGCCCCTCTGTTTCAGCCCCTCTGTTTCAGCCCCTCTGTTTCAGCTCCCCTGTTTCTCGCCCTCTGTTTCAGCCCCTCAGTTTCTCGCCCTCTGTTTCATCCCCTCTGTTTCTCGCCCTCTGTTTCAGCCCCTCTGTTTCTCGCCCTCTGTTTCAGCGCCTCTGTTTCAGCCCCTATATTTCAGCCCCTCTGTTTCTCGTCCTCTGTTTCAGCCCCTCTGTTTCAGCCCCTCTGTTTCAGCCCCTCTGTTTCTCGCCCTCTGTTTCAGCCCCTCTGATTCAGCCCCTCTGTTTCAGCCCCTCTGATTTAGCCCCTCTGTTTCAGCCCCTCTGTTTCTCGACCTCTGTTTCAGGCTCTCTGTTTCAGCCCGTCTGTTTCAGCCCCTCTGTTTCAGCCCCTCTGTTTCGCGCCCTCTGTTTCTCGCCCGCTGTTTCAGCCCCTCTGTTTCTCGCCCTCTGTTTCAGCCCCTCTGTTTCTCGCCCTCTGTTTCAGCCGCTCTGTTTCTCGCCCTCTGTTTCAGCCCCTCTGTTTCAGCGCCTCTGTTTCTCGCCCTCTGTTTCAGCCCCTCTGTTTCAGCCGCTCTGTTTCTCGCCCTCTGTTTCAGCCCCTCTGTTTCTCGCCCTCTGTTTCAGCCCCTCTGTTTCAGCCCCTCTGTTTCTCGCCCTCTGTTTCAGCCCCTCTGTTTCAGCCCCTCGGTTTCAGCCCCTCTGTTTCAGCCCCTCTGTTTCTCGCCCTCTGTTTCAGACCCCTCTGTTTCTCGCCCTCTGTTCAGCCCCTATGTTTCTCGCCCTCTGTTTCAGCGCCTCTGTTTCTCGCCCTCTGTTTCAGCCCCTCTGTTTCAGCCCCTCTGTTTCTCGCCCTCTGTTTCCGCCCATCTGATTCTCGCCCTCTGTTTCAGCCCTTCTGATTCTCGCCCTCTGTTTCAGCCCCTCTGATTCAGCCCCTCTGTTTCAGCCCCTCTGATTCAGCCCCTCTGATTCAGCCCCTCTGATGCAGCCCCTCTGTTTCTCGCCCTCTGTTTCAGCCCCTCTGTTTCAGCCCCTCTGTTTCAGCGCCTCTGTTTCTCGCCCTATGTTTCAGCCCCTCTGTTTCTCGCCCTCTGTTTCAGCCCCTCTGATTCAGCCCCTCTTTTTCAGCCCCTATGTTTCTCCCCCTCTGTTCCAGCCCCTCTGTTTCAGCCCCTCTGTTTCAGCCACTCTGTTTCAGCCCCTCTGTTTCAGCCCCTCTGTTTCAGCCCTTCTGTTTCTCGCCCTGTGTTTCAGCCCCTCTGTTTCTCGCCCTCTGTTTCAGCCCCTCTGTTTCAGCCCGTCTGTTTCAGCCACTCTGTTTCTCGCCCTCTGTTTCAGCCCCTCTGTTTCTCACCCTCTGTTTCAGCCCCTCTGATTCAGACCCTCTGTTTCTCGCCCTCTGTTTCAGCCCCTCTGTTTCTCGCCCTCTGTTTCAGCCCCTCTGTTTCAGCCCCTCTGTTTCAGCCTCTCTGTTTCTCGCCCTCTGTTTCAGGCCCTCTGTTTATCGCCCTCTGTTTCAGCCCCTCTGATTCAGCCCCTCTATTTCAGCCCCTCTGATTCAGCCCCTCTGTTTCAGCCCCTCTGTTTCAGCCCCTCTGTTTCAGCCCCTCTGTTTCTCGCCCTCTATTTCTCACCCTCTGTTTCTCGCCCTCTGTTTCAGCCCCTCTGTTTTTCGCCCTCTGTTTCAGCCCCTCTGTTTCTTGCCCTCTGTTTCAGGCTCTCTGTTTCAGCCAGTCTGTTTCAGCCCCTCTGTTTCAGACCCTCTGTTTCTCGCCCTCTGTTTCAGCCCCTCTGATTCTCGCCCTCTGTTTCAGCCCCTCTGTTTCTCGCCCTCTGTTTCAGCCCCTCTGATTCAGCCCCTCTGTTTCAGCCCCTCTGATTCAGCCTCTCTGTTTCAGCCCCTCTGATTCAGCCCCTCTGATTCAGCCCCTCTGATTCAGCCCCTCTGTTTCCCGCCCCTCTGTTTCAGCCCCTCTGTTTCTCGCCCTCTGTTTCAGCCCCTCTGTTTCTCGCCCTCTGTTTCAGCCCCTCTGTTTCAGCCCCTCTGTTTCAGTCCCTCTGTTTCTCGCCCTCTGTTTCAGCCCCTCTGTTTCTCGCCCTCTGTTTCAGACCCTCTGTTTCAGCCCCTCTGTTTCAGTCCCTCTGTTTCTCGCCCTCTGTTTCTCGCCCTCTGTTTCAGCCCCTCTGTTTCTCGCCCTCTGTTTCAGCCCCTCTGTTTCTCGCCCTCTGCTTCAGCCCCTCTGTTTCAGCCCCTCTGTTTCAGCCCCTCTGTTTCAGCCCCCCTGTTTCTCGCCCTCTGTTTCAGCCCCTCTGTTTCTCGCCCTCTGTTTCATCCCCTCTGTTTCTCGCCCTCTGTTTCAGCCCCTCTGTTTCTCGCCCTCTGTTTCAGCCCGTCTTTTTCTCGCCCTCTGTTTCAGCCCCTCTGATTCAGCCCCTCTGTTTCAGCCCCTCTGATTTAGCCCCTCTGTTTCATCCCCTCAGTTTCAGCCCCTCTGTTTCAGCCCCTCTGTTTCTTGCCCTCTATTTCTCACCCTCTGTTTCTCGCCCTCTGTTTCAGCCCCTCTGTTTTTCACCCTCTGTTTCAGCCCCTCTGTTTCTCGACCTCTGTTTCAGGCTCTCTGTGTCAGCCCGTCTGTTTCAGCCCCTCTGTTTCAGCCCCTCTGTTTCGCGCACTCTGTTTCTCGCCCGCTGTTTCAGCCCCTTTGTTTCTCGCCGTCTGTTTCAGCCCCTCTGTTTCAGCCCCTCTGCTTCAGCCCCTCTGATTCAGCCCCTCTGTTTCTCGCCATCTGTTTCAACCCCTCTGTTTCAGCCTCTCTGTTTCAGCTCCTCTGTTTCAGCCCCTCTGTTTCTCGCCCTCTGTTTCAGCCCCTCTGTTTCTCGCCCTCTGTTACTCGCCCTCTGTTTCAGCCCCTCTGTTTCAGCCGCTCTGTTTCTCGCCCTCTGTTTCAGCCCCTCTGTTTCTCGCCCTCTGTTCCAGCCCCACTGTTTCAGCCCCTCTGTTTCAGCCCCTCTGTTTCAGCCCCTCTGTTTCAGCCCCTCTGTTTCTCGCATTCTGTTTCAGACCCCTCTGTTTCTCGCCCTCTGTTTCAGACCCCTCTGTTCAGCCCCTATGTTTCTCGCCCTCTGTTTCAGCCCCTCTGTTTCTCGCCCTCTGTTTCAGCCCCTCTGTTTCAGCCCCTCTGTTTCTCGCCCTCTGTTTCTGCCCCTCTGTTTCTCGCCCTCTGTTTCAGCCCCTCTATTTCTCGCCCTCTGTTTCAGCCCCGCTGATTCAGCCCCTCTGTTTCAGCCCCTCTGAATCAGCCCCTCTGATTCAGCCCCTCTGTTTCAGCCCCTCTGTTTCAGCCCCTCTGTTTCTCGCCCTCTGTTTCAGCCCATCTGATTCTCGCCCTCTGTTTCAGCCCTTCTGATTCTCGCCCTCTGTTTTAGCCCCTCTGATTCAGCCCCTCTGTTTCAGCCCCTCTGATTCAGCCCCTCTGATTCAGCCCCTCTGATGCAGTCCCTCTGTTTCTCGCCCTCTGTTTCAGCCCCTCTGTTTCAGCCCCTCTGTTTCAGCGCCTCTGTTTCTCGCCCTCTGTTTCAGCCCCTCTGTTTCTCGCCCTCTGTTTCAGCCCCTCTGATTCAGCCCCTATGTTTCAGCCCCTCTGTTTCAGCCCCTCTGTTTCTCGCCCTCTATTTCTCACCCTCTGTTTCTCGCCCTCTGTTTCAGCCCCTCTGTTTTTCGCCCTCTGTTTCAGCCCCTCTGTTTCTTGCCCTCTGTTTCAGGCTCTCTGTTTCAGCCCGTCTGTTTCAGCCCCTCTGTTTCAGACCCTCTGTTTCTCGCACTCTGTTTCAGCCCCTCTGATTCTTGCCCTCTGTTTCAGCCCGTCTGTTTCTCGCCCTCTGTTTCTCGCCCTCTGTTTCTGCCCCTCTGTTTCAGCCGCTTTGATTTAGCCCCTCTGATTCAGCCCCTCTGATTCTGCCTCTCTGTTTCTCGCCCTCTGTTTCAGCCCGTCTGTTTCAGCCCCTCTGTTTCAGCCCCTCTGTTTCTCACCCTCTGTTTCAGCCCCTCTGATTCAGCCCCTCTGATTCAGCCCCTCTGATTCAGCCCCTCTGTTTCCCGCCCCTCTGTTTCAGCCCCTCTGTTTCTCGCCCTCTGTTTCAGCCCCTCTGTTTCTCGCCCTCTGTTTCAGCCCCTCTGTTTCAGCCCCTCTGTTTCAGTCCCTCTGTTTCTCGCCCTCTGTTTCAGCCCCTCTGTTTCTCGCCCTCTGTTTCAGACCCTCTGTTTCAGCCCCTCTGTTTCAGTCCCTCTGTTTCTCGCCCTCTGTTTCAGCCCCTCTGTTTCTCGCCCTCTGTTTCAGCCCCTCTGTTTCTCGCCCTCTGCTTCAGCCCCTCTGTTTCAGCCCCTCTGTTTCAGCACCTCTGTTTCAGCCCCCCTGTTTCTCGCCCTCTGTTTCAGCCCCTCAGTTTCTCGCCCTCTGTTTCTCACCCTCTGTTTCTCGCCCTCTGTTTCAGCCCCTCTGTTTCTCGCCCTCTGTTTCAGCGCCTCTGTTTCAGCCCCTATATTTCAGCCCCTCTGTTTCTCGTCCTCTGTTTCAGCCCCTCTGTTTCAGCCCCTCTGTTTCAGCCCCTCTGTTTCTCGCCCTCTGTTTCAGCCCCTCTGATTCAGCCCCTCTGTTTCAGCCCCTCTGATTTAGCCCCTCTGTTTCAGCCCCTCTGTTTCTCGACCTCGGTTTCAGGCTCTCTGTTTCAGCCCGTCTGTTTCAGCCCCTCTGTTTCAGCCCCTCTGTTTCGCGCCCTCTGTTTCTCGCCCGCTGTTTCAGCCCCTTTGTTTCTCGCCGTCTGTTTCAGCCCCTCTGTTTCAGCCCCTCTGTTTCAGCCTCTCTGTTTCAGCTCCTCTGTTTCAGCCCCTCTGTTTCTCGACCTCTGTTTCAGCCCCTCTGTTTCTCGCCCTCTGTTTCTCGCCCTCTGTTTCAGGCCCTCTGTTTCAGCCGCTCTGTTTCTCGCCCTCTGTTTCAGCCCCTCTGTTTCTCGCCCTCTGTTTCAGCCCCTCTGTTTCAGCCCCTCTGTTTCAGCCCCTCTGTTTCAGCCCCTCTGTTTCTCGCCCTCTGTTTCAGACCCCTCTGTTTCTCGCCCTCTGTTCAGCCCCTATGTTTCTCGCCCTCTGTTTCAGCCCCTCTGTTTCTCGCCCTCTGTTTCAGCCCCTCTGTTTCAGCCCCTCTGTTTCTCGCCCTCTGTTTCAGCCCCTCTGTTTCTCGCCCTCTGTTTCAGCCCCTCTATTTCTCGCCCTCTGTTTCAGCCCCGCTGATTCAGCCCCTCTGTTTCAGCCCCTCTGAATCAGCCCCTCTGATTCAGCCTCTCTGTTTCAGCCCCTCTGTTTCAGCGCCTCTGTTTCTCGCCCTCTGTTTCAGCCCCTCTGTTTCTCGCCCTCTGTTTCAGCCCCTCTGATTCAGCCCCTCTGTTTCAGCCCCTCTGTTTCAGCCCCTCTGTTTCTTGCCCTCTATTTCTCACCCTCTGTTTCTCGCCCTCTGTTTCTGCCCCTCTGTTTCTCGCCCTCTGTTTCAGCCCCTCTATTTCTCGCCCTCTGTTTCAGCCCCGCTGATTCAGCCCCTCTGTTTCAGCCCCTCTGAATCAGCCCCTCTGATTCAGCCCCTCTGTTTCAGCCCCTCTGTTTCAGCCCCTCTGTTTCTCGCCCTCTGTTTCAGCCCATCTGATTCTCGCCCTCTGTTTCAGCCCTTCTGATTCTCGCCCTCTGTTTTAGCCCCTCTGATTCAGCCCCTCTGTTTCAGCCCCTCTGATTCAGCCCCTCTGATTCAGCCCCTCTGATGCAGTCCCTCTGTTTCTCGCCCTCTGTTTCAGCCCCTCTGTTTCAGCCCCTCTGTTTCAGCGCCTCTGTTTCTCGCCCTCTGTTTCAGCCCCTCTGTTTCTCGCCCTCTGTTTCAGCCCCTCTGATTCAGCCCCTATGTTTCAGCCCCTCTGTTTCAGCCCCTCTGTTTCTCGCCCTCTATTTCTCACCCTCTGTTTCTCGCCCTCTGTTTCAGCCCCTCTGTTTTTCGCCCTCTGTTTCAGCCCCTCTGTTTCTTGCCCTCTGTTTCAGGCTCTCTGTTTCAGCCCGTCTGTTTCAGCCCCTCTGTTTCAGACCCTCTGTTTCTCGCCCTCTGTTTCAGCCCCTCTGATTCTTGCCCTCTGTTTCAGCCCGTCTGTTTCTCGCCCTCTGTTTCTCGCCCTCTGTTTCTGCCCCTCTGTTTCAGCCGCTTTGATTTAGCCCCTCTGATTCAGCCCCTCTGATTCTGCCTCTCTGTTTCTCGCCCTCTGTTTCAGCCCGTCTGTTTCAGCCCCTCTGTTTCAGCCCCTCTGTTTCTCACCCTCTGTTTCAGCCCCTCTGATTCAGCCCCTCTGATTCAGCCCCTCTGATTCAGCCCCTCTGTTTCCCGCCCCTCTGTTTCAGCCCCTCTGTTTCTCGCCCTCTGTTTCAGCCCCTCTGTTTCTCGCCCTCTGTTTCAGCCCCTCTGTTTCAGCCCCTCTGTTTCAGTCCCTCTGTTTCTCGCCCTCTGTTTCAGCCCCTCTGTTTCTCGCCCTCTGTTTCAGACCCTCTGTTTCAGCCCCTCTGTTTCAGTCCCTCTGTTTCTCGCCCTCTGTTTCAGCCCCTCTGTTTCTCGCCCTCTGTTTCAGCCCCTCTGTTTCTCGCCCTCTGCTTCAGCCCCTCTGTTTCAGCCCCTCTGTTTCAGCCCCTCTGTTACAGCCCCCCTGTTTCTCGCCCTCTGTTTCAGCCCCTCAGTTTCTCGCCCTCTGTTTCTCACCCTCTGTTTCTCGCCCTCTGTTTCAGCCCCTCTGTTTCTCGCCCTCTGTTTCAGCGCCTCTGTTTCAGCCCCTATATTTCAGCCCCTCTGTTTCTCGTCCTCTGTTTCAGCCCCTCTGTTTCAGCCCCTCTGTTTCAGCCCCTCTGTTTCTCGCCCTCTGTTTCAGCCCCTCTGATTCAGCCCCTCTGTTTCAGCCCCTCTGATTTAGCCCCTCTGTTTCAGCCCCTCTGTTTCTCGACCTCGGTTTCAGGCTCTCTGTTTCAGCCCGTCTGTTTCAGCCCCTCTGTTTCAGCCCCTCTGTTTCGCGCCCTCTGTTTCTCGCCCGCTGTTTCAGCCCCTTTGTTTCTCGCCGTCTGTTTCAGCCCCTCTGTTTCAGCCCCTCTGTTTCAGCCTCTCTGTTTCAGCTCCTCTGTTTCAGCCCCTCTGTTTCTCGCCCTCTGTTTCAGCCCCTCTGTTTCTCGCCCTCTGTTTCTCGCCCTCTGTTTCAGGCCCTCTGTTTCAGCCGCTCTGTTTCTCGCCCTCTGTTTCAGCCCCTCTGTTTCTCGCCCTCTGTTTCAGCCCCTCTGTTTCAGCCCCTCTGTTTCAGCCCCTCTGTTTCAGCCCCTCTGTTTCTCGCCCTCTGTTTCAGACCCCTCTGTTTCTCGCCCTCTGTTCAGCCCCTATGTTTCTCGCCCTCTGTTTCAGCCCCTCTGTTTCTCGCCCTCTGTTTCAGCCCCTCTGTTTCAGCCCCTCTGTTTCTCGCCCTCTGTTTCAGCCCCTCTGTTTCTCGCCCTCTGTTTCAGCCCCTCTATTTCTCGCCCTCTGTTTCAGCCCCGCTGATTCAGCCCCTCTGTTTCAGCCCCTCTGAATCAGCCCCTCTGATTCAGCCCCTCTGTTTCAGCCCCTCTGTTTCAGCCCCTCTGTTTCTCGCCCTCTGTTTCAGCCCATCTGATTCTCGCCCTCTGTTTCAGCCCTTCTGATTCTCGCCCTCTGTATTTAGCCCCTCTGATTCAGCCCCTCTGTTTCAGCCCCTCTGTTTCAGCGCCTCTGTTTCTCGCCCTCTGTTTCAGCCCCTCTGTTTCTCGCCCTCTGTTTCAGCCCCTCTGATTCAGCCCCTCTGTTTCAGCCCCTCTGTTTCAGCCCCTCTGTTTCTCGCCCTCTATTTCTCACCCTCTGTTTCTCGCCCTCTGTTTCAGCCCCTCTGTTTTTCGCCCTCTGTTTCAGCCCCTCTGTTTCTTGCCCTCTGTTTCAGGCTCTCTGTTTCAGCCCGTCTGTTTCAGCCCCTCTGTTTCAGACCCTCTGTTTCTCGCCCTCTGTTTCAGCCCCTCTGATTCTCGCCCTCTGTTTCAGCCCCTCTGTTTCTCGCCCTCTGTTTCAGCCCCTCTGATTCAGCCCCTCTGTTTCAGCCCCTCTGATTCAGCCCCTCTGATTCAGCCCCTCTGATTCAGCCTCTCTGTTTCTCGCCCTCTGTTTCAGCCCCTCTGTTTCAGCCCCTCTGTTTCAGCCCCTCTGTTTCTCACCCTCTGTTTCAGCCCCTCTGATTCAGCCCCTCGGATTCAGCCCCTCGGATTCAGCCCCTCTGTTTCCCGCCCCTCTGTTTCAGCACCTCTGTTTCTCGCCCTCTGTTTCAGTCCCTCTGTTTCTCGCCCTCTGTTTCAGCCCCACTGTTTCAGCCCCTCTGTTTCAGCCCCTCTGTTTCAGCGCCTCTGTTTCTCGCCCTCTGTTTCAGCCCCTCTGTTTCTCGCCCTCTGTTTCAGCCCCTCTGATT
Source organism: Chiloscyllium punctatum (assembly GCF_047496795.1). Taxonomy (NCBI): domain Eukaryota; kingdom Metazoa; phylum Chordata; class Chondrichthyes; order Orectolobiformes; family Hemiscylliidae; genus Chiloscyllium; species Chiloscyllium punctatum. Next base: position 2,404,104 of record NW_027309792.1, on the reverse strand, counting down.
CAGCCCCTCTGTTTCGGCCCATCTGTTTTAGCCCCTCTGTTTCAGCCCCTCTGTTTCTCGCCCTCTGTTTCAGCCCCTCTGTTTCTCGCCCTCTGTTTCAGCCCCACTGTTTCAGCCCGTCTGTTTCAGCCACTCTGTTTCTCGCCCTCTGTTTCAGCCCCTCGGTTTCTCACCCTCTGTTTCAGCCCCTCTGGTTCAGCGCCTCTGTTTCTCGCCCTCTGTTTCAGCCCCTCTGTTTCTCGCCCTCTGTTTCAGCCCCTCTGTTTAAGCCCCTCTGTTTCAGCCCCTCTGTTTCTTGCCCTCTGATTCATCCCCTCTGTTTCTCGACCTCTGTTTCAGGCCCTCTGTTTCTCGCCCGCTGTTTCAGCCCCTTTGTTTCTCGCCCTCTGTTTCAGCCCCTCTGTTTCAGCCCCTCTGTTTCAGCCACTCTGTTTCAGCCACACTGTTTTAGCCCCTCTGTTTCAGCCCCTCTGTTTCTCGCCCTCTGTTTCAGCCCCTCTGTTTCTCGCCCTCTGTTTCAGCCCCACTGTTTCAGCCCGTCTGTTTCAGCCACTCTGTTTCTCGCCCTCTGTTTCAGCCCCTCTGTTTCTCACCCTCTGTTTCAGCCCCTCTGGTTCAGCGCCTCTGTTTCTCGCCCTCTGTTTCAGCCCCTCTGTTTCTCGCCCTCTGTTTCAGCCCCTCTGTTTAAGCCCCTCTGTTTCAGCCCCTCTGTTTCTCGCCCTCTGATTCAGCCCCTCTGTTTCTCGACCTCTGTTTCAGGCCCTCTGTTTCTCGCCCGCTGTTTCAGCCCCTTTGTTTCTCGCCGTCTGTTTCAGCCCCTCTGTTTCAGCTCCTCTGCTTCAGCCCCTCTGTTTCAGCCCCTCTGTTTCTCGCCCTCTGTTTCAGCCCCTCTTTTTCTCGCCCTCTGTTTCTCGCCCTCTGTTTCAGCCCCTCTGTTTCAGCCGCTCTGTTTCTCGCCCTCTTTTTCAGCCCCTCTGTTTCTCGCCCTCTGTTTCAGCCCCTCTGTTTCAGCCCCTCTGTTTCAGCCCCTCTGTTTCAGCCACTCTGTTTCAGCCCCTCTGTTTCTCGCCCTCTGTTTCAGACACCTCTGTTTCTCGCCCTCTTTTTCAGCCCCTCTGTTTCTCGCCCTCTGTTTCAGCCCCTCTGTTTCAGCCCCTCTGTTTCAGCCCCTATGTTTCTCGCCCTCTGTTTCAGCCCCTCTGTTTCTCGCCCTCTGTTTCAGCCCCTCTGTTTCAGCCCCTATGTTTCTCGCCCTCTGTTTCAGCCCCTCTGTTTCTCGCCCTCTGTTTCAGCCCCTCTGTTTCAGCCCCTCTGTTTCTCGCCCTCTGTTTCAGCCCCTCTGTTTCTCGCCCTCTGTTTCAGCCCCTCTATTTCTCGCCCTCTGTTTCAGCCCCGCTGATTCAGCCCCTCTGTTTCAGCCCCTCTGAATCAGCCCCTCTGATTCAGTCCCTCTGTTTCAGCCCCTCTGTTTCAGCCCCTCTGTTTCTCGCCCTCTGTTTCAGCCCATCTGATTCTCGCCCTCTGTTTCAGCCCTTCTGATTCTCGCCCTCTGTATTTAGCCCCTCTGATTCAGCCCCTCTGTTTCAGCCCCTCTGTTTCAGCGCCTCTGTTTCTCGCCCTCTGTTTCAGCCCCTCTGTTTCTCGCCCTCTGTTTCAGCCCCTCTGATTCAGCCCCTCTGTTTCAGCCCCTCTGTTTCAGCCCCTCTGTTTCTCGCCCTCTATTTCTCACCCTCTGTTTCTCGCCCTCTGTTTCAGCCCCTCTGTTTTTCGCCCTCTGTTTCAGCCCCTCTGTTTCTTGCCCTCTGTTTCAGGCTCTCTGTTTCAGCCCGTCTGTTTCAGCCCCTCTGTTTCAGACCCTCTGTTTCTCGCCCTCTGTTTCAGCCCCTCTGATTCTCGCCCTCTGTTTCAGCCCCTCTGTTTCTCGCCCTCTGTTTCAGCCCCTCTGATTCAGCCCCTCTGTTTCAGCCCCTCTGATTCAGCCCCTCTGATTCAGCCCCTCTGATTCAGCCTCTCTGTTTCTCGCCCTCTGTTTCAGCCCCTCTGTTTCAGCCCCTCTGTTTCAGCCCCTCTGTTTCTCACCCTCTGTTTCAGCCCCTCTGATTCAGCCCCTCGGATTCAGCCCCTCGGATTCAGCCCCTCTGTTTCCCGCCCCTCTGTTTCAGCACCTCTGTTTCTCGCCCTCTGTTTCAGTCCCTCTGTTTCTCGCCCTCTGTTTCAGCCCCACTGTTTCAGCCCCTCTGTTTCAGCCCCTCTGTTTCAGCGCCTCTGTTTCTCGCCCTCTGTTTCAGCCCCTCTGTTTCTCGCCCTCTGTTTCAGCCCCTCTGATTCAGCCCCTCTGTTTCGGCCCATCTGTTTTAGCCCCTCTGTTTCAGCCCCTCTGTTTCTCGCCCTCTGTTTCAGCCCCTCTGTTTCTCGCCCTCTGTTTCAGCCCCACTGTTTCAGCCCGTCTGTTTCAGCCACTCTGTTTCTCGCCCTCTGTTTCAGCCCCTCGGTTTCTCACCCTCTGTTTCAGCCCCTCTGGTTCAGCGCCTCTGTTTCTCGCCCTCTGTTTCAGCCCCTCTGTTTCTCGCCCTCTGTTTCAGCCCCTCTGTTTAAGCCCCTCTGTTTCAGCCCCTCTGTTTCTCGCCCTCTGATTCAGCCCCTCTGTTTCTCGACCTCTGTTTCAGGCCCTCTGTTTCTCGCCCGCTGTTTCAGCCCCTTTGTTTCTCGCCCTCTGTTTCAGCCCCTCTGTTTCAGCCCCTCTGTTTCAGCCACTCTGTTTCAGCCACACTGTTTTAGCCCCTCTGTTTCAGCCCCTCTGTTTCTCGCCCTCTGTTTCAGCCCCTCTGTTTCTCGCCCTCTGTTTCAGCCCCACTGTTTCAGCCCGTCTGTTTCAGCCACTCTGTTTCTCGCCCTCTGTTTCAGCCCCTCTGTTTCTCACCCTCTGTTTCAGCCCCTCTGGTTCAGCGCCTCTGTTTCTCGCCCTCTGTTTCAGCCCCTCTGTTTCTCGCCCTCTGTTTCAGCCCCTCTGTTTAAGCCCCTCTGTTTCAGCCCCTCTGTTTCTCGCCCTCTGATTCAGCCCCTCTGTTTCTCGACCTCTGTTTCAGGCCCTCTGTTTCTCGCCCGCTGTTTCAGCCCCTTTGTTTCTCGCCGTCTGTTTCAGCCCCTCTGTTTCAGCTCCTCTGCTTCAGCCCCTCTGTTTCAGCCCCTCTGTTTCTCGCCCTCTGTTTCAGCCCCTCTTTTTCTCGCCCTCTGTTTCTCGCCCTCTGTTTCAGCCCCTCTGTTTCAGCCGCTCTGTTTCTCGCCCTCTTTTTCAGCCCCTCTGTTTCTCGCCCTCTGTTTCAGCCCCTCTGTTTCAGCCCCTCTGTTTCAGCCCCTCTGTTTCAGCCACTCTGTTTCAGCCCCTCTGTTTCTCGCCCTCTGTTTCAGACACCTCTGTTTCTCGCCCTCTTTTTCAGCCCCTCTGTTTCTCGCCCTCTGTTTCAGCCCCTCTGTTTCAGCCCCTCTGTTTCAGCCCCTATGTTTCTCGCCCTCTGTTTCAGCCCCTCTGTTTCTCGCCCTCTGTTTCAGCCCCTCTGTTTCAGCCCCTCTGTTTCTCGCCCTCTGTTTCTGCCCCTCTGTTTCTCGCCCTCTGTTTCAGCCCCTCTATTTCTCGCCCTCTGTTTCAGCCCCGCTGAATCAGCCCCTCTGTTTCAGCCCCTCTGAATCAGCCCCTCTGATTCAGCCCCTCTGTTTCAGCCCCTCTGTTTCAGCCCCTCTGTTTTTCGCCCTCTGTTTCAGCCCATCTGATTCTCGCCCTCTGTTTCAGCCCTTCTGATTCTCGCCCTCTGTTTTAGCCCCTCTGATTCAGCCCCTCTGATGCAGCCCCTCTGTTTCTCGCCCTCTGTTTCAGTCCCTCTGTTTCAGCCCCTCTGTTTCAGCGCCTCTGTTTCTCGCCCTCTGTTTCAGCCCCTCTGTTTCTCGCCCTCTGTTTCAGCCCCTCTGATTCAGCCCCTCTGTTTCAGCCCCTCTGTTTCAGCCCCTCTGTTTCTCGCCCTCTATTTCTCACCCTCTGTTTCTCGCCCTCTGTTTCAGCCCCTGTGTTTTTCGCCCTCTGTTTCAGCCCCTCTGTTTCTTGCCCTCTGTTTCAGGCTCTCTGTTTCAGCCCGTCTGTTTCAGCCCCTCTGTTTCAGACCCTCTTTTTCTCGCCCTCTGTTTCAGCCCCTCTGATTCTCGCCCTCTGTTTCAGCCCCTCTGTTTCTCGCCCTCTGTTTCAGCCCCTCTGATTCAGCCCCTCTGTTTCAGCCCCTCTGATTCAGCCCCTCTGATTCAGCCCCTCTGATTCAGCCTCTCTGTTTCTCGCCCTCTGTTTCAGCCCCTCTGTTTCAGCCCCTCTGTTTCAGCCCCTCTGTTTCTCACCCTCTGTTTCAGCCCCTCTGATTCAGCCCCTCGGATTCAGCCCCTCGGATTCAGCCCCTCTGTTTCCCGCCCCTCTGTTTCAGCACCTCTGTTTCTCGCCCTCTGTTTCAGTCCCTCTGTTTCTCGCCCTCTGTTTCAGCCCCACTGTTTCAGCCCCTCTGTTTCAGCCCCTCTGTTTCAGCGCCTCTGTTTCTCGCCCTCTGTTTCAGCCCCTCTGTTTCTCGCCCTCTGGTTCAGCCCCTCTGATTCAGCCCCTCTGTTTCGGCCCCTCTGTTTCTCCGCCTCTGTTCCAGCCCCTCTGTTTCATCCCCTCTGTTTCAGCCACTCTGTTTCAGCCACACTGTTTTAGCCCCTCTGTTTCAGCCCCTCTGTTTCTCGCACTCTGTTTCAGCTCCTCTGTTTCTCGCCCTCTGTTTCAGCCCCACTGTTTCAGCCCGTCTGTTTCAGCCACTCTGTTTCTCGCCCTCTGTTTCAGCCCCTCTGTTTCTCACCCTCTGTTCCAGCCCCTCTGATTCAGCGCCTCTGTTTCTCGCCCTCTGTTTCAGCCCCTCTGTTTCTCGCCCTCTGTTTCAGCCCCTCTGTTTCAGCCCCTCTGTTTCAGCCCCTCTGTTTCTCGCCCTCTGATTCAGCCCCTCTGTTTCTCGACCTCTGTTTCAGGCCCTCTGTTTCTCGCCCTCAGTTTCAGCCCCTCTGATTCAGCCCCTCAGTTTCAGCCCCTCTGATTCAGCCCCTCTGTTTCAGCCCCTCTGATTCTCGCCCTCTGTTTCTCGCCCGCTGTTTCAGCCCCTTTGTTTCTCGCCCTCTGTTTCTCCCCCGCTGTTTCAGCCCCATTGTTTCTCGCCCTCTGTTTCAGGCCCTCTGTTTCTCGCCCTCTGTTTCAGCCCCACTGATTCAGCCCCTCTGTTTCAGCCCCTCTGATTCAGCCCCTCTGTTTCAGCCCCTCTGATTCAGCCCCTCTGTTTCAGCCCCACTGATTCAGCCCCTCTGTTTCAGCCCCTCTGTTTCAGCCCCTCTGTGTCTCGCCCTCTGTTTCAGCCCCTCTGTTTCTCGCCCTCTGTTTCAGACCCTCTCTTTCAGCCCGTCTGTTTCACCCACTCTGTTGCTCGCCCTCTGTTTCCGCCCCTCTGTTTCTCACCCTCTGTTTCAGCCCCTCTGATTCAGCCCCTCTGTTTCTCGCCCTCTGTTTCAGCCCCTCTGTTTCTCGCGCTCTGTTTCAGCCCCTCTGTTTCTCGCCCTCTGTTTCAGCCCCTCTGTTTCAGCCCCTCTGATTCAGCCTCTCTGTTTCTCGCCCTCTGTTTCAGCCCCTCTGTTTCTCGCCCTCTGTTTCAGCCCCTCTGTTTCTCGCCCTCTGTTTCAGCCTCTCTGTTTCAGCCCGTCTGTTTCACCCACTCTGTTTCTCGCCCTCTGTTTCAGCCCCTCTGTTTCTCATCCTCTGTTTCAGTCCCTCTGATTCAGCCCCTCTGTTTCAGCCCCTCTGATTCAGCCCCTCTGTTTCACCGCCTCTGTTTCAGCCCCTCTGTTTCAGCCCCTCTGTTTCTCGCCCTCCCTTTCTCACCCTCTGTTTCAGCTCCTCTGTTTCAGCCGCTCTGTTTCTCGCCCTCTGTTTCAGCCCCTCTGTTTCTCGCCCTCTGTTTCAGCCCCTCTGTTTCAGCCCCTTTGTTTCAGCCCCTCTGTTTCTCGCCCTCTGTTTCAGCCCATCTGATTCTCGCCCTCTGTTTCAGCCCTTCTGATTCTCGCCCTCTGTTTCAGCCCCTCTGATTCAGCCCCTCTGTTTCAGCCCCTCTGATTCAGTCCCTCTGATTCAGCCCCTCTGATTCAGCCCCTCTGTTTCTCGCCCTCTGTTTCAGCCCCTCTGTTTCAACCCCTCTGTTTCAGCCCCTCTGTTTCTCGCCCTCTGTTTCAGCCCCTCTGTTTCTCGCCCTCTGTTTCAGCCCCTCTGATTCAGCCCCTCTGTTTCAGCCCCTATGTTTCTCCCCCTCTGTTCCAGCCCCTCTGTTTCAGCCCCTCTGTTTCAGCCACTCTGTTTCAGCCCCTCTGTTTCAGCCCCTCTGTTTCAGCCCCTCTGTTTCTCGCCCTCTGTTTCAGCCCCTCTGTTTCTCGCCCTCTGTTTCAGCCCCTCTGTTTCAGCCCGTCTGTTTCAGCCACTCTGTTTCTCGCCCTCTGTTTCAGCCCCTCTGTTTCTCACCCTCTGTTTCAGCCCCTCTGATTCAGGCCCTCTGTTTCAGCCACTCTGTTTGGCGCCCTCTGTTTAAGCCCCTCTGATTCTCGCCCTCTGTTTCAGCCCCTCTGTTTCTCGCCCTCTGTTTCAGCCCCACTGTTTCAGCCCCTCTGTTTCAGCCCCTCTGTTTCAGCGCCTCTGTTTCCCGCCCCTCTGTTTCAGCACCTCTGTTTCTCGCCCTCTGTTTCAGTCCCTCTGTTTCTCGCCCTCTGTTTCAGCCCCACTGTTTCAGCCCCTCTGTTTCAGCCCCTCTGTTTCAGCGCCTCTGTTTCTCGCCCTCTGTTTCAGCCCCTCTGTTTCTCGCCCTCTGTTTCAGCCCCTCTGATTCAGCCCCTCTGTTTCGGCCCCTCTGTTTCTCCGCCTCTGTTCCAGCCCCTCTGTTTCATCCCCTCTGTTTCAGCCACTCTGTTTCAGCCACACTGTTTTAGCCCCTCTGTTTCAGCCCCTCTGTTTCTCGCACTCTGTTTCAGCTCCTCTGTTTCTCGCCCTCTGTTTCAGCCCCACTGTTTCAGCCCGTCTGTTTCAGCCACTCTGTTTCTCGCCCTCTGTTTCAGCCCCTCTGTTTCTCACCCTCTGTTCCAGCCCCTCTGATTCAGCGCCTCTGTTTCTCGCCCTCTGTTTCAGCCCCTCTGTTTCTCGCCCTCTGTTTCAGCCCCTCTGTTTCAGCCCCTCTGTATCAGCCCCTCTGTTTTTCGCCCTCTGATTCAGCCCCTCTGTTTCTCGACCTCTGTTTCAGGCCCTCTGTTTCTCGCCCTCAGTTTCAGCCCCTCTGATTCAGCCCCTCTGTTTCAGCCCCACTGATTCAGCCCCTCTGTTTCAGCTCCTCTGTTTCAGCCCCTCTGTTTCAGCCCCTCTGATTCTCGCCCTCTGTTTCTCGCCCGCTGTTTCAGCCCCTTTGTTTCTCGCCCTCTGTTTCAGGCCCTCTGTTTCTCACCCTCTGTTCCAGCCCCTCTGATTCAGCGCCTCTGTTTCTCGCCCTCTGTTTCAGCCCCTCTGTTTCTCGCCCTCTGTTTCAGCCCCTCTGTTTCAGCCCCTCTGTATCAGCCCCTCTGTTTTTCGCCCTCTGATTCAGCCCCTCTGTTTCTCGCCCTCTGTTTCAGCCCCACTGTTTCAGCCCCTCTGTTTCAGCCCCTCTGTTTCAGCGCCTCTGTTTCTCGCCCTCTGTTTCAGCCCCTCTGTTTCTCGCCCTCTGTTTCAGCCCCTCTGATTCAGCCCCTCTTTTTCAGCCCCTCTGTTTCTCCGCCTCTGTTCCAGCCCCTCTGTTTCAGACCCTCTGTTTCAGCCACTCTGTTTCAGCCCCTCTGTTTTAGCCCCTCTGTTTCAGCCCCTCTGTTTCTCGCCCTCTGTTTCAGCCCCTCTGTTTCTCGCCCTCTGTTTCAGCCCCACTGTTTCAGCCCGTTTGTTTCAGCCACTCTGTTTCTCGCCCTCTGTTTCAGCCCCTCTGTTTCTCACCCTCTGTTTCAGCCCCTCTGATTCAGCGCCTCTGTTTCTCGCCCTCTGTTTCAGCCCCTCTGTTTCTCGCCCTCTGTTTCAGCCCCTCTGTTTCAGCCCCTCTGTTTCAGCCCCTCTGTTTCTCGCTCTCTGATTCAGCCCCTCTGTTTCTCGCCCTCTGTTTCAGGCCCTCTGTTTCTCGCCCTCTGTTTCAGCCCCTCTGATTCAGCCCCTCTGTTTCAGCCCCTCTGATTCTCCCCCTCTGTTTCAGCCCCTCTGTTTCAGCCCCTCTGTTTCAGCCCCTCTGTTTCTCGCCCTCTGTTTCTCGCCCGCTGTTTCAGCCCCTTTGTTTCTCGCCCTCTGTTTCAGCCCCACTGTTTCAGCCCCTCTGATTCAGCCCCTCTGATTCAGCCCCTCTGTTTCTCGCCCTCTGTTTCAGCCCCTCTGTTTCAGCCCCTCTCTTTCTCGCCCTCTGTTTCAGCCCCTCTGTTTCTCGCCCTCTGTTTCAGCCCTCTCTGTTTCTCGCCCTCTGTTTCAGCCCCGCTGTTTCTCGCCCTCTGTTTCAGCCCCGCTGATTCAGCCCCTCTGTTTCAGCCCCTCTGAATCAGCCCCTCTGATTCAGCCCCTCTGTTTCAGCCCCTCTGATTCAGCCCCTCTGATTCTCGCCCTCTGTTTCAGCCCCTCTGATTCTCGCCCGCTGTTTCAGCCCCTCTGTTTCTCGCCGTCTGTTTCAGCCCCTCTGATTCAGTCCCTCTGTTTCAGCCCCTCTGATTCAGCCCCTCTGATTCAGCCCCTCTGATTCGGCCCCTCTGTTTCTCGCCCTCTGTTTCAGCCCCTCTGTTTCAGCCCCTCTGATTCAGCCCCTCTGTTTCTCGCCCTCTGTTTCAGCCCTTCTGATTCTCGCCCGCTGTTTCAGCCCCTCTGTTTCTCGCCGTCTGTTTTAGCCCCTCTGATTCAGCCCCTCTGTTTCAGCCCCTCTGATTCAGCCCCTCTGATTCAGCCCCTCTGATTCGGCCCCTCTGTTTCTCGCCCTCTGTTTCAGCCCCTCTGTTTCAGCCCCTCTGTTTCAGCCCCTCTGTTTCTCACCCTCTGTTTCAGCCCCTCTGATTCAGCCCCTCTGATTCAGCCCCTCTGTTTCAGCCCCTCTGATTCTCCCCCTCTGTTTCAGCCCCTCTGTTTCAGCCCCTCTGTTTCAGCCCCTCTGTTTCTCGCCCTCTGTTTCTCGCCCGCTGTTTCAGCCCCTTTGTTTCTCGCCCTCTGTTTCAGCCCCACTGTTTCAGCCCCTCTGATTCAGCCCCTCTGATTCAGCCCCTCTGTTTCTCGCCCTCTGTTTCAGCCCTCTCTGTTTCTCGCCCTCTGTTTCAGCCCCGCTGTTTCTCGCCCTCTGTTTCAGCCCCCCTGATTCAGCCCCTCTGTTTCAGCCCCTCTGAATCAGCCCCTCTGATTCAGCCCCTCTGTTTCAGCCCCTCTGTTTCAGCCCCTCTGTTTCTCGCCCTCTGTTTCAAAAACCTCTGATTCTCGCCCGCTGTTTCAGCCCCTCTGTTTCTCGCCGTCTGTTTTAGCCCCTCTGATTCAGCCCCTCTGTTTCAGCCCCTCTGATTCAGCCCCTCTGATTCAGCCCCTCTGATTCGGCCCCTCTGTTTCTCGCCCTCTGTTTCAGCCCCTCTGTTTCAGCCCCTCTGTTTCAGCCCCTCTGTTTCTCACCCTCCGTTTCAGCCCCTCTGATTCAGCCCCTCTGATTCAGCCCCTCTGATTCAGCCCCTCTGTTTCCCGCCCCTCTGTTTCAGCCCCTCTGTTTCAGCCCCTCTGTTTCTCGCCCTCCCTTTCTCACCCTCTGTTTCAGCTCCTCTGTTTCAGCCGCTCTGTTTCTCGCCCTCTGTTTCAGCCCCTCTGTTTCTCGCCCTGTGTTTCAGCCCCTCTGTTTCTTGCCCTCTGTTTCAGCCCCTCTGTTTCAGCCCCTCTGTTTCAGCCCCTCTGTTTCTCGCCCTGTGTTTCAGCCCCTCTGTTTCAGCCCCTCTGTTTCAGCCCCACTGTTTCTCGCCCTCTGTTTCAGCCCCTCTGTTTCAGCCCCTCTGTTTCAGACCCCTCTGTTTCTCGCCCTCTGTTCAGCCCCTATGTTTCCCGCCCTCTGTTTCAGCCCCTCTGTTTCCCGCCCTCTGTTTCAGCCCCTCTGTTTCAGCCCCTCAGTTTCTCGCCCTCTGTTTCTGCTCCTCTGTTTCTCGCCCTCTGTTTCAGCCCCTCTGTTTCTCGCCCTCTGTTTCAGCCCCGCTGATTCAGCCCCTCTGTTTAAGCCCCTCTGAATCAGCCCCTCTGATTCAGCCCCTCTGTTTCAGCCCCTCTGTTTCAGCCCCTCTGTTTCTCGCCCTCTGTTTGAGCCCATCTGATTCTCGCCCTCTGTTTCAGCCCTTCTGATTATCGCCCTCTGTTTCAGCCCCTCTGATTCAGCCCCTCTGTTTCAGCCCCTGGGATTCAGCCCCTATGATTCAGCCCCGTCTGATTCAGCCCCTCTGTTTCAGCCCCTCTGTTTCTCGGCCTCTGTTTCAGCCCCTCTGATTCAGCCCCTCTGTTTCAGCCCCTATGTTTCTCCCCCTCTGTTCCAGCCCCTCTGTTTCAGCCCCTCTGTTTCAGCCACTCTGTTTCAGCCCCTCTGTTTCAGCCCCTCCTGTTTCAGCCCCTCTGTTTCTCGCCCTCTGTTTCAGCCCCTCTGTTTCTCGCCCTCTGTTTCAGCCCCTCTGTTTCAGCCCGTCTGTTTCAGCCACTCTGTTTCTCGCCCTCTGTTTCAGCCCCTCTGTTTCTCACCCTCTGTTTCAGCCCCTCTGATTCAGCCCCTCTGTTTCTCGCCCTCTGTTTCAGCCCCTCTGTTTCTCGCCCTCTGTTTCAGCCCCTCTGTTTCAGCCCCTCTGTTTCAGCCCCTCTGTTTCTCGCCCTCTGTTTCAGCCCCTCTGTTTCTCGCCCTCTGTTTCAGCCCCTCTGTTTCAGCCCGTCTGTTTCAGCCACTCTGTTTCTCGCCCTCTGTTTCAGCCCCTCTGTTTCTCACCCTCTGTTTCAGCCCCTCTGATTCAGCCCCTCTGTTTCTCGCCCTCTGTTTCAGCCCCTCTGTTTCTCGCCCTCTGTTGCAGCCCCTCTGTTTCAGCCCCTCTGTTTCAGCCCCTCTGTTTCTCGCCCTCTGTTTCAGCCACTCTGTTTCTCGCCCTCTGTTTCAGGCCCTCTGTTTCTCGCCCTCTGTTTCAGCCACTCTGATTCAGCCCCTCTGCTTCAGCCCAACTGATTCAGCCCCTCTGTTTCAGCCCCTCTGTTTCAGCCCCTCTGTTTCAGCCCCTCTGTTTCTCGCCCTCTGTTTCTCGCCCGCTGTTTCAGCCCCTTTGTTTCTCGCCCTCTGTTTCAGCCCCACTGTTTCAGCCCCTCTGATTCAGCCCCTCTGATTCAGCCCCTCTGTTTCTCGCCCTCTGTTTCAGCCCCTCTGTTTCAGCCCCTCTGCTTCAGCCCCTCTGTTTCAGCCCCTCTGTTTCTCGCCCTCTGTTTCAGCCCCTCTTTTTCTCGCCCTCTGTTTCTCGCCCTCTGTTTCAGCCCCTCTGTTTCAGCCGCTCTGTTTCTCGCCCTCTTTTTCAGCCCCTCTGTTTCTCGCCCTCTGTTTCAGCCCCTCTGTTTCAGCCCCTCTGTTTCAGCCCCTCTGTTTCAGCCACTCTGTTTCAGCCCCTCTGTTTCTCACCCTCTGTTTCAGACACCTCTGTTTCTCGCCCTCTGTTCAGCCCCTATGTTTCTCGCCCTCTGTTTCAGCCCCTCTGTTTCTCGCCCTCTGTTTCAGCCCCTCTGTTTCAGCCCCTCTGTTTCTCGCCCTCTGTTTCTGCCCCTCTGTTTCTCGCCCTCTGTTTCAGCCCCTCTATTTCTCGCCCTCTGTTTCAGCCCCGCTGATTCAGCCTCTCTGTTTCAGCCCCTCTGAATCAGCCCCTCTGATTCAGCCCCTCTGTTTCAGCCCCTCTGTTTCAGCCCCTCTGTTTTTCGCCCTCTGTTTCAGCCCATCTGATTCTCGCCCTCTGTTTCAGCCCTTCTGATTCTCGCCCTCTGTTTTAGCCCCTCTGATTCAGCCCCTCTGATGCAGCCCCTCTGTTTCTCGCCCTCTGTTTCAGTCCCTCTGTTTCAGCCCCTCTGTTTCAGCGCCTCTGTTTCTCGCCCTCTGTTTCAGCCCCTCTGTTTCTCGCCCTCTGTTTCAGCCCCTCTGATTCAGCCCCTCTGTTTCAGCCCCTCTGTTTCAGCCCCTCTGTTTCTCGCCCTCTATTTCTCACCCTCTGTTTCTCGCCCTCTGTTTCAGCCCCTGTGTTTTTCGCCCTCTGTTTCAGCCCCTCTGTTTCTTGCCCTCTGTTTCAGGCTCTCTGTTTCAGCCCGTCTGTTTCAGCCCCTCTGTTTCAGACCCTCTTTTTCTCGCCCTCTGTTTCAGCCCCTCTGATTCTCGCCCTCTGTTTCAGCCCCTCTGTTTCTCGCCCTCTGTTTCAGCCCCTCTGATTCAGCCCCTCTGTTTCAGCCCCTCTGATTCAGCCCCTCTGATTCAGCCCCTCTGATTCAGCCTCTCTGTTTCTCGCCCTCTGTTTCAGCCCCTCTGTTTCAGCCCCTCTGTTTCAGCCCCTCTGTTTCTCACCCTCTGTTTCAGCCCCTCTGATTCAGCCGCTCGGATTCAGCCCCTCGGATTCAGCCCCTCTGTTTCCCGCCCCTCTGTTTCAGCACCTCTGTTTCTCGCCCTCTGTTTCAGTCCCTCTGTTTCTCGCCCTCTGTTTCAGCCCCACTGTTTCAGCCCCTCTGTTTCAGCCCCTCTGTTTCAGCGCCTCTGTTTCTCGCCCTCTGTTTCAGCCCCTCTGTTTCTCGCCCTCTGTTTCAGCCCCTCTGTTTCTCGCCCTCTGTTTCAGCCCCTCTGTTTCAGCCCCTCTGTTTCAGCCCCTCTGTTTCTCGCCCTCTGTTTCAGCCCCTCTGTTTCTCGCCCTCTGTTTCAGCCCCTCTGTTTCAGCCCGTCTGTTTCAGCCACTCTGTTTCTCGCCCTCTGTTTCAGCCCCTCTGTTTCTCACCCTCTGTTTCAGCCCCTCTGATTCAGCCCCTCTGTTTCTCGCCCTCTGTTTCAGCCCCTCTGTTTCTCGCCCTCTGTTGCAGCCCCTCTGTTTCAGCCCCTCTGTTTCAGCCCCTCTGTTTCTCGCCCTCTGTTTCAGCCACTCTGTTTCTCGCCCTCTGTTTCAGGCCCTCTGTTTCTCGCCCTCTGTTTCAGCCACTCTGATTCAGCCCCTCTGCTTCAGCCCAACTGATTCAGCCCCTCTGTTTCAGCCCCTCTGTTTCAGCCCCTCTGTTTCAGCCCCTCTGTTTCTCGCCCTCTGTTTCTCGCCCGCTGTTTCAGCCCCTTTGTTTCTCGCCCTCTGTTTCAGCCCCACTGTTTCAGCCCCTCTGATTCAGCCCCTCTGATTCAGCCCCTCTGTTTCTCGCCCTCTGTTTCAGCCCCTCTGTTTCAGCCCCTCTGCTTCAGCCCCTCTGTTTCAGCCCCTCTGTTTCTCGCCCTCTGTTTCAGCCCCTCTTTTTCTCGCCCTCTGTTTCTCGCCCTCTGTTTCAGCCCCTCTGTTTCAGCCGCTCTGTTTCTCGCCCTCTTTTTCAGCCCCTCTGTTTCTCGCCCTCTGTTTCAGCCCCTCTGTTTCAGCCCCTCTGTTTCAGCCCCTCTGTTTCAGCCACTCTGTTTCAGCCCCTCTGTTTCTCGCCCTCTGTTTCAGACACCTCTGTTTCTCGCCCTCTGTTCAGCCCCTATGTTTCTCGCCCTCTGTTTCAGCCCCTCTGTTTCTCGCCCTCTGTTTCAGCCCCTCTGTTTCAGCCCCTCTGTTTCTCGCCCTCTGTTTCTGCCCCTCTGTTTCTCGCCCTCTGTTTCAGCCCCTCTATTTCTCGCCCTCTGTTTCAGCCCCGCTGATTCAGCCCCTCTGTTTCAGCCCCTCTGAATCAGCCCCTCTGATTCAGCCCCTCTGTTTCAGCCCCTCTGTTTCAGCCCCTCTGTTTTTCGCCCTCTGTTTCAGCCCATCTGATTCTCGCCCTCTGTTTCAGCCCTTCTGATTCTCGCCCTCTGTTTTAGCCCCTCTGATTCAGCCCCTCTGATGCAGCCCCTCTGTTTCTCGCCCTCTGTTTCAGTCCCTCTGTTTCAGCCCCTCTGTTTCAGCGCCTCTGTTTCTCGCCCTCTGTTTCAGCCCCTCTGTTTCTCGCCCTCTGTTTCAGCCCCTCTGATTCAGCCCCTCTGTTTCAGCCCCTCTGTTTCAGCCCCTCTGTTTCTCGCCCTCTATTTCTCACCCTCTGTTTCTCGCCCTCTGTTTCAGCCCCTGTGTTTTTCGCCCTCTGTTTCAGCCCCTCTGTTTCTTGCCCTCTGTTTCAGGCTCTCTGTTTCAGCCCGTCTGTTTCAGCCCCTCTGTTTCAGACCCTCTTTTTCTCGCCCTCTGTTTCAGCCCCTCTGATTCTCGCCCTCTGTTTCAGCCCCTCTGTTTCTCGCCCTCTGTTTCAGCCCCTCTGATTCAGCCCCTCTGTTTCAGCCCCTCTGATTCAGCCCCTCTGATTCAGCCCCTCTGATTCAGCCTCTCTGTTTCTCGCCCTCTGTTTCAGCCCCTCTGTTTCAGCCCCTCTGTTTCAGCCCCTCTGTTTCTCACCCTCTGTTTCAGCCCCTCTGATTCAGCCGCTCGGATTCAGCCCCTCGGATTCAGCCCCTCTGTTTCCCGCCCCTCTGTTTCAGCACCTCTGTTTCTCGCCCTCTGTTTCAGTCCCTCTGTTTCTCGCCCTCTGTTTCAGCCCCACTGTTTCAGCCCCTCTGTTTCAGCCCCTCTGTTTCAGCGCCTCTGTTTCTCGCCCTCTGTTTCAGCCCCTCTGTTTCTCGCCCTCTGGTTCAGCCCCTCTGATTCAGCCCCTCTGTTTCGGCCCCTCTGTTTCTCCGCCTCTGTTCCAGCCCCTCTGTTTCATCCCCTCTGTTTCAGCCACTCTGTTTCAGCCACACTGTTTTAGCCCCTCTGTTTCAGCCCCTCTGTTTCTCGCACTCTGTTTCAGCTCCTCTGTTTCTCGCCCTCTGTTTCAGCCCCACTGTTTCAGCCCGTCTGTTTCAGCCACTCTGTTTCTCGCCCTCTGTTTCAGCCCCTCTGTTTCTCACCCTCTGTTCCAGCCCCTCTGATTCAGCGCCTCTGTTTCTCGCCCTCTGTTTCAGCCCCTCTGTTTCTCGCCCTCTGTTTCAGCCCCTCTGTTTCAGCCCCTCTGTTTCAGCCCCTCTGTTTCTCGCCCTCTGATTCAGCCCCTCTGTTTCTCGACCTCTGTTTCAGGCCCTCTGTTTCTCGCCCTCAGTTTCAGCCCCTCTGATTCAGCCCCTCTGTTTCAGCCCCACTGATTCAGCCCCTCTGTTTCAGCTCCTCTGTTTCAGCCCCTCTGTTTCAGCCCCTCTGATTCTCGCCCTCTGTTTCTCGCCCGCTGTTTCAGCCCCTTTGTTTCTCGCCCTCTGCTTCAGGCCCTCTGTTTCTCGCCCTCTGTTTCAGCCCCACTGATTCAGCCCCTCTGTTTCAGCCCCTCTGATTCAGCCCCTCTGTTTCAGCCCCTCTGATTCAGCCGCTCTGTTTCAGCCCCACTGATTCAGCCCCTCTGTTTCAGCCCCTCTGTTTCAGCCACTCTGTTTCAGCCCCTCTCTTTTAGCCCCTCTGTTTCAGCCCCTCTGTGTCTCGCCCTCTGTTTCAGCCCCTCTGTTTCTCGCCCTCTGTTTCAGACCCTCTCTTTCAGCCCGTCTGTTTCACCCACTCTGTTGCTCGCCCTCTGTTTCCGCCCCTCTGTTTCTCACCCTCTGTTTCAGCCCCTCTGATTCAGCCCCTCTGTTTCTCGCCCTCTGTTTCAGCCCCTCTGTTTCTCGCGCTCTGTTTCAGCCCCTCTGTTTCTCGCCCTCTGTTTCAGCCCCTCTGTTTCAGCCCCTCTGATTCAGCCTCTCTGTTTCTCGCCCTCTGTTTCAGCCCCTCTGTTTCTCGCCCTCTGTTTCAGCCCCTCTGTTTCTCGCCCTCTGTTTCAGCCTCTCTGTTTCAGCCCGTCTGTTTCACCCACTCTGTTTCTCGCCCTCTGTTTCAGCCCCTCTGTTTCTCATCCTCTGTTTCAGTCCCTCTGATTCAGCCCCTCTGTTTCAGCCCCTCTGATTCAGCCCCTCTGTTTCACCGCCTCTGTTTCAGCCCCTCTGTTTCAGCCCCTCTGTTTCTCGCCCTCCCTTTCTCACCCTCTGTTTCAGCTCCTCTGTTTCAGCCGCTCTGTTTCTCGCCCTCTGTTTCAGCCCCTCTGTTTCTCGCCCTCTGTTTCAGCCCCTCTGTTTCAGCCCCTCTGTTTCAGCCCCTCTGTTTCTCGCCCTCTGTTTCAGCCCATCTGATTCTCGCCCTCTGTTTCAGCCCTTCAGATTCTCGCCCTCTGTTTCAGCCCCTCTGATTCAGCCCCTCTGTTTCAGCCCCTCTGATTCAGTCCCTCTGATTCAGCCCCTCTGATTCAGCCCCTCTGTTTCTCGCCCTCTGTTTCAGCCCCTCTGTTTCAACCCCTCTGTTTCAGCCCCTCTGTTTCTCGCCCTCTGTTTCAGCCCCTCTGTTTCTCGCCCTCTGTTTCAGCCCCTCTGATTCAGCCCCTCTGTTTCAGCCCCTATGTTTCTCCCCCTCTGTTCCAGCCCCTCTGTTTCAGCCCCTCTGTTTCAGCCACTCTGTTTCAGCCCCTCTGTTTCAGCCCCTCTGTTTCAGCCCCTCTGTTTCTCGCCCTCTGTTTCAGCCCCTCTGTTTCTCGCCCTCTGTTTCAGCCCCTCTGTTTCAGCCCGTCTGTTTCAGCCACTCTGTTTCTCGCCCTCTGTTTCAGCCCCTCTGTTTCTCACCCTCTGTTTCAGCCCCTCTGATTCAGGCCCTCTGTTTCAGCCACTCTGTTTGGCGCCCTCTGTTTCAGCCCCTCTGATTCTCGCCCTCTGTTTCAGCCCCTCTGTTTCTCGCCCTCTGTTTCAGCCCCTCTGATTCAGCCCCTCTGTTTCAGCCCCTCTGATTCAGCCCCTCTGATTCAGCCCCTCTGATTCAGCCTCTCTGTTTCTCGCCCTCTGTTTCAGCCCCTCTGTTTCAGCCCCTCTGTTTCAGCCCCTCTGTTTCTCACCCTCTGTTTCAGCCCCTCTGATTCAGCCCCTCGGATTCAGCCCCTCGGATTCAGCCCCTCTGTTTCCCGCCCCTCTGTTTCAGCACCTCTGTTTCTCGCCCTCTGTTTCAGTCCCTCTGTTTCTCGCCCTCTGTTTCAGCCCCACTGTTTCAGCCCCTCTGTTTCAGCCCCTCTGTTTCAGCGCCTCTGTTTCTCGCCCTCTGTTTCAGCCCCTCTGTTTCTCGCCCTCTGTTTCAGCCCCTCTGATTCAGCCCCTCTGTTTCGGGCCCTCTGTTTCTCCGCCTCTGTTCCAGCCCCTCTGTTTCATCCCCTCTGTTTCAGCCACTCTGTTTCAGCCACACTGTTTTAGCCCCTCTGTTTCAGCCCCTCTGTTTCTCGCACTCTGTTTCAGCTCCTCTGTTTCTCGCCCTCTGTTTCAGCCCCACTGTTTCAGCCCGTCTGTTTCAGCCACTCTGTTTCTCGCCCTCTGTTTCAGCCCCTCTGTTTCTCACCCTCTGTTCCAGCCCCTCTGATTCAGCGCCTCTGTTTCTCGCCCTCTGTTTCAGCCCCTCTGTTTCTCGCCCTCTGTTTCAGCCCCTCTGTTTCAGCCCCTCTGTATCAGCCCCTCTGTTTTTCGCCCTCTGATTCAGCCCCTCTGTTTCTCGACCTCTGTTTCAGGCCCTCTGTTTCTCGCCCTCAGTTTCAGCCCCTCTGATTCAGCCCCTCTGTTTCAGCCCCACTGATTCAGCCCCTCTGTTTCAGCTCCTCTGTTTCAGCCCCTCTGTTTCAGCCCCTCTGATTCTCGCCCTCTGTTTCTCGCCCGCTGTTTCAGCCCCTTTGTTTCTCGCCCTCTGTTTCAGGCCCTCTGTTTCTCACCCTCTGTTCCAGCCCCTCTGATTCAGCGCCTCTGTTTCTCGCCCTCTGTTTCAGCCCCTCTGTTTCTCGCCCTCTGTTTCAGCCCCTCTGTTTCAGCCCCTCTGTATCAGCCCCTCTGTTTTTCGCCCTCTGATTCAGCCCCTCTGTTTCTCGACCTCTGTTTCAGGCCCTCTGTTTCTCGCCCTCAGTTTCAGCCCCTCTGATTCAGCCCCTCTGTTTCAGCCCCACTGATTCAGCCCCTCTGTTTCAGCTCCTCTGTTTCAGCCCCTCTGTTTCAGCCCCTCTGATTCTCGCCCTCTGTTTCTCGCCCGCTGTTTCAGCCCCTTTGTTTCTCGCCCTCTGTTTCAGGCCCTCTGTTTCTCGCCCTCTGTTTCAGCCCCACTGATTCAGCCCCTCTGTTTCAGCCCCTCTGATTCAGCCCCTCTGTTTCAGCCCCTCTGATTCAGCCCCTCTGTTTCAGCCCCACTGATTCAGCCCCTCTGTTTCAGCCCCTCTGTTTCAGCCACTCTGTTTCAGCCCCTCTCTTTTAGCCCCTCTGTTTCAGCCCCTCTGTGTCTCGCCCTCTGTTTCAGCCCCTCTGTTTCTCGCCCTCTGTTTCAGACCCTCTCTTTCAGCCCGTCTGTTTCACCCACTCTGTTGCTCGCCCTCTGTTTCCGCCCCTCTGTTTCTCACCCTCTGTTTCTCGCCCTCTGTTTCAGCCCCTCTGTTTCAGCCCCTCTGTTTCAGCCCCTCTGTTTCTCGCCCTCTATTTCTCACCCTCTGTTTCTCGCCCTCTGTTTCAGCCCCTCTGTTTTTCGCCCTCTGTTTCAGCCCCTCTGTTTCTTGCCCTCTGTTTCAGGCTCTCTGTTTCAGCCCGTCTGTTTCAGCCCCTCTCTTTCAGACCCTCTGTTTCTCGCCCTCTGTTTCAGCCCCTCTGATTCTCGCCCTCTGTTTCAGCCCCTCTGATTCAGCCCCTCTGATTCAGCCCCTCTGATTCAGCCTCTCTGTTTCTCGCCCTCTGTTTCTGCCCCTCTGTTTCAGACCCTCTGTTTCAGCCCCTCTGTTTCTCACCCTCTGTTTCAGCCCCTCTGATTCAGCCCCTCTGATTCAGCCCCTCGGATTCAGCCCCTCTGTTTCCCGCCCCTCTGTTTCAGCACCTCTGTTTCTCGCCCTCTGTTTCAGTCCCTCTGTTTCTCGCCCTCTGTTTCAGCCCCACTGTTTCAGCCCCTCTGTTTCAGCCCCTCTGTTTCAGCGCCTCTGTTTCTCGCCCTCTGTTTCAGCCCCTCTGTTTCTCGCCCTCTGTTTCAGCCCCTCTGATTCAGCCCCTCTTTTTCAGCCCCTCTGTTTCTCCGCCTCTGTTCCAGCCCCTCTGTTTCAGACCCTCTGTTTCAGCCACTCTGTTTCAGCCCCTCTGTTTTAGCCCCTCTGTTTCAGCCCCTCTGTTTCTCGCCCTCTGTTTCAGCCCCTCTGTTTCTCGCCCTCTGTTTCAGCCCCACTGTTTCAGCCCGTTTGTTTCAGCCACTCTGTTTCTCGCCCTCTGTTTCAGCCCCTCTGTTTCTCACCCTCTGTTTCAGCCCCTCTGATTCAGCGCCTCTGTTTCTCGCCCTCTGTTTCAGCCCCTCTGTTTCTCGCCCTCTGTTTCAGCCCCTCTGTTTCAGCCCCTCTGTTTCAGCCCCTCTGTTTCTCGCTCTCTGATTCAGCCCCTCTGTTTCTCGCCCTCTGTTTCAGGCCCTCTGTTTCTCGCCCTCTGTTTCAGCCCCTCTGATTCAGCCCCTCTGTTTCAGCCCCTCTGATTCTCCCCCTCTGTTTCAGCCCCTCTGTTTCAGCCCCTCTGTTTCAGCCCCTCTGTTTCTCGCCCTCTGTTTCTCGCCCGCTGTTTCAGCCCCTTTGTTTCTCGCCCTCTGTTTCAGCCCCACTGTTTCAGCCCCTCTGATTCAGCCCCTCTGATTCAGCCCCTCTGTTTCTCGCCCTCTGTTTCAGCCCCTCTGTTTCAGCCCCTCTCTTTCTCGCCCTCTGTTTCAGCCCCTCTGTTTCTCGCCCTCTGTTTCAGCCCTCTCTGTTTCTCGCCCTCTGTTTCAGCCCCGCTGTTTCTCGCCCTCTGTTTCAGCCCCGCTGATTCAGCCCCTCTGTTTCAGCCCCTCTGAATCAGCCCCTCTGATTCAGCCCCTCTGTTTCAGCCCCTCTGATTCAGCCCCTCTGTTTCTCGCCCTCTGTTTCAGCCCCTCTGATTCTCGCCCGCTGTTTCAGCCCCTCTGTTTCTCGCCGTCTGTTTCAGCCCCTCTGATTCAGTCCCTCTGTTTCAGCCCCTCTGATTCAGCCCCTCTGATTCAGCCCCTCTGATTCGGCCCCTCTGTTTCTCGCCCTCTGTTTCAGCCCCTCTGTTTCAGCCCCTCTGTTTCAGCCCCTCTGTTTCTCACCCTCTGTTTCAGCCCCTCTGATTCTCGCCCGCTGATTCAGCCCCTCTGTTTCTCGCCGTCTGTTTTAGCCCCTCTGATTCAGTCCCTCTGTTTCAGCCCCTCTGATTCAGCCCCTCTGATTCAGCCCCTCTGATTCGGCCCCTCTGTTTCTCGCCCTCTGTTTCAGCCATTCTGATTCAGCCCCTCTGATACAGCCCCCCTGATTCAGCCCTCTGTTTCCCGCCCCTCTGTTTCAGCCCCTCTGATTCAGCCCCTCTGTTTCCCGCCCCTCTGTTTCAGCCCCGCTGATTCAGCCCCTCTGTTTCAGCCCCTCTGAATCAGCCCCTCTGATTCAGCCCCTCTGTTTCAGCCCCTCTGATTCAGCCCCTCTGTTTCTCGCCCTCTGTTTCAGCCCCTCTGATTCTCGCCCGCTGTTTCAGCCCCTCTGTTTCTCGCCGTCTGTTTTAGCCCCTCTGATTCAGCCCCTCTGTTTCAGCCCCTCTGATTCAGCCCCTCTGATTCAGCCCCTCTGATTCGGCCCCTCTGTTTCTCGCCCTCTGTTTCAGCCCCTCTGTTTCAGCCCCTCTGTTTCAGCCCCTCTGTTTCTCACCCTCTGTTTCAGCCCCTCTGATTCAGCCCCTCTGATTCAGCCCCTCTGTTTCAGCCCCTCTGATTCTCCCCCTCTGTTTCAGCCCCTCTGTTTCAGCCCCTCTGTTTCAGCCCCTCTGTTTCTCGCCCTCTGTTTCTCGCCCGCTGTTTCAGCCCCTTTGTTTCTCGCCCTCTGTTTCAGCCCCACTGTTTCAGCCCCTCTGATTCAGCCCCTCTGATTCAGCCCCTCTGTTTCTCGCCCTCTGTTTCAGCCCTCTCTGTTTCTCGCCCTCTGTTTCAGCCCCGCTGTTTCTCGCCCTCTGTTTCAGCCCCCCTGATTCAGCCCCTCTGTTTCAGCCCCTCTGAATCAGCCCCTCTGATTCAGCCCCTCTGTTTCAGCCCCTCTGTTTCAGCCCCTCTGTTTCTCGCCCTCTGTTTCAAAAACCTCTGATTCTCGCCCGCTGTTTCAGCCCCTCTGTTTCTCGCCGTCTGTTTTAGCCCCTCTGATTCAGCCCCTCTGTTTCAGCCCCTCTGATTCAGCCCCTCTGATTCAGCCCCTCTGATTCGGCCCCTCTGTTTCTCGCCCTCTGTTTCAGCCCCTCTGTTTCAGCCCCTCTGTTTCAGCCCCTCTGTTTCTCACCCTCCGTTTCAGCCCCTCTGATTCAGCCCCTCTGATTCAGCCCCTCTGATTCAGCCCCTCTGTTTCCCGCCCCTCTGTTTCAGCCCCTCTGTTTCAGCCCCTCTGTTTCTCGCCCTCCCTTTCTCACCCTCTGTTTCAGCTCCTCTGTTTCAGCCGCTCTGTTTCTCGCCCTCTGTTTCAGCCCCTCTGTTTCTCGCCCTGTGTTTCAGCCCCTCTGTTTCTTGCCCTCTGTTTCAGCCCCTCTGTTTCAGCCCCTCTGTTTCAGCCCCTCTGTTTCTCGCCCTGTGTTTCAGCCCCTCTGTTTCAGCCCCTCTGTTTCAGCCCCACTGTTTCTCGCCCTCTGTTTCAGCCCCTCTGTTTCAGCCCCTCTGTTTCAGACCCCTCTGTTTCTCGCCCTCTGTTCAGCCCCTATGTTTCCCGCCCTCTGTTTCAGCCCCTCTGTTTCCCGCCCTCTGTTTCAGCCCCTCTGTTTCAGCCCCTCAGTTTCTCGCCCTCTGTTTCTGCTCCTCTGTTTCTCGCCCTCTGTTTCAGCCCCTCTGTTTCTCGCCCTCTGTTTCAGCCCCGCTGATTCAGCCCCTCTGTTTAAGCCCCTCTGAATCAGCCCCTCTGATTCAGCCCCTCTGTTTCAGCCCCTCTGTTTCAGCCCCTCTGTTTCTCGCCCTCTGTTTGAGCCCATCTGATTCTCGCCCTCTGTTTCAGCCCTTCTGATTATCGCCCTCTGTTTCAGCCCCTCTGATTCAGCCCCTCTGTTTCAGCCCCTGGGATTCAGCCCCTATGATTCAGCCCCGTCTGATTCAGCCCCTCTGTTTCAGCCCCTCTGTTTCTCGGCCTCTGTTTCAGCCCCTCTGATTCAGCCCCTCTGTTTCAGCCCCTATGTTTCTCACCCTCTGTTCCAGCCCCTCTGTTTCAGCCCCTCTGTTTCAGCCACTCTGTTTCAGCCCCTCTGTTTCAGCCCCTCCTGTTTCAGCCCCTCTGTTTCTCGCCCTCTGTTTCAGCCCCTCTGTTTCTCGCCCTCTGTTTCAGCCCCTCTGTTTCAGCCCGTCTGTTTCAGCCACTCTGTTTCTCGCCCTCTGTTTCAGCCCCTCTGTTTCTCACCCTCTGTTTCAGCCCCTCTGATTCAGCCCCTCTGTTTCTCGCCCTCTGTTTCAGCCCCTCTGTTTCTCGCCCTCTGTTTCAGCCCCTCTGTTTCAGACCCTCTGTTTCAGCCCCTCTGTTTCTCGCCCTCTGTTTCAGCCCCTCTGTTTCTCGCCCTCTGTTTCAGCCCCTCTGTTTCAGCCCGTCTGTTTCAGCCACTCTGTTTCTCGCCCTCTGTTTCAGCCCCTCTGTTTCTCACCCTCTGTTTCAGCCCCTCTGATTCAGCCCCTCTGTTTCTCGCCCTCTGTTTCAGCCCCTCTGTTTCTCGCCCTCTGTTGCAGCCCCTCTGTTTCAGCCCCTCTGTTTCAGCCCCTCCCTTTCTCGCCCTCTGTTTCAGCCACTCTGTTTCTCGCCCTCTGTTTCAGGCCCTCTGTTTCTCGCCCTCTGTTTCAGCCACTCTGATTCAGCCCCTCTGCTTCAGCCCAACTGATTCAGCCCCTCTGTTTCAGCCCCTCTGTTTCAGCCCCTCTGTTTCAGCCCCTCTGTTTCTCGCCCTCTGTTTCTCGCCCGCTGTTTCAGCCCCTTTGTTTCTCGCCCTCTGTTTCAGCCCCACTGTTTCAGCCCCTCTGATTCAGCCCCTCTGATTCAGCCCCTCTGTTTCTCGCCCTCTGTTTCAGCCCCTCTGTTTCAGCCCCTCTGTTTCAGCCCCTCTGTTTCTCGCCCTCTGTTTCAGCCCCTGTGTTTCTCGCCCTCTGTTTCAGCCCATCTGTTTCTCGCCCTCTGTTTCAGCCCCTCTGTTTCAGCCCCTCTGTTTCTCGTCCACTGTTTCTGCCCCTCTGTTTCTCTCACTCTGTTTCAGCCCCGCTGTTTCGCGCCCTATGTTTCAGCCCTGCTGATTCAGCCCGTCTGTTTCAGCCCCTCTGAATCAGCCCCTCTGATTCAGCCCCTCTGTTTAGCCCCTCTGTTTCTCGCCCTCTGTTTCAGCCCCTCTGATTCTCGCCCTCTGTTTCAGCCCCTCTGATTCAGCCCCTCTGTTTCAGCCCCTCTGATTCAGCCCCTCTGATTCAGCCCCTCTGATTCAGCCCCTCTGTTTCTCGCCCACTGTTTCAGCCCCTCTGTTTAAGCCCCTCTGTTTCAGCCCCTCTGTTTCAGCCCCTCTGTTTCTCACCCTCTGTTTCAGCCATTCTGATTCAGCCCCTCTGATACAGCCCCTCTGATTCAGCCCCTCTGTTTCCCGCCCCTCTGTTTCAGCCCCTCTGATTCAGCCCCTCTGTTTCCCGCCCCTCTGTTTCAGCCCCGCTGATTCAGCCCCTCTGTTTCAGCCCCTCTGAATCAGCCCCTCTGATTCAGCCCCTCTGTTTCAGCCCCTCTGATTCAGCCCCTCTGTTTCTCGCCCTCTGTTTCAGCCCCTCTGATTCTCGCCCGCTGTTTCAGCCCCTCTGTTTCTCGCCGTCTGTTTTAGCCCCTCTGATTCAGACCCTCTGTTTCAGCCCCTCTGATTCAGCCCCTCTGATTCAGCCCCTCTGATTCGGCCCCTCTGTTTCTCGCCCTCTGTTTCAGCCCCTCTGTTTCAGCCCCTCTGTTTCAGCCCCTCTGTTTCTCACCCTCTGTTTCAGCCCCTCTGATTCAGCCCCTCTGATTCAGCCCCTCTGTTTCAGCCCCTCTGATTCTCCCCCTCTGTTTCAGCCCCTCTGTTTCAGCCCCTCTGTTTCAGCCCCTCTGTTTCTCGCCCTCTGTTTCTCGCCCGCTGTTTCAGCCCCTTTGTTTCTCGCCCTCTGTTTCAGCCCCACTGTTTCAGCCCCTCTGATTCAGCCCCTCTGATTCAGCCCCTCTGTTTCTCGCCCGCTGTTTCAGCCCCTCTGTTTCAGCCCCTCTCTTTCTCGCCCTCTGTTTCAGCCCCTCTGTTTCTCGCCCTCTGTTTCAGCCCTCTCTGTTTCTCGCCCTCTGTTTCAGCCCCGCTGTTTCTCGCCCTCTGTTTCAGCCCCGCTGATTCAGCCCCTCTGTTTCATCCCCTCTGAATCAGCCCCTCTGATTCAGCCCCTCTGTTTCAGCCCCTCTGTTTCAGCCCCTCTGTTTCTCGTCCTCTGTTTCAAAAACCTCTGATTCTCGCCCGCTGTTTCAGCCCCTCTGTTTCTCGCCGTCTGTTTTAGCCCCTCTGATTCAGCCCCTCTGTTTC
The DNA here is from genome assembly GCF_047496795.1 of Chiloscyllium punctatum. Classification (NCBI taxonomy): domain Eukaryota; kingdom Metazoa; phylum Chordata; class Chondrichthyes; order Orectolobiformes; family Hemiscylliidae; genus Chiloscyllium; species Chiloscyllium punctatum. The sequence continues at coordinate 2,379,241 of NW_027309792.1, read as the reverse complement.
AGCCCCTCTGATTCAGCCCCTCTGATTCAGCCCCTCTGATTCGGCCCCTCTGTTTCTCGCCCTCTGTTTCAGCCCCTCTGTTTCAGCCCCTCTGTTTCAGCCCCTCTGTTTCTCACCCTCTGTTTCAGCCCCTCTGATTCAGCCCCTCTGATTCAGCCCCTCTGATTCAGCCCCTCTGTTTCCCGCCCCTCTGTTTCAGCCCCTCTGTTTCAGCCCCTCAGTTTCTCGCCCTCCCTTTCTCACCCTCTGTTTCAGCTCCTCTGTTTCAGCCGCTCTGTTTCTCGCCCTCTGTTTCAGCCCCTCTGTTTCTCGCCCTGTGTTTCAGCCCCTCTGTTTCTTGCCCTCTGTTTCAGCCCCTCGGTTTCAGCCCCTCTGTTTCAGCCCCTCTGTTTCAGCCCCTCTGTTTCTCGCCCTGTGTTTCAGCCCCTCTGTTTCAGCCCCTCTGTTTCAGCCCCACTGTTTCTCGCCCTCTGTTTCAGCCCCTCTGTTTCAGCCCCTCTGTTTCAGACCCCTCTGTTTCTCGCCCTCTGTTCAGCCCCTATGTTTCCCGCCCTCTGTTTCAGCCCCTCTGTTTCCCGCCCTCTGTTTCAGCCCCTCTGTTTCAGCCCCTCAGTTTCTGGCCCTCTGTTTCTGCTCGTCTGTTTCTCGCCCTCTGTTTCAGCCCCTCTGTTTCTCGCCCTCTGTTTCAGCCCCGCTGATTCAGCCCCTCTGTTTAAGCCCCTCTGAATCAGCCCCTCTGATTCAGCCCCTCTGTTTCAGCCCCTCTGTTTCAGCCCCTCTGTTTCTCGCCCTCTGTTTGAGCCCATCTGATTCTCGCCCTCTGTTTCAGCCCTTCTGATTCTCGCCCTCTGTTTCAGCCCCTCTGATTCAGCCCCTCTGTTTCAGCCCCTGGGATTCAGCCCCTCTGATTCAGCCCCGTCTGATTCAGCCCCTCTGTTTCTCGCCCTCTGTTTCTCGCCCTCTGTTTCAGCCCCTCTGTTTCTCGGCCTCTGTTTCAGCCCCTCTGATTCAGCCCCTCTGTTTCAGCCCCTATGTTTCTCCCCCTCTGTTCCAGCCCCTCTGTTTCAGCCCCTCTGTTTCAGCCACTCTGTTTCAGCCCCTCTGTTTCAGCCCCTCCTGTTTCAGCCCCTCTGTTTCTCGCCCTCTGTTTCAGCCCCTCTGTTTCTCGCCCTCTGTTTCAGCCCCTCTGTTTCAGCCCGTCTGTTTCAGCCACTCTGTTTCTCGCCCTCTGTTTCAGCCCCTCTGTTTCTCACCCTCTGTTTCAGCCCCTCTGATTCAGCCCCTCTGTTTCTCGCCCTCTGTTTCAGCCCCTCTGTTTCTCGCCCTCTGTTTCAGCCCCTCTGTTTCAGCCCCTCTGTTTCAGCCCCTCTGTTTCTCGCCCTCTGTTTCAGCCCCTCTGTTTCTCGCCCTCTGTTTCAGCCCCTCTGTTTCAGCCTGTCTGTTTCAGCCACTCTGTTTCTCGCCCTCTGTTTCAGCCCCTCTGTTTCTCACCCTCTGTTTCAGCCCCTCTGATTCAGCCCCTCTGTTTCTCGCCCTCTGTTTCAGCCCCTCTGTTTCTCGCCCTCTGTTTCAGCCCCTCTGTTTCAGCCCCTCTGTTTCAGCCCCTCTGTTTCTCGCCCTCTGTTTCAGCCACTCTGTTTCTCGCCCTCTGTTTCAGGCCCTCTGTTTCTCGCCCTCTGTTTCAGCCACTCTGATTCAGCCCCTCTGCTTCAGCCCAACTGATTCAGCCCCTCTGTTTCAGCCCCTCTGTTTCAGCCCCTCTGTTTCAGCCCCTCTGTTTCTCGCCCTCTGTTTCTCGCCCGCTGTTTCAGCCCCTTTGTTTCTCGCCCTCTGTTTCAGCCCCACTGTTTCAGCCCCTCTGATTCAGCCCCTCTGATTCAGCCCCTCTGTTTCTCGCCCTCTGTTTCAGCCCCTCTGTTTCAGCCCCTCTGTTTCAGCCCCTCTGTTTCTCGAAATCTGTTTCAGCCCATCTGTTTCTCACCCTCTGTTTCAGCCCCTCTGTTTCAGCCCCTCTGTTTCTCGTCCTCTGTTTCTGCCCCTCTGTTTCTCTCACTCTGTTTCAGCCCCGCTGTTTCGCGCCCTATGTTTCAGCCCTGCTGATTCAGCCCGTCTGTTTCAGCCCCTCTGAATCAGCCCCTCTGATTCAGCCCCTCTGTTTAGCCCCTCTGTTTCTCGCCCTCTGTTTCAGCCCCTCTGATTCTCGCCCTCTGTTTCAGCCCCTCTGATTCAGCCCCTCTGTTTCAGCCCCTCTGATTCAGCCCCTCTGATTCAGCCCCTCTGATTCAGCCCCTCTGTTTCTCGCCCTCTGTTTCAGCCCCTCTGTTTAAGCCCCTCTGTTTCTCGCCCTCTGTTTCAGACCCTCTCTTTCAGCCCATCTGTTTCACCCACTCTGTTGCTCGCCCACTGTTTCAGCCCCTCTGTTTCTCACCCTCTGTTTCAGCCCCTCTGATTCAGCCCCTCTGTTTCTCGCCCTCTGTTTCAGCCCCTCTGTTTCTCGTCCTCTGTTTCAGCCCCTCTGTTTCTCGCCCTCTGTTTCAGCCCCTCTGTTTCAGCCCCTCTGATTCAGCCTCTCTGTTTCTCGCCCTCTGTTTCAGCCCCTCTGTTTCTCGCCCTCTGTTTCAGCCCCTCTGTTTCTCGCCCTCTGTTTCAGCCCCTCTGTTTCAGCCCGTCTGTTTCACCCACTCTGTTTCTCGCCCTCTGTTTCAGCCCCTCTGTTTCTCACCCTCTGTTTCAGCCCCTCTGATTCAGCCCCTCTGTTTCAGCCACTCTGATTCAGCCCCTCTGTTTCACCCCCTCTGTTTCAGCCCCTCTGTTTCAGCCCCTCTGTTTCTCGCCCTCCCTTTCTCACCCTCTGTTTCAGCTCCTCTGTTTCAGCCGCTCTGTTTCTCGACCTCTGTTTCAGCCCCTCTGTTTCTCGTCCTCTGTTTCAGCCCCTCTGTTTCTTGCCCTCTGTTTCAGCCCCTCTGTTTCAGCCCCTCTGTTTCAGCCGCTCTGTTTCAGCCCCTCTGTTTCTCGCCCTGTGTTTCAGCCCCTCTGTTTCAGCCCCTCTGTTTCAGCCCCACTGTTTCTCGCCCTCTGTTTCAGCCCCTCTGTTTCTCGCCCTCTGTTTCAGCCCCTCTGTTTCAGCCCCTCTGTTTCTCGCCCTCTGTTTCAGACCCCTCTGTTTCTCGCCCTCTGTTCAGCCCCTATGTTTCTCGCCCTCTGTTCCAGCCCCTCTGTTTCCCGCCCTCTGTTTCAGCCCCTCTGTTTCAGCCCCTCTGTTTCTCACCCTCTGTTTCAGCCCCTCTGATTCAGCCCCTCTGTTTCTCGCCCTCTGTTTCAGCCCCTCTGTTTCTCGCCCTCTGTTTCAGCCCCTCTGTTTCAGCCCCTCTGTTTCAGCCCCTCTGTTTCTCGCCCTCTGTTTCAGCCACTCTGTTTCTCGCCCTCTGTTTCAGGCCCTCTGTTTCTCGCCCTCTGTTTAAGCCACTCTGATTCAGCCCCTCTGCTTCAGCCCAACTGATTCAGCCCCTCTGTTTCAGCCCCTCTGTTTCAGCCCCTCTGTTTCAGCCCCTCTGTTTTTCACCCTCTGTTTCTCGCCCGCTGTTTCAGCCCTTTGTTTCTCGCCCTCTGTTTCAGCCCCACTGTTTCAGCCCCTCTGATTCAGCCCCTCTGATTCTGCCCCTCTGTTTCTCGCCCTCTGTTTCAGCCCCTCTGTTTCAGCCCCTCTGTTTCAGCCCCTCTGTTTCTCGCCCTCTGTTTCAGCCCCTGTGTTTCTCGCCCTCTGTTTCAGCCCATCTGTTTCTCGCCCTCTGTTTCAGCCCCTCTGTTTCAGCCCCTCTGTTTCTCGTCCTCTGTTTCTGCCCCTCTGTTTCTCTCACTCTGTTTCAGCCCCGCTGTTTCGCGCCCTATGTTTCAGACCCGCTGATTCAGCCCGTCTGTTTCGGCCCCTCTGAATCAGCCCCTCTGATTCAGCCCCTCTGTTTAGCCCCTCTGTTTCTCGCCCTCTGTTTCAGCCCCTCTGATTCTCGCCCTCTGTTTCAGCCCCTCTGATTCAGCCCCTCTGTTTCAGCCCCTCTGATTCAGCCCCTCTGATTCAGCCCCTCTGATTCAGCCCCTCTGTTTCTCGCCCTCTGTTTCAGCCCCTCTGTTTAAGCCCCTCTGTTTCTCGCCCTCTGTTTCAGACCCTCTCTTTCAGCCCATCTGTTTCACCCACTCTGTTGCTCGCCCACTGTTTCAGCCCCTCTGTTTCTCACCCTCTGTTTCAGCCCCTCTGATTCAGCCCCTCTGTTTCTCGCCCTCTGTTTCAGCCCCTCTGTTTCTCGTCCTCTGTTTCAGCCCCTCTGTTTCTCGCCCTCTGTTTCAGCCCCTATGTTTCAGCCCCTCTGATTCAGCCTCTCTGTTTCTCCCCCTCTGTTTCAGCCCCTCTGTTTCTCGCCCTCTGTTTCAGCCCCTCTGTTTCTCGCCCTCTGTTTCAGCCCCTCTGTTTCAGCCCGTCTGTTTCACCCACTCTGTTTCTCGCCCTCTGTTTCAGCCCCTCTGTTTCTCACCCTCTGTTTCAGCCCCTCTGATTCAGCCCCTCTGTTTCAGCCACTCTGATTCAGCCCCTCTGTTTCACCCCCTCTGTTTCAGCCCCTCTGTTTCAGCCCCTCTGTTTCTCGCCCTCCCTTTCTCACCCTCTGTTTCAGCTCCTCTGTTTCAGCCGCTCTGTTTCTCGACCTCTGTTTCAGCCCCTCTGTTTCTCGTCCTCTGTTTCAGCCCCTCTGTTTCTTGCCCTCTGTTTCAGCCCCTCTGTTTCAGCCCCTCTGTTTCAGCCGCTCTGTTTCAGCCCCTCTGTTTCTCGCCCTGTGTTTCAGCCCCTCTGTTTCAGCCCCTCTGTTTCAGCCCCACTGTTTCTCGCCCTCTGTTTCAGCCCCTCTGTTTCTCGCCCTCTGTTTCAGCCCCTCTGTTTCAGCCCCTCTGTTTCTCGCCCTCTGTTTCAGACCCCTCTGTTTCTCGCCCTCTGTTCAGCCCCTATGTTACTCGCCCTCTGTTCCAGCCCCTCTGTTTCCCGCCCTCTGTTTCAGCCCCTCTGTTTCAGCCCCTCTGTTTCTCGCCCTCTGTTTCTGCTCCTCTGTTTCTCGCCCTCTGTTTCAGCCCCTCTGTTTCTCGCCCTCTGTTTCTCCTCCTCTGTTTCTCGCCCTCTGTTTCAGCCCCGCTGATTTAGCCCCTCTGTTTCAGCCCCTCTGAATCAGCCCCTCTGATTCAGCCCCTCTTTTTCAGCCCCTCTGTTTCTCGCCCTCTGTTTCAGCCCATCTGATTCTCGCCCTCTGTTTCAGCCCTTCTGATTCTCGCCCTCTGTTTCAGCCCCTCTGATTCAGCCCCTCTGTTTCAGCCCCTCTGATTCAGCCCCTCTGATTCAGCCCCTCTGATTCAGCCCCTCTGTTTCTCGCCCTCTGTTTCAGCCCCTCTGTTTCAGCCCCTCTGTTTCAGCGCCTCTGTTTCTCGCCCTCTGTTTCAGCCCCTCTGTTTCTCGCCCTCTGTTTCAGCCCCTCTGATTCAGCCCCTCTGTTTCAGCCCCTATGTTTCTCCCCCTTTGTTCCAGCCCCTCTGTTTCAGCCCCTCTGTTTCAGCCACTCTGATTCAGCCCCTCTGTTTCAGCCCCTATGTTTCTCCCCCTTTGTTCCAGCCCCTCTGTTTCAGCCCCTCTGTTTCAGCCACTCTGATTCAGCCCCTCTGTTTCAGCCCAACTGATTCAGCCCCTCTGTTTCAGCCCCACTGTTTCAGCCCCTCTGTTTCAGCCCCTCTGTTTCTCGCCCTCTGTTTCTCGCCCGCTGTTTCAGCCCCTTTGTTTCTCGCCCTCTGTTTCAGCCCCACTGTTTCAGCCCCTCTGATTCAGCCCCTCTGATTCAGCCCCTCTGTTTCTCGCCCTCTGTTTCAGCCCCTCTGTTTCAGCCCCTCTGTTTCAGCCCCTCTGTTTCTCGCCCTCTGTTTCAGCCCCTCTGTTTCTCGCCCTCTCTTTCAGCCCCTCTGTTTCAGCCCCTCTGTTTCTCGCCCTCTATTTCTGCCCCTCTGTTTCTCGCCCTCTGTTTCAGCCCCTCTGTTTCTCGCCCTCTGTTTCAGCCCCGCTGATTCAGCCCCTCTGTTTCAGCCCCTCTGAATCAGCCCCTCTGATTTAGCCCCGCTGTTTCAGCCCCTCTGTTTCAGCCCCTCTGTTTCTTGCCCTCTGTTTCAGCCCATCTGATTCTCGCCCTCTGTTTCAGCCCCTCTGATTCTCGCCCTCTGTTTCAGCCCCTCTGATTCAGCCCCTCTGTTTCAGCCCCTCAGATTCAGCCCCTCTGATTCAGCCCCTCTGATTCAGCCCCTCCGTTTCTCACCCTCTGTTTCAGCCCCTCTGATTCAGCCCCTCTGTTTCAGCCCCTATGTTTCAGCGCCTCTGTTTCTCGCCCTCTCTTTCAGCCCCTTTGTTTCAGCCCCTCTGTTTCAGCTCCTCTGTTTCAGCCCCTCTGTTTCTCACCCTTTGTTTCAGCCCCTCTGTTTCTCGCCCTCTGTTTCAGCCCCTCTGTTTCAGCCCCTCTGTTTCAGCCCCACTGTTTCAGCCCCTCTGTTTCTCGCCCTCTGTTTCACCCCCTCTGTTTCTCCCACTCTGTTTCAGCCCCTCTGTTTCTCGCCCTCTGTTTCAGCCCCTCTGTTCCTCGCCCTCTGTTTCAGCCCCTCTGTTTCAGCCACTCTGTTTCTCGCCCTCTGTTTCAGCCCCTCTGTTTCTCGCCCTCTGTTTCAGCCCCGCTGATTCAGCCCCTCTGTTTCAGCCCCGCTGATTCAGCCCCTCTGTTTCAGCCCCTCTGAATCAGCCCCTCTGATTCAGCCCCTCTGTTTCAGCCCCTCTGTTTCAGCCCCTCTGTTTCAGCGCCTGGGTTTCTTGTCCTCTGTTTAAGCCCCTCTGATTCAGCCCCTCTGTTTCAGCCCCTCTGATTCAGCCCCTCTGATTCAGCCCCTCTGTTTCTCGCCCTCTTTTTCAGCCCCTCTGTTTCAGCCCCTCTGTTTCAGCCCCTCTGTTTCTCACCCTCTGTTTCAGCCCCCTGATTCAGCCCCTCTGATTCAGCCCCTCTGATTCAGCCCCTCTGTCTCCCGCCCCTCTGTTTCAGCCCCTCTGTTTCTCGCCCTCTGTTTCTCGCCCTATGTTTCAGCCCCTCTGTTTCTCGGCCTCTGTTTCAGCCCCTCTGATTCAGCCCCTCTGTTTCAGCCCCTATGTTTCTCACCCTCTGTTCCAGCCCCTCTGTTTCAGCCCCTCTGTTTCAGCCACTCTGTTTCAGCCCCTCTGTTTCAGCCCCTCCTGTTTCAGCCCCTCTGTTTCTCGCCCTCTGTTTCAGCCCCTCTGTTTCTCGCCCTTTGTTTCAGCCCCTCTGTTTCAGCCCGTCTGTTTCAGCCACTCTGTTTCTCGCCCTCTGTTTCAGCCCCTCTGTTTCTCACCCTCTGTTTCAGCCCCTCTGATTCAGCCCCTCTGTTTCTCGCCCTCTGTTTCAGCCCCTCTGTTTCTCGCCCTCTCTTTCAGCCCCTCTGTTTCAGCCCCTCTGTTTCAGCCCCTCTGTTTCTTGCCCTCTGTTTCAGCCCCTCTGTTTCTCGCCCTCTGTTTCAGCCCCTCTGTTTCAGCCTGTCTGTTTCAGCCACTCTGTTTCTCGCCCTCTGTTTCAGCCCCTCTGTTTCTCACCCTCTGTTTCAGCCCCTCTGATTCAGCCCCTCTGTTTCTCGCCCTCTGTTTCAGCCCCTCTGTTTCTCGCCCTCTGTTTCAGCCCCTCTGTTTCAGCCCCTCTGTTTCTCGCCCTCTGTTTCAGCCACTCTGTTTCTCGCCCTCTGTTTCAGGCCCTCTGTTTCTCGCCCTCTGTTTCAGCCACTCTGATTCAGCCCCTCTGCTTCAGCTTAACTGATTCAGCCCCTCTGTTTCAGCCCCTCTGTTTCAGCCCCTCTGTTTCAGCCCCTCTGTTTCTCGCCCTCTGTTTCTCGCCCGCTGTTTCAGCCCCTTTGTTTCTCGCCCTCTGTTTCAGCCCCACTGTTTCAGCCCCTCTGATTCAGCCCCTCTGATTCAGCCCCTCTGTTTCTCGCCCTCTGTTTCAGCCCCTCTGTTTCAGCCCCTCTGTTTCAGCCCCTCTGTTTCTCGCCCTCTGTTTCAGCCCCTGTGTTTCTCGCCCTCTGTTTCAGCCCATCTGTTTCTCACCCTCTGTTTCAGCCACTCTGTTTCAGCCCCTCTGTTTCTCTCACTCTGTTTCAGCCCCGCTGTTTCGCGCCCTATGTTTCAGCCCCGCTGATTCAGCCCGTCTGTTTCAGCCCCTCTGAATCAGCCCCTCTGATTCAGCCCCTCTGTTTAGCCCCTCTGTTTCTCGCCCTCTGTTTCAGCCCCTCTGATTCTCGCCCTCTGTTTCAGCCCCTCTGATTCAGCCCCTCTGTTTCAGCCCCTCTGATTCAGCCCCTCTGATTCAGCCCCTCTGATTCAGCCCCTCTGTTTCTCGCCCTCTGTTTCAGCCCCTCTGTTTAAGCCCCTCTGTTTCTCGCCCTCTGTTTCAGATCCTCTCTTTCAGCCCATCTGTTTCACCCACTCTGTTGCTCGCCCACTGTTTCAGCCCCTCTGTTTCTCACCCTCTGTTTCAGCCCCTCTGATTCAGCCCCTCTGTTTCTCGCCCTCTGTTTCAGCCCCTCTGTTTCTCGTCCTCTGTTTCAGCCCCTCTGTTTCTCGCCCTCTGTTTCAGCCCCTCTGTTTCAGCCCCTCTGATTCAGCCTCTCTGTTTCTCGCCCTCTGTTTCAGCCTCTCTGTTTCTCGCCCTCTGTTTCAGCCCCTCTGTTTCTCGCCCTCTGTTTCAGCCCCTCTGTTTCAGCCCGTCTGTTTCACCCACTCTGTTTCTCGCCCTCTGTTTCAGCCCCTCTGTTTCTCACCCTCTGTTTCAGCCCCTCTGATTCAGCCCCTCTGTTTCAGCCACTCTGATTCAGCCCCTCTGTTTCACCCCCTCTGTTTCAGCCCCTCTGTTTCAGCCCCTCTGTTTCTCGCCCTCCCTTTCTCACCCTCTGTTTCAGCTCCTCTGTTTCAGCCGCTCTGTTTCTCGACCTCTGTTTCAGCCCCTCTGTTTCTCGTCCTCTGTTTCAGCCCCTCTGTTTCTTGCCCTCTGTTTCAGCCCCTCTGTTTCAGCCCCTCTGTTTCAGCCGCTCTGTTTCAGCCCCTCTGTTTCTCGCCCTGTGTTTCAGCCCCTCTGTTTCAGCCCCTCTATTTCAGCCCCACTGTTTCTCGCCCTCTGTTTCAGCCCCTCTGTTTCTCGCCCTCTGTTTCAGCCCCTCTGTTTCAGCCCCTCTGTTTCTCGCCCTCTGTTTCAGACCCCTCTGTTTCTCGCCCTCTGTTCAGCCCCTATGTTTCTCGCCCTCTGTTCCAGCCCCTCTGTTTCCCGCCCTCTGTTTCAGCCCCTCTGTTTCAGCCCCTCTGTTTCTCGCCCTCTGTTTCTGCTCCTCTGTTTCTCGCCCTCTGTTGCAGCCCCTCTGTTTCTCGCCCTCTGTTTCTGCTCCTCTGTTTCTCGCCGTCTGTTTCAGCCCCGCTGATTTAGCCCCTCTGTTTCAGCCCCTCTGAATCAGCCCCTCTGATTCAGCCCCTCTTTTTCAGCCCCTCTGTTTCTCGCCCTCTGTTTCAGCCCATCTGATTCTCGCCCTCTGTTTCAGCCCTTCTGATTCTCGCCCTCTGTTTCAGCCCCTCTGATTCAGCCCCTCTGTTTCAGCCCCTCTGATTCAGCCCCTCTGATTCAGCCCCTCTGATTCAGCCCCTCTGTTTCTCGCCCTCTGTTTCAGCCCCTCTGTTTCAGCCCCTCTGTTTCAGCGCCTCTGTTTCTCGCCCTCTGTTTCAGCCCCTCTGTTTCTCGCCCTCTGTTTCAGCCCCTCTGATTCAGCCCCTCTGTTTCAGCCCCTATGTTTCTCCCCCTTTGTTCCAGCCCCTCTGTTTCAGCCCCTCTGTTTCAGCCACTCTGTTTCAGCCCCTCTGTTTCTCACCCTCTGTTTCAGCCCCTCTGTTTCTCGCCCTCTGTTTCAGCCCCTGTTTCTCGCCCTCTGTTTCAGCCCCACTGTTTCAGCCCGTCTGTTTCAGCCACTCTGTTTCTCACCCTCTGTTTCAGCCCCTCTGTTTCTCACCCTCTGTTTCAGCCCCTCTGATTTAGCCCCTCTGTTTCTCCCCCTATGTTTCAGCCCCTCTGTTTCTCGCCCTCTGTTTCAGCCCCTCTGTTTCAGCCCCTCTGTTTCAGACCCTCTGTTTCTCGCCCTCTGTATCAGCCCTTCTCTTTCTCGCCCTCTGTTTCAGCCCCTCTGTTTCAGCCCGTCTGTTTCAGCCACTCTGTTTCTCGCCCTCTGTTTCAGCCCCTCTGTTTCTCACCCTCTGTTTCAGCCGCTCTGATTCAGCCCCTCTGTTTCTCGCCCTCTGTTTCAGCCCCTCTGTTTCTCGCCCTCTGTTTCAGCCCCTCTGTTTAAGCCCCTCTGTTTCAGCCACTCTGTTTCTCGCCCTCTGTTTCAGCCACTCTGTTTCTCGCCCTCTGTTTCAGGCCCTCTGTTTCTCGCCCTCTGTTTCAGCCACTCTGATTCAGCCCCTCTGTTTCAGCCCCTCTGATTCAGCCCCTCTGTTTCTCGCCCTCTGTTTCAGCCCCTCTGTTTCAGCCCCTCTGTTTCAGCCCCTCTGTTTCTCGCCCTCTGTTTCAGCCCCTCTGTTTCTCGCCCTCTGTTTCAGCCCCTCTGTTTCAGCCCCTCTGTTTCTCGCCCTCTATTTCTGCCCCTCTGTTTCTCGCCCTCTGTTTCAGCCCCTCTGTTTCTCGCCGTCTGTTTCAGCCCCGCTGATTCAGCCCCTCTGTTTCAGCCCCTCTGAATCAGCCCCTCTGATTTAGCCCCGCTGTTTCAGCCCCTCTGTTTCAGCCCCTCTGTTTCTCGCCCTCTGTTTCAGCCCATCTGATTCTCGCCCTCTGTTTCAGCCCCTCTGATTCTCGCCCTCTGTTTCAGCCCCTCTGATTCAGCCCCTCTGTTTCAGCCCCTCAGATTCAGCCCCTCTGATTCAGCCCCTCTGATTCAGCCCCTCTGATTCTCGCCCTCTGTTTCAGCGCCTGGGTTTCTCGTCCTCTGTTTAAGCCCCTCTGATTCAGCCCCTCTGTTTCAGCCCCTCTGATTCAGCCCCTCTGTTTCAGCCCCTCTGTTTCAGCCCCTCTGAATCAGCCCCTCTGATTCAGCCCCTCTGTTTCAGCCCCTCTGTTTCAGCCCCTCTGTTTCAGCCCCTCTGTTTCTCGCCCTCTTTTTCAGCCCCTCTGTTTCAGCCCCACTGTTTCAGCCCCTCTGTTTCTCACCCTCTGTTTCAGCCCCCTGATTCAGCCCCTCTGATTCAGCCCCTCTGATTCAGCCCCTCTGTCTCCCGCCCCTCTGTTTCAGCCCCTCTGTTTCTCGCCCTCTGTTTCAGCCGCTCTGTTTCTCGCCTTCTGTTTCAGCCCCTCTGTTTCAGCCCCTCTGTTTCAGACCCTCTGTTTCTCGCCCTCTGTTTCAGCCCCTCTGTTTCTCGCCCTCTGTTTCAGCCCCTCTGTTTCAGCCCCTCTGTTTCAGTCCCTCTGTTTCTCGCCCTCTGTTTCTCGCCCTCTGTTTCAGCCCCTCTGTTTCTCGCCCTCTGTTTCAGCCCCTCTGATTCTCGCCCTCTGCTTCAGCCCCTCTGTTTCAGCCCCTCTGTTTCAGCCCCTCTGTTTCTCGCCCTCTGTTTCAGCCCCTCTGTTTCTCGCCCTCTGTTTCAGCCCCTCTGTTTCAGCCCCTGTATTTCAGACCCTCTGTTTCTCGTCCTCTGTTTCAGCCCCTCTGTTTCTCGCCCTCTGTTTCAGCCCCTCTGTTTCTCGCCCTCTGTTTCAGCCCCTCTGTTTCAGCCCCTCTGTTTCAGCCCCTCTGTTTCAGCCCCTCTGTTTCTCGCCCTCTATTTCAGACCCGTCTGTTTCTCGCCCTCTGTTCAGCCCCTATGTTTCTCGCCCTCTGTTTCAGCCCCTCTGTTTCCCGCCCTCTGTTTCAGCCCCTCTGTTTCAGCCCCTCTGTTTCTCGCCCTCTGTTTCTGCTCCTCTGTTTCTCGCCCTCTGTTTCAGCCCCTCTGTTTCTCGCCCTCTGTTTCAGCCCCGCTGATTCAGCCCCTCTGTTTCAGCCCCTCTGAATCAGCCCCTCTGATTCAGCCCCTCTGTTTCAGCCCCTCTGTTTCAGCCCTTCTGTTTCTCGCCCTCTGTTTCAGCCCATCTGATTCTCGCCCTCTGTTTCAGCCCTTCTGATTCGCGCCCTCTGTTTCAGCCCCTCTGATTCAGCCCCTCTGTTTCAGCCCCTCTGATTCAGCCCCTCTGATTCAGCCCCTCTGATTCAACCCCTCTGTTTCTCGCCCTCTGTTTCAGCCCCTCTGTTTCAGCCCCTCTGTTTCAGCGCCTCTGTTTCTCGCCCTCTGTTTCAGCCCCTCTGTTTCTCGCCCTCTGTTTCAGAACCTCTGATTCAGCCCCTCTGTTTCAGCCCCTATGTTTCTTCCCCCCCCTGTTCCAGCCCCTCTGTTTCAGCCCCTCTGTTTCAGCCACTCTGTTTCAGCCCCTCTGTTTCAGCCCCTCTGTTTCAGCCCCTCTGTTTCTCGCCCTCTGTTTCAGCCCCTCTGTTTCTCGCCCTCTGTTTCAGCCCCTCTGTTTCAGCCACTCTGTTTCTCGCCCTCTGTTTCAGCCCCTCTGTTTCTCACGCTCTGTTTCAGCCCCACTGATTCAGCCCCTCTGTTTCTCGCACTCTGTTTCAGCCCCTCTGTTTCTCGCCCTCTGTTTCAGCCCCTCTGTTTCAGCCCCTCTGTTTCAGCCCCTCTGTTTCTCGCCCTCTGTTTCAGCCCCTCTGTTTCAGCCCGTCTGTTTCAGCCACTCTGTTTCTCGCCCTCTGTTTCAGCCCCTCTGTTTCTCACCCTCTGTTTCAGCCCCTCTGATTCAGCTCCTCTGTTTCTTGCCCTCTGTTTCAGCCCCTCTGTTTCTCGCCCTCTGTTTCAGCCCGTCTGTTTCAGCGCCTCTGTTTCAGCCCCTCTGTTTCTCGCCCTCTGTTTCAGCCACTCTGTTTCTCGCCCTCTGTTTCAGGCCCCCTGTTTCTCGCCCTCTCATTCAGCCACTCTGATTCAGCCACTCTGTTTCAGCCCAACTGATTCAGCCCCTCTGTTTCAGCCCCTCTGTTTCAGCCCCTCTGTTTCAGCCCCTCTGTTTCTCGCCCTCTGTTTCTCGCCCGCTGTTTCAGCCCCTTTGTTTCTCGCCCTCTGTTTCAGCCCCACTGTTTCAGCCCCTCTGATTCAGCCCCTCTGATTCAGCCCCTCTGTTTCTCGCCCTCTGTTTCAGCCCCTCTGTTTCAGCCCCTCTGTTTCTCGCCCTCTGTTTCAGCCCCTCTGTTTCTCGCCCTCTGTTTCAGCCCCTCTGTTTCAGCCCCTCTGTTTCTCGCCCTCTGTTTCTGCCCCTCTGTTTCTCGCCCTCTGTTTCAGCCCCTCTGTTTCTCGCCCTCTGTTTCAGCCCCGCTGATTCAGCCCCTCTGTTTCAGCCCCTCTGAATCAGCCCCTCTGATTCAGCCCCTCTGTTTCAGCCCCTCTGTTTCTCGCCCTCTGTTTCAGCCCATCTGATTCTCGCCCTCTGTTTCAGCCCCTCTGATTCTCGCCCTCTGTTTCAGCGCCTCTGATTCAGCCCCTCTGTTTCAGCCCCTCAGATTCAGCCCCTCTGATTCAGCCCCTCTGATTCAGCCCCTCTGTTTCTCGCCCTCTGTTTCAGCCCCTCTGTTTCAGCCCCTCTGTTTCAGCCCCTCCGTTTCTCACCCTCTGTTTCAGCCAATCTGATTCAGCACCTCTGATTCAGCCCCTCTGATTCAGCCCCTCTGTTTCAGCGCCTCTGTTTCTCGCCCTCTCTTTCAGCCCCTCTGAATCAGCCCCTCTGATTCAGCCCCTCTGTTTCAGCCCCTCTGTTTCTCGCCCTCTGTTTCAGCCCATCTGATTCTCGCCCTCTGTTTCAGCCCCTCTGATTCTCGCCCTCTGTTTCAGCCCCTCTGATTCAGCCCCTCTGTTTCAGCCCCTCAGATTCAGCCCCTCTGATTCAGCCCCTCTGATTCAGCCCCTCTGTTTCTCGCCCTCTGTTTCAGCCCCTCTGTTTCAGCCCCTCTGTTTCAGCCCCTCCGTTTCTCACCCTCTGTTTCAGCCAATCTGATTCAGCACCTCTGATTCAGCCCCTCTGATTCAGCCCCTCTGTTTCAGCGCCTCTGTTTCTCGCCCTCTCTTTCAGCCCCTCTGTTTCAGCCCCTCTGTTTCAGCTCCTCTGTTTCAGCCCCTCTGTTTCTCGCCCTCTGTTTCAGCCCCTCTGTTTCTCGCCCTCTGTTTCAGCCCCTCTGTTTCAGCCCCTCTGTTTCATCCCCACTGTTTCAGCCCTTCTGTTTCTCGCCCTCTGTTTCAGCCCCTCTGTTTCTCCCCCTCTGTTTCAGCCCCTCTGTTTCTCGCCCTCTGTTTCAGCCCCTCTATTCCTCGCCCTCTGTTTCAGCCCCTCTGTTTCAGCCCCTCTGTTTCTCGCCCTCTGTTTCAGCCCCTCTGTTTCAGCCACTCTGTTTCTCGCCCTCTGTTTCAGCCACTCTGTTTCTCGCCCTCTGTTTCAGGCCCTCTGTTTCTCGCCCTCTGTTTCAGCCACTCTGATTCAGCCCCTCTGTTTCAGCCCAACTGATTCAGCCCCTCTGTTTCAGCCCCTCTGTTTCAGCCCCTCTGTTTCAGCCCCTCTGTTTCTCGCCCTCTGTTTCTCGCCCGCTGTTTCAGCCCCTTTGTTTCTCGCCCTCTGTTTCAGCCCCACTGTTTCAGCCCCTCTGATTCAGCCCCTCTGATTCAGCCCCTCTGTTTCTCGCCCTCTGTTTCAGCCCCTCTGTTTCAGCCCCTCTGTTTCAGCCCCTCTGTTTCTCGCCCTCTGTTTCAGCCCCTCTGTTTCTCGCCCTCTGTTTCAGCCCCTCTGTTTCAGCCCCTCTGTTTCTCGCCCTCTGTTTCTGCCCCTCTGTTTCTCGCCCTCTGTTTCAGCCCCTCTGTTTCTCGCCCTCTGTTTCAGCCCCGCTGATTCAGCCCCTCTGTTTCAGCCCCTCTGAATCAGCCCCTCTGATTCAGCCCCTCTGTTTCAGCCCCTCTGTTTCAGCCCCTCTGTTTCTCGCCCTCTGTTTCAGCCCATCTGATTCTCGCCCTCTGTTTCAGCCCATCTGATTCTCGCCCTCTGTTTCAGCCCCTCTGATTCAGCCCCTCTGTTTCAGCCCCTCTGATTCAGCCCCTCTGATTCAGCCCCTCTGCTTCTCGCCCTCTTTTTCAGCCCCTCGGTTTCAGCCCCTCTGTTTCAGCCCCTCCGTTTCTCACCCTCTGTTTTTTCCCCTCTGATTCAGCACCTCTGATTCAGCCCCTCTGATTCAGCCCCTCTGTTTCAGCGCCTCTGTTTCTCGCCCTCTCTTTCAGACCCTCTGTTTCAGCCCATCTGTTTCAGCTCCTCTGTTTCAGCCCCTCTGTTTCTCGCCCTCTGTTTCAGCCCCTCTGTTTCTCGCCCTCTGTTTCAGCCCCTCTGTTTCAGCCCCTCTGTTTCTCGCCCTCTGTTTCTGCCCCTCTGTTTCTCGCCCTCTGTTTCAGCCCCTCTGTTTCTCGCCCTCTGTTTCAGCCCCGCTGATTCAGCCCCTCTGTTTCAGCCCCTCTGAATCAGCCCCTCTGATTCAGCCCCTCTGTTTCAGCCCCTCTGTTTCAGCCCCTCTGTTTCTCGCCCTCTGTTTCAGCCCATCTGATTCTCGCCCTCTGTTTCAGGCCCTCTGATTCTCGCCCTCTGTTTCAGCCCCTCTGATTCAGCCCCTCTGTTTCAGCCCCTCTGATTCCGCCCCTCTGATTCAGCCCCTCTGATTCAGCCCCTCTGTTTCTCGCCCTCTGTTTCAGCCCCTCTGTTTCAGCCCCTCTGTTTCAGCCCCTCCGTTTCTCACCCTCTGTTTCAGCCCCTCTGATTCAGCACCTCTGATTCAGCCCCTCTGATTCAGCCCCTCTGTTTCAGCGCCTCTGTTTCTCGCCCTCTCTTTCAGCCCCTCTGTTTCAGCCCCTCTGTTTCAGCTCCTCTGTTTCAGCCCCTCTGTTTCTCGCCCTCTGTTTCAGCCCCTCTGTTTCTCGCCCTCTGTTTCAGCCCCTCTGTTTCTCGCCCTCTGTTTCAGCCCCTCTGTTTCAGCCCCTCTGTTTCAGCCCCACTGTTTCAGCCCCTCTGTTTCTCGCCCTCTTTTTCAGCCCCTCTGTTTCTCCCCCTCTGTTTCAGCCCCTCTGTTTCTCCCCCTCTGTTTCAGCCCCTCTGTTTCTCGCCCTCTGTTTCAGCCCCTCTGTTTCTCGCCCTCTGTTTCTGCCCCTCTGGTTCTCGCCCTCTGTTTCAGCCCCGCTGTTTCTCGCCCTCTGTTTCAGCCCCGCTGATTCAGCCCCTCTGTTTCAGCCCCTCTGAATCAGCCCCTCTGATTCAGCCCCTCTGTTTCAGCCCCTCTGTTTCAGCCCCTCTGTTTCAGCCCCTCTGTTTCTCGCCCTCTGTTTCAGCCCCTCTGATTCTCGCCCTCTGTTTCAGCGCCTGGGTTTCTCGTCCTCTGTTTAAGCCCCTCTGATTCAGCCCCTCTGATTCAGCCCCTCTGATTCAGCCCCTCTTTTTCAGCCCAAATGTTTCAGCCCCTCTGTTTCAGCCCCTCTGTTTCTCACCCTCTGTTTCAGCCCCCTGATTCAGCCCCTCTGATTCAGCCCCTCTGTGTCCCGCCCCTCTGTTTCAGCCCCTCTGTTTCTCGCCCTCTGTTTCTGCCCCTCTGTTTCTCGCCTTCTGTTTCAGCCCCTCTGTTTCAGTCCCTCTGTTTCAGTCCCTCTGTTTCTCGCCCTCTGTTTCAGCCCCTCTGTTTCAGCCCCTCAGATCCAGCCCCTCTAATTCAGCCCCTCTGATTCAGCCCCTCTGTTTCTCGCCCTCTGTTTCAGCCCATCTGATTCTCGCGCTCTGTTTCACCCCTCTGATTCTCGCCCTCTGTTTCAGCCCCTCTGATTCAGCCCCTCTGTTTCAGCCCCTCAGATTCAGCCCCTCTGATTCAGCCCCTCTGATTCAGCCCCTCTGTTTCTCGCCCTCTGTTTCAGCCCCTCTGTTTCAGCCCCTCTGTTTCAGCCCCTCCGTTTCTCACCCTCTGTTTCAGCCCCTCTGATTCAGCACCTCTGATTCAGCCCCTCTGTTTCAGCCCCTCTGTTTCAGCGCCTCTGTTTCTTGCCCTCTCTTTCAGCCCCTCTGTTTCAGCCCCTCTGTTTCAGCACCTCTGTTTCAGCCCCTCTGTTTCTCGCCATCTGTTTCAGCCCCTCTGTTTCTCGCCCTCTGTTTCAGCCCCTCTGTTTCTTGCCCTCTGTTTCAGCCCCTCTGTTTCAGCCCCTCTGTTTCAGCCCCACTGTTTCAGCCCCTCTGTTTCTCGCCCTCTGTTTCAGCCCCTCTGTTTCTCCCCCTCTGTTTCAGCCCCTCTGTTTCTCGCCCTCTGTTTCAGCCCCTCTGTTCCTCGCCCTCTGTTTCAGCCCCTCTGTTTCAGCCCCTCTGTTTCTCGCCCTCTGTTTCAGCCCCTCTGTTTCTCGCCCTCTGTTTCAGCCCCGCTGTTTCTCGCCCTCTGTTTCAGCGCCGCTGATTCAGCCCCTCTGTTTCAGCCCCTCTGAATCAGACCCTCTGATTCAGCCCCTCTGTTTCAGCCCCTCTGTTTCAGCCCCTCTGTTTCTCGCCCTCTGTTTCAGCCCCTCTGATTCTCGCCCTCTGTTTCAGCGCCTGGGTTTCTCGTCCTCTGTTTAAGCCCCTCTGATTCAGCCCCTCTGTTTCAGCCCCTCTGATTCAGCCACTCTGATTCAGCCCCTCTGTTTCTCGCCCTCTTTTTCAGCCCCTCTGTTTCAGCCCCTCTGTTTCAGCCCCTCTGTTTCTCACCCTCTGTTTCAGCCCCCTGATTCAGCCCCTCTGATTCAGCCCCTCTGATTCAGCCCCTCTGTCTCCCGCCCCTCTGTTTCAGCCCCTCTGTTTCTCGCCCTCTGTTTCAGCCGCTCTGATTCTCGCCCTCTGCTTCAGCCCCTCTGTTTCAGCCCCTCTGTTTCAGCCCCTCTGTTTCAGCCCCTCTGTTTCAGCCCCTCTGATTCTCGCCCTCTGCTTCAGCCCCTCTGTTTCAGCCCCTCTGTTTCAGCCCCTCTGTTTCTCGCCCTCTGTTTCATCCCCTCTGTTTCTCGCCCTCTGTTTCAGCCCCTCTGTTTCAGCCCCTATATTTCAGCCCCTCTGTTTCTCGCCCTCTGTTTCAGCTCCTCTGTTTCTCGCCCTCTGTTTCAGCCCCTCTGATTCAGCCCCTCTGTTTCAGCCCCTCTGATTCAGCCCCTCTGTTTCAGCCCCAGTGTTTCAGCCCCTCTGTTTCAGCCCCTCTGTTTCTTGCCCTTTATTTCTCACCCTCTGTTTCTCGCCCTCTGTTTCATTCCCTCTGTTTCTCGCCCTCTGTTTCAGCCCCTCTGTTTGAGCCCCTATATTTCAGACCCTCTGTTTCTCGTCCTCTGTTTCAGCCCCTCTGTTTCTCGCCCTCTGTTTCAGCCCCTCTGTTTCTCGCCCTCTGTTTCAGCCCCTCTGTTTCAGCCCCTCTGTTTCAGCCCCTCTGTTTCAGCCCCTCTGTTTCTCGCCCTCTGTTTCAGACCCCTCTGTTTCTCGCCCTGTGTTCAGCCCCTATGTTTCTCGCCCTCTGTTTCAGCCCCTCTGTTTCCCGCCCTCTGTTTCAGCCCCTCTGTTTCAGCCCCTCTGTTTCTCGCCCTCTGTTTCTGCTCCTCTGTTTCTCGCCCTCTGTTTCAGCCCCTCTGTTTCTCGCCCTCTGTTTCAGCCCCGCTGATTCAGCCCCTCTGTTTCAGCCCCTCTGAATCAGCCCCTCTGATTCAGCCCCTCTGTTTCAGCCCCTCTGTTTCAGCCCCTCTGTTTCTCGCCCTCTGTTTCAGCCCATCTGATTCTCGCCCTCTGTTTCAGCCCTTCTGATTCGCGCCCTCTGTTTCAGCCCCTCTGATTCAGCCCCTCTGTTTCAGCCCCTCTGATTCAGCCCCTCTGATTCAGCCCCTCTGATTCAGCCCCTCTGTTTCTCGCCCTCTGTTTCAGCCCCTCTGTTTCAGCCCCTCTGTTTCAGCGCCTCTGTTTCTCGCCCTCTGTTTCAGCCCCTCTGTTTCTCGCACTCTGTTTCAGCCCCTCTGATTCAGCCCCTCTGTTTCAGCCCCTATGTTTCTCCCCCTCTGTTCCAGCCCCTCTGTTTCAGCCCCTCTGTTTCAGCCCCTCTGTTTCAGCCCCTCTGTTTCAGCC
Organism: Chiloscyllium punctatum; assembly: GCF_047496795.1. Lineage (NCBI taxonomy): Eukaryota > Metazoa > Chordata > Chondrichthyes > Orectolobiformes > Hemiscylliidae > Chiloscyllium > Chiloscyllium punctatum. The sequence goes on along the minus strand of NW_027309792.1, from coordinate 2,359,946 downwards.
CCTCTGTTTCTCGCCCTCTGTTTCTCGCCCTCTGTTTCAGCCCCTCTGTTTCTCGCCCTCTGTTTCAGCCCCTCTGTTTCAGCCACTCTGTTTCTCGCCCTCTGTTTCAGCCCCTCTGTTTCTCACCCTCTGTTTCAGCCCCTCTGATTCAGCCCCTCTGTTTCTCGCCCTCTGTTTCAGCCCCTCTGTTTCTCGCCCTCTGTTTCAGCCCCTCTGTTTCAGCCCCTCTGTTTCAGCCCCTCTGTTTCTCGCCCTCTGTTTCAGCCCCTCTGTTTCTCGCCCTCTGTTTCAGCCCCTCTGTTTCAGCCCGTCTGTTTCAGCCACTCTGTTTCAGCCCCTCTGTTTCAGCCCCTCTGTTTCTCACCCTCTGTTTCAGCCCCTCTGATTCAGCCCCTCTGTTTCTTGCCCTCTGTTTCAGCCCCTCTGTTTCTCGCCCTCTGTTTCAGCCCCTCTGTTTCAGCCCCTCTGTTTCAGCCCCTCTGTTACTCGCCCTCTGTTTCAGCCACTCTGTTTCTCGCCCTCTGTTTCAGGCCCCCTGTTTCTCGCCCTCTGTTTCTGCCCCTCTGTTTCTCACCCTCTGTTTCAGCCCCTCTGTTTCTCGCCCTCTGTTTCAGCCCCGCTGATTCAGGCCCTCTGTTTCAGCCCCTCTGAATCAGCCCCTCTGATTCAGCCCCTCTGTTTCAGCCCCTCTGTTTCAGCCCCTCTGTTTCTCGCCCTCTGTTTCAGCCCATCTGATTCTCGCCCTCTGTTTCAGTCCCTCTGATTCTTGCCCTCTGTTTCAGCCCCTCTGATTCAGCCCCTCTGTTTCAGCCCCTCTGATTCAGCCCCTCTGATTCAGCCCCTCTGATTCAGCCCCTCTGTTTCTCGCCCTCTGTTTCAGCCCCTCTGTTTCAGCCCCTCTGTTTCAGCCCCTCCGTTTCTCACCCTCTGTTTCAGCCAATCTGATTCAGCACCTCTGATTCAGCCCCTCTGATTCAGCCCCTCTGTTTCAGCTCCTCTGTTTCAGCCCCTCTGTTTCTCGCCCTCTGTTTCAGCCCCTCTGTTTCTCGCCCTCTGTTTCAGCCCCTCTGTTTCTCGCCCTCTGTTTCAGCCCCTCTGTTTCAGCCCCTCTGTTTCAGCCCCACTGTTTCAGCCCCTGTGTTTCTCGCCCTCTGTTTCAGCCCCTCTGTTTCTCCCCCTCTGTTTCAGCCCCTCTGTTTCTCGCCCTCTGTTTCAGCCCCTCTGTTTCTCGCCCTCTGTTTCAGCCCCTCTGTTTCAGCCACTCTGTTTCTCGCCCTCTGTTTCAGCCCCTCTGTTTCTCACCCTCTGTTTCAGCCCCTCTGATTCAGCCCCTCTGTTTCTCGCCCTCTGTTTCAGCCCCTCTGTTTCTCGCCCTCTGTTTCAGCCCCTCTGTTTCTCGCCCTCTGTTTCAGCCCCTCTGTTTCTCGCCCTCTGTTTCAGCCCCTCTGTTTCAGCCCCTCTGTTTCTCGCCCTCTGTTTCAGCCCCTCTGTTTCAGCCCCTCTGATTCAGCCCCTCTGTTTCTCGCCCTCTGTTTCAGCCCCTCTGTTTCTCGCCCTCTGTTTCAGCCCCTCTGTTTCTCGCCCTCTGTTTCAGCCCCTCTGTTTCAGCCCGTCTGTTTCAGCCACTCTGTTTCAGCCCCTCTGTTTCAGCCCCTCTGTTTCTCACACTCTGTTTCAGCCCCTCTGATTCAGCCCCTCTGTTTCTTGCCCTCTGTTTCAGCCCCTCTGTTTCTCGCCCTCTGTTTCAGCCCCTCTGTTTCAGCACCTCTGTTTCAGCCCCTCTGTTACTCGCCCTCTGTTTCAGCCACTCTGTTTCTCGCCCTCTGTTTCAGGCCCCCTGTTTCTCGCGCTCTGTTTCTGCCCCTCTGTTTCTCGCCCTCTGTTTCAGCCCCTCTGTTTCTCGCCCTCTGTTTCAGCCCCGCTGATTCAGGCCCTCTGTTTCAGCCCCTCTGAATCAGCCCCTCTGATTCAGCCCCTCTGTTTCAGCCCCTCTGTTTCAGCCCCTCTGTTTCTCGCCCTCTGTTTCAGCCCATCTGATTCTCGCCCTCTGTTTCAGGCCCTCTGATTCTTGCCCTCTGTTTCAGCCCCTCTGATTCAGCCCCTCTGTTTCAGCCCCTCTGATTCAGCCCCTCTGATTCAGCCCCTCTGATTCAGCCCCTCTGTTTCTCGCCCTCTGTTTCAGCCCCTCTGTTTCAGCCCCTCTGTTTCAGCCCCTCCGTTTCTCACCCTCTGTATCAGCCAATCTGATTCAGCACCTCTGATTCAGCCCCTCTGAGTCAGCCCCTCTGTTTCAGCCCCTCTGTTTCTCGCCCTCTGTTTCAGCGCCTCTGTTTCTCGCACTCTGTTTCAGCCCCTCTGTTTCTCGCCCTCTGTTTCAGCCCCTCTGTTTCAGCCCCTCTGTTTCAGCCCCACTGTTTCAGCCCCTCTGTTTCTCGCCCTCTGTTTCAGCCCCTCTGTTTCTCCCCCTCTGTTTCAGCCCCTCTGTTTCTCGCCCTCTGTTTCAGCCCCTCTGTTCCTCGCCCTCTGTTTCAGCCCCTCTGTTTATCGCCCTCTGTTTCAGCCCCTCAGTTTCTCGCCCTCTGTTTCAGGCCCTCTGTTTCTCGCCCTCTGTTTCAGCCCCTCTGTTTCAGCCCCTCTGAATCAGCCCCTCTGATTCAGCCCCTCTGTTTCAGCCCCTCTGTTTCAGCCCCTCTGTTTCTCGCCCTCTGTTTCAGCCCCTCTGATTCTCGCCCTCTGTTTCAGCGCCTGGGTTTCTCGTCCTCTGTTTAAGCCCCTCTGATTCAGCCCCTCTGTTTCAGCCCCTCTGAATCAGCCCCTCTGATTCAGCCCCTCTGTTTCTCGCCCTCTTTTTCAGCCCCTCTGTTTCAGCCCCTCTGTTTCAGCCCCTCTGTTTCTCACCCTCTGTTTCAGCCCCCTGATTCAGCCCCTCTGATTCAGCCCCTCTGATTCAGCCCCTCTGTGTCCCGCCACTCTGTTTCAGCCCCTCTGTTTCTCGCCTTCTGTTTCAGCCCCTCTGTTTCAGCCCCTCTGTTTCAGTCCCTCTGTTTCTCGCCTTCTGTTTCAGCCCCTCTGTTTCTCGCCCTCTGTTTCAGCCCCTCTGTTTCAGCCCCTCTGTTTCAGTCCCTCTGTTTCTCGCCCTCTGTTTCTCGCCCTCTGTTTCAGCCCCTCTGTTTCAGCCCCTCTGTTTCAGCCCCTCTGTTTCTCGCCCTCTGCTTCAGCCCCTCTGTTTCAGCCCCTCTGTTTCAGCCCCTCTGTTTCAGCCCCTCTGTTTCTCGCCCTCTGTTTCAGCCCCTCTGTTTCTGGCCCTCTGTTTCAGCCCATCTGTTTCAGCCCCTCTGTTTCTCGCCCTCTGTTTCTGCCCCTCTGTTTCTCGCACTCTGTTTCAGCCCGGCTGTTTCTCGCCCTCTGTTTTGGCCCTTCTGATTCAGCCCGTCTGTTTCAGCCACTCTGTTTCTCGCCCTCTGTTTCAGCCCCTCTGTTTCTCGCCCTCTGTTTCAGCCCCTCTGTTTCTCGCCCTCTGTTTCAGCCCCTCTGTTTCAGCCCCTATATTTCAGACCCTCTGTTTCTCGTACTCTGTTTCAGCCCCTCTGTTTCTCGCCCTCTGTTTCAGCCCCTCTCTTTCTCGCCCTCTGTTTCAGCCCCTCTGATTCAGCCCCTCTGTTTCAGCCCCTCTGATTCAGCCCCTCTGCTTCTTGCCCTCTATTTCTCACCCTTTGTTTCTCGCCCTCTGTTTCATCGCTCTGTTTCTCGCCCTCTGTTTCAGCCCCTCTGTTTCAGCCCCTATATTTCAGACCCTCTGTTTCTCGTCCTCTGTTTCAGCCTCTCTGTTTCTTGACCTCTGTTTCAGCCCCTCTGTTTCTAGCCCTCTGTTTCAGCCCCTCTGTTTCAGCCCCTCTGTTTCAGCCCCTCTGTTTCAGCCCCTCTGTTTCTCGCACTCTGTTTCAGACCCGTCTGTTTCTCGCCCTCTGTTCAGCCCCTATGTTTCTCGCCCTCTGTTTCAGCCCCTCTGTTTCCCGCCCTCTGTTTCAGCCCCTCTGTTTCAGCCCCTCTGTTTCTCGCCCTCTGTTTCTGCTCCACTGTTTCTCGCCCTCTGTTTCAGCCCCTCTGTTTCTCGCCCTCTGTTTCAGCCCCGCTGATTTAGCCCCTCTGTTTCAGCCCCTCTGAATCAGCCCCTCTGATTCAGCGCCTCTGTTTCAGCCCCTCTGTTTCAGCCCCTCTGTTTCTCGCCCTCTGTTTCAGCCCATCTGATTCTCGCCCTCTGTTTCAGCCCTTCTGATTCTCGCCCTCTGTTTCAGCCCCTCTGATTCAGCCCCTCTGTTTCAGCCCCTCTGATTCAGCCCCTCTGATTCAGCCCCTCTGATTCAGCCCCTCTGCTTCTCGCCCTCGGTTTCAGCCCCTCTGTTTCAGCCCCTCTGTTTCAGCGCCTCTGTTTCTCGCCCTCTGTTTCAGCCCCTCTGTTTCTCGCCCTCGGTTTCAGCCCCTCTGTTTCAGCCCCTATGTTTCTCCCCCTCTGTTCCAGCCCCTCTGTTTCAGCCCCTCTGTTTCAACCCCTCTGTTACAGCCCCTCTGTTTCAGCCCCTCTGTTTCTCGCCCTCTGTTTCAGCCCCTCTGTTTCAGCCCGTCTGTTTCAGCCACTCTGTTTCTCGCCCTCTGTTTCAGCCCCTCTGTTTCTGACCCTCTGTTTCAGCCCCTCTGATTCAGCCCCTCTGTTTCTCGCCCTCTGTTTCAGCCCGTCTGTTTCTCGCCCTCTGTTTCAGCCCCTCTGTTTCAGCCCCTCTGTTTCAGCCCCTCTGTTTCAGCCCCTCTGTTTCTCGCCCTCTGTTTCAGACCCCTCTGTTTCTCGCCCTCTGTTCAGCCCCTATGTTTCTCGCCCTCTGTTTCAGCCCCTCTGTTTCTCGCCCTCTGTTTCAGCCCCTCTGTTTCAGCCCCTCTGTTTCTCGCCCTCTGTTTCTGCTCCTCTGTTTCTCGCCCTCTGTTTCAGCCCCTCTGTTTCTCGCCCTCTGTTTCAGCCCATCTGATTCTCGCCCTCTGTTTCAGCCCTTCTGATTCTCGCCCTCTGTTTCAGCCCCTCTGATTCAGCACCTCTGTTTCAGCCCCTCTGATTCAGCCCCTCTGATTCAGCCCCTCTGATTCAGCCCCTCTGTTTCTCGCCCTCTGTTTCAGCCCCTCTGTTTCAGCCCCTCTGTTTCAGCGCCTCTGTTTCTCGCCCTCTGTTTCAGCCCCTCTGTTTCTCGCCCTCTGTTTCAGCCCCTCTGATTCAGCCCCTCTGTTTCAGCCCCTATGTTTCTCCCCCTCTGTTCCAGCCCCTCTGTTTCAGCCCCTCTGTTTCAGCCACTCTGTTTCAGCCCCTCTGTTTCAGCCCCTCTGTTTCAGCCCCTCTGTTTCTCGCCCTCTGTTTCAGCCCCTCTGTTTCTCGCCCTCTGTTTCAGCCCATCTGTTTCAGACCGTCTGTTTCAGCCACTCTGTTTCTCGCCCTCTGTTTCAGCCCCTCTGTTTCTCACCCTCTGTTTCAGCCCCTCTGATTCAGCCCCTCTGTTTCTCGCCCTCTGTTTCAGCCCCTCTGTATCTCGCCCTCTGTTTCAGCCCCTCTGTTTCAGCCCCTCTGTTTCAGCCCCTCTCTTTCTCGCCCTCTGTTTCAGCCCCTCTGTTTCTCGCCCTCTGTTTCTCGCCCGCTGTTTCAGCCCCTTTGTTTCTCGCCCTCTGTTTCAGCCCCACTGTTTCAGCCCCTCTGATTCAGCCCCTCTGATTCAGCCCCTCTGTTTCTCGCCCTCTGTTTCAGCCCCTCTGGTTCAGCCCCTCTGTTTCAGCCCCTCTGTTTCTCGCCCTCTGTTTCAGCCCCTCTGTTTCTCGCCCTCTGTTTCTCGCCCTCTGTTTCAGCCCCTCTGTTTCTCGCCCTCTGTTTCTGCCCCTCTGTTTCTCGCCCTCTGTTTCAGCCCCTCTGTTTCTCGCCCTCTGTTTCAGCCCCGCTGATTCAGCCCCTCTGTTTCAGTCCCTCTGTTTCTCGCCCTCTGTTTCTCGCCCTCTGTTTCAGCCCCTCTGTTTCTTGCCCTCTGTTTCAGCCCCTCTGTTTCTCGCCCTCTGCTTCAGCCCCTCTGTTTCAGCCCCTCTGTTTCAGCCCCTCTGTTTCAGCCCCTCTGTTTCTCGCCCTCTGTTTCAGCCCCTCTGTTTCTCGCCCTCTGTTTCATCCCCTCTGTTTCTCGCCCTCTGTTTCAGCCCCTCTGTTTCAGCCCCTATATTTCAGACCCTCTGTATCTCGTCCTCTGTTTCAGCCCCTATGTTTCTCGCCCTCTGTTTCAGCCCCTCTGTTTCTCGCCCTCTGTTTCAGCCCCTCTGATTCAGCCCCTCTGTTTCAGCCCCTCTGATTCAGCCCCTCTGTTTCAGCCCCTGTGGTTCAGCCCCTCTGTTTCAGCCCCTCTGTTTCTTGCCCTCTATTTCTCACCCTCTGTTTCTCGCCCTCTGTTTCATCGCTCTGTTTCTCGCCCTCTGTTTCAGCCCCTCTGTTTCAGTCCCTATATTTCAGACCCTCTGATTCTCGTCCTCTGTTTCAGCCCCTCTGTTTCTCGCCCTCTGTTTCAGCCCCTCTGTTTCTAGCCCTCTGTTTCAGCCCCTCTGTTTCAGCGCCTCTGTTTCAGCCCCTCTGTTTCAGCCCCTCTGTTTCTCGCCCTCTGTTTCAGGCCCGTCTGTTTCTCGCCCTCTGTTTCAGCCCCTATGTTTCTCGCCCTCTGTTTCAGCCCCTCTGTTTCCCGCCCTCTGTTTCAGCCCCTCTGTTTCAGCCCCTCTGTTTCTCGCCCTCTGTTTCTGCTCCTCTGTTTCTCGCCCTCTGTTTCAGCCCCTCTGTTTCTCGCCCTCTGTTTCAGCCCCGCTGATTTAGCCCCTCTGTTTCAGCCCCTCTGAATCAGCCCCTCTGATTCAGCCCCTCTGTTTCAGCCCCTCTTTTTCAGCCCCTCTGTTTCTCGACCTCTGTTTCAGCCCATCTGATTCTCGCCCTCTGTTTCAGCCCTTCTGATTCAGCCCCTCTGATTCAGCCCCTCTGATTCAGCCCCTCTGATTCAGCCCCTCTGTTTCTCGCCCTCGGTTTCAGCCCCTCTGTTTCAGCCCCTCTGTTTCAGCGCCTCTGTTTCTCGCCCTCTGTTTCAGCCCCTCTGTTTCTCGCCCTCTGTTTCAGCCCCTCTGTTTCAGCCCCTCTGTTTCAGCCCCTCTGTTTCTCGCCCTCTGTTTCAGCCCCTCTGTTTCTCGCCCTCTGTTTCAGCCCCTCTGTTTCAGCCCCTCTGTTTCAGCCCCTATGTTTCTCACCCTCTGTTCCAGCCCCTCTGTTTCAGCCCCTCTGTTTCAGCCCCTCTGTTTCAGCCCCTCTGTTTCAGCCCCTCTGTTTCTCGCCCTCTGTTTCAGCCCCTCTGTTTCTCGCCCTCTGTTTCAGCCCCTCTGTTTCAGCCCGTCTGTTTCAGCCATTCTGTTTCTCGCCCTCTGTTTCAGCCCCTCTGTTTCTCGCCCTCTGTTTCATCCCCTCTGTTTCTCGCCCTCTGTTTCAGCCCCTCTGTTTCAGCCCCTATATTTCAGACCCTCTGTATCTCGTCCTCTGTTTCAGCCCCTCTGTTTCTCGCCCTCTGTTTCAGCCCCTCTGTTTCTCGCCCTCTGTTTCAGCCCCTCTGATTCAGCCCCTCTGTTTCAGCCCCTCTGATTCAGCCCCTCTGTTTCAGCCCCTGTGGTTCAGCCCCTCTGTTTCAGCCCCTCTGTTTCTTGCCCTCTATTTCTCACCCTCTGTTTCTCGCCCTCTGTTTCATCGCTCTGTTTCTCGCCCTCTGTTTCAGCCCCTCTGTTTCAGTCCCTATTTTCAGACCCTCTGTTTCTCGTCCTCTGTTTCAGCCCCTCTGTTTCTCGCCCTCTGTTTCAGCCCCTCTGTTTCTAGCCCTCTGTTTCAGCCCCTCTGTTTCAGCGCCTCTGTTTCAGCCCCTCTGTTTCAGCCCCTCTGTTTCTCGCCCTCTGTTTCAGACCCGTCTGTTTCTAGCCCTCTGTTCAGCCCCTATGTTTCTCGCCCTCTGTTTCAGCCCCTCTGTTTCCCGCCCTCTGTTTCAGCCCCTCTGTTTCAGCCCCTCTGTTTCTCGCCCTCTGTTTCTGCTCCTCTGTTTCTCGCCCTCTGTTTCAGCCCCTCTGTCTCTCGCCCTCTGTTTCAGCCCCGCTGATTTAGCCCCTCTGTTTCAGCCCCTCTGAATCAGCCCCTCTGATTCAGCCCCTCTGTTTCAGCCCCTCTGTTTCAGCCCCTCTGTTTCTCGCCCTCTGTTTCAGCCCATCTGATTCTCGCCCTCTGTTTCAGCCCTTCTGATTCTCGCCCTCTGTTTCAGCCCCTCTGATTCAGCCCCTCTGTTTCAGCCCCTCTGATTCAGCCCCTCTGATTCAGCCCCTCTGATTCAGCCCCTCTGTTTCTCGCCCTCGGTTTCAGCCCCTCTGTTTCAGCCCCTCTGTTTCAGCGCCTCTGTTTCTCGCCCTCTGTTTCAGCCCCTCTGTTTCTCGCCCTCTGTTTCAGCCCCTCTGTTTCAGCCCCTCTGTTTCAGCCCCTATGTTTCTCCCCCTCTGTTCCAGCCCCTCTGTTTCAGCCCCTCTGTTTCAGCCCCTCTGTTTCAGCCCCTCTGTTTCAGCCCCTCTGTTTCTCGCCCTCTGTTTCAGCCCCTCTGTTTCTCGCCCTCTGTTTCAGCCCCTCTGTTTCAGCCCGTCTGTTTCAGCCACTCTGTTTCTCGCCGTCTGTTCCAGCCCCTCTGTTTCTCACCCTCTGTTTCAGCCCCTCTGATTCAGCCCCTCTGTTTCTCGCCCTCTGTTTCAGCCCCTCTGTTTCTCGCCCTCTGTTTCAGCCCCTCTGTTTCAGCCCCTCTGTTTCTCGCCCTCTGTTTCAGCTCCTCTGTTTCTCGCCCTCTGTTCCAGCCCCTCTGTTTCAGCCCGTCTGTTTCAGCCACTCTGTTTCTCGCCCTCTGTTTCAGCCCCTCTGTTTCTCACCCTCTGTTTCAGCCCCTCTGATTCAGCCCCTCTGTTTCTCGCCCTCTGTTTCAGCCCCTTGTTTCTCGCCCTCTGTTTCAGCCCCTCTGTTTCAGCCCCTCTGTTTCAGCCCCTCTGTTTCGCGCCCTCTGTTTCAGCCACTCTGTTTCTCGCCCTCTGTTTCAGGCCCCCTGTTTCTCGCCCTCTGTTTCAGCCACTCTGCTTCAGCCCCTCTGTTTCAGCCCAACTGATTCAGCCCCTCTGTTTCAGCCCCTCTGTTTCAGCCCCTCTGTTTCAGCCCCTCTGTTTCTCGCCCTCTGTTTCTCGCCCGCTGTTTCAGCCCCTTTGTTTCTCGCCCTCTGTTTCAGCCCCACTGTTTCAGCCCCTCTGATTCAGCCCCTCTGATTCAGCCCCTCTGTTTCTCGCCCTCTGTTTCAGCCCCTCTGTTTCAGCCCCTCTGTTTCAGCCACTCTGTTTCTCGCCCTCTGTTTCAGCCCCTCTGTTTCTCGCCCTCTGTTTCAGCCCCTCTGTTTCAGCCCCTGTTTCTCGCCCTCTGTTTCTGCCCCTCTGTTTCTCGCCCTCTGTTTCAGCCCCTCTGTTTCTCGCCCTCTGTTTCAGCCCCGCTGATTCCGCCCCTCTGTTTCAGCCCCTCTGAATCAGCCCCTCTGATTCAGCACCTCTGTTTCAGCCCCTCTGTTTCAGCCCCTCTGTTTCTCGCCCTCTGTTTCAGCCCATCTGATTCTCGCCCTCTGTTTCATTCCCTCTGATTCTCGCCCTCTGTTTCAGCCCCTCTGATTCAGCCCCTCTGTTTCAGCCCCTCTGATTCAGCCCCTCTGATTCAGCCCCTCTGATTCAGCCCCTCTGTTTCTCGCCCTCTGTTTCAGCCCCTCTGTTTCAGCCCCTCCGTTTCTCACCCTCTGTTTCAGCCCCTCTGATTCAGCACCTCTGATTCAGCCCCTCTGTTTCAGCGTCTCTGTTTCTCGCCCTCTCTTTCAGCCCCTCTGTTTCAGCCCCTCTGTTTCAGCTCCTCTGTTTCAGCCCCTCTGTTTCTCGCCCTCTGTTTCAGCCCCTCTGTTTCTCGCCCTCTGTTTCAGCCCATCTGTTTCTCGCCCTCTGTTTCAGCCCCTCTGTTTCAGCCCCTCTGTTTCAGCCCCACTGTTTCAGCCCCTCTGTTTCTCGCCCTCTGTTTCAGCCCATCTGTTTCTCCCCCTCTGTTTCAGCCCCTCTGTTTCTCGCCCTCTGTTTCAGCCCCTCTGTTCCTCGCCCTCAGTTTCAGCCCCTCTGTTTCAGCCCCTCTGTTTCTCGCCCTCTGTTTCTGCCCCTCTGTTTCTCGCCCTCTGTTTCAGCCCCGCTGTTTCTCGCCCTCTGTTTCAGCCCCGCTGATTCAGCCCCTCTGTTTCAGCCCCTCTGAATCAGCCCCTCTGATTCAGCCCCTCTGTTTCAGTCCCTCTGTTTCAGCCCCTCTGTTTCAGCCCCTCTGTTTCTCGCCCTCAGTTTCAGCCCCTCTGATTCTCGCCCTCTGTTTCAGCGCCTGGATTTCTCATCCTCTGTTTAAGCCCCTCTGATTCAGCCCAACTGTTTCAGCCCCTCTGATTCAGCCCCTCTGTTTCTCGCCCTCTTTTTCAGCCCCTCTGTTTCAGCCCCTCTGTTTCAGCCCCTCTGTTTCTCACCCTCTGTTTCAGCCCCCTGATTCAGCCCCTCTGATTCAGCCCCTCTGATTCAGCCCCTCTGTCTCCCACCCCTCTGTTTCAGCCCCTCTGTTTCTCGCCCTCTGTTTCAGACCCTCTGTTTCTCGCCCTCTGTTTCAGCCCCTCTGTTTCAGCCCCTCTGTTTCAGTCCCTCTGTTTCTCGCCCTCTGTTTCTCGCCCTCTGTTTCAGCCCCTCTGTTTCAGCCCCTCTGTTTCAGCCCCACTGTTTCTCGCCCTCTGTTTCAGCCCCTCTGTTTCTCGCCCTCTGTTTCATCCCCTCTGTTTCTCGCCCTCTGTTTCAGCCCCTCTGTTTCAGCCCCTATATTTCAGACGCTCTGTTTCTCGTCCTCTGTTTCAGCCCCTCTGTTTCTCGCCCTCTGTTTCAGCCCCTCTGTTTCTCGCCCTCTGTTTCAGCCCCTCTGATTCAGCCCCTCTGTTTCAGCCCCTGTGTTTCAGCCCCTCTGTTTCAGCCCCTCTGTTTCTTGCCCTCTATTTCTCACCCTCTGTTTCTCGCCCTCTGTTTCATCCCCTCTATTTCTCCCCCTCTGTTTCAGCCCCTCTGTTTCAGCCCCTATATTTCAGACCCTCTGTTTCTCGCCCTCTGTTCAGCCCCTATGTTTCTCGCCCTCTGATTCAGCCCCTCTGTTTCTCGCCCTCTGTTTCACCCCTCTGTTTCAGCCCCTCTGTTTCAGCGCCTCTGTTTTTCGCCCTCTGTTTCAGCACCTCTGTTTCTCGCCCTCTGTTTCAGCCCCTCTGATTCAGCCCCTCTGTTTCAGCCCCTATGTTTCTCCCCCTCTGTTCCAGCCCCTCTGTTTCAGCCCCTCTGTTTCAGCCACTCTGTTTCAGCCCCTCTGTTTCAGCCCCTCTGTTTCAGCCCCTCTGTTTCTCGCCCTCTGTTTCAGCCCCTCTGTTTCACGCCCTCTGTTTCAGCCCCTCTGTTTCAGCCCGTCTGTTTCAGCCACTCTGTTTCTCGCCCTCTGTTTCAGCCCCTCTGTTTCTCACCCTCTGTTTAAGCCCCTCTGATTCAGCCCCTCTGTTTCTCGCCCTCTGTTTCAGCCCCTCTGTTTCTCGCCCTCTGTTTCAGCCCCTCTGTTTCAGCCCCTCTGTTTCTCACCCTCTGTTTCAGCCCCTCTGTTTCTCGCCCTCTGTTCCAGCCCCTCTGTTTCAGCCAGTCTGTTTCAGCCACTCTGTTTCTCGCCCTCTGTTTCAGCCCCTCTGTTTCTCACCCTCTGTTTCAGCCCCTCTGATTCAGCCCCTCTGTTTCTCGCCCTCTGTTTCAGCCCCTCTGTTTCTCGCCCTCTGTTTCAGCCCCTCTGTTTCAGCCCCTCTGTTTCAGCCCCTCTGTTTCTCGCCCTCTGTTTCAGCCCCTCTGTTTCTCGCCCTCTGTTTCAGGCCCCCTGTTTCTCGCCCTCTGTTTCAGCCACTCTGATTCAGCCCCTCTGTTTCAGCCCAACTGATTCAGCCCCTCTGTTTCAGCCCCTCTGTTTCAGCCCCACTGTTTCAGCTACTCTGTTTCTCGCCCTCTGTTTCTCGCCCGCTGTTTCAGCCCCTTTGTTTCTCGCCCTCTGTTTCAGCCCCACTGTTTCAGCCCCTCTGATTCACCCCCTCTGATTCAGCCCCTCTGTTTCTCGCCCTCTGTTTCAGCCCCTGTGTTTCAGCCCCTCTGTTTCAGCCCCTCTGTTTCTCGCCCTCTGTTTCAGCCCCTCTGTTTCTCGCCCTCTGTTTCAGCCCCTCTGTTTCAGCCCCTCTGTTTCTCGCCCTCTGTTTCGGCCCCTCTGTTTCTCGCCCTCTGTTTCAGCCCCTCTGTTTCTCGCCCTCTGTTTCAGCCCCGCTGATTCAGCCCCTCTGTTTCAGCCCCTCTGAATCAGCCCCTCTGATTCAGTCCCTCTATTTCAGCCCCTCTGTTTCAGCCCCTCTGTTTCTCGCCCTATGTTTCAGCCCATCTGATTCTCGCCTCTGTTTCATTCCCTCTGATTCTCGCCCTCTGTTTCAGCCCCTCTGATTCAGCCCCTCTGTTTCAGCCCCTCCGATTCAGCCCCTCTGATTCAGCCCCTCTGATTCAGCCCATCTGTTTCTCGCCCTCTGTTTCAGCCCCTCTGTTTCAGCCCCTCTGTTTCAGCCCCTCCGTTTCTCACCCTCTGTTTCAGCCCCTCTGATTCAGCACCTCTGATTCAGCCCCTCTGATTCAGCCCCTCTGTTTCAGCGCCTCTGTTTCACGCCCTCTCTTTCAGCCCCTCTGTTTCAGCCCCTCTGTTTCAGCTCCTCTGTTTCAGCCCCTCTGTTTCTCGCCATCTGTTTCAGCCCCTCTGTTTCTCGCCCTCTGTTTCAGCCCATCTGTTTCTCGCCCTCTGTTTCAGCCCCTCTGTTTCAGCCCCTCTGTTTCAGCCCCACTGTTTCAGCCCCTCTATTTCTCGCCCTCTGTTTCAGCCCCTCTGTTTCTCCCCCTCTGTTTCAGCCCCTCTGTTTCTCGCCCTCTGTTTCAGCCCCTCTGTTCCTCGCCCTCTGTTTCAGCCCCTCTGTTTCAGCCCCTCTGTTTCTCGCCCTCTGTTTCTGCCCCTCTGTTTCTCGCCCTCTGTTTCAGCCCCGTTGTTTCTCGCCCTCTGTTTCAGCCCCGCTGATTCAGCCCCTCTGTTTCAGCCCGTCTGAATCAGCCCCTCTGATTCAGCCCCTCTGTTTCAGCCCCTCTGTTTCAGCCCCTCTGTTTCAGCCCCTCTGTTTCTCGCCCTCTGTTTCAGCCCCTCTGATTCTCGCCCTCTGTTTCAGCGCCTGGATTTCTCATCCTCTGTTTAAGCCCCTCTGATTCAGCCCCTCTGATTCAGCCCCTCTGTTTCAGCCCCTATGTTTCTCCCCCTCTGTTCCAGCCCCTCTGTTTCAGCCCCTCTGTTTCAGCCACTCTGTTTCAGCCCCTCTGATTCAGCCCCTCTGTTTCAGCCCCTCTGTTTCTCGCCCTCTGTTTCAGCCCCTCTGTTTCTCGCCCTCTGTTTCAGCCCCTCTGTTTCAGCCCGTCTGTTTCAGCCACTCTGTTTCTCGCCCTCTGTTTCAGCCCCTCTGTTTCTCACCCTCTGTTTCAGCCCCTCTGATTCAGCCCCTCTGTTTCTCGCCCTCTGTTTCAGCCCCTCTGTTTCTCGCCCTCTGTTTCAGCCCCTCTGTTTCAGCCCCTCTGTTTCAGCCCCTCTGTTTCTCGCCCTCTGTTTCAGCCCCTCTGTTTCTCGCCCTCTGTTCCAGCCCCTCTGTTTCAGCCCGTCTGTTTCAGCCACTCTGTTTCTCGCCCTCTGTTTCAGCCCCTCTGTTTCTCACCCTCTGTTTCAGCCCCTCTGATTCAGCCCCTCTGTTTCTCGCCCTCTGTTTCAGCCCCTCTGTTTCTCGCCCTCTGTTTCAGCCCCTCTGTTTCAGCCCCTCTGTTTCAGCCCCTCTGTTTCTCGCCCTCTGTTTCAGCCCCTCTGTTTCTCGCCCTCTGTTTCAGGCCCCCTGTTTCTCGCCCTCTGTTTCAGCCACTCTGATTCAGCCCCTCTGTTTCAGCCCAACTGATTCAGCCCCTCTGTTTCAGCCCCTCTGTTTCTGCCCCTCTGTTTCAGCCCCTCTGTTTCTCGCCCTCTGTTTCTCGCCCGCTGTTTCAGCCCCTTTGTTTCTCGCCCTCTGTTTCAGCCCCACTGTTTCAGCCCCTCTGAATCAGCCCCTCTGATTCAGCCCCTCTGTTTCTCGCCCTCTGTTTCAGCCCCTCTGTTTCAGCCCCTCTGTTTCAGCCCCTCTGTTTCTCGCCCTCTGTTTCAGCCCCTCTGTTTCTCGCCCTCTGTTTCAGCCCCTCTGTTTCAGCCCCTCTGTTTCTCGCCCTCTGTTCCGCCCCTCTGTTTCTCGCCCTCTGTTTCAGCCCCTTTGTTTCTCGCCCTCTGTTTCAGCCCCGCTGATTCAGCCCCTCTGTTTCAGCCCCTCTGTTTCAGCCCCTCTGTTTCTCGCCCTCTGTTTCAGCCCCTTTGTTTCTCGCCCTCTGTTTCAGCCCCACTGTTTCAGCCTCTCTGAATCAGCCCCTCTGATTCAGCCCCTCTGTGTCTCGCCCTCTGTTTCAGCCCCTCTGTTTCAGCCCCTCTGTTTCAGCCCCTCTGTTTCTCGCCCTCTGTTTCAGCCCCTCTGTTTCTCGCCCTCTGTTTCAGCCCCTCTGTTTCAGCCCCTCTGTTACTCGCCCTCTGTTTCGGCCCCTCTGTTTCTCGCCCTCTCTTTCAGCCCCTCTGTTTCTCGCCCTCTGTTTCAGCCCCTCTGTTTCAGCCCCTCTGTTTCTCGCCCTCTGTTTCAGCCCATCTGATTCTCGCCCTCTGTTTCATTCCCTCTGATTCTCGCCCTCTGTTTCAGCCCCTCTGATTCAGCCCCTCTGTTTCAGCCCCTCCGATTCAGCCCCTCTGATTCAGCCCATCTGTTTCTCGCCCTCTGTTTCAGCCCCTCTGTTTCAGCCCCTCCATTTCTCACCCTCTGTTTCATTCCCTCTGATTCTCGCCCTCTGTTTCAGCCCCTCTGATTCAGCCCCTCTGTTTCAGCCCCTCCGATTCAGCCCCTCTGATTCAGCCCCTCTGATTCAGCCCATCTGTTTCTCGCCCTCTGTTTCAGCCCCTCTGTTTCAGCCCCTCTGTTTCAGCCCCTCCGTTTCTCACCCTCTGTTTCAGCCCCTCTGATTCAGCACCTCTGATTCAGCCCCTCTGATTCAGCCCCTCTGTTTCAGCGCCTCTGTTTCACGCCCTCTCTTTCAGCCCCTCTGTTTCAGCCCCTCTGTTTCAGCTCCTCTGTTTCAGCCCCTCTGTTTCTCGCCATCTGTTTCAGCCCCTCTGTTTCTCGCCCTCTGTTTCAGCCCATCTGTTTCTCGCCCTCTGTTTCAGCCCCTCTGTTTCAGCCCCTCTGTTTCAGCCCCACTGTTTCAGCCCCTCTATTTCTCGCCCTCTGTTTCAGCCCCTCTGTTTCTCCCCCTCTGTTTCAGCCCCTCTGTTTCTCGCCCTCTGTTTCAGCCCCTCTGTTCCTCGCCCTCTGTTTCAGCCCCTCTGTTTCAGCCCCTCTGTTTCTCGCCCTCTGTTTCTGCCCCTCTGTTTCTCGCCCTCTGTTTCAGCCCCGTTGTTTCTCGCCCTCTGTTTCAGCCCCGCTGATTCAGCCCCTCTGTTTCAGCCCGTCTGAATCAGCCCCTCTGATTCAGCCCCTCTGTTTCAGCCCCTCTGTTTCAGCCCCTCTGTTTCAGCCCCTCTGTTTCTCGCCCTCTGTTTCAGCCCCTCTGATTCTCGCCCTCTGTTTCAGCGCCTGGATTTCTCATCCTCTGTTTAAGCCCCTCTGATTCAGCCCCTCTGATTCAGCCCCTCTGTTTCAGCCCCTATGTTTCTCCCCCTCTGTTCCAGCCCCTCTGTTTCAGCCCCTCTGTTTCAGCCACTCTGTTTCAGCCCCTCTGATTCAGCCCCTCTGTTTCAGCCCCTCTGTTTCTCGCCCTCTGTTTCAGCCCCTCTGTTTCTCGCCCTCTGTTTCAGCCCCTCTGTTTCAGCCCGTCTGTTTCAGCCACTCTGTTTCTCGCCCTCTGTTTCAGCCCCTCTGTTTCTCACCCTCTGTTTCAGCCCCTCTGATTCAGCCCCTCTGTTTCTCGCCCTCTGTTTCAGCCCCTCTGTTTCTCGCCCTCTGTTTCAGCCCCTCTGTTTCAGCCCCTCTGTTTCAGCCCCTCTGTTTCTCGCCCTCTGTTTCAGCCCCTCTGTTTCTCGCCCTCTGTTCCAGCCCCTCTGTTTCAGCCCGTCTGTTTCAGCCACTCTGTTTCTCGCCCTCTGTTTCAGCCCCTCTGTTTCTCACCCTCTGTTTCAGCCCCTCTGATTCAGCCCCTCTGTTTCTCGCCCTCTGTTTCAGCCCCTCTGTTTCTCGCCCTCTGTTTCAGCCCCTCTGTTTCAGCCCCTCTGTTTCAGCCCCTCTGTTTCTCGCCCTCTGTTTCAGCCCCTCTGTTTCTCGCCCTCTGTTTCAGGCCCCCTGTTTCTCGCCCTCTGTTTCAGCCACTCTGATTCAGCCCCTCTGTTTCAGCCCAACTGATTCAGCCCCTCTGTTTCAGCCCCTCTGTTTCTGCCCCTCTGTTTCAGCCCCTCTGTTTCTCGCCCTCTGTTTCTCGCCCGCTGTTTCAGCCCCTTTGTTTCTCGCCCTCTGTTTCAGCCCCACTGTTTCAGCCCCTCTGAATCAGCCCCTCTGATTCAGCCCCTCTGTTTCTCGCCCTCTGTTTCAGCCCCTCTGTTTCAGCCCCTCTGTTTCAGCCCCTCTGTTTCTCGCCCTCTGTTTCAGCCCCTCTGTTTCTCGCCCTCTGTTTCAGCCCCTCTGTTTCAGCCCCTCTGTTTCTCGCCCTCTGTTCCGCCCCTCTGTTTCTCGCCCTCTGTTTCAGCCCCTTTGTTTCTCGCCCTCTGTTTCAGCCCCGCTGATTCAGCCCCTCTGTTTCAGCCCCTCTGTTTCAGCCCCTCTGTTTCTCGCCCTCTGTTTCAGCCCCTTTGTTTCTCGCCCTCTGTTTCAGCCCCACTGTTTCAGCCTCTCTGAATCAGCCCCTCTGATTCAGCCCCTCTGTGTCTCGCCCTCTGTTTCAGCCCCTCTGTTTCAGCCCCTCTGTTTCAGCCCCTCTGTTTCTCGCCCTCTGTTTCAGCCCCTCTGTTTCTCGCCCTCTGTTTCAGCCCCTCTGTTTCAGCCCCTCTGTTACTCGCCCTCTGTTTCGGCCCCTCTGTTTCTCGCCCTCTCTTTCAGCCCCTCTGTTTCTCGCCCTCTGTTTCAGCCCCTCTGTTTCAGCCCCTCTGTTTCTCGCCCTCTGTTTCAGCCCATCTGATTCTCGCCCTCTGTTTCATTCCCTCTGATTCTCGCCCTCTGTTTCAGCCCCTCTGATTCAGCCCCTCTGTTTCAGCCCCTCCGATTCAGCCCCTCTGATTCAGCCCCTCTGATTCAGCCCATCTGTTTCTCGCCCTCTGTTTCAGCCCCTCTGTTTCAGCCCCTCCATTTCTCACCCTCTGTTTCAGCCCCTCTGATTCAGCACCTCTGATTCAGCCCCTCTGATTCAGCCCCTCTGTTTCAGCGCCTCTGTTTCACGCCCTCTCTTTCAGCCCCTCTGTTTCAGCCCCTCTGTTTCAGCTCCTCTGTTTCAGCCCCTCTGTTTCTCGCCCTCTGTTTCAGCCCCTCTGTTTCTCGCCCTCTGTTTCAGCCCATCTGTTTCTCGCCCTCTGTTTCAGCCCCTCTGTTTCAGCCCCTCTGTTTCAGCCCCACTGTTTCAGCCCCTCTGTTTCTCGCCCTCTGTTTCAGCCCCTCTGTTTCTCCCCCTCTGTTTCAGCCCCTCTGTTTCTCGCCCTCTGTTTCAGCCCCTCTGTTCCTCGCCCTCTGTTTCAGCCCCTCTGTTTCAGCCCCTCTGTTTCTCGCCCTCTGTTTCTGCCCCTCTGTTTCTCGCCCTCTGTTTCAGCCCAGCTGTTTCTCGCCCTCTGTTTCAGCCCCGCTGATTCAGCCCCTCTGTTTCAGCCCCTCTGAATCAGCCCCTCTGATTCAGCCCCTCTGTTTCAGCCCCTCTGTTTCAGCCCCTCTGTTTCAGCCCCTCTGTTTCTCGCCCTCTGTTTCAGCCCCTCTGATTCTCGCCCTCTGTTTCAGCGCCTGGGTTTCTCATCCTCTGTTTAAGCCCCTCTGATTCAGCCCAACTGTTTCAGCCCCTCTGATTCAGCCCCTCTGATTCAGCCCCTCTGTTTCTCGCCCTCTTTTTCAGCCCCTCTGTTTCAGCCCCTCTGTTTCAGCCACTCTGTTTCTCACCCTCTGTTTCAGCCCCCTGATTCAGCCCCTCTGAATCAGCCCCTCTGATTCAGCCCCTCTGTCTCTCGCCCCTCTGTTTCAGCCCCTCTGTTTCTCGCCCTCTGTTTCAGCCCCTCTGTTTCTCGCCTTCTGTTTCAGCCCCTCTGTTTCAGCCCCTCTGTTTCAGTCCCTCTGTTTCTCGCCCTCTGTTTCAGCCCCTCTGTTTCTCGCCCTCTGTTTCAGCCCCTCTGTTTCAGCCCCTCTGTTTCAGTCCCTCTGTTTCTCGCCCTCTGTTTCTCGCCCTCTGTTTCAGCCCCTCTTTTTCTCGCCCTCTGTTTCAGCCCCTCTGTCTCTCGCCCTCTGCTTCAGCCCCTCTGTTTCAGCCCCTCTGTTTCAGCCCCTCTGTTTCTCGCCCTCTGTTTCAGCCCCTCTGTATCTCGCCCTCTGTTTCATCCCCTCTGTTTCAGCCCCTATATTTCAGACCCTCTGTTTCTCGTCCTCTGTTTCAGCCCCTCTGTTTCTCGCCCTCTGTTTCAGCCCCTCTGTTTCTCGCCCTCTGTTTCAGCCCCTCTGATTCAGCCCCTCTGTTTCAGCCCCTCTGATTCAGCCCTTCTGTTTCAGCCCCTGTGTTTCAGCCCCTCTGTTTCAGCCCCTCTGTTTCTTGCCCTCTATTTCTCACCCTCTGTTTCTCGCCCTCTGTTTCAGCCCCTCTGTTTTTCGCCCTCTGTTTCAGCCACTCTGTTTCTCGACCTCTGTTTCAGGCTCTCTGTTTCAGCCTGTCTGTTTCAGCCCCTCTGTTTCAGCCCCTCTCTTTCGCGCCCTCTGTTTCTCGCTCGCTGTTTCAGCCCCTTTGTTTCTCGCCCTCTGTTTCAGCCCCTCTGTTTCAGCCCCTCTGATTCAGCCCATCTGATTCAGCCCCTCTGTTTCTCGCCATCTGTTTCAGCCCCTCTGTTTCAGCCTCTCTGTTTCAGCCCGTCTGTTTCAGCCACTCTGTTTCTCGCCCTCTGTTTCAGCCCCTCTGTTTCTCACCCTCTGTTTCAGCCCCTCTGATTCAGCCCCTCTGTTTCTCGCCCTCTGTTTCAGCCCCTCTGTTTCTCGCCCTCTGTTTCAGCCCCTCTGTTTCAGCCCCTCTGTTTCAGCCCCTCTGTTTCTCACCCTCTGTTTCAGCCCCTCTGTTTCTCGCCCTCTGTTCCAGCCCCTCTGTTTCAGCCCGTCTGTTTCAGCCACTCTGTTTCTCGCCCTCTGTTTCAGCCCCTCTGTTTCTCACCCTCTGTTTCAGCCCCTCTGATTCAGCCCCTCTGTTTCTCGCCCTCTGTTTCAGCCCCTCTGTTTCTCGCCCTCTGTTTCAGCCCCTCTGTTTCAGCCCCTCTGTTTCAGCCCCTCTGTTTCTCGCCCTCTGTTTCAGCCCCTCTGTTTCTCGCCCTCTGTTTCAGGCCCCCTGTTTCTCGCCCTCTGTTTCAGCCACTCTGATTCAGCCACCCTGTTTCAGCCCAACTGATTCAGCCCCTCTGTTTCAGCCCCTCTGTTTCAGCCCCACTGTTTCAGCTACTCTGTTTCTCGCCCTCTGTTTCTCGCCCGCTGTTTCAGCCCCTTTGTTTCTCGCCCTCTGTTTCAGCCCCACTGTTTCAGCCCCTCTGATTCACCCCCTCTGATTCAGCCCCTCTGTTTCTCGCCCTCTGTTTCAGCCCCTCTGTTTCAGCCCTTCTGTTTCAGCCCCTCTGTTTCTCGCCCTCTGTTTCAGCCCCTCTGTTTCTCGCCCTCTGTTTCAGCCCCTCTGTTTCAGCCCCTCTGTTTCTCGCCCTCTGTTTCGGCCCCTCTGTTTCTCGCCCTCTGTTTCGGCCCCTCTGTTTCTCGCCCTCTGTTTCGGCCCCTCTGTTTCAGCCCCGCTGATTCAGCCCCTCTGTTTCAGCCCCTCTGAATCAGCCCCTCTGATTCAGTCCCTCTATTTCAGCTCCTCTGTTTCAGCCCCTCTGTTTCTCGCCCTATGTTTCAGCCCATCTGATTCTCGCCCTCTGTTTCATTCCCTCTGATTCTCGCCCTCTGTTTCAGCCCCTCTGATTCAGTCCCTCTGTTTCAGCCCCTCCGATTCAGCCCCTCTGATTCAGCCCCTCTGATTCAGCCCATCTGTTTCTCGCCCTCTGTTTCAGCCCCTCTGTTTCAGCCCCTCTGTTTCAGCCCCTCCGTTTCTCACCCTCTGTTTCAGCCCCTCTGATTCAGCACCTCTGATTCAGCCCCTCTGATTCAGCCCCTCTGTTTCAGCGCCTCTGTTTCACGCCCTCTCTTTCAGCCCCTCTGTTTCAGCCCCTCTGTTTCAGCTCCTCTGTTTCAGCCCCTCTGTTTCTCGCCATCTGTTTCAGCCCCTCTGTTTCTCGCCCTCTGTTTCAGCCCATCTGTTTCTCGCCCTCTGTTTCAGCCCCTCTGTTTCAGCCCCTCTGTTTCAGCCCCACTGTTTCAGCCCCTCTATTTCTCGCCCTCTGTTTCAGCCCCTCTGTTTCTCCCCCTCTGTTTCAGCCCCTCTGTTTCTCGCCCTCTGTTTCAGCCCCTCTGTTCCTCGCCCTCTGTTTCAGCCCCTCTGTTTCAGCCCCTCTGTTTCTCGCCCTCTGTTTCTGCCCCTCTGTTTCTCGCCCTCTGTTTCAGCCCCGCTGTTTCTCGCCCTCTGTTTCAGCCCCGCTGATTCAGCCCCTCTGTTTCAGCCCCTCTGAATCAGCCCCTCTGATTCAGCCCCTCTGTTTCAGCCCCTCTGTTTCAGCCCCTCTGTTTCAGCCCCTCTGTTTCTCGCCCTCTGTTTCAGCCCCTCTGATTCTCGCTCTCTGTTTCAGCGCCTGGATTTCTCATCCTCTGTTTAAGCCCCTCTGATTCAGCCCCTCTGATTCAGCCCCTCTGTTTCAGCCCCTATGTTTCTCCCCCTCTGTTCCAGCCCCTCTGTTTCAGCCCCTCTGTTTCAGCCACTCTGTTTCAGCCCCTCTGTTTCAGCCCCTCTGTTTCAGCCCCTCTGTTTCTCGCCCTCTGTTTCAGCCCCTCTGTTTCTCGCCCTCTGTTTCAGCCCCTCTGTTTCAGCCCGTCTGTTTCAGCCACTCTGTTTCTCGCCCTCTGTTTCAGCCCCTCTGTTTCTCACCCTCTGTTTCAGCCCCTCTGATTCAGCCCCTCTGTTTCTCGCCCTCTGTTTCAGCCCCTCTGTTTCTCGCCCTCTGTTTCAGCCCCTCTGTTTCAGCCCCTCTGTTTCAGCCCCTCTGTTTCTCGCCCTCTGTTTCAGCCCCTCTGTTTCTCGCCCTCTGTTCCAGCCCCTCTGTTTCAGCCCGTCTGTTTCAGCCACTCTGTTTCTCGCCCTCTGTTTCAGCCCCTCTGTTTCTCACCCTCTGTTTCAGCCCCTCTGATTCAGCCCCTCTGTTTCTCGCCCTCTGTTTCAGCCCCTCTGTTTCTCGCCCTCTGTTTCAGCCCCTCTGTTTCAGCCCCTCTGTTTCAGCCCCTCTGTTTCTCGCCCTCTGTTTCAGCCCCTCTGTTTCTCGCCCTCTGTTTCAGGCCCCCTGTTTCTCGCCATCTGTTTCAGCCACTCTGATTCAGCCCCTCTGTTTCAGCCCAACTGATTCAGCCCCTCTGTTTCAGCCCCTCTGTTTCTGCCCCTCTGTTTCAGCCCCTCTGTTTCTCGCCCTCTGTTTCTCGCCCGCTGTTTCAGCCCCTTTGTTTCTCGCCCTCTGTTTCAGCCCCACTGTTTCAGCCCCTCTGAATCAGCCCCTCTGATTCAGCCCCTCTGTTTCTCGCCCTCTGTTTCAGCCCCTCTGTTTCAGCCCCTCTGTTTCAGCCCCTCTGTTTCAGCCCCTCTGTTTCGCGCCCTCTGTTTCAGCCCCTTTGTTTCTCGCCCTCTGTTTCAGCCCCACTGTTTCAGCCCCTCTGAATCAGCCCCTCTGATTCAGCCCCTCTGTGTCTCGCCCTCTGTTTCAGCCCCTCTGTTTCAGCCCCTCTGTTTCAGCCCCTCTGTTTCAGCCCCTCTGTTTCAGCCCCTCTGTTTCTCGCCCTCTGTTTCAGCCCCTCTGTTTCAGCCCCTCTGTTTCTCGCCCTCTGTTTCGGCCCCTCCGTTTCTCGCCCTCTGTTTCAGCCCCTCTGTTTCTCGCCCTCTGTTTCAGCCCCTCTGTTTCAGCCCCTCTGTTTCTCGCCCTCTGTTTCAGCCCCGCTGATTCAGCCCCTCTGTTTCAGCCCCTCGGTTTCAGCCCCTCTGTTTCTCGCCCTCTGTTTCGGCCCCTCTGTTTCTCGCCCTCTGTTTCAGCCCCTTTGTTTCTCGCCCTCTGTTTCAGCCCCGCTGATTCAGCCCCTCTGTTTCAGCCCCTCTGTTTCAGCCCCTCTGTTTCTCGCCCTCTGTTTCAGCCCCTTTGTTTCTCGCCCTCTGTTTCAGCCCCTCTGATTCAGCCCCTCTGTGTCTCGCCCTCTGTTTCAGCCCCTCTGTTTCAGCCCCTCTGTTTCTCGCCCTCTGTTTCAGCCCCTCTGTTTCAGCCCCTCTGTTTCTCGCCCTCTGTTTCAGCCCCGCTGATTCAGCCCCTCTGTTTCAGCCCCTCTGTTTCAGCCCCTCTGTTTCTCGCCCTCTGTTTCGGACCCTCTGTTTCTCGCCCTCTGTTTCAGCCCCTTTGTTTCTCGCCCTCTGTTTCAGCCCCGCTGATTCAGCCCCTCTGTTTCAGCCCCTCTGTTTCAGCCCCTCTGTTTCTCGCCCTCTGTTTCAGCCCCTTTGTTTCTCGCCCTCTGTTTCAGCCCCACTGTTTCAGCCCCTCTGAATCAGCCCCTCTGATTCAGCCCCTCTGTGTCTCGCCCTCTGTTTCAGCCCCTCTGTTTCAGCCCCTCTGTTTCAGCCCCTCTGTTTCTCGCCCTCTGTTTCAGCCCCTCTGTTTCAGCCCCTCTGTTTCTCGCCCTCTGTTTCGGCCCCTCTGTTTCTCGCCCTCTGTTTCAGCCCCTCTGTTTCTCGCCCTCTGTTTCAGCCCCTCTGTTTCTCGCCCTCTGTTTCAGCCCCTCTGTTTCAGACCCTCTGTTTCAGCCCCTCTGTTTCAGCCCCTCTGTTTCAGCCCCACTGTTTCAGCCCCTCTGTTTCTCGCCCTCTGTTTCAGCCCCTCTGTTTCTCGCCCTCTGTTTCAGCCCCTCTGTTCCTCGCCCTCTGTTTCAGCCCCTCTGTTTCAGCCCCTCTGTTTCTCGCCCTCTGTTTCTGCCCCTCTGTTTCTCGCCCTCTGTTTCAGCCCAGCTGTTTCTCGCCCTCTGTTTCAGCCCCGCTGATTCAGCCCCTCTGTTTCAGCCCCTCTGAATCAGCCCCTCTGATTCAGCCCCTCTGTTTCAGCCCCTCTGTTTCAGCCCCTCTGTTTCAGCCCCTCTGTTTCTCGCCCTCTGTTTCAGCCCCTCTGATTCTCGCCCTCTGTTTCAGCGCCTGGGTTTCTCATCCTCTGTTTAAGCCCCTCTGATTCAGCCCAACTGTTTCAGCCCCTCTGATTCAGCCCCTCTGATTCAGCCCCTCTGTTTCTCGCCCTCTTTTTCAGCCCCTCTGTTTCAGCCCCTCTGTTTCAGCCACTCTGTTTCTCACCCTCTGTTTCAGCCCCCTGATTCAGCCCCTCTGATTCAGCCCCTCTGATTCAGCCCCTCTGTCTCTCGCCCCTCTGTTTCAGCCCCTCTGTTTCTCGCCCTCTGTTTCAGCCCCTCTGTTTCTCGCCTTCTGTTTCAGCCCCTCTGTTTCAGCCCCTCTGTTTCAGTCCCTCTGTTTCTCGCCCTCTGTTTCAGCCCCTCTGTTTCTCGCCCTCTGTTTCAGCCCCTCTGTTTCAGCCCCTCTGTTTCAGTCCCTCTGTTTCTCGCCCTCTGTTTCTCGCCCTCTGTTTCAGCCCCTCTTTTTCTCGCCCTCTGTTTCAGCCCCTCTGTCTCTCGCCCTCTGCTTCAGCCCCTCTGTTTCAGCCCCTCTGTTTCAGCCCCTCTGTTTCAGCCCCTCTGTTTCTCGCCCTCTGTTTCAGCCCCTCTGTTTCTCGCCCTCTGTTTCATCCCCTCTGTTTCAGCCCCTATATTTCAGACCCTCTGTTTCTCGTCCTCTGTTTCAGCCCCTCTGTTTCTCGCCCTCTGTTTCAGCCCCTCTGTTTCTCGCCCTCTGTTTCAGCCCCTCTGATTCAGCCCCTCTGTTTCAGCCCCTCTGATTCAGCCCTTCTGTTTCAGCCCCTGTGTTTCAGCCCCTCTGTTTCAGCCCCTCTGTTTCTTGCCCTCTATTTCTCACCCTCTGTTTCTCGCCCTCTGTTTCAGCCCCTCTGTTTTTCGCCCTCTGTTTCAGCCACTCTGTTTCTCGACCTCTGTTTCAGGCTCTCTGTTTCAGCCTGTCTGTTTCAGCCCCTCTGTTTCAGCCCCTCTCTTTCGCGCCCTCTGTTTCTCGCTCGCTGTTTCAGCCCCTTTGTTTCTCGCCCTCTGTTTCAGCCCGTCTGTTTCAGCCCCTCTGATTCAGCCCATCTGATTCAGCCCCTCTGTTTCTCGCCATCTGTTTCAGCCCCTCTGTTTCAGCCTCTCTGTTTCAGCTCCTCTGTTTCAGCGCCTCTGTTTCTCGCCCTCTGATTCAGCCCCTCTGTTTCTCGCCCTCTGTTTCAGACCCTCTGTTTCAGCCCCTCTGTTTCAGCCCCTCTGTTTCTCGCCCTCTGTTTCAGCCCATCTGATTCTCGCCCTCTGTTTCAGCCCTTCTGATTCTCGCCCTCTGTTTCAGCGCATCTGATTCAGCCCCTCTGTTTCAGCCCCTCTGATTCAGCCCCTCTGATTCAGCCCCTCTGTTTCTCGCCCTCTGTTTCAGCCCCTCTGTTTCTGCCCCTCTGTTTCAGCGCCTCTGTTTCTCGCCCTCTGTTTCTGTCCGTCTGTTTCTCGCCCTCTGTTTCAGCCCCTCTGATTCATCCCCTCTGTTTCATCTCCTATGTTTCTCCCCCTCTGTTCCAGCCCCTCTGTTTCAGCCGCTTTGTTTCAGCCACTCTGTTTCAGCCCCTCTGTTTCTGCCCCTCTGTTTCAGCGCCT
This sequence comes from Chiloscyllium punctatum, assembly GCF_047496795.1. NCBI lineage: Eukaryota > Metazoa > Chordata > Chondrichthyes > Orectolobiformes > Hemiscylliidae > Chiloscyllium > Chiloscyllium punctatum. The sequence continues at coordinate 2,334,558 of NW_027309792.1, read as the reverse complement.
CTGTTTCTCGCCCTCTGTTTCTGTCCCTCTGTTTCTCGCCCTCTGTTTCAGCCCCTCTGATTCATCCCCTCTGTTTCATCTCCTATGTTTCTCCCCCTCTGTTCCAGCCCCTCTGTTTCAGCCCCTTTGTTTCAGCCACTCTGTTTCAGCCCCTCTGTTTCAGCCCCTCTGTTTCAGCCCCTCTGTTTCTCGCCCTCTGTTTCAGCCCCTCTGTTTGTCACCCTCTGATTCAGCCCCTCTGTTTCTCGCCCTCTGCTTCAGCCCCTCTGTTTCTCGCCCTCTGTTTCAGCCCCTCTGATTCAGCCGCTCTGATTCAGCCCCTCTGTTTCAGCCCCTCTGTTTCAGCCCCTCTGTTTCTCGCCCTCTGTTTCTGCCCCTCTGTTTCTCGCCCTCTGTTTCAGCCCTGCTGATTCAGCCCCTCTGTTTCAGCCCCTCTGAATCAGCCCCTCTGATTCAGCCCCTCTGTTTCAGCCCCTCTGTTTCAGCCCCTCTGTTTCAGCCGCTCTGTTTCTCGCCCTCTGTTTCAGCCCCTCTGATTCTCGCGCTCTGTTTCAGCGCCTGGGTTTCTCGTCCTCTGTTTAAGCACCTCTGATTCAGCCCCTCTGTTTCAGCCCCTCTGATTCAGCCCCTCTGATTCAGCCCCTCTGTTTCTCGCTCTCTTTTTCAGCCCCTCTGTTTCAGCCACTCTGTTTCAGCCCCTCTGTTTCTCACCCTCTGTTTCAGCCCCCTGATTCAGCCCCTCTAATTCAGCCCCTCTGATTCAGCCCCTCTGTCTCCCGCCCCTCTGTTTCAGCCCCTCTGTTTCTCGCCCTCTGTTTCAGCACCTCTGTTTCTCGCCTTCTGTTTCAGCCCCTCTGTTTCAGCCCCTCTGTTTCAGTCCCTCTGTTTCTCGCCCTCTGTTTCAGCCCCTTTGTTTCTCGCCCTCTGTTTCAGCCCCGCTGATTCAGCCCCTCTGTTTCAGCCCCTCTGTTTCAGCCCCTCTGTTTCTCGCCCTCTGTTTCAGCCCCTTTGTTTCTCGCCCTCTGTTTCAGCCCCACTGTTTCAGCCCCTCTGAATCAGCCCCTCTGATTCAGCCCCTCTGTGTCTCGCCCTCTGTTTCAGCCCCTCTGTTTCAGCCCCTCTGTTTCAGCCCCTCTGTTTCTCGCCCTCTGTTTCAGCCCCTCTGTTTCAGCCCCTCTGTTTCTCGCCCTCTGTTTCGGCCCCTCTGTTTCTCGCCCTCTGTTTCAGCCCCTCTGTTTCTCGCCCTCTGTTTCAGCCCCTCTGTTTCTCGCCCTCTGTTTCAGCCCCTCTGTTTCAGACCCTCTGTTTCAGCCCCTCTGTTTCAGCCCCTCTGTTTCAGCCCCACTGTTTCAGCCCCTCTGTTTCTCGCCCTCTGTTTCAGCCCCTCTGTTTCTCGCCCTCTGTTTCAGCCCCTCTGTTCCTCGCCCTCTGTTTCAGCCCCTCTGTTTCAGCCCCTCTGTTTCTCGCCCTCTGTTTCTGCCCCTCTGTTTCTCGCCCTCTGTTTCAGCCCAGCTGTTTCTCGCCCTCTGTTTCAGCCCCGCTGATTCAGCCCCTCTGTTTCAGCCCCTCTGAATCAGCCCCTCTGATTCAGCCCCTCTGTTTCAGCCCCTCTGTTTCAGCCCCTCTGTTTCAGCCCCTCTGTTTCTCGCCCTCTGTTTCAGCCCCTCTGATTCTCGCCCTCTGTTTCAGCGCCTGGGTTTCTCATCCTCTGTTTAAGCCCCTCTGATTCAGCCCAACTGTTTCAGCCCCTCTGATTCAGCCCCTCTGATTCAGCCCCTCTGTTTCTCGCCCTCTTTTTCAGCCCCTCTGTTTCAGCCCCTCTGTTTCAGCCACTCTGTTTCTCACCCTCTGTTTCAGCCCCCTGATTCAGCCCCTCTGATTCAGCCCCTCTGATTCAGCCCCTCTGTCTCTCGCCCCTCTGTTTCAGCCCCTCTGTTTCTCGCCCTCTGTTTCAGCCCCTCTGTTTCTCGCCTTCTGTTTCAGCCCCTCTGTTTCAGCCCCTCTGTTTCAGTCCCTCTGTTTCTCGCCCTCTGTTTCAGCCCCTCTGTTTCTCGCCCTCTGTTTCAGCCCCTCTGTTTCAGCCCCTCTGTTTCAGTCCCTCTGTTTCTCGCCCTCTGTTTCTCGCCCTCTGTTTCAGCCCCTCTTTTTCTCGCCCTCTGTTTCAGCCCCTCTGTCTCTCGCCCTCTGCTTCAGCCCCTCTGTTTCAGCCCCTCTGTTTCAGCCCCTCTGTTTCAGCCCCTCTGTTTCTCGCCCTCTGTTTCAGCCCCTCTGTTTCTCGCCCTCTGTTTCATCCCCTCTGTTTCAGCCCCTATATTTCAGACCCTCTGTTTCTCGTCCTCTGTTTCAGCCCCTCTGTTTCTCGCCCTCTGTTTCAGCCCCTCTGTTTCTCGCCCTCTGTTTCAGCCCCTCTGATTCAGCCCCTCTGTTTCAGCCCCTCTGATTCAGCCCTTCTGTTTCAGCCCCTGTGTTTCAGCCCCTCTGTTTCAGCCCCTCTGTTTCTTGCCCTCTATTTCTCACCCTCTGTTTCTCGCCCTCTGTTTCAGCCCCTCTGTTTTTCGCCCTCTGTTTCAGCCACTCTGTTTCTCGACCTCTGTTTCAGGCTCTCTGTTTCAGCCTGTCTGTTTCAGCCCCTCTGTTTCAGCCCCTCTCTTTCGCGCCCTCTGTTTCTCGCTCGCTGTTTCAGCCCCTTTGTTTCTCGCCCTCTGTTTCAGCCCGTCTGTTTCAGCCCCTCTGATTCAGCCCATCTGATTCAGCCCCTCTGTTTCTCGCCATCTGTTTCAGCCCCTCTGTTTCAGCCTCTCTGTTTCAGCTCCTCTGTTTCAGCGCCTCTGTTTCTCGCCCTCTGATTCAGCCCCTCTGTTTCTCGCCCTCTGTTTCAGACCCTCTGTTTCAGCCCCTCTGTTTCAGCCCCTCTGTTTCTCGCCCTCTGTTTCAGCCCATCTGATTCTCGCCCTCTGTTTCAGCCCTTCTGATTCTCGCCCTCTGTTTCAGCGCATCTGATTCAGCCCCTCTGTTTCAGCCCCTCTGATTCAGCCCCTCTGATTCAGCCCCTCTGTTTCTCGCCCTCTGTTTCAGCCCCTCTGTTTCTGCCCCTCTGTTTCAGCGCCTCTGTTTCTCGCCCTCTGTTTCTGTCCGTCTGTTTCTCGCCCTCTGTTTCAGCCCCTCTGATTCATCCCCTCTGTTTCATCTCCTATGTTTCTCCCCCTCTGTTCCAGCCCCTCTGTTTCAGCCGCTTTGTTTCAGCCACTCTGTTTCAGCCCCTCTGTTTCTGCCCCTCTGTTTCAGCGCCTCTGTTTCTCGCCCTCTGTTTCTGTCCCTCTGTTTCTCGCCCTCTGTTTCAGCCCCTCTGATTCATCCCCTCTGTTTCATCTCCTATGTTTCTCCCCCTCTGTTCCAGCCCCTCTGTTTCAGCCCCTTTGTTTCAGCCACTCTGTTTCAGCCCCTCTGTTTCAGCCCCTCTGTTTCAGCCCCTCTGTTTCTCGCCCTCTGTTTCAGCCCCTCTGTTTGTCACCCTCTGATTCAGCCCCTCTGTTTCTCGCCCTCTGCTTCAGCCCCTCTGTTTCTCGCCCTCTGTTTCAGCCCCTCTGATTCAGCCGCTCTGATTCAGCCCCTCTGTTTCAGCCCCTCTGTTTCAGCCCCTCTGTTTCTCGCCCTCTGTTTCTGCCCCTCTGTTTCTCGCCCTCTGTTTCAGCCCTGCTGATTCAGCCCCTCTGTTTCAGCCCCTCTGAATCAGCCCCTCTGATTCAGCCCCTCTGTTTCAGCCCCTCTGTTTCAGCCCCTCTGTTTCAGCCGCTCTGTTTCTCGCCCTCTGTTTCAGCCCCTCTGATTCTCGCGCTCTGTTTCAGCGCCTGGGTTTCTCGTCCTCTGTTTAAGCACCTCTGATTCAGCCCCTCTGTTTCAGCCCCTCTGATTCAGCCCCTCTGATTCAGCCCCTCTGTTTCTCGCTCTCTTTTTCAGCCCCTCTGTTTCAGCCACTCTGTTTCAGCCCCTCTGTTTCTCACCCTCTGTTTCAGCCCCCTGATTCAGCCCCTCTAATTCAGCCCCTCTGATTCAGCCCCTCTGTCTCCCGCCCCTCTGTTTCAGCCCCTCTGTTTCTCGCCCTCTGTTTCAGCACCTCTGTTTCTCGCCTTCTGTTTCAGCCCCTCTGTTTCAGCCCCTCTGTTTCAGTCCCTCTGTTTCTCGCCCTCTGTTTCAGCCCCTCTGTTTCTCGCCCTCTGTTTCAGCCCCTCTGTTTCAGCCCCTCTGTTTCAGTCCCTCTGTTTCTCGCCCTCTGTTTCTCGCCCTCTGTTTCAGCCCCTCTGTTTCTCGCCCTCTGTTTCAGCCCCTCTGTTTCTCGCCCTCTGCTTCAGCCCCTCTGTTTCAGCCCCTCTGTTTCAGCCCCTCTGTTTCAGCCCCTCTGTTTCTCGCCCTCTGTTTCAGCCCCTCTGTTTCTCGCCCTCTGTTTCATCCCCTCTGTTTCTCGCCCTCTGTTTCAGCCCCTCTGTTTCAGCCCCTATATTTCAGACCCTCTGTTTCTCGTCCTCTGTTTCAGCCCCTCTGTTTCTCGCCCTCTGTTTCAGCCCCTCTGTTTCTCGCCCTCTGTTTCAGCCCCTCTGATTCAGCCCCTCTGTTTCAGCCCCTCTGATTCAGCCCCTCTGTTTCAGCCCCTGTGTTTCAGCCCCTCTGTTTCAGCCCCTCTGTTTCTTGCCCTCTATTTCTCACCCTCTGTTTCTCGCCCTCTGTTTCATCCCCTCTGTTTTTCGCCCTCTGTTTCAGCCCCTCTGTTTCTCGACCTCTGTTTCAGGCTCTCTGTTTCAGCCCATCTGTTTCAGCCCCTCTGTTTCAGCCCCTCTGTTTCGCGCCCTCTGTTTCTCGCTCGCTGTTTCAGCCCCTTTGTTTCTCGCCCTCTGTTTCATCCCCTCTGTTTCTTGCCATCTGTTTCAGCCCCTCTGTTTCAGCCTCTCTGTTTCAGCACCTCTGTTTCAGCGCCTCTGTTTCTCGCCCTCTGATTCAGCCCCTCTGTTTCTCGCCCTCTGTTTCAGCACCTCTGTTTCAGCCCCTCTGTTTCAGCCCCGCTGTTTCTCGCCCTCTGTTTCAGCCCCTCTGTTTCTCGCCCTCTGTTTCAGCCCCTCTGTTTCAGCCCCTCTGTTTCAGCCCCTCTGTTTCTCGCCCTCTGTTTCAGCCCCTTTGTTTCAGCCCCTCTGTTTCAGCCCCTCTGTTTCAGCCCCTCTGTTTCTCGCCCTCTGTTTCAGACCCCACTGTTTCTCGCCCTCTGTTCAGCCCCTATGTTTCTCGCCCTCTGTTTCAGCCCCTCTGTTTCTCGCCCTCTGTTTCTGCCCCTCTGTTTCTCACCCTCTGTTTCAGCCCCTCTGTTTCTCGCCCTCTGTTTCAGCCCCGCTGATTCAGCCCCTCTGTTTCAGCCCCTCTGAATCTGCCCCTCTGATTCATCCCCTCTGTTTCAGCCCCTCTGTTTCAGCCCCTCTGTTTCTCGCCCTCTGTTTCAGCCCATCTGATTCTCGCCCTCTGTTTCAGCCCTTCTGATTCTCGCACTCTGTTTCAGCGCCTCTGATTCAGCCCCTCTGTTTCAGCCCCTCTGATTCAGCCCCTCTGATTCAGCCCCTCTGATTCAGCCCCTCTGTTTCTCGCCCTCTGTTTCAGCCCCTCTGTTTCTGCCCCTCTGTTTCAGCGCCTCTGTTTCTCGCCCTCTGTTTCTGTCCCTCTGTTTCTCGCCCTCTGTTTCAGCCCCTCTGATTCATCCCCTCTGTTTCATCTCCTATGTTTCTCCCCCTCTGTTCCAGCCCCTCTGTTTCAGCCCCTTTGTTTCAGCCACTCTGTTTCAGCCCCTCTGTTTCAGCCCCTCTGTTTCAGCCCCTCTGTTTCTCGCCCTCTGTTTCAGCCCCTCTGTTTGTCACCCTCTGATTCAGCCCCTCTGTTTCAGCCCCTCTGATTCAGCCCCTCTGATTCAGCCCCTCTGTTTCTCGCCCTCTGTTTCAGCCCCTCTGTTTCTGCCCCTCTGTTTCAGCGCCTCTGTTTCTCGCCCTCTGTTTCTGTCCCTCTGTTTCTCGCCCTCTGTTTCAGCCCCTCTGATTCAGCCCCTCTGATTCAGCCCCTCTGTTTCAGCCCCTCTGATTCAGCCCCTCTGTTTCAGCCCCTCTGTTTCAGCCCCTCTGTTTCAGCCACTCTGTTTATCGCCCTCTATTTCTCACCCTCTGTTTCTCGCCCTCTGTTTCAGCCCCTCTGTTTTTCGCCCTCTGTTTCAGCCCCTCTGTTTCTTGCCCTCTGTTTCAGGCTCTCTGTTTCAGCCCGTCTGTTTCAGCCCCTCTGTTTCAGGCCCTCTGTTTCTCGCCCTCTGTTTCAGCCCCTCTGATTCTCGCCCTCTGTTTCAGCCCCTCTGTTTCTCGCACTCTGTTTCTGCCCCTCTGTTTCTCGCCCTCTGTTTCAGCACCTCTGTTTCTCGCCCTCTGTTTCAGCCCCGCTGATTCAGCCCCTCTGTTTCAGCCCCTCTGAATCACCCCCTCTGATTCAGCCCCTCTGTTTCAGCCCCTCTGTTTCAGCCCCTGTGTTTCTCGCCCTCTGTTTCAGCCCATCTGATTCTCGCTCTCTGTTTCAGCCCCTCTGATTCTCGCCCTCTGTTTCAGCCCCTCTGTTTCAGCCCCTCTGATTCAGCCCCTCTAATTCAGCCCCTCTGATTCAGCCCCTCTGTTTCTCGCCCTCTGTTTCAGCCCCTCTGTTTCAGCCCCTCGGTTTCAGCCCCTCTGTTTCTCACCCTCTGTTTCAGCCCCTCTGATTCAGCACCTCTGATTCAGCCCCTCTGATTCAGCCCCTCTGTTTCAGCGCCTCTGATTCAGCCCCTCTGTTTCTCGCCCTCTCTATCAGCCCCTCTGTTTCAGCCTCTCTGTTTCAGCTCCACTGTTTCAGCCCCTCTGTTTCTCGCCCTCTGTTTCAGCCCCTCTGTTTCAGCCCGTCTGTTTCACCCACTCTGTTTCTCGCCCTCTGTTTCAGCCCCTGTGTTTCTCGCCCTCTGTTTCAGCCCATCTGATTCTCGCTCTCTGTTTCAGCCACTCTGATTCTCGCCCTCTGTTTCAGCCCCTCTGTTTCAGCCCCTCTGATTCAGCCCCTCTAATTCAGCCCCTCTGATTCAGCCCCTCTGTTTCTCGCCCTCTGTTTCAGCCCCTCTGTTTCAGCCCCTCGGTTTCAGCCCCTCTGTTTCTCACCCTCTGTTTCAGCCCCTCTGATTCAGCACCTCTGATTCAGCCCCTCTGATTCAGCCCCTCTGTTTCAGCGCCTCTGATTCAGCCCCTCTGTTTCTCGCCCTCTCTATCAGCCCCTCTGTTTCAGCCTCTCTGTTTCAGCTCCACTGTTTCAGCCCCTCTGTTTCTCGCCCTCTGTTTCAGCCCCTCTGTTTCAGCCCGTCTGTTTCACCCACTCTGTTTCTCGCCCTCTGTTTCAGCCCCTCTGTTTCTCACCCTCTGTTTCAGCCCCTCTGATTCAACCCCTCTGTTTCAGCCCCTCTGATTCAGCCCCTCTGTTTCACCCCCTCTGTTTCAGCCCCTCTGTTTCGCCCCCCTGTTTCTCGCCCTCCCTTTCTCACCCTCTGTTTCAGCTCCTCTGTTTCAGCCGCTCTGTTTCTCGCTCTCTGTTTCAGCCCCTCTGTTTCTCGCCCTCTGTTTCAGCCCCTCTGTTTCTTGCCCTCTGTTTCAGCCCCTCTGTTTCAGCCCCTCTGTTTCAGCCCCTCTGTTTCTGCCCCTCTGTTTCTCGCCCTGTGTTTCAGCCCCTCTGTTTCAGCCCCTCTGTTTCAGCCCCACTGTTTCTCGCCCTCTGTTTCAGCCCCTCTGTTTCAGCCCCTCTGTTTCAGCCCCTCTGTTTCTCGCCCTCTGTTTCAGACCCCTCTGTTTCTCGCCCTCTGTTCAGCCCCTATGTTTCTCGCCCTCTGTTTCAGCCCCTCTGTTTCAGCCCCTCTGTTTCTCACCCTCTGTTTCTGCTCCTCTGTTTCTCGCCCTCTGTTTCAGCCCCTCTGTTTCTCGCCCTCTGTTTCAGCCCCGCTGATTCAGCCCCTCTGTTTTAGCCCCTCTGAATCAGCCCCTCTGATTCAGCCCCTCTGTTTCAGCCCCTCTGTTTCAGCCCCTCTGTTTCTCGCCCTCTGTTTCAGCCCATCTGATTCTCGCCCTCTGTTTCAGCCCTTCTGATTCTCGCCCTCTGTTTCAGCCCCTCTGATTCAGCCCCTCTGATTCAGCCCCTCTCATTCAGCCCCTCTGTTTCTCGCCCTCTGTTTCAGCCCCTCTGTTTCAGCCACTCTGTTTCAGCCCCTCTGTTACAGCCCCTCTGTTTCAGCCCCTCTGTTTCTCGCCCTCTGTTTCAGCCCATCTGTTTCTCGCCCTCTGTTTCAGCCACTCTGTTTCTCGCCCTCTGTTTCAGCCCCTCTGTTTCTCACCCTCTGTTTCAGCCCCTCTGATTCAGCCCCTCTCTTTCTTGCCCTCTGTTTCAGCCCCTCTGTTTCTCGCCCTCTGTTTCAGCCCCTCTGTTTCAGCCCCTCTGTTTCAGCTCCTCTGTTTCTCGCCCTCTGTTTCAGCCCCTCTGTTTCTCGCCCTGTGTTTCAGCCCCTCTGTTTCAGCCCGTCTGTTTCAGCCCCTCTGTTTCTCGCCCTCTGTTTCAGCCCCTCTGTTTCTCACCCTCTGTTTCAGCCCCTCTGATTCAGCCCCTCTGTTTCTTGCCCTCTGTTTCAGCCCCTCTGTTTCTCGCCCTCTGTTTCAGCCCCTCTGTTTTAGCCCCTCTGTTTCAGCCCCTCTGTTTCTCGCCCTCTGTTTCAGCCACTCTGTTTCTCGCCCTCTGTTTCAGCCACTCTGATTCAGCCCCTCTGTTTCAGCCCAACTGATTCAGCACCTCTGTTTCAGCCCCTCTGTTTCAGCCCCTCTGTTTCATCCCTCTGTTTCTCGCCCTCTGTTTCTCGCACGCTGTTTCAGCCCCTTTGTTTCTCACCCTCTGTTTCAGCCCCACTGTTTCAGCCCCTCTGATTCAGCCCCTCTGATTCAGCCCCTCTGTTTCTCGCCCTCTGTTTCAGCCCCTCTGTTTCAGCCCCTCAGTTTCAGCCCCTCTGTTTCTCACCCTCTGTTTCAGCCCCCTGATTCAGCCCCTCTGATTCAGCCCCTCTGATTCAGCCCCTCTGTTTCCCGCCCCTCTGTTTCAGCCCCTCTGTTTCTCGCCCTCTGTTTCAGCCCCTCTGTTTCAGCGTCTCTGTCCCAACCCCTCTGTTTCAGCCCCTCTGTTTCAGCCACTCTCTTTCAGCCCCTCTCTTTCAAACCCTCTGTTTCAGCCCCTCTGTTTCAGCCCCTCTGTTTCTCGCCCTCTGTTTCAGACCCTCTCTTTCAGCCTGTCTGTTTCACCCACTCTGTTGCTCGCCCTCTGTTTCAGCCCCTCTGCTTCTCACCCTCTGTTCCAGCCCCTCTGATTCAGCCCCTCTGTTTCTCGCCCTCTGTTTCAGCCCCTCTGTTTCTCGTCCTCTGTTTCAGCCCCTCTGTTTCTCGCCCTCTGTTTCAGCCCCTCTGTTTCAGCCCCTCTGATTCAGCCTCTCTGTTTCTCGCCCTCTGTTTCAGCCCCTCTGTTTCTCACCCTCTGTTTCAGCCCCTCTGTTTCTCGCCCTCTGTTTCAGCCCCTCTGTTTCAGCCCGTCTGTTTCACCCACTCTGTTTCTCGCCCTCTGTTTCAGCCCCTCTGTTTCTCACCCTCTGTTTCAGCCCCTCTGATTCAGCCCCTCTGTTTCAGCCCCTCTGATTCAGCCCCTCTGTTTCACCCACTCTGTTTCAGTCCCTCTGTTTCAGCCCCTCTGTTTCTCGCCCTCCCTTTCTCACCCTCTGTTTCAGCTCCTCTGTTTCAGCCACTCTGTTTCTCGCCCTCTGTTTCAGCCCCTCTGTTTCTTGCCCTCTGTTTCAGCCCCTCTGTTTCAGCCCCTCTGTTTCAGCTCCTCTGTTTCTGCCCCTCTGTTTCTCGCCCTGTGTTTCAGCCCCTCTGTTTCAGCCCCTCTGTTTCAGCCCCACTGTTTCTCGCCCTCTGTTTCAGCCCCTCTGTTTCAGCCCCTCTGTTTCAGCCCCTCTGTTTCAGCCCCTCTGTTTCTCGCCCTCTGTTTCAGACCCCTCTGTTTCTCGCCCTCTGTTCAGCCCCTATGTTTCTCGCCCTCTGTTTCAGCCCCTATGTTTCCCGCCCTCTGTTTCAGCCACTCTGTTTCTCGCCCTCTGTTTCAGCCCCTCTGTTTCTTGCCCTCTGTTTCAGCCCCTCTGTTTCAGCCCCTCTGTTTCAGCTCCTCTGTTTCTGCCCCTCTGTTTCTCGCCCTGTGTTTCAGCCCCTCTGTTTCAGCCCCTCTGTTTCAGCCCCACTGTTTCTCGCCCTCTGTTTCAGCCCCTCTGTTTCAGCCCCTCTGTTTCAGCCCCTCTGTTTCAGCCCCTCTGTTTCTCGCCCTCTGTTTCAGACCCCTCTGTTTCTCGCCCTCTGTTCAGCCCCTATGTTTCTCGCCCTCTGTTTCAGCCCCTCTGTTTCTCGCCCTCTGTTTCAGGCCCCCTGTTTCTCGCCCTCTGTTTCAGCCACTCTGATTCAGCCCCTCTGTTTCAGCCCAACTGATTCAGCCCCTCTGTTTCAGCCCCTCTGTTTCTGCCCCTCTGTTTCAGCCCCTCTGTTTCTCGCCCTCTGTTTCTCGCCCGCTGTTTCAGCCCCTTTGTTTCTCGCCCTCTGTTTCAGCCCCACTGTTTCAGCCCCTCTGAATCAGCCCCTCTGATTCAGCCCCTCTGTTTCTCGCCCTCTGTTTCAGCCCCTCTGTTTCAGCCCCTCTGTTTCAGCCCCTCTGTTTCAGCCCCTCTGTTTCGCGCCCTCTGTTTCAGCCCCTTTGTTTCTCGCCCTCTGTTTCAGCCCCACTGTTTCAGCCCCTCTGAATCAGCCCCTCTGATTCAGCCCCTCTGTGTCTCGCCCTCTGTTTCAGCCCCTCTGTTTCAGCCCCTCTGTTTCAGCCCCTCTGTTTCTCGCCCTCTGTTTCAGCCCCTCTGTTTCAGCCCCTCTGTTTCTCGCCCTCTGTTTCGGCCCCTCCGTTTCTCGCCCTCTGTTTCAGCCCCTCTGTTTCTCGCCCTCTGTTTCAGCCCCTCTGTTTCAGCCCCTCTGTTTCTCGCCCTCTGTTTCAGCCCCGCTGATTCAGCCCCTCTGTTTCAGCCCCTCTGTTTCAGCCCCTCTGTTTCTCGCCCTCTGTTTCGGCCCCTCTGTTTCTCGCCCTCTGTTTCAGCCCCTTTGTTTCTCGCCCTCTGTTTCAGCCCCGCTGATTCAGCCCCTCTGTTTCACCCCTCTGTTTCAGCCCCTCTGTTTCTCGCCCTCTGTTTCAGCCCCTTTGTTTCTCGCCCTCTGTTTCAGCCCCACTGTTTCAGCCCCTCTGAATCAGCCCCTCTGATTCAGCCCCTCTGTGTCTCGCCCTCTGTTTCAGCCCCTCTGTTTCAGCCCCTCTGTTTCTCGCCCTCTGTTTCAGCCCCTCTGTTTCAGCCCCTCTGTTTCTCGCCCTCTGTTTCAGCCCCGCTGATTCAGCCCCTCTGTTTCAGCCCCTCTGTTTCAGCCCCTCTGTTTCTCGCCCTCTGTTTCGGCCCCTCTGTTTCTCGCCCTCTGTTTCAGCCCCTTTGTTTCTCGCCCTCTGTTTCAGCCCCGCTGATTCAGCCCCTCTGTTTCAGCCCCTCTGTTTCAGCCCCTCTGTTTCTCGCCCTCTGTTTCAGCCCCTTTGTTTCTCGCCCTCTGTTTCAGCCCCACTGTTTCAGCCCCTCTGAATCAGCCCCTCTGATTCAGCCCCTCTGTGTCTCGCCCTCTGTTTCAGCCCCTCTGTTTCAGCCCCTCTGTTTCAGCCCCTCTGTTTCTCGCCCTCTGTTTCAGCCCCTCTGTTTCAGCCCCTCTGTTTCTCGCCCTCTGTTTCGGCCCCTCTGTTTCTCGCCCTCTGTTTCAGCCCCTCTGTTTCTCGCCCTCTGTTTCAGCCCCTCTGTTTCTCGCCCTCTGTTTCAGCCCCTCTGTTTCAGACCCTCTGTTTCAGCCCCTCTGTTTCAGCCCCTCTGTTTCAGCCCCACTGTTTCAGCCCCTCTGTTTCTCGCCCTCTGTTTCAGCCCCTCTGTTTCTCGCCCTCTGTTTCAGCCCCTCTGTTTCTCGCCCTCTGTTTCAGCCCCTCTGTTCCTCGCCCTCTGTTTCAGCCCCTCTGTTTCAGCCCCTCTGTTTCTCGCCCTCTGTTTCTGCCCCTCTGTTTCTCGCCCTCTGTTTCAGCCCAGCTGTTTCTCGCCCTCTGTTTCAGCCCCGCTGATTCAGCCCCTCTGTTTCAGCCCCTCTGAATCAGCCCCTCTGATTCAGCCCCTCTGTTTCAGCCCCTCTGTTTCAGCCCCTCTGTTTCAGCCCCTCTGTTTCTCGCCCTCTGTTTCAGCCCCTCTGATTCTCGCCCTCTGTTTCAGCGCCTGGGTTTCTCATCCTCTGTTTAAGCCCCTCTGATTCAGCCCAACTGTTTCAGCCCCTCTGATTCAGCCCCTCTGTTTCTCGCCCTCTTTTTCAGCCCCTCTGTTTCAGCCCCTCTGTTTCAGCCACTCTGTTTCTCACCCTCTGTTTCAGCCCCCTGATTCAGCCCCTCTGATTCAGCCCCTCTGATTCAGCCCCTCTGTCTCTCGCCCCTCTGTTTCAGCCCCTCTGTTTCTCGCCCTCTGTTTCAGCCCCTCTGTTTCTCGCCTTCTGTTTCAGCCCCTCTGTTTCAGCCCCTCTGTTTCAGTCCCTCTGTTTCTCGCCCTCTGTTTCAGCCCCTCTGTTTCTCGCCCTCTGTTTCAGCCCCTCTGTTTCAGCCCCTCTGTTTCAGTCCCTCTGTTTCTCGCCCTCTGTTTCTCGCCCTCTGTTTCAGCCCCTCTTTTTCTCGCCCTCTGTTTCAGCCCCTCTGTCTCTCGCCCTCTGCTTCAGCCCCTCTGTTTCAGCCCCTCTGTTTCAGCCCCTCTGTTTCAGCCCCTCTGTTTCTCGCCCTCTGTTTCAGCCCCTCTGTTTCTCGCCCTCTGTTTCATCCCCTCTGTTTCAGCCCCTATATTTCAGACCCTCTGTTTCTCGTCCTCTGTTTCAGCCCCTCTGTTTCTCGCCCTCTGTTTCAGCCCCTCTGTTTCTCGCCCTCTGTTTCAGCCCCTCTGATTCAGCCCCTCTGTTTCAGCCCCTCTGATTCAGCCCTTCTGTTTCAGCCCCTGTGTTTCAGCCCCTCTGTTTCAGCCCCTCTGTTTCTTGCCCTCTATTTCTCACCCTCTGTTTCTCGCCCTCTGTTTCAGCCCCTCTGTTTTTCGCCCTCTGTTTCAGCCACTCTGTTTCTCGACCTCTGTTTCAGGCTCTCTGTTTCAGCCTGTCTGTTTCAGCCCCTCTGTTTCAGCCCCTCTCTTTCGCGCCCTCTGTTTCTCGCTCGCTGTTTCAGCCCCTTTGTTTCTCGCCCTCTGTTTCAGCCCGTCTGTTTCAGCCCCTCTGATTCAGCCCATCTGATTCAGCCCCTCTGTTTCTCGCCATCTGTTTCAGCCCCTCTGTTTCAGCCTCTCTGTTTCAGCTCCTCTGTTTCAGCGCCTCTGTTTCTCGCCCTCTGATTCAGCCCCTCTGTTTCTCGCCCTCTGTTTCAGACCCTCTGTTTCAGCCCCTCTGTTTCAGCCCCTCTGTTTCTCGCCCTCTGTTTCAGCCCATCTGATTCTCGCCCTCTGTTTCAGCCCTTCTGATTCTCGCCCTCTGTTTCAGCGCATCTGATTCAGCCCCTCTGTTTCAGCCCCTCTGATTCAGCCCCTCTGATTCAGCCCCTCTGTTTCTCGCCCTCTGTTTCAGCCCCTCTGTTTCTGCCCCTCTGTTTCAGCGCCTCTGTTTCTCGCCCTCTGTTTCTGTCCGTCTGTTTCTCGCCCTCTGTTTCAGCCCCTCTGATTCATCCCCTCTGTTTCATCTCCTATGTTTCTCCCCCTCTGTTCCAGCCCCTCTGTTTCAGCCGCTTTGTTTCAGCCACTCTGTTTCAGCCCCTCTGTTTCTGCCCCTCTGTTTCAGCGCCTCTGTTTCTCGCCCTCTGTTTCTGTCCCTCTGTTTCTCGCCCTCTGTTTCAGCCCCTCTGATTCATCCCCTCTGTTTCATCTCCTATGTTTCTCCCCCTCTGTTCCAGCCCCTCTGTTTCAGCCCCTTTGTTTCAGCCACTCTGTTTCAGCCCCTCTGTTTCAGCCCCTCTGTTTCAGCCCCTCTGTTTCTCGCCCTCTGTTTCAGCCCCTCTGTTTGTCACCCTCTGATTCAGCCCCTCTGTTTCTCGCCCTCTGCTTCAGCCCCTCTGTTTCTCGCCCTCTGTTTCAGCCCCTCTGATTCAGCCGCTCTGATTCAGCCCCTCTGTTTCAGCCCCTCTGTTTCAGCCCCTCTGTTTCTCGCCCTCTGTTTCTGCCCCTCTGTTTCTCGCCCTCTGTTTCAGCCCCTCTGATTCTCGCGCTCTGTTTCAGCGCCTGGGTTTCTCGTCCTCTGTTTAAGCACCTCTGATTCAGCCCCTCTGTTTCAGCCCCTCTGATTCAGCCCCTCTGATTCAGCCCCTCTGTTTCTCGCTCTCTTTTTCAGCCCCTCTGTTTCAGCCACTCTGTTTCAGCCCCTCTGTTTCTCACCCTCTGTTTCAGCCCCCTGATTCAGCCCCTCTAATTCAGCCCCTCTGATTCAGCCCCTCTGTCTCCCGCCCCTCTGTTTCAGCCCCTCTGTTTCTCGCCCTCTGTTTCAGCACCTCTGTTTCTCGCCTTCTGTTTCAGCCCCTCTGTTTCAGCCCCTCTGTTTCAGTCCCTCTGTTTCTCGCCCTCTGTTTCAGCCCCTCTGTTTCTCGCCCTCTGTTTCAGCCCCTCTGTTTCAGCCCCTCTGTTTCAGTCCCTCTGTTTCTCGCCCTCTGTTTCTCGCCCTCTGTTTCAGCCCCTCTGTTTCTCGCCCTCTGTTTCAGCCCCTCTGTTTCTCGCCCTCTGCTTCAGCCCCTCTGTTTCAGCCCCTCTGTTTCAGCCCCTCTGTTTCAGCCCCTCTGTTTCTCGCCCTCTGTTTCAGCCCCTCTGTTTCTCGCCCTCTGTTTCATCCCCTCTGTTTCTCGCCCTCTGTTTCAGCCCCTCTGTTTCAGCCCCTATATTTCAGACCCTCTGTTTCTCGTCCTCTGTTTCAGCCCCTCTGTTTCTCGCCCTCTGTTTCAGCCCCTCTGTTTCTCGCCCTCTGTTTCAGCCCCTCTGATTCAGCCCCTCTGTTTCAGCCCCTCTGATTCAGCCCCTCTGTTTCAGCCCCTGTGTTTCAGCCCCTCTGTTTCAGCCCCTCTGTTTCTTGCCCTCTATTTCTCACCCTCTGTTTCTCGCCCTCTGTTTCATCCCCTCTGTTTTTCGCCCTCTGTTTCAGCCCCTCTGTTTCTCGACCTCTGTTTCAGGCTCTCTGTTTCAGCCCATCTGTTTCAGCCCCTCTGTTTCAGCCCCTCTGTTTCGCGCCCTCTGTTTCTCGCTCGCTGTTTCAGCCCCTTTGTTTCTCGCCCTCTGTTTCATCCCCTCTGTTTCTTGCCATCTGTTTCAGCCCCTCTGTTTCAGCCTCTCTGTTTCAGCACCTCTGTTTCAGCGCCTCTGTTTCTCGCCCTCTGATTCAGCCCCTCTGTTTCTCGCCCTCTGTTTCAGCACCTCTGTTTCAGCCCCTCTGTTTCAGCCCCGCTGTTTCTCGCCCTCTGTTTCAGCCCCTCTGTTTCTCGCCCTCTGTTTCAGCCCCTCTGTTTCAGCCCCTCTGTTTCAGCCCCTCTGTTTCTCGCCCTCTGTTTCAGACCCCACTGTTTCTCGCCCTCTGTTCAGCCCCTATGTTTCTCGCCCTCTGTTTCAGCCCCTCTGTTTCTCGCCCTCTGTTTCTGCCCCTCTGTTTCTCACCCTCTGTTTCAGCCCCTCTGTTTCTCGCCCTCTGTTTCAGCCCCGCTGATTCAGCCCCTCTGTTTCAGCCCCTCTGAATCTGCCCCTCTGATTCATCCCCTCTGTTTCAGCCCCTCTGTTTCAGCCCCTCTGTTTCTCGCCCTCTGTTTCAGCCCATCTGATTCTCGCCCTCTGTTTCAGCCCTTCTGATTCTCGCACTCTGTTTCAGCGCCTCTGATTCAGCCCCTCTGTTTCAGCCCCTCTGATTCAGCCCCTCTGATTCAGCCCCTCTGATTCAGCCCCTCTGTTTCTCGCCCTCTGTTTCAGCCCCTCTGTTTCTGCCCCTCTGTTTCAGCGCCTCTGTTTCTCGCCCTCTGTTTCTGTCCCTCTGTTTCTCGCCCTCTGTTTCAGCCCCTCTGATTCATCCCCTCTGTTTCATCTCCTATGTTTCTCCCCCTCTGTTCCAGCCCCTCTGTTTCAGCCCCTTTGTTTCAGCCACTCTGTTTCAGCCCCTCTGTTTCAGCCCCTCTGTTTCAGCCCCTCTGTTTCTCGCCCTCTGTTTCAGCCCCTCTGTTTGTCACCCTCTGATTCAGCCCCTCTGTTTCAGCCCCTCTGATTCAGCCCCTCTGATTCAGCCCCTCTGATTCAGCCCCTCTGTTTCTCGCCCTCTGTTTCAGCCCCTCTGTTTCTGCCCCTCTGTTTCAGCGCCTCTGTTTCTCGCCCTCTGTTTCTGTCCCTCTGTTTCTCGCCCTCTGTTTCAGCCCCTCTGATTCAGCCCCTCTGATTCAGCCCCTCTGTTTCAGCCCCTCTGATTCAGCCCCTCTGTTTCAGCCCCTCTGTTTCAGCCCCTCTGTTTCAGCCACTCTGTTTATCGCCCTCTATTTCTCACCCTCTGTTTCTCGCCCTCTGTTTCAGCCCCTCTGTTTTTCGCCCTCTGTTTCAGCCCCTCTGTTTCTTGCCCTCTGTTTCAGGCTCTCTGTTTCAGCCCGTCTGTTTCAGCCCCTCTGTTTCAGGCCCTCTGTTTCTCGCCCTCTGTTTCAGCCCCTCTGATTCTCGCCCTCTGTTTCAGCCCCTCTGTTTCTCGCACTCTGTTTCTGCCCCTCTGTTTCTCGCCCTCTGTTTCAGCACCTCTGTTTCTCGCCCTCTGTTTCAGCCCCGCTGATTCAGCCCCTCTGTTTCAGCCCCTCTGAATCACCCCCTCTGATTCAGCCCCTCTGTTTCAGCCCCTCTGTTTCAGCCCCTGTGTTTCTCGCCCTCTGTTTCAGCCCATCTGATTCTCGCTCTCTGTTTCAGCCCCTCTGATTCTCGCCCTCTGTTTCAGCCCCTCTGTTTCAGCCCCTCTGATTCAGCCCCTCTAATTCAGCCCCTCTGATTCAGCCCCTCTGTTTCTCGCCCTCTGTTTCAGCCCCTCTGTTTCAGCCCCTCGGTTTCAGCCCCTCTGTTTCTCACCCTCTGTTTCAGCCCCTCTGATTCAGCACCTCTGATTCAGCCCCTCTGATTCAGCCCCTCTGTTTCAGCGCCTCTGATTCAGCCCCTCTGTTTCTCGCCCTCTCTATCAGCCCCTCTGTTTCAGCCTCTCTGTTTCAGCTCCACTGTTTCAGCCCCTCTGTTTCTCGCCCTCTGTTTCAGCCCCTCTGTTTCAGCCCGTCTGTTTCACCCACTCTGTTTCTCGCCCTCTGTTTCAGCCCCTGTGTTTCTCGCCCTCTGTTTCAGCCCATCTGATTCTCGCTCTCTGTTTCAGCCCCTCTGATTCTCGCCCTCTGTTTCAGCCCCTCTGTTTCAGCCCCTCTGATTCAGCCCCTCTAATTCAGCCCCTCTGATTCAGCCCCTCTGTTTCTCGCCCTCTGTTTCAGCCCCTCTGTTTCAGCCCCTCGGTTTCAGCCCCTCTGTTTCTCACCCTCTGTTTCAGCCCCTCTGATTCAGCACCTCTGATTCAGCCCCTCTGATTCAGCCCCTCTGTTTCAGCGCCTCTGATTCAGCCCCTCTGTTTCTCGCCCTCTCTATCAGCCCCTCTGTTTCAGCCTCTCTGTTTCAGCTCCACTGTTTCAGCCCCTCTGTTTCTCGCCCTCTGTTTCAGCCCCTCTGTTTCAGCCCGTCTGTTTCACCCACTCTGTTTCTCGCCCTCTGTTTCAGCCCCTCTGTTTCTCACCCTCTGTTTCAGCCCCTCTGATTCAACCCCTCTGTTTCAGCCCCTCTGATTCAGCCCCTCTGTTTCACCCCCTCTGTTTCAGCCCCTCTGTTTCGCCCCCCTGTTTCTCGCCCTCCCTTTCTCACCCTCTGTTTCAGCTCCTCTGTTTCAGCCGCTCTGTTTCTCGCTCTCTGTTTCAGCCCCTCTGTTTCTCGCCCTCTGTTTCAGCCCCTCTGTTTCTTGCCCTCTGTTTCAGCCCCTCTGTTTCAGCCCCTCTGTTTCAGCCCCTCTGTTTCTGCCCCTCTGTTTCTCGCCCTGTGTTTCAGCCCCTCTGTTTCAGCCCCTCTGTTTCAGCCCCACTGTTTCTCGCCCTCTGTTTCAGCCCCTCTGTTTCAGCCCCTCTGTTTCAGCCCCTCTGTTTCTCGCCCTCTGTTTCAGACCCCTCTGTTTCTCGCCCTCTGTTCAGCCCCTATGTTTCTCGCCCTCTGTTTCAGCCCCTCTGTTTCAGCCCCTCTGTTTCTCACCCTCTGTTTCTGCTCCTCTGTTTCTCGCCCTCTGTTTCAGCCCCTCTGTTTCTCGCCCTCTGTTTCAGCCCCGCTGATTCAGCCCCTCTGTTTTAGCCCCTCTGAATCAGCCCCTCTGATTCAGCCCCTCTGTTTCAGCCCCTCTGTTTCAGCCCCTCTGTTTCTCGCCCTCTGTTTCAGCCCATCTGATTCTCGCCCTCTGTTTCAGCCCTTCTGATTCTCGCCCTCTGTTTCAGCCCCTCTGATTCAGCCCCTCTGATTCAGCCCCTCTCATTCAGCCCCTCTGTTTCTCGCCCTCTGTTTCAGCCCCTCTGTTTCAGCCACTCTGTTTCAGCCCCTCTGTTACAGCCCCTCTGTTTCAGCCCCTCTGTTTCTCGCCCTCTGTTTCAGCCCATCTGTTTCTCGCCCTCTGTTTCAGCCACTCTGTTTCTCGCCCTCTGTTTCAGCCCCTCTGTTTCTCACCCTCTGTTTCAGCCCCTCTGATTCAGCCCCTCTCTTTCTTGCCCTCTGTTTCAGCCCCTCTGTTTCTCGCCCTCTGTTTCAGCCCCTCTGTTTCAGCCCCTCTGTTTCAGCTCCTCTGTTTCTCGCCCTCTGTTTCAGCCCCTCTGTTTCTCGCCCTGTGTTTCAGCCCCTCTGTTTCAGCCCGTCTGTTTCAGCCCCTCTGTTTCTCGCCCTCTGTTTCAGCCCCTCTGTTTCTCACCCTCTGTTTCAGCCCCTCTGATTCAGCCCCTCTGTTTCTTGCCCTCTGTTTCAGCCCCTCTGTTTCTCGCCCTCTGTTTCAGCCCCTCTGTTTTAGCCCCTCTGTTTCAGCCCCTCTGTTTCTCGCCCTCTGTTTCAGCCACTCTGTTTCTCGCCCTCTGTTTCAGCCACTCTGATTCAGCCCCTCTGTTTCAGCCCAACTGATTCAGCACCTCTGTTTCAGCCCCTCTGTTTCAGCCCCTCTGTTTCATCCCTCTGTTTCTCGCCCTCTGTTTCTCGCACGCTGTTTCAGCCCCTTTGTTTCTCACCCTCTGTTTCAGCCCCACTGTTTCAGCCCCTCTGATTCAGCCCCTCTGATTCAGCCCCTCTGTTTCTCGCCCTCTGTTTCAGCCCCTCTGTTTCAGCCCCTCAGTTTCAGCCCCTCTGTTTCTCACCCTCTGTTTCAGCCCCCTGATTCAGCCCCTCTGATTCAGCCCCTCTGATTCAGCCCCTCTGTTTCCCGCCCCTCTGTTTCAGCCCCTCTGTTTCTCGCCCTCTGTTTCAGCCCCTCTGTTTCAGCGTCTCTGTCCCAACCCCTCTGTTTCAGCCCCTCTGTTTCAGCCACTCTCTTTCAGCCCCTCTCTTTCAAACCCTCTGTTTCAGCCCCTCTGTTTCAGCCCCTCTGTTTCTCGCCCTCTGTTTCAGACCCTCTCTTTCAGCCTGTCTGTTTCACCCACTCTGTTGCTCGCCCTCTGTTTCAGCCCCTCTGCTTCTCACCCTCTGTTCCAGCCCCTCTGATTCAGCCCCTCTGTTTCTCGCCCTCTGTTTCAGCCCCTCTGTTTCTCGTCCTCTGTTTCAGCCCCTCTGTTTCTCGCCCTCTGTTTCAGCCCCTCTGTTTCAGCCCCTCTGATTCAGCCTCTCTGTTTCTCGCCCTCTGTTTCAGCCCCTCTGTTTCTCACCCTCTGTTTCAGCCCCTCTGTTTCTCGCCCTCTGTTTCAGCCCCTCTGTTTCAGCCCGTCTGTTTCACCCACTCTGTTTCTCGCCCTCTGTTTCAGCCCCTCTGTTTCTCACCCTCTGTTTCAGCCCCTCTGATTCAGCCCCTCTGTTTCAGCCCCTCTGATTCAGCCCCTCTGTTTCACCCCCTCTGTTTCAGTCCCTCTGTTTCAGCCCCTCTGTTTCTCGCCCTCCCTTTCTCACCCTCTGTTTCAGCTCCTCTGTTTCAGCCACTCTGTTTCTCGCCCTCTGTTTCAGCCCCTCTGTTTCTTGCCCTCTGTTTCAGCCCCTCTGTTTCAGCCCCTCTGTTTCAGCTCCTCTGTTTCTGCCCCTCTGTTTCTCGCCCTGTGTTTCAGCCCCTCTGTTTCAGCCCCTCTGTTTCAGCCCCACTGTTTCTCGCCCTCTGTTTCAGCCCCTCTGTTTCAGCCCCTCTGTTTCAGCCCCTCTGTTTCAGCCCCTCTGTTTCTCGCCCTCTGTTTCAGACCCCTCTGTTTCTCGCCCTCTGTTCAGCCCCTATGTTTCTCGCCCTCTGTTTCAGCCCCTATGTTTCCCGCCCTCTGTTTCAGCCCCTCTGTTTCAGCCCCTCTGTTTCTCACTCTCTGTTTCTGCTCCTCTGTTTCTCGCCCTCTGTTTCAGCCCCTCTGTTTCTCGCCCTCTGTTTCAGCCCTGCTGACTCAGCCCCTCTGTTTTCAGCCCCTCAGAATCAGCCCCTCTGATTCAGCCGCTCTGTTTCAGCCCCTCTGTTTCAGCCCCTCTGTTTCTCGCCCTCTGTTTCTGCCCATCTGATTCTCGCCCTCTGTTTCAGCCCTTCTGATTCTCGCCCTCTGTTTCAGCCCCTCTGATTCAGCCCCTCTGATTCAGCCCCTCTGATTCAGCCCCTCTGTTTCAGCCCCTCTGATTCAGCCCCTCTGATTCAGCCCCTCTGATTCAGCCCCTCTGTTTCTCGCCCTCTGTTTCAGCCCCTCTGTTTCAGCCACTCTGTTTCAGCCCCTCTGATTCAGCCCCTCTGATTCAGCCCCTCTGATTCAGCCCCTCTGTTTCTCGCCCTCTGTTTCAACCCCTCTGTTTCTCGCCCTCTGTTTCAGCCCCTCTGTTTCTCGCCCTCTGTTTCAGCCACTCTGTTTCTCGCCCTCTGTTTCAGCCCCTCTGTTTCTCACCCTCTGTTTCAGCCCCTCTGATTCAGCCCCTCTATTTCTCGCCCTCTGTTTCAGCCCCGCTGATTCAGCCCCTCTGTTTCAGCCCCTCTGAATCAGCCCCTCTGATTCAGCCCCTCTGTTTCAGCCCCTCTGTTTCAGCCCCTCTGTTTCTCGCCCTCTGTTTCAGCCCCTCTGTTTCAGCCCGTCTGTTTCAGCCACTCTGTTTCTAGCCCTCTGTTTCAGCCCCTCTGTTTCTCACCCTCTGTTTCAGCCCCTCTGATTCAGCCCCTCTGTTTCTTGCCCTCTGTTTCAGCCCCTCTGTTTCTCGCCCTCTGTTTCAGCCCCTCTGTTTTAGCCCCTCTGTTTCAGCCCGTCTGTTTCTCGCCCTCTGTTTCAGCCACTCTGTTTCTCGCCCTCTGTTTCAGGCCCTCTGTTTCTCGCCCTCTGTTTCAGCCACTCTGATTCAGCCCCTCTGTTTCAGCCCAACTGATTCAGCCCCTCTGTTTCAGCCCCTCTGTTTCAGCCCCTCTGTTTCAGCCCCTGTGTTTCTCGCCCTCTGTTTCTCGCCCGCTGTTTCAGCCCCTTTGTTTCTCGCCCTCTGTTTCAGCCCCACTGTTTCAGCCCCTCTGTTTCAGCCCCACTGTTTCTCGCCCTCTGTTTCAGCCCCTCTGTTTCTCGCTCTCTGTTTCATCCCCTCTGTTTCTCGCCCTCTGTTTCAGCCCCTCTGTTTCAGCCCCTCTGTTTCTCGCCCTCTGTTTCAGCCCCTCTGTTTCAGCCCCTCTGTTTCAGCCCCACTGTTTCTCGCCCTCTGTTTCAGCCCCTCTGTTTCTCGCTCTCTGTTTCATCCCCTCTGTTTCTCGCCCTCTGTTTCAGCCCCTCTGATACAGCCCCTCTGTTTCTCGCCCTCTGTTTCAGCCCCTCTGTTTCAGCCCGTCTGTTTCACGCACTCTGTTTCTCGCCCTCTGTTTCAGCCCCTCTGTTTCTCACCCTCTTTTCCAGCCCCTCTGATTCAGCCCCTCTGTTTCTCGCCCTCTGTTTCAGCCCCTCTGTTTCTCGCACTCTGTTTCAGCCCCTCTGTTTCTTGCCCTCTGTTTCAGCCCCTCTGTTTCAGCCCCTCTGATTCAGCCTCTCTGTTTCTCGCCCTCTGTTTCAACCCCTCTGTTTCTCGCCCTCTGTTTCAGCCCCTCTGTTTCTCGCCCTCTGTTTCAGCCCCTCTGTTTCAGCCCGTCTGTTTCACCCACTCTGTTTCTCGCCCTCTGTTTCAGCCCCTCTGTTTCTCACCCTCTGTTTCAGCCCCTCTGATTCAACCCCTCTGTTTCAGCCCCTCTGATTCAGCCCTTCTGTTTCACCCCCTCTGTTTCAGCCCCTCTGTTTCGCCCCCCTGTTTCTCGCCCTCCCTTTCTCACCCTCTGTTTCAGCTCCTCTGTTTCAGCCGCTCTGTTTCTCGCCCTCTGTTTCAGCCCCTCTGTTTCTCGCCCTCTGTTTCAGCCCCTCTGTTTCTTGCCCTCTGTTTCAGCCCCTCTGTTTCAGCCCCTCTGTTTCAGCCCCTCTGTTTCTGCCCCTCTGTTTCTCGCCCTATGTTTCAGCCCCTCTGTTTCAGCCCCTCTGTTTCAGCCCCACTGTTTCTCGCCCTCTGTTTCAGCCCCTCTGTTTCTCGCCCTCTGTTTCAGCCCCTCTGTTTCTCGCCCTCTGTTACAACCCCTCTGTTTCAGCCCCTCTGTTTCAGCCCCTCTGTTTCAGCGTCTCTGTCCCAACCCCTCTGTTTCAGCCCCTCTGTTTCAGCCACTCTCTTTCAGCCCCTCTCTTTCAAACCCTCTGTTTCAGCCCCTCTGTTTCAGCCCCTCTGTTTCTCGCCCTCTGTTTCAGACCCTCTCTTTCAGCCCGACTGTTTCACCCACTCTGTTGCTCGCCCTCTGTTTCAGCCCCTCTGCTTCTCACCCTCTGTTCCAGCCCCTCTGATTCAGCCCCTCTGTTTCTCGCCCTCTGTTTCAGCCCCTCTGTTTCTCGTCCTCTGTTTCAGCCCCTCTGTTTCTCGCCCTCTGTTTCAGCCCCTCTGTTTCAGCCCCTCTGATTCAGCCTCTCTGTTTCTCGCCCTCTGTTTCAGCCCCTCTGTTTCTCACCCTCTGTTTCAGCCCCTCTGTTTCTCGCCCTCTGTTTCAGCCCCTCTGTTTCAGCCCGTCTGTTTCACCCACTCTGTTTCTCGCCCTCTGTTTCAGCCCCTCTGTTTCTCACCCTCTGTTTCAGCCCCTCTGATTCAGCCCCTCTGTTTCAGCCCCTCTGATTCAGCCCCTCTGTTTCACCCCCTCTGTTTCAGTCCCTCTGTTTCTGCCCCTCTGTTTCTTGCCCTCCCTTTCTCACCCTCTGTTTCAGCTCCTCTGTTTCAGCCACTCTGTTTCTCGCCCTCTGTTTCAGCCCCTCTGTTTCTTGCCCTCTGTTTCAGCCCCTCTGTTTCAGCCCCTCTGTTTCAGCTCCTCTGTTTCTGCCCCTCTGTTTCTCGCCCTGTGTTTCAGCCCCTCTGTTTCAGCCCCTCTGTTTCAGCCCCACTGTTTCTCGCCCTCTGTTTCAGCCCCTCTGTTTCAGCCCCTCTGTTTCAGCCCCTCTGTTTCAGCCCCTCTGTTTCTCGCCCTCTGTTTCAGACCCCTCTGTTTCTCGCCCTCTGTTCAGCCCCTATGTTTCTCGCCCTCTGTTTCAGCCCCTATGTTTCCCGCCCTCTGTTTCAGCCCCTCTGTTTCAGCCCCTCTGTTTCTCACCCTCTGTTTCTGCTCCTCTGTTTCTCGCCCTCTGTTTCAGCCCCTCTGTTTCTCGCCCTCTGTTTCAGCCCTGCTGACTCAGCCCCTCTGTTTCAGCCCCTCAGAATCAGCCCCTCTGATTCAGCCGCTCTGTTTCAGCCCCTCTGTTTCAGCCCCTCTATTTCTCGCCCTCTGTTTCTGCCCATCTGATTCTCGCCCTCTGTTTCAGCCCTTCTGATTCTCGCCCTCTGTTTTAACCCATTCTGATTCAGCCCCTCTGATTCAGCCCCTCTGATTCAGCCCCTCTGTTTCTCACCCTCTGTTTCAGCCCCTCTGTTTCAGCCACTCTGTTTCAGCCCCTCTGTTTCAACCCCTCTGTTTCTCGCCCTCTGTTTCAGCCCCTCTGTTTCTCGCCCTCTGTATCAGCCACTCTGTTTCTCGCCCTCTGTTTCAGCCCCTCTGTTTCTCACCCTCTGTTTCAGCCCCTCTGATTCAGCCCCTCTATTTCTCGCCCTCTGTTTCAGCCCCGCTGATTCAGCCCCTCTGTTTCAGCCCCTCTGAATCAGCCCCTCTGATTCAGCCCCTCTGTTTCAGCCCCTCTGTTTCAGCCCCTCTGTTTCTCGCCCTCTGTTTCAGCCCCTCTGTTTCAGCCCGTCTGTTTCAGCCACTCTGTTTCTCGCCCTCTGTTTCAGCCCCTCTGTTTCTCACCCTCTGTTTCAGCCCCTCTGATTCAGCCCCTCTGTTTCTTGCCCTCTGTTTCAGCCCCTCTGTTTCTCGCCCTCTGTTTCAGCCCCTCTGTTTTAGCCCCTCTGTTTCAGCCCCTCTGTTTCTCGCCCTCTGTTTCAGCCACTCTGTTTCTCGCCCTTTGTTTCAGGCCCTCTGTTTCTCGCCCTCTGTTTCAGCCACTCTGATTCAGCCCCTCTGTTTCAGCCCAACTGATTCAGCCCCTCTGTTTCAGCCCCTCTGTTTCAGCCCCTCTGTTTCAGCCCCTGTGTTTCTCGCCCTCTGTTTCTCGCCCGCTGTTTCAGCCCCTTTGTTTCTCGCCCTCTGTTTCAGCCCCACTGTTTCAGCCCCTCTGTTTCAGCCCCACTGTTTCTCGCCCTCTGTTTCAGCCCCTCTGTTTCTCGCTCTCTGTTTCATCCCCTCTGTTTCTCGCCCTCTGTTTCAGCCCCTCTGTTTCAGCCCCTCTGTTTCTCGCCCTCTGTTTCAGCCCCCCTGTTTCAGCCCCTCTGTTTCAGCCCCACTGTTTCTCGCCCTCTGTTTCCGCCCCTCTGTTTCTCGCTCTCTGTTTCATCCCCTCTGTTTCTCGCCCTCTGTTTCAGCCCCTCTGATACAGCCCCTCTGTTTCTCGCCCTCTGTTTCAGCCCCTCTGTTTCAGCCCCTCTGTTTCAGCCCCACTGTTTCTCGCCCTCTGTTTCAGCCCCTCTGTTTCTCGCTCTCTGTTTCATCCCCTCTGTTTCTCGCCCTCTGTTTCAGCCCCTCTGTTTCAGCCCCTCTGTTTCTCGCCCTCTGTTTCTGCCCCTCTGTTTCTCGCCCTCTGTTTTAGCCCCTCTGATTCAGCCCCTCTGTTTCAGCCCCTCTGATTCAGCCCCTCTGATTCAGCCCCTCTGATTCAGCCCCTCTGTTTCTCGCCCTCTGTTTCAGCCCCTCTGTTTAAGCCCCTCTGTTTCTCGCCCTCTGTTTCAGACCCTCTCTTTCAGCCCGTCTGTTTCACCCACTCTGTTGCTCGCCCTCTGTTTCAGTCCCTCTGTTTCTCACCCTCTGATTCAGGCCCTCTGATTCAGCCGCTCTGTTTCTCGCCCTCTGTTTCAGCCCCTCTGATTCTCGCCCTCTGTTTCAGCCCCTCTGTTTCTCGCCCTCTGTTTCAGCCCCTCTGTTTCAGCCCCTCTGATTCAGCCTCTCTGTTTCTCGCCCTCTGTTTCAGCCCCTCTGTTTCTCGCCCTCTGTTTCAGCCCCTCTGTTTCAGCCCGTCTGTTTCACCCACTCTGTTTCTCGCCCTCTGTTTCAGCCCCTCTGTTTCTCACCCTCTGTTTCAGCCCCTCTGATTCAGCCCCTCTGTTTCACCCCCTCTGATTCAGCCCCTCTGTTTCAGCCCCTCTGTTTCAGCCCCTCTGTTTCAGCCCCTCTGTTTCTCGCCCTCCCTTTCTCACCCTCTGTTTCAGCTCCTCTGTTTCAGCCGCTCTGTTTCTCGCACTCTGTTTCAGCCCCTCTGTTTCTCGCCCTCTGTTTCAGCCCCTCTGTTTCTTGCCCTCTGTTTCAGCCCCTCTGTTTCAGCCCCTCTGTTTCAGCCCCTCTGTTTCAGCCCCTCTGTTTCTCGCCCTGTGTTTCAGCCCCTCTGTTTCAGCCCCTCTGTTTCAGCCCCACTGTTTCTCGCCCTCTGTTTCAGCCCCTCTGTTTCAGCCCCTCTGTTTCAGCCCCTCTGTTTCAGCCCCTCTGTTTCTCGCCCTCTGTTTCAGACCCCTCTGTTTCTCGCCCTCTGTTCAGCCCCTATGTTTCTCGCCCTCTGTTTCAGCCCCTCTGTTTCCCGCCCTCTGTTTCAGCCCCTCTGTTTCAGCCCCTCTGTTTCTCGCCCTCTGTTTCTGCTCCTCTGTTTCTCGCCCTCTGTTTCAGCCCCTCTGCTTCTCGCCCTCTGTTTCAGCACCGCTGATTCAGCCCCTCTGTTTCAGCCCCTCTGAATCAGCCCCTCTGATTCAGCCCCTCTGTTTCAGCCCTCCTGTTTCAGCCCCTCTGTTTCTCCCACTCTGTTTCAGCCCCTCTGTTCCAGCCCCTCTGTTTCAGCCCCTCTGTTTCAGCCACTCTGTTTCAGCCCCTCTGTTTCAGCCACTCTGTTTCAGCCCCTCTGTTTCTCGCCCTCTGTTTCAGCCCCTCTGTTTCTCGCCCTCTGTTTCAGCCCCTCTGTTTCAGCCCGTCTGTTTCAGCCACTCTGTTTCTCGCCCTCTGTTTCAGACCCTCTGTTTCTCACCCTCTGTTTCAGACCCTCTGATTCAGCCCCTCTGTTTCTCGCCCTCTGTTTCAGCCCCTCTGTTTCTCGCCCTCTGTTCCAGCCCCTCTGTTTCAGCCCCTCTGTTTCTCGCCCTCTGTTTCAGCCCCTCTGTTTCTCGCGCTCTGTTTCAGCCCCTCTGTTTCAGCCTGTCTGTTTCAGCCACTCTGTTTCTCGCCCTCTGTTTCAGCCCCTCTGTTTCTCACCCTCTGTTTCAGCTCCTCTGATTCAGCCCCTCTGTTTCTCGCCCTCTGTTTCAGCCCCTCTGTTTCTCGCCCTCTGTTTCAGCCCCTCTGTTTCAGCCACTCTGTTTCAGCCCCTCTGTTTCTCGCCCTCTGTTTCAGCCACTCTGTTTCTCGCCCTCTGTTTCAGGCCCTCTGTTTCTCGCCCTCTGTTTCAGCCACTCTGATTTAGCCCCTCTGTTTCAGCCCAACTGATTCAGCCCCTCTGTTTCAGCCCCTCTGTTTCAGCCCCTCTGTTTCAGCCCCTCTGTTTCTCGCCCTCTGTTTCTCGCCCGCTGTTTCAGCCCCTTTGTTTCTCGCCCTCTGTTTCAGCCCCACTGTTTCAGCCCCTCTGATTCAGCCCCTCTGATTCAGCCCCTCTGTTTCTCGCCCTCTGTTTCAGCCCCTCTGTTTCAGCCCCTCTGTTTCAGCCCCTCTGTTTCTCGCCCTCTGTTTCAGCCCCTCTGTTTCTCGCCCTCTGTTTCAGTCCATCTGTTTCAGCAGCTCTGTTTCTCGCCCTCTGTTTCTGCCCCTCTGTTTCTCGCACTCTGTTTCAGCCCGGCTGTTTCTCGCCCTCTGTTTTGGCCCCGCTGATTCAGCCCCTCTGTTTCAGCCCCTCTGAATCAGCCCCTCTGATTCAGCCCCTCTGTTTCAGCCCCTCTGTTTCAGCCCCTCTGTTTCTCGCCCTCTGTTTCAGCCCCTCTGATTCTCGCCCTCTGTTTCAGCCCCTCTGTTTCTCGCCCTCTGTTTTAGCCCCTCTGATTGAGCACCTCTGTTTCAGCCCCTCTGATTCAGACCCTCTGATTCAGCCCCTCTGATTCAGCCCCTCTGTTTCTCGCCCTCTGTTTCAGCCCCTCTGTTTAAGCCCCTCTGTTTCTCGCCATCTGTTTCAGCCCCTCTGTTTCTCGCCCTCTGATTCAGCCCCTCTGATTCAGCCCCTCTGTTTCAGCCCCTCTGTTTCAGCCCCTCTGTTTCTCGCCCTCTGTTTCAGCCCCTCTGATTCTCGCCCTCTGTTTCAGCCCCTCTGTTTCTCGCCCTCTGTTTTAGCACCTCTGATTCAGCCCCTCTGTTTCAGCCCCTCTGATTCAGCCCCTCTGATTCAGCCCCTCTGATTCAGCCCCTCTGTTTCTCGCCCTCTGTTTCAGCCCCTCTGTTTCAGCCCCTCTGTTTCAGCCCCACTGTTTCTCACCCTCTGTTTCAGCCCCTCTGATTCAGCCCCTCTGATTCAGCCCCTCTGATTCAGCCCCTCTGTTTCCCGCCCCTCTGTTTCAGCCCCTCTGTTTCTCGCCCTCTGTTTCAGCCCCTCTGTTTCTCGCCCTCTGTTACAGCCCCTCTGTTTCTCACCCTCTGTTTCAGCCCCTCTGATTCAGCGCCTCTGTTCCAGCCCCTCTGTTTCAGCCCCTCTGTTTCAGCCATTCTGTTTCAGCCCCTCTCTTTCAGCCCCTCTGTTTCAGCCCCTCTGTTTCTCGCCCTCTGTTTCAGCCCCTCTGTTTCTCGCCCTCTGTTTCAGCCCCTCTCTTTCAGCCCGTCTGTTTCACCCACTCTGTTGCTCGCCCTCTGTTTCAGCCCCTCTGTTTCTCACCCACTGTTTCAGCCCCTCTGATTCAGCCCCTCTGTTTCTCGCCCTCTGTTTCAGCCCCTCTGTTTCTCGCCCTCTGTTTCAGCCCCTCTGTTTCTCGCCCTCTGTTTCAGCCCCTCTGTTTCAGCCCCTCTGATTCAGCCTCTCTGTTTCTCTTCCTCTGTTTCAGCCCCTCTGTTTCTCGCCCTCTGTTTCAGCCCCTCTGTTTCTCGCCCTCTGTTTCAGCGCCTCTGTTTCAGCCCGTCTGTTTCACCCACTCTGTTTCTCGCCCTCTGTTTCAGCCCCTCTGTTTCTCACCCTCTGTTTCAGCGCCTCTGATTCAGCCCCTCTGTTTCAGCCCCTCTGATTCAGCCCCTCTGTTTCAGCCCCTCTGTTTCAGCCCCTCTGTTTCAGCCCCTCTGTTTCTCGCCCTCCCTTTCTCACCCTCTGTTTCTCGCCCTCTGTTTCAGCCCCTCTGTTTTTCGCCCTCTGTTTCAGCCCCTCTGTTTCTCGACCTCTGTTTCAGGCTCTCTGTTTCAGCCCGTCTGTTTCAGCCCCTCTGTTTCAGCCCCTCTGTTTCTCGCCCTCTGTTTCTCGCCCGCTGTTTCAGCCCCTTTGTTTCTCGCCCTCTGTTTCAGCCCCTATGTTTCAACCCTTCTGATTCAGCCCCTCTGATTCAGCCCCTCTGTTTCTCACCATCTGTTTCAGCCCCTCTGTTTCAGCCCCTCTGTTTCAGCTCCTCTGTTTCAGCCGCTCTGTTTCTCGCCCTCTGTTTCAGCCCCTCTGTTTTTCGCCCTCTGTTTCAGCCCCTCTGTTTCTCGCCCTCTGCTTCAGCCCCTCTGTTTCAGCCCCTCTGTTTCTCGCCCTGTGTTTCAGCCCCTCTGTTTCAGCCCCTCTGTTTCAGCCCCACTGTTTCTCGCCCTCTGTTTCAGCACCTCTGTTTCATCCCCTCTGTTTCAGCCCCTCTGTTTCAGCCCCTCTGTTTCTCGCTCTCTGTTTCAGACCCCTCTGTTTCTCGCCCTCTGTTCAGCCCCTATGTTTCTCGCCCTCTGTTTCAGCCCCTCTGATTCAGCCCCTCTGTTTCTCGCCCTCTGTTTCAGCCCCTCTGTTTATCGCCCTCTGTTTCAGCCCCTCTGTTTCAGCCCCTCTGTTTCAGCCCCTCTGTTTCTCGCCCTCTGTTTCAGCCCCTCTGTTTCTCGCCCTCTGTTTCAGCCCCTCTGTTTCAGCCCGTCTGTTTCAGCCACTCTGTTTCTCGCCCTCTGTTTCAGCCCCTCTGATTCTCACCCTCTGTTTCAGCCCCTCTGATTCAGCCCCTCTTTTTCAGCCCCTCTGTTTCAGCCCCTCTGTTTCAGCCCCTGTGTTTCTCGCCCTCTGTTTCTCGCCCGCTGTTTCAGCCCCTTTGTTTCTCGCCCTCTGTTTCAGCCCCACTGTTTCAGCCCCTCTGTTTCAGCCCCACTGTTTCTCGCCCTCTGTTTCAGCCCCTCTGTTTCTCGCTCTCTGTTTCATCCCCTCTGTTTCTCGCCCTCTGTTTCAGCCCCTCTGTTTCAGCCCCTCTGTTTCTCGCCCTCTGTTTCAGCCCCTCTGTTTCAGCCCCTCTGTTTCAGCCCCACTGTTTCTCGCCCTCTGTTTCAGCCCCTCTGTTTCTCGCTCTCTGTTTCATCCCCTCTGTTTCTCGCCCTCTGTTTCAGCCCCTCTGATACAGCCCCTCTGTTTCTCGCCCTCTGTTTCAGCCCCTCTGTTTCAGCCCGTCTGTTTCACGCACTCTGTTTCTCGCCCTCTGTTTCAGCCCCTCTGTTTCTCACCCTCTGTTCCAGCCCCTCTGATTCAGCCCCTCTGTTTCTCGCCCTCTGTTTCTGCCCCTCTGTTTCTCGCACTCTGTTTCAGCCCGGCTGTTTCTCGCCCTCTGTTTTGGCCCCTCTGTTTCAGCCCCTCTGATTCAGCCTCTCTGTTTCTCGCCCTCTGTTTCAGCCCCTCTGTTTCTCGCCCTCTGTTTCAGCCCCTCTGTTTCTCGCCCTCTGTTTCAGCCCCTCTGTTTCAGCCCGTCTGTTTCACCCACTCTGTTTCTCGCCCTCTGTTTCAGCCCCTCTGTTTCTCACCCTCTGTTTCAGCCCCTCTGATTCAACCCCTCTGTTTCAGCCCCTCTGATTCAGCCCCTCTGTTTCACCCCCTCTGTTTCAGCCCCTCTGTTTCGCCCCCCTGTTTCTCGCCCTCCCTTTCTCACCCTCTGTTTCAGCTCCTCTGTTTCAGCCGCTCTGTTTCTCGCCCTCTGTTTCAGCCCCTCTGTTTCTCGCCCTCTGTTTCAGCCCCTCTGTTTCTTGCCCTCTGTTTCAGCCCCTCTGTTTCAGCCCCTCTGTTTCAGCCCCTCTGTTTCTGCCCCTCTGTTTCTCGCCCTATGTTTCAGCCCCTCTGTTTCAGCCCCTCTGTTTCAGCCCCACTGTTTCTCGCCCTCTGTTTCAGCCCCTCTGTTTCTCGCCCTCTGTTTCAGCCCCTCTGTTTCTCGCCCTCTGTTACAACCCCTCTGTTTCAGCCCCTCTGTTTCAGCCCCTCTGTTTCAGCGTCTCTGTCCCAACCCCTCTGTTTCAGCCCCTCTGTTTCAGCCACTCTCTTTCAGCCCCTCTCTTTCAAACCCTCTGTTTCAGCCCCTCTGTTTCAGCCCCTCTGTTTCTCGCCCTCTGTTTCAGACCCTCTCTTTCAGCCCGTCTGTTTCACCCACTCTGTTGCTCGCCCTCTGTTTCAGCCCCTCTGCTTCTCACCCTCTGTTCCAGCCCCTCTGATTCAGCCCCTCTGTTTCTCGCCCTCTGTTTCAGCCCCTCTGTTTCTCGTCCTCTGTTTCAGCCCCTCTGTTTCTCGCCCTCTGTTTCAGCCCCTCTGTTTCAGCCCCTCTGATTCAGCCTCTCTGTTTCTCGCCCTCTGTTTCAGCCCCTCTGTTTCTCACCCTCTGTTTCAGCCCCTCTGTTTCTCGCCCTCTGTTTCAGCCCCTCTGTTTCAGCCCGTCTGTTTCACCCACTCTGTTTCTCGCCCTCTGTTTCAGCCCCTCTGTTTCTCACCCTCTGTTTCAGCCCCTCTGTTTCAGCCCCTCTGTTTCTCGCCCTGTGTTTCAGCCCCTCTGTTTCAGCCCCTCTGTTTCAGCCCCACTGTTTCTCGCCCTCTGTTTCAGCCCCTCTGTTTCAGCCCCTCTGTTTCAGCCCCTCTGTTTCAGCCCCTCTGTTTCTCGCCCTCTGTTTCAGACCCCTCTGTTTCTCGCCCTCTGTTCAGCCCCTATGTTTCTCGCCCTCTGTTTCAGCCCCTCTGTTTCCCGCCCTCTGTTTCAGCCCCTCTGTTTCAGCCCCTCTGTTTCTCGCCCTCTGTTTCTGCTCCTCTGTTTCTCGCCCTCTGTTTCAGCCCCTCTGCTTCTCGCCCTCTGTTTCAGCACCGCTGATTCAGCCCCTCTGTTTCAGCCCCTCTGAATCAGCCCCTCTGATTCAGCCCCTCTGTTTCAGCCCTCCTGTTTCAGCCCCTCTGTTTCTCCCACTCTGTTTCAGCCCCTCTGTTCCAGCCCCTCTGTTTCAGCCCCTCTGTTTCAGCCACTCTGTTTCAGCCCCTCTGTTTCAGCCACTCTGTTTCAGCCCCTCTGTTTCTCGCCCTCTGTTTCAGCCCCTCTGTTTCTCGCCCTCTGTTTCAGCCCCTCTGTTTCAGCCCGTCTGTTTCAGCCACTCTGTTTCTCGCCCTCTGTTTCAGACCCTCTGTTTCTCACCCTCTGTTTCAGACCCTCTGATTCAGCCCCTCTGTTTCTCGCCCTCTGTTTCAGCCCCTCTGTTTCTCGCCCTCTGTTCCAGCCCCTCTGTTTCAGCCCCTCTGTTTCTCGCCCTCTGTTTCAGCCCCTCTGTTTCTCGCGCTCTGTTTCAGCCCCTCTGTTTCAGCCTGTCTGTTTCAGCCACTCTGTTTCTCGCCCTCTGTTTCAGCCCCTCTGTTTCTCACCCTCTGTTTCAGCTCCTCTGATTCAGCCCCTCTGTTTCTCGCCCTCTGTTTCAGCCCCTCTGTTTCTCGCCCTCTGTTTCAGCCCCTCTGTTTCAGCCACTCTGTTTCAGCCCCTCTGTTTCTCGCCCTCTGTTTCAGCCACTCTGTTTCTCGCCCTCTGTTTCAGGCCCTCTGTTTCTCGCCCTCTGTTTCAGCCACTCTGATTTAGCCCCTCTGTTTCAGCCCAACTGATTCAGCCCCTCTGTTTCAGCCACTCTGTTTCAGCCCCTCTGTTTCAGCCCCTCTGTTTCTCGCCCTCTGTTTCTCGCCCGCTGTTTCAGCCCCTTTGTTTCTCGCCCTCTGTTTCAGCCCCACTGTTTCAGCCCCTCTGATTCAGCCCCTCTGATTCAGCCCCTCTGTTTCTCGCCCTCTGTTTCAGCCCCTCTGTTTCAGCCCCTCTGTTTCAGCCCCTCTGTTTCTCGCCCTCTGTTTCAGCCCCTCTGTTTCTCGCCCTCTGTTTCAGTCCATCTGTTTCAGCAGCTCTGTTTCTCGCCCTCTGTTTCTGCCCCTCTGTTTCTCGCACTCTGTTTCAGCCCGGCTGTTTCTCGCCCTCTGTTTTGGCCCCGCTGATTCAGCCCCTCTGTTTCAGCCCCTCTGAATCAGCCCCTCTGATTCAGCCCCTCTGTTTCAGCCCCTCTGTTTCAGCCCCTCTGTTTCTCGCCCTCTGTTTCAGCCCCTCTGATTCTCGCCCTCTGTTTCAGCCCCTCTGTTTCTCGCCCTCTGTTTTAGCCCCTCTGATTGAGCACCTCTGTTTCAGCCCCTCTGATTCAGACCCTCTGATTCAGCCCCTCTGATTCAGCCCCTCTGTTTCTCGCCCTCTGTTTCAGCCCCTCTGTTTAAGCCCCTCTGTTTCTCGCCATCTGTTTCAGCCCCTCTGTTTCTCGCCCTCTGTTTCAGCCCCTCTGTTTCAGCCCCTCTGTTTCTCGCCCTCTGTTTCAGCCCCTCTGATTCAGCCCCTCTGTTTCAGCCCCTCTGATTCAGCCCCTCTGATTCAGCCCCTCTGTTTCAGCCCCTCTGTTTCAGCCCCTCTGTTTCTCGCCCTCTGTTTCAGCCCCTCTGATTCTCGCCCTCTGTTTCAGCCCCTCTGTTTCTCGCCCTCTGTTTTAGCACCTCTGATTCAGCCCCTCTGTTTCAGCCCCTCTGATTCAGCCCCTCTGATTCAGCCCCTCTGATTCAGCCCCTCTGTTTCTCGCCCTCTGTTTCAGCCCCTCTGTTTCAGCCCCTCTGTTTCAGCCCCACTGTTTCTCACCCTCTGTTTCAGCCCCTCTGATTCAGCCCCTCTGATTCAGCCCCTCTGATTCAGCCCCTCTGTTTCCCGCCCCTCTGTTTCAGCCCCTCTGTTTCTCGCCCTCTGTTTCAGCCCCTCTGTTTCTCGCCCTCTGTTACAGCCCCTCTGTTTCTCACCCTCTGTTTCAGCCCCTCTGATTCAGCGCCTCTGTTCCAGCCCCTCTGTTTCAGCCCCTCTGTTTCAGCCATTCTGTTTCAGCCCCTCTCTTTCAGCCCCTCTGTTTCAGCCCCTCTGTTTCTCGCCCTCTGTTTCAGCCCCTCTGTTTCTCGCCCTCTGTTTCAGCCCCTCTCTTTCAGCCCGTCTGTTTCACCCACTCTGTTGCTCGCCCTCTGTTTCAGCCCCTCTGTTTCTCACCCACTGTTTCAGCCCCTCTGATTCAGCCCCTCTGTTTCTCGCCCTCTGTTTCAGCCCCTCTGTTTCTCGCCCTCTGTTTCAGCCCCTCTGTTTCTCGCCCTCTGTTTCAGCCCCTCTGTTTCAGCCCCTCTGATTCAGCCTCTCTGTTTCTCTTCCTCTGTTTCAGCCCCTCTGTTTCTCGCCCTCTGTTTCAGCCCCTCTGTTTCTCGCCCTCTGTTTCAGCGCCTCTGTTTCAGCCCGTCTGTTTCACCCACTCTGTTTCTCGCCCTCTGTTTCAGCCCCTCTGTTTCTCACCCTCTGTTTCAGCGCCTCTGATTCAGCCCCTCTGTTTCAGCCCCTCTGATTCAGCCCCTCTGTTTCAGCCCCTCTGTTTCAGCCCCTCTGTTTCAGCCCCTCTGTTTCTCGCCCTCCCTTTCTCACCCTCTGTTTCTCGCCCTCTGTTTCAGCCCCTCTGTTTTTCGCCCTCTGTTTCAGCCCCTCTGTTTCTCGACCTCTGTTTCAGGCTCTCTGTTTCAGCCCGTCTGTTTCAGCCCCTCTGTTTCAGCCCCTCTGTTTCTCGCCCTCTGTTTCTCGCCCGCTGTTTCAGCCCCTTTGTTTCTCGCCCTCTGTTTCAGCCCCTATGTTTCAACCCTTCTGATTCAGCCCCTCTGATTCAGCCCCTCTGTTTCTCACCATCTGTTTCAGCCCCTCTGTTTCAGCCCCTCTGTTTCAGCTCCTCTGTTTCAGCCGCTCTGTTTCTCGCCCTCTGTTTCAGCCCCTCTGTTTTTCGCCCTCTGTTTCAGCCCCTCTGTTTCTCGCCCTCTGCTTCAGCCCCTCTGTTTCAGCCCCTCTGTTTCTCGCCCTGTGTTTCAGCCCCTCTGTTTCAGCCCCTCTGTTTCAGCCCCACTGTTTCTCGCCCTCTGTTTCAGCACCTCTGTTTCATCCCCTCTGTTTCAGCCCCTCTGTTTCAGCCCCTCTGTTTCTCGCTCTCTGTTTCAGACCCCTCTGTTTCTCGCCCTCTGTTCAGCCCCTATGTTTCTCGCCCTCTGTTTCAGCCCCTCTGATTCAGCCCCTCTGTTTCTCGCCCTCTGTTTCAGCCCCTCTGTTTATCGCCCTCTGTTTCAGCCCCTCTGTTTCAGCCCCTCTGTTTCAGCCCCTCTGTTTCTCGCCCTCTGTTTCAGCCCCTCTGTTTCTCGCCCTCTGTTTCAGCCCCTCTGTTTCAGCCCGTCTGTTTCAGCCACTCTGTTTCTCGCCCTCTGTTTCAGCCCCTCTGATTCTCACCCTCTGTTTCAGCCCCTCTGATTCAGCCCCTCTTTTTCAGCCCCTCTGTTTCAGCCCCTCTGTTTCAGCCCCTGTGTTTCTCGCCCTCTGTTTCTCGCCCGCTGTTTCAGCCCCTTTGTTTCTCGCCCTCTGTTTCAGCCCCACTGTTTCAGCCCCTCTGTTTCAGCCCCACTGTTTCTCGCCCTCTGTTTCAGCCCCTCTGTTTCTCGCTCTCTGTTTCATCCCCTCTGTTTCTCGCCCTCTGTTTCAGCCCCTCTGTTTCAGCCCCTCTGTTTCTCGCCCTCTGTTTCAGCCCCTCTGTTTCAGCCCCTCTGTTTCAGCCCCACTGTTTCTCGCCCTCTGTTTCAGCCCCTCTGTTTCTCGCTCTCTGTTTCATCCCCTCTGTTTCTCGCCCTCTGTTTCAGCCCCTCTGATACAGCCCCTCTGTTTCTCGCCCTCTGTTTCAGCCCCTCTGTTTCAGCCCGTCTGTTTCACGCACTCTGTTTCTCGCCCTCTGTTTCAGCCCCTCTGTTTCTCACCCTCTGTTCCAGCCCCTCTGATTCAGCCCCTCTGTTTCTCGCCCTCTGTTTCAGCCCCTCTGTTTCTCGCACTCTGTTTCAGCCCCTC
The DNA here is from genome assembly GCF_047496795.1 of Chiloscyllium punctatum. NCBI lineage: Eukaryota > Metazoa > Chordata > Chondrichthyes > Orectolobiformes > Hemiscylliidae > Chiloscyllium > Chiloscyllium punctatum. The sequence goes on along the minus strand of NW_027309792.1, from coordinate 2,298,272 downwards.
TGTTTCTTGCCCTCTGTTTCAGCCCCTCTGTTTCAGCCCCTCTGATTCAGCCTCTCTGTTTCTCGCCCTCTGTTTCAGCCCCTCTGTTTCTCGCCCTCTGTTTCAGCCCCTCTGTTTCTCGCCCTCTGTTTCAGCCCCTCTGTTTCAGCCCGTCTGTTTCACCCACTCTGTTTCTCGCCCTCTGTTTCAGCCCCTCTGTTTCTCACCCTCTGTTTCAGCCCCTCTGATTCAACCCCTCTGTTTCAGCCCCTCTGATTCAGCCCCTCTGTTTCACCCCCTCTGTTTCAGCCCCTCTGTTTCGCCCCCCTGTTTCTCGCCCTCCCTTTCTCACCCTCTGTTTCAGCTCCTCTGTTTCAGCCGCTCTGTTTCTCGCCCTCTGTTTCAGCCCCTCTGTTTCTCGCCCTCTGTTTCAGCCCCTCTGTTTCTTGCCCTCTGTTTCAGCCCCTCTGTTTCAGCCCCTCTGTTTCAGCCCCTCTGTTTCTGCCCCTCTGTTTCTCGCACTATGTTTCAGCCCCTCTGTTTCAGCCCCTCTGTTTCAGCCCCACTGTTTCTCGCCCTCTGTTTCAGCCCCTCTGTTTCTCGCCCTCTGTTTCAGCCCCTCTGTTTCTCGCCCTCTGTTACAACCCCTCTGTTTCAGCCCCTCTGTTTCAGCCCCTCTGTTTCAGCGTCTCTGTCCCAACCCCTCTGTTTCAGCCCCTCTGTTTCAGCCACTCTCTTTCAGCCCCTCTCTTTCAAACCCTCTGTTTCAGCCCCTCTGTTTCAGCCCCTCTGTTTCTCGCCCTCTGTTTCAGACCCTCTCTTTCAGCCCGTCTGTTTCACCCACTCTGTTGCTCGCCCTCTGTTTCAGCCCCTCTGCTTCTCACCCTCTGTTCCAGCCCCTCTGATTCAGCCCCTCTGTTTCTCGCCCTCTGTTTCAGCCCCTCTGTTTCTCGTCCTCTGTTTCAGCCCCTCTGTTTCTCGCCCTCTGTTTCAGCCCCTCTGTTTCAGCCCCTCTGATTCAGCCTCTCTGTTTCTCGCCCTCTGTTTCAGCCCCTCTGTTTCTCACCCTCTGTTTCAGCCCCTCTGTTTCTCGCCCTCTGTTTCAGCCCCTCTGTTTCAGCCCGTCTGTTTCACCCACTCTGTTTCTCGCCCTCTGTTTCAGCCCCTCTGTTTCTCACCCTCTGTTTCAGCCCCTCTGATTCAGCCCCTCTGTTTCAGCCCCTCTGATTCAGCCCCTCTGTTTCACCCCCTCTGTTTCAGTCCCTCTGTTTCTGCCCCTCTGTTTCTCGCCCTCCCTTTCTCACCCTCTGTTTCAGCTCCTCTGTTTCAGCCACTCTGTTTCTCGCCCTCTGTTTCAGCCCCTCTGTTTCTTGCCCTCTGTTTCAGCCCCTCTGTTTCAGCCCCTCTGTTTCAGCTCCTCTGTTTCTGCCCCTCTGTTTCTCGCCCTGTGTTTCAGCCCCTCTGTTTCAGCCCCTCTGTTTCAGCCCCACTGTTTCTCGCCCTCTGTTTCAGCCCCTCTGTTTCAGCCCCTCTGTTTCAGCCCCTCTGTTTCAGCCCCTCTGTTTCTCGCCCTCTGTTTCAGACCCCTCTGTTTCTCGCCCTCTGTTCAGCCCCTATGTTTCTCGCCCTCTGTTTCAGCCACTATGTTTCCCGCCCTCTGTTTCAGCCCCTCTGTTTCAGCCCCTCTGTTTCTCACCCTCTGTTTCTGCTCCTCTGTTTCTCGCCCTCTGTTTCAGCCCCTCTGTTTCTCGCCCTCTGTTTCAGCCCTGCTGACTCAGCCCCTCTGTTTCAGCCCCTCAGAATCAGCCCCTCTGATTCAGCCGCTCTGTTTCAGCCCCTCTGTTTCAGCCCCTCTATTTCTCGCCCTCTGTTTCTGCCCATCTGATTCTCGCCCTCTGTTTCAGCCCTTCTGATTCTCGCCCTCTGTTTTAACCCATTCTGATTCAGCCCCTCTGATTCAGCCCCTCTGATTCAGCCCCTCTGTTTCTCGCCCTCTGTTTCAGCCCCTCTGTTTCAGCCACTCTGTTTCAGCCCCTCTGTTTCAACCCCTCTGTTTCTCGCCCTCTGTTTCAGCCCCTCTGTTTCTCGCCCTCTGTATCAGCCACTCTGTTTCTCGCCCTCTGTTTCAGCCCCTCTGTTTCTCACCCTCTGTTTCAGCCCCTCTGATTCAGCCCCTCTATTTCTCGCCCTCTGTTTCAGCCCCGCTGATTCAGCCCCTCTGTTTCAGCCCCTCTGAATCAGCCCCTCTGATTCAGCCCCTCTGTTTCAGCCCCTCTGTTTCAGCCCCTCTGTTTCTCGCCCTCTGTTTCAGCCCCTCTGTTTCAGCCCGTCTGTTTCAGCCACTCTGTTTCTCGCCCTCTGTTTCAGCCCCTCTGTTTCTCACCCTCTGTTTCAGCCCCTCTGATTCAGCCCCTCTGTTTCTTGCCCTCTGTTTCAGCCCCTCTGTTTCTCGCCCTCTGTTTCAGCCGCTCTGTTTTAGCCCCTCTGTTTCAGCCCCTCTGTTTCTCGCCCTCTGTTTCAGCCACTCTGTTTCTCGCCCTCTGTTTCAGGCCCTCTGTTTCTCGCCCTCTGTTTCAGCCACTCTGATTCAGCCCCTCTGTTTCAGCCCAACTAATTCAGCCCCTCTGTTTCAGCCCCTCTGTTTCAGCCCCTCTGTTTCAGCCCCTGAGTTTCTCGCCCTCTGTTTCTCGCCCGCTGTTTCAGCCCCTTTGTTTCTCGCCCTCTGTTTCAGCCCCACTGTTTCAGCCCCTCTGTTTCAGCCCCACTGTTTCTCGCCCTCTGTTTCAGCCCCTCTGTTTCTCGCTCTCTGTTTCATCCCCTCTGTTTCTCGCCCTCTGTTTCAGCCCCTCTGTTTCAGCCCCTCTGTTTCTCGCCCTCTGTTTCAGCCCCCCTGTTTCAGCCCCTCTGTTTCAGCCCCACTGTTTCTCGCCCTCTGTTTCAGCCCCTCTGTTTCTCGCTCTCTGTTTCATCCCCTCTGTTTCTCGCCCTCTGTTTCAGCCCCTCTGATACAGCCCCTCTGTTTCTCGCCCTCTGTTTCAGCCCCTCTGTTTCAGCCCCTCTGTTTCAGCCCCACTGTTTCTCGCCCTCTGTTTCAGCCCTTCTGTTTCTCGCTCTCTGTTTCATCCCCTCTGTTTCTCGCCCTCTGTTTCAGCCCCTCTGTTTCAGCCCCTCTGTTTCTCGCCCTCTGTTTCTGCCCCTCTGTTTCTCGCACTCTGTTTCAGCCCCGCTGTTTCTCGCCCTCTGTTTCAGCCCCGCTGATTCAGCTCCTCTGTTTCGCCCCTCTGAATCAGACCCTCTGATTCAGCCCCTCTGTTTCAGCCCCTCTGTTTCAGCCCCTCTGTTTCTCGCCCTCTGTTTCAGCCCCTCTGATTCTCGCCCTCTGTTTCAGCCCCTCTGTTTCTCGCCCTCTGTTTTAGCCCCTCTGATTCAGCCCCTCTGTTTCAGCCCCTCTGATTCAGCCCCTCTGATTCAGCCCCTCTGATTCAGCCCCTCTGTTTCTCGCCCTCTGTTTCAGACCCTCTGTTTAAGCCCCTCTGTTTCTCGCCCTCTGTTTCAGACCCTCTCTTTCAGCCCGTCTGTTTCACCCACTCTGTTGCTCGCCCTCTGTTTCAGTCCCTCTGTTTCTCACCCTCTGATTCAGCCCCTCTGATTCAGCCGCTCTGTTTCTCGCCCTCTGTTTCAGCCCCTCTGATTCTCGCCCTCTGTTTCAGCCCCTCTGTTTCTCGCCCTCTGTTTCAGCCCCTCTGTTTCAGCCCCTCTGATTCAGCCTCTCTGTTTCTCGCCCTCTGTTTCAGCCCCTCTGTTTCTCGCCCTCTGTTTCAGCCCCTCTGTTTCAGCCCGTCTGTTTCACCCACTCTGTTTCTCGCCCTCTGTTTCAGCCCCTCTGTTTCTCACCCTCTGTTTCAGCCCCTCTGATTCAGCCCCTCTGTTTCACCACCTCTGATTCAGCCCCTCTGTTTCACCCCCTCTGTTTCAGCCCCTCTGTTTCAGCCCCTCTGTTTCTCGCCCTCCCTTTCTCACCCTCTGTTTCAGCTCCACTGTTTCAGCCGCTCTGTTTCTCGCACTCTGTTTCAGCCCCTCTGTTTCTCGCCCTCTGTTTCAGCCCCTCTGTTTCTTGCCCTCTGTTTCAGCCCCTCTGTTTCAGCCCCTCTGTTTCAGCCCCTCTGTTTCTCACCCTGTGTTTCAGCCCCTCTGTTTCAGCCCCTCTGTTTCAGCCCCACTGTTTCTCGCCCTCTGTTTCAGCCCCTCTGTTTCAGCCCCTCTGTTTCAGCCCCTCTGTTTCAGCCCCTCTGTTTCTCGCCCTCTGTTTCAGACCCCTCTGTTTCTCGCCCTCTGTTCAGCCCCTATGTTTCTCGCCCTCTGTTTCAGCCCCTCTGTTTCCCGCCCTCTGTTTCAGCCCCTGTGTTTCAGCCCCTCTGTTTCTCGCCCTCTGTTTCTGCTCCTCTGTTTCTCGCCCTCTGTTTCAGCCCCTCTGCTTCTCGCCCTCTGTTTCAGCACCGCTGATTCAGCCCCTCTGTTTCAGCCCCTCTGAATCAGCCCCTCTGATTCAGCCCCTCTGTTTCAGCCCTCCTGTTTCAGCCCCTCTGTTTCTCCCACTCTGTTTCAGCCCATCTGATTCTCGCCCTCTGTTTCAGCCCTTCTGATACTCGCCCTCTGTTTCAGCCCCTCTGTTCCAGCCCCTCTGTTTCAGCCCCTCTGTTTCAGCCACTCTGTTTCAGCCCCTCTGTTTCAGCCACTCTGTTTCAGCCCCTCTGTTTCTCGCCCTCTGTTTCAGCCCCTCTGTTTCTCGCCCTCTGTTTCAGCCCCTCTGTTTCAGCCCGTCTGTTTCAGCCACTCTGTTTCTCGCCCTCTGTTTCAGACCCTCTGTTTCTCACCCTCTGTTTCAGACCCTCTGATTCAGCCCCTCTGTTTCTCGCCCTCTGTTTCAGCCCCTCTGTTTCTCGCCCTCTGTTCCAGCCCCTCTGTTTCAGCCCCTCTGTTTCAGCCCCTCTGTTTCTCGCCCTCTGTTTCAGCCCCTCTGTTTCTCGCGCTCTGTTTCAGCCCCTCTGTTTCAGCCTGTCTGTTTCAGCCACTCTGTTTCTCGCCCTCTGTTTCAGCCCCTCTGTTTCTCACCCTCTGTTTCAGCTCCTCTGATTCAGCCCCTCTGTTTCTCGCCCTCTGTTTCAGCCCCTCTGTTTCTCGCCCTCTGTTTCAGCCCCTCTGTTTCAGCCACTCTGTTTCAGCCCCTCTGTTTCTCGCCCTCTGTTTCAGCCACTCTGTTTCTCGCCCTCTGTTTCAGGCCCTCTGTTTCTCGCCCTCTGTTTCAGCCACTCTGATTCAGCCCCTCTGTTTCAGCCCAACTGATTCAGCCCCTCTGTTTCAGCCCCTCTGTTTCAGCCCCTCTGTTTCAGCCCCTCTGTTTCTCGCCCTCTGTTTCTCGCCCGCTGTTTCAGCCCCTTTGTTTCTCGCCCTCTGTTTCAGCCCCACTGTTTCAGCCCCTCTGATTCAGCCCCTCTGATTCAGCCCCTCTGTTTCTCGCCCTCTGTTTCAGCCCCTCTGTTTCAGCACCTCTGTTTCAGCCCCTCTGTTTCTCGCCCTCTGTTTCAGCCCCTCTGTTTCTCGCCCTCTGTTTCAGCCCATCTGTTTCAGCCCCTCTGTTTCTCGCCCTGTGTTTCTGCCCCTCTGTTTCTCGCACTCTGTTTCAGCCCGGCTGTTTCTCGCCCTCTGTTTTGGCACCGCTGATTCAGCCCCTCTGTTTCAGCCCCTCTGAATAAGCCCCTCTGATTCAGCCCCTCTGTTTCAGCCCCTCTGTTTCAGCCCCTCTGTTTCTCGCCCTCTGTTTCAGCCCCTCTGATTCTCGCCCTCTTTTTCAGCCCCTCTGTTTCTCGCCCTCTGTTTTAGCCCCTCTGATTGAGCACCTCTGTTTCAGCCCCTCTGATTCAGACCCTCTGATTCAGCCCCTCTGATTCAGCCCCTCTGTTTCTCGCCCTCTGTTTCAGCCCCTCTGTTTAAGCCCCTCTGTTTCTCGCCATCTGTTTCAGCCCCTCTGTTTCTCGCCCTCTGTTTCAGCCCCTCTGTTTCAGCCCCTCTGTTTCTCGCCCTCTGTTTCAGCCCCTCTGATTCAGCCCCTCTGTTTCAGCCCCTCTGATTCAGCCCCTCTGATTCAGCCCCTCTGTTTCAGCCCCTCTGTTTCAGCCCCTCTGTTTCTCGCCCTCTGTTTCAGCCCCTCTGATTCTCGCCCTCTGTTTCAGCCCCTCTGTTTCTCGCCCTCTGTTTTAGCACCTCTGATTCAGCCCCTCTGTTTCAGCCCCTCTGATTCAGCCCCTCTGATTCAGCCCCTCTGATTCAGCCCCTCTGTTTCTCGCCCTCTGTTTCAGCCCCTCTGTTTCAGCCCCTCTGTTTCAGCCCCACTGTTTCTCACCCTCTGTTTCAGCCCCTCTGATTCAGCCCCTCTGATTCAGCCCCTCTGATTCAGCCCCTCTGTTTCCCGCCCCTCTGTTTCAGCCCCTCTGTTTCTCGCCCTCTGTTTCAGCCCCTCTGTTTCTCGCCCTCTGTTACAGCCCCTCTGTTTCTCACCCTCTGTTTCAGCCCCTCTGATTCAGCGCCTCTGTTCCAGCCCCTCTGTTTCAGCCCCTCTGTTTCAGCCATTCTGTTTCAGCCCCTCTCTTTCAGCCCCTCTGTTTCAGCCCCTCTGTTTCTCGCCCTCTGTTTCATCCCCTCTGTTTCTCGCCCTCTGTTTCAGCCCCTCTCTTTCAGCCCGTCTGTTTCACCCACTCTGTTGCTCGCCCTCTGTTTCAGCCCCTCTGTTTCTCACCCACTGTTTCAGCCCCTCTGATTCAGCCCCTCTGTTTCTCGCCCTCTGTTTCAGCCCCTCTGTTTCTCGCCCTCTGTTTCAGCCCCTCTGTTTCTCGCCCTCTGTTTCAGCCCCTCTGTTTCAGCCCCTCTGATTCAGCCTCTCTGTTTCTCTTCCTCTGTTTCAGCCCCTCTGTTTCTCGCCCTCTGTTTCAGCCCCTCTGTTTCTCGCCCTCTGTTTCAGCGCCTCTGTTTCAGCCCGTCTGTTTCACCCACTCTGTTTCTCGCCCTCTGTTTCAGCCCCTCTGTTTCTCACCCTCTGTTTCAGCGCCTCTGATTCAGCCCCTCTGTTTCAGCCCCTCTGATTCAGCCCCTCTGTTTCAGCCCCTCTGTTTCAGCCCCTCTGTTTCAGCCCCTCTGTTTCTCGCCCTCCCTTTCTCACCCTCTGTTTCTCGCCCTCTGTTTCAGCCCCTCTGTTTTTCGCCCTCTGTTTCAGCCCCTCTGTTTCTCGACCTCTGTTTCAGGCTCTCTGTTTCAGCCCGTCTGTTTCAGCACCTCTGTTTCAGCCCCTCTGTTTCTCGCCCTCTGTTTCTCGCCCGCTGTTTCAGCCCCTTTGTTTCTCGCCCTCTGTTTCAGCCCCTATGTTTCAACCCTTCTGATTCAGCCCCTCTGATTCAGCCCCTCTGTTTCTCACCATCTGTTTCAGCCCCTCTGTTTCAGCCCCTCTGTTTCAGCTCCTCTGTTTCAGCCGCTCTGTTTCTCGCCCTCTGTTTCAGCCCCTCTGTTTTTCGCCCTCTGTTTCAGCCCCTCTGTTTCTCGCCCTCTGTTTCAGCCCCTCTGTTTCAGCCCCTCTGTTTCTCGCCCTGTGTTTCAGCCCCTCTGTTTCAGCCCCTCTGTTTCAGCCCCACTGTTTCTCGCCCTCTGTTTCAGCACCTCTGTTTCATCCCCTCTGTTTCAGCCCCTCTGTTTCAGCCCCTCTGTTTCTCGCTCTCTGTTTCAGACCCCTCTGTTTCTCGCCCTCTGTTCAGCCCCTATGTTTCTCGCCCTCTGTTTCAGCCCCTCTGATTCAGCCCCTCTGCTTCTCGCCCTCTGTTTCAGCCCCTCTGTTTCTCGCCCTCTGTTTCAGCCCCTCTGTTTCAGCCCCTCTGTTTCAGCCCCTCTGTTTCTCGCCCTCTGTTTCAGCCCCTCTGTTTCTCGCCCTCTGTTTCAGCCCCTCTGTTTCAGCCCGTCTGTTTCAGCCACTCTGTTTCTCGCCCTCTGTTTCAGCCCCTCTGATTCTCACCCTCTGTTTCAGCCCCTCTGATTCAGCCACTCTGTTTCTCGCCCTCTGTTTCAGCCCCTCTGTTTCTCGCCCTCTGTTTCAGCCCCTCTGTTTCTCGCCCTCTGTTTCAGACCCTCTGTTTCAGCCCCTCTGTTTCAGCCCCACTGTTTCTCGCCCTCTGTTTCAGCCCCTCTGTTTCATCCCCTCTGTTTCAGCCCCTCTGTTTCAGCCCCTCTGTTTATCGCCCTCTGTTTCAGACCCCTCTGTTTCTCGCCCTCTGTTCAGCCCCTATGTTTCTCGCCCTCTGTTTCAGCCCCTCTGTTTCTCGCCCTCTGTGTCAGCCCCTCTGTTTCAGCCCCTCTGTTTCTCGCCCTCTGTTTCTGCTCCTCTGTTTCTCGCCCTCTGTTTCAGCCCCTCTGTTTCTCGCCCTCTGTTTCAGCCCCGCTGATTCAGCCCCTCTGTTTCAACCCCTCTGAATCAGCCCCTCTGATTCAGCCCCTCTGTTTCAGCCCCTCTGTTTCAGCCCCTCTGTTTCTCGCCCTCTGTTTCAGCCCATCTGATTCTCGCCCTCTGTTTCAGCCCTTCTGATTCTCGGCCTCTGTTTCAGCCCCTCTGATTCAGCCCCTCTGTTTCAGCCCCTCTGATTCAGCCCCTCTGATTCAGCCCCTCTGATTCAGCCCCTCTGTTTCTCGCCCTCTGTTTCAGCCCCTCTGTTTCAGCCCCTCTGTTTCAGCGCCTCTGTTTCTCGCCCTCTGTTTCAGCCCCTCTGATTCAGCCCCTCTGTTTCAGCCCCTATGTTTCTCCCCCTCTGTTCCAGCCCCTCTGTTTCAGCCCCTCTGTTTCAGCCACTCTGTTTCAGCCCCTCTGTTTCAGCCCCTATGTTTCAGCCCCTCTGTTTCTCGCCCTCTGTTTCAGCCCCTCTGTTTCTCGCCCTCTGTTTCAGCCCCTCTGTTTCAGCCCGTCTGTTTCAGCCACTCTGTTTCTCGCCCTCTGTTTCAGCCCCCCTGTTTCTCACCCTCTGTTTCAGCCCCTCTGATTCAGCCGCTCTGCTTCTCGCCCTCTGTTTCAGCCCCTCTGTTTCTCGCCCTCTATTTCAGCCCCTCTGTTTCAGCCCCTCTGTTTCAGCCCCTCTGTTTCTCGCCCTCTGTTTCAGCCACTCTGATTCAGCCCCTCTGTTTCAGCCCAACTGATTCAGCCCCTCTGTTTCAGCCCCTCTGTTTCAGCCCCTCTGTTTCAGCCCCTTTGTTTCTCGCCCTCTGTTTCAGCCCCTCTGTTTCAGCCCCTCTGTTTCTCGCCCTCTGTTTCTGCTCCTCTGTTTCTCGCCCTCTGTTTCAGCCCCTCTGCTTCTCGCCCTCTGTTTCAGCACCGCTGATTCAGCCCCTCTGTTTCAGCCCCTCTGAATCAGCCCCTCTGATTCAGCCCCTCTGTTTCAGCCCTCCTGTTTCAGCCCCTCTGTTTCTCCCACTCTGTTTCATCCCCTCTGTTTCTCGCCCTCTGTTTCAGCCCCTCTCTTTCAGCCCGTCTGTTTCACCCACTCTGTTGCTCGCCCTCTGTTTCAGCCCCTCTGTTTCTCACCCACTGTTTCAGCCCCTCTGATTCAGCCCCTCTGTTTCTCGCCCTCTGTTTCAGCCCCTCTGTTTCTCGCCCTCTGTTTCAGCCCCTCTGTTTCTCGCCCTCTGTTTCAGCCCCTCTGTTTCAGCCCCTCTGATTCAGCCTCTCTGTTTCTCTTCCTCTGTTTCAGCCCCTCTGTTTCTCGCCCTCTGTTTCAGCCCCTCTGTTTCTCGCCCTCTGTTTCAGCGCCTCTGTTTCAGCCCGTCTGTTTCACCCACTCTGTTTCTCGCCCTCTGTTTCAGCCCCTCTGTTTCTCACCCTCTGTTTCAGCGCCTCTGATTCAGCCCCTCTGTTTCAGCCCCTCTGATTCAGCCCCTCTGTTTCAGCCCCTCTGTTTCAGCCCCTCTGTTTCAGCCCCTCTGTTTCTCGCCCTCCCTTTCTCACCCTCTGTTTCTCGCCCTCTGTTTCAGCCCCTCTGTTTTTCGCCCTCTGTTTCAGCCCCTCTGTTTCTCGACCTCTGTTTCAGGCTCTCTGTTTCAGCCCGTCTGTTTCAGCCCCTCTGTTTCAGCCCCTCTGTTTCTCGCCCTCTGTTTCTCGCCCGCTGTTTCAGCCCCTTTGTTTCTCGCCCTCTGTTTCAGCCCCTATGTTTCAACCCTTCTGATTCAGCCCCTCTGATTCAGCCCCTCTGTTTCTCACCATCTGTTTCAGCCCCTCTGTTTCAGCCCCTCTGTTTCAGCTCCTCTGTTTCAGCCGCTCTGTTTCTCGCCCTCTGTTTCAGCCCCTCTGTTTTTCGCCCTCTGTTTCAGCCCCTCTGTTTCTCGCCCTCTGTTTCAGCCCCTCTGTTTCAGCCCCTCTGTTTCTCGCCCTGTGTTTCAGCCCCTCTGTTTCAGCCCCTCTGTTTCAGCCCCACTGTTTCTCGCCCTCTGTTTCAGCACCTCTGTTTCATCCCCTCTGTTTCAGCCCCTCTGTTTCAGCCCCTCTGTTTCTCGCTCTCTGTTTCAGACCCCTCTGTTTCTCGCCCTCTGTTCAGCCCCTATGTTTCTCGCCCTCTGTTTCAGCCCCTCTGATTCAGCCCCTCTGCTTCTCGCCCTCTGTTTCAGCCCCTCTGTTTCTCGCCCTCTGTTTCAGCCCCTCTGTTTCAGCCCCTCTGTTTCAGCCCCTCTGTTTCTCGCCCTCTGTTTCAGCCCCTCTGTTTCTCGCCCTCTGTTTCAGCCCCTCTGTTTCAGCCCGTCTGTTTCAGCCACTCTGTTTCTCGCCCTCTGTTTCAGCCCCTCTGATTCTCACCCTCTGTTTCAGCCCCTCTGATTCAGCCACTCTGTTTCTCGCCCTCTGATTCAGCCCCTCTGTTTCAGCCCCTCTGTTTCTCGCCCTCTGTTTCAGACCCCTCTGTTTCTCGCCCTCTGTTCAGCCCCTATGTTTCTCGCCCTCTGTTTCAGCCCCTCTGTTTCCCGCCCTCTGTTTCAGCCCCTCTGTTTCAGCCCCTCTGTTTCTCGCCCTCTGTTTCTGCTCCTCTGTTTCTCGCCCTCTGTTTCAGCCCCTCTGCTTCTCGCCCTCTGTTTCAGCACCGCTGATTCAGCCCCTCTGTTTCAGCCCCTCTGAATCAGCCCCTCTGATTCAGCCCCTCTGTTTCAGCCCTCCTGTTTCAGCCCCTCTGTTTCTCCCACTCTGTTTCAGCCCATCTGATTCTCGCCCTCTGTTTCAGCCCTTCTGATACTCGCCCTCTGTTTCAGCCCCTCTGTTCCAGCCCCTCTGTTTCAGCCCCTCTGTTTCAGCCACTCTGTTTCAGCCCCTCTGTTTCAGCCACTCTGTTTCAGCCCCTCTGTTTCTCGCCCTCTGTTTCAGCCCCTCTGTTTCTCGCCCTCTGTTTCAGCCCCTCTGTTTCAGCCCGTCTGTTTCAGCCACTCTGTTTCTCGCCCTCTGTTTCAGACCCTCTGTTTCTCACCCTCTGTTTCAGACCCTCTGATTCAGCCCCTCTGTTTCTCGCCCTCTGTTTCAGCCCCTCTGTTTCTCGCCCTCTGTTCCAGCCCCTCTGTTTCAGCCCCTCTGTTTCAGCCCCTCTGTTTCTCGCCCTCTGTTTCAGCCCCTCTGTTTCTCGCGCTCTGTTTCAGCCCCTCTGTTTCAGCCTGTCTGTTTCAGCCACTCTGTTTCTCGCCCTCTGTTTCAGCCCCTCTGTTTCTCACCCTCTGTTTCAGCTCCTCTGATTCAGCCCCTCTGTTTCTCGCCCTCTGTTTCAGCCCCTCTGTTTCTCGCCCTCTGTTTCAGCCCCTCTGTTTCAGCCACTCTGTTTCAGCCCCTCTGTTTCTCGCCCTCTGTTTCAGCCACTCTGTTTCTCGCCCTCTGTTTCAGGCCCACTGTTTCTCGCCCTCTGTTTCAGCACCTCTGTTTCATCCCCTCTGTTTCAGCCCCTCTGTTTCAGCCCCTCTGTTTCTCGCTCTCTGTTTCAGACCCCTCTGTTTCTCGCCCTCTGTTCAGCCCCTATGTTTCTCGCCCTCTGTTTCAGCCCCTCTGATTCAGCCCCTCTGCTTCTCGCCCTCTGTTTCAGCCCCTCTGTTTCTCGCCCTCTGTTTCAGCCCCTCTGTTTCAGCCCCTCTGTTTCAGCCCCTCTGTTTCTCGCCCTCTGTTTCAGCCCCTCTGTTTCTCGCCCTCTGTTTCAGCCCCTCTGTTTCAGCCCGTCTGTTTCAGCCACTCTGTTTCTCGCCCTCTGTTTCAGCCCCTCTGATTCTCACCCTCTGTTTCAGCCCCTCTGATTCAGCCACTCTGTTTCTCGCCCTCTGTTTCAGCCCCTCTGTTTCTCGCCCTCTGTTTCAGCCCCTCTGTTTCTCGCCCTCTGTTTTAGACCCTCTGTTTCAGCCCCTCTGTTTCAGCCCCACTGTTTCTCGCCCTCTGTTTCAGCCCCTCTGTTTCATCCCCTCTGTTTCAGCCCCTCTGTTTCAGCCCCTCTGTTTCTCGCCCTCTGTTTCAGACCCCTCTGTTTCTCGCCCTCTGTTCAGCCCCTATGTTTCTCGCCCTCTGTTTCAGCCCCTCTGTTTCTCGCCCTCTGTGTCAGCCCCTCTGTTTCAGCCCCTCTGTTTCTCGCCCTCTGTTTCTGCTCCTCTGTTTCTCGCCCTCTGTTTCAGCCCCTCTGTTTCTCGCCCTCTGTTTCAGCCCCGCTGATTCAGCCCCTCTGTTTCAACCCCTCTGAATCAGCCCCTCTGATTCAGCCCCTCTGTTTCAGCCCCTCTGTTTCAGCCCCTCTGTTTCTCGCCCTCTGTTTCAGCCCATCTGATTCTCGCCCTCTGTTTCAGCCCTTCTGATTCTCGGCCTCTGTTTCAGCCCCTCTGATTCAGCCCCTCTGTTTCAGCCCCTCTGATTCAGCCCCTCTGATTCAGCCCCTCTGATTCAGCCCCTCTGTTTCTCGCCCTCTGTTTCAGCCCCTCTGTTTCAGCCCCTCTGTTTCAGCGCCTCTGTTTCTCGCCCTCTGTTTCAGCCCCTCTGATTCAGCCCCTCTGTTTCAGCCCCTATGTTTCTCCCCCTCTGTTCCAGCCCCTCTGTTTCAGCCCCTCTGTTTCAGCCACTCTGTTTCAGCCCCTCTGTTTCAGCCCCTATGTTTCAGCCCCTCTGTTTCTCGCCCTCTGTTTCAGCCCCTCTGTTTCTCGCCCTCTGTTTCAGCCCCTCTGTTTCAGCCCGTCTGTTTCAGCCACTCTGTTTCTCGCCCTCTGTTTCAGCCCCCCTGTTTCTCACCCTCTGTTTCAGCCCCTCTGATTCAGCCGCTCTGCTTCTCGCCCTCTGTTTCAGCCCCTCTGTTTCTCGCCCTCTATTTCAGCCCCTCTGTTTCAGCCCCTCTGTTTCAGCCCCTCTGTTTCTCGCCCTCTGTTTCAGCCACTCTGATTCAGCCCCTCTGTTTCAGCCCAACTGATTCAGCCCCTCTGTTTCAGCCCCTCTGTTTCAGCCCCTCTGTTTCAGCCCCTTTGTTTCTCGCCCTCTGTTTCAGCCCCTCTGTTTCAGCCCCTCTGTTTCAGCCACTCTGTTTCTCGCCCTCTGTTTCAGGCCCTCTATTTCTCGCCCTCTGTTTCAGCCACTCTGATTCAGCCCCACTGTTTCAGCCCAACTGATTCAGCCCCTCTGTTTCAGCCCCTCTGTTTCAGCCCCTCTGTTTCAGCCCCTCTGTTTCTCGCCCTCTGTTTCTCGCCCGCTGTTTCAGCCCCTTTGTTTCTCGCCCTCTGTTTCAGCCCCACTGTTTCAGCCCCTCTGATTCAGCCCCTCTGTTTCAGCCCCTCTGTTTCTCGCCCTCTGTTTCAGACCCCTCTGTTTCTCGCCCTCTGTTCAGCCCCTATGTTTCTCGCCCTCTGTTTCAGCCCCTCTGTTTCCCGCCCTCTGTTTCAGCCCCTCTGTTTCAGCCCCTCTGTTTCTCGCCCTCTGTTTCTGCTCCTCTGTTTCTCGCCCTCTGTTTCAGCCCCTCTGCTTCTCGCCCTCTGTTTCAGCACCGCTGATTCAGCCCCTCTGTTTCAGCCCCTCTGAATCAGCCCCTCTGATTCAGCCCCTCTGTTTCAGCCCTCCTGTTTCAGCCCCTCTGTTTCTCCCACTCTGTTTCAGCCCATCTGATTCTCGCCCTCTGTTTCAGCCCTTCTGATACTCGCCCTCTGTTTCAGCCCCTCTGTTCCAGCCCCTCTGTTTCAGCCCCTCTGTTTCAGCCACTCTGTTTCAGCCCCTCTGTTTCAGCCACTCTGTTTCAGCCCCTCTGTTTCTCGCCCTCTGTTTCAGCCCCTCTGTTTCTCGCCCTCTGTTTCAGCCCCTCTGTTTCAGCCCGTCTGTTTCAGCCACTCTGTTTCTCGCCCTCTGTTTCAGACCCTCTGTTTCTCACCCTCTGTTTCAGACCCTCTGATTCAGCCCCTCTGTTTCTCGCCCTCTGTTTCAGCCCCTCTGTTTCTCGCCCTCTGTTCCAGCCCCTCTGTTTCAGCCCCTCTGTTTCAGCCCCTCTGTTTCTCGCCCTCTGTTTCAGCCCCTCTGTTTCTCGCGCTCTGTTTCAGCCCCTCTGTTTCAGCCTGTCTGTTTCAGCCACTCTGTTTCTCGCCCTCTGTTTCAGCCCCTCTGTTTCTCACCCTCTGTTTCAGCTCCTCTGATTCAGCCCCTCTGTTTCTCGCCCTCTGTTTCAGCCCCTCTGTTTCTCGCCCTCTGTTTCAGCCCCTCTGTTTCAGCCACTCTGTTTCAGCCCCTCTGTTTCTCGCCCTCTGTTTCAGCCACTCTGTTTCTCGCCCTCTGTTTCAGGCCCTCTGTTTCTCGCCCTCTGTTTCAGCCACTCTGATTCAGCCCCTCTGTTTCAGCCCAACTGATTCAGCCCCTCTGTTTCAGCCCCTCTGTTTCAGCCCCTCTGTTTCAGCCCCTCTGTTTCTCGCCCTCTGTTTCTCGCCCGCTGTTTCAGCCCCTTTGTTTCTCGCCCTCTGTTTCAGCCCCACTGTTTCAGCCCCTCTGATTCAGCCCCTCTGATTCAGCCCCTCTGTTTCTCGCCCTCTGTTTCAGCCCCTCTGTTTCAGCCCCTCTGTTTCAGCCCCTCTGTTTCTCGCCCTCTGTTTCAGCCCCTCTGTTTCTCGCCCTCTGTTTCAGCCCATCTGTTTCAGCCCCTCTGTTTCTCGCCCTCTGTTTCTGCCCCTCTGTTTCTCGCACTCTGTTTCAGCCCGGCTGTTTCTCGCCCTCTGTTTTGGCCCCGCTGATTCAGCCCCTCTGTTTCAGCCCCTCTGAATCAGCCCCTCTGTTTCAGCCCCTCTGTTTCTCGCCCTCTGTTTCAGCCCCTCTGATTCTCGCCCTCTTTTTCAGCCCCTCTGTTTCTCGCCCTCTGTTTTAGCCCCTCTGATTGAGCACCTCTGTTTCAGCCCCTCTGATTCAGACCCTCTGATTCAGCCCCTCTGATTCAGCCCCTCTGTTTCTCGCCCTCTGTTTCAGCCCCTCTGTTTAAGCCCCTCTGTTTCTCGCCATCTGTTTCAGCCCCTCTGTTTCTCGCCCTCTGTTTCAGACCCTCTGTTTCAGCCCCTCTGTTTCTCGCCCTCTGTTTCAGCCCCTCTGATTCAGCCCCTCTGTTTCAGCCCCTCTGATTCAGCCCCTCTGATTCAGCCCCTCTGTTTCAGCCCCTCTGTTTCAGCCCCTCTGTTTCTCGCCCTCTGTTTCAGCCCCTCTGATTCTCGCCCTCTGTTTCAGCCCCTCTGTTTCTCGCCCTCTGTTTTAGCACCTCTGATTCAGCCCCTCTGTTTCAGCCCCTCTGATTCAGCCCCTCTGATTCAGCCCCTCTGATTCAGCCCCTCTGTTTCTCGCCCTCTGTTTCAGCCCCTCTGTTTCAGCCCCACTGTTTCTCACCCTCTGTTTCAGCCCCTCTGATTCAGCCCCTCTGATTCAGCCCCTCAGATTCAGCCCCTCTGTTTCCCGCCCCTCTGTTTCAGCCCCTCTGTTTCTCGCCCTCTGTTTCAGCCCCTCTGTTTCTCGCCCTCTGTTACAGCCCCTCTGTTTCTCACCCTCTGTTTCAGCCCCTCTGATTCAGCGCCTCTGTTCCAGCCCCTCTGTTTCAGCACCTCTGTTTCAGCCATTCTGTTTCAGCCCCTCTCTTTCAGCCCCTCTGTTTCAGCCCCTCTGTTTCTCGCCCTCTGTTTCATCCCCTCTGTTTCTCGCCCTCTGTTTCAGCCCCTCTCTTTCAGCCCGTCTGTTTCACCCACTCTGTTGCTCGCCCTCTGTTTCAGCCCCTCTGTTTCTCACCCACTGTTTCAGCCCCTCTGATTCAGCCCCTCTGTTTCTCGCCCTCTGTTTCAGCCCCTCTGTTTCTCGCCCTCTGTTTCAGCCCATCTGTTTCTCGCCCTCTGTTTCAGCCCCTCTGTTTCAGCCCCTCTGATTCAGCCTCTCTGTTTCTCTTCCTCTGTTTCAGCCCCTCTGTTTCTCGCCCTCTGTTTCAGCCCCTCTGTTTCTCGCCCTCTGTTTCAGCGCCTCTGTTTCAGCCCGTCTGTTTCACCCACTCTGTTTCTCGCCCTCTGTTTCAGCCCCTCTGTTTCTCACCCTCTGTTTCAGCGCCTCTGATTCAGCCCCTCTGTTTCAGCCCCTCTGTTTCAGCCCCTCTGTTTCAGCCCCTCTGTTTCTCGCCCTCCCTTTCTCACCCTCTGTTTCTCGCCCTCTGTTTCAGCCCCTCTGTTTTTCGCCCTCTGTTTCAGCCCCTCTGTTTCTCGACCTCTGTTTCAGGCTCTCTGTTTCAGCCCGTCTGTTTCAGCCCCTCTGTTTCAGCCCCTCTGTTTCTCGCCCTCTGTTTCTCGCCCGCTGTTTCAGCCCCTTTGTTTCTCGCCCTCTGTTTCAGCCCCTATGTTTCAACCCTTCTGATTCAGCCCCTCTGATTCAGCCCCTCTGTTTCTCACCATCTGTTTCAGCCCCTCTGTTTCAGCCCCTCTGTTTCAGCTCCTCTGTTTCAGCCGCTCTGTTTCTCGCCCTCTGTTTCAGCCCCTCTGTTTTTCGCCCTCTGTTTCAGCCCCTCTGTTTCTCGCCCTCTGTTTCAGCCCCTCTGTTTCAGCCCCTCTGTTTCTCGCCCTGTGTTTCAGCCCCTCTGTTTCAGCCCCTCTGTTTCAGCCCCACTGTTTCTCGCCCTCTGTTTCAGCACCTCTGTTTCATCCCCTCTGTTTCAGCCCCTCTGTTTCAGCCCCTCTGTTTCTCGCTCTCTGTTTCAGACCCCTCTGTTTCTCGCCCTCTGTTCAGCCCCTATGTTTCTCGCCCTCTGTTTCAGCCCCTCTGATTCAGCCCCTCTGCTTCTCGCCCTCTGTTTCAGCCCCTCTGTTTCTCGCCCTCTGTTTCAGCCCCTCTGTTTCAGCCCCTCTGTTTCAGCCCCTCTGTTTCTCGCCCTCTGTTTCAGCCCCTCTGTTTCTCGCCCTCTGTTTCAGCCCCTCTGTTTCAGCCCGTCTGTTTCAGCCACTCTGTTTCTCGCCCTCTGTTTCAGCCCCTCTGATTCTCACCCTCTGTTTCAGCCCCTCTGATTCAGCCACTCTGTTTCTCGCCCTCTGTTTCAGCCCCTCTGTTTCTCGCCCTCTGTTTCAGCCCCTCTGTTTCTCGCCCTCTGTTTCAGACCCTCTGTTTCAGCCCCTCTGTTTCAGCCCCACTGTTTCTCGCCCTCTGTTTCAGCCCCTCTGTTTCATCCCCTCTGTTTCAGCCCCTCTGTTTCAGCCCCTCTGTTTCTCGCCCTCTGTTTCAGACCCCTCTGTTTCTCGCCCTCTGTTCAGCCCCTATGTTTCTCGCCCTCTGTTTCAGCCCCTCTGTTTCTCGCCCTCTGTGTCAGCCCCTCTGTTTCAGCCCCTCTGTTTCTCGCCCTCTGTTTCTGCTCCTCTGTTTCTCGCCCTCTGTTTCAGCCCCTCTGTTTCTCGCCCTCTGTTTCAGCCCCGCTGATTCAGCCCCTCTGTTTCAACCCCTCTGAATCAGCCCCTCTGATTCAGCCCCTCTGTTTCAGCCCCTCTGTTTCAGCCCCTCTGTTTCTCGCCCTCTGTTTCAGCCCATCTGATTCTCGCCCTCTGTTTCAGCCCTTCTGATTCTCGGCCTCTGTTTCAGCCCCTCTGATTCAGCCCCTCTGTTTCAGCCCCTCTGATTCAGCCCCTCTGATTCAGCCCCTCTGATTCAGCCCCTCTGTTTCTCGCCCTCTGTTTCAGCCCCTCTGTTTCAGCCCCTCTGTTTCAGCGCCTCTGTTTCTCGCCCTCTGTTTCAGCCCCTCTGATTCAGCCCCTCTGTTTCAGCCCCTATGTTTCTCCCCCTCTGTTCCAGCCCCTCTGTTTCAGCCCCTCTGTTTCAGCCACTCTGTTTCAGCCCCTCTGTTTCAGCCCCTCTGTTTCAGCCCCTCTGTTTCTCGCCCTCTGTTTCAGCCCCTCTGTTTCTCGCCCTCTGTTTCAGCCCCTCTGTTTCAGCCCGTCTGTTTCAGCCACTCTGTTTCTCGCCCTCTGTTTCAGCCCCCCTGTTTCTCACCCTCTGTTTCAGCCCCTCTGATTCAGCCGCTCTGCTTCTCGCCCTCTGTTTCAGCCCCTCTGTTTCTCGCCCTCTATTTCAGCCCCTCTGTTTCAGCCCCTCTGTTTCAGCCCCTCTGTTTCTCGCCCTCTGTTTCAGCCACTCTGATTCAGCCCCTCTGTTTCAGCCCAACTGATTCAGCCCCTCTGTTTCAGCCCCTCTGTTTCAGCCCCTCTGTTTCAGCCCCTTTGTTTCTCGCCCTCTGTTTCAGCCCCTCTGTTTCAGCCCCTCTGTTTCAGCCACTCTGTTTCTCGCCCTCTGTTTCAGGCCCTCTATTTCTCGCCCTCTGTTTCAGCCACTCTGATTCAGCCCCACTGTTTCAGCCCAACTGATTCAGCCCCTCTGTTTCAGCCCCTCTGTTTCAGCCCCTCTGTTTCAGCCCCTCTGTTTCTCGCCCTCTGTTTCTCGCCCGCTGTTTCAGCCCCTTTGTTTCTCGCCCTCTGTTTCAGCCCCACTGTTTCAGCCCCTCTGATTCAGCCCCTCTGATTCAGCCCCTCTGTTTCTCGCCCTCTGTTTCAGCCCCTCTGTTTCAGCCCCTCTGTTTCAGCCCCTCTGTTTCTCGCCCTCTGTTTCAGCCCCTCTGTTTCTCGCACTCTGTTTCAGCCCCTCTGTTTCTCGCCCTCTGTTTCAGCCCCTCTGTTTCTCGCCCTCTGTTTCAGCCCCTCTGTTTCAGCTCCTCTGTTTCTCGCCCTCTGTTTCTGCCCCTCTGTTTCTCGCACTCTGTTTCAGCCCCGCTGTTTCTCGCCCTCTGTTTCAGCCCCGCTGATTCAGCCCCTCTGTTTCAGCCCCTCTGAATCAGCCCCTCTGATTCAGCCCCTCTGTTTCAGCCCCTCTGTTTCTCGCCCTCTGTTTCAGCCCCTCTGATTCTCGCCCTCTGTTTCAGCCCCTCTGTTTCTCGCCCTCTGTTTTAGCACCTCTGATTCAGCCCCTCTGTTTTAGCCCCTCTGATTCAGCCCCTCTGATTCAGCCCCTCTGTTTCTCGCCCTCTGTTTCAGCCCCTTTGTTTAAGCCCCTCTGTTCCTCGGCCTCTGTTTCAGCCCCTCTGTTTCAGCCCCTCTGTTTCAGACCCTCTGTTTCAGCCCCTCAGTTTCAGCGCCTCTGTTTCTCGCCCTCTGTTTCAGCCCCTCTGTTTCTCGCCCTCTGTTTCAGCCCCTCTGATTCAGCCCCTCTGTTTCAGCCCCTCTGTTTCTCCCCCTCAGTTCCAGCCCCTCTGTTTCAGCCCCTCTGTTTCACCCACTCTGTTTCTCGCCCTCTGTTTCAGCCCCTCTGTTTCTCACCCTCTGTTTCAGCCCGTCTGATTCAGCCCCTCTGTTTCTCGCCCTCTGTTTCAGCCCCTCTGTTTCTCGCCCTCTGTTTCAGCCCCTCTGTTTCTCGCCCTCTGTTTCAGCCCCTCTGTTTCTGCCCCTCTGATTCAGCCTCTCTGTTTCTCGCCCTCTGTTTCAGCCCCTCTGTTTCTCGCCCTCTGTTTCAGCCCCTCTGTTTCAACCCGTCTGTTTCACCCACTCTGTTTCTCGCCCTCTGTTTCAGCCCCTCTGTTTCTCACCCTCTGTTTCAGCCCCTCTGATTCAGCCCCTCTGTTTCAGCCCCTATGATTCAGCCCCTCTGTTTCAGCCCCTCTGTTTCAGCCCCTCTGTTTCTCGCCCTCTATTTCTCACCCTCTGTTTCTCGCCCTCTGTTTCAGCCCCTCTGTTTTTCGCCCTCTGTTTCAGCCCCTCTGTTTCTCAACCTCTGTTTCAGGCTCTCTGTTTCAGCCCGTCTGTTTCAGCCCCTCTGTTTCAGCCCCTCTGTTTCTCGCCCTCTGTTTCTCGCCCGCTGTTTCAGCCCATTTGTTTCTCGCCCTCTGTTTCAGCCCCTCTGTTTCAGCCCCTCTGATTCAGCCCCTCTGATTCAGACCCTCGGTTTCTCGCCATCTGTTTCAGCCCCTCTGTTTCAGCCCAACTGATTCAGCCCCTCTGTTTCAGCCCCTCTGTTTCAGCCCCTCTGTTTCAGCCCCTCTGTTTCTCGTTCTCTGTTTCTCGCCCATTGTTTCAGCCACTCTGTTTCTCGCCCTCTGTTTCAGGCCCTCTGTTTCAGCCACTCTGATTCAGCCCCTCTGTTTCAGCCCAACTGATTCAGCCCCTCTCTTTCAGCCCCTCTGTTTCAGCCCCTCTGTTTCAGCCCCTTTGTTTCTCGCCCTCTGTTTCAGCCCCTCTGTTTCAGCCCCTCTGTTTCAGCCACTCTGTTTTTCGCCCTCTGTTTCAGGCCCTCTATTTCTCGCCCTCTGTTTCAGCCACTCTGATTCAGCCCCACTGTTTCAGCCCAACTGATTCAGCCCCTCTGTTTCAGCCCCTCTGTTTCAGCCCCTCTGTTTCAGCCCCTCTGTTTCTCGCCCTCTGTTTCTCGCCCGCTGTTTCAGCCCCGTTGTTTCTCGCCCTCTGTTTCAGCCCCACTGTTTCAGCCCCTCTGATTCAGCCCCTCTGATTCAGCCCCTCTGTTTCTCGCCCTCTGTTTCAGCCCCTCTGTTTCAGCCCCTCTGTTTCAGCCCCTCTGTTTCTCGCCCTCTGTTTCAGCCCCTCTGTTTCTCGCACTCTGTTTCAGCCCCTCTGTTTCTCGCCCTCTGTTTCAGCCCCTCTGTTTCTCGCCCTCTGTTTCAGCCCCTCTGTTTCAGCTCCTCTGTTTCTCGCCGTCTGTTTCTGCCCCTCTGTTTCTCGCACTCTGTTTCAGCCCCGCTGTTTCTCGCCCTCTGTTTCAGCCCCGCTGATTCAGCCCCTCTGTTTCAGCCCCTCTGAATCAGCCCCTCTGATTCAGCCCCTCTGTTTCAGCCCCTCTGTTTCTCGCCCTCTGTTTCAGCCCCTCTGATTCTCGCCCTCTGTTTCAGCCCCTCTGTTTCTCGCCCTCTGTTTTAGCACCTCTGATTCAGCCCCTCTGTTTTAGCCCCTCTGATTCAGCCCCTCTGATTCAGCCCCTCTGTTTCTCGCCCTCTGTTTCAGCCCCTTTGTTTAAGCCCCTCTGTTCCTCGGCCTCTGTTTCAGCCCCTCTGTTTCAGCCCCTCTGTTTCAGACCCTCTGTTTCAGCCCCTCAGTTTCAGCGCCTCTGTTTCTCGCCCTCTGTTTCAGCCCCTCTGTTTCTCGCCCTCTGTTTCAGCCCCTCTGATTCAGCCCCTCTGTTTCAGCCCCTCTGTTTCTCCCCCTCTGTTCCAGCCCCTCTGTTTCAGCCCCTCTGTTTCAGCCACTCTGTTTCAGCCCCTCTCATTCAGCCCCTCTGTTTCAGCCCCTCTGTTTCTCGCCCTCTGTTTCAGCCCCTCTGTTTCAGCCCGTCTGTTTCACCCACTCTGTTTCTCGCCCTCTGTTTCAGCCCCTCTGTTTCTCACCCTCTGTTTCAGCCCGTCTGATTCAGCCCCTCTGTTTCTCGCCGTCTGTTTCAGCCCCTCTGTTTCTCGCCCTCTGTTTCAGCCCCTCTGTTTCTCGCCCTCTGTTTCAGCCCCTCTGTTTCTGCCCCTCTGATTCAGCCTCTCTGTTTCTCGCCCTCTGTTTCAGCCCCTCTGTTTCTCGCCCTCTGTTTCAGCCCCTCTGTTTCAACCCGTCTGTTTCACCCACTCTGTTTCTCGCCCTCTGTTTCAGCCCCTCTGTTTCTCACCCTCTGTTTCAGCCCCTCTGATTCAGCCCCTCTGTTTCTGCCCCTATGATTCAGCCCCTCTGTTTCAGCCCCTCTGTTTCAGCCCCTCTGTTTCTCGCCCTCTATTTCTCACCCTCTGTTTCTCGCCCTCTGTTTCAGCCCCTCTGTTTTTCGCCCTCTGTTTCAGCCCCTCTGTTTCTCCACCTCTGTTTCAGGCTCTCTGTTTCAGCCCGTCTGTTTCAGCCCCTCTGTTTCAGCCCCTCTGTTTCTCGCCCTCTGTTTCTCGCCCTCTGTTTCAGCCCCTCTGTTTCAGCCCCTCTGATTCAGCCCCTCTGATTCAGACCCTCGGTTTCTCGCCATCTGTTTCAGCCCCTCTGTTTCAGCCCCTCTGATTCAGCCCCTCTGATTCAGACCCTCGGTTTCTCGCCATCTGTTTCAGCCCCTCTGTTTCAGCCCCTCTGTTTCAGCTCCTCTGTTTCAGCCCCTCTGTTTCTCGCCCTCTGTTTCAGCCCCTCTGTTTCAGCCCCTCTGTTTCAGCCCCTCTGTTTCTCGCCCTCTGTTTCAGCCGCTCTGTTTCACGCCCTCTGTTTCAGCCCCTCTGTTTCCGCCCCTCTGTTTCAGCCCCTCTGTTTCTCGCCCTCTGTTTCAGCCCCTCTGTTTCAGCCCCTCTGTTTCAGCCCTTCTGTTTCAGCCCCTCTGTTTCTCGCCCTCTGTTTCAGACCCCTCTGTTCTCGCCCTCTGTTCAGCCCCTATGTTTCTCGCCCTCTGTTTCAGCCCCTCTGTTTCTCGCCCTCTGTTTCAGCCCCTCTGTTTCAGCCCCTCTGTTTCTCGCCCTCTGTTTCTGCCCCTCTGTTTCTCACCCTCTGTTCAGCCCCGCTGATTCAGCCCCTCTGTTTCAGCCCCTCTGAATCAGCCCCTCTGATTCAGCCCCTCTGTTTCAGCCCCTCTGCTTCAGCCCCTCTGTTTCTCGCCCTCTGTTTCAGCCCATCTGATTCTCGCCCTCTGTTTCAGCCCTTCTGATTCTCGCCCTCTGTTTCAGCCACTCTGATTCAGCCCCTCTGTTTCAGCCCCTCTGATTCATCCCCTCTGATTCAGCCCCTCTGATTCAGCCCCTCTGTTTCTCGCCACCTGTTTCAGCCCCTCTGTTTCAGCCCCTCTGTTTCAGCGCCTCTGTTTCTCGCCTCTCTCTGTTTCAGCCCCTCTGTTTCTCGCCCTCTGTTTCAGCCCCTCTGATTCAGCCCCTCTGTTTCAGCCCCTATGTTTCTCCCCCTCTGTTCCAGCCCCTCTGTTTCAGCCCCTCTGTTTCAGCCACTCTGTTTCAGCCCCTCTGTTTCAGCCCCGCTGTTTCAGCCCCTCTGTTTCTCGCCCTCTGTTTCAGCCCCTCTGTTTCTCGCCCTCTGTTTCAGCCCCTCTGTTTCTCACCCTCTGTTTCAGCCCCTCTGATTCAGCCCCTCTGTTTCTCGCCCTCTGTTTCAGCCCCTCTTTTTGTCGCCCTCTGTTTCAGCCCCTATGTTTCAGCCCCTCTGTTTCAGCCTCTCTGTTTCTCGCCCTCTGTTTCAGCCCCCCTGTTTCTCACCCTCTGTTTCAGCCCCTCTTATTCAGCCGCTCTGCTTCTCGCCCTCTGTTTCAGCCCTCTGTTTCTCGCCCTCTATTTCAGCCCCTCTGTTTCAGCCCCTCTGTTTCAGCCCCTCTGTTTCTCGCCCTCTGTTTCAGCCCCTCTGTTTCTCGCCCTCTGTTTCAGCCCCTCTGTTTCAGCCCGTCTGTTTCAGCCACTCTGTTTCTCGCCCTCTGTTTCAGCCCCTCTGTTTCTCACCCTCTGTTTCAGCCCCTCTGATTCAGCCCCTCTGTTTCTCGCCCTCTGTTTCAGCCCCTCTGTTTCTCGCCCTCTGTTTCAGCCCCTCTGTTTCTCGCCCTCTGTTTCAGCCACTCTGTTTCTCGCCCTCTGTTTCAGGCCCTCTGTTTCACGCCCTCTGTTTCAGCCACTCTGATTCAGCCCCTCTGTTTCAGCCCAACTGATTCAGCCCCTCTGTTTCAGCCCCTCTGTTTCAGCCCCTCTGTTTCAGCCCCTCTGTTTCTCGTTCTCTGTTTCTCGCCCTCTGTTTCAGCCACTCTGTTTCTCGCCCTCTGTTTCAGGCCCTCTGTTTCTCGCACTCTGTTTCAGCCACTCTGATTCAGCCCCTCTGTTTCAGCCCAACTGATTCAGCCCCTCTGTTTCAGCCCCTCTGTTTCAGCCCCTCTGTTTCAGCCCCTTTGTTTCTCGCCCTCTGTTTCAGCCCCTCTGTTTCAGCCCCTCTGTTTCAGCCACTCTGTTTCTCGCCCTCTGTTTCAGGCCCTCTGTTTCTCGCCCTCTGTTTCAGCCACTCTGATTCAGCCCCACTGTTTCAGCCCAACTGATTCAGCCCCTCTGTTTCAGCCCCTCTGTTTCAGCCCCTCTGTTTCAGCCCCTCTGTTTCTCGCCCTCTGTTTCTCGCCCGCTGTTTCAGCCCCTTTGTTTCTCGCCCTCTGTTTCAGCCCCACTGTTTCAGCCCCTCTGATTCAGCCCCTCTGATTCAGCCCCTCTGTTTCTCGCCCTCTGTTTCAGCCCCTCTGTTTCAGCCCCTCTGTTTCAGCCCCTCTGTTTCTCGCCCTCTGTTTCAGCCCCTCTGTTTCTCGCACTCTGTTTCAGCCCCTCTGTTTCTCGCCCTCTGTTTCAGCCCCTATGTTTCTCGCCCTCTGTTTCAGCCCCTCTGTTTCAGCTCCTCTGTTTCTCGCCCTCTGTTTCTGCCCCTCTGTTTCTCGCACTCTGTTTCAGCCCCGCTGTTTCTCGCCCTCTGTTTCAGCCCCGCTGATTCAGCCACTCTGTTTCAGCCCCTCTGAATCAGCCCCTCTGATTCAGCCCCTCTGTTTCAGCCCCTCTGTTTCTCGCCCTCTGTTTCAGCCCCTCTGATTCTCACCCTCTGTTTCAGCCCCTCTGTTTCTCGCCCTCTGTTTTAGCACCTCTGATTCAGCCCCTCTGTTTTAGCCCCTCTGATTCAGCCCCTCTGATTCAGCCCCTCTGTTTCTCGCCCTCTGTTTCAGCCCCTTTGTTTAAGCCCCTCTGTTCCTCGGCCTCTGTTTCAGCCCCTCTGTTTCAGCCCCTCTGTTTCAGACCCTCTGTTTCAGCCCCTCAGTTTCAGCGCCTCTGTTTCTCGCCCTCTGTTTCAGCCCCTCTGTTTCTCGCCCTCTGTTTCAGCCCCTCTGATTCAGCCCCTCTGTTTCAGCCCCTCTGTTTCAGCCCCTGTTTCTCGCCCTCTGTTTCAGCCCCTCTGTTTCTCGCCCTCTGTTTCAGCCCCTCTGTTTCAGCCCGTCTGTTTCAGCCACTCTGTTTCTCGCCCTCTGTTTCAGCCCCTCTGTTTCTCACCCTCTGTTTCAGCCCCTCTGATTCAGCCCCTCTGTTTCTCGCCCTCTGTTTCAGCCCCCCTGTTTCTCGCCCTCTGTTTCAGCCCCTCTGTTTCAGCCCCTCTGTTTCAGCCCCTCTGTTTCTCGCCCTCTGTTTCAGCCACTCTGTTTCTCGCCCTCTGTTTCAGGCCCTCTGTTTCTCGCCCTCTGTTTCAGCCACTCTGATTCAGCCCCTCTGTTTCAGCCCAACTGATTCAGCCCCTCTGTTTCAGCCCCTCTGTTTCAGCCCCTCTGTTTCAGCCCCTCTGTTTCTCGTTCTCTGTTTCTCGCCCTCTGTTTCAGCCACTCTGTTTCTCGCCCTCTGTTTCAGGCCCTCTGTTTCTCGCCCTCTGTTTCAGCCACTCTGATTCAGCCCCTCTGTTTCAGCCCAACTGATTCAGCCCCTCTGTTTCAGCCCCTCTGTTTCAGCCCCTCTGTTTCAGCCCCTTTGTTTCTCGCCCTCTGTTTCAGCCCCTCTGTTTCAGCCCCTCTGTTTCAGCCACTCTGTTTCTCGCCCTCTGTTTCAGGCCCTCTATTTCTCGCCCTCTGTTTCAGCCACTCTGATTCAGCCCCACTGTTTCAGCCCAACTGATTCAGCCCCTTTGTTTCAGCCCCTCTGTTTCAGCCCCTCTGTTTCAGCCCCTCTGTTTCTCGCCCTCTGTTTCTCGCCCGCTGTTTCAGCCCCTTTGTTTCTCGCCCTCTGTTTCAGCCCCAATGTTTCAGCCCCTCTGATTCAGCCCCTCTGATTCAGCCCCTCTGTTTCTCGCCCTCTGTTTCAGCCCCTCTGTTTCAGCCCCTCTGTTTCAGCCCCTCTGTTTCTCGCCCTCTGTTTCAGCCCCTCTGTTTCTCGCACTCTGTTTCAGCCCCTCTGTTTCTCGCCCTCTGTTTCAGCCCCTCTGTTTCTCGCCCTCTGTTTCAGCCCCTCTGTTTCAGCTCCTCTGTTTCTCGCCCTCTGTTTCTGCCCCTCTGTTTCTCGCACTCTGTTTCAGCCCCGCTGTTTCTCGCCCTCTGTTTCAGCCCCGCTGATTCAGCCCCTCTGTTTCAGCCCCTCTGAATCAGCCCCTCTGATTCAGCCCCTCTGTTTCAGCCCCTCTGTTTCTCGCCCTCTGTTTCAGCCCCTCTGATTCTCGCCCTCTGTTTCAGCCCCTCTGTTTCTCGCCCTCTGTTTTAGCACCTCTGATTCAGCCCCTCTGTTTTAGCCCCTCTGATTCAGCCCCTCTGATTCAGCCCCTCTGTTTCTCGCCCTCTGTTTCAGCCCCTTTGTTTAAGCCCCTCTGTTCCTCGGCCTCTGTTTCAGCCCCTCTGTTTCAGCCCCTCTGTTTCAGCCCCTCTGTTTCAGCCCCTCAGTTTCAGCGCCTCTGTTTCTTGCCCTCTGTTTCAGCCCCTCTGTTTCTCGCCCTCTGTTTCAGCCCCTCTGATTCAGCCCCTCTGTTTCAGCCCCTCTGTTTCTCCCCCTCTGTTCCAGCCCCTCTGTTTCAGCCCCTCTGTTTCAGCCACTCTGTTTCAGCCCCTCTCATTCAGCCCCTCTGTTTCAGCCCCTCTGTTTCTCGCCCTCTGTTTCAGCCCCTCTGTTTCAGCCCGTCTGTTTCACCCACTCTGTTTCTCGCCCTCTGTTTCAGCCCCTCTGTTTCTCACCCTCTGTTTCAGCCCGTCTGATTCAGCCCCTCTGTTTCTCGCCCTCTGTTTCAGCCCCTCTGTTTCTCGTCCTCTGTTTCAGCCCCTCTGTTTCTCGCCCTCTGTTTCAGCCCCTCTGTTTCTGCCCCTCTGATTCAGCCTCTCTGTTTCTCGCCCTCTGTTTCAGCCCCTCTGTTTCTCGCCCTCTGTTTCAGCCCCTCTGTTTCAACCCGTCTGTTTCACCCACTCTGTTTCTCGCCCTCTGTTTCAGCCCCTCTGTTTCTCACCCTCTGTTTCAGCCCCTCTGATTCAGCCCCTCTGTTTCAGCCCCTATGATTCAGCCCCTCTGTTTCAGCCCCTCTGTTTCAGCCCCTCTGTTTCTCGCCCTCTATTTCTCACCCTCTGTTTCTCGCCCTCTGTTTCAGCCCCTCTGTTTTTCGCCCTCTGTTTCAGCCCCTCTGTTTCTCGACCTCTGTTTCAGGCTCTCTGTTTCAGCCCGTCTGTTTCAGCCCCTCTGTTTCAGCCCCTCTGTTTCTCGCCCTCTGTTTCTCGCCCGCTGTTTCAGCCCATTTGTTTCTCGCCCTCTGTTTCAGCCCCTCTGTTTCAGCCCCTCTGATTCAGCCCCTCTGATTCAGACCCTCGGTTTCTCGCCATCTGTTTCAGCCCCTCTGTTTCAGCCCCTCTGTTTCAGCCCAACTGATTCAGCCCCTCTGTTTCAGCCCCTCTGTTTCAGCCCCTCTGTTTCAGCCCCTCTGTTTCTCGTTCTCTGTTTCTCGCCCTCTGTTTCAGCCACTCTGTTTCTCGCCCTCTGTTTCAGGCCCTCTGTTTCTCGCCCTCTGTTTCAGCCACTCTGATTCAGCCCCTCTGTTTCAGCCCAACTGATTCAGCCCCTCTGTTTCAGCCCCTCTGTTTCAGCCCCTCTGTTTCAGCCCCTTTGTTTCTCGCCCTCTGTTTCAGCCCCTCTGTTTCAGCCCCTCTGTTTCAGCCACTCTGTTTCTCGCCCTCTGTTTCAGGCCCTCTATTTCAGCCCCTCTGTTTCAGCCCCTCTGTTTCTCGCCCTCTGTTTCTCGCCCGCTGTTTCAGCCCCTTTGTTTCTCGCCCTCTGTTTCAGCCCCACTGTTTCAGCCCCTCTGATTCAGCCCCTCTGATTCAGCCCCTCTGTTTCTCGCCCTCTGTTTCAGCCCCTCTGTTTCAGCCCCTCTGTTTCAGCCCCTCTGTTTCTCGCCCTCTGTTTCAGCCCCTCTGTTTCTCGCACTCTGTTTCAGCCCCTCTGTTTCTCGCCCTCTGTTTCAGCCCCTCTGTTTCTCGCCCTCTGTTTCAGCCCCTCTGTTTCAGCTCCTCTGTTTCTCGCCCTCTGTTTCTGCCCCTCTGTTTCTCGCACTCTGTTTCAGCCCCGCTGTTTCTCGCCCTCTGTTTCAGCCCCGCTGATTCAGCCCCTCTGTTTCAGCCCCTCTGAATCAGCCCCTCTAATTCAGCCCCTCTGTTTCAGCCCCTCTGTTTCTCGCCCTCTGTTTCAGCCCCTCTGATTCTCGCCCTCTGTTTCAGCCCCTCTGTTTCTCGCCCTCTGTTTTAGCACCTCTGATTCAGCCCCTCTGTTTTAGCCCCTCTGATTCAGCCCCTCTGTTTCTCGCCCTCTGTTTCAGCCCCTTTGTTTAAGCCCCTGTGTTCCTCGGCCTCTGTTTCAGCCCCTCTGTTTCAGCCCCTCTGTTTCAGACCCTCTGTTTCAGCCCCTCAGTTTCAGCGCCTCTGTTTCTCGCCCTCTGTTTCAGCCCCTCTGTTTCTCGCCCTCTGTTTCAGCCCCTCTGATTCAGCCCCTCTGTTTCAGCCCCTCTGTTTCTCCCCCTCTGTTCCAGCCCCTCTGTTTCAGCCCCTCTGTTTCAGCCACTCTTTTTCAGCCCCTCTCATTCAGCCCCTCTGTTTCAGCCGCTCTGTTTCTCGCCCTCTGTTTCAGCCCCTCTGTTTCAGCCCCTCTGTTTCAGACCCTCTGTTTCAGCCCCTCAGTTTCAGCGCCTCTGTTTCTCGCCCTCTGTTTCAGCCCCTCTGTTTCTCGCCCTCTGTTTCAGCCCCTCTGATTCAGCCCCTCTGTTTCAGCCCCTCTGTTTCTCCCCCTCTGTTCCAGCCCCTCTGTTTCAGCCCCTCTGTTTCAGCCACTCTTTTTCAGCCCCTCTCATTCAGCCCCTCTGTTTCAGCCCCTCTGTTTCTCGCCCTCTGTTTCAGCCCCTCTGTTTCAGCCCGTCTGTTTCACCCACTCTGTTTCTCGCCCTCTGTTTCAGCCCCTCTGTTTCTCACCCTCTGTTTCAGCCCGTCTGATTCAGCCCCTCTGTTTCTCGCCCTCTGTTTCAGCCCCTCTGTTTCTCGCCCTCTGTTTCAGCCCCTCTGTTTCTCGCCCTCTGTTTCAGCCCCTCTGTTTCTGCCCCTCTGATTCAGCCTCTCTGTTTCTCGCCCTCTGTTTCAGCCCCTCTGTTTCTCGCCCTCTGTTTCAGCCCCTCTGTTTCTCGCCCTCTGTTTCAGGCCCTCTATTTCTCGCCCTCTGTTTCAGCCACTCTGATTCAGCCCCACTGTTTCAGCCCAACTGATTCAGCCCCTTTGTTTCAGCCCCTCTGTTTCAGCCCCTCTGTTTCAGCCCCTCTGTTTCTCGCCCTCTGTTTCTCGCCCGCTGTTTCAGCCCCTTTGTTTCTCGCCCTCTGTTTCAGCCCCACTGTTTCAGCCCCTCTGATTCAGCCCCTCTGATTCAGCCCCTCTGTTTCTCGCCCTCTGTTTCAGCCCCTCTGTTTCAGCCCCTCTGTTTCAGCCCCTCTGTTTCTCGCCCTCTGTTTCAGCCCCTCTGTTTCTCGCACTCTGTTTCAGCCCCTCTGTTTCTCGCCCTCTGTTTCAGCCCCTCTGTTTCTCGCCCTCTGTTTCAGCCCCTCTGTTTCAGCTCCTCTGTTTCTCGCCCTCTGTTTCTGCCCCTCTGTTTCTCGCACTCTGTTTCAGCCCCGCTGTTTCTCGCCCTCTGTTTCAGCCCCGCTGATTCAGCCCCTCTGTTTCAGCCCCTCTGAATCAGCCCCTCTGATTCAGCCCCTCTGTTTCAGCCCCTCTGTTTCTCGCCCTCTGTTTCAGCCCCTCTGATTCTCGCCCTCTGTTTCAGCCCCTCTGTTTCTCGCCCTCTGTTTTAGCACCTCTGATTCAGCCCCTCTGTTTTAGCCCCTCTGATTCAGCCCCTCTGATTCAGCCCCTCTGTTTCTCGCCCTCTGTTTCAGCCCCTTTGTTTAAGCCCCTCTGTTCCTCGGCCTCTGTTTCAGCCCCTCTGTTTCAGCCCCTCTGTTTCAGCCCCTCTGTTTCAGCCCCTCAGTTTCAGCGCCTCTGTTTCTTGCCCTCTGTTTCAGCCCCTCTGTTTCTCGCCCTCTGTTTCAGCCCCTCTGATTCAGCCCCTCTGTTTCAGCCCCTCTGTTTCTCCCCCTCTGTTCCAGCCCCTCTGTTTCAGCCCCTCTGTTTCAGCCACTCTGTTTCAGCCCCTCTCATTCAGCCCCTCTGTTTCAGCCCCTCTGTTTCTCGCCCTCTGTTTCAGCCCCTCTGTTTCAGCCCGTCTGTTTCACCCACTCTGTTTCTCGCCCTCTGTTTCAGCCCCTCTGTTTCTCACCCTCTGTTTCAGCCCGTCTGATTCAGCCCCTCTGTTTCTCGCCCTCTGTTTCAGCCCCTCTGTTTCTCGTCCTCTGTTTCAGCCCCTCTGTTTCTCGCCCTCTGTTTCAGCCCCTCTGTTTCTGCCCCTCTGATTCAGCCTCTCTGTTTCTCGCCCTCTGTTTCAGCCCCTCTGTTTCTCGCCCTCTGTTTCAGCCCCTCTGTTTCAACCCGTCTGTTTCACCCACTCTGTTTCTCGCCCTCTGTTTCAGCCCCTCTGTTTCTCACCCTCTGTTTCAGCCCCTCTGATTCAGCCCCTCTGTTTCAGCCCCTATGATTCAGCCCCTCTGTTTCAGCCCCTCTGTTTCAGCCCCTCTGTTTCTCGCCCTCTATTTCTCACCC
The DNA here is from genome assembly GCF_047496795.1 of Chiloscyllium punctatum. Classification (NCBI taxonomy): domain Eukaryota; kingdom Metazoa; phylum Chordata; class Chondrichthyes; order Orectolobiformes; family Hemiscylliidae; genus Chiloscyllium; species Chiloscyllium punctatum. Next base: position 2,267,125 of record NW_027309792.1, on the reverse strand, counting down.
TCTGTTTCTCGCCCTCTGTTTCAGCCCCTCTGTTTTTCGCCCTCTGTTTCAGCCCCTCTGTTTCTCGACCTCTGTTTCAGGCTCTCTGTTTCAGCCCGTCTGTTTCAGCCCCTCTGTTTCAGCCCCTCTGTTTCTCGCCCTCTGTTTCTCGCCCGCTGTTTCAGCCCATTTGTTTCTCGCCCTCTGTTTCAGCCCCTCTGTTTCAGCCCCTCTGATTCAGCCCCTCTGATTCAGACCCTCGGTTTCTCGCCATCTGTTTCAGCCCCTCTGTTTCAGCCCCTCTGTTTCAGCCCAACTGATTCAGCCCCTCTGTTTCAGCCCCTCTGTTTCAGCCCCTCTGTTTCAGCCCCTCTGTTTCTCGTTCTCTGTTTCTCGCCCTCTGTTTCAGCCACTCTGTTTCTCGCCCTCTGTTTCAGGCCCTCTGTTTCTCGCCCTCTGTTTCAGCCACTCTGATTCAGCCCCTCTGTTTCAGCCCAACTGATTCAGCCCCTCTGTTTCAGCCCCTCTGTTTCAGCCCCTCTGTTTCAGCCCCTTTGTTTCTCGCCCTCTGTTTCAGCCCCTCTGTTTCAGCCCCTCTGTTTCAGCCACTCTGTTTCTCGCCCTCTGTTTCAGGCCCTCTATTTCAGCCCCTCTGTTTCAGCCCCTCTGTTTCTCGCCCTCTGTTTCTCGCCCGCTGTTTCAGCCCCTTTGTTTCTCGCCCTCTGTTTCAGCCCCACTGTTTCAGCCCCTCTGATTCAGCCCCTCTGATTCAGCCCCTCTGTTTCTCGCCCTCTGTTTCAGCCCCTCTGTTTCAGCCCCTCTGTTTCAGCCCCTCTGTTTCTCGCCCTCTGTTTCAGCCCCTCTGTTTCTCGCACTCTGTTTCAGCCCCTCTGTTTCTCGCCCTCTGTTTCAGCCCCTCTGTTTCTCGCCCTCTGTTTCAGCCCCTCTGTTTCAGCTCCTCTGTTTCTCGCCCTCTGTTTCTGCCCCTCTGTTTCTCGCACTCTGTTTCAGCCCCGCTGTTTCTCGCCCTCTGTTTCAGCCCCGCTGATTCAGCCCCTCTGTTTCAGCCCCTCTGAATCAGCCCCTCTAATTCAGCCCCTCTGTTTCAGCCCCTCTGTTTCTCGCCCTCTGTTTCAGCCCCTCTGATTCTCGCCCTCTGTTTCAGCCCCTCTGTTTCTCGCCCTCTGTTTTAGCACCTCTGATTCAGCCCCTCTGTTTTAGCCCCTCTGATTCAGCCCCTCTGTTTCTCGCCCTCTGTTTCAGCCCCTTTGTTTAAGCCCCTGTGTTCCTCGGCCTCTGTTTCAGCCCCTCTGTTTCAGCCCCTCTGTTTCAGACCCTCTGTTTCAGCCCCTCAGTTTCAGCGCCTCTGTTTCTCGCCCTCTGTTTCAGCCCCTCTGTTTCTCGCCCTCTGTTTCAGCCCCTCTGATTCAGCCCCTCTGTTTCAGCCCCTCTGTTTCTCCCCCTCTGTTCCAGCCCCTCTGTTTCAGCCCCTCTGTTTCAGCCACTCTTTTTCAGCCCCTCTCATTCAGCCCCTCTGTTTCAGCCGCTCTGTTTCTCGCCCTCTGTTTCAGCCCCTCTGTTTCAGCCCCTCTGTTTCAGACCCTCTGTTTCAGCCCCTCAGTTTCAGCGCCTCTGTTTCTCGCCCTCTGTTTCAGCCCCTCTGTTTCTCGCCCTCTGTTTCAGCCCCTCTGATTCAGCCCCTCTGTTTCAGCCCCTCTGTTTCTCCCCCTCTGTTCCAGCCCCTCTGTTTCAGCCCCTCTGTTTCAGCCACTCTTTTTCAGCCCCTCTCATTCAGCCCCTCTGTTTCAGCCCCTCTGTTTCTCGCCCTCTGTTTCAGCCCCTCTGTTTCAGCCCGTCTGTTTCACCCACTCTGTTTCTCGCCCTCTGTTTCAGCCCCTCTGTTTCTCACCCTCTGTTTCAGCCCGTCTGATTCAGCCCCTCTGTTTCTCGCCCTCTGTTTCAGCCCCTCTGTTTCTCGCCCTCTGTTTCAGCCCCTCTGTTTCTCGCCCTCTGTTTCAGCCCCTCTGTTTCTGCCCCTCTGATTCAGCCTCTCTGTTTCTCGCCCTCTGTTTCAGCCCCTCTGTTTCTCGCCCTCTGTTTCAGCCCCTCTGTTTCAACCCGTCTGTTTCACCCACTCTGTTTCTCGCCCTCTGTTTCAGCCCCTCTGTTTCTCACCCTCTGTTTCAGCCCCTCTGATTCAGCCCCTCTGTTTCAGCCCCTATGATTCAGCCCCTCTGTTTCAGCCCCTCTGTTTCAGCCCCTCTGTTTCTCGCCCTCTATTTCTCACCCTCTGTTTCTCGCCCTCTGTTTCAGCCCCTCTGTTTTTCGCCCTCTGTTTCAGCCCCTCTGCTTCTCGACCTCTGTTTCAGGCTCTCTGTTTCAGCCCGTCTGTTTCAGCCCCTCTGTTTCAGCCCCTCTGTTTCTCGCCCTCTGTTTCTCGCCCTCTGTTTCAGCCCCTCTGTTTCAGCCCCTCTGATTCAGCCCCTCTGATTCAGACCCTCGGTTTCTCGCCATCTGTTTCAGCCCCTCTGTTTCAGCCCCTCTGTTTCAGCTCCTCTGTTTCAGCCCCTCTGTTTCTCGCCCTCTGTTTCAGCCCCTCTGTTTCTCGCCCTCTGTTTCAGCCCCTCTGTTTCTCGCCCTCTGTTTCAGCCCCTCTGTTTCAGCCCCTCTGTTTCTCGTTCTCTGTTTCTCGCCCTCTGTTTCAGCCGCTCTGTTTCTCGCCCTCTGTTTCAGCCCCTCTGTTTCAGCCCCTCTGTTTCAGCCCCTCTGTTTCTCGCCCTCTGTTTCAGCCCCTCTGTTTCAGCCCCTCTGTTTCAGCCCCTCTGTTTCAGCCCCTCTGTTTCTCGCCCTCTGTTTCAGACCCCTCTGTTTCTCGCCCTCTGTTCAGCCCCTATGTTTCTCGACCTCTGTTTCAGCCACTCTGTTTCTCGCCCTCTGTTTCAGCCCCTCTGTTTCAGCCCCTCTGTTTCTCGCCCTCTGTTTCTGCCCCTCTGTTTCTCACCCTCTGTTTTAGCCCCGCTGATTCAGCCCCTCTGTTTCAGCCCCTCTGAATCAGCCCCTCTGATTCAGCCCCTCTGTTTCTCGCCCTCTGTTTCAGCCCCTCTGTTTCAGCCCCTCTGTTTCAGCCCCTCTGTTTCTCGCCCTCTGTTTCAGCCCCTCTGTTTCTCGCACTCTGTTTCAGCCCCTCTGTTTCTCGCCCTCTGTTTCAGCCCCTATGTTTCTCGCCCTCTGTTTCAGCCCCTCTGTTTCAGCTCCTCTGTTTCTCGCCCTCTGTTTCTGCCCCTCTGTTTCTCGCACTCTGTTTCAGCCCCGCTGTTTCTCGCCCTCTGTTTCAGCCCCGCTGATTCAGCCCCTCTGTTTCAGCCCCTCTGAATCAGCCCCTCTGATTCAGCCCCTCTGTTTCAGCCCCTCTGTTTCTCGCCCTCTGTTTCAGCCCCTCTGATTCTCGCCCTCTGTTTCAGCCCCTCTGTTTCTCGCCCTCTGTTTTAGCACCTCTGATTCAGCCCCTCTGTTTTAGCCCCTCTGATTCAGCCCCTCTGATTCAGCCCCTCTGTTTCTCGCCCTCTGTTTCAGCCCCTTTGTTTAAGCCCCTCTGTTCCTCGGCCTCTGTTTCAGCCCCTCTGTTTCAGCCCCTCTGTTTCAGACCCTCTGTTTCAGCCCCTCAGTTTCAGCGCCTCTGTTTCTCGCCCTCTGTTTCAGCCCCTCTGTTTCTCGCCCTCTGTTTCAGCCCCTCTGATTCAGCCCCTCTGTTTCAGCCCCTCTGTTTCAGCCCCTGTTTCTCGCCCTCTGTTTCAGCCCCTCTGTTTCTCGCCCTCTGTTTCAGCCCCTCTGTTTCAGCCCGTCTGTTTCAGCCACTCTGTTTCTCGCCCTCTGTTTCAGCCCCTCTGTTTCTCACCCTCTGTTTCAGCCCCTCTGATTCAGCCCCTCTGTTTCTCGCCCTCTGTTTCAGCCCCTCTGTTTCTCGCCCTCTGTTTCAGCCCCTCTGTTTCAGCCCCTCTGTTTCAGCCCCTCTGTTTCAGCCCCTCTGTTTCTCGCCCTCTGTTTCAGCCCCTCTGTTTCAGGCCCTCTGTTTCTCGCCCTCTGTTTCAGCCACTCTGATTCAGCCCCTCTGTTTCAGCCCAACTGATTCAGCCCCTCTGTTTCAGCCCCTCTGTTTCAGCCCCTCTGTTTCAGCCCCTCTGTTTCTCGTTCTCTGTTTCTCGCCCTCTGTTTCAGCCACACTGTTTCTCGCCCTCTGTTTCAGGCCCTCTGTTTCTCGCCCTCTGTTTCAGCCACTCTGATTCAGCCCCTCTGTTTCAGCCCAACTGATTCAGCCCCTCTGTTTCAGCCCCTCTGTTTCAGCCCCTCTGTTTCAGCCCCTTTGTTTCTCGCCCTCTGTTTCAGCCCCTCTGTTTCAGCCACTCTGTTTCTCGCCCTCTGTTTCAGGCCCTCTATTTCTCGCCCTCTGTTTCAGCCACTCTGATTCAGCCCCACTGTTTCAGCCCAACTGATTCAGCCCCTCTGTTTCAGCCCCTCTGTTTCAGCCCCTCTGATTCAGCCCCTCTGTTTCTCGCCCTCTGTTTCAGCCCCTCTGTTTCAGCCCCTCTGTTTCAGCCCCTCTGTTTCTCGCCCTCTGTTTCAGCCCCTCTGTTTCTCGCACTCTGTTTCAGCCCCTCTGTTTCTCGCCCTCTGTTTCAGCCCCTCTGTTTCTCGCCCTCTGTTTCAGCCCCTCTGTTTCAGCTCCTCTGTTTCTCGCCCTCTGTTTCTGCCCCTCTGTTTCTCGCACTCTGTTTCAGCCCCGCTGTTTCTCGCCCTCTGTTTCAGCCCCGCTGATTCAGCCCCTCTGTTTCAGCCCCTCTGAATCAGCCCCTCTGTTTCAGCCCCTCTGTTTCAGCCCCTCTGTTTCTCGCCCTCTGTTTCAGCCCCTCTGATTCTCGCCCTCTGTTTCAGCCCCTCTGTTTCTCGCCCTCTGTTTTAGCACCTCTGATTCAGCCCCTCTGTTTTAGCCCCTCTGATTCAGCCCCTCTGATTCAGCCCCTCTGTTTCTCGCCCTCTGTTTCAGCCCCTTTGTTTAAGCCCCTCTGTTCCTCGGCCTCTGTTTCAGCCCCTCTGTTTCAGCCCCTCTGTTTCAGACCCTCTGTTTCAGCCCCTCAGTTTCAGCGCCTCTGTTTCTCGCCCTCTGTTTCAGCCCCTCTGTTTCTCGCCCTCTGTTTCAGCCCCTCTGATTCAGCCCCTCTGTTTCAGCCACTCTGTTTCTCGCCCTCTGTTTCAGGCCCTCTATTTCTCGCCCTCTGTTTCAGCCACTCTGATTCAGCCCCACTGTTTCAGCCCAACTGATTCAGCCCCTCTGTTTCAGCCCCTCTGTTTCAGCCCCTCTGATTCAGCCCCTCTGTTTCTCGCCCTCTGTTTCAGCCCCTCTGTTTCAGCCCCTCTGTTTCAGCCCCTCTGTTTCTCGCCCTCTGTTTCAGCCCCTCTGTTTCTCGCACTCTGTTTCAGCCCCTCTGTTTCATGCCCTCTGTTTCAGCCCCTCTGTTTCTCGCCCTCTGTTTCAGCCCCTCTGTTTCAGCTCCTCTGTTTCTCGCCCTCTGTTTCTGCCCCTCTGTTTCTCGCACTCTGTTTCAGCCCCGCTGTTTCTCGCCCTCTGTTTCAGCCCCGCTGATTCAGCCCCTCTGTTTCAGCCCCTCTGAATCAGCCCCTCTGTTTCAGCCCCTCTGTTTCAGCCCCTCTGTTTCTCGCCCTCTGTTTCAGCCCCTCTGATTCTCGCCCTCTGTTTCAGCCCCTCTGTTTCTCGCCCTCTGTTTTAGCACCTCTGATTCAGCCCCTCTGTTTTAGCCCCTCTGATTCAGCCCCTCTGATTCAGCCCCTCTGTTTCTCGCCCTCTGTTTCAGCCCCTTTGTTTAAGCCCCTCTGTTCCTCGGCCTCTGTTTCAGCCCCTCTGTTTCAGCCCCTCTGTTTCAGACCCTCTGTTTCAGCCCCTCAGTTTCAGCGCCTCTGTTTCTCGCCCTCTGTTTCAGCCCCTCTGTTTCTCGCCCTCTGTTTCAGCCCCTCTGATTCAGCCCCTCTGTTTCAGCCCCTCTGTTTCTCCCCCTCAGTTCCAGCCCCTCTGTTTCAGCCCCTCTGTTTCACCCACTCTGTTTCTCGCCCTCTGTTTCAGCCCCTCTGTTTCTCACCCTCTGTTTCAGCCCGTCTGATTCAGCCCCTCTGTTTCTCGCCCTCTGTTTCAGCCCCTCTGTTTCTCGCCCTCTGTTTCAGCCCCTCTGTTTCTCGCCCTCTGTTTCAGCCCCTCTGTTTCTGCCCCTCTGATTCAGCCTCTCTGTTTCTCGCCCTCTGTTTCAGCCCCTCTGTTTCTCGCCCTCTGTTTCAGCCCCTCTGTTTCAACCCGTCTGTTTCACCCACTCTGTTTCTCGCCCTCTGTTTCAGCCCCTCTGTTTCTCACCCTCTGTTTCAGCCCCTCTGATTCAGCCCCTCTGTTTCAGCCCCTATGATTCAGCCCCTCTGTTTCAGCCCCTCTGTTTCAGCCCCTCTGTTTCTCGCCCTCTATTTCTCACCCTCTGTTTCTCGCCCTCTGTTTCAGCCCCTCTGTTTTTCGCCCTCTGTTTCAGCCCCTCTGTTTCTCAACCTCTGTTTCAGGCTCTCTGTTTCAGCCCGTCTGTTTCAGCCCCTCTGTTTCAGCCCCTCTGTTTCTCGCCCTCTGTTTCTCGCCCGCTGTTTCAGCCCATTTGTTTCTCGCCCTCTGTTTCAGCCCCTCTGTTTCAGCCCCTCTGATTCAGCCCCTCTGATTCAGACCCTCGGTTTCTCGCCATCTGTTTCAGCCCCTCTGTTTCAGCCCAACTGATTCAGCCCCTCTGTTTCAGCCCCTCTGTTTCAGCCCCTCTGTTTCAGCCCCTCTGTTTCTCGTTCTCTGTTTCTCGCCCATTGTTTCAGCCACTCTGTTTCTCGCCCTCTGTTTCAGGCCCTCTGTTTCAGCCACTCTGATTCAGCCCCTCTGTTTCAGCCCAACTGATTCAGCCCCTCTCTTTCAGCCCCTCTGTTTCAGCCCCTCTGTTTCAGCCCCTTTGTTTCTCGCCCTCTGTTTCAGCCCCTCTGTTTCAGCCCCTCTGTTTCAGCCACTCTGTTTTTCGCCCTCTGTTTCAGGCCCTCTATTTCTCGCCCTCTGTTTCAGCCACTCTGATTCAGCCCCACTGTTTCAGCCCAACTGATTCAGCCCCTCTGTTTCAGCCCCTCTGTTTCAGCCCCTCTGTTTCAGCCCCTCTGTTTCTCGCCCTCTGTTTCTCGCCCGCTGTTTCAGCCCCGTTGTTTCTCGCCCTCTGTTTCAGCCCCACTGTTTCAGCCCCTCTGATTCAGCCCCTCTGATTCAGCCCCTCTGTTTCTCGCCCTCTGTTTCAGCCCCTCTGTTTCAGCCCCTCTGTTTCAGCCCCTCTGTTTCTCGCCCTCTGTTTCAGCCCCTCTGTTTCTCGCACTCTGTTTCAGCCCCTCTGTTTCTCGCCCTCTGTTTCAGCCCCTCTGTTTCTCGCCCTCTGTTTCAGCCCCTCTGTTTCAGCTCCTCTGTTTCTCGCCGTCTGTTTCTGCCCCTCTGTTTCTCGCACTCTGTTTCAGCCCCGCTGTTTCTCGCCCTCTGTTTCAGCCCCGCTGATTCAGCCCCTCTGTTTCAGCCCCTCTGAATCAGCCCCTCTGATTCAGCCCCTCTGTTTCAGCCCCTCTGTTTCTCGCCCTCTGTTTCAGCCCCTCTGATTCTCGCCCTCTGTTTCAGCCCCTCTGTTTCTCGCCCTCTGTTTTAGCACCTCTGATTCAGCCCCTCTGTTTTAGCCCCTCTGATTCAGCCCCTCTGATTCAGCCCCTCTGTTTCTCGCCCTCTGTTTCAGCCCCTTTGTTTAAGCCCCTCTGTTCCTCGGCCTCTGTTTCAGCCCCTCTGTTTCAGCCCCTCTGTTTCAGACCCTCTGTTTCAGCCCCTCAGTTTCAGCGCCTCTGTTTCTCGCCCTCTGTTTCAGCCCCTCTGTTTCTCGCCCTCTGTTTCAGCCCCTCTGATTCAGCCCCTCTGTTTCAGCCCCTCTGTTTCTCCCCCTCTGTTCCAGCCCCTCTGTTTCAGCCCCTCTGTTTCAGCCACTCTGTTTCAGCCCCTCTCATTCAGCCCCTCTGTTTCAGCCCCTCTGTTTCTCGCCCTCTGTTTCAGCCCCTCTGTTTCAGCCCGTCTGTTTCACCCACTCTGTTTCTCGCCCTCTGTTTCAGCCCCTCTGTTTCTCACCCTCTGTTTCAGCCCGTCTGATTCAGCCCCTCTGTTTCTCGCCCTCTGTTTCAGCCCCTCTGTTTCTCGCCCTCTGTTTCAGCCCCTCTGTTTCTCGCCCTCTGTTTCAGCCCCTCTGTTTCTGCCCCTCTGATTCAGCCTCTCTGTTTCTCGCCCTCTGTTTCAGCCCCTCTGTTTCTCGCCCTCTGTTTCAGCCCCTCTGTTTCAACCCGTCTGTTTCACCCACTCTGTTTCTCGCCCTCTGTTTCAGCCCCTCTGTTTCTCACCCTCTGTTTCAGCCCCTCTGATTCAGCCCCTCTGTTTCTGCCCCTATGATTCAGCCCCTCTGTTTCAGCCCCTCTGTTTCAGCCCCTCTGTTTCTCGCCCTCTATTTCTCACCCTCTGTTTCTCGCCCTCTGTTTCAGCCCCTCTGTTTTTCGCCCTCTGTTTCAGCCCCTCTGTTTCTCGACCTCTGTTTCAGGCTCTCTGTTTCAGCCCGTCTGTTTCAGCCCCTCTGTTTCAGCCCCTCTGTTTCTCGCCCTCTGTTTCTCGCCCTCTGTTTCAGCCCCTCTGTTTCAGCCCCTCTGATTCAGCCCCTCTGATTCAGACCCTCGGTTTCTCGCCATCTGTTTCAGCCCCTCTGTTTCAGCCCCTCTGATTCAGCCCCTCTGATTCAGACCCTCGGTTTCTCGCCATCTGTTTCAGCCCCTCTGTTTCAGCCCCTCTGTTTCAGCTCCTCTGTTTCAGCCCCTCTGTTTCTCGCCCTCTGTTTCAGCCCCTCTGTTTCAGCCCCTCTGTTTCAGCCCCTCTGTTTCTCGCCCTCTGTTTCAGCCGCTCTGTTTCACGCCCTCTGTTTCAGCCCCTCTGTTTCCGCCCCTCTGTTTCAGCCCCTCTGTTTCTCGCCCTCTGTTTCAGCCCCTCTGTTTCAGCCCCTCTGTTTCAGCCCTTCTGTTTCAGCCCCTCTGTTTCTCGCCCTCTGTTTCAGACCCCTCTGTTTCTCGCCCTCTGTTCAGCCCCTATGTTTCTCGCCCTCTGTTTCAGCCCCTCTGTTTCTCGCCCTCTGTTTCAGCCCCTCTGTTTCAGCCCCTCTGTTTCTCGCCCTCTGTTTCTGCCCCTCTGTTTCTCACCCTCTGTTTCAGCCCCGCTGATTCAGCCCCTCTGTTTCAGCCCCTCTGAATCAGCCCCTCTGATTCAGCCCCTCTGTTTCAGCCCCTCTGCTTCAGCCCCTCTGTTTCTCGCCCTCTGTTTCAGCCCATCTGATTCTCGCCCTCTGTTTCAGCCCTTCTGATTCTCGCCCTCTGTTTCAGCCACTCTGATTCAGCCCCTCTGTTTCAGCCCCTCTGATTCATCCCCTCTGATTCAGCCCCTCTGATTCAGCCCCTCTGTTTCTCGCCACCTGTTTCAGCCCCTCTGTTTCAGCCCCTCTGTTTCAGCGCCTCTGTTTCTCGCCCTCTGTTTCAGCCCCTCTGTTTCTCGCCCTCTGTTTCAGCCCCTCTGATTCAGCCCCTCTGTTTCAGCCCCTATGTTTCTCCCCCTCTGTTCCAGCCCCTCTGTTTCAGCCCCTCTGTTTCAGCCACTCTGTTTCAGCCCCTCTGTTTCAGCCCCGCTGTTTCAGCCCCTCTGTTTCTCGCCCTCTGTTTCAGCCCCTCTGTTTCTCGCCCTCTGTTTCAGCCCCTCTGTTTCTCACCCTCTGTTTCAGCCCCTCTGATTCAGCCCCTCTGTTTCTCGCCCTCTGTTTCAGCCCCTCTTTTTGTCGCCCTCTGTTTCAGCCCCTATGTTTCAGCCCCTCTGTTTCAGCCTCTCTGTTTCTCGCCCTCTGTTTCAGCCCCCCTGTTTCTCACCCTCTGTTTCAGCCCCTCTTATTCAGCCGCTCTGCTTCTCGCCCTCTGTTTCCGCCCTCTGTTTCTCGCCCTCTATTTCAGCCCCTCTGTTTCAGCCCCTCTGTTTCAGCCCCTCTGTTTCTCGCCCTCTGTTTCAGCCCCTCAGTTTCTCGCCCTCTGTTTCAGCCCCTCTGTTTCAGCCCGTCTGTTTCAGCCACTCTGTTTCTCGCCCTCTGTTTCAGCCCCTCTGTTTCTCACCCTCTGTTTCAGCCCCTCTGATTCAGCCCCTCTGTTTCTCGCCCTCTGTTTCAGCCCCTCTGTTTCTCGCCCTCTGTTTCAGCCCCTCTGTTTCTCGCCCTCTGTTTCAGCCACTCTGTTTCTCGCCCTCTGTTTCAGGCCCTCTGTTTCACGCCCTCTGTTTCAGCCACTCTGATTCAGCCCCTCTGTTTCAGCCCAACTGATTCAGCCCCTCTGTTTCAGCCCCTCTGTTTCAGCCCCTCTGTTTCAGCCCCTCTGTTTCTCGTTCTCTGTTTCTCGCCCTCTGTTTCAGCCACTCTGTTTCTCGCCCTCTGTTTCAGGCCCTCTGTTTCTCGCACTCTGTTTCAGCCACTCTGATTCAGCCCCTCTGTTTCAGCCCAACTGATTCAGCCCCTCTGTTTCAGCCCCTCTGTTTCAGCCCCTCTGTTTCAGCCCCTTTGTTTCTCGCCCTCTGTTTCAGCCCCTCTGTTTCAGCCCCTCTGTTTCAGCCACTCTGTTTCTCGCCCTCTGTTTCAGGCCCTCTGTTTCTCGCCCTCTGTTTCAGCCACTCTGATTCAGCCCCACTGTTTCAGCCCAACTGATTCAGCCCCTCTGTTTCAGCCCCTCTGTTTCAGCCCCTCTGTTTCAGCCCCTCTGTTTCTCGCCCTCTGTTTCTCGCCCGCTGTTTCAGCCCCTTTGTTTCTCGCCCTCTGTTTCAGCCCCACTGTTTCAGCCCCTCTGATTCAGCCCCTCTGATTCAGCCCCTCTGTTTCTCGCCCTCTGTTTCAGCCCCTCTGTTTCAGCCCCTCTGTTTCAGCCCCTCTGTTTCTCGCCCTCTGTTTCAGCCCCTCTGTTTCTCGCACTCTGTTTCAGCCCCTCTGTTTCTCGCCCTCTGTTTCAGCCCCTATGTTTCTCGCCCTCTGTTTCAGCCCCTCTGTTTCAGCTCCTCTGTTTCTCGCCCTCTGTTTCTGCCCCTCTGTTTCTCGCACTCTGTTTCAGCCCCGCTGTTTCTCGCCCTCTGTTTCAGCCCCGCTGATTCAGCCACTCTGTTTCAGCCCCTCTGAATCAGCCCCTCTGATTCAGCCCCTCTGTTTCAGCCCCTCTGTTTCTCGCCCTCTGTTTCAGCCCCTCTGATTCTCACCCTCTGTTTCAGCCCCTCTGTTTCTCGCCCTCTGTTTTAGCACCTCTGATTCAGCCCCTCTGTTTTAGCCCCTCTGATTCAGCCCCTCTGATTCAGCCCCTCTGTTTCTCGCCCTCTGTTTCAGCCCCTTTGTTTAAGCCCCTCTGTTCCTCGGCCTCTGTTTCAGCCCCTCTGTTTCAGCCCCTCTGTTTCAGACCCTCTGTTTCAGCCCCTCAGTTTCAGCGCCTCTGTTTCTCGCCCTCTGTTTCAGCCCCTCTGTTTCTCGCCCTCTGTTTCAGCCCCTCTGATTCAGCCCCTCTGTTTCAGCCCCTCTGTTTCAGCCCCTGTTTCTCGCCCTCTGTTTCAGCCCCTCTGTTTCTCGCCCTCTGTTTCAGCCCCTCTGTTTCAGCCCGTCTGTTTCAGCCACTCTGTTTCTCGCCCTCTGTTTCAGCCCCTCTGTTTCTCACCCTCTGTTTCAGCCCCTCTGATTCAGCCCCTCTGTTTCTCGCCCTCTGTTTCAGCCCCCCTGTTTCTCGCCCTCTGTTTCAGCCCCTCTGTTTCAGCCCCTCTGTTTCAGCCCCTCTGTTTCTCGCCCTCTGTTTCAGCCACTCTGTTTCTCGCCCTCTGTTTCAGGCCCTCTGTTTCTCGCCCTCTGTTTCAGCCACTCTGATTCAGCCCCTCTGTTTCAGCCCAACTGATTCAGCCCCTCTGTTTCAGCCCCTCTGTTTCAGCCCCTCTGTTTCAGCCCCTCTGTTTCTCGTTCTCTGTTTCTCGCCCTCTGTTTCAGCCACTCTGTTTCTCGCCCTCTGTTTCAGGCCCTCTGTTTCTCGCCCTCTGTTTCAGCCACTCTGATTCAGCCCCTCTGTTTCAGCCCAACTGATTCAGCCCCTCTGTTTCAGCCCCTCTGTTTCAGCCCCTCTGTTTCAGCCCCTTTGTTTCTCGCCCTCTGTTTCAGCCCCTCTGTTTCAGCCCCTCTGTTTCAGCCACTCTGTTTCTCGCCCTCTGTTTCAGGCCCTCTATTTCTCGCCCTCTGTTTCAGCCACTCTGATTCAGCCCCACTGTTTCAGCCCAACTGATTCAGCCCCTTTGTTTCAGCCCCTCTGTTTCAGCCCCTCTGTTTCAGCCCCTCTGTTTCTCGCCCTCTGTTTCTCGCCCGCTGTTTCAGCCCCTTTGTTTCTCGCCCTCTGTTTCAGCCCCACTGTTTCAGCCCCTCTGATTCAGCCCCTCTGATTCAGCCCCTCTGTTTCAGCCCCTCTGTTTCAGCCCCTCTGTTTCAGCCCCTCTGTTTCTCGCCCTCTGTTTCAGCCCCTCTGTTTCTCGCACTCTGTTTCAGCCCCTCTGTTTCTCGCCCTCTGTTTCAGCCCCTCTGTTTCTCGCCCTCTGTTTCAGCCCCTCTGTTTCAGCTCCTCTGTTTCTCGCCCTCTGTTTCTGCCCCTCTGTTTCTCGCACTCTGTTTCAGCCCCGCTGTTTCTCGCCCTCTGTTTCAGCCCCGCTGATTCAGCCCCTCTGTTTCAGCCCCTCTGAATCAGCCCCTCTGATTCAGCCCCTCTGTTTCAGCCCCTCTGTTTCTCGCCCTCTGTTTCAGCCCCTCTGATTCTCGCCCTCTGTTTCAGCCCCTCTGTTTCTCGCCCTCTGTTTTAGCACCTCTGATTCAGCCCCTCTGTTTTAGCCCCTCTGATTCAGCCCCTCTGATTCAGCCCCTCTGTTTCTCGCCCTCTGTTTCAGCCCCTTTGTTTAAGCCCCTCTGTTCCTCGGCCTCTGTTTCAGCCCCTCTGTTTCAGCCCCTCTGTTTCAGCCCCTCTGTTTCAGCCCCTCAGTTTCAGCGCCTCTGTTTCTTGCCCTCTGTTTCAGCCCCTCTGTTTCTCGCCCTCTGTTTCAGCCCCTCTGATTCAGCCCCTCTGTTTCAGCCCCTCTGTTTCTCCCCCTCTGTTCCAGCCCCTCTGTTTCAGCCCCTCTGTTTCAGCCACTCTGTTTCAGCCCCTCTCATTCAGCCCCTCTGTTTCAGCCCCTCTGTTTCTCGCCCTCTGTTTCAGCCCCTCTGTTTCAGCCCGTCTGTTTCACCCACTCTGTTTCTCGCCCTCTGTTTCAGCCCCTCTGTTTCTCACCCTCTGTTTCAGCCCGTCTGATTCAGCCCCTCTGTTTCTCGCCCTCTGTTTCAGCCCCTCTGTTTCTCGTCCTCTGTTTCAGCCCCTCTGTTTCTCGCCCTCTGTTTCAGCCCCTCTGTTTCTGCCCCTCTGATTCAGCCTCTCTGTTTCTCGCCCTCTGTTTCAGCCCCTCTGTTTCTCGCCCTCTGTTTCAGCCCCTCTGTTTCAACCCGTCTGTTTCACCCACTCTGTTTCTCGCCCTCTGTTTCAGCCCCTCTGTTTCTCACCCTCTGTTTCAGCCCCTCTGATTCAGCCCCTCTGTTTCAGCCCCTATGATTCAGCCCCTCTGTTTCAGCCCCTCTGTTTCAGCCCCTCTGTTTCTCGCCCTCTATTTCTCACCCTCTGTTTCTCGCCCTCTGTTTCAGCCCCTCTGTTTTTCGCCCTCTGTTTCAGCCCCTCTGTTTCTCGACCTCTGTTTCAGGCTCTCTGTTTCAGCCCGTCTGTTTCAGCCCCTCTGTTTCAGCCCCTCTGTTTCTCGCCCTCTGTTTCTCGCCCGCTGTTTCAGCCCATTTGTTTCTCGCCCTCTGTTTCAGCCCCTCTGTTTCAGCCCCTCTGATTCAGCCCCTCTGATTCAGACCCTCGGTTTCTCGCCATCTGTTTCAGCCCCTCTGTTTCAGCCCCTCTGTTTCAGCCCAACTGATTCAGCCCCTCTGTTTCAGCCCCTCTGTTTCAGCCCCTCTGTTTCAGCCCCTCTGTTTCTCGTTCTCTGTTTCTCGCCCTCTGTTTCAGCCACTCTGTTTCTCGCCCTCTGTTTCAGGCCCTCTGTTTCTCGCCCTCTGTTTCAGCCACTCTGATTCAGCCCCTCTGTTTCAGCCCAACTGATTCAGCCCCTCTGTTTCAGCCCCTCTGTTTCAGCCCCTCTGTTTCAGCCCCTTTGTTTCTCGCCCTCTGTTTCAGCCCCTCTGTTTCAGCCCCTCTGTTTCAGCCACTCTGTTTCTCGCCCTCTGTTTCAGGCCCTCTATTTCAGCCCCTCTGTTTCAGCCCCTCTGTTTCTCGCCCTCTGTTTCTCGCCCGCTGTTTCAGCCCCTTTGTTTCTCGCCCTCTGTTTCAGCCCCACTGTTTCAGCCCCTCTGATTCAGCCCCTCTGATTCAGCCCCTCTGTTTCTCGCCCTCTGTTTCAGCCCCTCTGTTTCAGCCCCTCTGTTTCAGCCCCTCTGTTTCTCGCCCTCTGTTTCAGCCCCTCTGTTTCTCGCACTCTGTTTCAGCCCCTCTGTTTCTCGCCCTCTGTTTCAGCCCCTCTGTTTCTCGCCCTCTGTTTCAGCCCCTCTGTTTCAGCTCCTCTGTTTCTCGCCCTCTGTTTCTGCCCCTCTGTTTCTCGCACTCTGTTTCAGCCCCGCTGTTTCTCGCCCTCTGTTTCAGCCCCGCTGATTCAGCCCCTCTGTTTCAGCCCCTCTGAATCAGCCCCTCTAATTCAGCCCCTCTGTTTCAGCCCCTCTGTTTCTCGCCCTCTGTTTCAGCCCCTCTGATTCTCGCCCTCTGTTTCAGCCCCTCTGTTTCTCGCCCTCTGTTTTAGCACCTCTGATTCAGCCCCTCTGTTTTAGCCCCTCTGATTCAGCCCCTCTGTTTCTCGCCCTCTGTTTCAGCCCCTTTGTTTAAGCCCCTGTGTTCCTCGGCCTCTGTTTCAGCCCCTCTGTTTCAGCCCCTCTGTTTCAGACCCTCTGTTTCAGCCCCTCAGTTTCAGCGCCTCTGTTTCTCGCCCTCTGTTTCAGCCCCTCTGTTTCTCGCCCTCTGTTTCAGCCCCTCTGATTCAGCCCCTCTGTTTCAGCCCCTCTGTTTCTCCCCCTCTGTTCCAGCCCCTCTGTTTCAGCCCCTCTGTTTCAGCCACTCTTTTTCAGCCCCTCTCATTCAGCCCCTCTGTTTCAGCCGCTCTGTTTCTCGCCCTCTGTTTCAGCCCCTCTGTTTCAGCCCCTCTGTTTCAGACCCTCTGTTTCAGCCCCTCAGTTTCAGCGCCTCTGTTTCTCGCCCTCTGTTTCAGCCCCTCTGTTTCTCGCCCTCTGTTTCAGCCCCTCTGATTCAGCCCCTCTGTTTCAGCCCCTCTGTTTCTCCCCCTCTGTTCCAGCCCCTCTGTTTCAGCCCCTCTGTTTCAGCCACTCTTTTTCAGCCCCTCTCATTCAGCCCCTCTGTTTCAGCCCCTCTGTTTCTCGCCCTCTGTTTCAGCCCCTCTGTTTCAGCCCGTCTGTTTCACCCACTCTGTTTCTCGCCCTCTGTTTCAGCCCCTCTGTTTCTCACCCTCTGTTTCAGCCCGTCTGATTCAGCCCCTCTGTTTCTCGCCCTCTGTTTCAGCCCCTCTGTTTCTCGCCCTCTGTTTCAGCCCCTCTGTTTCTCGCCCTCTGTTTCAGCCCCTCTGTTTCTGCCCCTCTGATTCAGCCTCTCTGTTTCTCGCCCTCTGTTTCAGCCCCTCTGTTTCTCGCCCTCTGTTTCAGCCCCTCTGTTTCTCGCCCTCTGTTTCAGGCCCTCTATTTCTCGCCCTCTGTTTCAGCCACTCTGATTCAGCCCCACTGTTTCAGCCCAACTGATTCAGCCCCTTTGTTTCAGCCCCTCTGTTTCAGCCCCTCTGTTTCAGCCCCTCTGTTTCTCGCCCTCTGTTTCTCGCCCGCTGTTTCAGCCACTTTGTTTCTCGCCCTCTGTTTCAGCCCCACTGTTTCAGCCCCTCTGATTCAGCCCCTCTGATTCAGCCCCTCTGTTTCTCGCCCTCTGTTTCAGCCCCTCTGTTTCAGCCCCTCTGTTTCAGCCCCTCTGTTTCTCGCCCTCTGTTTCAGCCCCTCTGTTTCTCGCACTCTGTTTCAGCCCCTCTGTTTCTCGCCCTCTGTTTCAGCCCCTCTGTTTCTCGCCCTCTGTTTCAGCCCCTCTGTTTCAGCTCCTCTGTTTCTCGCCCTCTGTTTCTGCCCCTCTGTTTCTCGCACTCTGTTTCAGCCCCGCTGTTTCTCGCCCTCTGTTTCAGCCCCGCTGATTCAGCCCCTCTGTTTCAGCCCCTCTGAATCAGCCCCTCTGATTCAGCCCCTCTGTTTCAGCCCCTCTGTTTCTCGCCCTCTGTTTCAGCCCCTCTGATTCTCGCCCTCTGTTTCAGCCCCTCTGTTTCTCGCCCTCTGTTTTAGCACCTCTGATTCAGCCCCTCTGTTTTAGCCCCTCTGATTCAGCCCCTCTGATTCAGCCCCTCTGTTTCTCGCCCTCTGTTTCAGCCCCTTTGTTTAAGCCCCTCTGTTCCTCGGCCTCTGTTTCAGCCCCTCTGTTTCAGCCCCTCTGTTTCAGCCCCTCTGTTTCAGCCCCTCAGTTTCAGCGCCTCTGTTTCTTGCCCTCTGTTTCAGCCCCTCTGTTTCTCGCCCTCTGTTTCAGCCCCTCTGATTCAGCCCCTCTGTTTCAGCCCCTCTGTTTCTCCCCCTCTGTTCCAGCCCCTCTGTTTCAGCCCCTCTGTTTCAGCCACTCTGTTTCAGCCCCTCTCATTCAGCCCCTCTGTTTCAGCCCCTCTGTTTCTCGCCCTCTGTTTCAGCCCCTCTGTTTCAGCCCGTCTGTTTCACCCACTCTGTTTCTCGCCCTCTGTTTCAGCCCCTCTGTTTCTCACCCTCTGTTTCAGCCCGTCTGATTCAGCCCCTCTGTTTCTCGCCCTCTGTTTCAGCCCCTCTGTTTCTCGTCCTCTGTTTCAGCCCCTCTGTTTCTCGCCCTCTGTTTCAGCCCCTCTGTTTCTGCCCCTCTGATTCAGCCTCTCTGTTTCTCGCCCTCTGTTTCAGCCCCTCTGTTTCTCGCCCTCTGTTTCAGCCCCTCTGTTTCAACCCGTCTGTTTCACCCACTCTGTTTCTCGCCCTCTGTTTCAGCCCCTCTGTTTCTCACCCTCTGTTTCAGCCCCTCTGATTCAGCCCCTCTGTTTCAGCCCCTATGATTCAGCCCCTCTGTTTCAGCCCCTCTGTTTCAGCCCCTCTGTTTCTCGCCCTCTATTTCTCACCCTCTGTTTCTCGCCCTCTGTTTCAGCCCCTCTGTTTTTCGCCCTCTGTTTCAGCCCCTCTGTTTCTCGACCTCTGTTTCAGGCTCTCTGTTTCAGCCCGTCTGTTTCAGCCCCTCTGTTTCAGCCCCTCTGTTTCTCGCCCTCTGTTTCTCGCCCGCTGTTTCAGCCCATTTGTTTCTCGCCCTCTGTTTCAGCCCCTCTGTTTCAGCCCCTCTGATTCAGCCCCTCTGATTCAGACCCTCGGTTTCTCGCCATCTGTTTCAGCCCCTCTGTTTCAGCCCCTCTGTTTCAGCCCAACTGATTCAGCCCCTCTGTTTCAGCCCCTCTGTTTCAGCCCCTCTGTTTCAGCCCCTCTGTTTCTCGTTCTCTGTTTCTCGCCCTCTGTTTCAGCCACTCTGTTTCTCGCCCTCTGTTTCAGGCCCTCTGTTTCTCGCCCTCTGTTTCAGCCACTCTGATTCAGCCCCTCTGTTTCAGCCCAACTGATTCAGCCCCTCTGTTTCAGCCCCTCTGTTTCAGCCCCTCTGTTTCAGCCCCTTTGTTTCTCGCCCTCTGTTTCAGCCCCTCTGTTTCAGCCCCTCTGTTTCAGCCACTCTGTTTCTCGCCCTCTGTTTCAGGCCCTCTATTTCAGCCCCTCTGTTTCAGCCCCTCTGTTTCTCGCCCTCTGTTTCTCGCCCGCTGTTTCAGCCCCTTTGTTTCTCGCCCTCTGTTTCAGCCCCACTGTTTCAGCCCCTCTGATTCAGCCCCTCTGATTCAGCCCCTCTGTTTCTCGCCCTCTGTTTCAGCCCCTCTGTTTCAGCCCCTCTGTTTCAGCCCCTCTGTTTCTCGCCCTCTGTTTCAGCCCCTCTGTTTCTCGCACTCTGTTTCAGCCCCTCTGTTTCTCGCCCTCTGTTTCAGCCCCTCTGTTTCTCGCCCTCTGTTTCAGCCCCTCTGTTTCAGCTCCTCTGTTTCTCGCCCTCTGTTTCTGCCCCTCTGTTTCTCGCACTCTGTTTCAGCCCCGCTGTTTCTCGCCCTCTGTTTCAGCCCCGCTGATTCAGCCCCTCTGTTTCAGCCCCTCTGAATCAGCCCCTCTAATTCAGCCCCTCTGTTTCAGCCCCTCTGTTTCTCGCCCTCTGTTTCAGCCCCTCTGATTCTCGCCCTCTGTTTCAGCCCCTCTGTTTCTCGCCCTCTGTTTTAGCACCTCTGATTCAGCCCCTCTGTTTTAGCCCCTCTGATTCAGCCCCTCTGTTTCTCGCCCTCTGTTTCAGCCCCTTTGTTTAAGCCCCTGTGTTCCTCGGCCTCTGTTTCAGCCCCTCTGTTTCAGCCCCTCTGTTTCAGACCCTCTGTTTCAGCCCCTCAGTTTCAGCGCCTCTGTTTCTCGCCCTCTGTTTCAGCCCCTCTGTTTCTCGCCCTCTGTTTCAGCCCCTCTGATTCAGCCCCTCTGTTTCAGCCCCTCTGTTTCTCCCCCTCTGTTCCAGCCCCTCTGTTTCAGCCCCTCTGTTTCAGCCACTCTTTTTCAGCCCCTCTCATTCAGCCCCTCTGTTTCAGCCGCTCTGTTTCTCGCCCTCTGTTTCAGCCCCTCTGTTTCAGCCCCTCTGTTTCAGACCCTCTGTTTCAGCCCCTCAGTTTCAGCGCCTCTGTTTCTCGCCCTCTGTTTCAGCCCCTCTGTTTCTCGCCCTCTGTTTCAGCCCCTCTGATTCAGCCCCTCTGTTTCAGCCCCTCTGTTTCTCCCCCTCTGTTCCAGCCCCTCTGTTTCAGCCCCTCTGTTTCAGCCACTCTTTTTCAGCCCCTCTCATTCAGCCCCTCTGTTTCAGCCCCTCTGTTTCTCGCCCTCTGTTTCAGCCCCTCTGTTTCAGCCCGTCTGTTTCACCCACTCTGTTTCTCGCCCTCTGTTTCAGCCCCTCTGTTTCTCACCCTCTGTTTCAGCCCGTCTGATTCAGCCCCTCTGTTTCTCGCCCTCTGTTTCAGCCCCTCTGTTTCTCGCCCTCTGTTTCAGCCCCTCTGTTTCTCGCCCTCTGTTTCAGCCCCTCTGTTTCTGCCCCTCTGATTCAGCCTCTCTGTTTCTCGCCCTCTGTTTCAGCCCCTCTGTTTCTCGCCCTCTGTTTCAGCCCCTCTGTTTCAACCCGTCTGTTTCACCCACTCTGTTTCTCGCCCTCTGTTTCAGCCCCTCTGTTTCTCACCCTCTGTTTCAGCCCCTCTGATTCAGCCCCTCTGTTTCAGCCCCTATGATTCAGCCCCTCTGTTTCAGCCCCTCTGTTTCAGCCCCTCTGTTTCTCGCCCTCTATTTCTCACCCTCTGTTTCTCGCCCTCTGTTTCAGCCCCTCTGTTTTTCGCCCTCTGTTTCAGCCCCTCTGTTTCTCGACCTCTGTTTCAGGCTCTCTGTTTCAGCCCGTCTGTTTCAGCCCCTCTGTTTCAGCCCCTCTGTTTCTCGCCCTCTGTTTCTCGCCCTCTGTTTCAGCCCCTCTGTTTCAGCCCCTCTGATTCAGCCCCTCTGATTCAGACCCTCGGTTTCTCGCCATCTGTTTCAGCCCCTCTGTTTCAGCCCCTCTGTTTCAGCTCCTCTGTTTCAGCCCCTCTGTTTCTCGCCCTCTGTTTCAGCCCCTCTGTTTCTCGCCCTCTGTTTCAGCCCCTCTGTTTCTCGCCCTCTGTTTCAGCCCCTCTGTTTCAGCCCCTCTGTTTCTCGTTCTCTGTTTCTCGCCCTCTGTTTCAGCCGCTCTGTTTCTCGCCCTCTGTTTCAGCCCCTCTGTTTCAGCCCCTCTGTTTCAGCCCCTCTGTTTCTCGCCCTCTGTTTCAGCCCCTCTGTTTCAGCCCCTCTGTTTCAGCCCCTCTGTTTCAGCCCCTCTGTTTCTCGCCCTCTGTTTCAGACCCCTCTGTTTCTCGCCCTCTGTTCAGCCCCTATGTTTCTCGACCTCTGTTTCAGCCACTCTGTTTCTCGCCCTCTGTTTCAGCCCCTCTGTTTCAGCCCCTCTGTTTCTCGCCCTCTGTTTCTGCCCCTCTGTTTCTCACCCTCTGTTTTAGCCCCGCTGATTCAGCCCCTCTGTTTCAGCCCCTCTGAATCAGCCCCTCTGATTCAGCCCCTCTGTTTCTCGCCCTCTGTTTCAGCCCCTCTGTTTCAGCCCCTCTGTTTCAGCCCCTCTGTTTCTCGCCCTCTGTTTCAGCCCCTCTGTTTCTCGCACTCTGTTTCAGCCCCTCTGTTTCTCGCCCTCTGTTTCAGCCCCTATGTTTCTCGCCCTCTGTTTCAGCCCCTCTGTTTCAGCTCCTCTGTTTCTCGCCCTCTGTTTCTGCCCCTCTGTTTCTCGCACTCTGTTTCAGCCCCGCTGTTTCTCGCCCTCTGTTTCAGCCCCGCTGATTCAGCCCCTCTGTTTCAGCCCCTCTGAATCAGCCCCTCTGATTCAGCCCCTCTGTTTCAGCCCCTCTGTTTCTCGCCCTCTGTTTCAGCCCCTCTGATTCTCGCCCTCTGTTTCAGCCCCTCTGTTTCTCGCCCTCTGTTTTAGCACCTCTGATTCAGCCCCTCTGTTTTAGCCCCTCTGATTCAGCCCCTCTGATTCAGCCCCTCTGTTTCTCGCCCTCTGTTTCAGCCCCTTTGTTTAAGCCCCTCTGTTCCTCGGCCTCTGTTTCAGCCCCTCTGTTTCAGCCCCTCTGTTTCAGACCCTCTGTTTCAGCCCCTCAGTTTCAGCGCCTCTGTTTCTCGCCCTCTGTTTCAGCCCCTCTGTTTCTCGCCCTCTGTTTCAGCCCCTCTGATTCAGCCCCTCTGTTTCAGCCCCTCTGTTTCAGCCCCTGTTTCTCGCCCTCTGTTTCAGCCCCTCTGTTTCTCGCCCTCTGTTTCAGCCCCTCTGTTTCAGCCCGTCTGTTTCAGCCACTCTGTTTCTCGCCCTCTGTTTCAGCCCCTCTGTTTCTCACCCTCTGTTTCAGCCCCTCTGATTCAGCCCCTCTGTTTCTCGCCCTCTGTTTCAGCCCCTCTGTTTCTCGCCCTCTGTTTCAGCCCCTCTGTTTCAGCCCCTCTGTTTCAGCCCCTCTGTTTCAGCCCCTCTGTTTCTCGCCCTCTGTTTCAGCCCCTCTGTTTCAGGCCCTCTGTTTCTCGCCCTCTGTTTCAGCCACTCTGATTCAGCCCCTCTGTTTCAGCCCAACTGATTCAGCCCCTCTGTTTCAGCCCCTCTGTTTCAGCCCCTCTGTTTCAGCCCCTCTGTTTCTCGTTCTCTGTTTCTCGCCCTCTGTTTCAGCCACACTGTTTCTCGCCCTCTGTTTCAGGCCCTCTGTTTCTCGCCCTCTGTTTCAGCCACTCTGATTCAGCCCCTCTGTTTCAGCCCAACTGATTCAGCCCCTCTGTTTCAGCCCCTCTGTTTCAGCCCCTCTGTTTCAGCCCCTTTGTTTCTCGCCCTCTGTTTCAGCCCCTCTGTTTCAGCCACTCTGTTTCTCGCCCTCTGTTTCAGGCCCTCTATTTCTCGCCCTCTGTTTCAGCCACTCTGATTCAGCCCCACTGTTTCAGCCCAACTGATTCAGCCCCTCTGTTTCAGCCCCTCTGTTTCAGCCCCTCTGATTCAGCCCCTCTGTTTCTCGCCCTCTGTTTCAGCCCCTCTGTTTCAGCCCCTCTGTTTCAGCCCCTCTGTTTCTCGCCCTCTGTTTCAGCCCCTCTGTTTCTCGCACTCTGTTTCAGCCCCTCTGTTTCTCGCCCTCTGTTTCAGCCCCTCTGTTTCTCGCCCTCTGTTTCAGCCCCTCTGTTTCAGCTCCTCTGTTTCTCGCCCTCTGTTTCTGCCCCTCTGTTTCTCGCACTCTGTTTCAGCCCCGCTGTTTCTCGCCCTCTGTTTCAGCCCCGCTGATTCAGCCCCTCTGTTTCAGCCCCTCTGAATCAGCCCCTCTGTTTCAGCCCCTCTGTTTCAGCCCCTCTGTTTCTCGCCCTCTGTTTCAGCCCCTCTGATTCTCGCCCTCTGTTTCAGCCCCTCTGTTTCTCGCCCTCTGTTTTAGCACCTCTGATTCAGCCCCTCTGTTTTAGCCCCTCTGATTCAGCCCCTCTGATTCAGCCCCTCTGTTTCTCGCCCTCTGTTTCAGCCCCTTTGTTTAAGCCCCTCTGTTCCTCGGCCTCTGTTTCAGCCCCTCTGTTTCAGCCCCTCTGTTTCAGACCCTCTGTTTCAGCCCCTCAGTTTCAGCGCCTCTGTT
The DNA here is from genome assembly GCF_047496795.1 of Chiloscyllium punctatum. NCBI lineage: Eukaryota > Metazoa > Chordata > Chondrichthyes > Orectolobiformes > Hemiscylliidae > Chiloscyllium > Chiloscyllium punctatum. Next base: position 2,244,558 of record NW_027309792.1, on the reverse strand, counting down.
TCTCGCCCTCTGTTTCAGCCCCTCTGTTTCTCGCCCTCTGTTTCAGCCCCTCTGATTCAGCCCCTCTGTTTCAGCCACTCTGTTTCTCGCCCTCTGTTTCAGGCCCTCTATTTCTCGCCCTCTGTTTCAGCCACTCTGATTCAGCCCCACTGTTTCAGCCCAACTGATTCAGCCCCTCTGTTTCAGCCCCTCTGTTTCAGCCCCTCTGATTCAGCCCCTCTGTTTCTCGCCCTCTGTTTCAGCCCCTCTGTTTCAGCCCCTCTGTTTCAGCCCCTCTGTTTCTCGCCCTCTGTTTCAGCCCCTCTGTTTCTCGCACTCTGTTTCAGCCCCTCTGTTTCATGCCCTCTGTTTCAGCACCTCTGTTTCTCGCCCTCTGTTTCAGCCCCTCTGTTTCAGCTCCTCTGTTTCTCGCCCTCTGTTTCTGCCCCTCTGTTTCTCGCACTCTGTTTCAGCCCCGCTGTTTCTCGCCCTCTGTTTCAGCCCCGCTGATTCAGCCCCTCTGTTTCAGCCCCTCTGAATCAGCCCCTCTGTTTCAGCCCCTCTGTTTCAGCCCCTCTGTTTCTCGCCCTCTGTTTCAGCCCCTCTGATTCTCGCCCTCTGTTTCAGCCCCTCTGTTTCTCGCCCTCTGTTTTAGCACCTCTGATTCAGCCCCTCTGTTTTAGCCCCTCTGATTCAGCCCCTCTGATTCAGCCCCTCTGTTTCTCGCCCTCTGTTTCAGCCCCTTTGTTTAAGCCCCTCTGTTCCTCGGCCTCTGTTTCAGCCCCTCTGTTTCAGCCCCTCTGTTTCAGACCCTCTGTTTCAGCCCCTCAGTTTCAGCGCCTCTGTTTCTCGCCCTCTGTTTCAGCCCCTCTGTTTCTCGCCCTCTGTTTCAGCCCCTCTGATTCAGCCCCTCTGTTTCAGCCCCTCTGTTTCTCCCCCTCAGTTCCAGCCCCTCTGTTTCAGCCCCTCTGTTTCACCCACTCTGTTTCTCGCCCTCTGTTTCAGCCCCTCTGTTTCTCACCCTCTGTTTCAGCCCGTCTGATTCAGCCCCTCTGTTTCTCGCCCTCTGTTTCAGCCCCTCTGTTTCTCGCCCTCTGTTTCAGCCCCTCTGTTTCTCGCCCTCTGTTTCAGCCCCTCTGTTTCTGCCCCTCTGATTCAGCCTCTCTGTTTCTCGCCCTCTGTTTCAGCCCCTCTGTTTCTCGCCCTCTGTTTCAGCCCCTCTGTTTCAACCCGTCTGTTTCACCCACTCTGTTTCTCGCCCTCTGTTTCAGCCCCTCTGTTTCTCACCCTCTGTTTCAGCCCCTCTGATTCAGCCCCTCTGTTTCAGCCCCTATGATTCAGCCCCTCTGTTTCAGCCCCTCTGTTTCAGCCCCTCTGTTTCTCGCCCTCTATTTCTCACCCTCTGTTTCTCGCCCTCTGTTTCAGCCCCTCTGTTTTTCGCCCTCTGTTTCAGCCCCTCTGTTTCTCAACCTCTGTTTCAGGCTCTCTGTTTCAGCCCGTCTGTTTCAGCCCCTCTGTTTCAGCCCCTCTGTTTCTCGCCCTCTGTTTCTCGCCCGCTGTTTCAGCCCATTTGTTTCTCGCCCTCTGTTTCAGCCCCTCTGTTTCAGCCCCTCTGATTCAGCCCCTCTGATTCAGACCCTCGGTTTCTCGCCATCTGTTTCAGCCCCTCTGTTTCAGCCCAACTGATTCAGCCCCTCTGTTTCAGCCCCTCTGTTTCAGCCCCTCTGTTTCAGCCCCTCTGTTTCTCGTTCTCTGTTTCTCGCCCATTGTTTCAGCCACTCTGTTTCTCGCCCTCTGTTTCAGGCCCTCTGTTTCAGCCACTCTGATTCAGCCCCTCTGTTTCAGCCCAACTGATTCAGCCCCTCTCTTTCAGCCCCTCTGTTTCAGCCCCTCTGTTTCAGCCCCTTTGTTTCTCGCCCTCTGTTTCAGCCCCTCTGTTTCAGCCCCTCTGTTTCAGCCACTCTGTTTTTCGCCCTCTGTTTCAGGCCCTCTATTTCTCGCCCTCTGTTTCAGCCACTCTGATTCAGCCCCACTGTTTCAGCCCAACTGATTCAGCCCCTCTGTTTCAGCCCCTCTGTTTCAGCCCCTCTGTTTCAGCCCCTCTGTTTCTCGCCCTCTGTTTCTCGCCCGCTGTTTCAGCCCCGTTGTTTCTCGCCCTCTGTTTCAGCCCCACTGTTTCAGCCCCTCTGATTCAGCCCCTCTGATTCAGCCCCTCTGTTTCTCGCCCTCTGTTTCAGCCCCTCTGTTTCAGCCCCTCTGTTTCAGCCCCTCTGTTTCTCGCCCTCTGTTTCAGCCCCTCTGTTTCTCGCACTCTGTTTCAGCCCCTCTGTTTCTCGCCCTCTGTTTCAGCCCCTCTGTTTCTCGCCCTCTGTTTCAGCCCCTCTGTTTCAGCTCCTCTGTTTCTCGCCGTCTGTTTCTGCCCCTCTGTTTCTCGCACTCTGTTTCAGCCCCGCTGTTTCTCGCCCTCTGTTTCAGCCCCGCTGATTCAGCCCCTCTGTTTCAGCCCCTCTGAATCAGCCCCTCTGATTCAGCCCCTCTGTTTCAGCCCCTCTGTTTCTCGCCCTCTGTTTCAGCCCCTCTGATTCTCGCCCTCTGTTTCAGCCCCTCTGTTTCTCGCCCTCTGTTTTAGCACCTCTGATTCAGCCCCTCTGTTTTAGCCCCTCTGATTCAGCCCCTCTGATTCAGCCCCTCTGTTTCTCGCCCTCTGTTTCAGCCCCTTTGTTTAAGCCCCTCTGTTCCTCGGCCTCTGTTTCAGCCCCTCTGTTTCAGCCCCTCTGTTTCAGACCCTCTGTTTCAGCCCCTCAGTTTCAGCGCCTCTGTTTCTCGCCCTCTGTTTCAGCCCCTCTGTTTCTCGCCCTCTGTTTCAGCCCCTCTGATTCAGCCCCTCTGTTTCAGCCCCTCTGTTTCTCCCCCTCTGTTCCAGCCCCTCTGTTTCAGCCCCTCTGTTTCAGCCACTCTGTTTCAGCCCCTCTCATTCAGCCCCTCTGTTTCAGCCCCTCTGTTTCTCGCCCTCTGTTTCAGCCCCTCTGTTTCAGCCCGTCTGTTTCACCCACTCTGTTTCTCGCCCTCTGTTTCAGCCCCTCTGTTTCTCACCCTCTGTTTCAGCCCGTCTGATTCAGCCCCTCTGTTTCTCGCACTCTGTTTCAGCCCCTCTGTTTCTCGCCCTCTGTTTCAGCCCCTCTGTTTCTCGCCCTCTGTTTCAGCCCCTCTGTTTCTGCCCCTCTGATTCAGCCTCTCTGTTTCTCGCCCTCTGTTTCAGCCCCTCTGTTTCTCGCCCTCTGTTTCAGCCCCTCTGTTTCAACCCGTCTGTTTCACCCACTCTGTTTCTCGCCCTCTGTTTCAGCCCCTCTGTTTCTCACCCTCTGTTTCAGCCCCTCTGATTCAGCCCCTCTGTTTCTGCCCCTATGATTCAGCCCCTCTGTTTCAGCCCCTCTGTTTCAGCCCCTCTGTTTCTCGCCCTCTATTTCTCACCCTCTGTTTCTCGCCCTCTGTTTCAGCCCCTCTGTTTTTCGCCCTCTGTTTCAGCCCCTCTGTTTCTCGACCTCTGTTTCAGGCTCTCTGTTTCAGCCCGTCTGTTTCAGCCCCTCTGTTTCAGCCCCTCTGTTTCTCGCCCTCTGTTTCTCGCCCTCTGTTTCAGCCCCTCTGTTTCAGCCCCTCTGATTCAGCCCCTCTGATTCAGACCCTCGGTTTCTCGCCATCTGTTTCAGCCCCTCTGTTTCAGCCCCTCTGATTCAGCCCCTCTGATTCAGACCCTCGGTTTCTCGCCATCTGTTTCAGCCCCTCTGTTTCAGCCCCTCTGTTTCAGCTCCTCTGTTTCAGCCCCTCTGTTTCTCGCCCTCTGTTTCAGCCCCTCTGTTTCAGCCCCTCTGTTTCAGCCCCTCTGTTTCTCGCCCTCTGTTTCAGCCGCTCTGTTTCACGCCCTCTGTTTCAGCCCCTCTGTTTCCGCCCCTCTGTTTCAGCCCCTCTGTTTCTCGCCCTCTGTTTCAGCCCCTCTGTTTCAGCCCCTCTGTTTCAGCCCTTCTGTTTCAGCCCCTCTGTTTCTCGCCCTCTGTTTCAGACCCCTCTGTTTCTCGCCCTCTGTTCAGCCCCTATGTTTCTCGCCCTCTGTTTCAGCCCCTCTGTTTCTCGCCCTCTGTTTCAGCCCCTCTGTTTCAGCCCCTCTGTTTCTCGCCCTCTGTTTCTGCCCCTCTGTTTCTCACCCTCTGTTTCAGCCCCGCTGATTCAGCCCCTCTGTTTCAGCCCCTCTGAATCAGCCCCTCTGATTCAGCCCCTCTGTTTCAGCCCCTCTGCTTCAGCCCCTCTGTTTCTCGCCCTCTGTTTCAGCCCATCTGATTCTCGCCCTCTGTTTCAGCCCTTCTGATTCTCGCCCTCTGTTTCAGCCACTCTGATTCAGCCCCTCTGTTTCAGCCCCTCTGATTCATCCCCTCTGATTCAGCCCCTCTGATTCAGCCCCTCTGTTTCTCGCCACCTGTTTCAGCCCCTCTGTTTCAGCCCCTCTGTTTCAGCGCCTCTGTTTCTCGCCCTCTGTTTCAGCCCCTCTGTTTCTCGCCCTCTGTTTCAGCCCCTCTGATTCAGCCCCTCTGTTTCAGCCCCTATGTTTCTCCCCCTCTGTTCCAGCCCCTCTGTTTCAGCCCCTCTGTTTCAGCCACTCTGTTTCAGCCCCTCTGTTTCAGCCCCGCTGTTTCAGCCCCTCTGTTTCTCGCCCTCTGTTTCAGCCCCTCTGTTTCTCGCCCTCTGTTTCAGCCCCTCTGTTTCTCACCCTCTGTTTCAGCCCCTCTGATTCAGCCCCTCTGTTTCTCGCCCTCTGTTTCAGCCCCTCTTTTTGTCGCCCTCTGTTTCAGCCCCTATGTTTCAGCCCCTCTGTTTCAGCCTCTCTGTTTCTCGCCCTCTGTTTCAGCCCCCCTGTTTCTCACCCTCTGTTTCAGCCCCTCTTATTCAGCCGCTCTGCTTCTCGCCCTCTGTTTCAGCCCTCTGTTTCTCGCCCTCTATTTCAGCCCCTCTGTTTCAGCCCCTCTGTTTCAGCCCCTCTGTTTCTCGCCCTCTGTTTCAGCCCCTCTGTTTCTCGCCCTCTGTTTCAGCCCCTCTGTTTCAGCCCGTCTGTTTCAGCCACTCTGTTTCTCGCCCTCTGTTTCAGGCCCTCTGTTTCTCACCCTCTGTTTCAGCCCCTCTGATTCAGCCCCTCTGTTTCTCGCCCTCTGTTTCAGCCCCTCTGTTTCTCGCCCTCTGTTTCAGCCCCTCTGTTTCTCGCCCTCTGTTTCAGCCACTCTGTTTCTCGCCCTCTGTTTCAGGCCCTCTGTTTCACGCCCTCTGTTTCAGCCACTCTGATTCAGCCCCTCTGTTTCAGCCCAACTGATTCAGCCCCTCTGTTTCAGCCCCTCTGTTTCAGCCCCTCTGTTTCAGCCCCTCTGTTTCTCGTTCTCTGTTTCTCGCCCTCTGTTTCAGCCACTCTGTTTCTCGCCCTCTGTTTCAGGCCCTCTGTTTCTCGCACTCTGTTTCAGCCACTCTGATTCAGCCCCTCTGTTTCAGCCCAACTGGTTCAGCCCCTCTGTTTCAGCCCCTCTGTTTCAGCCCCTCTGTTTCAGCCCCTTTGTTTCTCGCCCTCTGTTTCAGCCCCTCTGTTTCAGCCCCTCTGTTTCAGCCACTCTGTTTCTCGCCCTCTGTTTCAGGCCCTCTGTTTCTCGCCCTCTGTTTCAGCCACTCTGATTCAGCCCCACTGTTTCAGCCCAACTGATTCAGCCCCTCTGTTTCAGCCCCTCTGTTTCAGCCCCTCTGTTTCAGCCCCTCTGTTTCTCGCCCTCTGTTTCTCGCCCGCTGTTTCAGCCCCTTTGTTTCTCGCCCTCTGTTTCAGCCCCACTGTTTCAGCCCCTCTGATTCAGCCCCTCTGATTCAGCCCCTCTGTTTCTCGCCCTCTGTTTCAGCCCCTCTGTTTCAGCCCCTCTGTTTCAGCCCCTCTGTTTCTCGCCCTCTGTTTCAGCCCCTCTGTTTCTCGCACTCTGTTTCAGCCCCTCTGTTTCTCGCCCTCTGTTTCAGCCCCTATGTTTCTCGCCCTCTGTTTCAGCCCCTCTGTTTCAGCTCCTCTGTTTCTCGCCCTCTGTTTCTGCCCCTCTGTTTCTCGCACTCTGTTTCAGCCCCGCTGTTTCTCGCCCTCTGTTTCAGCCCCGCTGATTCAGCCACTCTGTTTCAGCCCCTCTGAATCAGCCCCTCTGATTCAGCCCCTCTGTTTCAGCCCCTCTGTTTCTCGCCCTCTGTTTCAGCCCCTCTGATTCTCACCCTCTGTTTCAGCCCCTCTGTTTCTCGCCCTCTGTTTTAGCACCTCTGATTCAGCCCCTCTGTTTTAGCCCCTCTGATTCAGCCCCTCTGATTCAGCCCCTCTGTTTCTCGCCCTCTGTTTCAGCCCCTTTGTTTAAGCCCCTCTGTTCCTCGGCCTCTGTTTCAGCCCCTCTGTTTCAGCCCCTCTGTTTCAGACCCTCTGTTTCAGCCCCTCAGTTTCAGCGCCTCTGTTTCTCGCCCTCTGTTTCAGCCCCTCTGTTTCTCGCCCTCTGTTTCAGCCCCTCTGATTCAGCCCCTCTGTTTCAGCCCCTCTGTTTCAGCCCCTGTTTCTCGCCCTCTGTTTCAGCCCCTCTGTTTCTCGCCCTCTGTTTCAGCCCCTCTGTTTCAGCCCGTCTGTTTCAGCCACTCTGTTTCTCGCCCTCTGTTTCAGCCCCTCTGTTTCTCACCCTCTGTTTCAGCCCCTCTGATTCAGCCCCTCTGTTTCTCGCCCTCTGTTTCAGCCCCCCTGTTTCTCGCCCTCTGTTTCAGCCCCTCTGTTTCAGCCCCTCTGTTTCAGCCCCTCTGTTTCTCGCCCTCTGTTTCAGCCACTCTGTTTCTCGCCCTCTGTTTCAGGCCCTCTGTTTCTCGCCCTCTGTTTCAGCCACTCTGATTCAGCCCCTCTGTTTCAGCCCAACTGATTCAGCCCCTCTGTTTCAGCCCCTCTGTTTCAGCCCCTCTGTTTCAGCCCCTCTGTTTCTCGTTCTCTGTTTCTCGCCCTCTGTTTCAGCCACTCTGTTTCTCGCCCTCTGTTTCAGGCCCTCTGTTTCTCGCCCTCTGTTTCAGCCACTCTGATTCAGCCCCTCTGTTTCAGCCCAACTGATTCAGCCCCTCTGTTTCAGCCCCTCTGTTTCAGCCCCTCTGTTTCAGCCCCTTTGTTTCTCGCCCTCTGTTTCAGCCCCTCTGTTTCAGCCCCTCTGTTTCAGCCACTCTGTTTCTCGCCCTCTGTTTCAGGCCCTCTATTTCTCGCCCTCTGTTTCAGCCACTCTGATTCAGCCCCACTGTTTCAGCCCAACTGATTCAGCCCCTTTGTTTCAGCCCCTCTGTTTCAGCCCCTCTGTTTCAGCCCCTCTGTTTCTCGCCCTCTGTTTCTCGCCCGCTGTTTCAGCCCCTTTGTTTCTCGCCCTCTGTTTCAGCCCCACTGTTTCAGCCCCTCTGATTCAGCCCCTCTGATTCAGCCCCTCTGTTTCAGCCCCTCTGTTTCAGCCCCTCTGTTTCAGCCCCTCTGTTTCTCGCCCTCTGTTTCAGCCCCTCTGTTTCTCGCACTCTGTTTCAGCCCCTCTGTTTCTCGCCCTCTGTTTCAGCCCCTCTGTTTCTCGCCCTCTGTTTCAGCCCCTCTGTTTCAGCTCCTCTGTTTCTCGCCCTCTGTTTCTGCCCCTCTGTTTCTCGCACTCTGTTTCAGCCCCGCTGTTTCTCGCCCTCTGTTTCAGCCCCGCTGATTCAGCCCCTCTGTTTCAGCCCCTCTGAATCAGCCCCTCTGATTCAGCCCCTCTGTTTCAGCCCCTCTGTTTCTCGCCCTCTGTTTCAGCCCCTCTGATTCTCGCCCTCTGTTTCAGCCCCTCTGTTTCTCGCCCTCTGTTTTAGCACCTCTGATTCAGCCCCTCTGTTTTAGCCCCTCTGATTCAGCCCCTCTGATTCAGCCCCTCTGTTTCTCGCCCTCTGTTTCAGCCCCTTTGTTTAAGCCCCTCTGTTCCTCGGCCTCTGTTTCAGCCCCTCTGTTTCAGCCCCTCTGTTTCAGCCCCTCTGTTTCAGCCCCTCAGTTTCAGCGCCTCTGTTTCTTGCCCTCTGTTTCAGCCCCTCTGTTTCTCGCCCTCTGTTTCAGCCCCTCTGATTCAGCCCCTCTGTTTCAGCCCCTCTGTTTCTCCCCCTCTGTTCCAGCCCCTCTGTTTCAGCCCCTCTGTTTCAGCCACTCTGTTTCAGCCCCTCTCATTCAGCCCCTCTGTTTCAGCCCCTCTGTTTCTCGCCCTCTGTTTCAGCCCCTCTGTTTCAGCCCGTCTGTTTCACCCACTCTGTTTCTCGCCCTCTGTTTCAGCCCCTCTGTTTCTCACCCTCTGTTTCAGCCCGTCTGATTCAGCCCCTCTGTTTCTCGCCCTCTGTTTCAGCCCCTCTGTTTCTCGTCCTCTGTTTCAGCCCCTCTGTTTCTCGCCCTCTGTTTCAGCCCCTCTGTTTCTGCCCCTCTGATTCAGCCTCTCTGTTTCTCGCCCTCTGTTTCAGCCCCTCTGTTTCTCGCCCTCTGTTTCAGCCCCTCTGTTTCAACCCGTCTGTTTCACCCACTCTGTTTCTCGCCCTCTGTTTCAGCCCCTCTGTTTCTCACCCTCTGTTTCAGCCCCTCTGATTCAGCCCCTCTGTTTCAGCCCCTATGATTCAGCCCCTCTGTTTCAGCCCCTCTGTTTCAGCCCCTCTGTTTCTCGCCCTCTATTTCTCACCCTCTGTTTCTCGCCCTCTGTTTCAGCCCCTCTGTTTTTCGCCCTCTGTTTCAGCCCCTCTGTTTCTCGACCTCTGTTTCAGGCTCTCTGTTTCAGCCCGTCTGTTTCAGCCCCTCTGTTTCAGCCCCTCTGTTTCTCGCCCTCTGTTTCTCGCCCGCTGTTTCAGCCCATTTGTTTCTCGCCCTCTGTTTCAGCCCCTCTGTTTCAGCCCCTCTGATTCAGCCCCTCTGATTCAGACCCTCGGTTTCTCGCCATCTGTTTCAGCCCCTCTGTTTCAGCCCCTCTGTTTCAGCCCAACTGATTCAGCCCCTCTGTTTCAGCCCCTCTGTTTCAGCCCCTCTGTTTCAGCCCCTCTGTTTCTCGTTCTCTGTTTCTCGCCCTCTGTTTCAGCCACTCTGTTTCTCGCCCTCTGTTTCAGGCCCTCTGTTTCTCGCCCTCTGTTTCAGCCACTCTGATTCAGCCCCTCTGTTTCAGCCCAACTGATTCAGCCCCTCTGTTTCAGCCCCTCTGTTTCAGCCCCTCTGTTTCAGCCCCTTTGTTTCTCGCCCTCTGTTTCAGCCCCTCTGTTTCAGCCCCTCTGTTTCAGCCACTCTGTTTCTCGCCCTCTGTTTCAGGCCCTCTATTTCAGCCCCTCTGTTTCAGCCCCTCTGTTTCTCGCCCTCTGTTTCTCGCCCGCTGTTTCAGCCCCTTTGTTTCTCGCCCTCTGTTTCAGCCCCACTGTTTCAGCCCCTCTGATTCAGCCCCTCTGATTCAGCCCCTCTGTTTCTCGCCCTCTGTTTCAGCCCCTCTGTTTCAGCCCCTCTGTTTCAGCCCCTCTGTTTCTCGCCCTCTGTTTCAGCCCCTCTGTTTCTCGCACTCTGTTTCAGCCCCTCTGTTTCTCGCCCTCTGTTTCAGCCCCTCTGTTTCTCGCCCTCTGTTTCAGCCCCTCTGTTTCAGCTCCTCTGTTTCTCGCCCTCTGTTTCTGCCCCTCTGTTTCTCGCACTCTGTTTCAGCCCCGCTGTTTCTCGCCCTCTGTTTCAGCCCCGCTGATTCAGCCCCTCTGTTTCAGCCCCTCTGAATCAGCCCCTCTAATTCAGCCCCTCTGTTTCAGCCCCTCTGTTTCTCGCCCTCTGTTTCAGCCCCTCTGATTCTCGCCCTCTGTTTCAGCCCCTCTGTTTCTCGCCCTCTGTTTTAGCACCTCTGATTCAGCCCCTCTGTTTTAGCCCCTCTGATTCAGCCCCTCTGTTTCTCGCCCTCTGTTTCAGCCCCTTTGTTTAAGCCCCTGTGTTCCTCGGCCTCTGTTTCAGCCCCTCTGTTTCAGCCCCTCTGTTTCAGACCCTCTGTTTCAGCCCCTCAGTTTCAGCGCCTCTGTTTCTCGCCCTCTGTTTCAGCCCCTCTGTTTCTCGCCCTCTGTTTCAGCCCCTCTGATTCAGCCCCTCTGTTTCAGCCCCTCTGTTTCTCCCCCTCTGTTCCAGCCCCTCTGTTTCAGCCCCTCTGTTTCAGCCACTCTTTTTCAGCCCCTCTCATTCAGCCCCTCTGTTTCAGCCGCTCTGTTTCTCGCCCTCTGTTTCAGCCCCTCTGTTTCAGCCCCTCTGTTTCAGACCCTCTGTTTCAGCCCCTCAGTTTCAGCGCCTCTGTTTCTCGCCCTCTGTTTCAGCCCCTCTGTTTCTCGCCCTCTGTTTCAGCCCCTCTGATTCAGCCCCTCTGTTTCAGCCCCTCTGTTTCTCCCCCTCTGTTCCAGCCCCTCTGTTTCAGCCCCTCTGTTTCAGCCACTCTTTTTCAGCCCCTCTCATTCAGCCCCTCTGTTTCAGCCCCTCTGTTTCTCGCCCTCTGTTTCAGCCCCTCTGTTTCAGCCCGTCTGTTTCACCCACTCTGTTTCTCGCCCTCTGTTTCAGCCCCTCTGTTTCTCACCCTCTGTTTCAGCCCGTCTGATTCAGCCCCTCTGTTTCTCGCCCTCTGTTTCAGCCCCTCTGTTTCTCGCCCTCTGTTTCAGCCCCTCTGTTTCTCGCCCTCTGTTTCAGCCCCTCTGTTTCTGCCCCTCTGATTCAGCCTCTCTGTTTCTCGCCCTCTGTTTCAGCCCCTCTGTTTCTCGCCCTCTGTTTCAGCCCCTCTGTTTCAACCCGTCTGTTTCACCCACTCTGTTTCTCGCCCTCTGTTTCAGCCCCTCTGTTTCTCACCCTCTGTTTCAGCCCCTCTGATTCAGCCCCTCTGTTTCAGCCCCTATGATTCAGCCCCTCTGTTTCAGCCCCTCTGTTTCAGCCCCTCTGTTTCTCGCCCTCTATTTCTCACCCTCTGTTTCTCGCCCTCTGTTTCAGCCCCTCTGTTTTTCGCCCTCTGTTTCAGCCCCTCTGTTTCTCGACCTCTGTTTCAGGCTCTCTGTTTCAGCCCGTCTGTTTCAGCCCCTCTGTTTCAGCCCCTCTGTTTCTCGCCCTCTGTTTCTCGCCCTCTGTTTCAGCCCCTCTGTTTCAGCCCCTCTGATTCAGCCCCTCTGATTCAGACCCTCGGTTTCTCGCCATCTGTTTCAGCCCCTCTGTTTCAGCCCCTCTGTTTCAGCTCCTCTGTTTCAGCCCCTCTGTTTCTCGCCCTCTGTTTCAGCCCCTCTGTTTCTCGCCCTCTGTTTCAGCCCCTCTGTTTCTCGCCCTCTGTTTCAGCCCCTCTGTTTCAGCCCCTCTGTTTCTCGTTCTCTGTTTCTCGCCCTCTGTTTCAGCCGCTCTGTTTCTCGCCCTCTGTTTCAGCCCCTCTGTTTCAGCCCCTCTGTTTCAGCCCCTCTGTTTCTCGCCCTCTGTTTCAGCCCCTCTGTTTCAGCCCCTCTGTTTCAGCCCCTCTGTTTCAGCCCCTCTGTTTCTCGCCCTCTGTTTCAGACCCCTCTGTTTCTCGCCCTCTGTTCAGCCCCTATGTTTCTCGACCTCTGTTTCAGCCACTCTGTTTCTCGCCCTCTGTTTCAGCCCCTCTGTTTCAGCCCCTCTGTTTCTCGCCCTCTGTTTCTGCCCCTCTGTTTCTCACCCTCTGTTTCAGCCCCGCTGATTCAGCCCCTCTGTTTCAGCCCCTCTGAATCAGCCCCTCTGATTCAGCCCCTCTGTTTCTCGCCCTCTGTTTCAGCCCCTCTGTTTCAGCCCCTCTGTTTCAGCCCCTCTGTTTCTCGCCCTCTGTTTCAGCCCCTCTGTTTCTCGCACTCTGTTTCAGCCCCTCTGTTTCTCGCCCTCTGTTTCAGCCCCTATGTTTCTCGCCCTCTGTTTCAGCCCCTCTGTTTCAGCTCCTCTGTTTCTCGCCCTCTGTTTCTGCCCCTCTGTTTCTCGCACTCTGTTTCAGCCCCGCTGTTTCTCGCCCTCTGTTTCAGCCCCGCTGATTCAGCCCCTCTGTTTCAGCCCCTCTGAATCAGCCCCTCTGATTCAGCCCCTCTGTTTCAGCCCCTCTGTTTCTCGCCCTCTGTTTCAGCCCCTCTGATTCTCGCCCTCTGTTTCAGCCCCTCTGTTTCTCGCCCTCTGTTTTAGCACCTCTGATTCAGCCCCTCTGTTTTAGCCCCTCTGATTCAGCCCCTCTGATTCAGCCCCTCTGTTTCTCGCCCTCTGTTTCAGCCCCTTTGTTTAAGCCCCTCTGTTCCTCGGCCTCTGTTTCAGCCCCTCTGTTTCAGCCCCTCTGTTTCAGACCCTCTGTTTCAGCCCCTCAGTTTCAGCGCCTCTGTTTCTCGCCCTCTGTTTCAGCCCCTCTGTTTCTCGCCCTCTGTTTCAGCCCCTCTGATTCAGCCCCTCTGTTTCAGCCCCTCTGTTTCAGCCCCTGTTTCTCGCCCTCTGTTTCAGCCCCTCTGTTTCTCGCCCTCTGTTTCAGCCCCTCTGTTTCAGCCCGTCTGTTTCAGCCACTCTGTTTCTCGCCCTCTGTTTCAGCCCCTCTGTTTCTCACCCTCTGTTTCAGCCCCTCTGATTCAGCCCCTCTGTTTCTCGCCCTCTGTTTCAGCCCCTCTGTTTCTCGCCCTCTGTTTCAGCCCCTCTGTTTCAGCCCCTCTGTTTCAGCCCCTCTGTTTCAGCCCCTCTGTTTCTCGCCCTCTGTTTCAGCCCCTCTGTTTCAGGCCCTCTGTTTCTCGCCCTCTGTTTCAGCCACTCTGATTCAGCCCCTCTGTTTCAGCCCAACTGATTCAGCCCCTCTGTTTCAGCCCCTCTGTTTCAGCCCCTCTGTTTCAGCCCCTCTGTTTCTCGTTCTCTGTTTCTCGCCCTCTGTTTCAGCCACACTGTTTCTCGCCCTCTGTTTCAGGCCCTCTGTTTCTCGCCCTCTGTTTCAGCCACTCTGATTCAGCCCCTCTGTTTCAGCCCAACTGATTCAGCCCCTCTGTTTCAGCCCCTCTGTTTCAGCCCCTCTGTTTCAGCCCCTTTGTTTCTCGCCCTCTGTTTCAGCCCCTCTGTTTCAGCCACTCTGTTTCTCGCCCTCTGTTTCAGGCCCTCTATTTCTCGCCCTCTGTTTCAGCCACTCTGATTCAGCCCCACTGTTTCAGCCCAACTGATTCAGCCCCTCTGTTTCAGCCCCTCTGTTTCAGCCCCTCTGATTCAGCCCCTCTGTTTCTCGCCCTCTGTTTCAGCCCCTCTGTTTCAGCCCCTCTGTTTCAGCCCCTCTGTTTCTCGCCCTCTGTTTCAGCCCCTCTGTTTCTCGCACTCTGTTTCAGCCCCTCTGTTTCTCGCCCTCTGTTTCAGCCCCTCTGTTTCTCGCCCTCTGTTTCAGCCCCTCTGTTTCAGCTCCTCTGTTTCTCGCCCTCTGTTTCTGCCCCTCTGTTTCTCGCACTCTGTTTCAGCCCCGCTGTTTCTCGCCCTCTGTTTCAGCCCCGCTGATTCAGCCCCTCTGTTTCAGCCCCTCTGAATCAGCCCCTCTGATTCAGCCCCTCTGTTTCAGCCCCTCTGTTTCTCGCCCTCTGTTTCAGCCCCTCTGATTCTCGCCCTCTGTTTCAGCCCCTCTGTTTCTCGCCCTCTGTTTTAGCACCTCTGATTCAGCCCCTCTGTTTTAGCCCCTCTGATTCAGCCCCTCTGATTCAGCCCCTCTGTTTCTCGCCCTCTGTTTCAGCCCCTTTGTTTAAGCCCCTCTGTTCCTCGGCCTCTGTTTCAGCCCCTCTGTTTCAGCCCCTCTGTTTCAGCCCCTCTGTTTCAGCCCCTCAGTTTCAGCGCCTCTGTTTCTCGCCCTCTGTTTCAGCCCCTCTGTTTCTCGCCCTCTGTTTCAGCCCCTCTGATTCAGCCCCTCTGTTTCAGCCCCTCTGTTTCTCCCCCTCTGTTCCAGCCCCTCTGTTTCAGCCCCTCTGTTTCAGCCACTCTGTTTCAGCCCCTCTCATTCAGCCCCTCTGTTTCAGCCCCTCTGTTTCTCGCCCTCTGTTTCAGCCCCTCTGTTTCAGGCCGTCTGTTTCACCCACTCTGTTTCTCGCCCTCTGTTTCAGCCCCTCTGTTTCTCACCCTCTGTTTCAGCCCGTCTGATTCAGCCCCTCTGTTTCTCGCCCTCTGTTTCAGCCCCTCTGTTTCTCGCCCTCTGTTTCAGCCCCTCTGTTTCTCGCCCTCTGTTTCAGCCCCTCTGTTTCTGCCCCTCTGATTCAGCCTCTCTGTTTCTCGCCCTCTGTTTCAGCCCCTCTGTTTCTCGCCCTCTGTTTCAGCCCCTCTGTTTCAACCCGTCTGTTTCACCCACTCTGTTTCTCGCCCTCTGTTTCAGCCCCTCTGTTTCTCACCCTCTGTTTCAGCCCCTCTGATTCAGCCCCTCTGTTTCAGCCCCTATGATTCAGCCCCTCTGTTTCAGCCCCTCTGTTTCTGCCCCTCTGTTTCTCGCCCTCTATTTCTCACCCTCTGTTTCTCGCCCTCTGTTTCAGCCCCTCTGTTTTTCGCCCTCTGTTTCAGCCCCTCTGTTTCTCGACCTCTGTTTCAGGCTCTCTGTTTCAGCCCGTCTGTTTCAGCCCCTCTGTTTCAGCCCCTCTGTTTCTCGCCCTCTGTTTCTCGCCCGCTGTTTCAGCCCATTTGTTTCTCGCCCTCTGTTTCAGCCCCTCTGTTTCAGCCCCTCTGATTCAGCCCCTCTGATTCAGACCCTCGGTTTCTCGCCATCTGTTTCAGCCCCTCTGTTTCAGCCCCTCTGTTTCAGCCCAACTGATTCAGCCCCTCTGTTTCAGCCCCTCTGTTTCAGCCCCTCTGTTTCAGCCCCTCTGTTTCTCGTTCTCTGTTTCTCGCCCTCTGTTTCAGCCACGCTGTTTCTCGCCCTCTGTTTCAGGCACTCTGTTTCTCGCCCTCTGTTTCAGCCACTCTGATTCAGCCCCTCTGTTTCAGCCCAACTGATTCAGCCCCTCTGTTTCAGCCCCTCTGTTTCAGCCCCTCTGTTTCAGCCCCTTTGTTTCTCGCCCTCTGTTTCAGCCCCTCTGTTTCAGCCCCTCTGTTTCAGCCACTCTGTTTCTCGCCCTCTGTTTCAGGCCCTCTATTTCAGCCCCTCTGTTTCAGCCCCTCTGTTTCTCGCCCTCTGTTTCTCGCCCGCTGTTTCAGCCCCTTTGTTTCTCGCCCTCTGTTTCAGCCCCACTGTTTCAGCCCCTCTGATTCAGCCCCTCTGATTCAGCCCCTCTGTTTCTCGCCCTCTGTTTCAGTCCCTCTGTTTCAGCCCCTCTGTTTCAGCCCCTCTGTTTCTCGCCCTCTGTTTCAGCCCCTCTGTTTCTCGCACTCTGTTTCAGCCCCTCTGTTTCTCGCCCTCTGTTTCAGCCCCTCTGTTTCTCGCCCTCTGTTTCAGCCCCTCTGTTTCAGCTCCTCTGTTTCTCGCCCTCTGTTTCTGCCCCTCTGTTTCTCGCACTCTGTTTCAGCCCCGCTGTTTCTCGCCCTCTGTTTCAGCCCCGCTGATTCAGCCCCTCTGTTTCAGCCCCTCTGAATCAGCCCCTCTGATTCAGCCCCTCTGTTTCAGCCCCTCTGTTTCTCGCCCTCTGTTTCAGCCCCTCTGATTCTCGCCCTCTGTTTCAGCCCCTCTGTTTCTCGCCCTCTGTTTTAGCACCTCTGATTCAGCCCCTCTGTTTTAGCCCCTCTGATTCAGCCCCTCTGATTCAGCCCCTCTGTTTCTCGCCCTCTGTTTCAGCCCCTTTGTTTAAGCCCCTCTGTTCCTCGGCCTCTGTTTCAGCCCCTCTGTTTCAGCCCCTCTGTTTCAGACCCTCTGTTTCAGCCCCTCAGTTTCAGCGCCTCTGTTTCTCGCCCTCTGTTTCAGCCCCTCTGTTTCTCGCCCTCTGTTTCAGCCCCTCTGATTCAGCCCCTCTGTTTCAGCCCCTCTGTTTCTCCCCCTCTGTTCCAGCCCCTCTGTTTCAGCCCCTCTGTTTCAGCCACTCTTTTTCAGCCCCTCTCATTCAGCCCCTCTGTTTCAGCCCCTCTGTTTCTCGCCCTCTGTTTCAGCCCCTCTGTTTCAGCCCGTCTGTTTCACCCACTCTGTTGCTCGCCCTCTGTTTCAGCCCCTCTGTTTCTCACCCTCTGTTTCAGCCCGTCTGATTCAGCCCCTCTGTTTCTCGCCCTCTGTTTCAGCCCCTCTGTTTCTCGCCCTCTGTTTCAGCCCCTCTGTTTCTCGCCCTCTGTTTCAGCCCCTCTGTTTCTGCCCCTCTGATTCAGCCTCTCTGTTTCTCGCCCTCTGTTTCAGCCCCTCTGTTTCTCGCCCTCTGTTTCAGCCCCTCTGTTTCAACCCGTCTGTTTCACCCACTCTGTTTCTCGCCCTCTGTTTCAGCCCCTCTGTTTCTGACCCTCTGTTTCAGCCCCTCTGATTCAGCCCCTCTGTTTCAGCCCCTATGATTCAGCCCCTCTGTTTCAGCCCCTCTGTTTCAGCCCCTCTGTTTCTCGCCCTCTATTTCTCACCCTCTGTTTCTCGCCCTCTGTTTCAGCCCCTCTGTTTTTCGCCCTCTGTTTCAGCCCCTCTGTTTCTCGACCTCTGTTTCAGGCTCTCTGTTTCAGCCCGTCTGTTTCAGCCCCTCTGTTTCAGCCCCTCTGTTTCTCGCCCTCTGTTTCTCGCCCTCTGTTTCAGCCCCTCTGTTTCAGCCCCTCTGATTCAGCCCCTCTGATTCAGACCCTCGGTTTCTCACCATCTGTTTCAGCCCCTCTGTTTCAGCCCCTCTGTTTCAGCTCCTCTGTTTCAGCCCCTCTGTTTCTCGCCCTCTGTTTCAGCCCCTCTGTTTCTCGCCCTCTGTTTCAGCCCCTCTGTTTCTCGCCCTCTGTTTCAGCCCCTCTGTTTCAGCCCCTCTGTTTCAGCCCCTCTGTTTCTCGCCCTCTGTTTCAGCCGCTCTGTTTCTCGCCCTCTGTTTCAGCCCCTCTGTTTCAGCCCCTCTGTTTCAGCCCCTCTGTTTCTCGCCCTCTGTTTCAGCCCCTCTGTTTCAGCCCCTCTGTTTCAGCCCCTCTGTTTCAGCCCCTCTGTTTCTCGCCCTCTGTTTCAGACCCCTCTGTTTCTCGCCCTCTGTTCAGCCCCTATGTTTCTCGCCCTCTGTTTCAGCCACTCTGTTTCTCGCCCTCTGTTTCAGCCCCTCTGTTTCAGCCCCTCTGTTTCTCGCCCTCTGTTTCTCCCCCTCTGTTTCTCACCCTCTGTTTCAGCCCCGCTGATTCAGCCCCTCTGTTTCAGCCCCTCTGAATCAGCCCCTCTGATTCAGCCCCTCTGTTTCAGCCCCTCTGTTTCAGCCCCTCTGTTTCTCGCCCTCTGTTTCAGCCCATCTGATTCTCGCCGTCTGTTTCAGCCCTTCTGATTCTCGCCCTCTGTTTCAGCCACTCTGATTCAGCCCCTCTGTTTCAGCCCCTCTGATTCATCCCCTCTGATTCAGCCCCTCTGATTCAGCCCCTCTGTTTCTCGCCACCTGTTTCAGCCCCTCTGTTTCAGCCCCTCTGTTTCAGCGCCTCTGTTTCTCGCCCTCTGTTTCAGCCCCTCTGATTCAGCCCCTCTGTTTCAGCCCCTATGTTTCTCCCCCTCTGTTCCAGCCCCTCTGTTTCAGCCCCTCTGTTTCAGCCACTCTGTTTCAGCCCCTCTGTTTCAGCCCCGCTGTTTCAGCCCCTCTGTTTCTCGCCCTCTGTTTCAGCCCCTCTGTTTCTCGCCCTCTGTTTCAGCCCCTCTGTTTCTCACCCTCTGTTTCAGCACCTCTGATTCAGCCCCTCTGTTTCTCGCCCTCTGTTTCAGCCCCTCTTTTTGTTGCCCTCTGTTTCAGCCCCTATGTTTCAGCCCCTCTGTTTCAGCCTCTCTGTTTCTCGCCCTCTGTTTCAGCCCCCCTGTTTCTCACCCTCTGTTTCAGCCCCTCTGATTCAGCCGCTCTGCTTCTCGCCCTCTGTTTCAGCACTCTGTTTCTCGCCCTCTATTTCAGCCCCTCTGTTTCAGCCCCTCTGTTTCAGCCCCTCTGTTTCTCGCCCTCTGTTTCAGCCCCTCTGTTTCTTGCCCTCTGTTTCAGCCCCTCTGTTTCAGCCCGTCTGTTTCAGCCACTCTGTTTCTCGCCCTCTGTTTCAGCCCCTCTGTTTCTCACCCTCTGTTTCAGCCCCTCTGATTCAGCCCCTCTGTTTCTCGCCCTCTGTTTCAGCCCCTCTGTTTCTCGCCCTCTGTTTCAGCCCCTCTGTTTCAGCCCCTCTGTTTCAGCCCCTCTGTTTCTCGCCCTCTGTTTCAGCCACTCTGTTTCTCGCCCTCTGTTTCAGGCCCTCTGTTTCTCGCCCTCTGTTTCAGCCACTCTGATTCAGCCCCTCTGTTTCAGCCCAACTGATTCAGCCCCTCTGTTTCAGCCCCTCTGTTTCAGCCCCTCTGTTTCAGCCCCTCTGTTTCTCGTTCTCTGTTTCTCGCCCTCTGTTTCAGCCACTCTGTTTCTCGCCCTCTGTTTCAGGCCCTCTGTTTCTCGCCCTCTGTTTCAGCCACTCTGATTCAGCCCCTCTGTTTCAGCCCAACTGATTCAGCCCCTCTGTTTCAGCCCCTCTGTTTCAGCCCCTCTGTTTCAGCCCCTTTGTTTCTCGCCCTCTGTTTCAGCCCCTCTGTTTCTCGCCCTCTGTTTCAGCCCCTCTGTTTCTCGCCCTCTGTTTCAGCCCCTCTGTTTCAGCCCCTCTGTTTCAGCCCCTCTGTTTCTCGCCCTCTGTTTCAGCCACTCTGTTTCTCGCCCTCTGTTTCAGGCCCTCTGTTTCTCGCCCTCTGTTTCAGCCACTCTGATTCAGCCCCTCTGTTTCAGCCCAACTGATTCAGCTCCTCTGTTTCAGCCCCTCTGTTTCAGCCCCTCTGTTTCAGCCCCTCTGTTTCTCGTTCTCTGTTTCTCGCCCTCTGTTTCAGCCACTCTGTTTCTCGCCCTCTGTTTCAGGCCCTCTGTTTCTCGCCCTCTGTTTCAGCCACTCTGATTCAGCCCCTCTGTTTCAGCCCAACTGATTCAGCCCCTCTGTTTCAGCCCCTCTGTTTCAGCCCCTCTGTTTCAGCCACTCTGTTTCTCGCCCTCTGTTTCTGCCCCTCTGTTTCTCGCCCTCTGTTTCAGCCACTCTGATTCAGCCCCACTGTTTCAGCCCAACTGATTCAGCCCCTCTGTTTCAGCCCCTCTGTTTCAGCCCCTCTGTTTCAGCCCCTCTGTTTCTCGCCCTCTGTTTCTCGCCCGCTGTTTCAGCCCCTTTGTTTCTCGCCCTCTGTTTCAGCCCCACTGTTTCAGCCCCTCTGATTCAGCCCCTCTGATTCAGCCCCTCTGTTTCTCGCCCTCTGTTTCAGCCCCTCTGTTTCAGCCCCTCTGTTTCAGCCCCTCTGTTTCTCGCCCTCTGTTTCAGCCCCTCTGTTTCTCGCACTCTGTTTCAGCCCCTCTGTTTCTCGCCCTCTGTTTCAGCCCCTCTGTTTCTCGCCCTCTGTTTCAGCCCCTCTGTTTCAGCTCCTCTGTTTCTCGCCCTCTGTTTCTGCCCCTCTGTTTCTCGCACTCTGTTTCAGCCCCGCTGTTTCTCGCCCTCTGTTTCAGCCCCGCTGATTCAGCCCCTCTGTTTCAGCCCCTCTGAATCAGCCCCTCTGATTCAGCCCCTCTGTTTCAGCCCCTCTGTTTCTCGCCCTCTGTTTCAGCCCCTCTGATTCTCGCCCTCTGTTTCAGCCCCTCTGTTTCTCGCCCTCTGTTTTAGCACCTCTGATTCAGCCCCTCTGTTTTAGCCCCTCTGATTCAGCCCCTCTGATTCAGCCCCTCTGTTTCTCGCCCTCTGTTTCAGCCCCTTTGTTTAAGCCCCTCTGTTCCTCGGCCTCTGTTTCAGCCCCTCTGTTTCAGCCCCTCTGTTTCAGACCTTCTGTTTCAGCCCCTCAGTTTCAGCGCCTCTGTTTCTCGCCCTCTGTTTCAGCCCCTCTGTTTCTCGCCCTCTGTTTCAGCCCCTCTGATTCAGCCCCTCTGTTTCAGCCCCTCTGTTTCTCCCCCTCTGTTCCAGCCCCTCTGTTTCAGCCCCTCTGTTTCAGCCACTCTGTTTCAGCCCCTCTCATTCAGCCCCTCTGTTTCAGCCCCTCTGTTTCTCGCCCTCTGTTTCAGCCCCTCTGTTTCAGCCCGTCTGTTTCACCCACTCTGTTTCTCGCCCTCTGTTTCAGCCCCTCTGTTTCTCACCCTCTGTTTCAGCCCGTCTGATTCAGCCCCTCTGTTTCTCGCCCTCTGTTTCAGCCCCTCTGTTTCTCGCCCTCTGTTTCAGCCCCTCTGTTTCTCGCCCTCTGTTTCAGCCCCTCTGTTTCTGCCCCTCTGATTCAGCCTCTCTGTTTCTCGCCCTCTGTTTCAGCCCCTCTGTTTCTCACCCTCTGTTTCAGCCCCTCTGTTTCAACCCGTCTGTTTCACCCACTCTGTTTCTCGCCCTCTGTTTCAGCCCCTCTGTTTCTCACCCTCTGTTTCAGCCCCTCTGATTCAGCCCCTCTGTTTCAGCCCCTATGATTCAGCCCCTCTGTTTCAGCCCCTCTGTTTCAGCCCCTCTGTTTCTCGCCCTCTATTTCTCACCCTCTGTTTCTCGCCCTCTGTTTCAGCCCCTCTGTTTTTCGCCCTCTGTTTCAGCCCCTCTGTTTCTCGACCTCTGTTTCAGGCTCTCTGTTTCAGCCCGTCTGTTTCAGCCCCTCTGTTTCAGCCCCTCTGTTTCTCGCCCTCTGTTTCTCGCCCGCTGTTTCAGCCCATTTGTTTCTCGCCCTCTGTTTCAGCCCCTCTGTTTCAGCCCCTCTGATTCAGCCCCTCTGATTCAGACCCTCTGTTTCTCGCCCTCTGTTTCAGACCCCTCTGTTTCTCGCCCTCTGTTCAGCCCCTATGTTTCTCGCCCTCTGTTTCAGCCACTCTGTTTCTCGCCCTCTGTTTCAGCCCCTCTGTTTCAGCCCCTCTGTTTCTCGCCCTCTGTTTCTGCCCCTCTGTTTCTCACCCTCTGTTTCAACCCCGCTGATTCAGCCCCTCTGTTTCAGCCCCTCTGTTTCAGCCCCTCTGTTTCTCGCCCTCTGTTTCAGCCCATCTGATTCTCGCCCTCTGTTTCAGCCCTTCTGATTCTCGCCCTCTGTTTCAGCCACTCTGATTCAGCCCCTCTGTTTCAGCCCCTCTGATTCATCCCCTCTGATTCAGCCCCTCTGATTCAGCCCCTCTGTTTCTCGCCACCTGTTTCAGCCCCTCTGTTTCAGCCCCTCTGTTTCAGCGCCTCTGTTTCTCGCCCTCTGTTTCAGCCCCTCTGTTTCTCGCCCTCTGTTTCAGCCCCTCTGATTCAGCCCCTCTGTTTCAGCCCCTATCTTTTGTCCCCCTCTGTTCCAGCCCCTCTGTTTCAGCCCCTCTGTTTCAGCCACTCTGTTTCAGCCCCTCTGTTTCAGCTCCTCTGTTTCTCGCCCTCTGTTTCTGCCCCTCTGTTTCTCGCACTCTGTTTCAGCCCCGCTGTTTCTCGCCCTCTGTTTCAGCCCCGCTGATTCAGCCCCTCTGTTTCAGCCCCTCTGTTTCTCGCCCTCTGTTTCAGCCCCTCTGATTCTCGCCCTCTGTTTCAGCCCCTCTGTTTCTCGCCCTCTGTTTTAGCACCTCTGATTCAGCCCCTCTGTTTTAGCCCCTCTGATTCAGCCCCTCTGATTCAGCCCCTCTGTTTCTCGCCCTCTGTTTCAGCCCCTTTGTTTAAGCCCCTCTGTTCCTCGGCCTCTGTTTCAGCCCCTCTGTTTCAGCCCCTCTGTTTCAGACCCTCTGTTTCAGCCCCTCAGTTTCAGCGCCTCTGTTTCTCGCCCTCTGTTTCAGCCCCTCTGTTTCTCGCCCTCTGTTTCAGCCCCTCTGATTCAGCCCCTCTGTTTCAGCCCCTCTGTTTCTCCCCCTCTGTTCCAGCCCCTCTGTTTCAGCCCCTCTGTTTCAGCCACTCTGTTTCAGCCCCTCTCATTCAGCCCCTCTGTTTCAGCCCCTCTGTTTCTCGCCCTCTGTTTCAGCCCCTCTGTTTCAGCCCGTCTGTTTCACCCACTCTGTTTCTCGCCCTCTGTTTCAGCCCCTCTGTTTCTCACCCTCTGTTTCAGCCCGTCTGATTCAGCCCCTCTGTTTCTCGCCCTCTGTTTCAGCCCCTCTGTTTCTCGCCCTCTGTTTCAGCCCCTCTGTTTCTCGCCCTCTGTTTCAGCCCCTCTGTTTCTGCCCCTCTGATTCAGCCTCTCTGTTTCTCGCCCTCTGTTTCAGCCCCTCTGTTTCTCGCCCTCTGTTTCAGCCCCTCTGTTTCAACCCGTCTGTTTCACCCACTCTGTTTCTCGCCCTCTGTTTCAGCCCCTCTGTTTCTCACCCTCTGTTTCAGCCCCTCTGATTCAGCCCCTCTGTTTCAGCCCCTATGATTCAGCCCCTCTGTTTCAGCCCCTCTGTTTCAGCCCCTCTGTTTCTCGCCCTCTATTTCTCACCCTCTGTTTCTCGCCCTCTGTTTCAGCCCCTCTGTTTTTCGCCCTCTGTTTCAGCCCCTCTGTTTCTCGACCTCTGTTTCAGGCTCTCTGTTTCAGCCCGTCTGTTTCAGCCCCTCTGTTTCAGCCCTAGTGTTTCTCGCCCTCTGTTTCTCGCCCGCTGTTTCAGCCCATTTGTTTCTCGCCCTCTGTTTCAGCCCCTCTGTTTCAGCCCCTCTGATTCAGCCCCTCTGATTCAGACCCTCGGTTTCTCGCCATCTGTTTCAGCCCCTCTGTTTCAGCCCCTCTGTTTCAGCTCCTCTGTTTCAGCCCCTCTGTTTCTCGCCCTCTGTTTCAGCCCCTCTGTTTCTCGCCCTCTGTTTCAGCCCCTCTGTTTCTCGCCCTCTGTTTCAGCCCCTCTGTTTCAGCCCCTCTGTTTCAGCCCCTCTGTTTCTCGCCCTCTGTTTCAGCCGCTCTGTTTCTCGCCCTCTGATTCAGCCCCTCTGTTTCAGCCCCTCTGTTTCAGCCCCTCTGTTTCTCGCCCTCTGTTTCAGCCCCTCTGTTTCAGCCCCTCTGTTTCAGCCCCTCTGTTTCAGCCCCTCTGTTTCTCGCCCTCTGTTTCAGACCCCTCTGTTTCTCGCCCTCTGTTCAGCCCCTATGTTTCTCGCCCTCTGTTTCAGCCACTCTGTTTCTCGCCCTCTGTTTCAGCCCCTCTGTTTCAGCCCCTCTGTTTCTCGCCCTCTGTTTCTGCCCCTCTGTTTCTCACCCTCTGTTTCAGCCCCGCTGATTCAGCACCTCTGTTTCAGCCCCTCTGAATCAGCCCCTCTGATTCAGCCCCTCTGTTTCAGCCCCTCTGTTTCAGCCCCTCTGTTTCTCGCCCTCTGTTTCAGCCCATCTGATTCTCGCCCTCTGTTTCAGCCCTTCTGATTCTCGCCCTCTGTTTCAGCCACTCTGATTCAGCCCCTCTGTTTCAGCCCCTCTGATTCATCCCCTCTGATTCAGCCCCTCTGATTCAGCCCCTCTGTTTCTCGCCACCTGTTTCAGCCCCTCTGTTTCAGCCCCTCTGTTTCAGCGCCTCTGTTTCTCGCCCTCTGTTTCAGCCCCTCTGTTTCTCGCCCTCTGTTTCAGCCCCTCTGATTCAGCCCCTCTGTTTCAGCCCCTATGTTTCTCCCCCTCTGTTCCAGCCCCTCTGTTTCAGCCCCTCTGTTTCAGCCACTCTGTTTCAGCCACTCTGTTTCAGCCCCGCTGTTTCAGCCCCTCTGTTTCTCGCCCTCTGTTTCAGCCCCTCTGTTTCTCGCACTCTGTTTCAGCCCCTCTGTTTCTCACCCTCTGTTTCAGCCCCTCTGATTCAGCCCCTCTGTTTCTCGCCCTCTGTTTCAGCCCCTCTTTTTGTCGCCCTCTGTTTCAGCCCCTATGTTTCAGCCCCTCTGTTTCAGCCTCTCTGTTTCTCGCCCTCTGTTTCAGCCCCCCTGTTTCTCACCCTCTGTTTCAGCCCCTCTGATTCAGCCGCTCTGCTTCTCGCCCTCTGTTTCAGCCCCTCTGTTTCTCGCCCTCTATTTCAGCCCCTCTGTTTCAGCCCCTCTGTTTCAGCCCCTCTGTTTCTCGCCCTCTGTTTCAGCCCCTCTGTTTCTCGCCCTCTGTTTCAGCCCCTCTGTTTCAGCCCGTCTGTTTCAGCCACTCTGTTTCTCGCCCTCTGTTTCAGCCCCTCTGTTTCTCACCCTCTGTTTCAGCCCCTCTGATTCAGCCACTCTGTTTCTCGCCCTCTGTTTCAGCCCCTCTGTTTCAGCCCCTCTGTTTCAGCCCCTCTGTTTCAGCCCCTCTGTTTCTCGCCCTCTGTTTCAGCCACTCTGTTTCTCGCCCTCTGTTTCAGGCCCTCTGTTTCTCGCCCTCTGTTTCAGCCACTCTGATTCAGCCCCTCTGTTTCAGCCCAACTGATTCAGCCCCTCTGTTTCAGCCCCTCTGTTTCAGCCCCTCTGTTTCAGCCCCTCTGTTTCTCGTTCTCTGTTTCTCGCCCTCTGTTTCAGCCACTCTGTTTCTCGCCCTCTGTTTCAGGCCCTCTGTTTCTCGCCCTCTGTTTCAGCCACTCTGATTCAGCCCCTCTGTTTCAGCCCAACTGATTCAGCCCCTCTGTTTCAGCCCCTCTGTTTCAGCCCCTCTGTTTCAGCCCCTTTGTTTCTCGCCCTCTGTTTCAGCCCCTCTGTTTCAGCCCCTCTGTTTCAGCCACTCTGTTTCTCGCCCTCTGTTTCAGGCCCTCTGTTTCTCGCCCTCTGTTTCAGCCACTCTGATTCAGCCCCACTGTTTCAGCCCAACTGATTCAGCCCCTCTGTTTCAGCCCCTCTGTTTCAGCCCCTCTGTTTCAGCCCCTCTGTTTCTCGCCCTCTGTTTCTCGCCCGCTGTTTCAGCCCCTTTGTTTCTCGCCCTCTGTTTCAGCCCCACTGTTTCAGCCCCTCTGATTCAGCCCCTCTGATTCAGCCCCTCTGTTTCTCGCCCTCTGTTTCAGCCCCTCTGTTTCAGACCCTCTGTTTCAGCCCCTCTGTTTCTCGCCCTCTGTTTCAGCCCCTCTGTTTCTCGCACTCTGTTTCAGCCCCTCTGTTTCTCGCCCTCTGTTTCAGCCCCTCTGTTTCTCGCCCTCTGTTTCAGCCCCTCTGTTTCAGCTCCTCTGTTTCTCGCGCTCTGTTTCTGCCCCTCTGTTTCTCGCACTCTGTTTCAGCCCCGCTGTTTCTCGCCCTCTGTTTCAGCCCCGCTGATTCAGCCCCTCTGTTTCTCGCCCTCTGTTTCAGCCCCTCTGTTTCTCGCCCTCTGTTTCAGCCCCTCTGTTTCAGCCCGTCTGTTTCAGCCACTCTGTTTCTCGCCCTCTGTTTCAGCCCCTCTGTTTCTCACCCTCTGTTTCAGCCCCTCTGTTTCAGCCCGTCTGTTTCAGCCACTCTGTTTCTCGCCCTCTGATTCAGCCCCTCTGTTTCTCGCCCTCTGTTTCAGCCCCTCTGTTTCTCGCCCTCTGTTTCAGCCCCTCTGTTTCAGCCCCTCTGTTTCAGCCCCTCTGTTTCTCGCCCTCTGTTTCAGCCACTCTGTTTCTCGCCCTCTGTTTCAGGCCCTCTGTTTCTCGCCCTCTGTTTCAGCCACTCTGATTCAGCCCCTCTGTTTCAGCCCAACTGATTCAGCCCCTCTGTTTCAGCCCCTCTGTTTCAGCCCCTTTGTTTCAGCCCCTCTGTTTCTCGTTCTCTGTTTCTCGCCCTCTGTTTCAGCCACTCTGTTTCTCGCCCTCTGTTTCAGGCTCTCTGTTTCTCGCCCTCTGTTTCAGCCACTCTGATTCAGCCCCTCTGTTTCAGCCCAACTGATTCAGCCCCTCTGTTTCAGCCCCTCTGTTTCAGCCCCTCTGTTTCAGCCCCTTTGTTTCTCGCCCTCTGTTTCAGCCCCTCTGTTTCAGCCCCTCTGTTTCAGCCACTCTGTTTCTCGCCCTCTGTTTCAGGCCCTCTGTTTCTCGCCCTCTGTTTCAGCCACTCTGATTCAGCCCCACTGTTTCAGCCCAACTGATTCAGCCCCTCTGTTTCAGCCCCTCTGTTTCAGCCCCTCTGTTTCAGCCCCTCTGTTTCTCGCCCTCTGTTTCTCGCCCGCTGTTTCAGCCCCTTTGTTTCTCGCCCTCTGTTTCAGCCCCACTGTTTCAGCCCCTCTGATTCAGCCCCTCTGATTCTGCCCCTCTGTTTCTCGCCCTCTGTTTCAGCCCCTCTGTTTCAGCCCCTCTGTTTCAGCCCCTCTGTTTCTCGCCCTCTGTTTCAGCCCCTCTGTTTCTCGCACTCTGTTTCAGCCCCTCTGTTTCTCGCCCTCTGTTTCAGCCCCTCTGTTTCTCGCCCTCTGTTTCAGCCCCTCTGTTTCAGCTCCTCTGTTTCTCGCCCTCTGTTTCTGCCCCTCTGTTTTTCGCACTCTGTTTCAGCCCCGCTGTTTCTCGCCCTCTGTTTCAGCCCCGCTGATTCAGCCCCTCTGTTTCAGCCCCTCTGAATCAGCCCCTCTGATTCAGCCCCTCTGTTTCAGCCCCTCTGTTTCTCGCCCTCTGTTTCAGCCCTTCTGATTCTCGCCCTCTGTTTCAGCCCCTCTGTTTCTCGCCCTCTGTTTTAGCACCTCTGATTCAGCCCCTCTGTTTTAGCCCCTCTGATTCAGCCCCTCTGATTCAGCCCCTCTGTTTCTCGCCCTCTGTTTCAGCCCCTTTGTTTAAGCCCCTCTGTTCCTCGGCCTCTGTTTCAGCCCCTCTGTTTCAGCCCCTCTGTTTCAGACCCTCTGTTTCAGCCCCTCAGTTTCAGCGCCTCTGTTTCTCGCCCTCTGTTTCAGCCCCTCTGTTTCTCGCCCTCTGTTTCAGCCCCTCTGTTTCAGCCCCTCTGTTTCTCGACCTCTGATTCAGCCCCTCTGTTTCAGCCCCTCTGTTTCTCCCCCTCTGTTCCAGCCCCTCTGTTTCAGCCCCTCTGTTTCAGCCACTCTGTTTCAGCCCCTCTCATTCAGCCCCTCTGTTTCAGCCCCTCTGTTTCTCGCCCTCTGTTTCAGCCCCTCTGTTTCAGCCCGTCTGTTTCACCCACTCTGTTTCTCGCCCTCTGTTTCAGCCCCTCTGTTTCTCACCCTCTGTTTCAGCCCGTCTGATTCAGCCCCTCTGTTTCTCGCCCTCTGTTTCAGCCCCTCTGTTTCTCGCCCTCTGTTTCAGCCCCTCTGTTTCTCGCCCTCTGTTTCAGCCCCTCTGTTTCTGCCCCTCTGATTCAGCCTCTCTGTTTCTCGCCCTCTGTTTCAGCCCCTCTGTTTCTCGCCCTCTGTTTCAGCCCCTCTGTTTCAACCCGTCTGTTTCACCCACTCTGTTTCTCGCCCTCTGTTTCAGCCCCTCTGTTTCTCACCCTCTGTTTCAGCCCCTCTGATTCAGCCCCTCTGTTTCAGCCCCTATGATTCAGCCCCTCTGTTTCAGCCCCTCTGTTTCAGCCCCTCTGTTTCTCGCCCTCTATTTCTCACCCTCTGTTTCTCGCCCTCTGTTTCAGCCCCTCTGTTTTTCGCCCTCTGTTTCAGCCCCTCTGTTTCTCGACCTCTGTTTCAGGCTCTCTGTTTCAGCCCGTCTGTTTCAGCCCCTCTGTTTCAGCCCCTCTGTTTCTCGCCCTCTGTTTCTCGCCCGCTGTTTCAGCCCATTTGTTTCTCGCCCTCTGTTTCAGCCCCTCTGTTTCAGCCCCTCTGATTCAGCCCCTCTGATTCAGACCCTCGGTTTCTCGCCATCTGTTTCAGCCCCTCTGTTTCAGCCCCTCTGTTTCAGCTCCTCTGTTTCAGCGCCTCTGTTTCTCGCCCTCTGTTTCAGCCCCTCTGTTTCTCGCCCTCTGTTTCAGCCCCTCTGTTTCTCGCCCTCTGTTTCAGCCCCTCTGTTTCAGCCCCTCTGTTTCAGCCCCTCTGTTTCTCGCCCTCTGTTTCAGCCGCTCTGTTTCTCGCCCTCTGTTTCAGCCCCTCTGTTTCAGCCCCTCTGTTTCAGCCCCTCTGTTTCTCGCCCTCTGTTTCAGCCCCTCTGTTTCAGCCCCTCTGTTTCAGCCCCTCTGTTTCAGCCCCTCTGTTTCTCGCCCTCTGTTTCAGACCCCTCTGTTTCTCGCCCTCTGTTTCAGCCACTCTGTTTCTCGCCCTCTGTTTCAGCCCCTCTGTTTCAGCCCCTCTGTTTCTCGCCCTCTGTTTCTGCCCCTCTGTTTCTCACCCTCTGTTTCAGCCCCGCTTATTCAGCCCCTCTGTTTCAGCCCCTCTGAATCAGCCCCTCTGATTCAGCCCCTCTGTTTCAGCCCCTCTGTTTCAGCCCCTCTGTTTCTCGCACTCTGTTTCAGCCCATCTGATTCTCGCCCTCTGTTTCAGCCCTTCTGATTCTCGCCCTCTGTTTCAGCCACTCTGATTCAGCCCCTCTGTTTCAGCCCCTCTGATTCATCCCCTCTGATTCAGCCCCTCTGATTCAGCCCCTCTGTTTCTCGCCACCTGTTTCAGCCCCTCTGTTTCAGCCCCTCTGTTTCAGCGCCTCTGTTTCTCGCCCTCTGTTTCAGCCCCTCTGTTTCTCGCCCTCTGTTTCAGCCCCTCTGATTCAGCCCCTCTGTTTCAGCCCCTATGTTTCTCCCCCTCTGTTCCAGCCCCTCTGTTTCAGCCCCTCTGTTTCAGCCACTCTGTTTCAGCCCCTCTGTTTCAGCCCCGCTGTTTCAGCCCCTCTGTTTCTCGCCCTCTGTTTCAGCCCCTCTGTTTCTCGCCCTCTGTTTCAGCCCCTCTGTTTCTCGCACTCTGTTTCAGCCCCTCTGTTTCTCGCCCTCTGTTTCAGCCCCTCTGTTTCTCGCCCTCTGTTTCAGCCCCTCTGTTTCAGCTCCTCTGTTTCTCGCCCTCTGTTTCTGCCCCTCTGTTTCTCGCACTCTGTTTCAGCCCCGCTGTTTCTCGCCCTCTGTTTCAGCCCCGCTGATTCAGCCCCTCTGTTTCAGCCCCTCTGAATCAGCCCCTCTGATTCAGCCCCTCTGTTTCAGCCCCTCTGTTTCTCGCCCTCTGTTTCAGCCCCTCTGATTCTCGCCCTCTGTTTCAGCCCCTCTGTTTCTCGCCCTCTGTTTTAGCACCTCTGATTCAGCCCCTCTGTTTTAGCCCCTCTGGTTCAGCCCCTCTGATTCAGCCCCTCTGTTTCTCGCCCTCTGTTTCAGCCCCTTTGTTTAAGCCCCTCTGTTCCTCGGCCTCTGTTTCAGCCCCTCTGTTTCAGCCCCTCTGTTTCAGACCCTCTGTTTCAGCCCCTCAGTTTCAGCGCCTCTGTTTCTCGCCCTCTGTTTCAGCCCCTCTGTTTCTCGCCCTCTGTTTCAGCCCCTCTGATTCAGCCCCTCTGTTTCAGCCCCTCTGTTTCTCCCCCTCTGTTCCAGCCCCTCTGTTTCAGCCCCTCTGTTTCAGCCACTCTGTTTCAGCCCCTCTCATTCAGCCCCTCTGTTTCAGCCCCTCTGTTTCTCGCCCTCTGTTTCAGCCCCTCTGTTTCAGCCCGTCTGTTTCACCCACTCTGTTTCTCGCCCTCTGTTTCAGCCCCTCTGTTTCTCACCCTCTGTTTCAGCCCGTCTGATTCAGCCCCTCTGTTTCTCGCCCTCTGTTTCAGCCCCTCTGTTTCTCGCCCTCTGTTTCAGCCCCTCTGTTTCTCGCCCTCTGTTTCAGCCCCTCTGTTTCTGCCCCTCTGATTCAGCCTCTCTGTTTCTCGCCCTCTGTTTCAGCCCCTCTGTTTCTCGCCCTCTGTTTCAGCCCCTCTGTTTCAACCCGTCTGTTTCACCCACTCTGTTTCTCGCCCTCTGTTTCAGCCCCTCTGTTTCTCACCCTCTGTTTCAGCCCCTCTGATTCAGCCCCTCTGTTTCAGCCCCTATGATTCAGCCCCTCTGTTTCAGCCCCTCTGTTTCAGCCCCTCTGTTTCTCGCCCTCTATTTCTCACCCTCTGTTTCTCGCCCTCTGTTTCAGCCCCTCTGTTTTTCGCCCTCTGTTTCAGCCCCTCTGTTTCTCGACCTCTGTTTCAGGCTCTCTGTTTCAGCCCGTCTGTTTCAGCCCCTCTGTTTCAGCCCCTCTGTTTCTCGCCCTCTGTTTCTCGCCCGCTGTTTCAGCCCATTTGTTTCTCGCCCTCTGTTTCAGCCCCTCTGTTTCAGCCCCTCTGATTCAGCCCCTCTGATTCAGACCCTCGGTTTCTCACCATCTGTTTCAGCCCCTCTGTTTCAGCCCCTCTGTTTCAGCTCCTCTGTTTCAGCCCCTCTGTTTCTCGCCCTCTGTTTCAGCCCCTCTGTTTCTCGCCCTCTGTTTCAGCCCCTCTGTTTCTCGCCCTCTGTTTCAGCCCCTCTGTTTCAGCCCCTCTGTTTCAGCCCCTCTGTTTCTCGCCCTCTGTTTCAGCCGCTCTGTTTCTCGCCCTCTGTTTCAGCCCCTCTGTTTCAGCCCCTCTGTTTCAGCCCCTCTGTTTCTCGCCCTCTGTTTCAGCCCCTCTGTTTCAGCCCCTCTGTTTCAGCCCCTCTGTTTCTCGCCCTCTGTTTCAGACCCCTCTGTTTCTCGCCCTCTGTTCAGCCCCTATGTTTCTCGCCCTCTGTTTCAGCCACTCTGTTTCTCGCCCTCTGTTTCAGCCCCTCTGTTTCAGCCCCTCTGTTTCTCGCCCTCTGTTTCTGCCCCTCTGTTTCTCGCCCTCTGTTTCAGACCCCTCTGTTTCTCGCCCTCTGTTCAGCCCCTATGTTTCTCGCCCTCTGTTTCAGCCACTCTGTTTCTCGCCCTCTGTTTCAGCCCCTCTGTTTCAGCCCCTCTGTTTCTCGCCCTCTGATTCAGCCCCTCTGTTTCAGCCCCTCTGAATCAGCCCCTCTGATTCAGCCCCTCTGTTTCAGCCCCTCTGTTTCAGCCCCTCTGTTTCTCGCCCTCTGTTTCAGCCCATCTGATTCTCGCCCTCTGTTTCAGCCCTTCTGATTCTCGCCCTCTTTTTCAGCCACTCTGATTCAGCCCCTCTGTTTCAGCCCCTCTGATTCATCCCCTCTGATTCAGCCCCTCTGATTCAGCCACTCTGTTTCTCGCCACCTGTTTCAGCCCCTCTGTTTCAGCCCCTCTGTTTCAGCGCCTCTGTTTCTCGCCCTCTGTTTCAGCCCCTCTGTTTCTCGCCCTCTGTTTCAGCCCCTCTGATTCAGCCCCTCTGTTTCAGCCCCTATGTTTCTCCCCCTCTGTTCCAGCCCCTCTGTTTCAGCCCCTCTGTTTCAGCCACTCTGTTTCAGCCCCTCTGTTTCAGCCCCGTTGTTTCAGCCCCTCTGTTTCTCGCCCTCTGTTTCAGCCCCTCTGTTTCTCGCCCTCTGTTTCAGCCCCTCTGTTTCTCGCACTCTGTTTCAGCCCCTCTGTTTCTCGCCCTCTGTTTCAGCCCCTCTGTTTCTCGCCCTCTGTTTCAGCCCCTCTGTTTCAGCTCCTCTGTTTCTCGCCCTCTGTTTCTGCCCCTCTGTTTCTCGCACTCTGTTTCAGCCCCGCTGTTTCTCGCCCTCTGTTTCAGCCCCTCTGTTTCTCGCCCTCTGTTTCAGCCCCTCTGTTTCTCACCCTCTGTTTCAGCCCCTCTGATTCAGCCCCTCTGTTTCTCGCCCTCTGTTTCAGCCCCTCTTTTTGTCGCCCTCTGTTTCAGCCCCTATGTTTCAGCCCCTCTGTTTCAGCCTCTCTGTTTCTCGCCCTCTGTTTCAGCCCCCCTGTTTCTCACCCTCTGTTTCAGCCCCTCTGATTCAGCCGCTCTGCTTCTCGCCCTCTGTTTCAGCCCCTCTGTTTCTCGCCCTCTATTTCAGCCCCTCTGTTGCAGCCCCTCTGTTTCAGCCCCTCTGTTTCTCGCCCTCTGTTTCAGCCCCTCTGTTTCTCGCCCTCTGTTTCAGCCCCTCTGTTTCAGCCCGTCTGTTTCAGCCACTCTGTTTCTGGCCCTCTGTTTCAGCCCCTCTGTTTCTCACCCTCTGTTTCAGCCCCTCTGATTCAGCCCCTCTGTTTCTCGCCCTCTGTTTCAGCCCCTCTGTTTCTCGCCCTCTGTTTCAGCCCCTCTGTTTCAGCCCCTCTGTTTCAGCCCCTCTGTTTCTCGCCCTCTGTTTCAGCCACTCTGTTTCTCGCCCTCTGTTTCAGGCCCTCTGTTTCTCGCCCTCTGTTTCAGCCACTCTGATTCAGCCCCTCTGTTTCAGCCCAACTGATTCAGCCCCTCTGTTTCAGCCCCTCTGTTTCAGCCCCTCTGTTTCTCGTTCTCTGTTTCTCGCCCTCTGTTTCAGCCACTCTGTTTCTCGCCCTCTGTTTCAGGCCCTCTGTTTCTCGCCCTCTGTTTCAGCCACTCTGATTCAGCCCCTCTGTTTCAGCCCAACTGATTCAGCCCCTCTGTTTCAGCCCCTCTGTTTCAGCCCCTCTGTTTCAGCCACTCTGTTTCTCGCCCTCTGTTTCAGGCCCTCTGTTTCTCGCCCTCTGTTTCAGCCACTCTGATTCAGCCCCACTGTTTCAGCCCAACTGATTCAGCCCCTCTGTTTCAGCCCCTCTGTTTCAGCCCCTCTGTTTCAGCCCCTCTGTTTCTCGCCCTCTGTTTCTCGCCCGCTGTTTCAGCCCCTTTGTTTCTCGCCCTCTGTTTCAGCCCCACTGTTTCAGCCCCTCTGATTCAGCCCCTCTGATTCAGCCCCTCTGTTTCTCGCCCTCTGTTTCAGCCCCTCTGTTTCAGACCCTCTGTTTCAGCCCCTCTGTTTCTCGCCCTCTGTTTCAGCCCCTCTGTTTCTCGCACTCTGTTTCAGCCCCTCTGTTTCTCGCCCTCTGTTTCAGCCCCTCTGTTTCTCGCCCTCTGTTTCAGCCCCTCTGTTTCAGCTCCTCTGTTTCTCGCCCTCTGTTTCTGCCCCTCTGTTTCTCGCACTCTGTTTCAGCCCCGCTGTTTCTCGCCCTCTGTTTCAGCCCCGCTGATTCAGCCCCTCTGTTTCAGCCCCTCTGAATCAGCCCCTCTGATTCAGCCCCTCTGTTTCAGCCCCTCTGTTTCTCGCCCTCTGTTTCAGCCCCTCTGATTCTCGCCCTCTGTTTCAGCCCCTCTGTTTCTCGCCCTCTGTTTTAGCACCTCTGATTCAGCCCCTCTGTTTTAGCCCCTCTGATTCAGCCCCTCTGATTCAGCCCCTCTGTTTCTCGCCCTCTGTTTCAGCCCCTTTGTTTAAGCCCCTGTGTTCCTCGGCCTCTGTTTCAGCCCCTCTGTTTCAGCCCCTCTGTTTCAGACCCTCTGTTTCAGCCCCTCAGTTTCAGCGCCTCTGTTTCTCGCCCTCTGTTTCAGCCCCTCTGTTTCTCGCCCTCTGTTTCAGCCCCTCTGATTCAGCCCCTCTGTTTCAGCCCCTCTGTTTCTCCCCCTCTGTTCCAGCCCCTCTGTTTCAGCCCCTCTGTTTCAGCCACTCTGTTTCAGCCCCTCTCATTCAGCCCCTCTGTTTCAGCCCCTCTGTTTCTCGCCCTCTGTTTCAGCCCCTCTGTTTCAGCCCGTCTGTTTCACCCACTCTGTTTCTCGCCCTCTGTTTCAGCCCCTCTGTTTCTCACCCTCTGTTTCAGCCCGTCTGATTCAGCCCCTCTGTTTCTCGCCCTCTGTTTCAGCCCCTCTGTTTCTCGCCCTCTGTTTCAGCCCCTCTGTTTCTCGCCCTCTGTTTCAGCCCCTCTGTTTCTGCCCCTCTGATTCAGCCTCTCTGTTTCTCGCCCTCTGTTTCAGCCCCTCTGTTTCTCGCCCTCTGTTTCAGCCCCTCTGTTTCAACCCGTCTGTTTCACCCACTCTGTTTCTCGCCCTCTGTTTCAGCCCCTCTGTTTCAGCCCCTCTGATTCAGCCCCTCTGTTTCAGCCCCTATGATTCAGCCCCTCTGTTTCAGCCCCTCTGTTTCAGCCCCTCTGTTTCTCGCCCTCTATTTCTCACCCTCTGTTTCTCGCCCTCTGTTTCAGCCCCTCTGTTTTTCGCCCTCTGTTTCAGACCCTCTGTTTCTCGACCTCTGTTTCAGGCTCTCTGTTTCAGCCCGTCTGTTTCAGCCCCTCTGTTTCAGCCCCTCTGTTTCTCGCCCTCTGTTTCTCGCCCGCTGTTTCAGCCCATTTGTTTCTCGCCCTCTGTTTCAGCCCCTCTGTTTCAGCCCCTCTGATTCAGCCCCTCTGATTCAGACCCTCGGTTTCTCGCCATCTGTTTCAGCCCCTCTGTTTCAGCCCCTCTGTTTCAGCTCCTCTGTTTCAGCCCCTCTGTTTCTCGCCCTCTGTTTCAGCCCCTCTGTTTCTCGCCCTCTGTTTCAGCCCCTCTGTTTCTCGCCCTCTGTTTCAGCCCCTCTGTTTCAGCCCCTCTGTTTCTCGCCCTCTGTTTCAGCCGCTCTGTTTCTCGCCCTCTGTTTCAGCCCCTCTGTTTCAGCCCCTCTGTTTCAGCCCCTCTGTTTCTCGCCCTCTGTTTCAGCCCCTCTGTTTCAGCCCCTCTGTTTCAGCCCCTCTGTTTCAGCCCCTCTGTTTCTCGCCCTCTGTTTCAGACCCCTCTGTTTCTCGCCCTCTGTTCAGCCCCTATGTTTCAGCCCCTCTGTTTCTCGCCCTCTGTTTCAGCCCCTCTGTTTCAACCCCTCTGTTTCAGCCCCTCTGTTTCAGCCCCTCTGTTTCTCGCCCTCTGTTTCAGACCCCTCTGTTTCTCGCCCTCTGTTCAGCCCCTATGTTTCCCGCCCTCTGTTTCAGCCACTCTGTTTCTCGCCCTCTGTTTCAGCCCCTCTGTTTCAGCCCCTCTGTTTCTCACCCTCTGTTTCAGCCCCGCTGATTCAGCCCCTCTGTTTCAGCCCCTCTGAATCAGCCCCTCTGATTCAGCCCCTCTGTTTCAGCCCCTCTGTTTCAGCCCCTCTGTTTCTCGCCCTCTGTTTCAGCCCATCTGATTCTCGCCCTCTGTTTCAGCCCTTCTGATTCTCGCCCTCTGTTTCAGCCACTCTGATTCAGCCCCTCTGTTTCAGCCCCTCTGATTCATCCCCTCTGATTCAGCCCCTCTGATTCAGCCCCTCTGTTTCTCGCCACCTGTTTCAGCC
Source organism: Chiloscyllium punctatum (assembly GCF_047496795.1). Taxonomy (NCBI): domain Eukaryota; kingdom Metazoa; phylum Chordata; class Chondrichthyes; order Orectolobiformes; family Hemiscylliidae; genus Chiloscyllium; species Chiloscyllium punctatum. The sequence goes on along the minus strand of NW_027309792.1, from coordinate 2,209,640 downwards.
CCTCTGTTTCAGCCCCTCTGTTTCAGCGCCTCTGTTTCTCGCCCTCTGTTTCAGCCCCTCTGTTTCTCGCCCTCTGTTTCAGCCCCTCTGATTCAGCCCCTCTGTTTCAGCCCCTATGTTTCTCCCCCTCTGTTCCAGCCCCTCTGTTTCAGCCCCTCTGTTTCAGCCACTCTGTTTCAGCCCCTCTGTTTCAGCCCCGCTGTTTCAGCCCCTCTGTTTCTCGCCCTCTGTTTCAGCCCCTCTGTTTCTCGCCCTCTGTTTCAGCCCCTCTGTTTCTCACCCTCTGTTTCAGCCCCTATGTTTCAGCCCCTCTGTTTCAGCCTCTCTGTTTCTCGCCCTCAGTTTCAGCCCCTCTGTTTCTCGCCCTCTGTTTCAGCCCCTCTGTTTCAGCCCGTCTGTTTCAGCCACTCTGTTTCTCGCCCTCTGTTTCAGCTCCTCTGTTTCTCACCCTCTGTTTCAGCCCCTCTGATTCAGCCCCTCTGTTTCTCGCCCTCTGTTTCAGCCCTCTGTTTCTCGCCCTCTGTTTCAGCCCCTCTGTTTCAGCCCCTCTGTTTCAGCCCCTCTGTTTCTCGCCCTCTGTTTCAGCCACTCTGTTTCTCGCCCTCTGTTTCAGGCCCTCTGTTTCTCGCCCTCTGTTTCAGCCACTCTGATTCAGCCCCTCTGTTTCAGCCCCTTTGTTTCAGCCACTCTGTTTCAGCCCCTCTGTTTCTCGCCCTCTGTTTCTCGCCCGCTGTTTCAGCCCCTTTGTTTCTCGCCCTCTGTTTCAGCCTCTCTGTTTCTCGTCCTCTGTTTCAGCCCCTCTGTTTCAGCCCCTCTGTTTCTCGCCCTCTGTTTCAGCCACTCTGTTTCTCGCCCTCTGTTTCAGGCCCTCTGTTTCTCGCCCTCTGTTTCAGCCACTCTGATTCAGCCCCTCTGTTTCAGCCCAACTGATTCAGCCCCTCTGTTTCAGCCCCTCTGTTTCAGCCACTCTGTTTCAGCCCCTCTGTTTCTCGCCCTCTGTTTCTCGCCCGCTGTTTCAGCCCCTTTGTTTCTCGCCCTCTGTTTCAGCCCCACTGTTTCAGCCCCTCTGATTCAGCCCCTCTGATTCAGCCCCTCTGTTTCTCGCCCTCTGTATCTGCCCCTCTGTTTCAGCCCCTTTGTTTCAGCCCCTCTGTTTCTCGCCCTCTGTTTCAGCCCCTCTGTTTCTCACCCTCTGTTTCAGCCCCTCTGTTTCTCGCCCTCTGATTCAGCCCCTCTGATTCAGCCCCTCTGTTTCAGCCCAACTGATTCAGCCCCTCTGTTTCAGCCCCTCTGTTTCAGCCCCTCTGTTTCAGCCCCTCTGTTTCTCACCCTCTGTTTCTCGCCCGCTGTTTCAGCCCCTTTGTTTCTCGCCCTCTGTTTCAGACCCACTGTTTCAGCCCCTCTGATTCAGCCGCTCTGATTCTCGCCCTCTGTTTCAGCCCCTCTTTTTCAGCCCCTCTGTTTCAGCCCCTCTGTTTCTCGCCCTCTGTTTCTCGCCCGCTGTTTCAGCCCCTTTGTTTCTCGCCCTCTGTTTCAGACCCACTGTTTCAGCCCCTCTGATTCAGCCCCTCTGTTTCTCGCCCTCTGTTTCAGCCCCTCTTTTTCAGCCCCTCTGTTTCAGCCCCTCTGTTTCTCGCCCTCTGTTTCAGCCCCTCTGTTTCTCGCCCTCTGTTTCAGCCCGTCTGTTTCTCGCACTCTGTTTCTGCCCCTCTGTTTCTCGCACTCTGCTCAGCCCCGCTGTTTCTCGCCCTCTGTTTCAGCGCCGCTGATTCAGCCCCTCTGTTTCAGCCCCTCTGAATCAGCCCCTCTGATTCAGCCCCTCTGTTTCAGCCCCTCTGTTTCAGCCCCTCTGTTTCTCGCCCTCTGTTTCAGCCCCTCTGTTTCTCGCCCTCTGTTTTTGCACCTCTGATTCAGCCCCTCTGTTTCAGCCCCTCTGATTCAGCCCCTCTGATTCAGCCCCTCTGATTCAGCCCCTGTGTTTCTCGCCCTCTGTTTCAGCCCCTCTCTTTAAGCCCCTCTGTTTCTCGCCCTCTGTTTCAGCCCCTCTGTTTCTCGCCCTCTGTTTCAGCCCCTCTGTTTCAGCCCCTCTGTTTCAGCCCCTCTGTTTCAGCACCTCTGTTTCTCGCCCTCTGTTTCAGCCCCTCTGTTTCTCGCCCTCAGTTTCAGCCCCTCTGATTTTGCCCCTCTTTTTCAGCCCCTCTGTTTCTCCCCCTCTGTTCCACCCCTCTGTTTCAGCCCCTCTGTTTCAGCAACTCTGTTTCAGCCCCTCTCCTTCAACCCCTCTGTTTCAGCCCCTCTGTTTCTCGCCCTCTGTTTCAGCCACTCTGTTTCAGCCCGTCTGTTTCACCCACTCTGTTTCTCGCCCTCTGTTTCAGCCCCTCTGTTTCTCACCCTCTGTTTCAGCCCGTCTGATTCAGCCACTCTGTTTCTCGCCCTCTGTTTCAGCCCCTCTGTTTCTCGCCCTCTGTTTCAGCCCCTCTGTTTCTCGCCCTCTGTTTCAGCCCCTCTGTTTCAGCCCCTCTGATTCAGCCTCTCTGTTTCTCGCCCTCTGTTTCAGCCCCTCTGTTTCTCGCCCTCTGTTTCGGCCCCTCTGTTTCAGCCCGTCTGTTTCACCCACTCTGTTTCTCGCCCTCTGTTTCAGCCCCTCTGTTTCTCACCCTCTGTTTCAGCCCCTCTGATTCAGCCCCTCTGTTTCAGCCCCTCTGATTCAGCGCCCCTGTTTCAGCCCCTCTGTTTCAGCCCCTCTGTTTCAGCCCCACTGTATCTCGCCCTCTATTTCTCAGCCTCTGTTTCTCGCCCTCTGTTTCAGCCCCTCTGTTTTTCGCCCTCTGTTTCAGCCCCTCTGTTTCTCGACCTCTGTTTCAGGCTCTCTGTTTCAGCCCGTCTGTTTCAGCCCCTCTGTTTCAGCCCCTCTGTTTCTCGCCCTCTGTTTCTCGCCCGCTGTTTCAGCCCCTTTGTTTCTCGCCCTCTGTTTCAGCCCCTCTGTTTCAGCCCCTCTGATTCAGCCCCTCTGATTCAGCCCCTCGGTTTCTCACCATCTGTTTCAGCCCCTCTGTTTCAGCCCCTCTGTTTCAGCCCCTCTGATTCAGCCCCTCTGTTTCAGCCCCTCTGTTTCAGACCCTCTGTTTCAGCCCCTCTGTTTCTCGCCCTCTGTTTCAGCCCCTCTGTTTCAGCCCCTCTGTTTCAGCCCCGCTGTTTCTCGCCCTCTGTTTCAGCCCCTCTGTTTCTCGCCCTCTGTTTCAGCCCCTCTGTTTCTCACCCTCTGTTTCAGCCCCTCTGATTCAGCCCCTCTGTTTCTCGCCCTCTGTTTCAGCCCCTCTTTTTGTCGCCCTCTGTTTCAGCCCCTATGTTTCAGCCCCTCTGTTTCAGCCTCTCTGTTTCTCGCCCTCTGTTTCAGCCCCCCTGTTTCTCACCCTCTGTTTCAGCCCCTCTGATTCAGCCGCTCTGCTTCTCGCCCTCTGTTTCAGCCCCTCTGTTTCTCGCCCTCTATTTCAGCCCCTCTGTTTCAGCCCCTCTGTTTCAGCCCCTCTGTTTCTCGCCCTCTGTTTCAGCCCCTCTGTTTCTCGCCCTCTGTTTCAGCCCCTCTGTTTCAGCCCGTCTGTTTCAGCCACTCTGTTTCTGGCCCTCTGTTTCAGCCCCTCTGTTTCTCACCCTCTGTTTCAGCCCCTCTGATTCAGCCCCTCTGTTTCTCGCCCTCTGTTTCAGCCCCTCTGTTTCTCGCCCTCTGTTTCAGCCCCTCTGTTTCAGCCCCTCTGTTTCAGCCCCTCTGTTTCTCGCCCTCTGTTTCAGCCACTCTGTTTCTCGCCCTCTGTTTCAGGCCCTCTGTTTCTCGCCCTCTGTTTCAGCCACTCTGATTCAGCCCCTCTGTTTCAGCCCAACTGATTCAGCCCCTCTGTTTCAGCCCCTCTGTTTCAGCCCCTCTGTTTCTCGTTCTCTGTTTCTCGCCCTCTGTTTCAGCCACTCTGTTTCTCGCCCTCTGTTTCAGGCCCTCTGTTTCTCGCCCTCTGTTTCAGCCACTCTGATTCAGCCCCTCTGTTTCAGCCCAACTGATTCAGCCCCTCTGTTTCAGCCCCTCTGTTTCAGCCCCTCTGTTTCAGCCACTCTGTTTCTCGCCCTCTGTTTCAGGCCCTCTGTTTCTCGCCCTCTGTTTCAGCCACTCTGATTCAGCCCCACTGTTTCAGCCCAACTGATTCAGCCCCTCTGTTTCAGCCCCTCTGTTTCAGCCCCTCTGTTTCAGCCCCTCTGTTTCTCGCCCTCTGTTTCTCGCCCGCTGTTTCAGCCCCTTTGTTTCTCGCCCTCTGTTTCAGCCCCACTGTTTCAGCCCCTCTGATTCAGCCCCTCTGATTCAGCCCCTCTGTTTCTCGCCCTCTGTTTCAGCCCCTCTGTTTCAGACCCTCTGTTTCAGCCCCTCTGTTTCTCGCCCTCTGTTTCAGCCCCTCTGTTTCTCGCACTCTGTTTCAGCCCCTCTGTTTCTCGCCCTCTGTTTCAGCCCCTCTGTTTCTCGCCCTCTGTTTCAGCCCCTCTGTTTCAGCTCCTCTGTTTCTCGCCCTCTGTTTCTGCCCCTCTGTTTCTCGCACTCTGTTTCAGCCCCGCTGTTTCTCGCCCTCTGTTTCAGCCCCGCTGATTCAGCCCCTCTGTTTCAGCCCCTCTGAATCAGCCCCTCTGATTCAGCCCCTCTGTTTCAGCCCCTCTGTTTCTCGCCCTCTGTTTCAGCCCCTCTGATTCTCGCCCTCTGTTTCAGCCCCTCTGTTTCTCGCCCTCTGTTTTAGCACCTCTGATTCAGCCCCTCTGTTTTAGCCCCTCTGATTCAGCCCCTCTGATTCAGCCCCTCTGTTTCTCGCCCTCTGTTTCAGCCCCTTTGTTTAAGCCCCTGTGTTCCTCGGCCTCTGTTTCAGCCCCTCTGTTTCAGCCCCTCTGTTTCAGACCCTCTGTTTCAGCCCCTCAGTTTCAGCGCCTCTGTTTCTCGCCCTCTGTTTCAGCCCCTCTGTTTCTCGCCCTCTGTTTCAGCCCCTCTGATTCAGCCCCTCTGTTTCAGCCCCTCTGTTTCTCCCCCTCTGTTCCAGCCCCTCTGTTTCAGCCCCTCTGTTTCAGCCACTCTGTTTCAGCCCCTCTCATTCAGCCCCTCTGTTTCAGCCCCTCTGTTTCTCGCCCTCTGTTTCAGCCCCTCTGTTTCAGCCCGTCTGTTTCACCCACTCTGTTTCTCGCCCTCTGTTTCAGCCCCTCTGTTTCTCACCCTCTGTTTCAGCCCGTCTGATTCAGCCCCTCTGTTTCTCGCCCTCTGTTTCAGCCCCTCTGTTTCTCGCCCTCTGTTTCAGCCCCTCTGTTTCTCGCCCTCTGTTTCAGCCCCTCTGTTTCTGCCCCTCTGATTCAGCCTCTCTGTTTCTCGCCCTCTGTTTCAGCCCCTCTGTTTCTCGCCCTCTGTTTCAGCCCCTCTGTTTCAACCCGTCTGTTTCACCCACTCTGTTTCTCGCCCTCTGTTTCAGCCCCTCTGTTTCAGCCCCTCTGATTCAGCCCCTCTGTTTCAGCCCCTATGATTCAGCCCCTCTGTTTCAGCCCCTCTGTTTCAGCCCCTCTGTTTCTCGCCCTCTATTTCTCACCCTCTGTTTCTCGCCCTCTGTTTCAGCCCCTCTGTTTCTCGCCCTCTGTTTCAGCCCCTCTGTTTCAGCCCCTCTGATTCAGCCTCTCTGTTTCTCGCCCTCTGTTTCAGCCCCTCTGTTTCTCGCCCTCTGTTTCGGCCCCTCTGTTTCAGCCCGTCTGTTTCACCCACTCTGTTTCTCGCCCTCTGTTTCAGCCCCTCTGTTTCTCACCCTCTGTTTCAGCCCCTCTGATTCAGCCCCTCTGTTTCAGCCCCTCTGATTCAGCGCCCCTGTTTCAGCCCCTCTGTTTCAGCCCCTCTGTTTCAGCCCCACTGTATCTCGCCCTCTATTTCTCAGCCTCTGTTTCTCGCCCTCTGTTTCAGCCCCTCTGTTTTTCGCCCTCTGTTTCAGCCCCTCTGTTTCTCGACCTCTGTTTCAGGCTCTCTGTTTCAGCCCGTCTGTTTCAGCCCCTCTGTTTCAGCCCCTCTGTTTCTCGCCCTCTGTTTCTCGCCCGCTGTTTCAGCCCCTTTGTTTCTCGCCCTCTGTTTCAGCCCCTCTGTTTCAGCCCCTCTGATTCAGCCCCTCTGATTCAGCCCCTCGGTTTCTCACCATCTGTTTCAGCCCCTCTGTTTCAGCCCCTCTGTTTCAGCCCCTCTGATTCAGCCCCTCTGTTTCAGCCCCTCTGTTTCAGACCCTCTGTTTCAGCCCCTCTGTTTCTCGCCCTCTGTTTCAGCCCCTCTGTTTCAGCCCCTCTGTTTCAGCCCCGCTGTTTCTCGCCCTCTGTTTCAGCCCCTCTGTTTCTCGCCCTCTGTTTCAGCCCCTCTGTTTCTCACCCTCTGTTTCAGCCCCTCTGATTCAGCCCCTCTGTTTCTCGCCCTCTGTTTCAGCCCCTCTTTTTGTCGCCCTCTGTTTCAGCCCCTATGTTTCAGCCCCTCTGTTTCAGCCTCTCTGTTTCTCGCCCTCTGTTTCAGCCCCCCTGTTTCTCACCCTCTGTTTCAGCCCCTCTGATTCAGCCGCTCTGCTTCTCGCCCTCTGTTTCAGCCCCTCTGTTTCTCGCCCTCTATTTCAGCCCCTCTGTTTCAGCCCCTCTGTTTCAGCCCCTCTGTTTCTCGCCCTCTGTTTCAGCCCCTCTGTTTCTCGCCCTCTGTTTCAGCCCCTCTGTTTCAGCCCGTCTGTTTCAGCCACTCTGTTTCTGGCCCTCTGTTTCAGCCCCTCTGTTTCTCACCCTCTGTTTCAGCCCCTCTGATTCAGCCCCTCTGTTTCTCGCCCTCTGTTTCAGCCCCTCTGTTTCTCGCCCTCTGTTTCAGCCCCTCTGTTTCAGCCCCTCTGTTTCAGCCCCTCTGTTTCTCGCCCTCTGTTTCAGCCACTCTGTTTCTCGCCCTCTGTTTCAGGCCCTCTGTTTCTCGCCCTCTGTTTCAGCCACTCTGATTCAGCCCCTCTGTTTCAGCCCAACTGATTCAGCCCCTCTGTTTCAGCCCCTCTGTTTCAGCCCCTCTGTTTCTCGTTCTCTGTTTCTCGCCCTCTGTTTCAGCCACTCTGTTTCTCGCCCTCTGTTTCAGGCCCTCTGTTTCTCGCCCTCTGTTTCAGCCACTCTGATTCAGCCCCTCTGTTTCAGCCCAACTGATTCAGCCCCTCTGTTTCAGCCCCTCTGTTTCAGCCCCTCTGTTTCAGCCACTCTGTTTCTCGCCCTCTGTTTCAGGCCCTCTGTTTCTCGCCCTCTGTTTCAGCCACTCTGATTCAGCCCCACTGTTTCAGCCCAACTGATTCAGCCCCTCTGTTTCAGCCCCTCTGTTTCAGCCCCTCTGTTTCAGCCCCTCTGTTTCTCGCCCTCTGTTTCTCGCCCGCTGTTTCAGCCCCTTTGTTTCTCGCCCTCTGTTTCAGCCCCACTGTTTCAGCCCCTCTGATTCAGCCCCTCTGATTCAGCCCCTCTGTTTCTCGCCCTCTGTTTCAGCCCCTCTGTTTCAGACCCTCTGTTTCAGCCCCTCTGTTTCTCGCCCTCTGTTTCAGCCCCTCTGTTTCTCGCACTCTGTTTCAGCCCCTCTGTTTCTCGCCCTCTGTTTCAGCCCCTCTGTTTCTCGCCCTCTGTTTCAGCCCCTCTGTTTCAGCTCCTCTGTTTCTCGCCCTCTGTTTCTGCCCCTCTGTTTCTCGCACTCTGTTTCAGCCCCGCTGTTTCTCGCCCTCTGTTTCAGCCCCGCTGATTCAGCCCCTCTGTTTCAGCCCCTCTGAATCAGCCCCTCTGATTCAGCCCCTCTGTTTCAGCCCCTCTGTTTCTCGCCCTCTGTTTCAGCCCCTCTGATTCTCGCCCTCTGTTTCAGCCCCTCTGTTTCTCGCCCTCTGTTTTAGCACCTCTGATTCAGCCCCTCTGTTTTAGCCCCTCTGATTCAGCCCCTCTGATTCAGCCCCTCTGTTTCTCGCCCTCTGTTTCAGCCCCTTTGTTTAAGCCCCTGTGTTCCTCGGCCTCTGTTTCAGCCCCTCTGTTTCAGCCCCTCTGTTTCAGACCCTCTGTTTCAGCCCCTCAGTTTCAGCGCCTCTGTTTCTCGCCCTCTGTTTCAGCCCCTCTGTTTCTCGCCCTCTGTTTCAGCCCCTCTGATTCAGCCCCTCTGTTTCAGCCCCTCTGTTTCTCCCCCTCTGTTCCAGCCCCTCTGTTTCAGCCCCTCTGTTTCAGCCACTCTGTTTCAGCCCCTCTCATTCAGCCCCTCTGTTTCAGCCCCTCTGTTTCTCGCCCTCTGTTTCAGCCCCTCTGTTTCAGCCCGTCTGTTTCACCCACTCTGTTTCTCGCCCTCTGTTTCAGCCCCTCTGTTTCTCACCCTCTGTTTCAGCCCGCCTGATTCAGCCCCTCTGTTTCTCGCCCTCTGTTTCAGCCCCTCTGTTTCTCGCCCTCTGTTTCAGCCCCTCTGTTTCTCGCCCTCTGTTTCAGCCCCTCTGTTTCTGCCCCTCTGATTCAGCCTCTCTGTTTCTCGCCCTCTGTTTCAGCCCCTCTGTTTCTCGCCCTCTGTTTCAGCCCCTCTGTTTCAACCCGTCTGTTTCACCCACTCTGTTTCTCGCCCTCTGTTTCAGCCCCTCTGTTTCAGCCCCTCTGATTCAGCCCCTCTGTTTCAGCCCCTATGATTCAGCCCCTCTGTTTCAGCCCCTCTGTTTCAGCCCCTCTGTTTCTCGCCCTCTATTTCTCACCCTCTGTTTCTCGCCCTCTGTTTCAGCCCCTCTGTTTTTCGCCCTCTGTTTCAGACCCTCTGTTTCTCGACCTCTGTTTCAGGCTCTCTGTTTCAGCCCGTCTGTTTCAGCCCCTCTGTTTCAGCCCCTCTGTTTCTCGCCCTCTGTTTCTCGCCCGCTGTTTCAGCCCATTTGTTTCTCGCCCTCTGTTTCAGCCCCTCTGTTTCAGCCCCTCTGATTCAGCCCCTCTGATTCAGACCCTCGGTTTCTCGCCATCTGTTTCAGCCCCTCTGTTTCAGCCCCTCTGTTTCAGCTCCTCTGTTTCAGCCCCTCTGTTTCTCGCCCTCTGTTTCAGCCCCTCTGTTTCTCGCCCTCTGTTTCAGCCCCTCTGTTTCTCGCCCTCTGTTTCAGCCCCTCTGTTTCAGCCCCTCTGTTTCTCGCCCTCTGTTTCAGCCGCTCTGTTTCTCGCCCTCTGTTTCAGCCCCTCTGTTTCAGCCCCTCTGTTTCAGCCCCTCTGTTTCTCGCCCTCTGTTTCAGCCCCTCTGTTTCAGCCCCTCTGTTTCAGCCCCTCTGTTTCAGCCCCTCTGTTTCTCGCCCTCTGTTTCAGACCCCTCTGTTTCTCGCCCTCTGTTCAGCCCCTATGTTTCAGCCCCTCTGTTTCTCGCCCTCTGTTTCAGCCCCTCTGTTTCAACCCCTCTGTTTCAGCCCCTCTGTTTCAGCCCCTCTGTTTCTCGCCCTCTGTTTCAGACCCCTCTGTTTCTCGCCCTCTGTTCAGCCCCTATGTTTCCCGCCCTCTGTTTCAGCCACTCTGTTTCTCGCCCTCTGTTTCAGCCCCTCTGTTTCAGCCCCTCTGTTTCTCACCCTCTGTTTCAGCCCCGCTGATTCAGCCCCTCTGTTTCAGCCCCTCTGAATCAGCCCCTCTGATTCAGCCCCTCTGTTTCAGCCCCTCTGTTTCAGCCCCTCTGTTTCTCGCCCTCTGTTTCAGCCCATCTGATTCTCGCCCTCTGTTTCAGCCCTTCTGATTCTCGCCCTCTGTTTCAGCCACTCTGATTCAGCCCCTCTGTTTCAGCCCCTCTGATTCATCCCCTCTGATTCAGCCCCTCTGATTCAGCCCCTCTGTTTCTCGCCACCTGTTTCAGCCCCTCTGTTTCAGCCCCTCTGTTTCAGCGCCTCTGTTTCTCGCCCTCTGTTTCAGCCCCTCTGTTTCTCGCCCTCTGTTTCAGCCCCTCTGATTCAGCCCCTCTGTTTCAGCCCCTATGTTTCTCCCCCTCTGTTCCAGCCCCTCTGTTTCAGCCCCTCTGTTTCAGCCACTCTGTTTCAGCCCCTCTGTTTCAGCCCCGCTGTTTCAGCCCCTCTGTTTCTCGCCCTCTGTTTCAGCCCCTCTGTTTCTCGCCCTCTGTTTCAGCCCCTCTGTTTCTCACCCTCTGTTTCAGCCCCTATGTTTCAGCCCCTCTGTTTCAGCCTCTCTGTTTCTCGCCCTCAGTTTCAGCCCCTCTGTTTCTCGCCCTCTGTTTCAGCCCCTCTGTTTCAGCCCGTCTGTTTCAGCCACTCTGTTTCTCGCCCTCTGTTTCAGCTCCTCTGTTTCTCACCCTCTGTTTCAGCCCCTCTGATTCAGCCCCTCTGTTTCTCGCCCTCTGTTTCAGCCCTCTGTTTCTCGCCCTCTGTTTCAGCCCCTCTGTTTCAGCCCCTCTGTTTCAGCCCCTCTGTTTCTCGCCCTCTGTTTCAGCCACTCTGTTTCTCGCCCTCTGTTTCAGGCCCTCTGTTTCTCGCCCTCTGTTTCAGCCACTCTGATTCAGCCCCTCTGTTTCAGCCCCTTTGTTTCAGCCACTCTGTTTCAGCCCCTCTGTTTCTCGCCCTCTGTTTCTCGCCCGCTGTTTCAGCCCCTTTGTTTCTCGCCCTCTGTTTCAGCCTCTCTGTTTCTCGTCCTCTGTTTCAGCCCCTCTGTTTCAGCCCCTCTGTTTCTCGCCCTCTGTTTCAGCCACTCTGTTTCTCGCCCTCTGTTTCAGGCCCTCTGTTTCTCGCCCTCTGTTTCAGCCACTCTGATTCAGCCCCTCTGTTTCAGCCCAACTGATTCAGCCCCTCTGTTTCAGCCCCTCTGTTTCAGCCACTCTGTTTCAGCCCCTCTGTTTCTCGCCCTCTGTTTCTCGCCCGCTGTTTCAGCCCCTTTGTTTCTCGCCCTCTGTTTCAGCCCCACTGTTTCAGCCCCTCTGATTCAGCCCCTCTGATTCAGCCCCTCTGTTTCTCGCCCTCTGTATCTGCCCCTCTGTTTCAGCCCCTTTGTTTCAGCCCCTCTGTTTCTCGCCCTCTGTTTCAGCCCCTCTGTTTCTCACCCTCTGTTTCAGCCCCTCTGTTTCTCGCCCTCTGATTCAGCCCCTCTGATTCAGCCCCTCTGTTTCAGCCCAACTGATTCAGCCCCTCTGTTTCAGCCCCTCTGTTTCAGCCCCTCTGTTTCAGCCCCTCTGTTTCTCACCCTCTGTTTCTCGCCCGCTGTTTCAGCCCCTTTGTTTCTCGCCCTCTGTTTCAGACCCACTGTTTCAGCCCCTCTGATTCAGCCGCTCTGATTCTCGCCCTCTGTTTCAGCCCCTCTTTTTCAGCCCCTCTGTTTCAGCCCCTCTGTTTCTCGCCCTCTGTTTCTCGCCCGCTGTTTCAGCCCCTTTGTTTCTCGCCCTCTGTTTCAGACCCACTGTTTCAGCCCCTCTGATTCAGCCCCTCTGTTTCTCGCCCTCTGTTTCAGCCCCTCTTTTTCAGCCCCTCTGTTTCAGCCCCTCTGTTTCTCGCCCTCTGTTTCAGCCCCTCTGTTTCTCGCCCTCTGTTTCAGCCCGTCTGTTTCTCGCACTCTGTTTCTGCCCCTCTGTTTCTCGCACTCTGCTCAGCCCCGCTGTTTCTCGCCCTCTGTTTCAGCGCCGCTGATTCAGCCCCTCTGTTTCAGCCCCTCTGAATCAGCCCCTCTGATTCAGCCCCTCTGTTTCAGCCCCTCTGTTTCAGCCCCTCTGTTTCTCGCCCTCTGTTTCAGCCCCTCTGTTTCTCGCCCTCTGTTTTTGCACCTCTGATTCAGCCCCTCTGTTTCAGCCCCTCTGATTCAGCCCCTCTGATTCAGCCCCTCTGATTCAGCCCCTGTGTTTCTCGCCCTCTGTTTCAGCCCCTCTCTTTAAGCCCCTCTGTTTCTCGCCCTCTGTTTCAGCCCCTCTGTTTCTCGCCCTCTGTTTCAGCCCCTCTGTTTCAGCCCCTCTGTTTCAGCCCCTCTGTTTCAGCACCTCTGTTTCTCGCCCTCTGTTTCAGCCCCTCTGTTTCTCGCCCTCAGTTTCAGCCCCTCTGATTTTGCCCCTCTTTTTCAGCCCCTCTGTTTCTCCCCCTCTGTTCCACCCCTCTGTTTCAGCCCCTCTGTTTCAGCAACTCTGTTTCAGCCCCTCTCCTTCAACCCCTCTGTTTCAGCCCCTCTGTTTCTCGCCCTCTGTTTCAGCCACTCTGTTTCAGCCCGTCTGTTTCACCCACTCTGTTTCTCGCCCTCTGTTTCAGCCCCTCTGTTTCTCACCCTCTGTTTCAGCCCGTCTGATTCAGCCACTCTGTTTCTCGCCCTCTGTTTCAGCCCCTCTGTTTCTCGCCCTCTGTTTCAGCCCCTCTGTTTCTCGCCCTCTGTTTCAGCCCCTCTGTTTCAGCCCCTCTGATTCAGCCTCTCTGTTTCTCGCCCTCTGTTTCAGCCCCTCTGTTTCTCGCCCTCTGTTTCGGCCCCTCTGTTTCAGCCCGTCTGTTTCACCCACTCTGTTTCTCGCCCTCTGTTTCAGCCCCTCTGTTTCTCACCCTCTGTTTCAGCCCCTCTGATTCAGCCCCTCTGTTTCAGCCCCTCTGATTCAGCGCCCCTGTTTCAGCCCCTCTGTTTCAGCCCCTCTGTTTCAGCCCCACTGTATCTCGCCCTCTATTTCTCAGCCTCTGTTTCTCGCCCTCTGTTTCAGCCCCTCTGTTTTTCGCCCTCTGTTTCAGCCCCTCTGTTTCTCGACCTCTGTTTCAGGCTCTCTGTTTCAGCCCGTCTGTTTCAGCCCCTCTGTTTCAGCCCCTCTGTTTCTCGCCCTCTGTTTCTCGCCCGCTGTTTCAGCCCCTTTGTTTCTCGCCCTCTGTTTCAGCCCCTCTGTTTCAGCCCCTCTGATTCAGCCCCTCTGATTCAGCCCCTCGGTTTCTCACCATCTGTTTCAGCCCCTCTGTTTCAGCCCCTCTGTTTCAGCCCCTCTGATTCAGCCCCTCTGTTTCAGCCCCTCTGTTTCAGACCCTCTGTTTCAGCCCCTCTGTTTCTCGCCCTCTGTTTCAGCCCCTCTGTTTCAGCCCCTCTGTTTCAGCCCCTCTGTTTCTCGCCCTCTGTTCAGCCCCTATGTTTCTCGCCCTCTGTTTCAGCCACTCTGTTTCTCGCCCTCTGTTTCAGCCCCTCTGTTTCAGCCCCTCTGTTTCTCGCCCTCTGTTTCTGCCCCTCTGTTTCTCACCCTCTGTTTCAGCCCTGCTGATTCAGCCCCTCTGTTTCAGCCCCTCTGAATCAGCCCCTCTGATTCAGCACCTCTGTTTCTGCCCCTCTGTTTCAGCCCCTCTGTTTCTCGCCCTCTGTTTCAGCCCTTCTGATTCTCGCCCTCTGTTTCAGCCCCTCTGATTCAGCCCCTCTGTTTCAGCCCCTCTGATTCATCCCCTCTGATTCAGACCCTCTGATTCAGCCCGTCTGTTTCTCGCCCGCTGTTTCAGCCCCTTTGTTTCTCGCCCTCTGTTTCAGCCCCACTGTTTCAGCCCCTCTGATTCAGCCCCTCTGATTCAGCGCCTCTGTTTCTCGCCCTCTGTTTCAGCCACTCTGTTTCTCGCCCTCTGTTTCAGGCCCTCTGTTTCTCGCCCTCTGTTTCAGCCACTCTGATTCAGCCCCTCTGTTTCAGCCCAACTGATTCAGCCCCTCTGTTTCAGCCCCTCTGTTTCAGCCACTCTGTTTCAGCCCCTCTGTTTCTCGCCCTCTGTTTCTCGCCCGCTGTTTAAGCCCCTTTGTTTCTCGCCCTCTGTTTCAGCCCCACTGTTTCAGCCCCTCTGATTCAGCCCCTCTGATTCAGCCCCTCTGTTTCTCGCCCTCTGTTTCAGCCCCTCTGTTTCAGCCCCTCTGTTTCAGCCCCTCTGTTTCTCGCCCTCTGTTTCAGCCCCTCTGTTTCTCACCCTCTGTTTCAGCCCCTCTGTTTCTCGCCCTCTGTTTCAGCCCCTCTGATTCAGCCCCTCTGTTTCAGCCCAACTGATTCAGCCCCTCTGTTTCAGCCCCTCTGTTTCAGCCCCTCTGTTTCTCGCCCTCTGTTTCTCGCCCGCTGTTTCAGCCCCTTTGTTTCTCGCCCTCTGTTTCAGACCCACTGTTTCAGCCCCTCTGATTCAGCCCCTCTGATTCAGCCCCTCTGTTTCTCGCCCTCTGTTTCAGCCCCTCTTTTTCAGCCCCTCTGTTTCAGCCCCTCTGTTTCTCGCCCTCTGTTTCAGCCCGTCTGTTTCTCGCCCTCTGTTTCAGCCCGTCTGTTTCTCGCACTCTGTTTCTGCCCCTCTGTTTCTCGCACTCTGTTTCAGCCCCGCTGTTTCTCGCCCTCTGTTTCAGCCCCGCTGATTCAGCCCCTCTGTTTCAGCCCCTCTGAATCAGCCCCTCTGATTCAGACCCTCTGTTTCAGCCCCTCTGTTTCAGCCCCTCTGTTTCTCGCCCTCTGTTTCAGCCCCTCTGATTCTCGCCCTCTGTTTCAGCCCCTCTGTTTCTCGCCCTCTGTTTTAGCACCTCTGATTCAGCCCCTCTGTTTCAGCCCCTCTGATTCAGCCCCTCTGATTCAGCCCCTCTGATTCAGCCCCTCTGTTTCTCGCCCTCTGTTTCAGCCCCTCTCTTTAAGCCCCTCTGTTTCTCGCCCTCTGTTTCAGCCCCTCTGTTTCTCGCCCTCTGTTTCAGCCCCTCTGTTTCAGCCCCTCTGGTTCAGCCCCTCATTTTCAGCACCTCTGTTTCTCGCCCTCTGTTTCAGCCCCTCTGTTTCTCGCCCTCTGTTTCAGCCTCTCTGGTTTTGCCCCTCTTTTTCAGCCCCTCTGTTTCTCCCCCTCTGTTCCAGCCCCTCTGTTTCAGCCCCTCTGTTTCAGCAACTCTGTTTCAGCCCCTCTCCTTCAGCCCCTCTGTTTCAGCCCCTCTGTTTCTCGCCCTCTGTTTCAGCCACTCTGTTTCAGCCCGTCTGTTTCACCCACTCTGTTTCTCGCCCTCTGTTTCTGCCCCTCTGTTTCTCACCCTCTGTTTCAGCCCTGCTTATTCAGCCCCTCTGTTTCAGCCCCTCTGAATCAGCCCCTCTGATTCAGCACCTCTGTTTCAGCCCCTCTGTTTCAGCCCCTCTGTTTCTCGCCCTCTGTTTCAGCCCTTCTGATTCTCGCCCTCTGTTTCAGCCCCTCTGATTCAGCCCCTCTGTTTCAGCCCCTCTGATTCATCCCCTCTGATTCAGCCCCTCTGATTCAGCCCGTCTGTTTCTCGCCATCTGTTTCAGCCCCTCTGTTTCAGCCCCTCTGTTTCAGCGCCTCTGTTTCTCGCCCTCTGTTTCAGCCCCTCTGTTTCTCGCCCGCTGTTTCAGCCCCTTTGTTTCTCGCCCTCTCTTTCAGCCCCACTGTTTCAGCCCCTCTGATTCAGCCCCTCTGATTCAGCGCCTCTGTTTCTCGCCCTCTGTTTCAGCCACTCTGTTTCTCGCCCTCTGTTTCAGGCCCTCTGTTTCTCGCCCTCTGTTTCAGCCACTCTGATTCAGCCCCTCTGTTTCAGCCCAACTGATTCAGCCCCTCTGTTTCAGCCCCTCTGTTTCAGCCACTCTGTTTCAGCCCCTCTGTTTCTCGCCCTCTGTTTCTCGCCCGCTGTTTCAGCCCCTTTGTTTCTCGCCCTCTGTTTCAGCCCCACTGTTTCAGCCCCTCTGATTCAGCCCCTCTGATTCAGCCCCTCTGTTTCTCGCCCTCTGTTTCAGCCCCTCTGTTTCAGCCCCTCTGTTTCAGCCCCTCTGTTTCTCGCCCTCTGTTTCAGCCCCTCTGTTTCTCACACTCTGTTTCAGCCCCTCTGTTTCTCGCCCTCTGTTTCAGCCCCTCTGATTCAGCCCCTCTGTTTCAGCCCAACTGATTCAGCCCCTCTGTTTCAGCCCCTCTGTTTCAGCCCCTCTGTTTCTCGCCCTCTGTTTCTCGCCCGCTGTTTCAGCCCCTTTGTTTCTCGCCCTCTGTTTCAGACCCACTGTTTCAGCCCCTCTGATTCAGCCCCTCTGATTCAGCCCCTCTGTTTCTCGCCCTCTGTTTCAGCCCCTCTTTTTCAGCCCCTCTGTTTCAGCCCCTCTGTTTCTCGCCCTCTGTTTCAGCCCGTCTGTTTCTCGCCCTCTGTTTCAGCCCGTCTGTTTCTCGCCCTCTGTTTCTGCCCCTCTGTTTCTCGCACTCTGTTTCAGCCCCGCTGTTTCTCGCCCTCTGTTTCAGCCCCTCTGATTCAGCCCCTCTGTTTCAGCCCCTCTGAATCAGCCCCTCTGATTCAGCCCCTCTGTTTCAGCCCCTCTGTTTCAGCCCCACTGTTTCTCGCCCTCTGTTTCAGCCCCTCTGATTCTCGCCCTCTGTTTCAGCCCCTCTGTTTCTCGCCCTCTGTTTTAGCACTTCTGATTCAGCCCCTCTGTTTCAGCCCCTCTGATTCAGCCCCTCTGATTCAGCCCCTCTGATTCAGCCCCTCTGTTTCTCGCCCTCTGTTTCAGCCCCTCTCTTTAAGCCCCTCTGTTTCTCGCCCTCTGTTTCAGCCCCTCTGTTTCTCGCCCTCTGTTTCAGCCCCTCTGTTTCAGACCCTCTGTTTCAGCCCCTCTGTTTCAGCACCTCTGTTTCTCGCCCTCTGTTTCAGCCCCTCTGTTTCTCGCCCTCTGTTTCAGCCTCTCTGGTTTTGCCCCTCTTTTTCAGCCCCTCTGTTTCTCCCCCTCTGTTCCAGCCCCTCTGTTTCAGCCCCTCTGTTTCAGCAACTCTGTTTCAGCCCCTCTCCTTCAGCCCCTCTGTTTCAGCCCCTCTGTTTCTCGCCCTCTGTTTCAGCCACTCAGTTTCAGCCCGTCTGTTTCACCCACTGTGTTTCTCGCCCTCTGTTTCAGCCCCTCTATTTCTCACCCTCTGTTTCAGCCCGTCTGATTCAGCCCCTCTGTTTCTCGCCCTCTGTTTCAGCCCCTCTGTTTCTCGCCCTCTGTTTCAGCCCCTCTGTTTCTCGCCCTCTGTTTCAGCCCCTCTGTTTCAGCCCCTCTGATTCAGCCTCTCTGTTTCTCGCCCTCTGTTTCAGCCCCTCTGTTTCTCGCCCTCTGTTTCAGCCCCTCTGTTTCAGCCCGTCTGTTTCACCCACTCTGTTTCTCGCCTTCTGTTTCAGCCCCTCTGTTTCTCACCCTCTGTTTCAGCCCCTCTGATTCAGCCCCTCTGTTTCAGCCCCTCTGATTCAGCGCCCCTGTTTCAGCCCCTCTGTTTCAGCCCCTCTGTTTCAGCCCCTCTGTATCTCGCCCTCTATTTCTCACCCTCTGTTTCTCGCCCTCTGTTTCAGCCCCTCTGTTTTTCGCCCTCTGTTTCAGCCCCTCTGTTTCTCGACCTCTGTTTCAGGCTCTCTGTTTCAGCCCGTCTGTTTCAGCCCCTCTGTTTCAGCCCCTCTGTTTCTCGCCCTCTGTTTCTCGCCCGCTGTTTCAGCCCATTTGTTTCTCGCCCTCTGTTTCAGCCCCTCTGTTTCAGCCCCTCTGATTCAGCCCCTCTGATTCAGCCCCTCGGTTTCTCACCATCTGTTTCAGCCCCTCTGTTTCAGCCCCTCTGTTTCAGCTACTGTGTTTCAGCCCCTCTGTTTCTCGCCCTCTGTTTCAGCCCCTCTGTTTCTCGCCCTCTGTTTTAACCCCTCTGTTTCTCGCCCTCTGTTTCAGCCCCTCTGTTTCAGCCCCTCTGTTTCAGCACCTCTGTTTCTCGCCCTCTGTTTCAGCCGCTCTGTTTCTCGCCCTCTGTTTCAACCCCTCTGTTTCAGACCCTCTGTTTCAGCCCCTCTGTTTCTCGCCCTCTGTTTCAGCCCCTCTGTTTCAGCCCCTCTGTTTCAGCCCCTCTGTTTCTCGCCCTCTGTTCAGCCCCTATGTTTCTCGCCCTCTGTTTCAGCCACTCTGTTTCTCGCCCTCTGTTTCAGCCCCTCTGTTTCTCGCCCTCTGTTTCTGCCCCTCTGTTTCTCACCCTCTGTTTCAGCCCTGCTGATTCAGCCCCTCTGTTTCAGCCCCTCTGAATCAGCCCCTCTGATTCAGCACCTCTGTTTCAGCCCCTCTGTTTCAGCCCCTCTGTTTCTCGCCCTCTGTTTCAGCCCTTCTGATTCTCGCCCTCTGTTTCAGCCCCTCTGATTCAGCCCCTCTGTTTCAGCCCCTCTGATTCATCCCCTCTGATTCAGCCCCTCTGATTCAGCCCGTCTGTTTCTCGCCATCTGTTTCATCCCCTCTGTTTCAGCCCGTCTGTTTCAGCGCCTCTGTTTCTCGCCCTCTGTTTCAGCCCCTCTGTTTCTCGCCCGCTGTTTCAGCCCCTTTGTTTCTCGCCCTCTGTTTCAGCCCCACTGTTTCAGCCCCTCTGATTCAGCCCCTCTGATTCAGCGCCTCTGTTTCTCGCCCTCTGTTTCAGCCCCTCTGTTTCAGCCCCTCTGTTTCAGCCCCTCTCTTTCTCGCCCTCTGTTTCAGCCCCTCTGTTTCTCGCCCTCTGTTTCAGCCCTCTCTGTTTCTCGCCCTCTGTTTCTGCCCCACTGTTTCTCGCCCTCTGTTTCAGCCCCGCTGTTTCTCGCCCTCTGTTTCAGCCCCGCTGATTCAGCCCCTCTGTTTCAGCCCCTCTGAATCAGCCCCTCTGATTCAGCCCCTCTGTTTCAGCCCCTCTGTTTCAGCCACTCTGTTTCAGCCCCTCTGTTTCTCGCCCTCTGTTTCAGCCCCACTGTTTCAGCCCCTCTGATTCAGCCCCTCTGATTCAGCCCCTCTGTTTCTCGCCCTCTGTATCTGCCCCTCTGTTTCAGCCCCTTTGTTTCAGCCCCTCTGTTTCTCGCCCTCTGTTTCAGCCCCTCTGTTTCTCACCCTCTGTTTCAGCCCCTCTGTTTCTCGCCCTCTGATTCAGCCCCTCTGATTCAGCCCCTCTGTTTCAGCCCAACTGATTCAGCCCCTCTGTTTCAGCCCCTCTGTTTCAGCCCCTCTGTTTCAGCCCCTCTGTTTCTCACCCTCTGTTTCTCGCCCGCTGTTTCAGCCCCTTTGTTTCTCGCCCTCTGTTTCAGACCCACTGTTTCAGCCCCTCTGATTCAGCCGCTCTGATTCTCGCCCTCTGTTTCAGCCCCTCTTTTTCAGCCCCTCTGTTTCAGCCCCTCTGTTTCTCGCCCTCTGTTTCTCGCCCGCTGTTTCAGCCCCTTTGTTTCTCGCCCTCTGTTTCAGACCCACTGTTTCAGCCCCTCTGATTCAGCCCCTCTGTTTCTCGCCCTCTGTTTCAGCCCCTCTTTTTCAGCCCCTCTGTTTCAGCCCCTCTGTTTCTCGCCCTCTGTTTCAGCCCCTCTGTTTCTCGCCCTCTGTTTCAGCCCGTCTGTTTCTCGCACTCTGTTTCTGCCCCTCTGTTTCTCGCACTCTGCTCAGCCCCGCTGTTTCTCGCCCTCTGTTTCAGCGCCGCTGATTCAGCCCCTCTGTTTCAGCCCCTCTGAATCAGCCCCTCTGATTCAGCCCCTCTGTTTCAGCCCCTCTGTTTCAGCCCCTCTGTTTCTCGCCCTCTGTTTCAGCCCCTCTGTTTCTCGCCCTCTGTTTTTGCACCTCTGATTCAGCCCCTCTGTTTCAGCCCCTCTGATTCAGCCCCTCTGATTCAGCCCCTCTGATTCAGCCCCTGTGTTTCTCGCCCTCTGTTTCAGCCCCTCTCTTTAAGCCCCTCTGTTTCTCGCCCTCTGTTTCAGCCCCTCTGTTTCTCGCCCTCTGTTTCAGCCCCTCTGTTTCAGCCCCTCTGTTTCAGCCCCTCTGTTTCAGCACCTCTGTTTCTCGCCCTCTGTTTCAGCCCCTCTGTTTCTCGCCCTCAGTTTCAGCCCCTCTGATTTTGCCCCTCTTTTTCAGCCCCTCTGTTTCTCCCCCTCTGTTCCACCCCTCTGTTTCAGCCCCTCTGTTTCAGCAACTCTGTTTCAGCCCCTCTCCTTCAACCCCTCTGTTTCAGCCCCTCTGTTTCTCGCCCTCTGTTTCAGCCACTCTGTTTCAGCCCGTCTGTTTCACCCACTCTGTTTCTCGCCCTCTGTTTCAGCCCCTCTGTTTCTCACCCTCTGTTTCAGCCCGTCTGATTCAGCCACTCTGTTTCTCGCCCTCTGTTTCAGCCCCTCTGTTTCTCGCCCTCTGTTTCAGCCCCTCTGTTTCTCGCCCTCTGTTTCAGCCCCTCTGTTTCAGCCCCTCTGATTCAGCCTCTCTGTTTCTCGCCCTCTGTTTCAGCCCCTCTGTTTCTCGCCCTCTGTTTCGGCCCCTCTGTTTCAGCCCGTCTGTTTCACCCACTCTGTTTCTCGCCCTCTGTTTCAGCCCCTCTGTTTCTCACCCTCTGTTTCAGCCCCTCTGATTCAGCCCCTCTGTTTCAGCCCCTCTGATTCAGCCCCCCTGTTTCAGCCCCTCTGTTTCAGCCCCTCTGTTTCAGCCCCACTGTATCTCGCCCTCTATTTCTCAGCCTCTGTTTCTCGCCCTCTGTTTCAGCCCCTCTGTTTTTCGCCCTCTGTTTCAGCCCCTCTGTTTCTCGACCTCTGTTTCAGGCTCTCTGTTTCAGCCCGTCTGTTTCAGCCCCTCTGTTTCAGCCCCTCTGTTTCTCGCCCTCTGTTTCTCGCCCGCTGTTTCAGCCCCTTTGTTTCTCGCCCTCTGTTTCAGCCCCTCTGTTTCAGCCCCTCTGATTCAGCCCCTCTGATTCAGCCCCTCGGTTTCTCACCATCTGTTTCAGCCCCTCTGTTTCAGCCCCTCTGTTTCAGCCCCTCTGATTCAGCCCCTCTGTTTCAGCCCCTCTGTTTCAGACCCTCTGTTTCAGCCCCTCTGTTTCTCGCCCTCTGTTTCAGCCCCTCTGTTTCAGCCCCTCTGTTTCAGCCCCTCTGTTTCTCGCCCTCTGTTCAGCCCCTATGTTTCTCGCCCTCTGTTTCAGCCACTCTGTTTCTCGCCCTCTGTTTCAGCCCCTCTGTTTCAGCCCCTCTGTTTCTCGCCCTCTGTTTCTGCCCCTCTGTTTCTCACCCTCTGTTTCAGCCCTGCTGATTCAGCCCCTCTGTTTCAGCCCCTCTGAATCAGCCCCTCTGATTCAGCACCTCTGTTTCAGCCCCTCTGTTTCAGCCCCTCTGTTTCTCGCCCTCTGTTTCAGCCCTTCTGATTCTCGCCCTCTGTTTCAGCCCCTCTGATTCAGCCCCTCTGTTTCAGCCCCTCTGATTCATCCCCTCTGATTCAGACCCTCTGATTCAGCCCGTCTGTTTCTCGCCCGCTGTTTCAGCCCCTTTGTTTCTCGCCCTCTGTTTCAGCCCCACTGTTTCAGCCCCTCTGATTCAGCCCCTCTGATTCAGCGCCTCTGTTTCTCGCCCTCTGTTTCAGCCACTCTGTTTCTCGCCCTCTGTTTCAGGCCCTCTGTTTCTCGCCCTCTGTTTCAGCCACTCTGATTCAGCCCCTCTGTTTCAGCCCAACTGATTCAGCCCCTCTGTTTCAGCCCCTCTGTTTCAGCCACTTTGTTTCAGCCCCTCTGTTTCTCGCCCTCTGTTTCTCGCCCGCTGTTTAAGCCCCTTTGTTTCTCGCCCTCTGTTTCAGCCCCACTGTTTCAGCCCCTCTGATTCAGCCCCTCTGATTCAGCCCCTCTGTTTCTCGCCCTCTGTTTCAGCCCCTCTGTTTCAGCCCCTCTGTTTCAGCCCCTCTGTTTCTCGCCCTCTGTTTCAGCCCCTCTGTTTCTCACCCTCTGTTTCAGCCCCTCTGTTTCTCGCCCTCTGTTTCAGCCCCTCTGATTCAGCCCCTCTGTTTCAGCCCAACTGATTCAGCCCCTCTGTTTCAGCCCCTCTGTTTCAGCCCCTCTGTTTCTCGCCCTCTGTTTCTCGCCCGCTGTTTCAGCCCCTTTGTTTCTCGCCCTCTGTTTCAGACCCACTGTTTCAGCCCCTCTGATTCAGCCCCTCTGATTCAGCCCCTCTGTTTCTCGCCCTCTGTTTCAGCCCCTCTTTTTCAGCCCCTCTGTTTCAGCCCCTCTGTTTCTCGCCCTCTGTTTCAGCCCGTCTGTTTCTCGCCCTCTGTTTCAGCCCGTCTGTTTCTCGCACTCTGTTTCTGCCCCTCTGTTTCTCGCACTCTGTTTCAGCCCCGCTGTTTCTCGCCCTCTGTTTCAGCCCCGCTGATTCAGCCCCTCTGTTTCAGCCCCTCTGAATCAGCCCCTCTGATTCAGCCCCTCTGTTTCAGCCCCTCTGTTTCAGCCCCTCTGTTTCTCGCCCTCTGTTTCAGCCCCTCTGATTCTCGCCCTCTGTTTCAGCCCCTCTGTTTCTCGCCCTCTGTTTTAGCACCTCTGATTCAGCCCCTCTGTTTCAGCCCCTCTGATTCAGCCCCTCTGATTCAGCCCCTCTGATTCAGCCCCTCTGTTTCTCGCCCTCTGTTTCAGCCCCTCTCTTTAAGCCCCTCTGTTTCTCGCCCTCTGTTTCAGCCCCTCTGTTTCTCGCCCTCTGTTTCAGCCCCTCTGTTTCAGCCCCTCTGGTTCAGCCCCTCTGTTTCAGCACCTCTGTTTCTCGCCCTCTGTTTCAGCCCCTCTGTTTCTCGCCCTCTGTTTCAGCCTCTCTGGTTTTGCCCCTCTTTTTCAGCCCCTCTGTTTCTCCCCCTCTGTTCCAGCCCCTCTGTTTCAGCCCCTCTGTTTCAGCAACTCTGTTTCAGCCCCTCTCCTTCAGCCCCTCTGTTTCAGCCCCTCTGTTTCTCGCCCTCTGTTTCAGCCACTCTGTTTCAGCCCGTCTGTTTCACCCACTCTGTTTCTCGCCCTCTGTTTCTGCCCCTCTGTTTCTCACCCTCTGTTTCAGCCCTGCTTATTCAGCCCCTCTGTTTCAGCCCCTCTGAATCAGCCCCTCTGATTCAGCACCTCTGTTTCAGCCCCTCTGTTTCAGCCCCTCTGTTTCTCGCCCTCTGTTTCAGCCCTTCTGATTCTCGCCCTCTGTTTCAGCCCCTCTGATTCAGCCCCTCTGTTTCAGCCCCTCTGATTCATCCCCTCTGATTCAGCCCCTCTGATTCAGCCCGTCTGTTTCTCGCCATCTGTTTCAGCCCCTCTGTTTCAGCCCCTCTGTTTCAGCGCCTCTGTTTCTCGCCCTCTGTTTCAGCCCCTCTGTTTCTCGCCCGCTGTTTCAGCCCCTTTGTTTCTCGCCCTCTCTTTCAGCCCCACTGTTTCAGCCCCTCTGATTCAGCCCCTCTGATTCAGCGCCTCTGTTTCTCGCCCTCTGTTTCAGCCACTCTGTTTCTCGCCCTCTGTTTCAGGCCCTCTGTTTCTCGCCCTCTGTTTCAGCCACTCTGATTCAGCCCCTCTGTTTCAGCCCAACTGATTCAGCCCCTCTGTTTCAGCCCCTCTGTTTCAGCCACTCTGTTTCAGCCCCTCTGTTTCTCGCCCTCTGTTTCTCGCCCGCTGTTTCAGCCCCTTTGTTTCTCGCCCTCTGTTTCAGCCCCACTGTTTCAGCCCCTCTGATTCAGCCCCTCTGATTCAGCCCCTCTGTTTCTCGCCCTCTGTTTCAGCCCCTCTGTTTCAGCCCCTCTGTTTCTCGCCCTGTGTTTCAGCCCCGCTGCTTCTCGCCCTCTGTTTCATCCCCGCTGATTCAGCCCCTCTGTTTCAGCCCCTCTGAATCAGCCCCTCTGATTCAGCCCCTCTGTTTCAGCCCCTCTGTTTCAGCCCCTCTGTTTCTCGCCCTCTGTTTCAGCCCCTCTGATTCTCGCCCGCTGTTTCAGCCCCTCTGTTTCTTGCCGTCTGTTTTAGCCCCTCTGATTCAGCCCCTCTGTTTCAGCCCCTCTGATTCAGCCCCTCTGATTCGGCCCTTCGGTTTCTTGCCCTCTGTTTCAGCCCCTCTGTTTCAGCCCCTCTGTTTCTCAACCTCTGTTTCAGCCCCTCTGATTCAGCCCCTCTGATTCAGCCCCTCTGATTCAGCCCCTCTGTTTCCCGCCCCTCTGTTTCAGCCCCTCTGTTTCTCGCCCTCTGTTTCTCGCCCTCTGTTACAGCCCCTCTGTTTCAGCCCCTCTGTTTCAGCCCCTCTGTTTCAGCGCCTCTGTTCCAGCCCCTCTGTTTCAGCCCCTCTGTTTCAGCCACTCTGTTTCAGCCCCTCTCTTTCAAACCCTCTGTTTCAGCCCCTCTGTTTCTCGCCCTCTGTTTCAGCCCCTCTGTTTCTCGCCCTCTGTTTCAGCCCCTCTGTTTCAGCCCGTCTGTTTCACGCACTCTGTTTCTCGCCCTCTGTTTCAGCCCCTCTGTTTCTCACCCTCTGTTCCAGCCCCTCTGATTCAGCCCCTCTGTTTCTCGCCCTCTGTTTCAGCCCCTCTGTTTCTCGCACTCTGTTTCAGCCCCTCTGTTTCTCGCCCTCTGTTTCAGCCCCTCTGTTTCAGCCCCTCTGATTCAGCCTCTCTGTTTCTCGCCCTCTGTTTCAGCCCCTCTGTTTCTCGCCCTCTGTTTCAGCCCCTCTGTTTCTCGCCCTCTGTTTCAGCCCCTCTGTTTCAGCCCGTCCGTTTCACCCACTCTGTTTCTCGCCCTCTGTTTCAGCCCCTCTGTTTCTCACCCTCTGTTTCAGCCCCTCTGATTCAACCCCTCTGTTTCAGTCCCTCTGATTCAGCCCCTCTGTTTCACCCCCTCTGTTTCAGCCCCTCTGTTTCAGCCCCTCTGTTTCTCGCCCTCCCTTTCTCACCCTCTGTTTCAGCTCCTCTGTTTCAGCCGCTCTGTTTCTCGCCCTCTGTTTCAGCCCCTCTGTTTCTCGCCCTCTGTTTCAGCCCCTCTGTTTCTTGCCCTCTGTTTCAGCCCCTCTGTTTCAGCCCCTCTGTTTCAGCCCCTCTGTTTCTGCCCCTCTGTTTCTCGCCCTGTGTTTCAGCCCCTCTGTTTCAGCCCCTCTGTTTCAGCCCCACTGTTTCTCGCCCTCTGTTTCAGCCCCTCTGTTTCAGCCCCTCTGTTTCAGCCCCTCTGTTTCTCGCCCTCTGTTTCAGACCCCTCTGTTTCTCGCCCTCTGTTCAGCCCCTATGTTTCTCGCCCTCTGTTTCAGCCCCTCTGTTTCCCGCCCTCTGTTTCAGCCCCTCTGTTTCAGCCCCTCTGTTTCTCACCCTCTGTTTCTGCTCCTCTGTTTCTCGCCCTCTGTTTCAGCCCCTCTGTTTCTCGCCCTCTGTTTCAGCCCCGCTGATTCAGCCCCTCTGTTTCAGCCCATCTGAATCAGCCCCTCTGATTCAGCCCCTCTGTTTCAGCCCCTCTGTTTCAGCCCCTCTGTTTCTCGCCCTCTGTTTCAGCCCATCTGATTCTCGCCCTCTGTTTCAGCCCTTCTGATTCTCGCCCTCTGTTTCAGCCCCTCTGTTTCAGCCCCTCTGATTCAGCACCTCTGATTCAGCCCCTCTGATTCAG
Organism: Chiloscyllium punctatum; assembly: GCF_047496795.1. NCBI lineage: Eukaryota > Metazoa > Chordata > Chondrichthyes > Orectolobiformes > Hemiscylliidae > Chiloscyllium > Chiloscyllium punctatum. The sequence continues at coordinate 2,184,381 of NW_027309792.1, read as the reverse complement.
CCCCTCTGTTTCAGCGCCTCTGATTCAGCCCCTCTGTTTCTCGCCCTCTCTTTCAGCCCCTCTGTTTCAGCCTCTCTGTTTCAGCTCCACTGTTTCAGCCCCTCTGTTTCTCGCCCTCTGTTTCAGCCCCTCTGTTTCTCGCCCTCTGTTTCAGCCCCTCTGTTTCTCGCCCTCTGTTTCAGCCCCTCTGCTTCAGCCCCTCTGTTTCTCGCCCTCTGTTTCAGCCCCTCTGTTTCTCCCCCTCTGTTTCATCCCCTCTGTTTCTCTCCCTCTGTTTCAGCCCCTCTGTTTCTCGCCCTCTGTTTCAGCCCCTCTGTTTCAGCCCCGCTGTTTCTCGCCCTCTGCTTCTGCCCCTCTGTTTCTGCCCCTCTGTTTCAGCCCCGCTGTTTCTTGCCCTCTGTTTCAGCCCCGCTGATTCAGCGCCTCTGTTTCAGCCCCTCTGAATCAGCCCCTCTGATTCAGCCCCTCTGTTTCAGCCCCTCTGTTTCAGCCCCTCTGTTTCAGCCCCTCTGATTCAGCCCCTCTGTTTCAGCCCCTCTGATTCAGCCCCTCTGATTCAGCCCCTCTGTTTCTCGCCCTCTGTTTCAGCCCCTCTGTTTCAGCCCCTCTGTTTCAGCCCCTCTGTTTCTCACCCTCTGTTTCAGCCCCCTGATTCAGCCCCTCTGATTCAGCCACTCTGATTCAGCCCCTCTGTTTCCCGCCCCTCTGTTTCAGCCCCTCTGTTTCTCGCCCTCTGTTTCAGCCCCTCTGTTTCTCGCCCTCTGTTTCAGCCCCTCTGTTTCAGCCCCTCTGTTTCAGTCCCTCTGTTTCTCGCCCTCTGTTTCAGCCCCTCTGTTTCTCGCCCTCTGTTTCAGACCCTCTGTTTCAGCCCCTCTGTTTCAGTCCCTATGTTTCTCGCCCTCTGTTTCAGCCCCTCTGTTTCAGCCCCTCTGTTTCAGTCCCTCTGTTTCTCGCCCTCTGTTTCTCGCCCTCTGTTTCTCGCCCTCTGTTTCAGACCCTCTGTTTCAGCCCCTCTGTTTCAGTCCCTATGTTTCTCGCCTTCTGTTTCTCGCCCTCTGTTTCAGCCCCTCTGTTTCTCGCCCTCTGTTTCAGCCCCTCTGTTTCTCGCCCTCTGCTTCAGCCCCTCTGTTTCAGCCCCTCTGTTTCAGCCCCTCTGTTTCCGCCCCTCTGTTTCTCGCCCTCTGTTTCAGCCCCTCTGTTTCTCGCCCTCTGTTTCATCTCCTCTGTTTCTCGCCATCTGTTTCAGCCCCTCTGTTTCATGCCCTCTGTTTCAGCCCCTCTGTTTCAGCCCCTATATTTCAGCCCCTCTGTTTCTCGTCCTCTGTTTCAGACCCTCTGTTTCTCGCCCTCTGTTTCAGACCCTCTGTTTCTCGCCCTCTGTTTCAGCCCCTCTGCTTCAGCCCCTCTGTTTCTCGCCCTCTGTTTCAGCCCCTCTGTTTCTCCCCCTCTGTTTCATCCCCTCTGTTTCTCTCCCTCTGTTTCAGCCCCTCTGTTTCTCGCCCTCTGTTTCAGCCCCTCTGTTTCTCGCCCTCTGTTTCAGCCCCTCTGTTTCAGCCCCGCTGTTTCTCGCCCTCTGTTTCTGCCCCTCTGTTTCTGCCCCTCTGTTTCAGCCCCGCTGTTTCTTGCCCTCTGTTTCAGCCCCGCTGATTCAGCCCCTCTGTTTCAGCCCCTCTGAATCAGCCCCTCTGATTCAGCCCCTCTGTTTCAGCCCCTCTGATTCAGCCCCTCTGTTTCAGCCCCTCTGATTCAGCCCCTCTGATTCAGCCCCTCTGTTTCTCGCCCTCTGTTTCAGCCCCTCTGTTTCAGCCCCTCTGTTTCAGCCCCTCTGTTTCTCACCCTCTGTTTCAGCCCCCTGATTCAGCCCCTCTGATTCAGCCACTCTGATTCAGCCCCTCTGTTTCCCGCCCCTCTGTTTCAGCCCCTCTGTTTCTCGCCCTCTGATTCAGCCCCTCTGTTTCTCGCCCTCTGTTTCAGCCCCTCTGTTTCAGCCCCTCTGTTTCAGTCCCTCTGTTTCTCGCCCTCTGTTTCAGCCCCTCTGTTTCTCGCCCTCTGTTTCAGACCCTCTGTTTCAGCCCCTCTGTTTCAGTCCCTATGTTTCTCGCCTTCTGTTTCTCGCCCTCTGTTTCAGCCCCTCTGTTTCTCGCCCTCTGTTTCAGCCCCTCTGTTTCTCGCCCTCTGCTTCAGCCCCTCTGTTTCAGCCCCTCTGTTTCAGCCCCTCTGTTTCAGCCCCTCTGTTTCTCGCCCTCTGTTTCAGCCCCTCTGTTTCTCGCCCTCTGTTTCATCTCCTCTGTTTCTCGCCATCTGTTTCAGCCCCTCTGTTTCATGCCCTCTGTTTCAGCCCCTCTGTTTCAGCCCCTATATTTCAGCCCCTCTGTTTCTCGTCCTCTGTTTCAGACCCTCTGTTTCTCGCCCTCTGTTTCAGACCCTCTGTTTCTCGCCCTCTGTTTCAGCCCCTCTGATTCAGCCCCTCTGATTCAGCCCCTCTGATTTAGCCCCTCTGTTTCAGCCCCTCTGATTCAGCCCCTCTGTTTCAGCCCCTCTGTTTCTCGCCCTCTGTTTCAGCCCCTCTGTTTTTCGCCCTCTGTTTCAGCCCCTCTGTTTCTCGACCTCTGTTTCAGGCTCTCTGTTTCAGCCCGTCTGTTTCAGCCCCTCTGTTTCAGCCCCTCTGTTTCGCGCCCTCTGTTTGTCGCCCGCTGTTTCAGCCCCTTTGTTTCTCGCCCTCTGTTTTAGCCCCTCTGTTTCAGCCCCTCTGATTCAGCCCCTCTGTTTCAGCCCCTCTGTTTCAGCCTCTCTGTTTCAGCTCCTCTGTTTCAGCCCCTCTGTTTCTCGCCCTCTGTTTCAGCCCCTCTGTTTCTCGCCCTCTGTTTCTCGCCCTCTGTTTCAGCCCCTCTGTTTCAGCCGCTCTGTTTCTCGCCCTCTGTTTCAGCCCCTCTGTTTCTCGCCCTCTGTTTCAGCCCCTCTGTTTCAGCCCCTCTGTTTCAGCCCCTCTGTTTCTCGCCCTCTGTTTCAGCCCCTCTGTTTCAGCCCCTCTGTTTCAGCCCCTCTGTTTCAGCCCCTCTGTTTCTCGCCCTCTGTTTCAGACCCCTCTGTTTCTCGCCCTCTGTTCAGCCCCTATGTTTCTCGCCCTCTGTTTCAGCACCTCAGTTTCTCGCCCTCTGTTTCAGCCACTCTGTTTCAGCCCCTCTGTTTCTCGCGCTCTGTTTCTGCCACTCTGTTTCTCGCCCTCTGTTTCAGCCACTCTATTTCTCGCCCTCTGTTTCAGCCCCGCTGATTCAGCCCCTCTGTTTCATCCCCTCTGAATCAGCCCCTCTGATTCAGCACCTCTGTTTCAGCCCCTCTGTTTCAGCCCCTCTGTTTCTCGCCCTCTGTTTCAGCCCATCTGATTCTCGCCCTCTGTTTCAGCCCTTCTGATTCTCGCCCTCTGTTTCAGCCCCTCTGATTCAGCCCCTCTATTTCAGCTCCTCTGTTTCAGCCCCTCTGTTTCTCGCCCTCTGTTTCAGCCCCTCTGTTTCTCGCCCTCTGTTTCAGCCCCTCTGTTTCAGCCCGTCTGTTTCAGCCACTCTGTTTCTCGCCCACTGTTTCAGCCCCTCTGTTTCTCACCCTCTGTTTCAGCCCCTCTGATTCAGACCCTCTGTTTCTCGCCCTCTGTTTCAGCCCCTCTGTTTCTCGCCCTCTGTTTCAGCCCCTCTGTTTCAGCCCCTCTGTTTCAGCCCCTCTGTTTCTCGCCCTCTGTTTCAGGCCCTCTGTTTCTCGCCCTCTGTTTCAGCCCCTCTGATTCAGCCCTTCTGTTTCAGCCCCTCTGATTCAGCCCCTCTGTTTCAGCCCCTCTGTTTCAGCCCCTCTGTTTCAGCCCCTCTGTTTCTCGCCCTCTATTTCTCACCCTCTGTTTCTCGCCCTCTGTTTCAGCCCCTCTGTTTTTCGCCCTCTGTTTCAGCCCCTCTGTTTCTTGCCCTCTGTTTCAGGCTCTCTGTTTCAGCCCGTCTGTTTCAGCCCCTCTGTTTCAGCCCCTCTGTTTCTCGCCCTCTGTTTCAGCCCCTCTGATTCTCGCCCTCTGTTTCAGCCCCTCTGTTTCTCGCCCTCTGTTTCAGCCCCTCTGATTCAGCCCCTCTGTTTCAGCCCCTCTGATTCATCCCCTCTGATTCAGCCCCTCTGATTCAGCCTCTCTGTTTCTCGCCCTCTGTTTCAGCCCCTCTGTTTCTGCCCCTCTGTTTCAGCCCCTCTGTTTCTCACCCTCTGTTTCAGCCCCTCTGATTCAGCCCCTCTGATTCAACCACTCTGATTCAGCCCCTCTGTTTCCCGCCCCTCTGTTTCAGCACCTCTGTTTCTCGCCCTCTGTTTCAGTCCCTCTGTTTCTCGCCCTCTGTTTCAGCCCCACTGTTTCAGCCCCTCTGTTTCAGCCCCTCTGTTTCAGCGCCTCTGTTTCTCGCCCTCTGTTTCAGCCCCTCTGTTTCTCGCCCTCTGTTTCAGCCCCACTGATTCAGCCCCTCTGTTTCAGCCACTCTGTTTCTCCGCCTCTGTTCCAGCCCCTCTGTTTCAGCCCCTCTGTTTCAGCCACTCTGTTTCAGCCACTCTGTTTCAGCCCCTCTGTTTCAGCCCCTCTGTTTCTCGCCCTCTGTTTCAGCCCCTCTGTTTCTCGCCCTGTGTTTCAGCCCCACTGTTTCAGCCCGTCTGTTTCAGCCACTCTGTTTCTCGCCCTCTGTTTCAGCCCCTCTGTTTCTCACCCTCTGTTTCAGCCCCTCTGATTCAGCGCCTCTGTTTCTCGCCCTCTGTTTCAGCCCCTCTGTTTCTCGCCCTCTGTTACAGCCCCTCTGTTTCAGCCCCTCTGTTTCAGCCCCTCTGTTTCTCGCCCTCTGATTCAGCCCCTCTGATTCAGCCCCTCAGTTTCAGCCCCTCTGATTCAGCCCCTCTGTTTCAGCCCCTCTGTTTCAGCCCCTCTGTTTCAGCCCCTCTGTTTCTCGCCCTCTGTTTCTCGCCCGCTGTTTCAGCCCCTTTGTTTCTCGCCCTCTGTTTCAGCCCCACTGTTTCAGCCCCTCTGATTCAGCCCCTCTGATTCAGCCCCTCTGTTTCTCGCCCTCTGTTTCAGCCCCTCTGTTTCAGCCCCTCTGTTTCAGCCCCTCTCTTTCTCGCCCTCTGTTTCAGCCCCTCTGTTTCTCGCCCTCTGTTTCAGCCGTCTCTGTTTCTCGCCCTCTGTTTCTGCCCCTCTGTTTCTCGCCCTGTGTTTCAGCCCCGCTACTTCTCGCCCTCTGTTTCAGCCCCGCTGATTCAGCCCCTCTGTTTCAGCCCCTCTGAATCAGCCCCTCTGATTCAGCCCCTCTGTTTCAGCCCCTCTGTTTCAGCCCCTCTGTTTCTCGCCCTCTGTTTCAGCCCCTCTGATTCAGCCCCTCTGTTTCAGCCCCTCTGATTCAGCCCCTCTGATTCGGCCCTTCGGTTTCTTGCCCTCTGTTTCAGCCCCTCTGTTTCAGCCCCTCTGTTTCTCACCCTCTGTTTCAGCCCCTCTGATTCAGCCCCTCTGATTCAGCCCCTCTGATTCAGCCCCTCTGTTTCCCGCCCCTCTGTTTCAGCCCCTCTGTTTCTCGCCCTCTGTTTCAGCCCCTCTGTTTCTCGCCCTCTGTTACAGCCCCTCTGTTTCAGCCCCTCTGTTTCAGCCCCTCTGTTTCAGCGCCTCTGTTCCAGCCCCTCTGTTTCAGCCCCTCTGTTTCAGCCACTCTGTTTCAGCCCCTCTCTTTCAAACCCTCTGTTTCAGCCCCTCTGTTTCTCGCCCTCTGTTTCAGCCCCTCTGTTTCTCGCCCTCTGTTTCAGCCCCTCTGTTTCAGCCCGTTTGTTTCACGCACTCTGTTTCTCGCCCTCTGTTTCAGCCCCTCTGTTTCTCACCCTCTGTTCCAGCCCCTCTCTTTCAGCCCCTCTGTTTCTCGCCCTCTGTTTCAGCCCCTCTGTTTCTCGCACTCTGTTTCAGCCCCTCTGTTTCTCGCCCTCTGTTTCAGCCCCTCTGTTTCAGCCCCTCTGATTCAGCCTCTCTGTTTCTCGCCTTCTGTTTCAGCCCCTCTGTTTCTCGCCCTCTGTTTCAGCCCCTCTGTTTCTCGCCCTCTGTTTCAGCTCCTCTGTTTCAGCCCGTCTGTTTCACCCACTCTGTTTCTCGCCCTCTGTTTCAGTTCCTCTGTTTCTCACCCTCTGTTTCAGCCCCTCTGATTCAACCACTCTGTTTCAGCCCCTCTGAATCAGCCCCTCTGTTTCACCCCCTCTGTTTCAGCCCCTCTGTTTCAGCCCCTCTGTTTCTCGCCCTCCCTTTCTCACCCTCTGTTTCAGCTCCTCTGTTTCAGCCGCTCTGTTTCTCGCCCTCTGTTTCAGCCCCTCTGTTTCTCGCCCTCTGTTTCAGCCCCTCTGTTTCTTGCCCTCTGTTTCAACCCCTCTGTTTCAGCCCCTCTGTTTCAGCCCCTCTGTTTCTGCCCCTCTGTTTCTCGCCCTGTGTTTCAGCCCCTCTGTTTCAGCCCCTCTGTTTCAGCCCCACTGTTTCTCGCCCTCTGTTTCAGCCCCTCTGTTTCAGCCCCTCTGTTTCAGCCCCTCTGTTTCTCGCCCTCTGTTTCAGACCCCTCTGTTTCTCGCCCTCTGTTCAGCCCCTATGTTTCTCGCCCTCTGTTTCAGCCCCTCTGTTTCCCGCCCTCTGTTTCAGCCCCTCTGTTTCAGCCCCTCTGTTTCTCACCCTCTGTTTCTGCTCCTCTGTTTCTCGCCCTCTGTTTCAGCCCCTCTGTTTCTCGCCCTCTGTTTCAGCCCCGCTGATTCAGCCCCTCTGTTTCAGCCCATCTGAATCAGCCCCTCTGATTCAGCCCCTCTGTTTCAGCCCCTCTGTTTCAGCCCCTCTGTTTCTCGCCCTCTGTTTCAGCCCATCTGATTCTCGCCCTCTGTTTCAGCCCTTCTGATTCTCGCCCTCTGTTTCAGCCCCTCTGATTCAGCCCCTCTGATTCAGCCCCTCTGATTCAGTCCCTCTGTTTCTCGCCCTCTGTTTCATCCCCTCTGTTTCAGCCACTCTGTTTCAGCCCCTCTGTTTCAGCCCCTCTGTTTCAGCCCCTCTGTTTCTCGCCCTCTGTTTCAGCCCATCTGTTTCTCGCCCGCTGTTTCAGCCACTCTGTTTCTCGCCCTCTGTTTCAGCCCCTCTGTTTCTCACCCTCTGTTTCAGCCCCTCTGATTCAGCCCCTCTGTTTCTTGCCCTCTGTTTCAGCCCCTCTGTTTCTCGCCCTCTGTTTCAGCCCCTCTGTTTCAGCCCCTCTGTTTCAGCTCCTCTGTTTCTCGCCCTCTGTTTCAGCCCCTCTGTTTCTCGCTCTGTGTTTCAGCCCCTCTGTTTCAGCCCGTCTGTTTCAGCCCCTCTGTTTCTCGCCCTCTGTTTCAGCCCCTCTGTTTCTCACCCTCTGTTTCAGCCCCTCTGATTCAGCCCCTCTGTTTCTTGCCCTCTGTTTCAGCCCCTCTGTTTCTCGCCCTCTGTTTCAGCCACTCTGTTTTAGCCCCTCTGTTTCAGCCCCTCTGTTTCTCGCCCTCTGTTTCAGCCACTCTGTTTCTCGCCCTCTGTTTCAGGCCCTCTGTTTCTCGCCCTCTGTTTCAGCCACTCTGATTCAGCCCCTCTGTTTCAGCCCAACTGATTGAGCACCTCTGTTTCAGCCCCTCTGTTTCAGCCCCTCTGTTTCATCCCTCTGTTTCTCGCCCTCTGTTTCTCGCCCACTGTTTCAGCCCCTTTGTTTCTCACCCTCTGTTTCAGCCCCACTGTTTCAGCCCCTCTGATTCAGCCCCTCTGATTCAGCCCCTCTGTTTCTCGCCCTCTGTTTCAGCCACTCTGTTTCAGCCCCTCAGTTTCAGCCCCTCTGTTTCTCACCCTCTGTTTCAGCCCCTCTGATTCAGCCCCTCTGATTCAGCCCCTCTGATTCAGCCCCTCTGTTTCCCGCCCCTCTGTTTCAGCCCCTCTGTTTCTCGCCCTCTGTTTCAGCCCCTCTGTTTCTCGCCCTCTGTTACAACCCGTCTGTTTCAGCCCCTCTGTTTCAGCCCCTCTGTTTCAGCGCCTCTGTCCCAGCCCCTCTGTTTCAGCCCCTCTGTTTCAGCCACTCTCTTTCAGCCCCTCTCTTTCAAACCCTCTGTTTCAGCCCCTCTGTTTCAGCCCCTCTGTTTCAGCCCCTCTGTTTCTCGCCCTCTGTTGCAGACCCTCTCTTCCAGCCCGTCTGTTTCACCCACTCTGTTGCTCGCCCTCTGTTTCAGCCCCACTGTTTCTCACCCTCTGTTCCAGCCCCTCTGATTCAGCCCCTCTGTTTCTCGCCCTCTGTTTCAGCCCCTCTGTTTCTCGTCCTCTGTTTCAGCCCCTCAGTTTCTCGCCCTCTGTTTCAGCCCCTCTGTTTCAGCCCCTCTGATTCAGCCTCTCTGTTTCTCGCCCTCTGTTTCAGCCCCTCTGTTTCTCACCCTCTGTTTCAGCCCCTCTGTTTCTCGCCCTCTGTTTCAGCCCCTCTGTTTCAGCCCGTCAGTTTCACCCACTCTGTTTCTCGCCCTCTGTTTCAGCCCCTCTGTTTCTCACGCTCTGTTTCAGCCCCTCTGATTCAGCCCCTCTGTTTCAGCCCCTCTGTTTCTCGCCCTCTGTTTCAGCCACTCTGTTTCTCGCCCTCTGTTTCAGCCACTCTGTTTCTCGCCCTCTGTTTCAGCCCCTCTGTTTCAGCCCCTCTTATTCAGCCCCTCTGTTTCTTGCCCTCTGTTTCAGCCGCTCTGTTTCTCGCCCTCTGTTTCAGCCCCTCTGTTTCAGCCCCTCTGTTTCAGCCCCTCTGTTTCTCGCCCTCTTTGTCAGCCCCTCTGTTTCTCGCCCTCTGTTTCAGCCCCTCTGTTTCAGCCCGTCTGTTTCAGCCACTCTGTTTCTCGCCCTCTGTTTCAGCCCCTCTGTTTCTCACCCTCTGTTTCAGCCCCTCTGATTCAGCCGCTCTGTTTCTTGACCTCTGTTTCAGCCCCTCTGTTTCTCGCCCTCTGTTTCAGCCCCTCTGTTTCTCACCCTCTGTTTCAGCCCCTCTGTTTCTCGCCCTCTGTTTCAGCCACTCTGTTTCTCGCCCTCTGTTTCAGGCCCTCTGTTTCTCGCCCTCTGTTTCAGCCACTCTGATTCAGCCCCACTGTTTCAGCCCAACTGATTCAGCCCCTCTGTTTCAGCCCCTCTGTTTCAGCCCCTCTGTTTCAGACCCTGTGTTTCTCGCCCTCTGTTTCTCGCCCGCTGTTTCAGCCCCTTTGTTTCTCGTCCTCTGTTTCAGCCCCACTGTTTCAGCCCCTCTGATTCAGCCCCTCTGATACAGCCCCTCTGTTTCTCGCCCTCTGTTTCAGCCCCTCTGTTTCAGCCCCTCTGTTTCAGCCCCACTGTTTCTCGCCCTCTGTTTCAGCCCCTCTGTTTCTCGCCCTCTGTTTCATCCCCTCTGTTTCTCGCCCTCTGATTCAGCCCCTCTGATTCAGCCCCTCTGTTTCTCGCCCTCTGTTTCAGCCCCTCTGTTTCAGCCACTCTGTTTCAGCCCCTCTGTTTCAACCCCTCTGTTTCTCGCCCTCTGTTTCAGCCCCTCTGTATCTCGCCCACTGTTTCAGCCACTCTGTTTCTCGCCCTCTGTTTCAGCCCCTCTGTTTCTCACCCTCTGTTTCAGCCCCTCTGATTCAGCCCCTCTGTTTCTTGCCCTCTGTTTCAGCCCCTCTGTTTCTCGCCCTCTGTTTCAGCCCCTCTGTTTCAGCCCCTCTGTTTCAGATCCTCTGTTTCTCGCCCTCTGTTTCAGCCCCTCTGTTTCTCGCCCTCTGTTTCAGACCCTCTGTTTCAGCCCGTCTGTTTCAGCCACTCTGTTTCTCGCCCTCTGTTTCAGCCCCTCTGTTTCTCACCCTCTGTTTCAGCCCCTCTGATTCAGCCCCTCTGTTTCTTGCCCTCTGTTTCAGCCCCTCTGTTTCTCGCCCTCTGTTTCAGCCCCTCTGTTTTAGCCCCTCTGTTTCAGCCCCTCTGTTTCTCGCCCTCTGTTTCAGCCACTCTGTTTCTCGCCCTCTGTTTCAGGCCCTCTGTTTCTCGCCCTCTGTTTCAGCCACTCTGATTCAGCCCCTCTGTTTCAGCCCAACTGATTCAGCCCCTCTGTTTCAGCCCCTCTGTTTCAGCCCCTCTGTTTCAGCCCCTCAGTTTCTCGCCCTCTGTTTCTCGCCCGCTGTTTCAGCCCCTTTGTTTCTCGTCCTCTGTTTCAGCCCCACTGTTTCAGCCCCTCTGATTCAGCCCCTCTGATACAGCCCCTCTGTTTCTCGCCCTCTGTTTGAGCCCCTCTGTTTCAGCCCCTCTGTTTCAGCCCTACTGTTTCTCGCCCTCTGTTTCAGCCCCTCTGTTTCTCGCCCGCTGTTTCATCCCCTCTGTTTCTCGCCCTCTGTTTCAGCCCCTCTGTTTCAGCCCCTCTGTTTCTCGCCCTCTGTTTCTGCCCCTCTGTTTCTCGCACTCTGTTTCAGCCCGGCTGTTTCTCGCCCTCTGTCTCAGCCCCGCTGATTCAGCCCCTCTGTTTCAGCCCCTCTGTTTCTCGCCCTCTGTTTCAGCCCCTCTGATTCTCGCCCTCTGTTTCAGCCCCTCTGTTTCTCGCCCTCTGTTTTAGCCCCTCTGATTCAGCCCCTCTGTTTCAGCCCCTCTGATTCAGCCCCTCTGATTCAGCCCCTCTGATTCAGCCCCTCTGTTTCTCGCCCTCTGTTTCAGCCCCTCTGTTTAAGCCCCTCTGTTTCTCGCCCTCTGTTTCAGACCCTCTCTTTCAGCCCGTCTTTTTCACCCACTCTGTTGCTCGCCCTCTGTTTCAGTCCCTCTGTTTCTCACCCTCTGTTTCAGCCCCTCTGATTCAGCCCCTCTGATTCTCGCCCTCTGTTTCAGCCCCTCTGTTTCTCGCCCTCTGTTTCAGCCCCTCTGTTTCAGCCCCTCTGATTCAGCCTCTCTGTTTCTCGCCCAATGTTTCAGCCCCTCTGTTTCTCGCCCTCTGTTTCAGCCCCTCTGTTTCAGCCCGTCTGTTTCACCCACTCTGTTTCTCGCCCTCTGTTTCAGCCCCTCTGTTTCTCACCCTCTGTTTCAGCCCCTCTGATTCAGCCCCTCTGTTTCACCCCCTCTGATTCAGCCCCTCTGTTTCACCCCCTCTGTTTCAGCCCCTCTGTTTCAGCTCCTCTGTTTCAGCCGCTCTGCTTCTCGCCCTCTGTTTCAGCCCCTCTGTTTCTCGCTCTCTGTTTCAGCCCCTCTGTTTCTTGCCCTCTGTTTCAGCCCCTCTGTTTCAGCCCCTCTGTTTCAGCCCCTCTGTTTCAGCCCCTCTGTTTCTCGCCCTGTGTTTCAGCCCCTCTGTTTCAGCCCCTCTGTTTCAGCCCCACTGTTCCTCGCCCTCTGCTTCAGCCCCTCTGTTTCAGCCCCTCTGTTTCAGCCCCTCTGTTTCTCGCCCTCTGTTTCAGACCCCTCTGTTTCTCGCCCTCTGTTCAGCCCCTATGTTTCTCGCCCTCTGTTTCTGCTCCTCTGTTTCTCGCCCTCTGTTTCAGCCCCTCTGTTTCAGCCCCTCTGTTTCAGCACCGCTGATTCAGCCCCTCTGTTTCAGCCCCTCTGAATCAGCCCCTCTGATTCAGCCCCTCTGTTTCAGCCCCTCTGTTTCAGCCCCTCTGTTTCTCGCCCTCTGTTTCAGCCCATCTGATTCTCGCCCTCTGTTTCAGCCCTTCTGATACTCGCCCTCTGTTTCAGCCCCTCTGTTCCAGCCTCTCTGTTTCTCGCCCTCTGTTTCAGCCCCTCTGTTTCAGCCCGTCTGTTTCAGCCATTCTGTTTCTCGCCCTCTGTTTCAGCCCCTCTGTTTCTCACCCTCTGTTTCAGCCCCTCTGATTCAGCCCATCTGTTTCTCGCCCTCTGTTTCAGCCCCTCTGTTTCTCGCCCTCTGTTCCAGCCCCTCTGTTTCAGCCCCTCTGTTTCAGCCCCTCTGTTTCTCGCCCTCTGTTTCAGCCCCTCTGTTTCTCGCGCTCTGTTTCAGCCCCTCTGTTTCAGCCCGTCTGTTTCAGCCACTCTGTTTCTCGCCCTCTGTTTCAGCCCCTCTGTTTCTCACCCTCTGCTTCAGCCCCTCTGATTCAGCCCCTCTGTTTCTCGCCCTCTGTTTCAGCCCCTCTGTTTCTCGCCCTCTGTTTCAGCCCCTCTGTTTCAGCCACTCAGTTTCAGCCCCTCTGTTTCTCGCCCTCTGTTCCAGCCACTCTGTTTCTCGCCCTCTGTTTCAGGCCCTCTGTTTCTCGCCCTCTGTTTCAGCCACTCTGATTCAGCCCCTCTGTTTCAGCCCAACTGATTCAGCCCCTCTGTTTCAGCCCCTCTGTTTCAGCCCCTCTGTTTCAGCCCCTCTGTTTCTCGCCCTCTGTTTCTCGCCCGCTGTTTCAGCCCCTTTGTTTCTCGCCCTCTGTTTCAGCCCCACTGTTTCAGCCCCTCTGATTCAGCCCCGCTGATTCAGCCCCTCTGTTTCTCGCCCTCTGTTTCAGCCCCTCTGTTTCAGCCCCTCTGTTTCAGCCCCTCTGTTTCTCGCCCTCTGTTTCAGCCCCTCTGTTTCACCCCCTCTGTTTCAGCCCTTCTGTTTCAGCCCCTCTGTTTCTCGCCCTCTGTTTCTGCCCCTCTGTTTCTCGCACTCTGTTTCAGCCCGGCTGTTTCTCGCCCTCTGTTTCAGCCCCGCTGATTCAGCCCCTCTGTTTCAGCCCCTCTGAATCAGCCCCTCTGATTCAGCCCCTCTGTTTCAGCCCCTCTGTTTCAGCCCCTCTGTTTCTCGCCCTCTGTTTCAGCCCCTCTGATTCTCGCCCTCTGTTTCAGCCCCTCTGTTTCTCGCCCTCTGTTTTAGCCCCTCTGATTGAGCCCCTCTGTTTCAGCCCCTCTGATTCAGACCCTCTGATTCAGCCCCTCTGATTCAGCCCCTCTGTTTCTCGCCCTCTGTTTCAGCCCCTCTGTTTAAGCCCCTCTGTTTCTCGCCATCTGTTTCAGCCCCTCTGTTTCTCGCCCTCTGTTTCAGCCCCTCTGTTTCAGCCCCTCTGTTTCTCGCCCTCTGTTTCAGCCCCTCTGATTCAGCCCCTCTGTTTCAGCCCCTCTGATTCAGCCCCTCTGATTCAGCCCCTCTGTTTCAGCCCCTCTGTTTCAGCCCCTCTGTTTCTCGCCCTCTGTTTCAGCTCCTCTGATTCTCGCCCTCTGTTTCAGCCCCTCTGTTTCTCGCCCTCTGTTTTAGCACCTCTGATTCAGCCCCTCTGTTTCAGCCCCTCTGATTCAGCCCCTCTGATTCAGCCCCTCTGATTCAGCCCCTCTGTTTCTCGCCCTCTGTTCCAGCCCCTCTGTTTCAGCCCCTCTGTTTCAGCCCCACTGTTTCTCACCCTCTGTTTCAGCCCCCCTGATTCAGCCCCTCTGATTTAGCCCCTCTGATTCAGCCCCTCTGTTTCCCGACCCTCTGTTTCAGCCCCTCTGTTTCTCGCCCTCTGTTTCAGCCCCTCTGTTTCTCGCCCTCTGTTACAGCCCCTCTGGTTCAGCCCCTCTGTTTCAGGCCCTCTGTTTCAGCCCCTCTGATTCAGCCCCTCTGTTTCTCGCCCTCTGTTTCAGCCCCTCTGTTTCTCGCCCTCTGTTTCAGCCCCTCTGTTTCTCGCCCTCTGTTTCAGCCCCTCTGTTTCAGCCCCTCTGTTTCAGCCCCTATGTTTCTCGCCCTCTGTTTCAGCCCCTCTGTTTCTCGCCCTCTGTGTCAGCCCCTCTGTTTCAGCCCCTCTGTTTCTCGCCCTCTGTTTCTGCTCCTCTGTTTCTCGCCCTCTGTTTCAGCCCCTCTGTTTCTCGCCCTCTGTTTCAGCCCCGCTGATTCAGCCCCTCTGTTTCAACCCCTCTGAATCAGCCCCTCTGATTCAGCCCCTCTGTTTCAGCCCCTCTGTTTCAGCCCCTCTGTTTCTCGCCCTCTGTTTCAGCCCATCTGATTCTCGCCCTATGTTTCAGCCCTTCTGATTCTCGGCCTCTGTTTCAGCCCCTCTGATTCAGCCCCTCTGTTTCAGCCCCTCTGATTCAGCCCCTCTGATTCAGCCCCTCTGATTCAGCCCCTCTGTTTCTCGCCCTCTGTTTCAGCCCCTCTGTTTCAGCCCCTCTGTTTCAGCGCCTCTGTTTCTCGCCCTCTGTTTCAGCCCCTCTGATTCAGCCCCTCTGTTTCAGCCCCTATGTTTCTCCCCCTCTGTTCCAGCCCCTCTGTTTCAGCCCCTCTGTTTCAGCCACTCTGTTTCAGCCCCTCTGTTTCAGCCCCTCTGTTTCAGCCCCTCTGTTTCTTGCCCTCTGTTTCAGCCCCTCTGTTTCTCGCCCTCTGTTTCAGCCCCTCTGTTTCAGCCCGTCTGTTTCAGCCACTCTGTTTCTCGCCCTCTGTTTCAGCCCCCCTGTTTCTCACCCTCTGTTTCAGCCCCTCTGATTCAGCCGCTCTGCTTCTCGCCCTCTGTTTCAGCCCCTCTGTTTCTCGCCCTCCGTTTAAGCCCCTCTGTTTCAGCCCCTCTGTTTCAGCCCCTCTGTTTCTCGCCCTCTGTTTCAGCCCCTCTGTTTCTCGCCCTCTGTTTCAGCCCCTCTGTTTCAGCCCGTCTGTTTCAGCCACTCTGTTTCTCGCCCTCTGTTTCAGCCCCTCTGTTTCTCACCCTCTGTTTCAGCCCCTCTGATTCAGCCCCTCTGTTTCTCGCACTCTGTTTCAGCCCCTCTGTTTCTCGCCCTCTGTTTCAGCCCCTCTGTTTCAGCCCCTCTGTTTCAGCCCCTCTGTTTCTCGCCCTCTGTTTCAGCCACTCTGTTTCTCGCCCTCTGTTTCAGGCCCTCTGTTTCTCGCCCTCTGTTTCAGCCACTCTGATTCAGCCCCTCTGTTTCAGCCCAACTGATTCAGCCCCTCTGTTTCAGCCCCTCTGTTTCAGCCCCTCTGTTTCAGCCCCTCTGTTTCTCGTTCTCTGTTTCTCGCCCTCTGTTTCAGCCACTCTGTTTCTCGCCCTCTGTTTCAGGCCCTCTGTTTCTCGCCCTCTGTTTCAGCCACTCTGATTCAGCCCCTCTGTTTCAGCCCAACTGATTCAGCCCCTCTGTTTCAGCCCCTCTGTTTCAGCCCCTCTCTTTCAGCCCCTTTGTTTCTCGCCCTCTGTTTCAGCCCCTCTGTTTCAGCCCCTCTGTTTCAGCCACTCTGTTTCTCGCCCTCTGTTTCAGGCCCTCTGTTTCTCGCCCTCTCTTTCAGCCACTCTGATTCAGCCCCTCTGTTTCAGCCCAACTGATTCAGCCCCTCTGTTTCAGCCCCTCTGTTTCAGCCCCTCTGTTTCAGCCCCTCTGTTTCTCGCCCTCTGTTTCTCGCCCGCTGTTTCAGCCCCTTTGTTTCTCGCCCTCTGTTTCAGCCCCACTGTTTCAGCCCCTCTGATTCAGCCCCTCTGATTCAGTCCCTCTGTTTCAGCCCCTCTGTTTCTCGCCCTCTGTTTCAGCCCCTCTGTTTCTCGCACTCTGTTTCAGCCCCTCTGTTTCTCGCCCTCTGTTTGAGCCCCTCTGTTTCTCGCCCTCTGTTTCAGCCCCTCTGTTTCAGCTCCTCTGTTTCTCGCCCTCTGTTTCTGCCCCTCTGTTTCTCGCACTCTGTTTCAGCCCCGCTGTTTCTCGCCCTCTGTTTCAGCCCCGCTGATTCAGCCCCTCTGTTTCAGCCCCTCTGAATCAGCCCCTCTGATTCATCCCCTCTGTTTCAGCCCCTCTGTTTCTCGCCCTCTGTTTCAGCCCATCTGATTCTCGCCCTCTGTTTCAGCCCCTCTGTTTCTCGCCCTCTGTTTTAGCACCTCTGATTCAGCCCCTCTGTTTTAGCCCCTCTGATTCAGCCCCTCTGATTCAGCCCCTCTGTTTCTCGCCCTCTGTTTCAGCCCCTTTGTTTAAGCCCCTCTGTTCCTCGGCCTCTGTTTCAGCCCCTCTGTTTCAGCCCCTCTGTTTCAGCCCCTCTGTTTCAGCCCCTCAGTTTCAGCGCCTCTGTTTCTCACCCTCTGTTTCAGCCCCTCTGTTTCTCCCCCTCTGTTTCTCGCCCTCTGTTTCAGCCACTCTGATTCAGCCCCTCTGTTTCAGCCCAACTGATTCAGCCCCTCTGTTTCAGCCCCTCTGTTTCAGCCCCTCTGTTTCTCGCCCTCTGTTTCTCGCCCGCTGTTTCAGCCCCTTTGTTTCTCGCCCTCTGTTTCAGCCCCACTGTTTCAGCCCCTCTGATTCAGCCCCTCTGATTCAGCCCCTCTGTTTCTCGCCCTCTGTTTCAGCCCGTCTGATTCAGCACCTCTGTTTCTCGCCCTCTGTTTCAGCCCCTCTGTTTCTCGCCCTCTGTTTCAGCCCCTCTGTTTCTCGCCCTCTGTTTCAGCCCCTCTGTTTCAGCCCCTCTGATTCAGCCTCTCTGTTTCTCGCCCTCTGTTTCAGCCCCTCTGTTTCTCGCCCTCTGTTTCAGCCCCTCTGTTTCAACCCGTCTGTTTCACCCACTCTGTTTCTCGCCCTCTGTTTAAGCCCCTCTGTTTCTCACCCTCTGTTTCAGCCCCTCTGATTCAGCCCCTCTGTTTCAGCCCCTCTGATTCAGCCCCTCTGTTTCAGCCCCTCTGTTTCAGCCCCTCTGTTTCTCGCCCTCTATTTCTCACCCTCTGTTTCTCGCCCTCTGTTTCAGCCCCTCTGTTTTTCGCCCTCTGTTTCAGCCCCTCTGTTTCTCGACCTCTGTTTCAGGCTCTCTGTTTCAGCCCGTCTGTTTCAGCCCCTTTGTTTCAGCCCCTCTGTTTCTCGCCCTCTGTTTCTCGCCCGCTGATTCAGCCCATTTGTTTCTCGCCCTCTGTTTCAGCCCCTCTGTTTCAGCCCCTCTGATTCAGCCCCTCTGATTCAGCCCCTCGGTTTCTCGCCATCTGTTTCAGCCCCTCTGTTTCAGCCCCTCTGTTTCAGCTCCTCTGTTTCAGCCCCTTTGTTTCTCGCCCTCTGTTTCAGCCCCTCTGTTTCTCGCCCTCTGTTTCAGCCCCTCTGTTTCTCGCCCTCTGTTTCAGCCCCTCTGTTTCTCACCCTCTGTTTCAGCACCTCTGATTCAGCCCTCTGTTTCTCGCCCTCTGTTTCAGCCCCTCTGTTTCAGCTCCTCTGTTTCAGCCCCTCTGTTTCTCGCCCTCTGTTTCAGCCCCTCTGTTTCTCGCCCTCTGTTTCAGCCCCTCTGTTTCTCGCCCTCTGTTTCAGCCGCTCTGTTTCTCCCCCTCTGTTTCTCGCCCTCTGTTTCAGCCACTCTGATTCAGCCCCTCTGTTTCAGCCCAACTGATTCAGCCCCTCTGTTTCAGCCCCTCTGTTTCAGCCCCTCTGTTTCTCGCCCTCTGTTTCTCGCCCGCTGTTTCAGCCCCTTTGTTTCTCGCCCTCTGTTTCAGCCCCACTGTTTCAGCCCCTCTGATTCAGCCCCTCTGATTCAGCCCCTCTGTTTCTCGCCCTCTGTTTCAGCCCGTCTGATTCAGCACCTCTGTTTCTCGCCCTCTGTTTCAGCCCCTCTGTTTCTCGCCCTCTGTTTCAGCCCCTCTGTTTCTCGCCCTCTGTTTCAGCCCCTCTGTTTCAGCCCCTCTGATTCAGCCTCTCTGTTTCTCGCCCTCTGTTTCAGCCCCTCTGTTTCTCGCCCTCTGTTTCAGCCCCTCTGTTTCAACCCGTCTGTTTCACCCACTCTGTTTCTCGCCCTCTGTTTCAGCCCCTCTGTTTCTCACCCTCTGTTTCAGCCCCTCTGATTCAGCCCCTCTGTTTCAGCCCCTCTGATTCAGCCCCTCTGTTTCAGCCCCTCTGTTTCAGCCCCTCTGTTTCTCGCCCTCTATTTCTCACCCTCTGTTTCTCGCCCTCTGTTTCAGCCCCTCTGTTTTTCGCCCTCTGTTTCAGCCCCTCTGTTTCTCGACCTCTGTTTCAGGCTCTCTGTTTCAGCCCGTCTGTTTCAGCCCCTCTGTTTCAGCCCCTCTGTTTCTCGCCCTCTGTTTCTCGCCCGCTGTTTCAGCCCATTTGTTTCTCGCCCTCTGTTTCAGCCCCTCTGTTTCAGCCCCTCTGATTCAGCCCCTCTGATTCAGCCCCTCGGTTTCTCGCCATCTGTTTCAGCCCCTCTGTTTCAGCCCCTCTGTTTCAGCTCCTCTGTTTCAGCCCCTCTGTTTCTCGCCCTCTGTTTCAGCCCCTCTGTTTCTCGCCCTCTGTTTCAGCCCCTCTGTTTCTCGCCCTCTGTTTCAGCCGCTCTGTTTCTCGCCCTCTGTTTCAGCCCCTCTGTTTCAGCCCCTCTGTTTCAGCCCCTCTGTTTCTCGCCCTCTGTTTCAGCCCCTCTGTTTCAGCCCCTCTGTTTCAGCCCCTCTGTTTCTCGCCCTCTGTTCAGCCCCTATGTTTCTCGCCCTCTGTTTCAGCCCCTCTGTTTCATGCCCTCTGTTTCTCGCCCTCTGTTTCTGCCCCTCTGTTTCTCACCCTCTGTTTCAGCCCCGCTGATTCAGCCCCTCTGTTTCAGCCCCTCTGAATCAGCCCCTCTGATTCAGCCCCTCTGTTTCAGCCCCTCTGTTTCAGCCCCTCTGTTTCTCGCCCTCTGTTTCAGCCCATCTGATTCTCGCCCTCTGTTTCAGCCCTTCTGATTCTCACCCTCTGTTTCAGCCCCTCTGATTCAGCCCCTCTGTTTCAGCCCCTCTGATTCAGCCCCTCTGTTTCTCGCCACCTGTTTCAGCCCCTCTGTTTCAGCCCCTCTGTTTCAGCGCCTCTGTTTCTCGCCCTCTGTTTCAGCCCCTCTGTTTCTCGCCCTCTGTTTCAGCCCCTCTGATTCAGCCCCTCTGTTTCAGCCCCTATGTTTCAACCCCTCTGTTCCAGCCCCTCTGTTTCAGCCCCTCTGTTTCAGCCACTCTGTTTCAGCCCCTCTGTTTCAGCCCCGCTGTTTCAGCCCCTCTGTTTCTCGCCCTCTGTTTCTGCCCCTCTGTTTCTCGCTCTCTGTTTCAGCCCCCTCTGTTTCAGCCCATCTGTTTCAGCCACTCTGTTTCTCGCCCTCTGTTTCAGCCCCTCTGTTTCTCACCCTCTGTTTCAGCCCCTCTGATTCAGCCCCTCTGTTTCTCGCCCTCTGTTTTAGCCCCTCTTTTTGTCGCCCTCTGTTTCAGCCCCTATGTTTCAGCCCCTCTGTTTCAGCCTCTCTGTTTCTCGCCCTCTGTTTCAGCCCCTCTGTTTCTCGCCCTCTGTTTCAGCCCCTCTGTTTCAGCCCGTCTGTTTCAGCCACTCTGTTTCTCGCCCTCTGTTTCAGCTCCTCTGTTTCTCACCCTCTGTTTCAGCCCCTCTGATTCAGCCCCTCTGTTTCTCGCCCTCTGTTTCAGCCCTCTGTTTCTCGCCCTCTGTTTCTCGCCCGCTGTTTCAGCCCCTTTGTTTCTCTCCCTCTGTTTCAGCCTCTCTGTTTCTCGTCCTCTGTTTCAGCCCCTCTGTTTCAGCCCCTCTGTTTCTCGCCCTCTGTTTCAGCCACTCTGTTTCTCGCCCTCTGTTTCAGGCCCTCTGTTTCTCGCCCTCTGTTTCAGCCACTCTGATTCAGCCCCTCTGTTTCAGCCCAACTGATTCAGCCCCTCTGTTTCAGCCCCTCTGTTTCAGCCACTCTGTTTCAGCCCCTCTGTTTCTCGCCCTCTGTTTCTCGCCCGCTGTTTCAGCCCCTTTGTTTCTCGCCCTCTGTTTCAGCCCCACTGTTTCAGCCCCTCTGATTCAGCCCCTCTGATTCAGCCCCTCTGTTTCTCGCCCTCTGTTTCAGCCCCTCTGTTTTATCCCCTCTGTTTCAGCCCCTCTGTTTCTCGCCCTCTGTTTCAGCCCCTCTGTTTCTCACCCTCTGTTTCAGCCCCTCTGTTTCTCGCCCTCTGTTTCAGCCCCTCTGATTCAGCCCCTCTGTTTTAGCCCAACTGATTCAGCCCCTCTGTTTCAGCCCCTCTGTTTCAGCCCCTCTGTTTCAGCCCCTCTGTTTCTCGCCCTCTGTTTCTCGCCCGCTGTTTCAGCCCCTTTGTTTCTCGCCCTCTGTTTCAGACCCACTGTTTCAGCCCCTCTGATTCAGCCCCTCTGATTCAGCCCCTCTGTTTCTCGCCCTCTGTTTCAGCCCCTCTTTTTCAGCCCCTCTGTTTCAGCCCCTCTGTTTCTCGCCCTCTGTTTCAGCCCGTCTGTTTCTCGCCCTCTGTTTCAGGCCCTCTGTTTCTCGCCCTCTGTTTCAGCCCCTCTGTTTCTCGCCCTCTGTTTCAGCCCCTCTGTTTCAGCCCCTCTGTTTCTCGCCCTCTGTTTCTGCCCCTCTGTTTCTCGCACTCTGTTTCAGCCCCGCTGTTTCTCGCCCTCTGTTTCAGCCCCGCTGATTCAGCCCCTCTGTTTCAGCCCCTCTGAATCAGCCCCTCTGATTCAGCCCCTCTGTTTCAGCCCCTCTGTTTCAGCCCCTCTGTTTCTCGCCCTCTGTTTCAGCCCCTCTGATTCTCGCCCTCTGTTTCAGCCCCTCTGTTTCTCGCCCTCTGTTTTAGCACCTCTGATTCAGCCCCTCTGTTTCAGCCCCTCTGATTCAGCCCCTCTGATTCAGCCCCTCTGATTCAGCCACTCTGTTTCTCGCCCTCTGTTTCAGCCCCTCTGTTTCTCACCCTCTGTTTCAGCCCCTCTTATTCAGCCCCTCTGTTTCTCGCCCTCTGTTTCAGCCCCTCTGTTTCTCGCCCTCTGTTTCAGCCCCTCTGTTTCTCGCCCTCTGTTTCAGCCCCTCTGTTTCTCGCCCTCTGTTTCAGCCCCTCTGTTTCTTGCCCTCTGTTTCAGCACCTCTGTTTCTCGCCCTCTGTTTCAGCCCCTCGGTTTCTCGCCCTCTGTTTCAGGCCCTCTGATTCTGCCCCTCTGTTTCAGCCCCTCTGTTTCTCCCCCTCTGTTCCAGCCCCTCTGTTTCAGCCCCTCTGTTTCAGCAACTCTGTTTCAGCCCCTCTCCTTCAGCCCCTCTGTTTCAGCCCCTCTGTTTCTCGCCCTCTGTTTCAGCCACTCTGTTTCAGCCCGTCTGTTTCACCCACTCTGTTTCTCGCCCTCTGTTTCAGCCCCTCTGTTTCTCACCCTCTGTTTCAGCCCGTCTGATTCAGCCCCTCTGTTTCTCGCCCTCTGTTTCAGCCCCTCTGTTTCTCGCCCTCTGTTTCAGCCCCTCTGTTTCTCGCCCTCTGTTTCAGCCCCTCTGTTTCAGCCCCTCTGATTCAGCCTCTCTGTTTCTCGCCCTCTGTTTCAGCCCCTCTGTTTCTCGCCCTCTGTTTCAGCCCCTCTGTTTCAGCCCGTCTGTTTCACCCACTCTGTTTCTCGCCCTCTGTTTCAGCCCCTCTGTTTCTCACCCTCTGTTTCAGCCCCTCTGATTCAGCCCCTCTGTTTCAGCCCCTCTGATTCAGCGCCCCTGTTTCAGCCCCTCTGTTTCAGCCCCTCTGTTTCAGCCCCTCTGTATCTCGCCCTCTATTTCTCACCCTCTGTTTCTCGCCCTCTGTTTCAGCCCCTCTGTTTCTCGCCCTCTGTTTCTGCCCCTCTGTTTCTCGCACTCTGTTTCAGCCCCGCTGTTTCTCGCCCTCTGTTTCAGCCCCGCTGATTCAGCCCCTCTGTTTCAGCCCCTCTGAATCAGCCCCTCTGATTCATCCCCTCTGTTTCAGCCCCTCTGTTTCTCGCCCTCTGTTTCAGCCCATCTGATTCTCGCCCTCTGTTTCAGCCCCTCTGTTTCGCGCCCTCTGTTTTAGCACCTCTGATTCAGCCCCTCTGTTTTAGCCCCTCTGATTCAGCCCCTCTGATTCAGCCCCTCTGTTTCTCGCCCTCTGTTTCAGCCCCTTTGTTTAAGCCCCTCTGTTCCTCGGCCTCTGTTTCAGCCCCTCTGTTTCAGCCCCTCTGTTTCAGCCCCTCTGTTTCAGCCCCTCAGTTTCAGCGCCTCTGTTTCTCACCCTCTGTTTCAGCCCCTCTGTTTCTCCCCCTCTGTTTCTCGCCCTCTGTTTCAGCCACTCTGATTCAGCCCCTCTGTTTCAGCCCAACTGATTCAGCCCCTCTGTTTCAGCCCCTCTGTTTCAGCCCCTCTGTTTCAGCCCCTCTGTTTCTCGCCCTCTGTTTCTCGCCCGCTGTTTAAGCCCCTTTGTTTCTCGCCCTCTGTTTCAGCCCCACTGTTTCAGCCCCTCTGATTCAGCCCCTCTGATTCAGCCCCTCTGTTTCTCGCCCTCTGTTTCAGCCCGTCTGATTCAGCACCTCTGTTTCTCGCCCTCTGTTTCAGCCCCTCTGTTTCTCGCCCTCTGTTTCAGCCCCTCTGTTTCTCGCCCTCTGTTTCAGCCCCTCTGTTTCAGCCCCTCTGATTCAGCCTCTCTGTTTCTCGCCCTCTGTTTCAGCCCCTCTGTTTCTCGCCCTCTGTTTCAGCCCCTCTGTTTCAACCCGTCTGTTTCACCCACTCTGTTTCTCGCTCTCTGTTTCAGCCCCTCTGTTTCTCACCCTCTGTTTCAGCCCCTCTGATTCAGCCCCTCTGTTTCAGCCCCTCTGATTCAGCCCCTCTGTTTCAGCCCCTCTGTTTCAGCCCCTCTGTTTCTCGCCCTCTATTTCTCACCCTCTGTTTCTCGCCCTCTGTTTCAGCCCCTCTGTTTTTCGCCCTCTGTTTCTCGACCTCTGTTTCAGGCTCTCTGTTTCAGCCCGTCTGTTTCAGCCCCTCTGTTTCAGCCCCTCTGTTTCTCGCCCTCTGTTTCTCGCCCGCTGTTTCAGCCCATTTGTTTCTCGCCCTCTGTTTCAGCCCCTCTGTTTCAGCCCCTCTGATTCAGCCCCTCTGATTCAGCCCCTCGGTTTCTCGCCATCTGTTTCAGCCCCTCTGTTTCAGCCCCTCTGTTTCAGCTCCTCTGTTTCAGCCCCTCTGTTTCTCGCCCTCTGTTTCAGCCCCTCTGTTTCTCGCCCTCTGTTTCAGCCCCTCTGTTTCTCGCCCTGTGTTTCAGCCCCTCTGTTTCAGCCCCTCTGTTTCAGCCCCTCTGTTTCTCGCCCTCTGTTTCAGCCGCTCTGTTTCTCGCCCTCTGTTTCAGCACCTCTGTTTCAGCCCCTCTGTTTCAGCCCCTCTGTTTCTCGCCCTCTGTTTCAGCCCCTCTGTTTCAGCCCCTCTGTTTCAGCCCCTCTGTTTCAGCCCCTCTGTTTCTCGCCCTCTGTTCAGCCCCTATGTTTCTCGCCCTCTGTTTCAGCCCCTCTGTTTCAGCCCCTCTGTTTCTCGCCCTCTGTTTCTGCCCCTCTGTTTCTCACCCTCTGTTTCAGCCCCGCTGATTCAGCCCCTCTGTTTCAGCCCCTCTGAATCAGCCCCTCTGATTCAGCCCCTCTGTTTCAGCCCCTCTGTTTCAGCCCCTCTGTTTCTCGCCCTCTGTTTCAGCCCATCTGATTCTCGCCCTCTGTTTCAGCCCTTCTGATTCTCGCCCTCTGTTTCAGCCCCTCTGATTCAGCCCCTCTGTTTCAGCCCCTCTGATTCAGCCCCTCTGTTTCTCGCCACCTGTTTCAGCCCCTCTGTTTCAGCCCCTCTGTTTCAGCGCCTCTGTTTCTCGCCCTCTGTTTCAGCCCCTCTGTTTCTCGCCCTCTGTTTCAGCCCCTCTGATTCAGCCCCTCTGTTTCAGCCCCTATGTTTCAACCCCTCTGTTCCAGCCCCTCTGTTTCAGCCCCTCTGTTTCAGCCACTCTGTTTCAGCCCCTCTGTTTCAGCCCCGCTGTTTCAGCCCCTCTGTTTCTCGCCCTCTGTTTCTGCCCCTCTGTTTCTCGCTCTCTGTTTCAGCCCCCTCTGTTTCAGCCCATCTGTTTCAGCCACTCTGTTTCTCGCCCTCTGTTTCAGCCCCTCTGTTTCTCACCCTCTGTTTCAGCCCCTCTGATTCAGCCCCTCTGTTTCTCGCCCTCTGTTTTAGCCCCTCTTTTTGTCGCCCTCTGTTTCAGCCCCTATGTTTCAGCCCCTCTGTTTCAGCCTCTCTGTTTCTCGCCCTCTGTTTCAGCCCCTCTGTTTCTCGCCCTCTGTTTCAGCCCCTCTGTTTCAGCCCGTCTGTTTCAGCCACTCTGTTTCTCGCCCTCTGTTTCAGCTCCTCTGTTTCTCACCCTCTGTTTCAGCCCCTCTGATTCAGCCCCTCTGTTTCTCGCCCTCTGTTTCAGCCCTCTGTTTCTCGCCCTCTGTTTCTCGCCAGCTGTTTCAGCCCCTTTGTTTCTCTCCCTCTGTTTCAGCCTCTCTGTTTCTCGTCCTCTGTTTCAGCCCCTCTGTTTCAGCCCCTCTGTTTCTCGCCCTCTGTTTCAGCCACTCTGTTTCTCGCCCTCTGTTTCAGGCCCTCTGTTTCTCGCCCTCTGTTTCAGCCACTCTGATTCAGCCCCTCTGTTTCAGCCCAACTGATTCAGCCCCTCTGTTTCAGCCCCTCTGTTTCAGCCACTCTGTTTCAGCCCCTCTGTTTCTCGCCCTCTGTTTCTCGCCCGCTGTTTCAGCCCCTTTGTTTCTCGCCCTCTGTTTCAGCCCCACTGTTTCAGCCCCTCTGATTCAGCCCCTCTGATTCAGCCCCTCTGTTTCTCGCCCTCTGTTTCAGCCCCTCTGTTTTATCCCCTCTGTTTCAGCCCCTCTGTTTCTCGCCCTCTGTTTCAGCCCCTCTGTTTCTCACACTCTGTTTCAGCCCCTCTGTTTCTCGCCCTCTGTTTCAGCCCCTCTGATTCAGCCCCTCTGTTTTAGCCCAACTGATTCAGCCTCTCTGTTTCAGCCCCTCTGTTTCAGCCCCTCTGTTTCAGCCCCTCTGTTTCTCGCCCTCTGTTTCTCGCCCGCTGTTTCAGCCCCTTTGTTTCTCGCCCTCTGTTTCAGACCCACTGTTTCAGCCCCTCTGATTCAGCCCCTCTGATTCAGCCCCTCTGTTTCTCGCACTCTGTTTCAGCCCCTCTTTTTCAGCCCCTCTGTTTCAGCCCCTCTGTTTCTCGCCCTCTGTTTCAGCCCGTCTGTTTCTCGCCCTCTGTTTCAGGCCCTCTGTTTCTCGCCCTCTGTTTCAGCCCCTCTGTTTCTCGCCCTCTGTTTCAGCCCCTCTGTTTCAGCCCCTCTGTTTCTCGCCCTCTGTTTCTGCCCCTCTGTTTCTCGCACTCTGTTTCAGCCCCGCTGTTTCTCGCCCTCTGTTTCAGCCCCGTCTGATTCAGCCCCTCTGTTTCAGCCCCTCTGAATCAGCCCCTCTGATTCAGCCCCTCTGTTTCAGCCCCTCTGTTTCAGCCCCTCTGTTTCTCGCCCTCTGTTTCAGCCCCTCTGATTCTCGCCCTCTGTTTCAGCCCCTCTGTTTCTCGCCCTCTGTTTTAGCACCTCTGATTCAGCCCCTCTGTTTCAGCCCCTCTGATTCAGCCCCTCTGATTCAGCCCCTCTGATTCAGCCCCTCTGTTTCTCGCCCTCTGTTTCAGCCCCACTGTTTCTCACCCTCTGTTTCAGCCCCTCTTATTCAGCCCCTCTGTTTCTCGCCCTCTGTTTCAGCCCCTCTGTTTCTCGCCCTCTGTTTCAGCCCCTCTGTTTCTCGCCCTCTGTTTCAGCCCCTCTGTTTCTCGCCCTCTGTTTCAGCCCCTCTGTTTCAGCCCCTCTGTTTCAGCACCTCTGTTTCTCGCCCTCTGTTTCAGCCCCTCGGTTTCTCGCCCTCTGTTTCAGGCCCTCTGATTCTGCCCCTCTGTTTCAGCCCCTCTGTTTCTCCCCCTCTGTTCCAGCCCCTCTGTTTCAGCCCCTCTGTTTCAGCAACTCTGTTTCAGCCCCTCTCCTTCAGCCCCTCTGTTTCAGCCCCTCTGTTTCTCGCCCTCTGTTTCAGCCACTCTGTTTCAGCCCGTCTGTTTCACCCACTCTGTTCCTCGCCCTCTGTTTCAGCCCCTCTGTTTCTCACCCTCTGTTTCAGCCCGTCTGATTCAGCCCCTCTGTTTCTCGCCCTCTGTTTCAGCCCCTCTGTTTCTCGCCCTCTGTTTCAGCCCCTCTGTTTCTCGCCCTCTGTTTCAGCCCCTCTGTTTCAGCCCCTCTGATTCAGCCTCTCTGTTTCTCGCCCTCTGTTTCAGCCCCTCTGTTTCTCGCCCTCTGTTTCAGCCCCTCTGTTTCAGCCCGTCTGTTTCACCCACTCTGTTTCTCGCCCTCTGTTTCAGCCCCTCTGTTACTCACCCTCTGTTTCAGCCCCTCTGATTCAGCCCCTCTGTTTCAGCCCCTCTGATTCAGCGCCCCTGTTTCAGCCCCTCTGTTTCAGCCCCTCTGTTTCAGCCCCTCTGTATCTCGCCCTCTATTTCTCACCCTCTGTTTCTCGCCCTCTGTTTCAGCCCCTCTGTTTTTCGCCCTCTGTTTCAGCCCCTCTGTTTCTCGACCTCTGTTTCAGGCTCTCTGTTTCAGCCCGTCTGTTTCAGCCCCTCTGTTTCAGCCCCTCTGTTTCTCGCCCTCTGTTTCTCGCCCGCTGTTTCAGCCCATTTGTTTCTCGCCCTCTGTTTCAGCCCCTCTGTTTCAGCCCCTCTGATTCAGCACCTCTGATTCAGTCCCTCGGTTTCTCACCATCTGTTTCAGCCCCTCTGTTTCAGCCCCTCTGCTTCAGCTACTCTGTTTCAGCCCCTCTGTTTCTCGCCCTCTGTTTCAGCCACTCTGTTTCTCGCCCTCTGTTTCAGCCCCTCTGTTTCTCGCCCTCTGTTTCAGCCCCTCTGTTTCAGCCCCTCTGTTTCAGCACCTCTGTTTCTCGCCCTCTGTTTCAGCCGCTCTGTTTCTCGCCCTCTGTTTCAGCCCCTCTGTTTCAGCCCCTCTGTTTCAGCCCCTCTGTTTCTCGCCCTCTGTTTCAGCCCCTCTGTTTCAGCCCCTCTGTTTCAGCCCCTCTGTTTCTCGCCCTCTGTTCAGCCCCTATGTTTCTCGCCCTCTGTTTCAGCCACTCTGTTTCTCGCCCTCTGTTTCAGCCCCTCTGTTTCAGCCCCTCTGTTTCTCGCCATCTGTTTCTGCCCCTCTGTTTCTCACCCTCTGTTTCAGCCCTGCTGATTCAGCCCCACTGTTTCAGCCCCTCTGAATCAGCCCCTCTGATTCAGCACCTCTGTTTCGGCCCCTCTGTTTCAGCCCCTCTGTTTCTCGCCCTCTGTTTCAGCCCTTCTGATTCTCGCCCTCTGTTTCAGCCCCTCTGATTCAGCCCCTCTGTTTCAGCCCCTCTGATTCATCCCCTCTGATTCAGCCCCTCTGATTCAGCTCGTCTGTTTCTCGCCATCTGTTTCAGCCCCTCTGTTTCAGCCCCTCTGTTTCAGCGCCTCTGTTTCTCGCCCTCTGTTTCAGCCCCTCTGTTTCTCGCCCGCTGTTTCAGCCCCTTTGTTTCTCGCCCTCTGTTTCAGCCCCACTGTTTCAGCCCCTCTGATTCAGCCCCTCTGATTCAGCCCCTCTGTTTCTCGCCCTCTGTTTCAGCCCCTCTGTTTCAGCCCCACTCTTTCTCGCCCTCTGTTTCAGCCCCTCTGTTTCTCGCCCTCTGTTTCAGCCCTCTCTGTTTCTCACCCTCTGTTTCTGCCCCTCTGTTTCTCGCCCTCTGTTTCAGCCCCGCTGTTTCTCGCCCTCTGTTTCAGCCCCGCTGATTCAGCCCCTCTGTTTCAGCCCCTCTGAATCAGCCCCTCTGATTCAGCCCCTCTGTTTCAGCCCCTCTGTTTCAGCCCCTCTGTTTCTCGCCCTCTGTTTCAGCCCCTCTGATTCTCGCCCGCTGTTTCAGCCCCTCTGTTTCTCGCCGTCTGTTTTAGCCCCTCTGATTCAGCCCCTCTGTTTCAGCCCCTCTGATTCAGCCCCTCTGATTCAGCCCCTCTGATTCAGCCCCTCTGTTTCTTGCCCTCTGTTTCAGCCCCTCTGTTTCAGCCCCTCTGATTCTCACCCTCTGTTTCAGCCCCTCTGATTCAGCCCCTCTGATTCAGCCCCTCTGATTCAGCCCCTCTGTTTCCCGCCCCTCTGTTTCAGCCCCTCTGTTTCTCGCCCTCTGTTTCAGCCCCTCTGTTTCTCGCCCTCTGTTACAGCCCCTCTGTTTCAGCGCCTCTGTTTCAGCCCCTCTGTTTCAGCGCCTCTGTTCCAGCCCCTCTGTTTCAGCCCCTCTGTTTCAGCCACTCTGTTTCAGCCCCTCTCTTTCAAACCCTCTGTTTCAGCCCCTCTGTTTCTCGCCCTCTGTTTCAGCCCCTCTGTTTCTCGCCCTCTGTTTCAGACCCTCTCTTTCAGCCCGTCTGTTTCACCCACTCTGTTGCTCGCCCTCTGTCTCAGCCCCTCTGTTTCTCACCCTCTGTTCCAGCCCCTCTGATTCAGCCCCTCTTTTTCTCGCCCTCTGTTTCTGCCCCTCTGATTCATCCCCTCTGATTCAGCCCCTCTGATTCAGCCCGTCTGTTTCACCCACTCTGTTTCTCGCCCTCTGTTTCAGCCCCTCTGTTTTTCACCCTCTGTTTCAGCGCCTCTGATTCAGCCCCTCTGTTTCAGCCCCTCTGATTCAGCCCCTCTGTTTCAACCCCTCTGTTTCAGCCCCTCTGTTTCAGCCCCTCTGTTTCTCGCCCTCCCTTTCTCACCCTCTGTTTCAGCTCCTCTGTTTCAGCCCCTCTGTTTATCGCCCTCTGTTTCAGCCCCTCTGTTTCTCGCCCTCTGTTTCAGCCCCTCTGTTTCTTGCCCTCTGTTTCAGCCCCTCTGTTTCAGCCCCTCTGTTTCTGCCCCTCTGTTTCTCGCCCTGTGTTTCAGCCCCTCTGTTTCGGCCCCTCTGTTTCAGCCCCACTGTTTCTCGCCCTCTGTTTCACCCCCACTGTTTCAGCCCCTCTGTTGCAGCCCCTCTGTTTCAGACCCCTCTGTTTCTCGCCTTCTGTTCAGCCCCTATGTTTCTCGCCCTCTGTTTCAGGCCCTCTGTTTCCCGCCCTCTGTTTCAGCCCCTCTGTTTCAGCCCCTCTGTTTCTCGCCCTCTGTTTCTGCTCCTCTGTTTCTCGCCCTCTGTTTCAGCCCCTATGTTTCTCGCCCTCTGTTTCAGCCCCGCTGATTCAGCCCCTCTGTTTCAGCCCCTCTGAATCAGCCCCTCTGATTCAGCCCCTCTGTTTCAGCCCCTCTGTTTCAGCCCCTCTGTTTCTCGCCCTCTGTTTCAGCCCATCTGATTCTCGCCCTCTGTTTCAGCCCTTCTGATTCTCGCCCTCTGTTTCAGCCCCTCTGATTCAGCCCCTCTGATTCAGCCCCTCTGATTTAGCCACTCTGTTTCTCGCCCTCTGTTTCAGCCCCTCTGTTTCAGCCACTCTGTTTCAGCCCCTCTGTTTCAGCCCCTCTGTTTCAGCCCCTCTGTTTCTCGCCCTCTGTTTCAGCCCCTCTGTTTCTCGCCCTCTGTTTCAGCCACTCTGTTTCTCGCCCTCTGTTTCAGCCCCTCTGTTTCTCACCCTCTGTTTCAGCACCTCTGATTCAGCCCTCTGTTTCTCGCCCTCTGTTTCAGCCCCTCTGTTTCTCGCCCTCTGTTTCAGCCCCTCTGTTTCAGCCCCTCTGTTTCAGCCCCTCTGTTTCTCGCCCTCTATTTCAGCCCCTCTGTTTCTCGCCCTCTGTTTCAGCCCCTCTGTTTCAGCCCGTCTGTTTCAGCCACTCTGTTTCTCGCCCTCTGTTTCAGCCCCTCTGTTTCTCACCCTCTGTTTCAGCCCCTCTGATTCAGCCCCTCTGTTTCTTGCCCTCTGTTTCAGCCCCTCTGTTTCTCGCCCTCTGTTTCAGCCACTCTGTTTTAGCCCCTCTGTTTCAGCCCCTCTGTTTCTCGCCCTCTGTTTCAGCCACTCTGTTTCTCGCCCTCTGATTCAGGCCCTCTGTTTCTAGCCCTCTGTTTCAGCCACTCTGATTCAGCCCCTCTGTTTCAGCCCAACTGATTCAGCCCCTCTGTTTCAGCCCTCTGTTTCAGCCCCTCTGTTTCTCGCCCTCTGTTTCTCGCCCGCTGTTTCAGCCCCTTTGTTTCTCGCCCTCTGTTTCAGCCCCACTGTTTCAGCCCCTCTGATTCAGCCCCTCTGATTCAGCCCCTCTGTTTCTCGCCCTCTGTTTCAGCCCCTCTGTTTCAGCCCCTCTGTTTCAGCCCCACTGTTTCTCGCCCTCTGTTTCAGCCCCTCTGTTTCTCGCCCTTTGTTTCAGCCCCTCTGTTTCTCGCCCTCTGTTTCAGCCCCTCTGTTTCAGCCCCTCTGTTTCTCGCCCTCTGTTTCTGCCCCTCTGTTTCTCGCACTCTGTTTCAGCCCCGCTGTTTCTCGCCCTCTGTTTCAGCCCCGCTGATTCAGCCCCTCTGTTTCAGCCCCTCTGAATCAGCCCCTCTGATTCAGCCCCTCTGTTTCAGCCCCTCTGTTTCAGGCCCTCTGTTTCTCGCCCTCTGTTTCAGCCCCTCTGATTCTCGCCCTCTGTTTCAGCCCCTCTGTTTCTCGCCCTCTGTTTTAGCCCCTCTGATTCAGCCCCTCTGTTTCAGCCCCTCTGATTCAGCCCCTCTGATTCAGCCCCTCTGATTCAGCCCCTCTGTTTCTCGCCCTCTGTTTCAGCCCCTCTGTTTAAGCCCCTCTGTTGCTCGCCCTCTGTTTCTCGCCCTCTGTTTCAGCCCCTCTGTTTCAGCCCGTCTGTTTCAGCCACTCTGTTTCTCGCCCTCTGTTTCAGCCCCTCTGTTTCTCACCCTCTGTTTCAGCCCCTCTGATTCAGCCCCTCTGTTTCTTGCCCTCTGTTTCAGCCCCTCTGTTTCTCGCCCTCTGTTTCAGCTCCTCTGTTTCTCACCCTCTGTTTCAGCCCCTCTGATTCAGCCCCTCTGTTTCTCGCCCTCTGTTTCAGCCCTCTGTTTCTCGACCTCTGTTTCTCGCCCGCTGTTTCAGCCCCTTTGTTTCTCTCCCTCTGTTTCAGCCTCTCTGTTTCTCGTCCTCTGTTTCAGCCCCTCTGTTTCAGCCCCTCTGTTTCTCGCCCTCTGTTTCAGCCACTCTGTTTCTCGCCCTCTGTTTCAGGCCCTCTGTTTCTCGCCCTCTGTTTCAGCCACTCTGATTCAGCCCCTCTGTTTCAGCCCAACTGATTCAGCCCCTCTGTTTCAGCCCCTCTGTTTCAGCCACTCTGTTTCAGCCTCTCTGTTTCTCGCCCTCTGTTTCTCGCCCGCTGTTTCAGCCCCTTTGTTTCTCGCCCTCTGTTTCAGCCCCACTGTTTCAGCCCCTCTGATTCAGCCCCTCTGATTCAGCCCCTCTGTTTCTCGCCCTCTGTTTCAGCCCCTCTGTTTCATCCCCTCTGTTTCAGCCCCTCTGTTTCTCGCCCTCTGTTTCAGCCCCTCTGTTTCTCACCCTCTGTTTCAGCCCCTCTGTTTCTCGCCCTCTGTTTCAGCCCCTCTGATTCAGCCCCTCTGTTTTAGCCCAACTGATTCAGCCCCTCTGTTTCAGCCCCTCTGTTTCAGCCCCTCTGTTTCAGGCCCTCTGTTTCTCGCGCTCTGTTTCAGCCACTCTGATTCAGCCCCTCTGTTTCAGCCCAACTGATTCAGCCCCTCTGTTTCAGCCCCTCTGTTTCAGCCACTCTGTTTCAGCCCCTCTGTTTCTCGCCCTCTGTTTCTCGCCCGCTGTTTCAGCCCCTTTGTTTCTCGCCCTCTGTTTCAGCCCCACTGTTTCAGCCCCTCTGATTCAGCCCCTCTGATTCAGCCCCTCTGTTTCTCGCCCTCTGTTTCAGCCCCTCTGTTTCATCCCCTCTGTTTCAGCCCCTCTGTATCTCACCCTCTGTTTCAGCCCCTCTGTTTCTCACCCTCTGTTTCAGCCCCTCTGTTTCTCGCCCTCTGTTTCAGCCCCTCTGATTCAGCCCCTCTGTTTTAGCCCAACTGATTCAGCCCCTCTGTTTCAGCCCCTCTGTTTCAGCCCCTCTGTTTCAGCCCCTCTGTTTCTCGCCCTCTGTTTCTCGCCCGCTGTTTCAGCCCCTTTGTTTCTCGCCCTCTGTTTCAGCCCCACTGTTTCAGCCCCTCTGATTCAGCCCCTCTGATTCAGCCCCTCTGTTTCTCGCCCTCTGTTTCAGCCCCTCTGTTTCAGCCCCACTCTTTCTCGCCCTCTGTTTCAGCCCCTCTGTTTCTCGCCCTCTGGTTCAGCCCTCTCTGTTTCTCACCCTCTGTTTCTGCCCCTCTGTTTCTCGCCCTCTGTTTCAGCCCCGCTGTTTCTCGCCCTCTGTTTCAGCCCCGCTGATTCAGCCCCTCTGTTTCAGCCCCTCTGAATCAGCCCCTCTGATTCAGCCCCTCTGTTTCAGCCCCTCTGTTTCAGCCCCTCTGTTTCTCGCCCTCTGTTTCAGCCCCTCTGATTCTCGCCCGCTGTTTCAGCCCCTCTGTTTCTCGCCGTCTGTTTTAGCCCCTCTGATTCAGCCCCTCTGTTTCAGCCCCTCTGATTCAGCCCCTCTGATTCAGCCCCTCTGATTCAGCCCCTCTGTTTCTTGCCCTCTGTTTCAGCCCCTCTGTTTCAGCCCCTCTGTTTCTCACCCTCTGTTTCAGCCCCTCTGATTCAGCCCCTCTGATTCAGCCCCTCTGATTCAGCCCCTCTGTTTCCCGCCCCTCTGTTTCAGCCCCTCTGTTTCTCGCCCTCTGTTTCAGCCCCTCTGTTTCTCGCCCTCTGTTACAGCCCCTCTGTTTCAGCGCCTCTGTTTCAGCCCCTCTGTTTCAGCGCCTCTGTTCCAGCCCCTCTGTTTCAGCCCCTCTGTTTCAGCCACTCTGTTTCAGCCCCTCTCTTTCAAACCCTCTGTTTCAGCCCCTCTGTTTCTCGCCCTCTGTTTCAGCCCCTCTGTTTCTCGCCCTCTGTTTCAGACCCTCTCTTTCAGCCCGTCTGTTTCACCCACTCTGTTGCTCGCCCTCTGTCTCAGCCCCTCTGTTTCTCACCCTCTGTTCCAGCCCCTCTGATTCAGCCCCTCTTTTTCTCGCCCTCTGTTTCTGCCCCTCTGATTCATCCCCTCTGATTCAGCCCCTCTGATTCAGCCCGTCTGTTTCACCCACTCTGTTTCTCGCCCTCTGTTTCAGCCCCTCTGTTTTTCACCCTCTGTTTCAGCGCCTCTGATTCAGCCCCTCTGTTTCAGCCCCTCTGATTCAGCCCCTCTGTTTCAACCCCTCTGTTTCAGCCCCTCTGTTTCAGCCCCTCTGTTTCTCGCCCTCCCTTTCTCACCCTCTGTTTCAGCTCCTCTGTTTCAGCCCCTCTGTTTATCGCCCTCTGTTTCAGCCCCTCTGTTTCTCGCCCTCTGTTTCAGCCCCTCTGTTTCTTGCCCTCTGTTTCAGCCCCTCTGTTTCAGCCCCTCTGTTTCTGCCCCTCTGTTTCTCGCCCTGTGTTTCAGCCCCTCTGTTTCGGCCCCTCTGTTTCAGCCCCACTGTTTCTCGCCCTCTGTTTCACCCCCACTGTTTCAGCCCCTCTGTTGCAGCCCCTCTGTTTCAGACCCCTCTGTTTCTCGCCTTCTGTTCAGCCCCTATGTTTCTCGCCCTCTGTTTCAGGCCCTCTGTTTCCCGCCCTCTGTTTCAGCCCCTCTGTTTCAGCCCCTCTGTTTCTCGCCCTCTGTTTCTGCTCCTCTGTTTCTCGCCCTCTGTTTCAGCCCCTATGTTTCTCGCCCTCTGTTTCAGCCCCGCTGATTCAGCCCCTCTGTTTCAGCCCCTCTGAATCAGCCCCTCTGATTCAGCCCCTCTGTTTCAGCCCCACTGTTTCAGCCCCTCTGTTTCTCGCCCTCTGTTTCAGCCCATCTGATTCTCGCCCTCTGTTTCAGCCCTTCTGATTCTCGCCCTCTGTTTCAGCCCCTCTGATTCAGCCCCTCTGATTCAGCCCCTCTGATTTAGCCACTCTGTTTCTCGCCCTCTGTTTCAGCCCCTCTGTTTCAGCCACTCTGTTTCAGCCCCTCTGTTTCAGCCCCTCTGTTTCAGCCCCTCTGTTTCTCGCCCTCTGTTTCAGCCCCTCTGTTTCTCGCCCTCTGTTTCAGCCACTCTGTTTCTCGCCCTCTGTTTCAGCCCCTCTGTTTCTCACCCTCTGTTTCAGCACCTCTGATTCAGCCCTCTGTTTCTCGCCCTCTGTTTCAGCCCCTCTGTTTCTCGCCCTCTGTTTCAGCCCCTCTGTTTCAGCCCCTCTGTTTCAGCCCCTCTGTTTCTCGCCCTCTATTTCAGCCCCTCTGTTTCTCGCCCTCTGTTTCAGCCCCTCTGTTTCAGCCCGTCTGTTTCAGCCACTCTGTTTCTCGCCCTCTGTTTCAGCCCCTCTGTTTCTCACCCTCTGTTTCAGCCCCTCTGATTCAGCCCCTCTGTTTCTTGCCCTCTGTTTCAGCCCCTCTGTTTCTCGCCCTCTGTTTCAGCCACTCTGTTTTAGCCCCTCTGTTTCAGCCCCTCTGTTTCTCGCCCTCTGTTTCAGCCACTCTGTTTCTCGCCCTCTGATTCAGGCCCTCTGTTTCTAGCCCTCTGTTTCAGCCACTCTGATTCAGCCCCTCTGTTTCAGCCCAACTGATTCAGCCCCTCTGTTTCAGCCCTCTGTTTCAGCCCCTCTGTTTCTCGCCCTCTGTTTCTCGCCCGCTGTTTCAGCCCCTTTGTTTCTCGCCCTCTGTTTCAGCCCCACTGTTTCAGCCCCTCTGATTCAGCCCCTCTGATTCAGCCCCTCTGTTTCTCGCCCTCTGTTTCAGCCCCTCTGTTTCAGCCCCTCTGTTTCAGCCCCACTGTTTCTCGCCCTCTGTTTCAGCCCCTCTGTTTCTCGCCCTTTGTTTCAGCCCCTCTGTTTCTCGCCCTCTGTTTCAGCCCCTCTGTTTCAGCCCCTCTGTTTCTCGCCCTCTGTTTCTGCCCCTCTGTTTCTCGCACTCTGTTTCAGCCCCGCTGTTTCTCGCCCTCTGTTTCAGCCCCGCTGATTCAGCCCCTCTGTTTCAGCCCCTCTGAATCAGCCCCTCTGATTCAGCCCCTCTGTTTCAGCCCCTCTGTTTCAGGCCCTCTGTTTCTCGCCCTCTGTTTCAGCCCCTCTGATTCTCGCCCTCTGTTTCAGCCCCTCTGTTTCTCGCCCTCTGTTTTAGCCCCTCTGATTCAGCCCCTCTGTTTCAGCCCCTCTGATTCAGCCCCTCTGATTCAGCCCCTCTGATTCAGCCCCTCTGTTTCTCGCCCTCTGTTTCAGCCCCTCTGTTTAAGCCCCTCTGTTGCTCGCCCTCTGTTTCTCGCCCTCTGTTTCAGCCCCTCTGTTTCAGCCCGTCTGTTTCAGCCACTCTGTTTCTCGCCCTCTGTTTCAGCCCCTCTGTTTCTCACCCTCTGTTTCAGCCCCTCTGATTCAGCCCCTCTGTTTCTTGCCCTCTGTTTCAGCCCCTCTGTTTCTCGCCCTCTGTTTCAGCTCCTCTGTTTCTCACCCTCTGTTTCAGCCCCTCTGATTCAGCCCCTCTGTTTCTCGCCCTCTGTTTCAGCCCTCTGTTTCTCGACCTCTGTTTCTCGCCCGCTGTTTCAGCCCCTTTGTTTCTCTCCCTCTGTTTCAGCCTCTCTGTTTCTCGTCCTCTGTTTCAGCCCCTCTGTTTCAGCCCCTCTGTTTCTCGCCCTCTGTTTCAGCCACTCTGTTTCTCGCCCTCTGTTTCAGGCCCTCTGTTTCTCGCCCTCTGTTTCAGCCACTCTGATTCAGCCCCTCTGTTTCAGCCCAACTGATTCAGCCCCTCTGTTTCAGCCCCTCTGTTTCAGCCACTCTGTTTCAGCCTCTCTGTTTCTCGCCCTCTGTTTCTCGCCCGCTGTTTCAGCCCCTTTGTTTCTCGCCCTCTGTTTCAGCCCCACTGTTTCAGCCCCTCTGATTCAGCCCCTCTGATTCAGCCCCTCTGTTTCTCGCCCTCTGTTTCAGCCCCTCTGTTTCATCCCCTCTGTTTCAGCCCCTCTGTTTCTCGCCCTCTGTTTCAGCCCCTCTGTTTCTCACCCTCTGTTTCAGCCCCTCTGTTTCTCGCCCTCTGTTTCAGCCCCTCTGATTCAGCCCCTCTGTTTTAGCCCAACTGATTCAGCCCCTCTGTTTCAGCCCCTCTGTTTCAGCCGCTCTGTTTCAGGCCCTCTGTTTCTCGCGCTCTGTTTCAGCCACTCTGATTCAGCCCCTCTGTTTCAGCCCAACTGATTCAGCCCCTCTGTTTCAGCCCCTCTGTTTCAGCCACTCTGTTTCAGCCCCTCTGTTTCTCGCCCTCTGTTTCTCGCCCGCTGTTTCAGCCCCTTTGTTTCTCGCCCTCTGTTTCAGCCCCACTGTTTCAGCCCCTCTGATTCAGCCCCTCTGATTCAGCCCCTCTGTTTCTCGCCCTCTGTTTCAGCCCCTCTGTTTCATCCCCTCTGTTTCAGCCCCTCTGTTTCTCACCCTCTGTTTCAGCCCCTCTGTTTCTCACCCTCTGTTTCAGCCCCTCTGTTTCTCGCCCTCTGTTTCAGCCCCTCTGATTCAGCCCCTCTGTTTTAGCCCAACTGATTCAGCCCCTCTGTTTCAGCCCCTCTGTTTCAGCCCCTCTGTTTCAGCCCCTCTGTTTCTCGCCCTCTGTTTCTCGCCCGCTGTTTCAGCCCCTTTGTTTCTCGCCCTCTGTTTCAGACCCACTGTTTCAGCCCCTCTGTTTCTCGCCCTCTGTTTCTGCCCCTCTGTTTCTCGCACTCTGTTTCAGCCCCGCTGTTTCTCGCCCTCTGTTTCAGCCCCGCTGATTCAGCCCCTCTGTTTCAGCCCCTCTGAATCAGCCCCGATGATTCAGCCCCTCTGTTTCAGCCCCTCTGTTTCAGCCCCTCTGTTTCTCGCCCTCTGTTTCAGCCCCTCTGATTCTCGCCCTCTGTTTCAGCCCCTCTGTTTCTCGCCCTCTGTTTTAGCACCTCTGATTCAGCCCCTCTGTTTCAGCCCCTCTGTTTCAGCCCCTCTGATTCAGCCCCTCTGATTCAGCCCCTCTGTTTCTCGCCCTCTGTTTCAGCCCCTCTCTTTAAGCCCCTCTGTTTCTCGCCCTCTGTTTCAGCCCCTCTGTTTCTCGCCCTCTGTTTCAGCCCCTCTGTTTCTGCCCCTCTGTTTCAGCACCTCTGTTTC
Organism: Chiloscyllium punctatum; assembly: GCF_047496795.1. NCBI lineage: Eukaryota > Metazoa > Chordata > Chondrichthyes > Orectolobiformes > Hemiscylliidae > Chiloscyllium > Chiloscyllium punctatum. The sequence continues at coordinate 2,147,550 of NW_027309792.1, read as the reverse complement.
TCGCCCTCTGTTTCTGCCCCTCTGTTTCTCGCCCACTGTTTCAGCCCCTCGGATTCTGCCCCTCTGTTTCAGCCCCTCTGTTTCTCCCCCTCTGTTCCAGCCCCTCTGTTTCAGCCCCTCTGTTTCAGCAACTCTGTTTCAGCCCCTCTCCTTCAGCCCCTCTGTTTCAGCCCCTCTGTTTCTCGCCCTCTGTTTCAGCCACTCTGTTTCAGCCCGTCTGTTTCACCCACTCTGTTTCTCGCCCTCTGTTTCAGCCCCTCTGTTTCTCACCCTCTGTTTCAGCCCGTCTGATTCAGCCCCTCTGTTTCTCGCCCTCTGTTTCAGCCCCTCTGTTTCTCGCCCTCTGTTTCAGCCCCTCTGTTTCTCGCCCTCTGTTTCAGCCCCTCTGTTTCAGCCCCTCTGATTCAGCCTCTCTGTTTCTCGCCCTCTGTTTCAGCCCCTCTGTTTCTCGCCCTCTGTTTCAGCCCCTCTGTTTCAGCCCGTCTGTTTCACCCACTCTGTTTCTTGCCCTCTGTTTCAGCCCCTCTGTTTCTCACCCTCTGTTTCAGCCCCTCTGATTCAGCCCCTCTGTTTCAGCCCCTCTGATTCAGCGCCCCTGTTTCAGCCCCTCTGTTTCAGCCCCTCTGTTTCAGCCCCTCTGTATCTCGCCCTCTATTTCTCACCCTCTGTTTCTCGCCCTCTGTTTCAGCCCCTCTGTTTTTCGCCCTCTGTTTCAGCCCCTCTGTTTCTCGACCTCTGTTTCAGGCTCTCTGTTTCAGCCCGTCTGTTTCAGACCCTCTGTTTCAGCCCCTCTGTTTCTCGCCCTCTGTTTCTCGCCCGCTGTTTCAGCCCATTTGTTTCTCGCCCTCTGTTTCAGCCCCTCTGTTTCAGCCCCTCTGATTCAGCCCCTCTGATTCAGCCCCTCGGTTTCTCACCATCTGTTTCAGCCCCTCTGTTTCAGCCCCTCTGTTTCAGCTACTCTGTTTCAGCCCCTCTGTTTCTCGCCCTCTGTTTCAGCCCCTCTGTTTCTCGCCCTCTGTTTCAGCCCCTCTGTTTCTCGCCCTCTGTTTCAGCCCCTCTGTTTCAGCCCCTCTGTTTCAGCACCTCTGTTTCTCGCCCTCTGTTTCAGCCGCTCTGTTTCTCGCCCTCTGTTTCAGCCCCTCTGTTTCAGCCCCTCTGTTTCAGCCCCTCTGTTTCTCGCCCTCTGTTTCAGCCCCTCTGTTTCAGCCCCTCTGTTTCAGCCCCTCTGTTTCTCGCCCTCTGTTCAGCCCCTATGTTTCTCGCCCTCTGTTTCAGCCACTCTGTTTCTCGCCCTCTGTTTCAGCCCCTCTGTTTCAGCCCCTCTGTTTCTCGCCCTCTGTTTCTGCCCCTCTGTTTCTCACCCTCTGTTTCAGCCCTGCTGATTCAGCCCCTCTGTTTCGGCCCCTCTGTTTCAGCCCCTCTGTTTCTCGCCCTCTGTTTCAGCCCTTCTGATTCTCGCCCTCTGTTTCAGCCCCTCTGATTCAGCCCCTCTGTTTCAGCCCCTCTGATTCATCCCCTCTGATTCAGCACCTCTGATTCAGCCCGTCTGTTTCTCGCCATCTGTTTCAGCCCCTCTGTTTCAGCCCCTCTGTTTCAGCGCCTCTGTTTCTCGCCCTCTGTTTCAGCCCCTCTGTTTCACGCCCGCTGTTTCAGCCCCTTTGTTTCTCGCCCTCTGTTTCAGTCCCACTGTTTCAGCCCCTCTGATTCAGCCCCTCTGATTCAGCCCCTCTGTTTCTCGCCCTCTGTTTCAGCCCCTCTGTTTCAGCCCCTCTGTTTCAGCCCCTCTCTTTCTCGCCCTCTGTTTCAGCCCCTCTGTTTCTCGCCCTCTGTTTCAGCCCTCTCTGTTTCTCACCCTCTGTTTCTGCCCCTCTGTTTCTCGCCCTCTGTTTCAGCCCCGCTGTTTCTCGCCCTCTGTTTCAGCCCCGCTGATTCAGCCCCTCTGTTTCAGCCCCTCTGAATCAGCCCCTCTGATTCAGCCCCTCTGTTTCAGCCCCTCTGTTTCAGCCCCTCTGTTTCTCGCCCTCTGTTTCAGCCCCTCTGATTCTCGCCCGCTGTTTTAGCCCCTCTGATTCAGCCCCTCTGTTTCAGCCCCTCTGATTCAGCCCCTCTGATTCAGCCCCTCTGATTCAGCCCCTCTGTTTCAGCCCCTCTGATTCAGCCCCTCTGATTCAGCCCCTCTGATTCAGCCCCTCTGTTTCTTGCCCTCTGTTTCCGCCCCTCTGTTTCAGCCCCTCTGTTTCTCACCCTCTGTTTCAGCCCCTCTGATTCAGCCCCTCTGATTCAGCCCCTCTGATTCAGCCCCTCTGTTTCCCGCCCCTCTGTTTCAGCCCCTCTGTTTCTCGCCCTCTGTTTCAGCCCCTCTGTTTCTCGCCCTCTGTTACAGCCCCTCTGTTTCAGCGCCTCTGTTTCAGCCCCTCTGTTTCAGCGCCTCTATTCCAGCCCCTCTGTTTCAGCCCCTCTGTTTCAGCCACTCTGTTTCAGCCCCTCTCTTTCAAACCCTCTGTTTCAGCCCCTCTGTTTCTCGCCCTCTGTTTCAGCCCCTCTGTTTCTCGCCCTCTGTTTCAGACCCTCTCTTTCAGCCCGTCTGTTTCACCCACTCTGTTGCTCGCCCTCTGTCTCAGCCCCTCTGTTTCTCACCCTCTGTTCCAGCCCCTCTGATTCAGCCCCTCTGTTTCTCGCCCTCTGATTCAGCCCCTCTGATTCATCCCCTCTGATTCAGCCCCTCTGATTCAGCCCGTCTGTTTCACCCACTCTGTTTCTCGCCCTCTGTTTCAGCCCCTCTGTTTCTCACCCTCTGTTTCAGCGCCTCTGATTCAGCCCCTCTGTTTCAGCCCCTCTGATTCAGCCCCTCTGTTTCAACCCCTCTGTTTCAGCCCCTCTGTTTCAGCCCCTCTGTTTCTCGCCCTCCCTTTCTCACCCTCTGTTTCAGCTCCTCTGTTTCAGCCCCTCTGTTTCTCGCCCTCTGTTTCAGCCCCTCTGTTTCTCGCCCTCTGTTTCAGCCCCTCTGTTTCTTGCCCTCTGTTTCAGCCCCTCTGTTTCAGCCCCTCTGTTTCAGCCCCTCTGTTTCTGCCCCTCTGTTTCTCGCCCTGTGTTTCAGCCCCTCTGTTTCGGCCCCTCTGTTTCAGCCCCACTGTTTCTCGCCCTCTGTTTCACCCCCTCTGTTTCAGCCCCTCTGTTGCAGCCCCTCTGTTTCAGACCCCTCTGTTTCTCGCCTTCTGTTCAGCCCCTATGTTTCTCGCCCTCTGTTTCAGCCCCTCTGTTTCCCGCCCTCTGTTTCAGCCCCTCTGTTTCAGCCCCTCTGTTTCTCGCCCTCTGTTTCTGCTCCTCTGTTTCTCGCCCTCTGTTTCAGCCCCTCTGTTTCTCGCCCTCTGTTTCAGCCCCGCTGATTCAGCCCCTCTGTTTCAGCCCCTCTGAATCAGCCCCTCTGATTCAGCCCCTCTGTTTCAGCCCCTCTGTTTCAGCCCCTCTGTTTCTCGCCATCTGTTTCAGCCCATCTGATTCTCGCCCTCTGTTTCAGCCCTTCTGATTCTCGCCCTCTGTTTCAGCCCCTCTGATTCAGCCCCTCTGATTCAGCCCCTCTGATTTAGCCCCTCTGTTTCTCGCCCTCTGTTTCAGCCCCTCTGTTTCAGCCACTCTGTTTCAGCCCCTCTGTTTCAGCCCCTCTGTTTCAGCCCCTCTGTTTCTCGCCCTCTGTTTCAGCCCCTCTGTTTCTCGCCCTCTGTTTCAGCCACTCTGTTTCTCGCCCTCTGTTTCAGCCCCTCTGTTTCTCACCCTCTGTTTCAGCACCTCTGATTCAGCCCTCTGTTTCTCGCCCTCTGTTTCAGCCCCTCTGTTTCTCGCCCTCTGTTTCAGCGCCTCTGTTTCAGCCCCTCTGTTTCAGCCCCTCTGTTTCTCGCCCTCTGTTTCAGCCCCTCTGTTTCTCGCCCTCTGTTTCAGCCCCTCTGTTTCAGCCCGTCTGTTTCAGCCACTCTGTTTCTCGCCCTCTGTTTCAGCCCCTCTGTTTCTCACCCTCTGTTTCAGCCCCTCTGATTCAGCCCCTCTGTTTCTCGCCCTCTGCTTCAGCCCCTCTGTTTCTCGCCCTCTGCTTCAGCCCCTCTGTTTTAGCCCCTCTGTTTCAGCCCCTCTGTTTCTCGCCCTCTGTTTCAGCCACTCTGTTTCTCGCCCTCTGATTCAGGCCCTCTGTTTCTCGCCCTCTGTTTCAGCCACTCTGATTCAGCCCCTCTGTTTCAGCCCAACTGATTCAGCCCCTCTGTTTCAGCCCCTCTGTTTCAGCCCCTCTGTTTCTCGCCCTCTGTTTCTCGCCCGCTGTTTCAGCCCCTTTGTTTCTCGCCCTCTGTTTCAGCCCCACTGTTTCAGCCCCTCTGATTCAGCCCCTCTGATTCAGCCCCTCTGTTTCTCGCCCTCTGTTTCAGCCCCTCTGTTTCAGCCCCTCTGTTTCAGCCCCATTGTTTCTCGCCCTCTGTTTCAGCCCCTCTGTTTCTCGCCCTTTGTTTCAGCCCCTCTGTTTCTCGCCCTCTGTTTCAGCCCCTCTGTTTCAGCCCCTCTGATTCTCGCCCTCTGTTTCTGCCCCTCTGTCACTCGCACTCTGTTTCAGCCCCGCTGTTTCTCGCCCTCTGTTTCAGCCCCGCTGATTCAGCCACTCTGTTTCAGCCCCTCTGAATCAGCCCCTCTGATTCAGCCCCTCTGTTTCAGCCCCTCTGTTTCAGGCCCTCTGTTTCTCGCCCTCTGTTTCAGCCCCTCTGATTCTCGCCCTCTGTTTCAGCCCCTCTGTTTCTCGCCCTCTGTTTTAGCCCCTCTGATTCAGCCCCTCTGTTTCAGCCCCTCTGATTCAGCCCCTCTGATTCAGCCCCTCTGATTCAGCCCCTCTGTTTCTCGCCCTCTGTTTCAGCCCCTCTGTTTAAGCCCCTCTGTTGCTCGCCCTCTGTTTCTCGCCCTCTGTTTCAGCCCCTCTGTTTCAGCCCGTCTGTTTCAGCCACTCTGTTTCTCGCCCTCTGTTTCAGCCCCTCTGTTTCTCACCCTCTGTTTCAGCCCCTCTGATTCAGCCCCTCTGTTTCTTGCCCTCTGTTTCAGCCCCTCTGTTTCTCGCCCTCTGTTTCAGCCCCTCTGTTTTAGCCCCTCTGTTTCAGCCCCTCTGTTTCTCGCCCTCTGTTTCAGCCACTCTGTTTCTCGCCCTCTGATTCAGGCCCTCTGTTTCTCGCCCTCTGTTTCAGCCACTCTGATTCAGCCCCTCTGTTTCAGCCCAACTGATTCAGCCCCTCTGTTTCAGCCCCTCTGTTTCAGCCCCTCTGTTTCAGCCCCTCTGTTTCTCGCCCTCTGTTTCTCGCCCGCTGTTTCAGCCCCTTTGTTTCTCGCCCTCTGTTTCAGCCCCACTGTTTCAGCCCCTCTGATTCAGCCCCTCTGATTCAGCCCCTCTGTTTCTCGCCCTCTGTTTCAGCCCCTCTGTTTCAGCCCCTCTGTTTCAGCCCCACTGTTTCTCGCCCTCTGTTTCAGCCCCTCTGTTTCTCGCCCTCTGTTTCAGCCACTCTGATTCAGCCCCTCTGTTTCAGCCCAACTGATTCAGCCCCTCTGTTTCAGCCCCTCTGTTTCAGCCCCTCTGTTTCAGCCCCTCTGTTTCAGCCCCTCTGTTTCTCGCCCTGTTTCTGCCCCTCTGTTTCTCGCACTCTGTTTCAGCCCCGCTGTTTCTCGCCCTCTGTTTCAGCCCCGCTGATTCAGCCCCTCTGTTTCAGCCCAACTGATTCAGCCCCTCTGTTTCAGCCCCTCTGTTTCAGCCCCTCTGTTTCAGCCCCTCTGTTTCAGCCCCTCTGTTTCTCGCCCTGTTTCTGCCCCTCTGTTTCTCGCACTCTGTTTCAGCCCCGCTGTTTCTTGCCCTCTGTTTCAGCCCCTCTGTTTCTCGCCCTCTGTTTCAGCTCCTCTGTTTCTCACCCTCTGTTTCAGCCCCTCTGATTCAGCCCCTCTGTTTCTCGCCCTCTGTTTCAGCCCTCTGTTTCTCGACCTCTGTTTCTCGCCCGCTGTTTCAGCCCCTTTGTTTCTCTCCCTCTGTTTCAGCCTCTCTGTTTCTCGTCCTCTGTTTCAGCCCCTCTGTTTCAGCCCCTCTGTTTCTCGCCCTCTGTTTCAGCCACTCTGTTTCTCGCCCTCTGTTTCAGGCCCTCTGTTTCTCGCCCTCTGTTTCAGCCACTCTGATTCAGCCCCTCTGTTTCAGCCCAACTGATTCAGCCCCTCTGTTTCAGCCCCTCTGTTTCAGCCACTCTGTTTCAGCCTCTCTGTTTCTCGCCCTCTGTTTCTCGCCCGCTGTTTCAGCCCCTTTGTTTCTCGCCCTCTGTTTCAGCCCCACTGTTTCAGCCCCTCTGATTCAGCCCCTCTGATTCAGCCCCTCTGTTTCTCGCCCTCTGTTTCAGCCCCTCTGTTTCATCCCCTCTGTTTCAGCCCCTCTGTTTCTCGCCCTCTGTTTCAGCCCCTCTGTTTCTCACCCTCTGTTTCAGCCCCTCTGTTTCTCGCCCTCTGTTTCAGCCCCTCTGATTCAGCCCCTCTGTTTTAGCCCAACTGATTCAGCCCCTCTGTTTCAGCCCCTCTGTTTCAGCCCCTCTGTTTCAGGCCCTCTGTTTCTCGCGCTCTGTTTCAGCCACTCTGATTCAGCCCCTCTGTTTCAGCCCAACTGATTCAGCCCCTCTGTTTCAGCCCCTCTGTTTCAGCCACTCTGTTTCAGCCCCTCTGTTTCTCGCCCTCTGTTTCTCGCCCGCTGTTTCAGCCCCTTTGTTTCTCGCCCTCTGTTTCAGCCCCACTGTTTCAGCCCCTCTGATTCAGCCCCTCTGATTCAGCCCCTCTGTTTCTCGCCCTCTGTTTCAGCCCCTCTGTTTCATCCCCTCTGTTTCAGCCCCTCTGTTTCTCACCCTCTGTTTCAGCCCCTCTGTTTCTCACCCTCTGTTTCAGCCCCTCTGTTTCTCGCCCTCTGTTTCAGCCCCTCTGATTCAGCCCCTCTGTTTTAGCCCAACTGATTCAGCCCCTCTGTTTCAGCCCCTCTGTTTCAGCCCCTCTGTTTCAGCCCCTCTGTTTCTCGCCCTCTGTTTCTCGCCCGCTGTTTCAGCCCCTTTGTTTCTCGCCCTCTGTTTCAGACCCACTGTTTCAGCCCCTCTGATTCAGCCCCTCTGATTCAGCCCCTCTGTTTCTCGCCCTCTGTTTCAGCCCCTCTTTTTCAGCCCCTCTGTTTCAGCCCCTCTGTTTCTCGCCCTCTGTTTCAGCCCGTCTGTTTCTCGCCCTCTGTTTCAGCCCCTCTGTTTCTCGCCCTCTGTTTCAGCCCCTCTGTTTCTCGCCCTCTGTTTCAGCCCCTCTGTTTTAGCCCCTCTGTTTCTCGCCCTCTGTTTCTGCCCCTCTGTTTCTCGCACTCTGTTTCAGCCCCGCTGTTTCTCGCCCTCTGTTTCAGCCCCGCTGATTCAGCCCCTCTGTTTCAGCCCCTCTGAATCAGCCCCGCTGATTCAGCCCCTCTGTTTCAGCCCCTCTGTTTCAGCCCCTCTGTTTCTCGCCCTCTGTTTCAGCCCCTCTGATTCTCGCCCTCTGTTTCAGCCCCTCTGTTTCTCGCCCTCTGTTTTAGCACCTCTGATTCAGCCCCTCTGTTTCAGCCCCTCTGTTTCAGCCCCTCTGATTCAGCCCCTCTGATTCAGCCCCTCTGTTTCTCGCCCTCTGTTTCAGCCCCTCTCTTTAAGCCCCTCTGTTTCTCGCCCTCAGTTTCAGCCCCTCTGTTTCTCGCCCTCTGTTTCAGCCCCTCTGTTTCTGCCCCTCTGTTTCAGCACCTCTGTTTCTCGCCCTCTGTTTCTGCCCCTCTGTTTCTCGCCCTCTGTTTCAGCCCCTCGGATTCTGCCCCTCTGTTTCAGCCCCTCTGTTTCTCCCCCTCTGTTCCAGCCCCTCTGTTTCAGCCCCTCTGTTTCAGCAACTCTGTTTCAGCCCCTCTCCTTCAGCCCCTCTGTTTCAGCCCCTCTGTTTCTCGCCCTCTGTTTCAGCCACTCTGTTTCAGCCCGTCTGTTTCACCCACTCTGTTTCTCGCCCTCTGTTTCAGCCCCTCTGTTTCTCACCCTCTGTTTCAGCCCGTCTGATTCAGCCCCTCTGTTTCTCGCCCTCTGTTTCAGCCCCTCTGTTTCTCGCCCTCTGTTTCAGCCCCTCTGTTTCTCGCCCTCTGTTTCAGCCCCTCTGTTTCAGCCCCTCTGATTCAGCCTCTCTGTTTCTCGCCCTCTGTTTCAGCCCCTCTGTTTCTCGCCCTCTGTTTCAGCCCCTCTGTTTCAGCCCGTCTGTTTCACCCACTCTGTTTCTTGCCCTCTGTTTCAGCCCCTCTGTTTCTCACCCTCTGTTTCAGCCCCTCTGATTCAGCCCCTCTGTTTCAGCCCCTCTGATTCAGCGCCCCTGTTTCAGCCCCTCTGTTTCAGCCCCTCTGTTTCAGCCCCTCTGTATCTCGCCCTCTATTTCTCACCCTCTGTTTTTCGCCCTCTGTTTCAGCCCCTCTGTTTCTCGACCTCTGTTTCAGGCTCTCTGTTTCAGCCCGTCTGTTTCAGACCCTCTGTTTCAGCCCCTCTGTTTCTCGCCCTCTGTTTCTCGCCCGCTGTTTCAGCCCATTTGTTTCTCGCCCTCTGTTTCAGCCCCTCTGTTTCAGCCCCTCTGATTCAGCCCCTCTGATTCAGCCCCTCGGTTTCTCACCATCTGTTTCAGCCCCTCTGTTTCAGCCCCTCTGTTTCAGCTACTCTGTTTCAGCCCCTCTGTTTCTCGCCCTCTGTTTCAGCCCCTCTGTTTCTCGCCCTCTGTTTCAGCCCCTCTGTTTCTCGCCCTCTGTTTCAGCCCCTCTGTTTCAGCCCCTCTGTTTCAGCACCTCTGTTTCTCGCCCTCTGTTTCAGCCGCTCTGTTTCTCGCCCTCTGTTTCAGCCCCTCTGTTTCAGCCCCTCTGTTTCAGCCCCTCTGTTTCTCGCCCTCTGTTTCAGCCCCTCTGTTTCAGCCCCTCTGTTTCAGCCCCTCTGTTTCTCGCCCTCTGTTCAGCCCCTATGTTTCTCGCCCTCTGTTTCAGCCACTCTGTTTCTCGCCCTCTGTTTCAGCCCCTCTGTTTCAGCCCCTCTGTTTCTCGCCCTCTGTTTCTGCCCCTCTGTTTCTCACCCTCTGTTTCAGCCCTGCTGATTCAGCCCCTCTGTTTCGGCCCCTCTGTTTCAGCCCCTCTGTTTCTCGCCCTCTGTTTCAGCCCTTCTGATTCTCGCCCTCTGTTTCAGCCCCTCTGATTCAGCCCCTCTGTTTCAGCCCCTCTGATTCATCCCCTCTGATTCAGCACCTCTGATTCAGCCCGTCTGTTTCTCGCCATCTGTTTCAGCCCCTCTGTTTCAGCCCCTCTGTTTCAGCGCCTCTGTTTCTCGCCCTCTGTTTCAGCCCCTCTGTTTCACGCCCGCTGTTTCAGCCCCTTTGTTTCTCGCCCTCTGTTTCAGTCCCACTGTTTCAGCCCCTCTGATTCAGCCCCTCTGATTCAGCCCCTCTGTTTCTCGCCCTCTGTTTCAGCCCCTCTGTTTCAGCCCCTCTGTTTCAGCCCCTCTCTTTCTCGCCCTCTGTTTCAGCCCCTCTGTTTCTCGCCCTCTGTTTCAGCCCTCTCTGTTTCTCACCCTCTGTTTCTGCCCCTCTGTTTCTCGCCCTCTGTTTCAGCCCCGCTGTTTCTCGCCCTCTGTTTCAGCCCCGCTGATTCAGCCCCTCTGTTTCAGCCCCTCTGAATCAGCCCCTCTGATTCAGCCCCTCTGTTTCAGCCCCTCTGTTTCAGCCCCTCTGTTTCAGCCCCTCTGTTTCAGCCCCTCTGATTCTCGCCCGCTGTTTTAGCCCCTCTGATTCAGCCCCTCTGTTTCAGCCCCTCTGATTCAGCCCCTCTGATTCAGCCCCTCTGATTCAGCCCCTCTGTTTCAGCCCCTCTGATTCAGCCCCTCTGATTCAGCCCCTCTGATTCAGCCCCTCTGTTTCTTGCCCTCTGTTTCCGCCCCTCTGTTTCAGCCCCTCTGTTTCTCACCCTCTGTTTCAGCCCCTCTGATTCAGCCCCTCTGATTCAGCCCCTCTGATTCAGCCCCTCTGTTTCCCGCCCCTCTGTTTCAGCCCCTCTGTTTCTCGCCCTCTGTTTCAGCCCCTCTGTTTCTCGCCCTCTGTTACAGCCCCTCTGTTTCAGCGCCTCTGTTTCAGCCCCTCTGTTTCAGCGCCTCTATTCCAGCCCCTCTGTTTCAGCCCCTCTGTTTCAGCCACTCTGTTTCAGCCCCTCTCTTTCAAACCCTCTGTTTCAGCCCCTCTGTTTCTCGCCCTCTGTTTCAGCCCCTCTGTTTCTCGCCCTCTGTTTCAGACCCTCTCTTTCAGCCCGTCTGTTTCACCCACTCTGTTGCTCGCCCTCTGTCTCAGCCCCTCTGTTTCTCACCCTCTGTTCCAGCCCCTCTGATTCAGCCCCTCTGTTTCTCGCCCTCTGATTCAGCCCCTCTGATTCATCCCCTCTGATTCAGCCCCTCTGATTCAGCCCGTCTGTTTCACCCACTCTGTTTCTCGCCCTCTGTTTCAGCCCCTCTGTTTCTCACCCTCTGTTTCAGCGCCTCTGATTCAGCCCCTCTGTTTCAGCCCCTCTGATTCAGCCCCTCTGTTTCAACCCCTCTGTTTCAGCCCCTCTGTTTCAGCCCCTCTGTTTCTCGCCCTCCCTTTCTCACCCTCTGTTTCAGCTCCTCTGTTTCAGCCCCTCTGTTTCTCGCCCTCTGTTTCAGCCCCTCTGTTTCTCGCCCTCTGTTTCAGCCCCTCTGTTTCTTGCCCTCTGTTTCAGCCCCTCTGTTTCAGCCCCTCTGTTTCAGCCCCTCTGTTTCTGCCCCTCTGTTTCTCGCCCTGTGTTTCAGCCCCTCTGTTTCGGCCCCTCTGTTTCAGCCCCACTGTTTCTCGCCCTCTGTTTCACCCCCTCTGTTTCAGCCCCTCTGTTGCAGCCCCTCTGTTTCAGACCCCTCTGTTTCTCGCCTTCTGTTCAGCCCCTATGTTTCTCGCCCTCTGTTTCAGCCCCTCTGTTTCCCGCCCTCTGTTTCAGCCCCTCTGTTTCAGCCCCTCTGTTTCTCGCCCTCTGTTTCTGCTCCTCTGTTTCTCGCCCTCTGTTTCAGCCCCTCTGTTTCTCGCCCTCTGTTTCAGCCCCGCTGATTCAGCCCCTCTGTTTCAGCCCCTCTGAATCAGCCCCTCTGATTCAGCCCCTCTGTTTCAGCCCCTCTGTTTCAGCCCCTCTGTTTCTCGCCATCTGTTTCAGCCCATCTGATTCTCGCCCTCTGTTTCAGCCCTTCTGATTCTCGCCCTCTGTTTCAGCCCCTCTGATTCAGCCCCTCTGATTCAGCCCCTCTGATTTAGCCCCTCTGTTTCTCGCCCTCTGTTTCAGCCCCTCTGTTTCAGCCACTCTGTTTCAGCCCCTCTGTTTCAGCCCCTCTGTTTCAGCCCCTCTGTTTCTCGCCCTCTGTTTCAGCCCCTCTGTTTCTCGCCCTCTGTTTCAGCCACTCTGTTTCTCGCCCTCTGTTTCAGCCCCTCTGTTTCTCACCCTCTGTTTCAGCACCTCTGATTCAGCCCTCTGTTTCTCGCCCTCTGTTTCAGCCCCTCTGTTTCTCGCCCTCTGTTTCAGCGCCTCTGTTTCAGCCCCTCTGTTTCAGCCCCTCTGTTTCTCGCCCTCTGTTTCAGCCCCTCTGTTTCTCGCCCTCTGTTTCAGCCCCTCTGTTTCAGCCCGTCTGTTTCAGCCACTCTGTTTCTCGCCCTCTGTTTCAGCCCCTCTGTTTCTCACCCTCTGTTTCAGCCCCTCTGATTCAGCCCCTCTGTTTCTCGCCCTCTGCTTCAGCCCCTCTGTTTCTCGCCCTCTGCTTCAGCCCCTCTGTTTTAGCCCCTCTGTTTCAGCCCCTCTGTTTCTCGCCCTCTGTTTCAGCCACTCTGTTTCTCGCCCTCTGATTCAGGCCCTCTGTTTCTCGCCCTCTGTTTCAGCCACTCTGATTCAGCCCCTCTGTTTCAGCCCAACTGATTCAGCCCCTCTGTTTCAGCCCCTCTGTTTCAGCCCCTCTGTTTCTCGCCCTCTGTTTCTCGCCCGCTGTTTCAGCCCCTTTGTTTCTCGCCCTCTGTTTCAGCCCCACTGTTTCAGCCCCTCTGATTCAGCCCCTCTGATTCAGCCCCTCTGTTTCTCGCCCTCTGTTTCAGCCCCTCTGTTTCAGCCCCTCTGTTTCAGCCCCATTGTTTCTCGCCCTCTGTTTCAGCCCCTCTGTTTCTCGCCCTTTGTTTCAGCCCCTCTGTTTCTCGCCCTCTGTTTCAGCCCCTCTGTTTCAGCCCCTCTGATTCTCGCCCTCTGTTTCTGCCCCTCTGTCACTCGCACTCTGTTTCAGCCCCGCTGTTTCTCGCCCTCTGTTTCAGCCCCGCTGATTCAGCCACTCTGTTTCAGCCCCTCTGAATCAGCCCCTCTGATTCAGCCCCTCTGTTTCAGCCCCTCTGTTTCAGGCCCTCTGTTTCTCGCCCTCTGTTTCAGCCCCTCTGATTCTCGCCCTCTGTTTCAGCCCCTCTGTTTCTCGCCCTCTGTTTTAGCCCCTCTGATTCAGCCCCTCTGTTTCAGCCCCTCTGATTCAGCCCCTCTGATTCAGCCCCTCTGATTCAGCCCCTCTGTTTCTCGCCCTCTGTTTCAGCCCCTCTGTTTAAGCCCCTCTGTTGCTCGCCCTCTGTTTCTCGCCCTCTGTTTCAGCCCCTCTGTTTCAGCCCGTCTGTTTCAGCCACTCTGTTTCTCGCCCTCTGTTTCAGCCCCTCTGTTTCTCACCCTCTGTTTCAGCCCCTCTGATTCAGCCCCTCTGTTTCTTGCCCTCTGTTTCAGCCCCTCTGTTTCTCGCCCTCTGTTTCAGCCCCTCTGTTTTAGCCCCTCTGTTTCAGCCCCTCTGTTTCTCGCCCTCTGTTTCAGCCACTCTGTTTCTCGCCCTCTGATTCAGGCCCTCTGTTTCTCGCCCTCTGTTTCAGCCACTCTGATTCAGCCCCTCTGTTTCAGCCCAACTGATTCAGCCCCTCTGTTTCAGCCCCTCTGTTTCAGCCCCTCTGTTTCAGCCCCTCTGTTTCTCGCCCTCTGTTTCTCGCCCGCTGTTTCAGCCCCTTTGTTTCTCGCCCTCTGTTTCAGCCCCACTGTTTCAGCCCCTCTGATTCAGCCCCTCTGATTCAGCCCCTCTGTTTCTCGCCCTCTGTTTCAGCCCCTCTGTTTCAGCCCCTCTGTTTCAGCCCCACTGTTTCTCGCCCTCTGTTTCAGCCCCTCTGTTTCTCGCCCTCTGTTTCAGCCACTCTGATTCAGCCCCTCTGTTTCAGCCCAACTGATTCAGCCCCTCTGTTTCAGCCCCTCTGTTTCAGCCCCTCTGTTTCAGCCCCTCTGTTTCAGCCCCTCTGTTTCTCGCCCTGTTTCTGCCCCTCTGTTTCTCGCACTCTGTTTCAGCCCCGCTGTTTCTCGCCCTCTGTTTCAGCCCCGCTGATTCAGCCCCTCTGTTTCAGCCCCTCTGAATCAGCCCCTCTGATTCAGCCCCTCTGTTTCAGCCCCTCTGTTTCAGCCCCTCTGTTTCTCGCCCTCTGTTTCAGCCCGTCTGATTCTCGCCCTCTGTTTCAGCCCCTCTGTTTCTCGCCCTCTGTTTTAGCCCCTCTGATTCAGCCCCTCTGATTCAGCCCCTCTGATTCAGCCCCTCTGATTCAGCCCCTCTGATTCAACCCCTCTGTTTCTCGCCCTCTGTTTCAGCCCCTCTGTTTAAACCCCTCTGTTTCTCACCCTCTGTTTCAGCCCCTCTGATTCAGCCCCTCTGTTTCTCGCCCTCTGTTTCAGCCCCTCTGTTTCTCGCCCTCTGTTTCAGCCCCTCTGTTTCTGCCCGTCTGTTTCACCCACTCTGTTTCTCGCCCTCTGTTGCAGCCCATCTGATTCTCGCCCTCTGTTTCAGCCCTTCTGATTCTCGCCCTCTGTTTCAGCCCCTCTGATTCAGCCCCTCTTATTCAGCCCCTCTGATTCAGCCCCTCTGTTTCTCGCCCTGTGTTTCAGCCCCTCTGTTTCAGCCCCTCTGTTTCTCGCCCTCTGTTTCAGCCCCTCTGTTTCTCGCCCTCTGTTTCAGCCCCTCTGTTTCAGCCCGTCTGTTTCACGCACTCTGTTTCTCGCCCTCTGTTTCTCGCCCACTGTTTCAGCCCCTCTGTTTCTCAACCACTGTTTCAGCCCCTCTGATTCAGCCCCTCTGTTTCTCGCCCTCTGTTTTAGCCCCTCTGATTCAGCCGCTCTGTTTCAGCCCCTCTGATATAGCCCCTCTGATTCAGCCCGTCTGATTCAGCCCCTCTGTTTCTCGCCCTCTGTTTCAGCCCCTCTGTTTAAGCCCCTCTGTTGCTCGCCCTCTGATTCAGCCTCTCTGTTTCTCGCCCTCTGTTTCAGCCCCTCTGTTTCTCGCTCTCTGTTTCAGCCCCTCTGTTTCTCGCCCTCTGTTTCAGACCCTCTGTTTCAGCCCGTCTGTTTCACCCACTCTGTTTCTCGCCCTCTGTTTCAGCCCCTCTGTTTCTCACCCTCTGTTTCAGCCCCTCTGATTCAGCCCCTCTGTTTCACCCCCTCTGATTCAGCCCCTCTGTTTCACCCCCTCTGTTTCAGCCCCTCTGTTTCAGCCCCTCTGTTTCTGGCCCTCCCTTTCTCAGCCTCTGTTTCAGCTCCTCTGTTTCAGCCGCTCTGTTTCTCGCCCTCTGTTTCAGCCCCTCTGTTTCAACCCCTCTGTTTCAGCCCCTCTGTTTCTCGCCCTGTGTTTCAGCCCCTCTGTTTGAGCCCCTCTGTTTTAGCCCCACTGTTTCTCGCCCTCTGTTTCAGCCCCTCTGTTTCAGCCCCTCTGTTTCAGCCCCTCTGTTTCTCGCCCTCTGTTTCAGACCCCTCTGTTTCTCGCCCTCTGTTCAGCCCCTATGTTTCTCGCCCTCTGTTTCAGCCTCTCTGTTTCCCGCCCTCTGTTTCAGCCCCTCTGTTTCAGCCCCTCTGTTTCTCGCCCTCTGTTTCTTCTCCTCTGTTTCTCGCCCTCTGTTTCAGCCCCTCTGTTTCTCGCCCTCTGTTTCAGCCCCGCTGATTCAGCCCCTCTGTTTCAGCCCCTCTGAATCAGCCCCTCTGATTCAGCCCCTCTGTTTCAGCACCTCTGTTTCAGCCCCTCTGTTTCTCGCCCTCTGTTTCAGCCCCTCTGTTTCAGCCCCTCTGTTTCAGCCCCTCTGATTCAGCCCCTCTGTTTCAGCCCCTATGTTTCTCCCCCTCTGTTCCAGCCCCTCTGTTACAGCCCCTCTGTTTCAGCCACTCTGTTTCAGCCCCTCTGTTTCAGCCACACTGTTTCTCGCCCTCTGTTTCAGCCCCTCTGTTTCTCACCCTCTGTTTCAGCGCCTCTGATTCAGCCCCTCTGTTTCTCGCCCTCTGTTTCAGCCCCTCTGTTTCTCGCCCTCTGTTCCAGCCCCTCTGTTTCAGCCCCTCTGTTTCAGCCCCTCTGTTTCTCGCCCTCTGTTTCAGCCCCTCTGTTTCTCGCGCTCTGTTTCAGTCCCTCTGTTTCATCCCGTCTGTTTCAGCCATTCTGTTTCTCGCCCTCTGTTTCAGCCCCTCTGTTTCTCACCCTCTGTTTCAGCCCCTCTGATTCAGCCCCTCTGTTTCTCGCCCTCTGTTTCAGCCCCTCTGTTTCTCGCCCTCTGTTTCAGCCCCTCTGTTTCAGCCCTTCTGTTTCAGCCCCTCTGTTTCTCGCCCTCTGTTTCAGCCCCTCTGTTTCTCGCCCTCTGTTTCAGCCCCGCTGATTCAGCCCCTCTGTTTCAGCCCCTCTGAATCAGACCCTCTGATTCAGCCCCTCTGTTTCAGCCCCTCTGTTTCAGCCCCTCTGTTTCTCGCCCTCTGTTTCAGCCCATCTGATTCTCGCCCTCTGTTTCAGCCCTTCTGATACTCGCCCTCTGATTCAGCCCCTCTGTTTCAGCCCCTCTGATTCAGCCCCTCTGATTCAGCCCCTCTGATTCAGCCCCTCTGTTTCTCGCCCTCTGTTTCAGCCCCTCTGTTTCAGCCCCTCTGTTTCAGCGCCTCTGTTTCTCGCCCTCTGTTTCAGCCCCTCTGTTTCTCGCCCTCTGTTTCAGCCCCTCTGATTCAGCCGCTCTGTTTCTCGCCCTCTGTTTCAGCCCCTCTGTTTCTCGCCCTCTGTTTCAGCCCCTCTGTTTCTTGCCCTCTGTTTCAGCCCCTCTGTTTCAGCCCCTCTGTTTCAGCCCCTCTGTTTCAGCCCCTCTGTTTCTCGCCCTGTGTTTCAGCCCCTCTGTTTCAGCCCCTCTGTTTCAGCCCCACTGTTTCTCGCCCTCTGTTTCAGCCCCTCTGTTTCAGCCCCTCTGTTTCAGCCCCTCTGTTTCTCGCCCTCTGTTTCAGACCCCTCTGTTTCTCGCCCTCTGTTCAGCCCCTATGTTTCTCGCCCTCTGTTTCAGCCCCTCTGTTTCCCGCCCTCTGTTTCAGCCCCTCTGTTTCAGCCCCTCTGTTTCTCACCCTCTGTTTCTGCTCCTCTGTTTCTCGCCCTCTGTTTCAGCCCCTCTGTTTCTCGCCCTCTGTTTCAGCCCCGCTGATTCAGCCCCTCTGTTTCAGCCCATCTGAATCAGCCCCTCTGATTCAGCCCCTCTGTTTCAGCCCCTCTGTTTCAGCCCCTCTGTTTCTCGCCCTCTGTTTCAGCCCATCTGATTCTCGCCCTCTGTTTCAGCCCTTCTGATTCTCGCCCTCTGTTTCAGCCCCTCTGTTTCAGCCCCTCTGATTCAGCACCTCTGATTCAGCCCCTCTGATTCAGCCCCTCTGTTTCAGCGCCTCTGATTCAGCCCCTCTGCTTCTCGCCCTCTCTTTCAGCACCTCTGTTTCAGCCTCTCTGTTTCAGCTCCACTGTTTCAGCCCCTCTGTTTCTCGCCCTCTGTTTCAGCCCCTCTGTTTCTCGCCCTCTGTTTCAGCCCCTCTGTTTCTCGCCCTCTGTTTCAGCCCCTCTGCTTCAGCCCCTCTGTTTCTCGCCCTCTGTTTCAGCCCCTCTGTTTCTCCCCCTCTGTTTCATCCCCTCTGTTTCTCTCCCTCTGTTTCAGCCCCTCTGTTTCTCGCCCTCTGTTTCAGCCCCTCTGTTTCAGCCCCGCTGTTTCTCGCCCTCTGCTTCTGCCCCTCTGTTTCTGCCCCTCTGTTTCAGCCCCGCTGTTTCTTGCCCTCTGTTTCAGCCCCGCTGATTCAGCCCCTCTGTTTCAGCCCCTCTGAATCAGCCCCTCTGATTCAGCCCCTCTGTTTCAGCCCCTCTGTTTCAGCCCCTCTGTTTCAGCCCCTCTGATTCAGCCCCTCTGTTTCAGCCCCTCTGATTCAGCCCCTCTGATTCAGCCCCTCTGTTTCTCGCCCTCTGTTTCAGCCCCTCTGTTTCAGCCCCTCTGTTTCAGCCCCTCTGTTTCTCACCCTCTGTTTCAGCCCCCTGATTCAGCCCCTCTGATTCAGCCACTCTGATTCAGCCCCTCTGTTTCCCGCCCCTCTGTTTCAGCCCCTCTGTTTCTCGCCCTCTGTTTCAGCCCCTCTGTTTCTCGCCCTCTGTTTCAGCCCCTCTGTTTCAGCCCCTCTGTTTCAGTCCCTCTGTTTCTCGCCCTCTGTTTCAGCCCCTCTGTTTCTCGCCCTCTGTTTCAGACCCTCTGTTTCAGCCCCTCTGTTTCAGTCCCTATGTTTCTCGCCCTCTGTTTCAGCCCCTCTGTTTCAGCCCCTCTGTTTCAGTCCCTCTGTTTCTCGCCCTCTGTTTCTCGCCCTCTGTTTCTCGCCCTCTGTTTCAGACCCTCTGTTTCAGCCCCTCTGTTTCAGTCCCTATGTTTCTCGCCTTCTGTTTCTCGCCATCTGTTTCAGCCCCTCTGTTTCTCGCCCTCTGTTTCAGCCCCTCTGTTTCTCGCCCTCTGCTTCAGCCCCTCTGTTTCAGCCCCTCTGTTTCAGCCCCTCTGTTTCTCGCCCTCTGTTTCATCTCCTCTGTTTCTCGCCATCTGTTTCAGCCCCTCTGTTTCATGCCCTCTGTTTCAGCCCCTCTGTTTCAGCCCCTATATTTCAGCCCCTCTGTTTCTCGTCCTCTGTTTCAGACCCTCTGTTTCTCGCCCTCTGTTTCAGACCCTCTGTTTCTCGCCCTCTGTTTCAGCCCCTCTGATTCAGCCCCTCTGATTCAGCCCCTCTGATTTAGCCCCTCTGTTTCAGCCCCTCTGATTCAGCCCCTCTGTTTCAGACCCTCTGTTTCAGCCCCTCTGTTTCTCGCCCTCTGTTTCAGCCCCTCTGTTTTTCGCCCTCTGTTTCAGCCCCTCTGTTTCTCGACCTCTGTTTCAGGCTCTCTGTTTCAGCCCGTCTGTTTCAGCCCCTCTGAATCACCCCCTCTGATTCAGCCCCTCTGTTTCAGCCACTCTGATTCAGCCCCTCTGTTTCCCGCCCCTCTGTTTCAGCCCCTCTGTTTCTCGCCCTCTGTTTCAGCCCCTCTGTTTCTCGCCCTCTGTTTCAGCCCCTCTGTTTCAGCCCCTCTGTTTCAGTCCCTCTGTTTCTCGCCCTCTGTTTCAGCCCCTCTGTTTCTCGCCCTCTGTTTCAGCCCCTCTGTTTCAGCCCCTCTGTTTCAGTCCCTCTGTTTCTCGCCCTCTGTTTCAGCCCCTGTGTTTCTCGCCCTCTGTTTCAGCCCATCTGATTCTCGCTCTCTGTTTCAGCCCCTCTGATTCTCGCCCTCTGTTTCAGCCCCTCTGTTTCAGCCCCTCTGATTCAGCCCCTCTAATTCAGCCCCTCTGATTCAGCCCCTCTGTTTCTCGCCCTCTGTTTCAGCCCCTCTGTTTCAGCCCCTCGGTTTCAGCCCCTCTGTTTCTCACCCTCTGTTTCAGCCCCTCTGATTCAGCACCTCTGATTCAGCCCCTCTGATTCAGCCCCTCTGTTTCAGCGCCTCTGATTCAGCCCCTCTGTTTCTCGCCCTCTCTTTCAGCCCCTCTGTTTCAGCCTCTCTGTTTCAGCTCCACTGTTTCAGCCCCTCTGTTTCTCGCCCTCTGTTTCAGCCCCTCTGTTTCTCGCCCTCTGTTTCAGCCCCTCTGTTTCTCGCCCTCTGTTTCAGCCCCTCTGCTTCAGCCCCTCTGTTTCTCGCCCTCTGTTTCAGCCCCTCTGTTTCTCCCCCTCTGTTTCATCCCCTCTGTTTCTCTCCCTCTGTTTCAGCCCCTCTGTTTCTCGCCCTCTGTTTCAGCCCCTCTGTTTCAGCCCCGCTGTTTCTCGCCCTCTGTTTCTGCCCCTCTGTTTCTGCCCCTCTGTTTCAGCCCCGCTGTTTCTTGCCCTCTGTTTCAGCCCCGCTGATTCAGCCCCTCTGTTTCAGCCCCTCTGAATCAGCCCCTCTGATTCAGCCCCTCTGTTTCTCGCCCTCTGTTTCAGCCCCTCTGTTTAAGCCCCTCTGTTGCTCGCCCTCTGATTCAGCCTCTCTGTTTCTCGCCCTCTGTTTCAGCCCCTCTGTTTCTCGCCCTCTGTTTCAGCCCCTCTGTTTCTCGCCTTCTGTTTCAGACCCTCTGTTTCAGCCCGTCTGTTTCACCCACTCTGTTTCTCGCCCTCTGTTTCAGCCCCTCTGTTTCTCACCCTCTGTTTCAGCCCCTCTGATTCAGCCCCTCTGTTTCACCCCCTCTGATTCAGCCCCTCTGTTTCACCCCCTCTGTTTCAGCCCCTCTGTTTCAGCCCCTCTGTTTCTCGCCCTCCCTTTCTCAGCCTCTGTTTCAGCTCCTCTGTTTCAGCCGCTCTGTTTCTCGCCCTCTGTTTCAGCCCCTCTGTTTCAACCCCTCTGTTTCAGCCCCTCTGTTTCTCGCCCTGTCTTTCAGCCCCTCTGTTTGAGCCCCTCTGTTTCAGCCCCACTGTTTCTCGCCCTCTGTTTCAGCCCCTCTGTTTCAGCCCCTCTGTTTCAGCCCCTCTGTTTCTCGCCCTCTGTTTCAGACCCCTCTGTTTCTCGCCCTCTGTTCAGCCCCTATGTTTCTCGCCCTCTGTTTCAGCCCCTCTGTTTCCCGCCCTCTGTTTCAGCCCCTCTGTTTCAGCCCCTCTGTTTCTCGCCCTCTGTTTCTTCTCCTCTGTTTCTCGCCCTCTGTTTCAGCCCCTCTGTTTCTCGCCCTCTGTTTCAGCCCCGCTGATTCAGCCCCTCTGTTTCAGCCCCTCTGAATCAGCCCCTCTGATTCAGCCCCTCTGTTTCAGCCCCTCTGTTTCAGCCCCTCTGTTTCTCGCCCACTGTTTCAGCCCATCTGATTCTCGCCCTCTGTTTCAGCACTTCTGATACTCGCCCTCTGTTTCAGCCCCTCTGATTCAGCCCCTCTGTTTCAGCCCCTCTGATTCAGCCCCTCTGATTCAGCCCCTCTGATTCAGCCCCTCTGTTTCTCGCCCTCTGATTCAGCCCCTCTGTTTCTCGCCCTCTGTTTCAGCCCCTCTGATTCAGCCCCTCTGTTTCAGCCCCTATGTTTCTCCCCCTCTGTTCCAGCCCCTCTGTTTCAGCCCCTCTGTTTCAGCCACTCTGTTTCAGCCCCTCTGTTTCAGCCACACTGTTTCTCGCCCTCTGTTTCAGCCCCTCTGTTTCTCACCCTCTGTTTCAGCGCCTCTGATTCAGCCCCTCTGTTTCTCGCCCTCTGTTTCAGCCCCTCTGTTTCTCGCCCTCTGTTCCAGCCCCTCTGTTTCAGCCCCTCTGTTTCAGCCCCTCTGTTTCTCGCCCTCTGTTTCAGCCCCTCTGTTTCTCGCGCTCTGTTTCAGTCCCTCTGTTTCATCCCGTCTGTTTCAGCCACTCTGTTTCTCGCCCTCTGTTTCAGCCCCTCTGTTTCTCACCCTCTGTTTCAGCCCCTCTGATTCAGCCCCTCTGTTTCTCGCCCTCTGTTTCAGCCCCTCTGTTTCTCGCCCTCTGTTTCAGCCCCTCTGTTTCAGCCCTTCTGTTTCAGCCCCTCTGTTTCTCGCCCTCTGTTTCAGCCCCTCTGTTTCTCGCCCTCTGTTTCAGCCCCGCTGATTCAGCCCCTCTGTTTCAGCCCCTCTGAATCAGCCCCTCTGATTCAGCCCCTCTGTTTCAGCCCCTCTGTTTCAGCCCCTCTGTTTCTCGCCCTCTGTTTCAGCCCATCTGATTCTCGCCCTCTGTTTCAGCCCTTCTGATACTCGCCCTCTGTTTCAGCCCCTCTGATTCAGCCCCTCTGTTTCAGCCCCTCTGATTCAGCCCCTCTGATTCAGCCCCTCTGATTCAGCCCCTCTGTTTCTCGCCCTCTGTTTCAGCCCCTCTGTTTCAGCCCCTCTGTTTCAGCGCCTCTGTTTCTCGCCCTCTGTTTCAGCCCCTCTGTTTCTCGCCCTCTGTTTCAGCCCCTCTGATTCAGCCGCTCTGTTTCTCGCCCTCTGTTTCAGCCCCTCTGTTTCTCGCCCTCTGTTTCAGCCCCTCTGTTTCTTGCCCTCTGTTTCAGCCCCTCTGTTTCAGCCCCTCTGTTTCAGCCCCTCTGTTTCTGCCCCTCTGTTTCTCGCCCTGTGTTTCAGCCCCTCTGTTTCAGCCCCTCTGTTTCAGCCCCACTGTTTCTCGCCCTCTGTTTCAGCCCCTCTGTTTCAGCCCCTCTGTTTCAGCCCCTCTGTTTCTCGCCCTCTGTTTCAGACCCCTCTGTTTCTCGCCCTCTGTTCAGCCCCTATGTTTCTCGCCCTCTGTTTCAGCCCCTCTGTTTCCCGCCCTCTGTTTCAGCCCCTCTGTTTCAGCCCCTCTGTTTCTCACCCTCTGTTTCTGCTCCTCTGTTTCTCGCCCTCTGTTTCAGCCCCTCTGTTTCTCGCCCTCTGTTTCAGCCCCGCTGATTCAGCCCCTCTGTTTCAGCCCATCTGAATCAGCCCATCTGATTCAGCCCCTCTGTTTCAGCCCCTCTGTTTCAGCCCCTCTGTTTCTCGCCCTCTGTTTCAGCCCATCTGATTCTCGCCCTCTGTTTCAGCCCCTCTGTTTCTCGCCCTCTGTTTCAGCCCCTCTGATTCAGCCGCTCTGTTTCTCGCCCTCTGTTTCAGCCCCTCTGTTTCTCGCCCTCTGTTTCAGCCCCTCTGTTTCTTGCCCTCTGTTTCAGCCCCTCTGATTCAGCACCTCTGATTCAGCCCCTCTGATTCAGCCCCTCTGTTTCAGCGCCTCTGATTCAGCCCCTCTGTTTCTCGCCCTCTCTTTCAGCCCCTCTGTTTCAGCCTCTCTGTTTCAGCTCCACTGTTTCAGCCCCTCTGTTTCTCGCCCTCTGTTTCAGCCCCTCTGTTTCTCGCCCTCTGTTTCAGCCCCTCTGTTTCTCGCCCTCTGTTTCAGCCCCTCTGCTTCAGCCCCTCTGCTTCTCGCCCTCTGTTTCAGCCCCTCTGTTTCTCCCCCTCTGTTTCATCCCCTCTGTTTCTCTCCCTCTGTTTCAGCCCCTCTGTTTCTCGCCCTCTGTTTCAGCCCCTCTGTTTCAGCCCCGCTGTTTCTCGCCCTCTGCTTCTGCCCCTCTGTTTCTGCCCCTCTGTTTCAGCCCCGCTGTTTCTTGCCCTCTGTTTCAGCCCCGCTGATTCAGCCCCTCTGTTTCAGCCCCTCTGAATCAGCCCCTCTGATTCAGCCCCTCTGTTTCAGCCCCTCTGTTTCAGCCCCTCTGTTTCAGCCCCTCTGATTCAGCCCCTCTGTTTCAGCCACTCTGATTCAGCCCCTCTGATTCAGCCCCTCTGTTTCTCGCCCTCTGTTTCAGCCCCTCTGTTTCAGCCCCTCTGTTTCAGCCCCTCTGTTTCTCACCCTCTGTTTCAGCCCCTCTGTTTCTCGCCCTCTGTTTCAGCCCCTCTGTTTCTCGCCCTCTGTTTCAGACCCTCTGTTTCAGCCCCTCTGTTTCAGTCCCTATGTTTCTCGCCCTCTGTTTCAGCCCCTCTGTTTCAGCCCCTCTGTTTCAGTCCCTCCGTTTCTCGCCCTCTGTTTCTCGCCCTCTGTTTCTCGCCCTCTGTTTCAGACCCTCTGTTTCAGCCCCTCTGTTTCAGTCCCTATGTTTCTCGCCTTCTGTTTCTCGCCATCTGTTTCAGCCCCTCTGTTTCTCGCCCTCTGTTTCAGCCCCTCTGTTTCTCGCCCTCTGCTTCAGCCCCTCTGTTTCAGCCCCTCTGTTTCAGCCCCTCTGTTTCCGCCCCTCTGTTTCTCGCCCTCTGTTTCAGCCCCTCTGTTTCTCGCCCTCTGTTTCATCTCCTCTGTTTCTCGCCATCTGTTTCAGCCCCTCTGTTTCATGCCCTCTGTTTCAGCCCCTCTGTTTCAGCCCCTATATTTCAGCCCCTCTGTTTCTCGTCCTCTGTTTCAGACCCTCTGTTTCTCGCCCTCTGTTTCAGACCCTCTGTTCCTCGCCCTCTGTTTCAGCCCCTCTGATTCAGCCCCTCTGATTCAGCCCCTCTGATTTAGCCCCTCTGTTTCAGCCCCTCTGATTCAGCCCCTCTGTTTCAGCCCCTCTGTTTCAGCCCCTCTGTTTCTCGCCCTCTGTTTCAGCCCCTCTGTTTTTCGCCCTCTGTTTCAGCCCCTCTGTTTCTCGACCTCTGTTTCAGGCTCTCTGTTTCAGCCCGTCTGTTTCAGCCCCTCTGAATCACCCCCTCTGATTCAGCCCCTCTGTTTCAGCCCCTCTGTTTCAGCCCCTGTGTTTCTCGCCCTCTGTTTCAGCACATCTGATTCTCGCTCTCAGTTTCAGCCCCTCTGATTCTCGCCCTCTGTTTCAGCCCCTCTGTTTCAGCCCCTCTGATTCAGCCCCTCTAATTCAGCCCCTCTGATTCAGCCCCTCTGTTTCTCGCCCTCTGTTTCAGCCCCTCTGTTTCAGCCCCTCGGTTTCAGCCCCTCTGTTTCTCACCCTCTGTTTCAGCCCCTCTGATTCAGCACCTCTGATTCAGCCCCTCTGATTCAGCCCCTCTGTTTCAGCGCCTCTGATTCAGCCCCTCTGTTTCTCGCCCTCTCTTTCAGCCCCTCTGTTTCTCGCCCTCTGTTTCAGCCCCTCTGTTTCTCGCCCTCTGTTTCAGCCCCTCTGCTTCAGCCCCTCTGTTTCTCGCCCTCTGTTTCAGCCCCTCTGTTTCTCCCCCTCTGTTTCATCCCCTCTGTTTCTCTCCCTCTGTTTCAGCCCCTCTGTTTCTCGCCCTCTGTTTCAGCCCCTCTGTTTCAGCCCCGCTGTTTCTCGCCCTCTGTTTCTGCCCCTCTGTTTCTGCCCCTCTGTTTCAGCCCCGCTGTTTCTTGCCCTCTGTTTCAGCCCCGCTGATTCAGCCCCTCTGTTTCAGCCCCTCTGAATCAGCCCCTCTGATTCAGCCCCTCTGTTTCAGCCCCTCTGATTCAGCCCCTCTGTTTCAGCCCCTCTGATTCAGCCCCTCTGATTCAGCCCCTCTGTTTCTCGCCCTCTGTTTCAGCCCCTCTGTTTCAGCCCCTCTGTTTTAACCCCCTCTGTTTCTCACCCTCTGTTTCAGCCCCCTGATTCAGCCCCTCTGATTCAGCCACTCTGATTCAGCCCCTCTGTTTCCCGCCCCTCTGTTTCAGCCCCTCTGTTTCTCGCCCTCTGATTCAGCCCCTCTGTTTCTCGCCCTCTGTTTCAGCCCCTCTGTTTCAGCCCCTCTGTTTCAGTCCCTATGTTTCTCGCCCTCTGTTTCAGCCCCTCTGTTTCTCGCCCTCTGTTTCAGACCCTCTGTTTCAGCCCCTCTGTTTCAGTCCCTATGTTTCTCGCCTTCTGTTTCTCGCCCTCTGTTTCAGCCCCTCTGTTTCTCGCCCTCTGTTTCAGACCCTCTGTTTCTCGCCCTCTGCTTCAGCCCCTCTGTTTCAGCCCCACTGTTTCAGCCCCTCTGTTTCAGCCCCTCTGTTTCTCGCCCTCTGTTTCAGCCCCTCTGTTTCTCGCCCTCTGTTTCATCTCCTCTGTTTCTCGCCATCTGTTTCAGCCCCTCTGTTTCATGCCCTCTGTTTCAGCACCTCTGTTTCAGCCGCTATATTTCAGCCCCTCTGTTTCCCGTCCTCTGTTTCAGACCCTCTGTTTCTCGCCATCTGTTTCAGACCCTCTGTTTCTCGCCCTCTGTTTCAGCCCCTCTGATTCAGCCCCTCTGATTCAGCCCCTCTGATTCAGCCCCTCTGTTTCAGCCCCTCTGATTCAGCCCCTCTGTTTCAGCCCCTCTGTTTCAGCACCTCTGTTTCTCGCCCTCTGTTTCAGCCCCTCTGTTTTTCGCCCTCTGTTTCAGCCCCTCTGTTTCTCGACCTCTGTTTCAGGCTCTCTGTTTCAGCCCGTCTGTTTCAGCCCCTCTGTTTCAGCCCCTCTGTTTCGCGCCCTCTGTTTGTCGCCCGCTGTTTCAGCCCCTTTGTTTCTCGCCCTCTGTTTTAGCCCCTCTGTTTCAGCCCCTCTGATTCAGCCCCTCTGTTTCAGCCCCTCTGTTTCAGCCTCTCTGTTTCAGCTCCTCTGTTTCAGCCCCTCTGTTTCTCGCCCTCTGTTTCAGCCCCTCTGTTTCTCGCCCTCTGTTTCTCGCCCTCTGTTTCAGCCCCTCTGTTTCAGCCGCTCTGTTTCTCGCCCTCTGTTTCAGCCCCTCTGTTTCTCGCCCTCTGTTTCAGCCCCTCTGTTTCAGCCCCTCTGTTTCAGCCCCTCTGTTTCTCGCCCTCTGTTTCAGCCCCTCTGTTTCAGCCCCTCTGTTTCAGCCCCTCTGTTTCAGCCCCTCTGTTTCTCGCCCTCTGTTTCAGACCCCTCTGTTTCTCGCCCTCTGTTCAGCCCCTATGTTTCTCGCCCTCTGTTTCAGCACCTGTGTTTCTCGCCCTCTGTTTCAGCCACTCTGTTTCAGCCCCTCTGTTTCTCGCCCTCTGTTTCTGCCCCTCTGTTTCTCGCCCTCTGTTTCAGCCACTCTATTTCTCGCCCTCTGTTTCAGCCCCGCTGATTCAGCCCCTCTGTTTCATCCCCTCTGAATCAGCCCCTCTGATTCAGCACCTCTGTTTCAGCCCCTCTGTTTCAGCCCCTCTGTTTCTCGCCCTCTGTTTCAGCCCATCTGATTCTCGCCCTCTGTTTCAGCCCTTCTGATTCTCGCCCTCTGTTTCAGCCCCTCTGATTCAGCCCCTCTATTTCAGCCCCTCTGTTTCAGCCCCTCTGTTTCTCGCCCTCTGTTTCAGCCCCTCTGTTTCTCGCCCTCTGTTTCAGCCCCTCTGTTTCAGCCCGTCTGTTTCAGCCACTCTGTTTCTCGCCCGCTGTTTCAGCCCCTCTGTTTCTCACCCTCTGTTTCAGCCCCTCTGATTCAGACCCTCTGTTTCTCGCCCTCTGTTTCAGCCCCTCTGTTTCTCGCCCTCTGTTTCAGCCCCTCTGTTTCAGCCCCTCTGTTTCAGCCCCTCTGTTTCTCGCCCTCTGTTTCAGGCCCTCTGTTTCTCGCCCTCTGTTTCAGCCCCTCTGATTCAGCCCCTCTGTTTCAGCCCCTCTGATTCAGCCCCTCTGTTTCAGCCCCTCTGTTTCAGCCCCTCTGTTTCAGCCCCTCTGTTTCTCGCCCTCTATTTCTCACCCTCTGTTTCTCGCCCTCTGTTTCAGCCCCTCTGTTTTTCGCCCTCTGTTTCAGTCCCTCTGTTTCTTGCCCTCTGTTTCAGGCTCTCTGTTTCAGCCCGTCTGTTTCAGCCCCTCTGTTTCAGCCCCTCTGTTTCTCGCCCTCTGTTTCAGCCCCTCTGATTCTCGCCCTCTGTTTCAGCCCCTCGGTTTCTCGCCCTCTGTTTCAGCCCCTCTGATTCAGCCCCTCTGTTTCAGCCCCTCTGATTCATCCCCTCTGATTCAGCCCCTCTGATTCAGCCTCTCTGTTTCTCGCCCTCTGTTTCAGCCCCTCTGTTTCTGCCCCTCTGTTTCAGCCCCTCTGTTTCTCACCCTCTGTTTCAGCCCCTCTGATTCAGCCCCTCTGATTCAACCACTCTGATTCAGCCCCTCTGTTTCCCGCCCCTCTGTTTCAGCACCTCTGTTTCTCGCCCTCTGTTTCAGTCCCTCTGTTTCTCGCCCTCTGTTTCAGCCCCACTGTTTCAGCCCCTCTGTTTCAGCCCCTCTGTTTCAGCGCCTCTTTTTCTCGCCCTCTGTTTCAGCCCCTCTGTTTCTCGCCCTCTGTTTCAGCCCCTCTGATTCAGCCCCTCTGTTTCAGCCACTCTGTTTCTCCGCCTCTGTTCCAGCCCCTCTGTTTCAGCCCCTCTGTTTCAGCCACTCTGTTTCAGCCACTCTGTTTCAGCCCCTCTGTTTCAGACCCTCTGTTTCTCGCCCTCTGTTTCAGCCCCTCTGTTTCTCGCCCTCTGTTTCAGCCCCACTGTTTCAGCCCGTCTGTTTCAGCCACTCTGTTTCTCGCCCTCTGTTTCAGCCCCTCTGTTTCTCACCCTCTGTTTCAGCCCCTCTGATTCAGCGCCTCTGTTTCTCGCCCTCTGTTTCAGCCCCTCTGTTTCTCGCCCTCTGTTTCAGCCCCTCTGTTTCAGCCCCTCTGTTTCAGCCCCTCTGTTTCTCGCCATCTGATTCAGCCCCTCTGATTCAGCCCCTCTGTTTCAGCCCCTCTGATTCAGCCCCTCTGTTTCAGCCCCTCTGTTTCAGCCCCTCTGTTTCAGCTCCTCTGTTTCTAGCCCTCTGTTTCTCGCCCGCTGTTTCAGCCCCTTTGTTTCTCGCCCTCTGTTTCAGCCCCACTGTTTCAGCCCCTCTGATTCAGCCCCTCTGATTCAGCCCCTCTGTTTCTCGCCCTCTGTTTCAGCCCCTCTGTTTCAGCCCCTCTGTTTCAGCCCCTCTCTTTCTCGCCCTCTGTTTCAGCCCCTCTGTTTCTCGCCCTCTGTTTCAGCCGTCTCTGTTTCTCGCCCTCTGTTTCTGCCCCTCTGTTTCTCGCCCTATGTTTCAGCCCCGCTGCTTCTCGCCCTCTGTTTCAGCCCCGCTGATTCAGCCCCTCTGTTTCAGCCCCTCTGAATCAGCCCCTCTGATTCAGCCCCTCTGTTTCAGCCCCTCTGTTTCAGCCCCTCTGTTTCTCGCCCTCTGTTTCAGCCCCTCTGATTCTCGCCCGCTGTTTCAGCCCCTCTGTTTCTTGCCGTCTGTTTTAGCCCCTCTGATTCAGCCCCTCTGTTTCAGCCCCTCTGATTCAGCCCCTCTGATTCGGCCCTTCG
This sequence comes from Chiloscyllium punctatum, assembly GCF_047496795.1. Classification (NCBI taxonomy): domain Eukaryota; kingdom Metazoa; phylum Chordata; class Chondrichthyes; order Orectolobiformes; family Hemiscylliidae; genus Chiloscyllium; species Chiloscyllium punctatum. The sequence goes on along the minus strand of NW_027309792.1, from coordinate 2,119,516 downwards.
GTTTCTTGCCCTCTGTTTCAGCCCCTCTGTTTCAGCCCCTCTGTTTCTCACCCTCTGTTTCAGCCCCTCTGATTCAGCCCCTCTGATTCAGCCCCTCTGATTCAGCCCCTCTGTTTCCCGCCCCTCTGTTTCAGCCCCTCTGTTTCTCGCCCTCTGTTTCAGCCCCTCTGTTTCTCGCCCTCTGTTACAGCCCCTCTGTTTCAGCCCCTCTGTTTCAGCCCCTCTGTTTCAGCGCCTCTGTTCCAGCCCCTCTGTTTCAGCCCCTCTGTTTCAGCCACTCTGTTTCAGCCCCTCTCTTTCAAACCCTCTGTTTCAGCCCCTCTGTTTCTCGCCCTCTGTTTCAGCCCCTCTGTTTCTCGCCCTCTGTTTCAGCCCCTCTGTTTCAGCCCCTCTGTTTCACGCACTCTGTTTCTCGCCCTCTGTTTCAGCCCCTCTGTTTCTCACCCTCTGTTCCAGCCCCTCTGATTCAGCCCCTCTGTTTCTCGCCCTCTGTTTCAGCCCCTCTGTTTCTCGCACTCTGTTTCAGCCCCTCTGTTTCTCGCCCTCTGTTTCAGCCCCTCTGTTTCAGCCCCTCTGATTCAGCCTCTCTGTTTCTCGCCCTCTGTTTCAGCCCCTCTGTTTCTCGCCCTCTGTTTCAGCCCCTCTGTTTCTCGCCCTCTGTTTCAGCCACTCTGTTTCAGCCCGTCTGTTTCACCAACTCTGTTTCTCGCCCTCTGTTTCAGCCCCTCTGTTTCTCACCCTCTGTTTCAGCCCCTCTGATTCAACCCCTCTGTTTCAGCCCCTCTGAATCAGCCCCTCTGTTTCACCCCCTCTGTTTCAGCCCCTCTGTTTCAGCCCCTCTGTTTCTCGCCCTCCCTTTCTCACCCTCTGTTTCAGCTCCTCTGTTTCAGCCGCTCTGTTTCTCGCCCTCTGTTTCAGCCCCTCTGTTTCTCGCCCTCTGTTTCAGCCCCTCTGTTTCTTGCCCTCTGTTTCAGCCCCTCTGTTTCAGCCCCTCTGTTTCAGCCCCTCTGTTTCTGCCCCTCTGTTTCTCGCCCTGTGTTTCAGCCCCTCTGTTTCAGCCCCTCTGTTTCAGCCCCACTGTTTCTCGCCCTCTGTTTCAGCCCCTCTGTTTCAGCCCCTCTGTTTCAGCCCCTCTGTTTCTCGCCCTCTGTTTCAGACCCCTCTGTTTCTCGCCCTCTGTTCAGCCCCTATGTTTCTCGCCCTCTGTTTCAGCCCCTCTGTTTCCCGCCCTCTGTTTCAGCCCCTCTGTTTCAGCCCCTCTGTTTCTCACCCTCTGTTTCTGCTCCTCTGTTTCTCGCCCTCTGTTTCAGCCCCTCTGTTTCTCGCCCTCTGTTTCAGCCCCGCTGATTCAGCCCCTCTGTTTCAGCCCATCTGAATCAGCCCCTCTGATTCAGCCCCTCTGTTTCAGCCCCTCTGTTTCAGCCCCTCTGTTTCTCGCCCTCTGTTTCAGCCCATCTGATTCTCGCCCTCTGTTTCAGCCCTTCTGATTCTCGCCCTCTGTTTCAGCCCCTCTGATTCAGCCCCTCTGATTCAGCCCCTCTGATTCAGCCCCTCTGTTTCTCGCCCTCTGTTTCATCCACTCTGTTTCAGCCACTCTGTTTCAGCCCCTCTGTTTCAGCCCCTCAGTTTCAGCCCCTCTGTTTCTCGCCCTCTGTTTCAGCCCATCTGTTTCTCGCCCGCTGTTTCAGCCACTCTGTTTCTCGCCCTCTTTTTCAGCCCCTCTGTTTCTCACCCTCTGTTTCAGCCCCTCTGATTCAGCCCCTCTGTTTCTTGCCCTCTGTTTCAGCCCCTCTGTTTCTCGCCCTCTGTTTCAGCCCCTCTGTTTCAGCCCCTCTGTTTCAGCTCCTCTGTTTCTCGCCCTCTGTTTCAGCCCCTCTGTTTCTCGCTCTGTGTTTCAGCCCCTCTGTTTCAGCCCGTCTGTTTCAGCCCCTCTGTTTCTCGCCCTCTGTTTCAGCCCCTCTGTTTCTCACCCTCTGTTTCAGCCCCTCTGATTCAGCCCCTCTGTTTCTTGCCCTCTGTTTCAGCCCCTCTGTTTCTCGCCCTCTGTGTCAGCCACTCTGTTTTAGCCCCTCTGTTTCAGCCCCTCTGTTTCTCGCCCTCTGTTTCAGCCACTCTGTTTCTCGCCCTCTGTTTCAGGCCCTCTGTTTCTCGCCCTCTGTTTCAGCCACTCTGATTCAGCCCCTCTGTTTCAGCCCAACTGATTGAGCACCTCTGTTTCAGCCCCTCTGTTTCAGCCCCTCTGTTTCATCCCTCTGTTTCTCGCCCTCTGTTTCTCGCCCACTGTTTCAGCCCCTTTGTTTCTCACCCTCTGTTTCAGCCCCACTGTTTCAGCCCCTCTGATTCAGCCCCTCTGATTCAGCCCCTCTGTTTCTCGCCCTCTGTTTCAGCCACTCTGTTTCAGCCCCTCAGTTTCAGCCCCTCTGTTTCTCACCCTCTGTTTCAGCCCCTCTGATTCAGCCCCTCTGATTCAGCCCCTCTGATTCAGCCCCTCTGTTTCCCGCCCCTCTGTTTCAGCCCCTCTGTTTCTCGCCCTCTGTTTCAGCCCCTCTGTTTCTCGCCCTCTGTTACAACCCCTCTGTTTCAGCCCCTCTGTTTCAGCCCCTCTGTTTCAGCGCCTCTGTCCCAGCCCCTCTGTTTCAGCCCCTCTGTTTCAGCCACTCTCTTTCAGCCCCTCTCTTTCAAACCCTCTGTTTCAGCCCCTCTGTTTCAGCCCCTCTGTTTCAGCCCCTCTGTTTCTTGCCCTCTGTTTCAGACCCTCTCTTTCAGCCCGTCTGTTTCACCCACTCTGTTGCTCGCCCTCTGTTTCAGCCCCACTGTTTCTCACCCTCTGTTCCAGCCCCTCTGATTCAGCCCCTCTGTTTCTCGCCCTCTGTTTCAGCCCCTCTGTTTCTCGTCCTCTGTTTCAGCCCCTCAGTTTCTCGCCCTCTGTTTCAGCCCCTCTGTTTCAGCCCCTCTGATTCAGCCTCTCTGTTTCTCGCCCTCTGTTTCAGCCCCTCTGTTTCTCACCCTCTGTTTCAGCCCCTCTGTTTCTCGCCCTCTGTTTCAGCCCCTCTGTTTCAGCCCGTCAGTTTCACCCACTCTGTTTCTCGCCCTCTGTTTCAGCCCCTCTGTTTCTCACGCTCTGTTTCTCGTCCTCTGATTCAGCCCCTCTGTTTCAGCCCCTCTGTTTCTCGCCCTCTGTTTCAGCCACTCTGTTTCTCGCCCTCTGTTTCAGCCACTCTGTTTCTCGCCCTCTGTTTCAGCCCCTCTGTTTCAGCCCCTCTTATTCAGCCCCTCTGTTTCTTGCCCTCTGTTTCAGCCGCTCTGTTTCTCGCCCTCTGTTTCAGCCCCTCTGTTTCAGCCCCTCTGTTTCAGCCCCTCTGTTTCTCGCCCTCTGTTTCAGCCCCTCTGTTTCTCGCCCTCTGTTTCAGCCCCTCTGTTTCTCGCCCTCTGTTTCAGCCCCACTGTTTCAGCCCGTCTGTTTCAGCCACTCTGTTTCTCGCCCTCTGTTTCAGCCCCTCTGTTTCTCACCCTCTGTTTCAGCCCCTCTGATTCAGCGCCTCTGTTTCTCGCCCTCTGTTTCAGCCCCTCTGTTTCTCGCCCTCTGTTTCAGCCCCTCTGTTTCAGCCCCTCTGTTTCAGCCCCTCTGTTTCTCGCCATCTGATTCAGCCCCTCTGATTCAGCCCCTCTGTTTCAGCCCCTCTGATTCAGCCCCTCTGTTTCAGCCCCTCTGTTTCAGCCCCTCTGTTTCAGCCCCTCTGTTTCTAGCCCTCTGTTTCTCGCCCGCTGTTTCAGCCCCTTTGTTTCTCGCCCTCTGTTTCAGCCCCACTGTTTCAGCCCCTCTGATTCAGCCCCTCTGATTCAGCCCCTCTGTTTCTCGCCCTCTGTTTCAGCCCCTCTGTTTCAGCCCCTCTGTTTCAGCCCCTCTCTTTCTCGCCCTCTGTTTCAGCCCCTCTGTTTCTCGCCCTCTGTTTCAGCCGTCTCTGTTTCTCGCCCTCTGTTTCTGCCCCTCTGTTTCTCGCCCTATGTTTCAGCCCCGCTGCTTCTCGCCCTCTGTTTCAGCCCCGCTGATTCAGCCCCTCTGTTTCAGCCCCTCTGAATCAGCCCCTCTGATTCAGCCCCTCTGTTTCAGCCCCTCTGTTTCAGCCCCTCTGTTTCTCGCCCTCTGTTTCAGCCCCTCTGATTCTCGCCCGCTGTTTCAGCCCCTCTGTTTCTTGCCGTCTGTTTTAGCCCCTCTGATTCAGCCCCTCTGTTTCAGCCCCTCTGATTCAGCCCCTCTGATTCGGCCCTTCGGTTTCTTGCCCTCTGTTTCAGCCCCTCTGTTTCAGCCCCTCTGTTTCTCACCCTCTGTTTCAGCCCCTCTGATTCAGCCCCTCTGATTCAGCCCCTCTGATTCAGCCCCTCTGTTTCCCGCCCCTCTGTTTCAGCCCCTCTGTTTCTCGCCCTCTGTTTCAGCCCCTCTGTTTCTCGCCCTCTGTTACAGCCCCTCTGTTTCAGCCCCTCTGTTTCAGCCCCTCTGTTTCAGCGCCTCTGTTCCAGCCCCTCTGTTTCAGCCCCTCTGTTTCAGCCACTCTGTTTCAGCCCCTCTCTTTCAAACCCTCTGTTTCAGCCCCTCTGTTTCTCGCCCTCTGTTTCAGCCCCTCTGTTTCTCGCCCTCTGTTTCAGCCCCTCTGTTTCAGCCCCTCTGTTTCACGCACTCTGTTTCTCGCCCTCTGTTTCAGCCCCTCTGTTTCTCACCCTCTGTTCCAGCCCCTCTGATTCAGCCCCTCTGTTTCTCGCCCTCTGTTTCAGCCCCTCTGTTTCTCGCACTCTGTTTCAGCCCCTCTGTTTCTCGCCCTCTGTTTCAGCCCCTCTGTTTCAGCCCCTCTGATTCAGCCTCTCTGTTTCTCGCCCTCTGTTTCAGCCCCTCTGTTTCTCGCCCTCTGTTTCAGCCCCTCTGTTTCTCGCCCTCTGTTTCAGCCACTCTGTTTCAGCCCGTCTGTTTCACCAACTCTGTTTCTCGCCCTCTGTTTCAGCCCCTCTGTTTCTCACCCTCTGTTTCAGCCCCTCTGATTCAACCCCTCTGTTTCAGCCCCTCTGAATCAGCCCCTCTGTTTCACCCCCTCTGTTTCAGCCCCTCTGTTTCAGCCCCTCTGTTTCTCGCCCTCCCTTTCTCACCCTCTGTTTCAGCTCCTCTGTTTCAGCCGCTCTGTTTCTCGCCCTCTGTTTCAGCCCCTCTGTTTCTCGCCCTCTGTTTCAGCCCCTCTGTTTCTTGCCCTCTGTTTCAGCCCCTCTGTTTCAGCCCCTCTGTTTCAGCCCCTCTGTTTCTGCCCCTCTGTTTCTCGCCCTGTGTTTCAGCCCCTCTGTTTCAGCCCCTCTGTTTCAGCCCCACTGTTTCTCGCCCTCTGTTTCAGCCCCTCTGTTTCAGCCCCTCTGTTTCAGCCCCTCTGTTTCTCGCCCTCTGTTTCAGACCCCTCTGTTTCTCGCCCTCTGTTCAGCCCCTATGTTTCTCGCCCTCTGTTTCAGCCCCTCTGTTTCCCGCCCTCTGTTTCAGCCCCTCTGTTTCAGCCCCTCTGTTTCTCACCCTCTGTTTCTGCTCCTCTGTTTCTCGCCCTCTGTTTCAGCCCCTCTGTTTCTCGCCCTCTGTTTCAGCCCCGCTGATTCAGCCCCTCTGTTTCAGCCCATCTGAATCAGCCCCTCTGATTCAGCCCCTCTGTTTCAGCCCCTCTGTTTCAGCCCCTCTGTTTCTCGCCCTCTGTTTCAGCCCATCTGATTCTCGCCCTCTGTTTCAGCCCTTCTGATTCTCGCCCTCTGTTTCAGCCCCTCTGATTCAGCCCCTCTGATTCAGCCCCTCTGATTCAGCCCCTCTGTTTCTCGCCCTCTGTTTCATCCACTCTGTTTCAGCCACTCTGTTTCAGCCCCTCTGTTTCAGCCCCTCAGTTTCAGCCCCTCTGTTTCTCGCCCTCTGTTTCAGCCCATCTGTTTCTCGCCCGCTGTTTCAGCCACTCTGTTTCTCGCCCTCTTTTTCAGCCCCTCTGTTTCTCACCCTCTGTTTCAGCCCCTCTGATTCAGCCCCTCTGTTTCTTGCCCTCTGTTTCAGCCCCTCTGTTTCTCGCCCTCTGTTTCAGCCCCTCTGTTTCAGCCCCTCTGTTTCAGCTCCTCTGTTTCTCGCCCTCTGTTTCAGCCCCTCTGTTTCTCGCTCTGTGTTTCAGCCCCTCTGTTTCAGCCCGTCTGTTTCAGCCCCTCTGTTTCTCGCCCTCTGTTTCAGCCCCTCTGTTTCTCACCCTCTGTTTCAGCCCCTCTGATTCAGCCCCTCTGTTTCTTGCCCTCTGTTTCAGCCCCTCTGTTTCTCGCCCTCTGTGTCAGCCACTCTGTTTTAGCCCCTCTGTTTCAGCCCCTCTGTTTCTCGCCCTCTGTTTCAGCCACTCTGTTTCTCGCCCTCTGTTTCAGGCCCTCTGTTTCTCGCCCTCTGTTTCAGCCACTCTGATTCAGCCCCTCTGTTTCAGCCCAACTGATTGAGCACCTCTGTTTCAGCCCCTCTGTTTCAGCCCCTCTGTTTCATCCCTCTGTTTCTCGCCCTCTGTTTCTCGCCCACTGTTTCAGCCCCTTTGTTTCTCACCCTCTGTTTCAGCCCCACTGTTTCAGCCCCTCTGATTCAGCCCCTCTGATTCAGCCCCTCTGTTTCTCGCCCTCTGTTTCAGCCACTCTGTTTCAGCCCCTCAGTTTCAGCCCCTCTGTTTCTCACCCTCTGTTTCAGCCCCTCTGATTCAGCCCCTCTGATTCAGCCCCTCTGATTCAGCCCCTCTGTTTCCCGCCCCTCTGTTTCAGCCCCTCTGTTTCTCGCCCTCTGTTTCAGCCCCTCTGTTTCTCGCCCTCTGTTACAACCCCTCTGTTTCAGCCCCTCTGTTTCAGCCCCTCTGTTTCAGCGCCTCTGTCCCAGCCCCTCTGTTTCAGCCCCTCTGTTTCAGCCACTCTCTTTCAGCCCCTCTCTTTCAAACCCTCTGTTTCAGCCCCTCTGTTTCAGCCCCTCTGTTTCAGCCCCTCTGTTTCTTGCCCTCTGTTTCAGACCCTCTCTTTCAGCCCGTCTGTTTCACCCACTCTGTTGCTCGCCCTCTGTTTCAGCCCCACTGTTTCTCACCCTCTGTTCCAGCCCCTCTGATTCAGCCCCTCTGTTTCTCGCCCTCTGTTTCAGCCCCTCTGTTTCTCGTCCTCTGTTTCAGCCCCTCAGTTTCTCGCCCTCTGTTTCAGCCCCTCTGTTTCAGCCCCTCTGATTCAGCCTCTCTGTTTCTCGCCCTCTGTTTCAGCCCCTCTGTTTCTCACCCTCTGTTTCAGCCCCTCTGTTTCTCGCCCTCTGTTTCAGCCCCTCTGTTTCAGCCCGTCAGTTTCACCCACTCTGTTTCTCGCCCTCTGTTTCAGCCCCTCTGTTTCTCACGCTCTGTTTCTCGTCCTCTGATTCAGCCCCTCTGTTTCAGCCCCTCTGTTTCTCGCCCTCTGTTTCAGCCACTCTGTTTCTCGCCCTCTGTTTCAGCCACTCTGTTTCTCGCCCTCTGTTTCAGCCCCTCTGTTTCAGCCCCTCTTATTCAGCCCCTCTGTTTCTTGCCCTCTGTTTCAGCCGCTCTGTTTCTCGCCCTCTGTTTCAGCCCCTCTGTTTCAGCCCCTCTGTTTCAGCCCCTCTGTTTCTCGCCCTCTGTGTCAGCCCCTCTGTTTCTCGCCCTCTGTTTCAGCCCCTCTGTTTCAGCCCGTCTGTTTCAGCCACTCTGTTTCTCGCCCTCTGTTTCTCACCCTCTGTTTCAGCCCCTCTGATTCAGCCCCTCTGTTTCTTGACCTCTGTTTCAGCCCCTCTGTTTCTCGCCCTCTGTTTCAGCCCCTCTGTTTCTCACCCTCTGTTTCAGCCCCTCTGTTTCTCGCCCTCTGTTTCAGCCACTCTGTTTCTCGCCCTCTGTTTCAGGCCCTCTGTTTCTCGCCCTCTGTTTTAGCCACTCTGATTCAGCCCCTCTGTTTCAGCCCAACTGATTCAGCCCCTCTGTTTCAGCCCCTCTGTTTCAGCCCCTCTGTTTCAGACCCTGTGTTTCTCGCTCTCTGTTTCTCGCCCGCTGTTTCAGCCCCTTTGTTTCTCGTCCTCTGTTTCAGCCCCACTGTTTCAGCCCCTCTGATTCAGCCCCTCTGATACAGCCCCTCTGTTTCTCGCCCTCTGTTTCAGCCCCTCTGTTTCAGCCCCTCTGTTTCAGCCCCACTGTTTCTCGCCCTCTGTTTCAGCCCCTCTGTTTCTCGCCCTCTGTTTCATCCCCTCTGTTTCTCGCCCTCTGATTCAGCCCCTCTGATTCAGCCCCTCTGTTTCTCGCCCTCTGTTTCAGCCCCTCTGTTTCAGCCACTCTGTTTCAGCCCCTCTGTTTCAACCCCTCTGTTTCTCGCCCTCTGTTTCAGCCCCTCTGTTTCTCGCCCTCTGTTTCAGCCACTCTGTTTCTCGCCCTCTGTTTCAGCCCCTCTGTTTCTCACCCTCTGTTTCAGCCCCTCTGATTCAGCCCCTCTGTTTCTTGCCCTCTGTTTCAGCCCCTCTGTTTCTCGCCCTCTGTTTCAGCCCCTCTGTTTCAGCCCCTCTGTTTCAGATCCTCTGTTTCTCGCCCTCTGTTTCAGCCCCTCTGTTTCTCGCCCTCTGTTTCAGACCCTCTGTTTCAGCCCGTCTGTTTCAGCCATTCTGTTTCTCGCCCTCTGTTTCAGCCCCTCTGTTTCTCACCCTCTGTTTCAGCCCCTCTGATTCAGCCCCTCTGTTTCTTGCCCTCTGTTTCAGCCCCTCTGTTTCTCGCCCTCTGTTTCAGCCCCTCTGTTTTAGCCCCTCTGTTTCAGCCCCTCTGTTTCTCGCCCTCTGTTTCAGCCACTCTGTTTCTCGCCCTCTGTTTCAGGCCCTCTGTTTCTCGCCCTCTGTTTCAGCCACTCTGATTCAGCCCCTCTGTTTCAGCCCAACTGATTCAGCCCCTCTGTTTCAGCCCCTCTGTTTCAGCCCCTCTGTTTCAGCCCCTCTGTTTCTCGCCCTCTGTTTCTCGCCCGCTGTTTCAGCCCCTTTGTTTCTCGTCCTCTGTTTCAGCCCCACAGTTTCAGCCCCTCTGATTCAGCCCCTCTGATACAGCCCCTCTGTTTCTCGCCCTCTGTTTGAGCCCCTCTGTTTCAGCCCCTCTGTTTCAGCCCCACTGTTTCTCGCCCTCTGTTTCAGCCCCTCTGTTTCTCGCCCTCTGTTTCATCCCCTCTGTTTCTCGCCCTCTGTTTCAGCCCCTCTGTTTCAGCCCCTCTGTTTCTCGCCCTCTGTTTCTGCCCCTCTGTTTCTCGCACTCTGTTTCAGCCCGGCTGTTTCTCGCCCTCTGTCTCAGCCCCGCTGATTCAGCCCCTCTGTTTCAGCCCCTCTGTTTCTCGCCCTCTGTTTCAGCCCCTCTGATTCTCGCCCTCTGTTTCAGCCCCTCTGTTTCTCGCCCTCTGTTTTAGCCCCTCTGATTCAGCCCCTCTGTTTCAGCCCCTCTGATTCAGCCCCTCTGATTCAGCCCCTCTGATTCAGCCCCTCTGTTTCTCGCCCTCTGTTTCAGCCCCTCTGTTTAAGCCCCTCTGTTTCTCGCCCTCTGTTTCAGACCCTCTCTTTCAGCCCGTCTTTTTCACCCACTCTGTTGCTCGCCCTCTGTTTCAGTCCCTCTGTTTCTCACCCTCTGTTTCAACCCCTCTGATTCAGCCCCTCTGTTTCTCGCCCTCTGTTTCAGCCCCTCTGATTCTCGCCCTCTGTTTCAGCCCCTCTGTTTCTCGCCCTCTGTTTCAGCCCCTCTGTTTCAGCCCCTCTGATTCAGCCTCTCTGTTTCTCGCCCAATGTTTCAGCCCCTCTGTTTCTCGCCCTCTGTTTCAGCCCCTCTGTTTCAGCCCGTCTGTTTCACCCACTCTGTTTCTCGCCCTCTGTTTCAGCCCCTCTGTTTCTCACCCTCTGTTTCAGCCCCTCTGATTCAGCCCCTCTGTTTCACCCCCTCTGATTCAGCCCCTCTGTTTCACCCCCTCTGTTTCAGCCCCTCTGTTTCAGCCCCTCTGTTTGTCGCCCTCCCTTTCTCACCCTCTGTTTCAGCTCCTCTGTTTCAGCCGCTCTGTTTCTCGCCCTCTGTTTCAGCCCCTCTGTTTCTTGCCCTCTGTTTCAGCCCCTCTGTTTCAGCCCCTCTGTTTCAGCCCCTCTGTTTCAGCCCCTCTGTTTCTCGCCCTGTGTTTCAGCCCCTCTGTTTCAGCCCCTCTGTTTCAGCCCCACTGTTTCTCGCCCTCTGCTTCAGCCCCTCTGTTTCAGCCCCTCTGTTTCAGCCCCTCTGTTTCTCGCCCTCTGTTTCAGACCCCTCTGTTTCTCGCCCTCTGTTCAGCCCCTATGTTTCTCGCCCTCTGTTTCAGCCCCTCTGTTTCCCGCCCTCTGTTTCAGCCCCTCTGTTTCAGCCCCTCTGTTTCTCGCCCTCTGTTTCTGCTCCTCTGTTTCAGCCCCTCTGTTTCTCGCCCTCCCTTTCTCACCCTCTGTTTCAGCTCCTCTGTTTCAGCCGCTCTGTTTCTCGCCCTCTGTTTCAGCCCCTCTGTTTCTCGCTCTCTGTTTCAGCCCCTCTGTTTCTTGCCCTCTGTTTCAGCCCCTCTGTTTCAGCCCCTCTGTTTCAGCCCCTCTGTTTCAGCCCCTCTGTATCTCGCCCTGTGTTTCAGCCCCTCTGTTTCAGCCCCTCTGTTTCAGCCCCACTGTTTCTCGCCCTCTGCTTCAGCCCCTCTGTTTCAGCCCCTCTGTTTCAGCCCCTCTGTTTCTCGCCCTCTGTTTCAGACCCCTCTGTTTCTCGCCCTCTGTTCAGCCCCTATGTTTCTCGCCCTCTGTTTCAGCCCCTCTGTTTCCCGCCCTCTGTTTCAGCCCCTCTGTTTCAGCCCCTCTGTTTCTCGCCCTCTGTTTCTGCTCCTCTGTTTCTCGCCCTCTGTTTCAGCCCCTCTGTTTCAGCCCCTCTGTTTCAGCACCGCTGATTCAGCCCCTCTGTTTCAGCCCCTCTGAATCAGCCCCTCTGATTCAGCCCCTCTGTTTCAGCCCCTCTGTTTCAGCCACTCTGTTTCTCGCCCTCTGTTTCAGCCCATCTGATTCTCGCCCTCTGTTTCAGCCCTTCTGATACTCGCCCTCTGTTTCAGCCCCTCTGTTCCAGCCCCTCTGTTTCTCGCCCTCTGTTTCAGCCCCTCTGTTTCAGCCCGTCTGTTTCAGCCACTCTGTTTCTCGCCCTCTGTTTCAGCCCCTCTGTTTCTCACCCTCTGTTTCAGCCCCTCTGATTCTGCCCATCTGTTTCTCGCCCTCTGTTTCAGCCCCTCTGTTTCTCGCCCTCTGTTCCAGCCCCTCTGTTTCAGCCCCTCTGTTTCAGCCCCTCTGTTTCTCGCCCTCTGTTTCAGCCCCTCTGTTTCTCGCGCTCTGTTTCAGCCCCTCTGTTTCAGCCCGTCTGTTTCAGCCACTCTGTTTCTCGCCCTCTGTTCAGCCCCTCTGTTTCTCACCCTCTGCTTCAGCCCCTCTGATTCAGCCCCTCTGTTTCTCGCCCTCTGTTTCAGCCCCTCTGTTTCTCGCCCTCTGTTTCAGCCCCTCTGTTTCAGCCACTCAGTTTCAGCCCCTCTGTTTCTCGCCCTCTGTTCCAGCCACTCTGTTTCTCGCCCTCTGTTTCAGGCCCTCTGTTTCTCGCCCTCTGTTTCAGCCACTCTGATTCAGCCCCTCTGTTTCAGCCCAACTGATTCAGCCCCTCTGTTTCAGCCCCTCTGTTTCAGCCCCTCTGTTTCAGCCCCTCTGTTTCTCGCCCTCTGTTTCTCGCCCGCTGTTTCAGCCCCTTTGTTTCTCGCCCTCTGTTTCAGCCCCACTGTTTCAGCCCCTCTGATTCAGCCCCTCTGATTCAGCCCCTCTGTTTCTCGCCCTCTGTTTCAGCCCCTCTGTTTCAGCCCCTCTGTTTCAGCCCCTCTGTTTCTCGCCCTCTGTTTCAGCCCCTCTGTTTCACCCCCTCTGTTTCAGCCCTTCTGTTTCAGCCCCTCTGTTTCTCGCCCTCTGTTTCTGCCCCTCTGTTTCTCGCACTCTGTTTCAGCCCGGCTGTTTCTCGCCCTCTGTTTCAGCCCCGCTGATTCAGCCCCTCTGTTTCAGCCCCTCTGTTTCAGCCCCTCTGTTTCTCGCCCTCTGTTTCAGCCCCTCTGATTCTCGCCCTCTGTTTCAGCCCCTCTGTTTCTCGCCCTCTGTTTTAGCCCCTCTGATTGAGCCCCTCTGTTTCAGCCCCTCTGATTCAGACCCTCTGATTCAGCCCCTCTGATTCAGCCCCTCTGTTTCAGCCCCTCTGTTTCAGCCCCTCTGTTTCTCGCCCTCTGTTTCAGCCCCTCTGATTCTCGCCCTCTGTTTCAGCCCCTCTGTTTCTCGCCCTCTGTTTTAGCACCTCTGATTCAGCCCCTCTGTTTCAGCCCCTCTGATTCAGCCCCTCTGATTCAGCCCCTCTGATTCAGCCCCTCTGTTTCTCGCCCTCTGTTTCAGCCCCTCTGTTTCAGCCCCTCTGTTTCAGCCCCACTGTTTCTCACCCTCTGTTTCAGCCCCCCTGATTCAGCCCCTCTGATTCAGCCCCTCTGATTCAGCCCCTCTGTTTCCCGACCCTCTGTTTCAGCCCCTCTGTTTCTCGCCCTCTGTTTCAGCCCCTCTGTTTCTCGCCCTCTGTTACAGCCCCTCTGTTTCAGCCCCTCTGTTTCAGCCCCTCTGTTTCAGCGCCTCTGTTCCAGCCCCTGTGTTTCAGCCCCTCTGTTTCAGCCATTCTGTTTCAGCCCCTCTCTTTCAGCCCCTCTGTTTCAGCCCCTCTGTTTCTCGCCCTCTGTTTCAGCCCCTCTGTTTCTCGCCCTCTGTTTCAGCCCCTCTCTTTCAGCCCGTCTGTTTCACCCACTCTGTTGCTCGCCCTCTGTTTCAGCCCCTCTGTTTCTCACCCACTGTTTCAGCCCCTCTGATTCAGCCCCTCTGTTTCTCGCCCTCTGTTTCAGCCCCTCTGTTTCTCGCCCTCTGTTTCAGCCCCTCTGTTTCTCGCCCTCTGTTTCAGCCCCTCTGTTTCAGCCCCTCTGATTCAGCCTCTCTGTTTCTCGCCCTCTGTTTCAGCCCCTCTGTTTCTCGCCCTCTGTTTCAGCCCCTCTGTTTCTCGCCCTCTGTTTCAGCCCCTCTGTTTCAGCCCGTCTGTTTCAGCCACTCTGTTTCTCGCCCTCTGTTTCAGCCCCTCTGTTTCTCACCCTCTGTTTCAGCCCCTCTGATTCAGCCCCTCTGTTTCAGCCCCTCTGATTCAGCCCCTCTGTTTCAGCCCCTCTGTTTCAGCCCCTCTGTTTCAGCCCCTCTGTTTCTCGCCCTCCCTTTCTCACCCTCTGTTTCTCGCCCTCTGTTTCAGCCCCTCTGTTTTTCGCCCTCTGTTTCAGCCCCTCTGTTTCTCGACCTCTGTTTCAGGCTCTCTGTTTCAGCCCGTCTGTTTCAGCCCCTCTGTTTCAGCCCCTCTGTTTCTCGCCCTCTGTTTCTCGCCCGCTGTTTCAGCCCCTTTGTTTCTCGCCCTCTGTTTCAGCCCCTATGTTTCAACCCCTCTGATTCAGCCCCTCTGATTCAGCCCCTCTGTTTCTCACCATCTGTTTCAGCCCTTCTGTTTCAGCCCCTCTGTTTCAGCTCCTCTGTTTCAGCCGCTCTGTTTCTCGCCCTCTGTTTCAGCCCCTCTGTTTTTCGCCCTCTGTTTCAGCCCCTCTGTTTCTCCCCCTCTGTTTCAGCCCCTCTGTTTCAGCCCCTCTGTTTCTCGCCCTGTGTTTCAGCCCCTCTGTTTCAGCCCCTCTGTTTCAGCCCCACTGTTACTCGTCCTCTGTTTCAGCGCCTCTGTTTCATCCCCTTTGTTTCAGCCCCTCTGTTTCTCGCTCTCTGTTTCAGACCCCTCTGTTTCTCGCCCTCTGTTCAGCCCCTATGTTTCTCGCCCTCTGTTTCAGCCCCTCTGATTCAGCCCCTCTGCTTCTCGCCCTCTGTTTCAGCCCCTCTGTTTCTCGCCCTCTGTTTCAGCCCCTCTGCTTCTCGCCCTCTGTTTCAGACCCTCTGTTTCAGCCCGTCTGTTTCAGCCACTCTGTTTCTCGCCCTCTGTTTCAGCCCCTCTGTTTCTCACCCTCTGTTTCAGCCCCTCTGATTCAGCCCCTCTGTTTCTTGCCCTCTGTTTCAGCCCCTCTGTTTCTCGCCCTCTGTTTCAGCCCCTCTGTTTTAGCCCCTCTGTTTCAGCCCCTCTGTTTCTCGCCCTCTGTTTCAGCCACTCTGTTTCTCGCCCTCTGTTTCAGGCCCTCTGTTTCTCGCCCTCTGTTTCAGCCACTCTGATTCAGCCCCTCTGTTTCAGCCCAACTGATTCAGCCCCTCTGTTTCAGCCCCTCTGTTTCAGCCCCTCTGTTTCAGCCCCTCTGTTTCTCGCCCTCTGTTTCTCGCCCGCTGTTTCAGCCCCTTTGTTTCTCGTCCTCTGTTTCAGCCCCACTGTTTCAGCCCCTCTGATTCAGCCCCTCTGATACAGCCCCTCTGTTTCTCGCCCTCTGTTTGAGCCCCTCTGTTTCAGCCCCTCTGTTTCAGCCCCACTGTTTCTCGCCCTCTGTTTCAGCCCCTCTGTTTCTCGCCCTCTGTTTCATCCCCTCTGTTTCTCGCCCTCTGTTTCAGCCCCTCTGTTTCAGCCCCTCTGTTTCTCGCCCTCTGTTTCTGCCCCTCTGTTTCTCGCACTCTGTTTCAGCCCGGCTGTTTCTCGCCCTCTGTCTCAGCCCCGCTGATTCAGCCCCTCTGTTTCAGCCCCTCTGTTTCTCGCCCTCTGTTTCAGCCCCTCTGATTCTCGCCCTCTGTTTCAGCCCCTCTGTTTCTCGCCCTCTGTTTTAGCCCCTCTGATTCAGCCCCTCTGTTTCAGCCCCTCTGATTCAGCCCCTCTGATTCAGCCCCTCTGATTCAGCCCCTCTGTTTCTCGCCCTCTGTTTCAGCCCCTCTGTTTAAGCCCCTCTGTTTCTCGCCCTCTGTTTCAGACCCTCTCTTTCAGCCCGTCTTTTTCACCCACTCTGTTGCTCGCCCTCTGTTTCAGTCCCTCTGTTTCTCACCCTCTGTTTCAACCCCTCTGATTCAGCCCCTCTGTTTCTCGCCCTCTGTTTCAGCCCCTCTGATTCTCGCCCTCTGTTTCAGCCCCTCTGTTTCTCGCCCTCTGTTTCAGCCCCTCTGTTTCAGCCCCTCTGATTCAGCCTCTCTGTTTCTCGCCCAATGTTTCAGCCCCTCTGTTTCTCGCCCTCTGTTTCAGCCCCTCTGTTTCAGCCCGTCTGTTTCACCCACTCTGTTTCTCGCCCTCTGTTTCAGCCCCTCTGTTTCTCACCCTCTGTTTCAGCCCCTCTGATTCAGCCCCTCTGTTTCACCCCCTCTGATTCAGCCCCTCTGTTTCACCCCCTCTGTTTCAGCCCCTCTGTTTCAGCCCCTCTGTTTGTCGCCCTCCCTTTCTCACCCTCTGTTTCAGCTCCTCTGTTTCAGCCGCTCTGTTTCTCGCCCTCTGTTTCAGCCCCTCTGTTTCTTGCCCTCTGTTTCAGCCCCTCTGTTTCAGCCCCTCTGTTTCAGCCCCTCTGTTTCAGCCCCTCTGTTTCTCGCCCTGTGTTTCAGCCCCTCTGTTTCAGCCCCTCTGTTTCAGCCCCACTGTTTCTCGCCCTCTGCTTCAGCCCCTCTGTTTCAGCCCCTCTGTTTCAGCCCCTCTGTTTCTCGCCCTCTGTTTCAGACCCCTCTGTTTCTCGCCCTCTGTTCAGCCCCTATGTTTCTCGCCCTCTGTTTCAGCCCCTCTGTTTCGCCCCCTCTGTTTCAGCCCCTCTGTTTCAGCCCCTCTGTTTCTCGCCCTCTGTTTCTGCTCCTCTGTTTCAGCCCCTCTGTTTCTCGCCCTCCCTTTCTCACCCTCTGTTTCAGCTCCTCTGTTTCAGCCGCTCTGTTTCTCGCCCTCTGTTTCAGCCCCTCTGTTTCTCGCTCTCTGTTTCAGCCCCTCTGTTTCTTGCCCTCTGTTTCAGCCCCTCTGTTTCAGCCCCTCTGTTTCAGCCCCTCTGTTTCAGCCCCTCTGTATCTCGCCCTGTGTTTCAGCCCCTCTGTTTCAGCCCCTCTGTTTCAGCCCCACTGTTTCTCGCCCTCTGCTTCAGCCCCTCTGTTTCAGCCCCTCTGTTTCAGCCCCTCTGTTTCTCGCCCTCTGTTTCAGACCCCTCTGTTTCTCGCCCTCTGTTCAGCCCCTATGTTTCTCGCCCTCTGTTTCAGCCCCTCTGTTTCCCGCCCTCTGTTTCAGCCCCTCTGTTTCAGCCCCTCTGTTTCTCGCCCTCTGTTTCTGCTCCTCTGTTTCTCGCCCTCTGTTTCCGCCCCTCTGTTTCAGCCCCTCTGTTTCAGCACCGCTGATTCAGCCCCTCTGTTTCAGCCCCTCTGAATCAGCCCCTCTGATTCAGCCCCTCTGTTTCAGCCCCTCTGTTTCAGCCACTCTGTTTCTCGCCCTCTGTTTCAGCCCATCTGATTCTCGCCCTCTGTTTCAGCCCTTCTGATACTCGCCCTCTGTTTCAGCCCCTCTGTTCCAGCCCCTCTGTTTCTCGCCCTCTGTTTCAGCCCCTCTGTTTCAGCCCGTCTGTTTCAGCCACTCTGTTTCTCGCCCTCTGTTTCAGCCCCTCTGTTTCTCACCCTCTGTTTCAGCCCCTCTGATTCAGCCCATCTGTTTCTCGCCCTCTGTTTCAGCCCCTCTGTTTCTCGCCCTCTGTTCCAGCCCCTCTGTTTCAGCCCCTCTGTTTCAGCCCCTCTGTTTCTCGCCCTCTGTTTCAGCCCCTCTGTTTCTCGCGCTCTGTTTCAGCCCCTCTGTTTCAGCCCGTCTGTTTCAGCCACTCTGTTTCTCGCCCTCTGTTCAGCCCCTCTGTTTCTCACCCTCTGCTTCAGCCCCTCTGATTCAGCCCCTCTGTTTCTCGCCCTCTGTTTCAGCCCCTCTGTTTCTCGCCCTCTGTTTCAGCCCCTCTGTTTCAGCCACTCAGTTTCAGCCCCTCTGTTTCTCGCCCTCTGTTCCAGCCACTCTGTTTCTCGCCCTCTGTTTCAGGCCCTCTGTTTCTCGCCCTCTGTTTCAGCCACTCTGATTCAGCCCCTCTGTTTCAGCCCAACTGATTCAGCCCCTCTGTTTCAGCCCCTCTGTTTCAGCCCCTCTGTTTCAGCCCCTCTGTTTCTCGCCCTCTGTTTCTCGCCCGCTGTTTCAGCCCCTTTGTTTCTCGCCCTCTGTTTCAGCCCCACTGTTTCAGCCCCTCTGATTCAGCCCCTCTGATTCAGCCCCTCTGTTTCTCGCCCTCTGTTTCAGCCCCTCTGTTTCAGCCCCTCTGTTTCAGCCCCTCTGTTTCTCGCCCTCTGTTTCAGCCCCTCTGTTTCACCCCCTCTGTTTCAGCCCTTCTGTTTCAGCCCCTCTGTTTCTCGCCCTCTGTTTCTGCCCCTCTGTTTCTCGCACTCTGTTTCAGCCCGGCTGTTTCTCGCCCTCTGTTTCAGCCCCGCTGATTCAGCCCCTCTGTTTCAGCCCCTCTGTTTCAGCCCCTCTGTTTCTCGCCCTCTGTTTCAGCCCCTCTGATTCTCGCCCTCTGTTTCAGCCCCTCTGTTTCTCGCCCTCTGTTTTAGCCCCTCTGATTGAGCCCCTCTGTTTCAGCCCCTCTGATTCAGACCCTCTGATTCAGCCCCTCTGATTCAGCCCCTCTGTTTCAGCCCCTCTGTTTCAGCCCCTCTGTTTCTCGCCCTCTGTTTCAGCCCCTCTGATTCTCGCCCTCTGTTTCAGCCCCTCTGTTTCTCGCCCTCTGTTTTAGCACCTCTGATTCAGCCCCTCTGTTTCAGCCCCTCTGATTCAGCCCCTCTGATTCAGCCCCTCTGATTCAGCCCCTCTGTTTCTCGCCCTCTGTTTCAGCCCCTCTGTTTCAGCCCCACTGTTTCTCACCCTCTGTTTCAGCCCCCCTGATTCAGCCCCTCTGATTCAGCCCCTCTGATTCAGCCCCTCTGTTTCCCGACCCTCTGTTTCAGCCCCTCTGTTTCTCGCCCTCTGTTTCAGCCCCTCTGTTTCTCGCCCTCTGTTACAGCCCCTCTGTTTCAGCCCCTCTGTTTCAGCCCCTCTGTTTCAGCGCCTCTGTTCCAGCCCCTGTGTTTCAGCCCCTCTGTTTCAGCCATTCTGTTTCAGCCCCTCTCTTTCAGCCCCTCTGTTTCAGCCCCTCTGTTTCTCGCCCTCTGTTTCAGCCCCTCTGTTTCTCGCCCTCTGTTTCAGCCCCTCTCTTTCAGCCCGTCTGTTTCACCCACTCTGTTGCTCGCCCTCTGTTTCAGCCCCTCTGTTTCTCACCCACTGTTTCAGCCCCTCTGATTCAGCCCCTCTGTTTCTCGCCCTCTGTTTCAGCCCCTCTGTTTCTCGCCCTCTGTTTCAGCCCCTCTGTTTCTCGCCCTCTGTTTCAGCCCCTCAGTTTCAGCCCCTCTGATTCAGCCTCTCTGTTTCTCGCCCTCTGTTTCAGCCCCTCTGTTTCTCGCCCTCTGTTTCAGCGCCTCTGGTTCTCGCCCTCTGTTTCAGCCCCTCTGTTTCAGCCCGTCTGTTTCAGCCACTCTGTTTCTCGCCCTCTGTTTCAGCCCCTCTGTTTCTCACCCTCTGTTTCAGCCCCTCTGATTCAGCCCCTCTGTTTCAGCCCCTCTGATTCAGCCCCTCTGTTTCAGCCCCTCTGTTTCAGCCCCTCTGTTTCAGCCCCTCTGTTTCTCGCCCTCCCTTTCTCACCCTCTGTTTCTCGCCCTCTGTTTCAGCCCCTCTGTTTTTCGCCCTCTGTTTCAGCCCCTCTGTTTCTCGACCTCTGTTTCAGGCTCTCTGTTTCAGCCCGTCTGTTTCAGCCCCTCTGTTTCAGCCCCTCTGTTTCTCGCCCTCTGTTTCTCGCCCGCTGTTTCAGCCCCTTTGTTTCTCGCCCTCTGTTTCAGCCCCTATGTTTCAACCCCTCTGATTCAGCCCCTCTGATTCAGCCCCTCTGTTTCTCACCATCTGTTTCAGCCCTTCTGTTTCAGCCCCTCTGTTTCAGCTCCTCTGTTTCAGCCGCTCTGTTTCTCGCCCTCTGTTTCAGCCCCTCTGTTTTTCGCCCTCTGTTTCAGCCCCTCTGTTTCTCCCCCTCTGTTTCAGCCCCTCTGTTTCAGCCCCTCTGTTTCTCGCCCTGTGTTTCAGCCCCTCTGTTTCAGCCCCTCTGTTTCAGCCCCACTGTTACTCGTCCTCTGTTTCAGCGCCTCTGTTTCATCCCCTTTGTTTCAGCCCCTCTGTTTCTCGCTCTCTGTTTCAGACCCCTCTGTTTCTTGCCCTCTGTTCAGCCCCTATGTTTCTCGCCCTCTGTTTCAGCCCCTCTGATTCAGCCCCTCTGCTTCTCGCCCTCTGTTTCAGCCCCTCTGTTTCTCGCCCTCTGTTTCAGCCCCTCTGTTTCAGCCCCTCTGTTTCAGCCCCTCTGTTTCTCGCCCTCTGTTTCAGCCCCTCTGTTTCTCGCCCTCTGTTTCAGCCCCTCTGTTTCAGCCCGTCTGTTTCAGCCACTCTGTTTCTCGCCCTCTGGTTCAGCCCCTCTGATTCACACCCTCTGTTTCAGCCCCTCTGTTTCAGCCCCTCTGAATCAGCCCCTCTGATTCAGCCCCTCTGTTTCAGCCCCTCTGTTTCAGCCCCTCTGTTTCTCGCCCTCTGTTTCAGCCCCTCTGATTCTCGCCCTCTGTTTCAGCCCCTCTGTTTCTCGCCCTCTGTTTTAGCCCCTCTGATTCAGCCCCTCTGTTTCAGCCCCTCTGATTCAGCCCCTCTGATTCAGCCCCTCTGATTCAGCCCCTCTGTTTCTCGCCCTCTGTTTCAGCCCCTCTGTTTCAGCCCCTCTGTTTCTCACCCTCTGTTTCAGCCCCTCTGATTCAGTCCCTCTGATTCAGCCCCTCTGATTCAGCCCCTCTGTTTCCCGCCCCTCTGTTTCAGCCCCTCTGTTTCTCGGCCTCTGTTTCAGCCCCTCTGTTTCTCGCCCTCTGTTTCAGCCCCTCTGTTTCAGCCCCTCTGTTTCGGCCCCTCTGTTTCAGCGCCTCTGTTTCTCGCCCTCTGTTTCAGCCCCTCTGTTTCTCGCCCTCTGTTTCAGCCCCTCTGATTCAGCCCCTCTGTTTCAGCCCCTCTGTTTCTCCCCCTCTGTTCCAGCCCCTCTGTTTCAGCCCCTCTGTTTCAGCCACTCTGTTTCAGCCACTCTCTTTCAGCCCCTCTGTTTCAGCCCCTCTGTTTCTCGCCCTCTGTTTCAGCCCCTCTGTTTCTCGCCCTCTGTTTCAGCCACTCTGTTTCAGCCCGTCTGTTTCAGCCACTCTGTTTCAGCCCGTCTGTTTCAGCCACTCTGTTTCTCGCCCTCTGTTTCAGCCCCTGTGTTTCTCACCCTCTGTTTCAGCCCCTCAGTTTCTCGCCCTCTGTTTCAGCCCCTCTGTTTCAGCCCCTCTGATTCAGCCTCTCTGTTTCTCGCCCTCTGTTTCAGCCCCTCTGTTTCTCACCCTCTGTTTCAGCCCCTCTGTTTCTCGCCCTCTGTTTCAGCCCCTCTGTTTCAGCCCTTCTGTTTCAGCCCCTCTGTTTCAGCCCCTCTGTTTCTCATCCTCTGTTATTCGCCCTCTGTTTCAGCCCCTCTGTTTTTCGCCCTCTGATTCAGCCCCTCTGTTTCTCACCCTCTGTTTCAGGCTCTCTTTTTCAGCCCCTCTGTTTCTCGCCCTCTATTTCTCGCCCGCTGTTTCAGCCCCTCTGTTTCTCGCCATCTGTTTCAGGCCCTCTGTTTCTCGCCCTCTGTTTCAGCCCCTCTGATTCAGCCCCTCTGTTTCAGCCCGTCTGTTTCAGCCCCTCTGTTTCAGCCCCTCTGTTTCAGCCCCTCTGTTTCAGCCCCTCTGTTTCTCGCCCTCTATTTCTCACCCTCTGTTTCACGCCCTCTGTTTCAGACCCTCTGTTTTTCGCCCTCTGTTTCAGCCCCTCTGTTTCTTGCCCTCTGTTTCAGGCTCTCTGTTTCAGCCCGTCTGTTTCAGCCCCTCTGTTTCAGCCCCTCTCTTTCTCGCCCACTGTTTCAGCCCCTCTGATTCTCGCCGTCTGTTTCAGCCCCTCTGATTCAGCCCCTCTGTTTCAGCCCCTCTGATTCAGCCCCTCTGATTCAGCCCCTCTGATTCAGCCCCTCTGTTTCTCGCCCTCTGTTTCAGCCCCTCTGTTTCAGCCCCTCTGTTTCAGCCCCTCTGTTTCAGCCCCTCTGTTTCTCACCCTCTGTTTCAGCCCCTCTGTTTCAGCCCCTCTGTTTCAGCCCCTCTGTTTCTCGCCCTCTGTTTCAGCCACTCTGTTTCTCGCCCTCTGTTCAGTCCCTTTATTTCTCGCCCTCTGTTTCAGCCCCTCTGTTTCTCGCCCTCTGTTTCAACCCCTCTGTTTCAGCCCCTCTGTTTATCGCCCTCTGTTTCTGCCCCTCTGTTTCTCGCCCTCTGTTTCAGCCCCTCTGTTTCTCGCCCTCTGTTTCAGCCCCGCTGATTCAGCCCCTCTGTTTCAGCCACTCTGAATCAGCCCCTCTGATTCAGCGCCTCTGTTTCAGCCCCTCTGTTTCTCGCCCTCTGTTTCTCGCCCTCTGTTTCAGCCCATCTGATTCTCGCCCTCTGTTTCAGCCCCTCTGATTCTCGCCCTCTGTTTCAGCCCCACTGATTCAGCCCCTCTGTTTCAGCCCCTCTGATTCAGCCCCTCTGATTCAGCCCCTCTGATTCAGCCCCTCTGTTTCTCGCCCTGTTTCAGCCCCTCTGTTACAGCCCCTCTGATTCAGCCCCTCTGTTTCAGCGCCTCTGATTCAGCCCCTCTGATTCAGCCCCTCTGTTTCTCGCCCTCTCTTTCAGCCCCTCTGTTTCAGCCCCTCTGTTTCAGCCCCTCTGATTCAGCCCCTCTGTTTCTCGCCCTCTGTCTCAGCCCCTCTGTTTCTCGCCCTCTGTTTCAGCCCCTCTGTTTCTCGCCCATTGTTTCAGCCCCTCTGTTTCAGCCCCTCTGTTTCTCGCCCTCTGTTTCAGCCCCTCTGTTTCTCGCCCTCTGTTTCAGCCCCTCTGATTCAGCCCCTCTGATTCAGCCCCTCTGTTTCTCGCCCTCTGTTTCAGCCCCTCTGTTTCAGCCCCTCTGTTTCAGCCCCTCTGTTTCTCACCCTCTGTTTCAGCCCCTCTGTTTCAGCCCCTCTGTTTCTCACCCTCTGTTTCAGCCCCTCTGATTCAGCCCCTCTGTTTCAGCCCCTCTGTTTCAGCGCCTCTGTTTCTCACCCTCTGATTCAGCCCCTCTGTTTCAGCCCCTCTCTTTCAGCCCCTCTGTTTCAGCCCCTCTGTTTCTCGCCCTTTGTTTCAGCCCCTCTGTTTCTCGCCCTCTGTTTCAGCCCCTCTGTTTCAGCCCGTCTGTTTTACGCACTCTGTTTCTCGCCCTCTGTTTCAGCCCCTGTTTCTCACCCTCTGTTTCAGCCCCTCTGATTCAGCCCCTCTGTTTCTCGCCCTCTGTTTCAGCCCCTCTGTTTCTCGCCCTCTGTTTCAGCCCCTCTGATTGTCGCCCTCTGTTTCAGCCACTGTATTTCTCACCGTCTGTTTGAGCCGCTCTGATTCAGCCCCTCTGTTTCAGCCCCTCTGATTCAGCCCCTCTGATTCAGCCCCTCTGTTTCCCGCCCCTCTGTTTCAGCCCCTCTGTTTCTCGCCCTCTGTTTCAGCCCCGCTGTTTCTCGCCCTCTGTTTCACCCCCGCTGATTCAGCCCCTCTGTTTCAGCCCCTCTGAATCAGCCCCTCTGATTCAGCCCCTCTGTTTCAGCCCCTCTGTTTCAGCCCCTCTGTTTCTCGCCCTCTGTTTCAGCCCCTCTGATTCTCGCCCTCTGTTTCAGCCCCTCTGTTTCTCGCCCTCTGTTTTAGCCCCTCTGATTCAGCCCCTCTGTTTCAGCCCCTCTGATTCAGCCCCTCTGATTCAGCCCCTCTGATTCAGCCCCTCTGTTTCTCGCCCTCTGTTTCAGCCCCTCTGTTTCAGCCCCTCTGTTTCTCACCCTCTGTTTCAGCCCCTCTGATTCAGTCCCTCTGATTCAGCCCCTCTGATTCAGCCCCTCTGTTTCCCGCCCCTCTGTTTCAGCCCCTCTGTTTCTCGGCCTCTGTTTCAGCCCCTCTGTTTCTCGCCCTCTGTTTCAGCCCCTCTGTTTCTCGCCCTCTGTTTCAGCCCCTCTGATTCAGCCCCTCTGTTTCAGCCCCTCTGTTTCTCCCCCTCTGTTCCAGCCCCTCTGTTTCAGCCCCTCTGTTTCAGCCACTCTGTTTCAGCCACTCTCTTTCAGCCCCTCTGTTTCAGCCCCTCTGTTTCTCGCCCTCTGTTTCAGCCACTCTGTTTCTCGCCCTCTGTTTCAGCCACTCTGTTTCAGCCCGTCTGTTTCAGCCACTCTGTTTCTCGCCCTCTGTTTCAGCCCCTGTGTTTCTCACCCTCTGTTTCAGCCCCTCTGATTCAGCCCCTCTGTTTCTCGCCCTCTGTTTCAGCCCCTCTGTTTCTCGCCCTCTGTTTCAGCCCCTCAGTTTCTCGCCCTCTGTTTCAGCCCCTCTGTTTCAGCCCCTCTGTTTCAGCCCCTCTGTTTCAGCCCCTCTGATTCAGCCTCTCTGTTTCTCGCCCTCTGTTTCAGCCCCTCTGTTTCTCACCCTCTGTTTCAGCCCCTCTGTTTCTCGCCCTCTGTTTCAGCCCCTCTGTTTCAGCCCTTCTGTTTCAGCCCCTCTGTTTCAGCCCCTCTGTTTCTCATCCTCTGTTATTCGCCCTCTGTTTCAGCCCCTCTGTTTTTCGCCCTCTGATTCAGCCCCTCTGTTTCTCACCCTCTGTTTCAGGCTCTCTTTTTCAGCCCCTCTGTTTCTCGCCCTCTATTTCTCGCCCGCTGTTTCAGCCCCTCTGTTTCTCGCCATCTGTTTCAGGCCCTCTGTTTCTCGCCCTCTGTTTCAGCCCCTCTGATTCAGCCCCTCTGTTTCAGCCCGTCTGTTTCAGCCCCTCTGTTTCAGCCCCTCTGTTTCAGCCCCTCTGTTTCAGCCCCTCTGTTTCTCGCCCTCTATTTCTCACCCTCTGTTTCACGCCCTCTGTTTCAGACCCTCTGTTTTTCGCCCTCTGTTTCAGCCCCTCTGTTTCTTGCCCTCTGTTTCAGGCTCTCTGTTTCAGCCCGTCTGTTTCAGCCCCTCTGTTTCAGCCCCTCTCTTTCTCGCCCACTGTTTCAGCCCCTCTGATTCTCGCCGTCTGTTTCAGCCCCTCTGATTCAGCCCCTCTGTTTCAGCCCCTCTGATTCAGCCCCTCTGATTCAGCCCCTCTGATTCAGCCCCTCTGTTTCTCGCCCTCTGTTTCAGCCCCTCTGTTTCAGCCCCTCTGTTTCAGCCCCTCTGTTTCAGCCCCTCTGTTTCTCACCCTCTGTTTCAGCCCCTCTGTTTCAGCCCCTCTGTTTCAGCCCCTCTGTTTCTCGCCCTCTGTTTCAGCCACTCTGTTTCTCGCCCTCTGTTCAGTCCCTTTATTTCTCGCCCTCTGTTTCAGCCCCTCTGTTTCTCGCCCTCTGTTTCAACCCCTCTGTTTCAGCCCCTCTGTTTATCGCCCTCTGTTTCTGCCCCTCTGTTTCTCGCCCTCTGTTTCAGCCCCTCTGTTTCTCGCCCTCTGTTTCAGCCCCGCTGATTCAGCCCCTCTGTTTCAGCCACTCTGAATCAGCCCCTCTGATTCAGCGCCTCTGTTTCAGCCCCTCTGTTTCTCGCCCTCTGTTTCTCGCCCTCTGTTTCAGCCCATCTGATTCTCGCCCTCTGTTTCAGCCCCTCTGATTCTCGCCCTCTGTTTCAGCCCCACTGATTCAGCCCCTCTGTTTCAGCCCCTCTGATTCAGCCCCTCTGATTCAGCCCCTCTGATTCAGCCCCTCTGTTTCTCGCCCTGTTTCAGCCCCTCTGTTACAGCCCCTCTGATTCAGCCCCTCTGTTTCAGCGCCTCTGATTCAGCCCCTCTGATTCAGCCCCTCTGTTTCTCGCCCTCTCTTTCAGCCCCTCTGTTTCAGCCCCTCTGTTTCAGCCCCTCTGATTCAGCCCCTCTGTTTCTCGCCCTCTGTCTCAGCCCCTCTGTTTCTCGCCCTCTGTTTCAGCCCCTCTGTTTCTCGCCCATTGTTTCAGCCCCTCTGTTTCAGCCCCTCTGTTTCTCGCCCTCTGTTTCAGCCCCTCTGTTTCTCGCCCTCTGTTTCAGCCCCTCTGATTCAGCCCCTCTGATTCAGCCCCTCTGTTTCTCGCCCTCTGTTTCAGCCCCTCTGTTTCAGCCCCTCTGTTTCAGCCCCTCTGTTTCTCACCCTCTGTTTCAGCCCCTCTGTTTCAGCCCCTCTGTTTCTCACCCTCTGTTTCAGCCCCTCTGATTCAGCCCCTCTGTTTCAGCCCCTCTGTTTCAGCGCCTCTGTTTCTCACCCTCTGATTCAGCCCCTCTGTTTCAGCCCCTCTCTTTCAGCCCCTCTGTTTCAGCCCCTCTGTTTCTCGCCCTTTGTTTCAGCCCCTCTGTTTCTCGCCCTCTGTTTCAGCCCCTCTGTTTCAGCCCGTCTGTTTTACGCACTCTGTTTCTCGCCCTCTGTTTCAGCCCCTGTTTCTCACCCTCTGTTTCAGCCCCTCTGATTCAGCCCCTCTGTTTCTCGCCCTCTGTTTCAGCCCCTCTGTTTCTCGCCCTCTGTTTCAGCCCCTCTGATTGTCGCCCTCTGTTTCAGCCACTGTATTTCTCACCGTCTGTTTGAGCCGCTCTGATTCAGCCCCTCTGTTTCAGCCCCTCTGATTCAGCCCCTCTGATTCAGCCCCTCTGTTTCCCGCCCCTCTGTTTCAGCCCCTCTGTTTCTCGCCCTCTGTTTCAGCCCCGCTGTTTCTCGCCCTCTGTTTCACCCCCGCTGATTCAGCCCCTCTGTTTCAGCCCCTCTGAATCAGCCCCTCTGATTCAGCCCCTCTGTTTCAGCCCCTCTGTTTCAGCCCCTCTGTTTCTCGCCCTCTGTTTCAGCCCCTCTGATTCTCGCCCTCTGTTTCAGCCCCTCTGTTTCTCGCCCTCTGTTTTAGCCCCTCTGATTCAGCCCCTCTGTTTCAGCCCCTCTGATTCAGCCCCTCTGATTCAGCCCCTCTGATTCAGCCCCTCTGTTTCTCGCCCTCTGTTTCAGCCCCTCTGTTTCAGCCCCTCTGTTTCTCACCCTCTGTTTCAGCCCCTCTGATTCAGTCCCTCTGATTCAGCCCCTCTGATTCAGCCCCTCTGTTTCCCGCCCCTCTGTTTCAGCCCCTCTGTTTCTCGGCCTCTGTTTCAGCCCCTCTGTTTCTCGCCCTCTGTTTCAGCCCCTCTGTTTCTCGCCCTCTGTTTCAGCCCCTCTGATTCAGCCCCTCTGTTTCAGCCCCTCTGTTTCTCCCCCTCTGTTCCAGCCCCTCTGTTTCAGCCCCTCTGTTTCAGCCACTCTGTTTCAGCCACTCTCTTTCAGCCCCTCTGTTTCAGCCCCTCTGTTTCTCGCCCTCTGTTTCAGCCACTCTGTTTCTCGCCCTCTGTTTCAGCCACTCTGTTTCAGCCCGTCTGTTTCAGCCACTCTGTTTCTCGCCCTCTGTTTCAGCCCCTGTGTTTCTCACCCTCTGTTTCAGCCCCTCTGATTCAGCCCCTCTGTTTCTCGCCCTCTGTTTCAGCCCCTCTGTTTCTCGCCCTCTGTTTCAGCCCCTCAGTTTCTCGCCCTCTGTTTCAGCCCCTCTGTTTCAGCCCCTCTGTTTCAGCCCCTCTGTTTCTCGCCCTCTGATTCAGCCTCTCTGTTTCTCGCCCTCTGTTTCAGCCCCTCTGTTTCTCACCCTCTGTTTCAGCCCCTCTGTTTCTCGCCCTCTGTTTCAGCCCCTCTGTTTCAGCCCTTCTGTTTCAGCCCCTCTGTTTCAGCCCCTCTGTTTCTCATCCTCTGTTATTCGCCCTCTGTTTCAGCCCCTCTGTTTTTCGCCCTCTGTTTCAGCCCCTCTGTTTCTCACCCTCTGTTTCAGGCTCTCTTTTTCAGCCCCTCTGTTTCTCGCCCTCTATTTCTCGCCCGCTGTTTCAGCCCCGCTGTTTCTCGCCATCTGTTTCAGGCCCTCTGTTTCTCGCCCTCTGTTTCAGCCCCTCTGATTCAGCCCCTCTGTTTCAGCCCCTCTGATTCAGCCCCTCTGATTCAGCCCCTCTGATTCAGCCCCTCTGTTTCTCGCCCTCTGTTTCAGCCACTCTGTTTCAGCCCCTCTTTTTCAGCCCCTCTGTTTCAGCCCCTCTGTTTCTCACCCTCTGTTTCAGCCCCTCTGTTTCAGCCCCTCTGTTTCAGCCCCTCTGTTTCTCGCCCTCTGTTTCAGCCACTCTGTTTCTCGCCCTCTGTTCAGTCCCTTTATTTCTCGCCCTCTGTTTCAGCCCCTCTGTTTCTCGCCCTCTGTTTCAACCCCTCTGTTTCAGCCCCTCTGTTTATCGCCCTCTGTTTCTGCCCCTCTGTTTCTCGCCCTCTGTTTCAGCCCCTCTGTTTCTCGCCCTCTGTTTCAGCCCCGCTGATTCAGCCCCTCTGTTTCAGCCACTCTGAATCAGCCCCTCTGATTCAGCGCCTCTGTTTCAGCCCCTCTGTTTCTCGCCCTCTGTTTCTCGCCCTCTGTTTCAGCCCATCTGATTCTCGCCCTCTGTTTCAGCCCCTCTGATTCTCGCCCTCTGTTTCAGCCCCACTGATTCAGCCCCTCTGTTTCAGCCCCTCTGATTCAGCCCCTCTGATTCAGCCCCTCTGATTCAGCCCCTCTGTTTCTCGCCCTGTTTCAGCCCCTCTGTTACAGCCCCTCTGATTCAGCCCCTCTGTTTCAGCGCCTCTGATTCAGCCCCTCTGATTCAGCCCCTCTGTTTCTCGCCCTCTCTTTCAGCCCCTCTGTTTCAGCCCCTCTGTTTCAGCCCCTCTGATTCAGCCCCTCTGTTTCTCGCCCTCTGTCTCAGCCCCTCTGTTTCTCGCCCTCTGTTTCAGCCCCTCTGTTTCTCGCCCATTGTTTCAGCCCCTCTGTTTCAGCCCCTCTGTTTCAGCCCCTCTGTTTCAGCCCATCTGTTTCTCGCCCTCTGTTTCAGCCCCTCTGTTTCTCCCCCTCTGTTTCAGCCCCTCTGTTTCTCGCCCTCTGTTTCAGCCCCTCTGTTTCTCGCCCTCTGTTTCAGCCCCTCTGTTTCAGCCCCCCTGTTTCTCTCCCTCTGTTTCTGCCCCTCTGTTTCTCGCCCTCTGTTTCAGCCCCGCTGTTTCTCGCCCTCTGTTTCAGCCCCGCTGATTCAGCCCCTCTGTTTCAGCCCCTCTGTTTCAGCCCCTCTGTTTCAGCCCCTCTGTTTCTCGCCCTCTGTTTCAGCCCCTCTGATTGTCGCCCTCTGTTTCAGCCCCTGTATTTCTCGCCGTCTGTTACAGCCGCTGTGATTCAGCACCTCTGTTTCAGCCCCTCTGATTCAGCCCCTCTGATTCAGCCCCTCTTTTTCTCGCCCTCTGTTTCAGCCCCTCTGTTTCAGCCCCTCTGTTTCAGCCCCTCTGTTTCTCACCCTCTGTTTCAGCACCTCTGATTCAGCCCCTCTGATTCAGCCCCTCTGTTTCCCGCCCCTCTGTTTCAGCCCCGCTGTTTCTCGCCCTCTGTTTCAGCCCCGCTGTTTCTCGCCCTCTGTTTCACCCCCGCTGATTCAGCCCCTCTGTTTCAGCCCCTCTGAATCAGCCCCTCTGATTCAGCCCCTCTGTTTCAGCCCCTCTGTTTCAGCCCCTCTGTTTCAGCCCCTCTGTTTCTCGCCCTCTGTTTCAGCCCCTCTGATTCTCGCCGTCTGTTTCTGCCCCTCTGTTTCTCGCCCTCTGTTTCTCGCCCTCTGTTTCAGCCCCTCTGTTTCTCGCCCTCTGTTTCAACCCCTCTGTTTCTCACCCTCTGTTTCAGCCCCTCTGATTCAGCCCCTCTGTTTCTCGCCCTCTGTTTCAGCCCCTCTGTTTCTCGCCCTCTGTTTCAGCCCCTCTGATTCAGCCCCTCTGATTCAGCCCCTCTGTTTCTCGCCCTCTGTTTCAGCCCCTCTGTTTCAGCCCCTCTGTATCAGCCCCTCTGTTTCTCACCCTCTGTTTCAGCCCCTCTGTTTCAGCCCCTCTGTTTCTCACCCTCTGTTTCAGCCCCTCTGATTCAGCCCCTCTGTTTCAGCCCCTCTGTTTCAGCGCCTCTGTTTCTCACCCTCTGATTCAGCCCGTCTGTTTCAGCCCCTCTCTTTCAGCCCCTCTGTTTCAGCCCCTCTGTTTCTCGCCCTCTGTTTCAGCCCCTCTGTTTCAGCCCGTCTGTTTCAGCCCCTCTGTTTCAGCCCCTCTGTTTCTCATCCTCTGTTACTCGCCCTTTGTTTCAGCCCCTCTGTTTTTCGCCCTCTGTTTCAGCCCCTCTGTTTCTCACCCTCTGTTTCAGCCCCTCTGTTTCAGCCCCTCTGTTTCTCACCCTCTGTTTCAGCCCCTCTGATTCAGCCCCTCTGTTTCAGCCCCTCTGTTTCAGCGCCTCTGTTTCTCACCCTCTGATTCAGCCCGTCTGTTTCAGCCCCTCTCTTTCAGCCCCTCTGATTCAGCCCCTCTGTTTCAGCCCCTCTGTTTCAGCCCCTCTGTTTCAGCCCCTCTGTTTCAGCCCCTCTGTTTCTCGCCCTCTGTTTCAGCCCCTCTGATTGTCGCCCTCTGTTTCAGCCCCTGTATTTCTCGCCGTCTGTTACAGCCGCTGTGATTCAGCACCTCTGTTTCAGCCCCTCTGATTCAGCCCCTCTGATTCAGCCCCTCTTTTTCTCGCCCTCTGTTTCAGCCCCTCTGTTTCAGCCCCTCTGTTTCAGCCCCTCTGTTTCTCACCCTCTGTTTCAGCACCTCTGATTCAGCCCCTCTGATTCAGCCCCTCTGTTTCCCGCCCCTCTGTTTCAGCCCCGCTGTTTCTCGCCCTCAGTTTCAGCCCCGCTGTTTCTCGCCCTCTGTTTCACCCCCGCTGATTCAGCCCCTCTGTTTCAGCCCCTCTGAATCAGCCCCTCTGATTCAGCCCCTCTGTTTCAGCCCCTCTGTTTCAGGCCCTCTGTTTCAGCCCCTCTGTTTCTCGCCCTCTGTTTCAGCCCCTCTGATTCTCGCCGTCTGTTTCTGCCCCTCTGTTTCTCGCCCTCTGTTTCTCGCCCTCTGTTTCAGCCCCTCTGTTTCTCGCCCTCTGTTTCAACCCCTCTGTTTCTCACCCTCTGTTTCAGCCCCTCTGATTCAGCCCCTCTGTTTCTCGCCCTCTGTTTCAGCCCCTCTGTTTCTCGCCCTCTGTTTCAGCCCCTCTGATTCAGCCCCTCTGATTCAGCCCCTCTGTTTCTCGCCCTCTGTTTCAGCCCCTCTGTTTCAGCCCCTCTGTATCAGCCCCTCTGTTTCTCACCCTCTGTTTCAGCCCCTCTGTTTCAGCCCCTCTGTTTCTCACCCTCTGTTTCAGCCCCTCTGATTCAGCCCCTCTGTTTCAGCCCCTCTGTTTCAGCGCCTCTGTTTCTCACCCTCTGATTCAGCCCGTCTGTTTCAGCCCCTCTCTTTCAGCCCCTCTGTTTCAGCCCCTCTGTTTCTCGCCCTCTGTTTCAGCCCCTCTGTTTCAGCCCGTCTGTTTCAGCCCCTCTGTTTCAGCCCCTCTGTTTCTCATCCTCTGTTACTCGCCCTTTGTTTCAGCCCCTCTGTTTTTCGCCCTCTGTTTCAGCCCCTCTGTTTCTCACCCTCTGTTTCAGCCCCTCTGTTTCAGCCCCTCTGTTTCTCACCCTCTGTTTCAGCCCCTCTGATTCAGCCCCTCTGTTTCAGCCCCTCTGTTTCAGCGCCTCTGTTTCTCACCCTCTGATTCAGCCCGTCTGTTTCAGCCCCTCTCTTTCAGCCCCTCTGATTCAGCCCCTCTGTTTCTCGCCCTCTGTTTCAGCCCCTCTGTTTCTCGCCCTCTGTTTCAGCCCCTCTGTTTCAGCCCCTCTGATTCAGCCTCTCTGTTTCTCGCCCTCTGTTTCAGCCCCTCTGTTTCTCACCCTCTGTTTCAGCCCCTCTGTTTCTCGCCCTCTGTTTCAGCCCCTCTGTTTCAGCCCGTCTGTTTCAGCCCCTATGTTTCAGCCCCTCTGTTTCTCATCCTCTGTTACTCGCCCTCTGTTTCAGCCCCTCTGTTTTTCGCCCTCTGTTTCAGCCCCTCTGTTTCTCACCCTCTGTTTCAGGCTCTCTGTTTCAGCCCCTCTGTTTCTCGCCCTCTGTTTCAGGCCCTCTGTTT
Source organism: Chiloscyllium punctatum (assembly GCF_047496795.1). Taxonomy (NCBI): domain Eukaryota; kingdom Metazoa; phylum Chordata; class Chondrichthyes; order Orectolobiformes; family Hemiscylliidae; genus Chiloscyllium; species Chiloscyllium punctatum. The sequence continues at coordinate 2,088,351 of NW_027309792.1, read as the reverse complement.
CTCGCCCTCTGTTTCAGCCCCTCTGATTCAGCCCCTCTGTTTCAGCCCCTCTGATTCAGCCCCTCTGTTTCAGCCCCTTTGTTTCAGCCCCTCTGTTTCAGCCCCACTGTTTCTCGCCATCTATTTCTCACCCTCTGTTTCACGCCCTCTGTTTCAGACACTCTGTTTTTCGCCCTCTGTTTCAGCCCCTCTGTTTCTTGCCCTTTGTTTCAGGCTCTCTGTTTCAGCCCGTCTGTTTCAGCACCTCTGTTTCAGCCCCTCTGTTTCTCGCCCACTGTTTCAGCCCCTCTGATTCTCGCCCTCTGTTTCAGCCACTCTGTTTCTCGCCCTCTGTTTCAGCCCCTCTGATTCAGCACCTCTGTTTCAGCCCCTCTGATTCAGCCCCTCTGTTTCAGCCCCTCTGTTTCAGCGCCTCTGTTTCTCGCCCTCTGATTCAGCCCCTCTGCTTCAGCCCCTCTGTTTCTCACCCTCTGTTTCAGCCCCTCTGATTCAGCCCGTCTGATTCAGCCCCTCTGATTCAGCCCCTCTGTTTCCCGCCCCTCTGTTTCAGCCCCTCTGTTTCTCGCCCTCTGTTTCAGCCCCACTGTCTCAGCACCTCTGTTTCAGCCCCTCTGTTTCAGCGCCTCTGTTTCTCGCCCTCTGTTTCAGCCCCTCTGTTTGTCGCCCTCTGTTTCAGCCCCTCTGATTCAGACCCTCTGTTTCAGCCCCTCTGTTTCTCCGCCTCTGTTCCAGCTCCTCTGTTTCAGCCCCTCTGATTCAGCCCGTCTGATTCAGCCCCTCTGATTCAGCCCCTCTGTTTCCCGCCCCTCTGTTTCAGCCCCTCTGTTTCTCGCCCTCTGTTTCAGCCCCTCTGTTTCAGCCCCTCTGTTTCTCGCCCTCTGTTTCAGCCCCTCTGTTTCTCGCCCTCTGTTTCAGCCCCTCTGTTTCAGCCCGTCTGTTTCACGCACTCTGTTTCTCGCCCTCTGTTTCAGCCCCTCTGTTTCTCACCCTCTGTTTCAGCCCCTCTGATTCAGCCCCTCTTTTTCTCGCCCTCTGTTTCAGCCCCTCTGTTTCAGCCCCTCTGTTTCAGCCCCTCTGTTTCTCACCCTCTGTTTCAGCACCTCTGATTCAGCCCCTCGGATTCAGCCCCTCTGTTTCCCGCGCCTCTGTTTCTGCCCCGCTGTTTCTCGCCCTCTGTTTCAGCCCCGCTGTTTCTCGCCCTCTGTTTCACCCCCGCTGATTCAGCCCCTCTGTTTCAGCCCCTCTGAATCAGCCCCTCTGATTCAGACCCTCTGTTTCAGCCCCTCTGTTTCAGCCCCTCTGTTTCAGCCCCTCTGTTTCTCGCCCTCTGTTTCAGCCCCTCTGATTCTCGCCGTCTGTTTCTGCCCCTCTGTTTCTCGCCCTCTGTTTCTCGCCCTCTGTTTCAGCCCCTCTGTTTCTCGCCCTCTGTTTCAGCCCCTCTGTTTCTCACCCTCTGTTTCAGCCCCTCTGATTCAGCCCCTCTGTTTCTCGCCCTCTGTTTCAGCCCCTCTGTTTCTCGCCCTCTGTTTCAGCCCCTCTGATTCAGTCCCTCTGATTCAGCCCCTCTGTTTCTCGCCCTCTGTTTCAGCCCCTCTGTTTCAGCCCCTCTGTTTCAGCCCCTCTGTTTCTCACCCTCTGTTTCAGCCCCTCTGTTTCAGCCCCTCTGTTTCTCACCCTCTGTTTCAGCCCCTCTGATTCAGCCCCTGTGTTTCAGCCCCTCTGTTTCAGCGCCTCTGTTTCTCGCCCTCTGATTCAGCCCCTCTGTTTCAGCCCCTCTCTTTCAGCCCCTCTGTTTCAGCCCCTCTGTTTCTCGCCCTTTGTTTCAGCCCCTCTGTTTCTCGCCCTCTGTTTCAGCCCCTCTGTTTCAGCCCGTCTGTTTCAGCCACTCTGTTTCTCGCCCTCTGTTTCAGCCCCTATGTTTCTCACCCTCTGTTTCAGCCCCTCTGATTCAGCCCCTCTGTTTCTCGCCCTCTGTTTCAGCCCCTCTGTTTCTCGCCCTCTGTTTCAGCCCCTCTGTTTCAGCCCCTCTGATTCAGCCTCTCTGTTTCTCGCCCTCTGTTTCAGCCCCTCTGTTTCTCACCCTCTGTATCAGCCCCTCTGTTTCTCGCCCTCTGTTTCAGCCCCTCTGTTTCAGCCCGTCTGTTTCAGCCCCTCTGTTTCAGCCCCTCTGTTTCTCATCCTCTGTTACTCGCCCTCTGATTCAGCCCCTCTGTTTTTCGCCCTCTGTTTCAGCCCCTCTGTTTCTCACCCTCTGTTTCAGGCTCTCTGTTTCAGCCCCTCTGTTTCTCGCCCTCTGTTTCTCGCCCGCTGTTTCAGCCCCTCTGTTTCTCGCCCTCTGTTTCAGGCCCTCTGTTTCTCGCCCTCTGTTTCAGCCCCTCTGATTCAGCCCCTCTGTTTCAGCCCCTCTGATTCAGCCCCTCTGTTTCAGCCCGTCTGTTTCAGCCCCTCTGTTTCAGCCCCTCTGTTTCTCGCCATCTATTTCTCACCCTCTGTTTCAGGCCCTCTGTTTCAGACACTCTGTTTTTCGCCCTCTGTTTCAGCCCCTCTGTTTCTTGCCCTCTGTTTCAGGCTCTCTGTTTCAGCCCGTCTGTTTCAGCCCCTCTGTTTCAGCCCCTCTGTTTCTCACCCACTGTTTCAGCCCCTCTGATTCTCGCCCTCTGTTTCAGCCACTCTGTTTCTCGCCCTCTGTTTCAGCCCCTCTGATTCAGCACCTCTGTTTCAGCCCCGCTGATTCAGCCCCTCTGATTCAGCCCCTCTGATTCAGCCCCTCTGTTTCTCGCCCTCTGTTTCAGCCCCTCTGTTTCTCACCCTCTGTTTCAGCCCCTCTGATTCAGCCCGTCTGATTCAGCTCCTCTGATTCAGCCCCTCTGTTTCCCGCCCCTCTGTTTCAGCCCCTCTGTTTCTCGCCCTCTGTTTCAGCCCCACTGTTTCAGCACCTCTGTTTCAGCCCCTCTGTTTCAGCGCCTCTGTTTCTCGCCCTCTGTTTCAGCCCCTCTGTTTGTCGCCCTCTGTTTCAGCCCCTCTGATTCAGCCCCTCTGTTTCAGCCCCTCTGTTTCTCCGCCTCTGTTCCAGCTCCTCTGTTTCAGCCCCTCTGTTTCAGCCACTCTGTTTCAGCCCCTCTGTTTCTCGCCCTCTGTTTCAGCCCCTCTGTTTCAGCCCGTCTGTTTCACGCACTCTGTTTCTCGCCCTCTGTTTCAGCCCCTCTGTTTCTCACCCTCTGTTTCAGCCCCTCTGATTCAGCCCCTCTGTTTCTCGCCCTCTGTTTCAGCCCATCTGTTTCTCGCCCTCTGTTTCAGCCCCTCTGTTTCTCGCCCTCTGTTTCAGCCCCTCTGTTTCAGCCCCTCTGATTCAGCCTCTCTGTTTCTCGCCCTCTGTTTCAGCCCCTCTGTTTCTCACCCTCTGTTTCAGCCCCTCTGTTTCTCGCCCTCTGTTTCAGCCCCTCTGTTTCAGCCCGTCTGTTTCAGCCCCTCTGTTTCAGCCCCTCTGTTTTTCGCCCTCTGTTTCAGCCCCTCTGTTTCTCACCCTCTGTTTCAGGCTCTTTGTTTCAGCCCCTCTGTTTCTCGCCCTCTGTTTCTCGCCCGCTGTTTCAGCCCCTCTGTTTCTCGCCCTCTGTTTCAGGCCCTCTGTTTCTCGCCCTCTGTTTCAGCCCCTCTGATTCAGCCCCTCTGTTTCAGCCCCTCTGATTCAGCCCCTCTGTTTCAGCCCCTTTGTTTCAGCCCCTCTGTTTCAGCCCCTCTGTTTCTCGCCATCTATTTCTCACCCTCTGTTTCACGCCCTCTGTTTCAGCCCCTCTGTTTCTTGCCCTCTGTTTCAGGCTCTCTGTTTCAGCCCGTCTGTTTCAGCCCCTCTGTTTCAGCCCATCTGTTTCTCGCCCACTGTTTCAGCCCCTCTGATTCTCGCCCTCTGTTTCAGCCCCTCTGATTCTCGCCCTCTGTTTCAGCCCCTCTGATTCAGCCCCTCTGTTTCAGCCCCGCTGATTCAGCCCCTCTGATTCAGCCCCTCTGATTCAGCCCCTCTGTTTCTCGCCCTCTGTTTCAGCCCCTCTGTTTCAGCCCCTCTGTTTCAGCCCCTCTGTTTCTCACCCTCTGTTTCAGCCCGTCTGATTCAGCCCGTCTGATTCAGCCCCTCTGATTCAGCCCCTCTGTTTCCCGCCCCTCTGTTTCAGCCCCTCTGTTTCTCGCCCTCTGTTTCAGCCCCACTGTTTCAGCCCCTCTGTTTCAGCCCCTCTGTTTCAGCGCCTCTGTTTCTCGCCGTCTGTTTCAGCCCCTCTGTTTCTCGCCCTCTGTTTCAGCCCCTCTGATTCAGCCCCTCTGTTTCAGCCCCTCTGTTTCTCCGCCTCTGTTCCAGCCCCTCTGTTTCAGCCCCTGTGTTTCAGCCACTCTGTTTCAGCCCCTCTGTTTCAGCCCCTCTGTTTCTCGCCCTCTGTTTCAGCCCCTCTGTTTCTCGCCCTCTGTTTCAGCCCCTCTGTTTCAGCCACTCTGTTTCAGCCACTCTGTTTCTCGCCCTCTGTTTCAGCCCCTCTGTTTCTCACCCTCTGTTTCGGCACCTCTGATTCAGCCCCTCTGTTTCTTGCCCTCTGTTTCAGGCTCTCTGTTTCAGACCGTCTGTTTCAGCCCCTCTGTTTCAGCCCTTCTGTTTCTCGCCCACTGTTTCAGCCCCTCTGATTCTCGCCCTCTGTTTCAGCCCCTATGTTTCTCGCCCTCTGTTTCAGCCCCTCTGATTCAGCCCCTCTGTTTCAGCCCCTCTGATTCAGCCCCTCTGATTCAGCCCCTCTGATTCAGCCCCTCTGTTTCTCGCCCTCTGTTTCAGCCCCTCTGTTTCAGCCCCTCTGTTTCTCACCCTCTGTTCCAGCCCCTCTGATTCAGCCCCTCTGATTCAGCCCCTCTGATTCAGCCCCTCTGTTTCTCGCCCCTCTGTTTCAGCCCCTCTGTTTCAGCGCCTCTGTTTCTCGCCCTCTGTTTCAGCCCCTCTGTTTCTCGCCCTCTGTTTCAGCCCCTCTGATTCAGCCCCTCTGTTTCAGCTCCTCTGTTTATCTGCCTCTGTTCCAGCCCGTCTGTTTCAGCCCCTCTGTTTCAGCCCCTCTGTTTCAGCCACTCTGTTTCTCGCCCTCTGTTTCAGCCCCTCTGTTTCTCGCCCTCTGTTTCAGCCCCTCTGATTCAGCCCCACTGTTTCAGCCCCTCTGATTCAGCCCCTCTGTTTCAGCCCCTCTGTTTCAGCCCCTCTGTTTCAGCCCCTCTGTTTCTCGCCCTCTGTTTCTCGCCCGCTGTTTCAGCCCCTTTGTTTCTCACCCTCTGTTTCAGCCCCACTGTTTCAGCCCCTCTGATTCAGCCCCTCTGATTCAGCCTCTGTTTCTCGCCCTCTGTTTCAGCCCCTCTGTTTCTCACCCTCTGTTTCAGCCCCACTGTTTCTCGCCCTCTGTTTCAGCCACTCTGTTTCAGCCCGTCTCTTTCAGCCCCTCTGTTTCAGCCCCTCTGTTTCTCATCCTCTGTTTCTCGCCCTCTGTTTCACCCCCGCTGATTCAGCCCCTCTGTTTCAGCCCTTCTGAATCAGCCCCTCTGATTCAGCCCCTCTGTTTCAGCCCCTCTGTTTCAGCCCCTCTGTTTCTCGCCCTCTGTTTTAGCCCCTCTGATTCAGCCCCTCTGTTTCAGCCCCTCTGATTCAGCCCCTCTGATTCAGCCCCTCTGATTCAGCCCCTCTGTTTCTCGCCCTCTGGTTCAGCCCCTCTGTTTCAGCCCCTCTGTTTCAGCCCCTCTGTTTCTCACCCTCTGTTTCAGCCCCTCTGATTCAGCCCCTCTGTTTCCCGCCCCTCTGTTTCAGCCCCTCTGTTTCTCGCCCTCTGTTTCAGCCCCTCTCTTTCTCGCCCTCTGTTTCAGCCCCTCTGATTCAGCCCCTCTGTTTCAGCCCCTCTGTTTCTCCCCCTCTGTTCCAGCCCCTCTGTTTCAGCCCCTCTGTTTCAGCCACTCTGTTTCAGCCCCTCTCTTTCAGCCCCTCTGTTTCAGCCCCTCTGTTTCTCGCCCACTGTTTCAGCCCCTCTGTTTCTCGCCCTCTGTTTCAGCCCCTCTGTTTCAGCCCGTCTGTTTCACGCACTCTGTTTCTCACCCTCTGTTTCAGCCCCTCTGATTCAGCCCCTCTGTTTCTCGCCCTCTGTTTCAGCCCCTCTGTTTCTCGCCCTCTGTTTCAGCCCCTCAGTTTCTCGCCCTCTGTTTCAGCCCCTCTGTTTCAGCCCCTCTGATTCAGCCTCTCTGTTTCTCGCCCTCTGTTTCAGCCCCTCTGTTTCTCGCCCTCTGTTTCAGCCCCTCTGTTTCTCGCCCTCTGTTTCAGCCCCTCTGTTTCAGCCCGTCTGTTTCAGCCCCTCTGTTTCAGCCCCTCTGTTTCTCATCCTCTGTTACTCGCCCTTTGTTTCAGCCCCTCTGTTTTTCGCCCTCTGTTTCAGCCCCTCTGTTTCTCACCCTCTGTTTCAGGCTCTCTTTTTCAGCCCCTTTGTTTCTCGCCCTCTATTTCTCGCCCGCTGTTTCAGCCCCTCTGTTTCTCGCCATCTGTTTCAGGCCCTCTGTTTCTCGCCCTCTGTTTCAGCCCCTCTGATTCAGCCCCTCTGTTTCAGCCCCTCTGATTCAGCCCCTCTGTTTCAGCCCCTCTGTTTCAGCCCCTCTGTTTCAGCCCCTCTGTTTCTCGCCCTCTATTTCTCACCCTCTGTTTCACGCCCTCTGTTTCAGACCCTCTGTTTTTCGCCCTCTGTTTCAGCCCCTCTGTTTCTTGCCCTCTGTTTCAGGCTCTCTGTTTCAGCCCGTCTGTTTCAGCCCCTCTGTTTCAGCCCCTCTGTTTCTCGCCCACTGTTTCAGCCCCTCTGATTCTCGCTTTCTGTTTCAGCCCCTCTGTTTCTCGCCGTCTGTTTCAGCCCCTCTGATTCAGCCCCTCTGTTTCAGCCCCTCTGGTTCAGCCCCTCTGATTCAGCCCCTCTGTTTCTCGCCCTCTGTTTCAGCCCCTCTGTTTCAGCCACTCTGTTTCAGCCCCTCTGTTTCTCACCCTCTGTTTCAGCCCCTGTGATTCAGCCCCTCTGATTCAGCCCCTCTGATTCAGCCCCTCTGTTTCCCACCCCTCTGTTTCAGCCCCTCTGTTTCTCGCCCTCTGTTTCAGCCCCTCTGTTTCTCGCCCTCTGTTTCAGCCCCACTGTTTCAGCCCCTCTGTTTCAGCCCGTCTGTTTCAGCGCCTCTGTTTCTCGCCCTCTGTTTCAGCCCCTCTGTTTCTCGCCCTCTGTTTCAGCCCCTCTGATTCAGCCCCTCTGTTTCAGCCACTCTATTTCTCCGCCTCTGTTCCAGCCCCTCTGTTTCAGCCCCTCTGTTTCAGCCACTCTGTTTCAGCCCCTCTGTTTCAGCCCCTCTGTTTCAGCCCCTCTGTTTCTCGCCCTCTGTTTCAGCCCCTCTGTTTCTCGCCCTCTGTTTCAGCCCCTCTGATTCAGCCCGTCTGTTTCAGCCACTCTGTTTCTCGCCCTCTGTTTCAGCCCCTCTGTTTCTCACCCTCTGTTTCGGCCCCTCTGATTCAGCCCCTTTGTTTCTCGCCCTCTGTTTCAGCCCCTCTGTTTCTCGCCCTCTGTTTCAGCTCCTCTGTTTCAGCCCCTCTGTTTCTCACCCTCTGTTTTGGCCCCTCTGATTCAGCCCCTCTGTTTCTCGCCCTCTGTTTCAGCCCCTCTGTTTCTCGCCCTCTGTTTCAGCCCCTCTGTTTCAGCCCCTCTGATTCAGCCTTTCTGTTTCAGCCCCTCTGTTTCAGCCCCTCTGTTTCAGCCCCTCTGTTTCTCGCCCCCTATTTCTCACCCTCTGTTTCACGCCCTCTGTTTCAGACCCTCTGTTTTTCGCCCTCTGTTTCAGCCCCTCTGTTTCTTGCCCTCTGTTTCAGGCTCTCTGTTTCAGCCCGTCTGTTTCAGCCCCTCTGTTTCAGCCCCTCTGTTTCTCGCCCACTGTTTCAGCCCCTCTGATTCTCGCCCTCTGTTTCAGCCCCTCTGTTTCTCGCCCTCTGTTTCAGCCCCTCTGATTCAGCCCCTCTGTTTCAGCCCCTCTGATTCAGCCCCTCTGATTCAGCCCCTCTGATTCAGCCCATCTGTTTCTCGCCCTCTGTTTCAGCCCCTCTGTTTCAGCCCCTCTGTTTCTCACCCTCTGTTTCAGCCCCTCTGATTCAGCCCCTCTGATTCAGCCCCTCTGATTCAGCCCCTCTGTTTCCCACCCCTCTGTTTCAGCCCCTCTGTTTCTCGCCCTCTGTTTCAGCCCCTCTGTTTCTTGCCCTCTGTTTCAGGCTCTCTGTTTCAGCCCGTCTGTTTCAGCCCCTCTGTTTCAGCCCCTCTGTTTCTCGCCCACTGTTTCCGCCCCTCTGATTCTCGCCCTCTGTTTCAGCCCCTCTGTTTCTCGCCCTCTGTTTTGGCCCCGCTGATTCAGCCCCTCTGATTCAGCCCCTCTGATTCAGCCCCTCTGTTTCTCGCCCTCTGTTTCAGCCCCTCTGTTTCAGCCCCTCTGTTTCAGCCCCTCTGTTTCTCACCCTCTGTTTCAGCCCGTCTGATTCAGCCCGTCTGATTCAGCCCCTCTGATTCAGCCCCTCTGTTTCCCGCCCCTCTGTTTCAGCCCCTCTGTTTCTCGCCCTCTGTTTCAGCCCCACTGTTTCAGCCCCTCTGTTTCAGCCCCTCTGATTCAGCGCCTCTGTTTCTCGCCGTCTGTTTCAGCCCCTCTGTTTCTCGCCCTCTGTTTCAGCCCCTCTGATTCAGCCCCTCTGTTTCAGCCCCTCTGTTTCTCCGCCTCTGTTCCAGCCCCTCTGTTTCAGCCCCTCTGTTTCAGCCACTCTGTTTCAGCCCCTCTGTTTCAGCCCCTCTGTTTCTCGCCATCTGTTTCAGCCCCTCTGTTTCTCGCCCTCAGTTTCAGCCCCTCTGTTTCAGCCACTCTGTTTCAGCCACTCTGTTTCTCGCCCTCTGTTTCAGCCCCTCTGTTTCTCACCCTCTGTTTCGGCCCCTCTTATTCAGCCCCTCTGTTTCTCGCCCTATGTTTCAGCCTCTCTGTTTCTCGCCCTCTGTTTCAGCCCCTCTGTTTCAGCCCCTCTGTTTCAGCCCCTCTGTTTCTCGCCCTCTGTTTCAGGCCCTCTGTTTCTCGCCCTCTGTTTCAGCCCCTCTGATTCAGCCCCTCTGTTTCAGCCCCTCTGATTCAGCCCCTCTGTTTCAGCCCCTCTGTTTCAGCCCCTCTGTTTCAGCCCCTCTGTTTCTCGCCCTCTGTTTCTCGCCCGCTGTTTCAGCCCCTTTGTTTCTCGCCCTCTGTTTCAGCCCCTCTGATTCAGCCCCTCTGTTTCAGCCCCTCTGATTCAGCCCCTCTGTTTCAGCCCCACTGTTTCAGCCCCTCTGATTCAGCCCCTCTGATTCAGCCTCTCTGTTTCTCGCGCTCTGTTTCAGCCCCTCTGTTTCTCACCATCTGTTTCAGCCCCTCTGTTTCTCGCCCTCTGTTTCAGCCCCTTTGATTCAGCCCGTCTGTTTCAGCCCCTCTGTTTCAGCCCCTCTGTTTCTCATCCTCTGTTTCTCGCCCTTTGTTTCAGCCCCTCTGTTTCTCGCCCTCTGTTTCAGCCCCTCTGTTTCAGCCCGTCTGTTTCACGCACTCTTTTTTTCGCCCTCTGTTTCAGCCCCTCTGTTTCTCGCCCGCTGTTTCAGCCCCTTTGTTTCTCGCCCTCTGTTTCAGCCCCTCTGTTTCTCGCCCTCTGTTTCAGGCCCTCTGTTTCTCGCCCTCTGTTTCAGCCCCTCTGATTCAGCCCCTCTGTTTCAGCCCCTCTGATTCAGCCCCTCTGTTTCAGCCCCTCTGTTTCAGCCCGTCTGTTTCAGCCCCTCTGTTTCAGCCCCACTGTTTCTCGCCCACTGTTTCCGTCCCTCCGATTCTCGCCCTCTGTTTCAGCCCCTCTGTTTCTACCCTCTGTTTCAGCCCCTCTGATTCAGCCCCTCTGTTTCAGCCCCTCTGATTCAGCCCCTCTGATTCAGCCCCTCTGATTCAGCCCCTCTGTTTCTCGCCCACTGTTTCAGCCCCTCTGTTTCAGCCCCTCTGTTTCTCGCCGTCTGTTTCAGCCCCTCTGATTCAGCCCCTCTGATTCAGCGCCTCTGTTTCCCACCCCTCTGTTTCAGCCCCTCTGTTTAATCGCCCTCAGTTTCAGCCCCTCTGTTTCTCGCCCTCTGTTTCAGCCCCACTGTTTCAGCCCCTCTGTTTCAGAACCTCTGTTTCTCGGCCTCTGTTTCAGCCCCTCTGTTTCAGCCCCTCTGAATCTCGCTCTCTGTTTCTGCCCCTCGGTTTCTCGCCCTCTGTTTCAGCCCCGCTGTTTCTCGCCCTCTGTTTCAGCCCCGCTGATTCAGCCCTCTGTTTCAGCCCCTCTGTACCAGCCCCTCTGATTCAGCCCCTCTGTTTCAGCCCCTCTGTTTCAGCCCCTCTGTTTCAGCCACTCTGTTTCTCGCCCTCTGTTTCAGCCCCTCTGATTGTCGCCCTCTGTTTCAGACACTGTATTTCTCACCGTCTGTTTGAGCCGCTCTGATTCAGCCCCTCTGTTTCAGCCCCTCTGATTCAGCCCCTCTGATTCAGCCCCTCTGTTTCCCGCCCCTCTGTTTCAGCCCCTCTGTTTCTCGCCCTCTGTTTCAGCCCCGCTGTTTCTCGCCCTCTGTTTCACCCCCGCTGATTCAGCCCCTCTGTTTCAGCCCCTCTGAATCAGCCCCTCTGATTCAGCCCCTCTGTTTCAGCCCCTCTGTTTCAGCCCCTCTGTTTCTCGCCCTCTGTTTCAGCCCCTCTGATTCTCGCCCTCTGTTTCAGCCCCTCTGTTTCTCGCCCTCTGTTTTAGCCCCTCTGATTCAGCCCCTCTGTTTCAGCCCCTCTGATTCAGCCCCTCTGATTCAGCCCCTCTGATTCAGCCCCTCTGTTTCTCGCCCTCTGTTTCAGCCCCTCTGTTTCAGCCCCTCTGTTTCTCACCCTCTGTTTCAGCCCCTCTGATTCAGTCCCTCTGATTCAGCCCCTCTGATTCAGCCCCTCTGTTTCCCGCCCCTCTGTTTCAGCCCCTCTGTTTCTCGGCCTCTGTTTCAGCCCCTCTGTTTCTCGCCCTCTGTTTCAGCCCCTCTGTTTCAGCCCCTCTGTTTCAGCGCCTCTGTTTCTCGCCCTCTGTTTCAGCCCCTCTGTTTCTCGCCCTCTGTTTCAGCCCCTCTGATTCAGCCCCTCTGTTTCAGCCCCTCTGTTTCTCCCCCTCTGTTCCAGCCCCTCTGTTTCAGCCCCTCTGTTTCAGCCACTCTGTTTCAGCCACTCTCTTTCAGCCCCTCTGTTTCAGCCCCTCTGTTTCTCGCCCTCTGTTTCAGCCCCTCTGTTTCTCGCCCTCTGTTTCAGCCCCTCTGTTTCAGCCCGTCTGTTTCAGCCACTCTGTTTCTCGCCCTCTGTTTCAGCCCCTGTGTTTCTCACCCTCTGTTTCAGCCCCTCTGATTCAGCCCCTCTGTTTCTCGCCCTCTGTTTCAGCCCCTCTGTTTCTCGCCCTCTGTTTCAGCCCCTCAGTTTCTCGCCCTCTGTTTCAGCCCCTCTGTTTCAGCCCCTCTGATTCAGCCTCTCTGTTTCTCGCCCTCTGTTTCAGCCCCTCTGTTTCTCACCCTCTGTTTCAGCCCCTCTGTTTCTCGCCCTCTGTTTCAGCCCCTCTGTTTCAGCCCTTCTGTTTCAGCCCCTCTGTTTCAGCCCCTCTGTTTCTCATCCTCTGTTACTCGCCCTCTGTTTCAGCCCCTCTGTTTTTCGCCCTCTGTTTCAGCCCCTCTGTTTCTCACCCTCAGTTTCAGGCTCTCTTTTTCAGCCCCTCTGTTTCTCGCCCTCTATTTCTCGCCCGCTGTTTAAGCCCCTCTGTTTCTCGCCATCTGTTTCAGGCCCTCTGTTTCTCGCCCTCTGTTTCAGCCCCTCTGATTCAGCCCCTCTGTTTCAGCCCCTCTGATTCAGCCCCTCTGTTTCAGCCCCTCTGTTTCAGCCCCTCTGTTTCAGCCCCTCTGTTTCTCGCCCTCTATTTCTCACCCTCTGTTTCACGCCCTCTGTTTCAGACCCTCTGTTGTTCGCCCTCTGTTTCAGCCCCTCTGTTTCTTGCCCTCTGTTTCAGGCTCTCTGTTTCAGCCCGTCTGTTTCAGCCCCTCTGTTTCAGCCCCTCTCTTTCTCGCCCACTGTTTCAGCCCCTCTGATTCTCGCTCTCTGTTTCAGCCCCTCTGTTTCTCGCCGTCTGTTTCAGCCCCTCTGATTCAGCCCCTCTGTTTCAGCCCCTCTGATTCAGCCCCTCTGATTCAGCCCCTCTGATTCAGCCCCTCTGTTTCTCGCCCTCTGTTTCAGCCCCTCTGTTTCAGCCACTCTGTTTCAGCCCCTCTGTTTCTCACCCTCTGTTTCCGCCCCTCTGATTCAGCCCCTCTGATTCAGCCCCTCTGATTCAGCCCCTCTGTTTCCCACCCCTCTGTTTCAGCCCCTCTGTTTCTCGCCCTCTGTTTCAGCCCCTCTGTTTCTCGCCCTCTGTTTCAGCCCCACTGTTTCAGCCCCTCTGTTTCAGCCCCTCTGTTTCAGCGCCTCTGTTTCTCGCCCTCTGTTTCAGCCCCTCTGTTTCAGCCCCTCTGATTCAGCCACTCTGTTTCAGCCACTCTATTTCTCCGCCTCTGTTCCAGCCCCTCTGTTTCAGCCCCTCTGTTTCAGCCACTCTGTTTCAGCACCTCTGTTTCAGCCGCTCTGTTTCAGCCCCGCTGTTTCTCGACCTCTGTTTCAGCCCCTCTGTTTCTCGCCCTCTGTTTCAGCCCCTGTTTCAGCCCGTCTGTTTCAGCCACTCTGTTTCTCGCCCTCTGTTTCAGCCCCTCTGTTTCAGCCCCTCTGTTTCTCGCCCTCTGTTTCAGCCCCTCTGTTTCAGCCCCTCTGATTCAGCCCCTCTGTTTCAGCCCCTGTGTTTCAGCCCCTCTGTTTCAGCCGCTCTGTTTCAGCCCCTCTGTTTCAGCCCCTCTGTTTCTCGCCCTCTATTTCTCACCCTCTGTTTCACGCCCTCTGTTTCAGACCCTCTGTTTTTCGCCCTCTGTTTCAGCCCCCCTGTTTCTTGCCCTCTGTTTCAGGCTCTCTGTTTCAGCCCGTCTGTTTCAGCCCCTCTGTTTCTCACCCTCTGTTTTGGCCCCTCTGATTCAGCCCCTCTGTTTCTTGCCCTCTGTTTCAGCTCCTCTGTTTCTCGCCCTCTGTTTCAGCCCCTCTGTTTCAGCCCCTCTGATTCAGCCCCTCTGTTTCAGCCCCTCTGTTTCAGCCCCTCTGCTTCTCGCCCTCTATTTCTCACCCTCTGTATCATGCCCTCTGTATCAGACCCTCTGTTTTTCGCCCTCTGTTTCAGCCCCTCTGTTTCTTGCCCTCTGTTTCAGGCTCTCTGTTTCAGACCGTCTGTTTCAGCCCCTCTGTTTCAGCCCCTCTGTTTCTCGCCCTCTGTTTCAGCCCCTCTGATTCTCGCGCTCTGTTTCAGCCCCTCTGTTTCTCGCCCTCTGTTTCAGCCCCTCTGATTCAGCCCCTCTGTTTCAGCCCCTCTGATTCAGCCCCTCTGATTCAGCCCCTCTGATTCAGCCCCTCTGTTTCTCGCCCTCTGTTTCAGCCCCTCTGTTTCAGCCCCTCTGTTTCTCACCCTCTGTTCCAGCCCCTCTGATTCAGCCCCTCTGATTCAGCCCCTCTGATTCAGCCCCTCTGTTTCCCGCCCCTCTGTTTCAGCCTCTCTGTTTCAACGCCTCTGTTTCTCGCCCTCTGTTTCAGCCCCTCTGTTTCTCGCCCTCTGTTTCAGCCCCTCTGATTCAGCCCCTCTGTTTCAGCTCCTCTGTTTATCTGCCTCTGTTCCAGCCCGTCTGTTTCAGCCCCTCTGTTTCAGCCCCTCTGTTTCAGCCCCTCTGTTTCAGCCACTCTGTTTCTCGCCCTGTGTTTCAGCCCCTCTGTTTCTCGCCCTCTGTTTCAGCCCCTCTAATTCAGCCCCACTGTTTCAGCCCCTCTGATTCAGCCCCTCTGTTTCAGCCCCTCTGTTTCAGCCCCTCTGTTTCAGCCCCTCTGTTTCTCGCCCTCTGTTTCTCGCCCGCTGTTTCAGCCCCTTTGTTTCTCACCCTCTGTTTCAGCCCCACTGTTTCAGCCCCTCTGATTCAGCCCCTCTGATTCAGCCTCTCTGTTTCTCGCCCTCTGTTTCAGCCCCTCTGTTTCTCACCCTCTGTTTCAGCCCCACTGTTTCTCGCCCTCTGTTTCAGCCCCTCTGTTTCAGCCCATCTCTTTCAGCCCCTCTGTTTCAGCCCCTCTGTTTCTCATCCTCTGTTACTCGCCCTCTGTTTCAGCCCCTCTGTTTCTCGCCCTCTGTTTCACCCCCGCTGATTCAGCTCATCTGTTTCAGCCCCTCTGAATCAGCCCCTCTGATTCAGCCCCTCTGTTTCAGCCCCTCTGTTTCAGCCCCTCTGTTTCTCGCCCTCTGTTTTAGCCCCTCTGATTCAGCCCCTCTGTTTCAGCCCCTCTGATTCAGCCCCTCTGATTCAGCCCCTCTGATTCAGCCCCTCTGTTTCTCGCCCTCTGATTCAGCCCCTCTGATTCAGCCTCTCTGTTTCTAGCCCTCTGGTTCAGCCCCTCTGTTTCAGCCCCTCTGTTTCAGCCCCTCTGTTTCTCACCCTCTGTTTCAGCCCCTCTGATTCAGCACCTCTGATTCAGCCCCTCTGTTTCCCGCCCCTCTGTTTCAGCCCCTCTCTTTCTCGCCCTCTGTTTCAGCCCCTCTGATTCAGCCCCTCTGTTTCAGCCCCTCTGTTTCTCCCCCTCTGTTCCAGCCCCACTGTTTCAGCCCCTCTGTTTCAGCCACTCTGTTTCAGCCCCTCTGTTTCTCGCCCTCTGTTTCAGCAACTCTGTTTCTCGCCCTCTGTTTCAGCCCCTCTGTTTCTCGCCCTCTGTTTCAGCCCCTCTGTTTCAGCCCGTCTGTTTCACGCACTCTGTTTCTCACCCTCTGTTTCAGCCCCTCTGATTCAGCCCCTCTGTTTCTCGCCCTCTGTTTCAGCCCCTCTGTTTCTCGCCCTCTGTTTCAGCCCCTCAGTTTCTCGCCCTCTGTTTCAGCCCCTCTGTTTCAGCCCCTCTGATTTAGCCTCTCTGTTTCTCGCCCTCTGTTTCAGCCCCTCAGTTTCTCGCCCTCTGTTTCAGCCCCTCTGTTTCTCGCCCTCTGTTTCTGCCCCTCTGTTTCAGCCCGTCTGTTTCAGCCCCTCTGTTTCAGCACCTCTGTTTCTCATCCTCTGTTACTCGCCCTTTGTTTCAGCCCCTCTGTTTTTCGCCCTCTGTTTCAGCCCCTCTGTTTCTCACCCTCTGTTTCAGGCTCTCTTTTTCAGCCCCTTTGTTTCTCGCCCTCTATTTCTCGCCCGCTGTTTCAGCCCCTCTGTTTCTCGCCATCTGTTTCAGGCCCTCTGTTTCTCGCCCTCTGTTTCAGCCCCTCTGATTCAGCCCCTCTGTTTCAGCCCCTCTGATTCAGCCCCTCAGTTTCAGCCCCTCTGTTTCAGCCCCTCTGTTTCAGCCCCTCTGTTTCTCGCCCTCTATTTCTCACCCTCTGTTTCACGCCCTCTGTTTCAGACCCTCTGTTTTTCGCCCTCTGTTTCAGCCCCTCTGTTTCTTGCCCTCTGTTTCAGGCTCTCTGTTTCAGCCCGTCTGTTTCAGCCCCTCTGTTTCAGCCCCTCTGTTTCTCGCCCACTGTTTCAGCCCCTCTGATTCTCGCTTTCTGTTTCAGCCCCTCTGTTTCTCGCCGTCTGTTTCAGCCCCTCTGATTCAGCCCCTCTGTTTCAGCCCCTCTGGTTCAGCCCCTCTGATTCAGCCCCTCTGTTTCTCGCCCTCTGTTTCAGCCCCTCTGTTTCAGCCACTCTGTTTCAGCCCCTCTGTTTCTCACCCTCTGTTTCAGCCCCTCTGATTCAGCCCCTCTGATTCAGCCCCTCTGATTCAGCCCCTCTGTTTCCCACCCCTCTGTTTCAGCCCCTCTGTTTCTCGCCCTCTGTTTCAGCCCCTCTGTTTCTCGCCCTCTGTTTCAGCCCCTCTGTTTCAGCCCCTCTGTTTCAGCGCCTCTGTTTCTCGCCCTCTGTTTCAGCCCCTCTGTTTCTCGCCCTCTGTTTCAGCCCCTCTGATTCAGCCCCTCTGTTTCAGCCACTCTATTTCTCCGCCTCTGTTCCAGCCCCTCTGTTTCAGCCCCTCTGTTTCAGCCACTCTGTTTCAGCCCCTCTGTTTCTCGCCCTCTGTTTCAGCCCCTCTGTTTCTCGCCCTCTGTTTCAGCCCCTCTGATTCAGCCCGTCTGTTTCAGCCCCTCTGTTTCTCACCCTCTGTTTCGGACCCTCTGATTCAGCCCCTTTGTTTCTCGCCCTCTGTTTCAGCCCCTCTGTTTCTCGCCCTCTGTTTCAGCCCCTCTGTTTCAGCCCCTCTGTTTCTCACCCTCTGTTTTGGCCCCTCTGATACAGCCCCTCTGTTTCTCGCCCTCTGTTTCAGCCCCTCTGTTTCTCGCCCTCTGTTTCAGCCCCTCTGTTTCAGCCCCTCTGATTCAGCCCCTCTGTTTCAGCCCCTCTGTTTCAGCCCCTCTGTTTCTCGCCCCCTATTTCTCACCCTCTGTTTCACGCCCTCTGTTTCAGACCCTCTGTTTTTCGCCCTCTGTTTCAGCCCCTCTGTTTCTTGCCCTCTGTTTCAGGCTCTCTGTTTCAGCCCGTCTGTTTCAGCCCCTCTGTTTCAGCCCCTCTGTTTCTCGCCCACTGTTTCAGCCCCTCTGATTCTCGCCCTCTGTTTCAGCCCCTCTGTTTCTCGCCGTCTGTTTCAGCCCCTCTGATTCAGCCCCTCTGTTTCAGCCCCTCTGATTCAGCCCCTCTGATTCAGCCCCTCTGATTCAGCCCCTCTGTTTCTCGCCCTCTGTTTCAGCCCTTCTGTTTCAGCCCCTCTGTTTCTCACCCTCTGTTTCAGCCCCTCTGATTCTCGCCCTCTGTTTCAGCCCCACTGTTTCAGCCCCTCTGTTTCAGCCCCTCTGTTTCAGCGCCTCTGTTTCTCGCCCTCTGTTTCAGCCCCTCTGTTTCTCGCCCTCTGTTTCAGCCCCTCTGATTCAGCCCCTCTGTTTCAGCCCCTCTGTTTCTCTGCCTTTGTTCCAGCCCCTCTGTTTCAGCCCCTCTGTTTCAGCCCCTCTGTTTCAGCCCCTCTTTTTTCAGCCCCTCTGTTTCTCGCCCTCTGTTTCAGGCCCTCTGTTTTTCGCCCTCTGTTTCAGCCACTCTGATTCAGCCCCTCTGTTTCAGCCCCTCTTATTCAGCCCCTCTGCTTCTCGCCCTCTGTTTCAGCCCCTCTTTTTTCAGCCCCTCTGTTTCTCGCCCTCTGTTTCTTGCCCGCTATTTCAGTCCCTTTGTTTCTCGCCCTCTGTTTCAGCCCCACTGTTTCAGCCCCTCTGATTCAGCCCCTCTGATTCAGCCTCTCTGTTTCTCGCCCTCTGTTTCAGCCCCTCTGTTTCTCACCCTCTGTTTCAGCCCCTCTGTTTCTCGCCCTCTGTTTCAGCCCCTCTGTTTCCGCCCGTCTCTTTCAGCCCCTCTGTTTCAGCCCCTCTGTTTCTCATCTTCTGTTACTCGCCCTCTGTTTCAGCCCCTCTCTTTCTCGCCCTCTGTTTCACCCCCGCTGATTCAGCCCCTCTGTTTCAGCCCCTCTGTTTCAGCCCCTCTGTTTCTCGCCCTCTATTTCTCACCCTCTGTTTCACGCCCTCTGTTTCAGACCCTCTGTTTTTCGCCCTCTGTTTCAGCCCCTCTGTTTCTTGCCCTCTGTTTCAGGCTCTCTGTTTCAGCCCGTCTGTTTCAGCCCCTCTGTTTCAGCCCCTCTGTTTCTCGCCCACTGTTTCAGCCCCTCTGATTCTCGCTTTCTGTTTCAGCCCCTCTGTTTCTCGCCGTCTGTTTCAGCCCCTCTGATTCAGCCCCTCTGTTTCAGCCCCTCTGGTTCAGCCCCTCTGATTCAGCCCCTCTGTTTCTCGCCCTCTGTTTCAGCCCCTCTGTTTCAGCCACTCTGTTTCAGCCCCTCTGTTTCTCACCCTCTGTTTCAGCCCCTCTGATTCAGCCCCTCTGATTCAGCCCCTCTGATTCAGCCCCTCTGTTTCCCACCCCTCTGTTTCAGCCCCTCTGTTTCTCGCCCTCTGTTTCAGCCCCTCTGTTTCTCGCCCTCTGTTTCAGCCCCTCTGTTTCAGCCCCTCTGTTTCAGCGCCTCTGTTTCTCGCCCTCTGTTTCAGCCCCTCTGTTTCTCGCCCTCTGTTTCAGCCCCTCTGATTCAGCCCCTCTGTTTCAGCCACTCTATTTCTCCGCCTCTGTTCCAGCCCCTCTGTTTCAGCCCCTCTGTTTCAGCCACTCTGTTTCAGCCCCTCTGTTTCTCGCCCTCTGTTTCAGCCCCTCTGTTTCTCGCCCTCTGTTTCAGCCCCTCTGATTCAGCCCGTCTGTTTCAGCCCCTCTGTTTCTCACCCTCTGTTTCGGACCCTCTGATTCAGCCCCTTTGTTTCTCGCCCTCTGTTTCAGCCCCTCTGTTTCTCGCCCTCTGTTTCAGCCCCTCTGTTTCAGCCCCTCTGTTTCTCACCCTCTGTTTTGGCCCCTCTGATTCAGCCCCTCTGTTTCTCGCCCTCTGTTTCAGCCCCTCTGTTTCTCGCCCTCTGTTTCAGCCCCTCTGTTTCAGCCCCTCTGATTCAGCCCCTCTGTTTCAGCCCCTCTGTTTCAGCCCCTCTGTTTCTCGCCCCCTATTTCTCACCCTCTGTTTCACGCCCTCTGTTTCAGACCCTCTGTTTTTCGCCCTCTGTTTCAGCCCCTCTGTTTCTTGCCCTCTGTTTCAGGCTCTCTGTTTCAGCCCGTCTGTTTCAGCCCCTCTGTTTCAGCCCCTCTGTTTCTCGCCCACTGTTTCAGCCCCTCTGATTCTCGCCCTCTGTTTCAGCCCCTCTGTTTCTCGCCGTCTGTTTCAGCCCCTCTGATTCAGCCCCTCTGTTTCAGCCCCTCTGATTCAGCCCCTCTGATTCAGCCCCTCTGATTCAGCCCCTCTGTTTCTCGCCCTCTGTTTCAGCCCCTCTGTTTCAGCCCCTCTGTTTCTCACCCTCTGTTTCAGCCCCTCTGATTCTCGCCCTCTGTTTCAGCCCCACTGTTTCAGCCCCTCTGTTTCAGCCCCTCTGTTTCAGCGCCTCTGTTTCTCGCCCTCTGTTTCAGCCCCTCTGTTTCTCGCCCTCTGTTTCAGCCCCTCTGATTCAGCCCCTCTGTTTCAGCCCCTCTGTTTCTCTGCCTTTGTTCCAGCCCCTCTGTTTCAGCCCCTCTGTTTCAGCCCCTCTGTTTCAGCCCCTCTTTTTTCAGCCCCTCTGTTTCTCGCCCTCTGTTTCAGGCCCTCTGTTTTTCGCCCTCTGTTTCAGCCACTCTGATTCAGCCCCTCTGTTTCAGCCCCTCTTATTCAGCCCCTCTGCTTCTCGCCCTCTGTTTCAGCCCCTCTTTTTTCAGCCCCTCTGTTTCTCGCCCTCTGTTTCTTGCCCGCTATTTCAGTCCCTTTGTTTCTCGCCCTCTGTTTCAGCCCCACTGTTTCAGCCCCTCTGATTCAGCCCCTCTGATTCAGCCTCTCTGTTTCTCGCCCTCTGTTTCAGCCCCTCTGTTTCTCACCCTCTGTTTCAGCCCCTCTGTTTCTCGCCCTCTGTTTCAGCCCCTCTGTTTCCGCCCGTCTCTTTCAGCCCCTCTGTTTCAGCCCCTCTGTTTCTCATCTTCTGTTACTCGCCCTCTGTTTCAGCCCCTCTCTTTCTCGCCCTCTGTTTCACCCCCGCTGATTCAGCCCCTCTGTTTCAGCCCCTCTGAATCAGCCCCTCTGATTCAGCCCCTCTGTTTCAGCCCCTCTGTTTCAGCCCCTCTGTTTCTCGCCCTCTGTTTCAGCCCCTCTGATTCTCGCCCTCTGTTTCAGCCCCTCTGTTTCTCGCCCTCTGTTTTAGCCCCTCTGATTCAGCCCCTCTGTTTCAGCCCCTCTGATTCTGCCCCTCTGATTCAGCTCCTCTGATTCAGCCCCTCTGTTTCTCGCCCTCTGTTTTAGCCCCTCTGATTCAGCCCCTCTGTTTCAGCCCCTCTGATTCTGCCCCTCTGATTCAGCCCCTCTGTTTCAGCCCCTCTGTTTCTCGCCCTCTGTTTTAGCCCCTCTGATTCAGCCCCTCTGTTTCAGCCCCTCTGATTCTGCCCCTCTGATTCAGCCCCTCTGTTTCAGCCCCTCTGTTTCAGCCCCTCTGTTTCTCACCCTCTGTTTCAGCCCCTCTGACTCAGCCCCTCTGATTCAGCCCCTCTGTTTCCCGCCCCTCTGTTTCAGCCCCTCTGTTTCTCGCCCTCTGTTTCAGCCCCTCTGTTTCTCGCCCTCTGTTTCAGCCCCTCTGTTTCAGCCACTCTGTTTCAGCCCCTCTCTTTCAGCCCCTCTGTTTCAGCCCCTCTGTTTCTCCCCCTCTGTTCCAGCCCCTCTGTTTCAGCCCCTCTGTTTCAGCCACTCTGTTTCAGCCAGTCTCTTTCAGCCCCTCTGTTTCAGCCCCACTGTTTCTCGCCCTCTGTTTCAGCCCCTCTGTTTCTCGCCCTCTGTTTCAGCCCCTCTGTTTCAGCCCGTCTGTTTCACGCACTCTGTTTCTCGCCCTCTGTTTCAGCCCCTCTGTTTCTCACCCTCTGTTTCAGCCCCTCTGATTCAGCCCCTCTGTTTCTCGCCCTCTGTTTCAGCCCCTCTGTTTCTCGCCCTCTGTTTCAGCCCCTCTGTTTCTCGCCCTCTGTTTCAGCCCCTCTGTTTCAGCCCCTCTGATTCAGCCTCTCTGTTTCTCGCCCTCTGTTTCAGCCCCTCTGTTTCTCACCCTCTGTTTCAGCCCCTCTGTTTCTCGCCCTCTGTTTCAGCCCCTCTGTTTCAGCCCGTCTGTTTCAGCCCCTCTGTTTCAGCCCCTCTGTTTCTCATCCTCTGTTACTCGCCCTCTGTTTCAGCCCCTCTGTTTTTCGCCCTCTGTTTCAGCCCCTCTGTTTCTCACCCTCTGTTTCAGGCTCTCTTTTTCAGCCCCTCTGTTTCAGCCCCTCTGTTTCAGCCCCTCTGTTTCTTGCCCTCTGTTTCAGGCTCTCTGTTTCAGCCCCTCTGATTCAGCCCCTCTGTTTCAGCCCCTCTGATTCAGCCCCTCTGTTTCAGCCCCTCTGTTTCAGCCCCTCTGTTTCTTGCCCTCTGTTTCAGGCTCTCTGTTTCAGCCCGTCTGTTTCAGCCCCTCTGTTTCAGCCCCTCTGTTTCTCGCCCACTGTTTCAGCCCCTCTGATTCTCGCTCTCTGTTTCAGCCCCTCTGTTTGTCGCCCTCTGTTTCAGCCCCTCTGATTCAGCCCCTCTGTTTCAGCCCCTCTGATTCAGCCCCTCTGATTCAGCCCCTCTGATTCAGCCCCTCTGTTTCTCGCCCTCTGTTTCAGCCCCTCTGTTTCAGCCTCTCTGTTTCAGCCCCTCTGTTTCAGCCACTCTGTTTCTCACCCTCTGTTTTGGCCCATCTGATTCAGCCCCTCTGTTTCTCGCCCTCTGTTTCAGCCCCTCTGTTTCTCGCCCTCTGTTTCAGCCCCTCTGTTTCAGCCCCTCTGATTCAGCCCCTCTGTTTCAGCCCCTCTGTTTCAGCCCCTCTGTTTCAGCCCCTCTGTTTCTCGCCCTCTATTTCTCACCCTCGGTTTCACGCCCTCTGTTTCAGACCCTCTGTTTTTCGCCCTCTGTTTCAGCCCCTCTGTTTCTTGCCCTCTGTTTCAGGCTCTCTGTTTCAGCCCGTCTGTTTCAGCCCCTCTGTTTCAGCCCCTCTGTTTCTCGCCCTCTGTTTCAGCCCCTGTGATTCTCGCCCTCTGTTTCAGCCCCTCTGTTTCTCGCCCTCTGTTTCAGCCCCTCTGATTCAGCCCCTCTGTTTCAGCCCCTCTGATTCAGCCCCTCTGACTCAGCCCCTCTGATTCAGCCCCTCTGTTTCTCGCCCTCTGTTTCAGCCCCTCTGTTTCAGCCCCTCTGTTTCAGCCCCTCTGTTTCTCACCCTCTGTTTCAGCCCCCTCTGATTCAGCCCCTCTGTTTCAGCCCCTCTGTTTCAGCCCCTCTGTTTCAGCCCCTCTGTTTCTCGCCCTCTGTTTCAGCACCTCTGATTCTCGCCCTCTGTTTCAGCCCCTCTGATTCAGCCCCTCTGTTTCAGCCCCTCTGATTCAGCCCCTCTGATTCAGCCCCTCTCATTCACCACCTCTGTTTCTCGCCCTCTGGTTCAGCCCCTCTGTTTCTCGCCCTCTGTTTTAGCCCCTCTGTTTCAGCCCCTCTGTTTCTCACCCTCTGTTTCAGCCCCTCTGATTCAGCCCCTCTGATTCAGCCCCTCTGTTTCCCGCCCCTCTGTTTCTCGCCTTCTGTTTCAGCCCCTCTCTTTCGCGCCCTCTGTTTCAGCCCCTCTGATTCAGCCCCTCTGTTTCAGCCCCTCTGTTTCTCCCCCTCTGTTCCAGCCCCTCTGTTTCAGCACCTCTGTTTCAGCCACTCTGTTTCAGCCCCTCTCTTTCAGCCCCTCTGTTTCAGCCCCTCAGTTTCTCGCCCTCTGTTTCAGCCCCTCTGTTTCTCGCCCTCTGTTTCAGCCCCTCTGTTTCTCGCCCTCTGTTTCAGCCCCTCTGTTTCAGCCCGTCTGTTTCACGCACTCTGTTTCTCACCCTCTGTTTCAGCCCCTCTGATTCAGCCCCTCTGTTTCTCGCCCTCTGTTTCAGCCCATCTGTTTCTCGCCCTCTGTTTCAGCCCCTCTGTTTCTCGCCCTCTGTTTCAGCCCCTCTGTTTCAGCCCCTCTGATTCAGCCTCTCTGTTTCTCGCCCTCTGTTTCAGCCCCTCTGTTTCTCAGCCTCTGTTTCAGCCCCTCTGTTTCTCGCCCTCTGTTTCAGCCCCTCTGTTTCAGCCCGTCTGTTTCAGCCCCTCTGTTTCAGCCCCTCTGTTTCTCATCCTCTGTTACTCGCCCTCTGTTTCAGCCCCTCTGTTTTTCCCCCTCTGTTTCAGCCCCTCTGTTTCTCACCCTCTGTTTCAGACTCTCTGTTTCAGCCCCTCTGTTTCTCGCCCTCTGTTTCTCGCCCTCTGTTTCAGCCCCTCTGTTTCTCGCCCTCTGTTTCAGGCCCTCTGTTTCTCGCCTTCAGTTTCAGCCCCTCTGATTCAGCCCCTCTGTTTCAGCCCCTCTGATTCAGCCCCTCTGTTTCAGACCCTCTGTTTCAGCCCCTCTGTTTCAGCCCCTCTGTTTCTCGCCCTCTGTTTCAGCCCCTCTGTTTCTCGCCCTCTGTTTCAGCCCCTCTGTTTCAGCCCGTCTGTTTCACGCACTCTGTTTCTCGCCCTCTGTTTCAGCCCCTGTGTTTCTCACCCTCTGTTTCAGCCCCTCTGATTCAGCCCCTCTGTTTCTCGCCCTCTGTTTCAGCCCCTCTGTTTCTCGCCCTCTGTTTCAGCCCCTCAGTTTCTCGCCCTCTGTTTCAGCCCCTCTGTTTCAGCCACTCTGTTTCAGCCCCTCTGTTTCTCACCCTCTGTTTCAGCCCCTCTGATTCAGCCCCTCTGATTCAGCCCCTCTGTTTCCCACCCCTCTGTTTCAGCCCCTCTGTTTCTCGCCCTCTGTTTCAGCCCCACTGTTTCAGCCCCTCTGTTTCAGCCCCTCTGTTTCAGCGCCTCTGTTTCTCGCCCTCTGTTTCAGCCCCTCTGTTTCTCGCCCTCTGTTTCAGCCCCTCTGATTCAGCCCCTCTGTTTCAGCCACTCTATTTCTCCGCCTCTGTTCCAGCCCCTCTGTTTCAGCCACTCTGTTTCAGCCCCTCTGTTTCAGCCCCTCTGTTTCAGCCCCTCTGTTTCTCGCCCTCTGTTTCAGCCCCTCTGTTTCTCGCACTCTGTTTCAGCCCCTCTGTTTCAGCCCGTCTGTTTCAGCCACTCTGTTTCTCGCCCTCTGTTTCAGCCCCTCTGTTTCTCACCCTCTGTTTCGGCCCCTCTGATTCAGCCCTTCTGTTTCTCGCCCTCTGTTTCAGCCCCTCTGTTTCTCGCCCTCTGTTTCAGCCCCTCTGTTTCAGCCCCTCTGTTTCTCACCCTCTGTTTTGGCCCCTCTGATTCAGCCCCTCTGTTTCTCGCCCTCTCTTTCAGCCCCTCTGTTTCTCGCCCTCTGTTTCAGCCCCTCTGTTTCAGCCCCTCTGATTCAGCCCCTCTGTTTCAGCCCCTCTGTTTCAGCCCCTCTGTTTCAGCCCCTCTGTTTCTCGCCCCCTATTTCTCACCCTCTGTTTCAGACCCTCTGTTTTTCGCCCTCTGTTTCAGCCCCTCTGTTTCTTGCCCTCTGTTTCAGGCTCTCTGTTTCAGCCCCTCTGTTTCTTGCCCTCTGTTTCAGGCTCTCTGTTTCAGCCCGTGTGTTTCAGCCCCTCTGTTTCAGCCCCTCTGTTTCTCGCCCACTGTTTCAGCCCCTCTGATTCTCGCCCTCTGTTTCAGCCCCTCTGTTTCTCGCCCTCTGTTTCAGCCCCTCTGATTCAGCCCCTCTGTTTCAGCCCCTCTGATTCAGCCCCTCTGATTCAGCCCCGCTGTTTCAGCCCCTCTCTTTCTCGCCCTCTGTTTCAGCCCCTCTGTTTCAGCCCCTCTGATTCTCGCCCTGTGTTTCAGCCCCTCTGTTTCTCGCCCTCTGTTTCAGCCCCTCTGTTTCTCGCCCTCTGTTTCAGCCCCACTGTTTCAGCCCCTCTGTTTCAGCCCCTCTTTTCAGCGCCTCTGTTTCTCGCCCTCTGTTTCAGCCCCTCTGTTTCTCGCCCTCTGTTTCAGCCCCTCTCATTCAGCCCCTCTGTTTCAGCCACTCTATTTCTCCGCCTCTGTTCCAGCCCCTCTGTTTCAGCCCCTCTGTTTCAGCCACTCTGTTTCAGCCAGTCTCTTTCAGCCCCTCTGTTTCAGCCCCTCTGTTTCTCGCCCTCTGTTTCAGCCCCTCTGTTTCTCGCCCTCTGTTTCAGCCCCTCTGTTTCAGCCCGTCTGTTTCAGCCACTCTGTTTCTCGCCCTCTGTTTCAGCCCCTCTGTTTCTCACCCTCTGTTTCGGCCCCTCTGATTCAGCCCCTCTGTTTCTCGCCCTCTGTTTCAGCCCCTCTGTTTCTTGCCCTCTGTTTCAGCACCTCTGTTTCAGCCCCTCTGTTTCTCACCCTCTGTTTTGGCCCCTCTGATTCAGCCCCTCTGTTTCTCGCCCTCTGTTTCAGCCCCTCTGTTTCTTGCCCTCTGTTTCAGCCCCTCTGTTTCAGCCCCTCTGATTCAGCCCCTCTGTTTCAGCCCCTCTGTTTCAGCCCCTCTGTTTCTCGCCCCCTATTTCTCACCCTCTGTTTCACGCCCTCTGTTTCAGACCCTCTGTTTTTCGCCCTCTGTTTCAGCCCCTCTGTTTCTTGCCCTCTGTTTCAGGCTCTCTGTTTCAGCCCGTCTGTTTCAGCCCCTCTGTTTCAGCCCCTCTGTTTCTCGCCCACTGTTTCAGCCCCTCTGATTCTCGCCCTCTGTTTCAGCCCCTCTGTTTCTCGCCCTCTGTTTCAGCCCCTCTGATTCAGCCCCTCTGTTTCAGCCCCTCTGATTCAGCCCCTCTGATTCAGCCCCTCTGATTCAGCCCCTCTGTTTCTCGCCCTCTGTTTCAGCCACTCTGTTTCAGCCCCTCTGTTTCTCACCCTCTGTTTCAGCCCCTCTGATTCTCACCCTCTGTTTCAGCCCCACTGTTTCAGCCCCTCTGTTTCAGCCCCTCTGATTCAGCCCCTCTGTTTCAGCCCCTCTGTTTGTCTGCCTTTGTTCCAGCCCCTCTGTTTCAGCCCCTCTGTTTCAGCCCCTCTGATTCAGCCCCTCTGTTTCTCGCCCTCTGTTTCAGCCCCTCTGTTTCAGCCCCTCTGTTTCAGCCCCTCTGTTTCTCGCCCTCTGTTTCAGGCCCTCTGTTTTTCGCCTTCTGTTTCAGCCCATCTGATTCAGCCCCTCTGTTTCAGCCCCTCTTATTCAGCCCCTCTGTTTCAGCCCCTCTGTTTCAGCCCCTCTTTTTTCAGCCCCTATGTTTCTCGCCCTCTGTTTCTTGCCCGCTGTTTCAGTCCCTTTGTTTCTCGCCCTCTGTTTCAGCCCCACTGTTTCTCGCCCTCTGTTTCAGCACCTCTGATTCAGCCTCTCTGTTTCTCACCCTCTGTTTCAGCCCCTCTGTTTCTCACCCTCTGTTTCAGCCCCTCTGTTTCTCGCCCTCTGTTTCAGCCCCTCTGTTTCAGCCCGTCTCTTTCAGCCCCTCTGTTTCAGCCCCTCTGTTTCTCATCCTCTGTTACTCGCCCTCTGTTTCAGCCCCTTTCTTTCTCACCCTCTGTTTCACCCCCGCTGATTCAGCCCCTCTGTTTCAGCCCCTCTGAATCAGCCCCTCTGATTCAGCCCCGCTGATTCAGCCCCTCTGTTTCAGCCCCTCTGAATCAGCCCCTCTGATTCAGCCCCTCTGTTTCTCGCCCTCTGTTTCAGCCCCTCTGATTCTCGCCCTCTGTTTCAGCCCCTCTGTTTCTCGCCCTCTGTTTTAGCCCCTCTGATTCAGCCCCTCTGTTTCAGCCCCTCTGATTCTGCCCCTCTGATTCAGCTCCTCTGATTCAGCCCCTCTGTTTCTCGCCCTCTGTTTCAGCCCCTCTGTTTCAGCCCCTCTGTTTCAGCCCCTCTGTTTCTCACCCTCTGTTTCAGCCCCTCTGATTCAGCCCCTCTGATTCAGCCCCTCTGTTTCCCGCCCCTCTGTTTCAGCCCCTCTGTTTCTCGCCCTCTGTTTCAGCCCCTCTGTTTCTCGCCCTCTGTTTCAGCCACTCTGTTTCAGCCACTCTGTTTCAGCCCCTCTCTTTCAGCCCCTCTCTTTCAGCCCCTCTGTTTCTCCCCCTCTGTTCCAGCCCCTCTGTTTCAGCCCCTCTGTTTCAGCCCCTCTGTTTCAGCCAGTCTCTTTCAGCCCCTCTGTTTCAGCCCCTCTGTTTCTCGCCCTCTGTTTCAGCCCCTCTGTTTCTCGCACTCTGTTTCAGCCCCTCTGTTTCAGCCCGTCTGTTTCACGCACTCTGTTTCTCGCCCTCTGTTTCAGCCCCTCTGTTTCTCACCCTCTGTTTCAGCCCCTCTGATTCAGCCCCTCTGTTTCTCGCCCTCTGTTTCAGCCCATCTGTTTCTCGCCCTCTGTTTCAGCCCTTCTGTTTCTCGCCCTCTGTTTCAGCCCCTCTGTTTCAGCCCCTCTGATTCAGCCTCTCTGTTTCTCGCCCTCTGTTTCAGCCCCTCTGTTTCTCACCCTCTGTTTCAGCCCCTCTGATTCAGCCCCTCTGTTTCTCACCCTCTGTTTCAGCCCCTCTGTTTCTCGCCCTCTGTTTCAGCCCCTCTGTTTCAGCCCGTCTCTTTCAGCCCTCTGGTTCAGCCCCTCTGTTTCTCATCCTCTGTTACTCGCCCTCTGTTTCAGCCCCTCTGTTTCTCGCCGTCTGTTTGAGCCCCTCTGTTTCAGCCCCTCTGTTTCTCGCCCTCTGTTACTGCCCCTCTGTTTCTCGCCCTCTCTTTCAGCCCCTCTGTTTCTCGCCCTCTGTTTCAGCCCCACTGATTCAGCCCCTCTGTTTCAGCCCCTCTGAATCAGCCCCTCTGATTCAGCCCCTCTGTTTGAGCCCCTCTGTTTCAGCCCCTCTGTTTCTCGCTCTCTGTTTCAGCCCATCTGATTCTCGCCCTCTGTTTCAGCCCCTCTGATTCTCGCCCTCTGTTTCAGCCCCTCTGATTCAGCATCTCTTTTTCAGCCCCTCTGAATCAGCCCCTCTGATTCAGCCCCGCTGATTCAGCCCCTCTGTTTCAGCCCCTCTGAATCAGCCCCTCTGATTCAGCCCCTCTGTTTCTCGCCCTCTGTTTCAGCCCCTCTGATTCTCGCCCTCTGTTTCAGCCCCTCTGTTTCTCGCCCTCTGTTTTAGCCCCTCTGATTCAGCCCCTCTGTTTCAGCCCCTCTGATTCTGCCCCTCTGATTCAGCTCCTCTGATTCAGCCCCTCTGTTTCTCGCCCTTTGTTTCAGCCCCTCTGTTTCAGCCCCTCTGTTTCAGCCCCTCTGTTTCTCACCCTCTGTTTCAGCCCCTCTGATTCAGCCCCTCTGATTCAGCCCCTCTGTTTCCCGCCCCTCTGTTTCAGCCCCTCTGTTTCTCGCCCTCTGTTTCAGCCCCTCTGTTTCTCGCCCTCTGTTTCAGCCACTCTGTTTCAGCCACTCTGTTTCAGCCCCTCTCTTTCAGCCCCTCTGTTTCAGCCCCTCTGTTTCTCCCCCTCTGTTCCAGCCCCTCTGTTTCAGCCCCTCTGTTTCAGCCCCTCTGTTTCAGCCAGTCTCTTTCAGCCCCTCTGTTTCAGCCCCTCTGTTTCTCGCCCTCTGTTTCAGCCCCTCTGTTTCTCGCACTCTGTTTCAGCCCCTCTGTTTCAGCCCGTCTGTTTCACGCACTCTGTTTCTCGCCCTCTGTTTCAGCCCCTCTGTTTCTCACCCTCTGTTTCAGCCCCTCTGATTCAGCCCCTCTGTTTCTCGCCCTCTGTTTCAGCCCAACTGTTTCTCGCCCTCTGTTTCAGCCCTTCTGTTTCTCGCCCTCTGTTTCAGCCCCTCTGTTTCAGCCCCTCTGATTCAGCCTCTCTGTTTCTCGCCCTCTGTTTCAGCCCCTCTGTTTCTCACCCTCTGTTTCAGCCCCTCTGATTCAGCCCCTCTGTTTCTCACCCTCTGTTTCAGCCCCTCTGTTTCTCGCCCTCTGTTTCAGCCCCTCTGTTTCAGCCCGTCTCTTTCAGCCCCTCTGTTTCAGCCCCTCTGTTTCTCATCCTCTGTTACTCGCCCTCTGTTTCAGCCCCTTTCTTTCTCGCCCTCTGTTTCACCCCCGCTGATTCAGCCCCTCTGTTTCAGCCCCTCTGAATCAGCCCCTCTGATTCAGCCCCGCTGATTCAGCCCCTCTGTTTCAGCCCCTCTGAATCAGCCCCTCTGATTCAGCCCCTCTGTTTCTCGCCCTCTGTTTCAGCCCCTCTGATTCTCGCCCTCTGTTTCAGCCCCTCTGTTTCTCGCCCTCTGTTTTAGCCCCTCTGATTCAGCCCCTCTGTTTCAGCCCCTCTGATTCTGCCCCTCTGATTCAGCTCCTCTGATTCAGCCCCTCTGTTTCTCGCCCTCTGTTTCAGCCCCTCTGTTTCAGCCCCTCTGTTTCAGCCCCTCTGTTTCTCACCCTCTGTTTCAGCCCCTCTGATTCAGCCCCTCTGATTCAGCCCCTCTGTTTCCCGCCCCTCTGTTTCAGCCCCTCTGTTTCTCGCCCTCTGTTTCAGCCCCTCTGTTTCTCGCCCTCTGTTTCAGCCACTCTGTTTCAGCCACTCTGTTTCAGCCCCTCTCTTTCAGCCCCTCTCTTTCAGCCCCTCTGTTTCTCCCCCTCTGTTCCAGCCCCTCTGTTTCAGCCCCTCTGTTTCAGCCCCTCTGTTTCAGCCAGTCTCTTTCAGCCCCTCTGTTTCAGCCCCTCTGTTTCTCGCCCTCTGTTTCAGCCCCTCTGTTTCTCGCACTCTGTTTCAGCCCCTCTGTTTCAGCCCGTCTGTTTCACGCACTCTGTTTCTCGCCCTCTGTTTCAGCCCCTCTGTTTCTCACCCTCTGTTTCAGCCCCTCTGATTCAGCCCCTCTGTTTCTCGCCCTCTGTTTCAGCCCATCTGTTTCTCGCCCTCTGTTTCAGCCCTTCTGTTTCTCGCCCTCTGTTTCAGCCCCTCTGTTTCAGCCCCTCTGATTCAGCCTCTCTGTTTCTCGCCCTCTGTTTCAGCCCCTCTGTTTCTCACCCTCTGTTTCAGCCCCTCTGATTCAGCCCCTCTGTTTCTCACCCTCTGTTTCAGCCCCTCTGTTTCTCGCCCTCTGTTTCAGCCCCTCTGTTTCAGCCCGTCTCTTTCAGCCCTCTGGTTCAGCCCCTCTGTTTCTCATCCTCTGTTACTCGCCCTCTGTTTCAGCCCCTCTGTTTCTCGCCGTCTGTTTGAGCCCCTCTGTTTCAGCCCCTCTGTTTCTCGCCCTCTGTTACTGCCCCTCTGTTTCTCGCCCTCTCTTTCAGCCCCTCTGTTTCTCGCC
This sequence comes from Chiloscyllium punctatum, assembly GCF_047496795.1. Taxonomy (NCBI): domain Eukaryota; kingdom Metazoa; phylum Chordata; class Chondrichthyes; order Orectolobiformes; family Hemiscylliidae; genus Chiloscyllium; species Chiloscyllium punctatum. Next base: position 2,058,349 of record NW_027309792.1, on the reverse strand, counting down.
CTCTGTTTCAGCCCCACTGATTCAGCCCCTCTGTTTCAGCCCCTCTGAATCAGCCCCTCTGATTCAGCCCCTCTGTTTGAGCCCCTCTGTTTCAGCCCCTCTGTTTCTCGCTCTCTGTTTCAGCCCATCTGATTCTCGCCCTCTGTTTCAGCCCCTCTGATTCTCGCCCTCTGTTTCTGCCCCTCTGATTCAGCATCTCTTTTTCAGCCCCTCTGAATCAGCCCCTCTGATTCAGCCCCGCTGATTCAGCCCCTCTGTTTCAGCCCCTCTGAATCAGCCCCTCTGATTCAGCCCCTCTGTTTCTCGCCCTCTGTTTCAGCCCCTCTGATTCTCGCCCTCTGTTTCAGCCCCTCTGTTTCTCGCCCTCTGTTTTAGCCCCTCTGATTCAGCCCCTCTGTTTCAGCCCCTCTGATTCTGCCCCTCTGATTCAGCTCCTCTGATTCAGCCCCTCTGTTTCTCGCCCTTTGTTTCAGCCCCTCTGTTTCAGCCCCTCTGTTTCAGCCCCTCTGTTTCTCACCCTCTGTTTCAGCCCCTCTGATTCAGCCCCTCTGATTCAGCCCCTCTGTTTCCCGCCCCTCTGTTTCAGCCCCTCTGTTTCTCGCCCTCTGTTTCAGCCCCTCTGTTTCTCGCCCTCTGTTTCAGCCACTCTGTTTCAGCCACTCTGTTTCAGCCCCTCTCTTTCAGCCCCTCTGTTTCAGCCCCTCTGTTTCTCCCCCTCTGTTCCAGCCCCTCTGTTTCAGCCCCTCTGTTTCAGCCCCTCTGTTTCAGCCAGTCTCTTTCAGCCCCTCTGTTTCAGCCCCTCTGTTTCTCGCCCTCTGTTTCAGCCCCTCTGTTTCTCGCACTCTGTTTCAGCCCCTCTGTTTCAGCCCGTCTGTTTCACGCACTCTGTTTCTCGCCCTCTGTTTCAGCCCCTCTGTTTCTCACCCTCTGTTTCAGCCCCTCTGATTCAGCCCCTCTGTTTCTCGCCCTCTGTTTCAGCCCAACTGTTTCTCGCCCTCTGTTTCAGCCCTTCTGTTTCTCGCCCTCTGTTTCAGCCCCTCTGTTTCAGCCCCTCTGATTCAGCCTCTCTGTTTCTCGCCCTCTGTTTCAGCCCCTCTGTTTCTCACCCTCTGTTTCAGCCCCTCTGATTCAGCCCCTCTGTTTCTCACCCTCTGTTTCAGCCCCTCTGTTTCTCGCCCTCTGTTTCAGCCCCTCTGTTTCAGCCCGTCTCTTTCAGCCCTCTGGTTCAGCCCCTCTGTTTCTCATCCTCTGTTACTCGCCCTCTGTTTCAGCCCCTCTGTTTCTCGCCGTCTGTTTGAGCCCCTCTGTTTCAGCCCCTCTGTTTCTCGCCCTCTGTTACTGCCCCTCTGTTTCTCGCCCTCTCTTTCAGCCCCTCTGTTTCTCGCCCTCTGTTTCAGCCCCACTGATTCAGCCCCTCTGTTTCAGCCCCTCTGAATCAGCCCCTCTGATTCAGCCCCTCTGTTTGAGCCCCTCTGTTTCAGCCCCTCTGTTTCTCGCTCTCTGTTTCAGCCCATCTGATTCTCGCCCTCTGTTTCAGCCCCTCTGATTCTCGCCCTCTGTTTCAGCCCCTCTGATTCAGCATCTCTTTTTCAGCCCCTCTGATTCAGCCCCTCTGATTCAGCCCCTCTGATTCAGCCCCTCTGTTTCTCGCCCTCTGTTTCAGCCCCTCTGTTTCAGCCCCTCTGTTTCTCACCCTCTGTTTCAGCCCCTCTTATTCAGCCCCTCAGATTCAGCCCCTCTGTTTCAGCCACTCTGTTTCCCGCCCCTCTGTTTCAGCCCCTCTGTTTCTCGCCCTCTGTTTCAGCCCCTCTGTCTCTCGCCCTCTGCTTCAGACCCTCTGTTTCTCGCCCTCTGTTTCAGCCCCTCTGTTTCTCGCCCTCTGTTTCAGCCCCTCTGATTCAGCCCCTCTGATTCAGCCCCTCTGTTTCAGCCCCTCTGTTTCAGCCCCTCTGTTTCTCGCCCTCCGTTTCTCACCCTCTGTTTCTCGCGCTCTGTTTCTGCCCCTCTGTTTCTCGCCCTCTGTTTCATCCCCTCTGTTTCTCGCCCTCTGCTTCAGCCCCTCTGTTTCTCGCCCTCTGTTTCAGCCCCTCTGTTTTAGCCCCTCTGTTTCAGCCCCTCTGTTTCAGCCCCACTGTTTCAGCCCCTCTGTTTCACGCCCTCTTTGTCAGACCCTCAGTTTCAGCCACTCTGTTTCAGCCCCTCTGTTTCTCGCCCTTTGTTTCAGCCCATCTGATTCAGCCCCTCTATTTCTCGCCCTCTGTTTCAGCCCCTCTGTTTCAGCCGGACTGATTCAGCCCGAGTGCTTCAGCCCCTCTGTTTCTCGCCCTCTGTTTCAGCCCCTCTGTTTCAGCCCCTCTGTTTCAGCCCCTCTGTTTCAGCCCCTCTGTTTCTCGCCCTCTGTTTCAGCCCCTCTGTTTCTCGCCCTCTGTTTCAGCCCCTCTGTTTCAGCCACTCTGTTTCTCGCAATCTGTTTCTGCCCCTCTGTTTCTCGCCCTCTGTTTCAGCCCCGCTGTTTCTCGCCCTCTGTTTCAGCCCCGCTGATTCAGCCACTCTGTTTCAGCCCCTCTGAATCAGCCCCTCTGATTCAGCCCCTCTGTTTCAGCCACTCTGTTTCAGCCCCTCTGTTTCAGCCCCTCTGTTTCTCGCACTCTGTTTCAGCCCCTCTGATTCTCGCCCTCTGTTTCAGCCCCTCTGTTTCTCGCCCTCTGTTTCAGCCCCTCTGATTCAGCCCCTCTGTTTCAGCCCCTCTGATTCAGCCCCTCTTATTCAGCCCCTCTGTTTCTCGCCCTCTGTTTCAGCCCCTCTGTTTCAACCCCTCTGTTTCAGCCCCTCTGTTTCTCACCCTCTGTTTCAGCCCCTCTGATTCAGCACCTCTGATTCAGCCCCTCTGATTCAGCCCCTCTGATTCAGCCCCTCTGTTTCCCGCCCCTCTGTTTCAGCCCCTCTGTTTCTCGCCCTCTGTTTCAGCCCCTCTGTTTCTCGCCCTCTTTTTCAGCCCCTCTGTTTCAGCCCCTCTGTTTCAGCCCCTCTGATTCAGCCCGTCTGTTTCAGCACCTCTGTTTCTCCCCCTCTCTTCCAGCTCCTCTGTTTCAGCCCCTCTGTTTCAGCCACTCTGTTTCAGCCCCTCTGTTTCAGCCCCTCTGTTTCAGCCCCTCTGTTTCAGCCACTCTGTTTCAGCCCCTCTGTTTCAGCCCCTCTGATTCAGCACCTCTGATTCAGCCCCTCTGATTCAGCCCCTCTGATTCAGCCCCTCTGTTTCCCGCCCCTCTGTTTCAGCCCCTCTGTTTCTCGCCCTCTGTTTCAGCCCCTCTGTTTCTCGCCCTCTTTTTCAGCCCCTCTGTTTCAGCCCCTCTGTTTCAGCCCCTCTGATTCAGCCCCTCTGTTTCAGCCACTCTATTTCTCCGCCTCTGTTCCAGCCCCTCTGTTTCAGCCACTCTGTTTCAGCCCCTCTGTTTCAGCCCCTCTGTTTCAGCCCCTCTGTTTCTCGCCCTCTGTTTCAGCCCCTCTGTTTCTCGCACTCTGTTTCAGCCCCTCTGTTTCAGCCCGTCTGTTTCAGCCACTCTGTTTCTCGCCCTCTGTTTCAGCCCCTCTGTTTCTCACCCTCTGTTTCGGCCCCTCTGATTCAGCCCTTCTGTTTCTCGCCCTCTGTTTCAGCCCCTCTGTTTCTCGCCCTCTGTTTCAGCCCCTCTGTTTCAGCCCCTCTGTTTCTCACCCTCTGTTTTGGCCCCTCTGATTCAGCCCCTCTGTTTCTCGCCCTCTCTTTCAGCCCCTCTGTTTCTCGCCCTCTGTTTCAGCCCCTCTGTTTCAGCCCCTCTGATTCAGCCCCTCTGTTTCAGCCCCTCTGTTTCAGCCCCTCTGTTTCAGCCCCTCTGTTTCTCGCCCCCTATTTCTCACCCTCTGTTTCAGACCCTCTGTTTTTCGCCCTCTGTTTCAGCCCCTCTGTTTCTTGCCCTCTGTTTCAGGCTCTCTGTTTCAGCCCCTCTGTTTCTTGCCCTCTGTTTCAGGCTCTCTGTTTCTGCCCGTCTGTTTCAGCCCCTCTGTTTCAGCCCCTCTGTTTCTCGCCCACTGTTTCAGCCCCTCTGATTCTCGCCCTCTGTTTCAGCCCCTCTGTTTCTCGCCCTCTGTTTCAGCCCCTCTGATTCAGCCCCTCTGTTTCAGCCCCTCTGATTCAGCCCCTCTGATTCAGCCCCGCTGTTTCAGCCCCTCTCTTTCTCGCCCTCTGTTTCAGCCCCTCTGTTTCAGCCCCTCTGTTTCTCACCCTCTGTTTCAGCCCCTCTGATTCTCGCCCTGTGTTTCAGCCCCTCTGTTTCTCGCCCTCTGTTTCAGCCCCTCTGTTTCTCGCCCTCTGTTTCAGCCCCACTGTTTCAGCCCCTCTGTTTCAGCCCCTCTGTTTCAGCGCCTCTGTTTCTCGCCCTCTGTTTCAGCCCCTCTGTTTCTCGCCCTCTGTTTCAGCCCCTCTCATTCAGCCCCTCTGTTTCAGCCACTCTATTTCTCCGCCTCTGTTCCAGCCCCTCTGTTTCAGCCCCTCTGTTTCAGCCACTCTGTTTCAGCCAGTCTCTTTCAGCCCCTCTGTTTCAGCCCCTCTGTTTCTCGCCCTCTGTTTCAGCCCCTCTGTTTCTCGCCCTCTGTTTCAGCCCCTCTGTTTCAGCCCGTCTGTTTCAGCCACTCTGTTTCTCGCCCTCTGTTTCAGCCCCTCTGTTTCTCACCCTCTGTTTCGGCCCCTCTGATTCAGCCCCTCTGTTTCTCGCCCTCTGTTTCAGCCCCTCTGTTTCTTGCCCTCTGTTTCAGCCCCTCTGTTTCAGCCCCTCTGTTTCTCACCCTCTGTTTTGGCCCCTCTGATTCAGCCCCTCTGTTTCTCGCCCTCTGTTTCAGCCCCTCTGATTCAGCCCCTCTGTTTCAGCCCCTCTGTTTCAGCCCCTCTGATTCAGCCCCTCTGTTTCAGCCCCTCTGTTTCAGCCCCTCTGTTTCTCGCCCCCTATTTCTCACCCTCTGTTTCACGCCCTCTGTTTCAGACCCTCTGTTTTTCGCCCTCTGTTTCAGCCCCTCTGTTTCTTGCCCTCTGTTTCAGGCTCTCTGTTTCAGCCCGTCTGTTTCAGCCCCTCTGTTTCAGCCCCTCTGTTTCTCGCCCACTGTTTCAGCCCCTCTGATTCTCGCCCTCTGTTTCAGCCCCTCTGTTTCTCGCCCTCTGTTTCAGCCCCTCTGATTCAGCCCCTCTGTTTCAGCCCCTCTGATTCAGCCCCTCTGATTCAGCCCCTCTGATTCAGCCCCTCTGTTTCTCGCCCTCTGTTTCAGCCACTCTGTTTCAGCCCCTCTGTTTCTCACCCTCTGTTTCAGCCCCTCTGATTCTCGCCCTCTGTTTCAGCCCCACTGTTTCAGCCCCTCTGTTTCAGCCCCTCTGATTCAGCCCCTCTGTTTCAGCCACTCTGTTTGTCTGCCTTTGTTCCAGCCCCTCTGTTTCAGCCCCTCTGTTTCAGCCCCTCTGATTCAGCCCCTCTGTTTCTCGCCCTCTGTTTCAGCCCCTCTGTTTCAGCCCCTCTGTTTCAGCCCCTCTGTTTCTCGCCCTCTGTTTCAGGCCCTCTGTTTTTCGCCTTCTGTTTCAGCCCATCTGATTCAGCCCCTCTGTTTCAGCCCCTCTGTTTCAGCCCCTCTGTTTCTCGCCCTCCGTTTCTCACCCTCTGTTTCTCGCGCTCTGTTTCTGCCCCTCTGTTTCTCGCCCTCTGTTTCATCCCCTCTGTTTCTCGCCCTCTGCTTCAGCCCCTCTGTTTCTCGCCCTCTGTTTCAGCCCCTCTGTTTTAGCCCCTCTGTTTCAGCCCCTCTGTTTCAGCCCCACTGTTTCAGCCCCTCTGTTTCACGCCCTCTTTGTCAGACCCTCAGTTTCAGCCACTCTGTTTCAGCCCCTCTGTTTCTCGCCCTTTGTTTCAGCACATCTGATTCAGCCCCTCTATTTCTCGCCCTCTGTTTCAGCCCCTCTGTTTCAGCCGGACTGATTCAGCCCGAGTGCTTCAGCCCCTCTGTTTCTTGCCCTCTGTTTCAGCCCCTCTGTTTCAGCCCCTCTGTTTCAGCCCCTCTGTTTCAGCCCCTCTGTTTCTCGCCCTCTGTTTCAGCCCCTCTGTTTCTCGCCCTCTGTTTCAGCCCCTCTGTTTCAGCCACTCTGTTTCTCGCAATCTGTTTCTGCCCCTCTGTTTCTCGCCCTCTGTTTCAGCCCCGCTGTTTCTCGCCCTCTGTTTCAGCCCCGCTGATTCAGCCACTCTGTTTCAGCCCCTCTGAATCAGCCCCTCTGATTCAGCCCCTCTGTTTCAGCCACTCTGTTTCAGCCCCTCTGTTTCAGCCCCTCTGTTTCTCGCACTCTGTTTCAGCCCCTCTGATTCTCGCCCTCTGTTTCAGCCCCTCTGTTTCTCGCCCTCTGTTTCAGCCCCTCTGATTCAGCCCCTCTGTTTCAGCCCCTCTGATTCAGCCCCTCTTATTCAGCCCCTCTGTTTCTCGCCCTCTGTTTCAGCCCCTCTGTTTCAACCCCTCTGTTTCAGCCCCTCTGTTTCTCACCCTCTGTTTCAGCCCCTCTGATTCAGCACCTCTGATTCAGCCCCTCTGATTCAGCCCCTCTGATTCAGCCCCTCTGTTTCCCGCCCCTCTGTTTCAGCCCCTCTGTTTCTCGCCCTCTGTTTCAGCCCCTCTGTTTCTCGCCCTCTTTTTCAGCCCCTCTGTTTCAGCCCCTCTGTTTCAGCCCCTCTGATTCAGCCCGTCTGTTTCAGCCCCTCTGTTTCTCCCCCTCTCTTCCAGCTCCTCTGTTTCAGCCCCTCTGTTTCAGCCACTCTGTTTCAGCCCCTCTGTTTCAGCCCCTCTGTTTCAGCCCCTCTGTTTCAGCCACTCTGTTTCAGCCCCTCTGTTTCAGCCCCTCTGATTCAGCACCTCTGATTCAGCCCCTCTGATTCAGCCCCTCTGATTCAGCCCCTCTGTTTCCCGCCCCTCTGTTTCAGCCCCTCTGTTTCTCGCCCTCTGTTTCAGCCCCTCTGTTTCTCGCCCTCTTTTTCAGCCCCTCTGTTTCAGCCCCTCTGTTTCAGCCCCTCTGATTCAGCCCCTCTGTTTCAGCCACTCTATTTCTCCGCCTCTGTTCCAGCCCCTCTGTTTCAGCCACTCTGTTTCAGCCCCTCTGTTTCAGCCCCTCTGTTTCAGCCCCTCTGTTTCTCGCCCTCTGTTTCAGCCCCTCTGTTTCTCGCACTCTGTTTCAGCCCCTCTGTTTCAGCCCGTCTGTTTCAGCCACTCTGTTTCTCGCCCTCTGTTTCAGCCCCTCTGTTTCTCACCCTCTGTTTCGGCCCCTCTGATTCAGCCCTTCTGTTTCTCGCCCTCTGTTTCAGCCCCTCTGTTTCTCGCCCTCTGTTTCAGCCCCTCTGTTTCAGCCCCTCTGTTTCTCACCCTCTGTTTTGGCCCCTCTGATTCAGCCCCTCTGTTTCTCGCCCTCTCTTTCAGCCCCTCTGTTTCTCGCCCTCTGTTTCAGCCCCTCTGTTTCAGCCCCTCTGATTCAGCCCCTCTGTTTCAGCCCCTCTGTTTCAGCCCCTCTGTTTCAGCCCCTCTGTTTCTCGCCCCCTATTTCTCACCCTCTGTTTCAGACCCTCTGTTTTTCGCCCTCTGTTTCAGCCCCTCTGTTTCTTGCCCTCTGTTTCAGGCTCTCTGTTTCAGCCCCTCTGTTTCTTGCCCTCTGTTTCAGGCTCTCTGTTTCAGCCCGTCTGTTTCAGCCCCTCTGTTTCAGCCCCTCTGTTTCTCGCCCACTGTTTCAGCCCCTCTGATTCTCGCCCTCTGTTTCAGCCCCTCTGTTTCTCGCCCTCTGTTTCAGCCCCTCTGATTCAGCCCCTCTGTTTCAGCCCCTCTGATTCAGCCCCTCTGATTCAGCCCCGCTGTTTCAGCCCCTCTCTTTCTCGCCCTCTGTTTCAGCCCCTCTGTTTCAGCCCCTCTGTTTCTCACCCTCTGTTTCAGCCCCTCTGATTCTCGCCCTGTGTTTCAGCCCCTCTGTTTCTCGCCCTCTGTTTCAGCCCCTCTGTTTCTCGCCCTCTGTTTCAGCCCCACTGTTTCAGCCCCTCTGTTTCAGCCCCTCTGTTTCAGCGCCTCTGTTTCTCGCCCTCTGTTTCAGCCCCTCTGTTTCTCGCCCTCTGTTTCAGCCCCTCTCATTCAGCCCCTCTGTTTCAGCCACTCTATTTCTCCGCCTCTGTTCCAGCCCCTCTGTTTCAGCCCCTCTGTTTCAGCCACTCTGTTTCAGCCAGTCTCTTTCAGCCCCTCTGTTTCAGCCCCTCTGTTTCTCGCCCTCTGTTTCAGCCCCTCTGTTTCTCGCCCTCTGTTTCAGCCCCTCTGTTTCAGCCCGTCTGTTTCAGCCACTCTGTTTCTCGCCCTCTGTTTCAGCCCCTCTGTTTCTCACCCTCTGTTTCGGCCCCTCTGATTCAGCCCCTCTGTTTCTCGCCCTCTGTTTCAGCCCCTCTGTTTCTTGCCCTCTGTTTCAGCCCCTCTGTTTCAGCCCCTCTGTTTCTCACCCTCTGTTTTGGCCCCTCTGATTCAGCCCCTCTGTTTCTCGCCCTCTGTTTCAGCCCCTCTGATTCAGCCCCTCTGTTTCAGCCCCTCTGTTTCATCCCCTCTGATTCAGCCCCTCTGTTTCAGCCCCTCTGTTTCAGCCCCTCTGTTTCTCGCCCCCTATTTCTCACCCTCTGTTTCACGCCCTCTGTTTCAGACCCTCTGTTTTTCGCCCTCTGTTTCAGCCCCTCTGTTTCTTGCCCTCTGTTTCAGGCTCTCTGTTTCAGCCCGTCTGTTTCAGCCCCTCTGTTTCAGCCCCTCTGTTTCTCGCCCACTGTTTCAGCCCCTCTGATTCTCGCCCTCTGTTTCAGCCCCTCTGTTTCTCGCCCTCTGTTTCAGCCCCTCTGATTCAGCCCCTCTGTTTCAGCCCCTCTGATTCAGCCCCTCTGATTCAGCCCCTCTGATTCAGCCCCTCTGTTTCTCGCCCTCTGTTTCAGCCACTCTGTTTCAGCCCCTCTGTTTCTCACCCTCTGTTTCAGCCCCTCTGATTCTCGCCCTCTGTTTCAGCCCCACTGTTTCAGCCCCTCTGTTTCAGCCCCTCTGATTCAGCCCCTCTGTTTCAGCCCCTCTGTTTGTCTGCCTTTGTTCCAGCCCCTCTGTTTCAGCCCCTCTGTTTCAGCCCCTGTGATTCAGCCCCTCTGTTTCTCGCCCTCTGTTTCAGCCCCTCTGTTTCAGCCCCTCTGTTTCAGCCCCTCTGTTTCTCGCCCTCTGTTTGAGGCCCTCTGTTTTTCGCCTTCTGTTTCAGCCCATCTGATTCAGCCCCTCTGTTTCAGCCCCTCTTATTCAGCCCCTCTGTTTCAGCCCCTCTGTTTCAGCCCCTCTTTTTTCAGCCCCGATGTTTCTCGCCCTCTGTTTCTTGCCCGCTGTTTCAGTCCCTTTGTTTCTCGCCCTCTGTTTCAGCCCCACTGTTTCTCGCCCTCTGTTTCAGCACCTCTGATTCAGCCTCTCTGTTTCTCACCCTCTGTTTCAGCCCCTCTGTTTCTCGCCCTCTCTTTCAGCCCCTCTGTTTCTCGCCCTCTGTTTCAGCCCCTCTGTTTCAGCCCCTCTGATTCAGCCCCTCTGTTTCAGCCCCTCTGTTTCAGCCCCTCTGTTTCAGCCCCTCTGTTTCTCGCCCCCTATTTCTCACCCTCTGTTTCAGACCCTCTGTTTTTCGCCCTCTGTTTCAGCCCCTCTGTTTCTTGCCCTCTGTTTCAGGCTCTCTGTTTCAGCCCCTCTGTTTCTTGCCCTCTGTTTCAGGCTCTCTGTTTCAGCCCGTCTGTTTCAGCCCCTCTGTTTCAGCCCCTCTGTTTCTCGCCCACTGTTTCAGCCCCTCTGATTCTCGCCCTCTGTTTCAGCCCCTCTGTTTCTCGCCCTCTGTTTCAGCCCCTCTGATTCAGCCCCTCTGTTTCAGCCCCTCTGATTCAGCCCCTCTGATTCAGCCCCGCTGTTTCAGCCCCTCTCTTTCTCGCCCTCTGTTTCAGCCCCTCTGTTTCAGCCCCTCTGATTCTCGCCCTGTGTTTCAGCCCCTCTGTTTCTCGCCCTCTGTTTCAGCCCCTCTGTTTCTCGCCCTCTGTTTCAGCCCCTCTGTTTCTCGCCCTCTGTTTCAGCCCCACTGTTTCAGCCCCTCTGTTTCAGCCCCTCTGTTTCAGCCCCTCTGTTTCGCGCCCTCTGTTTCAGCCCCTCTGTTTCTCGCCCTCTTTTTCAGCCCCTCTGTTTCAGCCCCTCTGTTTCAGCCCCTCTGATTCAGCCCCTCTGTTTCAGCCCCTCTGTTTCAGCCCCTCTGTTTCAGCCCCTCTGTTTCAGCCCCTCTGTTTCAGCCCCTCTGTTTCAGCCCCTCTGTTTCTCGCCCTCTGTTTCAGCCCCTCTGTTTCTCGCACTCTGTTTCAGCCCCTCTGTTTCAGCCCGTCTGTTTCAGCCACTCTGTTTCTCGCCCTCTGTTTCAGCCCCTCTGTTTCTCACCCTCTGTTTCGGCCCCTCTGATTCAGCCCTTCTGTTTCTCGCCCTCTGTTTCAGCCCCTCTGTTTCTCGCCCTCTGTTTCAGCCCCTCTGTTTCAGCCCCTCTGTTTCTCACCCTCTGTTTTGGCCCCTCTGATTCAGCCCCTCTGTTTCTCGCCCTCTCTTTCAGCCCCTCTGTTTCTCGCCCTCTGTTTCAGCCCCTCTGTTTCAGCCCCTCTGATTCAGCCCCTCTGTTTCAGCCCCTCTGTTTCAGCCCCTCTGTTTCAGCCCCTCTGTTTCTCGCCCCCTATTTCTCACCCTCTGTTTCAGACCCTCTGTTTTTCGCCCTCTGTTTCAGCCCCTCTGTTTCTTGCCCTCTGTTTCAGGCTCTCTGTTTCAGCCCCTCTGTTTCTTGCCCTCTGTTTCAGGCTCTCTGTTTCAGCCCGTCTGTTTCAGCCCCTCTGTTTCAGCCCCTCTGTTTCTCGCCCACTGTTTCAGCCCCTCTGATTCTCGCCCTCTGTTTCAGCCCCTCTGTTTCTCGCCCTCTGTTTCAGCCCCTCTGATTCAGCCCCTCTGTTTCAGCCCCTCTGATTCAGCCCCTCTGATTCAGCCCCGCTGTTTCAGCCCCTCTCTTTCTCGCCCTCTGTTTCAGCCCCTCTGTTTCAGCCCCTCTGTTTCTCACCCTCTGTTTCAGCCCCTCTGATTCTCGCCCTGTGTTTCAGCCCCTCTGTTTCTCGCCCTCTGTTTCAGCCCCTCTGTTTCTCGCCCTCTGTTTCAGCCCCACTGTTTCAGCCCCTCTGTTTCAGCCCCTCTGTTTCAGCGCCTCTGTTTCTCGCCCTCTGTTTCAGCCCCTCTGTTTCTCGCCCTCTGTTTCAGCCCCTCTCATTCAGCCCCTCTGTTTCAGCCACTCTATTTCTCCGCCTCTGTTCCAGCCCCTCTGTTTCAGCCCCTCTGTTTCAGCCACTCTGTTTCAGCCAGTCTCTTTCAGCCCCTCTGTTTCAGCCCCTCTGTTTCTCGCCCTCTGTTTCAGCCCCTCTGTTTCTCGCCCTCTGTTTCAGCCCCTCTGTTTCAGCCCGTCTGTTTCAGCCACTCTGTTTCTCGCCCTCTGTTTCAGCCCCTCTGTTTCTCACCCTCTGTTTCGGCCCCTCTGATTCAGCCCCTCTGTTTCTCGCCCTCTGTTTCAGCCCCTCTGTTTCTTGCCCTCTGTTTCAGCCCCTCTGTTTCAGCCCCTCTGTTTCTCACCCTCTGTTTTGGCCCCTCTGATTCAGCCCCTCTGTTTCTCGCCCTCTGTTTCAGCCCCTCTGATTCAGCCCCTCTGTTTCAGCCCCTCTGTTTCAGCCCCTCTGATTCAGCCCCTCTGTTTCAGCCCCTCTGTTTCAGCCCCTCTGTTTCTCGCCCCCTATTTCTCACCCTCTGTTTCACGCCCTCTGTTTCAGACCCTCTGTTTTTCGCCCTCTGTTTCAGCCCCTCTGTTTCTTGCCCTCTGTTTCAGGCTCTCTGTTTCAGCCCGTCTGTTTCAGCCCCTCTGTTTCAGCCCCTCTGTTTCTCGCCCACTGTTTCAGCCCCTCTGATTCTCGCCCTCTGTTTCAGCCCCTCTGTTTCTCGCCCTCTGTTTCAGCCCCTCTGATTCAGCCCCTCTGTTTCAGCCCCTCTGATTCAGCCCCTCTGATTCAGCCCCTCTGATTCAGCCCCTCTGTTTCTCGCCCTCTGTTTCAGCCACTCTGTTTCAGCCCCTCTGTTTCTCACCCTCTGTTTCAGCCCCTCTGATTCTCGCCCTCTGTTTCAGCCCCACTGTTTCAGCCCCTCTGTTTCAGCCCCTCTGATTCAGCCCCTCTGTTTCAGCCCCTCTGTTCGTCTGCCTTTGTTCCAGCCCCTCTGTTTCAGCCCCTCTGTTTCAGCCCCTGTGATTCAGCCCCTCTGTTTCTCGCCCTCTGTTTCAGCCCCTCTGTTTCAGCCCCTCTGTTTCAGCCCCTCTGTTTCTCGCCCTCTGTTTGAGGCCCTCTGTTTTTCGCCTTCTGTTTCAGCCCATCTGATTCAGCCCCTCTGTTTCAGCCCCTCTTATTCAGCCCCTCTGTTTCAGCCCCTCTGTTTCAGCCCCTCTTTTTTCAGCCCCGATGTTTCTCGCCCTCTGTTTCTTGCCCGCTGTTTCAGTCCCTTTGTTTCTCGCCCTCTGTTTCAGCCCCACTGTTTCTCGCCCTCTGTTTCAGCACCTCTGATTCAGCCTCTCTGTTTCTCACCCTCTGTTTCAGCCCCTCTGTTTCTCGCCCTCTCTTTCAGCCCCTCTGTTTCTCGCCCTCTGTTTCAGCCCCTCTGTTTCAGCCCCTCTGATTCAGCCCCTCTGTTTCAGCCCCTCTGTTTCAGCCCCTCTGTTTCAGCCCCTCTGTTTCTCGCCCCCTATTTCTCACCCTCTGTTTCAGACCCTCTGTTTTTCGCCCTCTGTTTCAGCCCCTCTGTTTCTTGCCCTCTGTTTCAGGCTCTCTGTTTCAGCCCCTCTGTTTCTTGCCCTCTGTTTCAGGCTCTCTGTTTCAGCCCGTCTGTTTCAGCCCCTCTGTTTCAGCCCCTCTGTTTCTCGCCCACTGTTTCAGCCCCTCTGATTCTCGCCCTCTGTTTCAGCCCCTCTGTTTCTCGCCCTCTGTTTCAGCCCCTCTGATTCAGCCCCTCTGTTTCAGCCCCTCTGATTCAGCCCCTCTGATTCAGCCCCGCTGTTTCAGCCCCTCTCTTTCTCGCCCTCTGTTTCAGCCCCTCTGTTTCAGCCCCTCTGTTTCTCACCCTCTGTTTCAGCCCCTCTGATTCTCGCCCTGTGATTCAGCCCCTCTGTTTCTCGCCCTCTGTTTCAGCTCCTCTGTTTCTCGCCCTCTGTTTCAGCCCCACTGTTTCAGCCCCTCTGTTTCAGCCCCTCTGTTTCAGCGCCTCTGTTTCTCGCCCTCTGTTTCAGCCCCTCTGTTTCTCGCCCTCTGTTTCAGCCCCTCTCATTCAGCCCCTCTGTTTCAGCCACTCTATTTCTCCGCCTCTGTTCCAGCCCCTCTGTTTCAGCCTCTCTGTTTCAGCCACTCTGTTTCAGCCAGTCTCTTTCAGCCCCTCTGTTTCAGCCCCTCTGTTTCTCGCCCTCTGTTTCAGCCCCTCTGTTTCTCGCCCTCTGTTTCAGCCCCTCTGTTTCTCGCCCTCTGTTTCAGCCCCTCTGTTTCAGCCCCTCTGTTTCAGCCCCACTGTTTCAGCCCCTCTGTTTCACGCCCTCTTTGTCAGACCCTCAGTTTCAGCCACTCTGTTCCAGCCCCTCTGTTTCTCGCCCTTTGTTTCAGCCCATCTGATTCAGCCCCTCTATTTCTCGCCCTCTGTTTCAGCCCCTCTGTTTCAGCCGGACTGATTCAGCCCGAGTGCTTCAGCCCATCTGTTTCTCGCCCTCTGTTTCAGCCCCTCTGTTTCAGCCCCTCTGTTTCAGCCCCTCTGTTTCTCGCCCTCTGTTTCAGCCCCTCTGTTTCTCGCCCTCTGTTTCAGCCCCTCTGTTTCAGCCACTCTGTTTCTCGCAATCTGTTTCTGCCCCTCTGTTTCTCGCCCTCTGTTTCAGCCCCGCTGTTTCTCGCCCTCTGTTTCAGCCCCGCTGATTCAGCCACTCTGTTTCAGCCCCTCTGAATCAGCCCCTCTGATTCAGCCCCTCTGTTTCAGCCACTCTGTTTCAGCCCCTCTGTTTCAGCCCCTCTGTTTCTCGCACTCTGTTTCAGCCCCTCTGATTCTCGCCCTCTGTTTCAGCCCCTCTGTTTCTCGCCCTCTGTTTCAGCCCCTCTGATTCAGCCCCTCTGTTTCAGCCCCTCTGATTCAGCCCCTCTTATTCAGCCCCTCTGTTTCTCGCCCTCTGTTTCAGCCCCTCTGTTTCAACCCCTCTGTTTCAGCCCCTCTGTTTCTCACCCTCTGTTTCAGCCCCTCTGATTCAGCACCTCTGATTCAGCCCCTCTGATTCAGCCCCTCTGATTCAGCCCCTCTGTTTCCCGCCCCTCTGTTTCAGCCCCTCTGTTTCTCGCCCTCTGTTTCAGCCCCTCTGTTTCTCGCCCTCTTTTTCAGCCCCTCTGTTTCAGCCCCTCTGTTTCAGCCCCTCTGATTCAGCCCGTCTGTTTCAGCCCCTCTGTTTCTCCCCCTCTCTTCCAGCTCCTCTGTTTCAGCCCCTCTGTTTCAGCCACTCTGTTTCAGCCCCTCTGTTTCAGCCCCTCTGTTTCAGCCCCTCTGTTTCTCGCCCTCTGTTTCAGCCCCTCTGTTTCTCGCCCTCTGTTTTAGCCCCTCTGTTTCAGCCCGTCTGTTTCAGCCACTCTGTTTCTCGCCCTCTGTTTCAGCCCCTCTGTTTCTCGCCCTCTGTTTCAGCCCCTCTGATTCAGCCCCTCTGTTTCAGCCCCTCTGATTCAGCCCCTCTTATTCAGCCCCTCTGTTTCTCGCCCTCTGTTTCAGCCCCTCTGTTTCAACCCCTCTGTTTCAGCCCCTCTGTTTCTCATCCTCTGTTTCAGCCCCTCTGATTCAGCCCCTCTGTTTCTCGCCCTCTGTTTCAGCCCCTCTGATTCAGCCCCTCTGTTTCTCGCCCTCTGTTTCAGTCCCTCTGTTTCAGCCCCTCTGTTTCTCGCCCTCTGTTTCAGCCCCTCTGTTTCTCGCCCTCTGTTTCAGCCCCTCTGTTTCAGCCACTCTGTTTCTCGCCCTCTGTTTCAGCCCCTCTGTTTCTCGCCCTCTGTTTCAGCTCTCTGTTTCTCGCCGTCTGTTTCAGCCCCGCTGATTCAGCCCCTCTGTTTCAGCCGCTCTGAATCAGCCACTCTGTTTCAGCCCCTCTGTTTCAGCCCCTCTGTTTCTCACCCTCTGTTTCAGCCCCTCTGATTCATCCCCTCTGATTCAGCACCTCTGATTCAGCCCCTCTGTTTCAGCCCCTCTGTTTCCCGCCCCTCTGTTTCAGCCCCTCTGTTTCTCGCCCTCTGTTTCAGCCCCTCTGTTTCAGCCCCTCTGTTTCAGCTCCTCTGTTTCTCGCCCTCTGCTTCAGACCCTCTGTTTCTCGCCCTCTGTTTCAGCACCTCTGTTTCTCGCCCTCTGTTTCAGCCCCTCTGATTCAGCCCCTCTGATTCAGCCCCTCTGTTTCAGCCCCTCTGTTTCAGCCCCTCTGTTTCTCGCCCTCTGTTTCAGCCCCTCTGTTTCTCGCCCTCTGTTTCAGCTCTCTGTTTCTCGCCCTCTGTTTCAGCCCCTCTGTTTCTCGCCCTCTGTTTCAGCTCTCTGTTTCTCACCGTCTGTTTCAGCCCCGCTGATTCAGCCCCTCTGTTTCAGCCCCTCTGAATCAGCCACTCTGATTCAGCCCCTCTATTTCAGCCCCTCTGTTTCAGCGCCTCTGTTTCTCGCCCACTCTTTCAGCCCCTCTGTTTCTCGCCCTCTGATTCAGCCCCTCTGTTTCTCACCCTCTGTTTCAGCCCCTCTGTTTCAGCCCCTCTGTTTCTCACCCTCTGTTTCAGCCCCTCTGATTCAGCCCCTCTGATTCAGCACCTCTGATTCAGCCCCTCTGTTTCAGCCCCTCTGTTTCCCGCCCCTCTGTTTCAGCCCCTCTGTTTCTCACCCTCTGTTTCAGCCCCTCTGTTTCAGCCCCTCTGTTTCAGCCCCTCTGTTTCTCACCCTCTGCTTCAGACCCTCTGTTTCTCGCCCTCTGTTTCAGCCCCTCTGTTTCTCGCCCTCTGTTTCAGCCCCTCTGATTCAGCCCCTCTGATTCAGCCCCTCTGTTTCAGCCCCTCTGTTTCAGCCCCTCTGTTTCTCGCCCTCCGTTTCTCACCCTCTGTTTCTCGCGCTCTGTTTCAGCCCCTCTGTTTCTCGCCCTCTGTTTCATCCCCTCTGTTTCTCGCCCTCTGCTTCAGCCCCTCTGTTTCTCGCCCTCTGTTTCAGCCGCTCTGTTTTAGCCCCTCTGTTTCAGCCCCTCTGTTTCAGCCCCACTGTTTCAGCCCGTCTGTTTCACGCCCTCTTTGTCAGACCCTCAGTTTCAGCCACTCTGTTTCAGCCCCTCTGTTTCTCGCCCTTTGTTTCAGCCCCTCTGATTCAGCCCCTCTATTTCTCGCCCTCTGTTTCAGCCCCTCTGTTTCAGCCGGACTGATTCAGCCCGTGTGCTTCAGCCCCTCTGTTTCTCGCCCTCTGTTTCAGCCCCTCTGTTTCATCCCCTCTGTTTCAGCCCCTCTGTTTCAGCCCCTCTGTTTCTCGCCCTCTGTTTCAGCCCCTCTGTTTCTCGCCCACTGTTTCAGCCCCTCTGTTTCAGCCCCTCTGTTTCTCGCCATCTGTTTCTCACCCTCTGTTTCAGCCCCTCTGTTTTTCGCCCTCTGTTTCAGCCCCTCTGTTTCTCGCCCTCTGTATCAGACCCTCTGTTTCAGCCCCTCTGTTTCAGCCCCTCTGTTTCAGCCCCTCTGATTCAGCCCCTCTGCTTAAGCCCCTCTGTTTCAGCCCCTCTGTTTCATCCCCTCTGTTTCTCGCCCTCTATTTCTCACCCTCTGTTTCTCGCACTCTGTTTCAGCCCCTCTGTTTTTCGCCCTCTGATTCAGCCCCTCTGTTTCTCGCCCTCTGTTTCAGGCTCTCTGTTTCAGCCCCTCTGTTTCAGCCCCTCTTTTTCGCGCCCTCTGTTTCTCGCCCGCTGTTTCAGCCCCTTTGTTTCTCGCCCTCTGTTTCAGCCCCTCTGTTTCAGCCCCTCTGATTCAGCCCCTCTGATTCAGCCCCTCTGTTTCTCGCCATCTGTTTCAGCCCCTCTGTTTCAGCCCCTCTGTTTCAGCTCCTCTGTTTCAGCCCCTCTGTTTCTCGCCCTCTGTTTCAGCCCCTCTGTTTCAGCCTCTATGTTTCAGCCCCTCTGTTTGTCGCCCTCTGTTTCAGCCCCTCTGTTTCTCACACTCTGTTTCAGCCCCTCTGTTTCAGCCCCTCTGTTTCAGCTCCTCTGTTTCTCGCCCTCTGTTTCAGCCCCTCTGTTTCAGCCCCTCTGTTTCAGCCCCTCTGTTTCTCGCCCTCTGTTTCAGCCCCTCTGTTTCTCGACCTCTGTTCAGCCCCTATGTTTCTCGCCCTCTGTTTCAGCCCCTCTGTTTCTCGCCGTCTGTTTCAGCCCCACTGTTTCAGCCCCTCTGTTTCTCGCCCTCTGTTTCTGCCCGTCTGTTTCTCGCCCTCTCTTTCAGCCCCTCTGTTTCTCGCCCTCTGTTTCAGCCCCACTGATTCAGCCCCTCTGTTTCAGCCCCTCTGAATCAGCCCCTCTGATTCAGCCCCTCTGTTTGAGCCCCTCTGTTTCAGCCCCTCTGTTTCTCGCTCTCTGTTTCAGCCCATCTGATTCTCGCCCTCTGTTTCAGCCCCTCTGATTCTCGCCCTCTGTTTCAGCCCCTCTGATTCAGCATCTCTGTTTCAGCCCCTCTGATTCAGCCCCTCTGATTCAGCCCCTCTGAGTCAGCCCCTCTGTTTCTCGCCCTCTGTTTCAGCCCCTCTGTTTCAGCCCCTCTGTTTCAGCCCCTCTGTTTCTCACCCTCTGTTTCAGCCCCTCTGATTCAGCCCCTCTGATTCAGCCCCTCTGTTTCAGCCCCTCTGTTTCTCGCCCTCTGTTTCTGCCCCTCTGTTTCTCGCCCTCTGTTTCAGCCCTCTGTTTCTCGCCGTCTGTTTCAGCCCCGCTGATTCAGCCCCTCTGTTTCAGCCCCTCTGAATCAGCCACTCTGATTCAGCCCCTCTGTTTCAGCCCCTCTGTTTCAGCCCCTCAGTTTCTCGCCCTCTGTTTCTCACTCTTTTTCAGCCCCTCTGTTTTTCGCCCTCTCTTTCAGCCCCTCTGTTTCTCGCCCTCTGTATCAGACCCTCTGTTTCAGCCCCTCTGTTTCAGCCCCTCTGTTTCAGCCCCTCTGTTTCAGCCCCTCTGATTCAGCCCCTCTGTTTCAGCCCCTCTGTTTCAGCCCCTCTGTTTCATCCCCTCTGTTTCTCGCCCTCTATTTCTCACCCTCTGTTTCTCGCCCTCTGTTTCAGCCACTCTGTTTTTCGCACTCTGATTCAGCCCATCTGTTTCTCGACCTCTGTTTCAGGCTCTCTGTTTCAGCCCGTCTGTTTCAGCCCCTCTGTTTCAGCCCCTCTGTTTCTCGCAATCTGTTTCTGCCCCTCTGTTTCTCGCCCTCTGTTTCAGCCCCGCTGTTTCTCGCCCTCTGTTTCAGCCCCGCTGATTCAGCCCCTCTTTTTCAGCCCCTCTGAATCAGCCCCTCTGATTCAGCCCCTCTGTTTCAGCCCCTCTGTTTCAGCCCCTCTGTTTCAGCCCCTATGTTTCTCGCCCTCTGTTTCAGCCCCTCTGTTTCTCGCCCTCTGTTTCAGCCCCTCTGTTTCTCGCCCTCTGTTTCAGCCCCTCTGATTCAGCCCCTCTGTTTCAGCCCCTCTGATTCAGCCCCTCTGATTCAGCCCCTCTTATTCAGCCCCTCTGTTTCTCGCCCTCTGTTTCAGCCCCTCTGTTTCAGCACCTCTGTTTCAGCCCCTCTGTTTCTCACCCTCTGTTTCAGCCCCTCTGATTCAGCCCCTCTGATTCAGCCCCTCTGATTCAGCCCCTCTGTTTCAGCCCCTCTGTTTCCCGCCCCTCTGTTTCAGCCCCTCTGTTTCTCGCCCTCTGTTTCAGCCCCTCTGTTTCAGCCCCTCTGTTTCAGCCCCTCTGTTTCTCGCCCTGTGCTTCAGACCCTCTGTTTCTCGCCCTCTGTTTCAGCCCCTCTGTTTCTCGCCCTCTGTTTCAGCCCCTCTGATTCAGCCCCTCTGATTCAGCCCCTCTTTTTCAGCCCCTCTGTTTCAGCCCCTCTGTTTCTCGGCCTCTGTTTCATCCCCTCTGTTTCTCGCCCTCTGCTTCAGCCCCTCTGTTTCTAGCCCTCTGTTTCAGCCGCTCTGTTTTAGCCCCTCTGTTTCAGCCCCTCTGTTTCAGCCCCACTGTTTCAGCCCCTCTGTTTCACGCCCTCTTTGTCAGACCCTCAGTTTCAGCCACTCTGTTTCAGCCCCTCTGTTTCTCGCCCTTTGTTTCAGCCCCTCTGATTCAGCCCCTCTATTTCTCGCCCTCTGTTTCAGCCCCTCTGTTTCAGCCGGACTGATTCAGCCCGTGTGCTTCAGCCCCACTGTTTCTCGCCCTCTGTTTCAGCCCCTCTGTTTCAGCCCCTCTGTTTCAGCCCCTCTGTTTCAGCCCCTCTGTTTCTCGCCCTCTGTTTCAGCCCCTCTGTTTCTCGCCCTCTGTTTCAGCCCCTCTGTTTCAGCCCCTCTGTTTCTCGCCCTCTGTTTCTCACCCTCTGTTTCAGCCCCTCTGTTTCTCGCCCTCTGTATCAGACCCTCTGTTTCAGCCCCTCTGTTTCAGCCCCTCTGTTTCAGACCCTCTGCTTCAGGCCCTCTGTTTAAGCCCCTCTGTTTCAGCCCCTCTGTTTCATCCCCTCTGTTTCTCGCCCTCTATTTCTCACCCTCTGTTTCTCGCACTCTGTTTCAGCCCCTCTGTTTTTCGCCCTCTGATTCAGCCCCTCTGTTTCTCGCCCTCTGTTTCAGGCTCTCTGTTTCAGCCCCTCTGTTTCAGCCCCTCTTTTTCGCGCCCTCTGTTTCTCGCCCGCTGTTTCAGCCCCTTTGTTTCTCGCCCTCTGTTTCAGCCCCTCTGTTTCAGCCCCTCTGTTTCTCACCCTCTGTTTCAGCCCCTCTGATTCAGCCCCTCTGATTCAGCCCCTCTGATTAAGCACCTCTGATTCAGCACCTCTGTTTCACCCCCTCTGTTTCCCGCCCCTCTGTTTCTCGCCCTCTTTTTCAGCCCCTCTGTTTCAGCCCCTCTGTTTCAGCCCCTCTGATTCTCGCCCTCTGCTTCAGACCCTCTGTTTCTCGCCCTCTGTTTCAGCCCCTCTGTTTCCCGCCCTCTGTTTCAGCCCCTCTGATTCAGCCCCTCTGATTCAGCCCCTCTGTTTCAGCCCCTCTGTTTCAGCCCCTCTGTTTCTCGCCCTCCGTTTCTCACGCTCTGTTTCTCGCGCTCTGTTTCAGCCCCTCTGTTTCTCGCCCTCTGTTTCATCCCCTCTGTTTCTCGCCCTCTGCTTCAGCCCCTCTGTTTCTCGCCCTCTGTTTCAGCCGCTCTGTTTTAGCCCCTCTGTTTCAGCCCCTCTGTTTCAGCCCCACTGTTTCAGCCCCTCTGTTTCACGCACTCTTTGTCAGACCCTCAGTTTCAGCCACTCTGTTTCAGCCCCTCTGTTTCTCGCCCTTTGTTTCAGCCCCTCTGATTCAGCCCCTCTATTTCTCGCCCTCTGTTTCAGCCCCTCTGTTTCAGCCGGACTGATTCAGCCCGTGTGCTTCAGCCCCTCTGTTTCTCGCCCTCTGTTTCAGCCCCTCTGTTTCAGCCCCTCTGTTTCAGCCCCTCTGTTTCAGCCCCTCTGTTTCTCGCCCTCTGTTTCAGCCCCTCTGTTTCTCGCCCACTCTTTCAGCCCCTCTGTTTCTCGCCCTCTGTTTCAGCCCCTCTGTTTCTCGCCCTCTGTTTCTCACCCTCTGTTTCAGCCCCTCTGTTTCTCGCCCTCTATATCAGACCCTCTGTTTCAGCCCCTCTGTTTCAGCCCCTCTGTTTCAGCCCCTCTGATTCAGCCCCTCTGTTTAAGCCCCTCTGTTTCAGCCCCTCTGTTTAATCCCCTCTGTTTCTCGCCCTCTATTTCTCACCCTCTGTTTCTCGCACTCTGTTTCAGCCCCTCTGTTTCTCGCCCGCTGTTTCAGCCCCTTTGTTTCTCGCCCTCTGTTTCAGCCCCTCTGTTTCAGCCCCTCTGATTCAGCCCCTCTGATTCAGCCCCTCTGTTTCTCGCCTTCTGTTTCAGCCCCTCTGTTTCAGCCCCTCTGTTTCAGCTCCTCTGTTTCAGACCCTCTGTTTCTCGCCCTCTGTTTCAGCCCCTCTGTTTCTCGCCCTCTGTTTCAGCCCCTCTGTTTCTCGCCCTCTGTTTCAGCCCCTCTGTTTCAGCCTCTATGTTTCAGCCCCTCTGTTTGTCGCCCTCTGTTTCAGCCCCTCTGTTTCTCACACTCTGTTTCAGCCCCTCTGTTTCAGCCCCTCTGCTTCAGCTCCTCTGTTTCTCGCCCTCTGTTTCAGCCCCTCTGTTTCAGCCCCTCTGTTTCAGCCCCTCTGTTTCTCGCCCTCTGTTTCAGCCCCTCTGTTTCTCGCCCTCTGTTCAGCCCCTGTGTCTCTCGCCCTCTGTTTCAGCCCCTCTGTTTCTCGCCGTCTGTTTCAGCCCCTCTTTTTCAGCCCCTCTGTTTCAGCCCCTCTGTTTCTCGCCCTCTGTTTCAGCCCCTCTGTTTCTCGACCTCTGTTCAGCCCCTATGTTTCTCGCCCTCTGTTTCAGCCGCTCTGTTTCTCGCCATCTGTTTCAGCCCCTCTGTTTCAGCCCCTCTGTTTCTCGCCCTCTGTTTCTGCCCCTCTGTTTCTCGCCCTCTCTTTCAGCCCCTCTGTTTCTCGCCCTCTGTTTCAGCCCCACTGATTCAGCCCCTCTGTTTCAGCCCTCTGAATCAGCCCCTCTGATTCAGCCCCTCTGTTTGAGCCCCTCTGTTTCAGCCCCTCTGTTTCTCGCTCTCTGTTTCAGCCCATCTGATTCTCGCCCTCTGTTTCAGCCCCTCTGATTCTCGCCCTCTGTTTCAGCCCCTCTGATTCAGCATCTCTGTTTCAGCCCCTCTGATTCAGCCCCTCTGATTCAGCCCCTCTGATTCAGCCCCTCTGTTTCTCGCCCTCTGTTTCAGCCCCTCTGTTTCAGCCCCTCTGTTTCAGCCCCTCTGTTTCTCACCCTCTGTTTCAGCCCCTCTGATTCAGCCCCTCTGATTCAGCCCCTCTGTTTCAGCCCCTCTGTTTCTCGCCCTCTGTTTCTGCCCCTCTGTTTCTCGCCCTCTGTTTCAGCCCTCTGTTTCTCGCCGTCTGTTTCAGCCCCGCTGATTCAGCCCCTCTGTTTCAGCCCCTCTGAATCAGCCACTCTGATTCAGCCCCTCTGTTTCAGCCCCTCTGTTTCAGCCCCTCAGTTTCTCGCCCTCTGTTTCACACTCTTTTTCAGCCCCTCTGTTTTTCGCCCTCTGTTTCAGCCCCTCTGTTTCTCGCCCTCTGTATCAGACCCTCTGTTTCAGCCCCTCTGTTTCAGCCCCTCTGTTTCAGCCCCTCTGATTCAGCCCCTCTGTTTCAGCCCCTCTGTTTCAGCCCCTCTGTTTCATCCCCTCTGTTTCTCGCCCTCTATTTCTCACCCTCTGTTTCTCGCCCTCTGTTTCAGCCACTCTGTTTTTCGCCCTCTGATTCAGCCCATCTGTTTCTCGACCTCTGTTTCAGGCTCTCTGTTTCAGCCCGTCTGTTTCAGCCCCTCTGTTTCAGCCCCTCTGTTTCTCGCAATCTGTTTCTGCCCCTCTGTTTCGCGCCCTCTGTTTCAGCCCCGCTGTTTCTCGCCCTCTGTTTCAGCCCCGCTGATTCAGCCCCTCTGTTTCAGCCCCTCTGAATCAGCCCCTCTGATTCAGCCCCTCTGTTTCAGCCCCTCTGTTTCAGCCCCTCTGTTTCAGCCCCTCTGTTTCTCGCCCTCTGTTTCAGCCCCTCTGTTTCTCGCCCTCTGTTTCAGCCCCTCTGATTCAGCCCCTCTGTTTCAGCCCCTCTGATTCAGCCCCTCTGATTCAGCCCCTCTTATTCAGCCCCTCTGTTTCTCGCCCTCTGTTTCAGCCCCTCTGTTTCAGCACCTCTGTTTCAGCCCCTCTGTTTCTCACCCTCTGTTTCAGCCCCTCTGATTCAGCCCCTCTGATTCAGCCCCTCTGATTCAGCCCCTCTGTTTCCCGCCCCTCTGTGTCAGCCCCTCTGTTTCTCGCCCTCTGTTTCAGCCCCTCTGTTTCTCGCCCTCTTTTTGAGCCCCTCTGTTTCAGCCCCTCTGTTTCAGCCCCTCTGATTCAGCCCATCTGTTTCAGCCCCTCTGTTTCTCCCCCTCTGTTTCAGCCCCTCTGTTTCAGCCCCTCTGTTTCAGCCCCTCTGTTTCAGCCCCTCTGTTTCTCGCCCTCTGTTTCAGTCCCTCTGTTTCTCGCCCTCTGTTTCAGCCCCTCTGTTTCAGCCCGTCTGTTTCAGCCACTCTGTTTCTCGCCCTCTGTTTCAGCCCCTCTGTTTCTCACCCTCTGTTTCAGCCCCTCTGATTCAGCTCCTCTGTTTCTCGCCCTCTGTTTCAGCCCCTCTGATTCAGCCCCTCTGTTTCTCGCCCTCTGTTTCAGCCCCTCTGTTTCAGCCCCTCTGTTTCTCGCCCTCTGTTTCAGCCCCTCTGTTTCTCGCCCTCTGCTTCAGCCCCTCTGTTTCAGCCCCTCTGTTTCTCGCCCTCTGTTTCAGCCCCTCTGTTTCTCGCCCTCTGTTTCAGCCCCGCTGATTCAGCCCCTCTGTTTCAGCCTCTCTGAATCAGCCACTCTGATTCAGCCCCTCTATTTCAGCCCCTCTGTTTCAGCCCCTCTGTTTCTCGCCCACTCTTTCAGCCCCTCTGTTTCTCGCCCTCTATTTCAGCCCCTCTGATCCAGCCCCTCTGTTTCTCGCCCTCTGTTTCAGCCCCTCTGTTTCAGCCCGTCTGTTTCAGCCACTCTGTTTCTCGCCCTCTGTTTCAGCACCTCTGTTTCTCACCCTCTGTTTCAGCCCCTCTGATTCAGCCCCTCTGATTCAGCACCTCTGATTCAGCCCCTCTGTTTCAGCCCCTCTGTTTCCCGCCCCTCTGTTTCAGCCCCTCTGTTTCTCGCCCTCTGTTTCAGCCCTTATGTTTCAGCCCCTCTGTTTCAGCCCCTCTGTTTCTCGCACTCTGCTTCAGCACCTCTGTTTCTCGCCCTCTGTTTCAGCCCCTCTGTTTCTCGCCCTCTGTATCAGCACCTCTGATTCAGCCCCTCTGATTCAGCCCCTCTGTTTCAGCCCCTCTGTTTCAGCCCCTCTGTTTCTCGCCCTCCGTTTCTCACCCTCTGTTTCTCGCGCACTGTTTCAGCCACTCTGTTTCTCGCCCTCTGTTTCAGGCCCTCTGTTTCTCGCCCTCGGCTTCAGCCCCTCTGTTTCTCGCCCTCTGTTTCAGCCGCTCTGTTTTAGCCCCTCTGTTTCAGCCCCTCTGTTTCAGCCCCACTGTTTCAGCCCCTCTGTTTCACGCCCTCTTTGTCAGACCATCAGTTTCAGCCACTCTGTTTCAGCCCCTCTGTTTCTCGCACTCTGTTTCAGCCCCTCTGATTCAGCCCCTCTGTTTCTCGCCCTCTGTTTCAGCCCCTCTGTTTCAGCCGGAATGATTCAGCCCATGTGCTTCAGCCCCTCTGTTTCTCGCCCTCTGTTTCAGCCCCTCTGTTTCAGCCCCTCTGTTTCAGCCCCTCTGTTTCTCGCCCTCTGTTTCTCACCCTCTGTTTCAGCCCCTCTGTTTCTCGCCCTCTGTATCAGACCCTCTGTTTCAGCCCCTCTGTTTCAGACCCTCTGTTTCAGCCCCTCTGATTCAGTCCCTCTGTTTAAGCCCCTCTGTTTCAGCCCCTCTGTTTCATCCCCTCTGTTTCTCGCCCTCTATTTCTCACCCTCTGTTTCTCGCCCTCTGTTTCAGCCCCTCTGTTTTTCGCCCTCTGATTCAGCCCCTCTGTTTCTCGCCCTCTGTTTCAGGCTCTCTGTTTCAGCCCGTCTGTTTCAGCCCCTCTGTTTCAGCCCCTCTTTTTCGCGCCCTCTGTTTCTCGCCCGCTGTTTCAGCCCCTTTGTTTCTCGCCCTCTGTTTCAGCCCCTCTGTTTCAGCCCCTCTGATTCAGCCCCTCTGATTCAGCCCCTCTGTTTCTCGCCATCTGTTTCAGCCCCTCTGTTTCAGCCCCTCTGTTTCAGCTCCTCTGTTTCAGACCCTCTGTTTCTCGCCCTCTGTTTCAGCCCCTCTGTTTCTCGCCCTCTGTTTCAGCCGCTCTGTTTCAGCCTCTATGTTTCAGTCCCTCTGTTTGTCGCCCTCTGTTTCAGCCCCTCTGTTTCTCACACTCTGTTTCAGCCCCTCTGTTTCAGCCCCTCTGTTTCTCGCCCTCTGTTTCTCACCCTCTGTTTCAGCCCCTCTGTTTTTCGCCCTCTGTTTCAGCCCCTCTGTTTCTCGCCCTCTGTATCAGACCCTCTGTTTCAGCCCCTCTGTTTCAGCCCCTCTGTTTCAGCCCCTCTGATTCAGCCCCTCTGTTTAAGCCCCTCTGTTTCAGCCCCTCTGTTTCATCCCCTCTGTTTCTCGCCCTCTATTTCTCAACCTCTGTTTCTCGCCCTCTGTTTCAGCCCCTCTGTTTTTCGCCCTCTGATTCAGCCCCTCTGTTTCTCGCCCTCTGTTTCAGGCTCTCTGTTTCAGCCCGTCTGTTTCAGCCCCTCTGTTTCAGCCCCTCTTTTTCGCGCCCTCTGTTTCTCGCCCGCTGTTTCAGCCCCTTTGTTTCTCGCCCTCTGTTTCAGCCCCTCTGTTTCAGCCCCTCTGATTCAGCCCCTCTGTTTCTCGCCATCTGTTTCAGCCCCTCTGTTTCAGCCCCTCTGTTTCAGCTCCTCTGTTTCAGACCCTCTGTTTCTCGCCCTCTGTTTCAGCCCCTCTGTTTCTCGCCCTCTGTTTCAGCCGCTCTGTTTCAGCCTCTATGTTTCAGCCCCTCTGTTTGTCGCCCTCTGTTTCAGCCCCTCTGTTTCTCACACTCTGTTTCAGCCCCTCTGTTTCAGCCCCTCTGTTTCAGCTCCTCTGTTTCTCGCCCTCTGTTTCAGCCCCTCTGTTTCAGCCCCTCTGTTTCAGCCCCTCTGTTTCTCGCCCTCTGTTTCAGCCCCTCTGTTTCTCGCCCTCTGTTCAGCCCCTGTGTCTCTCGCCCTCTGTTTCAGCCCCTCTGTTTCTCGCCGTCTGTTTCAGCCCCTCTTTTTCAGCCCCTCTGTTTCTCGCCCTCTGTTTCTGCCCCTCTGTTTCTCGCCCTCTCTTTCAGCCCCTCTGTTTCTCGCCCTCTGTTTCAGCCCCGCTGATTCAGCCCCTCTGTTTCAGCCCCTCTGAATCAGCCCCTCTGATTCAGCCCCTCTGTTTGAGCCCCTCTGTTTCAGCCCCTCTGTTTCTCGCCGTCTGTTTCAGCCCATCTGATTCTCGCCCTCTGTTTCAGCCCTCTGTTTCTCGCCGTCTGTTTCAGACCCGCTGATTCAGCCCCTCTGTTTCAGCCCCTCTGAATCAGCCACTCTGTTTCAGCCCCTCTGTTTCTCGCCCACTCTTTCAGCCCCTCTGTTTCTCGCCCTCTGTTTCAGCCACTCTGTTTCTCGCCCTCTATTTCAGCCCCTCTGATTCAGCCCCTCTGTTTCAGCCCCTCTGATTCAGCCCCTCTGTTTCTCGCCCTCTGTTTCAGCCCGGCTGTTTCAGCTCCTCTGTTTCTCACCCTCTGTTTCAGGCCCTCTGATTCAGCCCCTCTGATTCAGCACCACTGATTCAGCCCCTCTTATTCAGCCCCTATGTTTCCCGCCCCTCTGTTTCAGCCCCTCTGTTTCTCGCCCTCTGTTTAAGCCCCTCTGTTTCAGCCCCTCTGTTTCAGCCCCTCTGTTTCAACCCCTCTGTTTCTCGCCCTCTGTTTCAGCCCCTCTGTTTCTCGCCCTCTGTTTCAGCCCCTCTGTTTCTCGCCCTCTGTTTCAGCCCCTCTGATTCAGCCCCTCTGATTCAGCCCCCCTGTTTCAGCCCCTCTGTTTCAGCCGCTCTGTTTCTCGCCCTCTGTTTCTCACCCTCTGTTTCTCGCGCTCTGTTTCAGCCCCTTTGTTTCTCGCCCTCTGTTTCAGCCCCTCTGTTTGTCGCCCTCTGTTTCAGCCCCTCTGTTTCTCGCCCTCTGTTTCAGCCCCTCTGTTTTAGCCCCTCTGTTTCTCACCCTCTGTTTCAGCCCCACTGTTTCAGACCCTCTGTTTCACACCCTCTTTGTCAGCCCCTCAGTTTCAGCCACTCTGTTTCAGCCCCTCTGTTTCTCGCCCTCTGTTTCAGCCCCTCTGATTCAGCCCCTCTGTTTCTCGCCCTCTGTTTCAGCCCCTCTGTTTCAGCCCCTCTGATTCAGCCCCTCTGTTTCAGCCCCTCTGTTTCAGCCCCTCTGTTTCATCCCCTCTGTTTCTCGCCCTCTATTTCTCACCCTCTGTTTCTCGCCCTCTAATTCAGCCCCTCTGTTTCTCGACCTCTGTTTCAGGCTCTCTGTTTCAGCCCCTCTGTTTCAGCACCTCTGTTTCAGCCCCTCTGTTTCTCGCCATCTGTTTCAGCCCCTCTGTTTCAGCCCCTCTGTTTCAGCTCCTCTGTTTCAGACCCTCTGTTTCTCGCCCTCTGTTTCAGCCCCTCTGTTTCTCGCTCTCTGTTTCAGCCCCTCTGTTTCAGCCTCTCTGTTTCAGCCCCTCTGTTTCTCGCCCTCTGTTTCAGCCCCTCTGTTTCTCGCCCTCTGTTTCAGCCCCTCTGTTTCAGCCCCTCTGTTTCAGCTCCTCTGTTTCTCGCCCTCTGTTTCAGCCCCTCTGTTTCAGCCCCTCTGTTTCTCGCCCTCTGTTCAGCCCTTATGTTTCTCGCCCTCTGTTTCAGCACCTCTGTTTCTCGCCCTCTGTTTCAGCCCCTCTGTTTCAGCCCCTGTGTTTCTCGCCCTCTGTTTCTGCCCCTCTGTTTCTCGCCCTCTTTTTCAGCCCCGCTGATTCAGCCCCTCTGTTTCATCCCCTCTGAATCAACCCCTCTGATTCAGCCCCTCTGTTTCAGCCCCTCTGTTTCTCGCCCTCTATTTCTCACCCTCTGTTTCTCGCCCTCTGTTTCAGCCCCTCTGTTTTTCGCCCTCTGTTTCAGCCCCTCTGTTTCTCGCCCTCTGTTTCAGGCTCTCTGTTTCAGCCCGTCTGTTTCAGCCCCTCTGTTTCAGCCCCTCTGTTTCTCGCCCTCTGTTTCTCGCCCGCTGTTTCAGCCCCTTTGTTTCTCGCCCTCTGTTTCAGACCCACTGTTTCAGCCCCTCTGATTCAGCCCCTCTGATTCAGCCCCTCTGTTTCTCGCCCTCTGTTTCAGCCCCTCTGTTTCAGCCCCTCTGTTTCAGCCCCTCTGTTTCTCGCCCTCTGTTTCAGCCCCTCTGTTTCTCGCCCTCTGTTTCAGCCCCTCTGTTTCAGCCCCTCTGTTTCTCGCCCTCTGTTTCTGCCCCTCTGTTTCTCGCCCTCTGTTTCAGCCCCTCTGTTTCTCGCCCTCTGTTTCAGCCCCTCTGTTTCAGCCCCGCTGTTTCTCGCCCTCTGTTTCAGCCCCTCTGATTCTCGCCATCTGTTTCAGCCCCTCTGTTTCTCGCCCTCTGTTTCAGCCCCGCTGATTCAGCCCCTCTGTTTCAGCCCCTCTGAATCAGCCCCTCTGATTCAGCCCCTCTGATTCTCGCCATCTGTTTCAGGCCCTCTGTTTCTCGCCGTCTGTTTCAGCCCCTCTGATTCAGCCCCTCTGTTTCAGCCCCTCTGATTCAGCCCCTCTGATTCAGCCCCTCTGATTCAGCCCCTCTGTTTCTCGCCCTCTGTTTCAGCCCCTCTGTTTCAGCCCCTCTGTTTCAGCCCCTCTGTTTCTCACCCTCTGTTTCAGCCCCTCTGATCCAACCACTCTGATTCAGCCCCTCTAATTCAGCCCCTCTGTTTCCCGCCCCTCTGTTTCAGCCCCTCTGTTTCAGCCCCTCTGTTTCTCGCCCTCTGTTTCAGCCCCTCTGTTTCTCGCCCTCTGTTTCAGCCCCTCTGTTTCTCGCCCTCTCTTTCAGGCCCTCTGTTTCTCGCACTCTGTTTCAGCCCCTCTGATTCAGCCCCTCTGTTTCAGCCCCTCTGATTCAGCCCCTCTGTTTCAGCCACTCTGTTTCAGCCCCTCTGTTTCAGCCCCTCTGTTTCTCGCCCTCTGTTTTAGCCCCTCTGTTTCTCGCACTCTGTTTCAGCCCCTCTGTTTCTCGCCCTCTGTTTCAGCCCCTCTGTTTCAGCCCCTCTGTTTCTCGCCCTCTGTTTCAGCCCCTCTGTTTCTCGCCCTCTGTTTCAGCCCCTCTGATTCAGCCCCTCTGATTCAGCCCCCCTGTTTCAGCCCCTCTGTTTCAGCCGCTCTGTTTCTCGCCCTCTGTTTCTCACCCTCTGTTTCTCGCGCTCTGTTTCAGCCCCTTTGTTTCTCGCCCTCTGTTTCAGCCCCTCTGTTTGTCGCCCTCTGTTTCAGCCCCTCTGTTTCTCGCCCTCTGTTTCAGCCCCTCTGTTTTAGCCCCTCTGTTTCTCACCCTCTGTTTCAGCCCCACTGTTTCAGACCCTCTGTTTCACACCCTCTTTGTCAGCCCCTCAGTTTCAGCCACTCTGTTTCAGCCCCTCTGTTTCTCGCCCTCTGTTTCAGCCCCTCTGATTCAGCCCCTCTGTTTCTCGCCCTCTGTTTCAGCCCCTCTGTTTCAGCCCCTCTGATTCAGCCCCTCTGTTTCAGCCCCTCTGTTTCAGCCCCTCTGTTTCATCCCCTCTGTTTCTCGCCCTCTATTTCTCACCCTCTGTTTCTCGCCCTCTAATTCAGCCCCTCTGTTTCTCGACCTCTGTTTCAGGCTCTCTGTTTCAGCCCCTCTGTTTCAGCACCTCTGTTTCAGCCCCTCTGTTTCTCGCCATCTGTTTCAGCCCCTCTGTTTCAGCCCCTCTGTTTCAGCTCCTCTGTTTCAGACCCTCTGTTTCTCGCCCTCTGTTTCAGCCCCTCTGTTTCTCGCTCTCTGTTTCAGCCCCTCTGTTTCAGCCTCTCTGTTTCAGCCCCTCTGTTTCTCGCCCTCTGTTTCAGCCCCTCTGTTTCTCGCCCTCTGTTTCAGCCCCTCTGTTTCAGCCCCTCTGTTTCAGCTCCTCTGTTTCTCGCCCTCTGTTTCAGCCCCTCTGTTTCAGCCCCTCTGTTTCTCGCCCTCTGTTCAGCCCTTATGTTTCTCGCCCTCTGTTTCAGCACCTCTGTTTCTCGCCCTCTGTTTCAGCCCCTCTGTTTCAGCCCCTGTGTTTCTCGCCCTCTGTTTCTGCCCCTCTGTTTCTCGCCCTCTTTTTCAGCCCCGCTGATTCAGCCCCTCTGTTTCATCCCCTCTGAATCAACCCCTCTGATTCAGCCCCTCTGTTTCAGCCCCTCTGTTTCTCGCCCTCTATTTCTCACCCTCTGTTTCTCGCCCTCTGTTTCAGCCCCTCTGTTTTTCGCCCTCTGTTTCAGCCCCTCTGTTTCTCGCCCTCTGTTTCAGGCTCTCTGTTTCAGCCCGTCTGTTTCAGCCCCTCTGTTTCAGCCCCTCTGTTTCTCGCCCTCTGTTTCTCGCCCGCTGTTTCAGCCCCTTTGTTTCTCGCCCTCTGTTTCAGACCCACTGTTTCAGCCCCTCTGATTCAGCCCCTCTGATTCAGCCCCTCTGTTTCTCGCCCTCTGTTTCAGCCCCTCTGTTTCAGCCCCTCTGTTTCAGCCCCTCTGTTTCTCGCCCTCTGTTTCAGCCCCTCTGTTTCTCGCCCTCTGTTTCAGCCCCTCTGTTTCAGCCCCTCTGTTTCTCGCCCTCTGTTTCTGCCCCTCTGTTTCTCGCCCTCTGTTTCAGCCCCTCTGTTTCTCGCCCTCTGTTTCAGCCCCTCTGTTTCAGCCCCGCTGTTTCTCGCCCTCTGTTTCAGCCCCTCTGATTCTCGCCATCTGTTTCAGCCCCTCTGTTTCTCGCCCTCTGTTTCAGCCCCGCTGATTCAGCCCCTCTGTTTCAGCCCCTCTGAATCAGCCCCTCTGATTCAGCCCCTCTGATTCTCGCCATCTGTTTCAGGCCCTCTGTTTCTCGCCGTCTGTTTCAGCCCCTCTGATTCAGCCCCTCTGTTTCAGCCCCTCTGATTCAGCCCCTCTGATTCAGCCCCTCTGATTCAGCCCCTCTGTTTCTCGCCCTCTGTTTCAGCCCCTCTGTTTCAGCCCCTCTGTTTCAGCCCCTCTGTTTCTCACCCTCTGTTTCAGCCCCTCTGATCCAACCACTCTGATTCAGCCCCTCTAATTCAGCCCCTCTGTTTCCCGCCCCTCTGTTTCAGCCCCTCTGTTTCAGCCCCTCTGTTTCTCGCCCTCTGTTTCAGCCCCTCTGTTTCTCGCCCTCTGTTTCAGCCCCTCTGTTTCTCGCCCTCTCTTTCAGGCCCTCTGTTTCTCGCACTCTGTTTCAGCCCCTCTGATTCAGCCCCTCTGTTTCAGCCCCTCTGATTCAGCCCCTCTGTTTCAGCCACTCTGTTTCAGCCCCTCTGTTTCAGCCCCTCTGTTTCTCGCCCTCTGTTTTAGCCCCTCTGTTTCTCGCACTCTGTTTCAGCCCCTCTGTTTCTCGCCCTCTGTTTCAGCCCCTCTGTTTCAGCCCCTCTGTTTCTCGCCCTCTGTTTCTGCCCCTCTGTTTCTCGCCCTCTGTTTCAGCCCCTCTGTTTCAGCCCCGCTGTTTCTCGCCCTCTGTTTCAGCCCCTCTGATTCTCGCCATCTGTTTCAGCCCCTCTGTTTCTCGCCCTCTGTTTCAGCCCCGCTGATTCAGCCCCTCTGTTTCAGCCCCTCTGAATCAGCCCCTCTGATTCAGCCCCGCTGTTTCTGCCCCTCTGTTTCAGCCCCTCTGTTTCAGCCCCTCTGTTTCTCGCCCTCTGTTTCAGCCCCTCTGATTCTCGCCATCTGTTTCAGCCCCTCTGTTTCTCGCCCTCTGTTTCAGCCCCTCTGATTCAGCCCCTCTGTTTCAGACCCTCTGATTCAGCCCCTCTGATTCAGCCCCTCTGATTCAGCCCCTCTGTTTCTCGCCCTCTGTTTCAGCCCCTCTGTTTCAGCCCCTCTGTTTCAGCCCCTCTGTTTCTCACCCTCTGTTTCAGCCCCTCTGATCCAACCACTCTGATTCAGCCCCTCTAATTCAGCCCCTCTGTTTCCCGCCCCTCTGTTTCAGCCCCTCTGTTTCAGCCCCTCTGTTTCTCGCCCTCTGTTTCAGCCCCTCTGTTTCTCGCCCTCCTTTTCAGCCCCTCTGTTTCTCGCCATCTCTTTCAGGCCCTCTGTTTCTCGCACTCTGTTTCAGCCCCTCTGATTCAGCCCCTCTCTTTCAGCCCCTCTGATTCAGCCCCTCTGTTTCAGCCACTCTGTTTCAGCCCCTCTGTTTCAGCCCCTCTGTTTCTCGCCCTCTATTTCTCACCCTCTGTTTCTCGCCCTCTGTTTCAGCCCCTCTGTTTTTCGCCCTCTGTTTCAGCCCCTCTGTTTCTCGCCCTCTGTTTCAGGCTCTCTGTTTCAGCCCGTCTGTTTCAGCCCCTCTGTTTCAGCCCCTCTGTTTCTCGCCCTCTGTTTCTCGCCCGCTGTTTCAGCCCCTTTGTTTCTCGCCCTCTGTTTCAGACCCACTGTTTCAGCCCCTCTGATTCAGCCCCTCTGATTCAGCCCCTCTGTTTCTCGCCCTCTGTTTCAGCCCCTCTGTTTCTGCCCCTCTGTTTCAGCCCCTTTGTTTCTCGCCCTCTGTTTCAGCCCCTCTGTTTCTCGCACTCTGTTTCAGCCCCTCTGTTTCTCGCCCTCTGTTTCAGCCCCTCTGTTTCTCGCCCTCTGTTTCAGCCCCTCTGTTTCAGCCCCTCTGTTTCTCGCCCTCTGTTTCTGCACCTCTGT
Source organism: Chiloscyllium punctatum (assembly GCF_047496795.1). Classification (NCBI taxonomy): domain Eukaryota; kingdom Metazoa; phylum Chordata; class Chondrichthyes; order Orectolobiformes; family Hemiscylliidae; genus Chiloscyllium; species Chiloscyllium punctatum. The sequence goes on along the minus strand of NW_027309792.1, from coordinate 2,025,428 downwards.
TTCTCGCCCTCTGTTTCAGCCCCTCTGTTTCTCGCCCTCTGTTTCAGCCCCTCTGTTTCAGCCCCGCTGTTTCTCGCCCTCTGTTTCAGCCCCGCTGATTCAGCCCCTCTGTTTCAGCCCCTCTGAATCAGCCCCTCTGATTCAGCCCCGCTGTTTCTGCCCCTCTGTTTCAGCCCCTCTGTTTCAGCCCCTCTGTTTCTCGCCCTCTGTTTCAGCCCCTCTGATTCTCGCCATCTGTTTCAGCCCCTCTGTTTCTCGCCCTCTGTTTCAGCCCCTCTGTTTCAGCCCCTCTGTTTCAGCCCCTCTGTTTCTCACCCTCTGTTTCAGCCCCTCTGATCCAGCCCCTCTGATTCAGCCCCTCTAATTCAGCCCCTCTCTTTCCCGCCCCTCTGTTTCAGCCCCTCTGTTTCTCGCCCTCTGTTTCAGCCCCTCTGTTTCTCGCCCTCTGTTTCAGCCCCTCTGTTTCAGCCCCTCTGTTTCAGCCCCTCTGTTTCTCACCCTCTGTTTCAGCCCCTCTGATCCAGCCCCTCTGATTCAGCCCCTCTAATTCAGCCCCTCTCTTTCCCGCCCCTCTGTTTCAGCCCCTCTGTTTCTCGCCCTCTGTTTCAGCCCCTCTGTTTCTCGCCCTCTGTATCAGCCCCTCTGTTTCAGCCCCTCTGTTTCAACCCCCCAGTTTCAGCGCCTCTGTTTCTCGCCCTCTGTTTCAGCCCCTCTGTTTCTCGCCCTCTGTTCCAGCCCCTCTGATACAGTCCCTCTGTTTCAGCCCCGCTGTTTCTCCCCCTCTGTTCCAGCCCCTCTGTTTCAGCCCCTCTGTTTCAGCCACTCTGTTTCAGCCCCTCTGTTTCACCCCCTTCTGTTTCAGCCCCCTCTGTTTCTCGCCCTCTGTTTTAGCCCCTCTGTTTCTCGCCCTCAGTTTCAGCCCCTCTGATTCAGCCCCTCTGTTTCTCGCCCTCTGTTTCAGTCCCTCTGTTTCAGCCCGTCTGTTTCAGCCACTCTGTTTCTCGCCCTCTGTTTCAGCCCCTCCGTTTCTCACCCTCTGTTTCAGCCCCTCTGATTCAGCCCCTCTGTTTCTCGCCCTCTGTTTCAGCCCCTCTGTTTCTCACCCTCTGTTTCAGCCCCTCTGTTTCAGCCCCTCTGATTCAGCCCCTCTGTTTCAGCCACTGTGTTTCAGCCCCTCTGTTTCAGCCCCTCTGTTTCTCGCCCTCTGTTTCTCGCCGCTGTTTCAGCTCCGTTGTTTCTCGCCCTCTGTTTCAGACCAACTGTTTCAGCCCCTCTGATTCAGCCCCTCTGATTCAGCCCCTCTGTTTCTCGCCCTCTGTTTCAGCCCCTCTGTTTCAGCCCCTCTGTTTCAGCCCCTCTGTTTCTCGCCCTCTGTTTCAGCCCTTTCTGTTTCTCGCCCTCTGTTTCAGCCCCTCTGTTTTTCGCCCTCTGTTTCAGCCCCTCTGTTTCTCGCCCTCTGTTTCAGGCTCTCTGTTTCAGCCCGTCTGTTTCAGCCCCTCTGTTTCAGCCCCTCTGTTTCTCGCCCTCTGTTTCTCGCCCGCTGTTTCAGCCCCTTTGTTTCTCGCCCTCTGTTTCAGACCCACTGTTTCAGCCCCTCTGATTCAGCCCCTCTGATTCAGCCCCTCTGTTTCTCGCCCTCTGTTTCAGCCCCTCTGTTTCTGCCCCTCTGTTTCAGCCCCTTTGTTTCTCGCCCTCTGTTTCAGCCCCTCTGTTTCTCGCACTCTGTTTCAGCCCCTCTGTTTCTCGCCCTCTGTTTCAGCCCCTCTGTTTCTCGCCCTCTGTTTCAGCCCCTCTGTTTCAGCCCCTCTGTTTCTCGCCCTCTGTTTCTGCACCTCTGTTTCTCGCCCTCTGTTTCAGCCCCTCTGTTTCTCGCCCTCTGTTTCAGCCCCTCTGTTTCAGCCCCGCTGTTTCTCGCCCTCTGTTTCAGCCCCGCTGATTCAGCCCCTCTGTTTCAGCCCCTCTGAATCAGCCCCTCTGATTCAGCCCCGCTGTTTCTGCCCCTCTGTTTCAGCCCCTCTGTTTCAGCCCCTCTGTTTCTCGCCCTCTGTTTCAGCCCCTCTGATTCTCGCCATCTGTTTCAGCCCCTCTGTTTCTCGCCCTCTGTTTCAGCCCCTCTGTTTCAGCCCCTCTGTTTCAGCCCCTCTGTTTCTCACCCTCTGTTTCAGCCCCTCTGATCCAGCCCCTCTGATTCAGCCCCTCTAATTCAGCCCCTCTCTTTCCCGCCCCTCTGTTTCAGCCCCTCTGTTTCTCGCCCTCTGTTTCAGCCCCTCTGTTTCTCGCCCTCTGTTTCAGCCCCTCTGTTTCAGCCCCTCTGTTTCAGCCCCTCTGTTTCTCACCCTCTGTTTCAGCCCCTCTGATCCAGCCCCTCTGATTCAGCCCCTCTAATTCAGCCCCTCTCTTTCCCGCCCCTCTGTTTCAGCCCCTCTGTTTCTCGCCCTCTGTTTCAGCCCCTCTGTTTCTCGCCCTCTGTATCAGCCCCTCTGTTTCAGCCCCTCTGTTTCAACCCCCCAGTTTCAGCGCCTCTGTTTCTCGCCCTCTGTTTCAGCCCCTCTGTTTCTCGCCCTCTGTTCCAGCCCCTCTGATACAGTCCCTCTGTTTCAGCCCCGCTGTTTCTCCCCCTCTGTTCCAGCCCCTCTGTTTCAGCCCCTCTGTTTCAGCCACTCTGTTTCAGCCCCTCTGTTTCAGCCCCCTCTGTTTCTCGCCCTCTGTTTTAGCCCCTCTGTTTCTCGCCCTCAGTTTCAGCCCCTCTGATTCAGCCCCTCTGTTTCTCGCCCTCTGTTTCAGTCCCTCTGTTTCAGCCCGTCTGTTTCAGCCACTCTGTTTCTCGCCCTCTGTTTCAGCCCCTCCGTTTCTCACCCTCTGTTTCAGCCCCTCTGATTCAGCCCCTCTGTTTCTCGCCCTCTGTTTCAGCCCCTCTGTTTCTCACCCTCTGTTTCAGCCCCTCTGTTTCAGCCCCTCTGATTCAGCCCCTCTGTTTCAGCCACTGTGTTTCAGCCCCTCTGTTTCAGCCCCTCTGTTTCTCGCCCTCTGTTTCTCGCCGCTGTTTCAGCTCCGTTGTTTCTCGCCCTCTGTTTCAGACCAACTGTTTCAGCCCGTCTGTTTCAGCCCCTCTGTTTCAGCCCCTCTGTTTCTCGCCCTCTGTTTCTCGCCCGCTGTTTCAGCCCCTTTGTTTCTCGCCCTCTGTTTCAGACCCACTGTTTCAGCCCCTCTGATTCAGCCCCTCTGATTCAGCCCCTCTGTTTCTCGCCCTCTGTTTCAGCCCCTCTGTTTCAGCCCCTCTGTTTCAGCCCCTCTGTTTCTCGCCCTCTGTTTCAGCCCTTTCTGTTTCTCGCCCTCTGTTTCAGCCCCTCTGTTTCAGCCCCTCTGTTTCTCGCCCTCTGTTTCTGCCCCTCTGTTTCTCGCCCTCTGTTTCAGCCCTTTCTGTTTCTCGCCCTCTGTTTCCGCCCCTCTGTTTCAGCCCCTCTGTTTCTCGCCCTCTGTTTCTGCCCCTCTGTTTCTCGGATCTGTTTCAGCCCTGCTGTTTCTCGCCCTCTGTTTCAGCCCCGCTGATTCAGCCCCTCTGTTTCAGCCCCCCTGAATCAGCCCCTCTGATTCAGCCCCTCTGTTTCAGTCCCTCTGTTTCAGCCCCTCAGTTTCTCGCCCTCTGGTTCAGCCCCTCTGATTCTCGCCCTCTGTTTCAGCCCCTCTGTTTCTCGCCCTCTGTTTCAGCCCCGCTGATTCAGCCCCTCTGTTTCAGCCCCCTTGAATCAGCCCCTCTGATTCAGCCCCTCTGTTTCAGTCCCTCTGTTTCAGCCCCTCTGTTTCTCGCCCTCTGGTTCAGCCCCTCTGATTCTCGCCCTCTGTTTCAGCCCCTCTGTTTCTCGCCCTCTGTTTCAGCCCCTCTGTTTCAGCACCGCTGTTTCTCGCCTTCTGTTTCAGCCCCGCTGATTCAGCCCCTCTGTTTCAGCCCCTCTGAATCAGCCCCTCTGATTCAGCCCTTCTGTTTCAGCCCCTCTGTTTCAGCCCCTCTGTTTCTCGCCCTCTGTTTCAGCCCCTCTGATTCTCGCACTCTGTTTCTCGCCCGCTGTTTCAGCCCCTTTGTTTCTCGCCCTCTGTTTCAGACCCACGGTTTCAGCCCCTCTGATTCAGCCCCTCTGATTCAGCCCCTCTGTTTCTCGCCCTCTGTTTCAGCCCCTCTGTTTCAGCCCCTCTGATTCAGCACCTCTGTTTCTCGCCCTCTGTTTCAGCCCCTCTGTTTCAGCCCCTCTGATTCAGCACCTCTGTTTCAGCCCCTCTGTTTCAGCCCCTCTGATTCAGCCCTCTCGTTCAGCCCCTCTGATTCAGCCCCTCTGTTTCTCACCCTCTGTTTCAGCCCCTCTTTTTCAGCCCCTCTGTTTCTCACCCTCTGTTTCAGCCACTCTGATTCAGCCCCTCTGATTCAGCCCCTCTGTTTCCCGCCGCTCTGTTTCAGCCCCTCTGTTTCTCGCCATCTGTTTCAGCCCCTCTGTTTCTCGCCCTCTGTTTCAGCCCCTCTGTTTCAGCACCTCTGTTTCAGTCCCTCTGTTTCAGCGCCTCTGTTTCTCGCCCTCTGTTTCAGCCACTCTGTTTCTCGCCCTCTGTTTCAGTCCCTCTGATTCAGTCCCTCTGTTGCAGCCACGCTGTTTCTCCCCCTCTGTTCCAGCCCCTCTGTTTCAGCCCCTCTGTTTCAGCCCCTCTGTTTCAGCTCCTCTGTTTCAGACCCTCTGTTTCTCGCCCTCTGTTTCAGCCCCTCTGTTTCTCGCCCTCTGTTTCAGCCGCGCTGTTTCAGCCTCTATGTTTCAGCCCCTCTGTTTGTCGCCCTCTGTTTCAGCCCCTCTGTTTCTCACACTCTGTTTCAGCCCCTCTGTTTCAGCCCCTCTGTTTCAGCTCCTCTGTTTCTCGCCCTCTGTTTCAGCCCCTCTGTTTCAGCCCCTCTGTTTCAGCCCCTCTGTTTCTCGCCCTCTGTTTCAGCCCCTCTGTTTCTTGCCCTCTGTTCAGCCCCTGTGTCTCTCGCCCTCTGTTTCAGCCCCTCTGTTTCTCGCCGTCTGTTTCAGCCCCTCTTTTTCAGCCCCTCTGTTTCTCGCCCTCTGTTTCTGCCCCTCTGTTTCTCGCCCTCTCTTTCAGCCCCTCTGTTTCTCGCCCTCTGTTTCAGCCCCGCTGATTCAGCCCCTCTGTTTCAGCCCCTCTGAATCAGCCCCTCTGATTCAGCCCCTCTGTTTGAGCCCCTCTGTTTCAGCCCCTCTGTTTCTCGCCGTCTGTTTCAGCCCATCTGATTCTCGCCATCTGTTTCAGCCCTCTGTTTCTCGCCGTCTGTTTCAGACCCGCTGATTCAGCCCCTCTGTTTCAGCCCCTCTGAATCAGCCACTCTGTTTCAGCCCCTCTGTTTCTCGCCCACTCTTTCAGCCCCTCTGTTTCTCGCCCTCTGTTTCAGCCACTCTGTTTCTCGCCCTCTATTTCAGCCCCTCTGATTCAGCCCCTCTGTTTCAGCCCCTCTGATTCAGCCCCTCTGTTTCTCGCCCTCTGTTTCAGCCCCACTGTTTCAGCCCCTCTGTTTCTCACCCTCTGTTTCAGGCCCTCTGATTCAGCCCCTCTGATTCAGCACCACTGATTCAGCCCCCCTTATTCAGCCCCTATGTTTCCCGCCCCTCTGTTTCAGCCCCTCTGTTTCTCGCCCTCTGTTTAAGCCCCTCTGTTTCAGCCCCTCTGTTTCAGCCCCTCTGTTTCAACCCCTCTGTTTCTCGCCCTCTGTTTCAGCCCCTCTGTTTCTCGCCCTCTGTTTCAGCCCCTCTGTTTCTCGCCCTCTGTTTCAGCCCCTCTGATTCAGCCCCTCTGATTCAGCCCCCCTGTTTCAGCCCCTCTGTTTCAGCCGCTCTGTTTCTCGCCCTCTGTTTCTCACCCTCTGTTTCTCGCGCTCTGTTTCAGCCCCTTTGTTTCTCGCCCTCTGTTTCAGCCCCTCTGTTTGTCGCCCTCTGTTTTAGCCCCTCTGTTTCTCACCCTCTGTTTCAGCCCCACTGTTTCAGACCCTCTGTTTCACACCCTCTTTGTCAGCCCCTCAGTTTCAGCCACTCTGTTTCAGCCCCTCTGTTTCTCGCCCTCTGTTTCAGCCCCTCTGATTCAGCCCCTCTGTTTCTCGCCCTCTGTTTCAGCCCCTCTGTTTCAGCCCCTCTGATTCAGCCCCTCTGTTTCAGCCCCTCTGTTTCAGCCCCTCTGTTTCATCCCCTCTGTTTCTCGCCCTCTATTTCTCACCCTCTGTTTCTCGCCCTCTAATTCAGCCCCTCTGTTTCTCGACCTCTGTTTCAGCCCCTCTGTTTCGCGCACTCTGTTTCTCGCTCCGCTGTTTCAGCCCCTTTTTTCTCGCCCTCTGTTTCAGCCCCTCTGTTTCAGCACCTCTGTTTCAGCCCCTCTGTTTCTCGCCATCTGTTTCAGCCCCTCTGTTTCAGCCCCTCTGTTTCAGCTCCTCTGTTTCAGACCCTCTGTTTCTCGCCCTCTGTTTCAGCCCCTCTGTTTCTCGCTCTCTGTTTCAGCCCCTCTGTTTCAGCCTCTCTGTTTCAGCCCCTCTGTTTCTCGCCCTCTGTTTCAGCCCCTCTGTTTCAGCCCCTCTGTTTCAGCTCCTCTGTTTCTCGCCCTCTGTTTCAGCCCCTCTGTTTCAGCCCCTCTGTTTCTCGCCCTCTGTTCAGCCCATATGTTTCTCGCCCTCTGTTTCAGCACCTCTGTTTCTCGCCCTCTGTTTCAGCCCCTCTGTTTCAGCCCCTGTGTTTCTCGCCCTCTGTTTCTGCCCCTCTGTTTCTCGCCCTCTTTTTCAGCCCCGCTGATTCAGCCCCTCTGTTTCATCCCCTCTGAATCAACCCCTCTGATTCAGCCCCTCTGTTTCAGCCCCTCTGATTCTCGCCCTCTATTTCTCACCCTCTGTTTCTCGCCCTCTGTTTCAGCCCCTCTGTTTTTCGCCCTCTGTTTCAGCCCCTCTGTTTCTCGCCCTCTGTTTCAGGCTCTCTGTTTCAGCCCGTCTGTTTCAGCCCCTCTGTTTCAGCCCCTCTGTTTCTCGCCCTCTGTTTCTCGCCCGCTGTTTCAGCCCCTTTGTTTCTCGCCCTCTGTTTCAGACCCACTGTTTCAGCCCCTCTGATTCAGCCCCTCTGATTCAGCCCCTCTGTTTCTCGCCCTCTGTTTCAGCCCCTCTGTTTCAGCCCCTCTGTTTCAGCCCCTTTGTTTCTCGCCCTCTGTTTCAGCCCCTCTGTTTCTCGCACTCTGTTTCAGCCCCTCTGTTTCTCGCCCTCTGTTTCAGCCCCTCTGTTTCTCGCCCTCTGTTTCAGCCCCTCTGTTTCAGCCCCTCTGTTTCTCGCCCTCTGTTTCTGCCCCTCTGTTTCTCGCCCTCTGTTTCAGCCCCTCTGTTTCTCGCCCTCTGTTTCAGCCCCTCTGTTTCAGCCCCGCTGTTTCTCGCCCTCTGTTTCAGCCCCTCTGATTCTCGCCATCTGTTTCAGCCCCTCTGTTTCTCGCCCTCTGTTTCAGCCCCGCTGATTCAGCCCCTCTGTTTCAGCCCCTCTGAATCAGCCCCTCTGATTCAGCCCCTCTGATTCTCGCCATCTGTTTCAGGCCCTCTGTTTCTCGCCCTCTGTTTCAGCCCCTCTGATTCAGCCCCGCTGTTTCTCGCCCTCTGTTTCAGCCCCTCTGATTCTCGCCATCTGTTTCAGCCCCTCTGTTTCTCGCCCTCTGTTTCAGCCCCTCTGTTTCAGCCCCTCTGTTTCAGCCCCTCTGTTTCTCACCCTCTGTTTCAGCCCCTCTGATCCAGCCCCTCTGATTCAGCCCCTCTAATTCAGCCCCTCTCTTTCCCGCCCCTCTGTTTCAGCCCCTCTGTTTCTCGCCCTCTGTTTCAGCCCCTCTGTTTCTCGCCCTCTGTATCAGCCCCTCTGTTTCAGCCCCTCTGTTTCAACCCCCCAGTTTCAGCGCCTCTGTTTCTCGCCCTCTGTTTCAGCCCCTCTGTTTCTCGCCCTCTGTTCCAGCCCCTCTGATACAGTCCCTCTGTTTCAGCCCCGCTGTTTCTCCCCCTCTGTTCCAGCCCCTCTGTTTCAGCCCCTCTGTTTCAGCCACTCTGTTTCAGCCCCTCTGTTTCACCCCCTTCTGTTTCAGCCCCCTCTGTTTCTCGCCCTCTGTTTTAGCCCCTCTGTTTCTCGCCCTCTGTTTCAGCCCCTCTGATTCAGCCCCTCTGTTTCTCGCCCTCTGTTTCAGTGCCTCTGTTTCAGCCCGTCTGTTTCAGCCACTCTGTTTCTCGCCCTCTGTTTCAGCCCCTCCGTTTCTCACCCTCTGTTTCAGCCACTCTGATTCAGCCCCTCTGTTTCTCGCCCACTGTTTCAGCCCCTCTGTTTCTCGCCCTCTGTTTCAGCCCCTCTGTTTCTCGCCCTCTGTTTCAGCCGCTCTGATTCAGCCCCTCTGTTTCAGCCCCTCTGATTCAGCCCCTCTGTTTCAGCCACTGTGTTTCAGCCCCTCTGTTTCAGCCCCTCTGTTTCTCGCCCTCTGTTTCTCGCCCGCTGTTTCAGCTCCTTTGTTTCTCGCCCTCTGTTTCAGACCAACTGTTTCAGCCCCTCTGATTCAGCCCCTCTGATTCAGCCCCTCTGTTTCTCGCCCTCTGTTTCAGCCCCTCTGTTTCAGCCCCTCTGTTTCAGCCCCTCTGTTTCTCGCCCTCTGTTTCAGCCCTTTCTGTTTCTCGCCCTCTGTTTCAGCCCCTCTGTTTCAGCCCCTCTGTTTCTCGCCCTCTGTTTCTGCCCCTCTGTTTCTCGCCCTCTGTTTCAGCCCTTTCTGTTTCTCGCCCTCTGTTTCCGCCCCTCTGTTTCAGCCCCTCTGTTTCTCGCCCTCTGTTTCTGCCCCTCTGTTTCTCGGATCTGTTTCAGCCCTGCTGTTTCTCGCCCTCTGTTTCAGCCCCGCTGATTCAGCCCCTCTGTTTCAGCCCCCCTGAATCAGCCCCTCTGATTCAGCCCCTCTGTTTCAGTCCCTCTGTTTCAGCCCCTCTGTTTCTCGCCCTCTGGTTCAGCCCCTCTGATTCTCGCCCTCTGTTTCAGCCCCTCTGTTTCTCGCCCTCTGTTTCAGCCCCGCTGATTCAGCCCCTCTGTTTCAGCCCCCTTGAATCAGCCCCTCTGATTCAGCCCCTCTGTTTCAGTCCCTCTGTTTCAGCCCCTCTGTTTCTCGCCCTCTGGTTCAGCCCCTCTGATTCTCGCCCTCTGTTTCAGCCCCTCTGTTTCTCGCCCTCTGTTTCAGCCCCTCTGTTTCAGCACCGCTGTTTCTCGCCTTCTGTTTCAGCCCCGCTGATTCAGCCCCTCTGTTTCAGCCCCTCTGAATCAGCCCCTCTGATTCAGCCCTTCTGTTTCAGCCCCTCTGTTTCAGCCCCTCTGTTTCTCGCCCTCTGTTTCAGCCCCTCTGATTCTCGCACTCTGTTTCTCGCCCGCTGTTTCAGCCCCTTTGTTTCTCGCCCTCTGTTTCAGACCCACTGTTTCAGCCCCTCTGATTCAGCCCCTCTGATTCAGCCCCTCTGTTTCTCGCCCTCTGTTTCAGCCCCTCTGTTTCAGCCCCTCTGATTCAGCACCTCTGTTTCTCGCCCTCTGTTTCAGCCCCTCTGTTTCAGCCCCTCTGATTCAGCACCTCTGTTTCAGCCCCTCTGTTTCAGCCCCTCTGATTCAGCCCTCTCGTTCAGCCCCTCTGATTCAGCCCCTCTGTTTCTCGCCCTCTGTTTCAGCCCCTCTTTTTCAGCCCCTCTGTTTCTCACCCTCTGTTTCAGCCACTCTGATTCAGCCCCTCTGATTCAGCCCCTCTGTTTCTCGCCATCTGTTTCAGCCCCTCTGTTTCTCGCCCTCTGTTTCAGCCCCTCTGTTTCAGCACCTCTGTTTCAGTCCCTCTGTTTCAGCGCCTCTGTTTCTCGCCCTCTGTTTCAGCCCCTCTGTTTCTCGCCCTCTGTTTCAGTCCCTCTGATTCAGTCCCTCTGTTGCAGCCACGCTGTTTCTCCCCCTCTGTTCCAGCCCCTCTGTTTCAGCCCCTCTGTTTCAGCCACTCTGTTTCAGCCCCTCTGTTTCAGCCCCTCTGTTTCAGCCCCTCTGTTTCTCGCCATCTGTTTCAGCAGCTCCGTTTCTCACCCTCAGTTTCAGCCCCTCTGATTCAGCCCCTCTGTTTCTCGCCCTCTGTTTCAGCCCCTCTGTTTCTCGCCCTCTGTTTCAGCCCCTCTGTTTCTCGCCCTCTGTTTCTGCCCCTCTGTTTCTCGCCCTCTGTTTCAGCCCTTTCTGTTTCTCGCCCTCTGTTTCAGCCCCTCTGTTTCAGCCCCTCTGTTTCTCGCCCTCTGTTTCTGCCCCTCTGTTTCTCGCCCTCTGTTTCAGCCCTGCTGTTTCTCGCCCTCTGTTTCAGCCCCGCTGATTCAGCCCCTCTGTTTCAGCACCCCTGAATCAGCCCCTCTGATTCAGCCCCTCTGTTTCAGTCCCTCTGTTTCAGCCCCTCTGTTTCTCGCCCTCTGGTTCAGCCCCTCTGATTCTCGCCCTCTGTTTCAGCCCCTCTGTTTCTCGCCCTCTGTTTCAGCCCCTCTGTTTCTCGCCCTCTGTTTCAGCCCCTCTGTTTCAGCACCGCTGTTTCTCGCCTTCTGTTTCAGCCCCGCTGATTCAGCCCCTCTGTTTCAGCCCCTCTGAATCAGCCCCTCTGATTCAGCCCCTCTGTTTCAGCCCCTCTGTTTCAGCCCCTCTGTTTCTCGCCCTCTGTTTCAGCCCCTCTGTTTCTCGCACTCTGTTTCAGCCCCTCTGTTTCTCGCCCTCTGTTTCAGCCCCTCTGTTTCTCGCCCTCTGTTTCAGCCCCTCTGTTTCAGCCCCTCTGTTTCTCGCCCTCTGTTTCTGCCCCTCTGTTTCAGCCCCTCTGTTTCAGCCCCTCTGTTTCTCGCCCTCTGTTTCAGCCCCTCTGTTTCAGCCCCGCTGTTTCTCGCCCTCTGTTTCAGCCCCGCTGATTCAGCCCCTCTGTTTCAGCACCTCTGAATCAGCCCCTCTGATTCAGCCCCGCTGTTTCTGCCCCTCTGTTTCAGCCCCTCCGTTTCTCACCCTCTGTTTCAGCCCCTCTGATTCAGCCCCTCTGTTTCTCGCCCTCTGTTTCAGCCCCTCTGTTTCTCGCCCTCTGTTTCAGCCCCTCTGTTTCTCGCCCTCTGTTTCAGCCGCTCTGATTCAGCCCCTCTGTTTCAGCCCCTCTGATTCAGCCCCTCTGTTTCAGCCACTGTGTTTCAGCCCCTCTGTTTCAGCCCCTCTGTTTCTCGCCCTCTGTTTCTCGCCCGCTGTTTCAGCTCCTTTGTTTCTCGCCCTCTGTTTCAGACCAACTGTTTCAGCCCCTCTGATTCAGCCCCTCTGATTCAGCCCCTCTGTTTCTCGCCCTCTGTTTCAGCCCCTCTGTTTCAGCCCCTCTGTTTCAGCCCCTCTGTTTCTCGCCCTCTGTTTCAGCCCTTTCTGTTTCTCGCCCTCTGTTTCAGCCCCTCTGTTTCAGCCCCTCTGTTTCTCGCCCTCTGTTTCTGCCCCTCTGTTTCTCGCCCTCTGTTTCAGCCCTTTCTGTTTCTCGCCCTCTGTTTCCGCCCCTCTGTTTCAGCCCCTCTGTTTCTCGCCCTCTGTTTCTGCCCCTCTGTTTCTCGGATCTGTTTCAGCCCTGCTGTTTCTCGCCCTCTGTTTCAGCCCCGCTGATTCAGCCCCTCTGTTTCAGCCCCCCTGAATCAGCCCCTCTGATTCAGCCCCTCTGTTTCAGTCCCTCTGTTTCAGCCCCTCTGTTTCTCGCCCTCTGGTTCAGCCCCTCTGATTCTCGCCCTCTGTTTCAGCCCCTCTGTTTCTCGCCCTCTGTTTCAGCCCCGCTGATTCAGCCCCTCTGTTTCAGCCCCCTTGAATCAGCCCCTCTGATTCAGCCCCTCTGTTTCAGTCCCTCTGTTTCAGCCCCTCTGTTTCTCGCCCTCTGGTTCAGCCCCTCTGATTCTCGCCCTCTGTTTCAGCCCCTCTGTTTCTCGCCCTCTGTTTCAGCCCCTCTGTTTCAGCACCGCTGTTTCTCGCCTTCTGTTTCAGCCCCGCTGATTCAGCCCCTCTGTTTCAGCCCCTCTGAATCAGCCCCTCTGATTCAGCCCTTCTGTTTCAGCCCCTCTGTTTCAGCCCCTCTGTTTCTCGCCCTCTGTTTCAGCCCCTCTGATTCTCGCACTCTGTTTCTCGCCCGCTGTTTCAGCCCCTTTGTTTCTCGCCCTCTGTTTCAGACCCACTGTTTCAGCCCCTCTGATTCAGCCCCTCTGATTCAGCCCCTCTGTTTCTCGCCCTCTGTTTCAGCCCCTCTGTTTCAGCCCCTCTGATTCAGCACCTCTGTTTCTCGCCCTCTGTTTCAGCCCCTCTGTTTCAGCCCCTCTGATTCAGCACCTCTGTTTCAGCCCCTCTGTTTCAGCCCCTCTGATTCAGCCCTCTCGTTCAGCCCCTCTGATTCAGCCCCTCTGTTTCTCGCCCTCTGTTTCAGCCCCTCTTTTTCAGCCCCTCTGTTTCTCACCCTCTGTTTCAGCCACTCTGATTCAGCCCCTCTGATTCAGCCCCTCTGTTTCCCGCCGTTCTGTTTCAGCCCCTCTGTTTCTCACCCTCTGTTTCAGCCACTCTGATTCAGCCCCTCTGATTCAGCCCCTCTGTTTCCCGCCGTTCTGTTTCAGCCCCTCTGTTTCTCGCCCTCTGTTTCAGCCCCTCTGTTTCAGCACCTCTGTTTCAGTCCCTCTGTTTCAGCGCCTCTGTTTCTCGCCCTCTGTTTCAGCCCCTCTGTTTCTCGCCCTCTGTTTCAGTCCCTCTGATTCAGTCCCTCTGTTGCAGCCACGCTGTTTCTCCCCCTCTGTTCCAGCCCCTCTGTTTCAGCCCCTCTGTTTCAGCCACTCTGTTTCAGCCCCTCTGTTTCAGCCCCTCTGTTTCAGCCCCTCTGTTTCTCGCCCTCTGTTTCAGCCCCTCTGTTTCTCGCCCTCTGTTTCAGTCCCTCTGTTTCAGCCCGTCTGTTTCAGCCACTCTGTTTCTCGCCATCTGTTTCAGCAGCTCCGTTTCTCACCCTCAGTTTCAGCCCCTCTGATTCAGCCCCTCTGTTTCTCGCCCTCTGTTTCAGCCCCTCTGTTTCTCGCCCTCTGTTTCAGCCCCTCTGTTTCTGCCCCTCTGTTTCTCGCCCTCTGTTTCAGCCCTTTCTGTTTCTCGCCCTCTGTTTCAGCCCCTCTGTTTCAGCCCCTCTGTTTCTCGCCCTCTGTTTCTGCCCCTCTGTTTCTCGCCCTCTGTTTCAGCCCTGCTGTTTCTCGCCCTCTGTTTCAGCCCCGCTGATTCAGCCCCTCTGTTTCAGCACCCCTGAATCAGCCCCTCTGATTCAGCCCCTCTGTTTCAGTCCCTCTGTTTCAGCCCCTCTGTTTCTCGCCCTCTGGTTCAGCCCCTCTGATTCTCGCCCTCTGTTTCAGCCCCTCTGTTTCTCGCCCTCTGTTTCAGCCCCTCTGTTTCTCGCCCTCTGTTTCAGCCCCTCTGTTTCAGCACCGCTGTTTCTCGCCTTCTGTTTCAGCCCCGCTGATTCAGCCCCTCTGTTTCAGCCCCTCTGAATCAGCCCCTCTGATTCAGCCCCTCTGTTTCAGCCCCTCTGTTTCAGCCCCTCTGTTTCTCGCCCTCTGTTTCAGCCCCTCTGTTTCTCGCACTCTGTTTCAGCCCCTCTGTTTCTCGCCCTCTGTTTCAGCCCCTCTGTTTCTCGCCCTCTGTTTCAGCCCCTCTGTTTCAGCCCCTCTGTTTCTCGCCCTCTGTTTCTGCCCCTCTGTTTCTCGCCCTCTGTTTCAGCCCCTCTGTTTCTCGCCCTCTGTTTCAGCCCCTCTGTTTCAGCCCCGCTGTTTCTCGCCCTCTGTTTCAGCCCCGCTGATTCAGCCCCTCTGTTTCAGCCCCTCTGAATCAGCCCCTCTGATTCAGCCCCGCTGTTTCTGCCCCTCTGTTTCAGCCCCTCTGTTTCAGCCCCTCTGTTTCTCGCCCTCTGTTTCAGCCCCTCTGATTCTCGCCATCTGTTTCAGCCCCTCTGTTTCTCGCCCTCTGTTTCAGCCCCTCTGATTCAGCCCCTCTGCTTCAGACCCTCTGATTCAGCCCCTCTGATTCAGCCCCTCTGATTCAGCCCCTCTGTTTCTCGCCCTCTGTTTCAGCCCCTCTGTTTCAGCCCCTCTGTTTCAGCCCCTCTGTTTCTCACCCTCTGTTTCAGCCCCTCTGATCCAGCCCCTCTGATTCAGCCCCTCTAATTCAGCCCCTCTCTTTCCCGCCCCTCTGTTTCAGCCCCTCTGTTCCTCGCCCTCTGTTTCAGCCCCTCTGTTTCTCGCCCTCTGTATCAGCCCCTCTGTTTCAGCCCCTCTGTTTCAACCCCCCAGTTTCAGCGCCTCTGTTTCTCGCCCTCTGTTTCAGCCCCTCTGTTTCTCGCCCTCTGTTCCAGCCCCTCTGATACAGTCCCTCTGTTTCAGCCCCGCTGTTTCTCCCCCTCTGTTCCAGCCCCTCTGTTTCAGCCCCTCTGTTTCAGCCACTCTGTTTCTCGCCTTCTGTTTCAGCCCGTCTGTTTCAGCCACTCTGTTTCTCGCCCTCTGTTTCAGCCCCTCCGTTTCTCACCCTCTGTTTCAGCCCCTCTGATTCAGCCCCTCTGTTTCTCGCCCTCTGTTTCAGCCCCTCTGTTTCTCGCCCTCTGTTTCAGCCCCTCTGTTTCAGCCCCGCTGTTTCTCGCCCTCTGTTTCAGCCCCGCTGATTCAGCCCCTCTGTTTCAGCCCCTCTGAATCAGCCCCTCTGATTCAGCCCCGCTGTTTCTGCCCCTCTGTTTCAGCCCCTCTGTTTCAGCCCCTCTGTTTCTCGCCCTCTGTTTCAGCCCCTCTGATTCTCGCCATCTGTTTCAGCCCCTCTGTTTCTCGCCCTCTGTTTCAGCCCCTCTGATTCAGCCCCTCTGCTTCAGACCCTCTGATTCAGCCCCTCTGATTCAGCCCCTCTGATTCAGCCCCTCTGTTTCTCGCCCTCTGTTTCAGCCCCTCTGTTTCAGCCCCTCTGTTTCAGCCCCTCTGTTTCTCACCCTCTGTTTCAGCCCCTCTGATCCAGCCCCTCTGATTCAGCCCCTCTAATTCAGCCCCTCTCTTTCCCGCCCCTCTGTTTCAGCCCCTCTGTTCCTCGCCCTCTGTTTCAGCCCCTCTGTTTCTCGCCCTCTGTATCAGCCCCTCTGTTTCAGCCCCTCTGTTTCAACCCCCCAGTTTCAGCGCCTCTGTTTCTCGCCCTCTGTTTCAGCCCCTCTGTTTCTCGCCCTCTGTTCCAGCCCCTCTGATACAGTCCCTCTGTTTCAGCCCCGCTGTTTCTCCCCCTCTGTTCCAGCCCCTCTGTTTCAGCCCCTCTGTTTCAGCCACTCTGTTTCTCGCCTTCTGTTTCAGCCCGTCTGTTTCAGCCACTCTGTTTCTCGCCCTCTGTTTCAGCCCCTCCGTTTCTCACCCTCTGTTTCAGCCCCTCTGATTCAGCCCCTCTGTTTCTCGCCCTCTGTTTCAGCCCCTCTGTTTCTCGCCCTCTGTTTCAGCCCCTCTGTTTCTCGCCCTCTGTTTCAGCCGCTCTGATTCAGCCCCTCTGTTTCAGCCCCTCTGATTCAGCCCCTCTGTTTCAGCCACTGTGTTTCAGCCCCTCTGTTTCAGCCCCTCTGTTTCTCGCCCTCTGTTTCAGCCCCTCTGTTTCAGCCCCTCTGTTTCTCGCCCTCTGTTTCAGCCCTTTCTGTTTCTCGCCCTCTGTTTCAGCCCCTCTGTTTCAGCCCCTCTGTTTCTCGCCCTCTGTTTCTGCCCCTCTGTTTCTCGCCCTCTGTTTCAGCCCTTTCTGTTTCTCGCCCTCTGTTTCAGCCCCTCTGTTTTAGCCCCTCTGTTTCTCGCTCTCTGTTTCTGCCCCTCTGTTTCTCGCCCTCTGTTTCAGCCCTGCTGTTTCTCGCCCTCTGTTTCAGCCCCGCTGATTCAGCCCCTCTGTTTCAGCCCCCCTGAATCAGCCCCTCTGATTCAGCCCCTCTGTTTCAGTCCCTCTGTTTCAGCCCCTCTGTTTCTCGCCCTCTGGTTCAGCCACTCTGATTCTCGCCCTCTGTTTCAGCCCCTCTGTTTCTCGCCCTCTGTTTCAGCCCCGCTGATTCAGCCCCTCTGTTTCAGCCCCCCTGAATCAGCCCCTCTGATTCAGCCCCTCTGTTTCAGTCCCTCTGTTTCAGCCCCTCTGTTTCTCGCCCTCTGGTTCAGCCCCTCTGATTCTCGCCCTCTGTTTCAGCCCCTCTGTTTCTCGCCCTCTGTTTCAGCCCCACTGTTTCAGCACCGCTGTTTCTCGCCTTCTGTTTCAGCCCCGCTGATTCAGCCCCTCTGTTTCAGCCCCTCTGAATCAGCCCCTCTGATTCAGCCCTTCTGTTTCAGCCCCTCTGTTTCAGCCCCTCTGTTTCTCGCCCTCTGTTTCAGCCCCTCTGATTCTCGCACTCTGTTTCTCGCCCGCTGTTTCAGCCCCTTTGTTTCTCGCCCTCTGTTTCAGACCCACTGTTTCAGCCCCTCTGATTCAGCCCCTCTGATTCAGCCCCTCTGTTTCTCGCCCTCTGTTTCAGCCCCTTTGTTTCAGCCCCTCTGATTCAGCACCTCTGTTTCAGCCCCTCTGATTCAGCCCCTCTGTTTCAGCCCCTCTGTTTCAGCCCCTCTGTTTCTCGCCCTCTGTTTCAGCCCCTCTGTTTCTCGCCCTCTGTATCAGCCCCTCTGTTTCAGCCCCTCTGTTTCAACCCCCCAGTTTCAGCGCCTCTGTTTCTCGCCCTCTGTTTCAGCCCCTCTGTTTCTCGCCCTCTGTTCCAGCCCCTCTGATGCAGTCCCTCTGTTTCAGCCCCGCTGTTTCTCCCCCTCTGTTCCAGCCCCTCTGTTTCAGCCCCTCTGTTTCAGCCACTCTGTTTCAGCCCCTCTGTTTCACCCCCTTCTGTTTCAGCCCCCTCTGTTTCTCGCCCTCTGTTTTAGCCCCTCTGTTTCTCGCCCTCTGTTTCAGCCCCTCTGATTCAGCCCCTCTGTTTCTCGCCCTCTGTTTCAGTCCCTCTGTTTCAGCGCGTCTGTTTCAGCCACTCTGTTTCTCGCCCTCTGTTTCAGCCCCTCCGTTTCTCACCCTCTGTTTCAGCCCATCTGATTCAGCCCCTCTGTTTCTCGCCCTCTGTTTCAGCCCCTCTGTTTCTCGCCCTCTGTTTCAGCCCCTCTGTTTCTCGCCCTCTGTTTCAGCCGCTCTGATTCAGCCCCTCTGTTTCAGCCCCTCTGATTCAGCCCCTCTGTTTCAGCCACTGTGTTTCAGCCCCTCTGTTTCAGCCCCTCTGTTTCTCGCCCTCTGTTTCAGCCCTTTCTGTTTCTCGCCCTCTGTTTCAGCCCCTCTGTTTCAGCCCCTCTGTTTCTCGCCCTCTGTTTCTGCCCCTCTGTTTCTCGCCCTCTGTTTCAGCCCTTTCTGTTTCTCGCCCTCTGTTTCAGCCCCTCTGTTTCAGCCCCTCTGTTTCTCGCCCTCTGTTTCTGCCCCTCTGTTTCTCGCCCTCTGTTTCAGCCCTGCTGTTTCTCGCCCTCTGTTTCAGCCCCGCTGATTCAGCCCCTCTGTTTCAGCCCCCCTGAATCAGCCCCTCTGATTCAGCCCCTCTGTTTCAGTCCCTCTGTTTCAGCCCCTCTGTTTCTCGCCCTCTGGTTCAGCCCCTCTGATTCTCGCCCTCTGTTTCAGCCCCTCTGTTTCTCGCCCTCTGTTTCAGCCCCGCTGATTCAGCCCCTCTGTTTCAGCCCCCCTGAATCAGCCCCTCTGATTCAGCCCCTCTGTTTCAGTCCCTCTGTTTCAGCCCCTCTGTTTCTCGCCCTCTGGTTCAGCCCCTCTGATTCTCGCCCTCTGTTTCAGCCCCTCTGTTTCTCGCCCTCTGTTTCAGCCCCTCTGTTTCAGCACCGCTGTTTCTCGCCTTCTGTTTCAGCCCCGCTGATTCAGCCCCTCTGTTTCAGCCCCTCTGAATCAGCCCCTCTGATTCAGCCCCTCTGTTTCAGCCCCTCTGTTTCAGCCCCTCTGTTTCTCGCCCTCTGTTTCAGCACCTCTGATTCTCGCACTCTGTTTCTCGCCCGCTGTTTCAGCCCCTTTGTTTCTCGCCCTCTGTTTCAGACCCACTGTTTCAGCCCCTCTGATTCAGCCCCTCTGATTCAGCCCCTCTGTTTCTCGCCCTCTGTTTCAGCCCCTCTGTTTCAGCCCCTCTGATTCAGCACCTCTGTTTCAGCCCCTCTGATTCAGCCCCTCTGTTTCAGCCCCTCTGTTTCAGCCCCTCTGTTTCTCGCCCTCTGTTTCAGCCCCTCTGATTCAGCCCCTCTCGTTCAGCCCCTCTGATTCAGCCCCTCTGATTCAGCCCCTCTGTTTCTCGCCCTCTGTTTCAGCCCCTCTTTTTCAGCCCCTCTGTTTCTCACCCTCTGTTTCAGCCACTCTGATTCAGCCCCTCTGATTCAGCCCCTCTGTTTCCCGCCGCTCTGTTTCAGCCCCTCTGTTTCTCGCCATCTGTTTCAGCCCCTCTGTTTCTCGCCCTCTGTTTCAGCCCCTCTGTTTCAGCACCTCTGTTTCAGTCCCTCTGTTTCAGCGCCTCTGTTTCTCGCCCTCTGTTTCAGCCCCTCTGTTTCTCGCCCTCTGTTTCAGTCCCTCTGATTCAGTCACTCTGTTGCAGCCACGCTGTTTCTCCCCCTCTGTTCCAGCCCCTCTGTTTCAGCCCCTCTGTTTCAGCCACTCTGTTTCAGCCCCTCTGTTTCAGCCCCTCTGTTTCAGCCCCTCTGTTTCTCGCCCTCTGTTTCAGCCCCTCTGTTTCTCGCCCTCTGTTTCAGTCCCTCTGTTTCAGCCCGTCTGTTTCAGCCACTCTGTTTCTCGCCATCTGTTTCAGCCCCTCCGTTTCTCACCCTCAGTTTCAGCCCCTCTGATTCAGCCCCTCTGTTTCTCGCCCTCTGTTTCAGCCCCTCTGTTTCTCGCCCTCTGTTTCAGCCCCTCTGTTTCTCGCCCTCTGTTTCTGCCCCTCTGTTTCTCGCCCTCTGTTTCAGCCCTTTCTGTTTCTCGCCCTCTGTTTCAGCCCCTCTGTTTCAGCCCCTCTGTTTCTCGCCCTCTGTTTCTGCCCCTCTGTTTCTCGCCCTCTGTTTCAGCCCTGCTGTTTCTCGCCCTCTGTTTCAGCCCCGCTGATTCAGCCCCTCTGTTTCAGCCCCCCTGAATCAGCCCCTCTGATTCAGCCCCTCTGTTTCTCGCCCTCTGGTTCAGCCCCTCTGATTCTCGCCCTCTGTTTCAGCCCCTCTGTTTCAGTCCCTCTGTTTCAGCCCCTCTGTTTCTCGCCCTCTGTTTCAGGCTCTCTGTTTCAGCCCGTCTGTTTCAGCCCCTCTGTTTCAGCCCCTCTGTTTCTCGCCCTCTGTCTCTCGCCCGCTGTTTCAGCCCCTTTGTTTCTCTCCCTCTGATTCAGCCCCTCTGATTCAGCCCCTCTGTTTCTCGCCCTCTGTTTCTGCCCCTCTGTTTCAGCCCCTCTGTTTCTCGCCCTCTGTTTCTGCCCCTCTGTTTCTCGCCCTCTGTTTCAGCCCCACTGTTTCTCACCCTCTGTTTCAGCCCCGCTGATTCAGCCCCTCTGTTTCAGCCCCTCTGAATCAGCCCCTCTGATTCAGCCGCTCTGTTTCAGCCCCTCTGTTTCAGCCCCTCTGTTTCCGCCCCTCTGTTTCTCGCCCTCTGTTTCAGCCCCTCTGATTCTCGCCCTCTGTTTCAGCCCCTCTGTTTCTCGCCCACTGTTTCAGCCCCTCTGAATCATCCCCTCTGTTTCAGTCCCTCTGATTCAGCCCCTCTGATTCAGCCCCTCTGATTCAGCCCCTCTGTTTCTCGCCCTCTGTTTCAGCCCCTCTGTTTCAGCCCCTCTGTTTCTAACCATCTGTTTCAGCCCCTTAGATTCAGCCCCTCTGATTCAGCCCCTCTGTTTCCCGAACCCTCTGTTTCAGCCCCTCTGTTTCTCGCCCTCTGTTTCAGCCCCTTTGTTTATCGCCCTCTGTTTCAGCCCCACTGATTCAGCCCCTCTGATTCAGCCCCTCTGTTTCTCGCCATCTGTTTCAGCCCCTCTGTTTCAGCCCCTCTGTTTCTCGCCCTCTGTTTCAGCCCTTCTGTTTCTCGCCCTCTGTTTCAGCCCCTCTGTTTCTCGCCCTCTGTTTCAGCCGCTCTGTTTCAGCCCCTCTGTTTCAGCCCCTCTGTTTCTCGCACTCTGTTTCAGCCCCTCTGTTTCTCGCCCTCTGTTTCAGCCCCTCTGTTTCAGCCCGTCTGTTTCAGCACCTCTGTTTCAGCCCCTCTGTTTCTCACCCTCTGTTTCTCACCCTCTGTTTCATCCCCTCTGTTTCAGCCCCTCTGTTTCAGCCGCTCTGATTCAGCCCCTCTGTTTCAGCCCCTCTGATTCAGCCCCTCTGTTTCAGCCACTGTGTTTCAGCCCCTCTGTTTCAGCCCCTCTGTTTCTCGCCCTCTGTTTCTCACCCACTGTTTCAGCTCCTTTGTTTCTCGCCCTCTGTTTCAGACCAACTGTTTCAGCCCCTCTGATTCAGCCCCTCTGATTCAGCCCCTCTGTTTCTCGCCCTCTGTTTCAGCCCCTCTGTTTCAGCCCCTCTGTTTCAGCCCCTCTGTTTCTCGCCCTCTGTTTCAGCCCTTTCTGTTTCTCGCCCTCTGTTTCAGCCCCTCTGTTTCAGCCCCTCTGTTTCTCGCCCTCTGTTTCTGCCCCTCTGTTTCTCGCCCTCTGTTTCAGCCCTTTCTGTTTCTCGCCCTCTGTTTCAGCCCCTCTGTTTCAGCCCCTCTGTTTCTCGCCCTCTGTTTCTGCCCCTCTGTTTCTCGCCCTCTGTTTCAGCCCTGCTGTTTCTCGCCCCCTGTTTCAGCCCCGCTGATTCAGCCCCTCTGTTTCAGCCCCCCTGAATCAGCCCCTCTGATTCAGCCCCTCTGTTTCAGTCCCTCTGTTTCAGCCCCTCTGTTTCTCGCCCTCTGGTTCAGCCCCTCTGATTCTCGCCCTCTGTTTCAGCCCCTCTGTTTCTCGCCCTCTGTTTCAGCCCCGCTGATTCAGCCCCTCTGTTTCAGCCCCCCTGAATCAGCCCCTCTGATTCAGCCCCTCTGTTTCAGTCCCTCTGTTTCAGCCCCTCTGTTTCTCGCCCTCTGGTTCAGCCCCTCTGATTCTCGCCCTCTGTTTCAGCCCCTCTGTTTCTCGCCCTCTGTTTCAGCCCCTCTGTTTCAGCACCGCTGTTTCTCGCCTTCTGTTTCAGCCCCGCTGATTCAGCCCCTCTGTTTCAGCCCCTCTGAATCTGCCCCTCTGATTCAGCCCCTCTGTTTCAGCCCCTCTGTTTCAGCCCCTCTGTTTCTCGCCCTCTGTTTCAGCCCCTCTGATTCTCGCACTCTGTTTCTCGCCCGCTGTTTCAGCCCCTTTGTTTCTCGCCCTCTGTTTCAGACCCACTGTTTCAGCCCCTCTGATTCAGCCCCTCTGATTCAGCCCCTCTGTTTCTCGCCCTCTGTTTCAGCCCCTCTGTTTCAGCCCCTCTGATTCAGCACCTCTGTTTCAGCCCCTCTGATTCAGCCCCTCTGTTTCAGCCCCTCTGTTTCAGCCCCTCTGTTTCTCGCCCTCTGTTTCAGCCCTTCTGATTCAGCCCCTCTCGTTCAGCCCCTCTGATTCAGCCCCTCTGATTCAGCCCCTCTGTTTCTCGCCCTCTGTTTCAGCCCCTCTTTTTCAGCCCCTCTGTTTCTCACCCTCTGTTTCAGCCACTCTGATTCAGCCCCTCTGATTCAGCCCCTCTGTTTCCCGCCGCTCTGTTTCAGCCCCTCTGTTTCTCGCCATCTGTTTCAGCCCCTCTGTTTCTCGCCCTCTGTTTCAGCCCCTCTGTTTCAGCACCTCTGTTTCAGTCCCTCTGTTTCAGCGCCTCTGTTTCTCGCCCTCTGTTTCAGCCCCTCTGTTTCTCGCCCTCTGTTTCAGTCCCTCTGATTCAGTCCCTCTGTTGCAGCCACGCTGTTTCTCCCCCTCTGTTCCAGCCCCTCTGTTTCAGCCCCTCTGTTTCAGCCACTCTGTTTCAGCCCCTCTGTTTCAGCCCCTCTGTTTCAGCTCCTCTGTTTCTCGCCCTCTGTTTCAGCCCCTCTGTTTCTCGCCCTCTGTTTCAGTCCCTCTGTTTCAGCCCGTCTGTTTCAGCCACTCTGTTTCTCGCCATCTGTTTCAGCCCCTCCGTTTCTCACCCTCAGTTTCAGCCCCTCTGATTCAGCCCCTCTGTTTCTCGCCCTCTGTTTCAGCCCCTCTGTTTCTCGCCCTCTGTTTCAGCCCCTCTGTTTCTCGCCCTCTGTTTCTGCCCCTCTGTTTCTCGCCCTCTGTTTCAGCCCTTTCTGTTTCTCGCCCTCTGTTTCAGCCCCTCTGTTTCAGCCCCTCTGTTTCTCGCCCTCTGTTTCTGCCCCTCTGTTTCTCGCCCTCTGTTTCAGCCCTGCTGTTTCTCGCCCTCTGTTTCAGCCCCGCTGATTCAGCCCCTCTGTTTCAGCCCCCCTGAATCAGCCCCTCTGATTCAGCCCCTCTGTTTCTCGCCCTCTGGTTCAGCCCCTCTGATTCTCGCCCTCTGTTTCAGCCCCTCTGTTTCAGTCCCTCTGTTTCAGCCCCTCTGTTTCTCGCCCTCTGGTTCAGCCCCTCTGATTCTCGCCCTCTGTTTCAGCCCCTCTGTTTCTCGCCCTCTGTTTCAGCCCCTCTGTTTCTCGCCCTCTGTTTCAGCCCCTCTGTTTCAGCACCGCTGTTTCTCGCCTTCTGTTTCAGCCCCGCTGATTCAGCCCCTCTGTTTCAGCCCCTCTGAATCAGCCCCTCTGATTCAGCCCCTCTGTTTCAGCCCCTCTGTTTCAGCCCCTCTGTTTCTCGCCCTCTGTTTCAGCCCCTCTGATTCTCGCACTCTGTTTCTCGCCCGCTGTTTCAGCCCCTTTGTTTCTCGCCCTCTGTTTCAGACCCACTGTTTCAGCCCCTCTGATTCAGCCCCTCTGATTCAGCCCCTCTGTTTCTCGCCCTCTGTTTCAGCCCCTCTGTTTCAGCCCCTCTGATTCAGCCCCTCTGTTTCAGCCCCTCTGATTCAGCCCCTCTGTTTAAGCCCCTCTGTTTCAGCCCCTCTGTTTCTCGCCCTCTGTTTCAGCCCCTCTGATTCAGCCCCTCTCGTTCAGCCCCTCTGATTCAGCCCCTCTGATTCAGCCCCTCTGTTTCTCGCCCTCTGTTTCAGCCCCTCTTTTTCAGCCCCTCTGTTTCTCACCCTCTGTTTCAGCCACTCTGATTCAGCCCCTCTGATTCAGCCCCTCTGTTTCCCGCCGCTCTGTTTCAGCCCCTCTGTTTCTCGCCATCTGTTTCAGCCCCTCTGTTTCTCGCCCTCTGTTTCAGCCCCTCTGTTTCAGCACCTCTGTTTCAGTCCCTCTGTTTAAGCGCCTCTGTTTCTCGCCCTCTGTTTCAGCCCCTCTGTTTCTCGCCCTCTGTTTCAGTCCCTCTGATTCAGTCCCTCTGTTTCAGCCACGCTGTTTCTCCCCCTCTGTTCCAGCCCCTCTGTTTCAGCCCCTCTGTTTCAGCCACTCTGTTTCAGCCCCTCTGTTTCAGCCCCTCTGTTTCAGCCCCTCTGTTTCTCGCCCTCTGATTCAGCCCCTCTGTTTCTCGCCCTCTGTTTCAGTCCCTCTGTTTCAGCCCGTCTGTTTCAGCCACTCTGTTTCTCGCCATCTGTTTCAGCCCCTCCGTTTCTCACCCTCAGTTTCAGCCCCTCTGATTCAGCCCCTCTGTTTCTCGCCCTCTGTTTCAGCCCCTCTGTTTCTCACCCTCTGTTTCAGCCCCTCTGTTTCTCGCCCTCTGTTTCAGCCGCTCTGTTTCAGCCCCTCTCTTTCAGCCCCTCTGTTTCTCGCCCTCTGTTTCAGCCCCTCTGTTTCTCGCCCTCTCTTTCAGGCCCTCTGTTTCTCGCCCTCTGTTTCAGCCCGTCTGATTCAGCCCCTCTGTTTCAGCCCCTCTGATTCAGACCCTCTGTTTCAGCCACTCTGTTTCAGCCCCTCTGTTTCAGCCCCTCTGTTTCTCGCCCTCTGTTTCAGCCCCTCTGATTCAGCCCCTCTCGTTCAGCCCCTCTGATTCAGCCCCTCTGATTCAGCCCCTCTGTTTCTCGCCCTCTGTTTCAGCCCCTCTTTTTCAGCCCCTCTGTTTCTCACCCTCTGTTTCAGCCACTCTGATTCAGCCCCTCTGATTCAGCCCCTCTGTTTCCCGCCGCTCTGTTTCAGCCCCTCTGTTTCTCGCCATCTGTTTCAGCCCCTCTGTTTCTCGCCCTCTGTTTCAGCCCCTCTGTTTCAGCACCTCTGTTTCAGTCCCTCTGTTTCAGCGCCTCTGTTTCTCGCCCTCTGTTTCAGCCCCTCTGTTTCTCGCCCTCTGTTTCAGTCCCTCTGATTCAGTCCCTCTGTTGCAGCCACGCTGTTTCTCCCCCTCTGTTCCAGCCCCTCTGTTTCAGCCCCTCTGTTTCAGCCACTCTGTTTCAGCCCCTCTGTTTCAGCCCCTCTGTTTCAGCTCCTCTGTTTCTCGCCCTCTGTTTCAGCCCCTCTGTTTCTCGCCCTCTGTTTCAGTCCCTCTGTTTCAGCCCGTCTGTTTCAGCCACTCTGTTTCTCGCCATCTGTTTCAGCCCCTCCGTTTCTCACCCTCAGTTTCAGCCCCTCTGATTCAGCCCCTCTGTTTCTCGCCCTCTGTTTCAGCCCCTCTGTTTCTCGCCCTCTGTTTCAGCCCCTCTGTTTCTCGCCCTCTGTTTCTGCCCCTCTGTTTCTCGCCCTCTGTTTCAGCCCTTTCTGTTTCTCGCCCTCTGTTTCAGCCCCTCTGTTTCAGCCCCTCTGTTTCTCGCCCTCTGTTTCTGCCCCTCTGTTTCTCGCCCTCTGTTTCAGCCCTGCTGTTTCTCGCCCTCTGTTTCAGCCCCGCTGATTCAGCCCCTCTGTTTCAGCCCCCCTGAATCAGCCCCTCTGATTCAGCCCCTCTGTTTCTCGCCCTCTGGTTCAGCCCCTCTGATTCTCGCCCTCTGTTTCAGCCCCTCTGTTTCAGTCCCTCTGTTTCAGCCCCTCTGTTTCTCGCCCTCTGGTTCAGCCCCTCTGATTCTCGCCCTCTGTTTCAGCCCCTCTGTTTCTCGCCCTCTGTTTCAGCCCCTCTGTTTCTCGCCCTCTGTTTCAGCCCCTCTGTTTCAGCACCGCTGTTTCTCGCCTTCTGTTTCAGCCCCGCTGATTCAGCCCCTCTGTTTCAGCCCCTCTGAATCAGCCCCTCTGATTCAGCCCCTCTGTTTCAGCCCCTCTGTTTCAGCCCCTCTGTTTCTCGCCCTCTGTTTCAGCCCCTCTGATTCTCGCACTCTGTTTCTCGCCCGCTGTTTCAGCCCCTTTGTTTCTCGCCCTCTGTTTCAGACCCACTGTTTCAGCCCCTCTGATTCAGCCCCTCTGATTCAGCCCCTCTGTTTCTCGCCCTCTGTTTCAGCCCCTCTGTTTCAGCCCCTCTGATTCAGCCCCTCTGTTTCAGCCCCTCTGATTCAGCCCCTCTGTTTAAGCCCCTCTGTTTCAGCCCCTCTGTTTCTCGCCCTCTGTTTCAGCCCCTCTGATTCAGCCCCTCTCGTTCAGCCCCTCTGATTCAGCCCCTCTGATTCAGCCCCTCTGTTTCTCGCCCTCTGTTTCAGCCCCTCTTTTTCAGCCCCTCTGTTTCTCACCCTCTGTTTCAGCCACTCTGATTCAGCCCCTCTGATTCAGCCCCTCTGTTTCCCGCCGCTCTGTTTCAGCCCCTCTGTTTCTCGCCATCTGTTTCAGCCCCTCTGTTTCTCGCCCTCTGTTTCAGCCCCTCTGTTTCAGCACCTCTGTTTCAGTCCCTCTGTTTAAGCGCCTCTGTTTCTCGCCCTCTGTTTCAGCCCCTCTGTTTCTCGCCCTCTGTTTCAGTCCCTCTGATTCAGTCCCTCTGTTTCAGCCACGCTGTTTCTCCCCCTCTGTTCCAGCCCCTCTGTTTCAGCCCCTCTGTTTCAGCCACTCTGTTTCAGCCCCTCTGTTTCAGCCCCTCTGTTTCAGCCCCTCTGTTTCTCGCCCTCTGATTCAGCCCCTCTGTTTCTCGCCCTCTGTTTCAGTCCCTCTGTTTCAGCCCGTCTGTTTCAGCCACTCTGTTTCTCGCCATCTGTTTCAGCCCCTCCGTTTCTCACCCTCAGTTTCAGCCCCTCTGATTCAGCCCCTCTGTTTCTCGCCCTCTGTTTCAGCCCCTCTGTTTCTCACCCTCTGTTTCAGCCCCTCTGTTTCTCGCCCTCTGTTTCAGCCGCTCTGTTTCAGCCCCTCTCTTTCAGCCCCTCTGTTTCTCGCCCTCTGTTTCAGCCCCTCTGTTTCTCGCCCTCTCTTTCAGGCCCTCTGTTTCTCGCCCTCTGTTTCAGCCCGTCTGATTCAGCCCCTCTGTTTCAGCCCCTCTGATTCAGACCCTCTGTTTCAGCCACTCTGTTTCAGCCCCTCTGTTTCAGCCCCTCTGTTTCTCGCCCTCTATTTCTCACCCTCTGTTTCCCGCCCTCTGTTTCAGCCCCTCTGTTTTTCGCCCTCTGTTTCAGCCCCTCTGTTTCTCGCCCTCTGTTTCAGGCTCTCTGTTTCAGCCCGTCTGTTTCAGCCCCTCTGTTTCAGCCCCTCTGTTTCTCGCCCTCTGTTTGTCGCCCGCTGTTTCAGCCCCTTTGTTTCTCTCCCTCTGATTCAGCCCCTCTGATTCAGCCCCTCTGTTTCTCGCCCTCTGTTTCTGCCCCTCTGTTTCAGCCCCTCTGTTTCTCGCCCTCTGTTTCTGCCCCTCTGTTTCTCGCCCTCTGTTTCAGCCCCACTGTTTCTCACCCTCTGTTTCAGCCCCGCTGATTCAGCCCCTCTGTTTCAGCCCCTCTGAATCAGCCCCTCTGATTCAGCCGCTCTGTTTCAGCCCCTCTGTTTCAGCCCCTCTGTTTCCGCCCCTCTGTTTCTCGCCCTCTGTTCAGCCCCTCTGATTCTCGCCCTCTGTTTCAGCCCCTCTGTTTCTCGCCCACTGTTTCAGCCCCTCTGAATCATCCCCTCTGTTTCAGTCCCTCTGATTCAGCCCCTCTGATTCAGCCCCTCTGATACAGCCCCTCTGTTTCTCGCCCTCTGTTTCAGCCCCTCTGTTTCAGCCCCTCTGTTTCTAACCATCTGTTTCAGCCCCTTAGATTCAGCCCCTCTGATTCAGCCCCTCTGTTTCCCGAACCCTCTGTTTCAGCCCCTCTGTTTCTCGCCCTCTGTTTCAGCCCCTTTGTTTCTCGCCCTCTGTTTCAGCCCCTCTGTTTCAGCCCCTCTGATTCAGCCCCTCTGATTCAGCCCCTCTGTTTCTCGCCATCTGTTTCAGCCCCTCTGTTTCAGCCCCTCTGTTTCTCGCCCTCTGTTTCAGCCCTTCTGTTTCTCGCCCTCTGTTTCAGCCCCTCTGTTTCTCGCCCTCTGTTTCAGCCGCTCTGTTTCAGCCCCTCTGTTTCAGCCCCTCTGTTTCTCGCACTCTGTTTCAGCCCCTCTGTTTCTCGCCCTCTGTTTCAGCCCCTCTGTTTCAGCCCGTCTGTTTCAGCACCTCTGTTTCAGCCCCTCTGTTTCTCACCCTCTGTTTCTCACCCTCTGTTTCATCCCCTCTGTTTCAGCCCCTCTGTTTCAGCCGCTCTGATTCAGCCCCTCTGTTTCAGCCCCTCTGATTCAGCCCCTCTGTTTCAGCCACTGTGTTTCAGCCCCTCTGTTTCAGCCCCTCTGTTTCTCGCCCTCTGTTTCTCGCCCGCTGTTTCAGCTCCTTTGTTTCTCGCCCTCTGTTTCAGACCAACTGTTTCAGCCCCTCTGATTCAGCCCCTCTGATTCAGCCCCTCTGTTTCTCGCCCTCTGTTTCAGCCCCTCTGTTTCAGCCCCTCTGTTTCAGCCCCTCTGTTTCTCGCCCTCTGTTTCAGCCCTTTCTGTTTCTCGCCCTCTGTTTCAGCCCCTCTGTTTCAGCCCCTCTGTTTCTCGCCCTCTGTTTCTGCCCCTCTGTTTCTCGCCCTCTGTTTCAGCCCTTTCTGTTTCTCGCCCTCTGTTTCAGCCCCTCTGTTTCAGCCCCTCTGTTTCTCGCCCTCTGTTTCTGCCCCTCTGTTTCTCGCCCTCTGTTTCAGCCCTGCTGTTTCTCGCCCTCTGTTTCAGCCCCGCTGATTCAGCCCCTCTGTTTCAGCCCCCCTGAATCAGCCCCTCTGATTCAGCCCCTCTGTTTCAGTCCCTCTGTTTCAGCCCCTCTGTTTCTCGCCCTCTGGTTCAGCCCCTCTGATTCTCGCCCTCTGTTTCAGCCCCTCTGTTTCTCGCCCTCTGTTTCAGCCCCGCTGATTCAGCCCCTCTGTTTCAGCCCCCCTGAATCAGCCCCTCTGATTCAGCCCCTCTGTTTCAGTCCCTCTGTTTCAGCCCCTCTGTTTCTCGCCCTCTGGTTCAGCCCCTCTGATTCTCGCCCTCTGTTTCAGCCCCTCTGTTTCTCGCCCTCTGTTTCAGCCCCTCTGTTTCAGCACCGCTGTTTCTCGCCTTCTGTTTCAGCCCCGCTGATTCAGCCCCTCTGTTTCAGCCCCTCTGAATCAGCCCCTCTGATTCAGCCCCTCTGTTTCAGCCCCTCTGTTTCAGCCCCTCTGTTTCTCGCCCTCTGTTTCAGCCCCTCTGATTCTCGCACTCTGTTTCTCGCCCGCTGTTTCAGCCCCTTTGTTTCTCGCCCTCTGTTTCAGACCCACTGTTTCAGCCCCTCTGATTCAGCCCCTCTGATTCAGCCCCTCTGTTTCTCGCCCTCTGTTTCAGCCCCTCTGTTTCAGCCCCTCTGATTCAGCACCTCTGTTT
Organism: Chiloscyllium punctatum; assembly: GCF_047496795.1. Lineage (NCBI taxonomy): Eukaryota > Metazoa > Chordata > Chondrichthyes > Orectolobiformes > Hemiscylliidae > Chiloscyllium > Chiloscyllium punctatum. The sequence continues at coordinate 1,996,635 of NW_027309792.1, read as the reverse complement.
CAGCCCCTCTGATTCAGCCCCTCTGTTTCAGCCCCTCTGTTTCAGCCCCTCTGTTTCTCGCCCTCTGTTTCAGCCCCTCTGATTCAGCCCCTCTCGTTCAGCCCCTCTGATTCAGCCCCTCTGATTCAGCCCCTCTGTTTCTCGCCCTCTGTTTCAGCCCCTCTTTTTCAGCCCCTCTGTTTCTCACCCTCTGTTTCAGCCACTCTGATTCAGCCCCTCTGATTCAGCCCCTCTGTTTCCCGCCGCTCTGTTTCAGCCCCTCTGTTTCTCGCCATCTGTTTCAGCCCCTCTGTTTCTCGCCCTCTGTTTCAGCCCCTCTGTTTCAGCACCTCTGTTTCAGTCCCTCTGTTTCAGCGCCTCTGTTTCTCGCCCTCTGTTTCAGCCCCTCTGTTTCTCGCCCTCTGTTTCAGTCCCTCTGATTCAGTCCCTCTGTTGCAGCCACGCTGTTTCTCCCCCTCTGTTCCAGCCCCTCTGTTTCAGCCCCTCTGTTTCAGCCACTCTGTTTCAGCCCCTCTGTTTCAGCCCCTCTGTTTCAGCCCCTCTGTTTCTCGCCCTCTGTTTCAGCCCCTCTGTTTCTCGCCCTCTGTTTCAGTCCCTCTGTTTCAGCCCGTCTGTTTCAGCCACTCTGTTTCTCGCCATCTGTTTCAGCCCCTCCGTTTCTCACCCTCAGTTTCAGCCCCTCTGATTCAGCCCCTCTGTTTCTCGCCCTCTGTTTCAGCCCCTCTGTTTCTCGCCCTCTGTTTCAGCCCCTCTGTTTCTCGCCCTCTGTTTCTGCCCCTCTGTTTCTCGCCCTCTGTTTCAGCCCTTTCTGTTTCTCGCCCTCTGTTTCAGCCCCTCTGTTTCAGACCCTCTGTTTCTCGCCCTCTGTTTCTGCCCCTCTGTTTCTCGCCCTCTGTTTCAGCCCTGCTGTTTCTCGCCCTCTGTTTCAGCCCCGCTGATTCAGCCCCACTGTTTCAGCCCCCCTGAATCAGCCCCTCTGATTCAGCCCCTCTGTTTCTCGCCCTCTGGTTCAGCCCCTCTGATTCTCGCCCTCTGTTTCAGCCCCTCTGTTTCAGTCCCTCTGTTTCAGCCCCTCTGTTTCTCGCCCTCTGGTTCAGCCCCTCTGATTCTCGCCCTCTGTTTCAGCCCCTCTGTTTCTCGCCCTCTGTTTCAGCCCCTCTGTTTCTCGCCCTCTGTTTCAGCCCCTCTGTTTCAGCACCGCTGTTTCTCGCCTTCTGTTTCAGCCCCGCTGATTCAGCCCCTCTGTTTCAGCCCCTCTGAATCAGCCCCTCTGATTCAGCCCCTCAGTTTCAGCCCCTCTGTTTCAGCCCCTCTGTTTCTCGCCCTCTGTTTCAGCCCCTCTGATTCTCGCACTCTGTTTCTCGCCCGCTGTTTCAGCCCCTTTGTTTCTCGCCCTCTGTTTCAGACCCACTGTTTCAGCCCCTCTGATTCAGCCCCTCTGATTCAGCCCCTCTGTTTCTCGCCCTCTGTTTCAGCCCCTCTGTTTCAGCCCCTCTGATTCAGCCCCTCTGTTTCAGCCCCTCTGATTCAGCCCCTCTGTTTAAGCCCCTCTGTTTCAGCCCCTCTGTTTCTCGCCCTCTGTTTCAGCCCCTCTGATTCAGCCCCTCTCGTTCAGCCCCTCTGATTCAGCCCCTCTGATTCAGCCCCTCTGTTTCAGTCCCTCTGTTTCAGCCCCTCTGTTTCTCGCCCTCTGGTTCAGCCCCTCTGATCCTCGCCCTCTGTTTCAGCCCCTCTGTTTCTCGCCCTCTGTTTCAGCCCCTCTGATTCAGCCCCTCTCGTTCAGCCCCCCTGAATCAGCCCCTCTGATTCAGCCCCTCTGTTTCAGTCCCTCTGTTTCAGCCCCTCTGTTTCTCGCCCTCTGGTTCAGCCCCTCTGATTCTCGCCCTCTGTTTCAGCCCCTCTGTTTCTCGCCCTCTGTTTCAGCCCCGCTGATTCAGCCCCTCTGTTTCAGCCCCCCTGAATCAGCCCCTCTGATTCAGCCCCTCTGTTTCAGTCCCTCTGTTTCAGCCCCTCTGTTTCTCGCCCTCTGGTTCAGCCCCTCTGATTCTCGCCCTCTGTTTCAGCCCCTCTGTTTCTCGCCCTCTGTTTCAGCCCCTCTGTTTCAGCACCGCTGTTTCTCGCCTTCTGTTTCAGCCCCGCTGATTCAGCCCCTCTGTTTCAGCCCCTCTGAATCAGCCCCTCTGATTCAGCCCCTCTGTTTCAGCCCCTCTGTTTCAGCCCCTCTGTTTCTCGCCCTCTGTTTCAGCCCCTTTGATTCTCGCACTCTGTTTCTCGCCCGCTGTTTCAGCCCCTTTGTTTCTCGCCCTCTGTTTCAGACCCACTGTTTCAGCCCCTCTGATTCAGCCCCTCTGATTCAGCCCCTCTGTTTCTCGCCCTCTGTTTCAGCCCCTCTGTTTCAGCCCCTCTGATTCAGCACCTCTGTTTCAGCCCCTCTGATTCAGCCCCTCTGTTTCAGCCCCTCTGTTTCAGCCCCTCTGTTTCTCGCCCTCTGTTTCAGCCCCTCTGATTCAGCCCCTCTCGTTCAGCCCCTCTGATTCAGCCCCTCTGATTCAGCCCCTCTGTTTCTCGCCCTCTGTTTCAGCCCCTCTTTTTCAGCCCCTCTGTTTCTCACCCTCTGTTTCAGCCACTCTGATTCAGCCCCTCTGATTCAGCCCCTCTGTTTCCCGCCGCTCTGTTTCAGCCCCTCTGTTTCTCGCCATCTGTTTCAGCCCCTCTGTTTCTCGCCCTCTGTTTCAGCCCCTCTGTTTCAGCACCTCTGTTTCAGTCCCTCTGTTTCAGCGCCTCTGTTTCTCGCCCTCTGTTTCAGCCCCTCTGTTTCTCGCCCTCTGTTTCAGTTCCTCTGATTCAGTCCCTCTGTTGCAGCCACGCTGTTTCTCCCCCTCTGTTCCAGCCCCTCTGTTTCAGCCCCTCTGTTTCAGCCACTCTGTTTCAGCCCCTCTGTTTCAGCCCCTCTGTTTCAGCCCCTCTGTTTCTCGCCCTCTGTTTCAGCCCCTCTGTTTCTCGCCCTCTGTTTCAGTCCCTCTGTTTCAGCCCGTCTGTTTCAGCCACTCTGTTTCTCGCCATCTGTTTCAGCCCCTCCGTTTCTCACCCTCAGTTTCAGCCCCTCTGATTCAGCCCCTCTGTTTCTCGCCCTCTGTTTCAGCCCCTCTGTTTCTCGCCCTCTGTTTCAGCCCCTCTGTTTCTCGCCCTCTGTTTCTGCCGATCTGTTTCTCGCCCTCTGTTTCAGCCCTTTCTGTTTCTCGCCCTCTGTTTCAGCCCCTCTGTTTCAGCCCCTCTGTTTCTCGCCCTCTGTTTCTGCCCCTCTGTTTCTCGCCCTCTGTTTCAGCCCTGCTGTTTCTCGCCCTCTGTTTCAGCCCCGCTGATTCAGCCCCTCTGTTTCAGCCCCCCTGAATCAGCCCCTCTGATTCAGCCCCTCTGTTTCTCGCCCTCTGGTTCAGCCCCTCTGATTCTCGCCCTCTGTTTCAGCCCCTCTGTTTCAGTCCCTCTGTTTCAGCCCCTCTGTTTCTCGCCCTCTGGTTCAGCCCCTCTGATTCTCGCCCTCTGTTTCAGCCCCTCTGTTTCTCGCCCTCTGTTTCAGCCCCTCTGTTTCTCGCCCTCTGTTTCAGCCCCTCTGTTTCAGCACCGCTGTTTCTCGCCTTCTGTTTCAGCCCCGCTGATTCAGCCCCTCTGTTTCAGCCCCTCTGAATCAGCCCCTCTGATTCAGCCCCTCTGTTTCAGCCCCTCTGTTTCAGCCCCTCTGTTTCTCGCCCTCTGTTTCAGCCCCTCTGATTCTCGCACTCTGTTTCTCGCCCGCTGTTTCAGCCCCTTTGTTTCTCGCCCTCTGTTTCAGACCCACTGTTTCAGCCCCTCTGATTCAGCCCCTCTGATTCAGCCCCTCTGTTTCTCGCCCTCTGTTTCAGCCCCTCTGTTTCAGCCCCTCTGATTCAGCCCCTCTGTTTCAGCCCCTCTGATTCAGCCCCTCTGTTTTAGCCCCTCTGTTTCAGCCCCTCTGTTTCTCGCTCTCTGTTTCAGCCCCTCTGATTCAGCCCCTCTCGTTCAGCCCCTCTGATTCAGCCCCTCTGATTCAGCCCCTCTGTTTCTCGCCCTCTGTTTCAGCCCCTCTTTTTCAGCCCCTCTGTTTCTCACCCTCTGTTTCAGCCACTCTGATTCAGCCCCTCTGATTCAGCCCCTCTGTTTCCCGCCGCTCTGTTTCAGCCCCTCTGTTTCTCGCCATCTGTTTCAGCCCCTCTGTTTCTCGCCCTCTGTTTCAGCCCCTCTGTTTCAGCCCCTCTGTTTCAGCCCCTCTGTTTCTCGCCCTCTGATTCAGCCCCTCTGTTTCTCGCCCTCTGTTTCAGTCCCTCTGTTTCAGCCCGTCTGTTTCAGCCACTCTGTTTCTCGCCATCTGTTTCAGCCCCTCCGTTTCTCACCCTCAGTTTCAGCCCCTCTGATTCAGCCCCTCTGTTTCTCGCCCTCTGTTTCAGCCCCTCTGTTTCTCGCCCTCTGTTTCAGCCCCTCTGTTTCTCGCCCTCTGTTTCAGCCGCTCTGTTTCAGCCCCTCTCTTTCAGCCCCTCTGTTTCTCGCCCTCTGTTTCAGCCCCTCTGTTTCTCGCCCTCTCTTTCAGGCCCTCTGTTTCTCGCCCTCTGTTTCAGCCCGTCTGATTCAGCCCCTCTGTTTCAGCCCCTCTGATTCAGCCCCTCTGTTTCAGCCACTCTGTTTCAGCCCCTCTGTTTCAGCCCCTCTGTTTCTCGCCCTCTATTTCTCACCCTCTGTTTCCCGCCCTCTGTTTCAGCCCCTCTGTTTTTCGCCCTCTGTTTCAGCCCCTCTGTTTCTCGCCCTCTGTTTCAGGCTCTCTGTTTCAGCCCGTCTGTTTCAGCCCCTCTGTTTCAGCCCCTCTGTTTCTCGCCCTCTGTTTCTCGCCCGCTGTTTCAGCCCCTTTGTTTCTCTCCCTCTGATTCAGCCCCTCTGATTCAGCCCCTCTGTTTCTCGCCCTCTGTTTCTGCCCCTCTGTTTCAGCCCCTCTGTTTCTCGCCCTCTGTTTCTGCCCCTCTGTTTCTCGCCCTCTGTTTCAGCCCCACTGTTTCTCACCCTCTGTTTCAGCCCCGCTGATTCAGCCCCTCTGTTTCAGCCCCTCTGAATCAGCCCCTCTGATTCAGCCGCTCTGTTTCAGCCCCTCTGTTTCAGCCCCTCTGTTTCCGCCCCTCTGTTTCTCGCCCTCTGTTTCAGCCCCTCTGATTCTCGCCCTCTGTTTCAGCCCCTCTGTTTCTCGCCCACTGTTTCAGCCCCTCTGAATCATCCCCTCTGTTTCAGTCCCTCTGATTCAGCCCCTCTGATTCAGCCCCTCTGATTCAGCCCCTCTGTTTCTCGCCCTCTGTTTCAGCCCCTCTGTTTCAGCCCCTCTGTTTCTAACCATCTGTTTCAGCCCCTTAGATTCAGCCCCTCTGATTCAGCCCCTCTGTTTCCCGAACCCTCTGTTTCAGCCCCTCTGTTTCTCGCCCTCTGTTTCAGCCCCTTTGTTTCTCGCCCTCTGTTTCAGCCCCTCTGTTTCAGCCCCTCTGATTCAGCCCCTCTGATTCAGCCCCTCTGTTTCTCGCCATCTGTTTCAGCCCCTCTGTTTCAGCCCCTCTGTTTCTCGCCCTCTGTTTCAGCCCTTCTGTTTCTCGCCCTCTGTTTCAGCCCCTCTGTTTCTCGCCCTCTGTTTCAGCCGCTCTGTTTCAGCCCCTCTGTTTCAGCCCCTCTGTTTCTCGCACTCTGTTTCAGCCCCTCTGTTTCTCGCCCTCTGTTTCAGCCCCTCTGTTTCAGCCCGTCTGTTTCAGCACCTCTGTTTCAGCCCCTCTGTTTCTCACCCTCTGTTTCTCACCCTCTGTTTCATCCCCTCTGTTTCAGCCCCTCTGTTTCAGCCGCTCTGTTTCAGCCCCTCTGTTTCAGCCCCTCTGTTTCCGCCCCTCTGTTTCTCGCCCTCTGTTTCAGCCCCTCTGATTCTCGCCCTCTGTTTCAGCCCCTCTGTTTCTCGCCCACTGTTTCAGCCCCTCTGAATCATCCCCTCTGTTTCAGTCCCTCTGATTCAGCCCCTCTGATTCAGCCCCTCTGATTCAGCCCCTCTGTTTCTCGCCCTCTGTTTCAGCCCCTCTGTTTCAGCCCCTCTGTTTCTAACCATCTGTTTCAGCCCCTTAGATTCAGCCCCTCTGATTCAGCCCCTCTGTTTCCCGAACCCTCTGTTTCAGCCCCTCTGTTTCTCGCCCTCTGTTTCAGCCCCTTTGTTTCTCGCCCTCTGTTTCAGCCCCTCTGTTTCAGCCCCTCTGATTCAGCCCCTCTGATTCAGCCCCTCTGTTTCTCGCCATCTGTTTCAGCCCCTCTGTTTCAGCCCCTCTGTTTCTCGCCCTCTGTTTCAGCCCTTCTGTTTCTCGCCCTCTGTTTCAGCCCCTCTGTTTCTCGCCCTCTGTTTCAGCCGCTCTGTTTCAGCCCCTCTGTTTCAGCCCCTCTGTTTCTCGCACTCTGTTTCAGCCCCTCTGTTTCTCGCCCTCTGTTTCAGCCCCTCTGTTTCAGCCCGTCTGTTTCAGCACCTCTGTTTCAGCCCCTCTGTTTCTCACCCTCTGTTTCTCACCCTCTGTTTCATCCCCTCTGTTTCAGCCCCTCTGTTTCAGCCGCTCTGATTCAGCCCCTCTGTTTCAGCCCCTCTGATTCAGCCCCTCTGTTTCAGCCACTGTGTTTCAGCCCCTCTGTTTCAGCCCCTCTGTTTCTCGCCCTCTGTTTCTCGCCCGCTGTTTCAGCTCCTTTGTTTCTCGCCCTCTGTTTCAGACCAACTGTTTCAGCCCCTCTGATTCAGCCCCTCTGATTCAGCCCCTCTGTTTCTCGCCCTCTGTTTCAGCCCCTCTGTTTCAGCCCCTCTGTTTCAGCCCCTCTGTTTCTCGCCCTCTGTTTCAGCCCTTTCTGTTTCTCGCCCTCTGTTTCAGCCCCTCTGTTTCAGCCCCTCTGTTTCTCGCCCTCTGTTTCTGCCCCTCTGTTTCTCGCCCTCTGTTTCAGCCCTTTCTGTTTCTCGCCCTCTGTTTCAGCCCCTCTGTTTCAGCCCCTCTGTTTCTCGCCCTCTGTTTCTGCCCCTCTGTTTCTCGCCCTCTGTTTCAGCCCTGCTGTTTCTCGCCCTCTGTTTCAGCCCCGCTGATTCAGCCCCTCTGTTTCAGCCCCCCTGAATCAGCCCCTCTGATTCAGCCCCTCTGTTTCAGTCCCTCTGTTTCAGCCCCTCTGTTTCTCGCCCTCTGGTTCAGCCCCTCTGATTCTCGCACTCTGTTTCAGCCCCTCTGTTTCTCGCCCTCTGTTTCAGCCCCGCTGATTCAGCCCCTCTGTTTCAGCCCCCCTGAATCAGCCCCTCTGATTCAGCCCCTCTGTTTCAGTCCCTCTGTTTCAGCCCCTCTGTTTCTCGCCCTCTGGTTCAGCCCTTCTGATTCTCGCCCTCTGTTTCAGCCCCTCTGTTTCTCGCCCTCTGTTTCAGCCCCTCTGTTTCAGCACCGCTGTTTCTCGCCTTCTGTTTCAGCCCCGCTGATTCAGCCCCTCTGTTTCAGCCCCTCTGAATCAGCCCCTCTGATTCAGCCCCTCTGTTTCAGCCCCTCTGTTTCAGCCCCTCTGTTTCTCGCCCTCTGTTTCAGCCCCTCTGATTCTCGCACTCTGTTTCTCGCCCGCTGTTTCAGCCCCTTTGTTTCTCGCCCTCTGTTTCAGACCCACTGTTTCAGCCCCTCTGATTCAGCCCCTCTGATTCAGCCCCTCTGTTTCTCGCCCTCTGTTTCAGCCCCTCTGTTTCAGCCCCTCTGATTCAGCACCTCTGTTTCAGCCCCTCTGATTCAGCCCCTCTGTTTCAGCCCCTCTGTTTCAGCCCCTCTGTTTCTCGCCCTCTGTTTCAGCCCCTCTGATTCAGCCCCTCTCGTTCAGCCCCTCTGATTCAGCCCCTCTGATTCAGCCCCTCTGTTTCTCGCCCTCTGTTTCAGCCCCTCTTTTTCAGCCCCTCTGTTTCTCACCCTCTGTTTCAGCCACTCTGATTCAGCCCCTCTGATTCAGCCCCTCTGTTTCCCGCCGCTCTGTTTCAGCCCCTCTGTTTCTCGCCATCTGTTTCAGCCCCTCTGTTTCTCGCCCTCTGTTTCAGCCCCTCTGTTTCAGCACCTCTGTTTCAGTCCCTCTGTTTCAGCGCCTCTGTTTCTCGCCCTCTGTTTCAGCCCCTCTGTTTCTCGCCCTCTGTTTCAGTCCCTCTGATTCAGTCCCTCTGTTGCAGCCACGCTGTTTCTCCCCCTCTGTTCCAGCCCCTCTGTTTCAGCCCCTCTGTTTCAGCCACTCTGTTTCAGCCCCTCTGTTTCAGCCCCTCTGTTTCAGCCCCTCTGTTTCTCGCCCTCTGTTTCAGCCCCTTTGTTTCTCGCCCTCTGTTTCAGCCCCTCTGTTTCAGCCCCTCTGATTCAGCCCCTCTGATTCAGCCCCTCTGTTTCTCGCCATCTGTTTCAGCCCCTCTGTTTCAGCCCCTCTGTTTCTCGCCCTCTGTTTCAGCCCTTCTGTTTCTCGCCCTCTGTTTCAGCCCCTCTGTTTCTCGCCCTCTGTTTCAGCCGCTCTGTTTCAGCCCCTCTGTTTCAGCCCCTCTGTTTCTCGCACTCTGTTTCAGCCCCTCTGTTTCTCGCCCTCTGTTTCAGCCCCTCTGTTTCAGCCCGTCTGTTTCAGCACCTCTGTTTCAGCCCCTCTGTTTCTCACCCTCTGTTTCTCACCCTCTGTTTCATCCCCTCTGTTTCAGCCCCTCTGTTTCAGCCGCTCTGATTCAGCCCCTCTGTTTCAGCCCCTCTGATTCAGCCCCTCTGTTTCAGCCACTGTGTTTCAGCCCCTCTGTTTCAGCCCCTCTGTTTCTCGCCCTCTGTTTCTCGCCCGCTGTTTCAGCTCCTTTGTTTCTCGCCCTCTGTTTCAGACCAACTGTTTCAGCCCCTCTGATTCAGCCCCTCTGATTCAGCCCCTCTGTTTCTCGCCCTCTGTTTCAGCCCCTCTGTTTCAGCCCCTCTGTTTCAGCCCCTCTGTTTCTCGCCCTCTGTTTCAGCCCTTTCTGTTTCTCGCCCTCTGTTTCAGCCCCTCTGTTTCAGCCCCTCTGTTTCTCGCCCTCTGTTTCTGCCCCTCTGTTTCTCGCCCTCTGTTTCAGCCCTTTCTGTTTCTCGCCCTCTGTTTCAGCCCCTCTGTTTCAGCCCCTCTGTTTCTCGCCCTCTGTTTCTGCCTCTCTGTTTCTCGCCCTCTGTTTCAGCCCTGCTGTTTCTCGCCCTCTGTTTCAGCCCCGCTGATTCAGCCCCTCTGTTTCTGCCCCCCTGAATCAGCCCCTCTGATTCAGCCCCTCTGTTTCAGTCCCTCTGTTTCAGCCCCTCTGTTTCTCGCCCTCTGGTTCAGCCCCTCTGATTCTCGCCCTCTGTTTCAGCCCCTCTGTTTCTCGCCCTCTGTTTCAGCCCCGCTGATTCAGCCCCTCTGTTTCAGCCCCCCTGAATCAGCCCCTCTGATTCAGCCCCTCTGTTTCAGTCCCTCTGTTTCAGCCCCTCTGTTTCTCGCCCTCTGGTTCAGCACTTCTGATTCTCGCCCTCTGTTTCAGCCCCTCTGTTTCTCGCCCTCTGTTTCAGCCCCTCTGTTTCAGCACCGCTGTTTCTCGCCTTCTGTTTCAGCCCCGCTGATTCAGCCCCTCTGTTTCAGCCCCTCTGAATCAGCCCCTCTGATTCAGCCCCTCTGTTTCAGCCCCTCTGTTTCAGCCCCTCTGTTTCTCGCCCTCTGTTTCAGCCCCTCTGATTCTCGCACTCTGTTTCTCGCCCGCTGTTTCAGCCCCTTTGTTTCTCGCCCTCTGTTTCAGACCCACTGTTTCAGCCCCTCTGATTCAGCCCCTCTGATTCAGCCCCTCTGTTTCTCGCCCTCTGTTTCAGCCCCTCTGTTTCAGCCCCTCTGATTCAGCACCTCTGTTTCAGCCCCTCTGATTCAGCCCCTCGGATTCAGCCCCTCTGATTCAGCCCCTCTGTTTCTCGCCCTCTGTTTCAGCCCCTCTTTTTCAGCCCCTCTGTTTCTCACCCTCTGTTTCAGCCACTCTGATTCAGCCCCTCTGATTCAGCCCCTCTGTTTCCCGCCGCTCTGTTTCAGCCCCTCTGTTTCTCGCCATCTGTTTCAGCCCCTCTGTTTCTCGCCCTCTGTTTCAGCCCCTCTGTTTCTCGCCCTCTGTTTCAGTCCCTCTGTTTCAGCGCCTCTGTTTCTCGCCCTCTGTTTCTGCCCCTCTGTTTCTCGCCCTCTGTTTCAGCCCCTCTGTTTCTCGCCCTCTGTTTCAGCCCCGCTGATTCAGCCCCTCTGTTTCTGCCCCCCTGAATCAGCCCCTCTGATTCAGCCCCTCTGTTTCAGTCCCTCTGTTTCAGCCCCTCTGTTTCTCGCCCTCTGGTTCAGCCCCTCTGATTCTCGCCCTCTGTTTCAGCCCCTCTGTTTCTCGCCCTCTGTTTCAGCCCCGCTGATTCAGCCCCTCTGTTTCAGCCCCCCTGAATCAGCCCCTCTGATTCAGCCCCTCTGTTTCAGTCCCTCTGTTTCAGCCCCTCTGTTTCTCGCCCTCTGGTTCAGCACTTCTGATTCTCGCCCTCTGTTTCAGCCCCTCTGTTTCTCGCCCTCTGTTTCAGCCCCTCTGTTTCAGCACCGCTGTTTCTCGCCTTCTGTTTCAGCCCCGCTGATTCAGCCCCTCTGTTTCAGCCCCTCTGAATCAGCCCCTCTGATTCAGCCCCTCTGTTTCAGCCCCTCTGTTTCAGCCCCTCTGTTTCTCGCCCTCTGTTTCAGCCCCTCTGATTCTCGCACTCTGTTTCTCGCCCGCTGTTTCAGCCCCTTTGTTTCTCGCCCTCTGTTTCAGACCCACTGTTTCAGCCCCTCTGATTCAGCCCCTCTGATTCAGCCCCTCTGTTTCTCGCCCTCTGTTTCAGCCCCTCTGTTTCAGCCCCTCTGATTCAGCACCTCTGTTTCAGCCCCTCTGATTCAGCCCCTCTGTTTCAGCCCCTCTGTTTCAGCCCCTCTGTTTCTCGCCCTCTGTTTCAGCCCCTCTGATTCAGCCCCTCTCGTTCAGCCCCTCTGATTCAGCCCCTCTGATTCAGCCCCTCTGTTTCTCGCCCTCTGTTTCAGCCCCTCTTTTTCAGCCCCTCTGTTTCTCACCCTCTGTTTCAGCCACTCTGATTCAGCCCCTCTGATTCAGCCCCTCTGTTTCCCGCCGCTCTGTTTCAGCCCCTCTGTTTCTCGCCATCTGTTTCAGCCCCTCTGTTTCTCGCCCTCTGTTTCAGCCCCTCTGTTTCAGCACCTCTGTTTCAGTCCCTCTGTTTCAGCGCCTCTGTTTCTCGCCCTCTGTTTCAGCCCCTCTGTTTCTCGCCCTCTGTTTCAGTCCCTCTGATTCAGTCCCTCTGTTGCAGCCACGCTGTTTCTCCCCCTCTGTTCCAGCCCCTCTGTTTCAGCCCCTCTGTTTCAGCCACTCTGTTTCAGCCCCTCTGTTTCAGCCCCTCTGTTTCAGCCCCTCTGTTTCTCGCCCTCTGTTTCAGCCCCTCTGTTTCTCGCCCTCTGTTTCAGTCCCTCTGTTTCAGCCCGTCTGTTTCAGCCACTCTGTTTCTCGCCATCTGTTTCAGCCCCTCCGTTTCTCACCCTCAGTTTCAGCCCCTCTGATTCAGCCCCTCTGTTTCTCGCCCTCTGTTTCAGCCCCTCTGTTTCTCGCCCTCTGTTTCAGCCCCTCTGTTTCTTGCCCTCTGTTTCTGCCCCTCTGTTTCTCGCCCTCTGTTTCAGCCCTTTCTGTTTCTCGCCCTCTGTTTCAGCCCCTCTGTTTCAGCCCCTCTGTTTCTCGCCCTCTGTTTCTGCCCCTCTGTTTCTCGCCCTCTGTTTCAGCCCTGCTGTTTCTCTCCCTCTGTTTCAGCCCCGCTGATTCAGCCCCTCTGTTTCAGCCCCCCTGAATCAGCCCCTCTGATTCAGCCCCTCTGTTTCTCGCCCTCTGGTTCAGCCCCTCTGATTCTCGCCCTCTGTTTCAGCCCCTCTGTTTCAGTCCCTCTGTTTCAGCCCCTCTGTTTCTCGCCCTCTGGTTCAGCCCCTCAGATTCTCGCCCTCTGTTTCAGCCCCTCTGTTTCTCGCCCTCTGTTTCAGCCCCTCTGTTTCTCGCCCTCTGTTTCAGCCCCTCTGTTTCAGCACCGCTGTTTCTCGCCTTCTGTTTCAGCCCCGCTGATTCAGCCCCTCTGTTTCAGCCCCTCTGAATCAGCCCCTCTGATTCAGCCCCTCTGTTTCAGCCCCTGTGTTTCAGCCCCTCTGTTTCTCGCCCTCTGTTTCAGCCCCTCTGATTCTCGCACTCTGTTTCTCGCCCGCTGTTTCAGCCCCTTTGTTTCTCGCCCTCTGTTTCAGACCCACTGTTTCAGCCCCTCTGATTCAGCCCCTCTGATTCAGCCCCTCTGTTTCTCGCCCTCTGTTTCAGCCCCTCTGTTTCAGCCCCTCTGATTCAGCCCCTCTGTTTCAGCCCCTCTGATTCAGCCCCTCTGTTTCAGCCCCTCTGTTTCAGCCCCTCTGTTTCTCGCCCTCTGTTTCAGCCCCTCTGATTCAGCCCCTCTCGTTCAGCCCCTCTGATTCAGCCCCTCTGATTCAGCCCCTCTGTTTCTCGCCCTCTGTTTCAGCCCCTCTTTTTCCGCCCCTCTGTTTCTCACCCTCTGTTTCAGCCACTCTGATTCAGCCCCTCTGATTCAGCCCCTCTGTTTCCCGCCGCTCTGTTTCAGCCCCTCTGTTTCTCGCCATCTGTTTCAGCCCCTCTGTTTCTCGCCCTCTGTTTCAGCCCCTCTGTTTCAGCACCTCTGTTTCAGTCCCTCTGTTTAAGCGCCTCTGTTTCTCGCCCTCTGTTTCAGCCCCTCTGTTTCTCGCCCTCTGTTTCAGTCCCTCTGATTCAGTCCCTCTGTTTCAGCCACGCTGTTTCTCCCCCTCTGTTCCAGCCCCTCTGTTTCAGCCCCTCTGTTTCAGCCACTCTGTTTCAGCCCCTCTGTTTCAGCCCCTCTGTTTCAGCCCCTCTGTTTCTCGCCCTCTGTTTCAGCCCCTCTGTTTCTCGCCCTCTGTTTCAGCCCCTCTGTTTCTCGCCCTCTGTTTCAGTCCCTCTGTTTCAGCCCGTCTGTTTCAGCCACTCTGTTTCTCGCCATCTGTTTCAGCCCCTCCGTTTCTCACCCTCAGTTTCAGCCCCTCTGATTCAGCCCCTCTGTTTCTCGCCCTCTGTTTCAGCCCCTCTGTTTCTCGCCCTCTGTTTCAGCCCCTCTGTTTCTCGCCCTCTGTTTCAGCCGCTCTGTTTCAGCCCCTCTCTTTCAGCCCCTCTGTTTCTCGCCCTCTGTTTCAGCCCCTCTGTTTCTCGCCCTCTCTTTCAGGCCCTCTGTTTCTCGCCCTCTGTTTCAGCCCGTCTGATTCAGCCCCTCTGTTTCAGCCCCTCTGATTCAGCCCCTCTGTTTCAGCCACTCTGTTTCAGCCCCTCTGTTTCAGCCCCTCTGTTTCTCGCCCTCTATTTCTCACCCTCTGTTTCCCGCCCTCTGTTTCAGCCCCTCTGTTTTTCGCCCTCTGTTTCAGCCCCTCTGTTTCTCGCCCTCTGTTTCAGGCTCTCTGTTTCAGCCCATCTGTTTCAGCCCCTCTGTTTCAGCCCCTCTGTTTCTCGCCCTCTGTTTCTCGCCCGCTGTTTTAGACCCTTTGTTTCTCTCCCTCTGATTCAGCCCCTCTGATTCAGCCCCTCTGTTTCTCGCCCTCTGTTTCTGCCCCTCTGTTTCAGCCCCTCTGTTTCTCGCCCTCTGTTTCTGCCCCTCTGTTTCTCGCCCTCTGTTTCAGCCCCACTGTTTCTCACCCTCTGTTTCAGCCCCGCTGATTCAGCCCCTCTGTTTCAGCCTCTCTGAATCAGCCCCTCTGATTCAGCCGCTCTGTTTCAGCCCCTCTGTTTCAGCCCCTCTGTTTCCGCCCCTCTGTTTCTCGCCCTCTGTTTCAGCCCCTCTGATTCTCGCCCTCTGTTTCAGCCCCTCTGTTTCTCGCCCACTGTTTCAGCCACTCTGTTTCAGCCCCTCTGTTTCTAACCATCTGTTTCAGCCCCTTAGATTCAGCCCCTCTGATTCAGCCCCTCTGTTTCCCGAACCCTCTGTTTCAGCCCCTCTGTTTCTCGCCCTCTGTTTCAGCCCCTTTGTTTCTCGCCCTCTGTTTCAGCCCCTCTGTTTCAGCCCCTCTGATTCAGCCCCTCTGATTCAGCCCCTCTGTTTCTCGCCATCTGTTTCAGCCCCTCTGTTTCAGCCCCTCTGTTTCTCGCCCTCTGTTTCAGCCCTTCTGTTTCTCGCCCTCTGTTTCAGCCCCTCTGTTTCTCGCCCTCTGTTTCAGCCGCTCTGTTTCAGCCCCTCTGTTTCAGCCCCTCTGTTTCTCGCACTCTGTTTCAGCCCCTCTGTTTCTCGCCCTCTGTTTCAGCCCCTCTGTTTCAGCCCGTCTGTTTCAGCACCTCTGTTTCAGCCCCTCTGTTTCTCACCCTCTGTTTCTCACCCTCTGTTTCATCCCCTCTGTTTCAGCCCCTGTGTTTCTCGCCCTCTGTTTCAGGCTCTCTGTTTCAGCCCCTCTGTTTCTCGCCCTCTTTTTCTCGCCCGCTGTTTCAGCCCCTTTGTTTCTCGCCCTCTGTTTCAGCCCCTCTGTTTCAGCCCCTCGGATTCAGCCCCTCTGATTCAGCCCGTCTGTTTCTCGCCCTCTGTTTCAGCCCCTCTGTTTCAGCCCCTCTGTTTCAGCTCCTCTGTTTCAGCCCCTCTGTTTCTCGACCTCTGTTTCAGCCCCTCTGTTTCTCGCCCTCTGTTTCAGCCGCTCTGTTTCAGCCCCTCTGTTTCAGCCCCTCTGTTTCTCGCCCTCTGTTTCAGCCCCTCTGTTTCTCGCGCTCTGTTTCAGCCCCTCTGTTTCAGCCCCTCTGTTTCAGCCCCTCTGTTTCTCGCACTCTGTTTCAGCCCCTCTGTTTCAGCCCCTCTGTTTCAGCCCCTCTGTTTCAGCCCCTCTGTTTCTCGCCATGTATTTCAGCCCCTCTGTTTCTCGCCCTCTGTTCAGCCCCTATGTTTCTCGCACTCTGTTTCAGCCCCTCTGTTTCAGCCCCTCTGTTTCAGCCCCTCTGTTTCAGCCCCTCTGTTTCTCGCCCTGTGTTTCAGCCCCGCTGTTTCTCGCCCTCTGTTCAGCCCCTATGTTTCTCGCCCTCTGTTTCAGCCCCTCTGTTTCTCGCCCTCTGTTTCTGCCCCTCTGTTTCTCGCCCACTGTTTCAGCCACGCGGTTTCTCGCCCTCTGTTTCAGCCCCACTGATTCAGCCCCTCTGTTTCAGCCCCTCTGAATCAGCCCCTCTGATTCAGCCCCTCTGTTTCAGCCCCCCTGTTTCAGCCCCTCTGTTTCAGCCCTTCTGTTTCTCGCCCTCTGTTTCAGCCCCTCTGATTCTCGCCCTCTGTTTCAGCCCCTCTGTTTCTCGCCCTCTGTTTCAGCCCCTCTGATTCAGCCCCTCTGTTTCAGTCCCTCTGATTCAGCCCCTCTGATTCAGCCCCTCTGATTCAGCCCCTCTGTTTCTCGCCCTCTGTTTCAGCCCCTCTGTTTCAGCCCGTCTGTTTCAGCCCCTCTGTTTCTCACCCTCTGTTTCAGCCCCTCTGATTCAGCCCCTCTGATTCAGCCCCTCTGATTCAGCCCCTATGTTTCCCGCCCCTCTGTTTCAGCCCCTCTGTTTCTCGCCCTCTGTTTCAGCCCCTCTGTTTCTCGCCCTCTGTTTCAGCCCCTCTGTTTCAACCCCTCTGTTTCAGCCCCTCTGTTTCAGCGCCTCTGTTTCTCTCCCTCTGTTTCAGCCCCTCTGTTTCTCGCCCTCTGTTTCAGCCCCTCTGATTCAGCCCCTCTGTTTCAGCCCCTCTGTTTCTCCCCCTCTGTTCCAGCCCCTCTGTTTCAGCCTCTCTGTTTCAGCCACTCTGTTTCAGCCCCTCTGTTTCAGCCCCTCTGTTTCAGCCCCTCTGTTTCTCGCCCTCTGTTTCAGCCCTTTCTGTTTCTCGCCCTCTGTTTCAGCCCCTCTGTTTCAGCCCCTCTGTTTC
Source organism: Chiloscyllium punctatum (assembly GCF_047496795.1). NCBI lineage: Eukaryota > Metazoa > Chordata > Chondrichthyes > Orectolobiformes > Hemiscylliidae > Chiloscyllium > Chiloscyllium punctatum. The sequence continues at coordinate 1,980,598 of NW_027309792.1, read as the reverse complement.
TCGCCCTCTGTTTCTGCCCCTCTGTTTCTCGCCCTCTGTTTCAGCCCTTTCTGTTTCTCGCCCTCTGTTTCAGCCCCTCTGTTTCAGCCCCTCTGTTTCTCGCCCTCTGTTTCTGCCCCTCTGTTTCTCGCCCTCTGTTTCAGCCCTGCTGTTTCTCGCCCTCTGTTTCAGCCCCGCTGATTCAGCCCCTCTGTTTCAGCCCCCCTGAATCAGCCCCTCTGATTCAGCCCCTCTGTTTCAGTCCCTCTGTTTCAGCCCCTCTGTTTCTCGCCCTCTGGTTCAGCCCCTCTGATTCTCGCCCTCTGTTTCAGCCCCTCTGTTTCTCGCCCTCTGTTTCAGCCCCTCTGTTTCTCGCCCTCTGTTTCAGCCCCTCTGTTTCAGCCCCTCTGATTCTCGCCCTCTGTTTCAGCCCCTCTGTTTCTCGCCCTCTGTTTCAGCCCCTCTGTTTCCCGCCCCTCTGTTTCAGCCCCTCTGTTTCTCGCCCTCTGTTTCAGCCCCTCTGTTTCTCGCCCTCTGTTTCAGCCCCTCTGTTTCAACCCCTCTGTTTCAGCCCCTCTGTTTCAGCGCCTCTGTTTCTCGCCCTCTGTTTCAGCCCCTCTGTTTCTCGCCCTCTGTTTCAGCCCCTCTGATTCAGCCCCTCTGTTTCAGCCCCTCTGTTTCAGCCCCTCTGTTTCTCGCCTCTGTTTCAGCCCCTCTGATTCTCGCACTCTGTTTCTCGCCCGCTGTTTCAGCCCCTTTGTTTCTCGCCCTCTGTTTCAGACCCACTGTTTCAGCCCCTCTGATTCAGCCCCTCTGATTCAGCCCCTCTGATTCTTGCCCTCTGTTTCAGCCCCTCTGTTTCAGCCCCTCTGATTCAGCCCCTCTGTTTCAGCCCCTCTGATTCAGCCCCTCTGTTTCAGCCCCTCTGTTTCAGCCCCTCTGTTCCTCGCCCTCTGTTTCAGCCCCTCTGATTCAGCCCCTCTCTTTCAGCCCCTCTGATTCAGCCCCTCTGATTCAGCCCCTCTGTTTCTCGCCCTCTGTTTCAGCCCCTCTTTTTCAGCCCCTCTGTTTCTCACCCTCTGTTTCAGCCACTCTGATTCAGCCCCTCTGATTCAGCCCCTCTGTTTCCCGCCGCTCTGTTTCAGCCCCTCTGTTTCTCGCCATCTGTTTCAGCCCCTCTGTTTCTCGCCCTCTGTTTCAGCCCCTCTGTTTCAGCACCTCTGTTTCAGTCCCTCTGTTTCAGCGCCTCTGTTTCTCGCCCTCTGTTTCAGCCCCTCTGTTTCTCGCCCTCTGTTTCAGTCCCTCTGATTCAGTCCCTCTGTTTCAGCCACGCTGTTTCTCCCCCTCTGTTCCAGCCCCTCTGTTTCAGCCCCTCTGTTTCAGCCACTCTGTTTCAGCCCCTCTGTTTCAGCCCCTCTGTTTCAGCCCCTCTGTTTCTCGCCCTCTGTTTCAGCCCCTCTGTTTCTCGCCCTCTGTTTCAGTCCCTCTGTTTCAGCCCGTCTGTTTCAGCCACTCTGTTTCTCGCCATCTGTTTCAGCCCCTCCGTTTCTCACCCTCTGTTTCAGCCCCTCTGATTCAGCCCCTCTGTTTCTCGCCCTCTGTTTCAGCCCCTCTGTTTCTCGCCCTCTGTTTCAGCCCCTCTGTTTCTCGCCCTCTGTTTCAGCCGCTCTGTTTCAGCCCCTCTCTTTCATCCCCTCTGTTTCTCGCCCTCTGTTTCAGCCCCTCTGTTTCTCGCCCTCTCTTTCAGGCCCTCTGTTTCTCGCCCTCTATTTCTCACCCTCTGTTTCCCGCCCTCTGTTTCAGCCCCTCTGTTTTTCGCCATCTGTTTCAGCCCCTCTGTTTCTCGCCCTCTGTTTCAGCCCCTCTGATTCTCGCCCTCTGTTTCAGCCCCTCTGTTTCTCGCCCACTGTTTCAGCCCCTCTGATTCATCCCCTCTGTTTCAGTCCCTCTGATTCAGCCCCTCTGATTCAGCCCCTCTGATTCAGCCCCTCTGTTTCAGCCACTCTGTTTCAGCCCCTCTGTTTCAGCCCCACTGTTTCTCGCCCTCTATTTCTCACCCTCTGTTTCCCGCCCTCTATTTCAGCCCCTCTGTTTTTCGCCCTCTGTTTCAGCCCCTCTGTTTCTCGCCCTCTGTTTCAGGCTCTCTGTTTCAGCCCGTCTGTTTCAGCCCCTCTGTTTCAGCCCCTCTTTTTCAACCCCTCTGTTTCAGCCCCTCTGTTTCAGCGCCTCTGTTTCTCGCCCTCTGTTTCAGCCCCTCTGTTTCTCGACCTCTGTTTCAGCCCCTCTGTTTCTCGCCCTCTGTTTCAGCCGCTCTGTTTCAGCCCCTCTGTTTCAGCCCCTCTGTTTCTCGCCCTCTGTTTCAGCCCCTCTGTTTCTCGCGCTCTGTTTCAGCCCCTCTGTTTCAGCCCCTCTGTTTCAGCCCCTCTGTTTCTCGCACTCTGTTTCAGCCCCTCTGTTTCAGCCCCTCTGTTTCAGCCCCTCTGTTTCAGCCCCTCTGTTTCTCGCCATGTATTTCAGCCCCTCTGTTTCTCGCCCTCTGTTCAGCCCCTATGTTTCTCGCACTCTGTTTCAGCCCCTCTGTTTCAGCCCCTCTGTTTCAGCCCCTCTGTTTCAGCCGCTCTGTTTCTCGCCCTGTGTTTCAGCCCCGCTGTTTCTCGCCCTCTGTTCAGCCCCTATGTTTCTCGCCCTCTGTTTCAGCCCCTCTGTTTCTCGCCCTCTGTTTCTGCCCCTCTGTTTCTCGCCCACTGTTTCAGCCACGCGGTTTCTCGCCCTCTGTTTCAGCCCCACTGATTCAGCCCCTCTGTTTCAGCCCCTCTGAATCAGCCCCTCTGATTCAGCCCCTCTGTTTCAGCCCCCCTGTTTCAGCCCCTCTGTTTCAGCCCTTCTGTTTCTCGCCCTCTGTTTCAGCCCCTCTGATTCTCGCCCTCTGTTTCAGCCCCTCTGTTTCTCGCCCTCTGTTTCAGCCCCTCTGTTTCCCGCCCCTCTGTTTCAGCCCCTCTGTTTCTCGCCCTCTGTTTCAGCCCCTCTGTTTCTCGCCCTCTGTTTCAGCCCCTCTGTTTCAACCCCTCTGTTTCAGCCCCTCTGTTTCAGCGCCTCTGTTTCTCGCCCTCTGTTTCAGCCCCTCTGTTTCTCGCCCTCTGTTTCAGCCCCTCTGATTCAGCCCCTCTGTTTCAGCCCCTCTGTTTCAGCCCCTCTGTTTCTCGCCTCTGTTTCAGCCCCTCTGATTCTCGCACTCTGTTTCTCGCCCGCTGTTTCAGCCCCTTTGTTTCTCGCCCTCTGTTTCAGACCCACTGTTTCAGCCCCTCTGATTCAGCCCCTCTGATTCAGCCCCTCTGATTCTTGCCCTCTGTTTCAGCCCCTCTGTTTCAGCCCCTCTGATTCAGCCCCTCTGTTTCAGCCCCTCTGATTCAGCCCCTCTGTTTCAGCCCCTCTGTTTCAGCCCCTCTGTTCCTCGCCCTCTGTTTCAGCCCCTCTGATTCAGCCCCTCTCTTTCAGCCCCTCTGATTCAGCCCCTCTGATTCAGCCCCTCTGTTTCTCGCCCTCTGTTTCAGCCCCTCTTTTTCAGCCCCTCTGTTTCTCACCCTCTGTTTCAGCCACTCTGATTCAGCCCCTCTGATTCAGCCCCTCTGTTTCCCGCCGCTCTGTTTCAGCCCCTCTGTTTCTCGCCATCTGTTTCAGCCCCTCTGTTTCTCGCCCTCTGTTTCAGCCCCTCTGTTTCAGCACCTCTGTTTCAGTCCCTCTGTTTCAGCGCCTCTGTTTCTCGCCCTCTGTTTCAGCCCCTCTGTTTCTCGCCCTCTGTTTCAGTCCCTCTGATTCAGTCCCTCTGTTTCAGCCACGCTGTTTCTCCCCCTCTGTTCCAGCCCCTCTGTTTCAGCCCCTCTGTTTCAGCCACTCTGTTTCAGCCCCTCTGTTTCAGCCCCTCTGTTTCAGCCCCTCTGTTTCTCGCCCTCTGTTTCAGCCCCTCTGTTTCTCGCCCTCTGTTTCAGTCCCTCTGTTTCAGCCCGTCTGTTTCAGCCACTCTGTTTCTCGCCATCTGTTTCAGCCCCTCCGTTTCTCACCCTCTGTTTCAGCCCCTCTGATTCAGCCCCTCTGTTTCTCGCCCTCTGTTTCAGCCCCTCTGTTTCTCGCCCTCTGTTTCAGCCCCTCTGTTTCTCGCCCTCTGTTTCAGCCGCTCTGTTTCAGCCCCTCTCTTTCATCCCCTCTGTTTCTCGCCCTCTGTTTCAGCCCCTCTGTTTCTCGCCCTCTCTTTCAGGCCCTCTGTTTCTCGCCCTCTATTTCTCACCCTCTGTTTCCCGCCCTCTGTTTCAGCCCCTCTGTTTTTCGCCATCTGTTTCAGCCCCTCTGTTTCTCGCCCTCTGTTTCAGCCCCTCTGATTCTCGCCCTCTGTTTCAGCCCCTCTGTTTCTCGCCCACTGTTTCAGCCCCTCTGATTCATCCCCTCTGTTTCAGTCCCTCTGATTCAGCCCCTCTGATTCAGCCCCTCTGATTCAGCCCCTCTGTTTCAGCCACTCTGTTTCAGCCCCTCTGTTTCAGCCCCACTGTTTCTCGCCCTCTATTTCTCACCCTCTGTTTCCCGCCCTCTATTTCAGCCCCTCTGTTTTTCGCCCTCTGTTTCAGCCCCTCTGTTTCTCGCCCTCTGTTTCAGGCTCTCTGTTTCAGCCCGTCTGTTTCAGCCCCTCTGTTTCAGCCCCTCTTTTTCTCGCCCTCTGTTTCTCGCCCGCTGTTTCAGCCCCTTTTTTTTCTCTCCCTCTGTTTCAGACCCACTGTTTCAGCCCCTCTGATTCAGCCCCTCTGATTCAGCCCCTCTGTTTCTCGCCCTCTGTTTCAGCCCCTCTGTTTCAGCCCCTCTGTTTCTCGCCCTCTGTTTCTGCCCCTCTGTTTCTCGCCCTCTGTTTCAGCCCCACTGTTTCTCACCCTCTGTTTCAGCCCCGCTGATTCAGCCCCTCTGTTTCAGCCCCTCTGAATCAGCCCCTCTGATTCAGCCGCTCTGTTTCAGCCCCTCTGTTTCAGCCCCTCTGTTTCCGCCCCTCTGTTTCTCGCCCTCTGTTTCAGCCCCTCTGATTCTCGCCCTCTGTTTCAGCCCCTCTGTTTCTCGCCCACTGTTTCAGCCCCTCTGATTCATCCCCTCTGTTTCAGTCCCTCTGATTCAGCCCCTCTGATTCAGCCCCTCTGATTCAGCCCCTCTGTTTCTCGCCCTCTGTTTCAGCCCCTCTGTTTCAGCCCCTCTGTTTCAGCCCCTCTGTTTCTAACCCTCTGTTTCAGCCCCTTAGATTCAGCCCCTCTGATTCAGCCCCTCTGATTCAGCCCCTCTGTTTCCCGAACCCTCTGTTTCAGCCCCTCTGTTTCTCGCCCTCTGTTTCAGCCCCTTTGTTTCTCGCCCTCTGTTTCAGCCCCTCTGTTTCAGCCCCTCTGATTCAGCCCCTCTGATTCAGCCCCTCTGTTTCTCGCCATCTGTTTCTCGCCCTCTGTTTCAGCCCCTCTGTTTCTCGCCCTCTGTTTCAGCCGCTCTGTTTCAGCCCCTCTGTTTCAGCCCCTCTGTTTCTCGCTCTCTGTTTCAGCCCCTCTGTTTCTCGCCCTCTGTTTCAGCCCCTCTGTTTCAGCCCGTCTGTTTCAGCACCTCTGTTTCAGCCCCTCTGTTTCTCACCATCTGTTTCATCCCCTCTGTTTTTCGCCCTCTGTTTCAGCCCCTGTGTTTCTCGCCCTCTGTTTCAGGCTCTCTGTTTCAGCCCCTCTGTTTCTCGCCCTCTTTTTCTCGCCCGCTGTTTCAGCCCCTTTGTTTCTCGCCCTCTGTTTCAGCCCCTCGGATTCAGCCCCTCTGATTCAGCCCGTCTGTTTCTCGCCCTCTGTTTCAGCCCCTCTGTTTCAGCCCCTCTGTTTCAGCTCCTCTGTTTCAGCCCCTCTGTTTCTCGACCTCTGTTTCAGCCCCTCTGTTTCTCGCCCTCTGTTTCAGCCGCTCTGTTTCAGCCCCTCTGTTTCAGCCCCTCTGTTTCTCGCCCTCTGTTTCAGCCCCTCTGTTTCTCGCCCTCTGTTTCAGCCCCTCTGTTTCAGCCCCTCTGTTTCAGCCCCTCTGTTTCTCGCACTCTGTTTCAGCCCCTCTGTTTCAGCCCCTCTGTTTCAGCCCCTCTGTTTCTCGCCCTGTGTTTCAGCCCCTCTGTTTCTCGCCCTCTGTTCAGCCCCTATGTTTCTCGCCCTCTGTTTCAGCCCCTCTGTTTCTCGCCCTCTGTTTCAGCCCCACTGTTTCATCCCCTCTGTTTCTCGCCCTCTGTTTCTGCCCCTCTGTTTCTCGCCCACTGTTTCAGCCCCGCGGTTTCTCGCCCTCTGTTTCAGCCCCACTGATTCAGCCCCTCTGTTTCAGCCCCTCTGAATCAGCCCCTCTGATTCAGCCCCTCTGTTTCAGCCCCTCTGTTTCAGCCCCTCTGTTTCATCCCTTCTGTTTCTCGCCCTCTGTTTCAGCCCCTCTGATTCTCGCCCTCTGTTTCAGCCCCTCTGTTTCTCGCCCTCTGTTTCAGCCCCTCTGTTACAGCCCCTCTGTTTCAGCCCCTCTGTTTCTCGCCCTCTGTTTCAGCCCCTCTGTTTCTCGCCCTCTGTTTCAGCCCCTCTGTTTCAGCCCGTCTGTTTCAGCCACTCTGTGTCTCGCCTTCTGTTTCAGCCCCTCTGTTTCTCACCCACGGTTTCAGCCCCTCTGATTCAGCCCCTCTGTTTCTCGCCCTCTGTTTCAGCCCCTCTGTTTCTCGCCCTCTGTTTCAGCCCCTCTGTTTCAGCCCCTCTGATTCAGCCCCTCTGTTTCTCGCCCTCTGTTTCAGCCCCTCTGTTTCTCGCCCTCAGTTTCAGCCCCTCTGTTTCAGCCCGTCTGTTTCAGCCCCTCTGTTTCAGCCCCTGTGTTTCTCACCCTCTGTTTCTCGCCCTCTGTTTCAGCCCCTTTGTTTTTCGCCCTGTGTTTCAGCCCCTCTGTTTCTCGCCCTCTGTTTCAGGCTCTCTGTTTCAGCCCCTTTGTTTCTCGCCCACTGTTTCTCGCCCGCTGTTTCAGCCCATTAGTTTCTTGCCCTCTGTTTCAGCCCCTCTGTTTCAGCCCCTCTGATTCAGCCCCTCTGATTCAGCCTGTATGTTTCTCGCCCTCTGTTTCAGCCCCTCTGTTTCAGCCCCTCTGTTTCAGCTCCTCTGTTTCAGCCCCTCTGTTTCTCGCCCTCTGTTTCAGCCCCTCTGTTTCTCGCCCTCTATTTCAGCCCATCTGTTTCTCGCCCTCTATTTCAGCCCCTCTGTTTCAGCCGCTATGTTTCAGCCCCTCTGTTTCTCGCCCTCTGTTTCAGCCACTCTGTTTCTCGCCCTCTGTTTCAGCCCTTCTGTTTCAGCCCCTCTGTTTCAGCCCCTCTGTTTCTCGCACTCTGTTTCAGCCCCTCTGTTTCAGCCCCTCTGTTTCAGCCCCTCTGTTTCAGCCCCTCTGTTTCTCGCCCTGTGTTTCAGCCCCTCTGTTTCTCGCCCTCTGTTCAGCCCCTATGTTTCTCGCCCTCTGTTTCAGCCCCTCTGTTTCTCGCCCTCTGTTTCAGCCCCTCTGTTTCTCGCCCTCTGTTTCTGCCCGTCTGTTTCTCGCCCTCTGTTTCAGCCCCTCTGTTTCGCGCCCTCTATTTCAGCCCCGCTGATTCAGCCCCTATGTTTCAGCCCCTCTGAATCAGCCCCTCTGATTCAGCTCCTCTGTTTCAGCCCCTCTGTTTCAGCCCCTCTGATTCAGCCCCTCTGCTTCAGTCCCTCTGATTCAGCCCCTCTGATTCAGCCCCTCTGTTTCTCGCCCTCTGTTTCAGCCCCTCTGTTTCGCGCTCTCTGTTTCAGCCCCTCTGTTTCTCACCCTCTGTTTCAGCACCTCTGATTCAGCCCCTCTGATTCAGCCCCTCTGATTCAGCCCCTCTGTTTCAGCGCCTCTGATTCAGCCCCTCTGATTCAGCCCCTCTGTTTCTCGCCCTCTGTTTCAGCCCCTCTGTTTCTCGCCCTCTGTTTCAGCCCCTCTGTTTCTCGCCCTCTGTTTCAGCCCCTCTGTTTCAGCCCCTCTGTTGCTCGCCCTCTGTTTCTGCCCCTCTGTTTCTCGCCCTCTGTTTCAGCACCGCTGTTTCTCGCCCTCTGTTTAAGCCCCGCTGATTCAGCCCCTCTGTTTCAGCCCCTCTGAATCAGCCCCTCTGATTCAGCCCCTCTGTTTCAGCCCCTCTGTTTCAGCCGCTCTGTTTCAGCCCCTCTGTTTCTCGCCCTCTGTTTCAGCCCCTCTGATTCTCGCCCTCTGTTTCAGCCACTCTGTTTATCGCCCTCTGTTTCAGCCCATCTGATTCAGCCCCTCTGTTTCAGCCCCTCTGATTCAGCCCCTCTGATTCAGCTCCTCTGTTTCTCGCCCTCTGTTTCAGCCCCTCTGTTTCAGCCCCTCTGTTTCAGCCCCTCTGATTCAGCCCCTCTTGTCCAGCCCCTCTGTTTCTCACCCTCTGTTTCAGCCCCTCTGATTCAGCCCCTCTGATTCAGCCCCTCTGATTCAGCCCCTTGTTTCCCGCCCCTCTGTTTCAGCCCCTCTGTTTCAGCCCCTCTTATTTAGCCCCTCTGTTTCAGCCCCTCTGTTTCTCCCCCTCTGTTCCAGCCCCTCTGTTTCAGCCCCTCTGTTTCAGCCACTCTGTTTCATCCCCTCTGTTTCAGCCCCTCTGTTTCTAGCCCTCTGTTTCAGCCCCTCTGTTTCTCGCCCTCTGTATCAGCCCCTCTGTTTCAGCCCGTCTGTTTCAGCCACTCTGTTTCTCGCCCTCTGTTTCTCACCCTCTGTTTCAGCCCCTCTGATTCAGCCCCTCTGTTTCTCGCCCTATGTTTCAGCCCCTCTTTTTCTCGCCCTCTGTTTCAGCCCCTCTGTTTCTCACCCTCTGTTTCAGCACCTCTGATTCAGCCCCTCTGATTCAGCCCCTCTGATTCAGCCCCTCTGTTTCAGCGTCTCTGATTCAGCCCCTCTGATTCAGCCCCTCTGTTTCTCGCCCTCGGTTTCAGCCCCTCTGTTTCTCGCCCTCTGTTTCAGACCCTCTGTTTCTCGCCCTCTGTTTCAGCCCCTCTGTTTCAGCCCCTCTGTTCCTCGCCCTCTGTTTCTGCCCCTCTGTTTCTCGCCCTCTGTTTCAGCACCGCTGTTTCTCGCCCTCTGTTTAAGCCCCGCTGATTCAGCCCCTCTGTTTCAGCCCCTCTGAATCAGCCCCTCTGATTCAGCCCCTCTGTTTCAGCCCCTCTGTCTCAGCTCCTCTGTTTCAGCCCCTCTGTTTCTCGACCTCTGTTTCAGCCCCTCTGTTTCTCGCCCTCTGTTTCAGCCCCTCTGTTTCAGCCCCTCTGTTTCAGCCCCTCTGTTTCAGCCCCTCTGTTTCTCGCCCTCTGTTTCAGCCCCTCTGTTTCAGCCCCTCTGTTTCAGCCCCTCTGTTTCAGCCCCTCTGTTTCTCGCCCTGTTTTTCAGCCTCTCTGTTTCTCGCCCTCTGTTTCAGCCCCACTGTTTCAGCCCCTCTGTTTCTCGCCCTCTGTTTCTGCCCCTCTGTTTCTCGCCCACTGTTTCAGCCCCGCGGTTTCTCGCCCTCTGTTTCAGCCCCGCTGATTCAGCCCCTCTGTTTCAGCCCCTCTGAATCTGCCCCTCTGATTCAGCCCCTCTGTTTCAGCCCCTCTGTTTCAGCCCCTCTGTTTCAGCCCCTCTGTTTCTCGCCCTCTGTTTCAGCCCCTCTGATTCTCGCCCTCTGTTTCAGCCCCTCTGTTTCTCGCCCTCTGTTTCAGCCCCTCTGATTCAGCCCCTCTGTTTCAGTCCCTCTGATTCAGCCCCTCTGATTCAGCCCCTCTGATTCAGCCCCTCTGTTTCTCGCCCTCTGTTTCAGCCCCTCTCTTTCAGCCCGTCTGTTTCAGCCCCTCTGTTTCTCACCCTCTGTTTCAGCCCCTCTGATTCAGCCCCTCTGATTCAGCCCCTCTGATTCAGCCCCTCTGTTTCCCGCCCCTCTGTTTCAGCCCCTCTGTTTCTCGCCCTCTGTTTCAGCCCCTCTGTTTCTCGCCCTCTGTTTCAGCCCCTCTGTTTCAACCCCTGTGTTTCAGCCCCTCTGTTTCAGCGCCTCTGTTTCTCGCCCTCTGTTTCAGCCCCTCTGTTTCTCGCCCTCTGTTTCAGCCCCTCTGATTCAGCCCCTCTGTTTCAGCCCCTCTGTTTCTCCCCCTCTGTTCCAGCCCCTCTGTTTCAGCCCCTCTGTTTCAGCCACTCTATTTCAGCCCCTCTGTTACAACCCCTCTGTTTCAGCCCCTCTGTTTCTCGCCCTCTGTTTCAGCCCCTCTGTTTCTCGCCCTCTGTTTCAGCCCCTCTGTTTCAGCCCGTCTGTTTCAGCCACTCTGTGTCTCGCCTTCTGTTTCAGCCCCTCTGTTTCTCACCCACGGTTTCAGCCCCTCTGATTCAGCCCCTCTGTTTCTCGCCCTCTGTTTCAGCCCCTCTGTTTCTCGCCCTCTGTTTCAGCCCCTCTGTTTCTCGCCCTCTGTTTCAGCCCCTCTGTTTCAGCCCCTCTGATTCAGCCCCTCTGTTTCTCGCCCTCTGTTTCAGCCCCTCTGTTTCTCGCCCTCAGTTTCAGCCCCTCTGTTTCAGCCCGTCTGTTTCAGCCCCTCTGTTTCAGCCCCTCTGTTTCTCACCCTCTGTTTCTCGCCCTCTGTTTCAGCCCCTCTGTTTTTCGCCCTGTGTTTCAGCCCCTCTGTTTCTCGCCCTCTGTTTCAGGCTCTCTGTTTCAGCCCCTTTGTTTCTCGCCCTCTGTTTCTCGCCCGCTGTTTCAGCCCCTTAGTTTCTCGCCCTCTGTTTCAGCCCCTCTGTTTCAGCCCCTCTGATTCAGCCCCTCTGATTCAGCCCGTATGTTTCTCGCCCTCTGTTTCAGCCCCTCTGTTTCAGCCCCTCTGTTTCAGCTCCACTATTTCAGCCCCTCTGTTTCTCGCCCTCTGTTTCAGCCCCTCTGTTTCTCGCCCTCTATTTCAGCCCATCTGTTTCTCGCCCTCTGTTTCAGCCCCTCTGTTTCTCGCCCTCTGTTTCAGCCCCTCTGTTTCTCGCCCACTGTTTCAGCCCTTCTGTTTCAGCCCCTCTGTTTCAGCCCCTCTGTTTCTCGCACTCTGTTTCAGCCCCTCTGTTTCTCGCCCTCTGTTCAGCCCCTATGTTTCTCGCCCTCTGTTTCAGCCCCTCTGTTTCTCGCCCTCTGTTTCAGCCCCTCTGTTTCAGCCCCTCTGTTTCTCGCCCTCTGTTTCTGCCCGTCTGTTTCTCGCCCTCTGTTTCAGCCCCTCTGTTTCGCGCCCTCTATTTCAGCCCCGCTGATTCAGCCCCTATGTTTCAGCCCCTCTGAATCAGCCCCTCTGATTCAGCTCCTCTGTTTCAGCCCCTCTGTTTCAGCCCCTCTGATTCAGCCCCTCTGCTTCAGTCCCTCTGATTCAGCCCCTCTGATTCAGCCCCTATGTTTCAGCCCCTCTGTTTCTCGCCCTCTGTTTCAGCCCCTCTGTTTCTCGCCCACTGTTTCAGCCCTTCTGTTTCAGCCCCTCTGTTTCAGCGCCTCTGTTTCTCGCCCTCTGTTTCAGCCCATCTGTTTCTCGCCCTCTGTTTCAGCCCCTCTGTTTCAGCCCCTATGTTTCAGCCCCTCTGTTTCTCGCCCTCTGTTTCAGCCCCTCTGTTTCTCGCCCACTGTTTCAGCCCTTCTGTTTCAGCCCCTCTGTTTCAGCGCCTCTGTTTCTCGCCCTCTGTTTCAGCCCCTCTGTTTCTCGCCCTCTGTTTCAGCCCCTCTGATTCAGCCCCTCTGTTTCAGCCCCTCTGTTTCTCCCCCTCTGTTCCAGCCCCTCTGTTTCAGCCCCTCTGTTTCAGCCACTCTATTTCAGCCCCTCTGTTACAACCCCTCTGTTTCAGCCCCTCTGTTTCTCGCCCTCTGTTTCAGCCCCTCTGTTTCTCGCCCTCTGTTTCAGCCCCTCTGTTTCAGCCGTCTGTTTCAGCCACTCTGTGTCTCGCCTTCTGTTTCAGCCCCTCTGTTTCTCACCCACGGTTTCAGCCCCTCTGATTCAGCCCCTCTGTTTCTCGCCCTCTGTTTCAGCCCCTCTGTTTCTCGCCCTCTGTTTCAGCCCCTCTGTTTCTCGCCCTCTGTTTCAGCCCCTCTGTTTCAGCCCCTCTGATTCAGCCCCTCTGTTTCTCGCCCTCTGTTTCAGCCCCTCTGTTTCTCGCCCTCTGTTTCAGCCCCTCTGTTTCTCGCCCTCAGTTTCAGCCCCTCTGTTTCAGCCCGTCTGTTTCAGCCCCTCTGTTTCAGCCCCTCTGTTTCTCACCCTCTGTTTCTCGCCCTCTGTTTCAGCCCCTCTGTTTTTCGCCCTGTGTTTCAGACCCTCTGTTTCTCGCCCTCTGTTTCAGGCTCTCTGTTTCAGCCCCTTTGTTTCTCGCCCTCTGTTTCTCGCCCGCTGTTTCAGCCCCTTAGTTTCTCGCCCTCTGTTTCAGCCCCTCTGTTTCAGCCCCTCTGATTCAGCCCCTCTGATTCAGCCCGTATGTTTCTCGCCCTCTGTTTCAGCCCCTCTGTTTCAGCCCCTCTGTTTCAGCTCCTCTATTTCAGCCCCTCTGTTTCTCGCCCTCTGTTTCAGCCCCTCTGTTTCTCGCCCTCTATTTCAGCCCATCTGTTTCTCGCCCTCTGTTTCAGCCCCTCTGTTTCAGCCCCTATGTTTCAGCCCCTCTGTTTCTCGCCCTCTGTTTCAGCCCCTCTGTTTCTCGCCCACTGTTTCAGCCCTTCTGTTTCAGCCCCTCTGTTTCAGCCCCTCTGTTTCTCGCACTCTGTTTCAGCCCCTCTGTTTCTCGCCCTCTGTTCAGCCCCTATGTTTCTCGCCCTCTGTTTCAGCCCCTCTGTTTCTCGCCCTCTGTTTCAGCCCCTCTGTTTCAGCCCCTCTGTTTCTCGCCCTCTGTTTCTGCCCGTCTGTTTCTCGCCCTCTGTTTCAGCCCCTCTGTTTCGCGCCCTCTATTTCAGCCCCGCTGATTCAGCCCCTATGTTTCAGCCCCTCTGAATCAGCCCCTCTGATTCAGCTCCTCTGTTTCAGCCCCTCTGTTTCAGCCCCTCTGATTCAGCCCCTCTGCTTCAGTCCCTCTGATTCAGCCCCTCTGATTCAGCCCCTCTGTTTCTCGCCCTCTGTTTCAGCCCCTCTGTTTCGCGCTCTCTGTTTCAGCCCCTCTGTTTCTCACCCTCTGTTTCAGCACCTCTGATTCAGCCCCTCTGATTCAGCCCCTCTGATTCAGCCCCTCTGTTTCAGCGCCTCTGATTCAGCCCCTCTGATTCAGCCCCTCTGTTTCTCGCCCTCTGTTTCAGCCCCTCTGTTTCTCGCCCTCTGTTTCAGCCCATCTGTTTCTCGCCCTCTGTTTCAGCCCCTCTGTTTCAGCCCCTCTGTTGCTCGCCCTCTGTTTCTGCCCCTCTGTTTCTCGCCCTCTGTTTCAGCACCGCTGTTTCTCGCCCTCTGTTTAAGCCCCGCTGATTCAGCCCCTCTGTTTCAGCCCCACTGAATCAGCCCCTCTGATTCAGCCCCTCTGTTTCAGCCCCTCTGTTTCAGCCGCTCTGTTTCAGCCCCTCTGTTTCTCGCCCTCTGTTTCAGCCCCTCTGATTCTCGCCCTCTGTTTCAGCCACTCTGTTTATCGCCCTCTGTTTCAGCCCATCTGATTCAGCCCCTCTGTTTCAGCCCCTCTGATTCAGCCCCTCTGATTCAGCCCCTCTGATTCAGCTCCTCTGTTTCTCGCCCTCTGTTTCAGCCCCTCTGTTTCAGCCCCTCTGTTTCAGCCCCTCTGATTCAGCCCCTCTTGTCCAGCCCCTCTGTTTCTCACCCTCTGTTTCAGCCCCTCTGATTCAGCCCCTCTGATTCAGCCCCTCTGATTCAGCCCCTCTGTTTCCCGCCCCTCTGTTTCAGCCCCTCTGTTTCAGCCCCTCTGTTTCAGCCCCTCTGTTCCAGCCCCTCTGTTTCAGCCCCTCTGTTTCAGCCACTCTGTTTCAGCCCCTCTGTTTCAGCCCCTCTGTTTCTCGCCCTCTGTTTCAGCCCCTCTGTTTCTCGCCCTCTGTATCAGCCCCTCTGTTTCAGCCCGTCTGTTTCAGCCACTCTGTTTCTCGCCCTCTGTTTCTCACCCTCTGTTTCAGCCCCTCTGATTCAGCCCCTCTGTTTCTCGCCCTATGTTTCAGCCCCTCTTTTTCTCGCCCTCTGTTTCAGCCCCTCTGTTTCTCACCCTCTGTTTCAGCACCTCTGATTCAGCCCCTCTGATTCAGCCCCTCTGATTCAGCTCCTCTGTTTCAGCGTCTCTGATTCAGCCCCTCTGATTCAGCCCCTCTGTTTCTCGCCCTCTGTTTCAGCCCCTCTGTTTCTCGCCCTCTGTTTCAGACCCTGTGTTTCTCGCCCTCTGTTTCAGCCCCTCTGTTTCAGCCCCTCTGTTCCTCGCCCTCTGTTTCTGCCCCTCTGTTTCTCGCCCTCTGTTTCAGCACCGCTGTTTCTCGCCCTCTGTTTAAGCCCCGCTGATTCAGCCCCTCTGTTTCAGCCCCTCTGAATCAGCCCCTCTGATTCAGCCCCTCTGTTTCAGCCCCTCTGTCTCAGCTCCTCTGTTTCAGCCCCTCTGTTTCTCGACCTCTGTTTCAGCCCCTCTGTTTCTCGCCCTCCGTTTCAGCCCCTCTGTTTCAGCCCCTCTGTTTCAGCCCCTCTGTTTCAGCCCCTCTGTTTCTCGCCCTGTTTTTCAGCCCCTCTGTTTCTCGCCCTCTGTTCAGCCCCTATGTTTCTCGCCCTCTGTTTCAGCCTCTCTGTTTCTCGCCCTCTGTTTCAGCCCCACTGTTTCAGCCCCTCTGTTTCTCGCCCTCTGTTTCTGCCCCTCTGTTTCTCGCCCACTGTTTCAGCCCCGCGGTTTCTCGCCCTCTGTTTCAGCCCCGCTGATTCAGCCCCTCTGTTTCAGCCCCTCTGAATCAGCCCCTCTGATTCAGCCCCTCTGTTTCAGCCCCTCTGTTTCAGCCCCTCTGTTTCAGCCACTCTGTTTCTCGCCCTCTGTTTCAGCCCCTCTGATTCTCGCCCTCTGTTTCAGCCCCTCTGTTTCTCGCCCTCTGTTTCAGCCCCTCTGATTCAGCCCCTCTGTTTCAGTCCCTCTGATTCAGCCCCTCTGATTCAGCCCCTCTGATTCAGCCCCTCTGTTTCTCGCCCTCTGTTTCAGCCCCTCTGTTTCAGCCCGTCTGTTTCAGCCCCTCTGTTTCTCACCCTCTGTTTCAGCCCCTCTGATTCAGCCCCTCTGATTCAGCCCCTCTGATTCAGCCCCTCTGTTTCCCGCCCCTCTGTTTCAGCCCCTCTGTTTCTCGCCCTCTGTTTCAGCCCCTCTGTTTCTCGCCCTCTGTTTCAGCCCCTCTGTTTCAACCCCTGTGTTTCAGCCCCTCTGTTTCAGCGCCTCTGTTTCTCGCCCTCTGTTTCAGCCCCTCTGTTTCTCGCCCTCTGTTTCAGCCCCTCTGATTCAGCCCCTCTGTTTCAGCCCCTCTGTTTCTCCCCCTCTGTTCCAGCCCCTCTGTTTCAGCCCCTCTGTTTCAGCCACTCTATTTCAGCCCCTCTGTTACAACCCCTCTGTTTCAGCCCCTCTGTTTCTCGCCCTCTGTTTCAGCCCCTCTGTTTCTCGCCCTCTGTTTCAGCCCCTCTGTTTCAGCCCGTCTGTTTCAGCCACTCTATGTCTCGCCTTCTGTTTCAGCCCCTCTGTTTCTCACCCACGGTTTCAGCCCGTCTGATTCAGCCCCTCTGTTTCTCGCCCTCTGTTTCAGCCCCTCTGTTTCTCGCCCTCTGTTTCAGCCCCTCTGTTTCTCGCCCTCTGTTTCAGCCCCTCTGTTTCAGCCCCTCTGATTCAGCCCCTCTGTTTCTCGCCCTCTGTTTCAGCCCCTCTGTTTCTCGCCCTCTGTTTCAGCCCCTCTGTTTCTCGCCCTCTGTTTCAGCCCCTCTGTTTCAGCCCGTCTGTTTCAGCCCCTCTGTTTCAGCCCCTCTGTTTCTCACCCTCTGTTTCTCGCCCTCTGTTTCAGCCCCTCTGTTTTTCGCCCTGTGTTTCAGCCCCTCTGTTTCTCGCCCTCTGTTTCAGGCTCTCTGTTTCAGCCCCTTTGTTTCTCGCCCTCTGTTTCTCGCCCGCTGTTTCAGCCCCTTAGTTTCTCGCCCTCTGTTTCAGCCCCTCTGTTTCAGCCCCTCTGATTCAGCCCCTCTGATTCAGCCCGTATGTTTCTCGCCCTCTGTTTCAGCCCCTCTGTTTCAGCCCCTCTGTTTCAGCTCCTCTGTTTCAGCCCCTCTGTTTCTCGCCCTCTGTTTCAGCCCCTCTGTTTCTCGCCCTCTATTTCAGCCCATCTGTTTCTCGCCCTCTGTTTCAGCCCCTCTGTTTCAGCCCCTATGTTTCAGCCCCTCTGTTTCTCGCCCTCTGTTTCAGCCCCTCTGTTTCTCGCCCTCTGTTTCAGCCCTTCTGTTTCAGCCCCTCTGTTTCAGCCCCTCTGTTTCTCGCACTCTGTTTCAGCCCCTCTGTTTCAGCCCCTCTGTTTCAGCCCCTCTGTTTCAGCCCCTCTGTTTCTCGCCCTGTGTTTCAGCCCCTCTGTTTCTCGCCCTCTGTTTCAGCACCGCTGTTTCTCGCCCTCTGTTTAAGCCCCGCTGATTCAGCCCCTCTGTTTCAGCCCCTCTGAATCAGCCCCTCTGATACAGCCCCTCTGTTTCAGCCCCTCTGTCTCAGCTCCTCTGTTTCAGCCCCTCTGTTTCTCGACCTCTGTTTCAGCCCCTCTGTTTCTCGCCCTCCGTTTCAGCCCCTCTGTTTCAGCCCCTCTGTTTCAGCCCCTCTGTTTCAGCCCCTCTGTTTCTCGCCCTGTTTTTCAGCCCCTCTGTTTCTCGCCCTCTGTTCAGCCCCTATGTTTCTCGCCCTCTGTTTCAGCCTCTCTGTTTCTCGCCCTCTGTTTCAGCCCCACTGTTTCAGCCCCTCTGTTTCTCGCCCTCTGTTTCTGCCCCTCTGTTTCTCGCCCACTGTTTCAGCCCCGCGGTTTCTCGCCCTCTGTTTCAGCCCCGCTGATTCAGCCCCTCTGTTTCAGCCCCTCTGAATCAGCCCCTCTGATTCAGCCCCTCTGTTTCAGCCCCTCTGTTTCAGCCCCTCTGTTTCAGCCCCTCTGTTTCTCGCCCTCTGTTTCAGCCCCTCTGATTCTCGCCCTCTGTTTCAGCCCCTCTGTTTCTCGCCCTCTGATTCAGCCCCTCTGATTCAGCCCCTCTGTTTCTCGCCCTCTGTTTCAGCCCCTCTGTTTCAGCCCGTCTGTTTCAGCCCCTCTGTTTCTCACCCTCTGTTTCAGCCCCTCTGATTCAGCCCCTCTGATTCAGCCCCTCTGATTCAGCCCCTCTGTTTCCCGCCCCTCTGTTTCAGCCCCTCTGTTTCTCGCCCTCTGTTTCAGCCCCTCTGTTTCTCGCCCTCTGTTTCAGCCCCTCTGTTTCAACCCCTGTGTTTCAGCCCCTCTGTTTCAGCGCCTCTGTTTCTCGCCCTCTGTTTCAGCCCCTCTGTTTCTCGCCCTCTGTTTCAGCCCCTCTGATTCAGCCCCTCTGTTTCAGCCCCTCTGTTTCTCCCCCTCTGTTCCAGCCCCTCTGTTTCAGCCCCTCTGTTTCAGCCACTCTATTTCAGCCCCTCTGTTACAACCCCTCTGTTTCAGCCCCTCTGTTTCTCGCCCTCTGTTTCAGCCCCTCTGTTTCTCGCCCTCTGTTTCAGCCCCTCTGTTTCAGCCCGTCTGTTTCAGCCACTCTGTGTCTCGCCTTCTGTTTCAGCCCCTCTGTTTCTCACCCACGGTTTCAGCCCCTCTGATTCAGCCCCTCTGTTTCTCGCCCTCTGTTTCAGCCCCTCTGTTTCTCGCCCTCTGTTTCAGCCCCTCTGTTTCTCGCCCTCTGTTTCAGCCCCTCTGTTTCAGCCCCTCTGATTCAGCCCCTCTGTTTCTCGCCCTCTGTTTCAGCCCCTCTGTTTCTCGCCCTCTGTTTCAGCCCCTCTGTTTCTCGCCCTCTGTTTCAGCCCCTCTGTTTCAGCCCGTCTGTTTCAGCCCCTCTGTTTCAGCCCCTCTGTTTCTCACCCTCTGTTTCTCGCCCTCTGTTTCAGCCCCTCTGTTTTTCGCCCTGTGTTTCAGACCCTCTGTTTCTCGCCCTCTGTTTCAGGCTCTCTGTTTCAGCCCCTTTGTTTCTCGCCCTCTGTTTCTCGCCCGCTGTTTCAGCCCCTTAGTTTCTCGCCCTCTGTTTCAGCCCCTCTGTTTCAGCCCCTCTGATTCAGCCCCTCTGATTCAGCCCGTATGTTTCTCGCCCTCTGTTTCAGCCCCTCTGTTTCAGCCCCTCTGTTTCAGCTCCTCTGTTTCAGCCCCTCTGTTTCTCGCCCTCTGTTTCAGCCCCTCTGTTTCTCGCCCTCTATTTCAGCCCATCTGTTTCTCGCCCTCTGTTTCAGCCCCTCTGTTTCAGCCCCTATGTTTCAGCCCCTCTGTTTCTCGCCCTCTGTTTCAGCCCCTCTTTTTCTCGCCCTCTGTTTCAGCCCTTCTGTTTCAGCCCCTCTGTTTCAGCCCCTCTGTTTCTCGCACTCTGTTTCAGCCCCTCTGTTTCAGCCCCTCTGTTTCAGCCCCTCTGTTTCAGCCCCTCTGTTTCTCGCCCTGTGTTTCAGCCCCTCTGTTTCTCGCCCTCTGTTCAGCCCCTATGTTTCTCGCCCTCTGTTTCAGCCCCTCTGTTTCTCGCCCTCTGTTTCAGCCCCTCTGTTTCAGCCCCTCTGTTTCTCGCCCTCTGTTTCTGCCCGTCTGTTTCTCGCCCTCTGTTTCAGCCCCTCTGTTTCGCGCCCTCTATTTCAGCCCCGCTGATTCAGCCCCTATGTTTCAGCCCCTCTGAATCAGCCCCTCTGATTCAGCTCCTCTGTTTCAGCCCCTCTGTTTCAGCCCCTCTGATTCAACCCCTCTGCTTCAGTCCCTCTGATTCAGCCCCTCTGATTCAGCCCCTCTGTTTCTCGCCCTCTGTTTCAGCCCCTCTGTTTCGCGCTCTCTGTTTCAGCCCCTCTGTTTCTCACCCTCTGTTTCAGCACCTCTGATTCAGCCCCTCTGATTCAGCCCCTCTGATTCAGCCCCTCTGTTTCAGCGCCTCTGATTCAGCCCCTCTGATTCAGCCCCTCTGTTTCTCGCCCTCTGTTTCAGCCCTCTGTTTCTCGCCCTCTGTTCCAGCCCCTCTGTTTCTCGCCCTCTGTTTCAGCCCCTCTGTTTCAGCCCCTCTGTTGCTCGCCCTCTGTTTCTGCACCTCTGTTTCTCGCCCTCTGTTTCAGCACCGCTGTTTCTCGCCCTCTGTTTAAGGCCCGCTGTTTCAGCCCCTCTGTTTCAGCCCCTCTGAATCAGCCCCTCTGATTCAGCCCCTCTGTTTCAGCCCCTCTGTTTCAGCCGCTCTGTTTCAGCCCCTCTGTTTCTCGCCCTCTGTTTCAGCCCCTCTGATTCTCGCCCTCTGTTTCAGCCCCTCTGTTTATCGCCCTCTGTTTCAGCCCATCTGATTCAGCCCCTCTGTTTCAGCCCCTCTGATTCAGCCCCTCTGATTCAGCCCCTCTGATTCAGCTCCTCTGTTTCTCGCCCTCTGTTTCAGCCCCTCTGTTTCAGCCCCTCTGTTTCAGCCCCTCTGATTCAGCCCCTCTGTTTCAGCCCCTCTGTTTCTCACCCTCTGTTTCAGCCCCTCTGATTCAGCCCCTCTGATTCAGCCCCTCTGATTCAGCCCCTCTGTTTCCCGCCCCTCTGTTTCAGCCCCTCTGTTTCAGCCCCTCTGTTTCAGCCCCTCTGATTTAGCCCCTCTGTTTCAGCCCCTCTGTTTCTCCCCCTCTGTTCCAGCCCCTCTGTTTCAGCCCCTCTGTTTCAGCCACTCTGTTTCAGCCCCTCTGTTTCAGCCCCTCTGTTTCTCGCCCTCTGTTTCAGCCCCTCTGTTTCTCGCCCTCTGTTTCAGCCCCTCTGTTTCAGCCCCTCTGTTTCTCCCCCTCTGTTCCAGCCCCTCTGTTTCAGCCCCTCTGTTTCAGCCACTCTGTTTCTCGCCCTCTGTTTCAGCCCCTCTGTTTCTCACCCTCTGTTTCAGCCCCTCTGATTCAGCCCCTCTGTTTCTCGCCCTATGTTTCAGCCCCTCTTTTTCTCGCATTCTGTTTCAGCCCCTCTGTTTCTCACCCTCTGTTTCAGCACCTCTGATTCAGCCCCTCTGATTCAGCCCCTCTGTTTCAGCGCCTCTGATTCAGCCCCTCTGATTCAGCCCCTCTGTTTCTCGCCCTCTGTTTCAGCCCCTCTGTTTCTCGCCCTCTGTTTCAGCCCCTCTGTTTCTCGCCCTATGTTTCAGCCCCTCTGTTTCAGCCCCTCTGTTCCTCGCCCTCTGTTTCTGCCCCTCTGTTTCTCGCCCTCTGTTTCAGCACCGCTGTTTCTCGCCCTCTGTTTAAGCCCCGCTGATTCAGCCCCTCTGTTTCAGCCCCTCTGAATCAGCCCCTCTGATTCAGCCCCTCTGTTTCAGCCCCTCTGTTACAGCCGCTCTGTTTCAGCCCCTCTGTTTCTCGCCCTCTGTTTCAGCCCCTCTGATTCTCGCCCTCTGTTTCAGCCCCTCTGTTTATCGCCCTCTGTTTCAGCCCATCTGATTCAGCCCCTCTGTTTCAGCCCCTCTGATTCAGCCCCTCTGATTCAGCCTCTCTGTTTCTCGCCCTCTGTTTCAGCCCCTCTGTTTCAGCCCGTCTGTTTCAGCCACTCTGTTTCTCGCCCTCTGTTTCAGCCCCTCTGTTTCTCACCCTCTGTTTCAGCCATTCTGATTCAGCCCCTCTGTTTCTCGCCCTATGTTTCAACCCCTCTTTTTCTCGCCCTCTGTTTCAGCCCCTCTGTTTCTCGCCCTCTGTTTCAGCCCCTCTGTTTCAGCCCCTCTGTTTCAGCCCCTCTGTTTCTCGCCCTCTGTTTCAGCCCCTCTGTTTCTCGCACTCTGTTTCAGCCCCTCTGTTTCAGCCCCTCTGTTTCTCGCCCTCTGTTTCTGCCCCTCTGTTTCTCGCCCTCTGTTTCAGCCCTCTGTTTCTCGCCCTCTATTTCAGCCCCTCTGATTCAGCCCCTCTGTTTCAGCCCCTCTGATTCAGCCCCTCTGTTTCTCACCCTCTGTTTCAGCCCCTCTGTTTCAGCCCCTCTGTTTCTCACCCACTGTTTCAGCCCCTCTGATTCAGCCCCTCTGATTCAGCACCTCTGATTCAGCACCTCTTATTCAGCCCCTCTGTTTCCCACCCCTCTGTTTCAGCCCCTCTGTTTCTCGCCCTCTGTTTCAGCCCCTCTGTTTCAGCCCCTCTGTTTCTCGCCCTCTGTTTCAGCCCCGCTGTTTCAGCCCCTCTGTTTCTCGCCCTCTGTTTCAGCCCCTCTGTTTGTCGCCCTCTGTTTCAGCCCCTCTGTTTCTCGCCCTCTGTTTCAGCCCCTCTGATTCAGCCCCTCTGATTCAGCCCCTCTGTTTCAGCCCCTCTGTTTCAGCCCCTCTGTTTCTCACCCTCTGTTTCTCACCCTCTGTTTCTCACCCTCTGTTTCAGCCCCTCTGTTTCTCGCCCTCTGTTTCAGCCCCTCTGTTTCTCGCCCTCTGCTTCAGCCCCTCTGTTTCAGCCCCTCTGTTTCAGCCCCACTGTTTCAGCCCCTCTGTTTCACGCCCTCTTTGTCAGCCCCTCAGTTTCAGCCACTCTGTTTCAGCACCTCTGTTTCTCGCCCTCTGTTTCAGCCCCTCTGATTCAGCCCCTCTGTTTCTCGCCCTCTGTTTCAGCCCCTCTGTTTCAGCCCATCTGATTCAGCCCGTCTGATTCAGCCCCTCTGTTTCTCGCCCTCTGTTTCTCACCCTCTGTTTCAGCCCCTCTGTTTTTCGCCCTCCGTTTCAGCCCCTCTGTTTCTCGCCCTCTGTATCAGACCCTCTGTTTCAGCCCCTCTGTTTCAGCCCCTCTGATTCAGCCCCTCTGATTCAGCCCCTCTGATTCAGCTCCTCTGTTTCTCGCCCTCTGTTTCAGCCCCTCTGTTTCAGCCCCTCTGTTTCAGCCCCTCTGATTCAGCCCCTCTGTTTCAGCCCCTCTGTTTCTCACCCTCTGTTTCAGCCCCTCTGATTCAGCCCCTCTGTTTCCCGCCCCTCTGTTTCAGCCCCTCTGTTTCAGCCCCTCTGTTTCAGCCCCTCTGATTTAGCCCCTCTGTTTCAGCCCCTCTGTTTCTCCCCCTCTGTTCCAGCCCCTCTGTTTCAGCCCCTCTGTTTCAGCCACTCTGTTTCAGCCCCTCTGTTTCAGCCCCTCTGTTTCTCGCCCTCTGTTTCAGCCCCTCTGTTTCTCGCCCTCTGTTTCAGCCCCTCTGTTTCAGCCCCTCTGTTTCTCCCCCTCTGTTCCAGCCCCTCTGTTTCAGCCCCTCTGTTTCAGCCACTCTGTTTCTCGCCCTCTGTTTCAGCCCCTCTGTTTCTCACCCTCTGTTTCAGCCCCTCTGATTCAGCCCCTCTGTTTCTCGCCCTATGTTTCAGCCCCTCTTTTTCTCGCATTCTGTTTCAGCCCCTCTGTTTCTCACCCTCTGTTTCAGCACCTCTGATTCAGCCCCTCTGATTCAGCCCCTCTGTTTCAGCGCCTCTGATTCAGCCCCTCTGATTCAGCCCCTCTGTTTCTCGCCCTCTGTTTCAGCCCCTCTGTTTCTCGCCCTCTGTTTCAGCCCCTCTGTTTCTCGCCCTATGTTTCAGCCCCTCTGTTTCAGCCCCTCTGTTCCTCGCCCTCTGTTTCTGCCCCTCTGTTTCTCGCCCTCTGTTTCAGCACCGCTGTTTCTCGCCCTCTGTTTAAGCCCCGCTGATTCAGCCCCTCTGTTTCAGCCCCTCTGAATCAGCCCCTCTGATTCAGCCCCTCTGTTTCAGCCCCTCTGTTACAGCCGCTCTGTTTCAGCCCCTCTGTTTCTCGCCCTCTGTTTCAGCCCCTCTGATTCTCGCCCTCTGTTTCAGCCCCTCTGTTTATCGCCCTCTGTTTCAGCCCATCTGATTCAGCCCCTCTGTTTCAGCCCCTCTGATTCAGCCCCTCTGATTCAGCCTCTCTGTTTCTCGCCCTCTGTTTCAGCCCCTCTGTTTCAGCCCGTCTGTTTCAGCCACTCTGTTTCTCGCCCTCTGTTTCAGCCCCTCTGTTTCTCACCCTCTGTTTCAGCCATTCTGATTCAGCCCCTCTGTTTCTCGCCCTATGTTTCAACCCCTCTTTTTCTCGCCCTCTGTTTCAGCCCCTCTGTTTCTCGCCCTCTGTTTCAGCCCCTCTGTTTCAGCCCCTCTGTTTCAGCCCCTCTGTTTCTCGCCCTCTGTTTCAGCCCCTCTGTTTCTCGCACTCTGTTTCAGCCCCTCTGTTTCAGCCCCTCTGTTTCTCGCCCTCTGTTTCTGCCCCTCTGTTTCTCGCCCTCTGTTTCAGCCCTCTGTTTCTCGCCCTCTATTTCAGCCCCTCTGATTCAGCCCCTCTGTTTCAGCCCCTCTGATTCAGCCCCTCTGTTTCTCACCCTCTGTTTCAGCCCCTCTGTTTCAGCCCCTCTGTTTCTCACCCACTGTTTCAGCCCCTCTGATTCAGCCCCTCTGATTCAGCACCTCTGATTCAGCACCTCTTATTCAGCCCCTCTGTTTCCCACCCCTCTGTTTCAGCCCCTCTGTTTCTCGCCCTCTGTTTCAGCCCCTCTGTTTCAGCCCCTCTGTTTCTCGCCCTCTGTTTCAGCCCCGCTGTTTCAGCCCCTCTGTTTCTCGCCCTCTGTTTCAGCCCCTCTGTTTGTCGCCCTCTGTTTCAGCCCCTCTGTTTCTCGCCCTCTGTTTCAGCCCCTCTGATTCAGCCCCTCTGATTCAGCCCCTCTGTTTCAGCCCCTCTGTTTCAGCCCCTCTGTTTCTCACCCTCTGTTTCTCACCCTCTGTTTCTCACCCTCTGTTTCAGCCCCTCTGTTTCTCGCCCTCTGTTTCAGCCCCTCTGTTTCTCGCCCTCTGCTTCAGCCCCTCTGTTTCAGCCCCTCTGTTTCAGCCCCACTGTTTCAGCCCCTCTGTTTCACGCCCTCTTTGTCAGCCCCTCAGTTTCAGCCACTCTGTTTCAGCACCTCTGTTTCTCGCCCTCTGTTTCAGCCCCTCTGATTCAGCCCCTCTGTTTCTCGCCCTCTGTTTCAGCCCCTCTGTTTCAGCCCATCTGATTCAGCCCGTCTGATTCAGCCCCTCTGTTTCTCGCCCTCTGTTTCTCACCCTCTGTTTCAGCCCCTCTGTTTTTCGCCCTCCGTTTCAGCCCCTCTGTTTCTCGCCCTCTGTATCAGACCCTCTGTTTCAGCCCCTCTGTTTCAGCCACTCTGTTTCAGCCCCTCTGTTTCTCGCCCTCTGTTTCTCGCCCTCTGTTTCAGCCCCTCTGTTTCTCGCCCTCTGATTCAGCCCCTCTGTTTCGCGCTCTCTGTTTCAGCCCCTCTGTTTCAGCCCCTCTGTTTCTCGCCCTCTGTTTCTGCCCCTCTGTTTCTCGCCCTCTGTTTCATCCCCTCTGTTTCTCGCCCTCTGTTTCAGCCCCGCTGATTCAGCCCCTCTTTTTCAGCCCCTCTGATTCAGCCCCTCTGTTTCTCGCCCTCTGTTTCAGCCCCTCTGTTTCAGCCCTTCCGTTTCAACCCCTCTGCATCAGCCCCTCTGTTTCTCGCCCTCTGTTTCAGCCCCTCTGTTTCTCACCCTCTGTTTCAGCCCCTCTGATTCAGCCCCTCTGTTTCAGCCCCTCTGTTTCTCGCCCTCTGTTTCAGCCCCTCTGTTTCTCGCCCTCTGTTTCAGCCCCTCTGATTCAGCCCCTCTGTTTCAGCCCCTCTGTTTCTCCCCCTCTGTTCCAGCCCCTCTGTTTCAGCCCCTCTGTTTCAGCCACTCTATTTCAGCCCCTCTGTTACAACCCCTCTGTTTCAGCCCCTCTGTTTCTCGCCCACTGTTTCAGCCCCTCTGTTTCTCGCCCTCTGTTTCAGCCCCTCTGTTTCAGCCCGTCTGTTTCAGCCACTCTGGGTCTCGCCTTCTGTTTCAGCCCCTCTGTTTCTCACCCACGGTTTCAGCCCCTCTGATTCAGCCCCTCTGTTTCTCGCCCTCTGTTTCAGCCCCTCTGTTTCTCGCCCTCTGTTTCAGCCCCTCTGTTTCTCGCCCTCTGTTTCAGCCCCTCTTTTTCAGCCCCTCTGATTCAGCCCCTCTGTTTCTCGCCCTCTGTTTCAGCCCCTCTGTTTCTCGCCCTCTGTTTCAGCCCCTCTGTTTCTCGCCCTCAGTTTCAGCCCCTCTGTTTCAGCCCGTCTGTTTCAGCCCCTCTGTTTCAGCCCCTCTGTTTCTCACCCTCTGTTTCTCGCCCTCTGTTTCAGCCCCTCTGTTTTTCGCCCTGTGTTTCAGCCCCTCTGTTTCTCGCCCTCTGTTTCAGGCTCTCTGTTTCAGCACCTTTGTTTCTCGCCCGCTGTTTCAGCCCCTTAGTTTCTCGCCCTCTGTTTCAGCCCCTCTGTTTCAGCCCCTCTGATTCAGCCCCTCTGATTCAGCCCGTATGTTTCTCGCCCTCTGTTTCAGCCCCTCTGTTTCAGCCCCTCTGTTTCAGCTCCTCTGTTTCAGCCCCTCTGTTTCTCGCCCTCTGTTTCAGCCCCTCTGTTTCTCGCCCTCTATTTCAGCCCATCTGTTTCTCGCCCTCTGTTTCAGCCCCTCTGTTTCAGCCCCTATGTTTCAGCCCCTCTGTTTCTCGTCCTCTGTTTCAGCCCCTCTGTTTCTCGCCCTCTGTTTCAGCCCTTCTGTTTCAGCCCCTCTGTTTCAGCCCCTCTGTTTCTCGCACTCTGTTTCAGCCCCTCTGTTTCAGCCCCTCTGTTTCAGCCCCTCTGTTTCTCGCCCTGTGTTTCAGCCCCTCTGTTTCTCGCCCTCTGTTCAGCCCCTATGTTTCTCGCCCTCTGTTTCAGCCCCTCTGTTTCTCGCCCTCTGTTTCAGCCCCTCTGTTTCAGCCCCTCTGTTTCTCGCCCTCTCTTTCTGCCCGTCTGTTTCTCGCCCTCTGTTTCAGCCCCTCTGTTTCGCGCCCTCTATTTCAGCCCCGCTGATTCAGCCCCTATGTTTCAGCCCCTCTGCATCAGCCCCTCTGATTCAGCTCCTCTGTTTCAGCCCCTCTGTTTCAGCCCCTCTGATTCAGCCCCTCTGCTTCAGTCCCTCTGATTCAGCCCCTCTGATTCAGCCCCTCTGTTTCTCGCCCTCTGTTTCAGCCCCTCTGTTTCGCGCTCTCTGTTTCAGCCCCTCTGTTTCTCACCCTCTGTTTCAGCACCTCTGATTCAGCCCCTCTGATTCAGCCCCTCTGATTCAGCCCCTCTGTTTCAGCGCCTCTGATTCAGCCCCTCTGATTCAGCCCCTCTGTTTCTCGCCCTCTGTTTCAGCCCCTCTGTTTCTCGCCCTCTGTTTCAGCCCCTCTGTTTCTCGCCCTCTGTTTCAGCCCCTCTGTTTCAGCCCCTCTGTTGGTCGCCCTCATTTTCTGCACCTCTGTTTCTCGCCCTCTGTTTCAGCACCGCTGTTTCTCGCCCTCTGTTTAAGCCCCGCTGTTTCAGCCCCTCTGTTTCAGCCCCTCTGAATCAGCCCCTCTGATTCAGCCCCTCTGTTTCAGCCCCTCTGTTTCAGCCGCTCTGTTTCAGCGCCTCTGTTTCTCGCCCTCTGTTTCAGCCCCTCTGATTCTCGCCCTCTGTTTCAGCCCCTCTGTTTATCGCCCTCTGTTTCAGCCCATCTGATTCAGCCCCTCTGTTTCAGCCCCTCTGATTCAGCCCCTCTGATTCAGCCCCTCTGATTCAGCTCCTCTGTTTCTCGCCCTCTGTTTCAGCCCCTCTGTTTCAGCCCCTCTGTTTCAGCCCCTCTGATTCAGCCCCTCTGTTTCAGCCCCTCTGTTTCTCACCCTCTGTTTCAGCCCAGCTGATTCAGCCCCTCTGATTCAGCCCCTCTGATTCAGCCCCTCTGTTTCCCGCCCCTCTGTTTCAGCCCCTCTGTTTCAGCCCCTCTGTTTCAGCCCCTCTGAATTAGCCCCTCTGTTTCAGCCACTCTGTTTCTCCCCCTCTGTTCCAGCCCCTCTGTTTCAGCCCCTCTGTTTCAGCCACTCTGTTTCAGCCCCTCTGTTTCAGCCCCTCTGTTTCTCGCCCTCTGTTTCAGCCCCTCTGTTTCTCGCCCTCTGTTTCAGCCCCTCTGTTTCAGCCCGTCTGTTTCAGCCACTCTGTTTCTCGCCCTCTGTTTCAGCCCCTCTGTTTCTCACCCTCTGTTTCAGCCCCTCTGATTCAGCCCCTCTGTTTCTCGCCCTATGTTTCAGCCCCTCTTTTTCTCGCCCTCTGTTTCAGCCCCTCTGTTTCTCACCCTCTGTTTCAGCACCTCTGATTCAGCCCCTCTGATTCAGCCCCTCTGTTTCAGCGCCTCTGATTCAGCCCCTCTGATTCAGCCCCTCTGTTTCTCGCCCTCTGTTTCAGCCCCTCTGTTTCTCGCCCTCTGTTTCAGCCCCTCTGTTTCTCGCCCTATGTTTCAGCCTCTCTGTTTCAGCCCCTCTGTTCCTCGCCCTCTGTTTCTGCCCCTCTGTTTCTCGCCCTCTGTTTCAGCACCGCTGTTTCTCGCCCTCTGTTTAAGCCCCGCTGATTCAGCCCCTCTGTTTCAGCCCCTCTGAATCAGCCCCTCTGATTCAGCCCCTCTGTTTCAGCCCCTCTGTTACAGCCGCTCTGTTTCAGCCCCTCTGTTTCTCGCCCTCTGTTTCAGCCCCTCTGATTGTCGCCCTCTGTTTCAGCCCCTCTGTTTATCGCCCTCTGTTTCAGCCCATCTGATTCAGCCCCTCTGTTTCAGCCCCTCTGATTCAGCCCCTCTGATTCAGCCCCTCTGATTCAGCCCCTCTGTTTCTCGCCCTCTGTTTCAGCCCCTCTGTTTCTCACCCTCTGTTTCAGCCCCTCTGATTCAGCCCCTCTGTTTCTCGCCCTATGTTTCAACCCCTCTTTTTCTCGCCCTCTGTTTCAGCCCCTCTGTTTCTCGCCCTCTGTTTCAGCCCCTCTGTTTCAGCCCCTCTGTTTCAGCCCCTCTGTTTCTCGCCCTCTGTTTCAGCCCCTCTGTTTCTCGCACTTTGCTTCAGCCCCTCTGTTTCAGCCCCTCTGTTTCTCGCCCTCTGTTTCTGCCCCTCTGTTTCTCGCCCTCTGTTTCAGCCCTCTGTTTCTCGCCCTCTATTTCAGCCCCTCTGATTCAGCCCCTCTGTTTCAGCCCCTCTGATTCAGCCCCTCTGTTTCTCGCCCTCTGTTTCAGCCCCTCTGTTTCAGCCCCTCTGTTTCTCACCCACTGTTTCAGCCCCTCTGATTCAGCCCCTCTGATTCAGCACCTCTGATTCAGCACCTCTTATTCAGCCCCTCTGTTTCCCACCCCTCTGTTTCAGCCCCTCTGTTTCTCGCCCTCTGTTTCAGCCCCTCTGTTTCAGCCCCTCTGTTTCTCGCCCTCTGTTTCAGCCCCGCTGTTTCAGCCCCTCTGTTTCTCGCCCTCTGTTTCAGCCCCTCTGTTTGTCGCCCTCTGTTTCAGCCCCTCTGTTTCTCGCCCTCTGTTTCAGCCCCTCTGATTCAGCCCCTCTGATTCAGCCCCTCTGTTTCAGCCCCTCTGTTTCAGCCCCTCTGTTTCTCGCCCTCTGTTTCTCACCCTCTGTTTCTCACCCTCTGTTTCAGCCCCTCTGTTTCTCGCCCTCTGTTTCAGCCCCTCTGTTTCTCGCCCTCTGCTTCAGCCCCTCTGTTTCAGCCCCTCTGTTTCAGCCCCACTGTTTCAGCCCCTCTGTTTCACGCCCTCTTTGTCAGCCCCTCAGTTTCAGCCACTCTGTTTCAGCACCTCTGTTTCTCGCCCTCTGTTTCAGCCCCTCTGATTCAGCCCCTCTGTTTCTCGCCCTCTGTTTCAGCCCCTCTGTTTCAGCCCATCTGATTCAGCCCGTCTGATTCAGCCCCTCTGTTTCTCGCCCTCTGTTTCTCACCCTCTGTTTCAGCCCCTCTGTTTTTCGCCCTCTGTTTCAGCCCCTCTGTTTCTCGCCCTCTGTATCAGACCCTCTGTTTCAGCCCCTCTGTTTCAGCCACTCTGTTTCAGCCCCTCTGTTTCTCGCCCTCTGTTTCTCGCCCTCTGTTTCAGCCCCTCTGTTTCTCGCCCTCTGATTCAGCCCCTCTGTTTCGCGCTCTCTGTTTCAGCCCCTCTGTTTCAGCCCCTCTGTTTCTCGCCCTCTGTTTCTGCCCCTCTGTTTCTCGCCCTCTGTTTCATCCCCTCTGTTTCTCGCCCTCTGTTTCAGCCCCGCTGATTCAGCCCCTCTTTTTCAGCCCCTCTGATTCAGCCCCTCTGTTTCTCGCCCTCTGTTTCAGCCCCTCTGTTTCAGCCCTTCCGTTTCAACCCCTCTGCATCAGCCCCTCTGTTTCTCGCCCTCTGTTTCAGCCCCTCTGTTTCTCACCCTCTGTTTCAGCCCCTCTGATTCAGCCCCTCTGTTTCAGCCCCTCTGTTTCTCGCCCTCTGTTTCAGCCCCTCTGTTTCTCGCCCTCTGTTTCAGCCCCTCTGATTTAGCCCCTCTGTTTCAGCCCCTCTGTTTCAGCCCCTCTGTTTCTCACCCTCTGTTTCTGCCCCTCTGTTTCTCACCCTCTGTTTCAGCCTCTCTGTTTCTCGCCCTCTGTTTCAGCCCCTCTGATTCAGCCCCTCTGATTCAGCCCCTCTGTTTTTGCCCCTCTGTTTCAGCCCCTCTGTTTCAGCCCCTCTGTTTCTCGCGCTCTGTTTCAGCCCCTCTGTTTCTCGCCCTCTATTTCTGCCCCTCTGTTTCTCGCCCTCTGTTTCAGGCTTCTGTTTCTCGCCCTCTGTTTCAGCCCCTCTGTTTCAGCCCCTCTGTTTCAGCCCCTCTGTTTCAGCCCTCTGTTTCAGCTCCTCTGTTTCTCGCCCTCTGTTTCAGCCCCTCTGTTTCTCGCCCTCTGTTTCAGCCCCTCTGTTTCAGCCCCTCTGATTCAGCCCCTCTGATTCAGCCCCTCTGATTCAGCCCCTCTGCTTCAGCTCCTCTGTTTCTCGCCCTCTGTTTCAGCCCCTCTGTTTCAGCCCCTCTGTTTCAGCCCCTCTGATTCAGCCCCTCTGTTTCAGCCCCTCTGTTTCTCACCCTCTGTTTCAGCCCCTCTGATTCAGCCCCTCTGATTCAGCCCCTCTGATTCAGCCCCTCTGTTTCCGGCCCCTCTGTTTCAGCCCCTCTGTTTCAGCCCCTCTGTTTCAGCCCCTCTGATTTAGCCCCTCTGTTTCAGCCCCTCTGTTTCTCCCCCTCTGTTCCAGCCCCTCTGTTTCAGCCCCTCTGTTTCAGCCACTCTGTTTCAGCCCCTCTGTTTCAGCCCCTCTGTTTCTCGCCCTCTGTTTCAGCCCCTCTGTTTCTCGCCCTCTGTTTCAGCCACTCTGTTTCAGCCCGTCTGTTTCAGCCACTCTGTTTCTCGCCCTCTGTTTCAGCCCCTCTGTTTCTCACCCTCTGTTTCAGCCCCTCTGATTCAGCCCCTCTGTTTCTCGCCCTATGTTTCAGCCCCTCTTTTTCTCGCATTCTGTTTCAGCCCCTCTGTTTCTCACCCTCTGTTTCAGCACCTCTGATTCAGCCCTTCTGATTCAGCCCCTCTGTTTCAGCGCCTCTGATTCAGCCCCTCTGATTCAGCCCCTCTGTTTCTCGCCCTCTGTTTCAGCCCCTCTGTTTCTCGCCCTCTGTTTCAGCCCCTCTGTTTCTCGCCCTATGTTTCAGCCCCTCTGTTTCAGCCCCTCTGTTCCTCGCCCTCTGTTTCTGCCCCTCTGTTTCTCGCCCTCTGTTTCAGCACCGCTGTTTCTCGCCCTCTGTTTAAGCCCCGCTGATTCAGCCCCTCTGTTTCAGCCCCTCTGAATCAGCCCCTCTGATTCAGCCCCTCTGTTTCAGCCCCTCTGTTACAGCCGCTCTGTTTCAGCCCCTCTGTTTCTCGCCCTCTGTTTCAGCCCCTCTGATTCTCGCCCTCTGTTTCAGCCCCTCTGTTTATCGCCCTCTGTTTCAGCCCATCTGATTCAGCCCCTCTGTTTCAGCCCCTCTGATTCAGCCCCTCTGATTCAGCCCCTCTGTTTCTCGCCCTCTGTTTCAGCCCCTCTGTTTCAGCCCGTCTGTTTCAGCCACTCTGTTTCTCGCCCTCTGTTTCAGCCCCTCTGTTTCTCACCCTCTGTTTCAGCCATTCTGATTCAGCCCCTCTGTTTCTCGCCCTATGTTTCAACCCCTCTTTTTCTCGCCCTCTGTTTCAGCCCCTCTGTTTCTCGCCCTCTGTTTCAGCCCCTCTGTTTCAGCCCCTCTGTTTCAGCCCCTCTGTTTCTCGCCCTCTGTTTCAGCCCCTCTGTTTCTCGCACTCTGTTTCAGCCCCTCTGTTTCAGCCCCTCTGTTTCTCGCCCTCTGTTTCTGCCCCTCTGTTTCTCGCCCTCTGTTTCAGCCCTCTGTTTCTCGCCCTCTATTTCAGCCCCTCTGATTCAGCCCCTCTGTTTCAGCCCCTCTGATTCAGCCCCTCTGTTTCTCGCCCTCTGTTTCAGCCCCTCTGTTTCAGCCCCTCTGTTTCTCGCCCTCTGTTTCAGCCCCTCTGATTTAGCCCCTCTGTTTCAGCCCCTCTGTTTCAGCCCCTCTGTTTCTCGCCCTCTGTTTCAGCCCCACTGTTTCAGCCCCTCTGTTTCTCACCCTCTGTTTCTGCCCCTCTGTTTCTCACCCTCTGTTTCAGCCTCTCTGTTTCTCGCCCTCTGTTTCAGCCCCTCTGATTCAGCCCCTCTGATTCAGCCCCTCTGTTTTTGCCCCTCTGTTTCAGCCCCTCTCTTTCAGCCCCTCTGTTTCTCGCGCTCTGTTTCAGCCCCTCTGTTTCTCGCCCTCTATTTCTGCCCCTCTGTTTCTCGCCCTCTGTTTCAGGCTTCTGTTTCTCGCCCTCTGTTTCAGCCCCTCTGTTTCAGCCCCTCTGTTTCAGCCCTCTGTTTCAGCTCCTCTGTTTCTCGCCCTCTGTTTCAGCCCCTCTGTTTCTCGCCCTCTGTTTCAGCCCCTCTGTTTCAGCCCCTCTGATTCAGCCCCTCTGATTCAGCCCCTCTGATTCAGCCCCTCTGCTTCAGCTCCTCTGTTTCTCGCCCTCTGTTTCAGCCCCTCTGTTTCAGCCCCTCTGTTTCAGCCCCTCTGATTCAGCCCCTCTGTTTCAGCCCCTCTGTTTCTCACCCTCTGTTTCAGCCCCTCTGATTCAGCCCCTCTGATTCAGCCCCTCTGATTCAGCCCCTCTGTTTTGCGCCCCTCTGTTTCAGCCCCTCTGTTTCAGCCCCTCTGTTTCAGCCCCTCTGATTTAGCCCCTCTGTTTCAGCCCCTCTGTTTCTCCCCCTCTGTTCCAGCCCCTCTGTTTCAGCCCCTCTGTTTCAGCCACTCTGTTTCAGCCCCTCTGTTTCAGCCCCTCTGTTTCTCGCCCTCTGTTTCAGCCCCTCTGTTTCTCGCCCTCTGTTTCAGCCCCTCTGTTTCAGCCCGTCTGTTTCAGCCACTCTGTTTCTCGCCCTCTGTTTCAGCCCCTCTGTTTCTCACCCTCTGTTTCAGCCCCTCTGATTCAGCCCCTCTGTTTCTCGCCCTATGTTTCAGCCCCTCTTTTTCTCGCATTCTGTTTCAGCCCCTCTGTTTCTCACCCTCTGTTTCAGCACCTCTGATTCAGCCCCTCTGATTCAGCCCCTCTGTTTCAGCGCCTCTGATTCAGCCCCTCTGATTCAGCCCCTCTGTTTCTCGCCCTCTGTTTCAGCCCCTCTGTTTCTCGCCCTCTTCTTTCTGCCCCTCTGTTTCTCGCCCTATGTTTCAGCCCCTCTGTTTCAGCCCCTCTGTTCCTCGCCCTCTGTTTAAGCCCCGCTGATTCAGCCCCTCTGTTTCAGCCCCTCTGAATCAGCCCCTCTGATTCAGCCCCTCTGTTTCAGCCCCTCTGTTACAGCCGCTCTGTTTCAGCCCCTCTGTTTCTCGCCCTCTGTTTCAGCCCCTCTGATTCTCGCCCTCTGTTTCAGCCCCTCTGTTTATCGCCCTCTGTTTCAGCCCATCTGATTCAGCCCCTCTGTTTCAGCCCTTTTGATTCAGCCCCTCTGATTCAGCCCCTCTGTTTCTCGCCCTCTGTTTCAGCCCCTCTGTTTCTGCCCGTCTGTTTCAGCCACTCTGTTTCTCGCCCTCTGTTTCAGCCCCTCTGTTTCTCACCCTCTGTTTCAGCCATTCTGATTCAGCCCCTCTGTTTCTCGCCCTATGTTTCAACCCCTCTTTTTCTCGCCCTCTGTTTCAGCCCCTCTGTTTCTCGCCCTCTGTTTCAGCCCCTCTGTTTCAGCCCCTCTGTTTCTCGCCCTCTGTTTCTGCCCCTCTGTTTCTCGCCATATGTTTCAGCCCACTGTTTCTCGCCATCTATTTCAGCCCCTCTGATTCAGCCCCTCTGTTTCAGCCCCTCTGATTCAGCCCCTCTGTTTCTCGCCCTCTGTTTCAGCCCCTCTGTTTCAACCCCTCTGTTTCTCACCCACTGTTTCAGCCCCTCTGATTCAGCCCCTCTGATTCAGCACCTCTGATTCAGCACCTCTTATTCAGCCCCTCTGTTTCCCACCCCTCTGTTTCAGCCCCTCTGTTTCTCGCCCTCTGTTTCAGCCCCGCTGTTTCAGCCCCTCTGTTTCTCGCCCTCTGTTTCAGCCCCTCTGTTTGTCGCCCTCTGTTTCAGCCCCTCTGTTTCTCGCCCTCTGTTTCAGCCCCTCTGATTCAGCCCCTCTGATTCAGCCCCTCTGTTTCAGCCCCTCTGTTTCAGCCCCTCTGTTTCTCGCCCTCTGTTTCTCACCCTCTGTTTCTCACCCTCTGTTTCAGCCCCTCTGTTTCTCGCCCTCTGTTTCAGCCCCTCTGTTTCTCGCCCTCTGCTTCAGCCCCTCTGTTTCAGCCCCTCTGTTTCAGCCCCACTGTTTCAGCCCCTCTGTTTCACGCCCTCTTTGTCAGCCCCTCAGTTTCAGCCACTCTGTTTCAGCACCTCTGTTTCTCGCCCTCTGTTTCAGCCCCTCTGATTCAGCCCCTCTGTTTCTCGCCCTCTGTTTCAGCCCCTCTGTTTCAGCCCATCTGATTCAGCCCGTCTGATTCAGCCCCTCTGTTTCTCGCCCTCTGTTTCTCACCCTCTGTTTCAGCCCCTCTGTTTTTCGCCCTCCGTTTCAGCCCATCTGTTTCTCGCCCTCTGTATCAGACCCTCTGTTTCAGCCCCTCTGTTTCAGCCACTCTGTTTCAGCCCCTCTGTTTCTCGCCCTCTGTTTCTCGCCCTCTGTTTCAGCCCCTCTGTTTCTCGCCCTCTGATTCAGCCCCTCTGTTTCGCGCTCTCTCTTTCAGCCCCTCTGTTTCAGCCCCTCTGTTTCTCGCCCTCTGTTTCTGCCCCTCTGTTTCTCGCCCTCTGTTTCATCCCCTCTGTTTCTCGCCCTCTGTTTCAGCCCCGCTGATTCAGCCCCTCTTTTTCAGCCCCTCTGATTCAGCCCCTCTGTTTCTCGCCCTCTGTTTCAGCCCCTCTGTTTCAGCCCTTCCGTTTCAACCCCTCTGCATCAGCCCCTCTGTTTCTCGCCCTCTGTTTCAGTCCCTCTGTTTCTCACCCTCTGTTTCAGCCCCTCTGATTCAGCCCCTCTGTTTCAGCCCCTCTGTTTCTCGCCCTCTGTTTCAGCCCCTCTGTTTCTCGCCCTCTGTTTCAGCCCCTCTGATTCAGCCCCTCTGTTTCAGCCCCTGTGTTTCTCCCCCTCTGTTCCAGCCCCTCTGTTTCAGCCCCTCTGTTTCAGCCACTCTATTTCAGCCCCTCTGTTACAACCCCTCTGTTTCAGCCCCTCTGTTTCTCGCCCTCTGTTTCAGCCCCTCTGTTTCTCGCCCTCTGTTTCAGCCCCTCTGTTTCAGCCCGTCTGTTTCAGCCACTCTGTGTCTCGCCTTCTGTTTCAGCCCCTCTGTTTCTCACCCACGGTTTCAGCCCCTCTGAAACAGCCCCTCTGTTTCTCGCCCTCTGTTTCAGCCCCTCTGTTTCTCGCCCTCTGTTTCAGCCCCTCTGTTTCTCGCCCTCTGTTTCAGCCCCTCTGTTTCAGCCCCTCTGATTCAGCCCCTCTGTTTCTCGCCCTCTGTTTCAGCCCCTCTGTTTCTCGCCCTCTGTTTCAGCCCCTCTGTTTCTCGCCCTCAGTTTCAACCCCTCTGTTTCAGCCCGTCTGTTTCAGCCCCTCTGTTTCAGCCCCTCTGTTTCTCACCCTCTGTTTCTCGCCCTCTGTTTCAGCCCCTCTGTTTTTCGCCCTGTGTTTCAGCCCCTCTGTTTCTCGCCCTCTGTTTCAGCCGCTCTGTTTCAGCCCCTCTGTTTCTTGCACTCTGTTTCAGCCCCTCTGATTCTCGCCCTCTGTTTCAGCCCCTCTGTTTATCGCCCTCTGTTTCAGCCCATCTGATTCAGCCCCTCTGTTTCAGCCCCTCTGATTCAGCCCCTCTGATTCAGCCCCTCTGATTCAGCTCCTCTGTTTCTCGCCCTCTGTTTCAGCCCCTCTGTTTCAGCCCCTCTGTTTCAGCCCCTCTGATTCAGCCCCTCTGTTTCAGCCCCTCTGTTTCTCACCCTCTGTTTCAGCCCAGCTGATTCAGCCCCTCTGATTCAGCCCCTCTGATTCAGTCCCTCTGTTTCAGGCCCTCTGAATTAGCCCCTCTGTTTCAGCCCCTCTGTTTCTCCCCCTCTGTTCCAGCCCCTCTGTTTCAGCCCCTCTGTTTCAGCCACTCTTTTTCAGCCCCTCTGTTTCATCCCCTCTGTTTCTCGCCCTCTGTTTCAGCCCCTCTGTTTCTCGCCCTCTGTTTCAGCCCCTCTGTTTCAGCCCGTCTGTTTCAGCCACTCTGTTTCTCGCCCTCTGTTTCAGCCCCTCTGTTTCTCACCCTCTGTTTCAGCCCCTCTGATTCAGCCCCTCTGTTTCTCGCCCTATGTTTCAGCCCCTCTTTTTCTCGCCCTCTGTTTCAGCCCCTCTGTTTCTCACCCTCTGTTTCAGCACCTCTGATTCAGCCCCTCTGATTCAGCCCCTCTGTTTCAGCGCCTCTGATTCAGCCCCTCTGATTCAGCCCCTCTGTTTCTCGCCCTCTGTTTCAGCCCCTCTGTTTCTCGCCCTCTGTTTCAGCCCCTCTGTTTCTCGCCCTATGTTTCAGCCCCTCTGTTTCAGCCCCTCTGATTCAGCCCCTCTGTTTCAGCCCCTCTGTTTCTCACCCTCTGTTTCAGCCCCTCTGATTCAGCCCCTCTGATTCAGCCCCTCTGATTCAGCCCCTCTGTTTCCCGCCCCTCTGTTTCAGCCCCTCTGTTTCAGCCCCTCTGTTTCAGCCCCTCTGATTTAGCCCCTCTGTTTCAGCCCCTCTGTTTCTCCCCCTCTGTTCCAGCCCCTCTGTTTCAGCCCCTCTGTTTCAGCCCCTCTGTTTCAGCCCCTCTGTTTCAGCCCCTCTGTTTCTCGCCCTCTGTTTCAGCCCCTCTGTTTCTCGCCCTCTGTTTCAGCCCCTCTGTTTCAGACCGTCTGTTTCAGCCACTCTGTTTCTCGCCCTCTGTTTCAGCCCCTCTGTTTCTCACCCTCTGTTTCAGCCCCTCTGATTCAGCCCCTCTGTTTCTCGCCCTATGTTTCAGCCCCTCTTTTTCTCGCATTCTGTTTCAGCCCCTCTGTTTCTCACCCTCTGTTTCAGCACCTCTGATTCAGCCCCTCTGATTCAGCCCCTCTGTTTCAGCGCCTCTGATTCAGCCCCTCTGATTCAGCCCCTCTGTTTCTCGCCCTCTGTTTCAGCCCCTCTGTTTCTCGCCCTCTGTTTCTGCCCCTCTGTTTCTCGCCCTATGTTTCAGCCCCTCTGTTTCAGCCCCTCTGTTCCTCGCCCTCTGTTTAAGCCCCGCTGATTCAGCCCCTCTGTTTCAGCCCCTCTGAATCAGCCCCTCTGATTCAGCCCCTCTGTTTTAGCCCCTCTGTTACAGCCGCTCTGTTTCAGCCCCTCTGTTTCTCGCCCTCTGTTTCAGCCCCTCTGATTCTCGCCCTCTGTTTCAGCCCCTCTGTTTATCGCCCTCTGTTTCAGCCCATCTGATTCAGCCCCTCTGTTTCAGCCCTTTTGATTCAGCCCCTCTGATTCAGCCCCTCTGTTTCTCGCCCTCTGTTTCAGCCCCTCTGTTTCAGCCCGTCTGTTTCAGCCACTCTGTTTCTCGCCCTCTGTTTCAGCCCCTCTGTTTCTCGCCCTCTGTTTCAGCCCCTCTGATTCAGCCCCTCTGTTTCAGCCCCTCTGTTTCTCCCCCTCTGTTCCAGCCCCTCTGTTTCAGCCCCTCTGTTTCAGCCACTCTATTTCAGCCCCTCTGTTACAACCCCTCTGTTTCAGCCCCTCTGTTTCTCGCCCACTGTTTCAGCCCCTCTGTTTCTCGCCCTCTGTTTCAGCCCCTCTGTTTCAGCCCGTCTGTTTCAGCCACTCTGGGTCTCGCCTTCTGTTTCAGCCCCTCTGTTTCTCACCCACGGTTTCAGCCCCTCTGATTCAGCCCCTCTGTTTCTCGCCCTCTGTTTCAGCCCCTCTGTTTCTCGCCCTCTGTTTCAGCCCCTCTGTTTCTCGCCCTCTGTTTCAGCCCCTCTTTTTCAGCCCCTCTGATTCAGCCCCTCTGTTTCTCGCCCTCTGTTTCAGCCCCTCTGTTTCTCGCCCTCTGTTTCAGCCCCTCTGTTTCTCGCCCTCAGTTTCAGCCCCTCTGTTTCAGCCCGTCTGTTTCAGCCCCTCTGTTTCAGCCCCTCTGTTTCTCACCCTCTGTTTCTCGCCCTCTGTTTCAGCCCCTCTGTTTTTCGCCCTGTGTTTCAGCCCCTCTGTTTCTCGCCCTCTGTTTCAGGCTCTCTGTTTCAGCACCTTTGTTTCTCGCCCGCTGTTTCAGCCCCTTAGTTTCTCGCCCTCTGTTTCAGCCCCTCTGTTTCAGCCCCTCTGATTCAGCCCCTCTGATTCAGCCCGTATGTTTCTCGCCCTCTGTTTCAGCCCCTCTGTTTCAGCCCCTCTGTTTCAGCTCCTCTGTTTCAGCCCCTCTGTTTCTCGCCCTCTGTTTCAGCCCCTCTGTTTCTCGCCCTCTATTTCAGCCCATCTGTTTCTCGCCCTCTGTTTCAGCCCCTCTGTTTCAGCCCCTATGTTTCAGCCCCTCTGTTTCTCGTCCTCTGTTTCAGCCCCTCTGTTTCTCGCCCTCTGTTTCAGCCCTTCTGTTTCAGCCCCTCTGTTTCAGCCCCTCTGTTTCTCGCACTCTGTTTCAGCCCCTCTGTTTCAGCCCCTCTGTTTCAGCCCCTCTGTTTCTCGCCCTGTGTTTCAGCCCCTCTGTTTCTCGCCCTCTGTTCAGCCCCTATGTTTCTCGCCCTCTGTTTCAGCCCCTCTGTTTCTCGCCCTCTGTTTCAGCCCCTCTGTTTCAGCCCCTCTGTTTCTCGCCCTCTCTTTCTGCCCGTCTGTTTCTCGCCCTCTGTTTCAGCCCCTCTGTTTCGCGCCCTCTATTTCAGCCCCGCTGATTCAGCCCCTATGTTTCAGCCCCTCTGCATCAGCCCCTCTGATTCAGCTCCTCTGTTTCAGCCCCTCTGTTTCAGCCCCTCTGATTCAGCCCCTCTGCTTCAGTCCCTCTGATTCAGCCCCTCTGATTCAGCCCCTCTGTTTCTCGCCCTCTGTTTCAGCCCCTCTGTTTCGCGCTCTCTGTTTCAGCCCCTCTGTTTCTCACCCTCTGTTTCAGCACCTCTGATTCAGCCCCTCTGATTCAGCCCCTCTGATTCAGCCCCTCTGTTTCAGCGCCTCTGATTCAGCCCCTCTGATTCAGCCCCTCTGTTTCTCGCCCTCTGTTTCAGCCCCTCTGTTTCTCGCCCTCTGTTTCAGCCCCTCTGTTTCTCGCCCTCTGTTTCAGCCCCTCTGTTTCAGCCCCTCTGTTGGTCGCCCTCATTTTCTGCACCTCTGTTTCTCGCCCTCTGTTTCAGCACCGCTGTTTCTCGCCCTCTGTTTAAGCCCCGCTGTTTCAGCCCCTCTGTTTCAGCCCCTCTGAATCAGCCCCTCTGATTCAGCCCCTCTGTTTCAGCCCCTCTGTTTCAGCCGCTCTGTTTCAGCGCCTCTGTTTCTCGCCCTCTGTTTCAGCCCCTCTGATTCTCGCCCTCTGTTTCAGCCCCTCTGTTTATCGCCCTCTGTTTCAGCCCATCTGATTCAGCCCCTCTGTTTCAGCCCCTCTGATTCAGCCCCTCTGATTCAGCCCCTCTGATTCAGCTCCTCTGTTTCTCGCCCTCTGTTTCAGCCCCTCTGTTTCAGCCCCTCTGTTTCAGCCCCTCTGATTCAGCCCCTCTGTTTCAGCCCCTCTGTTTCTCACCCTCTGTTTCAGCCCAGCTGATTCAGCCCCTCTGATTCAGCCCCTCTGATTCAGCCCCTCTGTTTCCCGCCCCTCTGTTTCAGCCCCTCTGTTTCAGCCCCTCTGTTTCAGCCCCTCTGAATTAGCCCCTCTGTTTCAGCCACTCTGTTTCTCCCCCTCTGTTCCAGCCCCTCTGTTTCAGCCCCTCTGTTTCAGCCACTCTGTTTCAGCCCCTCTGTTTCAGCCCCTCTGTTTCTCGCCCTCTGTTTCAGCCCCTCTGTTTCTCGCCCTCTGTTTCAGCCCCTCTGTTTCAGCCCGTCTGTTTCAGCCACTCTGTTTCTCGCCCTCTGTTTCAGCCCCTCTGTTTCTCACCCTCTGTTTCAGCCCCTCTGATTCAGCCCCTCTGTTTCTCGCCCTATGTTTCAGCCCCTCTTTTTCTCGCCCTCTGTTTCAGCCCCTCTGTTTCTCACCCTCTGTTTCAGCACCTCTGATTCAGCCCCTCTGATTCAGCCCCTCTGTTTCAGCGCCTCTGATTCAGCCCCTCTGATTCAGCCCCTCTGTTTCTCGCCCTCTGTTTCAGCCCCTCTGTTTCTCGCCCTCTGTTTCAGCCCCTCTGTTTCTCGCCCTATGTTTCAGCCTCTCTGTTTCAGCCCCTCTGTTCCTCGCCCTCTGTTTCTGCCCCTCTGTTTCTCGCCCTCTGTTTCAGCACCGCTGTTTCTCGCCCTCTGTTTAAGCCCCGCTGATTCAGCCCCTCTGTTTCAGCCCCTCTGAATCAGCCCCTCTGATTCAGCCCCTCTGTTTCAGCCCCTCTGTTACAGCCGCTCTGTTTCAGCCCCTCTGTTTCTCGCCCTCTGTTTCAGCCCCTCTGATTGTCGCCCTCTGTTTCAGCCCCTCTGTTTATCGCCCTCTGTTTCAGCCCATCTGATTCAGCCCCTCTGTTTCAGCCCCTCTGATTCAGCCCCTCTGATTCAGCCCCTCTGATTCAGCCCCTCTGTTTCTCGCCCTCTGTTTCAGCCCCTCTGTTTCTCACCCTCTGTTTCAGCCCCTCTGATTCAGCCCCTCTGTTTCTCGCCCTATGTTTCAACCCCTCTTTTTCTCGCCCTCTGTTTCAGCCCCTCTGTTTCTCGCCCTCTGTTTCAGCCCCTCTGTTTCAGCCCCTCTGTTTCAGCCCCTCTGTTTCTCGCCCTCTGTTTCAGCCCCTCTGTTTCTCGCACTTTGCTTCAGCCCCTCTGTTTCAGCCCCTCTGTTTCTCGCCCTCTGTTTCTGCCCCTCTGTTTCTCGCCCTCTGTTTCAGCCCTCTGTTTCTCGCCCTCTATTTCAGCCCCTCTGATTCAGCCCCTCTGTTTCAGCCCCTCTGATTCAGCCCCTCTGTTTCTCGCCCTCTGTTTCAGCCCCTCTGTTTCAGCCCCTCTGTTTCTCACCCACTGTTTCAGCCCCTCTGATTCAGCCCCTCTGATTCAGCACCTCTGATTCAGCACCTCTTATTCAGCCCCTCTGTTTCCCACCCCTCTGTTTCAGCCCCTCTGTTTCTCGCCCTCTGTTTCAGCCCCTCTGTTTCAGCCCCTCTGTTTCTCGCCCTCTGTTTCAGCCCCGCTGTTTCAGCCCCTCTGTTTCTCGCCCTCTGTTTCAGCCCCTCTGTTTGTCGCCCTCTGTTTCAGCCCCTCTGTTTCTCGCCCTCTGTTTCAGCCCCTCTGATTCAGCCCCTCTGATTCAGCCCCTCTGTTTCAGCCCCTCTGTTTCAGCCCCTCTGTTTCTCGCCCTCTGTTTCTCACCCTCTGTTTCTCACCCTCTGTTTCAGCCCCTCTGTTTCTCGCCCTCTGTTTCAGCCCCTCTGTTTCTCGCCCTCTGCTTCAGCCCCTCTGTTTCAGCCCCTCTGTTTCAGCCCCACTGTTTCAGCCCCTCTGTTTCACGCCCTCTTTGTCAGCCCCTCAGTTTCAGCCACTCTGTTTCAGCACCTCTGTTTCTCGCCCTCTGTTTCAGCCCCTCTGATTCAGCCCCTCTGTTTCTCGCCCTCTGTTTCAGCCCCTCTGTTTCAGCCCATCTGATTCAGCCCGTCTGATTCAGCCCCTCTGTTTCTCGCCCTCTGTTTCTCACCCTCTGTTTCAGCCCCTCTGTTTTTCGCCCTCTGTTTCAGCCCCTCTGTTTCTCGCCCTCTGTATCAGACCCTCTGTTTCAGCCCCTCTGTTTCAGCCACTCTGTTTCAGCCCCTCTGTTTCTCGCCCTCTGTTTCTCGCCCTCTGTTTCAGCCCCTCTGTTTCTCGCCCTCTGATTCAGCCCCTCTGTTTCGCGCTCTCTGTTTCAGCCCCTCTGTTTCAGCCCCTCTGTTTCTCGCCCTCTGTTTCTGCCCCTCTGTTTCTCGCCCTCTGTTTCATCCCCTCTGTTTCTCGCCCTCTGTTTCAGCCCCGCTGATTCAGCCCCTCTTTTTCAGCCCCTCTGATTCAGCCCCTCTGTTTCTCGCCCTCTGTTTCAGCCCCTCTGTTTCAGCCCTTCCGTTTCAACCCCTCTGCATCAGCCCCTCTGTTTCTCGCCCTCTGTTTCAGCCCCTCTGTTTCTCACCCTCTGTTTCAGCCCCTCTGATTCAGCCCCTCTGTTTCAGCCCCTCTGTTTCTCGCCCTCTGTTTCAGCCCCTCTGTTTCTCGCCCTCTGTTTCAGCCCCTCTGATTTAGCCCCTCTGTTTCAGCCCCTCT
This sequence comes from Chiloscyllium punctatum, assembly GCF_047496795.1. NCBI lineage: Eukaryota > Metazoa > Chordata > Chondrichthyes > Orectolobiformes > Hemiscylliidae > Chiloscyllium > Chiloscyllium punctatum. The sequence goes on along the minus strand of NW_027309792.1, from coordinate 1,938,715 downwards.
GTTTCAGCCCCTCTGTTTCTCACCCTCTGTTTCTGCCCCTCTGTTTCTCACCCTCTGTTTCAGCCTCTCTGTTTCTCGCCCTCTGTTTCAGCCCCTCTGATTCAGCCCCTCTGATTCAGCCCCTCTGTTTTTGCCCCTCTGTTTCAGCCCCTCTGTTTCAGCCCCTCTGTTTCTCGCGCTCTGTTTCAGCCCCTCTGTTTCTCGCCCTCTATTTCTGCCCCTCTGTTTCTCGCCCTCTGTTTCAGGCTTCTGTTTCTCGCCCTCTGTTTCAGCCCCTCTGTTTCAGCCCCTCTGTTTCAGCCCCTCTGTTTCAGCCCTCTGTTTCAGCTCCTCTGTTTCTCGCCCTCTGTTTCAGCCCCTCTGTTTCTCGCCCTCTGTTTCAGCCCCTCTGTTTCAGCCCCTCTGATTCAGCCCCTCTGATTCAGCCCCTCTGATTCAGCCCCTCTGCTTCAGCTCCTCTGTTTCTCGCCCTCTGTTTCAGCCCCTCTGTTTCAGCCCCTCTGTTTCAGCCCCTCTGATTCAGCCCCTCTGTTTCAGCCCCTCTGTTTCTCACCCTCTGTTTCAGCCCCTCTGATTCAGCCCCTCTGATTCAGCCCCTCTGATTCAGCCCCTCTGTTTCCGGCCCCTCTGTTTCAGCCCCTCTGTTTCAGCCCCTCTGTTTCAGCCCCTCTGATTTAGCCCCTCTGTTTCAGCCCCTCTGTTTCTCCCCCTCTGTTCCAGCCCCTCTGTTTCAGCCCCTCTGTTTCAGCCACTCTGTTTCAGCCCCTCTGTTTCAGCCCCTCTGTTTCTCGCCCTCTGTTTCAGCCCCTCTGTTTCTCGCCCTCTGTTTCAGCCACTCTGTTTCAGCCCGTCTGTTTCAGCCACTCTGTTTCTCGCCCTCTGTTTCAGCCCCTCTGTTTCTCACCCTCTGTTTCAGCCCCTCTGATTCAGCCCCTCTGTTTCTCGCCCTATGTTTCAGCCCCTCTTTTTCTCGCATTCTGTTTCAGCCCCTCTGTTTCTCACCCTCTGTTTCAGCACCTCTGATTCAGCCCTTCTGATTCAGCCCCTCTGTTTCAGCGCCTCTGATTCAGCCCCTCTGATTCAGCCCCTCTGTTTCTCGCCCTCTGTTTCAGCCCCTCTGTTTCTCGCCCTCTGTTTCAGCCCCTCTGTTTCTCGCCCTATGTTTCAGCCCCTCTGTTTCAGCCCCTCTGTTCCTCGCCCTCTGTTTCTGCCCCTCTGTTTCTCGCCCTCTGTTTCAGCACCGCTGTTTCTCGCCCTCTGTTTAAGCCCCGCTGATTCAGCCCCTCTGTTTCAGCCCCTCTGAATCAGCCCCTCTGATTCAGCCCCTCTGTTTCAGCCCCTCTGTTACAGCCGCTCTGTTTCAGCCCCTCTGTTTCTCGCCCTCTGTTTCAGCCCCTCTGATTCTCGCCCTCTGTTTCAGCCCCTCTGTTTATCGCCCTCTGTTTCAGCCCATCTGATTCAGCCCCTCTGTTTCAGCCCCTCTGATTCAGCCCCTCTGATTCAGCCCCTCTGTTTCTCGCCCTCTGTTTCAGCCCCTCTGTTTCAGCCCGTCTGTTTCAGCCACTCTGTTTCTCGCCCTCTGTTTCAGCCCCTCTGTTTCTCACCCTCTGTTTCAGCCATTCTGATTCAGCCCCTCTGTTTCTCGCCCTATGTTTCAACCCCTCTTTTTCTCGCCCTCTGTTTCAGCCCCTCTGTTTCTCGCCCTCTGTTTCAGCCCCTCTGTTTCAGCCCCTCTGTTTCAGCCCCTCTGTTTCTCGCCCTCTGTTTCAGCCCCTCTGTTTCTCGCACTCTGTTTCAGCCCCTCTGTTTCAGCCCCTCTGTTTCTCGCCCTCTGTTTCTGCCCCTCTGTTTCTCGCCCTCTGTTTCAGCCCTCTGTTTCTCGCCCTCTATTTCAGCCCCTCTGATTCAGCCCCTCTGTTTCAGCCCCTCTGATTCAGCCCCTCTGTTTCTCGCCCTCTGTTTCAGCCCCTCTGTTTCAGCCCCTCTGTTTCTCGCCCTCTGTTTCAGCCCCTCTGATTTAGCCCCTCTGTTTCAGCCCCTCTGTTTCAGCCCCTCTGTTTCTCGCCCTCTGTTTCAGCCCCACTGTTTCAGCCCCTCTGTTTCTCACCCTCTGTTTCTGCCCCTCTGTTTCTCACCCTCTGTTTCAGCCTCTCTGTTTCTCGCCCTCTGTTTCAGCCCCTCTGATTCAGCCCCTCTGATTCAGCCCCTCTGTTTTTGCCCCTCTGTTTCAGCCCCTCTCTTTCAGCCCCTCTGTTTCTCGCGCTCTGTTTCAGCCCCTCTGTTTCTCGCCCTCTATTTCTGCCCCTCTGTTTCTCGCCCTCTGTTTCAGGCTTCTGTTTCTCGCCCTCTGTTTCAGCCCCTCTGTTTCAGCCCCTCTGTTTCAGCCCTCTGTTTCAGCTCCTCTGTTTCTCGCCCTCTGTTTCAGCCCCTCTGTTTCTCGCCCTCTGTTTCAGCCCCTCTGTTTCAGCCCCTCTGATTCAGCCCCTCTGATTCAGCCCCTCTGATTCAGCCCCTCTGCTTCAGCTCCTCTGTTTCTCGCCCTCTGTTTCAGCCCCTCTGTTTCAGCCCCTCTGTTTCAGCCCCTCTGATTCAGCCCCTCTGTTTCAGCCCCTCTGTTTCTCACCCTCTGTTTCAGCCCCTCTGATTCAGCCCCTCTGATTCAGCCCCTCTGATTCAGCCCCTCTGTTTTGCGCCCCTCTGTTTCAGCCCCTCTGTTTCAGCCCCTCTGTTTCAGCCCCTCTGATTTAGCCCCTCTGTTTCAGCCCCTCTGTTTCTCCCCCTCTGTTCCAGCCCCTCTGTTTCAGCCCCTCTGTTTCAGCCACTCTGTTTCAGCCCCTCTGTTTCAGCCCCTCTGTTTCTCGCCCTCTGTTTCAGCCCCTCTGTTTCTCGCCCTCTGTTTCAGCCCCTCTGTTTCAGCCCGTCTGTTTCAGCCACTCTGTTTCTCGCCCTCTGTTTCAGCCCCTCTGTTTCTCACCCTCTGTTTCAGCCCCTCTGATTCAGCCCCTCTGTTTCTCGCCCTATGTTTCAGCCCCTCTTTTTCTCGCATTCTGTTTCAGCCCCTCTGTTTCTCACCCTCTGTTTCAGCACCTCTGATTCAGCCCCTCTGATTCAGCCCCTCTGTTTCAGCGCCTCTGATTCAGCCCCTCTGATTCAGCCCCTCTGTTTCTCGCCCTCTGTTTCAGCCCCTCTGTTTCTCGCCCTCTTCTTTCTGCCCCTCTGTTTCTCGCCCTATGTTTCAGCCCCTCTGTTTCAGCCCCTCTGTTCCTCGCCCTCTGTTTAAGCCCCGCTGATTCAGCCCCTCTGTTTCAGCCCCTCTGAATCAGCCCCTCTGATTCAGCCCCTCTGTTTCAGCCCCTCTGTTACAGCCGCTCTGTTTCAGCCCCTCTGTTTCTCGCCCTCTGTTTCAGCCCCTCTGATTCTCGCCCTCTGTTTCAGCCCCTCTGTTTATCGCCCTCTGTTTCAGCCCATCTGATTCAGCCCCTCTGTTTCAGCCCTTTTGATTCAGCCCCTCTGATTCAGCCCCTCTGTTTCTCGCCCTCTGTTTCAGCCCCTCTGTTTCTGCCCGTCTGTTTCAGCCACTCTGTTTCTCGCCCTCTGTTTCAGCCCCTCTGTTTCTCACCCTCTGTTTCAGCCATTCTGATTCAGCCCCTCTGTTTCTCGCCCTATGTTTCAACCCCTCTTTTTCTCGCCCTCTGTTTCAGCCCCTCTGTTTCTCGCCCTCTGTTTCAGCCCCTCTGTTTCAGCCCCTCTGTTTCTCGCCCTCTGTTTCTGCCCCTCTGTTTCTCGCCATATGTTTCAGCCCACTGTTTCTCGCCATCTATTTCAGCCCCTCTGATTCAGCCCCTCTGTTTCAGCCCCTCTGATTCAGCCCCTCTGTTTCTCGCCCTCTGTTTCAGCCCCTCTGTTTCAACCCCTCTGTTTCTCACCCACTGTTTCAGCCCCTCTGATTCAGCCCCTCTGATTCAGCACCTCTGATTCAGCACCTCTTATTCAGCCCCTCTGTTTCCCACCCCTCTGTTTCAGCCCCTCTGTTTCTCGCCCTCTGTTTCAGCCCCGCTGTTTCAGCCCCTCTGTTTCTCGCCCTCTGTTTCAGCCCCTCTGTTTGTCGCCCTCTGTTTCAGCCCCTCTGTTTCTCGCCCTCTGTTTCAGCCCCTCTGATTCAGCCCCTCTGATTCAGCCCCTCTGTTTCAGCCCCTCTGTTTCAGCCCCTCTGTTTCTCGCCCTCTGTTTCTCACCCTCTGTTTCTCACCCTCTGTTTCAGCCCCTCTGTTTCTCGCCCTCTGTTTCAGCCCCTCTGTTTCTCGCCCTCTGCTTCAGCCCCTCTGTTTCAGCCCCTCTGTTTCAGCCCCACTGTTTCAGCCCCTCTGTTTCACGCCCTCTTTGTCAGCCCCTCAGTTTCAGCCACTCTGTTTCAGCACCTCTGTTTCTCGCCCTCTGTTTCAGCCCCTCTGATTCAGCCCCTCTGTTTCTCGCCCTCTGTTTCAGCCCCTCTGTTTCAGCCCATCTGATTCAGCCCGTCTGATTCAGCCCCTCTGTTTCTCGCCCTCTGTTTCTCACCCTCTGTTTCAGCCCCTCTGTTTTTCGCCCTCCGTTTCAGCCCATCTGTTTCTCGCCCTCTGTATCAGACCCTCTGTTTCAGCCCCTCTGTTTCAGCCACTCTGTTTCAGCCCCTCTGTTTCTCGCCCTCTGTTTCTCGCCCTCTGTTTCAGCCCCTCTGTTTCTCGCCCTCTGATTCAGCCCCTCTGTTTCGCGCTCTCTCTTTCAGCCCCTCTGTTTCAGCCCCTCTGTTTCTCGCCCTCTGTTTCTGCCCCTCTGTTTCTCGCCCTCTGTTTCATCCCCTCTGTTTCTCGCCCTCTGTTTCAGCCCCGCTGATTCAGCCCCTCTTTTTCAGCCCCTCTGATTCAGCCCCTCTGTTTCTCGCCCTCTGTTTCAGCCCCTCTGTTTCAGCCCTTCCGTTTCAACCCCTCTGCATCAGCCCCTCTGTTTCTCGCCCTCTGTTTCAGTCCCTCTGTTTCTCACCCTCTGTTTCAGCCCCTCTGATTCAGCCCCTCTGTTTCAGCCCCTCTGTTTCTCGCCCTCTGTTTCAGCCCCTCTGTTTCTCGCCCTCTGTTTCAGCCCCTCTGATTCAGCCCCTCTGTTTCAGCCCCTGTGTTTCTCCCCCTCTGTTCCAGCCCCTCTGTTTCAGCCCCTCTGTTTCAGCCACTCTATTTCAGCCCCTCTGTTACAACCCCTCTGTTTCAGCCCCTCTGTTTCTCGCCCTCTGTTTCAGCCCCTCTGTTTCTCGCCCTCTGTTTCAGCCCCTCTGTTTCAGCCCGTCTGTTTCAGCCACTCTGTGTCTCGCCTTCTGTTTCAGCCCCTCTGTTTCTCACCCACGGTTTCAGCCCCTCTGAAACAGCCCCTCTGTTTCTCGCCCTCTGTTTCAGCCCCTCTGTTTCTCGCCCTCTGTTTCAGCCCCTCTGTTTCTCGCCCTCTGTTTCAGCCCCTCTGTTTCAGCCCCTCTGATTCAGCCCCTCTGTTTCTCGCCCTCTGTTTCAGCCCCTCTGTTTCTCGCCCTCTGTTTCAGCCCCTCTGTTTCTCGCCCTCAGTTTCAACCCCTCTGTTTCAGCCCGTCTGTTTCAGCCCCTCTGTTTCAGCCCCTCTGTTTCTCACCCTCTGTTTCTCGCCCTCTGTTTCAGCCCCTCTGTTTTTCGCCCTGTGTTTCAGCCCCTCTGTTTCTCGCCCTCTGTTTCAGCCGCTCTGTTTCAGCCCCTCTGTTTCTTGCACTCTGTTTCAGCCCCTCTGATTCTCGCCCTCTGTTTCAGCCCCTCTGTTTATCGCCCTCTGTTTCAGCCCATCTGATTCAGCCCCTCTGTTTCAGCCCCTCTGATTCAGCCCCTCTGATTCAGCCCCTCTGATTCAGCTCCTCTGTTTCTCGCCCTCTGTTTCAGCCCCTCTGTTTCAGCCCCTCTGTTTCAGCCCCTCTGATTCAGCCCCTCTGTTTCAGCCCCTCTGTTTCTCACCCTCTGTTTCAGCCCAGCTGATTCAGCCCCTCTGATTCAGCCCCTCTGATTCAGTCCCTCTGTTTCAGGCCCTCTGAATTAGCCCCTCTGTTTCAGCCCCTCTGTTTCTCCCCCTCTGTTCCAGCCCCTCTGTTTCAGCCCCTCTGTTTCAGCCACTCTTTTTCAGCCCCTCTGTTTCATCCCCTCTGTTTCTCGCCCTCTGTTTCAGCCCCTCTGTTTCTCGCCCTCTGTTTCAGCCCCTCTGTTTCAGCCCGTCTGTTTCAGCCACTCTGTTTCTCGCCCTCTGTTTCAGCCCCTCTGTTTCTCACCCTCTGTTTCAGCCCCTCTGATTCAGCCCCTCTGTTTCTCGCCCTATGTTTCAGCCCCTCTTTTTCTCGCCCTCTGTTTCAGCCCCTCTGTTTCTCACCCTCTGTTTCAGCACCTCTGATTCAGCCCCTCTGATTCAGCCCCTCTGTTTCAGCGCCTCTGATTCAGCCCCTCTGATTCAGCCCCTCTGTTTCTCGCCCTCTGTTTCAGCCCCTCTGTTTCTCGCCCTCTGTTTCAGCCCCTCTGTTTCTCGCCCTATGTTTCAGCCCCTCTGTTTCAGCCCCTCTGATTCAGCCCCTCTGTTTCAGCCCCTCTGTTTCTCACCCTCTGTTTCAGCCCCTCTGATTCAGCCCCTCTGATTCAGCCCCTCTGATTCAGCCCCTCTGTTTCCCGCCCCTCTGTTTCAGCCCCTCTGTTTCAGCCCCTCTGTTTCAGCCCCTCTGATTTAGCCCCTCTGTTTCAGCCCCTCTGTTTCTCCCCCTCTGTTCCAGCCCCTCTGTTTCAGCCCCTCTGTTTCAGCCCCTCTGTTTCAGCCCCTCTGTTTCAGCCCCTCTGTTTCTCGCCCTCTGTTTCAGCCCCTCTGTTTCTCGCCCTCTGTTTCAGCCCCTCTGTTTCAGACCGTCTGTTTCAGCCACTCTGTTTCTCGCCCTCTGTTTCAGCCCCTCTGTTTCTCACCCTCTGTTTCAGCCCCTCTGATTCAGCCCCTCTGTTTCTCGCCCTATGTTTCAGCCCCTCTTTTTCTCGCATTCTGTTTCAGCCCCTCTGTTTCTCACCCTCTGTTTCAGCACCTCTGATTCAGCCCCTCTGATTCAGCCCCTCTGTTTCAGCGCCTCTGATTCAGCCCCTCTGATTCAGCCCCTCTGTTTCTCGCCCTCTGTTTCAGCCCCTCTGTTTCTCGCCCTCTGTTTCTGCCCCTCTGTTTCTCGCCCTATGTTTCAGCCCCTCTGTTTCAGCCCCTCTGTTCCTCGCCCTCTGTTTAAGCCCCGCTGATTCAGCCCCTCTGTTTCAGCCCCTCTGAATCAGCCCCTCTGATTCAGCCCCTCTGTTTTAGCCCCTCTGTTACAGCCGCTCTGTTTCAGCCCCTCTGTTTCTCGCCCTCTGTTTCAGCCCCTCTGATTCTCGCCCTCTGTTTCAGCCCCTCTGTTTATCGCCCTCTGTTTCAGCCCATCTGATTCAGCCCCTCTGTTTCAGCCCTTTTGATTCAGCCCCTCTGATTCAGCCCCTCTGTTTCTCGCCCTCTGTTTCAGCCCCTCTGTTTCAGCCCGTCTGTTTCAGCCACTCTGTTTCTCGCCCTCTGTTTCAGCCCCTCTGTTTCTCACCCTCTGTTTCAGCCATTCTGATTCAGCCCCTCTGTTTCTCGCCCTATGTTTCAACCCCTCTTTTTCTCGCCCTCTGTTTCAGCCCCTCTGTTTCCCCCCCCTCTGTTTCAGCCCCTCTGTTTCAGCCCCTCTGTTTCAGCCCCTCTGTTTCTCGCCCTCTGTTTCAGCCCCTCTGTTTCTCGCACTCTGTTTCAGCCCCTCTGTTTCAGCCCCTCTGTTTCTCGCCCTCTGTTTCTGCCCCTCTGTTTCTCGCCCTCTGTTTCAGCCCTCTGTTTCTCGCCCTCTATTTCAGCCCCTCTGATTCAGCCCCTCTGTTTCAGCCCCTCTGATTCAGCCCCTCTGTTTCTCGCCCTCTGTTTCAGCCCCTCTGTTTCAGCCCCTCTGTTTCTCACCCACTGTTTCAGCCCCTCTGATTCAGCCCCTCTGATTCAGCACCTCTGATTCAGCACCTCTTATTCAGCCCCTCTGTTTCCCACCCCTCTGTTTCAGCCCCTCTGTTTCTCGCCCTCTGTTTCAGCCCCGCTGTTTCAGCCCCTCTGTTTCTCGCCCTCTGTTTCAGCCCCTCTGTTTGTCGCCCTCTGTTTCAGCCCCTCTGTTTCTCGCCCTCTGTTTCAGCCCCTCTGATTCAGCCCCTCTGATTCAGCCCCTCTGTTTCAGCCCCTCTGTTTCAGCCCCTCTGTTTCTCGCCCTCTGTTTCTCACCCTCTGTTTCTCACCCTCTGTTTCAGCCCCTCTGTTTCTCGCCCTCTGTTTCAGCCCCTCTGTTTCTCGCCCTCTGCTTCAGCCCCTCTGTTTCAGCCCCTCTGTTTCAGCCCCACTGTTTCAGCCCCTCTGTTTCACGCCCTCTTTGTCAGCCCCTCAGTTTCAGCCACTCTGTTTCAGCACCTCTGTTTCTCGCCCTCTGTTTCAGCCCCTCTGATTCAGCCCCTCTGTTTCTCGCCCTCTGTTTCAGCCCCTCTGTTTCAGCCCATCTGATTCAGCCCGTCTGATTCAGCCCCTCTGTTTCTCGCCCTCTGTTTCTCACCCTCTGTTTCAGCCCCTCTGTTTTTCGCCCTCCGTTTCAGCCCATCTGTTTCTCGCCCTCTGTATCAGACCCTCTGTTTCAGCCCCTCTGTTTCAGCCACTCTGTTTCAGCCCCTCTGTTTCTCGCCCTCTGTTTCTCGCCCTCTGTTTCAGCCCCTCTGTTTCTCGCCCTCTGATTCAGCCCCTCTGTTTCGCGCTCTCTGTTTCAGCCCCTCTGTTTCAGCCCCTCTGTTTCTCGCCCTCTGTTTCTGCCCCTCTGTTTCTCGCCCTCTGTTTCATCCCCTCTGTTTCTCGCCCTCTGTTTCAGCCCCGCAGATTCAGCCCCTCTTTTTCAGCCCCTCTGATTCAGCCCCTCTGTTTCTCGCCCTCTGTTTCAGCCCCTCTGTTTCAGCCCTTCCGTTTCAACCCCTCTGCATCAGCCCCTCTGTTTCTCGCCCTCTGTTTCAGCCCCTCTGTTTCTCACCCTCTGTTTCAGCCCCTCTGATTCAGCCCCTCTGTTTCAGCCCCTCTGTTTCTCGCCCTCTGTTTCAGCCCCTCTGTTTCTCGCCCTCTGTTTCAGCCCCTCTGATTCAGCCCCTCTGTTTCAGCCCCTCTGTTTCTCCCCCTCTGTTCCAGCCCCTCTGTTTCAGCCCCTCTGTTTCAGCCACTCTATTTCAGCCCCTCTGTTACAACCCCTCTGTTTCAGCCCCTCTGTTTCTCGCCCTCTGTTTCAGCCCCTCTGTTTCTCGCCCTCTGTTTCAGCCCCTCTGTTTCAGCCCGTCTGTTTCAGCCACTCTGTGTCTCGCCTTCTGTTTCAGCCCCTCTGTTTCTCACCCACGGTTTCAGCCCCTCTGCTTCAGCGCCTCTGTTTCTCGCCCTCTGTTTCAGCCCCTCTGTTTCTCGCCCTCTGCTTCAGCCCCTCTGTTTCTCGCCCTCTGTTTCAGCCCCTCTGTTTCAGCCCCTCTGATTCAGCCCCTCTGTTTCTCGCCCTCTGTTTCAGCCCCTCTGTTTCTCGCCCTCTGTTTCAGCCCCTCTGTTTCTCGCCCTCAGTTTCAACCCCTCTGTTTCAGCCCGTCTGTTTCAGCCCCTCTGTTTCAGCCCCTCTGTTTCTCACCCTCTGTTTCTCGCCCTCTGTTTCAGCCCCTCTGTTTTTCGCCCTGTGTTTCAGCCCCTCTGTTTCTCGCCCTCTGTTTCAGGCTCTCTGTTTCAGCCCCTTCGTTTCTCGCCCTCTGTTTCTCGCCCGCTGTTTCAGCCCCTTAGTTTCTCGCCCTCTGTTTCAGCCCCTCTGTTTCAGCCCCTCTGATTCAGCCCCTCTGATTCAGCCCGTATGTTTCTCGCCCTCTGTTTCAGCCCCTCTGTTTCAGCCCCTCTGTTTCAGCTCCTCTGTTTCAGCCCCTCTGTTTCTCGCCCTCTGTTTCAGCCCCTCTGTTTCTCGCCCTCTATTTCAGCCCATCTGTTTCTCGCCCTCTGTTTCAGCCCCTCTGTTTCAGCCCCTATGTTTCAGCCCCTCTGTTTCTCGTCCTCTGTTTCAGCCCCTCTGTTTCTCGCCCTCTGTTTCAGCCCTTCTGTTTCAGCCCCTCTGTTTCAGCCCCTCTGTTTCTCGCACTCTGTTTCAGCCCCTCTGTTTCAGCCCCTCTGTTTCAGCCCCTCTGTTTCTCGCCCTGTGTTTCAGCCCCTCTGTTTCTCGCCCTCTGTTCAGCCCCTATGTTTCTCGCCCTCTGTTTCAGCCCCTCTGTTTCTCGCCCTCTGTTTCAGCCCCTCTGTTTCAGCCCCTCTGTTTCTCGCCCTCTGTTTCTGGCCGTCTGTTTCTCGCCCTCTGTTTCAGCCCCTCTGTTTCGCGCCCTCTATTTCAGCCCCGCTGATTCAGCCCCTATGTTTCAGCCCCTCTGAATCAGCCCCTCTGATTCAGCTCCTCTGTTTCAGCCCCTCTGTTTCAGCCCCTCTGATTCAGCCCCTCTGCTTCAGTCCCTCTGATTCAGCCCCTCTGATTCAGCCCCTCTGTTTCTCGCCCTCTGTTTCAGCCCCTCTGTTTCGCGCTCTCTGTTTCAGCCCCTCTGTTTCTCACCCTCTGTTTCAGCACCTCTGATTCAGCCCCTCTGATTCAGCCCCTCTGATTCAGCCCCTCTGTTTCAGCGCCTCTGATTCAGCCCCTCTGATTCAGCCCCTCTGTTTCTCGCCCTCTGTTTCAGCCCCTCTGTTTCTCGCCCTCTGTTTCAGCCCCTCTGTTTCTCGCCCTCTGTTTCAGCCCCTCTGTTTCAGCCCCTCTGTTGCTCGCCCTCTGTTTCTGCACCTCTGTTTCTCGCCCTCTGTTTCAGCACCGCTGTTTCTCGCCCTCTGTTTAAGCCCCGCTGTTTCAGCCCCTCTGTTTCAGCCCCTCTGAATCAGCCCCTCTGATTCAGCCCCTCTGTTTCAGCCCCTCTGTTTCAGCCGCTCTGTTTCAGCCCCTCTGTTTCTTGCACTCTGTTTCAGCCCCTCTGATTCTCGCCCTCTGTTTCAGCCCCTCTGTTTATCGCCCTCTGTTTCAGCCCATCTGATTCAGCCCCTCTGTTTCAGCCCCTCTGATTCAGCCCCTCTGATTCAGCCCCTCTGATTCAGCTCCTCTGTTTCTCGCCCTCTGTTTCAGCCCCTCTGTTTCAGCCCCTCTGTTTCAGCCCCTCTGATTCAGCCCCTCTGTTTCAGCCCCTCTGTTTCTCACCCTCTGTTTCAGCCCAGCTGATTCAGCCCCTCTGATTCAGCCCCTCTGATTCAGCCCCTCTGTTTCCCGCCCCTCTGTTTCAGCCCCTCTGTTTCAGCCCCTCTGAATTAGCCCCTCTGTTTCAGCCCCTCTGTTTCTCCCCCTCTGTTCCAGCCCCTCTGTTTCAGCCCCTCTGTTTCAGCCACTCTGTTTCAGCCCCTCTGTTTCAGCCCCTCTGTTTCTCGCCCTCTGTTTCAGCCCCTCTGTTTCTCGCCCTCTGTTTCAGCCCCTCTGTTTCAGCCCGTCTGTTTCAGCCACTCTGTTTCTCGCCCTCTGTTTCAGCCCCTCTGTTTCTCACCCTCTGTTTCAGCCCCTCTGATTCAGCCCCTCTGTTTCTCGCCCTATGTTTCAGCCCCTCTTTTTCTCGCCCTCTGTTTCAGCCCCTCTGTTTCTCACCCTCTGTTTCAGCACCTCTGATTCAGCCCCTCTGATTCAGCCCCTCTGTTTCAGCGCCTCTGATTCAGCCCCTCTGATTCAGCCCCTCTGTTTCTCGCCCTCTGTTTCAGCCCCTCTGTTTCTCGCCCTCTGTTTCAGCCCCTCTGTTTCAGCCCCTCTGTTCCTCGCCCTCTGTTTCTGCCCCTCTGTTTCTCGCCCTCTGTTTCAGCACCGCTGTTTCTCGCCCTCTGTTTAAGCCCCGCTGATTCAGCCCCTCTGTTTCAGCCCCTCTGAATCAGCCCCTCTGATTCAGCCCCTCTGTTTCAGCCCCTCTGTTACAGCCGCTCTGTTTCAGCCCCTCTGTTTCTCGCCCTCTGTTTCAGCCCCTCTGATTGTCGCCCTCTGTTTCAGCCCCTCTGTTTATCGCCCTCTGTTTCAGCCCATCTGATTCAGCCCCTCTGTTTCAGCCCCTCTGATTCAGCCCCTCTGATTCAGCCCCTCTGATTCAGCCCCTCTGTTTCTCGCCCTCTGTTTCAGCCCCTCTGATTCAGCCCCTCTGTTTCTCGCCCTATGTTTCAACCCCTCTTTATCTCGCCCTCTGTTTCAGCCCCTCTGTTTCTCGCCCTCTGTTTCAGCCCCTCTGTTTCAGCCCCTCTGTTTCAGCCCCTCTGTTTCTCACCCTCTGTTTCAGCCCCTCTGTTTCTCGCACTCTGTTTCAGCCCCTCTGTTTCAGCCCCTCTGTTTCTCGCCCTCTGTTTCTGCCCCTCTGTTTCTCGCCCTCTGTTTCAGCCCTCTGTTTCTCGCCCTCTATTTCAGCCCCTCTGATTCAGCCCCTCTGTTTCAGCCCCTCTGATTCAGCCCCTCTGTTTCTCGCCCTCTGTTTCAGCCCCTCTGTTTCAGCCCCTCTGTTTCTCACCCACTGTTTCAGAACCTCTGATTCAGCACCTCTTATTCAGCCCCTCTGTTTCCCACCCCTCTGTTTCAGCCCCTCTGTTTCTCGCCCTCTGTTTCAGCCCCTCTGTTTCAGCCCCTCTGTTTCTCGCCCTCTGTTTCAGCCCCGCTGTTTCAGCCCCTCTGTTTCTCGCCCTCTGTTTCAGCCCCTCTGTTTGTCGCCCTCTGTTTCAGCCCCTCTGTTTCTCGCCCTCTGTTTCAGCCCCTCTGATTCAGCCCCTCTGATTCAGCCCCTCTGTTTCAGCCCCTCTGTTTCAGCCCCTCTGTTTCTCGCCCTCTGTTTCTCACCCTCTGTTTCTCACCCTCTGTTTCAGCCCCTCTGTTTCTCGCCCTCTGTTTCAGCCCCTCTGTTTCTCGCCCTCTGCTTCAGCCCCTCTGTTTCAGCCCCTCTGTTTCAGCCCCACTGTTTCAGCCCCTCTGTTTCACGCCCTCTTTGTCAGCCCCTCAGTTTCAGCCACTCTGTTTCAGCACCTCTGTTTCTCGCCCTCTGTTTCAGCCCCTCTGATTCAGCCCCTCTGTTTCTCGCCCTCTGTTTCAGCCCCTCTGTTTCAGCCCATCTGATTCAGCCCGTCTGATTCAGCCCCTCTGTTTCTCGCCCTCTGTTTCTCACCCTCTGTTTCAGCCCCTCTGTTTTTCGCCCTCTGTTTCAGCCCCTCTGTTTCTCGCCCTCTGTATCAGACCCTCTGTTTCAGCCCCTCTGTTTCAGCCACTCTGTTTCAGCCCCTCTGTTTCTCGCCCTCTGTTTCTCGCCCTCTGTTTCAGCCCCTCTGTTTCTCGCCCTCTGATTCAGCCCCTCTGTTTCGCGCTCTCTGTTTCAGCCCCTCTGTTTCAGCCCCTCTGTTTCTCGCCCTCTGTTTCTGCCCCTCTGTTTCTCGCCCTCTGTTTCATCCCCTCTGTTTCTCGCCCTCTGTTTCAGCCCCTCTGATTCAGCCCCTCTTTTTCAGCCCCTCTGATTCAGCCCCTCTGTTTCTCGCCCTCTGTTTCAGCCCCTCTGTTTCAGCCCTTCCGTTTCAACCCCTCTGCATCAGCCCCTCTGTTTCTCGCCCTCTGTTTCAGCCCCTCTGTTTCTAACCCTCTGTTTCAGCCCCTCTGATTCAGCCCCTCTGTTTCAGCCCCTCTGTTTCTCGCCCTCTGTTTCAGCCCCTCTGTTTCTCGCCCTCTGTTTCAGCCCCTCTGATTTAGCCCCTCTGTTTCAGCCCCTCTGTTTCAGCCCCTCTGTTTCTCGCCCTCTGTTTCAGCCCCACTGTTTCAGCCCCTCTGTTTCTCACCCTCTGTTTCTGCCCCTCTGTTTCTCACCCTCTGTTTCAGCCTCTCTGTTTCTCGCCCTCTGTTTCAGCCCCTCTGATTCAGCCCCTCTGATTCAGCCCCTCTGTTTTTGCCCCTCTGTTTCAGCCCCTCTCTTTCAGCCCCTCTGTTTCTCGCGCTCTGTTTCAGCCCCTCTGTTTCTCGCCCTCTATTTCTGCCCCTCTGTTTCTCGCCCTCTGTTTCAGGCTTCTGTTTCTCGCCCTCTGTTTCAGCCCCTCTGTTTCAGCCCCTCTTTTTCAGCCCCTCTGTTTCAGCCCTCTGTTTCAGCTCCTCTGTTTCTCGCCCTCTGTTTCAGCCCCTCTGTTTCTCGCCCTCTGTTTCAGCCCCTCTGTTTCAGCCCCTCTGATTCAGCCCCTCTGATTCAGCCCCTCTGTTTCTCGCTCTCTGTTTCAGCCCCTCTGTTTCAGCCCTTCTGTTTCAGCCCCTCTGTTTCAGCCCCTCTGTTTCTCGCCCTATGTTTCAGCCCCTCTGTTTCTCGCCCTCTGTTTCAGCCCCTCTGTTTCAGCCCCTCTGTTTCTCGCCCTCTGTTTCAGCCCCTCTGTTTCTCGCCCTCTGTTTCATCCCCTCGGATTTAGCCCCTCTGTTTCAGCCCCTCTGTTTCCGCCCCACTGTTTCTCGCCCTCTGTTTCATCCCCTCTGTTTCGCGCTCTCTGTTTCAGCCCCTCGGATTCTTGCCCTCTGTTTCAGCCCCTCTGTTTCAGCCCCTCTGTTTCAGCCCCTCTGTTTCTCGCCCTCTAATTCAGCCCTTCTGTTTCTCGCCCTCTGTTTCAGCCCCTCTGTTTCTCGCCCTCTGTTTCAGCCCCTCTGATTCAGCCCCTCTGTTTCAGCCCCTCTGATTCAGCCCCTCTGTTTCAGACCCTCTGTTTCATCATCTCTGTTTCTCGCCCTCTGTTTCAGCCCCTCTTTTTCTCGCCCTCTGTTTCAGCCCCTCTGTTTCAGCCCCTCTGTTTCAGCCCCTCTATTTCTCGCCCTCTGTTTCAGCCCCTATTTTTCTCGCCCTCTGTTTCAGCCCCTCTGTTTCAGCCCCTCTGTTTCTCGCCCTCTGTTTTTGCCCCTCTGTTTCTCGCCCTCTGTTTCAGCCCTCTGTTTCTCGCCGTCTGTTTCAGCCCTGCTGATTCAGCCCCTCTGTTTCAGCCCCTCTGAATCAGCCCCTCTGATTCAGCCCCTCTGTTTCAGCCACTCTGTTTCAGCCCCTCTGTTTCTCGCCCACTCTTTCAGCCCCTCCGTTTCTCGCCCTCTGTTTCAGCCACTCTGATTCAGCCCCTCTGTTTCAGCCCCTCTGATTCAGCCCCTCTGATTCAGCCACTCTGTTTCTCGCCCACTGTTTCAGCCCCTCTGTTTCAGCCCCTCTGTTTCTCACCCTCTGGTTCAGCCCCTCTGATTCAGCCCCTCTGATTCAGCCCCTCTGATTCAGCCCCTCTGATTCAGCCCCTCTGTTTCCCGCCCCTCTGTTTCAGCCCCTCTGTTTCTCGCCCTCTGTTTCAGCCCCTCCGTTTCAGCCCCTCTGTTTCAGCCCCTCTGTTTCAGCACCTCTGTTTCTCGCCCTTTGTTTCAGCCCCTCTGTTTCTCGCCCTCTGTTTTTGCCCCTCTGTTTCTCGCCCTCTGTTTCAGCCCTCTGTTTCTCGCCGTCTGTTTCAGCCCTGCTGATTCAGCCCCTCTTTTTCAGCCCCTCTGAATCAGCCCCTCTGATTCAGCCCCTCTGTTTCAGCCACTCTGTTTCAGCCCCTCTGTTTCTCGCCCACTCTTTCAGCCCCTCCGTTTCTCGCCCTCTGTTTCAGTCCCTCTGATTCAGCCGCTCTGTTTCAGCCCCTCTGATTCAGCCCCTCTGATTCAGCCACTCTGTTTCTCGCCCTCTGTTTCAGCCCCTCTGTTTCAGCCCCTCTGTTTCTCACCCTCTGGTTCAGCCCCTCTGATTGAGCCCCTCTGATTCAGCCCCTCTGATTCAGCCCCTCTTATTCAGCCCCTCTGTTTCCCGCCCCTCTGTTTCAGCCCCTCTGTTTCTCGCCCTCTGTTTCTGCCCCTCTGTTTCTCGCCCTATGTTTCAGCCCCTCTGTTCCTCGCCCTCTGTTTCTGCCCCTCTGTTTCTCGCCCTCTGTTTCAGCACCGCTGTTTCTCGCCCTCTGTTTTAGCCCCGCTGATTCAGCCCCTCTGTTTCAGCCCCTCTGAATCAGCCCCTCTGATTCAGCCCCTCTGTTTCAGCCCCTCTGTTACAGCCGCTCTGTTTCAGCCCCTCTGTTTCTCGCCCTCTGTTTCAGCCCCTCTGATTCTCGCCCTCTGTTTCAGCCCCTCTGTTTATCGCCCTCTGTTTCAGCCGATCTGATTCAGCCCCTCTGTTTCAGCCCCTCTGATTCAGCCCCTCTGATTCAGCCCCTCTGTTTCTCGCCCTCTGTTTCAGCCCCTCTGTTTCAGCCCGTCTGTTTCAGCCACTCTGTTTCTCGCCCTCTGTTTCAGCCCCTCTGTTTCTCACCCTCTGTTTCAGCCATTCTGATTCAGCCCCTCTGTTTCTCGCCCTATGTTTCAACCCCTCTTTTTCTCGCCCTCTGTTTCAGCCCCTCTGTTTCTCGCCCTCTGTTTCAGCCCCTCTGTTTCAGCCCCTCTGTTTCAGCCCCTCTGTTTCTCGCCCTCTGTTTCAGCCCCTCTGTTTCTCGCACTCTGTTTCAGCCCCTCTGTTTCAGCCCCTCTGTTTCTCGCCCTCTGTTTCAGCCCTCTGTTTCTCGCCCTCTATTTCAGCCCCTCTGATTCAGCCCCTCTGTTTCAGCCCCTCTGATTCAGCCCCTCTGTTTCTCGCCCTCTGTTTCAGCCCCTCTGTTTCAGCCCCTCTGTTTCTCACCCACTGTTTCAGCCCCTCTGATTCAGCCCCTCTGATTCAGCACCTCTGATTCAGCACCTCTTATTCAGCCCCTCTGTTTCCCACCCCTCTGTTTCAGCCCCTCTGTTTCTCGCCCTCTGTTTCAGCCCCTCTGTTTCTCGCTCTCTGTTTCAGCCCCGCTGTTTCAGCCCCTCTGTTTCTCGCCCTCTGTTTCAGCCCCTCTGTTTGTCGCCCTCTGTTTCAGCCCCTCTGTTTCTCGCCCTCTGTTTCAGCCCCTCTGATTCAGCCCCTCTGATTCAGCCCCTCTGTTTCAGCCCCTCTGTTTCAGCCCCTCTGTTTCTCGCCCTCTGTTTCTCACCCTCTGTTTCTCACCCTCTGTTTCAGCCCCTCTGTTTCTCGCCCTCTGTTTCAGCCCCTCTGTTTCTCGCCCTCTGCTTCAGCCCCTCTGTTTCAGCCACTCTGTTTCAGCCCCACTGTTTCAGCCCCTCTGTTTCACGCCCTCTTTGTCAGCCCCTCAGTTTCAGCCACTCTGTTTCAGCACCTCTGTTTCTCGCGCTCTGTTTCAGCCCCTCTGATTCAGCCCCTCTGTTTCTCGCCCTCTGTTTCAGCCCCTCTGTTTCAGCCCATCTGATTCAGCCCGTCTGATTCAGCCCCTCTGTTTCTCGCCCTCTGTTTCTCACCCTCTGTTTCAGCCCCTCTGTTTTTCGCCCTCCGTTTCAGCCCCTCTGTTTCTCGCCCTCTGTATCAGACCCTCTGTTTCAGCCCCTCTGTTTCAGCCACCCTGTTTCAGCCCCTCTGTTTCTCGCCCTCTGTTTCTCGCCCTCTGTTTCAGCCCCTCTGTTTCTCGCCCTCTGATTCAGCCCCTCTGTTTCGCGCTCTCTGTTTCAGCCCCTCTGTTTCAGCCCCTCTGTTTCTCGCCCTCTGTTTCTGCCCCTCTGTTTCTCGCCCTCTGTTTCATCCCCTCTGTTTCTCGCCCTCTGTTTCAGCCCCGCTGATTCAGCCCCTCTTTTTCAGCCCCTCTGATTCAGCCCCTCTGTTTCTCGCCCTCTGTTTCAGCCCCTCTGTTTCAGCCCTTCCGTTTCAACCCCTCTGCATCAGCCCCTCTGTTTCTCGCCCTCTGTTTCAGCCCCTCTGTTTCTCACCCTCTGTTTCAGCCCCTCTGATTCAGCCCCTCTGTTTCAGCCACTCTGTTTCTCGCCCTCTGTTTCAGCCCCTCTGTTTCTCGCCCTTTGTTTCAGCCCCTCTGATTTAGCCCCTCTGTTTCAGCCCCTCTGTTTCTCGCCCTCTGTTTCAGCCCCTCTGTTTCAGCCACTCTATTTCAGCCCCTCTGTTACAACCCCTCTGTTTCAGCCCCTCTGTTTCAGCCCCTCTGTTTCTCGCCCTCTGTTTCAGCCCCTCTGTTTCAGCCCGTCTGTTTCAGCCACTCTGTGTCTCGCCTTCTGTTTCAGCCCCTCTGTTTCTCACCCACGGTTTCAGCCCCTCTGATTCAGCCCCTCTGTTTCTCGCCCTCTGTTTCAGCCCCTCTGTTTCTCGCCCTCTGTTTCAGCCCCTCTGTTTCTCGCCCTCTGTTTCAGCCCCTCTGTTTCAGCCCCTCTGATTCAGCCCCTCTGTTTCTCGCCCTCTGTTTCAGCCCCTCTGTTTCTCGCCCTCTGTTTCAGCCCCTCTGTTTCTCGCCCTCAGTTTCAGCCCCTCTGTTTCAGCCCGTCTGTTTCAGCCCGTCTGTTTCAGCCCCTCTGTTTCTCACCCTCTGTTTCTCGCCCTCTGTTTCAGCCCCTCTGTTTTTCGCCCTGTGTTTCAGCCCCTCTGTTTCTCGCCCTCTGTTTCAGGCTCTCTGTTTCAGCCCCTTTGTTTCTCGCCCTCTGTTTCTCGCCCGCTGTTTCAGCCCCTTAGTTTCTCGCCCTCTGTTTCAGCCCCTCTGTTTCAGCCCCTCTGATTCAGCCCCTCTGATTCAGCCCGTATGTTTCTCGCCCTCTGTTTCAGCCCCTCTGTTTCAGCCCCTCTGTTTCAGCTCCTCTGTTTCAGCCCCTCTGTTTCTCGCCCTCTGTTTCAGCCCCTCTGTTTCTCGCCCTCTATTTCAGCCCATCTGTTTCTCGCCCTCTGTTTCAGCCCCTCTGTTTCAGCCCCTATGTTTCAGCCCCTCTGTTTCTCGTCCTCTGTTTCAGCCCCTCTGTTTCTCGCCCTCTGTTTCAGCCCTTCTGTTTCAGCCCCTCTGTTTCAGCCCCTCTGTTTCTCGCACTCTGTTTCAGCCCCTCTGTTTCAGCCCCTCTGTTTCAGCCCCTCTGTTTCTCGCCCTGTGTTTCAGCCCCTCTGTTTCTCGCCCTCTGTTCAGCCCCTATGTTTCTCGCCCTCTGTTTCAGCCCCTCTGTTTCTCGCCCTCTGTTTCAGCCCCTCTGTTTCAGCCCCTCTGTTTCTCGCCCTCTGTTTCTGGCCGTCTGTTTCTCGCCCTCTGTTTCAGCCCCTCTGTTTCGCGCCCTCTATTTCAGCCCCGCTGATTCAGCCCCTATGTTTCAGCCCCTCTGAATCAGCCCCTCTGATTCAGCTCCTCTGTTTCAGCCCCTCTGTTTCAGCCCCTCTGATTCAGCCCCTCTGCTTCAGTCCCTCTGATTCAGCCCCTCTGATTCAGCCCCTCTGTTTCTCGCCCTCTGTTTCAGCCCCTCTGTTTCGCGCTCTCTGTTTCAGCCCCTCTGTTTCTCACCCTCTGTTTCAGCACCTCTGATTCAGCCCCTCTGATTCAGCCCCTCTGATTCAGCCCCTCTGTTTCAGCGCCTCTGATTCAGCCCCTCTGATTCAGCCCCTCTGTTTCAGCCGCTCTGTTTCAGCCCCTCTGTTTCTCGCCCTCTGTTTCAGCACCGCTGTTTCTCGCCCTCTGTTTAAGCCCCGCTGTTTCAGCCCCTCTGTTTCAGCCCCTCTGAATCAGCCCCTCTGATTCAGCCCCTCTGTTTCAGCCCCTCTGTTTCAGCCGCTCTGTTTCAGCCCCTCTGTTTCTCGCCCTCTGTTTCAGCCCCTCTGATTCTCGCCCTCTGTTTCAGCCCCTCTGTTTATCGCCCTCTGTTTCAGCCCATCTGATTCAGCCCCTCTGTTTCAGCCCCTCTGATTCAGCCCCTCTGATTCAGCCCCTCTGATTCAGCTCCTCTGTTTCTCGCCCTCTGTTTCAACCCCTCTGTTTCAGCCCCTCTGTTTCAGCCCCTCTGATTCAGCCCCTCTGTTTCAGCCCCTCTGTTTCTCACCCTCTGTTTCAGCCCAGCTGATTCAGCCCCTCTGATTCAGCCCCTCTGATTCAGCCCCTCTGTTTCCCGCCCCTCTGTTTCAGCCCCTCTGTTTCAGCCCCTCTGTTTCAGCCCCTCTGAATTAGCCCCTCTGTTTCAGCCCCTCTGTTTCAGCCCCTCTGTTTCAGCCACTCTGTTTCAGCCCCTCTGAATTAGCCCCTCTGTTTCAGCCCCTCTGTTTCAGCCCCTCTGTTTCAGCCCCTCTGTTTCAGCCCCTCTGAATTAGCCCCTCTGTTTCAGCCCCTCTGTTTCAGCCCCTCTGTTTCAGCCACTCTGTTTCAGCCCCTCTGTTTCAGCCCCTCTGTTTCTCGCCCTCTGTTTCAGCCCCTCTGTTTCTCGCCCTCTGTTTCAGCCCCTCTGTTTCAGCCCGTCTGTTTCAGCCACTCTGTTTCTCGCCCTCTGTTTCAGCCCCTCTGTTTCTCACCCTCTGTTTCAGCCCCTCTGATTCAGCCCCTCTGTTTCTCGCCCTATGTTTCAGCCCCTCTTTTTCTCGCCCTCTGTTTCAGCCCCTCTGTTTCTCACCCTCTGTTTCAGCACCTCTGATTCAGCCCCTCTGATTCAGCCCCTCTGTTTCAGCGCCTCTGATTCAGCCCCTCTGATTCAGCCCCTCTGTTTCTCGCCCTCTGTTTCAGCCCCTCTGTTTCTCGCCCTCTGTTTCAGCCCCTCTGTTTCTCGCCCTATGTTTCAGCCCCTCTGTTTCAGCCCCTCTGTTCCTCGCCCTCTGTTTCTGCCCCTCTGTTTCTCTCCCTCTGTTTCAGCACCGCTGTTTCTCGCCCTCTGTTTAAGCCCCGCTGATTCAGCCCCTCTGTTTCAGCCCCTCTGAATCAGCCCCTCTGATTCAGCCCCTCTGTTTCAGCCCCTCTGTTACAGCCGCTCTGTTTCAGCCCCTCTGTTTCTCGCCCTCTGTTTCAGCCCCTCTGATTGTCGCCCTCTGTTTCAGCCCCTCTGTTTATCGCCCTCTGTTTCAGCCCATCTGATTCAGCCCCTCTGTTTCAGCCCCTCTGATTCAGCCCCTCTGATTCAGCCCCTCTGATTCAGCCCCTCTGTTTCTCGCCCTCTGTTTCAGCCCCTCTGTTTCTCACCCTCTGTTTCAGCCCCTCTGATTCAGCCCCTCTGTTTCTCGCCCTATGTTTCAACCCCTCTTTTTCTCGCCCTCTGTTTCAGCCCCTCTGATTCAGCCCCTCTGTTTCAGCCCCTCTGTTTCAGCCCCTCTGTTTCAGCCCCTCTGTTTCTCGCCCTCTGTTTCAGCCCCTCTGTTTCTCGCACTCTGTTTCAGCCCCTCTGTTTCAGCCCCTCTGTTTCTCGCCCTCTGTTTCTGCCCCTCTGTTTCTCGCCCTCTGTTTCAGCCCTCTGTTTCTCGCCCTCTATTTCAGCCCCTCTGATTCAGCCCCTCTGTTTCAGCCCCTCTGATTCAGCCCCTCTGTTTCTCGCCCTCTGTTTCAGCCCCTCTGTTTCAGCCCCTCTGTTTCTCACCCACTGTTTCAGCCCCTCTGATTCAGCCCCTCTGATTCAGCACCTCTGATTCAGCACCTCTTATTCAGCCCCTCTGTTTCCCACCCCTCTGTTTCAGCCCCTCTGTTTCTCGCCCTCTGTTTCAGCCCCTCTGTTTCAGCCCCTCTGTTTCTCGCCCTCTGTTTCAGCCCCGCTGTTTCAGCCCCTCTGTTTCTCGCCCTCTGTTTCAGCCCCTCTGTTTGTCGCCCTCTGTTTCAGCCCCTCTGTTTCTCGCCCTCTGTTTCAGCCCCTCTGATTCAGCCCCTCTGATTCAGCCCCTCTGTTTCAGCCCCTCTGTTTCAGCCCCTCTGTTTCTCGCCCTCTGTTTCTCACCCTCTGTTTCTCACCCTCTGTTTCAGCCCGTCTGTTTCAGCCCCTCTGTTTCTCACCCTCTGTTTCTCGCCCTCTGTTTCAGCCCCTCTGTTTTTCGCCCTGTGTTTCAGCCCCTCTGTTTCTCGCCCTCTGTTTCAGGCTCTCTGTTTCAGCCCCTTTGTTTCTCGCCCTCTGTTTCTCGCCCGCTGTTTCAGCCCCTTAGTTTCTCGCCCTCTGTTTCAGCCCCTCTGTTTCAGCCCCTCTGATTCAGCCCCTCTGATTCAGCCCGTATGTTTCTCGCCCTCTGTTTCAGCCCCTCTGTTTCAGCCCCTCTGTTTCAGCTCCTCTGTTTCAGCCCCTCTGTTTCTCGCCCTCTGTTTCAGCCCCTCTGTTTCTCGCCCTCTATTTCAGCCCATCTGTTTCTCGCCCTCTGTTTCAGCCCCTCTGTTTCAGCCCCTATGTTTCAGCCCCTCTGTTTCTCGTCCTCTGTTTCAGCCCCTCTGTTTCTCGCCCTCTGTTTCAGCCCTTCTGTTTCAGCCCCTCTGTTTCAGCCCCTCTGTTTCTCGCACTCTGTTTCAGCCCCTCTGTTTCAGCCCCTCTGTTTCAGCCCCTCTGTTTCTCGCCCTGTGTTTCAGCCCCTCTGTTTCTCGCCCTCTGTTCAGCCCCTATGTTTCTCGCCCTCTGTTTCAGCCCCTCTGTTTCTCGCCCTCTGTTTCAGCCCCTCTGTTTCAGCCCCTCTGTTTCTCGCCCTCTGTTTCTGGCCGTCTGTTTCTCGCCCTCTGTTTCAGCCCCTCTGTTTCGCGCCCTCTATTTCAGCCCCGCTGATTCAGCCCCTATGTTTCAGCCCCTCTGAATCAGCCCCTCTGATTCAGCTCCTCTGTTTCAGCCCCTCTGTTTCAGCCCCTCTGATTCAGCCCCTCTGCTTCAGTCCCTCTGATTCAGCCCCTCTGATTCAGCCCCTCTGTTTCTCGCCCTCTGTTTCAGCCCCTCTGTTTCGCGCTCTCTGTTTCAGCCCCTCTGTTTCTCACCCTCTGTTTCAGCACCACTGATTCAGCCCCTCTGATTCAGCCCCTCTGATTCAGCCCCTCTTTTCAGCGCCTCTGATTCAGCCCCTCTGATTCAGCCCCTCTGTTTCTCGCCCTCTGTTTCAGCCCCTCTGTTTCTCGCCCTCTGTTTCAGCCCCTCTGTTTCAGCCCCTCTGTTGCTCGCCCTCTGTTTCTGCACCTCTGTTTCTCGCCCTCTGTTTCAGCACCGCTGTTTCTCGCCCTCTGTTTAAGCCCCGCTGTTTCAGCCCCTCTGTTTCAGCCCCTCTGAATCAGCCCCTCTGATTCAGCCCCTCTGTTTCAGCCCCTCTGTTTCAGCCGCTCTGTTTCAGCCCCTCTGTTTCTCGCCCTCTGTTTCAGCCCCTCTGATTCTCGCCCTCTGTTTCAGCCCCTCTGTTTATCGCCCTCTGTTTCAGCCCATCTGATTCAGCCCCTCTGTTTCAGCCCCTCTGATTCAGCCCCTCTGATTCAGCCCCTCTGATTCAGCTCCTCTGTTTCTCGCCCTCTGTTTCAGCCCCTCTGTTTCAGCCCCTCTGTTTCAGCCCCTCTGATTCAGCCCCTCTGTTTCAGCCCCTCTGTTTCTCACCCTCTGTTTCAGCCCAGCTGATTCAGCCCCTCTGATTCAGCCCCTCTGATTCAGCCCCTCTGTTTCCCGCCCCTCTGTTTCAGCCCCTCTGTTTCAGCCCCTCTGTTTCAGCCCCTCTGAATTAGCCACTCTGTTTCAGCCCCTCTGTTTCTCCCCCTCTGTTCCAGCCCCTCTGTTTCAGCCCCTCTGTTTCAGCCACTCTGTTTCAGCCCCTCTGTTTCAGCCCCTCTGTTTCTCGCCCTCTGTTTCAGCCCCTCTGTTTCTCGCCCTCTGTTTCAGCCCCTCTGTTTCAGCCCGTCTGTTTCAGCCACTCTGTTTCTCGCCCTCTGTTTCAGCCCCTCTGTTTCTCACCCTCTGTTTCAGCCCCTCTGATTCAGCCCCTCTGTTTCTCGCCCTATGTTTCAGCCCCTCTTTTTCTCGCCCTCTGTTTCAGCCCCTCTGTTTCTCACCCTCTGTTTCAGCACCTCTGATTCAGCCCCTCTGATTCAGCCCCTCTGTTTCAGCGCCTCTGATTCAGCCCCTCTGATTCAGCCCCTCTGTTTCTCGCCCTCTGTTTCAGCCCCTCTTTTTCTCGCCCTCTGTTTCAGCCCCTCTGTTTCTCACCCTCTGTTTCAGCACCTCTGATTCAGCCCCTCTGATTCAGCCCCTCTGTTTCAGCGCCTCTGATTCAGCCCCTCTGATTCAGCCCCTCTGTTTCTCGCCCTCTGTTTCAGCCCCTCTGTTTCTCGCCCTCTGTTTCAGCCCCTCTGTTTCTCGCCCTATGTTTCAGCCCCTCTGTTTCAGCCCCTCTGTTCCTCGCCCTCTGTTTCTGCCCCTCTGTTTCTCGCCCTCTGTTTCAGCACCGCTGTTTCTCGCCCTCTGTTTAAGCCCCGCTGATTCAGCCCCTCTGTTTCAGCCCCTCTGAATCAGCCCCTCTGATTCAGCCCCTCTGTTTCAGGCCCTCTGTTACAGCCGCTCTGTTTCAGCCCCTCTGTTTCTCGCCCTCTGTTTCAGCCCCTCTGATTGTCGCCCTCTGTTTCAGCCCCTCTGTTTATCGCCCTCTGTTTCAGCCCATCTGATTCAGCCCCTCTGTTTCAGCCCCTCTGTTTCAGCCCCTCTGATTCAGCCCCTCTGATTCAGCCCCTCTGTTTCTCGCCCTCTGTTTCAGCCCCTCTGTTTCTCACCCTCTGTTTCAGCCCCTCTGATTCAGCCCCTCTGTTTCTCGCCCTATGTTTCAACCCCTCTTTTTCTCGCCCTCTGTTTCAGCCCCTCTGTTTCTCGCCCTCTGTTTCAGCCCCTCTGTTTCAGCCCCTCTGTTTCAGCCCCTCTGTTTCTCGCCCTCTGTTTCAGCCCCTCTGTTTCTCGCACTCTGTTTCAGCCCCTCTGTTTCAGCCCCTCTGTTTCTCGCCCTATGTTTCAACCCCTCTTTTTCTCGCCCTCTGTTTCAGCCCCTCTGTTTCTCGCCCTCTGTTTCAGCCCCTCTGTTTCAGCCCCTCTGTTTCAGCCCCTCTGTTTCTCGCCCTCTGTTTCAGCCCCTCTGTTTCTCGCACTCTGTTTCAGCCCCTCTGTTTCAGCCCCTCTGTTTCTCGCCCTCTGTTTCTGCCCCTCTGTTTCTCGCCCTCTGTTTCAGCCCTCTGTTTCTCGCCCTCTATTTCAGCCCCTCTGATTCAGCCCCTCTGTTTCAGCCCCTCTGATTCAGCCCCTCTGTTTCTCACCCTCTGTTTCAGCCCCTCTGTTTCAGCCCCTCTGTTTCTCACCCACTGTTTCAGCCCCTCTGATTCAGCCCCTCTGATTCAGCACCTCTGATTCAGCACCTCTTATTCAGCCCCTCTGTTTCCCACCCCTCTGTTTCAGCCCCTCTGTTTCTCGCCCTCTGTTTCAGCCCCTCTGTTTCAGCCCCTCTGTTTCTCGCCCTCTGTTTCAGCCCCGCTGTTTCAGCCCCTCTGTTTCTCGCCCTCTGTTTCAGCCCCTCTGTTTGTCGCCCTCTGTTTCAGCCCCTCTGTTTCTCGCCCTCTGTTTCAGCCCCTCTGATTAAGCCCCTCTGATTCAGCCCCTCTGTTTCAGCCCCTCTGTTTCAGCCCCTCTGTTTCTCGCCCTCTGTTTCTCACCCTCTGTTTCTCACCCTCTGTTTCAGCCCGTCTGTTTCAGCCCCTCTGTTTCTCACCCTCTGTTTCTCGCCCTCTGTTTCAGCCCCTCTGTTTTTCGCCCTGTGTTTCAGCCCCTCTGTTTCTCGCCCTCTGTTTCAGGCTCTCTGTTTCAGCCCCTTTGTTTCTCGCCCTCTGTTTCTCGCCCGCTGTTTCAGCCCCTTAGTTTCTCGCCCTCTGTTTCAGCCCCTCTGTTTCAGCCCCTCTGATTCAGCCCCTCTGATTCAGCCCGTATGTTTCTCGCCCTCTGTTTCAGCCCCTCTGTTTCAGCCCCTCTGTTTCAGCTCCTCTGTTTCAGCCCCTCTGTTTCTCGCCCTCTGTTTCAGCCCCTCTGTTTCTCGCCCTCTATTTCAGCCCATCTGTTTCTCGCCCTCTGTTTCAGCCCCTCTGTTTCAGCCCCTATGTTTCAGCCCCTCTGTTTCTCGTCCTCTGTTTCAGCCCCTCTGTTTCTCGCCCTCTGTTTCAGCCCTTCTGTTTCAGCCCCTCTGTTTCAGCCCCTCTGTTTCTCGCACTCTGTTTCAGCCCCTCTGTTTCAGCCCCTCTGTTTCAGCCCCTCTGTTTCTCGCCCTGTGTTTCAGCCCCTCTGTTTCTCGCCCTCTGTTCAGCCCCTATGTTTCTCGCCCTCTGTTTCAGCCCCTCTGTTTCTCGCCCTCTGTTTCAGCCCCTCTGTTTCAGCCCCTCTGTTTCTCGCCCTCTGTTTCTGGCCGTCTGTTTCTCGCCCTCTGTTTCAGCCCCTCTGTTTCGCGCCCTCTATTTCAGCCCCGCTGATTCAGCCCCTATGTTTCAGCCCCTCTGAATCAGCCCCTCTGATTCAGCTCCTCTGTTTCAGCCCCTCTGTTTCAGCCCCTCTGATTCAGCCCCTCTGCTTCAGTCCCTCTGATTCAGCCCCTCTGATTCAGCCCCTCTGTTTCTCGCCCTCTGTTTCAGCCCCTCTGTTTCGCGCTCTCTGTTTCAGCCCCTCTGTTTCTCACCCTCTGTTTCAGCACCTCTGATTCAGCCCCTCTGATTCAGCCCCTCTGATTCAGCCCCTCTGTTTCAGTCCCTCTGATTCAGCCCCTCTGTTTCTCGCCCTCTGTTTCAGCCCCTCTGTTTCTCGCCCTCTGTTTCAGCCCCTCTGTTTCAGCCCCTCTGTTGCTCGCCCTCTGTTTCTGCACCTCTGTTTCTCGCCCTCTGTTTCAGCACCGCTGTTTCTCGCCCTCTGTTTCAGCCCCGCTGTTTCAGCCCCTCTGTTTCAGCCCCTCTGAATCAGCCCCTCTGATTCAGCCCCTCTGTTTCAGCCCCTCTGTTTCAGCCGCTCTGTTTCAGCCCCTCTGTTTCTCGCCCTCTGTTTCAGCCCCTCTGATTCTCGCCCTCTGTTTCAGCCCCTCTGTTTATCGCCCTCTGTTTCAGCCCATCTGATTCAGCCCCTCTGTTTCAGCCCCTCTGATTCAGCCCCTCTGATTCAGCCCCTCTGATTCAGCTCCTCTGTTTCTCGCCCTCTGTTTCAGCCCCTCTGTTTCAGCCCCTCTGTTTCAGCCCCTCTGATTCAGCCCCTCTGTTTCAGCCCCTCTGTTTCTCACCCTCTGTTTCAGCCCAGCTGATTCAGCCCCTCTGATTCAGCCCCTCTGATTCAGCCCCTCTGTTTCCCGCCCCTCTGTTTCAGCCCCTCTGTTTCAGCCCCTCTGTTTCAGCCCCTCTGAATTAGCTCCTCTGTTTCAGCCCCTCTGTTTCTCCCCCTCTGTTCCAGCCCCTCTGTTTCAGCCCCTCTGTTTCAGCCACTCTGTTTCAGCCCCTCTGTTTCAGCCCCTCTGTTTCTCGCCCTCTGTTTCAGCCCCTCTGTTTCTCGCCCTCTGTTTCAGCCCCTCTGTTTCAGCCCGTCTGTTTCAGCCACTCTGTTTCTCGCCCTCTGTTTCAGCCCCTCTGTTTCTCACCCTCTGTTTCAGCCCCTCTGATTCAGCCCCTCTGTTTCTCGCCCTATGTTTCAGCCCCTCTTTTTCTCGCCCTCTGTTTCAGCCCCTCTGTTTCTCACCCTCTGTTTCAGCACCTCTGATTCAGCCCCTCTGATTCAGCCCCTCTGTTTCAGCGCCTCTGATTCAGCCCCTCTGATTCAGCCCCTCTGTTTCTCGCCCTCTGTTTCAGCCCCTCTGTTTCTCGCCCTCTGTTTCAGCCCCTCTGTTTCTCGCCCTATGTTTCAGCCCCTCTGTTTCAGCCCCTCTGTTCCTCGCCCTCTGTTTCTGCCCCTCTGTTTCTCGCCCTCTGTTTCAGCACCGCTGTTTCTCGCCCTCTGTTTAAGCCCCGCTGATTCAGCCCCTCTGTTTCAGCCCCTCTGAATCAGCCCCTCTGATTCAGCCCCTCTGTTTCAGCCCCTCTGTTACAGCCGCTCTGTTTCAGCCCCTCTGTTTCTCGCCCTCTGTTTCAGCCCCTCTGATTGTCGCCCTCTGTTTCAGCCCCTCTGTTTATCGCCCTCTGTTTCAGCCCATCTGATTCAGCCCCTCTGTTTCAGCCCCTCTGATTCAGCCCCTCTGATTCAGCCCCTCTGATTCAGCCCCTCTGTTTCTCGCCCTCTGTTTCAGCCCCTCTGTTTCTCACCCTCTGTTTCAGCCCCTCTGATTCAGCCCCTCTGTTTCTCGCCCTATGTTTCAACCCCTCTTTTTCTCGCCCTCTGTTTCAGCCCCTCTGTTTCTCGCCCTCTGTTTCAGCCCCTCTGTTTCAGCCCCTCTGTTTCAGCCCCTCTGTTTCTCGCCCTCTGTTTCAGCCCCTCTGTTTCTCGCACTCTGTTTCAGCCCCTCTGTTTCAGCCCCTCTGTTTCTCGCCCTCTGTTTCTGCCCCTCTGTTTCTCGCCCTCTGTTTCAGCCCTCTGTTTCTCGCCCTCTATTTCAGCCCCTCTGATTCAGCCCCTCTGTTTCAGCCCCTCTGATTCAGCCCCTCTGTTTCTCGCCCTCTGTTTCAGCCCCTCTGATTGTCGCCCTCTGTTTCAGCCCCTCTGTTTATCGCCCTCTGTTTCAGCCCATCTGATTCAGCCCCTCTGTTTCAGCCCCTCTGTTTCAGCCCCTCTGATTCAGCCCCTCTGATTCAGCCCCTCTGTTTCTCGCCCTCTGTTTCAGCCCCTCTGTTTCTCACCCTCTGTTTCAGCCCCTCTGATTCAGCCCCTCTGTTTCTCGCCCTATGTTTCAACCCCTCTTTTTCTCGCCCTCTGTTTCAGCCCCTCTGTTTCTCGCCCTCTGTTTCAGCCCCTCTGTTTCAGCCCCTCTGTTTCAGCCCCTCTGTTTCTCGCCCTCTGTTTCAGCCCCTCTGTTTCTCGCACTCTGTTTCAGCCCCTCTGTTTCAGCCCCTCTGTTTCTCGCCCTATGTTTCAACCCCTCTTTTTCTCGCCCTCTGTTTCAGCCCCTCTGTTTCTCGCCCTCTGTTTCAGCCCCTCTGTTTCAGCCCCTCTGTTTCAGCCCCTCTGTTTCTCGCCCTCTGTTTCAGCCCCTCTGTTTCTCGCACTCTGTTTCAGCCCCTCTGTTTCAGCCCCTCTGTTTCTCGCCCTCTGTTTCTGCCCCTCTGTTTCTCGCCCTCTGTTTCAGCCCTCTGTTTCTCGCCCTCTATTTCAGCCCCTCTGATTCAGCCCCTCTGTTTCAGCCCCTCTGATTCAGCCCCTCTGTTTCTCACCCTCTGTTTCAGCCCCTCTGTTTCAGCCCCTCTGTTTCTCACCCACTGTTTCAGCCCCTCTGATTCAGCCCCTCTGATTCAGCACCTCTGATTCAGCACCTCTTATTCAGCCCCTCTGTTTCCCACCCCTCTGTTTCAGCCCCTCTGTTTCTCGCCCTCTGTTTCAGCCCCTCTGTTTCAGCCCCTCTGTTTCTCGCCCTCTGTTTCAGCCCCGCTGTTTCAGCCCCTCTGTTTCTCGCCCTCTGTTTCAGCCCCTCTGTTTGTCGCCCTCTGTTTCAGCCCCTCTGTTTCTCGCCCTCTGTTTCAGCCCCTCTGATTAAGCCCCTCTGATTCAGCCCCTCTGTTTCAGCCCCTCTGTTTCAGCCCCTCTGTTTCTCGCCCTCTGTTTCTCACCCTCTGTTTCTCACCCTCTGTTTCAGCCCGTCTGTTTCAGCCCCTCTGTTTCTCACCCTCTGTTTCTCGCCCTCTGTTTCAGCCCCTCTGTTTTTCGCCCTGTGTTTCAGCCCCTCTGTTTCTCGCCCTCTGTTTCAGGCTCTCTGTTTCAGCCCCTTTGTTTCTCGCCCTCTGTTTCTCGCCCGCTGTTTCAGCCCCTTAGTTTCTCGCCCTCTGTTTCAGCCCCTCTGTTTCAGCCCCTCTG
Source organism: Chiloscyllium punctatum (assembly GCF_047496795.1). NCBI lineage: Eukaryota > Metazoa > Chordata > Chondrichthyes > Orectolobiformes > Hemiscylliidae > Chiloscyllium > Chiloscyllium punctatum. The sequence continues at coordinate 1,908,828 of NW_027309792.1, read as the reverse complement.
ATTCAGCCCCTCTGATTCAGCCCGTATGTTTCTCGCCCTCTGTTTCAGCCCCTCTGTTTCAGCCCCTCTGTTTCAGCTCCTCTGTTTCAGCCCCTCTGTTTCTCGCCCTCTGTTTCAGCCCCTCTGTTTCTCGCCCTCTATTTCAGCCCATCTGTTTCTCGCCCTCTGTTTCAGCCCCTCTGTTTCAGCCCCTATGTTTCAGCCCCTCTGTTTCTCGTCCTCTGTTTCAGCCCCTCTGTTTCTCGCCCTCTGTTTCAGCCCTTCTGTTTCAGCCCCTCTGTTTCAGCCCCTCTGTTTCTCGCACTCTGTTTCAGCCCCTCTGTTTCAGCCCCTCTGTTTCAGCCCCTCTGTTTCTCGCCCTGTGTTTCAGCCCCTCTGTTTCTCGCCCTCTGTTCAGCCCCTATGTTTCTCGCCCTCTGTTTCAGCCCCTCTGTTTCTCGCCCTCTGTTTCAGCCCCTCTGTTTCAGCCCCTCTGTTTCTCGCCCTCTGTTTCTGGCCGTCTGTTTCTCGCCCTCTGTTTCAGCCCCTCTGTTTCGCGCCCTCTATTTCAGCCCCGCTGATTCAGCCCCTATGTTTCAGCCCCTCTGAATCAGCCCCTCTGATTCAGCTCCTCTGTTTCAGCCCCTCTGTTTCAGCCCCTCTGATTCAGCCCCTCTGCTTCAGTCCCTCTGATTCAGCCCCTCTGATTCAGCCCCTCTGTTTCTCGCCCTCTGTTTCAGCCCCTCTGTTTCGCGCTCTCTGTTTCAGCCCCTCTGTTTCTCACCCTCTGTTTCAGCACCTCTGATTCAGCCCCTCTGATTCAGCCCCTCTGATTCAGCCCCTCTGTTTCAGTCCCTCTGATTCAGCCCCTCTGTTTCTCGCCCTCTGTTTCAGCCCCTCTGTTTCTCGCCCTCTGTTTCAGCCCCTCTGTTTCAGCCCCTCTGTTGCTCGCCCTCTGTTTCTGCACCTCTGTTTCTCGCCCTCTGTTTCAGCACCGCTGTTTCTCGCCCTCTGTTTCAGCCCCGCTGTTTCAGCCCCTCTGTTTCAGCCCCTCTGAATCAGCCCCTCTGATTCAGCCCCTCTGTTTCAGCCCCTCTGTTTCAGCCGCTCTGTTTCAGCCCCTCTGTTTCTCGCCCTCTGTTTCAGCCCCTCTGATTCTCGCCCTCTGTTTCAGCCCCTCTGTTTATCGCCCTCTGTTTCAGCCCATCTGATTCAGCCCCTCTGTTTCAGCCCCTCTGATTCAGCCCCTCTGATTCAGCCCCTCTGATTCAGCTCCTCTGTTTCTCGCCCTCTGTTTCAGCCCCTCTGTTTCAGCCCCTCTGTTTCAGCCCCTCTGATTCAGCCCCTCTGTTTCAGCCCCTCTGTTTCTCACCCTCTGTTTCAGCCCAGCTGATTCAGCCCCTCTGATTCAGCCCCTCTGATTCAGCCCCTCTGTTTCCCGCCCCTCTGTTTCAGCCCCTCTGTTTCAGCCCCTCTGTTTCAGCCCCTCTGAATTAGCTCCTCTGTTTCAGCCCCTCTGTTTCTCCCCCTCTGTTCCAGCCCCTCTGTTTCAGCCCCTCTGTTTCAGCCACTCTGTTTCAGCCCCTCTGTTTCAGCCCCTCTGTTTCTCGCCCTCTGTTTCAGCCCCTCTGTTTCTCGCCCTCTGTTTCAGCCCCTCTGTTTCAGCCCGTCTGTTTCAGCCACTCTGTTTCTCGCCCTCTGTTTCAGCCCCTCTGTTTCTCACCCTCTGTTTCAGCCCCTCTGATTCAGCCCCTCTGTTTCTCGCCATATGTTTCAGCCCCTCTTTTTCTCGCCCTCTGTTTCAGCCCCTCTGTTTCTCACCCTCTGTTTCAGCACCTCTGATTCAGCCCCTCTGATTCAGCCCCTCTGTTTCAGCGCCTCTGATTCAGCCCCTCTGATTCAGCCCCTCTGTTTCTCGCCCTCTGTTTCAGCCCCTCTGTTTCTCGCCCTCTGTTTCAGCCCCTCTGTTTCTCGCCCTATGTTTCAGCCCCTCTGTTTCAGCCCCTCTGTTCCTCGCCCTCTGTTTCTGCCCCTCTGTTTCTCGCCCTCTGTTTCAGCACCGCTGTTTCTCGCCCTCTGTTTAAGCCCCGCTGATTCAGCCCCTCTGTTTCAGCCCCTCTGAATCAGCCCCTCTGATTCAGCCCCTCTGTTTCAGCCCCTCTGTTACAGCCGCTCTGTTTCAGCCCCTCTGTTTCTCGCCCTCTGTTTCAGCCCCTCTGATTGTCGCCCTCTGTTTCAGCCCCTCTGTTTATCGCCCTCTGTTTCAGCCCATCTGATTCAGCCCCTCTGTTTCAGCCCCTCTGATTCAGCCCCTCTGATTCAGCCCCTCTGATTCAGCCCCTCTGTTTCTCGCCCTCTGTTTCAGCCCCTCTGTTTCTCACCCTCTGTTTCAGCCCCTCTGATTCAGCCCCTCTGTTTCTCGCCCTATGTTTCAACCCCTCTTTTTCTCGCCCTCTGTTTCAGCCCCTCTGTTTCTCGCCCTCTGTTTCAGCCCCTCTGTTTCAGCCCCTCTGTTTCAGCCCCTCTGTTTCTCGCCCTCTGTTTCAGCCCCTCTGTTTCTCGCACTCTGTTTCAGCCCCTCTGTTTCAGCCCCTCTGTTTCTCGCCCTCTGTTTCTGCCCCTCTGTTTCTCGCCCTCTGTTTCAGCCCTCTGTTTCTCGCCCTCTATTTCAGCCCCTCTGATTCAGCCCCTCTGTTTCAGCCCCTCTGATTCAGCCCCTCTGTTTCTCACCCTCTGTTTCAGCCCCTCTGTTTCAGCCCCTCTGTTTCTCACCCACTGTTTCAGCCCCTCTGATTCAGCCCCTCTGATTCAGCACCTCTGATTCAGCACCTCTTATTCAGCCCCTCTGTTTCCCACCCCTCTGTTTCAGCCCCTCTGTTTCTCGCCCTCTGTTTCAGCCCCTCTGTTTCAGCCCCTCTGTTTCTCGCCCTCTGTTTCAGCCCCGCTGTTTCAGCCCCTCTGTTTCTCGCCCTCTGTTTCAGCCCCTCTGTTTGTCGCCCTCTGTTTCAGCCCCTCTGTTTCTCGCCCTCTGTTTCAGCCCCTCTGATTCAGCCCCTCTGATTCAGCCCCTCTGTTTCAGCCCCTCTGTTTCAGCCCCTCTGTTTCTCGCCCTCTGTTTCTCACCCTCTGTTTCTCACCCTCTGTTTCAGCCCCTCTGTTTCTCGCCCTCTGTTTCAGCCCCTCTGTTTCTCGCCCTCTGCTTCAGCCCCTCTGTTTCAGCCCCTCTGTTTCAGCCCCACTGTTTCAGCCCCTCTGATTCAGCCCCTCTGTTTCTCACCCTCTGTTTCAGCCCCTCTGTTTCAGCCCCTCTGTTTCTCACCCACTGTTTCAGCCCCTCTGATTCAGCCCCTCTGATTCAGCACCTCTGATTCAGCACCTCTTATTCAGCCCCTCTGTTTCCCACCCCTCTGTTTCAGCCCCTCTGTTTCTCGCCCTCTGTTTCAGCCCCTCTGTTTCAGCCCCTCTGTTTCTCGCCCTCTGTTTCAGCCCCGCTGTTTCAGCCCCTCTGTTTCTCGCCCTCTGTTTCAGCCCCTCTGTTTGTCGCCCTCTGTTTCAGCCCCTCTGTTTCTCGCCCTCTGTTTCAGCCCCTCTGATTCAGCCCCTCTGATTCAGCCCCTCTGTTTCAGCCCCTCTGTTTCAGCCCCTCTGTTTCTCGCCCTCTGTTTCTCACCCTCTGTTTCTCACCCTCTGTTTCAGCCCCTCTGTTTCTCGCCCTCTGTTTCAGCCCCTCTGTTTCTCGCCCTCTGCTTCAGCCCCTCTGTTTCAGCCCCTCTGTTTCAGCCCCACTGTTTCAGCCCCTCTGTTTCACGCCCTCTTTGTCAGCCCCTCAGTTTCAGCCACTCTGTTTCAGCACCTCTGTTTCTCGCCCTCTGTTTCAGCCCCTCTGATTCAGCCCCTCTGTTTCTCGCCCTCTGTTTCAGCCCCTCTGTTTCAGCCCATCTGATTCAGCCCGTCTGATTCAGCCCCTCTGTTTCTCGCCCTCTGTTTCTCACCCTCTGTTTCAGCCCCTCTGTTTTTCGCCCTCTGTTTCAGCCCCTCTGTTTCTCGCCCTCTGTATCAGACCCTCTGTTTCAGCCCCTCTGTTTCAGCCACTCTGTTTCAGCCCCTCTGTTTCTCGCCCTCTGTTTCTCGCCCTCTGTTTCAGCCCCTCTGTTTCTCGCCCTCTGATTCAGCCCCTCTGTTTCGCGCTCTCTGTTTCTGCCCCTCTGTTTCAGCCCCTCTGTTTCTCGCCCTCTGTTTCTGCCCCTCTGTTTCTCGCCCTCTGTTTCATCCCCTCTGTTTCTCGCCCTCTGTTTCAGCCCCGCTGATTCAGCCCCTCTTTTTCAGCCCCTCTGATTCAGCCCCTCTGTTTCTCGCCCTCTGTTTCAGCCCCTCTGTTTCAGCCCTTCCGTTTCAACCCCTCTGCATCAGCCCCTCTGTTTCTCGCCCTCTGTTTCAGCCCCTCTGTTTCTCACCCTCTGTTTCAGCCCCTCTGATTCAGCCCCTCTGTTTCAGCCCCTCTGTTTCTCGCCCTCTGTTTCAGCCCCTCTGTTTCTCGCCCTCTGTTTCAGCCCCTCTGATTTAGCCCCTCTGTTTCAGCCCCTCTGTTTCAGCCCCTCTGTTTCTCGCCCTCTGTTTCAGCCCCACTGTTTCAGCCCCTCTGTTTCTCACCCTCTGTTTCTGCCCCTCTGTTTCTCACCCTCTGTTTCAGCCTCTCTGTTTCTCGCCCTCTGTTTCAGCCCCTCTGATTCAGCCCCTCTGATTCAGCCCCTCTGTTTTTGCCCCTCTGTTTCAGCCCCTCTCTTTCAGCCCCTCTGTTTCTCGCGCTCTGTTTCAGCCCCTCTGTTTCTCGCCCTCTATTTCTGCCCCTCTGTTTCTCGCCCTCTGTTTCAGGCTTCTGTTTCTCGCCCTCTGTTTCGGCCCCTCTGTTTCAGCCCCTCTGTTTCAGCCCCTCTGTTTCAGCCCTCTGTTTCAGCTCCTCTGTTTCTCGCCCTCTGTTTCAGCCCCTCTGTTTCTCGCCCTCTGTTTCAGCCCCTCTGTTTCAGCCCCTCTGATTCAGCCCCTCTGATTCAGCCCCTCTGTTTCTCGCTCTCTGTTTCAGCCCCTCTGTTTCAGCCCTTCTGTTTCAGCCCCTCTGTTTCAGCCCCTCTGTTTCTCGCCCTATGTTTCAGCCCCTCTGTTTCTCGCCCTCTGTTTCAGCCCCTCTGTTTCAGCCCCTCTGTTTCTCGCCCTCTGTTTCAGCCCCTCTGTTTCTCGCCCTCTGTTTCATCCCCTCGGATTTAGCCCCTCTGTTTCAGCCCCTCTGTTTCCGCCCCACTGTTTCTCGCCCTCTGTTTCATCCCCTCTGTTTCGCGCTCTCTGTTTCAGCCCCTCGGATTCTTGCCCTCTGTTTCAGCCCCTCTGTTTCAGCCCCTCTGTTTCTCGCCCTCTGTTTCAGCCCTTCTGTTTCTCGCCCTCTGTTTCAGCCCCTCTGTTTCTCGCCCTCTGTTTCAGCCCCTCTGATTCAGCACCTCTGTTTCAGCCCCTCTGATTCAGCCCCTCTGTTTCAGACCCTCTGTTTCATCATCTCTGTTTCTCGCCCTCTGTTTCAGCCCCTCTTTTTCTCGCCCTCTGTTTCAGCCCCTCTGTTTCAGCCCCTCTGTTTCAGCCCCTCTATTTCTCGCCCTCTGTTTCAGCCCCTATTTTTCTCGCCCTCTGTTTCAGCCCCTCTGTTTCAGCCCCTCTGTTTCTCGCCCTCTGTTTTTGCCCCTCTGTTTCTCGCCCTCTGTTTCAGCCCTCTGTTTCTCGCCGTCTGTTTCAGCCCTGCTGATTCAGCCCCTCTGTTTCAGCCCCTCTGAATCAGCCCCTCTGATTCAGCCCCTCTGTTTCAGCCACTCTGTTTCAGCCCCTCTGTTTCTCGCCCACTCTTTCAGCCCCTCCGTTTCTCGCCCTCTGTTTCAGCCACTCTGATTCAGCCCCTCTGTTTCAGCCCCTCTGATTCAGCCCCTCTGATTCAGCCACTCTGTTTCTCGCCCACTGTTTCAGCCCCTCTGTTTCAGCCCCTCTGTTTCTCACCCTCTGGTTCAGCCCCTCTGATTCAGCCCCTCTGATTCAGCCCCTCTGATTCAGCCCCTCTTCTTCAGCCCCTCTGTTTCCCGCCCCTCTGTTTCAGCCCCTCTGTTTCTCGCCCTCTGTTTCAGCCCCTCCGTTTCAGCCCCTCTGTTTCAGCCCCTCTGTTTCAGCACCTCTGTTTCTCGCCCTTTGTTTCAGCCCCTCTGTTTCTCGCCCTCTGTTTTTGCCCCTCTGTTTCTCGCCCTCTGTTTCAGCCCTCTGTTTCTCGCCGTCTGTTTCAGCCCTGCTGATTCAGCCCCTCTTTTTCAGCCCCTCTGAATCAGCCCCTCTGATTCAGCCCCTCTGTTTCAGCCACTCTGTTTCAGCCCCTCTGTTTCTCGCCCACTCTTTCAGCCCCTCCGTTTCTCGCCCTCTGTTTCAGTCCCTCTGATTCAGCCGCTCTGTTTCAGCCCCTCTGATTCAGCCCCTCTGATTCAGCCACTCTGTTTCTCGCCCTCTGTTTCAGCCCCTCTGTTTCAGCCCCTCTGTTTCTCACCCTCTGGTTCAGCCCCTCTGATTCAGCCCCTCTGATTCAGCCCCTCTGATTCAGCCCCTCTTATTCAGCCCCTCTGTTTCCCGCCCCTCTGTTTCAGCCCCTCTGTTTCTCGCCCTCTGTTACAGCCCCTCTGTTTCCGCCCCTCTGTTTCAGCCCCTCTGTTTCAGCACCTCTGTTTCTCGCCCTCTGTTTCAGCCCCTCTGTTTCACGCCCTCTGTTTCAGCCCCTCTGTTTCAGCCCCTCTGAATCAGCCCCTCTGATTCAGCCCCTCTGTTTCAGCCCCTCTGTTTCAGCCGCTCTGTTTCAGCCCCTCTGTTTCTCGCCCTCTGTTTCAGCCCCTCTGATTCTCGCCCTCTGTTTCAGCCCCTCTGTTTATCGCCCTCTGTTTCAGCCCATCTGATTCAGCCCCTCTGTTTCAGCCCCTCTGATTCAGCCCCTCTCTTTCAGCACATCTGTTTCTCGCCCTCTGTTTCAGCCCCTCTGTTTCACGCCCTCTGTTTCAGCCCCTCTGTTTCAGCCCCTCTGAATCAGCCCCTCTGATTCAGCCCCTCTGTTTCAGCCCCTCTGTTTCAGCCGCTCTGTTTCAGCCCCTCTGTTTCTCGCCCTCTGTTTCAGCCCCTCTGTTTATCGCCCTCTGTTTCAGCCCATCTGATTCAGCCCCTCTGTTTCAGCCCCTCTGATTCAGCCCCTCTGATTCAGCCCCTCTGATTCAGCTCCTCTGTTTCTCGCCCTCTGTTTCAGCCCCTCTGTTTCAGCCCCTCTGTTTCAGCCCCTCTGATTCAGCCCCTCTGTTTCAGCCCCTCTGTTTCTCACCCTCTGTTTCAGCCCAGCTGATTCAGCCCCTCTGATTCAGCCCCTCTGATTCAGCCCCTCTGTTTCCCGCCCCTCTGTTTCAGCCCCTCTGTTTCAGCCCCTCTGTTTCAGCCCCTCTGAATTAGCCCCTCTGTTTCAGCCCCTCTGTTTCTCCCCCTCTGTTCCAGCCCCTCTGTTTCAGCCCCTCTGTTTCAGCCACTCTGTTTCAGCCCCTCTGTTTCAGCCCCTCTGTTTCTCGCCCTCTGTTTCAGCGCCTCTGTTTCTCGCCCTCTGTTTCAGCCCCTCTGTTTCAGCCCGTCTGTTTCAGCCACTCTGTTTCTCGCCCTCTGTTTCAGCCCCTCTGTTTCTCACCCTCTGTTTCAGCCCCTCTGATTCAGCCCCTCTGTTTCTCGCCCTATGTTTCAGCCCCTCTTTTTCTCGCCCTCTGTTTCAGCCCCTCTGTTTCTCACCCTCTGTTTCAGCACCTCTGATTCAGCCCCTCTGATTCAGCCCCTCTGTTTCAGCGCCTCTGATTCAGCCCCTCTGATTCAGCCCCTCTGTTTCTCGCCCTCTGTTTCAGCCCCTCTGTTTCTCGCCCTCTGTTTCAGCCCCTCTGTTTCAGCCCCTCTGTTTCTCGCCCTCTGTTTCAGCCCCTCTGTTTCTCGCCCTCTGTTTCAGCCCCTCTGTTTCTCGCCCTCTGTTTCAGCCCCTCTGATTCAGCCTCTCTGTTTCAGCCCCTCTGAATCAGCCCCACTGATTCAGCCCCTCTGTTTCAGCCCCTCTGTTTCAGCCCCTCTGTTTCAGCCCGTCTGTTTCAGCCCCTCTGTTTCTCGCCCTCTGTTTCAGCCCCTCTGTTTCTCGCCCTCTGTTTCAGCCCCTCTGTTTCTCGCCCTATGTTTCAGCCCCTCTGTTTCAGCCCCTCTGTTCCTCGCCCTCTGTTTCTGCCCCTCTGTTTCTCGCCCTCTGTTTCAGCACCGCTGTTTCTCGCCCTCTGTTTAAGCCCCGCTGATTCAGCCCCTCTGTTTCAGCCCCTCTGAATCAGCCCCTCTGATTCAGCCCCTCTGTTTCAGGCCCTCTGTTACAGCCGCTCTGTTTCAGCCCCTCTGTTTCTCGCCCTCTGTTTCAGCCCCTCTGTTTATCGCCCTCTGTTTCAGCCCATCTGATTCAGCCCCTCTGTTTCAGCCCCTCTGATTCAGCCCCTCTGATTCAGCCCCTCTGATTCAGCCCCTCTGTTTCTCGCCCTCTGTTTCAGCCCCTCTGTTTCTCACCCTCTGTTTCAGCCCCTCTGATTCAGCCCCTCTGTTTCTCGCCCTATGTTTCAACCCCTCTTTTTCTCGCCCTCTGATTCAGCCCCTCTGTTTCTCGCCCTCTGTTTCAGCCCCTCTGTTTCAGCCCCTCTGTTTCAGCCCCTCTGTTTCTTGCCCTCTGTTTCAGCCCCTCTGTTTCTCGCACTCTGTTTCAGCCCCTCTGTTTCAGCCCCTCTGTTTCTCGCCCTCTGTTTCTGCCCCTCTGTTTCTCGCCCTCTGTTTCAGCCCTCTGTTTCTCGCCCTCTATTTCAGCCCCTCTGATTCAGCCCCTCTGTTTCAGCCCCTCTGATTCAGCCCCTCTGTTTCTCGCCCTCTGTTTCAGCCCCTCTGTTTCAGCCCCTCTGAATCAGCCCCTCTGATTCAGCCCCTCTGTTTCAGCCACTCTGTTTCAGCCCCTCTGTTTCTCGCCCACTCTTTCAGCCCCTCCGTTTCTCGCCCTCTGTTTCAGCCACTCTGATTCAGCCCCTCTGTTTCAGCCCCTCTGATTCAGCCCCTCTGATTCAGCCACTCTGTTTCTCGCCCACTGTTTCAGTCCCTCTGTTTCAGCCCCTCTGTTTCTCACCCTCTGGTTCAGCCCCTCTGATTCAGCCCCTCTGATTCAGCCCCTCTGATTCAGCCCCTCTTCTTCAGCCCCTCTGTTTCCCGCCCCTCTGTTTCAGCCCCTCTGTTTCTCGCCCTCTGTTTCAGCCCCTCCGTTTCAGCCCCTCTGTTTCAGCCCCTCTGTTTCAGCACCTCTGTTTCTCGCCCTTTGTTTCAGCCCCTCTGTTTCTCGCCCTCTGTTTTTGCCCCTCTGTTTCTCGCCCTCTGTTTCAGCCCTCTGTTTCTCGCCGTCTGTTTCAGCCCTGCTGATTCAGCCCCTCTTTTTCAGCCCCTCTGAATCAGCCCCTCTGATTCAGCCCCTCTGTTTCAGCCACTCTGTTTCAGCCCCTCTGTTTCTCGCCCACTCTTTCAGCCCCTCCGTTTCTCGCCCTCTGATTCAGCCGCTCTGTTTCAGCCCCTCTGATTCAGCCCCTCTGATTCAGCCACTCTGTTTCTCGCCCTCTGTTTCAGCCCCTCTGTTTCAGCCCCTCTGTTTCTCACCCTCTGGTTCAGCCCCTCTGATTCAGCCCCTCTGATTCAGCCCCTCTGATTCAGCCCCTCTTATTCAGCCCCTCTGTTTCCCGCCCCTCTGTTTCAGCCCCTCTGTTTCTCGCCCTCTGTTTCAGCCCCTCTGTTTCCGCCCCTCTGTTTCAGCCCCTCTGTTTCAGCACCTCTGTTTCTCGCCCTCTGTTTCAGCCCCTCTGTTTCACGCCCTCTGTTTCAGCCCCTCTGTTTCCGCCCCTCTGAATCAGCCCCTCTGATTCAGCCCCTCTGTTTCAGCACCTCTGTTTCAGCCGCTCTGATTCAGCCCCTCTGTTTCTCGCCCTCTGTTTCAGCCCCTCTGATTCTCGCCCTCTGTTTCAGCCCCTCTGTTTATCGCCCTCTGTTTCAGCCCATCTGATTCAGCCCCTCTGTTTCAGCCCCTCTGATTCAGCCCCTCTGATTCAGCCCCTCTGTTTCAGCACATCTGTTTCTCGCCCTCTGTTTCAGCCCCTCTGTTTCACGCCCTCTGTTTCAGCCCCTCTGTTTCAGCCCCTCTGAATCAGCCCCTCTGATTCAGCCCCTCTGTTTCAGCCCCTCTGTTTCAGCCGCTCTGTTTCAGCCCCTCTGTTTCTCGCCCTCTGTTTCAGCCCCTCTGATTCTCGCCCTCTGTTTCAGCCCCTCTGTTTATCGCCCTCTGTTTCAGCCCATCTGATTCAGCCCCTCTGTTTCAGCCCCTCTGATTCAGCCCCTCTGATTCAGCCCCTCTGATTCAGCTCCTCTGTTTCTCGCCCTCTGTTTCAGCCCCTCTGTTTCAGCCCCTCTGTTTCAGCCCCTCTGATTCAGCCCCTCTGTTTCAGCCCCTCTGTTTCTCACCCTCTGTTTCAGCCCAGCTGATTCAGCCCCTCTGATTCAGCCCCTCTGATTCAGCCCCTCTGTTTCCCGCCCCTCTGTTTCAGCCCCTCTGTTTCAGCCCCTCTGTTTCAGCCCCTCTGAATTAGCCCCTCTGTTTCAGCCCCTCTGTTTCTCCCCCTCTGTTCCAGCCCCTCTGTTTCAGCCCCTCTGTTTCAGCCACTCTGTTTCAGCCCCTCTGTTTCAGCCCCTCTGTTTCTCGCCCTCTGTTTCAGCGCCTCTGTTTCTCGCCCACTGTTTCAGCCCCTCTGTTTCAGCCCGTCTGTTTCAGCCACTCTGTTTCTCGCCCTCTGTTTCAGCCCCTCTGTTTCTCACCCTCTGTTTCAGCCCCTCTGATTCAGCCCCTCTGTTTCTCGCCCTATGTTTCAGCCCCTCTTTTTCTCGCCCTCTGTTTCAGCCCCTCTGTTTCTCACCCTCTGTTTCAGCACCTCTGATTCAGCCCCTCTGATTCAGCCCCTCTGTTTCAGCGCCTCTGATTCAGCCCCTCTGATTCAGCCCCTCTGTTTCTCGCCCTCTGTTTCAGCCCCTCTGTTTCTCGCCCTCTGTTTCAGCCCCTCTGTTTCTCGCCCTATGTTTCAGCCCCTCTGTTTCAGCCCCTCTGTTCCTCGCCCTCTGTTTCTGCCCCTCTGTTTCTCGCCCTCTGTTTCAGCACCGCTGTTTCTCGCCCTCTGTTTAAGCCCCGCTGATTCAGCCCCTCTGTTTCAGCCCCTCTGAATCAGCCCCTCTGATTCAGCCCCTCTGTTTCAGGCCCTCTGTTACAGCCGCTCTGTTTCAGCCCCTCTGTTTCTCGCCCTCTGTTTCAGCCCCTCTGATTGTCGCCCTCTGTTTCAGCCCCTCTGTTTATCGCCCTCTGTTTCAGCCCATCTGATTCAGCCCCTCTGTTTCAGCCCCTCTGATTCAGCCCCTCTGATTCAGCCCCTCTGATTCAGCCCCTCTGTTTCTCGCCCTCTGTTTCAGCCCCTCTGTTTCTCACCCTCTGTTTCAGCCCCTCTGATTCAGCCCCTCTGTTTCTCGCCCTATGTTTCAACCCCTCTTTTTCTCGCCCTCTGTTTCAGCCCCTCTGTTTCTCGCCCTCTGTTTCAGCCCCTCTGTTTCAGCCCCTCTGTTTCAGCCCCTCTGTTTCTCGCCCTCTGTTTCAGCCCCTCTGTTTCTCGCACTCTGTTTCAGCCCCTCTGTTTCAGCCCCTCTGTTTCTCGCCCTCTGTTTCTGCCCCTCTGTTTCTCGCCCTCTGTTTCAGCCCTCTGTTTCTCGCCCTCTATTTCAGCCCCTCTGATTTAGCCCCTCTGTTTCAGCCCCTCTGATTCAGCCCCTCTGTTTCTCGCCCTCTGTTTCAGCCCCTCTGTTTCAGCCCCTCTGTTTCTCACCCACTGTTTCAGCCCCTCTGATTCAGCCCCTCTGATTCAGCACCTCTGATTCAGCACCTCTTATTCAGCCCCTCTGTTTCCCACCCCTCTGTTTCAGCCCCTCTGTTTCTCGCCCTCTGTTTCAGCCCCTCTGTTTCAGCCCCTCTGTTTCTCGCCCTCTGTTTCAGCCCCGCTGTTTCAGCCCCTCTGTTTCTCGCACTCTGTTTCAGCCCCTCTGTTTGTCGCCCTCTGTTTCAGCCCCTCTGTTTCTCGCCCTCTGTTTCAGCCCCTCTGATTCAGCCCCTCTGATTCAGCCCCTCTGTTTCAGCCCCTCTGTTTCAGCCCCTCTGTTTCTCGCCCTCTGTTTCTCACCCTCTGTTTCTCACCCTCTGTTTCAGCCCGTCTGTTTCAGCCCCTCTGTTTCTCACCCTCTGTTTCTCGCCCTCTGTTTCAGCCCCTCTGTTTTTCGCCCTGTGTTTCAGCCCCTCTGTTTCTCGCCCTCTGTTTCAGGCTCTCTGTTTCAGCCCCTTTGTTTCTCGCCCTCTGTTTCTCGCCCGCTGTTTCAGCCCCTTAGTTTCTCGCACTCTGTTTCAGCCCCTCTGTTTCAGCCCCTCTGATTCAGCCCCTCTGATTCAGCCCGTATGTTTCTCGCCCTCTGTTTCAGCCCCTCTGTTTCAGCCCCTCTGTTTCAGCTCCTCTGTTTCAGCCCCTCTGTTTCTCGCCCTCTGTTTCAGCCCCTCTGTTTCTCGCCCTCTATTTCAGCCCATCTGTTTCTCGCCCTCTGTTTCAGCCCCTCTGTTTCAGCCCCTATGTTTCAGCCCCTCTGTTTCTCGTCCTCTGTTTCAGCCGCTCTGTTTCTCGCCCTCTGTTTCAGCCCTTCTGTTTCAGCCCCTCTGTTTCAGCCCCTCTGTTTCTCGCACTCTGTTTCAGCCCCTCTGTTTCAGCCCCTCTGTTTCAGCCCCTCTGTTTCTCGCCCTGTGTTTCAGCCCCTCTGTTTCTCGCCCTCTGTTCAGCCCCTATGTTTCTCGCCCTCTGTTTCAGCCCCTCTGTTTCTCGCCCTCTGTTTCAGCCCCTCTGTTTCAGCCCCTCTGTTTCTCGCCCTCTGTTTCTGGCCGTCTGTTTCTCGCCCTCTGTTTCAGCCCCTCTGTTTCGCGCCCTCTATTTCAGCCCGGCTGATTCAGCCCCTATGTTTCAGCCCCTCTGAATCAGCCCCTCTGATTCAGCTCCTCTGTTTCAGCCCCTCTGTTTCAGCCCCTCTGATTCAGCCCCTCTGCTTCAGTCCCTCTGATTCAGCCCCTCTGATTCAGCCCCTCTGTTTCTCGCCCTCTGTTTCAGCACCTCTGTTTCTCACCCTCTGTTTCAGCACCTCTGATTCAGCCCCTCTGATTCAGCCCCTCTGATTCAGCCCCTCTGTTTCAGCGCCTCTGATTCAGCCCCTCTGATTCAGCCCCTCTGTTTCTCGCCCTCTGTTTCAGCCCCTCTGTTTCTCGCCCTCTGTTTCAGCCCCTCTGTTTCAGCCCCTCTGTTGCTCGCCCTCTGTTTCTGCACCTCTGTTTCTCGCTCTCTGTTTCAGCACCGCTGTTTCTCGCCCTCTGTTTAAGCCCCGCTGTTTCAGCCCCTCTGTTTCAGCCCCTCTGAATCAGCCCCTCTGATTCAGCCCCTCTGTTTCAGCCCCTCTGTTTCAGCCGCTCTGTTTCAGCCCCTCTGTTTCTCGCCCTCTGTTTCAGCCCCTCTGATTCTCGCCCTCTGTTTCAGCCCCTCTGTTTATCGCCCTCTGTTTCAGCCCATCTGATTCAGCCCCTCTGTTTCAGCCCCTCTGATTCAGCCCCTCTGATTCAGCCCCTCTGATTCAGCTCCTCTGTTTCTCGCCCTCTGTTTCAGCCCCTCTGTATCAGCCCCTCTGTTTCAGCCCCTCTGATTCAGCCCCTCTGTTTCAGCCCCTCTGTTTCTCACCCTCTGTTTCAGCCCAGCTGATTCAGCCCCTCTGATTCAGCCCCTCTGATTCAGCCCCTCTGTTTCCCGCCCCTCTGTTTCAGCCCCTCTGTTTCAGCCCCTCTGTTTCAGCCCCTCTGAATTAGCCCCTCTGTTTCAGCCCCTCTGTTTCTCCCCCTCTGTTCCAGCCCCTCTGTTTCAGCCCCTCTGTTTCAGCCACTCTGTTTCAGCCCCTCTGTTTCAGCCCCTCTGTTTCTCGCCCTCTGTTTCAGCCCCTCTGTTTCTCGCCCTCTGTTTCAGCCCCTCTGTTTCAGCCCGTCTGTTTCAGCCACTCTGTTTCTCGCCCTCTGTTTCAGCCCCTCTGTTTCTCACCCTCTGTTTCAGCCCCTCTGATTCAGCCCCTCTGTTTCTCGCCCTATGTTTCAGCCCCTCTTTTTCTCGCCCTCTGTTTCAGCCCCTCTGTTTCTCACCCTCTGTTTCTGCACCTCTGATTCAGCCCCTCTGATTCAGCCCCTCTGTTTCAGCACCTCTGATTCAGCCCCTCTGATTCAGCCCCTCTGTTTCTCGCCCTCTGTTTCAGCCCCTCTGTTTCTCGCCCTCTGTTTCAGCCCCTCTGTTTCTCGCCCTATGTTTCAGCCCCTCTGTTTCAGCCCCTCTGTTCCTCGCCCTCTGTTTCTGCCCCTCTGTTTCTCGCCCTCTGTTTCAGCACCGCTGTTTCTCGCCCTCTGTTTAAGCCCCGCTGATTCAGCCCCTCTGTTTCAGCCCCTCTGAATCAGCCCCTCTGATTCAGCCCCTCTGTTTCAGCCCCTCTGTTACAGCCGCTCTGTTTCAGCCCCTCTGATTGTCGCCCTCTGTTTCAGCCCCTCTGTTTATCGCCCTCTGTTTCAGCCCATCTGATTCAGCCCCTCTGTTTCAGCCCCTCTGATTCAGCCCCTCTGATTCAGCCCCTCTGATTCAGCCCCTCTGTTTCTCGCCCTCTGTTTCAGCCCCTCTGTTTCTCACCCTCTGTTTCAGCCCCTCTGTTTCTCGCCCTATGTTTCAACCCCTCTTTTTCTCGCCCTCTGTTTCAGCCCCTCTGTTTCTCGCCCTCTGTTTCAGCCCCTCTGTTTCAGCCCCTCTGTTTCAGCCCCTCTGTTTCTCGCCCTCTGTTTCAGCCCCTCTGTTTCTCGCACTCTGTTTCAGCCCCTCTGTTTCAGCCCCTCTGTTTCTCGCCCTCTGTTTCTGCCCCTCTGTTTCTCGCCCTCTGTTTCAGCCCTCTGTTTCTCGCCCTCTATTTCAGCCCCTCTGATTCAGCCCCTCTGTTTCAGCCCCTCTGATTCAGCCCCTCTGTTTCTCGCCCTCTGTTTCAGCCCCTCTGTTTCAGCCCCTCTGTTTCTCACCCACTGTTTCAGCCCCTCTGATTCAGCACCTCTGATTCAGCACCTCTTATTCAGCCCCTCTGTTTCCCACCCCTCTGTTTCAGCCCCTCTGTTTCTCGCCCTCTGTTTCAGCCCCTCTGTTTCAGCCCCTCTGTTTCTCGCCCTCTGTTTCAGCCCCGCTGTTTCAGCCCCTCTGTTTCTCGCACTCTGTTTCAGCCCCTCTGTTTGTCGCCCTCTGTTTCAGCCCCTCTGTTTCTCGCCCTCTGTTTCAGCCCCTCTGATTCAGCCCCTCTGATTCAGCCCCTCTGTTTCAGCCCCTCTGTTTCAGCCCCTCTGTTTCTCGCCCTCTGTTTCTCACCCTCTGTTTCTCACCCTCTGTTTCAGCCCCTCTGTTTCTCGCCCTCTGTTTCAGCCCCTCTGTTTCTCGCCCTCTGCTTCAGCCCCTCTGTTTCAGCCCCTCTGTTTCAGCCCCACTGTTTCAGCCCCTCTGTTTCACGCCCTCTTTGTCAGCCCCTCAGTTTCAGCCACTCTGTTTCAGCACCTCTGTTTCTCGCCCTCTGTTTCAGCCCCTCTGATTCAGCCCCTCTGTTTCTCGCCCTCTGTTTCAGCCCCTCTGTTTCAGCCCATCTGATTCAGCCCGTCTGATTCAGCCCCTCTGATTCAGCCCCTCTGTTTCTCGCCCTCTGTTTCAGCCCCTCTGTTTCTCACCCTCTGTTTCAGCCCCTCTGTTTCTCGCCCTATGTTTCAACCCCTCTTTTTCTCGCCCTCTGTTTCAGCCCCTCTGTTTCTCGCCCTCTGTTTCAGCCCCTCTGTTTCAGCCCCTCTGTTTCAGCCACTCTGTTTCAGCCCCTCTGTTTCTCGCCCTCTGTTTCTCGCCCTCTGTTTCAGCCCCTCTGTTTCTCGCCCTCTGATTCAGCCCCTCTGTTTTTCGCCCTCTGTTTCAGCCCCTCTGTTTCTCGCCCTCTGTATCAGACCCTCTGTTTCAGCCCCTCTGTTTCAGCCACTCTGTTTCAGCCCCTCTGTTTCTCGCCCTCTGTTTCTCGCCCTCTGTTTCAGCCCCTCTGTTTCTCGCCCTCTGATTCAGCCCCTCTGTTTCGCGCTCTCTGTTTCAGCCCCTCTGTTTCAGCCCCTCTGTTTCTCGCCCTCTGTTTCTGCCCCTCTGTTTCTCGCCCTCTGTTTCATCCCCTCTGTTTCTCGCCCTCTGTTTCAGCCCCGCTGATTCAGCCCCTCTTTTTCAGCCCCTCTGATTCAGCCCCTCTGTTTCTCGCCCTCTGTTTCAGCCCCTCTGTTTCAGCCCTTCCGTTTCAACCCCTCTGCATCAGCCCCTCTGTTTCTCGCCCTCTGTTTCAGCCCCTCTGTTTCTCACCCTCTGTTTCAGCCCCTCTGATTCAGCCCCTCTGTTTCAGCCCCTCTGTTTCTCGCCCTCTGTTTCAGCCCCTCTGTTTCTCGCCCTCTGTTTCAGCCCCTCTGATTTAGCCCCTCTGTTTCAGCCCCTCTGTTTCAGCCCCTCTGTTTCTCGCCCTCTGTTTCAGCCCCACTGTTTCAGCCCCTCTGTTTCTCACCCTCTGTTTCTGCCCCTCTGTTTCTCACCCTCTGTTTCAGCCTCTCTGTTTCTCGCCCTCTGTTTCAGCCCCTCTGATTCAGCCCCTCTGTTTCAGCCCCTCTGTTTCTCGCCCTCTGTTTCAGCCCCTCTGTTTCCGCCCCTCTGTTTCAGCCCCTCTGTTTCAGCACCTCTGTTTCTCGCCCTCTGTTTCAGCCCCTCTGTTTCACGCCCTCTGTTTCAGCCCCTCTGTTTCAGCCCCTCTGAATCAGCCCCTCTGATTCAGCCCCTCTGTTTCAGCCCCTCTGTTTCAGCCGCTCTGTTTCAGCCCCTCTGTTTCTCGCCCTCTGTTTCAGCCCTTCTGATTCTCGCCCTCTGTTTCAGCCCCTCTGTTTATCGCCCTCTGTTTCAGCCCATCTGATTCAGCCCCTCTGTTTCAGCCCCTCTGATTCAGCCCCTCTGATTCAGCCCCTCTGATTCAGCTCCTCTGTTTCTCGCCCTCTGTTTCAGCCCCTCTGTTTCAGCCCCTCTGTTTCAGCCCCTCTGATTCAGCCCCTCTGTTTCAGCCCCTCTGTTTCTCACCCTCTGTTTCAGCCCAGCTGATTCAGCCCCTCTGATTCAGCCCCTCTGATTCAGCCCCTCTGTTTCCCGCCCCTCTGTTTCAGCCCCTCTGTTTCAGCCCCTCTGTTTCAGCCCCTCTGAATTAGCCCCTCTGTTTCAGCCCCTCTGTTTCTCCCCCTCTGTTCCAGCCCCTCTGTTTCAGCCCCTCTGTTTCAGCCACTCTGTTTCAGCCCCTCTGTTTCAGCCCCTCTGTTTCTCGCCCTCTGTTTCAGCCCCTCTGTTTCTCGCCCTCTGTTTCAGCCCCTCTGTTTCAGCCCGTCTGTTTCAGCCACTCTGTTTCTCGCCCTCTGTTTCAGCCCCTCTGTTTCTCACCCTCTGTTTCAGCCCCTCTGATTCAGCCCCTCTGTTTCTCGCCCTATGTTTCAGCCCCTCTTTTTCTCGCCCTCTGTTTCAGCCCCTCTGTTTCTCACCCTCTGTTTCAGCACCTCTGATTCAGCCCCTCTGATTCAGCCCCTCTGTTTCAGCGCCTCTGATTCAGCCCCTCTGATTCAGCCCCTCTGTTTCTCGCCCTCTGTTTCAGCCCCTCTGTTTCTCGCCCTCTGTTTCAGCCCCTCTGTTTCTCGCCCTATGTTTCAGCCCCTCTGTTTCAGCCCCTCTGTTCCTCGCCCTCTGTTTCTGCCCCTCTGTTTCTCGCCCTCTGTTTCAGCACCGCTGTTTCTCGCCCTCTGTTTAAGCCCCGCTGATTCAGCCCCTCTGTTTCAGCCCCTTTGAATCAGCCCCTCTGATTCAGCCCCTCTGTTTCAGCCCCTCTGTTACAGCCGCTCTGTTTCAGCCCCTCTGTTTCTCGCCCTCTGTTTCAGCCCCTCTGATTGTCGCCCTCTGTTTCAGCCCCTCTGTTTATCGCCCTCTGTTTCAGCCCATCTGATTCAGCCCCTCTGTTTCAGCCCCTCTGATTCAGCCCCTCTGATTCAGCCCCTCTGATTCAGCCCCTCTGTTTCTCGCCCTCTGTTTCAGCCCCTCTGTTTCTCACCCTCTGTTTCAGCCCCTCTGATTCAGCCCCTCTGTTTCTCGCCCTATGTTTCAACCCCTCTTTTTCTCGCCCTCAGTTTCAGCCCCTCTGTTTCTCGCCCTCTGTTTCAGCCCCTCTGTTTCAGCCCCTCTGTTTCAGCCCCTCTGTTTCTCGCCCTCTGTTTCAGCCCCTCTGTTTCTCGCACTCTGTTTCAGCCCCTCTGTTTCAGCCCCTCTGTTTCTCGCCCTCTGTTTCTGCCCCTCTGTTTCTCGCCCTCTGTTTCAGCCCTCTGTTTCTCGCCCACTATTTCAGCCCCTCTGATTCAGCCCCTCTGTTTCAGCCCCTCTGATTCAGCCCCTCTGTTTCTCGCCCTCTGTTTCAGCCCCTCTGTTTCAGCCCCTCTGTTTCTCACCCACTGTTTCAGCATTTCTGATTCAGCCCCTCTGATTCAGCACCTCTGATTCAGCACCTCTTATTCAGCCCCTCTGTTTCCCACCCCTCTGTTTCAGCCCCTCTGTTTCTCGCCCTCTGTTTCAGCCCCTCTGTTTCAGCCCCTCTGTTTCTCGCCCTCTGTTTCAGCCCCGCTGTTTCAGCCCCTCTGTTTCTCGCCCTCTGTTTCAGCCCCTCTGTTTGTCGCCCTCTGTTTCAGCCCCTCTGTTTCTCGCCCTCTGTTTCAGCCCCTCTGATTCAGCCCCTCTGATTCAGCCCCTCTGTTTCAGCCCCTCTGTTTCAGCCCCTCTGTTTCTCGCCCTCTGTTTCTCACCCTCTGTTTCTCACCCTCTGTTTCAGCCCCTCTGTTTCTCGCCCTCTGTTTCAGCCCCTCTGTTTCTCGCCCTCTGCTTCAGCCCCTCAGTTTCAGCCCCTCTGTTTCAGCCCCACTGTTTCAGCCCCTCTGTTTCACGCCCTCTTTGTCAGCCCCTCAGTTTCAGCCACTCTGTTTCAGCACCTCTGTTTCTCGCCCTCTGTTTCAGCCCCTCTGATTCAGCCCCTCTGTTTCTCGCCCTCTGTTTCAGCCCCTCTGTTTCAGCCCATCTGATTCAGCCCGTCTGATTCAGCCCCTCTGTTTCTCGCCCTCTGTTTCTCACCCTCTGTTTCAGCCCCTCTGTTTTTCGCCCTCTGTTTCAGCCCCTCTGTTTCTCGCCCTCTGTATCAGACCCTCTGTTTCAGCCCCTCTGTTTCAGCCACTCTGTTTCAGCCCCTCTGTTTCTCGCCCTCTGTTTCTCGCCCTCTGTTTCAGCCCCTCTGTTTCTCGCCCTCTGATTCAGCCCCTCTGTTTCGCGCTCTCTGTTTCAGCCCCTCTGTTTCAGCCCCTCTGTTTCTCGCCCTCTGTTTCTGCCCCTCTGTTTCTCGCCCTCTGTTTCATTCCCTCTGTTTCTCGCCCTCTGTTTCAGCCCCGCTGATTCAGCCCCTCTTTTTCAGCCCCTCTGATTCAGCCCCTCTGTTTCTCGCCCTCTGTTTCAGCCCCTCTGTTTCAGCCCTTCCGTTTCAACCCCTCTGCATCAGCCCCTCTGTTTCTCGCCCTCTGTTTCAGCCCCTCTGTTTCTCACCCTCTGTTTCAGCCCCTCTGATTCAGCCCCTCTGTTTCAGCCCCTCTGTTTCTCGCCCTCTGTTTCAGCCCCTCTGTTTCTCGCCCTCTGTTTCAGCCCCTCTGATTTAGCCCCTCTGTTTCAGCCCCTCTGTTTCAGCCCCTCTGTTTCTCGCCCTCTGTTTCAGCCCCACTGTTTCAGCCCCTCTGTTTCTCACCCTCTGTTTCTGCCCCTCATGTTTCTCACCCTCTGTTTCAGCCTCTCTGTTTCTCGCCCTCTGTTTCAGCCCCTCTGATTCAGCCCCTCTGATTCAGCCCCTCTGTTTTTGCCCCTCTGTTTCAGCCCCTCTCTTTCAGCCCCTCTGTTTCTCGCGCTCTGTTTCAGCCCCTCTGTTTCTCGCCCTCTATTTCTGCCCCTCTGTTTCTCGCCCTCTGTTTCAGGCTTCTGTTTCTCGCCCTCTGTTTCAGCCCCTCTGTTTCAGCCCCTCTGTTTCAGCCCCTCTGTTTCAGCCCTCTGTTTCAGCTCCTCTGTTTCTCGCCCTCTGTTTCAGCCCCTCTGTTTCTCGCCCTCTGTTTCAGCCCCTCTGTTTCAGCCCCTCTGATTCAGCCCCTCTGATTCAGCCCCTCTGTTTCTCGCTCTCTGTTTCAGCCCCTCTGTTTCAGCCCTTCTGTTTCAGCCCCTCTGTTTCAGCCCCTCTGTTTCTCGCCTTATGTTTCAGCCCCTCTGTTTCTCGCCCTCTGTTTCAGCCCCTCTGTTTCTCGCCCTCTGTTTCAGCCCCTCTGTTTCTCGCCCTCTGTTTCATCCCCTCGGATTTAGCCCCTCTGTTTCAGCCCCTCTGTTTCCGCCACACTGTTTCTCGCCCTCTGTTTCATCCCCTCTGTTTCGCGCTCTCTGTTTCAGCCCCTCGGATTCTTGCCCTCTGTTTCAGCCCCTCTGTTTCAGCCCCTCTGTTTCAGCCCCTCTGTTTCTCGCCCTCTGTTTCAGCCCTTCTGTTTCTCGCCCTCTGTTTCAGCCCCTCTGTTTCTCGCCCTCTGTTTCAGCCCCTCTGATTCAGCACCTCTGTTTCTCACCCTCTGATTCAGCCCCTCTGTTTCAGACCCTCTGTTTCATCATCTCTGTTTCTCGCCCTCTGTTTCAGCCCCTCTTTTTCTCGCCCTCTGTTTCAGCCCCTCTGTTTCAGCCCCTCTATTTCTCGCCCTCTGTTTCAGCCCCTATTTTTCTCGCCCTCTGTTTCAGCCCCTCTGTTTCAGCCCCTCTGTTTCTCGCCCTCTGTTTTTGCCCCTCTGTTTCTCGCCCTCTGTTTCAGCCCTCTGTTTCTCGCCGTCTGTTTCAGCCCTGCTGATTCAGCCCCTCTGTTTCAGCCCCTCTGAATCAGCCCCTCTGATTCAGCCCCTCTGTTTCAGCCACTCTGTTTCAGCCCCTCTGTTTCTCGCCCACTCTTTCAGCCCCTCCGTTTCTCGCCCTCTGTTTCAGCCACTCTGATTCAGCCCCTCTGTTTCAGCCCCTCTGATTCAGCCCCTCTGATTCAGCCACTCTGTTTCTCGCCCACTGTTTCAGCCCCTCTGTTTCAGCCCCTCTGTTTCTCACCCTCTGGTTCAGCCCCTCTGATTCAGCCCCTCTGATTCAGCCCCTCTGATTCAGCCACTCTGTTTCTCGCCCACTGTTTCAGCCCCTCTGTTTCAGCCCCTCTGTTTCTCGCCCTCTGTTTCAGCCCCTCCGTTTCAGCCCCTCTGTTTCAGCCCCTCTGTTTCAGCACCTCTGTTTCTCGCCCTTTGTTTCAGCCCCTCTGTTTCTCGCCCTCTGTTTTTGCCCCTCTGTTTCTCGCCCTCTGTTTCAGCCCTCTGTTTCTCGCCGTCTGTTTCAGCCCTGCTGATTCAGCCCCTCTTTTTCAGCCCCTCTGAATCAGCCCCTCTGATTCAGCCCCTCTGTTTCAGCCACTCTGTTTCAGCCCCTCTGTTTCTCGCCCACTCTTTCAGCCCCTCCGTTTCTCGCCCTCTGTTTCAGTCCCTCTGATTCAGCCGCTCTGTTTCAGCCCCTCTGATTCAGCCCCTCTGATTCAGCCACTCTGTTTCTCGCCCTCTGTTTCAGCCCCTCTGTTTCTCACCCTCTGGTTCAGCCCCTCTGATTCAGCCCCTCTGATTCAGCCCCTCTGATTCAGCCCCTCTTATTCAGCCCCTCTGTTTCCCGCCCCTCTGTTTCAGCCCCTCTGTTTCTCGCCCTCTGTTTCAGCCCCTCTGTTTCCGCCCCTCTGTTTCAGCCCCTCTGTTTCAGCACCTCTGTTTCTCGCCCTCTGTTTCAGCCCCTCTGTTTCACGCCCTCTGTTTCAGCCCCTCTGATTCAGCCCCTCTGATTCAGCCTCTCTGTTTCAGCCCCTCTGTTTCTCGCCCTCTGTTTCAGCCCCTCTATTTCTCGCCCTCTGTTTCAGCCCCTCTGATTTAGCCCCTCTGTTTCAGCCCCTCTGTTTCAGCCCCTCTGTTTCTCGCCCTCTGTTTCAGCCCCACTGTTTCAGCCCCTCTGTTTCTCACCCTCTGTTTCTGCCCCTCTGTTTCTCACACTCTGTTTCAGCCCCTCTGTTTCTCGCCCTCTGTTTCAGCCCCTCTGATTCAGCCCCTCTGATTCAGCCCCTCTGTTTCTCGCGCTCTGTTTCAGCCCCTCTGTTTCTCGCCCTCTATTTCTGCCCCTCTGTTTCTCGCCCTCTGTTTCAGGCTTCTGTTTCTCGCCCTCTGTTTCAGCCCATCTGTTTCAGCCCCTCTGTTTCAGCCCCTCTGTTTCAGCCCTCTGTTTCAGCTCCTCTGTTTCTCGCCCTCTGTTTCAGCCCCTCTGTTTCTCGCCCTCTGTTTCAGCCCCTCTGTTTCAGCCCCTCTGATTCAGCCCCTCTGATTCAGCCCCTCTGTTTCTTGCTCTCTGTTTCAGCCCCTCTGTTTCAGCCCTTCTGTTTCAGCCCCTCTGTTTCAGCCCCTCTGTTTCTCGCCCTCTGTTTCAGCCCCTCTGTTTCTCGCCCTCTGTTTCAGCCTCTCTGTTTCAGCCCCTCTGTTTCTCGCCCTCTGTTTCAGCCCCTCTGTTTCTCGCCCTCTGTTTCATCCCCTCGGATTTAGCCCCTCTGTTTCAGCCCCTCTGTTTCCGCCCCACTGTTTCTCGCCCTCTGTTTCATCCCCTCTGTTTCGCGCTCTCTGTTTCAGCCCCTCGGATTCTTGCCCTCTGTTTCAGCCCCTCTGTTTCAGCCCCTCTGTTCCAGCCCCTCTGTTTCTCGCCCTCTGTTTCAGCCATTCTGTTTCTCGCCCTCTGTTTCAGCCCCTCTGATTCAGCACCTCTGTTTCAGCCCCTCTGATTCAGCCCCTCTGTTTCAGCCCCTCTGTTTCAGCCCCTCTGTTTCATCCTCTCTGTTTCTCGCCCTCTGTTTCAGCCCCTCTTTTTCTCGCCCTCTGTTTCAGCCCCTCTGTTTCAGCCCCTCTGTTTCAGCCCCTCTATTTCTCGCCCTCTCTTTCAGCCCCTATTTTTCTCGCCCTCTGTTTCAGCCCCTCTGTTTCAGCCCCTCTGTTTCTCACCCTCTGTTTTTGCCCCTCTGTTTCTCGCCCTCTGTTTCAGCCCTCTGTTTCTCGCCGTCTGTTTCAGCCCTGCTGATTCAGCCCCTCTGTTTCAGCCCCTCTGAATCAGCCCCTCTGATTCAGCCCCTCTGTTTCAGCCACTCTGTTTCAGCCCCTCTGTTTCTCGCCCACTCTTTCAGCCCCTCCGTTTCTCGCCCTCTGTTTCAGCCACACTGTATCTCGCCCTCTGTTTCAGCCCCTCTGATTCAGCCCCTCGGTTTCAGCCCCTCTGATTCAGCCCCTCTGATTCAGCCACTCTGTTTCTCGCCCACTGTTTCAGCCCCTCTGTTTCAGCCCCTCTGTTTCTCACCCTCTGGTTCAGCCCCTCTGATTCAGCCCCTCTGATTCAGCCCCTCTGATTCAGCCCCTCTTATTCAGCCCCTCTGTTTCCCGCCCCTCTGTTTCAGCCCCTCTGTTTCTCGCCCTCTGTTTCAGCCCCTCTGTTTCAGCCCCTCTGTTTCAGCCCCTCTGTTTCAGCACCTCTGTTTCTCGCCCTCTGTTTCAGCCCCTCTGTTTCTCGCCCTCTGTTTCAGCCCCTCTGATTCAGCCCCTCTGATTCAGGCCCTCTGTTTCAGCCCCTCTGTTTCAGCCCCTCTGTTTCTCGCCCTCTGTTTCTCACGCTCTGTTTCTCGCCCTCTGTTTCAGCCCCTCTGTTTCTCGCCCTCTGTTGCAGCCCCTCTGTTTCTCGCCCTCTGTTTCAGACCCCTCTGTTTCTCGCCCTCTGCTTCAGCCCCTCTGTTTCTCGCCCTCTGTTTCAGCCCCTCTCTTTTAGCCCCTCTGTTTCAGCCCCTCTGTTTCAGCCGCTCTGTTTCAGCCCCGCTGTTTCTCGCCCTCTGTTTTAGCCCATCTGATTCAGCCCCTCTGTTTCTCGCCCTCTGTTTCAGCCCCTCTGTTTCGGCCCGTCTCATTCAGCCCGTCTGATTCAGCCCCTCTGTTTCTCGCCCTCTGTTTCAGCCCCTCTGTTTCAGCCCCTCTGGTTCTCGCACTCTGTTTCAGCCCCTCTGTTTCTCGCCCTCTGTTTCAGCCCCTCTGTCTCTCGCCCTCTGTTTCAGCCCCTCTGTTTCAGCCCCTCTGTTTCTCGCCCTCTGTATCTGCCCCTCTGTTTCTCGCCCTCTGTTTCAGCCCCGCTGTTTCTCGCCCTCTGTTTCAGCCCCGCTGATTCAGCCCCTCTGTTTCAGCCCCTCTGAATCAGCCCCTCTGATTCAGCCCCTCTGTTTCAGCCCCTCTGTTTCAGCCCCTCTCTTTCTCGCCCTCTGTTTCAGCCCATCTGATTCTCGCCCTCTGTTTCAGCCCCTCTGATTCAGCCCCTCTGTTTCAGTCCCTCTGATTCAGCCCCTCTGATTCAACCCCTCTGATTCAGCCCCTCTGTTTCTCGCCCTCTGATTCTCGCCCTCTGTTTCAGCCCCTCTGTTTCTCGCCCTCTGTTTCAGCCCCTCTGATTCAGCCCCTCTGTTTCAGTCCCTCTGATTCAGCCCCTCTGATTCAACCCCTCTGATTCAGCCCCTCTGTTTCTCGCCCTCTGATTCTCGCCCTCTGTTTCAGCCCCTCTGTTTCTCGCCCTCTGTTTCAGCCCCTCTGATTCAGCCCCTCTGTTTCAGTCCCTCTGATTCAGCCCCTCTGATTCAACCCCTCTGATTCAGCCCCTCTGTTTCTCGCCCTCTATTTCAGCCCCTCTGTTTCAGCCCCGCTGTTTCAGCCCCTCTGTTTCAGCCCCTCTGTTTCAGCCCCTCTGATTCAGCCCCTCTGATTCAGCCCCTCAGATTCAGCCCCTCTGTTTCCCGCCCCTCTGTTTCGGCCCCTCTGTTTCTCGCCCTCTGTTTCAGCCCCTCTGTTTCTCGCCCTTTGTTTCAGCCCCTCTGTTTCAGCCCCTCTGTTTCAGCGCCTCTGTTTCTCGCCCTCTGTTTCTGCCCCTCTGTTTCTCGCCCTCTGTTTCAGCCCCTCTGATTCAGCCCCTCTGTTTCAGCCCCTCTGTTTCTCCCCCTCTGTTCCAGCCCCTCTGTTTCAGCTCCTCTGTTTCAGCCACTCTGTTTCAGGCCCTCTGTTTCAGCCCCTCTGTTTCTCGCCCTCTGTTTCAGCCCCTCTGTTTCTCGCCCTCTGTTTCAGCCCCTCTGTTTCTCGCCCTCTGATTCAGCCCCTCTGTTTCGCGCTCTCTGTTTCAGCCCCTCTGTTTCAGCCCCTCTGTTTCTCGCCCTCTGTTTCTGCCCCTCTGTTTCTCGCCCTCTGTTTCATCCCCTCTGTTTCTCGCCCTCTGTTTCAGCCCCGCTGATTCAGCCCCTCTTTTTCAGCCCCTCTGATTCAGCCCCTCTGTTTCTCGCCCTCTGTTTCAGCCCCTCTGTTTCAGCCCTTCCGTTTCAACCCCTCTGCATCAGCCCCTCTGTTTCTCGCCCTCTGTTTCAGCCCCTCTGTTTCTCACCCTCTGTTTCAGCCCCTCTGATTCAGCCCCTCTGTTTCAGCCCCTCTGTTTCTCGCCCTCTGTTTCAGCCCCTCTGTTTCTCGCCCTCTGTTTCAGCCCCTCTGATTTAGCCCCTCTGTTTCAGCCCCTCTGTTTCAGCCCCTCTGTTTCTCGCCCTCTGTTTCAGCCCCACTGTTTCAGCCCCTCTGTTTCTCACCCTCTGTTTCTGCCCCTCTGTTTCTCACCCTCTGTTTCAGCCTCTCTGTTTCTCGCCCTCTGTTTCAGCCCCTCTGATTCAGCCCCTCTGATTCAGCTCCTCTGTTTTTGCCCCTCTGTTTCAGCCCCTCTCTTTCAGCCCCTCTGTTTCTCGCGCTCTGTTTCAGCCCCTCTGTTTTTCGCCCTCTATTTCTGCCCCTCTGTTTCTCGCCCTCTGTTTCAGGCTTCTGTTTCTCGCCCTCTGTTTCAGCCCCTCTGTTTCAGCCCCTCTGTTTCAGCCCCTCTGTTTCAGCCCTCTGTTTCAGCTCCTCTGTTTCTCGCCCTCTGTTTCAGCCCCTCTGTTTCTCGCCCTCTGTTTCAGCCCCTCTGTTTCAGCCCCTCTGTTTCAGCCCCTCTGATTCAGCCCCTCTGTTTCTCGCTCTCTGTTTCAGCCCCTCTGTTTCAGCCCTTCTGTTTCAGCCCCTCTGTTTCAGCCCCTCTGTTTCTCGCCCTATGTTTCAGCCCCTCTGTTTCTCGCCCTCTGTTTCAGCCCCTCTGTTTCAGCCCCTCTGTTTCTCGCCCTCTGTTTCAGCCCCTCTGTTTCTCGCCCTCTGTTTCATCCCCTCGGATTTAGCCCCTCTGTTTCAGCCCCTCTGTTTCCGCCCCACTGTTTCTCGCCCTCTGTTTCATCCCCTCTGTTTCGCGCTCTCTGTTTCAGCCCCTCGGATTCTTGCCCTCTGTTTCAGCCCCTCTGTTTCAGCCCCTCTGTTTCAGCCCCTCTGTTTCTCGCCCTCTGTTTCAGCCCTTCTGTTTCTCGCCCTCTGTTTCAGCCCCTCTGTTTCTCGCCCTCTGTTTCAGCCCCTCTGATTCAGCACCTCTGTTTCAGCCCCTCTGATTCAGCCCCTCTGTTTCAGACCCTCTGTTTCATCATCTCTGTTTCTCGCCCTCTGTTTCAGCCCCTCTTTTTCTCGCCCTCTGTTTCAGCCCCTCTGTTTCAGCCCCTCTGTTTCAGTCCCTCTATTTCTCGCCCTCTGTTTCAGCCCCTATTTTTCTCGCCCTCTGTTTCAGCCCCTCTGTTTCAGCCCCTCTGTTTCTCGCCCTCTGTTTTTGCCCCTCTGTTTCTCGCCCTCTGTTTCAGCCCTCTGTTTCTCGCCGTCTGTTTCAGCCCTGCTGATTCAGCCCCTCTGTTTCAGCCCCTCTGAATCAGCCCCTCTGATTCAGCCCCTCTGATTCAGGCCCTCTGTTTCAGCCCCTCTGTTTCAGCCCCTCTGTTTCTCGCCCTCTGTTTCTCACGCTCTGTTTCTCGCCCTCTGTTTCAGCCCCTCTGTTTCTCGCCCTCTGTTGCAGCCCCTCTGTTTCTCGCCCTCTGTTTCAGACCCCTCTGTTTCTCGCCCTCTGCTTCAGCCCCTCTGTTTCTCGCCCTCTGTTTCAGCCCCTCTCTTTTAGCCCCTCTGTTTCAGCCCCTCTGTTTCAGCCGCTCTGTTTCAGCCCCGCTGTTTCTCGCCCTCTGTTTTAGCCCCTCTGATTCAGCCCCTCTGTTTCTCGCCCTCTGTTTCAGCCCCTCTGTTTCGGCCCGTCTCATTCAGCCCGTCTGATTCAGCCCCTCTGTTTCTCGCCCTCTGTTTCAGCCCCTCTGTTTCAGCCCCTCTGGTTCTCGCACTCTGTTTCAGCCCCTCTGTTTCTCGCCCTCTGTTTCAGCCCCTCTGTCTCTCGCCCTCTGTTTCAGCCCCTCTGTTTCAGCCCCTCTGTTTCTCGCCCTCTGTTTCTGCCCCTCTGTTTCTCGCCCTCTGTTTCAGCCCCGCTGTTTCTCGCCCTCTGTTTCAGCCCCGCTGATTCAGCCCCTCTGTTTCAGCCCCTCTGAATCAGCCCCTCTGATTCAGCCCCTCTGTTTCAGCCCCTCTGTTTCAGCCCCTCTCTTTCTCGCCCTCTGTTTCAGCCCATCTGATTCTCGCCCTCTGTTTCAGCCCCTCTGATTCAGCCCCTCTGTTTCAGTCCCTCTGATTCAGCCCCTCTGATTCAACCCCTCTGATTCAGCCCCTCTGTTTCTCGCCCTCTGATTCTCGCCCTCTGTTTCAGCCCCTCTGTTTCTCGCCCTCTGTTTCAGCCCCTCTGATTCAGCCCCTCTGTTTCAGTCCCTCTGATTCAGCCCCTCTGATTCAACCCCTCTGATTCAGCCCCTCTGTTTCTCGCCCTCTGATTCTCGCCCTCTGTTTCAGCCCCTCTGTTTCTCGCCCTCTGTTTCAGCCCCTCTGATTCAGCCCCTCTGTTTCAGTCCCTCTGATTCAGCCCCTCTGATTCAACCCCTCTGATTCAGCCCCTCTGTTTCTCGCCCTCTATTTCAGCCCCTCTGTTTCAGCCCCGCTGTTTCAGCCCCTCTGTTTCAGCCCCTCTGTTTCAGCCCCTCTGATTCAGCCCCTCTGATTCAGCCCCTCAGATTCAGCCCCTCTGTTTCCCGCCCCTCTGTTTCGGCCCCTCTGTTTCTCGCCCTCTGTTTCAGCCCCTCTGTTTCTCGCCCTTTGTTTCAGCCCCTCTGTTTCAGCCCCTCTGTTTCAGCGCCTCTGTTTCTCGCCCTCTGTTTCTGCCCCTCTGTTTCTCGCCCTCTGTTTCAGCCCCTCTGATTCAGCCCCTCTGTTTCAGCCCCTCTGTTTCTCCCCCTCTGTTCCAGCCCCTCTGTTTCAGCTCCTCTGTTTCAGCCACTCTGTTTCAGGCCCTCTGTTTCAGCCCCTCTGTTTCTCGCCCTCTGTTTCAGCCCCTCTGTTTCTCGCCCTCTGTTTCAGCCCCTCTGTTTCTCGCCCTCTGATTCAGCCCCTCTGTTTCGCGCTCTCTGTTTCAGCCCCTCTGTTTCAGCCCCTCTGTTTCTCGCCCTCTGTTTCTGCCCCTCTGTTTCTCGCCCTCTGTTTCATCCCCTCTGTTTCTCGCCCTCTGTTTCAGCCCCGCTGATTCAGCCCCTCTTTTTCAGCCCCTCTGATTCAGCCCCTCTGTTTCTCGCCCTCTGTTTCAGCCCCTCTGTTTCAGCCCTTCCGTTTCAACCCCTCTGCATCAGCCCCTCTGTTTCTCGCCCTCTGTTTCAGCCCCTCTGTTTCTCACCCTCTGTTTCAGCCCCTCTGATTCAGCCCCTCTGTTTCAGCCCCTCTGTTTCTCGCCCTCTGTTTCAGCCCCTCTGTTTCTCGCCCTCTGTTTCAGCCCCTCTGATTTAGCCCCTCTGTTTCAGCCCCTCTGTTTCAGCCCCTCTGTTTCTCGCCCTCTGTTTCAGCCCCACTGTTTCAGCCCCTCTGTTTCTCACCCTCTGTTTCTGCCCCTCTGTTTCTCACCCTCTGTTTCAGCCTCTCTGTTTCTCGCCCTCTGTTTCAGCCCCTCTGATTCAGCCCCTCTGATTCAGCTCCTCTGTTTTTGCCCCTCTGTTTCAGCCCCTCTCTTTCAGCCCCTCTGTTTCTCGCGCTCTGTTTCAGCCCCTCTGTTTTTCGCCCTCTATTTCTGCCCCTCTGTTTCTCGCCCTCTGTTTCAGGCTTCTGTTTCTCGCCCTCTGTTTCAGCCCCTCTGTTTCAGCCCCTCTGTTTCAGCCCCTCTGTTTCAGCCCTCTGTTTCAGCTCCTCTGTTTCTCGCCCTCTGTTTCAGCCCCTCTGTTTCTCGCCCTCTGTTTCAGCCCCTCTGTTTCAGCCCCTCTGTTTCAGCCCCTCTGATTCAGCCCCTCTGTTTCTCGCTCTCTGTTTCAGCCCCTCTGTTTCAGCCCTTCTGTTTCAGCCCCTCTGTTTCAGCCCCTCTGTTTCTCGCCCTATGTTTCAGCCCCTCTGTTTCTCGCCCTCTGTTTCAGCCCCTCTGTTTCAGCCCCTCTGTTTCTCGCCCTCTGTTTCAGCCCCTCTGTTTCTCGCCCTCTGTTTCATCCCCTCGGATTTAGCCCCTCTGTTTCAGCCCCTCTGTTTCCGCCCCACTGTTTCTCGCCCTCTGTTTCATCCCCTCTGTTTCGCGCTCTCTGTTTCAGCCCCTCGGATTCTTGCCCTCTGTTTCAGCCCCTCTGTTTCAGCCCCTCTGTTTCAGCCCCTCTGTTTCTCGCCCTCTGTTTCAGCCCTTCTGTTTCTCGCCCTCTGTTTCAGCCCCTCTGTTTCTCGCCCTCTGTTTCAGCCCCTCTGATTCAGCACCTCTGTTTCAGCCCCTCTGATTCAGCCCCTCTGTTTCAGACCCTCTGTTTCATCATCTCTGTTTCTCGCCCTCTGTTTCAGCCCCTCTTTTTCTCGCCCTCTGTTTCAGCCCCTCTGTTTCAGCCCCTCTGTTTCAGTCCCTCTATTTCTCGCCCTCTGTTTCAGCCCCTATTTTTCTCGCCCTCTGTTTCAGCCCCTCTGTTTCAGCCCCTCTGTTTCTCGCCCTCTGTTTTTGCCCCTCTGTTTCTCGCCCTCTGTTTCAGCCCTCTGTTTCTCGCCGTCTGTTTCAGCCCTGCTGATTCAGCCCCTCTGTTTCAGCCCCTCTGAATCAGCCCCTCTGATTCAGCCCCTCTGTTTCAGCCACTCTGTTTCAGCCCCTCTGTTTCTCGCCCACTCTTTCAGCCCCTCCGTTTCTCGCCCTCTGTTTCAGCCACTCTGATTCAGCCCCTCTGTTTCAGCCCCTCTGATTCAGCCCCTCTGATTCAGCCACTCTGTTTCTCGCCCACTGTTTCAGCCCCTCTGTTTCAGCCCCTCTGTTTCTCACCCTCTGGTTCAGCCCCTCTGATTCAGCCCCTCTGATTCAGCCCCTCTGATTCAGCCCCTCTTCTTCAGCCCCTCTGTTTTCCGGCCCTCTGTTTCAGCCCCTCTGTTTCTCGCCCTCTGTTTCAGCCCCTCCGTTTCAGCCCCTCTGTTTCAGCCCCTCTGTTTCAGCACCTCTGTTTCTCGCCCTTTGTTTCAGCCCCTCTGTTTCTCGCCCTCTGTTTTTGCCCCTCTGTTTCTCGCCCTCTGTTTCAGCCCTCTGTTTCTCGCCGTCTGTTTCAGCCCTGCTGATTCAGCCCCTCTTTTTCAGCCCCTCTGAATCAGCCCCTCTGATTCAGCCCCTCTGTTTCAGCCACTCTGTTTCAGCCCCTCTGTTTCTCGCCCACTCTTTCAGCCTCTCCGTTTCTCGCCCTCTGTTTCAGTCCCTCTGATTCAGCCGCTCTGTTTCAGCCCCTCTGATTCAGCCCCTCTGATTCAGCCACTCTGTTTCTCGCCCTCTGTTTCAGCCCCTCTGTTTCAGCCCCTCTGTTTCTCACCCTCTGGTTCAGCCCCTCTGATTCAGCCCCTCTGATTCAGCTCCTCTGATTCAGCCCCTCTTATTCAGCCCCTCTGTTTCCCGCCCCTCTGTTTCAGCCCCTCTGTTTCTCGCCCTCTGTTTCAGCCCCTCTGTTTCCGCCCCTCTGTTTCAGCCCCTCTGTTTCAGCACCTCTGTTTCTCGCCCTCTGTTTCAGCCCCTCTGTTTCACGCCCTCTGTTTCAGCCCCTCTGATTCAGCCCCTCTGATTCAGCCTCTCTGTTTCAGCCCCTCTGTTTCTCGCCCTCTGTTTCAGCCCCTCTATTTCTCGCCCTCTGTTTCAGCCCCTCTGATTTAGCCCCTCTGTTTCAGCCCCTCTGTTTCAGCCCCTCTGTTTCTCGCCCTCTGTTTCAGCCCCACTGTTTCAGCCCCTCTGTTTCTCACCCTCTGTTTCTGCCCCTCTGTTTCTCACCCTCTGTTTCAGCCCCTCTGTTTCTCGCCCTCTGTTTCAGCCCCTCTGATTCAGCCCCTCTGATTCAGCCCCTCTGTTTCTCGCGCTCTGTTTCAGCCCCTCTGTTTCTCACCCTCTATTTCTGCCCCTCTGCTTCTCGCCCTCTGTTTCAGGCTTCTGTTTCTCGCCCTCTGTTTCAGCCCATCTGTTTCAGCCCCTCTGTTTCAGCCCCTCTGTTTCAGCCCTCTGTTTCAGCTCCTCTGTTTCTCGCCCTCTGTTTCAGCCCCTCTGTTTCTCGCCCTCTGTTTCAGCCCCTCTGTTTCAGACCCTCTGATTCAGCCCCTCTGATTCAGCCCCTCTGTTTCTTGCTCTCTGTTTCAGCCCCTCTGTTTCAGCCCTTCTGTTTCAGCCCCTCTGTTTCGGCCCCTCTGTTTCTCGCCCTCTGTTTCAGCCCCTCTGTTTCTCGCCCTCTGTTTCAGCCCCTCTGTTTCAGCCCCTCTGTTTCTCGCCCTCTGTTTCAGCCCCTCTGTTTCTCGCCCTCTGTTTCATCCCCTCGGATTTAGCCCCTCTGTTTCAGCCCCTCTGTTTCCGCCCCACTGTTTCTCGCCCTCTGTTTCATCCCCTCTGTTTCGCGCTCTCTGTTTCAGCCCCTCGGATTCT
Organism: Chiloscyllium punctatum; assembly: GCF_047496795.1. NCBI lineage: Eukaryota > Metazoa > Chordata > Chondrichthyes > Orectolobiformes > Hemiscylliidae > Chiloscyllium > Chiloscyllium punctatum. The sequence continues at coordinate 1,876,474 of NW_027309792.1, read as the reverse complement.
TGCCCTCTGTTTCAGCCCCTCTGTTTCAGCCCCTCTGTTTCTCGCCCTCTGTTTCAGCCATTCTGTTTCTCGCCCTCTGTTTCAGCCCCTCTGATTCAGCACCTCTGTTTCAGCCCCTCTGATTCAGCCCCTCTGTTTCAGCCCCTCTGTTTCAGCCCCTCTGTTTCATCCTCTCTGTTTCTCGCCCTCTGTTTCAGCCCCTCTTTTTCTCGCCCTCTGTTTCAGCCCCTCTGTTTCAGCCCCTCTGTTTCAGCCCCTCTATTTCTCGCCCTCTCTTTCAGCCCCTATTTTTCTCGCCCTCTGTTTCAGCCCCTCTGTTTCAGCCCCTCTGTTTCTCACCCTCTGTTTTTGCCCCTCTGTTTCTCGCCCTCTGTTTCAGCCCTCTGTTTCTCGCCGTCTGTTTCAGCCCTGCTGATTCAGCCCCTCTGTTTCAGCCCCTCTGAATCAGCCCCTCTGATTCAGCCCCTCTGTTTCAGCCACTCTGTTTCAGCCCCTCTGTTTCTCGCCCACTCTTTCAGCCCCTCCGTTTCTCGCCCTCTGTTTCAGCCACTCTGTATCTCGCCCTCTGTTTCAGCCCCTCTGATTCAGCCCCTCGGTTTCAGCCCCTCTGATTCAGCCCCTCTGATTCAGCCACTCTGTTTCTCGCCCACTGTTTCAGCCCCTCTGTTTCAGCCCCTCTGTTTCTCACCCTCTGGTTCAGCCCCTCTGATTCAGCCCCTCTGATTCAGCCCCTCTGATTCAGCCCCTCTTATTCAGCCCCTCTGTTTCCCGCCCCTCTGTTTCAGCCCCTCTGTTTCTCGCCCTCTGTTTCAGCCCCTCTGTTTCAGCCCCTCTGTTTCAGCCCCTCTGTTTCAGCACCTCTGTTTCTCGCCCTCTGTTTCAGCCCCTCTGTTTCTCGCCCTCTGTTTCAGCCCCTCTGATTCAGCCCCTCTGATTCAGGCCCTCTGTTTCAGCCCCTCTGTTTCAGCCCCTCTGTTTCTCGCCCTCTGTTTCTCACGCTCTGTTTCTCGCCCTCTGTTTCAGCCCCTCTGTTTCTCGCCCTCTGTTGCAGCCCCTCTGTTTCTCGCCCTCTGTTTCAGACCCCTCTGTTTCTCGCCCTCTGCTTCAGCCCCTCTGTTTCTCGCCCTCTGTTTCAGCCCCTCTCTTTTAGCCCCTCTGTTTCAGCCCCTCTGTTTCAGCCGCTCTGTTTCAGCCCCGCTGTTTCTCGCCCTCTGTTTTAGCCCCTCTGATTCAGCCCCTCTGTTTCTCGCCCTCTGTTTCAGCCCCTCTGTTTCGGCCCGTCTCATTCAGCCCGTCTGATTCAGCCCCTCTATTTCTCGCCCTCTGTTTCAGCCCCTCTGTTTCAGCCCCTCTGTTTCAGCCCCTCTGGTTCTCGCACTCTGTTTCAGCCCCTCTGTTTCTCGCCCTCTGTTTCAGCCCCTCTGTCTCTCGCCCTCTGTTTCAGCCCCTCTGTTTCAGCCCCTCTGTTTCTCGCCCTCTGTTTCTGCCCCTCTGTTTCTCGCCCTCTGTTTCAGCCCCGCTGTTTCTCGCCCTCTGTTTCAGCCCCGCTGATTCAGCCCCTCTGTTTCAGCCCCTCTGAATCAGCCCCTCTGATTCAGCCCCTCTGTTTCAGCCCCTCTGTTTCAGCCCCTCTCTTTCTCGCCCTCTGTTTCAGCCCATCTGATTCTCGCCCTCTGTTTCAGCCCCTCTGTTTCTCGCCCTCTGTTTCAGCCCCTCTGATTCAGCCCCTCTGTTTCAGTCCCTCTGATTCAGCCCCTCTGATTCAACCCCTCTGATTCAGCCCCTCTGTTTCTCGCCCTCTGATTCTCGCCCTCTGTTTCAGCCCCTCTGTTTCTCGCCCTCTGTTTCAGCCCCTCTGATTCAGCCCCTCTGTTTCAGTCCCTCTGATTCAGCCCCTCTCATTCAACCCCTCTGATTCAGCCCCTCTGTTTCTCGCCCTCTATTTCAGCCCCTCTGTTTCAGCCCCGCTGTTTCAGCCCCTCTGTTTCAGCCCCTCTGTTTCAGCCCCTCTGATTCAGCCCCTCTGATTCAGCCCCTCAGATTCAGCCCCTCTGTTTCCCGCCCCTCTGTTTCGGCCCCTCTGTTTCTCGCCCTCTGTTTCAGCCCCTCTGTTTCTCGCCCTTTGTTTCAGCCCCTCTGTTTCAGCCCCTCTGTTTCAGCGCCTCTGTTTCTCGCCCTCTGTTTCTGCCCCTCTGTTTCTCGCCCTCTGTTTCAGCCCCTCTGATTCAGCCCCTCTGTTTCAGCCCCTCTGTTTCTCCCCCTCTGTTCCAGCCCCTCTGTTTCAGCCCCTCTGTTTCAGCCACTCTGTTTCAGGCCCTCTGTTTCAGCCCCTCTGTTTCTCGCCCTCTGTTTCAGCCCCTCTGTTTCTCGCCCTCTGTTTCAGCCCCTCTGTTTCAGCCCGTCTGTTTCAGCCACTCTGTTTCTCGCCTTCTGTTTCAGCCCCTCTGTTTCTCACCCTCTGTTTCAGCCCCTCTGATTCAGCCCCTCTGTTTCTCGCCCTCTGTTTCAGCCCCTCTGTTTCTCGCCCTCTGTTTCAGCCCCTCTGTTTCTCGCCCTCTGTTTCAGCCCCTCTGTTTCAGCCCCTGTGATTCAGCCCCTCTGTTTCTCGCCCTCTGTTTCAGCCCCTCTGTTTCTCGCCCTCTGTTTCAGCCCCTCTGTTCCTCGCCCTCTGTTTCAGCCCCTCTGTTTCAGCCCGTCTGTTTCAGCCCCTCTGTTTCAGCCCCTCTGTTTCTCACCCTCTGTTTCTCGCCCTCTGTTTCAGCCCCTCTGTTTTTCGCCCTCTGTTTCAGCCCCTCTGTTTCTCGCCCTCAGTTTCAGGCTCTCTGTTGCAGCCCCTCTGTTTCTCGCCCTCTGTTTCTCGCCCGCTGTTTCAGCCCCTTTGTTTCTCGCCCTCTGTTTCAGCCCCTCTATTTCAGCCCCTCTGATTCAGCCCCTCTGATTCAGCCCATCTGTTTCTCGCCCTCTGTTTCAGCCCCTCTGTTTCAGCCCCTCTGTTTCAGCTCCTCTGTTTCAGCCCCTCTGTTTCTCGCCCTCTGTTTCAGCCCCTCTGTTTCTCGCCCTCTGTTTCAGCCCCTCTGTTTCTCGCCCACTGTTTCAGCCCCTCTGTTTCAGCCCCTCTGTTTCAGCCCCTCTGTTTCTCGCCCTCTGTTTCAGCCCCTCTGTTTCTCGCCCTCTGTTTCAGCTACTCTGTTTCAGCCCCTCTGTTTCTCGCCCTCTGTTTCAGCCACTCTGTTTCTCGCCCTCTATTGCAGACCCTCTGATTCAGCCCCTCTGTTTCAGGCCTCTGTTTCAGCCCCTCTGTGTCTCACCCACTGTTTCAGCCCCTCTGATTCAGCCCCTCTGATTCAGCACCTCTGATTCAGCCCCTCTTATTCAGCCCCTCTGTGTCTCGCCCTCTGTTTCAGCCACTCTGTTTCTCGCCTTCTGTTTCAGCCCCTCTGTTTAGCGCTCTCTGTTTCAGCCGCTCTGTTTCTCACCCTCTGTTTCAGCACCTCTGATTCAGCCCCTCTTATTCAGCCCCTCTGTTTCAGCGCCTCTGATTCAGCCCCTCTGATTCAGCCCCTCTGTTTCTCGCCCTCTCTTTCAGCCCCTCTGTTTCAGCCCCTCTGTTTCAGCTCCTCTGTTTCAGCCCCTCTGTTTCTCGCCCTCTGTTTCAGCCCATCTGTTTCAGCCCCTCTGTTTCAGCCCCTCTGTTTCTCGCCCTCTGTTTCAGCCCCTCTGTTTCTTCCCCTCTGTTTAAGCCCCTCTGTTTCTCGCCCTCTGTTTCTGCCCCTCTGTTTCTCGCCCACTGTTTCAGCCCCGCTGTTTCTCTCCCTCTGTTTAAGCCCCGCTGATTCAGCCCCTCTGTTTCAGCCCCTCTGAATCAGCCCCTCTGATTCAGACCCTCTTTTTCAGCCCCTCTGTTTCAGCCCCTCTGTTTCAGCCCCTCTGTTTCTCGCCCTCTGTTTCAGCCCCTCTGATTCTCGCCCTCTGTTTCAGCCCCTCTGTTTATCGCCCTCTGTTTCAACCCCTCTGATTCAGCCCCTCTGTTTCAGCCCCTCTGATTCAGCCCCTCTGATTCAGCCCCTCTGATTCAGCCCCTCTGTTTCTCGCCCTCTGTTTCAGCCCCTCTGTTTCAGCACCTCTGTTTCAGCCCCTCTGTTTCTCACCCTCTGTTTCAGTCCCTCTGATTCAGCCCCTCTGATTCAGCCCCTCTGATTCAGCCCCTCTGTTTCCCGCCCCTCTGTTTCAGCCCCTCTGTTTCAGCCCCTCTGTTTCAGCCCCTCTGATTCAGCCCCTCTGTTTCAGCCCCTCTGTTTCTCCCCCTCTGTTCCAGCCCCTCTGTTTCAGCCCCTCTGTTTCAGCCACTCTGTTTCAGCCCTTCTGATTCAGCCCCTCTGTTTCTCGCCCTCTGTTTCAGCCCCTCTGTTTCTCGCCCTCTATTTCAGCCCCTCTGTTTCAGCCCGTCTGTTTCAGCCACTCTGTTTCTCGCCCTCTGTTTCAGCCCCTCTGATTCTCACCCTCTGTTTCAGCCCCTCTGATTCAGCCCCTCTGTTTCACGCCCTATGTTTCAGCCCCTCTGTTTCTCGCCCTCTGTTTCAGCCCCTCTGTTTCAGCCACTCTGTTTCAGCCCCTCTGTTTCTCGCCCTCTGTTTCAGCCCCTCTGTTTCTCGCCCTCTGTTTCAGCCCCTCTGTTTCAGCCCCTCTGTTTCTCGCCCTCTGTTTCTGCCCCTCTGTTTCTCGCCCTCTGTTTCAGCCCTCTGTTTCTCGCCGTCTGTTTCAGCCCCGCTGATTCAGCCCCTCTGTTTCAGCCCCTCTGAATCAGCCACTCTGATTCAGCCCCTCTGTTTCAGCCCCTCTGTTTCAGCCCCTCTGTTTCTCGCCCACTCTTTCAGCCCCTCTGTTTCTCGCCCTCTGTTTCAGCCACTCTGTTTCTCGCCCTCTATTGCAGACCCTCTGATTCAGCCCCTCTGTTTCAGGCCTCTGTTTCAGCCCCTCTGTGTCTCACCCACTGTTTCAGCCCCTCTGATTCAGCCCCTCTGATTCAGCACCTCTGATTCAGCCCCTCTTATTCAGCCCCTCTGTTTCCCGCCCCTCTGTTTCAGCCCCTCTGTTTCTCGCCCTCTGTTTCAGCCACTCTGTTTCTCGCCCTCTATTTCAGACCCTCTGATTGAGCCCCTCTGTTTCAGCCCCTCCGATTCAGCCCCTCTGTTTCTCGCCCTCTGTTTCAGCCCCTCTGTTTCAGCCCCTCTGTTTCTCACCGACTGTTTCAGCCCCTCTGATTCAGCCCCTCTGATTCAGCACCTCTGATTCAGCCCCTCTGTTTCAGCCCCTCTGTTTCTCGCCCTCGGTTTCAACCCCTCTGTTTCAGCCCCTCTGTTTCAGCCCCTCTGTTTCAGCCCCTCTGTTTCTCGCCCTCTGTTTCAGCCCCTCTGTTTCTCGCCCTCTGTTTCAGCCCCTCTGTTTCTCGCCCTCAGTTTCAGCCCCTCTGATTCAGCCCCTCTGATTCAGCACCTCTGTTTCAGCCTCTCTGTATCAGCCCCTCAGTTTCTCGCCCTCTGCTTCAGCCCCTCTGTTTCTCGCCCTCTGTTTCAGCCCCTTTGTTTTAGCCCCTCTGTTTCAGCCCCTCTGTTTCAGCCCCACTGTTTCAGCCCCTCTGTTTCACGCCCTCTTTGTCAGCCCCTCAGCTTCAGCCACTCTGTTTCAGCCCCTCTGTTTCTCGCCCTCTGTTTCAGCCCCTCTGATTCAGCCCCTCTGTTTCTCGCCCTCTGTTTCAGCCCCTCTGTTTCAGCCCGTCTGATTCAGCCCCTCTGTTTCTCGCCCTCTGTTTCTCACCCTCTGTTTCAGCCCCTCTGTTTTTCGCCCTCTGTTTCAGCCCCTCTGTTTCTCGCCCTCTGTATCAGACCCTCTGTTTCAGCCCCTCTGTTTCAGCCACTCTGTTTCAGCTCCTCTGTTTCTCGCCCTCTGTTTCTCGCCCTCTGTTTCAGCCCCTCTGTTTCTCGCCCTCTGATTCAGCCCCTCTGTTTCGCGTTCTCTGTTTCAGCCCCTCTGTTTCAGCCCCTCTGTTTCTCGCCCCCTGTTTCTGCCCCTCTGTTTCTCGCCCTCTGTTTCATCCCCTCTGTTTCTCGCCCTCTGTTTCAGCCCCGCTGATTCAGCCCCTCTGTTTCAGCCCCTCTGATTCAGCCCCTCTGTTTCTCGCCCTCTGTTTCAGCCCCTCTGTTTCAGCCCTTCGGTTTCAACTCCTCTGTATCAGCCCCTCTGTTTCTCGCCCTCTGTTTCAGCTCCTCTGTTTCTCACACTCTGTTTCAGCCCCTCTGATTCAGCCCCTCTGTTTCAGCCCCTCTGTTTCTCGCCCTCTGTTTCAGCCCCTCTGTTTCTCGCCCTCTGTTTCAGCCACTCTGATTTAGCCCCTCTGTTTCAGCCCCTCTGTTTCTCGCACTCTTTTTCAGCCCCTCTGTTTCAGCCCCTCTGTTTCAGCCCCTCTGTTTCAGCCCCTCTATTTCTCGCCCTGTGTTTCAGCCCCTCTGTTTCTCGCCCTCTGTTCAGCCCCTATGTTTCTCGCCCTCTGTTTCAGCCCCTCTGTTTCTCGCCCTCTCTTTCAGCCCCTCTGTTTCAGCCCCTCTGTTTCAGCTCCTCTGTTTCAGCCCCTCTGTTTCTCGCCCTCTGTTTCAGCCCATCTGTTTCAGCCCCTCTGTTTCAGCCCCTCTGTTTCTCGCCCTCTGTTTCAGCCCCTCTGTTTCTTCCCCTCTGTTTAAGCCCCTCTGTTTCTCGCCCTCTGTTTCTGCCCCTCTGTTTCTCGCCCACTGTTTCAGCCCCGCTGTTTCTCTCCCTCTGTTTAAGCCCCGCTGATTCAGCCCCTCTGTTTCAGCCCCTCTGAATCAGCCCCTCTGATTCAGACCCTCTTTTTCAGCCCCTCTGTTTCAGCCCCTCTTTTTCAGCCCCTCTGTTTCAGCCCCTCTGTTTCAGCCCCTCTGATTCTCGCCCTCTGTTTCAGCCCCTCTGTTTCAGCACCTCTGTTTCAGCCCCCCTGTTTCTCACCCTCTGTTTTAGTCCCTCTGATTCAGCCCCTCTGATTCAGCCCCTCTGATTCAGCCCCTCTGTTTCCCGCCCCTCTGTTTCAGCCCCTCTGTTTCAGCCCCTCTGTTTCAGCCCCTCTGATTCAGCCCCTCTGTTTCAGCCCCTCTGTTTCTCCCCCTCTGTTCTAGCCCCTCTGTTTCAGCCCCTCTGTTTCAGCCACTCTGTTTCAGCCCTTCTGTTTCAGCCCCTCTGTTTCTCGCCCTCTGTTTCAGCCCCTCTGTTTCTCGCCCTCTATTTCAGCCCCTCTGTTTCAGCCCGTCTGTTTCAGCCACTCTGTTTCTCGCCCTCTGTTTCAGCCCCTCTGATTCTCACCCTCTGTTTCAGCCCCTCTGATTCAGCCCCTCTGTTTCACGCCCTATGTTTCAGCCCCTCTGTTTCTCGCCCTCTGTTTCAGCCCCTCTGTTTCAGCCACTCTGTTTCAGCCCCTCTGTTTCTCGCCCTCTGTTTCAGCCCCTCTGTTTCAGCCCCTCTGTTTCTCGCCCTCTGTTTCTGCCCCTCTGTTTCTCGCCCTCTGTTTCAGCCCTCTGTTTCTCGCCGTCTGTTTCAGCCCCGCTGATTCAGCCCCTCTGTTTCAGCCCCTCTGAATCAGCCACTCTGATTCAGCCCCTCTGTTTCAGCCCCTCTGTTTCAGCCCCTCTGTTTCTCGCCCACTCTTTCAGCCCCTCTGTTTCTCGCCCTCTGTTTCAGCCACTCTGTTTCTCGCCCTCTATTGCAGACCCTCTGATTCAGCCCCTCTGTTTCAGGCCTCTGTTTCAGCCCCTCTGTGTCTCACCCACTGTTTCAGCCCCTCTGATTCAGCCCCTCTGATTCAGCACCTCTGATTCAGCCCCTCTTATTCAGCCCCTCTGTTTCTCGCCCTCTGTTTCAGCCACTCTGTTTCTCGCCTTCTGTTTCAGCCCCTCTGTTTAGCGCTCTCTGTTTCAGCCGCTCTGTTTCTCACCCTCTGTTTCAGCACCTCTGATTCAGCCCCTCTTATTCAGCCCCTCTGTTTCAGCGCCTCTGATTCAGCCCCTCTGATTCAGCCCCTCTGTTTCTCGCCCTCTCTTTCAGCCCCTCTGTTTCAGCCCCTCTGTTTCAGCTCCTCTGTTTCAGCCCCTCTGTTTCTCGCCCTCTGTTTCAGCCCATCTGTTTCAGCCCCTCTGTTTCAGCCCCTCTGTTTCTCGCCCTCTGTTTCAGCCCCTCTGTTTCTTCCCCTCTGTTTAAGCCCCTCTGTTTCTCGCCCTCTGTTTCTGCCCCTCTGTTTCTCGCCCACTGTTTCAGCCCCGCTGTTTCTCTCCCTCTGTTTAAGCCCCGCTGATTCAGCCCCTCTGTTTCAGCCCCTCTGAATCAGCCCCTCTGATTCAGACCCTCTTTTTCAGCCCCTCTGTTTCAGCCCCTCTGTTTCAGCCCCTCTGTTTCTCGCCCTCTGTTTCAGCCCCTCTGATTCTCGCCCTCTGTTTCAGCCCCTCTGTTTATCGCCCTCTGTTTCAACCCCTCTGATTCAGCCCCTCTGTTTCAGCCCCTCTGATTCAGCCCCTCTGATTCAGCCCCTCTGATTCAGCCCCTCTGTTTCTCGCCCTCTGTTTCAGCCCCTCTGTTTCAGCACCTCTGTTTCAGCCCCTCTGTTTCTCACCCTCTGTTTCAGTCCCTCTGATTCAGCCCCTCTGATTCAGCCCCTCTGATTCAGCCCCTCTGTTTCCCGCCCCTCTGTTTCAGCCCCTCTGTTTCAGCCCCTCTGTTTCAGCCCCTCTGATTCAGCCCCTCTGTTTCAGCCCCTCTGTTTCTCCCCCTCTGTTCCAGCCCCTCTGTTTCAGCCCCTCTGTTTCAGCCACTCTGTTTCAGCCCTTCTGATTCAGCCCCTCTGTTTCTCGCCCTCTGTTTCAGCCCCTCTGTTTCTCGCGCTCTATTTCAGCCCCTCTGTTTCAGCCCGTCTGTTTCAGCCACTCTGTTTCTCGCCCTCTGTTTCAGCCCCTCTGATTCTCACCCTCTGTTTCAGCCCCTCTGATTCAGCCCCTCTGTTTCACGCCCTATGTTTCAGCCCCTCTGTTTCTCGCCCTCTGTTTCAGCCCCTCTGTTTCAGCCACTCTGTTTCAGCCCCTCTGTTTCTCGCCCTCTGTTTCAGCCCCTCTGTTTCTCGCCCTCTGTTTCAGCCCCTCTGTTTCAGCCCCTCTGTTTCTCGCCCTCTGTTTCTGCCCCTCTGTTTCTCGCCCTCTGTTTCAGCCCTCTGTTTCTCGCCGTCTGTTTCAGCCCCGCTGATTCAGCCCCTCTGTTTCAGCCCCTCTGAATCAGCCACTCTGATTCAGCCCCTCTGTTTCAGCCCCTCTGTTTCAGCCCCTCTGTTTCTCGCCCACTCTTTCAGCCCCTCTGTTTCTCGCCCTCTGTTTCAGCCACTCTGTTTCTCGCCCTCTATTGCAGACCCTCTGATTCAGCCCCTCTGTTTCAGGCCTCTGTTTCAGCCCCTCTGTGTCTCACCCACTGTTTCAGCCCCTCTGATTCAGCCCCTCTGATTCAGCACCTCTGATTCAGCCCCTCTTATTCAGCCCCTCTGTTTCCCGCCCCTCTGTTTCAGCCCCTCTGTTTCTCGCCCTCTGTTTCAGCCACTCTGTTTCTCGCCCTCTATTTCAGACCCTCTGATTGAGCCCCTCTGTTTCAGCCCCTCCGATTCAGCCCCTCTGTTTCTCGCCCTCTGTTTCAGCCCCTCTGTTTCAGCCCCTCTGTTTCTCACCGACTGTTTCAGCCCCTCTGATTCAGCCCCTCTGATTCAGCACCTCTGATTCAGCCCCTCTGTTTCAGCCCCTCTGTTTCTCGCCCTCGGTTTCAACCCCTCTGTTTCAGCCCCTCTGTTTCAGCCCCTCTGTTTCAGCCCCTCTGTTTCTCGCCCTCTGTTTCAGCCCCTCTGTTTCTCGCCCTCTGTTTCAGCCCCTCTGTTTCTCGCCCTCAGTTTCAGCCCCTCTGATTCAGCCCCTCTGATTCAGCACCTCTGTTTCAGCCTCTCTGTATCAGCCCCTCAGTTTCTCGCCCTCTGCTTCAGCCCCTCTGTTTCTCGCCCTCTGTTTCAGCCCCTTTGTTTTAGCCCCTCTGTTTCAGCCCCTCTGTTTCAGCCCCACTGTTTCAGCCCCTCTGTTTCACGCCCTCTTTGTCAGCCCCTCAGCTTCAGCCACTCTGTTTCAGCCCCTCTGTTTCTCGCCCTCTGTTTCAGCCCCTCTGATTCAGCCCCTCTGTTTCTCGCCCTCTGTTTCAGCCCCTCTGTTTCAGCCCGTCTGATTCAGCCCCTCTGTTTCTCGCCCTCTGTTTCTCACCCTCTGTTTCAGCCCCTCTGTTTTTCGCCCTCTGTTTCAGCCCCTCTGTTTCTCGCCCTCTGTATCAGACCCTCTGTTTCAGCCCCTCTGTTTCAGCCACTCTGTTTCAGCTCCTCTGTTTCTCGCCCTCTGTTTCTCGCCCTCTGTTTCAGCCCCTCTGTTTCTCGCCCTCTGATTCAGCCCCTCTGTTTCGCGTTCTCTGTTTCAGCCCCTCTGTTTCAGCCCCTCTGTTTCTCGCCCCCTGTTTCTGCCCCTCTGTTTCTCGCCCTCTGTTTCATCCCCTCTGTTTCTCGCCCTCTGTTTCAGCCCCGCTGATTCAGCCCCTCTGTTTCAGCCCCTCTGATTCAGCCCCTCTGTTTCTCGCCCTCTGTTTCAGCCCCTCTGTTTCAGCCCTTCGGTTTCAACTCCTCTGTATCAGCCCCTCTGTTTCTCGCCCTCTGTTTCAGCTCCTCTGTTTCTCACACTCTGTTTCAGCCCCTCTGATTCAGCCCCTCTGTTTCAGCCCCTCTGTTTCTCGCCCTCTGTTTCAGCCCCTCTGTTTCTCGCCCTCTGTTTCAGCCACTCTGATTTAGCCCCTCTGTTTCAGCCCCTCTGTTTCTCGCACTCTTTTTCAGCCCCTCTGTTTCAGCCCCTCTGTTTCAGCCCCTCTGTTTCAGCCCCTCTATTTCTCGCCCTGTGTTTCAGCCCCTCTGTTTCTCGCCCTCTGTTCAGCCCCTATGTTTCTCGCCCTCTGTTTCAGCCCCTCTGTTTCTCGCCCTCTCTTTCAGCCCCTCTGTTTCAGCCCCTCTGTTTCAGCTCCTCTGTTTCAGCCCCTCTGTTTCTCGCCCTCTGTTTCAGCCCATCTGTTTCAGCCCCTCTGTTTCAGCCCCTCTGTTTCTCGCCCTCTGTTTCAGCCCCTCTGTTTCTTCCCCTCTGTTTAAGCCCCTCTGTTTCTCGCCCTCTGTTTCTGCCCCTCTGTTTCTCGCCCACTGTTTCAGCCCCGCTGTTTCTCTCCCTCTGTTTAAGCCCCGCTGATTCAGCCCCTCTGTTTCAGCCCCTCTGAATCAGCCCCTCTGATTCAGACCCTCTTTTTCAGCCCCTCTGTTTCAGCCCCTCTTTTTCAGCCCCTCTGTTTCAGCCCCTCTGTTTCAGCCCCTCTGATTCTCGCCCTCTGTTTCAGCCCCTCTGTTTCAGCACCTCTGTTTCAGCCCCCCTGTTTCTCACCCTCTGTTTTAGTCCCTCTGATTCAGCCCCTCTGATTCAGCCCCTCTGATTCAGCCCCTCTGTTTCCCGCCCCTCTGTTTCAGCCCCTCTGTTTCAGCCCCTCTGTTTCAGCCCCTCTGATTCAGCCCCTCTGTTTCAGCCCCTCTGTTTCTCCCCCTCTGTTCTAGCCCCTCTGTTTCAGCCCCTCTGTTTCAGCCACTCTGTTTCAGCCCTTCTGTTTCAGCCCCTCTGTTTCTCGCCCTCTGTTTCAGCCCCTCTGTTTCTCGCCCTCTATTTCAGCCCCTCTGTTTCAGCCCGTCTGTTTCAGCCACTCTGTTTCTCGCCCTCTGTTTCAGCCCCTCTGATTCTCACCCTCTGTTTCAGCCCCTCTGATTCAGCCCCTCTGTTTCACGCCCTATGTTTCAGCCCCTCTGTTTCTCGCCCTCTGTTTCAGCCCCTCTGTTTCAGCCACTCTGTTTCAGCCCCTCTGTTTCTCGCCCTCTGTTTCAGCCCCTCTGTTTCAGCCCCTCTGTTTCTCGCCCTCTGTTTCTGCCCCTCTGTTTCTCGCCCTCTGTTTCAGCCCTCTGTTTCTCGCCGTCTGTTTCAGCCCCGCTGATTCAGCCCCTCTGTTTCAGCCCCTCTGAATCAGCCACTCTGATTCAGCCCCTCTGTTTCAGCCCCTCTGTTTCAGCCCCTCTGTTTCTCGCCCACTCTTTCAGCCCCTCTGTTTCTCGCCCTCTGTTTCAGCCACTCTGTTTCTCGCCCTCTATTGCAGACCCTCTGATTCAGCCCCTCTGTTTCAGGCCTCTGTTTCAGCCCCTCTGTGTCTCACCCACTGTTTCAGCCCCTCTGATTCAGCCCCTCTGATTCAGCACCTCTGATTCAGCCCCTCTTATTCAGCCCCTCTGTTTCTCGCCCTCTGTTTCAGCCACTCTGTTTCTCGCCTTCTGTTTCAGCCCCTCTGTTTAGCGCTCTCTGTTTCAGCCGCTCTGTTTCTCACCCTCTGTTTCAGCACCTCTGATTCAGCCCCTCTTATTCAGCCCCTCTGTTTCAGCGCCTCTGATTCAGCCCCTCTGATTCAGCCCCTCTGTTTCTCGCCCTCTCTTTCAGCCCCTCTGTTTCAGCCCCTCTGTTTCAGCTCCTCTGTTTCAGCCCCTCTGTTTCTCGCCCTCTGTTTCAGCCCATCTGTTTCAGCCCCTCTGTTTCAGCCCCTCTGTTTCTCGCCCTCTGTTTCAGCCCCTCTGTTTCTTCCCCTCTGTTTAAGCCCCTCTGTTTCTCGCCCTCTGTTTCTGCCCCTCTGTTTCTCGCCCACTGTTTCAGCCCCGCTGTTTCTCTCCCTCTGTTTAAGCCCCGCTGATTCAGCCCCTCTGTTTCAGCCCCTCTGAATCAGCCCCTCTGATTCAGACCCTCTTTTTCAGCCCCTCTGTTTCAGCCCCTCTGTTTCAGCCCCTCTGTTTCTCGCCCTCTGTTTCAGCCCCTCTGATTCTCGCCCTCTGTTTCAGCCCCTCTGTTTATCGCCCTCTGTTTCAACCCCTCTGATTCAGCCCCTCTGTTTCAGCCCCTCTGATTCAGCCCCTCTGATTCAGCCCCTCTGATTCAGCCCCTCTGTTTCTCGCCCTCTGTTTCAGCCCCTCTGTTTCAGCACCTCTGTTTCAGCCCCTCTGTTTCTCACCCTCTGTTTCAGTCCCTCTGATTCAGCCCCTCTGATTCAGCCCCTCTGATTCAGCCCCTCTGTTTCCCGCCCCTCTGTTTCAGCCCCTCTGTTTCAGCCCCTCTGTTTCAGCCCCTCTGATTCAGCCCCTCTGTTTCAGCCCCTCTGTTTCTCCCCCTCTGTTCCAGCCCCTCTGTTTCAGCCCCTCTGTTTCAGCCACTCTGTTTCAGCCCTTCTGATTCAGCCCCTCTGTTTCTCGCCCTCTGTTTCAGCCCCTCTGTTTCTCGCGCTCTATTTCAGCCCCTCTGTTTCAGCCCGTCTGTTTCAGCCACTCTGTTTCTCGCCCTCTGTTTCAGCCCCTCTGATTCTCACCCTCTGTTTCAGCCCCTCTGATTCAGCCCCTCTGTTTCACGCCCTATGTTTCAGCCCCTCTGTTTCTCGCCCTCTGTTTCAGCCCCTCTGTTTCAGCCACTCTGTTTCAGCCCCTCTGTTTCTCGCCCTCTGTTTCAGCCCCTCTGTTTCTCGCCCTCTGTTTCAGCCCCTCTGTTTCAGCCCCTCTGTTTCTCGCCCTCTGTTTCTGCCCCTCTGTTTCTCGCCCTCTGTTTCAGCCCTCTGTTTCTCGCCGTCTGTTTCAGCCCCGCTGATTCAGCCCCTCTGTTTCAGCCCCTCTGAATCAGCCACTCTGATTCAGCCCCTCTGTTTCAGCCCCTCTGTTTCAGCCCCTCTGTTTCTCGCCCACTCTTTCAGCCCCTCTGTTTCTCGCCCTCTGTTTCAGCCACTCTGTTTCTCGCCCTCTATTGCAGACCCTCTGATTCAGCCCCTCTGTTTCAGGCCTCTGTTTCAGCCCCTCTGTGTCTCACCCACTGTTTCAGCCCCTCTGATTCAGCCCCTCTGATTCAGCACCTCTGATTCAGCCCCTCTTATTCAGCCCCTCTGTTTCCCGCCCCTCTGTTTCAGCCCCTCTGTTTCTCGCCCTCTGTTTCAGCCACTCTGTTTCTCGCCCTCTATTTCAGACCCTCTGATTGAGCCCCTCTGTTTCAGCCCCTCCGATTCAGCCCCTCTGTTTCTCGCCCTCTGTTTCAGCCCCTCTGTTTCAGCCCCTCTGTTTCTCACCGACTGTTTCAGCCCCTCTGATTCAGCCCCTCTGATTCAGCACCTCTGATTCAGCCCCTCTGTTTCAGCCCCTCTGTTTCTCGCCCTCGGTTTCAACCCCTCTGTTTCAGCCCCTCTGTTTCAGCCCCTCTGTTTCAGCCCCTCTGTTTCTCGCCCTCTGTTTCAGCCCCTCTGTTTCTCGCCCTCTGTTTCAGCCCCTCTGTTTCTCGCCCTCAGTTTCAGCCCCTCTGATTCAGCCCCTCTGATTCAGCACCTCTGTTTCAGCCCCTCTGTATCAGCCCCTCAGTTTCTCGCCCTCTGCTTCAGCCCCTCTGTTTCTCGCCCTCTGTTTCAGCCCCTTTGTTTTAGCCCCTCTGTTTCAGCCCCTCTGTTTCAGCCCCACTGTTTCAGCCCCTCTGTTTCACGCCCTCTTTGTCAGCCCCTCAGCTTCAGCCACTCTGTTTCAGCCCCTCTGTTTCTCGCCCTCTGTTTCAGCCCCTCTGATTCAGCCCCTCTGTTTCTCGCCCTCTGTTTCAGCCCCTCTGTTTCAGCCCGTCTGATTCAGCCCCTCTGTTTCTCGCCCTCTGTTTCTCACCCTCTGTTTCAGCCCCTCTGTTTTTCGCCCTCTGTTTCAGCCCCTCTGTTTCTCGCCCTCTGTATCAGACCCTCTGTTTCAGCCCCTCTGTTTCAGCCACTCTGTTTCAGCTCCTCTGTTTCTCGCCCTCTGTTTCTCGCCCTCTGTTTCAGCCCCTCTGTTTCTCGCCCTCTGATTCAGCCCCTCTGTTTCGCGTTCTCTGTTTCAGCCCCTCTGTTTCAGCCCCTCTGTTTCTCGCCCCCTGTTTCTGCCCCTCTGTTTCTCGCCCTCTGTTTCATCCCCTCTGTTTCTCGCCCTCTGTTTCAGCCCCGCTGATTCAGCCCCTCTGTTTCAGCCCCTCTGATTCAGCCCCTCTGTTTCTCGCCCTCTGTTTCAGCCCCTCTGTTTCAGCCCTTCGGTTTCAACTCCTCTGTATCAGCCCCTCTGTTTCTCGCCCTCTGTTTCAGCTCCTCTGTTTCTCACACTCTGTTTCAGCCCCTCTGATTCAGCCCCTCTGTTTCAGCCCCTCTGTTTCTCGCCCTCTGTTTCAGCCCCTCTGTTTCTCGCCCTCTGTTTCAGCCACTCTGATTTAGCCCCTCTGTTTCAGCCCCTCTGTTTCTCGCACTCTTTTTCAGCCCCTCTGTTTCAGCCCCTCTGTTTCAGCCCCTCTGTTTCAGCCCCTCTATTTCTCGCCCTGTGTTTCAGCCCCTCTGTTTCTCGCCCTCTGTTCAGCCCCTATGTTTCTCGCCCTCTGTTTCAGCCCCTCTGTTTCTCGCCCTCTGTTTCAGCCACTCTGTTTCAGCCCCTCTGTTTCTCGCCCTCTGTTTCTGCCCGTCTGTTTCTCGCCGTCTGTTTCAGCCCCTCTGTTTCGCGCCCTCTGTTTCAGCCCCGCTGATTCAGCCCCTATGTTTCAGCTCCTCTGTTTCAGCCCCTCTGTTTAAGCCCCTCTGTTTCTCTCCCTATGTTTCAGCCCATCTGATTCTCGCCCTCTGTTTCAGCCCCTCTGATTCTCGCCCTCTGTTTCAGCCCCTCTGATTCAGCCCCTCTGTTTCAGCCCCTCTGATTCAGCCCCTCTGATTCAGCCCCTCTGTTTCTCGCCTCTGTTTCAGCCCCTCTGTTTCGCGCTCTCTGTTTCAGCCCCTCTGTTTCTCACCCTCTGTTTCAGCACCTCTGATTCAGCCCCTCTGATTCAGCCCCTCTGTTTCAGCGCCACTGATTCAGCCCCTCTGATTCAGCCCCTCTGTTTCTCGCCCTCTCTTTCAGCCCCTCTGTTTCAGCCCCTCTGTTTCAGCTCCTCTGTTTCAGCCCCTCTGTTTCTCGCCCCCTGTTTCAGCCCCTCTGTTTCTCGTCCTCTGTTTCAGCCCATCTGTTTCAGCCCCTCTGTTTCAGCCCCTCTGTTTCTCGCCCTCTGTTTCAGCCCCTCTGTTTCTTGCCCTCTGTTTCAGCCCCTCTGTTTCTCGCCCTCTGTTTCAGCCCCTCTGTTTCAGCCCCTCTGTTTCTCGCCCTCTGTTTCTGCCCCTCTGTTTCTCGCCCTCTGTTTCAGCCCCGCTGTTTCTCGCCCTCTGTTTAAGCCCCGCTGATTCAGCCCCTCTGTTTCAGCCCCTCTGAATTAGCCCCTCTGATTATGACCCTCTTTTTCAGCCCCTCTGTTTCAGCCCCTCTGTTTCAGCCCCTCTGTTTCTCGCCCTCTGTTTCAGCCCCTCTGTTTATCGCCCTCTGTTTCAGCCCCTCTGATTCAGCCCCTCTGTTTCAGCCCCTCTGATTCAGCCCCTCTGATTCAGCCCCTCTGATTCAGCCCCTCTGTTTCTCGCCCTCTGTTTCAGCCCCTCTGTTTCAGCCCCTCTGTTTCAGCCCCTCTGTTTCTCGCCCTCTGTTTCAGCCCCTCTGATTCAGCCCATCTGATTCAGCCCCTCTGTTTCCCGCCCCTCTGTTTCAGCCCCTCTGTTTCTCCCCCTCTGTTACAGCCCCTCTGTTTCAGCCCCTCTGTTTCAGCCACTCTGTTTCAGCCCCTCTGTTTCAGCCCCTCTGTTTCTCGCCCTCTGTTTCAGCCCCTCTGTTTCTCGCCCTCTGTTTCAGCCCCTCTGTTTCAGCCCGTCTGTTTCAGCCACTCTGTTTCTCGCCCTCTGTTTCAGCCCCTCTGTTTCTCACCCTCTGTTTCAGCCCCTCTGATTCAGCCCCTCTGTTTCTCGCCCTATGTTTCAGCCCCTCTGTTTCTCGCCCGCTGTTTCAGCCCCTCTGTTTCTCGCCCTCTGTTTCAGCCCCTCTGTTTCAGCCACTCTGTTTCAGCGCCTCTGTTTCTCGCCCTCTGTTTCAGCCCCTCTGTTTCTCGCCCTCTGTTTCAGCCCCTCTGTTTCAGCACCTCTGTTTCTCGCCCTCTGTTTCTGCCCCTCTGTTTCTCGCCCTCTGTTTCAGCCCTCTGTTTCTCGCCGTCTGTTTCAGCCCCGTTGATTCAGCCCCTCTGTTTCAACCCCTCTGTATCAGCCCCTCTGTTTCTCGCCCTCTGTTTCAGCCCCTCTGTTTCTCGCTCTCTGTTTCAGCCCCACTGTTTCAGCCCCTCTGTTTCAGCCCCTCTGTTTCTCGACCTCTGTTTCAGCCCCTCTGATTTAGCCCCTCTGTTTCAGCCCCTCTGTTTCAGCCCCTCTGTTTCTCGCCCTGTGTCAGCCACTCTGATTTAGCCCCTCTGTTTCAGCCCCTCTGTTTCTCGCCCTCTGTTTCAGCCACTCTGTTTCGCGCTCTCTGTTTCAGCCCCTCTGTTTCAGCCCCTCGGTTTCTCACCCTCTGTTTATGCCCCTCTGTTTCTCACCCTCTGTTTCAGCCCCTCTGTTTCTCGCCCTCTGTTTCAGCCCCTATGTTTCAGCTCCTCTGTTTCAGCCCCTCTGTTTCTCGCCCTCTGTTTCAGCCCCTCTGTTCCTCGCCCTCTGTTTCAGCCCCTCTGTTTCAGCCCGTCTGTTTCAGCCCCTCTGTTTCAGCCCCTCTGTTTCTCACCCTCTGTTTCTCGCCCGCTGTTTCAGCCCCTCTGTTTTTCGCCCTCTGTTTCAGCCCCTCTGTTTCTCGCCCTCTGTTTCAGGCTCTCTGTTTGAGCCCCTCTGTTTCTCGCCCTCTGTTTCTCGCCCGCTGTTTCAGCCCCTTTGTTTCCCGCCCTCTGTTTCAGCCCCTCTGTTTCAGCCCCTCTGTTTCAGCTCCTCTGTTTCAGCCCCTCTGTTTCAGCCCCTCTGTTTCTCTCCCTATGTTTCAGCCCATCTGATTCTCGCCCTCTGTTTCAGCCCCTCTGATTCTCGCCCTCTGTCTCAGCCCCTCTGATTCAGCCCCTCTGTTTCAGCCCCTCTGATTCAGCCCCTCTGATTCAGCCCCTCTGTTTCTCGCCTCTGTTTCAGCCCCTCTGTTTCGCGCTCTCTGTTTCAGCCCCTCTGTTTCTCACCCTTTGTTTCAGCACCTCTGATTCAGCCCCTCTGATTCAGCCCCTCTGTTTCAGCGCCACTGATTCAGCCCCTCTGATTCAGCCCCTCTGTTTCTCGCCCTCTCTTTCAGCCCCTCTGTTTCAGCCCCTCTGTTTCAGCTCCTCTGTTTCAGCCCCTCTGTTTCTCGCCCCCTGTTTCAGCCCCTCTGTTTCTCGTCCTCTGTTTCAGCCCATCTGTTTCAGCCCCTCTGTTTCAGCCCCTCTGTTTCTTGCCCTCTGTTTCAGCCCCTCTGTTTCTCGCCCTCTGTTTCAGCCCCTCTGTTTCAGCCCCTCTGTTTCTCGCCCTCTGTTTCTGCCCCTCTGTTTCTCGCCCTCTGTTTCAGCCCCGCTGTTTCTCGCCCTCTGTTTAAGCCCCGCTGATTCAGCCCCTCTGTTTCAGCCCCTCTGAATTAGCCCCTCTGATTCAGACCCTCTTTTTCAGCCCCTCTGTTTCAGCCCCTCTGTTTCAGCCCCTCTGTTTCTCGCCCTCTGTTTCAGCCCCTCTGTTTATCGCCCTCTGTTTCAGCCCCTCTGATTCAGCCCCTCTGTTTCAGCCCCTCTGATTCAGCCCCTCTGATTCAGCCCCTCTGATTCAGCCCCTCTGTTTCTCGCCCTCTGTTTCAGCCCCTCTGTTTCAGCCCCTCTGTTTCTCACCCTCTGTTTCAGCCCCTCTGATTCAGCCCATCTGATTCAGCCCCTCTGTTTCCCGCCCCTCTGTTTCAGCCCCTCTGTTTCAGCCCCTCTGTTTCAGCCCCTCTGATTCAGCCCCTCTGTTTCAGCCCCTCTGTTTCTCCCCCTCTGTTACAGCCCCTCTGTTTCAGCCCCTCTGTTTCAGCCACTCTGTTTCAGCCCCTCTGTTTCAGCCCCTCTGTTTCTCGCCCTCTGTTTCAGCACCTCTGTTTCAGCCCCTCTGTTTCTCGCCCTCTGTTTCTCGCCCGCTGTTTCAGCCCCTCTGTTTCAGCCCCTCTGTTTCTCGCCCTCTGTTTCAGCCCCTCTGTTTCTCGCCCTCTGTTTCAGCTACTCTGTTTCAGCCCCTCTGTTTCTCGCACTCTTTTTCAGCCCCTCTGTTTCAGCCCCTCTGTTTCAGCCCCTCTGTTTCAGCCCCTCTATTTCTCGCCCTGTGTTTCAGCCCCTCTGTTTCTCGCCCTCTGTTCAGCCCCTATGTTTCTCGCCCTCTGTTTCAGCCCCTCTGTTTCTCGCCCTCTGTTTCAGCCACTCTGTTTCAGCCCCTCTGTTTCTCGCCCTCTGTTTCTGCCCGTCTGTTTCTCGCCGTCTGTTTCAGCCCCTCTGTTTCGCGCCCTCTGTTTCAGCCCCGCTGATTCAGCCCCTATGTTTCAGCTCCTCTGTTTCAGCCCCTCTGTTTCAGCCCCTCTGTTTCTCTCCCTATGTTTCAGCCCATCTGATTCTCGCCCTCTGTTTCAGCCCCTCTGATTCTCGCCCTCTGTCTCAGCCCCTCTGATTCAGCCCCTCTGTTTCAGCCCCTCTGATTCAGCCCCTCTGATTCAGCCCCTCTGTTTCTCGCCTCTGTTTCAGCCCCTCTGTTTCGCGCTCTCTGTTTCAGCCCCTCTGTTTCTCACCCTTTGTTTCAGCACCTCTGATTCAGCCCCTCTGATTCAGCCCCTCTGTTTCAGCGCCACTGATTCAGCCCCTCTGATTCAGCCCCTCTGTTTCTCGCCCTCTCTTTCAGCCCCTCTGTTTCAGCCCCTCTGTTTCAGCTCCTCTGTTTCAGCCCCTCTGTTTCTCGCCCCCTGTTTCAGCCCCTCTGTTTCTCGTCCTCTGTTTCAGCCCATCTGTTTCAGCCCCTCTGTTTCAGCCCCTCTGTTTCTTGCCCTCTGTTTCAGCCCCTCTGTTTCTCGCCCTCTGTTTCAGCCCCTCTGTTTCAGCCCCTCTGTTTCTCGCCCTCTGTTTCTGCCCCTCTGTTTCTCGCCCTCTGTTTCAGCCCCGCTGTTTCTCGCCCTCTGTTTAAGCCCCGCTGATTCAGCCCCTCTGTTTCAGCCCCTCTGAATTAGCCCCTCTGATTCAGACCCTCTTTTTCAGCCCCTCTGTTTCAGCCCCTCTGTTTCAGCCCCTCTGTTTCTCGCCCTCTGTTTCAGCCCCTCTGTTTATCGCCCTCTGTTTCAGCCCCTCTGATTCAGCCCCTCTGTTTCAGCCCCTCTGATTCAGCCCCTCTGATTCAGCCCCTCTGATTCAGCCCCTCTGTTTCTCGCCCTCTGTTTCAGCCCCTCTGTTTCAGCCCCTCTGTTTCTCACCCTCTGTTTCAGCCCCTCTGATTCAGCCCATCTGATTCAGCCCCTCTGTTTCCCGCCCCTCTGTTTCAGCCCCTCTGTTTCAGCCCCTCTCTTTCAGCCCCTCTGATTCAGCCCCTCTGTTTCAGCCCCTCTGTTTCTCCCCCTCTGTTACAGCCCCTCTGTTTCAGCCCCTCTGTTTCAGCCACTCTGTTTCAGCCCCTCTGTTTCAGCCCCTCTGTTTCTCGCCCTCTGTTTCAGCCCCTCTGTTTCAGCCCCTCTGTTTCTCGCCCTCTGTTTCTCGCCCGCTGTTTCAGCCCCTTTGTTTCTCGCCCTCTGTTTCAGCCCCTCTGTTTCAGCCCCTCTAATTCAGCCCCTCTGATTCAGCCCTTCTGTTTCTCGCCCTCTGTTTCAGCCCCTCTGTTTCAGCCCCTCTGTTTCAGCTCCTCTGTTTCAGCCCCTCTGTTTCTCGCCCTCTGTTTCAGCCCCTCTGTTTCAGCCCCTCTGTTTCTCGCCCTGTGTTTCAGCCCCTCTGTTTCTCGCCCTCTGTTCTGCCCCTATGTTTCTCGCCCTCTGTTTCAGCCCCTCTGTTTCTCGCCCTCTGTTTCAGCCCCTCTGTTTCAGCCCCTCTGTTTCTCGCCTTCTGTTTCTGCCCGTCTGTTTCTCGCCCTCTGTTTCAGCCCCTCTGTTTCGCGCCCTCTGTTTCAGCCCCGCTGATTCAGCCCCTATGTTTCAGCTCCTCTGTTTCAGCCCCTCTGTTTCAGCCGCTCTGTTTCTCTCCCTATGTTTCAGCCCATCTGATTCTCGCCCTCTGTTTCAGCCCCTCTGATTCTCGCCCTCTGTTTCAGCCCCTCTGATTCAGCCCCTCTGTTTCAGCCGCTCTGATTCAGCCCCTCTGATTCAGCCCCTCTGTTTCTCGCCCTCTGTTTCAGCCCCTCTGTTTCGCGCTCTCTGTTTCAGCCCCTCTGTTTCTCACCCTCTGTTTCAGCACCTCTGATTCAGCCCCTCTGATTCAGCGCCTCTGTTTCAGCCGCACTGATTAAGCCCCTCTGATTCTGCCCCTCTGTTTCTCGCCCTCTCTTTCAGCCCCTCTGTTTCAGCCCCTCTGTTTCTCCCCCTCTGTTACAGCCCCTCTGTTTCAGCCCCTCTGTTTCAGCCACTCTGTTTCAGCCCCTCTGTTTCAGCCCCTCTGTTTCTCGCCCTCTGTTTCAGCCCCTCTGTTTCTCGCCCTCCGTTTCAGCCCCTCTGTTTCAGCCCGTCTGTTTCAGCTACTCTGTTTCTCGCCCTCTGTTTCAGCCCCTCTGTTTCTCACCCTCTGTTTCAGCCCCTCTGATTCAGCCCCTCTGTTTCTCGCCCTATGTTTCAGCCCCTCTGTTTCTCGCCCGCTGTTTCAGCCCCTCTGTTTCTCGCCCTCTGTTTCAGCCCCTCTGTTTCAGCCACTCTGTTTCAGCGCCTCTGTTTCTCGCCCTCTGTTTCAGCCCCTCTGTTTCTCGCCCTCTGTTTCAGCCCCTCTGTTTCAGCACCTCTGTTTCTCGCCCTCTGTTTCTGCCCCTCTGTTTCTCGCCCTCTGTTTCAGCCCTCTGTTTCTCGCCGTCTGTTTCAGCCCCGCTGATTCAGCCCCTCTGTTTCAACCCCTCTGTATCAGCCCCTCTGTTTCTCGCCCTCTGTTTCAGCCCCTCTGTTTCTCGCTCTCTGTTTCAGCCCCACTGTTTCAGCCCCTCTGTTTCAGCCCCTCTGTTTCTCGACCTCTGTTTCAGCCCCTCTGATTTAGCCCCTCTGTTTCAGCCCCTCTGTTTCAGCCCCTCTGTTTCTCGCCCTCTGTTTCAGCGCCACGGTTTCGCGCTCTCTGTTTCAGCCCCTCTGTTTCAGCCCCTCTGTTTCTCACCCTCTGTTTCTGCCACTCTGTTTCTCACCCTCTGTTTCTGCCACTCTGTATTTCGCCCTCTGTTTCAGCCCCTCTGATTCAGCCCCTCTGATTCAGCCCCTCTGTTTTAGCCCCTCTGTTTCAGCCCCTCTGTTTCAGCCCCTCTGTTTCTCGCGCTCTGTTTCAGCCCCTCTGTTTCTCGCCCTCTGTTTCTGCCGCTCTGTTTCTCGCCCTCTGTTTCAGGCTTCTGTTTCTCGCTCTCTGTTTCAGCCCCTCTGTTTCAGCACCTCTGTTTCAGCCCCTCTGTTTCAGCCCCTCTGATTCAGCCCCTCTGTTTCTCGCCCTCTGTTTCAGCCCCTCTGTTTCTGCCCTTCGGTTTCAACCCCTCTGTATCAGCCCCTCTGTTTCTCGCCCTCTATTTCAGCCCCTCTGTTTCTCACACTCTGTTTCAGCCCCTCTGATTCAGCCCCTCTGATTCAGCCCCTCTGTTTCAGCGCCACTGATTCAGCCCCTCTGATTCAGCCCCTCTGTTTCTCGCCCTCTCTTTCAGCCCCTCTGTTTCAGCCCCTCTGTTTCAGCCCCTCTGTTTCTCGCCCCCTGTTTCAGCCCCTCTGTTTCTCGTCCTCTGTTTCAGCCCCTCTGTTTCAGCCCCTCTGTTTCTCGCCCTCTGTTTCAGCCCCTCTGTTTCTTGCCCTCTGTTTCAGCCCCTCTGTTTCTCGCCCTCTGTTTCAGCCCCTCTGTTTCAGCCCCTCTGTTTCTGCCCCTCTGTTTCTCGCCCTCTGTTTCAGCCCCGCTGTTTCTCGCCCTCTGTTTAAGCCCCGCTGATTCAGCCCCTCTGTTTCAGCCCCTCTGAATTAGCCCCTCTGATTCAGACCCTCTTTTTCAGCCCCTCTGTTTCAGCCCCTCTGTTTCAGCCCCTCTGTTTCTCGCCCTCTGTTTCAGCCCCTCTGGTTATCGCCCTCTGTTTCAGCCCCTCTGATTCAGCCCCTCTGTTTCAGCCCCTCTGATTCAGCCCCTCTGATTCAGCCCCTCTGATTCAGCCCCTCTGTTTCTCGCCCTCTGTTTCAGCCCCTCTGTTTCAGCCCCTCTGTTTCAGCCCCTCTGTTTCTCACCCTCTGTTTCAGCCCCTCTGATTCAGCCCATCTGATTCAGCCCCTCTGTTTCCCGCCCCTCTGTTTCAGCCCCTCTGTTTCAGCCCCTCTGTTTCAGCCCCTCTGATTCAGCCCCTCTGTTTCAGCCCCTCTGTTTCTCCCCCTCTGTTACAGCCCCTCTGTTTCAGCCCCTCTGTTTCAGCCACTCTGTTTCAGCCCCTCTGTTTCAGCCCCTCTGTTTCTCGCCCTCTGTTTCAGCCCCTCTGTTTCAGCCCCTCTGATTTAGCCCCTCTGTTTCAGCCCCTCTGTTTCTCCCCCTCTGTTCCAGCCCCTCTGTTTCAGCCCCTCTGTTTCAGCCCCTCTGTTTCAGCCCCTCTGTTTCAGCCCCTCTGTTTCTCGCCCTCTGTTTCAGCCCCTCTGTTTCTCGCCCTCTGTTTCAGCCCCTCTGTTTCAGCCCGTCTGTTTCAGCCACTCTGTTTCTGCCCCTCTGTTTCAGCCCCTCTGTTTCTCGCCCTCTGTTTCAGCCCTCTGTTTCTCGCCGTCTGTTTCAGCCCCGCTGATTCAGCCCCTCTGTTTCAACCCCTCTGTATCAGCCCCTCTGTTTCTCGCCCTCTGTTTCAGCCCCTCTGTTTCTCGCGCTCTGTTTCAGCGCCACTGTTTCGCGCTCTCTGTTTCAGCCCCTCTGTTTCTCACCCTCTGTTTCTGCCACTCTGTTTCTCACCCTCTGTTTCTGCCACTCTGTTTTTCGCCCTCTGTTTCAGCCCCTCTGATTCAGCCCCTCTGATTCAGCCCCTCTGTTTTAGCCCCTCTGTTTCAGCCCCTCTGTTTCAGCCCCTCTGTTTCTCGCGCTCTGTTTCAGCCCCTCTGTTTCTCGCCCTCTGTTTCTGCCGCTCTGTTTCTCGCCCTCTGTTTCAGGCTTCTGTTTCTCGCTCTCTGTTTCAGCCCCTCTGTTTCAGCCCCTCTGTTTCAGCCCCTCTGTTTCAGCCCCTCTGATTCAGCCCCTCTGTTTCTCGCCCTCTGTTTCAGCCCCTCTGTTTCTGCCCTTCGGTTTCAACCCCTCTGTATCAGCCCCTCTGTTTCTCGCCCTCTGTTTCAGCCCCTCTGTTTCTCACACTCTGTTTCAGCCCCTCTGATTCAGCCCCTCTGAAACAGCCCCTCTGTTTCTCGCCCTCTGTTTCAGCCCCTCTGTTTCTCGCCCTCTGTTTCAGCCACTCTGATTTAGCCCCTCTGTTTCAGCCCCTCTGTTTCAGCCCCTCTGTTTCTCGCTCTCTGTTTCAGCCACTCTGTTTCGCGCTCTCTGTTTCAGCCCCTCTGTTTCAGCCCCTCTGTTTCTCACCCTCTGTTTATGCCCCTCTGTTTCTCACCCTCTGTTTCAGCCCCTCTGTTTCTCGCCCTCTGTTTCAGCCCCTATGTTTCAGCCCCTCTGTTTCAGCCCCTCTGTTTCTCGCCCTCTGTTTCAGCCCCTCTGTTCCTCGCCCTCTATTTCAGCCCCTCTGTTTCAGCCCGTCTGTTTCAGCCACTCTGTTTCAGCCCCTCTGTTTCTCACCCTCTGTTTCTCGCCCTCTGTTTCAGACCCTCTGTTTTTCGCCCTCTGTTTCAGCCCCTCTGTTTCTCGCCCTCTGTTTCAGGCTCTCTGTTTCAGCCCCTCTGTTTCTCGCCCTCTGTTTCTCGCCCGCTGTTTCAGCCCCTTTGTTTCTCGCCCTCTGTTTCAGCCCCTCTGTTTCAGCCCCTCTAATTCAGCCCCTCTGATTCAGCCCTTCTGTTTCTCGCTGTGAGAGGTAATTTCGGTTTAAACTTTAAGATGTGCCTGGACCACAGACTGATCTATAATAAAAGACAAAACTTTTGTTTCTTTTCTAAAACATTTTGTATACTCAAAAGTAGAATAGTTTAAATTGTGCAGAATGCTGACAATTTGTGAGCAGAGTAAAAACAAACAGGCCCTTGATTGATGAAACCATTAACACAGGCAGGGAAGAATGAGGCCTTGACTGATAATACTGCAGGGTGAGAGAAACAACTTTGGAGACTCTGAAGACTTTGTGATAAGGGTGCAAATCAAAGAATAATGATGTTTTTAAGAATGTGAACCTCATGGCTCGTTAGAGCCAGGGAGGGGAGGGTCTGGAGACATTTGTTGCAGACTTTGTGATAAGGGTGTAAATCGAAGAATAATGATGTTTTTAAGAATGTGAACCTCATGGCTTGTTAGAGCCAAGGAGGGGAGGGATTTGTACTGTATATAATGAGAAACTTTGTAAGCGTCAGCGCGCCTTTTACTCAGAAGGGTGCCCGACTCTGCAGACTTGCTAATAAAACTTTGTTTTCCTGAATTTGTCTAGAGCGATTATTAAGAAGCGATTTTCGTTTCTAACAACTTGGGGGCTCGTCGTCCGGGATCAACACTCCGGCCGCGGGGGGAGCTGAGGAAGGACATCGGAGAAGGTGCACCCTGCTGATTTCAGCAGTCCCTGATTCCTTGCTTGTCGCCCCGCGCGGCTTGAGCGAGTGATATCCGGGAGGCTCAGGAAAACAAAGGAGGGGTGTGGCCGAGGCAGTGGGGACGGTTAACGATCGAGTAATTTCGGTGCACCGAACCCAGGTAAGAAAAAACTTGCGGGGACCGTGTTTCCGGAGGCCTGGGGACCTACGGGGTGCCTGTGGATTTTTCTACAGAGACGTGGGACTCAGGTATCTAGAGACCGGGGCTTGCCTGTGAGGGATTTTGCAGAGACCGTGTTTGAGGAGGAACGTGTACCTACGGGGTGCCTGTGATCTGTGTCACAGAGACGTAGGACACAGGAATCCAAAGACCGGGGGTGCCTGCAAAGGAACCTGGGCGATCACGGGACTGAAGGTCCGGGAATTGGCTAAATTGTGATAGATTATCACGGGAAAATTACGAAGTCCTCGGCAATGGGAAATAAGGGATCTAAGGCGATTAAGGGATGGGCTGGGGTATGTTTTGTTATTTGTAGATAGAATAAGTATAAGTAGCAGGAAATGATCTTGGAAACATATGTTGTAAAATCCATATAAGTGGGAGCTTATAAAAATAATGGGTAAAGATGCTGCTGGGAGTTGTCCACAGACCCATCAACAGTAGCTTTCTTTGGGACAGAATAGTTCAGGGAGAAAATAAGGTGTGTAAAAAAACAGGCAGTATATTTATCACTGGTGATTTTAATTTTCATGTAGATTGGGAAAATCAAGTTGCCTAAGGAAGTCAGAAGGACACTTTTCTAGAATCATATGTTCTACATCCAAATGGGAATCAAGCTATTTTGCGTCTGATAATATATACTGAGGAAGGTTTAATACATGATCACAAAGTAAAAATAAACTCTAAAGGTTACAGTGACCATAATATGATAGAAGTTAGCATTCATGTTAAGAGTAAGAAACTTGGGTTGAAAACAACTGTGCTATAAACTCGAAGAAGGTAGGCATTGTGCAGAGTTAACTGGAGTGGACTCAGAAAGAAGTTTAATAGAAAAGACAACTAATGAACAACTGCACACTTTTATGAAAATAGTTCATGACTCCCAGTTTCCTCAGTGAGGAAAAATGATTCCAGGAAGGGAATATCAAAGAATGATTAACCAAGGGAAAAAAAAACAGACAGAGTTGAAAGAAAAGTCATAAAAATGGAAAAGATTGTGAGAGAATCAATGTCTGGAAGGTATCAAAAAAAAAACTTAAATTTTGCTGCAAACAAAAAAACATTTATGACAGCAACAGACACACAATGCATGAAAATTGGTCCTATCCACTTAATGATTCAAATGGTTAAACAAGCTTTTGGAGAACACAAAGGACATCATCTGAAAATTGGTTGTGCACGGAGAGAAATTGTATTATTGATAGCCACTGCTCGGATGTTATGCATTTTCCACCAAAGATATTTAATTGTGATTACTTTCCCCAATAATTGCATACAAATTAAGTCTGCAAAGGCTGCCAATTGTTATAACACCACCTTCTTGTGGTCTGTATGAAAATAGAATCTCTGTTGTATACTATTTATTATAAGGGAACACTGTTCCAACTACATGACAGAAAGGATAGCTGGCTTGCTTAACTGTAAGTATAACCTGTCTAAACAATAACTTCTCAGGATTAGTGACAACTGACTGAATTTCTGAATCATACGGTGCATTCTTGTAGTGTGCAGAAAACTGAGAAAGAACTCCATTAGCAGCTAAAAGGGTGTAAACTACTCAATGTATAAAACATACAGGAAACAGTTTGCAGAAAAATTCACCATTGACACGTTTAATTGCTACCATTCAAACACCCAAACTTCAGAAATGTAGGCCATCATTTACCTAACTGTGCAAATGTCCAAATCAACTGGGTTTACAGAAGCCCCGAGAAATTCTAAAGGACTGTTGCAATTTCAGGGAGGTGGGGGGATGGAATGGTGGAGAAGAGAGACCAACTGAAAATGATATTACTTTGAAGAGAGTTAAAGTTTCAATCAACCTCTTCAATTGTTGGTCCACCAGAAGGGTCCTTTCTGACTTGTTCTGAGAATGGCCCTTCGGGCATACCTCCCTGGTAAAGTTTGGCAATGATGGGCTTGCATATTTTTTTTTCAAATCTTTCAACTGCTGCTCAAAGTCCTCCTTCTCTGCTGTTTGGTTTGCCTCCAGCCAGGAGATGGCCTGGTTACACTTTTCGATGACTTTGTTCTTATCTTCCTCACTGATCTTGCCTTTCGTTTTCTCTTCCTCCACTGAACTCTTCATGTTAAATGCGTACGACTCCAGGGAATTCTTGGCTGTAATTTTCTCACGCTGCATATCATCCTGACCTTTGTACCTCTCCGCTTCCTGCACTATCCTCTCGATCTCCTCCTTACTCAACCTGCCCTTGTTATTGGTGATGGTGATTTTGCTCTCTTTGCCAGTGCTCTTGTCCACAGCAGAGACATTCAAGATGCCATTTGCGTCAATATCAAAGGTGACCTCAATCTGTGGTACACCACGTGGCGCAGGAGGGATCCCACTGAGGTCAAATTTGCCCAAGAGAACTCCGGAGGAAAGGTCTCCTGGCCCACACTCCGCCACTCGACTTCCTCTTGCATAAGGTGGAGCCCGGAGACTGGGTACTTGTTAAGACCTGGAAGGCCGAAAAGCTCCAGCCGCGGTGGGAAGGACCGTTCCTGGTTCTGTTAACAACTGAAGCAGCTGTTCGGACGAAAGAAAAAGGGTGGGTCCACGCATCGAGGATAAAGGGGCCTGTTCCGTCTGAAGGAGAAAGTACTTGGACATGCGAGCAAGGGGACAAGCCGTTGGTGGTAAAACTGAAAAGACAGCAATAATGAACTCTACTTGGACTGTATTGGTGGGGATATTGATCAATTTACTCCTGTATGTGGGGGAGAGTGAGGGGAGATGTGACAAATGTCGACCTACAGTAAGACTTGGGATTCGAATCTACTCGGGATCATTTGTGTCCCATTCCTATGTGGACGATAGGTGTTACGATGTGAGTGCACGCCATGAATGTTGGGAGGATGGGAGACCCTATTATCAGGTATATAATAAAGGATACGGTGGCAAAGTCCGTGGATGCCCTAAAAATGACCACTGGGTGTGTGTTAACAAAGCTGGGCAGTGGGGCCTACCCTCCATGTTGCTCAAGGAACATGTGGACAGAGTCAGGGAGACCAGAGTACAGAATACTGTACGGAAGTTAGAGAAAGAGCAGGACCGTCAAAGGACGGTCGTTGTCTCCAAGGTGCCGTCTATATACAAGGAGGTAGAAGAGGAGATCAAACTTCCCGATGTAACACAGAACCTGTTTATTGATCTTACGTCTAGGATAGCCACCGTGTTAAATATTAGCAATTGCTGGGTTTGTGGGGGGCCGCATATGACTGAACAATGGCCGTGGTCTGGTCATAGCTTAGATATATGGGAGTTACATCAGTATAATTGGACACATGTCAACGAAAGAAAAGGACAAAGGTGGAGACTGACTAACAGCCCGGAAGGCCAGTTGTGTGTTGAAGGGAAAGGGAAGATTGAGGTGGGTATCAGCCCCTGTCAGAGTGTGTTGAATGCAACCACACAAGTCTGGTGGCCTAAGGATATCACATGGTACATTGCAAAACAGGAGAACCGCAATTGTGTGAGGCTGGGTGATGACTCTCGGTTTTGGAATTGTAGCGGCTCCGGCCCTTATGAGGGCATTCCTGGGGTAAAAGAGGTGTGGAATAAAGTTGCGAAACAGGGGGGGCCTGCTCCAGATGGCCTATTTTGGATATGCGGTAATCGGGCATACTCCAAACTGCCCATGGGATGGGCTGGGGTATGCTTCCTGGGTCTAATACGACCTGCGTTCTTCCTATTACCCCGGGAGGAAGGCGATGATTTGGGGATTAAACTCTTTGACTCCCTCCGTAGGTCACCAAGGGATATCCAAGTCGGTGATTGGGGGGATGAGTGGCCACCGGCCCGGATTATTGAATACTACGGGCCAGCTACATGGGCACCGGACCGATCATGGGGATATCGTACTCCTATCTATATGTTAAATCGAATTATCAGGCTCCAAGCAGTCGTAGAGGTTATTACTAACCGGACTGCCCTGGCCCTGGAGTTGCTGGCTAAGCAGCAGGATCAGATGAGGGCTGCTATATATCAAAACCGACTTGCCTTGGATTATCTGTTGGCCTCGGAGGGGGGTGTGTGCGGGAAGTTTAACCTGACTAACTGCTGTCTAGAAATTGACGATAATGGTAAAGCGGTTTTGAAAATTTCCGATGAAATTCGGAAATTGGCCCATGTGCCAGTACAATCTTGGCGTCCTCTTAGTGGCATCGGATGGTGGGATGGTCTCCTAGGTGGTAGCTGGTGGCGCATGGCGTTGCTGGTGGTTGGGGGGGGGCATGATTCTTCTTCTCGTACTACCCTGCCTAACCCCCTGTATTCAGTTTTTAATTCAGAAAAATATTTCCCGACTCCAGGCAGTGGTGGTTCCACAACATGGGACGCGTGAACTTAAAGTGATGTTGCTGCGAAAGACCAAGGATTTCCCGGGCCCTTGAGGAGGGGGGGCTATATTGGTCAGGCACATCTTAAAGAAAGAAAAGGGTGGAATTGTGAGAGGTAATTTCGGTTTAAACTTTAAGATGTGCCTGGACCACAGACTGATCTATAATAAAAGACAAAACTTTTGTTTCTTTTCTAAAACATTTTGTATACTCAAAAGTAGAATAGTTTAAATTGTGCAGAATGCTGACAATTTGTGAGCAGAGTAAAAACAAACAGGCCCTTGATTGATGAAACCATTAACACAGGCAGGGAAGAATGAGGCCTTGACTGATAATACTGCAGGGTGAGAGAAACAACTTTGGAGACTCTGAAGACTTTGTGATAAGGGTGCAAATCAAAGAATAATGATGTTTTTAAGAATGTGAACCTCATGGCTCGTTAGAGCCAGGGAGGGGAGGGTCTGGAGACATTTGTTGCAGACTTTGTGATAAGGGTGTAAATCGAAGAATAATGATGTTTTTAAGAATGTGAACCTCATGGCTTGTTAGAGCCAAGGAGGGGAGGGATTTGTACTGTATATAATGAGAAACTTTGTAAGCGTCAGCGCGCCTTTTACTCAGAAGGGTGCCCGACTCTGCAGACTTGCTAATAAAACTTTGTTTTCCTGAATTTGTCTAGAGCGATTATTAAGAAGCGATTTTCGTTTCTAACACTCGCCCTCTGTTTCAGCCCCTCTGTTTCAGCCCCTCTGTTTCAGCTCCTCTGTTTCAGCCCCTCTGTTTCTCGCCCTCTGTTTCAGCCCCTCTGTTTCAGCCCCTCTGTTTCTCGCCCTGTGTTTCAGCCCCTCTGTTTCTCGCCCTCTGTTCTGCCCCTATGTTTCTCGCCCTCTGTTTCAGCCCCTCTGTTTCTCGCCCTCTGTTTCAGCCCCTCTGTTTCAGCCCCTCTGTTTCTCGCCTTTTGTTTCTGCCCGTCTGTTTCTCGCCCTCTGTTTCAGCCCCTCTGTTTCGCGCCCTCTGTTTCAGCCCCGCTGATTCAGCCCCTATGTTTCAGCTCCTCTGTTTCAGCCCCTCTGTTTCAGCCGCTCTGTTTCTCTCCCTATGTTTCAGCCCATCTGATTCTCGCCCTCTGTTTCAGCCCCTCTGATTCTCGCCCTCTGTTTCAGCCCCTCTGAGTCAGCCCCTCTGTTTCAGCCCCTCTGATTCAGCCCTTCTGATTCAGCCCCTCTGTTTCTCGCCCTCTGTTTCAGCCCCTCTGTTTCGCGCTCTCTGTTTCAGCCCCTCTGTTTCTCACCCTCTGTTTCAGCACCTCTGATTCAGCCCCTCTGATTCAGCCCCTCTGTTTCAGCCGCACTGATTCAGCCGCTCTGATTCAGCCCCTCTGTTTCTCGCCCTCTCTTTCAGCCCCTCTGTTTCAGCCCCTCTGTTTCAGCTCCTCTGTTTCAGCCCCTCTGTTTCTCGCCCCCTGTTTCAGCCCCTCTGTTTCTCGCCCTCTGTTTCAGCCCATCTGTTTCAGCCCCTCTGTTTCAGCCCCTCTGTTTCTCGCCCTCAGTTTCAGCCCCTCTGTTTCTTGCCCTCTGTTTCAGCCCCTCTGTTTCTCGCCCTCTGTTTCAGCCCCTCTGTTTCAGCCACTCTGTTTCTCGCCCTCTGTTTCTGCCCCTCTGTTTCTCGCCCTCTGTTCCAGCCCTGCTGTTTCTCGCCCTCTGTTTAAGCCCCGCTGATTCAGCCCCTCTGTTTCAGCCCCTCTGAATTAGCCCCTCTGATTCAGACCCTCTTTTTCAGCCCCTCTGTTTCAGCCCCTCTGTTTCAGCCCCTCTGTTTCTCGCCCTCTGTTTCAGCCCCTTGGTTTTTCGCCCTCTGTTTCAGCCCCTCTGATTCAGCCCCTCTGCTTCAGCCCCTCTGATTCAGCCCCTCTGATTCAGCCCCTCTTATTCAGCCCCTCTGTTTCTCGCCCTCTGTTTCAGCCCCTCTGTTTCAGCCCCTCTGTTTCAGCCCCTCTGTTTCTCACCCTCTGTTTCAGCCCCTCTGATTCAGCCCCTCTGATTCAGCCCCTCTGATTCAGCCCCTCTGTTTCCCGCCCCTCTGTTTCAGCCCCTCTGTTTCAGCCCCTCTGTTTCAGCCCCTCTGATTCAGCCCCTCTGTTTCAGCCCCTCTGTTTCTCCCCCTCTGTTACAGCCCCTCTGTTTCAGCCCCTCTGTTTCAGCCACTCTGTTTCAGCCCGTCTGTTTCAGCCCCTCTGTTTCTCGCCCTCTGTTTCAGCCCCTCTGTTTCTCGCCCTCTGTTTCAGCCACTCTGTTTCTCGCCCTCTGTTTCAGCCCCTCTGTTTCTCACCCTCTGTTTCAGCCCCTCTGATTCAGCCCCTCTGTTTCTCGCTCTATGTTTCAGCCCCACTGTTTCTCGCCCTCTGTTTCAGCCCCTCTGTTTCTCGCCCTCTGTTTCAGCCCCTCTGTTTCAGCCACTCTGTTTCAGCCCCTCAGTTTCTCGCCCTCTGTTTCAGCCCCTCTGTTTCTCGCCCTCTGTTTCAGCCCCTCTGTTTCAGCCCCTCTGTTTCTCGCCCTCTGTTTCTGCCCCTCTGTTTCTCGCCCTCTGTTTCAGCCCTCTGTTTCTCGCCGTCTGTTTCAGCCCCGCTGATTCAGCCCCTCTGTTTCAGCCCCTCTGAATCAGCCACTCTGATTCAGCCCCTCTGTTTCAGCCCCTCTGTTTCAGCCCCTCTGTTTCTCGCCCACTCTTTCAGCCCCTCTGTTTCTCGCCAATTGTTTCAGCCACTCTGTTTCTCGCCCTCTATTTCAGACCCTCTGATTCAGCCCCTCTGTTTCAGCCCCTCTGATTCAGCCCCTCTGTTTCTCGCCCTCTGTTTCAGCCCCTCTGTTTCAGCCCCTCTGTTTCTCACCCACTGTTTCAGCCCCTCTGATTCAGCCCCTCTGATTCAGCACCTCTGATTCAGCCCCTCTTATTCAGCCCCTCTGTTTCCCGCCCCTCTGTTTCAGCCCCTCTGTTTCTCGCCCTCTGTTTCAGCCACTCTGTTTCTCACCCTCTATTTCAGACCCTCTGATTCAGCCCCTCTGTTTCAGCCCCTCTGATTCAGCCCCTCTGTTTCTCGCCCTCTGTTTCAGCCCCTCTGTTTCAGCCCCTCTGTTTCTCACCCACTGTTTCAGCGCCTCTGATTCAGCACCTCTGATTCAGCACCTCTGATTCAGCCCCTCTTATTCAGCCCCTCTGTTTCCCGCCCCTCTGTTTCAGCCCCTCTGTTTCTCGCCCTCTGTTTCAACCCCTCTGTTTCAGCCCCTCTGTTTCAGCCCTTCTGTTTCAGCCCCTCTGTTTCTCGCCCTCTGTTTCAGCCCCTCTGTTTCTCGCCCTCTGTTTCAGCCCCTCTGATTCAGCCCCTCTGATTCAGCCCCTCTGTTTCAGCCCCTCTGTTTCAGCCCCTCTGTTTCTCGCCCTCTGTTTCTCACCCTCTGTTTCTCGCCCTCTGTTTCAGCCCCTCTGTTTCTCGCCCTCTGTATCAGCCCCTCTGTTTCTCGCCCTCTGCTTCAGCCCCTCTGTTTCTCGCCCTCTGTTTCAGCCCCTCTGTTTTAGCCCCTCTGTTTCAGCCCCTCTGTTTCAGCCCCACTGTTTCAGCCCCTCTGTTTCACGCCCTCTTTGTCAGCCCCTCAGTTTCAGCCACTCTGTTTCAGCCCCTCTTATTCTCGCCCTCTGTTTCAGCCCCTCTGATTCAGCCCCTCTGTTTCTCGCCCTCTGTTTCAACCCCTCTGTTTCAGCCCGTCTGATTCAGCCCGTCTGATTCAGCCCCTCTGTTTCAGCCCCTTTGTTTCTCACCCTCTGTTTCAGCCCCTCTGTTTTTCGCCCTCTGTATCAGACCCTCTTTTTCAGCCCCTCTGTTTCAGCCACTCTGTTTCAGCCCCTCTGTTTCTCGCCCTCTGTTTCTCGCCCTCTGTTTCAGCCCCTCTGTTTCTCGCCCTCTGATTCAGCCCCTCTGTTTCAGCCCCTCTGTTTCTCGCCCTCTGTTTCTGCCCCTCTGTTTCTCGCCCTCTGTTTCATCCCCTCTGTTTCTCGCCCTCTGTTTCAGCCCCGCTGATTCAGCCCCTCTGTTTCAGCCCCTCTGTATCAGCCCCTCTGTTTCTCGCCCTCTGTTTCAGCCCCTCTGTTTCTCACCCTCTGTTTCAGCCCCTCTGATTCAGCCCCTCTGTTTCAGCCCCTCTGTTTCTCGCCCTCTGTTTCAGCCCCTCTGTTTCTCGCCCTCTGTTTCACCCCTCTGATTTAGCCCCTCTGTTTCTGCCCCTCTGTTTCAGCCCCTCTCATTCTCGCTCTCTGTTTCAGCCCCTCTGTTTCGCGCTCTCTGTTTCAGCCCCTCTGTTTCAGCCCCTCTGTTTCTCACCCTCTGTTTATGCCCCTCTGTTTCTCACCCTCTGTTTCAGCCCCTCTGTTTCTCGCCCTCTGTTTCAGCCCCTCTGATTCAGCCCCTCTGATTCAGCCCCTCTGTTTTAGCCCCTGTGTTTCTGCCCCTCTGTTTCAGCCCCTCTGTTTTAGCCCCTCTGTTTCAGCCCCTCTGTTCAGCCCCTCTGTTTCTCGCGCTCTGTTTCAGCCCCTCTGTTTCTCGCCCTCTGTTTCTTCCCCTCTGTTTCTCGCCCTCTGTTTCAGGCTTCTGTTTCTCGCCCTCTGTTTCAGCCCCTCTGTTTCAGCCCCTCTGTTTCAGCCCCTCTGTTTCTCGCCCTCTGTTTCAGCTCCTCTGTTTCTCGCCCTCTTTTTCAGCCCCTCTGTTTCTCGCCCTCTGTTTCAGCCCCTCTGTTTCAGCCCCTCTGATTCAGCCCCTCTGATTCAGCCCCTCTGTTTCTTGCTCTCTGTTTCAGCCCCTCTGTTTCAGCCCTTCTGTTTCAGCCCCTCTGTTTCACCCCTCTGTTTCTCGCCCTCTGTTTCAGCCCCTCTGTTTCTCGCCCTCTGTTTCAGCCCCTCTGTTTCAGCCCCTCTGTTTCAGCCCCTCTGTTTCTCGCCCTCTGTTTCAGCCCCTCTGTTTCTCGCCCTGTGTTTCATCCCCTCCGATTTAGCCCCTCTGTTTCAGCCCTTCTGTTTCGGCCCCACTGTTTCTCGCCCTCTGTTTCAGCCACTCTGTTTCGCGCTCTGTGTTTCAGCCGCTCGGTTTCTTGCCCTTTGTTTCAGCCCCTCTGTTTCAGCCCCTCTGTTTCAGCCCCTCTGTTTCAGCCCCTCTGTTTCTCGCCCTCTGTTTCAGCCCTTCTGTTTCTCGCCCTCTGTTTCAGCCCCTCTGTTTCTCGCCCCCTGTTTCAGCCCCTCTGTTTCTCGCCCTCTGTTTCAGCCCATCTGTTTCAGCCCCTCTGTTTCAGCCCCTCTGTTTCTCGCCCTCAGTTTCAGCCCCTCTGTTTCTTGCCCTCTGTTTCAGCCCCTCTGTTTCTCGCCCTCTGTTTCAGCCCCTCTGTTTCAGCCACTCTGTTTCTCGCCCTCTGTTTCTGCCCCTCTGTTTCTCGCCCTCTGTTCCAGCCCTGCTGTTTCTCGCCCTCTGTTTAAGCCCCGCTGATTCAGCCCCTCTGTTTCAGCCCCTCTGAATTAGCCCCTCTGATTCAGACCCTCTTTTTCAGCCCCTCTGTTTCAGCCCCTCTGTTTCAGCCCCTCTGTTTCTCGCCCTCTGTTTCAGCCCCTTGGTTTTTCGCCCTCTGTTTCAGCCCCTCTGATTCAGCCCCTCTGCTTCAGCCCCTCTGATTCAGCCCCTCTGATTCAGCCCCTCTTATTCAGCCCCTCTGTTTCTCGCCCTCTGTTTCAGCCCCTCTGTTTCAGCCCCTCTGTTTCAGCCCCTCTGTTTCTCACCCTCTGTTTCAGCCCCTCTGATTCAGCCCCTCTGATTCAGCCCCTCTGATTCAGCCCCTCTGTTTCCCGCCCCTCTGTTTCAGCCCCTCTGTTTCAGCCCCTCTGTTTCAGCCCCTCTGATTCAGCCCCTCTGTTTCAGCCCCTCTGTTTCTCCCCCTCTGTTACAGCCCCTCTGTTTCAGCCCCTCTGTTTCAGCCACTCTGTTTCAGCCCGTCTGTTTCAGCCCCTCTGTTTCTCGCCCTCTGTTTCAGCCCCTCTGTTTCTCGCCCTCTGTTTCAGCCACTCTGTTTCTCGCCCTCTGTTTCAGCCCCTCTGTTTCTCACCCTCTGTTTCAGCCCCTCTGATTCAGCCCCTCTGTTTCTCGCTCTATGTTTCAGCCCCACTGTTTCTCGCCCTCTGTTTCAGCCCCTCTGTTTCTCGCCCTCTGTTTCAGCCCCTCTGTTTCAGCCACTCTGTTTCAGCCCCTCAGTTTCTCGCCCTCTGTTTCAGCCCCTCTGTTTCTCGCCCTCTGTTTCAGCCCCTCTGTTTCAGCCCCTCTGTTTCTCGCCCTCTGTTTCTGCCCCTCTGTTTCTCGCCCTCTGTTTCAGCCCTCTGTTTCTCGCCGTCTGTTTCAGCCCCGCTGATTCAGCCCCTCTGTTTCAGCCCCTCTGAATCAGCCACTCTGATTCAGCCCCTCTGTTTCAGCCCCTCTGTTTCAGCCCCTCTGTTTCTCGCCCACTCTTTCAGCCCCTCTGTTTCTCGCCAATTGTTTCAGCCACTCTGTTTCTCGCCCTCTATTTCAGACCCTCTGATTCAGCCCCTCTGTTTCAGCCCCTCTGATTCAGCCCCTCTGTTTCTCGCCCTCTGTTTCAGCCCCTCTGTTTCAGCCCCTCTGTTTCTCACCCACTGTTTCAGCCCCTCTGATTCAGCCCCTCTGATTCAGCACCTCTGATTCAGCCCCTCTTATTCAGCCCCTCTGTTTCCCGCCCCTCTGTTTCAGCCCCTCTGTTTCTCGCCCTCTGTTTCAGCCACTCTGTTTCTCACCCTCTATTTCAGACCCTCTGATTCAGCCCCTCTGTTTCAGCCCCTCTGATTCAGCCCCTCTGTTTCTCGCCCTCTGTTTCAGCCCCTCTGTTTCAGCCCCTCTGTTTCTCACCCACTGTTTCAGCGCCTCTGATTCAGCACCTCTGATTCAGCACCTCTGATTCAGCCCCTCTTATTCAGCCCCTCTGTTTCCCGCCCCTCTGTTTCAGCCCCTCTGTTTCTCGCCCTCTGTTTCAACCCCTCTGTTTCAGCCCCTCTGTTTCAGCCCTTCTGTTTCAGCCCCTCTGTTTCTCGCCCTCTGTTTCAGCCCCTCTGTTTCTCGCCCTCTGTTTCAGCCCCTCTGATTCAGCCCCTCTGATTCAGCCCCTCTGTTTCAGCCCCTCTGTTTCAGCCCCTCTGTTTCTCGCCCTCTGTTTCTCACCCTCTGTTTCTCGCCCTCTGTTTCAGCCCCTCTGTTTCTCGCCCTCTGTATCAGCCCCTCTGTTTCTCGCCCTCTGCTTCAGCCCCTCTGTTTCTCGCCCTCTGTTTCAGCCCCTCTGTTTTAGCCCCTCTGTTTCAGCCCCTCTGTTTCAGCCCCACTGTTTCAGCCCCTCTGTTTCACGCCCTCTTTGTCAGCCCCTCAGTTTCAGCCACTCTGTTTCAGCCCCTCTTATTCTCGCCCTCTGTTTCAGCCCCTCTGATTCAGCCCCTCTGTTTCTCGCCCTCTGTTTCAACCCCTCTGTTTCAGCCCGTCTGATTCAGCCCGTCTGATTCAGCCCCTCTGTTTCAGCCCCTTTGTTTCTCACCCTCTGTTTCAGCCCCTCTGTTTTTCGCCCTCTGTATCAGACCCTCTTTTTCAGCCCCTCTGTTTCAGCCACTCTGTTTCAGCCCCTCTGTTTCTCGCCCTCTGTTTCTCGCCCTCTGTTTCAGCCCCTCTGTTTCTCGCCCTCTGATTCAGCCCCTCTGTTTCAGCCCCTCTGTTTCTCGCCCTCTGTTTCTGCCCCTCTGTTTCTCGCCCTCTGTTTCATCCCCTCTGTTTCTCGCCCTCTGTTTCAGCCCCGCTGATTCAGCCCCTCTGTTTCAGCCCCTCTGTATCAGCCCCTCTGTTTCTCGCCCTCTGTTTCAGCCCCTCTGTTTCTCACCCTCTGTTTCAGCCCCTCTGATTCAGCCCCTCTGTTTCAGCCCCTCTGTTTCTCGCCCTCTGTTTCAGCCCCTCTGTTTCTCGCCCTCTGTTTCACCCCTCTGATTTAGCCCCTCTGTTTCTGCCCCTCTGTTTCAGCCCCTCTCATTCTCGCTCTCTGTTTCAGCCCCTCTGTTTCGCGCTCTCTGTTTCAGCCCCTCTGTTTCAGCCCCTCTGTTTCTCACCCTCTGTTTATGCCCCTCTGTTTCTCACCCTCTGTTTCAGCCCCTCTGTTTCTCGCCCTCTGTTTCAGCCCCTCTGATTCAGCCCCTCTGATTCAGCCCCTCTGTTTTAGCCCCTGTGTTTCTGCCCCTCTGTTTCAGCCCCTCTGTTTTAGCCCCTCTGTTTCAGCCCCTCTGTTCAGCCCCTCTGTTTCTCGCGCTCTGTTTCAGCCCCTCTGTTTCTCGCCCTCTGTTTCTTCCCCTCTGTTTCTCGCCCTCTGTTTCAGGCTTCTGTTTCTCGCCCTCTGTTTCAGCCCCTCTGTTTCAGCCCCTCTGTTTCAGCCCCTCTGTTTCTCGCCCTCTGTTTCAGCTCCTCTGTTTCTCGCCCTCTTTTTCAGCCCCTCTGTTTCTCGCCCTCTGTTTCAGCCCCTCTGTTTCAGCC
This sequence comes from Chiloscyllium punctatum, assembly GCF_047496795.1. Classification (NCBI taxonomy): domain Eukaryota; kingdom Metazoa; phylum Chordata; class Chondrichthyes; order Orectolobiformes; family Hemiscylliidae; genus Chiloscyllium; species Chiloscyllium punctatum. Next base: position 1,837,426 of record NW_027309792.1, on the reverse strand, counting down.
CCTCTGATTCAGCCCCTCTGATTCAGCCCCTCTGTTTCTTGCTCTCTGTTTCAGCCCCTCTGTTTCAGCCCTTCTGTTTCAGCCCCTCTGTTTCACCCCTCTGTTTCTCGCCCTCTGTTTCAGCCCCTCTGTTTCTCGCCCTCTGTTTCAGCCCCTCTGTTTCAGCCCCTCTGTTTCAGCCCCTCTGTTTCTCGCCCTCTGTTTCAGCCCCTCTGTTTCTCGCCCTGTGTTTCATCCCCTCCGATTTAGCCCCTCTGTTTCAGCCCTTCTGTTTCGGCCCCACTGTTTCTCGCCCTCTGTTTCAGCCACTCTGTTTCGCGCTCTGTGTTTCAGCCGCTCGGTTTCTTGCCCTTTGTTTCAGCCCCTCTGTTTCAGCCCCTCTGTTTCAGCCCCTCTGTTTCAGCCCCTCTGTTTCTCGCCCTCTGTTTCAGCCCTTCTGTTTCTCGCCCTCTGTTTCAGCCCCTCTGTTTCTCGCCCTCTGGTTCAGCCCCTCTGATTCAGCACCTCTGTTTCAGCCCCTCTGATTCAGCCCCTCTGTTTCAGCCCCTCTGTTTCAGCCCCTCTGTTTCATTCCCTCTGTTTCTCGCCCTCTGTTTCAGCCCCACTGTTTCTCGCCCTCTGTTTCAGCCCCTCTGTTTCTCGCCCTCTGTTTCAGCCCCTCTGTTTCAGCCCCTCTGTTTCTCGCCCTCTGTTTCAGCCCCACTTTTTCTCGCCCTCTGTTTCAGCCCCTCTGTTTCAGCCCCTCTGTTTCTCGCCCTCTGTTTCTGCCCCTCTGTTTCTCGCCCTCTGTTTCAGCCCTCTGTTTCTCGTCGTCTGTTTCAGCCCTGCGGATTCAGCCCCTCTGTTTCAGCCCCTCTGAATCAGCCCCTCTGATTCAGCCCCTCTGTTTCAGCCCCTCTGTTTCAGCCCCTCTGTTTCTCACCCACTCTTTCAGCCCCTCCGTTTCTCGCCCTCTGTTTCAGCCACTCTGTTTCTCGCCCTCTGTTTCAGCCCCTCTCATTCAGCCCCTCTTATTCAGCCCCTCTGATTCAGCCCCTCTGATTCAGCCCCTCTGTTTCTCGCCCTCTGTTTCAGCACCTCTGTTTCTGCCCCTCTGTTTCACACCCTCTGGTTCAGCCCCTCTGATTCAGCCCCTCAGATTCAGCCCCTCTGATTCAGCCCCTCTTATTCAGCCCCTCTGTTTCCCGCCCCTCTGTTTCAGCCCCTCTGTTTCTCGCCCTCTGTCTCAGCCCCTCTGTTTCAGCCTCTCTGTTTCAGCCCCTCTGTTTCTCGCCCTCTGTTTCAGCCCCTCTGTTTCTCGCCCTCTGTTTCAGCCCCTCTGTGTCTCGCCCTCTGCTTCAGCCCCTCTGTTTCTCGCCCTCTGTTTCAGCCCCTCTGATTCAGCCCCTCTGTTTCAGCCCCTCTGTTTCAGCCCCACTGTTTCAACCCCTCTGTTTCACGCCCTCTTTGTCAGCCCCTCAGTTTCAGCCACTCTGTTTCAGCCCCTCTGTTTCTCGCCCTCTGTTTATGCCCCTCTGATTCAGCCCCTCTGTTACTCTCCCTCTGTTTCAGCCCCTCTGTTTCAGCCCGTCTCATTCAGCCCGTCTGATTCAGCCTCTCTGTTTCTCGACCTCTGTTTCAGCCCCTCTGTTTCAGCCCCTCTGTTTCAGCCCCTCTGTTTCTCGCCCTCTGTTTCTCACCCTCTGTTTCTCGCCCTCTGTTTCAGCCCCTCTGTTTTTCGCCCTCTGTTTCAGCCCCTCTGTTTCTCGCCCTCTGTATCAGACCCTCTGTTTCAGCCCCTCTGTTTCAGCCCCTCTGTTTCAGCCCCTCTGTTTCTCGCCCTCTGTTTCTCGCCCTCTGTTTCAGCCCCTCTGTTTCTCGTCCTCTGATTCAGCCCCTCTGTTTCGCGCGCTGTTTCAGCCCCTCTGTTTCAGCCGCTCTGTTTCTCGCCCTCTGATTCAGCCCCTCTGTTTCTCGCCCTCTGTTTCGCGCTCTGTTTCAGCCCCTCTGTTTCAGCCGCTCTGTTTCTCGCCCTCTGATTCAGCCCCTCTGTTTCTCGCCCTCTGTTTCAGCCCCTCTGTTTCAGCCCTTCGGTTTCAACCCCTCTGTATCAGCCCCTCTGTTTCTCGCCCTCTGTTTCAGCCCCTCTGTTAGTCGCTCTCTGTTTCAGCCCCACTGTATCAGCCCCTCTGTTTCAGCCCCTCTGTTTTTCGCCCTCTGTTTCAGCCCCTCTGTTTCTCGCCCTCTGTATCAGACCCTCTGTTTCAGCACCTCTGTTTCAGCCCCTCTGTTTCAGCCCCTCTGTTTCTCGCCCTCTGTTTCTCGTTCTCTGTTTCAGCCCCTCTGTTTCTCGTCCTCTGATTCAGCCCCTCTGTTTCGCGCTCTCTGTTTCAGCCCCTCTGTTTCTCGCCCTCTGTTTCAGCCCCTCTGTTTCTCGCCCTCTGTTTCAGCCCCGCTGATTCAGCCCCTCTGTTTCAGCCCCTCTGATTCAGCCCCTCTGTTTCTCGCCCTCTGTTTCAGACCCTCTGTTTCAGCCCTTCGGTTTCAACCCCTCTGTATCAGCCCCTCTATTTCTCGCCCTCTGTTTCAGCCCCTCTGTTTCTCGCTCTCTGTTTCAGCCCCACTGTTTCAGCCCCTCTGTTTCAGCCCCTCTGTTTCTCGACCTCTGTTTCAGCCCCTCTGATTTAGCCACTCTGTTTCAGCCCCTCTGTTTCAGCCCCTCTGTTTCTCGCCCTCTGTTTCAGCGCCACTGTTTCGCGCTCTCTGTTTCAGCCCCTCTGTTTCAGCCCCTCTGTTTCTCACCCTCTGTTTCTGCCCCTCTGTTTCTCACCCTCTGTTTCTGCCACTCTGTTTTTCGCCCTCTGTTTCAGCCCCTCTGATTCAGCCCCTCTGATTCAGCCCCTCTGTTTCAGCCCCTCTGTTTCTCGCGCTCTGTTTCAGTCCCTCTGTTTCTCGCGCTCTGTTTCAGTCCCTCTGTTTCTCGCCCTCTGTTTCTGCCCCTCTGTTTCTCGCCCTCTGTTTCAGGCTTCCGTTTCTCGCCCGCTGTTTCAGCCCCTCTGTTTCAGCCCCTCTGTTTCAGCCCCTCTGTTTCTCGCCCTCTGTTACAGCCCCTCTGTTTCTCGCCCTCTGTTTCAGCCCCTCTGTTTCAGCCCCTCTGATTCAGCCCCTCTGATTCAGCACCTCTGATTCAGCCCCTCTTATTCAGCCCCTCTGTTTCCCGCCCTCTGTTTCAACCCCTCTGTTTCAGCCCCTCTGTTTCAGCCCTTCTGTCTCAGCCCCTCTGTTTCTCGCCCTCTGTTTCAGCCCCTCCGTTTCTCGCCCTCTCTTTCAGCCCCTCTGTTTCAGCCCCTCTGTTTCAGCTCCTCTGTTTCAGCCCCTCTGTTTCTCGCCCTCTGTTTCAGCCCCTCTGTTTCTCGCCCTCTGTTTCAACCCCTCTTTTTCAGCCCCTCTGTTTCAGCCCTTCTGTTTCAGCCCCTCTGTTTCTCGCCCTCTGTTTCAGCCCCTCTGTTTCTCGCCCTCTGTTTCAGCCCCTCTGATTCAGCCCCTCTGATTCAGCCCCTCTGTTTCAGCCCCTCTGTTTCAGCCCCTCTGTTTCTCGCCCTCTGTTTCTCACCCTCTGTTTCTCACCCTCTGTTTCAGCCCGTCTGTTTCTCGCCCTCTGTATCAGCCCCTCTGTTTCTCGCCCTCTGCTTCAGCCCCTCTGTTTCTCGCCCTCTGTTTCAGCCCCGCTGTTTTAGCCCCTCTGTTTCAGCCCCTCTGTTTCAGCCCCACTGTTTCAGCCCCTCTGTTTCACGCCCTCTTTGTCAGCCCCTCAGTTTCAGCCACTCTGTTTCAGCCCCTCTTATTCTCGCCCTCTGTTTCAGCCCCTCTGATTCAGCCCCTCTGTTTCTCGCCCTCTGTTTCAACCCCTCTGTTTCAGCCCGTCTGATTCAGCCCGTCTGATTCAGCCCCTCTGTTTCTCGCCCTCTGTTTCTCACCCTCTGTTTCAGCCCCTCTGTTTTTCGCCCTCTGTTTCAGCCCCTCTGTTTCTCGCCCTCTGTATCAGACCCTCTTTTTCAGCCCCTCTGTTTCAGCCACTCTGTTTCAGCCCCTCTGTTTCTCGCCCTCTGTTTCTCGCCCTCTGTTTCAGCCCCTCTGTTTCTCGCCCTCTGATTCAGCCCCTCTGTTTCGTGCTCTCTGTTTCAGCCCCTCTGTTTCAGCCCCTCTGTTTCTCGCCCTCTGTTTCTGCCCCTCTGTTTCTCGCCCTCTGTTTCATCCCCTCTGTTTCTCGCCCTCTGTTTCAGCCCCGCTGATTCAGCCCCTCTGTTTCAGCCCCTCTGATTCAGCCCCTCTGTTTCTCGCCCTCTGTTTCAGCCCCTCTGTTTCAACCCTTTGGTTTCAACCCCTCTGTATCAGCCCCTCTGTTTCTCGCCCTCTGTTTCAGCCCCTCTGTTTCTCACCCTCTGTTTCAGCCCCTCTGATTCAGCCCCTCTGTTTCAGCCCCTCTGTTTCTCGCCCTCTGTTTCAGCCCCTCTGTTTCTCTCCCTCTGTTTCACCCCTCTGATTTAGCCCCTCTGTTTCAGCCCCTCTGTTTCAGCCCCTCTGTTTCTCGATCTCTGTTTGAGCCCCTCTGTTTCGCGCTCTCTGTTTCAGCCCCTCTGTTTCAGCCCCTCTGTTTCTCACCCTCTGTTTATGCCCCTCTGTTTCTCAACCTCTGTTTCAGCCCCTCTGTTTCTCGCCCTCTGTTTCAGCCCCTCTGATTCAGCCCCTCTGATTCAGCCCCTCTGTTTTAGCCCCTCTGTTTCTGCCCCTCTGTTTCAGCCCCTCTGTTTTAGCCCCTCTGTTTCAGCCCCTCTGTTTCAGCCCCTCTGTTTCTCGCGCTGTGTTTCAGCCCCTCTGTTTCTTGCCCTCTGTTTCTTCCCCTCTGTTTCTCGCCCTCTGTTTCAGCCCCTCTGTTTCAGCCCCTCTGATTCAGCCCCTCTGATTCAGCCCCTCTGTTTCTCGCTCTCTGTTTCAGCCCCTCTGTTTCAGCCCTTCTGTTTCAGCCCCTCTGTTTCACCCCTCTGTTTCTCGCCCTCTGTTTCAGCCCCTCTGTTTCTCGCCCTCTGTTTCAGCCCCTCTGTTTCAGCCCCTCTGTTTCAGCTCCTCTGTTTCTCGCCCTCTGTTTCAGCCCCTCTGTTTCTCGCCCTCTGTTTCATCCCCTCCGATTTAGCCCCTATGTTTCAGCCCTGCTGTTTCGGCCCCACTGTTTCTCGCCCTCTGTTTCAGCCACTCTGTTTCGCGCTCTGTGTTTCAGCCGCTCGGTTTCTTGCCCTTTGTTTCAGCCCCTCTGTTTCAGCCCCTCTGTTTCAGCCCCTCTGTTTCTCGCCCTCTGTTTCAGCCCCTCTGTTTCAGCCCCTCTGTTTCAGCCCCTCTGTTTCTCGCCCTCTGTTTCAGCTCCTTTGTTTCTCGCCCTCTTTTTCAGCCCCTCTGTTTCTCGCCCTCTGTTTCAGCCCCTCTGTTTCAGCCCCTCTGATTCAGCCCCTCTGATTCAGCCCCTCTGTTTCTCGCTCTCTGTTTCAGCCCCTCTGTTTCAGCCCTTCTGTTTCAGCCCCTCTGTTTCACCCCTCTGTTTCTCGCCCTCTGTTTCAGCCCCTCTGTTTCTCGCCCTCTGTTACAGCCCCTCTGTTTCAGCCCCTCTGTTTCAGCTCCTCTGTTTCTCGCCCTCTGTTTCAGCCCCTCTGTTTCTCGCCCTCTGTTTCATCCCCTCCGATTTAGCCCCTCTGTTTCAGCCCTTCTGTTTCAGCCCCACTGTTTCTCGCCCTCTGTTTCAGCCACTCTGTTTCGCGCTCTGTGTTTCAGCCGCTCGGTTTCTTGCCCTTTGTTTCAGCCCCTCTGTTTCAGCCCCTCTGTTTCAGCCCCTCTGTTTCTCGCCCTCTGTTTCAGCCCTTCTGTTTCTCGCCCTCTGTTTCAGCCCCTCTGTTTCTCGCCCTCTGTTTCAGCCCCTCTGATTCAGCACCTCTGTTTCAGCCCCTCTGATTCAGCCCCTCTGTTTCAGCCCCTCTGTTTCAGCCCCTCTGTTTCATTCCCTCTGATTCTCGCCCTCTGTTTCAGCCCCACTGTTTCTCGCCCTCTGTTTCAGCCCCTCTGTTTCTCGCCCTCTGTTTCAGCCCCTCTGTTTCAGCCCCTCTGTTTCAGCCCCTCTGTTTCTCGCCCTCTGTTTCAGCCCCACTTTTTCTCGCCCTCTGTTTCAGCCCCTCTGTTTCAGCCCCTCTGTTTCTCGCCCTCTGTTTCTGCCCCTCTGTTTCTCGCCCTCTGTTTCAGCCCTCTGTTTCTCCTCGTCTGTTTCAGCCCTGCGGATTCAGCCCCTCTGTTTCAGCCCCTCTGAATCAGCCCCTCTGATTCAGCCCCTCTGTTTCAGCCCCTCTGTTTCAGCCCCTCTGTTTCTCGCCCACTCTTTCAGCCCCTCCGTTTCTCGCCCTCTGTTTCAGCCACTCTGTTTCTCGCCCTCTGTTTCAGCCCCTCTGATTCAGCCCCTCTTATTCAGCCCCTCTGATTCTGCCCCTCTGATTCAGCCCCTCTGTTTCTCGCCCTCTGTTTCAGCACCTCTGTTTCTGCCCCTCTGTTTCACACCCTCTGGTTCAGCCCCTCTGATTCAGCCCCTCAGATTCAGCCCCTCTGATTCAGCCCCTCTTATTCAGCCCCTCTGTTTCCCGCCCCTCTGTTTTAGCCCCTCTGTTTCTCGCCCTCTGTTTCAGCCCCTCTGTTTCAGCCCCTTTGTTTCAGCCCCTCTGTTTCAGCCCCTCTGTTTCTCGCCCTCTGTTTCAGCCCCTCTGTTTCTCGCCCTCTGTTTCAGCCACTCTGTGTCTCGCCCTCTGCTTCAGCCCCTCTGTTTCTCGCCCTCTGTTTCAGCCCCTCTGTTTTAGCCCCTCTGTTTCAGGCCCTCTGTTTCAGCCCCACTGTTTCAACCCCTCTGTTTCACGCCCTCTTTGTATGCCCCTCAGTTTCAGCCACTCTGTTTCAGCCCCTCTGTTTCTCGCCCTCTGCTTCAGCCCCTCTGTTTCTCGCCCTCTGTTTCAGCCCCTCTGTTTTAGCCCCTCTGTTTCACGCCCTCTTTGTCAGCCCCTCAGTTTCAGCCACTCTGTTTCAGCCCCTCTGTTTCTCGCCCTCTGTTTATGCCCCTCTGATTCAGCCCCTCTGTTTCTCGCCCTCTGTTTCAGCCCCTCTGTTTCAGCCCGTCTCATTCAGCCCGTCTGATTCATCCCCTCTGTTTCTCGACCTCTGTTTCAGCCCCTCTGTTTCAGCCCCTCTGTTTCAGCCCCTCTGTTTCTCGCCCTCTGTTTCTCACCCTCTGTTTCTAGCCCTCTGTTTCAGCCCCTCTGTTTTTCGCCCTCTGTTTCAGCCCCTCTGTTTCTCGCCCTCTGTATCAGACCCTCTGTTTCAGCCCCTCTGTTTCCGCCCCTCTGTTTCAGCCCCTCTGTTTCTCGCCCTCTGTTTCTCGCCCTCTGTTTCAGCCCCTCTGTTTCTCGCCCTCTGTTTCAGCCCCTCTGATTCAGCACCTCTGTTTCAGCCCCTCTGATTCAGCCCCTCTGTTTCAGCCCCTCTGTTTCAGCCCCTCTGTTTCATTCCCTCTGATTCTCGCCCTCTGTTTCAGCCCCACTGTTTCTCGCCCTCTGTTTCAGCCCCTCTGTTTCTCGCCCTCTGTTTCAGCCCCTCTGTTTCAGCCCCTCTGTTTCAGCCCCTCTGTTTCTCGCCCTCTGTTTCAGCCCCACTTTTTCTCGCCCTCTGTTTCAGCCCCTCTGTTTCAGCCCCTCTGTTTCTCGCCCTCTGTTTCTGCCCCTCTGTTTCTCGCCCTCTGTTTCAGCCCTCTGTTTCTCGTCGTCTGTTTCAGCCCTGCGGATTCAGCCCCTCTGTTTCAGCCCCTCTGAATCAGCCCCTCTGATTCAGCCCCTCTGTTTCAGCCCCTCTGTTTCAGCCCCTCTGTTTCTCGCCCACTCTTTCAGCCCCTCCGTTTCTCGCCCTCTGTTTCAGCCACTCTGTTTCTCGCCCTCTGTTTCAGCCCCTCTGATTCAGCCCCTCTTATTCAGCCCCTCTGATTCAGCCCCTCTGATTCAGCCCCTCTGTTTCTCGCCCTCTGTTTCAGCACCTCTGTTTCTGCCCCTCTGTTTCACACCCTCTGGTTCAGCCCCTCTGATTCAGCCCCTCAGATTCAGCCCCTCTGATTCAGCCCCTCTTATTCAGCCCCTCTGTTTCCCGCCCCTCTGTTTTAGCCCCTCTGTTTCTCGCCCTCTGTTTCAGCCCCTCTGTTTCAGCCCCTTTGTTTCAGCCCCTCTGTTTCAGCCCCTCTGTTTCTCGCCCTCTGTTTCAGCCCCTCTGTTTCTCGCCCTCTGTTTCAGCCACTCTGTGTCTCGCCCTCTGCTTCAGCCCCTCTGTTTCTCGCCCTCTGTTTCAGCCCCTCTGTTTTAGCCCCTCTGTTTCAGGCCCTCTGTTTCAGCCCCACTGTTTCAACCCCTCTGTTTCACGCCCTCTTTGTATGCCCCTCAGTTTCAGCCACTCTGTTTCAGCCCCTCTGTTTCTCGCCCTCTGCTTCAGCCCCTCTGTTTCTCGCCCTCTGTTTCAGCCCCTCTGTTTTAGCCCCTCTGTTTCACGCCCTCTTTGTCAGCCCCTCAGTTTCAGCCACTCTGTTTCAGCCCCTCTGTTTCTCGCCCTCTGTTTATGCCCCTCTGATTCAGCCCCTCTGTTTCTCGCCCTCTGTTTCAGCCCCTCTGTTTCAGCCCGTCTCATTCAGCCCGTCTGATTCATCCCCTCTGTTTCTCGACCTCTGTTTCAGCCCCTCTGTTTCAGCCCCTCTGTTTCAGCCCCTCTGTTTCTCGCCCTCTGTTTCTCACCCTCTGTTTCTAGCCCTCTGTTTCAGCCCCTCTGTTTTTCGCCCTCTGTTTCAGCCCCTCTGTTTCTCGCCCTCTGTATCAGACCCTCTGTTTCAGCCCCTCTGTTTCCGCCCCTCTGTTTCAGCCCCTCTGTTTCTCGCCCTCTGTTTCTCGCCCTCTGTTTCAGCCCCTCTGTTTCTCGTCCTCTGATTCAGCCCCTCTGTTTCGCGCTCTGTTTCAGCCCCTCTGTTTCAGCCGCTCTGTTTCTCGCCCTCTGATTCAGCCCCTCTGTTTCTCGCCCTCTGTTTCGCGCTCTGTTTCAGCCCCTCTGTTTCAGCCGCTCTGTTTCTCGCCCTCTGATTCAGCCCCTCTGTTTCTCGCCCTCTGTTTCAGCCCCTCTGTTTCAGCCCTTCGGTTTCAACCCCTCTGTATCAGCCCCTCTGTTTCTCGCCCTCTGTTTCAGCCCCTCTGTTAGTCGCTCTCTGTTTCAGCCCCACTGTATCAGCCCCTCTGTTTCAGCCCCTCTGTTTTTCGCCCTCTGTTTCAGCCACTCTGTTTCTCGCCCTCTGTATCAGACCCTCTGTTTCAGCCCCTCTGTTTCAGCCCCTCTGTTTCTCGCCCTCTGTTTCTCGTTCTCTGTTTCAGCCCCTCTGTTTCTCGTCCTCTGATTCAGCCCCTCTGTTTCTCGCCCTCTGTTTCTGCCCCACTGTTTCTCGCCCTCTGTTTCAGCCCCTCTGTTTCTCGACCTCTGTTTCAACCCCGCTGATTCAGCCCCTCTGTTTCAGCCCCTCTGATTCAGCCCCTCTGTTTCTCGCCCTCTGTTTCAGCCCCTCTGTTTCAGCCCTTCGGTTTCAACCCCTCTGTATCAGCCCCTCTGTTTCTCACCCTCTGTTTCAGCCCCTCTGTTTCTCGCTCTCTGTTTCAGCCCCACTGTTTCAGCCCCTCTGTTTCAGCCCCTCTGTTTCTCGACCTCTGTTTCAGCCCCTCTGATTTAGCCCCTCTGTTTCAGCCCCTCTGTTTCAGCCCCTCTGTTTCTCGCCCTCTGTTTCAGCGCCACTGTTTCGCGCTCTCTGTTTCAGCCCTTCTGTTTCTCACCCTCTGTTTCTCACCCTCTGTTTCTGCCACTCTGTTTCTCAGCCTCTGTTTCTGCCACTCTGTTTTTTGCCCTCTGTTTCAGCCCCTCTGATTCAGCCCCTCTGATTCAGCCCCTCTGTTTTAGCCCCTCTGTATCAGCCCCTCTGTTTCAGCCCCTCTGTTTCTCGCGCTCTGTTTCAGCCCCTCTGTTTCTCGCCCTCTGTTTCTGCACCTCTGTTTCTCGCCCTCTGTTTCAGGCTTCTGTTTCTCGCCCTCTGTTTCAGCCCCTCTGTTTCAGCCCCTCTGTTTCAGCCCCTCTGTTTCAGCCCCTCTGTTTGTCGCCCTCTGTTTCAGCCCCTCTGTTTCTTGCCCTCTGTTTCAGACGCTCTGTTTCAGCCCCTCTGATTCAGCCCCTCTGATTCAGCCCCTCTGTTTCTCGCTCTCTGTTTCAGCCCCTCTGTTTCAGCCCTTCTGTTTCAGCCCCTCTGTTTCAGCCCCTCTGTTTCTCGCCCTCTGTTTCAGCCACTCTGTTTCTCGCCCACTGTTTCAGCCCCTCTGTTTCAGCCCCTCTGTATCTCGCCCTCTGTATCTCGCCCTCTGTTTCAGCCCCTCTGTTTCAGCCCCTCTGTTTCTCACCCTCTGTTTCAGCCCCTCTGATTCAGCCCCTCTGATTCAGCCCCTCTGTTTCAGCCACTCTGTTTCCCGCCCCTCTGTTTCAGCCCCTCTGTTTCTCGCCCTCTGTTTCAGCCCCTCTGTTTCAGCCCCTCTGTTTCAGCCCCTCTGTTTCAGCCCCTCTGTTTCTCGCCCTGTGTTTCAGCCCCTCTGTTTCTCGCCCTCTGTTTCAGCCCCTCTGTTTCTTGCCCTCTGTTTCAGCCCCTCTGATTCAGCCCCTCTGTTTCAGCCCCTCTGTTTCAGCCCCTCTATTTCAGCCCCTCTGTTTCTCGCCCTCTGTTTCAGCCCCTCTGTTTCTCGCCCTCTGTTTCAGCCCCTCTGTTTCAGCCCCTCTGATTCAGCCCCTCTGATTCAGCCCCTCTGTTTCTCGCTCTCTGTTTCAGCCCCTCTGTTTCAGCCCTTCTGTTTCAGCCCCTCTGTTTCAGCCCCACTGTTTCTCGCCCTCTGTTTCAGCCCCTCTGTTTCTCGCCCTCTGTTTCAGCCCCTCTGTTTCAGCCCCTCTGTTTCTCGCCCTCTGTTTCAGCCCCTCTGTTTCTCGCCCTCTGTTTCATCCCCACGGATTTAGCCCATCTGTTTCAGCCCCTCTGTTTCTCGCCCTCTGTTTCAGCCCCTCTGATTCAGCACCTCTGTTTCAGCCGCTCTGATTCAGCCCCTCTGTTTCAGCCCCTCTGTTTCTCGCCCTCTGTTTCAGCCCCTCTGATTCTCGCCCTCTGTTTCAGCCCCTCAGTTTCTCGCCCTCTGTTTCAGCCCCTCTGATTCAGCCCCTCTGTTTCAGCCCCTCTGATTCAGCCCCTCTGATTCAGCCCCTCTGTTTCTCGCCCTCTGTTTCAGCCCCTCTGTTTCAGCCCCTCTTTTACAGCCCCTCTGTTTCTCACCCTCTGTTTCAGACCCTCTGATTCAGCCCTTCTCATTCAGCCCCTCTGTTTCCCGCCCCTCTGTTTCAGCCCCTCTGTTTCAGCCACTCTGTTTCAGCCCCTCTGATTCAGCCCCTCTGTTTCAGCCCCTCTGTTTCTCCCCCTCTGTTCCAGCCCCTCTGTTTCAGCCCCTCTGTTTCAGCCACTCTGTTTCAGCCCCTCTGTTTCAGCCCCTCTGTTTCAGCCCCTCTGTTTCTCGCCCTCTGTTTCAGCCCCTCTGTTTCTCGCCCTCTGTTTCAGCCCCTCTGTTTCAGCCCGTCTGTTTCAGCCACTCTGTTTCTCGCCCTCTGTTTCAGCCCCTCTGTTTCAGCCCCTCTGTTTCAGCCCCTCTGTTTCAGCCCCTCTGTTTCAGCCCCTCTGTTTCTCGCCCTTTGTTTCAGCCCCTCTGTTTCGCGCTCTCTGTTTCAGCCCCTCTGTTTCAGCCCCTCTGTTTCTCACCCTCTGTTTCTGCCCCTCTGTTTCTCACCCTCTGTTTCAGCCCCTCTGTTTCTCGCCCTCTGTTTCTGCCCCTCTGTTTCTCGCCCTCTGTTTCAGGCTTCTGTTACTCGCCCTCTGTTTCAGCCCCTCTGTTTCTCGCCCTCTGTTTCTCGCCCTCTGTTTCAGCTCCTCTGTTTCTCGCCCTCTGTTTCAGCCCCTCTGTTTCAGCCCCTCTGATTCAGCCCCACTGATTCAGCCCCTCTGTTTTAGCCAAACTGTTTCAGCCCCTCTGTTTCAGCCCCTCTGTTTCTCGCGCTCTGTTTCAGCCCTTCTGTTTCTCGCCCTCTATTTCTGCCCCTCTGTTTCTCGCCCTCTGTTTCAGCCCCTCTGTTTCAGCCCCTCTGTTTCAGCCCCTCTGTTTCTCGCCCTCTGTTTCAGCCCCTCTGTTTCAGCCCCTCTGATTCAGCCCCTCTGATTCAGCCCCTCTGTTTCTCGCTCTCTGTTTCAGCCCCTCTGTTTCAGCCCTTCTGTTTCAGCCCCTCCTTTTCAGCCCCTCTGTTTCTCGCCCTCTGTTTCAGCCCGTCTGTTTCTCGCCCTCTGTTTCAGCCCCTCTGTTCCAGCCCCTCTGTTTCAGCCCCTCTGTTTCAGCCCCTCTGTTTCTCGCCCTCTGTTTCAGCCCCTCTGTTTCTCGCCCTCTGTTTCATCCCCTCGGATTTAGCCTCTCTGTTTCAGCCCCTCTGTTTCAGCCCCACTGTTTCTCGCCCTCTGTTTCAGCCCCTCTGTTTCACGCTCTCTGTTTCAGCCTCTCGGTTTCTTGCCCTCTGTTTCAGCCCCTCTGTTTCAGCCCCTCTGTTTCAGCCCCTCTGTTTCTCGCCCTCTGTTTCAGCCCTTCTGTTTCTCGCCCTCTGTTTCAGCCCCTCTGTTTCTCGCCCTCTGTTTGAGCCCCTCTGATTCAGCACCTCTGTTTCAGCCCCTCTGATTGAACCCCTCTGTTTCAGCCCCTCTGATTCAGCCCCTATGTTTCATCCCCTCTGTTTCTCGCTCTCTGTTTCTCACCCTCTGTTTTTCGCCCTCTGTTTCCGGCCCGTCTGTTTCACGCCCTCTGTTTCAGGCTCTCCGTTTCAGTCCGTCTATATCATCCCCTCTGTTTCAGCCCCTCTGTTTCTCGCCCTCTGTTTCATCCCCTCTGTTTCTCGCCCTCTTTTTCATCCCCTCGGATTTAGCCTCTCTGTTTCAGCCCCTCTGTTTCAGCCCCACTGTTTCTCGCCCTCTGTTTCAGCCCCTCTGTTTCACGCTCTCTGTTTCAGCCTCTCGGTTTCTTGCCCTCTGTTTCAGCCCCTCTGTTTCAGTCCCTCTGTTTCAGCCACTCTGTTTCTCGCCCTCTGTTTCAGCCCTTCTGTTTCTCGCCCTCTGTTTCAGCCCCTCTGTTTCTCGCCCTCTGTTTAAGCCCCTCTGATTCAGCACCTCTGTTTCAGCCCCTCTGATTCAGCCCCTCTGTTTCAGCCCCTCTGATTCAGCCCCTATGTTTCATCCCCTCTGTTTCTCGCTCTCTGTTTCTCACCCTCTGTTTCTCGCCCTCTGTTTCAGCCACACTGTTTTTCGCCCTCTGTTTCGGCCCGTCAATTTCACGCCATCTGTTTCAGCCCCTCTGTTTCTCGCCCTCTGTTTCATCCCCTCGGATTTAGCCTCTCTGTTTCAGCCCCTCTGTTTCAGCCCCACTGTTTCTCGCCCTCTGTTTCAGCCCCTCTGTTTCACGCTCTCTGTTTCAGCCTCTCGGTTTCTTGCCCTCTGTTTCAGCCCCTCTGTTTCAGCCCCCCTGTTTCTCGCCCTCTGTTTCAGCCCCTCTGTTTCTCGCCCTCTGTTTCAGCCCCTCTGTTTCTTGCCCACTGTTTCAGCCCCTCTGATTCAGCCACTCTGATTCAGCCCCTCTGTTTCAGCCCCTCTGTTTCAGCCCCTCTGTTTCTCGCCCTCTGTTTCTCACCCTCTGTTTCTCACCCTCTGTTTCAGCCCCTCTGTTTCTCGCCCTCTGATTCAGCCCCTCTGTTTCAGCCCCTCTGTTTCAGCCCCTCTGTTTCTCGCCCTCTGCTTCGGCCCCTCTGTTTCTCGCCCTCTGTTTCAGCCCCTCTGTTTTAGCCCCTCTGTTTCAGCCCCTGTGTTTCAGCCCCACTGTTTCTCGCCCTCTGTTTCAGCCCCGCTCATTCAGTCCCTCTGTTTCAGCCCCTCTTTTTCAGCCCCTCTGTTTCTCGCCCTCTACTTCAGCCCCTCTGTTTCTCGCCCTCTGTTTCAGCCCCTCTGTTTCATCCCCTCTATTTCTCGCCCTCTGTTTCAGCCCCGCTGATTCAGCCCCTCTGTTTCAGCCCCTCTGATTCAGCCACCCTGTTTCTCGCCCTCTGTTTCATCCCCTCTATTTCTCGCCCTCTGTTTCAGCCCCGCTGATTCAGCCCCTCTGTTTCAGCCCCTCTGATTCAGCCCCTCTGTTTCAGCCCCTCTGTTTCTCGCCCTCTGTTTCAGCCCCTCTGTTTCTCGCCCACTGTTTCAGCCCCTCTGATTTAGCCCCTCTGTTTCAGCCCCTCTGTTTCAGCCCCTCTGTTTCTCGCCCTCTGTTTCAGCCCTTCTGTTTCGCGCTCTCTGTTTCAGCCCCTCTGTTTCAGCCCCTCTGTTTCTCACCCTCTGTTTCTGCCCCTCTGTTTCTCACCCTCTGTTTCAGCCCCTCTGTTTCTCGCCCTCTGATTCAGCCCCTCTGTTTCAGCCCCTCTGTTTCTCGCCCTCTGTTTCAGCCCCTGTGTTTCTTGCCCACTGTTTCAGCCCCTCTGATTCAGCCACTCTGATTCAGCCCCTCTGTTTCAGCCCCTCTGTTTCAGCCCCTCTGTTTCTCGCCCTCTGTTTCTCACCCTCTGTTTCTCACCCTCTGTTTCAGCCCCTCTGTTTCTCGCCCACTGTTTCAGCCCCTCTGTTTCTCGCCCTCTGCTTCGGCCCCTCTGTTTCTCGCCCTCTGTTTCAGCCCCTCTGTTTTAGCCCCTCTGTTTCAGCCCCTGTGTTTCAGCCCCACTGTTTCTCGCCCTCTGTTTCAGCCCCGCTCATTCAGCCCCTCTGTTTCAGCCCCTCTTTTTCAGCCCCTCTGTTTCTCGCCCTCTGCTTCAGCCCCTCTGTTTCTCGCCCTCTGATTCAGCCCCTCTGTTTCTCGCCCTCTGTTTCAGCCCCTCTGTTTCATCCCCTCTATTTCTCGCCCTCTGTTTCAGCCCCGCTGATTCAGCCCCTCTGTTTCAGCCCCTCTGATTCAGCCACCCTGTTTCTCGCCCTCTGTTTCAGCCCTTCGGTTTCAACCCCTCTGTATCAGCCCCTCTGTTTCTCGCCCTTTGTTTCAGCCCCTCTGATTCAGCCCCTCTGTTTCAGCCCCTCTGTTTCTCGCCCTCTGTTTCAGCCCCTCTGTTTCTCGCCCACTGTTTCAGCCCCTCTGATTTAGCCCCTCTGTTTCAGCCCCTCTGTTTCTCGCCCTC
Source organism: Chiloscyllium punctatum (assembly GCF_047496795.1). Classification (NCBI taxonomy): domain Eukaryota; kingdom Metazoa; phylum Chordata; class Chondrichthyes; order Orectolobiformes; family Hemiscylliidae; genus Chiloscyllium; species Chiloscyllium punctatum. Next base: position 1,822,048 of record NW_027309792.1, on the reverse strand, counting down.
TGTTTCAGCCCTTCTGTTTCGCGCTCTCTGTTTCAGCCCCTCTGTTTCAGCCCCTCTGTTTCTCACCCTCTGTTTCTGCCCCTCTGTTTCTCACCCTCTGTTTCAGCCCCTCTGTTTCTCGCCCTCTGTTTCTGCCCCTCTGTTTCTCGCCCTCTGTTTCAGGCTTCTGTTTCTCGCCCTCTGTTTCAGCCCCTCTGTTTCAGCCCCTCTGTTTCAGCCCCTCTGTTTCTCGCCCTCTGATTCAGCTCCTCTGCTTCTCGCCCTCTGTTTCAGCCCCTCTGTTTCTCGCCCTCTGTTTCAGCCTCTCTGTTTCAGCCCCTCTGATTCAGCCCATCTGATTCAGCCCCTCTGTTTTAGCCAAACTGGTTGAGCCCCTCTGTTTCAGCCCCTCTGTTTCTCGCGCTCTGTTTCAGCCCCTCTGTTTCTCGCCCTCTGTTTCTGCCCCTCTGTTTCTCGCCCTCTGTTTCAGGCTTCTGTTTCTCGCCCTCTGTTTCAGCCCCTCTGTTTCAGCCCCTCTGTTTCAGCCCCTCTGTTTCTCGCCCTCTGTTTCAGCTCCTGTGTTTCTCGCCCTCTGTTTCAGCCCCTCTGTTTCTCGCCCTCTGTTTCAGCCCCTCTGTTTCAGCCCCTCTGATTCAGCCCCTCTGATTCAGCCCCTCTGTTTCTCGCTCTCTGTTTCAGCCCCTCTGTTTCAGCCCTTCTGTTTCAGCCCCTCCTTTTCAGCCCCTCTGTTTGTCGCCCTCTGTTTCAGCCCCTCTGTTTCTCGCCCTCTGTTTCAGCCCCTCTGTTTCAGCCCCTCTGTTTCAGCCCCTCTGTTTCTCGCCCTCTGTTTCAGCCCCTCTGTTTCTCGCCCTCTGTTTCATCCCCTCCGATTTAGCCTCTCTGTTTCAGCCCCTCTGTTTCAGCCCCACTGTTTCTCGCCCTCTGTTTCAGCCCCTCTGTTTCACCCTCTCTGTTTCAGCCTCTCGGTTTCTTGCCCTCTGTTTCAGCCCCTCTGTTTCAGCCCCTCTGTTTCAGCCCCTCTGTTTCTCGCCCTCTGTTTCAGCCCTTCTGTTTCTCGCCCTCTGTTTCAGCCCCTCTGTTTCTCGCCCTCTGCTTCAGCCCCTCTGATTCAGCACCTCTGTTTCAGCCCCTCTGATTCAGCCCCTCTGTTTCAGCCCCTCTGATTCAGCCCCTATGTTTCATCCCCTCTGTTTCTCGCTCTCTGTTTCTCACCCTCTGTTTCTCGCCCTCTGTTTCAGCCACACTGTTTTTCGCCCTCTGCTTCGGCCCGTCTGTTTCACGCCCTCTGTTTCAGGCTCTCCGTTTCAGCCCGTCTGTATCATCCCCTCTGTTTCAGCCCCTCTGTTTCTCGCCCTCTGTTTCTCGCCCGCTGTTTCAGCCCCTTTGTTTCTCGCCCTCTGTTTCAGCCCCTCTGTTTCAGCCCCTCTGATTCAGCCCCTCTGATTCAGCCCCTCTGTTTCTCGCCCTCTGTTTCAGCCTCTCTGTTTCAGCCCCTCTGATTCAGCCCCACTGTTTCAGCCCCTCTGTTTCTCGCCGTCTGTTTCAGACACTCTGTTTCTCGCCCTCTGTTTCAGCCACTCTGTTTCAGCCCCTCTGTTTCAGCCCCTCTGTTTCTCGCCCTCTGTTTCAGCCCCTCTGTTTCTCGCCGTCTTTTTCGGCCCCTCTGTTTCTCGCCCTCTGTTTCATCCCCTCTGTTTCAGCCCCTCTGTTTCAGCCCCTCTGTTTCTCGCCCTCTGTTTCAGCCACTCCCTTTCAGCCCCTCTGTTTCCCGCCCTCTGTTTCTGCCCCTCTGTTTCTCGCCCTCTGTTTCAGCCCCTCTGTTTCTCGCCCTCTATTTCAGCCCCGCTGATTCAGCCCCTCTGTTTCAGCCCCTCTGAATCAGCCCCTCTGATTCAGCCCCTCTGTTTCAGCACCTCTGTTTCAGCCCCTCTGTTTCAGCCCCTCTGTTTCTCGCCCTCTGTTTCAGCCCCTCTGTTTCTCGCCCTCTGTTACAGCCCCTCTGTTTCTCGCCCTCTGTTACAGCCCTTCTGATTCTCGCCCTCTGTTTCAGCCCCTCTGATTCAGCCCCTCTGTTTCAGCCCCTCTGATTCAGCCCCTCTGATTCAGCCCCTCTGTTTCTCGCCCTCTGTTTCTCACCCTCTGTTTCTCGCCCTCTGTTTCAGCCCCTCTGTTTCTCGCCCTCTGTTTCAGCCCCTCTGTTTCTTGCCCTCTGTATCAGACCCTCTGTTTCAGCCCCTCTGTTTCAGCCCCTCTGTTTCTCGCCCTCTGTTTCTGGCCCTCTGTTTCAGCCCCTCTGTTTCTCGCCCTCTGTTTCAGCCCATCTGATTCTCGCCCTCTGTTTCAGCCCCTCAGATTCTCGCCCTCTGTTTCAGCCCCTCTGATTCAGCCCCTCTGTTTCAGCCCCTCTGATTCAGCCCCTCTGATTCAGACCCTCTGTTTCAGCCCCTCTGTTTCTCGCCCTCTGTTTCAGCCCCTCTGTTTCAGCCCCTCTGTTTCAGCCCCACTGTTTCTCACCCTCTGTTTCAGCACCTCTGATTCAGCCCCTCGGATTCAGCCCCTCTGATTCAGCCCCTCTGTTTCAGCGCCTCTGATTCAGCCCCTCTGTTTCAACCCCTCTGTTTCAGCCCCTCTGTTTCAGCCCCTCTGATTCAGCCCCTCTGTTTCTCGCCCTCTCTTTCAGCCCCTCTGATTCAGCCCCTCTGATTTAGCCCCTCTGTTTCAGCCCCTCTGTTTCAGCACCTCTGTTTCTCGCCCTCTGATTCAGCTCCTCTGTTTCAGCGCCTCTGATTCAGCCCCTCTGATTCAGCCCCTCTGTTTCTCGCCCTCTCTTTCAGCCTCTCTGTTTCAGCCCCTCTGATTTAGCCCCTCTGTTTCAGCCCCTCTGTTTCAGCCCCTCTGTTTCTCGCCCTCTCTTTCAGCCCCTCTGTTTCTCACCCTCTGTTTCAGCACCTCTGATTCAGCCCCTCTGATTCAGCCCCTCTGTTTCAGCGCCTCTGATTCAGCCCCTCTGATTCAGACCCTCTGTTTCTCGCCCTCTCTTTCGGCCCCTCTGTTTCAGCCCCTCTGATTTAGCCCCTCTGTTTCAGCCCCTCTGTTTCAGCCCCTCTGTTTCTCGCCCTCTGTTTCAGCCCCTCTGTTTCGCGCTCCCTGTTTCAGCCCCTCTGTTTCAGCCCCTCTGTTTCTCACCCTCTGTTTCTGCCCCTCTGTTTCTCACCCTCTGTTTCTGCCCCTCTGTTTTTCGCACTCTGTTTCAGCACCTCTGATTCAGCCCCTCTGATTCAGCCCCTCTGTTTTAGCCCCTCTGTTTCAGCCACTCTGTTTCAGCCCCTCTGTTTCAGCGCCTCTGTTTCAGCCCCTCTGTTTCAGCCCCTCTGTTTCTCGCCCTCTGTTTCAGCCCCTCTGTTTCTCGCCCTCTGTTTCAGCCCCTCTGTTTCAGCCCCTCTGATTCAGGCTTCTGTTTCTCGCCCTCTGTTTCAGCCCCTCTGTTTCAGTCCCTCTGTTTCAGCCCCTCTGTTTCAGCCCCTCTGTTTCTCGCCCTCTGTTTCAGCCCCTCTGTTTCTCGCCCTCTGTTTCAGCCCCTCTGTTTCAGCCCCTCTGATTCAGCCCCCCTGATTCAGCCCCTCTGTTTCTCGCTCTCTGTTTCAGCCCCTCTGTTTCAGCCCTTCTGTTTCAGCCCCTCTGTTTCAGCCCCTCTGTTTCTCGCACTATGTTTCAGCCCCTCTGTTTCTCGCCCTCTGTTTCAGCCCCTCTGTTTCAGCCCCTCTGTTTCAGCCCCTCTGTTTCTCACCCTCTGTTTCAGCCCCTCTGTTTCTCGCCCTCTGTTTCATCCCCTCGGATTTAGCCCCTCTGTTTCAGCCCCTCTGTTTCTCGCCCTCTGTTTCAGCCCCTCTGTTTCTCGCCCTCTGTTTCAGCCCCTCTGATTCAGCCCCTCTGTTTCAGCCCCTCTGATTCAGCCCCTCTGATTCAGCCCCTCTGTTTCTCGCCCTCTGTTTCAGCCCCTCTGTTTCAGCCCCTCTGTTTCAGCCCCTCTGTTTCTCACCCTCTGTTTCAGCCCCTCTGATTCAGCCCCTCTGATTCAGCCCCTCTGTTTCCCGCCCCTCTGTTTCAGCCCCTCTGTTTCCCGCCCCTCTGATTCAACCCCTCTGTTTCAGCCCCTCTGTTTCTCCCCCTCTGTTCCAGCCCCTCTGTTTCAGCCCCTCTGTTTCAGCCACTCTGTTTCAGCCCCTCTGTTTCAGCCCCTCTGTTTCAGCCCCTCTGTTTCTCGCCCTCTGTTTCAGCCCCTCTGTTTCTCGCCCTCTGTTTCAGCCCCTCTGTTTCAGCCCGTCTGTTTCAGCCACTCTGTTTCTCGCCCTCTGTTTCAGCACCTCTGTTTCTCACCCTCTGTTTCAGCCCCTCTGATTCAGCCCCTCTGTTTCTCGCCCTCTGTTTCAGCCCCTCCGTTTCTCGCCCTCTGTTTCTGCCCCTCTGTTTCTCGCCCTCTGTTTCAGCCCTCTGTTTCTCGCCGTCTGTTTCAGCCCCGCTGATTCAGCCCCTCTGTTTCAGCCCCTCTGAATCAGCCACTCTGATTCAGCCCCTCTGTTTCAGCCCCTCTAAATCAGCCACTCTGATTCAGCAACTCTGTTTCAGCCCCTCTGTTTCAGCCCCTCTGTTTCTCGCCCACTCTTTCAGCCCCTCTGTTTCACGCCCTCTGTTTCAGCCCCTCTGTTTCTCGCCCTCTATTTCAGCCCCGCTGATTCAGCCCCTCTGTTTCAGCCCCTCTGAATCAGACCCTCTGATTCAGCCCCTCTGTTTCAGCACCTCTGTTTCAGCCCCTCTGTTTCAGCCCCTCTGTTTCTCGCCCTCTGTTTCAGCCCCTCTGATTCAGCCCCTCTGTTTCATCCCCTCCTTTTCTCGCCCTCTGTTTCAGCCCCTCTGTTTCTCGCCCTCTGTTTCAGCCCCTCTGTTTCAGCCCCTCTGATTCAGGCTTCTGTTTCTCGCCCTCTGTTTCAGCCCCTCTGTTTCAGCCCCTCTGTTTCAGCCCCTCTGATTCAGCCCCTCTGTTTCAGCCCCTCTAAATCAGCCACTCTGATTCAGCAACTCTGTTTCAGCCCCTCTGTTTCAGCCCCTCTGTTTCTCGCCCACTCTTTCAGCCCCTCTGTTTCACGCCCTCTGTTTCAGCCCCTCTGTTTCTCGCCCTCTATTTCAGCCCCGCTGATTCAGCCCCTCTGTTTCAGCCCCTCTGAATCAGACCCTCTGATTCAGCCCCTCTGTTTCAGCACCTCTGTTTCAGCCCCTCTGTTTCAGCACCTCTGTTTCAGCCCCTCTGTTTCAGCCCCTCCTTTTCTCGCCCTCTGTTTCAGCCCCTCTGTTTCTCGCCCTCTGTTTCAGCCCCTCTGTTTCAGCCCCTCTGATTCAGGCTTCTGTTTCTCGCCCTCTGTTTCAGCCCCTCTGTTTCAGCCCCTCTGTTTCAGCCCCTCTGTTTCTCGCCCTCTGTTTCAGCCCCTCTGTTTCAGCCCCTCTGATTCAGCCCCTCTGATTCAGCCCCTCTGTTTCTCGCTCTCTGTTTCAGCCCCTCTGTTTCAGCCCTTCTGTTTCAGCCCCTCTGTTTCAGCCCCTCTGTTTCTCGCACTATGTTTCAGCCCCTCTGTTTCTCGCCCTCTGTTTCAGCCCCTCTGTTTCAGCCCCTCTGTTTCAGCCCCTCTGTTTCTCACCCTCTGTTTCAGCCCCTCTGTTTCTTGCCCTCTGTTTCATCCCCTCTGAATCAGCCCCTCTGTTTCTCGCCCTCTGTTTCAGCCCCTCTGTTTCATCCCCTCTATTTCTCGCCCTCTGTTTCAGCCCCGCTGATTCAGCCCCTCTGTTTCAGCCCCTCTGATTCAGCCACCCTGTTTCTCGCCCTCTGTTTCAGCCCTTCGGTTTCAACCCCTCTGTATCAGCCCCTCTGTTTCTCGCCCTCTGTTTCAGCCCCTCTGATTCAGCCCCTCTGTTTCAGCCCCTCTGTTTCTCGCCCTCTGTTTCAGCCCCTCTGTTTCTCGCCCACTGTTTCAGCCCCTCTGATTTAGCCCCTCTGTTTCAGCCCCTCTGTTTCTCGCCCTCTGTTTCAGCCCTTCTGTTTCGCGCTCTCTGTTTCAGCCCCTCTGTTTCAGCCCCTCTGTTTCTCACCCTCTGTTTCTGCCCCTCTGTTTCTCACCCTCTGTTTCAGCTCCTCTGTTTCTCGCCCTCTGTTTCTGCCCCTCTGTTTCTCGCCCTCTGTTTCAGGCTTCTGTTTCTCGCCCTCTGTTTCAGCCCCTCTGTTTCAGCCCCTCTGTTTCAGCCCCTCTGTTTCTCGCCCTCTGATTCAGCTCCTCTGCTTCTCGCCCTCTGTTTCAGCCCCTCTGTTTCTCGCCCTCTGTTTCAGCCTCTCTGTTTCAGCCCCTCTGATTCAGCCCATATGATTCAGCCCCTCTGTTTTAGCCAAACTGTTTCAGCCCCTCTGTTTCAGCCCCTCTGTTTCTCGCGCTCTGTTTCAGCCCCTCTGTTTCTCGCCCTCTGTTTCTGCCCCTCTGTTTCTCGCCCTCTGTTTCAGGCTTCTGTTTCTCGCCCTCTGTTTCAGCCCCTCTGTTTCAGCCCCTCTGTTTCAGCCCCTCTGTTTCTCGCCCTCTGTTTCAGCTCCTGTGTTTCTCGCCCTCTGTTTCAGCCCCTCTGTTTCTCGCCCTCTGTTTCAGCCCCTCTGTTTCAGCCCCTCTGATTCAGCCCCTCTGATTCAGCCCCTCTGTTTCTCGCTCTCTGTTTCAGCCCCTCTGTTTCAGCCCTTCTGTTTCAGCCCCTCCTTTTCAGCCCCTCTGTTTCTCGCCCTCTGTTTCAGCCCCTCTGTTTCTCGCCCTCTGTTTCAGCCCCTCTGTTTCAGCCCCTCTGTTTCAGCCCCTCTGTTTCTCGCCCTCTGTTTCAGCCCCTCTGTTTCTCGCCCTCTGTTTCATCCCCTCGGATTTAGCCTCTCTGTTTCAGCCCCTCTGTTTCAGCCCCACTGTTTCTCGCCCTCTGTTTCAGCCCCTCTGTTTCACCCTCTCTGTTTCAGCCTCTCGGTTTCTTGCCCTCTGTTTCAGCCCCTCTGTTTCAGCCCCTCTGTTTCAGCCCCTCTGTTTCTCGCCCTCTGTTTCAGCCCTTCTGTTTCTCGCCCTCTGTTTCAGCCCCTCTGTTTCTCGCCCTCTGCTTCAGCCCCTCTGATTCAGCACCTCTGTTTCAGCCCCTCTGATTCAGCCCCTCTGTTTCAGCCCCTCTGATTCAGCCCCTATGTTTCATCCCCTCTGTTTCTCGCTCTCTGTTTCTCACCCTCTGTTTCTCGCCCTCTGTTTCAGCCACACTGTTTTTCGCCCTCTGCTTCGGCCCGTCTGTTTCACGCCCTCTGTTTCAGGCTCTCCGTTTCAGCCCGTCTGTATCATCCCCTCTGTTTCAGCCCCTCTGTTTCTCGCCCTCTGTTTCTCGCCCGCTGTTTCAGCCCCTTTGTTTCTCGCCCTCTGTTTCAGCCCCTCTGTTTCAGCCCCTCTGATTCAGCCCCTCTGATTCAGCCCCTCTGTTTCTCGCCCTCTGTTTCAGCCTCTCTGTTTCAGCCCCTCTGATTCAGCCCCACTGTTTCAGCCCCTCTGTTTCTCGCCGTCTGTTTCAGACACTCTGTTTCTCGCCCTCTGTTTCAGCCACTCTGTTTCAGCCCCTCTGTTTCAGCCCCTCTGTTTCTCGCCCTCTGTTTCAGCCCCTCTGTTTCTCGCCGTCTTTTTCGGCCCCTCTGTTTCTCGCCCTCTGTTTCATCCCCTCTGTTTCAGCCCCTCTGTTTCAGCCCCTCTGTTTCTCGCCCTCTGTTTCAGCCCCTCCCTTTCAGCCCCTCTGTTTCCCGCCCTCTGTTTCTGCCCCTCTGTTTCTCGCCCTCTGTTTCAGCCCCTCTGTTTCTCGCCCTCTATTTCAGCCCCGCTGATTCAGCCCCTCTGTTTCAGCCCCTCTGAATCAGCCCCTCTGATTCAGCCCCTCTGTTTCAGCACCTCTGTTTCAGCCCCTCTGTTTCAGCCCCTCTGTTTCTCGCCCTCTGTTTCAGCCCCTCTGTTTCTCGCCCTCTGTTACAGCCCCTCTGTTTCTCGCCCTCTGTTTCAGCCCTTCTGATTCTCGCCCTCTGTTTCAGCCCCTCTGATTCAGCCCCTCTGTTTCAGCCCCTCTGATTCAGCCCCTCTGATTCAGCCCCTCTGTTTCTCGCCCTCTGTTTCTCACCCTCTGTTTCTCGCCCTCTGTTTCAGCCCCTCTGTTTCTCGCCCTCTGTTTCAGCCCCTCTGTTTCTCGCCCTCTGTATCAGACCCTCTGTTTCAGCCCCTCTGTTTCAGCCCCTCTGTTTCTCGCCCTCTGTTTCTCGCCCTCTGTTTCAGCCCCTCTGTTTCTCGCCCTCTGTTTCAGCCCATCTGATTCTCGCCCTCTGTTTCAGCCCCTCAGATTCTCGCCCTCTGTTTCAGCCCCTCTGATTCAGCCCCTCTGTTTCAGCCCCTCTGATTCAGCCCCTCTGATTCAGACCCTCTGTTTCAGCCCCTCTGTTTCTCGCCCTCTGTTTCAGCCCCTCTGTTTCAGCCCCTCTGTTTCAGCCCCACTGTTTCTCACCCTCTGTTTCAGCACCTCTGATTCAGCCCCTCTGATTCAGCCCCTCTGATTCAGCCCCTCTGTTTCAGCGCCTCTGATTCAGCCCCTCTGTTTCAACCCCTCTGATTCAGCCCCTCTGTTTCAGCCCCTCTGATTCAGCCCCTCTGTTTCTCGCCCTCTGTTTCAGCCCCTCTGTTTCAGCCCCTCTGTTTCAGCCCCTCTGTTTCTCACCCTCTGTTTCAGCCCCTCTGTTTCTCGCCCTCTGTTTCATCCCCTCGGATTTAGCCCCTCTGTTTCAGCCCCTCTGTTTCTCGCCCTCTGTTTCAGCCCCTCTGTTTCTCGCCCTCTGTTTCAGCCCCTCTGATTCAGCCCCTCTGTTTCAGCCCCTCTGATTCAGCCCCTCTGATTCAGCCCCTCTGTTTCTCGCCCTCTGTTTCAGCCCCTCTGTTTCAGCCCCTCTGTTTCAGCCCCTCTGTTTCTCACCCTCTGTTTCAGCCCCTCTGATTCAGCCCCTCTGATTCAGCCCCTCTGTTTCCCGCCCCTCTGTTTCAGCCCCTCTGTTTCCCGCCCCTCTGATTCAACCCCTCTGTTTCAGCCCCTCTGTTTCTCCCCCTCTGTTCCAGCCCCTCTGTTTCATCCCCTCGGATTTAGCCCCTCTGTTTCAGCCCCTCTGTTTCTCGCCCTCTGTTTCAGCCCCTCTGTTTCTCGCCCTCTGTTTCAGCCCCTCTGTTTCAGCCCCTCTGTTTCAGCCCCTCTGTTTCTCACCCTCTGTTTCAGCCCCTCTGATTCAGCCCCTCTGATTCAGCCCCTCTGTTTCCCGCCCCTCTGTTTCAGCCCCTCTGTTTCCCGCCCCTCTGATTCAACCCCTCTGTTTCAGCCCCTCTGTTTCTCCCCCTCTGTTCCAGCCCCTCTGTTTCAGCCCCTCTGTTTCAGCCACTCTGTTTCAGCCCCTCTGTTTCAGCCCCTCTGTTTCAGCCCCTCTGTTTCTCGCCCTCTGTTTCAGCCCCTCTGTTTCTCGCCCTCTGTTTCAGCCCCTCTGTTTCAGCCCGTCTGTTTCAGCCACTCTGTTTCTCGCCCTCTGTTTCAGCACCTCTGTTTCTCACCCTCTGTTTCAGCCCCTCTGATTCAGCCCCTCTGTTTCTCGCCCTCTGTTTCAGCCCCTCCGTTTCTCGCCCTCTGTTTCTGCCCCTCTGTTTCTCGCCCTCTGTTTCAGCCCTCTGTTTCTCGCCGTCTGTTTCAGCCCCGCTGATTCAGCCCCTCTGTTTCAGCCCCTCTGAATCAGCCACTCTGATTCAGCCCCTCTGTTTCAGCCCCTCTAAATCAGCCACTCTGATTCAGCAACTCTGTTTCAGCCCCTCTGTTTCAGCCCCTCTGTTTCTCGCCCACTCTTTCAGCCCCTCTGTTTCACGCCCTCTGTTTCAGCCCCTCTGTTTCTCGCCCTCTATTTCAGCCCCGCTGATTCAGCCCCTCTGTTTCAGCCCCTCTGAATCAGACCCTCTGATTCAGCCCCTCTGTTTCAGCACCTCTGTTTCAGCCCCTCTGTTTCAGCCCCTCTGTTTCTCGCCCTCTGTTTCAGCCCCTCTGATTCAGCCCCTCTGTTTCAGCCCCTCCTTTTCTCGCCCTTTGTTTCAGCCCCTCTGTTTCTCGCCCTCTGTTTCAGCCCCTCTGTTTCAGCCCCTCTGATTCAGGCTTCTGTTTCTCGCCCTCTGTTTCAGCCCCTCTGTTTCAGCCCCTCTGTTTCAGCCCCTCTGTTTCTCGCCCTCTGTTTCAGCCCCTCTGATTCAGCCCCTCTGATTCAGCCCCTCTGATTCAGCCCCTCTGTTTCTCGCTCTCTGTTTCAGCCCCTCTGTTTCAGCCCTTCTGTTTTAGCCCCTCTGTTTCAGCCCCTCTGTTTCTCGCACTATGTTTCAGCCCCTCTGTTTCTCGCCCTCTGTTTCAGCCCCTCTGTTTCAGCCCCTCTGTTTCAGCCCCTCTGTTTCTCACCCTCTGTTTCAGCCCCTCTGTTTCTTGCCCTCTGTTTCATCCCCTCGGATTTAGCCCCTCTGATTCAGCCCCTCTGTTTCTCGCCCTCTGTTTCAGCCCCTCTGATTCAGCACCTCTGTTTCAGCCCCTCTGATTCAGCCCCTCTGTTTCAGCCCCTCTGTTTCTCGCCCTCTGTTTCAGCCCCTCTGATTCAGCCCCTCTGTTTCTCGCCCTCTGTTTCAGCCCCTCCGTTTCTCGCCCTCTGTTTCTGCCCCTCTGTTTCTCGCCCTCTGTTTCAGCCCTCTGTTTCTCGCCGTCTGTTTCAGCCCCGCTGATTCAGCCCCTCTGTTTCAGCCCCTCTGAATCAGCCACTCTGATTCAGCCCCTCTGTTTCAGCCCCTCTAAATCAGCCACTCTGATTCAGCAACTCTGTTTCAGCCCCTCTGTTTCAGCCCCTCTGTTTCTCGCCCACTCTTTCAGCCCCTCTGTTTCACGCCCTCTGTTTCAGCCCCTCTGTTTCTCGCCCTCTATTTCAGCCCCGCTGATTCAGCCCCTCTGTTTCAGCCCCTCTGAATCAGACCCTCTGATTCAGCCCCTCTGTTTCAGCACCTCTGTTTCAGCCCCTCTGTTTCAGCACCTCTGTTTCAGCCCCTCTGTTTCAGCCCCTCCTTTTCTCGCCCTCTGTTTCAGCCCCTCTGTTTCTCGCCCTCTGTTTCAGCCCCTCTGTTTCAGCCCCTCTGATTCAGGCTTCTGTTTCTCGCCCTCTGTTTCAGCCCCTCTGTTTCAGCCCCTCTGTTTCAGCCCCTCTGTTTCTCGCCCTCTGTTTCAGCCCCTCTGTTTCAGCCCCTCTGATTCAGCCCCTCTGATTCAGCCCCTCTGTTTCTCGCTCTCTGTTTCAGCCCCTCTGTTTCAGCCCTTCTGTTTCAGCCCCTCTGTTTCAGCCCCTCTGTTTCTCGCACTATGTTTCAGCCCCTCTGTTTCTCGCCCTCTGTTTCAGCCCCTCTGTTTCAGCCCCTCTGTTTCAGCCCCTCTGTTTCTCACCCTCTGTTTCAGCCCCTCTGTTTCTTGCCCTCTGTTTCATCCCCTCTGATTCAGCCCCTCTGTTTCTCGCCCTCTGTTTCAGCCCCTCTGTTTCATCCCCTCTATTTCTCGCCCTCTGTTTCAGCCCCGCTGATTCAGCCCCTCTGTTTCAGCCCCTCTGATTCAGCCACCCTGTTTCTCGCCCTCTGTTTCAGCCCTTCGGTTTCAACCCCTCTGTATCAGCCCCTCTGTTTCTCGCCCTCTGTTTCAGCCCCTCTGATTCAGCCCCTCTGTTTCAGCCCCTCTGTTTCTCGCCCTCTGTTTCAGCCCCTCTGTTTCTCGCCCACTGTTTCAGCCCCTCTGATTTAGCCCCTCTGTTTCAGCCCCTCTGTTTCTCGCCCTCTGTTTCAGCCCTTCTGTTTCGCGCTCTCTGTTTCAGCCCCTCTGTTTCAGCCCCTCTGTTTCTCACCCTCTGTTTCTGCCCCTCTGTTTCTCACCCTCTGTTTCAGCTCCTCTGTTTCTCGCCCTCTGTTTCTGCCCCTCTGTTTCTCGCCCTCTGTTTCAGGCTTCTGTTTCTCGCCCTCTGTTTCAGCCCCTCTGTTTCAGCCCCTCTGTTTCAGCCCCTCTGTTTCTCGCCCTCTGATTCAGCTCCTCTGCTTCTCGCCCTCTGTTTCAGCCCCTCTGTTTCTCGCCCTCTGTTTCAGCCTCTCTGTTTCAGCCCCTCTGATTCAGCCCATCTGATTCAGCCCCTCTGTTTTAGCCAAACTGTTTCAGCCCCTCTGTTTCAGCCCCTCTGTTTCTCGCGCTCTGTTTCAGCCCCTCTGTTTCTCGCCCTCTGTTTCTGCCCCTCTGTTTCTCGCCCTCTGTTTCAGGCTTCTGTTTCTCGCCCTCTGTTTCAGCCCCTCTGTTTCAGCCCCTCTGTTTCAGCCCCTCTGTTTCTCGCCCTCTGTTTCAGCTCCTGTGTTTCTCGCCCTCTGTTTCAGCCCCTCTGTTTCTCGCCCTCTGTTTCAGCCCCTCTGTTTCAGCCCCTCTGATTCAGCCCCTCTGATTCAGCCCCTCTGTTTCTCGCTCTCTGTTTCAGCCCCTCTGTTTCAGCCCTTCTGTTTCAGCCCCTCCTTTTCAGCCCCTCTGTTTGTCGCCCTCTGTTTCAGCCCCTCTGTTTCTCGCCCTCTGTTTCAGCCCCTCTGTTTCAGCCCCTCTGTTTCAGCCCCTCTGTTTCTCGCCCTCTGTTTCAGCCCCTCTGTTTCTCGCCCTCTGTTTCATCCCCTCGGATTTAGCCTCTCTGTTTCAGCCCCTCTGTTTCAGCCCCACTGTTTCTCGCCCTCTGTTTCAGCCCCTCTGTTTCACCCTCTCTGTTTCAGCCTCTCGGTTTCTTGCCCTCTGTTTCAGCCCCTCTGTTTCAGCCCCTCTGTTTCAGCCCCTCTGTTTCTCGCCCTCTGTTTCAGCCCTTCTGTTTCTCGCCCTCTGTTTCAGCCCCTCTGTTTCTCGCCCTCTGCTTCAGCCCCTCTGATTCAGCACCTCTGTTTCAGCCCCTCTGATTCAGCCCCTCTGTTTCAGCCCCTCTGATTCAGCCCCTATGTTTCATCCCCTCTGTTTCTCGCTCTCTGTTTCTCACCCTCTGTTTCTCGCCCTCTGTTTCAGCCACACTGTTTTTCGCCCTCTGCTTCGGCCCGTCTGTTTCACGCCCTCTGTTTCAGGCTCTCCGTTTCAGCCCGTCTGTATCATCCCCTCTGTTTCAGCCCCTCTGTTTCTCGCCCTCTGTTACTCGCCCGCTGTTTCAGCCCCTTTGTTTCTCGCCCTCTGTTTCAGCCCCTCTGTTTCAGCCCCTCTGATTCAGCCCCTCTGATTCAGCCCCTCTGTTTCTCGCCCTCTGTTTCAGCCTCTCTGTTTCAGCCCCTCTGATTCAGCCCCACTGTTTCAGCCCCTCTGTTTCTCGCCGTCTGTTTCAGACACTCTGTTTCTCGCCCTCTGTTTCAGCCACTCTGTTTCAGCCCCTCTGTTTCAGCCCCTCTGTTTCTCGCCCTCTGTTTCAGCCCCTCTGTTTCTCGCCGTCTTTTTCGGCCCCTCTGTTTCTCGCCCTCTGTTTCATCCCCTCTGTTTCAGCCCCTCTGTTTCAGCCCCTCTGTTTCTCGCCCTCTGTTTCAGCCCCTCCCTTTCAGCCCCTCTGTTTCCCGCCCTCTGTTTCTGCCCCTCTGTTTCTCGCCCTCTGTTTCAGCCCCTCTGTTTCTCGCCCTCTATTTCAGCCCCGCTGATTCAGCCCCTCTGTTTCAGCCCCTCTGAATCAGCCCCTCTGATTCAGCCCCTCTGTTTCAGCACCTCTGTTTCAGCCCCTCTGTTTCAGCCCCTCTGTTTCTCGCCCTCTGTTTCAGCCCCTCTGTTTCTCGCCCTCTGTTACAGCCCCTCTGTTTCTCGCCCTCTGTTTCAGCCCTTCTGATTCTCGCCCTCTGTTTCAGCCCCTCTGATTCAGCCCCTCTGTTTCAGCCCCTCTGATTCAGCCCCTCTGATTCAGCCCCTCTGTTTCTCGCCCTCTGTTTCTCACCCTCTGTTTCTCGCCCTCTGTTTCAGCCCCTCTGTTTCTCGCCCTCTGTTTCAGCCCCTCTGTTTCTCGCCCTCTGTATCAGACCCTCTGTTTCAGCCCCTCTGTTTCAGCCCCTCTGTTTCTCGCCCTCTGTTTCTCGCCCTCTGTTTCAGCCCCTCTGTTTCTCGCCCTCTGTTTCAGCCCATCTGATTCTCGCCCTCTGTTTCAGCCCCTCAGATTCTCGCCCTCTGTTTCAGCCCCTCTGATTCAGCCCCTCTGTTTCAGCCCCTCTGATTCAGCCCCTCTGATTCAGACCCTCTGTTTCAGCCCCTCTGTTTCTCGCCCTCTGTTTCAGCCCCTCTGTTTCAGCCCCTCTGTTTCAGCCCCACTGTTTCTTACCCTCTGTTTCAGCACCTCTGATTCAGCCCCTCTGATTCAGCCCCTCTGATTCAGCCCCTCTGTTTCAGCGCCTCTGATTCAGCCCCTCTGTTTCAACCCCTCTGATTCAGCCCCTCTGTTTCAGCCCCTCTGATTCAGCCCCTCTGTTTCTCGCCCTCTGCTTCAGCCCCTCTGATTCAGCACCTCTGTTTCAGCCCCTCTGATTCAGCCCCTCTGTTTCAGCCCCTCTGATTCAGCCCCTATGTTTCATCCCCTCTGTTTCTCGCTCTCTGTTTCTCACCCTCTGTTTCTCGCCCTCTGTTTCAGCCACACTGTTTTTCGCCCTCTGCTTCGGCCCGTCTGTTTCACGCCCTCTGTTTCAGGCTCTCCGTTTCAGCCCGTCTGTATCATCCCCTCTGTTTCAGCCCCTCTGTTTCTCGCCCTCTGTTTCTCGCCCGCTGTTTCAGCCCCTTTGTTTCTCGCCCTCTGTTTCAGCCCCTCTGTTTCAGCCCCTCTGATTCAGCCCCTCTGATTCAGCCCCTCTGTTTCTCGCCCTCTGTTTCAGCCTCTCTGTTTCAGCCCCTCTGATTCAGCCCCACTGTTTCAGCCCCTCTGTTTCTCGCCGTCTGTTTCAGACACTCTGTTTCTCGCCCTCTGTTTCAGCCACTCTGTTTCAGCCCCTCTGTTTCAGCCCCTCTGTTTCTCGCCCTCTGTTTCAGCCCCTCTGTTTCTCGCCGTCTTTTTCGGCCCCTCTGTTTCTCGCCCTCTGTTTCATCCCCTCTGTTTCAGCCCCTCTGTTTCAGCCCCTCTGTTTCTCGCCCTCTGTTTCAGCCCCTCCCTTTCAGCCCCTCTGTTTCCCGCCCTCTGTTTCTGCCCCTCTGTTTCTCGCCCTCTGTTTCAGCCCCTCTGTTTCTCGCCCTCTATTTCAGCCCCGCTGATTCAGCCCCTCTGTTTCAGCCCCTCTGAATCAGCCCCTCTGATTCAGCCCCTCTGTTTCAGCACCTCTGTTTCAGCCCCTCTGTTTCAGCCCCTCTGTTTCTCGCCCTCTGTTTCAGCCCCTCTGTTTCTCGCCCTCTGTTACAGCCCCTCTGTTTCTCGCCCTCTGTTTCAGCCCTTCTGATTCTCGCCCTCTGTTTCAGCCCCTCTGATTCAGCCCCTCTGTTTCAGCCCCTCTGATTCAGCCCCTCTGATTCAGCCCCTCTGTTTCTCGCCCTCTGTTTCTCACCCTCTGTTTCTCGCCCTCTGTTTCAGCCCCTCTGTTTCTCGCCCTCTGTTTCAGCCCCTCTGTTTCTCGCCCTCTGTATCAGACCCTCTGTTTCAGCCCCTCTGTTTCAGCCCCTCTGTTTCTCGCCCTCTGTTTCTCGCCCTCTGTTTCAGCCCCTCTGTTTCTCGCCCTCTGTTTCAGCCCATCTGATTCTCGCCCTCTGTTTCAGCCCCTCAGATTCTCGCCCTCTGTTTCAGCCCCTCTGATTCAGCCCCTCTGTTTCAGCCCCTCTGATTCAGCCCCTCTGATTCAGACCCTCTGTTTCAGCCCCTCTGTTTCTCGCCCTCTGTTTCAGCCCCTCTGTTTCAGCCCCTCTGTTTCAGCCCCACTGTTTCTCACCCTCTGTTTCAGCACCTCTGATTCAGCCCCTCTGATTCAGCCCCTCTGATTCAGCCCCTCTGTTTCAGCGCCTCTGATTCAGCCCCTCTGTTTCAACCCCTCTGATTCAGCCCCTCTGTTTCAGCCCCTCTGATTCAGCCCCTCTGTTTCTCGCCCTCTCTTTCAGCCCCTCTGATTCAGCCCCTCTGATTTAGCCCCTCTGTTTCAGCCCCTCTGTTTCAGCCCCTCTGTTTCTCGCCCTCTGATTCAGCTCCTCTGTTTCAGCGCCTCTGATTCAGCCCCTCTGATTCAGCCCCTCTGTTTCTCGCCCTCTCTTTCAGCCTCTCTGTTTCAGCCCCTCTGATTTAGCCCCTCTGTTTCAGCCCCTCTGTTTCTCGCCCTCTCTTTCAGCCCCTCTGTTTCTCACCCTCTGTTTCAGCACCTCTGATTCAGCCCCTCTGATTCAGCCCCTCTGTTTCAGCGCCTCTGATTCAGCCCCTCTGATTCAGACCCTCTGTTTCTCGCCCTCTCTTTCGGCCCCTCTGTTTCAGCCCCTCTGATTTAGCCCCTCTGTTTCAGCCCCTCTGTTTCAGCCCCTCTGTTTCTCGCCCTCTGTTTCAGCCCCTCTGTTTCGCGCTCCCTGTTTCAGCCCCTCTGTTTCAGCCCCTCTGTTTCTCACCCTCTGTTTCTGCCCCTCTGTTTCTCACCCTCTGTTTCTGCCCCTCTGTTTTTCGCACTCTGTTTCAGCACCTCTGATTCAGCCCCTCTGATTCAGCCCCTCTGTTTTAGCCCCTCTGTTTCAGCCACTCTGTTTCAGCCCCTCTGTTTCAGCGCCTCTGTTTCAGCCCCTCTGTTTCAGCCCCTCTGTTTCTCGCCCTCTGTTTCAGCCCCTCTGTTTCTCGCCCTCTGTTTCAGCCCCTCTGTTTCAGCCCCTCTGATTCAGGCTTCTGTTTCTCGCCCTCTGTTTCAGCCCCTCTGTTTCAGTCCCTCTGTTTCAGCCCCTCTGTTTCAGCCCCTCTGTTTCTCGCCCTCTGTTTCAGCCCCTCTGTTTCTCGCCCTCTGTTTCAGCCCCTCTGTTTCAGCCCCTCTGATTCAGCCCCCCTGATTCAGCCCCTCTGTTTCTCGCTCTCTGTTTCAGCCCCTCTGTTTCAGCCCTTCTGTTTCAGCCCCTCTGTTTCAGCCCCTCTGTTTCTCGCACTATGTTTCAGCCCCTCTGTTTCTCGCCCTCTGTTTCAGCCCCTCTGTTTCAGCCCCTCTGTTTCAGCCCCTCTGTTTCTCACCCTCTGTTTCAGCCCCTCTGTTTCTCGCCCTCTGTTTCATCCCCTCGGATTTAGCCCCTCTGTTTCAGCCCCTCTGTTTCTCGCCCTCTGTTTCAGCCCCTCTGTTTCTCGCCCTCTGTTTCAGCCCCTCTGATTCAGCCCCTCTGTTTCAGCCCCTCTGATTCAGCCCCTCTGATTCAGCCCCTCTGTTTCTCGCCCTCTGTTTCAGCCCCTCTGTTTCAGCCCCTCTGTTTCAGCCCCTCTGTTTCTCACCCTCTGTTTCAGCCCCTCTGATTCAGCCCCTCTGATTCAGCCCCTCTGTTTCCCGCCCCTCTGTTTCAACCCCTCTGTTTCCCGCCCCTCTGATTCAACCCCTCTGTTTCAGCCCCTCTGTTTCTCCCCCTCTGTTCCAGCCCCTCTGTTTCAGCCCCTCTGTTTCAGCCACTCTGTTTCAGCCCCTCTGTTTCAGCCCCTCTGTTTCAGCCCCTCTGTTTCTCGCCCTCTGTTTCAGCCCCTCTGTTTCTCGCCCTCTGTTTCAGCCCCTCTGTTTCAGCCCGTCTGTTTCTCCCCCTCTGTTTCAGCCCCTCTGTTTCTCGCCCTCTGTTTCAGCACCTCTGTTTCTCACCCTCTGTTTCAGCCCCTCTGATTCAGCCCCTCTGTTTCTCGCCCTCTGTTTCAGCCCCTCCGTTTCTCGCCCTCTGTTTCTGCCCCTCTGTTTCTCGCCCTCTGTTTCAGCCCTCTGTTTCTCGCCGTCTGTTTCAGCCCCGCTGATTCAGCCCCTCTGTTTCAGCCCCTCTGAATCAGCCACTCTGATTCAGCCCCTCTGTTTCAGCCCCTCTAAATCAGCCACTCTGATTCAGCAACTCTGTTTCAGCCCCTCTGTTTCAGCCCCTCTGTTTCTCGCCCACTCTTTCAGCCCCTCTGTTTCACGCCCTCTGTTTCAGCCCCTCTGTTTCTCGCCCTCTATTTCAGCCCCGCTGATTCAGCCCCTCTGTTTCAGCCCCTCTGAATCAGACCCTCTGATTCAGCCCCTCTGTTTCAGCACCTCTGTTTCAGCCCCTCTGTTTCAGCCCCTCTGTTTCTCGCCCTCTGTTTCAGCCCCTCTGATTCAGCCCCTCTGTTTCAGCCCCTCCTTTTCTCGCCCTCTGTTTCAGCCCCTCTGTTTCTCGCCCTCTGTTTCAGCCCCTCTGTTTCAGCCCCTCTGATTCAGGCTTCTGTTTCTCGCCCTCTGTTTCAGCCCCTCTGTTTCAGCCCCTCTGTTTCAGCCCCTCTGTTTCTCGCCCTCTGTTTCAGCCCCTCTGTTTCAGCCCCTCTGATTCAGCCCCTCTGATTCAGCCCCTCTGTTTCTCGCTCTCTGTTTCAGCCCCTCTGTTTCAGCCCTTCTGTTTCAGCCCCTCTGTTTCAGCCCCTCTGTTTCTCGCACTATGTTTCAGCCCCTCTGTTTCTCGCCCTCTGTTTCAGCCCCTCTGTTTCAGCCCCTCTGTTTCAGCCCCTCTGTTTCTCACCCTCTGTTTCAGCCCCTCTGTTTCTTGCCCTCTGTTTCATCCCCTCGCATTTAGCCCCTCTGATTCAGCCCCTCTGTTTCTCGCCCTCTGTTTCAGCCCCTCTGATTCAGCACCTCTGTTTCAGCCCCTCTGATTCAGCCCCTCTGTTTCAGCCCCTCTGTTTCTCGCCCACTGTTTCAGCCCCTCTGATTCAGCCCCTCTGTTTCTCGCCCTCTGTTTCAGCCCCTCCGTTTCTCGCCCTCTGTTTCTGCCCCTCTGTTTCTCGCCCTCTGTTTCAGCCCTCTGTTTCTCGCCGTCTGTTTCAGCCCCGCTGATTCAGCCCCTCTGTTTCAGCCCCTCTGAATCAGCCACTCTGATTCAGCCCCTCTGTTTCAGCCCCTCTAAATCAGCCACTCTGATTCAGCAACTCTGTTTCAGCCCCTCTGTTTCAGCCCCTCTGTTTCTCGCCCACTCTTTCAGCCCCTCTGTTTCACGCCCTCTGTTTCAGCCCCTCTGTTTCTCGCCCTCTATTTCAGCCCCGCTGATTCAGCCCCTCTGTTTCAGCCCCTCTGAATCAGACCCTCTGATTCAGCCCCTCTGTTTCAGCACCTCTGTTTCAGCCCCTCTGTTTCAGCCCCTCTGTTTCTCGCCCTCTGTTTCAGCCCCTCTGATTCAGCCCCTCTGTTTCAGCCCCTCCTTTTCTCGCCCTCTGTTTCAGCCCCTCTGTTTCTCGCCCTCTGTTTCAGCCCCTCTGTTTCAGCCCCTCTGATTCAGGCTTCTGTTTCTCGCCCTCTGTTTCAGCCCCTCTGTTTCAGCCCCTCTGTTTCAGCCCCTCTGTTTCTCGCCCTCTGTTTCAGCCCCTCTGTTTCAGCCCCTCTGATTCAGCCCCTCTGATTCAGCCCCTCTGTTTCTCGCTCTCTGTTTCAGCCCCTCTGTTTCAGCCCTTCTGTTTCAGCCCCTCTGTTTCAGCCCCTCTGTTTCTCGCACTATGTTTCAGCCCCTCTGTTTCTCGCCCTCTGTTTCAGCCCCTCTGTTTCAGCCCCTCTGTTTCAGCCCCTCTGTTTCTCACCCTCTGTTTCAGCCCCTCTGTTTCTTGCCCTCTGTTTCATCCCCTCGGATTTAGCCCCTCTGATTCAGCCCCTCTGTTTCTCGCCCTCTGTTTCAGCCCCTCTGATTCAGCACCTCTGTTTCAGCCCCTCTGATTCAGCCCCTCTGTTTCAGCCCCTCTGTTTCTCGCCCTCTGTTTCAGCCTCTCTGATTCTCGCCCTCTGTTTCAGCCCCTCTGTTTATCGCCCTCTGTTTCAGCCCCTCTGATTCAGCCCCTCTGTTTCAGCCCCTCTGATTCAGCCCCTCTGATTCAGCCCCTCTGATTCAGCCCCTCTGTTTCTCGCCCTCTGTTTCAGCCCCTCTGTTTCAGCCCCTCTGTTTCTCACCCTCTGTTTCAGCCCCTCTGATTCAGCCCCTCTGATTCAGCCCCTCTGTTTCCCGCCCCTCTGTTTCAGTCCCTCTGTTTCAGCCCCTCTGTTTCAGCCCCTCTGATTCAGCCCCTCTGTTTCAGCCCCTCTGTTTCTCCCCCTCTGTTCCAGCCCCTCTGTTTCAGCCCCTCTGTTTCTCGCCCTCTGTTTCAGCCCCTCTGTTTCTCGCCCTCTGTTTCAGCCCCTCTGTTTCAGCCCCTCTGTTTCTCGCCCTCTGTTTCAGCCCCTCCGTTTCTCGCCCTCTGTTTCTGCCCCTCTGTTTCTCGCCCTCTGTTTCAGCCCCTCTGTTTCTCGCCCTCTATTTCAGCCCCGCTGATTCAGCCCCTCTGTTTCATCCCCTCTGAATCAGACCCTCTGTTTCAGCCCCTCTGATTCTCGCCCTCTGTTTCAGCCCCTCTGTTTCACCCCTCTGTTTCTCGCCCTCTGTTTCAGCCCCTCTGATTCAGCCCCTCCGATTCAGCCCCTCTGTTTCTCGCCCTCTGTTTCAGCCCCTCTGTTTCAGCCCCTCTGTTTCAGCCCGTCTGTTTCTCACCCTCTGTTTCAGCCCCTCTGTTTCAGCCCCTCTGCTTCAGCCCCTCTGTTTCCCGCCCCTCTGTTTCAGCCCCACTGTTTCTCGCCCTCTGTTTCAGCCCCTCTGTATCTCGCCCTCTGTTTCAGCCCCTCTGTTTCAGCCCCTCTGTTTCAGCCCCTCTGTTTCTCGCCCTCTGTTTCAGCCCCTCTTTTTCTCGCCCTCTGATTCAGCCCCTCTGATTCAGCCCCTCTGATTTAGCCCCTCTGATTCAGCCCCTCTGTTTCTCGCCCTCTGTTTCAGCCCCTCTGTTTCAGCCCCTCTGTTTCTGCACCTCTGTTTCTCGCCCTCTGTTTCAGCCCTCTGTTTCTCGCCGTCTGTTTCAGCCCTGCTGATTCAGCCCCTCTGTTTAAGCCCCTCTGAATCAGCCCCTCTGATTCAGCCCCTCTGTTTCAGCCCCTCCGTTTCAGCCCCTCTGTTTCTGGCCCACTCTTTCAGCCCCTCCGTTTCTCGCCCTCTGTTTCAGCCACTCTGTTTCTCGCCCTCTGTTTCAGCCCCTCTGATTCAGCCCCTCTGTTTAAGCCCCTCTGATTCAGCCCCTCTGATTCAGCCCCTCTGTTTCTCGCCCTCTGTTTCAGCCCCTCTGTTTCAGCCCCTCTGTTTCTCACCCTCTGGTACAGCCCCTCTGATTCAGCCCCTCTGATTCAGCCCCTCTGATTCAGCCCCTCTTATTCAGCCCGTCTGTTTCCCGCCCCTCTGTTTCAGCCCCTCTGTTTCTCGCCCTCTGGTTCAGCCCCTCTGTTTCAGCCCCTCTGTTTCAGCCCCTCTGTTTCTCGCCCTCTGTTTCAGCCCCTCTGCTTCTCGCCCTCTGTTTCAGCCCCTCTGATTCAGCCCCTCTGATTCAGCCCCTCTGTTTCAGCCCCTCTGTTTCAGCCCCTCTGCATCTCGCCCTCTGTTTCTCACCCTCTGTTTCTCGCCCTCTGTTTCAGCCCCTCTGTTTCTCGCCCTCTGTTTCAGCCCCTCTGCTTCTCGCCCTCTGCTTCAGCCCCTCTGTTTCTCGCCCTCTGTTTCAGCCCCTCTGTTTTAGCCCCTCTGTTTCAGCCCCTCTATTTCAGCCCCACTGTTTCAACCCCTCTGTTTCACGCCCCCTTTGTCAGCCCCTCAGTTTCAGCCACTCTGTTTCAGCCCCTCTGTTTCTTGCCCTCTGTTTAAGCCCCTCTGATTCAGCCCCACTGATTCTCGCCCTCGGTTTCAGCCCCTCTGTTTCAGCCCGTCTGATTCAGCCCCTCTGTTTCAGCCCCACTGATTCTCGCCCTCTGTTTCAGCCCCTCTGTTTCAGCCCCTCTGTTTCAGCCCCTCTGTTTTTCGCCCTCTGTTTCTCACCCTCTGTTTCTCGCCCTCTGTTTCAGCCCCTCTGTTTCTCGCACTCTGTTTCAGCACCTCTGTTTCTCGCCCTCTGTATCAGACCCTCTGTTTCAGCCCCTCTGTTTCAGCCCCTCTGTTTCTCGCCCTCTGTTTCAGCCCCTCTGTTTCAGCCCCTCTGTTTCTCGCCCTCTGATTCAGCCCCTCTGTTTCCCGCTCTCTGTTTCAGCCCCTCTGTTTCAGCCCCTCTGTTTCTCGCCCTCTGTTTCAGCCCCTCTGATTCTCGCCCTCTGTTTCAGCCCCTCTGATTCAGCCCCTCTGTTTCAGCCCCTCTGATTCAGCCCCTCCGATTCAGCCCCTCTGATTCAGCCCCTCTGTTTCTCGCCCTCTGTTTCAGCCCCTCTGTTTCAGCCCCTCTGTTTCAGACCCTCTGTTTCTCACCCTCTGTTTCAGCGCCTCTGATTCAGCCCCTCTGTTTCAGCCCCTCTGATTCAGCCCCTCTGTTTCAGCGCCTCTGATTGAGCCCCTCTGATTCAGCCCCTCTGTTTCTCGCCCTCTCTTTCAGCCCCTCTGTTTCAGCCCCTCTGATTCAGCCCCTCTGGTTCAGACCCTCTGTTTCAGCCCCTCTGTTTCAGCCCCTCTGTTTCTCACCCTCTGTTTCAGCGCTCTGATTCAGCCCCTCTGATTTAGCCCCTCTGTTTCAGCCCCTCTGTTTCAGCCCCTCTGTTTCTCGCCCTCTGATTCAGCTCCTCTGTTTCAGCGCCTCTGATTCAGCCCCTCTGATTCAGCCCCTCTGTTTCTCGCCCTCTCTTTCAGCCCCTCTGTTTCAGCCCCTCTGTTTCTCGCCCTCTCTTTCAGCCCCTCTGTTTCTCACCCTCTGTTTCAGCACCTCTGATTCAGCCCCTCTGATTCAGCCCCTCTGTTTCAGCGCCTCTGATTCAGCCCCTCTGATTCAGACCCTCTGTTTCTCGCCCTCTCTTTCAGCCCCTCTGTTTCAGCCCCTCTGTTTCTCGCCCTCTGTTTCAGCCCCTCTGTTTCAGCCCCTCTGTTTCTCGCCCTCTGTTTCAGCCCCTCTGTTTCTCACCCTCTGTTTCTGCCCCTCTGTTTCTCACCCTCTGTTTCTGCCCCTCTGTTTTTCGCCCTCTGTTTCAGCACCTCTGATTCAGCCCCTCTGATTCAGCCCCTCTGTTTTAGCCCCTCTGTTTCAGCCCCTCTGTTTCAGCCCCTCTGTTTCACCGCCTCTGTTTCAGCCCCTCTGTTTCAGCCCCTCTGTTTCTCGCCCTCTGTTTCAGCCCCTCTGTTTCTCGCCCTCTGTTTCAGCCCCTCTGTTTCAGCCCCTCTGATTCAGGCTTCTGTTTCTCGCCCGCTGTTTCAGCCCCTCTGTTTCAGCCCCTCTGTTTCAGCCCCTCTGTTTCTCGCCCTCTGTTTCAGCCCGTCTGTTTCTCGCCCTCTGTTTCAGCCCCTCTGTTTCAGCCCCTCTGATTCAGCCCCTCTGATTCAGCCCCTCTGTTTCTCGCTCCCTGTTTCAGCCCTTCTGTTTCAGCCCCTCTGTTTCAGGCCCTCTGTTTCTCGCACTATGTTTCAGCCCCTCTGTTTCTCGCCCTCTGTTTCAGCCCCTCTGTTTCAGCCCCTCTGTTTCAGACCCTCTGTTTCTCACCCTCTGTTTCAGCCCCTCTGTTTCTCGCCCTCTGTTTCATCCCCTCGGATTTAGCCCCTCTGTTTCAGCCCCTCTGTTTCTCGCCCTCTGTTTCAGCCCCTCTGATTCAGCACCTCTGTTTCAGCACCTCTGATTCAGCCCCTCTGTTTCAGCCCCTCTGTTTCTCGCCCTCTGTTTCAGCCCCTCTGATTCTCGCCCTCTGTTTCTGCCCCTCTCTTTCTCGCCCTCTGTTTCAGCCCCTCTGATTCAGCCCCTCTGTTTCAGCCCCTCTGTTTCTCGCCCTCTGTTTCAGCCCCTCTGTTTCAGCCCCTCTGTTTCTCACCCTCTGTTTCAGCCCCTCTGATTCAGCCCCTCTGATTCAGCCCCTCTGTTTCTTGCCCCTCTGTTTCAGCCCCTCTGTTTCTCCCCCTCTGTTCCAGCCCCTCTGTTTCAGCCCCTCTGTTTCCGCCACTCTGTTTCAGCCCCTCTGTTTCAGCCCCTCTGTTTCAGCCCCTCTGTTTCTCGCCCTCTGTTTCAGCCCCTCTGTTTCTCGCCCTCTGTTTCAGCCCCTCTGTTTCAGCCCGTCTGTTTCAGCCACTCTGTTTCTCGCCCTCTGTTTCAGCCCCTCTGTTTATCACCCTCTGTTTCAGCCCCTCTGATTCAGCCCATCTGTTTCTCGCCCTCTGTTTCAGCCCCTCCGTTTCTCGCCCTCTGTTTCTGCCCCTCTGTTTCTCGCCCTCTGTTTCAGCCCTCTGTTTCTCGCCATCTGTTTCAGCCCCGCTGATTCAGCCCCTCTGTTTCAGCCCCTCTGAATCAGCCACTCTGATTCAGCCCCTCTGTTTCAGCCCCTCTGAATCAGCCACTCTGATTCAGCAACTCTGTTTCAGCCCCTCTGTTTCAGCCCCTCTGTTTCTCGCCCACTCTTTCAGCCCCTCTGTTTCTCGCCCTCTGTTTCAGCCCCTCTGTTTCTCGCCCTCTATTTCAGCCCCGCTGATTCAGCCCCTCTGTTTCAGCCCCTCTGAATCTGCCCCTCTGATTCAGCCCCTCTGTTTCAGCACCTCTGTTTCAGCCCCTCTGTTTCAGCCCCTCTGTTTCTCGCCCTCTGTTTCAGCCCCTCTGATTCAGCCCCTCCGATTCAGCCCCTCTGTTTCTCGCCCTCTGTTTCAGCCCCTCTGTTTCAGCCCCTCTGTTTCAGCCCCTCTGTTTCTCACCCTCTGTTTCAGCCCCTCTGTTTCAGCCCCTCTGCTTCAGCCCCTCTGTTTCCCGCCCCTCTGTTTCAGCCCCACTGTTTCTCGCCCTCTGTTTCAGCCCCTCTGTTTCAGCCCCTCTGTTTCTCACCCTCTGTTTCAGCCCCTCTGTTTCAGCCCCTCTGTTTCTCACCCTCTGTTTCAGCCCCTCTGTTTCCCGCCCCTCTGATTCAACCCCTCTGTTTCAGCCCCTCTGTTTCTCCCCCTCTGTTCCAGCCCCTCTGTTTCAGCCCCTCTGTTTCAGCCACTCTGTTTCAGCCCCTCTGTTTCAGCCCCTCTGTTTCAGCCCCTCTGTTTCTCGCCCTCTGTTTCAGCCCCTCTGTTTCTCGCCCTCTGTTTCAGCCCCTCTGTTTCAGCCCGTCTGTTTCTCCCCCTCTGTTTCAGCCCCTCTGTTTCTCGCCCTCTGTTTCAGCACCTCTGTTTCTCACCCTCTGTTTCAGCCCCTCTGATTCAGCCCCTCTGTTTCTCGCCCACTGTTTCAGCCCCTCCGTGTCTCGCCCTCTGTTTCTGCCCCTCTGTTTCTCGCCCTCTGTTTCAGCCCTCTGTTTCTCGCCGTCTGTTTCAGCCCCGCTGATTCAGCCCCTCTGTTTCAGCCCCTCTGAATCAGCCACTCTGATTCAGCCCCTCTGTTTCAGCCCCTCTAAATCAGCCACTCTGATTCAGCAACTCTGTTTCAGCCCCTCTGTTTCAGCCCCTCTGTTTCTCGCCCACTCTTTCAGCCCCTCTGTTTCACGCCCTCTGTTTCAGCCCCTCTGTTTCTCGCCCTCTATTTCAGCCCCGCTGATTCAGCCCCTCTGTTTCAGCCCCTCTGAATCAGACCCTCTGATTCAGCCCCTCTGTTTCAGCACCTCTGTTTCAGCCCCTCTGTTTCAGCCCCTCTGTTTCTCGCCCTCTGTTTCAGCCCCTCTGATTCAGCCCCTCTGTTTCAGCCCCTCCTTTTCGCGCCCTCTGTTTCAGCCCCTCTGTTTCTCGCCCTCTGTTTCAGCCCCTCTGTTTCAGCCCCTCTGATTCAGGCTTCTGTTTCTCGCCCTCTGTTTCAGCCCCTCTGTTTCAGCCCCTCTGTTTCAGCCCCTCTGTTTCTCGCCCTCTGTTTCAGCCCCTCTGTTTCAGCCCCTCTGATTCAGCCCCTCTGATTCAGCCCCTCTGTTTCTCGCTCTCTGTTTCAGCCCCTCTGTTTCAGCCCTTCTGTTTCAGCCCCTCTGTTTCAGCCCCTCTGTTTCTCGCACTATGTTTCAGCCCCTCTGTTTCTCGCCCTCTGTTTCAGCCCCTCTGTTTCAGCCCCTCTGTTTCAGCCCCTCTGTTTCTCACCCTCTGTTTCAGCCCCTCTGTTTCTTGCCCTCTGTTTCATCCCCTCGGATTTAGCCCCTCTGATTCAGCCCCTCTGTTTCTCGCCCTCTGTTTCAGCCCCTCTGATTCAGCACCTCTGTTTCAGCCCCTCTGATTCAGCCCCTCTGTTTCAGCCCCTCTGTTTCTCGCCCTCTGTTTCAGCCTCTCTGATTCTCGCCCTCTGTTTCAGCCCCTCTGTTTATCGCCCTCTGTTTCAGCCCCTCTGATTCAGCCCCTCTGTTTCAGCCCCTCTGATTCAGCCCCTCTGATTCAGCCCCTCTGATTCAGCCCCTCTGTTTCTCGCCCTCTGTTTCAGCCCCTCTGTTTCAGCCCCTCTGTTTCAGCCCCTCTGTTTCTCACCCTCTGTTTCAGCCCCTCTGATTCAGCCCCTCTGATTCAGCCCCTCTGTTTCCCGCCCCTCTGTTTCAGTCCCTCTGTTTCAGCCCCTCTGTTTCAGCCCCTCTGATTCAGCCCCTCTGTTTCAGCCCCTCTGTTTCTCCCCCTCTGTTCCAGCCCCTCTGTTTCAGCCCCTCTGTTTCTCGCCCTCTGTTTCAGCCCCTCTGTTTCTCGCCCTCTGTTTCAGCCCCTCTGTTTCAGCCCCTCTGTTTCTCGCCCTCTGTTTCAGCCCCTCCGTTTCTCGCCCTCTGTTTCTGCCCCTCTGTTTCTCGCCCTCTGTTTCAGCCCCTCTGTTTCTCGCCCTCTATTTCAGCCCCGCTGATTCAGCCCCTCTGTTTCATCCCCTCTGAATCAGACCCTCTGTTTCAGCCCCTCTGATTCTCGCCGTCTGTTTCAGCCCCTCTGTTTCACCCCTCTGTTTCTCGCCCTCTGTTTCAGCCCCTCTGATTCAGCCCCTCCGATTCAGCCCCTCTGTTTCTCGCCCTCTGTTTCAGCCCCTCCGATTCAGCCCCTCTGTTTCTCGCCCTCTGTTTCAGCCCCTCTGTTTCAGCCCCTCTGTTTCAGCCCGTCTGTTTCTCACCCTCTGTTTCAGCCCCTCTGTTTCAGCCCCTCTGCTTCAGCCCCTCTGTTTCCCGCCCCTCTGTTTCAGCCCCACTGTTTCTCGCCCTCTGTATCAGCCCCTCTGTATCTCGCCCTCTGTTTCAGCCCCTCTGTTTCAGCCCCTCTGTTTCAGCCCCTCTGTTTCTCGCCCTCTGTTTCAGCCCCTCTTTTTCTCGCCCTCTGATTCAGCCCCTCTATTTCAGCCCCTCTGTTTCTCGCCCTCTGTTTCTGCACCTCTGTTTCTCGCCCTCTGTTTCAGCCCTCTGTTTCTCGCCGTCTGTTTCAGCCCTGCTGATTCAGCCCCTCTGTTTCAGCCCCTCTGAATCAGCCCCTCTGATTCAGCCCCTCTGTTTCAGCCCCTCCGTTTCAGCCCCTCTGTTTCTGGCCCACTCTTTCAGCCCCTCCGTTTCTCGCCCTCTGTTTCAGCCACTCTGTTTCTCGCCCTCTGTTTCAGCCCCTCTGATTCAGCCCCTCTGTTTAAGCCCCTCTGATTCAGCCCCTCTGATTCAGCCCCTCTGTTTCTCGCCCTCTGTTTCAGCCCCTCTGTTTCAGCCCCTCTGTTTCTCACCCTCTGGTACAGCCCCTCTGATTCAGCCCCTCTGATTCAGCCCCTCTGATTCAGCCCCTCTTATTCAGCCCGTCTGTTTCCCGCCCCTCTGTTTCAGCCCCTCTGTTTCTCGCCCTCTGGTTCAGCCCCTCTGTTTCAGCCCCTCTGTTTCAGCCCCTCTGTTTCTCGCCCTCTGTTTCAGCCCCTCTGCTTCTCGCCCTCTGTTTCAGCCCCTCTGATTCAGCCCCTCTGATTCAGCCCCTCTGTTTCAGCCCCTCTGTTTCAGCCCCTCTGCATCTCGCCCTCTGTTTCTCACCCTCTGTTTCTCGCCCTCTGTTTCAGCCCCTCTGTTTCTCGCCCTCTGTTTCAGCCCCTCTGCTTCTCGCCCTCTGCTTCAGCCCCTCTGTTTCTCGCCCTCTGTTTCAGCCCCTCTGTTTTAGCCCCTCTGTTTCAGCCCCTCTATTTCAGCCCCACTGTTTCAACCCCTCTGTTTCACGCCCCCTTTGTCAGCCCCTCAGTTTCAGCCACTCTGTTTCAGCCCCTCTGTTTCTTGCCCTCTGTTTAAGCCCCTCTGATTCAGCCCCACTGATTCTCGCCCTCGGTTTCAGCCCCTCTGTTTCAGCCCGTCTGATTCCGACCGTCTGATTCAGCCCCTCTGTTTCTCGCCCTCTGTTTCAGCCCCTCTGTTTCAGCCCCTCTGTTTCAGCCCCTCTGTTTCTCGCCCTCTGTTTCTCACCCTCTGTTTCTCGCCCTCTGTTTCAGCCCCTCTGTTTCTCGCACTCTGTTTCAGCACCTCTGTTTCTCGCCCTCTGTATCAGACCCTCTGTTTCAGCCCCTCTGTTTCAGCCCCTCTGTTTCTCGCCCTCTGTTTCAGCCCCTCTGTTTCAGCCCCTCTGTTTCTCGCCCTCTGATTCAGCCCCTCTGTTTCCCGCTCTCTGTTTCAGCCCCTCTGTTTCAGCCCCTCTGTTTCTCGCCCTCTGTTTCAGCCCATCTGATTCTCGCCCTCTGTTTCAGCCCCTCTGATTCTCGCCCTCTGTTTCAGCCCCTCTGATTCAGCCCCTCTGTTTCAGCCCCTCTGATTCAGCCCCTCCGATTCAGCCCCTCTGATTCAGCCCCTCTGTTTCTCGCCCTCTGTTTCAGCCCCTCTGTTTCAGCCCCTCTGTTTCAGACCCTCTGTTTCTCACCCTCTGTTTCAGCGCCTCTGATTCAGCCCCTCTGTTTCAGCCCCTCTGATTCAGCCCCTCTGTTTCAGCGCCTCTGATTGAGCCCCTCTGATTCAGCCCCTCTGTTTCTCGCCCTCTCTTTCAGCCCCTCTGTTTCAGCCCCTCTGATTCAGCCCCTCTGGTTCAGCCCCTCTGTTTCAGCCCCTCTGTTTCAGCCCCTCTGTTTCTCACCCTCTGTTTCAGCGCTCTGATTCAGCCCCTCTGATTTAGCCCCTCTGTTTCAGCCCCTCTGTTTCAGCCCCTCTGTTTCTCGCCCTCTCTTTCAGCCCCTCTGTTTCTCACCCTCTGTTTCAGCGCCTCTGATTCAGCCCCTCTGATTCAGCCCCTCTGTTTCTCGCCCTCTCTTTCAGCCCCTCTGTTTCAGCCCCTCTGTTTCTCGCCCTCTCTTTCAGCCCCTCTGTTTCTCACCCTCTGTTTCAGCACCTCTGATTCAGCCCCTCTGATTCAGCCCCTCTGTTTCAGCGCCTCTGATTCAGCCCCTCTGATTCAGACCCTCTGTTTCTCGCCCTCTCTTTCAGCCCCTCTGTTTCAGCCCCTCTGTTTCTCGCCCTCTGTTTCAGCCCCTCTGTTTCAGCCCCTCTGTTTCTCGCCCTCTGTTTCAGCCCCTCTGTTTCTCACCCTCTGTTTCTGCCCCTCTGTTTCTCACCCTCTGTTTCTGCCCCTCTGTTTTTCGCCCTCTGTTTCAGCACCTCTGATTCAGCCCCTCTGATTCAGCCCCTCTGTTTTAGCCCCTCTGTTTCAGCCCCTCTGTTTCAGCCCCTCTGTTTCACCGCCTCTGTTTCAGCCCCTCTGTTTCAGCCCCTCTGTTTCTCGCCCTCTGTTTCAGCCCCTCTGTTTCTCGCCCTCTGTTTCAGCCCCTCTGTTTCAGCCCCTCTGATTCAGGCTTCTGTTTCTCGCCCGCTGTTTCAGCCCCTCTGTTTCAGCCCCTCTGTTTCAGCCCCTCTGTTTCTCGCCCTCTGTTTCAGCCCGTCTGTTTCTCGCCCTCTGTTTCAGCCCCTCTGTTTCAGCCCCTCTGATTCAGCCCCTCTGATTCAGCCCCTCTGTTTCTCGCTCTCTGTTTCAGCCCTTCTGTTTCAGCCCCTCTGTTTCAGGCCCTCTGTTTCTCGCACTATGTTTCAGCCCCTCTGTTTCTCGCCCTCTGTTTCAGCCCCTCTGTTTCAGCCCCTCTGTTTCAGACCCTCTGTTTCTCACCCTCTGTTTCAGCCCCTCTGTTTCTCGCCCTCTGTTTCATCCCCTCGGATTTAGCCCCTCTGTTTCAGCCCCTCTGTTTCTCGCCCTCTGTTTCAGCCCCTCTGATTCAGCACCTCTGTTTCAGCACCTCTGATTCAGCCCCTCTGTTTCAGCCCCTCTGTTTCTCGCCCTCTGTTTCAGCCCCTCTGATTCTCGCCCTCTGTTTCTGCCCCTCTGTTTCTCGCCCTCTGTTTCAGCCCCTCTGATTCAGCCCCTCTGTTTCAGCCCCTCTGTTTCTCGCCCTCTGTTTCAGCCCCTCTGTTTCAGCCCCTCTGTTTCTCACCCTCTGTTTCAGCCCCTCTGATTCAGCCCCTCTGATTCAGCCCCTCTGTTTCTTGCCCCTCTGTTTCAGCCCCTCTGTTTCTCCCCCTCTGTTCCAGCCCCTCTGTTTCAGCCCCTCTGTTTCCGCCACTCTGTTTCAGCCCCTCTGTTTCAGCCCCTCTGTTTCAGCCCCTCTGTTTCTCGCCCTCTGTTTCAGCCCCTCTGTTTCTCGCCCTCTGTTTCAGCCCCTCTGTTTCAGCCCGTCTGTTTCAGCCACTCTGTTTCTCGCCCTCTGTTTCAGCCCCTCTGTTTATCACCCTCTGTTTCAGCCCCTCTGATTCAGCCCATCTGTTTCTCGCCCTCTGTTTCAGCCCCTCCGTTTCTCGCCCTCTGTTTCTGCCCCTCTGTTTCTCGCCCTCTGTTTCAGCCCTCTGTTTCTCGCCATCTGTTTCAGCCCCGCTGATTCAGCCCCTCTGTTTCAGCCCCTCTGAATCAGCCACTCTGATTCAGCCCCTCTGTTTCAGCCCCTCTGAATCAGCCACTCTGATTCAGCAACTCTGTTTCAGCCCCTCTGTTTCAGCCCCTCTGTTTCTCGCCCACTCTTTCAGCCCCTCTGTTTCTCGCCCTCTGTTTCAGCCCCTCTGTTTCTCGCCCTCTATTTCAGCCCCGCTGATTCAGCCCCTCTGTTTCAGCCCCTCTGAATCTGCCCCTCTGATTCAGCCCCTCTGTTTCAGCACCTCTGTTTCAGCCCCTCTGTTTCAGCCCCTCTGTTTCTCGCCCTCTGTTTCAGCCCCTCTGATTCAGCCCCTCCGATTCAGCCCCTCTGTTTCTCGCCCTCTGTTTCAGCCCCTCTGTTTCAGCCCCTCTGTTTCAGCCCCTCTGTTTCTCACCCTCTGTTTCAGCCCCTCTGTTTCAGCCCCTCTGCTTCAGCCCCTCTGTTTCCCGCCCCTCTGTTTCAGCCCCACTGTTTCTCGCCCTCTGTTTCAGCCCCTCTGTTTCAGCCCCTCTGTTTCTCACCCTCTGTTTCAGCCCCTCTGTTTCAGCCCCTCTGCTTCAGCCCCTCTGTTTCCCGCCCCTCTGTTTCAGCCCCTCTGTTTCCCGCCCCTCTGATTCAACCCCTCTGTTTCAGCCCCTCTGTTTCTCCCCCTCTGTTCCAGCCCCTCTGTTTCAGCCCCTCTGTTTCAGCCACTCTGTTTCAGCCCCTCTGTTTCAGCCCCTCTGTTTCAGCCCCTCTGTTTCTCGCCCTCTGTTTCAGCCCCTCTGTTTCTCGCCCTCTGTTTCAGCCCCTCTGTTTCAGCCCGTCTGTTTCTCCCCCTCTGTTTCAGCCCCTCTGTTTCTCGCCCTCTGTTTCAGCACCTCTGTTTCTCACCCTCTGTTTCAGCCCCTCTGATTCAGCCCCTCTGTTTCTCGCCCACTGTTTCAGCCCCTCCGTGTCTCGCCCTCTGTTTCTGCACCTCTGTTTCTCGCCCTCTGTTTCAGCCCTCTGTTTCTCGCCGTCTGTTTCAGCCCCGCTGATTCAGCCCCTCTGTTTCAGCCCCTCTGAATCAGCCACTCTGATTCAGCCCCTCTGTTTCAGCCCCTCTAAATCAGCCACTCTGATTCAGCAACTCTGTTTCAGCCCCTCTGTTTCAGCCCCTCTGTTTCTCGCCCACTCTTTCAGCCCCTCTGTTTCACGCCCTCTGTTTCAGCCCCTCTGTTTCTCGCCCTCTATTTCAGCCCCGCTGATTCAGCCCCTCTGTTTCAGCCCCTCTGAATCAGACCCTCTGATTCAGCCCCTCTGTTTCAGCACCTCTGTTTCAGCCCCTCTGTTTCAGCCCCTCTGTTTCTCGCCCTCTGTTTCAGCCCCTCTGATTCAGCCCCTCTGTTTCAGCCCCTCCTTTTCTCGCCCTCTGTTTCAGCCCCTCTGTTTCTCGCCCTCTGTTTCAGCCCCTCTGTTTCAGCCCCTCTGATTCAGGCTTCTGTTTCTCGCCCTCTGTTTCAGCCCCTCTGTTTCAGCCCCTCTGTTTCAGCCCCTCTGTTTCTCGCCCTCTGTTTCAGCCCCTCTGTTTCAGCCCCTCTGATTCAGCCCCTCTGATTCAGCCCCTCTGTTTCTCGCTCTCTGTTTCAGCCCCTCTGTTTCAGCCCTTCTGTTTCAGCCCCTCTGTTTCAGCCCCTC
Organism: Chiloscyllium punctatum; assembly: GCF_047496795.1. Lineage (NCBI taxonomy): Eukaryota > Metazoa > Chordata > Chondrichthyes > Orectolobiformes > Hemiscylliidae > Chiloscyllium > Chiloscyllium punctatum. The sequence goes on along the minus strand of NW_027309792.1, from coordinate 1,789,314 downwards.
TGTTTCTCGCACTATGTTTCAGCCCCTCTGTTTCTCGCCCTCTGTTTCAGCCCCTCTGTTTCAGCCCCTCTGTTTCAGCCCCTCTGTTTCTCACCCTCTGTTTCAGCCCCTCTGTTTCTTGCCCTCTGTTTCATCCCCTCGGATTTAGCCCCTCTGATTCAGCCCCTCTGTTTCTCGCCCTCTGTTTCAGCCCCTCTGATTCAGCACCTCTGTTTCAGCCCCTCTGATTCAGCCCCTCTGTTTCAGCCCCTCTGTTTCTCGCCCTCTGTTTCAGCCTCTCTGATTCTCGCCCTCTGTTTCAGCCCCTCTGTTTATCGCCCTCTGTTTCAGCCCCTCTGATTCAGCCCCTCTGTTTCAGCCCCTCTGATTCAGCCCCTCTGATTCAGCCCCTCTGATTCAGCCCCTCTGTTTCTCGCCCTCTGTTTCAGCCCCTCTGTTTCAGCCCCTCTGTTTCAGCCCCTCTGTTTCTCACCCTCTGTTTCAGCCCCTCTGATTCAGCCCCTCTGATTCAGCCCCTCTGTTTCCCGCCCCTCTGTTTCAGTCCCTCTGTTTCAGCCCCTCTGTTTCAGCCCCTCTGATTCAGCCCCTCTGTTTCAGCCCCTCTGTTTCTCCCCCTCTGTTCCAGCCCCTCTGTTTCAGCCCCTCTGTTTCTCGCCCTCTGTTTCAGCCCCTCTGTTTCTCGCCCTCTGTTTCAGCCCCTCTGTTTCAGCCCCTCTGTTTCTCGCCCTCTGTTTCAGCCCGTCTGTTTCTCGCCCTCTGTTTCAGCCCCTCTGTTTCAGCCCCTCTGATTCAGCCCCTCTGATTCAGCCCCTCTGTTTCTCGCTCTCTGTTTCAGCCCTTCTGTTTCAGCCCCTCTGTTTCAGGCCCTCTGTTTCTCGCACTATGTTTCAGCCCCTCTGTTTCTCGCCCTCTGTTTCAGCCCCTCTGTTTCAGCCCCTCTGTTTCAGACCCTCTGTTTCTCACCCTCTGTTTCAGCCCCTCTGTTTCTCGCCCTCTGTTTCATCCCCTCGGATTTAGCCCCTCTGTTTCAGCCCCTCTGTTTCTCGCCCTCTGTTTCAGCCCCTCTGATTCAGCACCTCTGTTTCAGCACCTCTGATTCAGCCCCTCTGTTTCAGCCCCTCTGTTTCTCGCCCTCTGTTTCAGCCCCTCTGATTCTCGCCCTCTGTTTCTGCCCCTCTGTTTCTCGCCCTCTGTTTCAGCCCCTCTGATTCAGCCCCTCTGTTTCAGCCCCTCTGTTTCTCGCCCTCTGTTTCAGCCCCTCTGTTTCAGCCCCTCTGTTTCTCACCCTCTGTTTCAGCCCCTCTGATTCAGCCCCTCTGATTCAGCCCCTCTGTTTCTTGCCCCTCTGTTTCAGCCCCTCTGTTTCTCCCCCTCTGTTCCAGCCCCTCTGTTTCAGCCCCTCTGTTTCCGCCACTCTGTTTCAGCCCCTCTGTTTCAGCCCCTCTGTTTCAGCCCCTCTGTTTCTCGCCCTCTGTTTCAGCCCCTCTGTTTCTCGCCCTCTGTTTCAGCCCCTCTGTTTCAGCCCGTCTGTTTCAGCCACTCTGTTTCTCGCCCTCTGTTTCAGCCCCTCTGTTTATCACCCTCTGTTTCAGCCCCTCTGATTCAGCCCATCTGTTTCTCGCCCTCTGTTTCAGCCCCTCCGTTTCTCGCCCTCTGTTTCTGCCCCTCTGTTTCTCGCCCTCTGTTTCAGCCCTCTGTTTCTCGCCATCTGTTTCAGCCCCGCTGATTCAGCCCCTCTGTTTCAGCCCCTCTGAATCAGCCACTCTGATTCAGCCCCTCTGTTTCAGCCCCTCTGAATCAGCCACTCTGATTCAGCAACTCTGTTTCAGCCCCTCTGTTTCAGCCCCTCTGTTTCTCGCCCACTCTTTCAGCCCCTCTGTTTCTCGCCCTCTGTTTCAGCCCCTCTGTTTCTCGCCCTCTATTTCAGCCCCGCTGATTCAGCCCCTCTGTTTCAGCCCCTCTGAATCTGCCCCTCTGATTCAGCCCCTCTGTTTCAGCACCTCTGTTTCAGCCCCTCTGTTTCAGCCCCTCTGTTTCTCGCCCTCTGTTTCAGCCCCTCTGATTCAGCCCCTCCGATTCAGCCCCTCTGTTTCTCGCCCTCTGTTTCAGCCCCTCTGTTTCAGCCCCTCTGTTTCAGCCCCTCTGTTTCTCACCCTCTGTTTCAGCCCCTCTGTTTCAGCCCCTCTGCTTCAGCCCCTCTGTTTCCCGCCCCTCTGTTTCAGCCCCACTGTTTCTCGCCCTCTGTTTCAGCCCCTCTGTTTCAGCCCCTCTGTTTCTCACCCTCTGTTTCAGCCCCTCTGTTTCAGCCCCTCTGCTTCAGCCCCTCTGTTTCCCGCCCCTCTGTTTCAGCCCCTCTGTTTCCCGCCCCTCTGATTCAACCCCTCTGTTTCAGCCCCTCTGTTTCTCCCCCTCTGTTCCAGCCCCTCTGTTTCAGCCCCTCTGTTTCAGCCACTCTGTTTCAGCCCCTCTGTTTCAGCCCCTCTGTTTCAGCCCCTCTGTTTCTCGCCCTCTGTTTCAGCCCCTCTGTTTCTCGCCCTCTGTTTCAGCCCCTCTGTTTCAGCCCGTCTGTTTCTCCCCCTCTGTTTCAGCCCCTCTGTTTCTCGCCCTCTGTTTCAGCACCTCTGTTTCTCACCCTCTGTTTCAGCCCCTCTGATTCAGCCCCTCTGTTTCTCGCCCACTGTTTCAGCCCCTCCGTGTCTCGCCCTCTGTTTCTGCACCTCTGTTTCTCGCCCTCTGTTTCAGCCCTCTGTTTCTCGCCGTCTGTTTCAGCCCCGCTGATTCAGCCCCTCTGTTTCAGCCCCTCTGAATCAGCCACTCTGATTCAGCCCCTCTGTTTCAGCCCCTCTAAATCAGCCACTCTGATTCAGCAACTCTGTTTCAGCCCCTCTGTTTCAGCCCCTCTGTTTCTCGCCCACTCTTTCAGCCCCTCTGTTTCACGCCCTCTGTTTCAGCCCCTCTGTTTCTCGCCCTCTATTTCAGCCCCGCTGATTCAGCCCCTCTGTTTCAGCCCCTCTGAATCAGACCCTCTGATTCAGCCCCTCTGTTTCAGCACCTCTGTTTCAGCCCCTCTGTTTCAGCCCCTCTGTTTCTCGCCCTCTGTTTCAGCCCCTCTGATTCAGCCCCTCTGTTTCAGCCCCTCCTTTTCTCGCCCTCTGTTTCAGCCCCTCTGTTTCTCGCCCTCTGTTTCAGCCCCTCTGTTTCAGCCCCTCTGATTCAGGCTTCTGTTTCTCGCCCTCTGTTTCAGCCCCTCTGTTTCAGCCCCTCTGTTTCAGCCCCTCTGTTTCTCGCCCTCTGTTTCAGCCCCTCTGTTTCAGCCCCTCTGATTCAGCCCCTCTGATTCAGCCCCTCTGTTTCTCGCTCTCTGTTTCAGCCCCTCTGTTTCAGCCCTTCTGTTTCAGCCCCTCTGTTTCAGCCCCTCTGTTTCTCGCACTATGTTTCAGCCCCTCTGTTTCTCGCCCTCTGTTTCAGCCCCTCTGTTTCAGCCCCTCTGTTTCAGCCCCTCTGTTTCTCACCCTCTGTTTCAGCCCCTCTGTTTCTTGCCCTCTGTTTCATCCCCTCGGATTTAGCCCCTCTGATTCAGCCCCTCTGTTTCTCGCCCTCTGTTTCAGCCCCTCTGATTCAGCACCTCTGTTTCAGCCCCTCTGATTCAGCCCCTCTGTTTCAGCCCCTCTGTTTCTCGCCCTCTGTTTCAGCCTCTCTGATTCTCGCCCTCTGTTTCAGCCCCTCTGTTTATCGCCCTCTGTTTCAGCCCCTCTGATTCAGCCCCTCTGTTTCAGCCCCTCTGATTCAGCCCCTCTGATTCAGCCCCTCTGATTCAGCCCCTCTGTTTCTCGCCCTCTGTTTCAGCCCCTCTGTTTCAGCCCCTCTGTTTCAGCCCCTCTGTTTCTCACCCTCTGTTTCAGCCCCTCTGATTCAGCCCCTCTGATTCAGCCCCTCTGTTTCCCGCCCCTCTGTTTCAGTCCCTCTGTTTCAGCCCCTCTGTTTCAGCCCCTCTGATTCAGCCCCTCTGTTTCAGCCCCTCTGTTTCTCCCCCTCTGTTCCAGCCCCTCTGTTTCAGCCCCTCTGTTTCTCGCCCTCTGTTTCAGCCCCTCTGTTTCTCGCCCTCTGTTTCAGCCCCTCTGTTTCAGCCCCTCTGTTTCTCGCCCTCTGTTTCAGCCCCTCCGTTTCTCGCCCTCTGTTTCTGCCCCTCTGTTTCTCGCCCTCTGTTTCAGCCCCTCTGTTTCTCGCCCTCTATTTCAGCCCCGCTGATTCAGCCCCTCTGTTTCATCCCCTCTGAATCAGACCCTCTGTTTCAGCCCCTCTGATTCTCGCCCTCTGTTTCAGCCCCTCTGTTTCACCCCTCTGTTTCTCGCCCTCTGTTTCAGCCCCTCTGATTCAGCCCCTCCGATTCAGCCCCTCTGTTTCTCGCCCTCTGTTTCAGCCCCTCCGATTCAGCCCCTCTGTTTCTCGCCCTCTGTTTCAGCCCCTCTGTTTCAGCCCCTCTGTTTCAGCCCGTCTGTTTCTCACCCTCTGTTTCAGCCCCTCTGTTTCAGCCCCTCTGCTTCAGCCCCTCTGTTTCCCGCCCCTCTGTTTCAGCCCCACTGTTTCTCGCCCTCTGTTTCAGCCCCTCTGTATCTCGCCCTCTGTTTCAGCCCCTCTGTTTCAGCCCCTCTGTTTCAGCCCCTCTGTTTCTCGCCCTCTGTTTCAGCCCCTCTTTTTCTCGCCCTCTGATTCAGCCCCTCTATTTCAGCCCCTCTGTTTCTCGCCCTCTGTTTCTGCACCTCTGTTTCTCGCCCTCTGTTTCAGCCCTCTGTTTCTCGCCGTCTGTTTCAGCCCTGCTGATTCAGCCCCTCTGTTTCAGCCCCTCTGAATCAGCCCCTCTGATTCAGCCCCTCTGTTTCAGCCCCTCCGTTTCAGCCCCTCTGTTTCTGGCCCACTCTTTCAGCCCCTCCGTTTCTCGCCCTCTGTTTCAGCCACTCTGTTTCTCGCCCTCTGTTTCAGCCCCTCTGATTCAGCCCCTCTGTTTAAGCCCCTCTGATTCAGCCCCTCTGATTCAGCCCCTCTGTTTCTCGCCCTCTGTTTCAGCCCCTCTGTTTCAGCCCCTCTGTTTCTCACCCTCTGGTACAGCCCCTCTGATTCAGCCCCTCTGATTCAGCCCCTCTGATTCAGCCCCTCTTATTCAGCCCGTCTGTTTCCCGCCCCTCTGTTTCAGCCCCTCTGTTTCTCGCCCTCTGGTTCAGCCCCTCTGTTTCAGCCCCTCTGTTTCAGCCCCTCTGTTTCTCGCCCTCTGTTTCAGCCCCTCTGCTTCTCGCCCTCTGTTTCAGCCCCTCTGATTCAGCCCCTCTGATTCAGCCCCTCTGTTTCAGCCCCTCTGTTTCAGCCCCTCTGCATCTCGCCCTCTGTTTCTCACCCTCTGTTTCTCGCCCTCTGTTTCAGCCCCTCTGTTTCTCGCCCTCTGTTTCAGCCCCTCTGCTTCTCGCCCTCTGCTTCAGCCCCTCTGTTTCTCGCCCTCTGTTTCAGCCCCTCTGTTTTAGCCCCTCTGTTTCAGCCCCTCTATTTCAGCCCCACTGTTTCAACCCCTCTGTTTCACGCCCCCTTTGTCAGCCCCTCAGTTTCAGCCACTCTGTTTCAGCCCCTCTGTTTCTTGCCTTCTGTTTAAGCCCCTCTGATTCAGCCCCACTGATTCTCGCCCTCGGTTTCAGCCCCTCTGTTTCAGCCCGTCTGATTCAGACCGTCTGATTCAGCCCCTCTGTTTCTCGCCCTCTGTTTCAGCCCCTCTGTTTCAGCCCCTCTGTTTCAGCCCCTCTGTTTCTCGCCCTCTGTTTCTCACCCTCTGTTTCTCGCCCTCTGTTTCAGCCCCTCTGTTTCTCGCACTCTGTTTCAGCACCTCTGTTTCTCGCCCTCTGTATCAGACCCTCTGTTTCAGCCCCTCTGTTTCAGCCCCTCTGTTTCTCGCCCTCTGTTTCAGCCCCTCTGTTTCAGCCCCTCTGTTTCTCGCCCTCTGATTCAGCCCCTCTGTTTCCCGCTCTCTGTTTCAGCCCCTCTGTTTCAGCCCCTCTGTTTCTCGCCCTCTGTTTCAGCCCATCTGATTCTCGCCCTCTGTTTCAGCCCCTCTGATTCTCGCCCTCTGTTTCAGCCCCTCTGATTCAGCCCCTCTGTTTCAGCCCCTCTGATTCAGCCCCTCCGATTCAGCCCCTCTGATTCAGCCCCTCTGTTTCTCGCCCTCTGTTTCAGCCCCTCTGTTTCAGCCCCTCTGTTTCAGACCCTCTGTTTCTCACCCTCTGTTTCAGCGCCTCTGATTCAGCCCCTCTGTTTCAGCCCCTCTGATTCAGCCCCTCTGTTTCAGCGCCTCTGATTGAGCCCCTCTGATTCAGCCCCTCTGTTTCTCGCCCTCTCTTTCAGCCCCTCTGTTTCAGCCCCTCTGATTCAGCCCCTCTGGTTCAGCCCCTCTGTTTCAGCCCCTCTGTTTCAGCCCCTCTGTTTCTCACCCTCTGTTTCAGCGCTCTGATTCAGCCCCTCTGATTTAGCCCCTCTGTTTCAGCCCCTCTGTTTCAGCCCCTCTGTTTCTCGCCCTCTGATTCAGCTCCTCTGTTTCAGCGCCTCTGATTCAGCCCCTCTGATTCAGCCCCTCTGTTTCTCGCCCTCTCTTTCAGCCCCTCTGTTTCAGCCCCTCTGTTTCTCGCCCTCTCTTTCAGCCCCTCTGTTTCTCACCCTCTGTTTCAGCTCCTCTGATTCAGCCCCTCTGATTCAGCCCCTCTGTTTCAGCGCCTCTGATTCAGCCCCTCTGATTCAGACGCTCTGTTTCTCGCCCTCTCTTTCAGCCCCTCTGTTTCAGCCCCTCTGTTTCTCGCCCTCTGTTTCAGCCCCTCTGTTTCAGCCCCTCTGTTTCTCGCCCTCTGTTTCAGCCCCTCTGTTTCTCACCCTCTGTTTCTGCCCCTCTGTTTCTCACCCTCTGTTTCTGCCCCTCTGTTTTTCGCCCTCTGTTTCAGCACCTCTGATTCAGCCCCTCTGATTCAGCCCCTCTGTTTTAGCCCCTCTGTTTCAGCCCCTCTGTTTCAGCCCCTCTGTTTCACCGCCTCTGTTTCAGCCCCTCTGTTTCAGCCCCTCTGTTTCTCGCCCTCTGTTTCAGCCCCTCTGTTTCTCGCCCTCTGTTTCAGCCCCTCTGTTTCAGCCCCTCTGATTCAGGCTTCTGTTTCTCGCCCGCTGTTTCAGCCCCTCTGTTTCAGCCCCTCTGTTTCAGCCCGTTTGTCGCCCTCTGTTTCAGCCCGTCTGTTTCTCGCCCTCTGTTTCAGCCCCTCTGTTTCAGCCCCTCTGATTCAGCCCCTCTGATTCAGCCCCTCTGTTTCTCGCTCTCTGTTTCAGCCCCTCTGTTTCAGCCCTTCTGTTTCAGCCCCTCTGTTTCAGGCCCTCTGTTTCTCGCACTATGTTTCAGCCCCTCTGTTTCTCGCCCTCTGTTTCAGCCCCTCTGTTTCAGCCCCTCTGTTTCAGACCCTCTGTTTCTCACCCTCTGTTTCAGCCCCTCTGTTTCTCGCCCTCTATTTCATCCCCTCGGATTTAGCCCCTCTGTTTCAGCCCCTCTGTTTCTCGCCCTCTGTTTCAGCCCCTCTGATTCAGCACCTCTGTTTCAGCACCTCTGATTCAGCCCCTCTGTTTCAGCCCCTCTGTTTCTCGCCCTCTGTTTCAGCCCCTCTGATTCTCGCCCTCTGTTTCTGCCCCTCTGTTTCTCGCCCTCTGTTTCAGCCCCTCTGATTCAGCCCCTCTGTTTCAGCCCCTCTGTTTCTCGCCCTCTGTTTCAGCTCCTCTGTTTCAGCCCCTCTGTTTCTCACCCTCTGTTTCAGCCCCTCTGATTCAGCCCCTCTGATTCAGCCCCTCTGTTTCTCCCCCTCTGTTCCAGCCCCTCTGTTTCAGCCCCTCTGTTTCCGCCACTCTGTTTCAGCCCCTCTGTTTCAGCCCCTCTGTTTCAGCCCCTCTGTTTCTCGCCCTCTGTTTCAGCCCCTCTGTTTCTCGCCCTCTGTTTCAGCCCCTCTGTTTCAGCCCGTCTGTTTCAGCCACTCTGTTTCTCGCCCTCTGTTTCAGCCCCTCTGTTTATCACCCTCTGTTTCAGCCCCTCTGATTCAGCCCCTCTGTTTCTCGCCCTCTGTTTCAGCCCCTCCGTTTCTCGCCCGCTGTTTCTGCCCCTCTGTTTCTCGCCCTCTGTTTCAGCCCTCTGTTTCTCGCCATCTGTTTCAGCCCCGCTGATTCAGCCCCTCTGTTTCAGCCCCTCTGAATCAGCCACTCTGATTCAGCCCCTCTGTTTCAGCCCCTCTGAATCAGCCACTCTGATTCAGCAACTCTGTTTCAGCCCCTCTGTTTCAGCCCCTCTGTTTCTCGCCCACTCTTTCAGCCCCTCTGTTTCTCGCCCTCTGTTTCAGCCCCTCTGTTTCTCGCCCTCTATTTCAGCCCCGCTGATTCAGCCCCTCTGTTTCAGCCCCTCTGAATCTGCCCCTCTGATTCAGCCCCTCTGTTTCAGCACCTCTGTTTCAGCCCCTCTGTTTCAGCCCCTCTGTTTCTCGCCCTCTGTTTCAGCCCCTCTGATTCAGCCCCTCCGATTCAGCCCCTCTGTTTCTCGCCCTCTGTTTCAGCCCCTCTGTTTCAGCCCCTCTGTTTCAGCCCCTCTGTTTCTCACCCTCTGTTTCAGCCCCTCTGTTTCAGCCCCTCTGCTTCAGCCCCTCTGTTTCCCGCCCCTCTGTTTCAGCCCCACTGTTTCTCGCCCTCTGTTTCAGCCCCACTGTTTCTCGCCCTCTGTTTCAGCCCCTCTGTTTCAGCCCCTCTGTATCAGCCCCTCTGTTTCTCGCCCTCTGTTTCAGCCCCTCTTTTTCTCGCCCTCTGATTCAGCCCCTCTGTTTCAGCCCCTCTGTTTCTCGCCCTCTGTTTCTGCACCTCTGTTTCTCGCCCTCTGTTTCAGCCCTCTGTTTCTCGCCGTCTGTTTCAGCCCTGCTGACTCAGCCCCTCTGTTTCAGCCCCTCTGAATCAGCCCCTCTGATTCAGCCCCTCTGTTTCTGCCCCTCTGTTTCAGCCCCTCTGTTTCTGGCCCACTCTTTCAGCCCCTCCGTTTCTCGCCCTCTGTTTCAGCCACTCTGTTTCTCGCCCTCTGTTTCAGCTCCTCTGATTCAGCCCCTCTGTTTAAGCCCCTCTGATTCAGCACCTCTGATTCAGCCCCTCTGTTTCTCGCCCTCTGTTTCAGCCCCTCTGTTTCACGCCCTCTGTTTCTCACCCTCTGGTACAGCCCCTCTGATTCAGCCCCTCTGATTCAGCCCCTCTGATTCAGCCCCTCTTATTCAGCCCCTCTGTTTCCCGCCCCTCTGTTTCGGCCCCTCTGTTTCTCGCCCTCTGTTTCAGCCCCTCTGTTTCAGCCCCTCTGTTTCTCGCCCTCTGATTCAGCCCCTCTGTTTCTCGCCCTCTGTTTCAGCCCCTTTGATTCAGCCCCTCTGATTCAGCCCCTCTGTTTCAGCCCCTCTGTTTAAGCCCCTCTGCATCTCGCCCTCTGTTTCTCACCCTCTGTTTCTCGCCCTCTGTTTCAGCCCCTCTGTTTCTCGCCCTCTGTTTCAGCCCCTCTGTTTCTCGCCCTCTGCTTCAGCCCCTCTGTTTCTCGCCCTCTGTTTCAGACCCTCTGTTTTAGCCCCTCTGTTTCAGCCCCTCTGTTTCAGCCCCACTGTTTCAACCCCTCTGTTTCACGCCCTCTTTGTCAGCCCCTCAGTTTCAGCCACTCTGTTTCAGCCCCGCTGTTTCTTGCCCTCTGTTTAAGCCCCTCTGATTCAGCCCCTCTGTTTCTCGCCCTCTGTTTCAGCCCCTCTGTTTCAGCCCGTCTGATTCAGCCCGTCTGATTCAGCCCCTCTGTTTCTCGCCCTCTGTTTCAGCCCCTCTGTTTCAGCCCCTCTGTTTCAGCCCCTATGTTTCTCGCCCTCTGTTTCTCACCCTCTGTTTCTCGCCCTGTGTTTAAGCCCCTCTGTTTCTCGCCCTCTGTTTCAGCCCCTCTGTTTCTCGCCCTCTGTATCAGACCCTCTGTTTCAGCCCCTCTGTTTCAGCCCCTCTGTTTCTCGCCCTCTGTTTCTCGCCCTCTGTTTCAGCACCTCTGTTTCTCGCCCTCTGAATCAGCCCCTCTGTTTCGCGCTCTCTGTTTCAGCCCCTCTGTTTCAGCCCCTCTGTTTCTCGCCCTCTGTTTCAGCCCATCTCGTTCTCGCCCTCTGTTTCAGCCCCTCTGATTCTCGCCCTCTGTTTCAGCCCCTCTTATTCAGCCCCTCTATTTCAGCCCCTCTGATTCAGCCCCTCCGATTCAGCCCCTCTGATTCAGCCCCTCTGTTTCTCGCCCTCTGTTTCAGCCACTCTGTTTCAGCCCCTCTGTTTCAGCCCCTCTGTTTCTCACTCTCTGTTTCAGCGCCTCTGATTCAGCCCCTCTGTTTCAGCCACTCTGATTCAGCCCCTCTGCTTCAGCGCCTCTGATTCAGCCCCTCTGATTCAGCCCCTCTGTTTCTCGCCCTCTCTTTCAGCCCCTCTGATTCAGCCCCTCTGATTTAGACCCTCTGTTTCAGCCCCTCTGTTTCAGCTCCTCTGTTTCTCGCCCTCTCTTTCAGCCCCTCTGTTTCAGCCCCTCTGATTTAGCCCCTCTGTTTCAGCCCCTCTGTTTCAGCCCCTCTGTTTCTCGCCCTCTCTTTCAGCCCCTCTGTTTCTCACCCTCTGTTTCAGCACCTCTGATTCCGCCCCTCTGATTCAGCCCCTCTGTTTCAGCGCCTCTGATTCAGCCCCTCTGATTCAGCCCCTCTGTTTCTCACCCTCTCTTTCAGACCCTCTGTTTCAGCCCCTCTGATTTAGCCCCTCTGTTTCAGCCCCTCTGTTTCAGCCCCTGTGTTTCTCGCCCTCTGTTTCAGCCCCTCTGTTTCGCGCTCCCTGTTTCAGCCACTCTGTTTCAGCCCCTCTGTTTCTCACCCTCTGTTTCTGCTTCTCTGTTTCTCACCCTCTGTTTCTGCCCCTCTGTTTTTCGCCCTCTGTTTCAGCACCTCTGATTCAGCCCCTCTGATTCAGCCCCTCTGTTTTAGCCCCTCAGTTTCAGCCCCTCTGTTTCAGCCCCTCTGTTTCAGCGCCTCTGTTTCAGCCCCTCTGTTTCAGCCCCTCTGTTTCTCGCCCGCTGTTTCAGCCCCTCTGTTTCTCGCCCTCTGTTTCAGCCCTCTGTTTCTCGCCGTCTGTTTCAGCCCCGCTGATTCAGCCCCTCTGTTTCAGCCCCTCTGAATCAGCCACTCTGATTCAGCCCCTCTGTTTCAGACCCTCTGAATCAGCCACTCTGATTCAGCAACTCTGTTTCAGCCCCTCTGTTTCAGCCCCTCTGTTTCTCGCCGACACTTTCAGCCCCTCTGTTTCTCGCCCTCTGTTTCAGCCCCTCTGTTTCTCGCCCTCTATTTCAGCCCCGCTGATTCAGCCCCTCTGTTTCAGCCCCTCTGAATGAGCCCCTCTGATTCAGCCCCTCTGTTTCTCACCCTCTGTTTCAGCCCCTCTGTTTCAGCCCCTCTGTTTCTCGCCCTCTGTTTCAGCCCCTCTGATTCAGCCCCTCCGATTCAGCCCCTCTGTTTCTCGCCCTCTGTTTCAGCCCCTCTGTTTCAGCCCCTCTGTTTCAGCCCCTCTGTTTCTCACCCTCTGTTTCAGCCCCTCTGTTTCAGCCCCTCTGCTTCAGCCCCGCTGTTTCCCGCCCCTCTGTTTCAGCCCCACTGTTTCTCGCCCTCTGTTTCAGCCCCTCTGTTTCTCGCCCTCTGTTTCAGCCCCACTGTTTCAGCCCCTCTGTTTCAGCCCCTCTGTTTCTCGCCCTCTGTTTCAGCCCCTCTTTTTCTCGCCCTCTGATTCAGCCCCTCTGTTTCAGCCCCTCTGTTTCTCGCCCTCTGTTTCTGCACCTCTGTTTCTCGCCCTCTGTTTCAGCCCTCTGTTTCTCGCCGTCTGTTTCAGCCCTGCTGACTCAGCCCCACTGTTTCAGCACCTCTGAATCAGCCCGTCTGATTCAGCCCCTCTGTTTCTGCCCCTCTGTTTCAGCCCCTCTGTTTCTGGCCCACTCTTTCAGCCCCTCCGTTTCTCGCCCTCTGTTTCAGCCACTCTGTTTCTCGCCCTCTGTTTCAGCCCCTCTGATTCAGCCCCTCTGTTTAAGCCCCTCTGATTCAGCCCCTCTGATTCAGCCCCTCTGTTTCTCGCCCTCTGTTTCAGCCCCTCTGTTTCAGCCCCTCTGTTTCTCACCCTCTGGTACAGCCCCTCTGATTCAGCCCCTCTGATTCAGCCCCTCTGATTCAGCCCCTCTTATTCAGCCACTCTGTTTCCCGCCCCTCTGTTTCAGCCCCTCTGTTTCTCGCCCTCTGTTTCAGCCCCTCTGTTTCAGCCCCTCTGTTTCAGCCCCTCTGTTTCTCGCCCTCTGATTCAGCCCCTCTGTTTCTCGCCCTCTGTTTCAGCCCCTCTGATTCAGCCCCTCTGATTCAGCCCCTCTGTTTCAGCCCCTCTGTTTCAGCCCCTCTGCATCTCGCCCTCTGTTTCTCACCCTCTGTTTCTCGCCCTCTGTTTCAGCCCCTCTGTTTCTCACCCTCTGTTTCAGCCCCTCTGTTTCTCGCCCTCTGCTTCAGCCCCTCTGTTTCTCGCCCTCTGTTTCAGCCCCTCTGTTTTCGCCCCTCTGTTTCAGCCCCTCTGTTTCAGCCCCACTGTTTCTACCCCTCTGTTTCACGCCCTCTTTGTCAGCCCCTCAGTTTCAGCCACTCTGTTTCAGCCCCTCTGTTTCTTGCCCTCTGTTTAAGCCCCTCTGATTCAGCCCCTCTGTTTCTCGCCCTCTGTTTCAGCCCCTCTGTTTCAGCCCGTCTGATTCAGCCCGTCTGATTCAGCCCCTCTGTTTCTCGCCCTCTGTTTCAGCCCCTCAGTTTCAGTCCCTCTGTTTCAGCCCCTCTGTTTCTCGCCCTCTGTTTCTCACCCTCTGTTTCTCGCCCTGTGTTTCAGCCCCTCTGTTTCTCGCCCTCTGTTTCAGCCCCTCTGTTTCTCGCCCTCTGTATCAGACCCTCTGTTTCAGCCCCTCTGTTTCAGCCCCTCTGTTTCTCGCCCTCTGTTTCTCGCCCTCTGTTTCAGCCCCTCTGTTTCTCGCCCTCTGATTCAGCCCCTCTGTTTCGCGCTCTCTGTTTCAGCCCCTCTGTTTCAGCCCCTCTGTTTCTCGCCCTCTGTTTCAGCCCATCTCGTTCTCGCCCTCTGTTTCAGCCCCTCTGATTCTCGCCCTCTGTTTCAGCCCCTCTTATTCAGCCCCTCTGTTTCAGCCCCTCTGATTAAGCCCCTCCGATTCAGCCCCTCTGATTCAGCCCCTCTGTTTCTCATCCTCTGTTTCAGCCCCTCTGTTTCAGCCCCTCTGTTTCAGCCCCTCTGTTTCTCACCCTCTGTTTCAGCGCCTCTGATTCAGCCCCTCTGTTTCAGCCACTCTGATTCAGCCCCTCTGTTTCAGCCCCTCTGATTCAGCCCCTCTGTTTCTCGCCCTCTCTTTCAGCCCCTCTGATTCAGCCCCTCTGATTTAGACCCTCTGTTTCAGCCCCTCTGTTTCAGCCCCTCTGTTTCTCGCCCTCTGATTCAGCCCCTCTGTTTCAGCGCCTCTGATTCAGCCCCTCTGATTCAGCTCCTCTGTTTCTCGCCCTCTCTTTCAGCCCCTCTGTTTCAGCCCCTCTGATTTAGCCCCTCTGTTTCTCGCCTTCTGTTTCAGCCCCTCTGTTTCTCGCCCTCTGTTTCTGCACCTCTGTTTCTCGCCTTCTGTTTCAGGCTTCTGTTTCTCGCCCTCTGTTTCAGCCCATCTGTTTCAGCCCCTCTGTTTCAGCCCCTCTGTTTCTCGCCCTCTGTTTCAGCTCCTGTGTTTCTCGCCCTCTGTTTCAGCCCCTCTGTTTCTCACCCTCTGTTTCAGCCCCTCTGTTTCAGCCCCTCTGATTCAGCACCTCTGATTCAGCCCCTCTGTTTCTCGCTCTCTGTTTCAGCCCCTCTGTTTCAGCCCCTCTGTTTCTCGCCCTCTGATTCAGCCCCTCTGTTTCTCGCCCTCTGTTTCAGCCCCTCTGATTCAGCCCCTCTGATTCAGCCCCTCTGTTTCAGCCCCTCTGTTTAAGCCCCTCTGCATCTCGCCCTCTGTTTCTCACCCTCTGTTTCTCGCCCTCTGATTCAGCCCCTCTGTTTCTCGCCCTCTCTTTCAGCCCCTCTGATTCAGCCCCTCTGATTTAGACCCTCTGTTTCAGCCCCTCTGTTTCAGCCCCTCTGTTTCTCGCCCTCTGATTCAGCCCCTCTGTTTCAGCGCCTCTGATTCAGCCCCTCTGATTCAGCTCCTCTGTTTCTCGCCCTCTCTTTCAGCCCCTCTGTTTCAGCCCCTCTGATTTAGCCCCTCTGTTTCAGCCCCTCTGTTTCAGCCCCTCTGTTTCTCGCCCTCTCTTTCAGCCTCTCTGTTTCTCACCCTCTGTTTCAGCACCTCTGATTCCGCCCCTCTGATTCAGCCCCTCTGTTTCAGCGCCTCAGATTCAGCCCCTCTGATTCAGCCCCTCTGTTTCTCACCCTCTCTTTCAGCCCCTCTGTTTCAGCCCCTCTGATTTAGCCCCTCTGTTTCAGCCCCTCTGTTTCAGCCCCTCTGTTTCTCGCCCTCTGTTTCAGGCCCTCTGTTTCGCGCACCCTGTTTCAGCCTCTCTGTTTCAGCCCCTCTGTTTCTCACCCTCTGTTTCTCGCCCTCTGTTTCAGCCACTCTGTTTCAGCCCCTCTGTTTCAGCCCCTCTGTTTCTCACCCTCTGTTGCAGCGCCTCTGATTCAGCCCCTCTGTTTCAGCCACTCTGATTCAGCCCCTCTGCTTCAGCGCCTCTGATTCAGCCCCTCTGATTCAGCCCCTCTGTTTCTCGCCCTCTCTTTCAGCCCCTCTGATTCAGCCCCTCTGATTTAGACCCTCTGTTTCAGCCCCTCTGTTTCAGCCCCTCTGTTTCTCACCCTCTCTTTCAGCCCCTCTGTTTCAGCCCCTCTGATTTAGCCCCTCTGTTTCAGCCCCTCTGTTTCAGCCCCTCTGTTTCTCGCCCTCTGTTTCAGCCCCTCTGTTTCGCGCTCCCTGTTTCAGCCCCTCTGTTTCAGCCCCTCTGTTTCTCACCCTCTGTTTCTGCTCCTCTGTTTCTCACCCTCTGTTTCTGCCCCTCTGTTTTTCGCCCTCTGTTTCAGCACCTCTGATTCAGCCCCTCTGATTCAGCCCCTCTGTTTTAGCCCCTCTGTTTCAGCCCCTCTGTTTCAGCCCCTCTGTTTCAGCGCCTCTGTTTCAGCCCCTCTGTTTCAGCCCCTCTGTTTCTCGCCCGCTGTTTCAGCCCCTCTGTTTCTCGCCCTCTGTTTCAGCCCTCTGTTTCTCGCCGTCTGTTTCAGCCCCGCTGATTCAGCCCCTCTGTTTCAGCCCCTCTGAATCAGCCACTCTGATTCAGCCCCTCTGTTTCAGCCCCTCTGATTCAGCCACTCTGATTCAGCAACTCTGTTTCAGCCCCTCTGTTTCAGCCCCTCTGTTTCTCGCTGACACTTTCAGCCCCTCTGTTTCTCGCCCTCTGTTTCAGCCCCTCTGTTTCTCGCCCTCTATTTCAGCCCCTCTGCTTCAGCGCCTCTGATTCAGCCCCTCTGATTCAGCCCCTCTGTTTCTCGCCCTCTCTTTTCAGACCCTCTGATTCAGCCCCTCTGATTTAGACCCTCTGTTTCAGCCCCTCTGTTTCAGCCCCTCTGTTTCTCGCCCTCTGATTCAGCCCCTCTGTTTCAGCGCCTCTGATTCAGCCCCTCTGATTCAGCTCCTCGGTTTCTCGCCCTCTCTTTCAGCCCCTCTGTTTCAGCCCCTCTGATTTAGCCCCTCTGTTTCAGCCCCTCTGTTTCAGCCCCTCTGTTTCTCGCCCTCTGTTTCAGCACCTCTGATTCCGCCCCTCTGATTCAGCCCCTCTGTTTCAGCGCCTCTGATTCAGCCCCTCTGATTCAGCCCCTCTGTTTCTCACCCTCTCTTTCAGCCCTTCTGTTTCAGCCCCTCTGATTTAGCCCCTCTGTTTCAGCCCCTCTGTTTCAGCCCCTCTTTTTTTCGCCCTCTGTTTCAGCCCCTCTGTTTCGCGCTCCCTGTTTCAGCCCCTCTGTTTCAGCCCCTCTGTTTCTCACCCTCTGTTTCTGCTCCTCTGTTTCTCACCCTCTGTTTCTGCCCCTCTGTTTTTCGCCCTCTGTTTCAGCACCTCTGATTCAGCCCCTCTGATTCAGCCCCTCTGTTTTAGCCCCTCTGTTTCAGCCCCTCTGTTTCAGCCCCTCTGTTTCAGCGCCTCTGTTTCAGCCCCTCTGTTTCAGCCCCTCTGTTTCTATCCCGCTGTTTCAGCCCCTCTGTTTCTCGCCCTCTGTTTCAGCCCTCTGTTTCTCGCCGTCTGTTTCAGCCCCGCTGATTCAGCCCCTCTGTTTCAGCCCCTCTGAATCAGCCACTCTGATTCAGCCCCTCTGTTTCAGCCCCTCTGATTAAGCCACTCTGATTCAGCAACTCTGTTTCAGCCCCTCTGTTTCAGCCCCTCTGTTTCTCGCCGACACTTTCAGCCCCTCTGTTTCTCGCCCTCTGTTTCAGCCCCTCTGTTTCTCGCCCTCTATTTCAGCCCCGCTGATTCAGCCCCTCTGTTTCAGCCCCTCTGAATCAGACCCTCTGATTCAGCCCCTCTGTTTCAGCACCTCTGTTTCAGCCCCTCTGTTTCAGCCCCTCTGTTTCTCGCCCTCTGTTTCAGCCCCTCTGATTCAGCCCCTCCGATTCAGCCCCTCTGTTTCTCGCCCTCTGTTTCAGCCCCTCTGTTTCAGCCCCTCTGTTTCTCACCCTCTGTTTCAGCCCCTCTGTTTCAGCCCCTCTGCTTCAGCCCCGCTGTTTCCCGCCCCTCTGTTTCAGCCCCACAGTTTCTCGCCCTCTGTTTCAGCCCCTCTGTTTCTCGCCCTCTGTTTCAGCCCCTCTGTTTCAGCCCCTCTGTTTCAGCCCCTCTGTTTCTCGCCCTCTGTTTCAGCCCCTCTTTTTCTCGCCCTCTGATTCAGCCCCTCTGTTTCAGCCCCTCTGTTTCTCGCCCTCTGTTTCTGCACCTCTGTTTCTCGCCCTCTGTTTCAGCCCTCTGTTTCTCGCCGTCTGTTTCAGCCCTGCTGACTCAGCCCCTCTGTTTCAGCACCTCTGAATCAGCCCCTCTGATTCAGCCCCTCTGTTTCTGCCCCTCTGTTTCAGCCCCTCTGTTTCTGGCCCACTCTTTCAGCCCCTCCGTTTCTCGCCCTCTGTTTCAGCCACTCTGTTTCTCGCCCTCTGTTTCAGCCCCTCTGATTCAGCCCCTCTGTTTAAGCCCCTCTGATTCAGCCCCTCTGATTCAGCCCCTCTGTTTCTCGCCCTCTGTTTCAGCCCCTCTGTTTCAGCCCCTCTGTTTCTCACCCTCTGGTACAGCCCATCTGATTCAGCCCCTCTGATTCAGCCCCTCTGATTCAGCCCCTCTTATTCAGCCCCTCTGTTTCCCGCCCCTCTGTTTCAGCCCCTCTGTTTCTCGCCCTCTGTTTCAGCCCCTCTGTTTCAGCCCCTCTGTTTCAGCCCCTCTGTTTCTCGCCCTCTGATTCAGCCCCTCTGTTTCTCGCCGTCTGTTTCAGCCCCTCTGATTCTGCCCCTCTGATTCAGCCCCTCTGTTTCAGCCCCTCTGTTTCAGCCCCTCTGCATCTCGCCCTCTGTTTCTCACCCTCTGTTTCTCGCCCTCTGTTTCAGCCCCTCTGTTTCTCGCCCTCTGTTTCAGCCCCTCTGTTTCTCGCCCTCTGCTTCAGCCCCTCTGTTTCTCGCCCTCTGTTTCAGCCCCTCTGTTTTCGCCCCTCTGTTTCAGCCCCTCTGTTTCAGCCCCACTGTTTCTACCCCTCTGTTTCACGCCCTCTTTGTCAGCCCCTCAGTTTCAGCCACTCTGTTTCAGCCCCTCTGTTTCTTGCCCTCTGTTTAAGCCCCTCTGATTCAGCCCCTCTGTTTCTCGCCCTCTGTTTCAGCCCCTCTGTTTCAGCCCGTCTGATTCAGCCCGTCTGATTCAGCCCCTCTGTTTCTCGCCCTCTGTTTCAGCCCCTCAGTTTCAGCCCCTCTGTTTCAGCCCCTCTGTTTCTCGCCCTCTGTTTCTCACCCTCTGTTTCTCGCCCTGTGTTTCAGCCCCTCTGTTTCTCGCCCTCTGTTTCAGCCCCTCTGTTTCTCGCCCTCTGTATCAGACCCTCTGTTTCAGCCCCTCTGTTTCAGCCCCTCTGTTTCTCGCCCTCTGTTTCTCGCCCTCTGTTTCAGCCCTTCTGTTTCTCGCCCTCTGATTCAGCCCCTCTGTTTCGCGCTCTCTGTTTCAGCCCCTCTGTTTCAGCCCCTCTGTTTCTCGCCCTCTGTTTCAGCCCATCTCGTTCTCGCCCTCTGTTTCAGCCCCTCTGATTCTCGCCCTCTGTTTCAGCCCCTCTTATTCAGCCCCTCTGTTTCAGCCCCTCTGATTCAGCCCCTCCGATTCAGCCCCTCTGATTCAGCCCCTCTGTTTCTCGCCCTCTGTTTCAGCCCCTCTGTTTCAGCCCCTCTGTTTCAGCCCCTCTGTTTCTCACCCTCTGTTTCAGCGCCTCTGATTCAGCCCCTCTGTTTCAGCCACTCTGATTCAGCCCCTCTGTTTCAGCGCCTCTGATTCAGCCCCTCTGATTCAGCCACTCTGTTTCTCGCCCTCTCTTTCAGCCCCTCTGATTCAGCCGCTCTGATTTAGACCCTCTGTTTCAGCCCCTCTGTTTCAGCCCCTCTGTTTCTCGCCCTCTGATTCAGCCCCTCTGTTTCAGCGCCTCTGATTCAGCCCCTCTGATTCAGCTCCTCTGTTTCTCGCCCTCTCTTTCAGCCCCTCTGTTTCAGCCCCTCTGATTTAGCCCCTCTGTTTCTCGCCCTCTGTTTCAGCCCCTCTGTTTCTCGCCCTCTGTTTCTGCCCCTCTGTTTCAGCCCGTCTGATTCAGCCCGTCTGATTCAGCCCCTCTGTTTCTCGCCCTCTGTTTCAGCCCCTCAGTTTCAGCCCCTCTGTTTCAGCCCCTCTGTTTCTCGCCCTCTGTTTCTCACCCTCTGTTTCTCGCCCTGTGTTTCAGCCCCTCTGTTTCTCGCCCTCTGTTTCAGCCCCTCTGTTTCTCGCCCTCTGTATCAGACCCTCTGTTTCAGCCCCTCTGTTTCAGCCCCTCTGTTTCTCGCCCTCTGTTTCTCGCCCTCTGTTTCAGCACCTCTGTTTCTCGCCCTCTGATTCAGCCCCTCTGTTTCACGCTCTCTGTTTCAGCCCCTCTGTTTCAGCCCCTCTATTTCTCGCCCTCTGTTTCAGCCCATCTCGTTCTCGCCCTCTGTTTCAGCCCCTCTGATTCTCGCCCTCTGTTTCAGCCCCTCTTATTCAGCCCCTCTGTTTCAGCCCCTCTGATTCAGCCCCTCCGATTCAGCCCCTCTGATTCAGCCCCTCTGTTTCTCGCCCTCTGTTTCAGCCCCTCTGTTTCAGCCCCTCTGTTTCAGCCCCTCTGTTTCTCACCCTCTGTTTCAGCGCCTCTGATTCAGCCCCTCTGTTTCAGCCACTCTGATTCAGCCCCTCTGTTTCAGCGCCTCTGATTCAGCCCCTCTGATTCAGCCCCTCTGTTTCTCGCCCTCTCTTTCAGCCCCTCTGATTCAGCCCCTCTGATTTAGACCCTCTGTTTCAGCCCCTCTGTTTCAGCCCCTCTGTTTCTCGCCCTCTGATTCAGACCCTCTGTTTCAGAGCCTCTGATTCAGCCCCTCTGATTCAGCTCCTCTGTTTCTCGCCCTCTCTTTCAGCCCCTCTGTTTCAGCCCCTCTGATGTAGCCCCTCTGTTTCTCGCCCTCTGTTTCAGCCCCTCTGTTTCTCGCCCTCTGTTTCTGCCCCTCTGTTTCTCGCCCTCTGTTTCAGGCTTCTGTTTGTCGCCCTCTGTTTCAGCCCCTCTGTTTCAGCCCCTCTGTTTCAGCCCCTCTGTTTCTCGCCCTCTGTTTCAGCTCCTGTGTTTCTCGCCCTCTGTTTCAGCCCCTCTGTTTCTCGCCCTCTGTTTCAGCCCCTCTGTTTCAGCCCCTCTGATTCAGCACCTCTGTTTCAGCCCCTCTGTTTCAGCCCTTCTGTTTCAGCCCCTCCTTTTCTGCCCCTCTGTTTCTCGCCCTCTGTTTCAGCCCCTCTGTTTCTCGCCCTCTGTTTCAGCCCCTCTGTTTCAGCCCCTCTGTTTCAGCCCCTCTGTTTCAGCCCCTCTGTTTCTCGCCCTCTGTTTCAGCCCCTCTGTTTCTCGCCCTCTGTTTCATCCCCTCGGATTTAGCCGCTCTGTTTCAGCCCCTCTGTTTCAGCCCCACTGTTTCTCGCCCTCTGTTTCAGCCCCTCTGTTTCACCCTTTCTGTTTCAGCCTCTCGGTTTCTTGCCCTCTGTTTCAGCCCCTCTGTTTCAGCCCCTCTGTTTCAGCCCCTCTGTTTCTCGCCCTCTGTTTCAGCCCTTCTGTTTCTCGCCCTCTGTTTCAGCCCCTCTGTTTCTCGCCCTCTGCTTCAGCCCCTCTGATTCAGCACCTCTGTTTCAGCCCCTCTGATTCAGCCCCTCTGTTTCAGCCCCTCTGATTCAGCCCCTATGTTTCATCCCCTCTGTTTCTCGCTCTCTGTTTCTCACCCTCTGTTTCTCGCCCTCTGTTTCAGCCACACTGTTTTTCGCCCTCTGCTTCGGCCCATCTGTTTCACGCCCTCTGTTTCAGGCTCTCCGTTTCAGCACGTCTGTATCATCCCCTCTGTTTCAGCCCCTCTGTTTCTCGCCCTCTGTTTCTCGCCCGCTGTTTCAGCCCCTTTGTTTCTCGCCCTCTGTTTCAGCCCCTCTGTTTCAGCCCCTCTGATTCAGCCCCTCTGATTCAGCCCCTCTGTTTCTCGCCCTCTGTTTCAGCCTCTCTGTTTCAGCCCCTCTGATTCAGCCCCACTGTTTCAGCCCCTCTGTTTCTCGCCGTCTGTTTCAGACACTCTGTTTCTCGCCCTCTGTTTCAGCCACTCTGTTTCAGCCCCTCTGTTTCAGCCCCTCTGTTTCTCGCCCTCTGTTTCAGCCCCTCTGTTTCTCGCCGTCTGTTTCGGCCCCTCTGTTTCTCGCCCTCTGTTTCATCCCCTCTGTTTCAGCCCCTCTGTTTCAGCCCCTCTGTTTCTCGCCCTCTGTTTCAGCCCCTCCCTTTCAGCCCCTCTGTTTCCCGCCCTCTGTTTCTGCCCCTCTGTTTCTCGCCCTCTGTTTCAGCCCCTCTGTTTCTCGCCCTCTATTTCAGCCCCGCTGATTCAGCCCCTCTGTTTCAGCCCCTCTGAATCAGCCCCTCTGATTCAGCCCCTCTGTTTCAGCACCTCTGTTTCTCGCCCTCTGTTTCAGCCCCTCTGTTTCAGCCCCTCTGTTTCTCGCCCTCTGTTACAGCCCCTCTGTTTCTCGCCCTCTGTTTCAGCCCTTCTGATTCTCGCCCTCTTTTTCAGCCCCTCTGATTCAGCCCCTCTGTTTCAGCCCCTCTGATTCAGCCCCTCTGATTCAGCCCCTCTGTTTCTCGCCCTCTGTTTCTCACCCTCTGTTTCTCACCCTCTGTTTCAGCCCCTCTGTTTCTCGCCCTCTGTTTCAGCCCATCTGATTCTCGCCCTCTGTTTCAGCCCCTCAGATTCTCGCCCTCTGTTTCAGCCCCTCTGATTCAGCCCCTCTGTTTCAGCCCCTCTGATTCAGCCCCTCTGATTCAGACCCTCTGATTCAGCCCCTCTGTTTCTCGCCCTCTGTTTCAGCCCCTCTGTTTCTTGCCCTCTGTTACAGCCCCTCTGTTTCTCGCCCTCTGTTTCAGCCCTTCTGATTCTCGCCCTCTGTTTCAGCCCCTCTGATTCAGCCCCTCTGTTTCAGCCCCTCTGATTCAGCCCCTCTGATTCAGCCCCTCTGTTTCTCGCCCTCTGTTTCTCGCCCTCTGTTTCTCGCCCTCTGTTTCAGCCCCTCTGTTTCTCGCCCTCTGTTTCAGCCCATCTGATTCTCGCCCTCTGTTTCAGCCCCTCAGATTCTCGCCCTCTGTTTCAGCCCCTCTGATTCAGCCCCTCTGTTTCAGCCCCTCTGATTCAGCCCCTCTGATTCAGACCCTCTGATTCAGCCTCTCTGTTTCTCGCCCTCTGTTTCAGCCCCTCTGTTTCAGCCCCTCTGTTTCAGCCCCTCTGTTTCTCACCCTCTGTTTCAGCACCTCTGATTCAGCCCCTCTGATTCAGCCCCTCTGATTCAGCCCCTCTGTTTCAGCGCCTCTGATTCAGCCCCTCTGTTTCAGCCCCTCTGATTCAGCCCCTCTGTTTCAGCCCCTCTGTTTCAAACCCTCTGTTTCTCACCCTCTGTTTCAGCACCTCTGATTCAGCACCTCTGATTCAGCCCCTCTGATTCAGCCCCTCTGTTTCAGCCCCTCTGATTCAGCCCCTCTGTTTCAGCGCCTCTGATTCAGCCCCTCTGATTCAGCCCCTCTGTTTCTCGCCCTCTCTTTCAGCCCCTCTGATTCAGCCCCTCTGATTTAGCCCCTCTGTTTCAGCCCCTGTTTCAGCCCCTCTGTTTCTCGCCCTCTGATTCAGCTCCTCTGTTTCAGCGCCTCTGATTCAGCCCCTCTGATTCAGCCTCTCTGTTTCTCGCCCTCTCTTTCAGCCCCTCTGTTTCAGCCCCTCTGATTTAGCCCCTCTCTTTCAGCCCCTCTGTTTCAGCCCCTCTGATTTAGCCCCTCTGTTTCAGCCCCTCTGTTTCAGCCCCTCTGTTTCTCGCCCTCTCTTTCAGCCCCTCTGTTTCTCACCCTCTGTTTCAGCACCTCTGATTCAGCCCCTCTGATTCAGCCCCTCTGTTTCAGCGCCTCTGATTCAGCCCCTCTGATTCAGAACCTCTGTTTCTCGCCCTCTCTTTCAGCCCCTCTGTTTCAGCCCCTCTGATTTAGCCCCTCTGTTTCAGCCCCTCTGTTTCAGCCCCTCTGTTTCTCGCCCTCTGTTTCAGCCCCTCTGTTTCGCGCTCCCTGTTTCAGCCCCTCTGTTTCAGCCCCTCTGTTTCTCACCCTCTGTTTCTGCCCCTCTGTTTCTCACACTCTGTTTCTGCCCCTCTGTTTTTCGCCCTCTGTTTCAGCACCTCTGATTCAGCCCGTCTGATTCAGCCCCTCTGTTTTAGCCCCTCTGTTTCAGCCCCTCTGTTTCAGCCCCTCTGTTTCAGCGCCTCTGTTTCAGCCCCTCTGTTTCAGCCCCTCTGTTTCTCGCCCTCTGTTTCAGCCCCTCTGTTTCTCGCCCTCTGTTTCAGCCCCTCTGTTTCAGCCCCTCTGATTCAGGTTTCTGTTTCTCGCCCTCTGTTTCGGCCCCTCTGTTTCTCGCCCTCTGTTTCATCCCCTCTGTTTCAGCCCCTCTGTTTCAGCCCCTCTGTTTCTCGCCCTCTGTTTCAGCCCCTCCCTTTCAGCCCCTCTGTTTCCCGCCCTCTGTTTCTGCCCCTCTGTTTCTCGCCCTCTGTTTCAGCCCCTCTGTTTCTCGCACTCTATTTCAGCCCCGCTGATTCAGCCCCTCTGTTTCAGCCCCTCTGAATCAGCCCCTCTGATTCAGCCCCTCTGTTTCAGCACCTCTGTTTCAGCCCCTCTGTTTCAGCCCCTCTGTTTCTCGCCCTCTGTTTCAGCCCCTCTGTTTCTCGCCCTCTGTTACAGCCCCTCTGTTTCTCGCCCTCTGTTTCAGCCCTTCTGATTCTCGCCCTCTGTTTCTGCCCCTCTGATTCAGCCCCTCTGTTTCAGCCCCTCTGATTCAGCCCCTCTGATTCAGCCCCTCTGTTTCTCGCCCTCTGTTTCTCGCCCTCTGTTTCTCGCCCTCTGTTTCAGCCCCTCTGTTTCTCGCCCTCTGTTTCAGCCCATCTGATTCTCGCCCTCTGTTTCAGCCCCTCAGATTCTCGCCCTCTGTTTCAGCCCCTCTGATTCAGCCCCTCTGTTTCAGCCCCTCTGATTCAGCCCCTCTGATTCAGACCCTCTGATTCAGCCCCTCTGTTTCTCGCCCTCTGTTTCAGCCCCTCTGTTTCTCGCCCTCTGTTACAGCCCCTCTGTTTCTCGCCCTCTGTTTCAGCCCTTCTGATTCTCGCCCTCTGTTTCAGCCCCTCTGATTCAGCCCCTCTGTTTCAGCCCCTCTGATTCAGCCCCTCTGATTCAGCCCCTCTGTTTCTCGCCCTCTGTTTCTCGCCCTCTGTTTCTCGCCCTCTGTTTCAGCCCCTCTGTTTCTCGCCCTCTGTTTCAGCACATCTGATTCTCGCCCTCTCTTTCAGCTCCTCAGATTCTCGCCCTCTGTTTCAGCCCCTCTGACTCAGCCCCTCTGTTTCAGCCCCTCTGATTCAGCCCCTCTGATTCAGACCCTCTGATTCAGCCCCTCTGTTTCTCGTCCTCTGTTTCAGCCCCTCTGTTTCAGCCCCTCTGTTTCTCACCCTCTGTTTCAGCACCTCTGATTCAGCCCCTCTGATTCAGCCCCTCTGATTCAGCCCCTCTGTTTCAGCGCCTCTGATTCAGCCCCTCTGTTTCAGCCCCTCTGATTCAGCCCCTCTGTTTCAGCCCCTCTGTTTCAACCCCTCTGTTTCTCACCCTCTGTTTCAGCACCTCTGATTCAGCACCTCTGATTCAGCCCCTCTGATTCAGCCCCTCTGTTTCAGCCCCTCTGATTCAGCCCCTCTGTTTCAGCGCCTCTGATTCAGCCCCTCTGATTCAGCCCCTCTGTTTCTCGCCCTCTCTTTCAGCCCCTCTGATTCAGCCCCTCTGATTTAGCCCCTCTGTTTCAGCCCCTGTTTCAGCCCCTCTGTTTCTCGCCCTCTGATTCAGCTCCTCTGTTTCAGCGCCTCTGATTCAGCCCCTCTGATTCAGCCCCTCTGTTTCTCGCCCTCTCTTTCAGCCCCTCTGTTTCAGCCCCTCTGATTTAGCCCCTCTGTTTCAGCCCCTCTGTTTCAGCCCCTCTGTTTCTCGCCCTCTCTTTCAGCCCCTCTGTTTCTCACCCTCTGTTTCAGCACCTCTGATTCAGCCCCTCTGATTCAGCCCCTCTGTTTCAGCCCCTCTGATTCAGCCCCTCTGTTTCAGCGCCTCTGATTCAGCCCCTCTGATTCAGCCCCTCTGTTTCTCGCCCTCTCTTTCAGCCCCTCTGATTCAGCCCCTCTGATTTAGCCCCTCTGTTTCAGCCCCTGTTTCAGCCCCTCTGTTTCTCGCCCTCTGATTCAGCTCCTCTGTTTCAGCGCCTCTGATTCAGCCCCTCTGATTCAGCCTCTCTGTTTCTCGCCCTCTCTTTCAGCCCCTCTGTTTCAGCCCCTCTGATTTAGCCCCTCTCTTTCAGCCCCTCTGTTTCAGCCCCTCTGATTTAGCCCCTCTGTTTCAGCCCCTCTGTTTCAGCCCCTCTGTTTCTCGCCCTCTCTTTCAGCCCCTCTGTTTCTCACCCTCTGTTTCAGCACCTCTGATTCAGCCCCTCTGATTCAGCCCCTCTGTTTCAGCGCCTCTGATTCAGCCCCTCTGATTCAGAACCTCTGTTTCTCGCCCTCTCTTTCAGCCCCTCTGTTTCAGCCCCTCTGATTTAGCCCCTCTGTTTCAGCCCCTCTGTTTCAGCCCCTCTGTTTCTCGCCCTCTGTTTCAGCCCCTCTGTTTCGCGCTCCCTGTTTCAGCCCCTCTGTTTCAGCCCCTCTGTTTCTCACCCTCTGTTTCTGCCCCTCTGTTTCTCACACTCTGTTTCTGCCCCTCTGTTTTTCGCCCTCTGTTTCAGCACCTCTGATTCAGCCCGTCTGATTCAGCCCCTCTGTTTTAGCCCCTCTGTTTCAGCCCCTCTGTTTCAGCCCCTCTGTTTCAGCGCCTCTGTTTCAGCCCCTCTGTTTCAGCCCCTCTGTTTCTCGCCCTCTGTTTCAGCCCCTCTGTTTCTCGCCCTCTGTTTCAGCCCCTCTGTTTCAGCCCCTCTGATTCAGGTTTCTGTTTCTCGCCCTCTGTTTCGGCCCCTCTGTTTCTCGCCCTCTGTTTCATCCCCTCTGTTTCAGCCCCTCTGTTTCAGCCCCTCTGTTTCTCGCCCTCTGTTTCAGCCCCTCCCTTTCAGCCCCTCTGTTTCCCGCCCTCTGTTTCTGCCCCTCTGTTTCTCGCCCTCTGTTTCAGCCCCTCTGTTTCTCGCCCTCTATTTCAGCCCCGCTGATTCAGCCCCTCTGTTTCAGCCCCTCTGAATCAGCCCCTCTGATTCAGCCCCTCTGTTTCAGCACCTCTGTTTCAGCCCCTCTGTTTCAGCCCCTCTGTTTCTCGCCCTCTGTTTCAGCCCCTCTGTTTCTCGCCCTCTGTTACAGCCCCTCTGTTTCTCGCCCTCTGTTTCAGCCCTTCTGATTCTCGCCCTCTGTTTCTGCCCCTCTGATTCAGCCCCTCTGTTTCAGCCCCTCTGATTCAGCCCCTCTGATTCAGCCCCTCTGTTTCTCGCCCTCTGTTTCTCGCCCTCTGTTTCTCGCCCTCTGTTTCAGCCCCTCTGTTTCTCGCCCTCTGTTTCAGCCCATCTGATTCTCGCCCTCTGTTTCAGCCCCTCAGATTCTCGCCCTCTGTTTCAGCCCCTCTGATTCAGCCCCTCTGTTTCAGCCCCTCTGATTCAGCCCCTCTGATTCAGACCCTCTGATTCAGCCCCTCTGTTTCTCGCCCTCTGTTTCAGCCCCTCTGTTTCTCGCCCTCTGTTACAGCCCCTCTGTTTCTCGCCCTCTGTTTCAGCCCTTCTGATTCTCGCCCTCTGTTTCAGCCCCTCTGATTCAGCCCCTCTGTTTCAGCCCCTCTGATTCAGCCCCTCTGATTCAGCCCCTCTGTTTCTCGCCCTCTGTTTCTCGCCCTCTGTTTCTCGCCCTCTGTTTCAGCCCCTCTGTTTCTCGCCCTCTGTTTCAGCCCATCTGATTCTCGCCCTCTGTTTCAGCCCCTCAGATTCTCGCCCTCTGTTTCAGCCCCTCTGACTCAGCCCCTCTGTTTCAGCCCCTCTGATTCAGCCCCTCTGATTCAGACCCTCTGATTCAGCCCCTCTGTTTCTCGTCCTCTGTTTCAGCCCCTCTGTTTCAGCCCCTCTGTTTCTCACCCTCTGTTTCAGCACCTCTGATTCAGCCCCTCTGATTCAGCCCCTCTGATTCAGCCCCTCTGTTTCAGCGCCTCTGATTCAGCCCCTCTGTTTCAGCCCCTCTGATTCAGCCCCTCTGTTTCAGCCCCTCTGTTTCAACCCCTCTGTTTCTCACCCTCTGTTTCAGCACCTCTGATTCAGCACCTCTGATTCAGCCCCTCTGATTCAGCCCCTCTGTTTCAGCCCCTCTGATTCAGCCCCTCTGTTTCAGCGCCTCTGATTCAGCCCCTCTGATTCAGCCCCTCTGTTTCTCGCCCTCTCTTTCAGCCCCTCTGATTCAGCCCCTCTGATTTAGCCCCTCTGTTTCAGCCCCTGTTTCAGCCCCTCTGTTTCTCGCCCTCTGATTCAGCTCCTCTGTTTCAGCGCCTCTGATTCAGCCCCTCTGATTCAGCCCCTCTGTTTCTCGCCCTCTCTTTCAGCCCCTCTGTTTCAGCCCCTCTGATTTAGCCCCTCTGTTTCAGCCCCTCTGTTTCAGCCCCTCTGTTTCTCGCCCTCTCTTTCAGCCCCTCTGTTTCTCACCCTCTGTTTCAGCACCTCTGATTCAGCCCCTCTGATTCAGCCCCTCTGTTTCAGCGCCTCTGATTCAGCCCCTCTGATTCAGAACCTCTGTTTCTCGCCCTCTCTTTCGGCCCCTCTGTTTCAGCCCCTCTGATTTAGCCCCTCTGTTTCAGCCCCTCTGTTTCAGCCCCTCTGTTTCTCGCCCTCTGTTTCAGCCCCTCTGTTTCGCGCTCCCTGTTTCAGCCCCTCTGTTTCAGCCCCTCTGTTTCTCACCCTCTGTTTCTGCCCCTCTGTTTCTCACACTCTGTTTCTGCCCCTCTGTTTTTCGCCCTCTGTTTCAGCACCTCTGATTCAGCCCGTCTGATTCAGCCCCTCTGTTTTAGCCCCTCTGTTTCAGCCCCTCTGTTTCAGCGCCTCTGTTTCAGCCCCTCTGTTTCAGCCCCTCTGTTTCTCGCCCTCTGTTTCAGCCCCTCTGTTTCTCGCCCTCTGTTTCAGCCCCTCTGTTTCAGCCCCTCTGATTCAGGTTTCTGTTTCTCGCCCTCTGTTTCAGCCCCTCTGTTTCAGCCCCTCTGTTTCAGCCCCTCTGTTTCTCGCCCTCTGTTTCTCGCCCTCTGTTTCAGCCCCTCTGTTTCTCGCCCTCTGTTTCAGCCCCTCTGTTTCAGCCCCTCTGATTCAGCCCCTCTGATTCAGCCCCTCTGTTTCTCGCTCTCTGTTTCAGCCCCTCTGTTTCAGCCCTTCTGTTTCAGCCCCTCTGTTTCAGCCCCTCTGTTTCTCGCACTATGTTTCAGCCCCTCTGTTTCTCGCCCTCTGTTTCAGCCCCTCTGTTTCAGCCCCTCTGTTTCTCACCCTCTGTTTCAGCCCCTCTGTTTCTCGCCCTCTGTTTCATCCCCTCGGATTTAGCCCCTCTGTTTCAGCCCCTCTGTTTCTCACCCTCTGTTTCAGCCCCTCTGATTCAGCACCTCTGTTTCAGCCCCTCTGATTCAGCCCCTCTGTTTCAGCCCCTCTGTTTCTCGCCCTCTGTTTCAGCCCCTCTGATTCTCGCCCTCTGTTTCAGCCCCTCTGTTTCTCGCCCTCTGTTTCAGCCCCTCTGATTCAGCCCCTCTGTTTCAGCCCCTCTGATTCAGCCCCTCTGATTCAGCCCCTCTGTTTCTCGCCCTCTGTTTCAGCCCCTCTGTTTCAGCCCCTCTGTTTCAGCCCCTCTGTTTCTCACCCTCTGTTTCAGCCCCTCTGATTCAGCCCCTCTGATTCAGCCCCTCTGTTTCAGCCCCTCTGATTCAGCCCCTCTGTTTCAGCCCCTCTGATTCAGCCCCTCTGATTCTGCCCCTCTGTTTCTCGCCCTCTGTTTCAGCCCCTCTGTTTCAGCCCCTCTGTTTCTCGCCCTCTGTTACAGCCCCTCTGTTTCTCGCCCCCTGTTTCAGCCCTTCTGATTCTCGCCCTCTGTTTCAGCCCCTCTGATTCAGCCCCTCTGTTTCAGCCCCTCTGATTCAGCCCCTCTGATTCAGCCCCTCTGTTTCTCGCCCTCTGTTTCTCACCCTCTGTTTCTCGCCCTCTGTTTCAGCCCCTCGGTTTCTCGCCCTCTGTTTCAGCCCATCTGATTGTCGCCCTCTGTTTCAGCCCCTCAGATTCTCGCCCTCTGTTTCAGCCCCTCTGATTCAGCCCCTCTGTTTCAGCCCCTCTGATTCAGCCCCTCTGATTCAGACCCTCTGATTCAGCCCCTCTGTTTCTCGCCCTCTGTTTCAGCCCCTCTGTTTCAGCCCCTCTGTTTCAGCCCCTCTGTTTCTCACCCTCTGTTTCAGCACCTCTGATTCAGCCCCTCTGATTCAGCCCCTCTGATTCAGCCCCTCTGTTTCAGCGCCTCTGATTCAGCCCCTCTGTTTCAGCCCCTCTGATTCAGCCCCTCTGTTTCAGCCCCTCTGTTTCAGCCCATCTGTTTCTCACCCTCTGTTTCAGCACCTCTGATTCAGCCCCTCTGATTCAGCCCCTCTGATTCAGCCCCTCTGTTTCAGCGCCTCTGATTCAGCCCCTCTGTTTCAGCCCCTCTGATTCAGCCCCTCTGTTTCAGCGCCTCTGATTCAGCCCCTCTGATTCAGCCCCTCTGTTTCTCGCCCTCTCTTTCAGCCCCTCTGATTCAGCCCCTCTGATTTAGCCCCTCTGTTTCAGCCCCTGTTTCAGCCCCTCTGTTTCTCGCCCTCTGATTCAGCTCCTCTGTTTCAGCGCCTCTGATTCAGCCCCTCTGATTCAGCCCCTCTGTTTCTCGCCCTCTCTTTCAGCCCCTCTGTTTCAGCCCCTCTGATTTAGCCCCGCTGTTTCAGCCCCTCTGTTTCAGCCCCTCTGTTTCTCGCCCTCTCTTTCAGCCCCTCTGTTTCTCACCCTCTGTTTCAGCACCTCTGATTCAGCCCCTCTGATTCAGCCCCTCTGATTCAGCCCCTCTGATTCAGCCCCTCTGATTCAGAACCTCTGTTTCTCGCCCTCTCTTTCGGCCCCTCTGTTTCAGCCCCTCTGATTTAGCCCCTCTGTTTCAGCCCCTCTGTTTCAGCCCCTCTGTTTCTCGCCCTCTGTTTCAGCCCCTCTGTTTCGCGCTCCCTGTTTCAGCCCCTCTGTTTCAGCCCCTCTGTTTCTCACCCTCTGTTTCTGCCCCTCTGTTTCTCACCCTCTGTTTCTGCCCCTCTGTATTTCGCCCTCTGTTTCAGCACCTCTGATTCAGCCCCTCTGATTCAGCCCCTCTGTTTTAGCCCCTCTGTTTCAGCCCCTCTGTTTCAGCCCCTCTGTTTCAGCGCCTCTGTTTCAGCCCCTCTGTTTCAGCCCCTCTGTTTCTCGCCCTCTGTTTCAGCCCCTCTGTTTCTCGCCCTCTGTTTCAGCCCCTCTGTTTCAGCCCCTCTGATTCAGGCTTCTGTTTCTCGCCCTCTGTTTCAGCCCCTCTGTTTCAGTCCCTCTGTTTCAGCCCCTCTGTTTCAGCCCCTCTGTTTCTCGCCCTCTGTTTCAGCCCCTCTGTTTCTCGCCCTCTGTTTCAGCCCCTCTGTTTCAGCCCCTCTGATTCAGCCCCTCTGATTCAGCCCCTCTGTTTCTCGCTCTCTGTTTCAGCCCCTCTGTTTCAGCCCTTCTGTTTCAGACCCTCTGTTTCAGCCCCTCTGTTTCTCGCACTATGTTTCAGCCCCTCTGTTTCTCGCCCTCTGTTTCAGCCCCTCTGTTTCAGCCCCTCTGTTTCAGCCCCTCTGTTTCTCACCCTCTGTTTCAGCCCCTCTGTTTCTCGCCCTCTGTTTCATCCACTCGGATTTAGCCCCTCTGTTTCAGCCCCTCTGTTTCTCACCCTCTGTTTCAGCCCCTCTGATTCAGCACCTCTGTTTCAGCCCGTCTGATTCAGCCCCTCTGTTTCAGCCCCTCTGTTTCTCGCCCTCTGTTTCAGCCCCTCTGATTCTCGCCCTCTGTTTCAGCCCCTCTGTTTCTCGCCCTCTGTTTCAGCCCCTCTGATTCAGCCCCTCTGTTTCAGCCCCTCTGATTCAGCCCCTCTGATTCAGCCCCTCTGTTTCTCGCCCTCTGATTCAGCCCCTCTGTTTCAGCCCCTCTGTTTCAGCCCCTCTGTTTCTCACCCTCTGTTTCAGCCCCTCTGATTCAGCCCCTCTGATTCAGCCCCTCTGTTTCAGCCCCTCTGATTCAGCCCCTCTGTTTCAGCCCCTCTGATTCAGCCCCTCTGATTCAGCCCCTCTGTTTCTCGCCCTCTGTTTCAGCCCCTCTGTTTCAGCCCCTCTGTTTCAGCCCCTCTGTTTCTCACCCTCTGTTTCAGCCCCTCTGAATCAGCCCCTCTGATTCAGCCCCTCTGTTTCCCGCCCCTCTGTTTCAGCCCCTCTGTTTCAGCCACTCTGTTTCAGCCCCTCTGTTTCAGCCCCTCTGTTTCAGCCCCTCTGTTTCTCGCCCTCTGTTTCAGCCCCTCTGTTTCTCGCCCTCTGTTTCAGCCCCTCTGTTTCAGCCCGTCTGTTTCAGACACTCTGTTTCTTGCCCTCTGTTTCAGCCCCTCTGTTTCTCACCCTCTGTTTCAGCCCCTCTGATTCAGCCCCTCTGTTTCTCGCCCTCTGTTTCAGCCCCTCCGTTTCTCGCCCTCTGTTTCTGCCCCTCTGTTTCTCGCCCTCTGTTTCAGCCCTCTGTTTCTCGCCGTCTGTTTCAGCCCCGCTGATTCAGCCCCTCTGTTTCAGCCCCTCTGTTTCTCGCCCTCTGTTTCAGCCCCTCTGATTCTCGCGCTCTGTTTCAGCCCCTCTGTTTCGCGCCCTCTGTTTCAGCCCCTCTGATTCAGCCCCTCTGTTTCAGCCCCTCTGATTCAGCCCCTCTGATTCAGCCTCTCTGTTTCTCGCCCTCTGTTTCAGCCCCTCTGTTTCAGCCCCTCTGTTTCAGCCCCTCTGTTTCTCACCCTCTGTTTCAGCCCCTCTGATTCAGCCCCTCTGATTCAGCCCCTCAGTTTCAGCCCCTCTGATTCAGCCCCTCTGTTTCAGCCCCTCTGTTTCTCGCCCTCTGTTTCAGCCCCTCTGTTTCTCGCCCTCTGTTTCAGCCCCTCTGTTTCAGCCCGTCTGTTTCAGCCACTCTGTTTCTCGCCCTCTGTTTCAGCCCCTCTGTTTCTCACCCTCTGTTTCAGCCCCTCTGATTCAGCCCCTCTGTTTCTCGCCCTCTGTTTCAGCCCCTCCGTTTCTCGCCCTCTGTTTCTGCCCCTCTGTTTCTCGCCCTCTGTTTCAGCCCTCTGTTTCTCGCCATCTGTTTCAGCCCCTCTGATTCAGCCCCTCTGTTTCAGCCCCTCTGTTTCTCGCCCTCTGTTTCAGCCCCTCTGATTCTCGCCCTCTGTTTCAGCCCCTCTGTTTCTCGCCCTCTGTTTCAGCCCCTCTGATTCAGCCCCTCTGTTTCAGCCCCTCTGATTCAGCCCCTCTGATTCAGCCCCTCTGTTTCTCACCCTCTGTTTCAGCCCCTCTGTTTCAGCCCCTCTGTTTCAGCCCCTCTGTTTCTCACCCTCTGTTTCAGCCCCTCTGATTCAGCCCCTCTGATTCAGCCCCTCTGTTTCAGCCCCTCTGATTCAGCCCCTCTGTTTCAGCCCCTCTGATTCAGCCCCTCTGATTCAGCCCCTCTGTTTCTCGCCCTCTGTTTCAGCCCCTCTGATTCTCGCCCTCTGTTTCAGCCCCTCTGTTTCAGCCCCTCTGATTCAGCCCCTCTGTTTCAGCCCCTCTGATTCAGCCCCTCTGATTCAGCCCCTCTGTTTCTCACCCTCTGTTTCAGCCCCTCTGTTTCAGCCCCTCTGTTTCAGCCCCTCTGTTTCTCACCCTCTGTTTCAGCCCCTCTGATTCAGCCCCTCTGATTCAGCCCCTCTGTTTCAGCCCCTCTGATTCAGCCCCTCTGTTTCAGCCCCTCTGATTCAGCCCCTCTGATTCAGCCCCTCTGTTTCTCGCCCTCTGTTTCAGCCCCTCTGTTTCAGCCCCTCTGTTTCAGCCCCTCTGTTTCTCACCCTCTCTTTCAGCCCCTCTGATTCAGCCCCTCTGATTCAGCCCCTCTGTTTCCCGCCCCTCTGTTTCAGCCCCTCTGTTTCAGCCACTCTGTTTCAGCCCCTCTGTTTCAGCCCCTCTGTTTCAGCCCCTCTGTTTCTCGCCCTCTGTTTCAGCCCCTCTGTTTCTCGCCCTCTGTTTCAGCCCCTCTGTTTCAGCCCGTCTGTTTCAGCCACTCTGTTTCTCGCCCTCTGTTTCAGCCCCTCTGTTTCTCACCCTCTGTTTCAGCCCCTCTGATTCATCCCCTCTGTTTCTCGCCCTCTGTTTCAGCCCCTCCGTTTCTCGCCCTCTGTTTCTGCCCCTCTGTTTCTCGCCCTCTGTTTCAGCCCTCTGTTTCTCGCCGTCTGTTTCAGCCCCGCTGATTCAGCCCCTCTGTTTCAGCCCCTCTGAATCAGCCACTCTGATTCAGCCCCTCTGTTTCAGCCCCTCTGAATCAGCCAGTCTGATTCAGCAACTCTGTTTCAGCCCCTCTGTTTCAGCCCCTCTGTTTCTCGCCCACTCTTTCAGCCCCTCTGTTTCTCGCCCTCTGTTTCAGCCCCTCTGTTTCTCGCCCTCTTTTTCAGCCCCGCTGATTCAGCCCCTCTGTTTCAGTCCCTCTGAATCAAACCCTCTGATTCAGCCCCTCTGTTTCAGCACCTCTGTTTCAGCCCCTCTGTTTCAGCCCCTCTGTTTCTCGGCCTCTGTTTCAGCCCCTCTGATTCAGCCCCTCTGTTTCAGCCCCTCCTTTTCTCGCCATCTGTTTCAGCCCCTCTGTTTCTCGCCCTCTGTTTCAGCCCCTCTGTTTCAGCCCCTCTGATTCAGGCTTCTGTTTCTCGCCCTCTGTTTCAGCCCCTCTGTTTCAGCCCCTCTGTTTCAGCCCCTCTGTTTCTCGCCCTCTGTTTCAGCCCCTCTGTTTCTCGCCCTCTGTTTCAGCCCCTCTGTTTCAGCCCCTCTGATTCAGCCCCTCTGATTCAGCCCCTCGGTTTCTCGCTCTCTGTTTCAGCCCCTCTGTTTCAGCCCTTCTGTTTCAGCCCCTCTGTTTCAGCCCCTCTGTTTCTCGCACTATGTTTCAGCCCCTCTGTTTCTCGCCCTCTGTTTCAGCCCCTCTGTTTCAGCCCCTCTGTTTCAGCCTCTCTGTTTCTCGCCCTCTGTTTCAGCCCCTCTGATTCAGCACCTCTGTTTCAGCCCCTCTGATTCAGCCCCTCTGTTTCAGCCCCTCTGTTTCTCGCCCTCTGTTTCAGCCCCTCTGATTCTCGCCCTCTGTTTCAGCCCCTCTGTTTCTCGCCCTCTGTTTCAGCCCCTCTGATTCAACCCCTCTGTTTCAGCCCCTCTGATTCAGCCCCTCTGATTCAGCCCCTCTGATTCAGCCCCTCTGTTTCTCGCCCTCTGTTTCAGCCCCTCTGTTTCAGCCCCTCTGTTTCAGCCCCTCTGTTTCTCACCCTCTGTTTCAGCCCCTCTGATTCAGCCCCTCTGATTCAGCCCCTCTGTTTCCCGCCCCTCTGTTTCAGTCCCTCTGTTTCAGCCCCTCTGTTTCAGCCCCTCTGATTCAGCCCCTCTGTTTCAGCCCCTCTGTTTCTCCCCCTCTGTTCCAGCCCCTCTGTTTCGGCCCCTCTGTTTCTCGCCCTCTGTTTCAGCCCCTCTGTTTCTCGCCCTCTGTTTCAGCCCCTCTGTTTCAGCTCCTCTGTTTCTCGCCCTCTGTTTCAGCCCCTCCGTTTCTCGCCCTCTGTTTCTGCCCCTCTGTTTCTCGCCCTCTGTTTCAGCCCCTCTGTTTCTCGCCCTCTATTTCAGCCCCGCTGATTCAGCCCCTCTGTTTCAGCCCCTCTGAATCAGACCCTCTGATTCAGCCCCTCTGTTTCAGCACCTCTGTTTCAGCCCCTCTGTTTCAGCCCCTCTGGTTCTCGCCCTCTGTTTCAGCCCCTCTGATTCAGCCCCTCCGATTCAGCCCCTCTGTTTCTCGCCCTCTGTTTCAGCCCCTCTGTTTCAGCCCCTCTGTTTCAGCCCGTCTGTTTCTCACCCTCTGTTTCAGCCCCTCTGTTTCAGCCCCTCTGCTTCAGCCCCTCTGTTTCCCGCCCCTCTGTTTCAGCCCCACTGTTTCTCGCCCTCTGTTTCAGCCCCTCTGTTTCTCGCCCTCTGTTTCAGCCCCTCTGTTTCAGCTCCTCTGTTTCAGCCCGTCTGTTTCTCGCCCTCTGTTTCAGCCCCTCTTTTTCTCGCCCTCTGATTCAGCCCCTCTGTTTCAGCCCCTCTGTTTCTCGCCCTCTGTTTCCGCACCTCTGTTTCTCGCCCTCTGTTTCAGCCCTCTGTTTCTCGCCGTCTGTTTCAGCCCTGCTGATTCAGCCCCTCTGTTTCAGCCCCTCTGAATCAGCCCCTCTGATTCAGCCCCTCTGTTTCAGCCCCTCCCTTTCAGCCCCTCTGTTTCTGGCCCACTCTTTCAGCCCCTCCGTTTCTCGCCCTCTGTTTCAGCCACTCTGTTTCTCGCCCTCTGTTTCAGCCCCTCTGATTCAGCCCCTCTGTTTAAGCCCCTCTGATTCAGCCCCTCTGATTCAGCCCCTCTGTTTCTCGCCCTCTGTTTCAGCCCCTCTGTTTCAGCCCCTCTGTTTCTCACCCTCTGGTACAGCCCCTCTGATTCAGCCCCTCTGATTCAGCCCCTCTGATTCAGCCCCTCTTATTCAGCCCGTCTGTTTCCCGCCCCTCTGTTTCAGCCCCTCTGTTTCTCGCCCTCTGTTTCAGCCCCTCTGTTTCAGCCCCTCTGTTTCAGCCCCTCTGTTTCTCGCCCTCTGTTTCAGCCCCTCTGTTTCTCGCCCTCTGTTTCAGCCCCTCTGATTCAGCCCCTCTGTTTCAGCCCCTCTGATTCAGCCCCTCTGATTCAGCCCCTCTGTTTCTCGCCCTCTGTTTCAGCCCCTCTGTTTCAGCCCCTCTGTTTCAGCCCCTCTGTTTCTCACCCTCTGTTTCAGCCCCTCTGGTTCAGCCCCTCTGATTCAGCCCCTCTGTTTCAGCCCCTCTGATTCAGCCCCTCTGTTTCAGCCCCTCTGATTCAGCCCCTCTGATTCAGCCCCTCTGTTTCTCGCCCTCTGTTTCAGCCCCTCTGTTTCAGCCCCTCTGTTTCTCGCCCTCTGTTACAGCCCCTCTGTTTCTCGCCCTCTGTTTCAGCCCTTCTGATTCTCGCCCTCTGTTTCAGCCCCTCTGATTCAGCCCCTCTGTTTCAGCCCCTCTGATTCAGCCCCTCTGATTCAGCCCCTCTGTTTCTCGCCCTCTGTTTCTCACCCTCTGTTTCTCGCCCTCTGTTTCAGCCCCTCGGTTTCTCGCCCTCTGTTTCAGCCCATCTGATTCTCGCCCTCTGTTTCAGCCCCTCAGATTCTCGCCCTCTGTTTCAGCCCCTCTGATTCAGCCCCTCTGTTTCAGCCCCTCTGATTCAGCCCCTCTGATTCAGACCCTCTGATTCAGCCCCTCTGTTTCTCGCCCTCTGTTTCAGCCCCTCTGTTTCAGCCCCTCTGTTTCAGCCCCTCTGTTTCTCACCCTCTGTTTCAGCACCTCTGATTCAGCCCCTCTGATTCAGCCCCTCTGATTCAGCCCCTCTGTTTCAGCGCCTCTGATTCAGCCCCTCTGTTTCAGCCCCTCTGATTCAGCCCCTCTGTTTCAGCCCCTCTGTTTCAGCCCATCTGTTTCTCACCCTCTGTTTCAGCACCTCTGATTCAGCCCCTCTGATTCAGCCCCTCTGATTCAGCCCCTCTGTTTCAGCCCCTGTTTCAGCCCCTCTGTTTCTCGCCCTCTGATTCAGCTCCTCTGTTTCAGCGCCTCTGATTCAGCCCCTCTGATTCAGCCCCTCTGTTTCTCGCCCTCTCTTTCAGCCCCTCTGTTTCAGCCCCTCTGATTTAGCCCCGCTGTTTCAGCCCCTCTGTTTCAGCCCCTCTGTTTCTCGCCCTCTCTTTCAGCCCCTCTGTTTCTCACCCTCTGTTTCAGCACCTCTGATTCAGCCCCTCTGATTCAGCCCCTCTGTTTCAGCGCCTCTGATTCAGCCCCTCTGATTCAGAACCTCTGTTTCTCGCCCTCTCTTTCGGCCCCTCTGTTTCAGCCCCTCTGATTTAGCCCCTCTGTTTCAGCCCCTCTCTTTCAGCCCCTCTGTTTCTCGCCCTCTGTTTCAGCCCCTCTGTTTCGCGCTCCCTGTTTCAGCCCCTCTGTTTCAGCCCCTCTGTTTCTCACCCTCTGTTTCTGCCCCTCTGTTTCTCACCCTCTGTTTCTGCCCCTCTGTTTTTCGCCCTCTGTTTCAGCACCTCTGATTCAGCCCCTCTGATTCAGCCCCTCTGTTTTAGCCCCTCTGTTTCAGCCCCTCTGTTTCAGCCCCTCTGTTTCAGCGCCTCTGTTTCAGCCCCTCTGTTTCAGCCCCTCTGTTTCTCGCCCTCTGTTTCAGCCCCTCTGTTTCTCGCCCTCTGTTTCAGCCCCTCTGTTTCAGCCCCTCTGATTCAGGCTTCTGTTTCTCGCCCTCTGTTTCAGCTCCTCTGTTTCAGTCCCTCTGTTTCAGCCCCTCTGTTTCAGCCCCTCTGTTTCTCGCCCTCTGTTTCAGCCCCTCTGTTTCTCGCCCTCTGTTTCAGCCCCTCTGTTTCAGCCCCTCTGATTCAGCCCCTCTGATTCAGCCCCTCTGTTTCTCGCTCTCTGTTTCAGCCCCTCTGTTTCAGCCCTTCTGTTTCAGACCCTCTGTTTCAGCCCCTCTGTTTCTCGCACTATGTTTCAGCCCCTCTGTTTCTCGCCCTCTGTTTCAGCCCCTCTGTTTCAGCCCCTCTGTTTCAGCCCCTCTGTTTCTCACCCTCTGTTTCAGCCCCTCTGTTTCTCGCCCTCTGTTTCATCCACTCGGATTTAGCCCCTCTGTTTCAGCCCCTCTGTTTCTCACCCTCTGTTTCAGCCCCTCTGATTCAGCACCTCTGTTTCAGCCCGTCTGATTCAGCCCCTCTGTTTCAGCCCCTCTGTTTCTCGCCCTCTGTTTCAGCCCCTCTGATTCTCGCCCTCTGTTTCAGCCCCTCTGTTTCTCGCCCTCTGTTTCAGCCCCTCTGATTCAGCCCCTCTGTTTCAGCCCCTCTGATTCAGCCCCTCTGATTCAGCCCCTCTGTTTCTCGCCCTCTGTTTCAGCCCCTCTGTTTCAGCCCCTCTGTTTCAGCCCCTCTGTTTCTCACCCTCTGTTTCAGCCCCTCTGATTCAGCCCCTCTGATTCAGCCCCTCTGTTTCAGCCCCTCTGATTCAGCCCCTCTGTTTCAGCCCCTCTGATTCAGCCCCTCTGTTTCAGCCCCTCTGAATCAGACCCTCTGATTCAGCCCCTCTGTTTCAGCACCTCTGTTTCAGCCCCTCTGTTTCAGCCCCTCTGGTTCTCGCCCTCTGTTTCAGCCCCTCTGATTCAGCCCCTCAGATTCAGCCCCTCTGTTTCTCGCCCTCTGTTTCAGCCCCTCTGTTTCAGCCCCTCTGTTTCAGCCCGTCTGTTTCTCACCCTCTGTTTCAGCCCCTCTGTTTCAGCCCCTCTGCTTCAGCCCCTCTGTTTCCCGCCCCTCTGTTTCAGCCCCTCTTTTTCTCGCCCTCTGATTCAGCCCCTCTGTTTCAGCCCCTCTGTTTCTCGCCCTCTGTTTCCGCACCTCTGTTTCTCGCCCTCTGTTTCAGCCCTCTGTTTCTCGCCGTCTGTTTCAGCCCTGCTGATTCAGCCCCTCTGTTTCAGCCCCTCTGAATCAGCCCCTCTGATTCAGCCCCTCTGTTTCAGCCCCTCCGTTTCAGCCCCTCTGTTTCTGGCCCACTCTTTCAGCCCCTCCGTTTCTCGCCCTCTGTTTCAGCCACTCTGTTTCTCGCCCTCTGTTTCAGCCCCTCTGATTCAGCCCCTCTGTTTAAGCCCCTCTGATTCAGCCCCTCTGATTCAGCCCCTCTGTTTCTCGCCCTCTGTTTCAGCCCCTCTGTTTCAGCCCCTCTGTTTCTCACCCTCTGGTACAGCCCCTCTGATTCAGCCCCTCTGATTCAGCCCCTCTGATTCAGCCCCTCTTATTCAGCCCGTCTGTTTCCCGCCCCTCTGTTTCAGCCCCTCTGTTTCTCGCCCTCTGTTTCAGCCCCTCTGTTTCAGCCCCTCTGTTTCAGCCCCTCTGTTTCTCGCCCTCTGTTTCAGCCCCTCTGTTTCTCGCCCTCTGTTTCAGCCCCTCTGATTCAGCCCCTCTGTTTCAGCCCCTCTGATTCAGCCCCTCTGATTCAGCCCCTCTGTTTCTCGCCCTCTGTTTCAGCCCCTCTGTTTCAGCCCCTCTGTTTCAGCCCCTCTGTTTCTCACCCTCTGTTTCAGCCCCTCTGATTCAGCCCCTCTGATTCAGCCCCTCTGTTTCAGCCCCTCTGATTCAGCCCCTCTGTTTCAGCCCCTCTGATTCAGCCCCTCTGATTCAGCCCCTCTGTTTCTCGCCCTCTGTTTCAGCCCCTCTGTTTCAGCCCCTCTGTTTCTCGCCCTCTGTTACAGCCCCTCTGTTTCTCGCCCTCTGTTTCAGCCCTTCTGATTCTCGCCCTCTGTTTCAGCCCCTCTGATTCAGCCCCTCTGTTTCAGCCCCTCTGATTCAGCCCCTCTGATTCAGCCCCTCTGTTTCTCGCCCTCTGTTTCTCACCCTCTGTTTCTCGCCCTCTGTTTCAGCCCCTCGGTTTCTCGCCCTCTGTTTCAGCCCATCTGATTCTCGCCCTCTGTTTCAGCCCCTCAGATTCTCGCCCTCTGTTTCAGCCCCTCTGATTCAGCCCCTCTGTTTCAGCCCCTCTGATTCAGCCCCTCTGATTCAGACCCTCTGATTCAGCCCCTCTGTTTCTCGCCCTCTGTTTCAGCCCCTCTGTTTCAGCCCCTCTGTTTCAGCCCCTCTGTTTCTCACCCTCTGTTTCAGCACCTCTGATTCAGCCCCTCTGATTCAGCCCCTCTGATTCAGCCCCTCTGTTTCAGCGCCTCTGATTCAACCCCTCTGTTTCAGCCCCTCTGATTCAGCCCCTCTGTTTCAGCCCCTCTGTTTCAGCCCATCTGTTTCTCACCCTCTGTTTCAGCACCTCTGATTCAGCCCCTCTGATTCAGCCCCTCTGATTCAGCCCCTCTGTTTCAGCGCCTCTGATTCAGCCCCTCTGTTTCAGCCCCTCTGATTCAGCCCCTCTGTTTCAGCGCCTCTGATTCAGCCCCTCTGATTCAGCCCCTCTGTTTCTCGCCCTCTCTTTCAGCCCCTCTGATTCAGCCCCTCTGATTTAGCCCCTCTGTTTCAGCCCCTGTTTCAGCCCCTCTGTTTCTCGCCCTCTGATTCAGCTCCTCTGTTTCAGCGCCTCTGATTCAGCCCCTCTGATTCAGCCCCTCTGTTTCTCGCCCTCTCTTTCAGCCCCTCTGTTTCAGCCCCTCTGATTTAGCCCCGCTGTTTCAGCCCCTCTGTTTCAGCCCCTCTGTTTCTCGCCCTCTCTTTCAGCCCCTCTGTTTCTCACCCTCTGTTTCAGCACCTCTGATTCAGCCCCTCTGATTCAGCCCCTCTGTTTCAGCGCCTCTGATTCAGCCCCTCTGATTCAGAACCTCTGTTTCTCGCCCTCTCTTTCGGCCCCTCTGTTTCAGCCCCTCTGATTTAGCCCCTCTGTTTCAGCCCCTCTCTTTCAGCCCCTCTGTTTCTCGCCCTCTGTTTCAGCCCCTCTGTTTCGCGCTCCCTGTTTCAGCCCCTCTGTTTCAGCCCCTCTGTTTCTCACCCTCTGTTTCTGCCCCTCTGTTTCTCACCCTCTGTTTCTG
The DNA here is from genome assembly GCF_047496795.1 of Chiloscyllium punctatum. Lineage (NCBI taxonomy): Eukaryota > Metazoa > Chordata > Chondrichthyes > Orectolobiformes > Hemiscylliidae > Chiloscyllium > Chiloscyllium punctatum. The sequence goes on along the minus strand of NW_027309792.1, from coordinate 1,748,519 downwards.
CCCCTCTGTTTTTCGCCCTCTGTTTCAGCACCTCTGATTCAGCCCCTCTGATTCAGCCCCTCTGTTTTAGCCCCTTTGTTTCAGCCCCTCTGTTTCAGCCCCTCTGTTTCAGCGCCTCTGTTTCAGCCCCTCTGTTTCAGCCCCTCTGTTTCTCGCCCTCTGTTTCAGCCCCTCTGTTTCTCGCCCTCTGTTTCAGCCCCTCTGTTTCAGCCCCTCTGATTCAGGCTTCTGTTTCTCGCCCTCTGTTTCAGCCCCTCTGTTTCAGTCCCTCTGTTTCAGCCCCTCTGTTTCAGCCCCTCTGTTTCTCGCCCTCTGTTTCAGCCCCTCTGTTTCTCGCCCTCTGTTTCAGCCCCTCTGTTTCAGCCCCTCTGATTCAGCCCCTCTGATTCAGCCCCTCTGTTTCTCGCTCTCTGTTTCAGCCCCTCTGTTTCAGCCCTTCTGTTTCAGCCCCTCTGTTTCAGGCCCTCTGTTTCTCGCACTATGTTTCAGCCCCTCTGTTTCTCGCCCTCTGTTTCAGCCCCTCTGTTTCAGCCCCTCTGTTTCTCACCCTCTGTTTCAGCCCCTCTGTTTCTCGCCCTCTGTTTCATCCACTCGGATTTAGCCCCTCTGTTTCAGCCCCTCTGTTTCTCACCCTCTGTTTCAGCCCCTCTGATTCAGCACCTCTGTTTCAGCCCGTCTGATTCAGCCCCTCTGTTTCAGCCCCTCTGTTTCTCGCCCTCTGTTTCAGCCCCTCTGATTCTCGCCCTCTGTTTCAGCCCCTCTGTTTCTCGCCCTCTGTTTCAGCCCCTCTGATTCAGCCCCTCTGTTTCAGCCCCTCTGATTCAGCCCCTCTGATTCAGCCCCTCTGTTTCTCGCCCTCTGTTTCAGCCCCTCTGTTTCAGCCCCTCTGTTTCAGCCCCTCTGTTTCTCACCCTCTGTTTCAGCCCCTCTGATTCAGCCCCTCTGATTCAGCCCCTCTGTTTCAGCCCCTCTGATTCAGCCCCTCTGTTTCAGCCCCTCTGATTCAGCCCCTCTGATTCAGCCCCTCTGTTTCTCGCCCTCTGTTTCAGCCCCTCAGTTTCAGCCCCTCTGTTTCAGCCCCTCTGTTTCTCACCCTCTGTTTCAGCCCCTCTGAATCAGCCCCTCTGATTCAGCCCCTCTGTTTCCCGCCCCTCTGTTTCAGCCCCTCTGTTTCAGCCACTCTGTTTCAGCCCCTCTGTTTCAGCCCCTCTGTTTCAGCCCCTCTGTTTCTCGCCCTCTGTTTCAGCCCCTCTGTTTCTCGCCCTCTGTTTCAGCCCCTCTGTTTCAGCCCGTCTGTTTCAGCCACTCTGTTTCTTGCCCTCTGTTTCAGCCCCTCTGTTTCTCACCCTCTGTTTCAGCCCCTCTGATTCAGCCCCTCTGTTTCTCGCCCTCTGTTTCAGCCCCTCCGTTTCTCGCCCTCTGTTTCTGCCCCTCTGTTTCTCGCCCTCTGTTTCAGCCCTCTGTTTCTCGCCGTCTGTTTCAGCCCCGCTGATTCAGCCCCTCTGTTTCAGCCCCTCTGTTTCTCGCCCTCTGTTTCAGCCCCTCTGATTCTCGCGCTCTGTTTCAGCCCCTCTGTTTCGCGCCCTCTGTTTCAGCCCCTCTGATTCAGCCCCTCTGTTTCAGCCCCTCTGATTCAGCCCCTCTGATTCAGCCCCTCTGTTTCTCGCCCTCTGTTTCAGCCCCTCTGTTTCAGCCCCTCTGTTTCAGCCCCTCTGTTTCTCACCCTCTGTTTCAGCCCCTCTGATTCAGCCCCTCTGATTCAGCCCCTCTGTTTCAGCCCCTCTGATTCAGCCCCTCTGTTTCAGCCCCTCTGTTTCTCGCCCTCTGTTTCAGCCCCTCTGTTTCAGCCCGTCTGTTTCAGCCACTCTGTTTCTCGCCCTCTGTTTCAGCCCCTCTGTTTCTCACCCTCTGTTTCAGCCCCTCTGATTCAGCCCCTCTGTTTCTCGCCCTCTGTTTCAGCCCCTCCGTTTCTCGCCCTCTGTTTCTGCCCCTCTGTTTCTCGCCCTCTGTTTCAGCCCTCTGTTTCTCGCCATCTGTTTCAGCCCCTCTGATTCAGCCCCTCTGTTTCAGCCCCTCTGTTTCTCGCCCTCTGTTTCAGCCCCTCTGATTCTCGCCCTCTGTTTCAGCCCCTCTGTTTCTCGCCCTCTGTTTCAGCCCCTCTGATTCAGCCCCTCTGTTTCAGCCCCTCTGATTCAGCCCCTCTGATTCAGCCCCTCTGTTTCTCGCCCTCTGTTTCAGCCCCTCTGTTTCAGCCCCTCTGTTTCAGCCCCTCTGTTTCTCACCCTCTGTTTCAGCCCCTCTGATTCAGCCCCTCTGATTCAGCCCCTCTGTTTCAGCCCCTCTGATTCAGCCCCTCTGTTTCAGCCCCTCTGATTCAGCCCCTCTGATTCAGCCCCTCTGTTTCTCGCCCTCTGTTTCAGCCCCTCTGTTTCAGCCCCTCTGTTTCTCACCCTCTCTTTCAGCCCCTCTGATTCAGCCCCTCTGATTCAGCCCCTCTGTTTCCCGCCCCTCTGTTTCAGCCCCTCTGTTTCAGCCACTCTGTTTCAGCCCCTCTGTTTCAGCCCCTCTGTTTCAGCCCCTCTGTTTCTCGCCCTCTGTTTCAGCCCCTCTGTTTCTAGCCCTCTGTTTCAGCCCCTCTGTTTCAGCCCGTCTGTTTCAGCCACTCTGTTTCTCGCCCTCTGTTTCAGCCCCTCTGTTTCTCACCCTCTGTTTCAGCCCCTCTGATTAATCCCCTCTGTTTCTCGCCCTCTGTTTCAGCCCCTCCGTTTCTCGCCCTCTGTTTCTGCCCCTCTGTTTCTCGCCCTCTGTTTCAGCCCTCTGTTTCTCGCCGTCTGTTTCAGCCCCGCTGATTCAGCCCCTCTGTTTCAGCCCCTCTGAATCAGCCACTCTGATTCAGCCCCTCTGTTTCAGCCCCTCTGAATCAGCCACTCTGATTCAGCCCCTCTGTTTCAGCCCCTCTGAATCAGCCCCTCTGTTTCTCGCCCACTCTTTCAGCCCCTCTGTTTCTCGCCCTCTGTTTCAGCCCCTCTGTTTCTCGCCCTCTTTTTCAGCCCCGCTGATTCAGCCCCTCTGTTTCAGTCCCTCTGAATCAAACCCTCTGATTCAGCCCCTCTGTTTCAGCACCTCTGTTTCAGCCCCTCTGTTTCAGCCCCTCTGTTTCTCGGCCTCTGTTTCAGCCCCTCTGATTCAGCCCCTCTGTTTCAGCCCCTCCTTTTCTCGCCATCTGTTTCAGCCCCTCTGTTTCTCGCCCTCTGTTTCAGCCCCTCTGTTTCAGCCCCTCTGATTCAGGCTTCTGTTTCTCGCCCTCTGTTTCAGCCCCTCTGTTTCAGCCCCTCTGTTTCAGCCCCTCTGTTTCTCGCCCTCTGTTTCAGCCCCTCTGTTTCTCGCCCTCTGTTTCAGCCCCTCTGTTTCAGCCCCTCTGATTCAGCCCCTCTGATTCAGCCCCTCGGTTTCTCGCTCTCTGTTTCAGCCCCTCTGTTTCAGCCCTTCTGTTTCAGCCCCTCTGTTTCAGCCCCTCTGTTTCTCGCACTATGTTTCAGCCCCTCTGTTTCTCGCCCTCTGTTTCAGCCCCTCTGTTTCAGCCCCTCTGTTTCAGCCCCTCTGTTTCTCGCCCTCTGTTTCAGCCCCTCTGATTCAGCACCTCTGTTTCAGCTCCTCTGATTCAGCCCCTCTGTTTCAGCCCCTCTGTTTCTCGCCCTCTGTTTCAGCCCCTCTGATTCTCGCCCTCTGTTTCAGCCCCTCTGTTTCTCGCCCTCTGTTTCAGCCCCTCTGATTCAACCCCTCTGTTTCAGCCCCTCTGATTCAGCCCCTCTGATTCAGCCCCTCTGATTCAGCCCCTCTGTTTCTCGCCCTCTGTTTCAGCCCCTCTGTTTCAGCCCCTCTGTTTCCGCCCCTCTGTTTCTCACCCTCTGTTTCAGCCCCTCTGATTCAGCCCCTCTGATTCAGCCCCTCTGTTTCCCGCCCCTCTGTTTCAGTCCCTCTGTTTCAGCCCCTCTGTTTCAGCCCCTCTGATTCAGCCCCTCTGTTTCAGCCCCTCTGTTTCTCCCCCTCTGTTCCAGCCCCTCTGTTTCGGCCCCTCTGTTTCTCGCCCTCTGTTTCAGCCCCTCTGTTTCTCGCCCTGTGTTTCAGCCCCTCTGTTTCAGCTCCTCTGTTTCTCGCCCTCTGTTTCAGCCCCTCCGTTTCTCGCCCTCTGTTTCTGCCCCTCTGTTTCTCGCCCTCTGTTTCAGCCCCTCTGTTTCTCGCCCTCTATTTCAGCCCCGCTGATTCAGCCCCTCTGTTTCAGCCCCTCTGAATCAGACCCTCTGATTCAGCCCCTCTGTTTCAGCACCTCTGTTTCAGCCCCTCTGTTTCAGCCCCTCTGGTTCTCGCCCTCTGTTTCAGCCCCTCTGATTCAGCCCCTCCGATTCAGCCCCTCTGTTTCTCGCCCTCTGTTTCAGCCCCTCTGTTTCAGCCCCTCTGTTTCAGCCCGTCTGTTTCTCACCCTCTGTTTCAGCCCCTCTGTTTCAGCCCCTCTGCTTCAGCCCCTCTGTTTCCCGCCCCTCTGTTTCAGCCCCACTGTTTCTCGCCCTCTGTTTCAGCCCCTCTGTTTCTCGCCCTCTGTTTCAGCCCCTCTGTTTCAGCTCCTCTGTTTCAGCCCGTCTGTTTCTCGCCCTCTGTTTCAGCCCCTCTTTTTCTCGCCCTCTGATTCAGCCCCTCTGTTTCAGCCCCTCTGTTTCTCGCCCTCTGTTTCCGCACCTCTGTTTCTCGCCCTCTGTTTCAGCCCTCTGTTTCTCGCCGTCTGTTTCAGCCCTGCTGATTCAGCCCCTCTGTTTCAGCCCCTCTGAATCAGCCCCTCTGATTCAGCCCCTCTGTTTCAGCCCCTCCGTTTCAGCCCCTCTGTTTCTGGCCCACTCTTTCAGCCCCTCCGTTTCTCGCCCTCTGTTTCAGCCACTCTGTTTCTCGCCCTCTGTTTCAGCCCCTCTGATTCAGCCCCTCTGTTTAAGCCCCTCTGATTCAGCCCCTCTGATTCAGCCTCTCTGTTTCTCGCCCTCTGTTTCAGCCCCTCTGTTTCAGCCCCTCTGTTTCTCACCCTCTGGTACAGCCCCTCTGATTCAGCCCCTCTGATTCAGCCCCTCTGATTCAGCCCCTCTTATTCAGCCCGTCTGTTTCCCGCCCCTCTGTTTCAGCCCCTCTGTTTCTCGCCCTCTGTTTCAGCCCCTCTGTTTCAGCCCCTCTGTTTCAGCCCCTCTGTTTCTCGCCCTCTGTTTCAGCCCCTCTGTTTCTCGCCCTCTGTTTCAGCCCCTCTGATTCAGCCCCTCTGATTCAGCCCCTCTGTTTCAGCCCCTCTGTTTCAGCCCCTCTGCATCTCGCCCTCTGTTTCTCACCCTCTGTTTCTCGCCCTCTGTTTCAGCCCCTCTGTTTCTCGCCCTCTGTTTCAGCCCCTCTGCTTCTCGCCCTCTGCTTCAGCCCCTCTGTTTCTCGCCCTCTGTTTCAGCCCCTCTGTTTTAGCCCCTCTGTTTCAGCCCCTCTGTTTCAGCCCCACTGTTTCAAACCCCGCTGTTTCACGCCCCCTTTGTCAGCCCCTCAGTTTCAGCCACTCTGTTTCAGCCCCTCTGTTTCTTGCCCTCTGTTTAAGCCCCTCTGATTCAGCCCCTCTGTTTCTCGCTCTCGGTTTCAGCCCCTCTGTTTCAGCCCGTCTGATTCAGCCCGTCTGATTCAGCCCCTCTGTTTCTCGCCCTCTGTTTCAGCCCCTCTGTTTCAGCCCCTCTGTTTCAGCCCCTCTGTTTCTCGACCTCTGTTTCTCACCCTCTGTTTCTCGCCCTCTGTTTCAGCCCCTCTGTTTCTCGCCCTCTGTTTCAGCCCCTCTGTTTCTCGCCCTCTGTATCAGACCCTCTGTTTCAGCCCCTCTGTTTCAGCCCTTCTGTTTCTCGCCCTCTGTTTCTCGCCCTCTGTTTCAGCCCCTCTGTTTCTCGCCCTCTGATTCAGCCCCTCTGTATCACGCTCTCTGTTTCAGCCCCTCTGTTTCAGCCCCTCTGTTTCTCGCCCTCTGTTTCAGCCCATCTGATTCTCGCCCTCTGTTTCAGCCCCTCTGATTCTCGCCCTCTGTTTCAGCCCGTCTGATTCAGCCCCTCTGTTTCAGCCCCTCTGATTCAGCCCCTCCGATTCAGCCCCTCTGATTCAGCCCCTCTGTTTCTCGCCCTCTGTTTCAGCCCCTCTGTTTCAGCCCCTCTGTTTCAGCCTCTCTGTTTCAGCCCCTCTGTTTCTCACCCTCTGTTTCAGCGCCTCTGATTCAGCCCCTCTGTTTCAGCCCCTCTGATTCAGCCCCTCTGTTTCAGCGCCTCTGATTGAGCCCCTCTGATTCAGCCCCTCTGTTTCTCGCCCTCTCTTTCAGCCCCTCTGTTTCTCACCCTCTGTTTCAGCACCTCTGATTCAGCCCCTCTGATTCAGCCCCTCTGTTTCAGCGCCTCTGATTCAGCCCCTCTGATTCAGACCCTCTGTTTCTCGCCCTCTCTTTCAGCCCCTCTGTTTCAGCCCCTCTGATTTAGCCCCTCTGTTTCAGCCCCTCTGTTTCAGCCCCTCTGTTTCTCGCCCTCTGTTTCAGCCCCTCTGTTTCGCGCTCCCTGTTTCAGCCCCTCTGTTTCAGCCCCTCTGTTTCTCGCCCTCTCTTTCAGCCCCTCTGTTTCAGCCCCGCTGATTCAGCCCCTCTGTTTCAGCCCCTCTGAATCAGACCCTCTGATTCAGCCCCTCTGTTTCAGCACCTCTGTTTCAGCCCCTCTGTTTCAGCCCCTCTGGTTCTCGCCCTCTGTTTCAGCCCCTCTGATTCAGCCCCTCCGATTCAGCCCCTCTGTTTCTCGCCCTCTGTTTCAGCCCCTCTGTTTCAGCCCCTCTGTTTCAGCCCGTCTGTTTCTCACCCTCTGTTTCAGCCCCTCTGTTTCAGCCCCTCTGCTTCAGCCCCTCTGTTTCCCGCCCCTCTGTTTCAGCCCCACTGTTTCTCGCCCTCTGTTTCAGCCCCTCTGTTTCTCGCCCTCTGTTTCAGCCCCTCTGTTTCAGCTCCTCTGTTTCAGCCCGTCTGTTTCTCGCCCTCTGTTTCAGCCCCTCTTTTTCTCGCCCTCTGATTCAGCCCCTCTGTTTCAGCCCCTCTGTTTCTCGCCCTCTGTTTCCGCACCTCTGTTTCTCGCCCTCTGTTTCAGCCCTCTGTTTCTCGCCGTCTGTTTCAGCCCTGCTGATTCAGCCCCTCTGTTTCAGCCCCTCTGAATCAGCCCCTCTGATTCAGCCCCTCTGTTTCAGCCCCTCCGTTTCAGCCCCTCTGTTTCTGGCCCACTCTTTCAGCCCCTCCGTTTCTCGCCCTCTGTTTCAGCCACTCTGTTTCTCGCCCTCTGTTTCAGCCCCTCTGATTCAGCCCCTCTGTTTAAGCCCCTCTGATTCAGCCCCTCTGATTCAGCCTCTCTGTTTCTCGCCCTCTGTTTCAGCCCCTCTGTTTCAGCCCCTCTGTTTCTCACCCTCTGGTACAGCCCCTCTGATTCAGCCCCTCTGATTCAGCCCCTCTGATTCAGCCCCTCTTATTCAGCCCGTCTGTTTCCCGCCCCTCTGTTTCAGCCCCTCTGTTTCTCGCCCTCTGTTTCAGCCCCTCTGTTTCAGCCCCTCTGTTTCAGCCCCTCTGTTTCTCGCCCTCTGTTTCAGCCCCTCTGTTTCTCGCCCTCTGTTTCAGCCCCTCTGATTCAGCCCCTCTGATTCAGCCCCTCTGTTTCAGCCCCTCTGTTTCAGCCCCTCTGCATCTCGCCCTCTGTTTCTCACCCTCTGTTTCTCGCCCTCTGTTTCAGCCCCTCTGTTTCTCGCCCTCTGTTTCAGCCCCTCTGCTTCTCGCCCTCTGCTTCAGCCCCTCTGTTTCTCGCCCTCTGTTTCAGCCCCTCTGTTTTAGCCCCTCTGTTTCAGCCCCTCTGTTTCAGCCCCACTGTTTCAAACCCCGCTGTTTCACGCCCCCTTTGTCAGCCCCTCAGTTTCAGCCACTCTGTTTCAGCCCCTCTGTTTCTTGCCCTCTGTTTAAGCCCCTCTGATTCAGCCCCTCTGTTTCTCGCTCTCGGTTTCAGCCCCTCTGTTTCAGCCCGTCTGATTCAGCCCGTCTGATTCAGCCCCTCTGTTTCTCGCCCTCTGTTTCAGCCCCTCTGTTTCAGCCCCTCTGTTTCAGCCCCTCTGTTTCTCGACCTCTGTTTCTCACCCTCTGTTTCTCGCCCTCTGTTTCAGCCCCTCTGTTTCTCGCCCTCTGTTTCAGCCCCTCTGTTTCTCGCCCTCTGTATCAGACCCTCTGTTTCAGCCCCTCTGTTTCAGCCCTTCTGTTTCTCGCCCTCTGTTTCTCGCCCTCTGTTTCAGCCCCTCTGTTTCTCGCCCTCTGATTCAGCCCCTCTGTATCACGCTCTCTGTTTCAGCCCCTCTGTTTCAGCCCCTCTGTTTCTCGCCCTCTGTTTCAGCCCATCTGATTCTCGCCCTCTGTTTCAGCCCCTCTGATTCTCGCCCTCTGTTTCAGCCCGTCTGATTCAGCCCCTCTGTTTCAGCCCCTCTGATTCAGCCCCTCCGATTTTGCCCCTCTGATTCAGCCCCTCTGTTTCTCGCCCTCTGTTTCAGCCCCTCTGTTTCAGCCCCTCTGTTTCAGCCTCTCTGTTTCAGCCCCTCTGTTTCTCACCCTCTGTTTCAGCGCCTCTGATTCAGCCCCTCTGTTTCAGCCCCTCTGATTCAGCCCCTCTGTTTCAGCGCCTCTGATTGAGCCCCTCTGATTCAGCCCCTCTGTTTCTCGCCCTCTCTTTCAGCCCCTCTGTTTCTCACCCTCTGTTTCAGCACCTCTGATTCAGCCCCTCTGATTCAGCCCCTCTGTTTCAGCGCCTCTGATTCAGCCCCTCTGATTCAGACCCTCTGTTTCTCGCCCTCTCTTTCAGCCCCTCTGTTTCAGCCCCTCTGATTTAGCCCCTCTGTTTCAGCCCCTCTGTTTCAGCCCCTCTGTTTCTCGCCCTCTGTTTCATCCCCTCGGATTTAGCCCCTCTGTTTCAGCCCCTCTGTTTCAGCCCCTCTGTTTCTCGCCCTCTGTTTCATCCCCTCGGATTTAGCCCCTCTGTTTCAGCCCCTCTGTTTCTCGCACTCTGTTTCAGCCCCTCTGATTCAGCACCTCTGTTTCAGCACCTCTGATTCAGCCCCTCTGTTTCAGCCCCTCTGTTTCTCGCCCTCTGTTTCAGCCCCTCTGATTCTCGCCCTCTGTTTCTGCCCCTCTGTTTCTCGCCCTCTGTTTCAGCAGCTCTGATTCAGCCCCTCTGTTTCAGCCCCTCTGTTTCTCGCCCTCTGTTTCAGCCCCTCTGTTTCAGCCCCTCTGTTTCTGCCCCTCTGTTTCTTACCCTCTGTTTCAGCCCCTCTGATTCAGCCCCTCTGATTCAGCCCCTCTGTTTCTTGCCCCTCTGTTTCAGCCCCTCTGTTTCAGCCCGTCTGTTTCTCACCCTCTGTTTCAGCCCCTCTGTTTCAGCCCCTCTGCTTCAGCCCCTCTGTTTCCCGCCCCTCTGTTTCAGCCCCACTGTTTCTCGCCCTCTGTTTCAGCCCCTCTGTTTCTCGCCCTCTGTTTCAGCCCCTCTGTTTCAGCTCCTCTGTTTCAGCCCGTCTGTTTCTCGCCCTCTGTTTCAGCCCCTCTTTTTCTCGCCCTCTGATTCAGCCCCTCTGTTTCAGCCCCTCTGTTTCTCGCCCTCTGTTTCCGCACCTCTGTTTCTCGCCCTCTGTTTCAGCCCTCTGTTTCTCGCCGTCTGTTTCAGCCCTGCTGATTCAGCCCCTCTGTTTCAGCCCCTCTGAATCAGCCCCTCTGATTCAGCCCCTCTGTTTCAGCCCCTCCGTTTCAGCCCCTCTGTTTCTGGCCCACTCTTTCAGCCCCTCCGTTTCTCGCCCTCTGTTTCAGCCACTCTGTTTCTCGCCCTCTGTTTCAGCCCCTCTGATTCAGCCCCTCTGTTTAAGCCCCTCTGATTCAGCCCCTCTGATTCAGCCTCTCTGTTTCTCGCCCTCTGTTTCAGCCCCTCTGTTTCAGCCCCTCTGTTTCTCACCCTCTGGTACAGCCCCTCTGATTCAGCCCCTCTGATTCAGCCCCTCTGATTCAGCCCCTCTTATTCAGCCCCTCTGTTTCAGCCCCTCTGTTTCTCGCCCTCTGTTTCAGCCCCTCTGTTTCAGCCCCTCTGTTTCAGCCCCTCTGTTTCTCGCCCTCTGTTTCAGCCCCTCTGTTTCTCGCCCTCTGTTTCAGCCCCTCTGATTCAGCCCCTCTGATTCAGCCCCTCTGTTTCAGCCCCTCTGTTTCAGCCCCTCTGCATCTCGCCCTCTGTTTCTCACCCTCTGTTTCTCGCCCTCTGTTTCAGCCCCTCTGTTTCTCGCCCTCTGTTTCAGCCCCTCTGCTTCTCGCCCTCTGCTTCAGCCCCTCTGTTTCTCGCCCTCTGTTTCAGCCCCTCTGTTTTAGCCCCTCTGTTTCAGCCCCTCTGTTTCAGCCCCACTGTTTCAAACCCCGCTGTTTCACGCCCCCTTTGTCAGCCCCTCAGTTTCAGCCACTCTGTTTCAGCCCCTCTGTTTCTTGCCCTCTGTTTAAGCCCCTCTGATTCAGCCCCTCTGTTTCTCGCTCTCGGTTTCAGCCCCTCTGTTTCAGCCCGTCTGATTCAGCCCGTCTGATTCAGCCCCTCTGTTTCTCGCCCTCTGTTTCAGCCCCTCTGTTTCAGCCCCTCTGTTTCAGCCCCTCTGTTTCTCGACCTCTGTTTCTCACCCTCTGTTTCTCGCCCTCTGTTTCAGCCCCTCTGTTTCTCGCCCTCTGTTTCAGCCCCTCTGTTTCTCGCCCTCTGTATCAGACCCTCTGTTTCAGCCCCTCTGTTTCAGCCCTTCTGTTTCTCGCCCTCTGTTTCTCGCCCTCTGTTTCAGCCCCTCTGTTTCTCGCCCTCTGATTCAGCCCCTCTGTATCACGCTCTCTGTTTCAGCCCCTCTGTTTCAGCCCCTCTGTTTCTCGCCCTCTGTTTCAGCCCATCTGATTCTCGCCCTCTGTTTCAGCCCCTCTGATTCTCGCCCTCTGTTTCAGCCCGTCTGATTCAGCCCCTCTGTTTCAGCCCCTCTGATTCAGCCCCTCCGATTCAGCCCCTCTGATTCAGCCCCTCTGTTTCTCGCCCTCTGTTTCAGCCCCTCTGTTTCAGCCCCTCTGTTTCAGCCTCTCTGTTTCAGCCCCTCTGTTTCTCACCCTCGGTTTCAGCGCCTCTGATTCAGCCCCTCTGTTTCAGCCCCTCTGATTCAGCCCCTCTGTTTCAGCGCCTCTGATTGAGCCCCTCTGATTCAGCCCCTCTGTTTCTCGCCCTCTCTTTCAGCCCCTCTGTTTCTCACCCTCTGTTTCAGCACCTCTGATTCAGCCCCTCTGATTCAGCCCCTCTGTTTCAGCGCCTCTGATTCAGCCCCTCTGATTCAGACCCTCTGTTTCTCGCCCTCTCTTTCAGCCCCTCTGTTTCAGCCCCTCTGATTTAGCCCCTCTGTTTCAGCCCCTCTGTTTCAGCCCCTCTGTTTCTCGCCCTCTGTTTCAGCCCCTCTGTTTCGCGCTCCCTGTTTCAGCCCCTCTGTTTCAGCCCCTCTGTTTCTCACCCTCTGTTTCTGCCCCTCTGTTTCTCACCCTCTGTTTCTGCCCCTCTGTTTTTCGCCCTCTGTTTCAGCACCTCTGATTCAGCCCCTCTGATTCAGCCCCTCTGTTTTAGCCCCTCTGTTTCAGCCCCTCTGTTTCAGCCCCTCTGTTTCAGCGCCTCTGTTTCAGCCCCTCTGTTTCAGCCCCTCTGTTTCTCGCCCTCTGTTTCAGCCCCTCTGTTTCTCGCCCTCTGTTTCAGCCCCTCTGTTTCAGCCCCTCTGATTCAGGCTTCTGTTTCTCGCCCGCTGTTTCAGCCCCTCTGTTTCAGCCCCTCTGTTTCAGCCCCTCTGTTTCAGCCCCTCTGTTTCTCGCCCTCTGTTTCAGCCCCTCTGTTTCTCACCCTCTGTTTCAGCCCCTCTGTTTCAGCCCCTCTGATTCAGCCCCTCTGATTCAGCCCCTCTGTTTCTCGCTCTCTGTTTCAGCCCCTCTGTTTCAGCCCTTCTGTTTCAGCCCCTCTGTTTCAGGCCCTCTGTTTCTCGCACTATGTTTCAGCCCCTCTGTTTCTCGCCCTCTGTTTCAGCCCCTCTGTTTCAGCCCCTCTGTTTCAGACCCTCTGTTTCTCACCCTCTGTTTCAGCCCCTCTGTTTCTCGCCCTCTGTTTCATCCCCTCGGATTTAGCCCCTCTGTTTCAGCCCCTCTGTTTCTCGCACTCTGTTTCAGCCCCTCTGATTCAGCACCTCTGTTTCAGCACCTCTGATTCAGCCCCTCTGTTTCAGCCCCTCTGTTTCTCGCCCTCTGTTTCAGCCCCTCTGATTCTCGCCCTCTGTTTCTGCCCCTCTGTTTCTCGCCCTCTGTTTCAGCAGCTCTGATTCAGCCCCTCTGTTTCAGCCCCTCTGTTTCTCGCCCTCTGTTTCAGCCCCTCTGTTTCAGCCCCTCTGTTTCAGCCCCTCTGTTTCTTACCCTCTGTTTCAGCCCCTCTGATTCAGCCCCTCTGATTCAGCCCCTCTGTTTCTTGCCCCTCTGTTTCAGCCCCTCTGTTTCTCCCCCTCTGTTCCAGCCCCTCTGTTTTCAGCCCCTCTGTTTCCGCCACTCTGTTTCAGCCCCTCTGTTTCAGCCCCTCTGTTTCAGCCCCTCTGTTTCTCGCACTCTGTTTCAGCCCCTCTGTTTCTCGCCCTCTGTTTCAGCCCCTCTGTTTCAGCCCGTCTGTTTCAGCCACTCTGTTTCTCGCCCTCTGTTTCAGCCCCTCTGTTTCTCACCCTCTGTTTCAGCCCCTCTGATTCAGCCCCTCTGTTTCTCGCCCTCTGTTTCAGCCCCTCCGTTTCTCGCCCTCTGTTTCTGCCCCTCTGTTTCTCGCCCTCTGTTTCAGCCCTCTGTTTCTCGCCGTCTGTTTCAGCCCCGCTGATTCAGCCCCTCTGTTTCAGCCCCTCTGAATCAGCCACTCTGATTCAGCCCCTCTGTTTCAGCCCCTCTGAATCAGCCACTCTGATTCAGCAACTCTGTTTCAGCCCCTCTGTTTCAGCCCCTCTGTTTCTCGCCCACTCTTTCAGCCCCTCTGTTTCTCGCCCTCTGTTTCATCCCCTCTGTTTCTCGCCCTCTATTTCAGCCCCGCTGATTCAGCCCCTCTGTTTCAGCCCCTCTGTTTCTCGCCCGCTGTTTCAGCCCCTTTGTTTCTCGCTCTCTGTTTCAGCCCCTCTGTTTCTCGCCCTCTGTTTCTCGCCCGCTGTTTCAGCCCCTTTGTTTCTCGCCCTCTGTTTCAGCCACTCTGTTTCAGCCCCTCTGATTCAGCCCCTCTGATTCAGCCCCACTGTTTCAGCCCCTCTGTTTCTCGCCGTCTGTTTCAGCCTCTCTGTTTCTCGCCCTCTGTTTCAGCCACTCTGTTTCAGCCCCTCTGTTTCAGCCCCTCTGTTTCTCGCCCTCTGTTTCAGCCCCTCTTTTTCTCGCCGTCTGTTTCGGCCCCTCTGTTTCTCGCCCTCTGTTTCATCCCCTCTGTTTCAGCCCCTCTGTTTCAGCCCCTCTGTTTCTCGCCCTTTGTTTCAGCCCCTCCCTTTCAGCCCCTCTGTTTCCCGCCCTCTGTTTCTGCCCCTCTGTTTCTCGCCCTCTGTTTCAGCCCCTCTGTTTCTCGCCCTCTATTTCAGCCCCGCTGATTCAGCCCCTCTGTTTCAGCCCCTCTGAATCAGCCCCTCTGATTCAGCCCCTCTGTTTCAGCACCTCTGTTTCAGCCACTCTGTTTCAGCCCCTCTGTTTCTCGCCCTCTGTTTCAGCCCCTCTGTTTCTCGCCCTCTGTTACAGCCCCTCTGTTTCTCGCCCTCTGTTTCAGCCCTTCTGATTCTCGCCCTCTGTTTCAGCCCCTCTGATTCAGCCCCTCTGTTTCAGCCCCTCTGATTCAGCCCCTCTGATTCAGCCCCTCTGTTTCTCGCCCTCTGTTTCTCGCCCTCTGTTTCTCGCCCTCTGTTTCAGCCCCTCTGTTTCTCGCCCTCTGTTTCAGCCCATCTGATTCTCGCCCTCTGTTTCAGCCCCTCAGATTCTCGCCCTCTGTTTCAGCCCCTCTGATTCAGCCCCTCTGTTTCAGCCCCTCTGATTCAGCCCCTCTGATTCAGACCCTCTGATTCAGCCCCTCTGTTTCTCACCCTCTGTTTCAGCCCCTCTGTTTCTCGCCCTCTGTTACAGCCCCTCTGTTTCTCGCCCTCTGTTTCAGCCCTTCTGATTCTCGCCCTCTGTTTCAGCCCCTCTGATTCAGCCCCTCTGTTTCAGCCCCTCTGATTCAACCCCTCTGATTCAGCCCCTCTGTTTCTCGCCCTCTGTTTCTCGCCCTCTGTTTCTCGCCCTCTGTTTCAGCCCCTCTGTTTCTCGCCCTCTGTTTCAGCCCATCTGATTCTCGCCCTCTGTTTCAGCCCCTCAGATTCTCGCTCTCTGTTTCAGCCCCTCTGATTCAGCCCCTCTGTTTCAGCCCCTCTGATTCAGCCCCTCTGATTCAGACCCTCTGATTCAGCCCCTCTGTTTCTCGCCCTCTGTTTCAGCCCCTCTGTTTCAGCCCTTCTGTTTCAGCCCCTCTGTTTCAGCCCCTCTGTTTCTCGCACTATGTTTCAGCCCCTCTGTTTCTCGCCCTCTGTTTCAGCCCCTCTGTTTCAGCCCCTCTGTTTCAGCCCCTCTGTTTCTCACCCTCTGTTTCAGCCCCTCTGTTTCTCGCCCTCTGTTTCAGCCCCTCTGATTCAGCACCTCTGTTTCAGCCCCTCTGATTCAGCCCCTCTGTTTCAGCCCCTCTGTTTCTCGCCCTCTGTTTCAGCCCCTCTGATTCTCGCCCTCTGTTTCAGCCCCTCTGTTTCTCGCCCTCTGTTTCAGCCCCTCTGATTCAGCCCCTCTGTTTCAGCCCCTCTGATTCAGCCCCTCTGATTCAGCCCCTCTGATTCAGCCCCTCTGTTTCTCGCCCTCTGTTTCAGCCCCTCTGTTTCAGCCCCTCTGTTTCAGCCCCTCTGTTTCTCACCCTCTGTTTCAGCCCCTCTGATTCAGCCCCTCTGATTCAGCCCCTCTGTTTCCCGCCCCTCTGTTTCAGTCCCTCTGTTTCAGCCCCTCTGTTTCAGCCCCTCTGATTCAGCCCCTCTGTTTCAGCCCCTCTGTTTCTCCCCCTCTGTTCCAGCCCCTCTGTTTCGGACCCTCTGTTTCTCGCCCTCTGTTTCAGCCCCTCTGTTTCTCGCCCTCTGTTTCAGCCCCTCTGTTTCAGCCCCTCTGTTTCTCGCCCTCTGTTTCAGCCCCTCCGTTTCTCGCCCTCTGTTTCTGCCCCTCTGTTTCTCGCCCTCTGTTTCAGCCCCTCTGTTTCTCGCCCTCTATTTCAGCCCCGCTGATTCAGCACCTCTGTTTCAGCCCCTCTGTTTCAGCCCCTCTGGTTCTCGCCCTCTGTTTCAGCCCCTCTGATTCAGCCCCTCCGATTCAGCCCCTCTGTTTCTCGCCCTCTGTTTCAGCCCCTCTGTTTCAGCCCCTCTGTTTCAGCCCGTCTGTTTCTCACCCTCTGTTTCAGCCCCTCTGTTTCAGCCCCTCTGCTTCAGCCCCTCTGTTTCCCGCCCCTCTGTTTCAGCCCCACTGTTTCTCGCCCTCTGTTTCAGCCCCTCTGTTTCTCGCCCTCTGTTTCAGCCCCTCTGTTTCAGCTCCTCTGTTTCAGCCCCTCTGTTTCTCGCCCTCTGTTTCAGCCCCTCTTTTTCTCGCCCTCTGATTCAGCCCCTCTGTTTCAGCCCCTCTGTTTCTCGCCCTCTGTTTCCGCACCTCTGTTTCTCGCCCTCTGTTTCAGCCCTCTGTTTCTCGCCGTCTGTTTCAGCCCTGCTGATTCAGCCCCTCTGTTTCAGCCCCTCTGAATCAGCCCCTCTGATTCAGCCCCTCTGTTTCAGCCCCTCCGTTTCAGCCCCTCTGTTTCTGGCCCACTCTTTCAGCCCCTCCGTTTCTCGCCCTCTGTTTCAGCCACTCTGTTTCTCGCCCTCTGTTTCAGCCCCTCTGATTCAGCCCCTCTGTTTAAGCCGCTCTGATTCAGCCCCTCTGATTCAGCCCCTCTGTTTCTCGCCCTCTGTTTCAGCCCCTCTGTTTCAGCCCCTCTGTTTCTCACCCTCTGGTACAGCCCCTCTGATTCAGCCCCTCTGATTCAGCCCCTCTGATTCAGCCCCTCTTATTCAGCCCGTCTGTTTCCCGCCCCTCTGTTTCAGCCCCTCTGTTTCTCGCCCTCTGTTTCAACCCCTCTGTTTCAGCCCCTCTGTTTCAGCCCCTCTGTTTCTCGCCCTCTGTTTCAGCCCCTCTGTTTCTCGCCCTCTGTTTCAGCCCCTCTGATTCAGCCCCTCTGATTCAGCCCCTCTGTTTCAGCCCCTCTGTTTCAGCCCCTCTGCATCTCGCCCTCTGTTTCTCACCCTCTGTTTCTCGCCCTCTGTTTCAGCCCCTCTGTTTCTCGCCCTCTGTTTCAGCCCCTCTGCTTCTCGCCCTCTGCTTCAGCCCCTCTGTTTCTCGCCCTCTGTTTCAGCCCCTCTGTTTTAGCCCCTCTGTTTCAGCCCCTCTGTTTCAGCCCCACTGTTTCAAACCCCTCTGTTTCACGCCCCCTTTGTCAGCCCCTCAGTTTCAGCCACTCTGTTTCAGCCCCTCTGTTTCTTGCCCTCTGTTTAAGCCCCTCTGATTCAGCCCCTCTGTTTCTCGCTCTCGGTTTCAGCCCCTCTGTTTCAGCCCGTCTGATTCAGCCCGTCTGATTCAGCCCCTCTGTTTCTCGCCCTCTGTTTCAGCCCCTCTGTTTCAGCCCCTCTGTTTCAGCCCCTCTGTTTCTCGCCCTCTGTTTCTCACCCTCTGTTTCTCGCCCTCTGTTTCAGCCCCTCTGTTTCTCGCCCTCTGTTTCAGCCCCTCTGTTTCTCGCCCTCTGTATCAGACCCTCTGTTTCAGCCCCTCTGTTTCAGCCCCTCTGTTTCTCGCCCTCTGTTTCTCGCCCTCTGTTTCAGCCCCTCTGTTTCTCGCCCTCTGATTCAGCCCCTCTGTATCCCGCTCTCTGTTTCAGCCCCTCTGTTTCAGCCCCTCTGTTTCTCGCCCTCTGTTTCAGCCCATCTGATTCTCGCCCTCTGTTTCAGCCCCTCTGATTCTCGCCCTCTGTTTCAGCCCGTCTGATTCAGCCCCTCTGTTTCAGCCCCTCTGATTCAGCCCCTCCGATTCAGCCCCTCTGATTCAGCCCCTCTGTTTCTCGCCCTCTGTTTCAGCCCCTCTGTTTCAGCCCCTCTGTTTCAGCCCCTCTGTTTCAGCCCCTCTGTTTCTCACCCTCTGTTTCAGCGCCTCTGATTCAGCCCCTCTGTTTCAGCCCCTCTGATTCAGCCCCTCTGTTTCAGCGCCTCTGATTCAGCCCCTCTGATTCAGCCCCTCTGTTTCTCGCCCTCTCTTTCAGCCCCTCTGATTCAGCCCCTCTGATTTAGCCCCTCTGTTTCAGCCCCTCTGTTTCAGCCCCTCTGTTTCTCGCCCTCTGATTCAGCTCCTCTGTTTCAGCGCCTCTGATTCAGCCCCTCTGATTCAGCCCCTCTGTTTCTCGCCCTCTCTTTCAGCCCCTCTGTTTCAGCCCCTCTGATTTAGCCCCTCTGTTTCAGCCCCTCTGTTTCAGCCCCTCTGTTTCTCGCCCTCTCTTTCAGCCCCTCTGTTTCTCACCCTCTGTTTCAGCACCTCTGATTCAGCCCCTCTGATTCAGCCCCTCTGTTTCAGCGCCTCTGATTCAGCCCCTCTGATTCAGACCCTCTGTTTCTCGCCCTCTCTTTCAGCCCCTCTGTTTCAGCCCCTCTGATTTAGCCCCTCTGTTTCAGCCCCTCTGTTTCAGCCCCTCTGTTTCTCGCCCTCTGTTTCAGCCCCTCTGTTTCGCGCTCCCTGTTTCAGCCCCTCTGTTTCAGCCCCTCTGTTTCTCACCCTCTGTTTCTGCCCCTCTGTTTCTCACCCTCTGTTTCTGCCCCTCTGTTTTTCGCCCTCTGTTTCAGCACCTCTGATTCAGCCCCTCTGATTCAGCCCCTCTGTTTTAGCCCCTCTGTTTCAGCCCCTCTGTTTCAGCCCCTCTGTTTCAGCGCCTCTGTTTCAGCCCCTCTGTTTCAGCCCCTCTGTTTCTCGCCCTCTGTTTCAGCCCCTCTGTTTCTCGCCCTCTGTTTCAGCCCCTCTGTTTCAGCCCCTCTGATTCAGGCTTCTGTTTCTCGCCCGCTGTTTCAGACCCTCTGTTTCAGCCCCTCTGTTTCAGCCCCTCTGTTTCAGCCCCTCTGTTTCTCGCCCTCTGTTTCAGCCCCTCTGTTTCTCACCCTCTGTTTCAGCCCCTCTGTTTCAGCCCCTCTGATTCAGCCCCTCTGATTCAGCCCCTCTGTTTCTCGCTCTCTGTTTCAGCCCCTCTGTTTCAGCCCTTCTGTTTCAGCCCCTCTGTTTCAGGCCCTCTGTTTCTCGCACTATGTTTCAGCCCCTCTGTTTCTCGCCCTCTGTTTCAGCCCCTCTGTTTCAGCCCCTCTGTTTCAGACCCTCTGTTTCTCACCCTCTGTTTCAGCCCCTCTGTTTCTCGCCCTCTGTTTCATCCCCTCGGATTTAGCCCCTCTGTTTCAGCCCCTCTGTTTCTCGCCCTCTGTTTCAGCCCCTCTGATTCAGCACCTCTGTTTCAGCCCCTCTGATTCAGCCCCTCTGTTTCAGCCCCTCTGTTTCTCGCCCTCTGTTTCAGCCCCTCTGATTCTCGCCCTCTGTTTCTGCCCCTCTGTTTCTCGCCCTCTGTTTCAGCAGCTCTGATTCAGCCCCTCTGTTTCAGCCCCTCTTTTTCTCGCCCTCTGTTTCAGCCCCTCTGTTTCAGCCCCTCTGTTTCAGCCCCTCTGTTTCTCACCCTCTGTTTCAGCCCCTCTGATTCAGCCCCTCTGATTCAGCCCCTCTGTTTCTTGCCCCTCTGTTTCAGCCCCTCTGTTTCTCCCCCTCTGTTCCAGCCCCTCTGTTTCAGCCCCTCTGTTTCCGCCACTCTGTTTCAGCCCCTCTGTTTCAGCCCCTCTGTTTCTCGCACTCTGTTTCAGCCCCTCTGTTTCTCGCCCTCTGTTTCAGCCCCTCTGTTTCAGCCCGTCTGTTTCAGCCACTCTGTTTCTCGCCCTCTGTTTCAGCCCCTCTGTTTCTCACCCTCTGTTTCAGCCCCTCTGATTCAGCCCCTCTGTTTCTCGCCCTCTGTTTCAGCCCCTCCGTTTCTCGCCCTCTGTTTCTGCCCCTCTGTTTCTCGCCCTCTGTTTCAGCCCTCTGTTTCTCGCCGTCTGTTTCAGCCCCGCTGATTCAGCCCCTCTGTTTCAGCCCCTCTGAATCAGCCACTCTGATTCAGCCCCTCTGTTTCAGCCCCTCTGAATCAGCCACTCTGATTCAGCAACTCTGTTTCAGCCCCTCTGTTTCAGCCCCTCTGTTTCTCGCCCACTCTTTCAGCCCCTCTGTTTCTCGCCCTCTGTTTCATCCCCTCTGTTTCTCGCCCTCTATTTCAGCCCCGCTGATTCAGCCCCTCTGTTTCTCGCCCTCTGTTTCTCGCCCGCTGTTTCAGCCCCTTTGTTTCTCGCTCTCTGTTTCAGCCCCTCTGTTTCTCGCCCTCTGTTTCTCGCCCGCTGTTTCAGCCCCTTTGTTTCTCGCCCTCTGTTTCAGCCCCTCTGTTTCAGCCCCTCTGATTCAGCCCCTCTGATTCAGCCCCACTGTTTCAGCCCCTCTGTTTCTCGCCGTCTGTTTCAGCCTCTCTGTTTCTCGCCCTCTGTTTCAGCCACTCTGTTTCAGCCCCTCTGTTTCAGCCCCTCTGTTTCTCGCCCTCTGTTTCAGCCCCTCTTTTTCTCGCCGTCTGTTTCGGCCCCTCTGTTTCTCGCCCTCTGTTTCATCCCCTCTGTTTCAGCCCCTCTGTTTCAGCCCCTCTGTTTCTCGCCCTTTGTTTCAGCCCCTCCCTTTCAGCCCCTCTATTTCCCGCCCTCTGTTTCTGCCCCTCTGTTTCTCGCCCTCTGTTTCAGCCCCTCTGTTTCTCGCCCTCTATTTCAGCCCCGCTGATTCAGCCCCTCTGTTTCAGCCCCTCTGAATCAGCCCCTCTGATTCAGCCCCTCTGTTTCAGCACCTCTGTTTCAGCCACTCTGTTTCAGCCCCTCTGTTTCTCGCCCTCTGTTTCAGCCCCTCTGTTTCTCGCCCTCTGTTACAGCCCCTCTGTTTCTTGCCCTCTGTTTCAGCCCTTCTGATTCTCGCCCTCTGTTTCAGCCCCTCTGATTCAGCCCCTCTGTTTCAGCCCCTCTGATTCAGCCCCTCTGATTCAGCCCCTCTGTTTCTCGCCCTCTGTTTCTCGCCCTCTGTTTCTCGCCCTCTGTTTCAGCCCCTCTGTTTCTCGCCCTCTGTTTCAGCCCATCTGATTCTCGCCCTCTGTTTCAGCCCCTCAGATTCTCGCCCTCTGTTTCAGCCCCTCTGATTCAGCCCCTCTGTTTCAGCCCCTCTGATTCAGCCCCTCTGATTCAGACCCTCTGATTCAGCCCCTCTGTTTCTCGCACTCTGTTTCAGCCCCTCTGTTTCTCGCCCTCTGTTACAGCCCCTCTGTTTCTCGCCCTCTGTTTCAGCCCTTCTGATTCTCGCCCTCTGTTTCAGCCCCTCTGATTCAGCCCCTCTGTTTCAGCCCCTCTGATTCAACCCCTCTGATTCAGCCCCTCTGTTTCTCGCCCTCTGTTTCTCGCCCTCTGTTTCTCGCCCTCTGTTTCAGCCCCTCTGTTTCTCGCCCTCTGTTTCAGCCCATCTGATTCTCGCCCTCTGTTTCAGCCCCTCAGATTCTCGCTCTCTGTTTCAGCCCCTCTGATTCAGCCCCTCTGTTTCAGCCCCTCTGATTCAGCCCCTCTGATTCAGACCCTCTGATTCAGCCCCTCTGTTTCTCGCCCTCTGTTTCAGCCCCTCTGTTTCAGCCCTTCTGTTTCAGCCCCTCTGTTTCAGCCCCTCTGTTTCTCGCACTATGTTTCAGCCCCTCTGTTTCTCGCCCTCTGTTTCAGCCCCTCTGTTTCAGCCCCTCTGTTTCAGCCCCTCTGTTTCTCACCCTCTGTTTCAGCCCCTCTGTTTCTCGCCCTCTGTTTCAGCCCCTCTGATTCAGCACCTCTGTTTCGCGCTCTCTGTTTCAGCCCCTCTGTTTCAGCCCCTCTGTTTCTCGCCCTCTGTTTCAGCCCCTCTGATTCTCGCCCTCTGTTTCAGCCCCTCTGTTTCTCGCCCTCTGTTTCAGACCCTCTGATTCAGCCCCTCTGTTTCAGCCCCTCTGATTCAGCCCCTCTGATTCAGCCCCTCTGATTCAGCCCCTCTGTTTCTCGCCCTCTGTTTCAGCCCCTCTGTTTCAGCCCCTCTGTTTCAGCCCCTCTGTTTCTCACCCTCTGTTTCAGCCCCTCTGATTCAGCCCCTCTGATTCAGCCCCTCTGTTTCCCGCCCCTCTGTTTCAGTCCCTCTGTTTCAGCCCCTCTGTTTCAGCCCCTCTGATTCAGCCCCTCTGTTTCAGCCCCTCTGTTTCTCCCCCTCTGTTCCAGCCCCTCTGTTTCGGACCCTCTGTTTCTCGCCCTCTGTTTCAGCCCCTCTGTTTCTCGCCCTCTGTTTCAGCCCCTCTGTTTCAGCCCCTCTGTTTCTCGCCCTCTGTTTCAGCCCCTCCGTTTCTCGCCCTCTGTTTCTGCCCCTCTGTTTCTCGCCCTCTGTTTCAGCCCCTCTGTTTCTCGCCCTCTATTTCAGCCCCGCTGATTCAGCACCTCTGTTTCAGCCCCTCTGTTTCAGCCCCTCTGGTTCTCGCCCTCTGTTTCAGCCCCTCTGATTCAGCCCCTCCGATTCAGCCCCTCTGTTTCTCGCCCTCTGTTTCAGCCCCTCTGTTTCAGCCCCTCTGTTTCAGCCCGTCTGTTTCTCACCCTCTGTTTCAGCCCCTCTGTTTCAGCCCCTCTGCTTCAGCCCCTCTGTTTCCCGCCCCTCTGTTTCAGCCCCACTGTTTCTCGCCCTCTGTTTCAGCCCCTCTGTTTCTCGCCCTCTGTTTCAGCCCCTCTGTTTCAGCTCCTCTGTTTCAGCCCCTCTGTTTCTCGCCCTCTGTTTCAGCCCCTCTTTTTCTCGCCCTCTGATTCAGCCCCTCTGTTTCAGCCCCGCTGTTTCTCGCCCTCTGTTTCCGCACCTCTGTTTCTCGCCCTCTGTTTCAGCCCTCTGTTTCTCGCCGTCTGTTTCAGCCCTGCTGATTCAGCCCCTCTGTTTCAGCCCCTCTGAATCAGCCCCTCTGATTCAGCCCCTCTGTTTCAGCCCCTCCGTTTCAGCCCCTCTGTTTCTGGCCCACTCTTTCAGCCCCTCCGTTTCTCGCCCTCTGTTTCAGCCACTCTGTTTCTCGCCCTCTGTTTCAGCACCTCTGATTCAGCCCCTCTGTTTAAGCCGCTCTGATTCAGCCCCTCTGATTCAGCCCCTCTGTTTCTCGCCCTCTGTTTCAGCCCCTCTGTTTCAGCCCCTCTGTTTCTCACCCTCTGGTACAGCCCCTCTGATTCAGCCCCTCTGATTCAGCCCCTCTGATTCAGCCCCTCTTATTCAGCCCGTCTGTTTCCCGCCCCTCTGTTTCAGCCCCTCTGTTTCTCGCCCTCTGTTTCAACCCCTCTGTTTCAGCCCCTCTGTTTCAGCCCCTCTGTTTCTCGCCCTCTGTTTCAGCCCCTCTGTTTCTCGCCCTCTGTTTCAGCCCCTCTGATTCAGCCCCTCTGATTCAGCCCCTCTGTTTCAGCCCCTCTGTTTCAGCCCCTCTGCATCTCGCCCTCTGTTTCTCACCCTCTGTTTCTCGCCCTCTGTTTCAGCCCCTCTGTTTCTCGCCCTCTGTTTCAGCCCCTCTGCTTCTCGCCCTCTGCTTCAGCCCCTCTGTTTCTCGCCCTCTGTTTCAGCCCCTCTGTTTTAGCCCCTCTGTTTCAGCCCCTCTGTTTCAGCCCCACTGTTTCAAACCCCTCTGTTTCACGCCCCCTTTGTCAGCCCCTCTGATTCAGCCCCTCTGTTTCAGCCCCTCTGTTTCAGCCCCTCTGCATCTCGCCCTCTGTTTCTCACCCTCTGTTTCTCGCCCTCTGTTTCAGCCCCTCTGTTTCTCGCCCTCTGTTTCAGCCCCTCTGTTTCTCGCCCTCTGTATCAGACCCTCTGTTTCAGCCCCTCTGTTTCAGCCCCTCTGTTTCTCGCCCTCTGTTTCTCGCCCTCTGTTTCAGCCCCTCTGTTTCTCGCCCTCTGATTCAGCCCCTCTGTATCCCGCTCTCTGTTTCAGCCCCTCTGTTTCAGCCCCTCTGTTTCTCGCCCTCTGTTTCAGCCCATCTGATTCTCGCCCTCTGTTTCAGCCCCTCTGATTCTCGCCCTCTGTTTCAGCCCGTCTGATTCAGCCCCTCTGTTTCAGCCCCTCTGATTCAGCCCCTCCGATTCAGCCCCTCTGATTCAGCCCCTCTGTTTCTCGCCCTCTGTTTCAGCCCCTCTGTTTCAGCCCCTCTGTTTCAGCCCCTCTGTTTCAGCCCCTCTGTTTCTCACCCTCTGTTTCAGCGCCTCTGATTCAGCCCCTCTGTTTCAGCCCCTCTGATTCAGCCCCTCTGTTTCAGCGCCTCTGATTGAGCCCCTCTGATTCAGCCCCTCTGTTTCTCGCCCTCTCTTTCAGCCCCTCTGATTCAGCCCCTCTGATTTAGCCCCTCTGTTTCAGCCCCTCTGTTTCAGCCCCTCTGTTTCTCGCCCTCTGATTCAGCTCCTCTGTTTCAGCGCCTCTGATTCAGCCCCTCTGATTCAGCCCCTCTGTTTCTCGCCCTCTCTTTCAGCCCCTCTGTTTCAGCCCCTCTGATTTAGCCCCTCTGTTTCAGCCCCTCTGTTTCAGCCCCTCTGTTTCTCGCCCTCTCTTTCAGCCCCTCTGTTTCTCACCCTCTGTTTCAGCACCTCTGATTCAGCCCCTCTGATTCAGCCCCTCTGTATCAGCGCCTCTGATTCAGCCCCTCTGATTCAGACCCTCTGTTTCTCGCCCTCTCTTTCAGCCCCTCTGTTTCAGCCCCTCTGATTTAGCCCCTCTATTTCAGCCCCTCTGTTTCAGCCCCTCTGTTTCTCGCCCTCTGTTTCAGCCCCTCTGTTTCGCGCTCCCTGTTTCAGCCCCTCTGTTTCAGCCCCTCTGTTTCTCACCCTCTGTTTCTGCCCCTCTGTTTCTCACCCTCTGTTTCTGCCCCTCTGTTTTTCGCCCTCTGTTTCAGCACCTCTGATTCAGCCCCTCTGATTCAGCCCCTCTGTTTTAGCCCCTCTGTTTCAGCCCCTCTGTTTCAGCCCCTCTGTTTCACCGCCTCTGTTTCAGCCCCTCTGTTTCAGCCCCTCTGTTTCTCGCCCTCTGTTTCAGCCCCTCTGTTTCTCGCCCTCTGTTTCAGCCCCTCTGTTTCAGCCCCTCTGTTTCTCGCCCTCTGTTTCAGCCCATCTGATTCTCGCCCTCTGTTTCAGCCCCTCTGATTCTCGCCCTCTGTTTCAGCCCGTCTGATTCAGCCCCTCTGTTTCAGCCCCTCTGATTCAGCCCCTCCGATTCAGCCCCTCTGATTCAGCCCCTCTGTTTCTCGCCCTCTGTTTCAGCCCCTCTGTTTCAGCCCCTCTGTTTCAGCCCCTCTGTTTCAGCCCCTCTGTTTCTCACCCTCTGTTTCAGCGCCTCTGATTCAGCCCCTCTGTCTCAGCCCCTCTGATTCAGCCCCTCTGTTTCAGCGCCTCTGATTGAGCCCCTCTGATTCAGCCCCTCTGTTTCTCGCCCTCTCTTTCAGCCCCTCTGATTCAGCCCCTCTGATTTAGCCCCTCTGTTTCAGCCCCTCTGTTTCAGCCCCTCTGTTTCTCGCCCTCTGATTCAGCTCCTCTGTTTCAGCGCCTCTGATTCAGCCCCTCTGATTCAGCCCCTCTGTTTCTCGCCCTCTCTTTCAGCCCCTCTGTTTCAGCCCCTCTGATTTAGCCCCTCTGTTTCAGCCCCTCTGTTTCAGCCCCTCTGTTTCTCGCCCTCTCTTTCAGCCCCTCTGTTTCTCACCCTCTGTTTCAGCACCTCTGATTCAGCCCCTCTGATTCAGCCCCTCTGTTTCAGCGCCTCTGATTCAGCCCCTCTGATTCAGACCCTCTGTTTCTCGCCCTCTCTTTCAGCCCCTCTGTTTCAGCCCCTCTGATTTAGCCCCTCTGTTTCAGCCCCTCTGTTTCAGCCCCTCTGTTTCTCGCCCTCTGTTTCAGCCCCTCTGTTTCGCGCTCCCTGTTTCAGCCCCTCTGTTTCAGCCCCTCTGTTTCTCACCCTCTGTTTCTGCCCCTCTGTTTCTCACCCTCTGTTTCTGCCCCTCTGTTTTTCGCCCACTGTTTCAGCACCTCTGATTCAGCCCCTCTGATTCAGCCCCTCTGTTTTAGCCCCTCTGTTTCAGCCCCTCTGTTTCAGCCCCTCTGTTTCACCGCCTCTGTTTCAGCCCCTCTGTTTCAGCCCCTCTGTTTCTCGCCCTCTGTTTCAGCCCCTCTGTTTCTCGCCCTCTGTTTCAGCCCCTCTGTTTCAGCCCCTCTGTTTCTCGCCCTCTGTTTCAGCCCATCTGATTCTCGCCCTCTGTTTCAGCCCCTCTGATTCTCGCCCTCTGTTTCAGCCCGTCTGATTCAGCCCCTCTGTTTCAGCCCCTCTGATTCAGCCCCTCCGATTCAGCCCCTCTGATTCAGCCCCTCTGTTTCTCGCCCTCTGTTTCAGCCACTCTGTTTCAGCCCCTCTGTTTCAGCCCCTCTGTTTCAGCCCCTCTGTTTCTCACCCGCTGTTTCAGCGCCTCTGATTCAGCCCCTCTGTTTCAGCCCCTCTGATTCAGCCCCTCTGTTTCTCGCCCTCTGTTTCAGCCCCTCTGTTTCAGCCCCTCTGTTTCAGCCCCTCTGTTTCTCGCCCTCTGTTTCTCACCCTCTGTTTCTCGCCCTCTGTTTCAGCCCCTCTGTTTCTCGCCCTCTGTTTCAGCCCCTCTGTTTCTCGCCCTCTGTATCAGACCCTCTGTTTCAGCCCCTCTGTTTCAGCCCCTCTGTTTCTCGCCCTCTGTTTCTCGCCCTCTGTTTCAGCCCCTCTGTTTCTCGCCCTCTGATTCAGCCCCTCTGTATCCCGCTCTCTGTTTCAGCCCCTCTGTTTCAGCCCCTCTGTTTCTCGCCCTCTGTTTCAGCCCATCTGATTCTCGCCCTCTGTTTCAGCCCCTCTGATTCTCGCCCTCTGTTTCAGCCCGTCTGATTCAGCCCCTCTGTTTCAGCCCCTCTGATTCAGCCCCTCCGATTCAGCCCCTCTGATTCAGCCCCTCTGTTTCTCGCCCTCTGTTTCAGCCCCTCTGTTTCAGCCCCTCTGTTTCAGCCCCTCTGTTTCAGCCCCTCTGTTTCTCACCCTCTGTTTCAGCGCCTCTGATTCAGCCCCTCTGTTTCAGCCCCTCTGATTCAGCCCCTCTGTTTCAGCGCCTCTGATTGAGCCCCTCTGATTCAGCCCCTCTGTTTCTCGCCCTCTCTTTCAGCCCCTCTGATTCAGCCCCTCTGATTTAGCCCCTCTGTTTCAGCCCCTCTGTTTCAGCCCCTCTGTTTCTCGCCCTCTGATTCAGCTCCTCTGTTTCAGCGCCTCTGATTCAGCCCCTCTGATTCAGCCCCTCTGTTTCTCGCCCTCTCTTTCAGCCCCTCTGTTTCAGCCCCTCTGATTTAGCCCCTCTGTTTCAGCCCCTCTGTTTCAGCCCCTCTGTTTCTCGCCCTCTCTTTCAGCCCCTCTGTTTCTCACCCTCTGTTTCAGCACCTCTGATTCAGCCCCTCTGATTCAGCCCCTCTGTTTCAGCGCCTCTGATTCAGCCCCTCTGATTCAGACCCTCTGTTTCTCGCCCACTCTTTCAGCCCCTCTGTTTCAGCCCCTCTGATTTAGCCCCTCTGTTTCAGCCCCTCTGTTTCAGCCCCTCTGTTTCTCGCCCTCTGTTTCAGCCCCTCTGTTTCGCGCTCCCTGTTTCAGCCCCTCTGTTTCAGCCCCTCTGTTTCTCACCCTCTGTTTCTGCCCCTCTGTTTCTCACCCTCTGTTTCTGCCCCTCTGTTTTTCGCCCTCTGTTTCAGCACCTCTGATTCAGCCCCTCTGATTCAGCCCCTCTGTTTTAGCCCCTCTGTTTCAGCCCCTCTGTTTCAGCCCCTCTGTTTCACCGCCTCTGTTTCAGCCCCTCTGTTTCAGCCCCTCTGTTTCTCGCCCTCTGTTTCAGCCCCTCTGTTTCTCGCCCTCTGTTTCAGCCCCTCTGTTTCAGCCCCTCTGTTTCTCGCCGTCTGTTTCAGCCCATCTGATTCTCGCCCTCTGTTTCAGCCCCTCTGATTCTCGCCCTCTGTTTCAGCCCGTCTGATTCAGCCCCTCTGTTTCAGCCCCTCTGATTCAGCCCCTCCGATTCAGCCCCTCTGATTCAGCCCCTCTGTTTCTCGCCCTCTGTTTCAGCCCCTCTGTTTCAGCCCCTCTGTTTCAGCCCCTCTGTTTCAGCCCCTCTGTTTCTCACCCTCTGTTTCAGCGCCTCTGATTCAGCCCCTCTGTTTCAGCCCCTCTGATTCAGCCCCTCTGTTTCAGCCCCTCTGTTTCTCGCCCTCTCTTTCAGCCCCTCTGTTTCTCACCCTCTGTTTCAGCACCTCTGATTCAGCCCCTCTGATTCAGCCCCTCTGTTTCAGCGCCTCTGATTCAGCCCCTCTGATTCAGACCCTCTGTTTCTCGCCCTCTCTTTCAGCCCCTCTGTTTCAGCCCCTCTGATTTAGCCCCTCTGTTTCAGCCCCTCTGTTTCAGCCCCTCTGTTTCTCGCCCTCTGTTTCAGCCCCTCTGTTTCGCGCTCCCTGTTTCAGCCCCTCTGTTTCAGCCCCTCTGTTTCTCACCCTCTGTTTCTGCCCCTCTGTTTCTCACCCTCTGTTTCTGCCCCTCTGTTTTTCGCCCTCTGTTTCAGCACCTCTGATTCAGCCCCTCTGATTCAGCCCCTCTGTTTTAGCCCCTCTGTTTCAGCCCCTCTGTTTCAGCCCCTCTGTTTCACCGCCTCTGTTTCAGCCCCTCTGTTTCAGCCCCTCTGTTTCTCGCCCTCTGTTTCAGCCCCTCTGTTTCTCGCCCTCTGTTTCAGCCCCTCTGTTTCAGCCCCTCTGATTCAGGCTTCTGTTTCTCGCCCGCTGTTTCAGCCCCTCTGTTTCAGCCCCTCTGTTTCAGCCCCTCTGTTTCAGCCCCTCTGTTTCTCGCCCTCTGTTTCAGCCCCTCTGTTTCTCGCCCTCTGTTTCAGCCCCTCTGTTTCAGCCCCTCTGATTCAGCCCCTCTGATTCAGCCCCTCTGTTTCTCGCTCTCTGTTTCAGCCCCTCTGTTTCAGCCCTTCTGTTTCAGCCCCTCTGTTTCAGGCCCTCTGTTTCTCGCACTATGTTTCAGCCCCTCTGTTTCTCGCCCTCTGTTTCAGCCCCTCTGTTTCAGCCCCTCTGTTTCAGACCCTCTGTTTCTCACCCTCTGTTTCAGCCCCTCTGTTTCTCGCCCTCTGTTTCATCCCCTCGGATTTAGCCCCTCTGTTTCAGCCCCTCTGTTTCTCGCACTCTGTTTCAGCCCCTCTGATTCAGCACCTCTGTTTCAGCACCTCTGATTCAGCCCCTCTGTTTCAGCCCCTCTGTTTCTCGCCCTCTGTTTCAGCCCCTCTGATTCTCGCCCTCTGTTTCTGCCCCTCTGTTTCTCGCCCTCTGTTTCAGCAGCTCTGATTCAGCCCCTCTGTTTCAGCCCCTCTGTTTCTCGCCCTCTGTTTCAGCCCCTCTGTTTCAGCCCCTCTGTTTCAGCCCCTCTGTTTCTCACCCTCTGTTTCAGCCCCTCTGATTCAGCCCCTCTGATTCAGCCCCTCTGTTTCTTGCCCCTCTGTTTCAGCCCCTCTGTTTCTCCCCCTCTGTTCCAGCCCCTCTGTTTCAGCCCTCTGTTTCCGCCACTCTGTTTCAGCCCCTCTGTTTCAGCCCCTCTGTTTCAGCCCCTCTGTTTCTCGCACTCTGTTTCAGCCCCTCTGTTTCTCGCCCTCTGTTTCAGCCCCTCTGTTTCAGCCCGTCTGTTTCAGCCACTCTGTTTCTCGCCCTCTGTTTCAGCCCCTCTGTTTCTCACCCTCTGTTTCAGCCCCTCTGATTCAGCCCCTCTGTTTCTCGCCCTCTGTTTCAGCCCCTCCGTTTCTCGCCCTCTGTTTCTGCCCCTCTGTTTCTCGCCCTCTGTTTCAGCCCTCTGTTTCTCGCCGTCTGTTTCAGCCCCTCTGATTCAGCCCCTCTGTTTCTCGCCCTCTGTTTCAGCCCCTCTGATTCAGCCCCTCTGTTTCTCGCCCTCTGTTTCAGCCCCTCCGTTTCTCGCCCTCTGTTTCTGCCCCTCTGTTTCTCGCCCTCTGTTTCAGCCCTCTGTTTCTCGCCGTCTGTTTCAGCCCCGCTGATTCAGCCCCTCTGTTTCAGCCCCTCTGAATCAGCCACTCTGATTCAGCCCCTCTGTTTCAGCCCCTCTGAATCAGCCACTCTGATTCAGCAACTCTGTTTCAGCCCCTCTGTTTCAGCCCCTCTGTTTCTCGCCCACTCTTTCAGCCCCTCTGTTTCTCGCCCTCTGTTTCATCCCCTCTGTTTCTCGCCCTCTATTTCAGCCCCGCTGATTCAGCCCCTCTGTTTCAGCCCCTCTGTTTCTGGCCCTCTGTTTCTCGCCCGCTGTTTCAGCCCCTTTGTTTCTCGCTCTCTGTTTCAGCCCCTCTGTTTCTCGCCCTCTGTTTCTCGCCCGCTGTTTCAGCCCCTTTGTTTCTCGCCCTCTGTTTCAGCCCCTCTGTTTCAGCCCCTCTGATTCAGCCCCTCTGATTCAGCCCCTCTGTTTCTCGACCTCTGTTTCAGCCTCTCTGTTTCAGCCCCTCTGATTCAGCCCCACTGTTTCAGCCCCTCTGTTTCTCGCCGTCTGTTTCAGACACTCTGTTTCTCGCCCTCTGTTTCAGCCACTCTGTTTCAGCCCCTCTGTTTCAGCCCCTCTGTTTCTCGCCCTCTGTTTCAGCCCCTCTGTATCTCGCCGTCTGTTTCGGCCCCTCTGTTTCTCGCCCTCTGTTTCATCCCCTCTGTTTCAGCCCCTCTGTTTCAGCCCCTCTGTTTCTCGCCCTCTGTTTCAACCCCTCCCTTTCAGCCCCTCTGTTTCCCGCCCTCTGTTTCTGCCCCTCTGTTTCTCGCCCTCTGTTTCAGCCCCTCTGTTTCTCGCCCTCTATTTCAGCCCCGCTGATTCAGCCCCTCTGTTTCAGCCCCTCTGAATCAGCCCATCTGATTCAGCCCCTCTGTTTCAGCACCTCTGTTTCAGCCACTCTGTTTCAGCCCCTCTGTTTCTCGCCCTCTGTTTCAGCCCCTCTGTTTCTCGCCCTCTGTTACACCCCCTCTGTTTCTCGCCCTCTGTTTCAGCCCTTCTGATTCTCGCCCTCTGTTTCAGCCCCTCTGATTCAGCCCCTCTGTTTCAGCCCCTCTGATTCAGCCCCTCTGATTCAGCCCCTCTGTTTCTCGCCCTCTGTTTCTCGCCCTCTGTTTCTCGCCCTCTGTTTCAGCCCCTCTGTTTCTCGCCCTCTGTTTCAGCCCATCTGATTCTCGCCCTCTGTTTCAGCCCCTCAGATTCTCGCCCTCTGTTTCAGCCCCTCTGATTCAGCCCCTCTGTTTCAGCCCCTCTGATTCAGCCCCTCTGATTCAGACCCTCTGATTCAGCCCCTCTGTTTCTCGCCCTCTGTTTCAGCCCCTCTGTTTCTCGCCCTCTGTTACAGCCCCTCTGTTTCTCGCCATCTGTTTCAGCCCTTCTGATTCTCGCCCTCTGTTTCAGCCCCTCTGATTCAGCCCCTCTGTTTCAGCCCCTCTGATTCAGCCCCTCTGATTCAGCCCCTCTGTTTCTCGCCCTCTGTTTCTCGCCCTCTGTTTCAGCCCCTCTGTTTCTCGCCCTCTGTTTCAGCCCATCTGATTCTCGTCCTCTGTTTCAGCCCCTCAGATTCTCGCTCTCTGTTTCAGCCCCTCTGATTCAGCCCCTCTGTTTCAGCCCCTCTGATTCAGCCCCTCTGATTCAGACCATCTGATTCAGCCCCTCTGTTTCTCGCCCTCTGTTTCAGCCCCTCTGTTTCAGCCCCTCAGTTTCAGCCCCTCTGTTTCTCACCCTCTGTTTCAGCACCTCTGATTCAGCCCCTCTGATTCAGCCCCTCTGATTCAGCCCCTCTGTTTCAGCGCCTCTGATTCAGCCCCTCTGTTTCAGCCCCTCTGATTCAGCCCCTCTGTTTCAGCCCCTCTGTTTCAGCCCCTCTGTTTCTCACCCTCTGTTTCAGCACCTCTGATTCAGCCCCTCTGATTCAGCCCCTCTGATTCAGCCCCTCTGTTTCAGCGCCTCTGATTCAGCCCCTCTGTTTCAGCCCCTCTGATTCAGCCCCTCTGTTTCAGCGCCTCTGATTCAGCCCCTCTGATTCAGCCCCTCTGTTTCTCGCCCTCTCTTTCAGCCCCTCTGATTCAGCCCCTCTGATTTAGCCCCTCTCTTTCAGCCTCTGTTTCAGCCCCTCTGTTTCTCGCCCTCTGATTCAGCTCCTCTGTTTCAGCGCCTCTGATTCAGCCCCTCTGATTCAGCCCCTCTGTTTCTCGCCCTCTCTTTCAGCCCCTCTGTTTCAGCCCCTCTGATTTAGCCCCTCTGTTTCAGCCCCTCTGTTTCAGCCCCTCTGTTTCTCGCTCTCTCTTTCAGCCCCTCTGTTTCTCACCCTCTGTTTCAGCACCTCTGATTCAGCCCCTCTGATTCAGCCCCTCTGTTTCAGCGCCTCTGATTCAGCCCCTCTGATTCAGAACCTCTGTTTCTCGCCCTCTCTTTCGGCCCCTCTGTTTCAGCCCCTCTGATTTAGCCCCTCTGTTTCAGCCCCTCTGTTTCAGCCCCTCTGTTTCTCGCCCTCTGTTTCAGCCCCTCTGTTTCGCGCTCCCTGTTTCAGCCCCTCTGTTTCAGCCCCTCTGTTTCTCACCCTCTGTTTCTGCCCCTCTGTTTCTCACACTCTGTTTCTGCCCCTCTGTTTTTCGCCCTCTGTTTCAGCCCCTCTGTTTCAGCCCCTCTGTTTCAGCGCCTCTGTTTCAGCCCCTCTGTTTCAGCCCCTCTGTTTCAGCCCTTCTGTTTCAGCCCCTCTGTTTCAGCCCCTCTGTTTCTCGCACTATGTTTCAGCCCCTCTGTTTCTCGCCCTCTGTTTCAGCCCCTCTGTTTCAGCCCCTCTGTTTCAGCCCCTCTGTTTCTCACCCTCTGTTTCAGCCCCTCTGTTTCTCGCCCTCTGTTTCATCCCCTCGGATTTAGCCCCTCTGTTTCAGCCCCTCTGTTTCTCACCCTCTGTTTCAGCCCCTCTGTTTCAGTCCCTTTGTTTCAGCCCCTCTGTTTCAGCCCCTCTGTTTCTCGCCCTCTGTTTCAGCCCCTCTGTTTCTCGCCCTCTGTTTCAGCCCCTCTGTTTCAGCCCCTCTGATTCAGCCCCTCTGATTCAGCCCCTCTGTTTCTCGCTCTCTGTTTCAGCCCCTCTGTTTCAGCCCTTCTGTTTCAGCCCCTCTGTTTCAGCCCCTCTGTTTCTCACACTATGTTTCAGCCCCTCTGTTTCTCGCCCTCTGTTTCAGCCCCTCTGTTTCAGCCCCTCTGTTTCAGCCCCTCTGTTTCTCACCCTCTGTTTCAGCCCCTCTGTTTCTCGCCCTCTGTTTCATCCCCTCCGATTTAGCCCCTCTGTTTCAGCCCCTCTGTTTCTCACCCTCTGTTTCAGCCCCTCTGATTCAGCACCTCTGTTTCAGCCCCTCTGATTCAGCCCCTCTGTTTCAGCCCCTCTGTTTCTCGCCCTCTGTTTCAGCCCCTCTGATTCTCGCCCTCTGTTTCAGCCCCTCTGTTTCTCGCCCTCTGTTTCAGCCCCTCTGATTCAGCCCCTCTGTTTCAGCCCCTCTGATTCAGCCCCTCTGATTCAGCCCCTCTGTTTCTCGCCCTCTGTTTCAGCCCCTCTGTTTCAGCCCCTCTGTTTCAGCCCCTCTGTTTCTCACCCTCTGTTTCAGCCCCTCTGATTCAGCCCCTCTGATTCAGCCCCTCTGTTTCAGCCCCTCTGATTCAGCCCCTCTGTTTCAGCCCCTCTGATTCAGCCCCTCTGATTCAGCCCCTCTGTTTCTCGCCCTCTGTTTCAGCCCCTCTGATTCAGCCCCTCTGTTTCAGCCCCTCTGTTTCTCACCCTCTGTTTCAGCCCCTCTGATTCAGCCCCTCTGATTCAGCCCCTCTGTTTCCCGCCCCTCTGTTTCAGCCCCTCTGTTTCAGCCACTCTGTTTCAGCCCCTCTGTTTCAGCCCCTCTGATTCAGCCCCTCTGTTTCTCGCCCTCTGTTTCAGCCCCTCTGTTTCTCGCCCTCTGTTTCAGCCGCTCTGTTTCAGCCCCTCTGTTTCAGCCACTCTGTTTCTCGCCCTCTGTTTCAGCCCCTCTGTTTCTCACCCTCTGTTTCAGCTCTCTGATTCAGCCCCTCTGTTTCTCGCCCTCTGTTTCAGCCCCTCCGTTTCTCGCCCTCTGTTTCTGCCCCTCTGTTTCTCGCCCTCTGTTTCAGCCCTCTGTTTCTCGCCGTCTGTTTCAGCCCCGCTGATTCAGCCCCTCTGTTTCAGCCCCTCTGAATCAGCCACTCTGATTCTGCCCCTCTGTTTCAGCCCCTCTGAATCAGCCACTCTGATTCAGCAACTCTGTTTCAGCCCCTCTGTTTCAGCCCCTCTGTTTCTCGCCCACTCTTTCAGCCCCTCTGTTTCTCGCCCTCTGTTTCATCCCCTCTGTTTCTCGCCCTCTTTTTCAGCCCCGCTGATTCAGCCCCTCTGTTTCAGTCCCTCTGAATCAAACCCTCTGATTCAGCCCCTCTGTTTCAGCACCTCTGTTTCAGCCCCTCTGTTTCTCGGCCTCTGTTTCAGCCCCTCTGATTCAGCCCCTCTGTTTCAGCCCCTCCTTTTCTCGCCATCTGTTTCAGCCCCTCTGTTTCTCGCCCTCTGTTTCAGCCCCTCTGTTTCAGCCCCTCTGATTCAGGCTTCTGTTTCTCGCCCTCTGTTTCAGCCCCTCTGTTTCAGCCCCTCTGTTTCAGCCCCTCTGTTTCTCGCCCTCTGTTTCAGCCCCTCTGTTTCTCGCCCTCTGTTTCAGTCCCTCTGTTTCAGCCCCTCTGATTCAGCCCCTCTGATTCAGCCCCTCTGTTTCTCGCTCTCTGTTTCAGCCCCTCTGGTTCAGCCCTTCTGTTTCAGCCCCTCTGTTTCAGCCCCTCTGTTTCTCGCACTATGTTTCAGCCCCTCTGTTTCTCGCCCTCTGTTTCAGCCCCTCTGTTTCAGCCCCTCTGTTTCTCACCCTCTGTTTCAGCCCCTCTGTTTCTCGCCCTCTGTTTCAGCCCCTCTGATTCAGCACCTCTGTTTCAGCCCCTCTGATTCAGCCCCTCTGTTTCAGCCCCTCTGTTTCTCGCCCTCTGTTTCAGCCCCTCTGATTCTCGCCCTCTGTTTCAGCCCCTCTGTTTCTCGCCCTCTGTTTCAGCCCCTCTGATTCAGCCCCTCTGTTTCAGCCCCTCTGATTCAGCCCCTCTGATTCAGCCCCTCTGATTCAGCCCCTCTGTTTCTCGCCCTCTGTTTCAGCCCCTCTGTTTCAGCCCCTCTGTTTCAGCCCCTCTGTTTCTCACCCTCTGTTTCAGCCCCTCTGATTCAGCCCCTCTGATTCAGCCCCTCTGTTTCAGCCCCTCTGATTCAGCCCCTCTGTTTCAGCCCCTCTGATTCAGCCCCTCTGATTCAGCCCCTCTGATTCAGCCCCTCTGTTTCTCGCCCTCTGTTTCAGCCCCTCTGTTTCAGCCCCTCTGTTTCAGCCCCTCTGTTTCTCACCCTCTGTTTCAGCCCCTCTGATTCAGCCCCTCTGATTCAGCCCCTCTGTTTCAGTCCCTCTGTTTCAGCCCCTCTGTTTCAGCCCCTCTGATTCAGCCCCTCTGTTCCAGCCCCTCTGTTTCGGCCCCTCTGTTTCTCGCCCTCTGTTTCAGCCCCTCTTTTTCTCGCCCTCTGTTTCAGCCCCTCTGTTTCAGCCCCTCTGTTTCTCGCCCTCTGTTTCAGCCCCTCCGTTTCTCGCCCTCTGTTTCTGCCCCTCTGTTTCTCGCCCTCTGTTTCAGCCCCTCTGTTTCTCGCCCTCTATTTCAGCCCCGCTGATTCAGCCCCTCTGTTTCAGCCCCTCTGAATCAGACCCTCTGATTCAGTCCCTCTGTTTCAGCACCTCTGTTTCAGCCCCTCTGTTTCAGCCCCTCTGTTTCTCGCCCTCTGTTTCAGCCCCTCTGATTCAGCCCCTCCGATTCAGCCCCTCTGTTTCTCGCCCTCTGTTTCAGCCCCTCTGTTTCAGCCCCTCTGTTTCAGCCCGTCTGTTTCTCACCCTCTGTTTCAGCCCCTCAGTTTCAGCCCCTCTGTTTCAGCCCCTCTGTTTCTCGCCCTCTGTTTCAGCCCCTCTGTTTCAGCTCCTCTGTTTCAGCCCCTCTGTTTCTCGCCCTCTGTTTCAGCCCCTCTTTTTCTCGCCCTCTGATTCAGCCCCTCTGTTTCAGCCCCTCTGTTTATCGCCCTCTGTTTCCGCACCTCTGTTTCTCGCCCTCTGTTTCAGCCCTCTGTTTCTCGCCGTCTGTTTCAGCCCTGCTGATTCAGCACCTCTGTTTCAGCCCCTCTGAATCAGCCCCTCTGATTCAGCCCCTCTGTTTCAGCCCTCCGTTTCAGCCCCTCTGTTTCTGGCCCACTCTTTCAGCCCCTCCGTTTCTCGCCCTCTGTTTCAGCCACTCTGTTTCTCGCCCTCTGTTTCAGCCCCTCTGATTCAGCCCCTCTGTTTATGCCCCTCTGATTCAGCCCCTCTGATTCAGCCCCTCTGTTTCTCGCCCTCTGTTTCAGCCCCTCTGTTTCAGCCCCTCTGTTTCTCACCCTCTGGTACAGCCCCTCTGATTCAGCCCCTCTGATTCAGCCCCTCTGATTCTGCCCCTCTTATTCAGCCCGTCTGTTTCCCGCCCCTCTGTTTCAGCCCCTCTGTTTCTCGCCCTCTGTTTCAGCCCCTCTGTTTCAGCCCCTCTGTTTCAGCCCCTCTGTTTCTCGCCCTCTGTTTCAGCCCCTCTGTTTCTCGCCCTCTGTTTCAGCCCCTCTGATTCAGCCCCTCTGATTCAGCCCCTCTGTTTCAGCCCCTCTGTTTCAGCCCCTCTGCATCTCGCCCTCTGTTTCTCACCCTCTGTTTCTCGCCCTCTGTTTCAGCCCCTCTGTTTCTCGCCCTCTGTTTCAGCCCCTCTGCTTCTCGCCCTCTGCTTCAGCCCCTCTGTTTCTCGCCCTCTGATTCAGCCCCTCTGTTTCCCGCTCTCTGTTTCAGCCCCTCTGTTTCAGCCCCTCTGTTTCACGCCTTCTGTTTCAGCCCATCTAATTCTCGCCCTCTGTTTCAGCCCCTCTGATTCTCGCCCTCTGTTTCAGCCCCTCTGATTCAGCCCCTCTGTTTCAGCCCCTCTGATTCAGCCCCTCCGATTCAGCCCCTCTGATTCAGCCCCTCTGTTTCTCGCCCTCTGTTTCAGCCCCTCTGTTTCAGCCCCTCTGTTTCAGCCCCTCTGTTTCTCACCCTCTGTTTCAGCGCCTCTGATTCAGCCCCTCTGTTTCAGCCCCTCTGATTCAGCCCCTCTGTTTCAGCGCCTCTGATTGAGCCCCTCTGATTCAGCCCCTCTGTTTCTCGCCCTCTCTTTCAGCCCCTCTGATTCAGCCCCTCTGATTTAGCCCCTCTGTTTCAGCCCCTCTGTTTCAGCCCCTCTGTTTCTCGCCCTCTGATTCAGCTCCTCTGTTTCAGCGCCTCTGATTCAGCCCCTCTGATTCAGCCCCTCTGTTTCTCGCCCTCTCTTTCAGCCCCTCTGTTTCAGCCCCTCTGATTTAGCCCCTCTGTTTCAGCCCCTCTGTTTCAGCCCCTCTGTTTCTCGCCCTCTCTTTCAGCCCCTCTGTTTCTCACCCTCTGTTTCAGCACCTCTGATTCAGCCCCTCTGATTCAGCCCCTCTGTTTCAGCGCCTCTGATTCAGCCCCTCTGATTCAGAACCTCTGTTTCTCGCCCTCTCTTTCAGCCCCTCTGTTCCAGCCCCTCTGATTTAGCCCCTCTGTTTCAGCCCCTCTGTTTCAGCCCCTCTGTTTCTCGCCCTCTGTTTCAGCCCCTCTGTTTCGCGCTCCCTGTTTCAGCCCCTCTGTTTCAGCCCCTCTGTTTCTCACCCTCTGTTTCTGCCCCTCTGTTTCTCACCCTCTGTTTCTGCCCCTCTGTTTTTCGCCCTCTGTTTCAGCACCTCTGATTCAGCCCCTCTGATTCAGCCCCTCTGTTTTAGCCCCTCTGTTTCAGCCCCTCTGTTTCAGCCCCTCTGTTTCACCGCCTCTGTTTCAGCCCCTCTTTTTCAGCCCCTCTGTTTCTCGCCCTCTGTTTCAGCCCCTCTGTTTCTCGCCCTCTGTTTCAGCCCCTCTGTTTCAGCCCCTCTGATTCAGGCTTCTATTTCTCGCCCGCTGTTTCAGCCCCTCTGTTTCAGCCCCTCTGTTTCAGCCCCTCTGTTTCAGCCCCTCTGTTTCTCGCCCTCTGTTTCAGCCCCTCTGTTTCGCGCCCTCTGTTTCAGCCCCTCTGTTTCAGCCCCTCTGATTCAGCCCCTCTGATTCAGCCCCTCTGTTTCTCGCTCTCTGTTTCAGCCCCTCTGTTTCAGCCCTTCTGTTTCAGCCCCTCTGTTTCAGGCCCTCTGTTTCTCGCACTATGTTTCAGCCCCTCTGTTTCTCGCCCTCTGTTTCAGCCCCTCTGTTTCAGCCCCTCTGTTTCAGACCCTCTGTTTCTCACCCTCTGGTTTAGCCCCTCTGTTTCTCGCCCTCTGTTTCATCCCCTCGGATTTAGCCCCTCTGTTTCAGCCCCTCTGTTTCTCGCACTCTGTTTCAGCCCCTCTGATTCAGCACCTCTGTTTCAGCACCTCTGATTCAGCCCCTCTGTTTCTCGCCCTCTGTTTCAGCCCTCTGTTTCTCGCCGTCTGTTTCAGCCCCGCTGATTCAGCCCCTCTGTTTCAGCCCCTCTGAATCAGCCACTCTGATTCAGCCCCTCTGTTTCAGCCCCTCTGAATCAGCCACTCTGATTCAGCAACTCTGTTTCAGCCCCTCTGTTTCAGCCCCTCTGTTTCTCGCCCACTCTTTCAGCCCCTCTGTTTCTCGCCCTCTGTTTCAGCCCCTCTGTTTCTCGCCCTCTATTTCAGCCCCGCTGATTCAGCCCCTCTGTTTCAGCCCCTCTGAATCAGCCCCTCTGATTCAGCCCCTCTGTTTCTCGCTCTCTGTTTCAGCCCCTCTGTTTCAGCCCTTCTGTTTCAGCCCCTCTGTTTCAGGCCCTCTGTTTCTCGCACTATGTTTCAGCCCCTCTGTTTCTCGCCCTCTGTTTCAGCCCCTCTGTTTCAGCCCCTCTGTTTCAGACCC
The DNA here is from genome assembly GCF_047496795.1 of Chiloscyllium punctatum. NCBI lineage: Eukaryota > Metazoa > Chordata > Chondrichthyes > Orectolobiformes > Hemiscylliidae > Chiloscyllium > Chiloscyllium punctatum. The sequence goes on along the minus strand of NW_027309792.1, from coordinate 1,710,100 downwards.
TCTGTTTCTCACCCTCTGGTTTAGCCCCTCTGTTTCTCGCCCTCTGTTTCATCCCCTCGGATTTAGCCCCTCTGTTTCAGCCCCTCTGTTTCTCGCACTCTGTTTCAGCCCCTCTGATTCAGCACCTCTGTTTCAGCACCTCTGATTCAGCCCCTCTGTTTCAGCCCCTCTGTTTCTCGCCCTCTGTTTCAGCCCCTCTGATTCTCGCCCTCTGTTTCTGCCCCTCTGTTTCTCGCCCTCTGTTTCAGCAGCTCTGATTCAGCCCCTCTGTTTCAGCCCCTCTGTTTCTCGCCCTCTGTTTCAGCCCCTCTGTTTCAGCCCCTCTGTTTCAGCCCCTCTGTTTCTCACCCTCTGTTTCAGCCCCTCTGATTCAGCCCCTCTGATTCAGCCCCTCTGTTTCTTGCCCCTCTGTTTCAGACCCTCTGTTTCTCCCCCTCTGTTCCAGCCCCTCTGTTTCAGCCCCTCTGTTTCCGCCACTCTGTTTCAGCCCCTCTGTTTCAGCCCCTCTGTTTCAGCCCCTCTGTTTCTCGCACTCTGTTTCAGCCCCTCTGTTTCTCGCCCTCTGTTTCAGCCCCTCTGTTTCAGCCCGTCTGTTTCAGCCACTCTGTTTCTCGCCCTCTGTTTCAGCCCCTCTGTTTCTCACCCTCTGTTTCAGCCCCTCTGATTCAGCCCCTCTGTTTCTCGCCCTCTGTTTCAGCCCCTCCGTTTCTCGCCCTCTGTTTCTGCCCCTCTGTTTCTCGCCCTCTGTTTCAGCCCTCTGTTTCTCGCCGTCTGTTTCAGCCCCGCTGATTCAGCCCCTCTGTTTCAGCCCCTCTGAATCAGCCACTCTGATTCAGCCCCTCTGTTTCAGCCCCTCTGAATCAGCCACTCTGATTCAGCAACTCTGTTTCAGCCCCTCTGTTTCAGCCCCTCTGTTTCTCGCCCACTCTTTCAGCCCCTCTGATTCTCGCCCTCTGTTTCAGCCCCTCTGTTTCTCGCCCTCTATTTCAGCCCCGCTGATTCAGCCCCTCTGTTTCAGCCCCTCTGAATCAGCCCCTCTGATTCAGCCCCTCTGTTTCAACACCTCTGTTTCAGCCCCTCTGTTTCAGCCCCTCTGTTTCTCGCCCTCTGTTTCAGCCCCTCTGATTCAGCCCCTCCGATTCAGCCCCTCTGTTTCTCGCCCTCTGTTTCAGCCCCTCTGTTTCAGCCCCTCTGTTTCAGCCCCTCTGTTTCTCACCCTCTGTTTCAGCCCCTCTGTTTCAGCCCCTCTGCTTCAGCCCCTCTGTTTCCCGCCCCTCTGTTTCAGCCCCACTGTTTCTCGCCCTCTGTTTCAGCCCCTCTGTTTCTCGCCCTCTGTTTCAGCCCCTCTGTTTCAGCCCCTCTGTTTCAGCCCCTCTGTTTCTCGCCCTCTGTTTCAGCCCCTCTTTTTCTCGCCCTCTGATTCAGCCCCTCTGTTTCAGCCCCTCTGTTTCTCGCCCTCTGTTTCTGCACCTCTGTTTCTCGCCCTCTGTTTCAGCCCTCTGTTTCTCGCCGTCTGTTTCAGCCCTGCTGACTCAGCCCCTCTGTTTCAGCCCCTCTGAATCAGCCCCTCTGATTCAGCCCCTCTGTTTCTGCCCCTCTGTTTCAGCCCCTCTGTTTCTGGCCCACTCTTTCAGCCCCTCCGTTTCTCGCCCTCTGTTTCAGCCACTCTGTTTCTCGCCCTCTGTTTCAGCCCCTCTGATTCAGCCCCTCTGTTTAAGCCCCTCTGATTCAGCCCCTCTGATTCAGCCCCTCTGTTTCTCGCCCTCTGTTTCAGCCCCTCTGTTTCAGCCCCTCTGTTTCTCACCCTCTGGTACAGCCCCTCTGATTCAGCCCCTCTGATTCAGCCCCTCTGATTCAGCCCCTCTTATTCAGCCCCTCTGTTTCCCGCCCCTCTGTTTCAGCCCCTCTGTTTCTCGCCCTCTGTTTCAGCCCCTCTGTTTCAGCCCCTCTGTTTCTCGCCCTCTGATTCAGCCCCTCTGTTTCTCGCCCTCTGTTTCAGCCCCTCTGATTCAGCCCCTCTGATTCAGCCCCTCTGTTTCAGCCCCTCTGTTTCAGCCCCTCTGCATCTCGCCCTCTGTTTCTCACCCTCTGTTTCTCGCCCTCTGTTTCAGCCCCTCTGTTTCTCGCCCTCTGTTTCAGCCCCTCTGTTTCTCGCCCTCTGCTTCAGCCCCTCTGTTTCTCGCCCTCTGTTTCAGCCCCTCTGTTTTAGCCCCTCTGTTTCAGCCCCTCTGTTTCAGCCCCACTGTTTCAACCCCTCTGTTTCACGCCCTCTTTGTCAGCCCCTCAGTTTCAGCCACTCTGTTTCAGCCCCTCTGTTTCTTGCCCTCTGTTTAAGCCCCTCTGATTCAGCCCCTCTGTTTCTCGCCCTCTGTTTCAGCCCCTCTGTTTCAGCCCGTCTGATTCAGCCCGTCTGATTCAGCCCCTCTGTTTCTCGCCCTCCGTTTCAGCCCCTCTGTTTCAGCCCCTCTGTTTCAGGCCCTCTGTTTCTCGCCCTCTGTTTCTCACCCTCTGTTTCTCGCCCTGTGTTTCAGCCCCTCTGTTTCTCGCCCTCTGTTTCAGCCCCTCTGTTTCTCGCCCTCTGTATCAGACCCTCTGTTTCAGCCCCTCTCTTTCAGCCCCTCTGTTTCTCGCCCTCTGTTTCTCGCCCTCTGTTTCAGCCCCTCTGTTTCTCGCCCTCTGATTCAGCCCCTCTGTTTCGCGCTCTCTGTTTCAGCCCCTCTGTTTCAGCCCCTCTGTTTCTCGCCCTCTGTTTCAGCCCATCTCGTTCTCGCCCTCTGTTTCAGCCCCTCTGATTCTCGCCCTCTGTTTCAGCCCCTCTTATTCAGCCCCTCTGTTTCAGCCCCTCTGATTCAGCCCCTCCGATTCAGCCCCTCTGATTCAGCCCCTCTGTTTCTCGCCCTCTGTTTCAGCGCCTCTGATTCAGCCCCTCTGTTTCAGCCACTCTGATTCAGCCCCTCTGTTTCAGCGCCTCTGATTCAGCCCCTCTGATTCAGCCCCTCTGTTTCTCGCCCTCTCTTTCAGCCCCTCTGATTCAGCCCCTCTGATTTAGACCCTCTGTTTCAGCCCCTCTGTTTCAGCCCCTCTGTTTCTCGCCCTCTGATTCAGCCCCTCTGTTTCAGCGCCTCTGATTCAGCCCCTCTGATTCAGCTCCTCTGTTTCTCGCCCTCTCTTTCAGCCCCTCTGTTTCAGCCCCTCTGATTTAGCCCCTCTGTTTCAGCCCCTCTGTTTCAGCCCCTCTGTTTCTCGCCCTCTCTTTCAGCCCCTCTGTTTCTCACCCTCTGTTTCAGCACCTCTGATTCCGCCCCTCTGATTCAGCCCCTCTGTTTCAGCGCCTCTGATTCAGCCCCTCTGATTCAGCCCCTCTGTTTCTCACCCTCTCTTTCAGCCCCTCTGTTTCAGCCCCTCTGATTTAGCCCCTCTGTTTCAGCCCCTCTGTTTCAGCCCCTCTGTTTCTCGCCCTCTGTTTCAGCCCCTCTGTTTCGCGCTCCCTGTTTCAGCCCCTCTGTTTCAGCCCCTCTGTTTCAGCCACTCTGTTTCTCGCCCTCTGTATCAGACCCTCTGTTTCAGCCCCTCTGTTTCAGCCCCTCTGTTTCTCGCCCTCTGTTTCTCACCCTCTGTTTCTGGCCCTCTGTTTCTCACCCTCTGTTTCTGCCCCTCTGTTTTTCGCCCTCTGTTTCAGCACCTCTGATTCAGCCCCTCTGATTCAGCCCCTCTGTTTTAGCCCCTCTGTTTCAGCCCCTCTGTTTCAGCCCCTCTGTTTCAGCGCCTCTGTTTCAGCGCCTCTGTTTCAGCCCCTCTGTTTCTCGCCCGCTGTTTCAGCCCCTCTGTTTCTCGCCCTCTGTTTCAGCCCTCTGTTTCTCGCCGTCTGTTTCAGCCCCGCTGATTCAGCCCCTCTGTTTCAGCCCCTCTGAATCAGCCACTCTGATTCAGCCCCTCTGTTTCAGCCCCTCTGAATCAGCCACTCTGATTCAGCAACTCTGTTTCAGCCCCTCTGTTTCAGCCCCTCTGTTTCTCGCCCACTCTTTCAGCCCTTCTGTTTCTCGCCCTCTGTTTCAGCCCCTCTGTTTCTCGCCCTCTATTTCAGCCCCGCTGATTCAGCCCCTCTGTTTCAGCCCCTCTGAATCAGCCCCTCTGATTCAGCCCCTCTGTTTCAGCACCTCTGTTTCAGCCCCTCTGTTTCAGCCCCTCTGTTTCTCGCCCTCTGTTTCAGCCCCTCTGTTTCTCGCCCTCTGTTTCAGCCCCTCTGTTTCTCGCCCTCTATTTCAGCCCCGCTGATTCAGCCCCTCTGTTTCAGCCCCTCTGAATCAGACCCTCTGATTCAGCCCCTCTGTTTCTCGCCCTTTGTTTCAGCCCCTCTGTTTCAGCCCCTCTGTTTCAGCCCCTCTGTTTCTCACCCTCTGTTTCAGCCCCTCTGATTCAGCCCCTCTGATTCAGCCCCTCTGTTTCTTGCCCCTCTGTTTCAGCCCCTCTGTTTCTCCCCCTCTGTTCCAGCCCCTCTGTTTCAGCCCCTCTGTTTCCGCCACTCTGTTTCAGCCCCTCTGTTTCAGCCCCTCTGTTTCAGCCCCTCTGTTTCTCGCCCTCTGTTTCAGCGCCTCTGTTTCTCGCCCTCTGTTTCAGCCCCTCTGTTTCAGCCCGTCTGTTTCAGCCACTCTGTTTCTCGCCCTCTGTTTCAGCCCCTCTGTTTCTCACCCTCTGTTTCAGCCCCTCTGATTCAGCCCCTCTGTTTCTCGCCCTCTGTTTCAGCCCCTCCGTTTCTCGCCCTCTGTTTCTGCCCCTCTGTTTCTCGCCCTCTGTTTCAGCCCTCTGTTTCTCGCCGTCTGTTTCAGCCCCGCTGATTCAGCCCCTCTGTTTCAGCCCCTCTGAATCAGCCACTCTGATTCAGCCCCTCTGTTTCAGCCCCTCTGAATCAGCCACTCTGATTCAGCAACTCTGTTTCAGCCCCTCTGTTTCAGCCCCTCTGTTTCTCGCCCACTCTTTCAGCCCCTCTGTTTCTCGCCCTCTGTTTCAGCCCCTCTGTTTCTCGCCCTCTATTTCAGCCCCGCTGATTCAGCCCCTCTGTTTCAGCCCCTCTGAATCAGCCCCTCTGATTCAGCCCCTCTGTTTCAGCACCTCTGTTTCAGCCCCTCTGTTTCAGCCCCTCTGTTTCTCGCCCTCTGTTTCAGCCCCTCTGATTCAGCCTCTCCGATTCAGCCCCTCTGTTTCACGCCCTCTGTTTCAGCCCCTCTGTTTCAGCCCCTCTGTTTCAGCCCCTCTGTTTCTCACCCTCTGTTTCAGCCCCTCTGTTTCAGCCCCTCTGCTTCAGCCCCTCTGTTTCCCGCCCCTCTGTTTCAGCCCCACTGTTTCTCGCCCTCTGTTTCAGCCCCTCTGTTTCTCGCCCTCTGTTTCAGCCCCTCTGTTTCTCGCCCTCTGATTCAGCCCCTCTGTTTCTCGCCCTCTGTTTCAGCCCCTCTGATTCAGCCCCTCTGATTCAGCCCCTCTGTTTCAGCCCCTCTGTTTCAGCCCCTCTGCATCTCGCCCTCTGTTTCTCACCCTCTGTTTCTCGCCCTCTGTTTCAGCCCCTCTGTTTCTCGCCCTCTGTTTCAGCCCCTCTGTTTCTCGCCCTCTGCTTCAGCCCCTCTGTTTCTCGCCCTCTGTTTCAGCCCCTCTGTTTCAGCCCCACTGTTTCAACCCCTCTATTTCACGCCCTCTTTGTCAGCCCCTCAGTTTCAGCCACTCTGTTTCAGCCCCTCTGTTTCATGCCCTCTGTTTAAGCCCCTCTGATTCAGCCCCTCTGTTTCTCGCCCTCTGTTTCAGCCCCTCTGTTTCAGCCCGTCTGATTCAGCCCGTCTGATTCAGCCCCTCTGTTTCTCGCCCTCTGTTTCAGCCCCTCTGTTTCAGCCCCTCTGTTTCAGGCCCTCTGTTTCTCGCCCTCTGTTTCTCACCCTCTGTTTCTCGCCCTGTGTTTCAGCCCCTCTGTTTCTCGCCCTCTGTTTCAGCCCCTCTGTTTCTCGCCCTCTGTATCAGACCCTCTGTTTCAGCCCCTCTGTTTCAGCCCCTCTGTTTCTCGCCCTCTGTTTCTCGCCCTCTGTTTCAGCCCCTCTGTTTCTCGCCCTCTGATTCAGCCCCTCTGTTTCGCGCTCTCTGTTTCAGCCCCTCTGTTTCAGCCCCTCTGTTTCTCGCCCTCTGTTTCAGCCCATCTCGTTCTCGCCCTCTGTTTCAGCCCCTCTGATTCTCGCCCTCTGTTTCAGCCCCTCTTATTCAGCCCCTCTGTTTCAGCCCCTCTGATTCAGCCCCTCCGATTCAGCCCCTCTGATTCAGCCCCTCTGTTTCTCGCACTCTGTTTCAGCGCCTCTGATTCAGCCCCTCTGTTTCAGCCACTCTGATTCAGCCCCTCTGTTTCAGCGCCTCTGATTCAGCCCCTCTGATTCAGCCCCTCTGTTTCTCGCCCTCTCTTTCAGCCCCTCTGATTCAGCCCCTCTGATTTAGACCCTCTGTTTCAGCCCCTCTGTTTCAGCCCCTCTGTTTCTCGCCCTCTGATTCAGCCCCTCTGTTTCAGCGCCTCTGATTCAGCCCCTCTGATTCAGCTCCTCTGTTTCTCGCCCTCTCTTTCAGCCCCTCTGTTTCAGCCCCTCTGATTTAGCCCCTCTGTTTCAGCCCCTCTGTTTCAGCCCCTCTGTTTCTCGCCCTCTCTTTCAGCCCCTCTGTTTCTCACCCTCTGTTTCAGCACCTCTGATTCCGCCCCTCTGATTCAGCCCCTCTGTTTCAGCGCCTCTGATTCAGCCCCTCTGATTCAGCCCCTCTGTTTCTCACCCTCTCTTTCAGCCCCTCTGTTTCAGCCCCTCTGATTTAGCCCCTCTGTTTCAGCCCCTCTGTTTCAGCCCCTCTGTTTCTCGCCCTCTGTTTCAGCCCCTCTGTTTCGCGCTCCCTGTTTCAGCCCCTCTGTTTCAGCCCCTCTGTTTCTCACCCTCTGTTTCTGCTCCTCTGTTTCTCACCCTCTGTTTCTGCCCCTCTGTTTTTCGCCCTCTGTTTCAGCACCTCTGATTCAGCCCCTCTGATTCAGCCCCTCTGTTTTAGCCCCTCTGTTTCAGCCCCTCTGTTTCAGCCCCTCTGTTTCAGCGCCTCTGTTTCAGCCCCTCTGTTTCAGCCCCTCTGTTTCTCGCCCGCTGTTTCAGCCCCTCTGTTTCTCGCCCTCTGTTTCAGCCCTCTGTTTCTCGCCGTCTGTTTCAGCCCCGCTGATTCAGCCCCTCTGTTTCAGCCCCTCTGAATCAGCCACTCTGATTCAGCCCCTCTGTTTCAGCCCCTCTGAATCAGCCACTCTGATTCAGCAACTCTGTTTCAGCCCCTCTGTTTCAGCCCCTCTGTTTCTCGCCCACTCTTTCAGCCCTTCTGTTTCTCGCCCTCTGTTTCAGCCCCTCTGTTTCTCGCCCTCTATTTCAGCCCCGCTGATTCAGCCCCTCTGTTTCAGCCCCTCTGAATCAGCCCCTCTGATTCAGCCCCTCTGTTTCAGCACCTCTGTTTCAGCCCCTCTGTTTCAGCCCCTCTGTTTCTCGCCCTCTGTTTCAGCCCCTCTGTTTCTCGCCCTCTGTTTCAGCCCCTCTGTTTCTCGCCCTCTATTTCAGCCCCGCTGATTCAGCCCCTCTGTTTCAGCCCCTCTGAATCAGACCCTCTGATTCAGCCCCTCTGTTTCAGCACCTCTGTTTCAGCCCCTCTGTTTCAGCCCCTCTGTTTCTCGCCCTCTGTTTCAGCCCCTCTGATTCAGCCCCTCCGATTCAGCCCCTCTGTTTCTCGCCCTCTGTTTCAGCCCCTCTGTTTCAGCCCCTCTGTTTCAGCCCGTCTGTTTCTCACCCTCTGTTTCAGCCCCTCTGTTTCAGCCCCTCTGCTTCAGCCCCTCTGTTTCCCGCCCCTTTGTTTCAGCCCCACTGTTTCTCGCCCTCTGTTTCAGCCCCTCTGTTTCTCGCCCTCTGTTTCAGCCCCTCTGTTTCAGCTCCTCTGTTTCAGCCCCTCTGTTTCTCGCCCTCTGTTTCAGCCCCTCTTTTTCTCGCCCTCTGATTCAGCCCCTCTGTTTCAGCCCCTCTGTTTCTCGCCCTCTGTTTCCGCACCTCTGTTTCTCGCCCTCTGTTTCAGCCCTCTGTTTCTCGCCGTCTGTTTCAGCCCTGCTGATTCAGCCCCTCTGTTTCAGCCCCTCTGAATCAGCCCCTCTGATTCAGCCCCTCTGTTTCAGCCCCTCCGTTTCAGCCCCTCTGTTTCTGGCCCACTCTTTCAGCCCCTCCGTTTCTCGCCCTCTAATTCAGCCACTCTGTTTCTCGCCCTCTGTTTCAGCCCCTCTGATTCAGCCCCTCTGTTTAAGCCCCTCTGATTCAGCCCCTCTGATTCAGCCCCTCTGTTTCTCGCCCTCTGTTTCAGCCCCTCTGTTTCAGCCCCTCTGTTTCTCACCCTCTGGTACAGCCCCTCTGATTCAGCCCCTCTGATTCAGCCCCTCTGATTCAGCCCCTCTTATTCAGCCCGTCTGTTTCCCGCCCCTCTGTTTCAGCCCCTCTGTTTCTCGCCCTCTGTTTCAGCCCCTCTGTTTCAGCCCCTCTGTTTCAGCCCCTCTGTTTCTCGCCCTCTGTTTCAGCCCCTCTATTTCTCGCCCTCTGTTTCAGCCCCTCTGAATCAGCCCCTCTGATTCAGCCCCTCTGTTTCAGCCCCTCTGTTTCAGCCCCTCTGCATCTCGCCCTCTGTTTCTCACCCTCTGTTTCTCGCCCTCTGTTTCAGCCCCTCTGTTTCTCGCCCTCTGTTTCAGCCCCTCTGCTTCTCGCCCTCTGCTTCAGCCCCTCTGTTTCTCGCCCTCTGTTTCAGCCCCTCTGTTTTAGCCCCTCTGTTTCAGCCCCTCTGTTTCAGCCCCACTATTTCTCGCCCTCTGTTTCAGCCCCTCTGCTTCTCGCCCTCTGTTTCAGCCCCTCTGTTTCAGCCCCTCTGTTTCAGCCCCTCTGTTTCTCGCCTTCTGTTTCAGCCCCTCTTTTTCTCGCCCTATGATTCAGCCCCTCCTTTTCAGCCCCTCTGTTTCTCGCCCTCTGTTTCTGCACCTCTGTTTCTCACCCTCTGTTTCAGCCCTCTGTTTCTCGCCGTCTGTTTCAGCCCTGCTGACTCAGCCCCTCTGTTTCAGCACCTCTGAATCAGCCCCTCTGATTCAGCCCCTCTGTTTCTGCCCCTCTGTTTCAGCCCCTCTGTTTCTGGCCCACTCTTTCAGCCCCTCCGTTTCTCGCCCTCTGTTTCAGCCACTCTGTTTCTCGCCCTCTGTTTCAGCCCCTCTGATTCAGCCCCTCTGTTTAAGCCCCTCTGATTCAGCCCCTCTGATTCAGCCCCTCTGTTTCTCGCCCTCTGTTTCAGCCCCTCTGTTTCAGCCCCTCTGTTTCTAACCCTCTGGTACAGCCCCTCTGATTCAGCCCCTCTGATTCAGCCCCTCTGATTCAGCCCCTCTGATTCTGCCCCTCTTATTCAGCCCCTCTGTTTCCCGCCCCTCTGTTTCAGCCCCTCTGTTTCTCGCCCTCTGTTTCAGCCCCTCTGTTTCAGCCCCTCTGTTTCAGCCCCTCTGTTTCTCGCCCTCTGATTCAGCCCCTCTGTTTCTCGCCCTCTGTTTCAGCCCCTTTGATTCAGCCCCTCTGATTCAGCCCCTCTGTTTCAGCCCCTCTGTTTCAGCCCCTCTGCATCTCGCCCTCTGTTTCTCACCCTCTGTTTCTCGCCCTCTGTTTCAGCCCCTCTGTTTCTCGCCCTCTGTTTCAGCCCCTCTGTTTCTCGCCCTCTGCTTCAGCCCCTCTGTTTCTCGCCCTCTGTTTCAGCCCCTCTGTTTTAGCCCCTCTGTTTCAGCAGCTCTGTTTCAGCCCCACTGTTTCAACCCCTCTGTTTCACGCCCTCTTTGTCAGCCCCTCAGTTTCAGCCACTCTGTTTCAGTCCCTCTGTTTCTTGCCCTCTGTTTAAGCCCCTCTGATTCAGCCCCTCTGTTTCTCGCCCTCTGTTTCAGCCCCTCTGTTTCAGCCCGTCTGATTCAGCCCGTCTGATTCAGCCCGTCTGATTCAGCCCCTCTGTTTCTCGCCCTCTGTTTCAGCCCCTCAGTTTCAGCCCCTCTGTTTCAGCCCCTCTGTTTCTCGCCCTCTGTTTCTCACCCTCTGTTTCTCGCCCTGTGTTTCAGCCCCTCTGTTTCTCGCCCTCTGTTTCAGCCCCTCTGTTTCTCGCCCTCTGTATCAGACCCTCTGTTTCAGACCCTCTGTTTCAGCCCCTCTGTTTCTCGCCCACTGTTTCTCGCCCTCTGTTTCAGCCCCTCTGTTTCTCGCCCTCTGATTCAGCCCCTCTGTTTCGCGCTCTCTGTTTCAGCCCCTCTGTTTCAGCCCCTCTGTTTCTCGCCCTCTGTTTCAGCCCATCTCGTTCTCGCCCTCTGTTTCAGCCCCTCTGATTCTCGCCCTCTGTTTCAGCCCCTCTTATTCAGCCCCTCTGTTTCAGCCCCTCTGATTCAGCCCCTCCGATTCAGCCCCTCTGATTCAGCCCCTCTGTTTCTCGCCCTCTGTTTCAGCCCCTCTGTTTCAGCCCCTCTGTTTCAGCCCCTCTGTTTCTCACCCTCTGTTTCAGCGCCTCTGATTCAGCCCCTCTGTTTCAGCCCCTCTGATTCAGCCCCTCTGATTCAGCCCCTCTGTTTCTCGCCCTCTCTTTCAGCCCCTCTGATTCAGCCCCTCTGATTTAGACCCTCTGTTTCAGCCCCTCTGTTTCAGCCCCTCTGTTTCTCGCCCTCTGATTCAGCCCCTCTGTTTCAGCGCCTCTGATTCAGCCCCTCTGATTCAGCTCCTCTGTTTCTCGCCCTCTCTTTCAGCCCCTCTGTTTCAGCCCCTCTGTTTCTCGCCCTCTGTTTCAGCCCCTCTGTTTCGCGCTCCCTGTTTCAGCCCCTCTGTTTCAGCCCCTCTATTTCTCACCCTCTGTTTCTGCTCCTCTGTTTCTCACCCTCTGTTTCTGCCCCTCTGTTTTTCGCCCTCTGTTTCAGCACCTCTGATTCAGCCCCTCTGATTCAGCCCCTCTGTTTTAGCCCCTCTGTTTCAGCCCCTCTGTTTCAGCCCCTCTGTTTCAGCGCCTCTGTTTCAGCCCCTCTGTTTCAGCCCCGCTGTTTCTAGCCCGCTGTTTCAGCCCCTCTGTTTCTCGCCCTCGGTTTCATCCCCTCTGTTTCAGCCCCTCTGATTCAGGCTTCTGTTTCTCGCCCTCTGTTTCAGCACCTCTGTTTCAGCCCCTCTGTTTCAGCCCCTCTGTTTCAGCCCCTCTGTTTCTCGCCCTCTGTTTCAGCCCCTCTGTTTCTCGCCCTCTGCTTCAGCCCCTCTGTTTCAGCCCCTCTGATTCAGCCCCTCTGATTCAGCCCCTCTGTTTCTCGCTCTCTGTTTCAGGCCCTCTGTTTCAGCCCTTCTGTTTCAGCCCCTCTGTTTCAGCCCCTCTGTTTCTCGCACTATGTTTCAGCCCCCACTGTATCTCGCCCTCTGTTTCAGCCCCTCTGTTTCAGCCCCTCTGTTTCAGCCCCTCTGTTTCTCACCCTCTGTTTCAGCCCCTCTGTTTCTCGCCCTCTGTTTCATCCCCTCGGATTTAGCCCCTCTGATTCAGCCCCTCTGTTTCTCGCCCTCTGTTTCAGCCCCTCTGATTCAGCACCTCTGTTTCAGCCCCTCTGATTCAGCCCCTCTGTTTCCGCCCCTCTGTTTCTCGCCCTCTGTTTCAGCCGCTCTGATTCTCGCCCTCTCTTTCAGCCCCTCTGTTTCTCGCCCTCTGTTTCAGCCCCTCTGATTCAGCCCCTCTGTTTCAGCCCCTCTGATTCAGCCCCTCTGATTCAGCCCCTCTGATTCAGCCCCTCTGTTTCTCGCCCTCTGTTTCAGCCCCTCTGTTTCAGCCCCTCTGTTTCAGCCCCTCTGTTTCTCACCCTCTGTTTCAGCCCCTCTGATTCAGCCCCTCTGATTCAGCCCCTCTGTTTCCCGCCCCTCTGTTTCAGCCCCTCTGTTTCGGCCCCTCTGTTTCAGCCCCTCTGATTCAGCCCCGCTGTTTCAGCCCCTCTGTTTCTCCCCCTCTGTTCCAGCCCCTCTGATTCAGCCCCTCTGTTTCAGCCCCTCTGTTTCAGCCCCTCTGTTTCAGCCCCTCTGTTTCTCGCACTCTGTTTCAGCCCCTCTGTTTCTCGCCCTCTGTTTCAGCCCCTCTGATTCAGCCCCTCTGTTTCTCGCCCTCTGTTTCAGCCCCTCTGTTTCTCGCCCTCTGTTTCAGCCCCTCTGTTTCAGCCCCTCTGTTTCTCTCCCTCTGTTTCAGCCCCTCTGTTTCTCGCCCTCTGTTTCAGCCCCTCTGATTGAGCCCCTCCGTTTCTCGCCCTCTGTTTCTGCCCCTCTGTTTCTCACCCTCTGTTTCAGCCCTCTGTTTCTCGCCGTCTGTTTCAGCCCCGCTGATTCAGCCCCTCTGTTTCAGCCCCTCTGAATCAGCCACTCTGATTCAGCAACTCTGTTTCAGCCCCTCTGTTTCAGCCCCTCTGTTTCTCACCCTCTGTTTCAGCCCCTCTGATTCAGCCCCTCTGATTCAGCCGCTCTTATTCAGCCCCTCTGTTTCCCGCCCCTCTGTTTCAGCCCCTCTGTTTCCCGCCCCTCTGTTTCAGCCCCTCTGTTTCTCGCCCTCTGTTTCAGCCCCTCTGTTTCTCGCCCTCTGTTTCAGCCCCTCTGATTCAGCCGCTCTGATTCAGCCCCTCTTATTCAGCCCCTCTGTTTCCCGCCCCTCTGTTTCAGCCCCTCTGTTTCCCGCCCCTCTGTTTCAGCCCCTCTGTTTCTCGCCCTCTGTTTCAGCCCCTCTGTTTCTCGCCCTCTGTTTCAGCCCCTCTGATTCAGCCCCTCTGATTCAGCCCCTCTGTTTCAGCCCCTCTGTTTCAGCCCCTCTGTTTCTCGCCCTCTGTTTCTCACCCTCTGTTTCTCACCCTCTGTTTCAGCCCCTCTGTTTCTCGCCCTCTGTTTCAGCCCCTCTGTTTCTCGCCCTCTGCTTCAGCCCCTCTGATTCAGCCGCTCTTATTCAGCCCCTCTGTTTTAGCCCCTCTGTTTCAGCCCCTGTGTTTCACCCCCACTGTTTCAGCCCCTCTGTTTCACGCCCTCTTTGTCAGCCCCTCAGTTTCAGCCACTCTGTTTCAGCCCCTCTGTTTCTCGCCCTCTGTTTCAGCCCCTCTGATTCAGCCCCTCTGTTTCTCGCCCTCTGTTTCAGCCCCTCTGTTTCAGCCCGTCTGATTCAGCCCGTCTGTTTCAGCCCCTCTGTTTCTCGCCCTTTGTTTCAGCCCCTCTGTTTCAGCCCCTCTGTTTCAGCCCCTCTGTTTCAGCCCCTCTGTTTCTCGCCCTCTGTTTCAGCCCCTCTGTCTCTCGCCCTCTGTTTCAGCCCCTCTGTTTCTCGCCCTCTGTTTCATCCCCTCTGATTCAGCCCCTCTGATTCAGCCCCTCTGTCTCAGCCCCTCTGTTTCAGCCCCTCTGTTTCTCGCCCTCTGTTTCCCACCCTCTGTTTCTCACCCTCTGTTTCAGCACCACTGTTTCTCGCCCTCTGTTTCAGCCCCTCTGTTTCTCGCCCTCTGCTTCAGCCCCTCTGTTTCTCGCCCTCTGTTTCAGCCCCTCTGTTTTAGCCCCTCTGTTTCAGCCCCTGTGTTTCAGCCCCACTGTTTCAGCCCCTCTGTTTCACGCCCTCTTTGTCAGCCCCTCAGTTTCAGCCACTCTGTTTCAGCCCCTCTGTTTCTCGCCCTATGTTTCAGCCCCTCTGATTCAGCCCCTCTGTTTCTCGCCCTCTGTTTCAGCCCCTCTGTTTCAGCCCGTCTGATTCAGCCCGTCTGATTCAGCCCCTCTGTTTCTCGCCTTCTGTTTCAGCCCCTCTGTTTCAGCCCCTCTGTTTCAGCCCCTCTGTTCCTCGCCCTCTGTTTCAGCCCCTCTGTTTCAGCCCCTCTGTTTCTCGCCCTCTGTTTCTCGCCCTCTGTTTCAGCCCCTCTGTTTCTCCCCCTCTGATTCAGCCCCTCTGTTTCGCGCTCTCTATTTCAGCCCCTCTGTTTCTACCCCTCTGTCTCTCGCCCTCTGTTTCATCCGCTCTGTTTCTCGCCCTCTGTTTCAGCCCCGCTGATTCAGCCCCTCTGTTTCAGCCCCTCTGATTTAGCCCAACTGTTTCTTGCCCTCTGTTTCAGCCCCTCTGTTTCAGCCCATCGGTTTCAACCCCTCTGTATCAGCCCCTCTGTTTCTCGCCCTCTATTTCAGCCCCTCTGATTCAGCCCCTCTGTTTCAGCCCCTCTGTTTCTCGCCCTCTGTTTCAGCCCCTCTGTTTCTCGCCCTCTGTTTCAGCCCCTCTGATTTAGCCCCTCTGTTTCAGCCCCTCTGTTTCAGCCCCTCTGTTTCTCGCCCTCTGTTTCAGCCACTCTGTTTCGCGCTCTCTGTTTCAGCCCCTCTGTTTCTCACCCTCTGTTTCTGCCCGTCTGTTTCTCGCCCTCTGTTTCAGCCCCTCTGTTTCTCGCCCTCTGTTTCTGCCCCTCTGTTTCTCGCCCTCTGTTTCAGGCTTCTGTTTCTCGCCCTCTGTTTAAGCCCCTCTGTTTCAGCCCCTCTGTTTCAGCCCCTCTGTTTCTCGCCCTCTGTTTCAGCCCCTCTGTTTCTCGCCCTCTGTTTCAGCCCCTCTGATTCAGCCCCTCTGATTCAGCCCCTCTGTTTCAGCACCTCTGTTTCAGCCCCTCTGTTTCTCGCCCTCTGTTTCTCACACTCTGTTTCTCACCCTCTGTTTCAGCCCCTCTGTTTCTCGCCCTCTGTTTCAGCCCCTCTGTTTCTCGCCCTCTGCTTCAGCCCCTCTGTTTCTCGCCCTCTGTTTCAGCCCCTCTGTTTTAGCCCCTCTGTTTCAGCCCCTGTGTTTCAGCCCCACTGTTTCAGCCCCTCTGTTTCACGCCCTCTTTGTCAGCCCCTCAGTTTCAGCCACTCTGTTTCAGCCCCTCTGTTTCTCGCCCTCTGTTTCAGCACCTCTGATTCAGCCCCTCTGTTTCTCGCCCTCTGTTTCAGCCCCTCTGTTTCAGCCCGTCTGATTCAGCCCGTCTGTTTCATCCCCTCTGTTTCTCGCCCTCTGTTTCAGCCCCTCTGTTTCAGCCCCTCTGTTTCAGCCCCTCTGTTTCAGCCCCTCTGTTTCTCGCCCTCTGTTTCATCCCCTCTGATTCAGCCCCTCTGATTCAGCCCCTCTGTCTCAGCCCCTCTGTTTCAGCCCCTCTGTTTCTCGCCCTCTGTTTCTCACCCTCTGTTTCTCACCCTCTGTTTCTCGCCCTCTGTATCAGCCCCCCTGTTTCTCGCTCTCTGCTTCAGCCCCTCTGTTTCTCGCCCTCTGTTTCAGCCCCTCTGTTTTAGCCCCTCTGTTTCAGCCCCTGTGTTTCAGCCCCACTGTTTCAGCCCCTCTGTTTCACGCCCTCTTTGTCAGCCCCTCAGTTTCAGCCACTCTGTTTCAGCCCCTCTGTTTCTCGCCCTCTGTTTCAGCCCCTCTGATTCAGCCCCTCTGTTTCTCGCCCTCTGTTTCAGCCCCTCTGTTTCAGCCCGTCTGATTCAGCCCGTCTGATTCAGCCCCTCTGTTTCTCGCCCTCTGTTTCAGCCCCTCTGTTTCAGCCCCTCTGTTCCTCGCCCTCTGTTTCTCACACACTGTTTCATCCCCTCTGTTTTTCGCCCTCTGTTTCAGCCCCTCTGTTTCTCGCCCTCTGTATCAGACCCTCTGTTTCAGCCCCTCTGTTGCAGCCCCTCTGTTTCAGCCCCTCTGTTTCTCGCCCTCTGTTTCTCGCCCTCTGTTTCAGCCCCTCTGTTTCTCCCCCTCTGATTCAGCCCCTCTGTTTCGCGCTCTCTGTTTCAGCCCCTCTGTTTCAGCCCCTCTGTTTCTCGCCCTCTGTTTCTGCCCCTCTGTTTCTCGCCCTCTGTTTCATCCCCTCTGTTTCTCGCCCTCTGTTTCAGCCCCGCTGATTCAGCCCCTCTGTTTCAGCCCCTCTGATTCAGCCCCTCTGTTTCTTGCCCTCTGTTTCAGCCCCTCTGTTTCAGCCCTTCGGTTTCAACCCCTCTGTATCAGCCCCTCTGTTTCTCGCCCTCTGTTTCAGCCACTCTGATTCAGCCCCTCTGTTTCAGCCCCTCTGTTTCTCGCCCTCTGTTTCAGCCCCTCTGTTTCTCGCCCTCTGTTTCAGGCCCTCTGATTTAGCCCCTCTGTTTCAGCCCCTCTGTTTCAGCCCCTCTGTTTCTCGCCCTCTGTTTCAGCCCCTCTGTTTCTCGCCCTCTGTATCAGCCCCTCTGTTTCTCGCCCTCTGCTTCAGCCCCTCTGTTTCTCGCCCTCTGTTTCAGCCCCTCTGTTTTAGCCCCTCTGTTTCAGCCCCTGTGTTTCAGCCCCACTGTTTCAGCCCCTCTGTTTCACGCCCTCTTTGTCAGCCCCTCAGTTTAAGCCACTCTGTTTCAGCCCCTCTGTTTCTCGCCCTCTGTTTCAGCACCTCTGATTCAGCCCCTCTGTTTCTCGCACTCTGTTTCAGCCCCTCTGTTTCAGCCCGTCTGATTAAGCCCGTCTGTTTCATCCCCTCTGTTTCTCGCCCTCTGTTTCAGCCCCTCTGTTTCAGCCCCTCTGTTTCAGCCCCTCTGTTTCAGCCCCTCTGTTTCTCGCCCTCTGTTTCATCCCCTCTGATTCAGCCCCTCTGATTCAGCCCCTCTGTCTCAGCCCCTCTGTTTCAGCCCCTCTGTTTCTCGCCCTCTGTTTCTCACCCTCTGTTTCTCACCCTCTGTTTCTCGCCCTCTGTATCAGCCCCTCTGTTTCTCGCCCTCTGTTTCAGCCCCTCTGTTTTAGCCCCTCTGTTTCAGCCCCTGTGTTTCAGCCCCACTGTTTCAGCCCCTCTGTTTCACGCCCTCTTTGTCAGCCCCTCAGTTTCAGCCACTCTGTTTCAGCCCCTCTGTTTCTCGCCCTCTGTTTCAGCCCCTCTGATTCAGCCCCTCTGTTTCTCGCCCTCTGTTTCAGCCCCTCTGTTTCAGCCCGTCTGATTCAGCCCGTCTGATTCAGCCCCTCTGTTTCTCGCCCTCTGTTTCAGCCCCTCTGTTTCAGCCCCTCTGTTTCTCGCCCTCTGTTTCAGCCCCTCTGATTCAGCCCCTCTGATTCAGCCCCTCTGTTTCAGCCCCTCTGTTTCTGCCCCTCTGTTTCTCGCCCTCTGTTTCTCACCCTCTGTTTCTCACCCTCTGTTTCAGCCCCTCTGTTTCTCGCCCTCTGTTTCAGCCCCTCTGTTTCTCGCCCTCTGCTTCAGCCCCTCTGATTCAGCCGCTCTTATTCAGACCCTCTGTTTTAGCCCCTCTGTTTCAGCCCCTGTGTTTCACCCCCACTGTTTCAGCCCCTCTGTTTCACGCCCTCTTTGTCAGCCCCTCAGTTTCAGCCACTCTGTTTCAGCCCCTCTGTTTCTCGCCCTCTGTTTCAGCCCCTCTGATTCAGCCCCTCTGTTTCTCGCCCTCTGTTTCAGCCCCTCTGTTTCAGCCCGTCTGATTCAGCCCGTCTGTTTCAGCCCCTCTGTTTCTCGCCCTTTGTTTCAGCCCCTCTGTTTCAGCCCCTCTGTTTCAGCCCCTCTGTTTCAGCCCCTCTGTTTCTCGCCCTCTGTTTCAGCCCCTCTGTCTCTCGCCCTCTTTTTCAGCCCCTCTGTTTCTCGCCCTCTGTTTCATCCCCTCTGATTCAGCCCCTCTGATTCAGCCCCTCTGTCTCAGCCCCTCTGTTTCAGCCCCTCTGTTTCTCGCCCTCTGTTTCCCACCGTCTGTTTCTCACCCTCTGTTTCAGCACCTCTGTTTCTCGCCCTCTGTTTCAGCCCCTCTGTTTCTCGCCCTCTGTGTCAGCCCTTCTGTTTCTCACCCTCTGTTTTGGCCCCTCTGATTCAGCCCCTCTGTTTCTCGCCCTCTGTTTCAGCCCCTCTGTTTCTCGCCCTCTGTTTCAGCCCCTCTGTTTCAGCCC
Organism: Chiloscyllium punctatum; assembly: GCF_047496795.1. NCBI lineage: Eukaryota > Metazoa > Chordata > Chondrichthyes > Orectolobiformes > Hemiscylliidae > Chiloscyllium > Chiloscyllium punctatum. Next base: position 1,692,163 of record NW_027309792.1, on the reverse strand, counting down.
CTCTGATTCAGCCCCTCTGTTTCAGCCCCTCTGTTTCAGCCCCTCTGTTTCTCGCCCCCTATTTCTCACCCTCTGTTTCACGCCCTCTGTTTCAGACCCTCTGTTTTTCGCCCTCTGTTTCAGCCCCTCTGTTTCTTGCCCTCTGTTTCAGGCTCTCTGTTTCAGCCCGTCTGTTTCAGCCCCTCTGTTTCAGCCCCTCTGTTTCTCGCCCACTGTTTCAGCCCCTCTGATTCTCGCCCTCTGTTTCAGCCCCTCTGTTTCTCGCCCTCTGTTTCAGCCCCTCTGTTTCAGCCCCTCTGTTTCAGCCCCTCTGATTCAGCCCCTCTGTTTCTCGCCCTCTGTTTCAGCCCCTCTGTTTCTCGCTCTCTGTTTCAGCCCCTCAGTTTCTCGCCCTCTGTTTCAGCCCCTCTGTTTCAGCCACTCTGTTTCAGCCCCTCTGTTTCTCACCCTCTGTTTCAGCCCCTCTGATTCAGCCCCTCTGATTCAGCCCCTTTGATTCAGCGCCTCTGTTTCCCAACCCTCTGTTTCAGCCCCTCTGTTTCTCGCCCTCTGTTTCAGCCCCACTGTTTCAGCCCCTCTGTTTCAGCCCCTCTGTTTCATCGCCTCTGTTTCTCGCCGTCTGTTTCAGCCCCTCTGTTTCTCGCCCTCTGTTTCAGCCCCTCTGATTCAGCCCCTCTGTTTCAGCCACTCTATTTCTCCGCCTCTGTTCCAGCCCCTCTGTTTCAGCCCCTCTGTTTCAGCCACTCTGTTTCAGCCCCTCTGTTTCAGCCCCTCTGTTTCAGCCCCTCTGTTTCTCGCCCTCTGTTTCAGCCCCTCTGTTTCTCGCACTCTGTTTCAGCCCCTCTGTTTCAGCCCGTCTGTTTCAGCCACTCTGTTTCTCGCCCTCTGTTTCTGCCCCTCTGTTTCTCACCCTCTGTTTCGGCCCCTCTGATTCAGCCCTTCTGTTTCTCGCCCTCTGTTTCAGCCCCTCTGTTTCTCGCCCTCTGTTTCAGGCCCTCTGTTTCAGCCCCTCTGTTTCTCACCCTCTGTTTTGGCCCCTCTGATTCAGCCCCTCTGTTTCTCGCCCTCTCTTTCAGCCCCTCTGTTTCTCGCCCTCTGTTTCAGCCCCTCTGTTTCAAGCCCTCTGATTCAGCCCCTCTGTTTCAGCCCCTCAGTTTCAGCACCTCTGTTTCAGCCCCTCTGTTTCTCGCCCCCTATTTCTCACCCTCTGTTTCAGACCCTCTGTTTTTCGCCCTCTGTTTCAGCCCCTCTGTTTCTTGCCCTCTGTTTCAGGCTCTCTGTTTCAGCCCCTCTGTTTCTTGCCCTCTGTTTCAGGCTCTCTGTTTCAGCCCGTGTGTTTCAGCCCGTGTGTTTCAGCCCCTCTGTTTCTCGCCCACTGTTTCAGCCCCTCTGATTCTCGCCCTCAGTTTCAGCCCCTCTGTTTCTCGCCCTCTGTTTCAGCCCCTCTGATTCAGCCCCTCTGTTTCAGCCCCCCTGATTCAGCCCCTCTGTTTCAGCCCCTCTCTTTCTCGCCCTCTGTTTCAGCCCCTCTGTTTCAGCCCCTCTGTTTCTCACCCTCTGTTTCAGCCCCTCTGATTCTCGCCCTCTGTTTCAGCCCCTCTGTTTCTCGCCCTCTGTTTCAGCCCCTCTGTTTCTCGCCCTCTGTTTCAGCCCCACTGTTTCAGCCCCTCTGTTTCAGCCCCTCTGTTTCAGCGCCTCTGTTTCTCGCCCTCTGTTTCAGCCCCTCTGTTTCTCGCCCTCTGTTTCAGCCCCTCTGATTCAGCCCCTCTGTTTCAGCCACTCTATTTCTCCGCCTCTGTTCCAGCCCCTCTGTTTCAGCCCCTCTGTTTCAGCCACTCTGTTTCAGCCCCTCTGTTTCAGCCCCTCTGTTTCAGCCCCTCTGTTTCTCGCCCTCTGTTTCAGCCCCTCTGTTTTTCGCCCTCTGTTTCAGCCCCTCTGTTTCAGCCCGTCTGTTTCAGCCACTCTGTTTCTCGCCCTCTGTTTCAGCCCCTCTGTTTCTCACCCTCTGTTTCGGCCCCTCTGATTCAGCCCCTCTGTTTCTCGCCCTCTGTTTCAGCCCCTCTGTTTCTCGCCCTCTGTGTCAGCCCCTCTGTTTCTCACCCTCTGTTTTGGCCCCTCTGATTCAGCCCCTCTGTTTCTCGCCCTCTGTTTCAGCCCCTCTGTTTCTCGCCCTCTGTTTCAGCCCCTCTGTTTCAGCCCCTCTGATTCAGCCCCTCTGTTTCAGCCCCTCTGTTTCAGCCCCTCTGTTTCTCGCCCCCTATTTCTCACCCTCTGTTTCACGCCCTCTGTTTCAGACCCTCTGTTTTTCGCCCTCTGTTTCAGCCCCTCTGTTTCTTGCCCTCTGTTTCAGGCTCTCTGTTTCAGCCCGTCTGTTTCAGCCCCTCTGTTTCAGCCCCTCTGTTTCTCGCCCACTGTTTCAGCCCCTCTGATTCTCGCCCTCTGTTTCAGCCCCTCTGTTTCTCGCCCTCTGTTTCAGCCCCTCTGATTCAGCCCCTCTGTTTCAGCCCCTCTGATTCAGCCCCTCTGATTCAGCCCCTCTGATTCAGCCCCTCTGTTTCTCGCCCTCTGTTTCAGCCCCTCTGTTTCAGCCCCTCTGTTTCTCACCCTCTGTTTCAGCCCCTCTGATTCTCGCCCTCTGTTTCAGCCCCACTGTTTCAGCCCCTCTGTTTCAGCCCCTCTGTTTCAGCGCCTCTGTTTCTCGCCCTCTGTTTCAGCCCCTCTGTTTCTCGCCCTCTGTTTCAGCCCCTCTGATTCAGCCCCTCTGTTTCAGCCCCTCTGTTTCTCTGCCTTTGTTCCAGCCCCTCTGTTTCAGCCCCTCTGTTTCAGCCCCTCTGATTCAGCCCCTCTGTTTCTCGCCCTCTGTTTCAGCCCCTCTGTTTCAGCCCCTCTGTTTCAGCCCCTCTGTTTCTCGCCCTCTGTTTCAGGCCCTCTGTTTTTCGCCCTCTGTTTCAGCCCCTCTGATTCAGCCCCTCTGTTTCAGCCCCTCTTATTCAGCCCCTCTCTTTCAGCCCCTCTGTTTCAGCCCCTCTTTTTTCAGCCCCTATGTTTCTCGCCCTCTGTTTCTTGCCCGCTGTTTCAGTCCCTTTGTTTCTCGCCCTCTGTTTCAGCCCCACTGTTTCAGCCCCTCTGATTCAGCCCCTCTGATTCAGCCTCTCTGTTTCTCGCCCTCTGTTTCAGCCCCTCTGTTTCTCACCCTCTGTTTCAGACCCTCTGTTTTTCGCCCTCTGTTTCAGCCCCTCTGTTTCTTGCCCTCTGTTTCAGGCTCTCTGTTTCAGCCCGTCTGTTTCAGCCCCTCTGTTTCAGCCCCTCTGTTTCTCGCCCACTGTTTCAGCCCCTCTGATTCTCGCCCTCTGTTTCAGCCCCTCTGTTTCTCGCCCTCTGTTTCAGCCCCTCTCATTCAGCCCCTCTGTTTCAGCCCCTCTGATTCAGCCCCTCTGATTCAGCCCCTCTGATTCAGCCCCTCTGTTTCTCGCCCTCTGTTTCAGCCCCTCTGTTTCAGCGCCTCTGTTTCTCGCCCTCTGTTTCAGCCCCTCTGTTTCTCGCCCTCTGTTTCAGCCCCTCTGATTCAGCCCCTCTGTTTCAGCCCCTCTGTTTCTCTGCCTTTGTTCCAGCCCCTCTGTTTCAGCCCCTCTGTTTCAGCCCCTCTGTTTCAGCCCCTCTTTTTTCAGCCCCTCTGTTTCTCGCCCTCTGTTTCAGGCCCTCTGTTTTTCGCCCTCTGTTTCAGCCCCTCTGATTCAGCCCCTCTGTTTCTCGCCCTGTTTCAGCCCCTCTGTTTCTCGCCCTCTGTGTCAGCCCCTCTGTTTCTCACCCTCTGTTTTGGCCCCTCTGATTCAGCCCCTCTGTTTCTCGCCCTCTGTTTCAGCCCCTCTGTTTCTCGCCCTCTGTTTCAGCCCCTCTGTTTCAGCCCCTCTGATTCAGCCCCTCTGTTTCAGCCCCTCTGTTTCAGCCCCTCTGTTTCTCGCCCCCTATTTCTCACCCTCTGTTTCACGCCCTCTGTTTCAGACCCTCTGTTTTTCGCCCTCTGTTTCAGCCCCTCTGTTTCTTGCCCTCTGTTTCAGGCTCTCTGTTTCAGCCCGTCTGTTTCAGCCCCTCTGTTTCAGCCCCTCTGTTTCTCGCCCACTGTTTCAGCCCCTCTGATTCTCGCCCTCTGTTTCAGCCCCTCTGTTTCTCGCCCTCTGTTTCAGCCCCTCTGATTCAGCCCCTCTGTTTCAGCCCCTCTGATTCAGCCCCTCTGATTCAGCCCCTCTGATTCAGCCCCTCTGTTTCTCGCCCTCTGTTTCAGCCCCTCTGTTTCAGCCCCTCTGTTTCTCACCCTCTGTTTCAGCCCCTCTGATTCTCGCCCTCTGTTTCAGCCCCACTGTTTCAGCCCCTCTGTTTCAGCCCCTCTGTTTCAGTGCCTCTGTTTCTCGCCCTCTGTTTCAGCCCCTCTGTTTCTCGCCCTCTGTTTCAGCCCCTCTGATTCAGCCCCTCTGTTTCAGCCCCTCTGTTTCTCTGCCTTTGTTCCAGCCCCTCTGTTTCAGCCCCTCTGTTTCAGCCCCTCTGATTCAGCCCCTCTGTTTCTCGCCCTCTGTTTCAGCCCCTCTGTTTCAGCCCCTCTGTTTCAGCCCCTCTGTTTCTCGCCCTCTGTTTCAGGCCCTCTGTTTTTCGCCCTCTGTTTCAGCCCCTCTGATTCAGCCCCTCTGTTTCAGCCCCTCTTATTCAGCCCCTCTCTTTCAGCCCCTCTGTTTCAGCCCCTCTTTTTTCAGCCCCTATGTTTCTCGCCCTCTGTTTCTTGCCCGCTGTTTCAGTCCCTTTGTTTCTCGCCCTCTGTTTCAGCCCCACTGTTTCAGCCCCTCTGATTCAGCCCCTCTGATTCAGCCTCTCTGTTTCTCGCCCTCTGTTTCAGCCCCTCTGTTTCTCACCCTCTGTTTCAGACCCTCTGTTTTTCGCCCTCTGTTTCAGCCCCTCTGTTTCTTGCCCTCTGTTTCAGGCTCTCTGTTTCAGCCCGTCTGTTTCAGCCCCTCTGTTTCAGCCCCTCTGTTTCTCGCCCACTGTTTCAGCCCCTCTGATTCTCGCCCTCTGTTTCAGCCCCTCTGTTTCTCGCCCTCTGTTTCAGCCCCTCTGATTCAGCCCCTCTGTTTCAGCCCCTCTGATTCAGCCCCTCTGATTCAGCCCCTCTGATTCAGCCCCTCTGTTTCTCGCCCTCTGTTTCAGCCCCTCTGTTTCAGCGCCTCTGTTTCTCGCCCTCTGTTTCAGCCCCTCTGTTTCTCGCCCTCTGTTTCAGCCCCTCTGATTCAGCCCCTCTGTTTCAGCCCCTCTGTTTCTCTGCCTTTGTTCCAGCCCCTCTGTTTCAGCCCCTCTGTTTCAGCCCCTCTGTTTCAGCCCCTCTTTTTTCAGCCCCTCTGTTTCTCGCCCTCTGTTTCAGGCCCTCTGTTTTTCGCCCTCTGTTTCAGCCCCTCTGATTCAGCCCCTCTGTTTCAGCCCCTCTTATTCAGCCCCTCTGTTTCAGCCCCTCTGTTTCAGCCCCTCTTTTTTCAGCCCCTCTGTTTCTCGCCCTCTGTTTCTTGCCCGCTGTTTCAGTCCCTTTGTTTCTCGCCCTCTGTTTCAGCCCCACTGTTTCAGCCCCTCTGATTCAGCCCCTCTGATTCAGCCTCTCTGTTTCTCGCCCTCTGTTTCAGCCCCTCTGTTTCTCACCCTCTGTTTCAGCCCCTCTGTTTCTCGCCCTCTGTTTCAGCCCCTCTGTTTCAGCCCGTCTCTTTCAGCCCCTCTGTTTCAGCCCCTCTGTTTCTCATCCTCTGTTACTCGCCCTCTGTTTCAGCCCCTCTCTTTCTCGCCCTCTGTTTCACCCCCGCTGATTCAGCCCCTCTGTTTCAGCCCCTCTGAATCAGCCCCTCTGATTCAGCCCCTCTGTTTCAGCCCCTCTGTTTCAGCCCCTCTGTTTCTCGCCCTCTGTTTCAGCCCCTCTGATTCTCGCCCTCTGTTTCAGCCCCTCTGTTTCTCGCCCTCTGTTTTAGCCCCTCTGATTCAGCCCCTCTGTTTCAGCCCCTCTGATTCTGCCCCTCTGATTCAGCTCCTCTGATTCAGCCCCTCTGTTTCTCGCCCTCTGTTTCAGCCCCTCTGTTTCAGCCCCTCTGTTTCAGCCCCTCTGTTTCTCACCCTCTGTTTCAGCCCCTCTGATTCAGCCCCTCTGATTCAGCCCCTCTGTTTCCCGCCCCTCTGTTTCAGCCCCTCTGTTTCTCGCCCTCTGTTTCAGCCCCTCTGTTTCTCGCCCTCTGTTTCAGCCCCTCTGTTTCAGCCACTCTGTTTCAGCCCCTCTCTTTCAGCCCCTCTGTTTCAGCCCCTCTGTTTCTCCCCCTCTGTTCCAGCCCCTCTGTTTCAGCCCCTCTGTTTCAGCCACTCTGTTTCAGCCAGTCTCTTTCAGCCCCTCTGTTTCAGCCCCTCTGTTTCTCGCCCTCTGTTTCAGCCCCTCTGTTTCTCGCCCTCTGTTTCAGCCCCTCTGTTTCAGCCCGTCTGTTTCACCCACTCTGTTTCTCGCCCTCTGTTTCAGCCCCTCTGTTTCTCACCCTCTGTTTCAGCCCCTCTGATTCAGCCCCTCTGTTTCTCGCCCTCTGGTTCAGCCCCTCTGTTTCTCGCCCTCTGTTTCAGCCCCTCTGTTTCTCGCCCTCTGTTTCAGCCCCTCTGTTTCAGCCCCTCTGATTCAGCCTCTCTGTTTCTCGCCCTCTGTTTCAGCCCCTCTGTTTCTCACCCTCTGTTTCAGCCCCTCTGTTTCTCGCCCTCTGTTTCAGCCCCTCTGTTTCAGCCCTTCTGTTTCAGCCCCTCTGATTCAGCCCCTCTGTTTCTCATCCTCTGTTACTCGCCCCCTGTTTCAGCCCCTCTGTTTTTCGCCCTCTGTTTCAGCCCCTCTGTTTCTCGCCCTCTATTTCTCGCCCGCTGTTTCAGCCCCTCTGTTTCTCGCCCTCTGTTTCAGGCCCTCTGTTTCTCGCCCTCTGTTTCAGCCCCTCTGATTCAGCCCCTCTGTTTCAGCCCCTCTGATTCAGCCCCTCTGTTTCAGCCCCTCTGTTTCAGCCCCTCTGTTTCAGCCCCTCTGTTTCTCGCCCTCTATTTCTCACCCTCTGTTTCACGCCCTCTGTTTCAGACCCTCTGTTTTTCGCCCACTGTTTCAGCCCCTCTGTTTCTTGCCCTCTGTTTAAGGCTCTCTGTTTCAGCCCGTCTGTTTCAGCCCCTCTGTTTCAGCCCCTCTGTTTGTCGCCCTCTGTTTCAGCCCCTCTGATTCAGCCCCTCTGTTTCAGCCCCTCTGATTCAGCCCCTCTGATTCAGCCCCTCTGATTCAGCCCCTCTGTTTCTCGCCCTCTGTTTCAGCCCCTCTGATTCAGCCTCTCTGTTTCTCGCCCTCTGTTTCAGCCCCTCTGTTTCTCACCCTCTGTTTCAGCCCCTCTGTTTCTCGCCCTCTGTTTCAGCCCCTCTGTTTCAGCCCTTCTGTTTCAGCCCCTCTGATTCAGCCCCTCTGTTTCTCATCCTCTGTTACTCGCCCCCTGTTTCAGCCCCTCTGTTTTTCGCCCTCTGTTTCAGCCCCTCTGTTTCTCGCCCTCTATTTCTCGCCCGCTGTTTCAGCCCCTCTGTTTCTCGCCCTCTGTTTCAGGCCCTCTGTTTCTCGCCCTCTGTTTCAGCCCCTCTGATTCAGCCCCTCTGTTTCAGCCCCTCTGATTCAGCCCCTCTGTTTCAGCCCCTCTGTTTCAGCCCCTCTGTTTCAGCCCCTCTGTTTCTCGCCCTCTATTTCTCACCCTCTGTTTCACGCCCTCTGTTTCAGACCCTCTGTTTTTCGCCCACTGTTTCAGCCCCTCTGTTTCTTGCCCTCTGTTTAAGGCTCTCTGTTTCAGCCCGTCTGTTTCAGCCCCTCTGTTTCAGCCCCTCTGTTTGTCGCCCTCTGTTTCAGCCCCTCTGATTCAGCCCCTCTGTTTCAGCCCCTCTGATTCAGCCCCTCTGATTCAGCCCCTCTGATTCAGCCCCTCTGTTTCTCGCCCTCTGTTTCAGCCCCTCTGTTTCAGCCACTCTGTTTCAGCCCCTCTGTTTCAGCCCCTCTGTTTCTCACCCTCTGTTTTGGCCCCTCTGATTCAGCCCCTCTGTTTCTCGCCCTCTGTTTCAGCCCCTCTGTTTCTGGCCCTCTGTTTCAGCCCCTCTGTTTCAGCCCCTCTGATTCAGCCCCTCTGTTTCAGCCCCTCTGTTTCAGCCCCTCTGTTTCAGCCCCTCTGTTTCTCGCCCACTATTTCTCACCCTCTGTTTCACGCCCTCTGTTTCAGACCCTCTGTTTTTCGCCCTCTGTTTCAGCCCCTCTGTTTCTTGCCCTCTGTTTCAGGCTCTCTGTTTCAGCCCGTCTGTTTCAGCCCCTCTGTTTCAGCCCCTCTGTTTCTCGCCCACTGTTTCAGCCCCTCTGATTCTCGCCCTCTGTTTCAGCCCCTCTGTTTCTCGCCCTCTGTTTCAGCCCCTCTGATTCAGCCCCTCTGTTTCAGCCCCTCTGATTCAGCCCCTCTGATTCAGCCCCTCTGTTTCTCGCCCTCTGTTTCAGCCCCTCTGTTTCAGCCCCTCTGTTTCAGCCCCTCTGTTTCTCACCCTCTGTTTCAGCCCCTCTGATTCAGCCCCTCTGATTCAGCCCCTCTGATTCAGCCCCTCTGTTTCCCGCCCCTCTGTTTCAGCCCCTCTGTTTCTCGCACTCTGTTTCAGCCCCTCTGTTTCTCGCCCTCTGTTTCAGCCCCACTGTTTCAGCCCCTCTGATTCAGCCCCTCTGATTCAGCCTCTCTGTTTCTCGCCCTCTGTTTCAGCCCCTCTGTTTCTCACCCTCTGTTTCAGCCCCTCTGTTTCTCGCCCTCTGTTTCAGCCCCTCTGTTTCAGCCCGTCTCTTTCAGCCCCTCTGTTTCAGCCCCTCTGTTTCTCATCCTCTGTTACTCGCCCTCTGTTTCAGCCCCTCTGTTTCTCGCCCTCTGTTTCACCCCCGCTGATTCAGCCCCTCTGTTTCAGCCACTCTGAATCAGCCCCTCTGATTCAGCCCCTCTGTTTCAGCCCCTCTGTTTCAGCCCCTCTGTTTCTCGCCCTCTGTTTCAGCACCTCTGATTCTCGCCCTCTGTTTCAGCCCCTCTGTTTCTCGCCCTCTGTTTTAGCCCCTCTGATTCAGCCCCTCTGTTTCAGCCCCTCTGATTCAGCCCCTCTCATTCAGCCCCTCTGATTCAGCCCCTCTGTTTCTCGCCCTCTGGTTCAGCCCCTCTGTTTCAGCCCCTCTGTTTCAGCCCCTCTGTTTCTCACCCTCTGTTTCAGCCCCTCTGATTCAGCCCCTCTGATTCAGCCCCTCTGTTTCCCGCCCCTCTGTTTCAGACCCTCTGTTTCTCGCCCTCTGTTTCAGCCCCTCTCTTTCGCGCCCTCTGTTTCAGCCCCTCTGATTCAGCCCCTCTGTTTCAGCCCCTCTGTTTCTCCCCCTCTGTTCCAGACCCTCTGTTTCAGCCCCTCTGTTTCAGCCACTCTGTTTCAGCCCCTCTCTTTCAGCCCCTCTGTTTCAGCCCCTCTGTGTCTCGCCCTCTGTTTCAGCCCCTCTGTTTCTCGCCCTCTGTTTCAGCCCCTCTGTTTCAGCCCGTCTGTTTCACGCACTCTGTTTCTCACCCTCTGTTTCAGCCCCTCTGATTCAGCCCCTCTGTTTCTCGCCCTCTGTTTCAGCCCATCTGTTTCTCGCCCTCTGTTTCAGCCCCTCTGTTTCTCGCCCTCTGTTTCAGCCCCTCTGTTTCAGCCCCTCTGATTCAGCCTCTCTGTTTCTCGCCCTCTGTTTCAGCCCCTCTGTTTCTCAGGCTCTGTTTCAGCCCCTCTGTTTCTCGCCCTCTGTTTCATCCCCTCTGTTTCAGCCCGTCTGTTTCAGCCCCTCTGTTTCTGCCCCTCTGTTTCTCATCCTCTGTTACTCGCCCTCTGTTTCAGCCCCTCTGTTTTTCCCCCTCTGTTTCAGCCCCTCTGTTTCTCACCCTCTGTTTCAGTCTCTCTGTTTCAGCCCCTCTGTTTCTCGCCCTCTGTTTCTCGCCCGCTGTTTCAGCCCCTCTGTTTCTCGCCCTCTGTTTCAGGCCCTCTGTTTCTCGCCTTCAGTTTCAGCCCCTCTGATTCAGCCCCTCTGTTTCAGCCCCTCTGATTCAGCCCCTCTGTTTCAGACCCTCTGTTTCAGCCCCTCTGTTTCAGCCCCTCTGTTTCTCGCCCTCTGTTTCAGCCCCTCTGTTTCTCGCCCTCTGTTTCAGCCCCTCTGTTTCAGCCCGTCTGTTTCACGCACTCTGTTTCTCGCCCTCTGTTTCAGCCCCTGTGTTTCTCACCCTCTGTTTCAGCCCCTCTGATTCAGCCCCTCTGTTTCTCGCCCTCTGTTTCAGCCCCTCTGTTTCTCGCCCTCTGTGTCAGCCCCTCTGTTTCTCACCCTCTGTTTTGGCCCCTCTGATTCAGCCCCTCTGTTTCTCGCCCTCTGTTTCAGCCCCTCTGTTTCTCGCCCTCTGTTTCAGCCCCTCTGTTTCAGCCCCTCTGATTCAGCCCCTCTGTTTCAGCCCCTCTGTTTCAGCCCCTCTGTTTCTCGCCCCCTATTTCTCACCCTCTGTTTCACGCCCTCTGTTTCAGACCCTCTGTTTTTCGCCCTCTGTTTCAGCCCCTCTGTTTCTTGCCCTCTGTTTCAGACTCTCTGTTTCAGCCCGTCTGTTTCAGCCCCTCTGTTTCAGCCCCTCTGTTTCTCGCCCACTGTTTCAGCCCCTCTGATTCTCGCCCTCTGTTTCAGCCCCTCTGTTTCTCGCCCTCTGTTTCAGCCCCTCTGATTCAGCCCCTCTGTTTCAGCCCCTCTGATTCAGCCCCTCTGATTCAGCCCCTCTGATTCAGCCCCTCTGTTTCTCGCCCTCTGTTTCAGCCCCTCTGTTTCAGCCCCTCTGTTTCTCACCCTCTGTTTCAGCCCCTCTGATTCTCGCCCTCTGTTTCAGCCCCACTGTTTCAGCCCCTCTGTTTCAGCCCCTCTGTTTCAGCGCCTCTGTTTCTCGCCCTCTGTTTCAGCCCCTCTGTTTCTCGCCCTCTGTTTCAGCCCCTCTGATTCAGCCCCTCTGTTTCAGCCCCTCTGTTTCTCTGCCTTTGTTCCAGCCCCTCTGTTTCAGCCCCTCTGTTTCAGCCCCTCTGATTCAGCCCCTCTGTTTCTCGCCCTCTGTTTCAGCCCCTCTGTTTCAGCCCCTCTGTTTCAGCCCCTCTGTTTCTCGCCCTCTGTTTCAGGCCCTCTGTTTTTCGCCCTCTGTTTCAGCCCCTCTGATTCAGCCCCTCTGTTTCAGCCCCTCTTATTCAGCCCCTCTGTTTCAGCCCCTCTGTTTCAGCCCCTCTTTTTTCAGCCCCTATGTTTCTCGCCCTCTGTTTCTTGCCCGCTGTTTCAGTCCCTTTGTTTCTCGCCCTCTGTTTCAGCCCCACTGTTTCAGCCCCTCTGATTCAGCCCCTCTGATTCAGCCTCTCTGTTTCTCGCCCTCTGTTTCAGCCCCTCTGTTTCTCACCCTCTGTTTCAGCCCCTCTGTTTCTCGCCCTCTGTTTCAGCCCCTCTGTTTCAGCCCGTCTCTTTCAGCCCCTCTGTTTCAGCCCCTCTGTTTCTCATCCTCTGTTACTCGCCGTCTGTTTCAGCCCCTTTCTTTCTCGCCCTCTGTTTCACCCCCGCTGATTCAGCCCCTCTGTTTCAGCCCCTCTGAATCAGCCCCTCTGATTCAGCCCCTCTGTTTCAGCCCCTCTGTTTGAGCCCCTCTGTTTCTCGCCCTCTGTTTCAGCCCCTCTGATTCTCGCCCTCTGTTTCAGCCCCTCTGTTTCTCGCCCTCTGTTTTAGCCCCTCTGATTCAGCCCCTCTGTTTCAGCCCCTCTGATTCTGCCCCTCTGATTCAGCTCCTCTGATTCAGCCCCTCTGTTTCTCGCCCTCTGTTTCAGCCCCTCTGTTTCAGCCCCTCTGTTTCAGCCCCTCTGTTTCTCACCTTCTGTTTCAGCCCCTCTGATTCAGCCCCTCTGATTCAGCCCCTCTGTTTCCCGCCCCTCTGTTTCAGCCCCTCTGTTTCTCGCCCTCTGTTTCAGCCCCTCTGTTTCTCGCCCTCTGTTTCAGCCCCTCTGTTTCAGCCACTCTGTTTCAGCCCCTCTCTTTCAGCCCCTCTGTTTCAGCCCCTCTGTTTCTCCCCCTCTGTTCCAACCCCTCTGTTTCAGCCCCTCTGTTTCAGCCACTCTGTTTCAGCCAGTCTCTTTCAGCCCCTCTGTTTCAGCCCCTCTGTTTCTCGCCCTCTGTTTCAGCCCCTCTGTTTCTCGCCCTCTGTTTCAGCCCCTCTGTTTCAGCCCGTCTGTTTCACGCACTCTGTTTCTCGCCCTCTGTTTCAGCCCCTCTGTTTCTCACCCTCTGTTTCAGCCCCTCTGATTCAGCCCCTCTGTTTCTCGCCCTCTGTTTCAGCCCCTCTGTTTCTCGCCCTCTGTTTCAGCCCCTCTGTTTCTCGCCCTCTGTTTCAGCCCCTCTGTTTCAGCCCCTCTGATTCAGCCTCTCTGTTTCTCGCCCTCTGTTTCAGCCCCTCTGTTTCTCACCCTCTGTTTCAGCCCCTCTGTTTCTCGCCCTCTGTTTCAGCCCCTCTGTTTCAGCCCGTCTGTTTCAGCCCCTCTGTTTCAGCCCCTCTGTTTCTCATCCTCTGTTACTCGCCCTCTGTTTCAGCCCCTCTGTTTTTCACCATCTGTTTCAGCCCCTCTGTTTCTCACCCTCTGTTTCAGGCTCTCTTTTTCAGCCCCTCTGTTTCTCGCCCTCTATTTCTCGCCCGCTGTTTCAGCCCCTCTGTTTCTCGCCCTCTGTTTCAGGCCCTCTGTTTCTCGCCCTCTGTTTCAGCCCCTCTGATTCAGCCCCTCTGTTTCAGCCCCTCTGATTCAGCCCCTCTGTTTCAGCCCCTCTGTTTCAGCCCCTCTGTTTCAGCCCCTCTGTTTCTCGCCCTCTATTTCTCACCCTCTGTTTCACGCCCTCTGTTTCAGACCCTCTGTTTTTCGCCCTCTGTTTCAGCCCCTCTGTTTCTTGCCCTCTGTTTCAGGCTCTCTGTTTCAGCCCGTCTGTTTCAGCCCCTCTGTTTCAGCCCCTCTGTTTCTCGCCCACTGTTTCAGCCCCTCTGATTCTCGCTCTCTGTTTCAGCCCCTCTGTTTGTCGCCCTCTGTTTCAGCCCCTCTGATTCAGCCCCTCTGTTTCAGCCCCTCTGATTCAGCTCCTCTGTTTCAGCCCCTCTGTTTCTCGCCCTCTATTTCTCGCCCGCTGTTTCAGCCCCTCTGTTTCTCGCCCTCTGTTTCAGGCCCTCTGTTTCTCGCCCTCTGTTTCAGCCCCTCTGATTCAGCCCCTCTGTTTCAGCCCCTCTGATTCAGCCCCTCTGTTTCAGCCCCTCTGTTTCAGCCCCTCTGTTTCAGCCCCTCTGTTTCTCGCCCTCTATTTCTCACCCTCTGTTTCACGCCCTCTGTTTCAGACCCTCTGTTTTTCGCCCACTGTTTCAGCCCCTCTGTTTCTTGCCCTCTGTTTAAGGCTCTCTGTTTCAGCCCGTCTGTTTCAGCCCCTCTGTTTCAGCCCCTCTGTTTGTCGCCCTCTGTTTCAGCCCCTCTGATTCAGCCCCTCTGTTTCAGCCCCTCTGATTCAGCCCCTCTGATTCAGCCCCTCTGATTCAGCCCCTCTGTTTCTCGCCCTCTGTTTCAGCCCCTCTGTTTCAGCCACTCTGTTTCAGCCCCTCTGTTTCAGCCCCTCTGTTTCTCACCCTCTGTTTTGGCCCCTCTGATTCAGCCCCTCTGTTTCTCGCCCTCTGTTTCAGCCCCTCTGTTTCTCGCCCTCTGTTTCAGCCCCTCTGTTTCAGCCCCTCTGATTCAGCCCCTCTGTTTCAGCCCCTCTGTTTCAGCCCCTCTGTTTCAGCCCCTCTGTTTCTCGCCCACTATTTCTCACCCTCTGTTTCACGCCCTCTGTTTCAGACCCTCTGTTTTTCGCCCTCTGTTTCAGCCCCCCTGTTTCTTGCCCTCTGTTTCAGGCTCTCTGTTTCAGCCCGTCTGTTTCAGCCCCTCTGTTTCAGCCCCTCTGTTTCTCGCCCACTGTTTCAGCCCCTCTGATTCTCGCCCTCTGTTTCAGCCCCTCTGTTTCTCGCCCTCTGTTTCAGCCCCTCTGATTCAGCCCCTCTGTTTCAGCCCCTCTGATTCAGCCCCTCTGATTCAGCCCCTCTGTTTCTCGCCCTCTGTTTCAGCCCCTCTGTTTCAGCCCCTCTGTTTCAGCCCCTCTGTTTCTCACCCTCTGTTTCAGCCCCTCTGATTCAGCCCCTCTGATTCAGCCCCTCTGATTCAGCCCCTCTGTTTCCCGCCCCTCTGTTTCAGCCCCTCTGTTTCTCGCACTCTGTTTCAGCCCCTCTGTTTCTCGCCCTCTGTTTCAGCCCCACTGTTTCAGCCCCTCTGATTCAGCCCCTCTGATTCAGCCTCTCTGTTTCTCGCCCTCTGTTTCAGCCCCTCTGTTTCTCACCCTCTGTTTCAGCCCCTCTGTTTCTCGCCCTCTGTTTCAGCCCCTCTGTTTCAGCCCGTCTCTTTCAGCCCCTCTGTTTCAGCCCCTCTGTTTCTCATCCTCTGTTACTCGCCCTCTGTTTCAGCCCCTCTGTTTCTCGCCCTCTGTTTCACCCCCGCTGATTCAGCCCCTCTGTTTCAGCCACTCTGAATCAGCCCCTCTGATTCAGCCCCTCTGTTTCAGCCCCTCTGTTTCAGCCCCTCTGTTTCTCGCCCTCTGTTTCAGCACCTCTGATTCTCGCCCTCTGTTTCAGCCCCTCTGTTTCTCGCCCTCTGTTTTAGCCCCTCTGATTCAGCCCCTCTGTTTCAGCCCCTCTGATTCAGCCCCTCTCATTCAGCCCCTCTGATTCAGCCCCTCTGTTTCTCGCCCTCTGGTTCAGCCCCTCTGTTTCAGCCCCTCTGTTTCAGCCCCTCTGTTTCTCACCCTCTGTTTCAGCCCCTCTGATTCAGCCCCTCTGATTCAGCCCCTCTGTTTCCCGCCCCTCTGTTTCAGACCCTCTGTTTCTCGCCCTCTGTTTCAGCCCCTCTCTTTCGCGCCCTCTGTTTCAGCCCCTCTGATTCAGCCCCTCTGTTTCAGCCCCTCTGTTTCTCCCCCTCTGTTCCAGACCCTCTGTTTCAGCCCCTCTGTTTCAGCCACTCTGTTTCAGCCCCTCTCTTTCAGCCCCTCTGTTTCAGCCCCTGTGTGTCTCGCCCTCTGTTTCAGCCCCTCTGTTTCTCGCCCTCTGTTTCAGCCCCTCTGTTTCAGCCCGTCTGTTTCACGCACTCTGTTTCTCACCCTCTGTTTCAGCCCCTCTGATTCAGCCCCTCTGTTTCTCGCCCTCTGTTTCAGCCCATCTGTTTCTCGCCCTCTGTTTCAGCCCCTCTGTTTCTCGCCCTCTGTTTCAGCCCCTCTGTTTCAGCCCCTCTGATTCAGCCTCTCTGTTTCTCGCCCTCTGTTTCAGCCCCTCTGTTTCTCAGCCTCTGTTTCAGCCCCTCTGTTTCTCGCCCTCTGTTTCATCCCCTCTGTTTCAGCCCGTCTGTTTCAGCCCCTCTGTTTCTGCCCCTCTGTTTCTCATCCTCTGTTACTCGCCCTCTGTTTCAGCCCCTCTGTTTTTCCCCCTCTGTTTCAGCCCCTCTGTTTCTCACCCTCTGTTTCAGTCTCTCTGTTTCAGCCCCTCTGTTTCTCGCCCTCTGTTTCTCGCCCGCTGTTTCAGCCCCTCTGTTTCTCGCCCTCTGTTTCAGGCCCTCTGTTTCTCGCCTTCAGTTTCAGCCCCTCTGATTCAGCCCCTCTGTTTCAGCCCCTCTGATTCAGCCCCTCTGTTTCAGACCCTCTGTTTCAGCCCCTCTGTTTCAGCCCCTCTGTTTCTCGCCCTCTGTTTCAGCCCCTCTGTTTCTCGCCCTCTGTTTCAGCCCCTCTGTTTCAGCCCGTCTGTTTCACGCACTCTGTTTCTCGCCCTCTGTTTCAGCCCCTGTGTTTCTCACCCTCTGTTTCAGCCCCTCTGATTCAGCCCCTCTGTTTCTCGCCCTCTGTTTCAGCCCCTCTGTTTCTCGCCCTCTGTGTCAGCCCCTCTGTTTCTCACCCTCTGTTTTGGCCCCTCTGATTCAGCCCCTCTGTTTCTCGCCCTCTGTTTCAGCCCCTCTGTTTCTCGCCCTCTGTTTCAGCCCCTCTGTTTCAGCCCCTCTGATTCAGCCCCTCTGTTTCAGCCCCTCTGTTTCAGCCCCTCTGTTTCTCGCCCCCTATTTCTCACCCTCTGTTTCACGCCCTCTGTTTCAGACCCTCTGTTTTTCGCCCTCTGTTTCAGCCCCTCTGTTTCTTGCCCTCTGTTTCAGGCTCTCTGTTTCAGCCCGTCTGTTTCAGCCCCTCTGTTTCAGCCCCTCTGTTTCTCGCCCACTGTTTCAGCCCCTCTGATTCTCGCCCTCTGTTTCAGCCCCTCTGTTTCTCGCCCTCTGTTTCAGCCCCTCTGATTCAGCCCCTCTGTTTCAGCCCCTCTGATTCAGCCCCTCTGATTCAGCCCCTCTGATTCAGCCCCTCTGTTTCTCGCCCTCTGTTTCAGCCCCTCTGTTTCAGCCCCTCTGTTTCTCACCCTCTGTTTCAGCCCCTCTGATTCTCGCCCTCTGTTTCAGCCCCACTGTTTCAGCCCCTCTGTTTCAGCCCCTCTGTTTCAGCGCCTCTGTTTCTCGCCCTCTGTTTCAGCCCCTCTGTTTCTCGCCCTCTGTTTCAGCCCCTCTGATTCAGCCCCTCTGTTTCAGCCCCTCTGTTTCTCTGCCTTTGTTCCAGCCCCTCTGTTTCAGCCCCTCTGTTTCAGCCCCTCTGATTCAGCCCCTCTGTTTCTCGCCCTCTGTTTCAGCCCCTCTGTTTCAGCCCCTCTGTTTCAGCCCCTCTGTTTCTCGCCCTCTGTTTCAGGCCCTCTCTTTCAGCCCCTCTGTTTCAGCCCCTCTGTGTCTCGCCCTCTGTTTCAGCCCCTCTGTTTCTCGCCCTCTGTTTCAGCCCCTCTGTTTCAGCCCGTCTGTTTCACGCACTCTGTTTCTCACCCTCTGTTTCAGCCCCTCTGATTCAGCCCCTCTGTTTCTCGCCCTCTGTTTCAGCCCATCTGTTTCTCGCCCTCTGTTTCAGCCCCTCTGTTTCTCGCCCTCTGTTTCAGCCCCTCTGTTTCAGCCCCTCTGATTCAGCCTCTCTGTTTCTCGCCCTCTGTTTCAGCCCCTCTGTTTCTCAGCCTCTGTTTCAGCCCCTCTGTTTCTCGCCCTCTGTTTCATCCCCTCTGTTTCAGCCCGTCTGTTTCAGCCCCTCTGTTTCTGCCCCTCTGTTTCTCATCCTCTGTTACTCGCCCTCTGTTTCAGCCCCTCTGTTTTTCCCCCTCTGTTTCAGCCCCTCTGTTTCTCACCCTCTGTTTCAGTCTCTCTGTTTCAGCCCCTCTGTTTCTCGCCCTCTGTTTCTCGCCCGCTGTTTCAGCCCCTCTGTTTCTCGCCCTCTGTTTCAGGCCCTCTGTTTCTCGCCTTCAGTTTCAGCCCCTCTGATTCAGCCCCTCTGTTTCAGCCCCTCTGATTCAGCCCCTCTGTTTCAGACCCTCTGTTTCAGCCCCTCTGTTTCAGCCCCTCTGTTTCTCGCCCTCTGTTTCAGCCCCTCTGTTTCTCGCCCTCTGTTTCAGCCCCTCTGTTTCAGCCCGTCTGTTTCACGCACTCTGTTTCTCGCCCTCTGTTTCAGCCCCTGTGTTTCTCACCCTCTGTTTCAGCCCCTCTGATTCAGCCCCTCTGTTTCTCGCCCTCTGTTTCAGCCCCTCTGTTTCTCGCCCTCTGTGTCAGCCCCTCTGTTTCTCACCCTCTGTTTTGGCCCCTCTGATTCAGCCCCTCTGTTTCTCGCCCTCTGTTTCAGCCCCTCTGTTTCTCGCCCTCTGTTTCAGCCCCTCTGTTTCAGCCCCTCTGATTCAGCCCCTCTGTTTCAGCCCCTCTGTTTCAGCCCCTCTGTTTCTCGCCCCCTATTTCTCACCCTCTGTTTCACGCCCTCTGTTTCAGACCCTCTGTTTTTCGCCCTCTGTTTCAGCCCCTCTGTTTCTTGCCCTCTGTTTCAGGCTCTCTGTTTCAGCCCGTCTGTTTCAGCCCCTCTGTTTCAGCCCCTCTGTTTCTCGCCCACTGTTTCAGCCCCTCTGATTCTCGCCCTCTGTTTCAGCCCCTCTGTTTCTCGCCCTCTGTTTCAGCCCCTCTGATTCAGCCCCTCTGTTTCAGCCCCTCTGATTCAGCCCCTCTGATTCAGCCCCTCTGATTCAGCCCCTCTGTTTCTCGCCCTCTGTTTCAGCCCCTCTGTTTCAGCCCCTCTGTTTCTCACCCTCTGTTTCAGCCCCTCTGATTCTCGCCCTCTGTTTCAGCCCCACTGTTTCAGCCCCTCTGTTTCAGCCCCTCTGTTTCAGCGCCTCTGTTTCTCGCCCTCTGTTTCAGCCCCTCTGTTTCTCGCCCTCTGTTTCAGCCCCTCTGATTCAGCCCCTCTGTTTCAGCCCCTCTGTTTCTCTGCCTTTGTTCCAGCCCCTCTGTTTCAGCCCCTCTGTTTCAGCCCCTCTGATTCAGCCCCTCTGTTTCTCGCCCTCTGTTTCAGCCCCTCTGTTTCAGCCCCTCTGTTTCAGCCCCTCTGTTTCTCGCCCTCTGTTTCAGGCCCTCTGTTTTTCGCCCTCTGTTTCAGCCCCTCTGATTCAGCCCCTCTGTTTCAGCCCCTCTTATTCAGCCCCTCTGTTTCAGCCCCTCTGTTTCAGCCCCTCTTTTTTCAGCCCCTATGTTTCTCGCCCTCTGTTTCTTGCCCGCTGTTTCAGTCCCTTTGTTTCTCGCCCTCTGTTTCAGCCCCACTGTTTCAGCCCCTCTGATTCAGCCCCTCTGATTCAGCCTCTCTGTTTCTCGCCCTCTGTTTCAGCCCCTCTGTTTCTCACCCTCTGTTTCAGCCCCTCTGTTTCTCGCCCTCTGTTTCAGCCCCTCTGTTTCAGCCCGTCTCTTTCAGCCCCTCTGTTTCAGCCCCTCTGTTTCTCATCCTCTGTTACTCGCCGTCTGTTTCAGCCCCTTTCTTTCTCGCCCTCTGTTTCACCCCCGCTGATTCAGCCCCTCTGTTTCAGCCCCTCTGAATCAGCCCCTCTGATTCAGCCCCTCTGTTTCAGCCCCTCTGTTTGAGCCCCTCTGTTTCTCGCCCTCTGTTTCAGCCCCTCTGATTCTCGCCCTCTGTTTCAGCCCCTCTGTTTCTCGCCCTCTGTTTTAGCCCCTCTGATTCAGCCCCTCTGTTTCAGCCCCTCTGATTCTGCCCCTCTGATTCAGCTCCTCTGATTCAGCCCCTCTGTTTCTCGCCCTCTGTTTCAGCCCCTCTGTTTCAGCCCCTCTGTTTCAGCCCCTCTGTTTCTCACCTTCTGTTTCAGCCCCTCTGATTCAGCCCCTCTGATTCAGCCCCTCTGTTTCCCGCCCCTCTGTTTCAGCCCCTCTGTTTCTCGCCCTCTGTTTCAGCCCCTCTGTTTCTCGCCCTCTGTTTCAGCCCCTCTGTTTCAGCCACTCTGTTTCAGCCCCTCTCTTTCAGCCCCTCTGTTTCAGCCCCTCTGTTTCTCCCCCTCTGTTCCAACCCCTCTGTTTCAGCCCCTCTGTTTCAGCCACTCTGTTTCAGCCAGTCTCTTTCAGCCCCTCTGTTTCAGCCCCTCTGTTTCTCTCCCTCTGTTTCAGCCCCTCTGTTTCTCGCCCTCTGTTTCAGCCCCTCTGTTTCAGCCCGTCTGTTTCACGCACTCTGTTTCTCGCCCTCTGTTTCAGCCCCTCTGTTTCTCACCCTCTGTTTCAGCCCCTCTGATTCAGCCCCTCTGTTTCTCGCCATCTGTTTCAGCCCCTCTGTTTCTCGCCCTCTGTTTCAGCCCCTCTGTTTCTCGCCCTCTGTTTCAGCCCCTCTGTTTCAGCCCCTCTGATTCAGCCTCTCTGTTTCTCGCCCTCTGTTTCAGCCCCTCTGTTTCTCACCCTCTGTTTCAGCCCCTCTGTTTCTCGCCCTCTGTTTCAGCCCCTCTGTTTCAGCCCGTCTGTTTCAGCCCCTCTGTTTCAGCCCCTCTGTTTCTCATCCTCTGTTACTCGCCCTCTGTTTCAGCCCCTCTGTTTTTCACCATCTGTTTCAGCCCCTCTGTTTCTCACCCTCTGTTTCAGGCTCTCTTTTTCAGCCCCTCTGTTTCTCGCCCTCTATTTCTCGCCCGCTGTTTCAGCCCCTCTGTTTCTCGCCCTCTGTTTCAGGCCCTCTGTTTCTCGCCCTCTGTTTCAGCCCCTCTGATTCAGCCCCTCTGTTTCAGCCCCTCTGATTCAGCCCCTCTGTTTCAGCCCCTCTGTTTCAGCCCCTCTGTTTCAGCCCCTCTGTTTCTCGCCCTCTATTTCTCACCCTCTGTTTCACGCCCTCTGTTTCAGACCCTCTGTTTTTCGCCCTCTGTTTCAGCCCCTCTGTTTCTTGCCCTCTGTTTCAGGCTCTCTGTTTCAGCGCGTCTGTTTCAGCCCCTCTGTTTCAGCCCCTCTGTTTCTCGCCCACTGTTTCAGCCCCTCTGATTCTCGCTCTCTGTTTCAGCCCCTCTGTTTGTCGCCCTCTGTTTCAGCCCCTCTGATTCAGCCCCTCTGTTTCAGCCCCTCTGATTCAGCCCCTCTGATTCAGCCCCTCTGATTCAGCCCCTCTGTTTCTCGCCCTCTGTTTCAGCCCCTCTGTTTCAGCCCCTCTGTTTCAGCCCCTCTGTTTCTCGCCCTCTGTTTCAGCCCCTCTGTTTCTCGACCTCTGTTTCAGCCCCTCTGTTTCAGCCCGTCTGTTTCAGCCCCTCTGTTTCAGCCCCTCTGTTTCTCATCCTCTGTTACTCGCCCTCTGTTTCAGCCCCTCTGTTTTTCGCCCTCTGTTTCAGATCCTCTGTTTCTCACCCTCTGTTTCGGCCCCTCTGATTCAGCCCCTCTGTTTCTCGCCCTCAGTTTCAGCCCCTCTGTTTCTCGCCCTCTGTTTCAGCCCCTCTGTTTCAGCCCCTGTGTTTCACGCACTCTGATTCTCGCCCTCTGTTTCAGCCCCTCTGTTTCTCGCCCTCTGTTTCAGCCCCTCTGATTCAGCCCCTCTGTTTCAGCCACTCTGATTCAGCCCCTCTGATTCAGCCCCTTTGTTTCTCGCCCTCTGTTTCAGCCCCTCTGTTTCAGCCACTCTGTTTCAGCCCCTCTGTTTCTCACCCTCTGTTTCAGCCCCTCTGATTCAGCCCCTCTGATTCAGCCCCTCTGATTCAGCCCCTCTGTTTCAGCCCCTCTGATTCAGCCCCTCTGATTCAGCCCCTCTGATTCAGCCCCTCTGTTTCTCGCCCTCTGTTTCAGCCCCTCTGTTTCAGCCACTCTGTTTCAGCCCCTCTGTTTCTCACCCTCTGTTTCAGCCCCTCTGATTCAGCCCCTCTGATTCAGCCCCTCTGATTCAGCCCCTCTGTTTCCCACCCCTCTGTTTCAGCCCCTCTGTTTCTCGCCCTCTGTTTCAGCCCCTCTATTTCTCGCCCTCTGTTTCTGCCACACTGTTTCAGCCCCTCTGTTTCAGCCCCTCTGTTTCAGCGCCTCTGTTTCTCGCCCTCTGTTTCAGCCCCTCTGTTTTTCGCCCTCTGTCTCAGCCCCTCTGATTGAGCCCCTCTGTTTCAGCCCCTCTGTTTCTCCGCCTCTGTTCCAGCCCCTCTGTTTCAGCCCCTCTGTTTCAGCCACTCTGTTTCAGCCCCTCTGTTTCTCTGCCTTTGTTCCAGCCCCTCTGTTTCAGCCCCTCTGTTTCAGCCCCTCTGATTCAGCCCCTCTGTTTCTCGCCCTCTGTTTCAGCCCCTCTGTTTCAGCCCCTCTGTTTCAGCCCCTCTGTTTCTCGCCCTCTGTTTCAGGCCCTCTGTTTTTCGCCCTCTGTTTCAGCCCCTCTGATTCAGCCCCTCTGTTTCAGCCCCTCTTATTCAGCCCCTCTGTTTCAGCCCCTCTGTTTCAGCCCCTCTTTTTTCAGCCCCTATGTTTCTCGCCCTCTGTTTCTTGCCCGCTGCTTCAGTCCCTTTGTTTCTCGCCCTCTGTTTCAGCCCCACTGTTTCAGCCCCTCTGATTCAGCCCCTCTGATTCAGCCTCTCTGTTTCTCGCCCTCTGTTTCAGCCCCTCTGTTTCTCACCCTCTGTTTCAGCCCCTCTGTTTCTCGCCCTCTGTTTCAGCCCCTCTGTTTCAGCCCGTCTCTTTCAGCCCCTCTGTTTCAGCCCCTCTGTTTCTCATCCTCTGTTACTCGCCCTCTGTTTCAGCCCCTTTCTTTCTCGCCCTCTGTTTCACTCCCGCTGATTCAGCCCCTCTGTTTCAGCCCCTCTGAATCAGCCCCTCTGATTCAGCCCCTCTGTTTCAGCCCCCTTGTTTGAGCCCCTCTGTTTCTCGCCCTCTGTTTCAGCCCCTCTGATTCTCGCCCTCTGTTTCAGCCCCTCTGTTTCTCACCCTCTGTTTTAGCCCCTCTGATTCAGCCCCTCTGTTTCAGCCCCTCTGATTCTGCCCCTCTGATTCAGCTCCTCTGATTCAGCCCCTCTGTTTCTCGCCCTCTGTTTCAGCCCCTCTGTTTCAGCCCCTCTGATTCAGCCCCTCTGATTCAGCCCCTCTGATTCAGCCCCTCTGTTTCCCACCCCTCTGTTTCAGCCCCTCTGTTTCTCGCCCTCTGTTTCAGCCCCTCTATTTCTCGCCCTCTGTTTCTGCCACACTGTTTCAGCCCCTCTGTTTCAGCCCCTCTGTTTCAGCGCCTCTGTTTCTCGCCCTCTGTTTCAGCCCCTCTGTTTTTCGCCCTCTGTCTCAGCCCCTCTGATTGAGCCCCTCTGTTTCAGCCCCTCTGTTTCTCCGCCTCTGTTCCAGCCCCTCTGTTTCAGCCCCTCTGTTTCAGCCACTCTGTTTCAGCCCCTCTGTTTCTCTGCCTTTGTTCCAGCCCCTCTGTTTCAGCCCCTCTGTTTCAGCCCCTCTGATTCAGCCCCTCTGTTTCTCGCCCTCTGTTTCAGCCCCTCTGTTTCAGCCCCTCTGTTTCAGCCCCTCTGTTTCTCGCCCTCTGTTTCAGGCCCTCTGTTTTTCGCCCTCTGTTTCAGCCCCTCTGATTCAGCCCCTCTGTTTCAGCCCCTCTTATTCAGCCCCTCTGTTTCAGCCCCTCTGTTTCAGCCCCTCTTTTTTCAGCCCCTATGTTTCTCGCCCTCTGTTTCTTGCCCGCTGCTTCAGTCCCTTTGTTTCTCGCCCTCTGTTTCAGCCCCACTGTTTCAGCCCCTCTGATTCAGCCCCTCTGATTCAGCCTCTCTGTTTCTCGCCCTCTGTTTCAGCCCCTCTGTTTCTCACCCTCTGTTTCAGCCCCTCTGTTTCTCGCCCTCTGTTTCAGCCCCTCTGTTTCAGCCCGTCTCTTTCAGCCCCTCTGTTTCAGCCCCTCTGTTTCTCATCCTCTGTTACTCGCCCTCTGTTTCAGCCCCTTTCTTTCTCGCCCTCTGTTTCACTCCCGCTGATTCAGCCCCTCTGTTTCAGCCCCTCTGAATCAGCCCCTCTGATTCAGCCCCTCTGTTTCAGCCCCCTTGTTTGAGCCCCTCTGTTTCTCGCCCTCTGTTTCAGCCCCTCTGATTCTCGCCCTCTGTTTCAGCCCCTCTGTTTCTCACCCTCTGTTTTAGCCCCTCTGATTCAGCCCCTCTGTTTCAGCCCCTCTGATTCTGCCCCTCTGATTCAGCTCCTCTGATTCAGCCCCTCTGTTTCTCGCCCTCTGTTTCAGCCCCTCTGTTTCAGCCCCTCTGTTTCAGCCCCTCTGTTTCTCACCCTCTGTTTCAGCCCCTCTGATTCAGCCCCTCTGATTCAGCCCCTCTGTTTCCCGCCCCTCTGTTTCAGCCCCTCTGTTTCTCGCCCTCTGTTTCAGCCCCTCTGTTTCTCGCCCTCTGTTTCAGCCCCTCTGTTTCAGCCACTCTGTTTCAGCCCCTCTCTTTCAGCCCCTCTGTTTCAGCCCCTCTGTTTCTCCCCCTCTGTTCCAGCCCCTCTGTTTCAGCCCCTCTGTTTCAGCCACTCTGTTTCAGCCAGTCTCTTTCAGCCCCTCTGTTTCAGCCCCTCTGTTTCTCGCCCTCTGTTTCAGCCCCTCTGTTTCTCGCCCTCTGTTTCAGCCCCTCTGTTTCAGCCCGTCTGTTTCACGCACTCTGTTTCTCGCCCTCTGTTTCAGCCCCTCTGTTTCTCACCCTCTGTTTCTCGCCCTCTGTTTCAGCCCCTCTGTTTCTCGCCCTCTGTTTCAGCCCCTCTGTTTCAGCCCCTCTGATTCAGCCTCTCTGTTTCTCGCCCTCTGTTTCAGCCCCTCTGTTTCTCACCCTCTGTTTCAGCCCCTCTGTTTCTCGCCCTCTGTTTCAGCCCCTCTGTTTCAGCCCTTCTGTTTCAGCCCCTCTGTTTCAGCCCCTCTGTTTCTCATCCTCTGTTACTCGCCCTCTGTTTCAGCCCCTCTGTTTTTCGCCCTCTGTTTCAGCCCCTCTGTTTCTCACCCTGTGTTTCAGGCTCTCTTTTTCAGCCCCTCTGTTTCTCGCCCTCTATTTCTCGCCCGCTGTTTCAGCCCCTCTGTTTCTCGCCCTCTGTTTCAGGCCCTCTGTTTCTCGCCCTCAGTTTCAGCCCCTCTGATTCAGCCCCTCTGTTTCAGCCCCTCTGATTCAGCCCCTCTGTTTCAGCCCCTCTGTTTCAGCCCCTCTGTTTCAGCCCCTCTATTTCTCGCCCTCTATTTCTCACCCTCTGTTTCACGCCCTCTGTTTCAGACCCTCTGTTTTTCGCCCTCTGTTTCAGCCCCTCTGTTTCTTGCCCTCTGTTTCAGGCTCTCTGTTTCAGCCCGTCTGTTTCAGCCCCTCTGTTTCAGCACCTCTGTTTCTCGCCCACTGTTTCAGCCCCTCTGATTCTCGCTCTCTGTTTCAGCCCCTCTGTTTGTCGCCCTCTGTTTCAGCCCCTCTGATTCAGCCCCTCTGTTTCAGCCCCTCTGATTCAGCCCCTCTGATTCAGCCCCTCTGATTCAGCCCCTCTGTTTCTCGCCCTCTGTTTCAGCCCCTCTGTTTCAGCCCCTCTGTTTCAGCCCCTCTGTTTCTCACCCTCTGTTTCAGCCCCTCTGATTCAGCCCCTCTGATTCAGCCCCTCTGATTCAGCCACTCTGTTTCCCACCCCTCTGTTTCAGCCCCTCTGTTTCTCGCCCTCTGTTTCAGCCCCTCTGTTTCTCGCCCTCTGTTTCTGCCCCACTGTTTCAGCCCCTCTGTTTCAGCCCCTCTGTTTCAGCGCTTCTGTTTCTCGCCCTCTGTTTCAGCCCCTCTGTTTTTCGCCCTCTGTTTCAGCCCCTCTGATTGAGCCCCTCTGTTTCAGCCCCTCTGTTTCTCCGCCTCAGTTCCAGCCCCTCTGTTTCAGCCCCTCTGTTTCAGCCACTCTGTTTCAGCCCCTCTGTTTCAGCCCCTCTGTTTCAGCCCCTCTGTTTCTCGCCCTCTGTTTCAGCCCCTCTGTTTCTCGACCTCTGTTTCAGCCCCTCTGTTTCAGCCCGTCTGTTTCAGCCCCTCTGTTTCAGCCCCTCTGTTTCTCATCCTCTGTTACTCGCCCTCTGTTTCAGCCCCTCTGTTTTTCGCCCTCTGTTTCAGATCCTCTGTTTCTCACCCTCTGTTTCGGCCCCTCTGATTCAGCCCCTCTGTTTCTCGCCCTCAGTTTCAGCCCCTCTGTTTCTCGCCCTCTGTTTCAGCCCCTCTGTTTCAGCCCCTGTGTTTCACGCACTCTGATTCTCGCCCTCTGTTTCAGCCCCTCTGTTTCTCGCCCTCTGTTTCAGCCCCTCTGATTCAGCCCCTCTGTTTCAGCCACTCTGATTCAGCCCCTCTGATTCAGCCCCTCTGTTTCTCGCCCTCTGTTTCAGCCCCTCTGTTTCAGCCACTCTGTTTCAGCCCCTCTGTTTCTCACCCTCTGTTTCAGCCCCTCTGATTCAGCCCCTCTGATTCAGCCCCACTGATTCAGCCCCTCTGTTTCCCACCCCTCTGTTTCAGCCCCTCTGTTTCTCGCCCTCTGTTTCAGCCCCTCTGTTTCTCGCCCTCTGTTTCTGCCCGACTGTTTCAGCCCCTCTGTTTCAGCCCCTCTGTTTCAGCGCCTCTGTTTCTCGCCCTCTGTTTCAGCCCCTCTGTTTTTCGCCCTCTGTTTCAGCCCCTCGGATTGAGCCCCTCTGTTTCAGCCCCTCTGTTTCTCTGCCTCTGTTCCAGCCCCTCTGTTTCAGCCCCTCTGTTTCAGCCACTCTGTTTCAGCCCCTCTGTTTCTCTGCCTTTGTTCCAGCCCCTCTGTTTCAGCCCCTCTGTTTCAGCCCCTCTGATTCAGCCCCTCTGTTTCTCGCCCTCTGTTTCAGCCCCTCTGTTTCAGCCCCTCTGTTTCAGCCCCTCTGTTTCTCGCCCTCTGTTTCAGGCCCTCTGTTTTTCGCCCTCTGTTTCAGCCCCTCTGATTCAGCCCCTCTGTTTCAGCCCCTCTTATTCAGCCCCTCTGTTTCAGCCCCTCTGTTTCAGCCCCTCTTTTTTCAGCCCCTATGTTTCTCGCCCTCTGTTTCTTGCACGCTGTTTCAGTCCCTTTGTTTCTCGCCCTCTGTTTCAGCCCCACTGTTTCAGCCCCTCTGATTCAGCCCCTCTGATTCAGCCTCTCTGTTTCTCGCCCTCTGTTTCAGCCCCTCTGTTTCTCACCCTCTGTTTCAGCCCCTCTGTTTCTCGCCCTCTGTTTCAGCCCCTCTGTTTCAGCCCGTCTCTTTCAGCCCCTCTGTTTCAGCCCCTCTGATTCAGCCTCTCTGTTTCTCGCCCTCTGTTTCAGCCACTCTGTTTCTCACCCTCTGTTTCAGCCCCTCTGTTTCTCGCCCTCTGTTTCAGCCCCTCTGTTTCAGCCCGTCTGTTTCAGCCCCTCTGTTTCAGCCCCTCTGTTTCTCATCCTCTCTTACTCGCCCTCTGTTTCAGCCCCTCTGTTTTTCGCCCTCTGTTTCAGCCCCTCTGTTTCTCACCCTCTGTTTCAGGCTCTCTTTTTCAGCCCCTCTGTTTCTCGCCCTCTATTTCTCGCCCGCTGTTTCAGCCCCTCTGTTTCTCGCCCTCTGTTTCAGGCCCTCTGTTTCTCGCCCTCAGTTTCAGCCCCTCTGATTCAGCCCCTCTGTTTCAGCCCCTCTGATTCAGCCCCTCTGTTTCAGCCACTCTGTTTCAGCCCCTCTGTTTCAGCCCCTCTGTTTCTCGCCCTCTATTTCTTACCCTCTGTTTCACGCCCTCTGTTTCAGACCCTCTGTTTTTCGCCCTCTGTTTCAGGCCCTCTGTTTCTTGCCCTCTGTTTCAGGCTCTCTGTTTCAGCCCGTCTGTTTCAGCCCCTCTGTTTCAGCCCCTCTGTTTCTCGCCCACTGTTTCAGCCCCTCTGATTCTCGCTCTCTGTTTCAGCCCCTCTGTTTGTCGCCCTCTGTTTCAGCCCCTCTGATTCAGCCCCTCTGTTTCAGCCCCTCTGATTCAGCCCCTCCGATTCAGCCCCTCTGATTCAGCCCCTCTGTTTCTCGCCCTCTGTTTCAGCCCCTCTGTTTCAGCCACTCTGTTTCAGCCCCTCTGTTTCTCACCCTCTGTTTCAGCCCCTCTGATTCAGCCCCTCTGATTCAGCCCCTCTGTTTCCCACCCCTCTGTTTCAGCCCCTCTGTTTCTCGCCCTCTGTTTCAGCCCCTCTGTTTCTCGCCCTCTGTTTCTGCCCCACTGTTTCAGCCCCTCTGTTTCAGCCCCTCTGTTTCAGCGCCTCTGTTTCTCGCCCTCTGTTTCAGCCCCTCTGTTTTTCGCCCTCTGTTTCAGCCCCTCTGATTGAGCCCCTCTGTTTCAGCCCCTCTGTTTCTCCGCCTCTGTTCCAGCCCCTCTGTTTCAGCCCCTCTGTTTCAGCCACTCTGTTTCAGCCCCTCTGTTTCAGCCCCTCTGTTTCAGCCCCTCTGTTTCTCGCCCTCTGTTTCAGCCCCTCTGTTTCTCGCCCTCTGTTTCAGCCCCTCTGTTTCAGCCCGTCTGTTTCAGCCCCTCTGTTTCAGCCCCTCTGTTTCTCATCCTCTGTTCCAGCCCCTCTGTTTCAGCCCCTCTGTTTCAGCCACTCTGTTTCAGCCCCTCTGTTTCAGCCCCTCTGTTTCAGCCCCTCTGTTTCAGCCCCTCTGTTTTTCGCCCTCTGTTTCAGATCCTCTGTTTCTCACCCTCTGTTTCGGCCCCTCTGATTCAGCCCCTCTGTTTCTCGCCCTCAGTTTCAGCCCCTCTGTTTCTCGCCCTCTGTTTCAGCCCCTCTGTTTCAGCCCCTGTGTTTCACGCACTCTGATTCTCGCCCTCTGTTTCAGCCCCTCTGTTTCTCGCCCTCTGTTTCAGCCCCTCTGATTCAGCCCCTCTGTTTCAGCCCCTCTGATTCAGCCCCTCTGATTCAGCCCCTCTGATTCAGCCCCTCTGTTTCTCGCCCTCTGTTTCAGCCCCTCTGTTTCAGCCCCTCTGTTTCTCACCCTCTGTTTCAGCCCCTCTGATTCTCGCCCTCTGTTTCAGCCCCACTGTTTCAGCCCCTCTGTTTCAGCCCCTCTGTTTCAGCGCCTCTGTTTCTCGCCCTCTGTTTCAGCCCCTCTGTTTCTCGCCCTCTGTTTCAGCCCCTCTGATTCAGCCCCTCTGTTTCAGCCCCTCTGGTTCTCTGCCTTTGTTCCAGCCCCTCTGTTTCAGCCCCTCTGTTTCAGCCCCTCTGATTCAGCCCCTCTGTTTCTCGCCCTCTGTTTCAGCCCCTCTGTTTCAGCCCCTCTGTTTCAGCCCCTCTGTTTCTCGCCCTCTGTTTAAGGCCCTCTGTTTTTCGCCCTCTGTTTCAGCCCCTCTGATTCAGCCCCTCTGTTTCAGCCCCTCTTATTCAGCCCCTCTGTTTCAGCCCCTCTGTTTCAGCCCCTCTTTTTTCAACCCCTCTGTTTATCGCCCTCTGTTTCTTGCACGCTGTTTCAGTCCCTTTGTTTCTCGCCCTCTGTTTCAGCCCCACTGTTTCAGCCCCTCTGATTCAGCCCCTCTGATTCAGCCTCTCTGTTTCTCGCCCTCTGTTTCAGCCCCTCTGTTTCTCACCCTCTGTTTCAGCCCCTCTGTTTCTCGCCCTCTGTTTCAGCCCCTCTGTTTCAGCCCGTCTCTTTCAGCCCCTCTGTTTCAGCCCCTCTGTTTCTCATCCTCTGTTACTCGCCGTCTGTTTCAGCCCCTCTCTTTCTCGCCCTCTGTTTCACCCCCGCTGATTCAGCCCCTCTGTTTCAGCCCCTCTGAATCAGCCCCTCTGATTCAGCCCCTCTGTTTCAGCCCCTCTGTTTCAGCCCCTCTGTTTCTCGCCCTCTGTTTCAGCCCCTCTGATTCTCGCCCTCTGTTTCAGCCCCTCTGTTTCTCGCCCTCTGTTTTAGCCCCTCTGATTCAGCCCCTCTGTTTCAGCCCCTCTGATTCTGCCCCTCTGATTCAGCTCCTCTGATCCAGCCCCTCTGTTTCTCGCCCTCTGTTTCAGCCCCTCTGTTTCAGCCCCTCTGTTTCTCACCCTCTGTTTCAGCCCCTCTGATTCAGCCCCTCTGATTCAGCCCCTCTGTTTCCCGCCCCTCTGTTTCAGCCCCTCTGTTTCTCGCCCTCTGTTTCAGCCCCTCTGTTTCTCGCCCTCTGTTTCAGCCCCTCTGTTTCAGCCACTCTGTTTCAGCCCCTCTCTTTCAGCCCCTCTGTTTCAGCCCCTCTGTTTCTCCCCCTCTGTTCCAGCCCCTCTGTTTCAGCCCCTCTGTTTCAGCCACTCTGTTTCAGCCAGTCTCTTTCAGCCCCTCTGTTTCAGCCCCTCTGTTTCTCGCCCTCTGTTTCAGCCCCTCTGTTTCTCGCCCTCTGTTTCAGCCCCTCTGTTTCAGCCCGTCTGTTTCACGCACTCTGTTTCTCGCCCTCTGTTTCAGCCCCTCTGTTTCTCACCCTCTGTTTCAGCCCCTCTGATTCAGCGCCTCTGTTTCTCGCCCTCTGTTTCAGCCCCTCTGTTTCTCGCCCTCTGTTTCAGCCCCTCTGTTTCTCACCCTCTGTTTCAGCCCCTCTGATTCAGCACCTCTGTTTCTCGCCCTCTGTTTCAGCCCCTCTGTTTCTCGCCCTCTGTTTCAGCCCCTCTGATTCAGCCCCTCTGTTTCAGCCACTCTATTTCTCCGCCTCTGTTCCAGCCCGTCTGTTTCAGCCCCTCTGTTTCAGCCACTCTGTTTCAGCCCCTCTGTTTCAGCCCCTCTGTTTCAGCCCCTCTGTTTCTCGCCCTCTGTTTCAGCCCCTCTGTTTCTCGCCCTCTGTTTCAGCCCCTCTGTTTCAGCCCGTCTGTTTCAGCCACTCTGTTTCTCGCCCTCTGTTTCAGCCCCTCTGTTTCTCACCCTCTGTTTCGGCCCCTCTGATTCAGCCCCTCTGTTTCTCGCCCTCTGTTTCAGCCCCTCTGTTTCTCGCCCTCTGTGTCAGCCCCTCTGTTTCTCACCCTCTGTTTTGGCCCCTCTGATTCAGCCCCTCTGTTTCTCGCCCTCTGCTTCAGCCCCTCTGTTTCTCGCCCTCTGTTTCAGCCCCTCTGTTTCAGCCCCTCTGATTCAGCCCCTCTGTTTCAGCCCCTCTGTTTCAGCCCCTCTGTTTCTCGCCCCCTATTTCTCACCCTCTGTTTCACGCCCTCTGTTTCAGACCCTCTGTTTTTCGCCCTCTGTTTCAGCCCCTCTGTTTCGTGCCCTCTGTTTCAGGCTCTCTGTTTCAGCCCCTCTGTTTCTCGCCCACTGTTTCAGCCCCTCTGATTCTCGCCCTCTGTTTCAGCCCCTCTGTTTCTCGCCCTCTGTTTCAGCCCCTCTGATTCAGCCCCTCTGTTTCAGCCCCTCTGATTCAGCCCCTCTGATTCAGCCCCTCTGATTCAGCCCCTCTGTTTCTCGCCCTCTGTTTCAGCCCCTCTGTTTCAGCCCCTCTGTTTCTCACCCTCTGTTTCAGCCCCTCTGATTCTCGCCCTCTGTTTCAGCCCCACTGTTTCAGCCCCTCTGTTTCAGCCCCTCTGATTCAGCCCCTCTGTTTCAGCCCCTCTTATTCAGCCCCTCTGTTTCAGCCCCTCTGTTTCAGCCCCTCTTTTTTCAGCCCCTATGTTTCTCGCCCTCTGTTTCTTGCCCGCTGTTTCAGTCCCTTTGTTTCTCGCCCTCTGTTTCAGCCCCACTGTTTCAGCCCCTCTGATTCAGCCCCTCTGATTCAGCCTCTCTGTTTCTCGCCCTCTGTTTCAGCCCCTCTGTTTCTCACCCTCTGTTTCAGCCCCTCTGTTTCTCGCCCTCTGTTTCAGCCCCTCTGTTTCAGCCCGTCTCTTTCAGCCCCTCTGTTTCAGCCCCTCTGTTTCTCATCCTCTGTTACTCGCCCTCTGTTTCAGCCCCTTTCTTTCTCGCCCTCTGTTTCACCCCCGCTGATTCAGGGCCTCTGTTTCAGCCCCTCTGATTCAGCCCCTCTGTTTCAGCCCCTCTGTTTGAGCCCCTCTGTTTC
Source organism: Chiloscyllium punctatum (assembly GCF_047496795.1). Taxonomy (NCBI): domain Eukaryota; kingdom Metazoa; phylum Chordata; class Chondrichthyes; order Orectolobiformes; family Hemiscylliidae; genus Chiloscyllium; species Chiloscyllium punctatum. The sequence goes on along the minus strand of NW_027309792.1, from coordinate 1,660,727 downwards.
TCGCCCTCTGTTTCAGCCCCTCTGATTCTCGCCCTCTGTTTCAGCCCCTCTGTTTCTCGCCCTCTGTTTTAGCCCCTCTGATTCAGCCCCTCTGTTTCAGCCCCTCTGATTCTGCCCCTCTGATTCAGCTCCTCTGATTCAGCCCCTCTGTTTCTCGCCCTCTGTTTCAGCCCCTCTGTTTCAGCCCCTCTGTTTCAGCCCCTCTGTTTCTCGCCCTCTGTTTCAGCCCCTCTGATTCTCGCCCTCTCTTTCAGCCCCTCTGTTTCTCGCCCTCTGTTTTAGCCCCTCTGATTCAGCCCCTCTGTTTCAGCCCCTCTGATTCTGCCCCTCTGATTCAGCTCCTCTGATTCAGCCCCTATGTTTCTCGCCCTCTGTTTCTTGCCCGCTGTTTCAGTCCCTTTGTTTCTCGCCCTCTGTTTCAGCCCCACTGTTTCAGCCCCTCTGATTCAGCCCCTCTGATTCAGCCTCTCTGTTTCTCGCCCTCTGTTTCAGCCCCTCTGTTTCTCACCCTCTGTTTCAGCCCCTCTGTTTCTCGCCCTCTGTTTCAGCCCCTCTGTTTCAGCCCGTCTCTTTCAGCCCCTCTGTTTCAGCCCCTCTGTTTCTCATCCTCTGTTACTCGCCCTCTGTTTCAGCCCCTTTCTTTCTCGCCCTCTGTTTCACCCCCGCTGATTCAGGGCCTCTGTTTCAGCCCCTCTGATTCAGCCCCTCTGTTTCAGCCCCTCTGTTTGAGCCCCTCTGTTTCTCGCCCTCTGTTTCAGCCCCTCTGATTCTCGCCCTCTGTTTCAGCCCCTCTGTTTCTCGCCCTCTGTTTTAGCCCCTCTGATTCAGCCCCTCTGTTTCAGCCCCTCTGATTCTGCCCCTCTGATTCAGCTCCTCTGATTCAGCCCCTCTGTTTCTCGCCCTCTGTTTCAGCCCCTCTGTTTCAGCCCCTCTGTTTCAGCCCCTCTGTTTCTCACCCTCTGTTTCAGCCCCTCTGATTCAGCCCCTCTGATTCAGCCCCTCTGTTTCCCGCCCCGCTGTTTCAGCCCCTCTGTTTCTCGCCCTCTGTTTCAGCCCCTCTGTTTCTCGCCCTCTGTTTCAGCCCCTCTGTTTCAGCCCCTCTGTTTCTCGCCCTCTGTTTCAGCCCCTCTGTTTCAGCCCCTCTGTTTCAGCCCCTCTGTTTCAGCCCCTCTGTTTCTCGCCCTCTGTTTCAGCCCCTCTGTTTCTCACCCTCTGGTTCAGCCCCTCTGATTCAGCCCCTCTGTTTCTCGCCCTCTGTTTCAGCCCCTCTGTTTCTCGCCCTCTGTTTCAGCCCCTCTGTTTCTCGCCCTCTGTTTCAGCCCCTCTGTTTCAGCCCCTCTGATTCAGCCTCTCTGTTTCTCGCCCTCTGTTTCAGCCCCTCTGTTTCTCACCCTCTGTTTCAGCCCCTCTGTTTCTCGCCCTCTGTTTCAGCCCCTCTGTTTCAGCCCGTCTGTTTCAGCCCCTCTGTTTCAGCCCCTCTGTTTCTCATCCTCTGTTACTCGCCCTCTGTTTCAGCCCCTCTGTTTTTCGCCCTCTGTTTCAGCCCCTCTGTTTCTCACGCTCTGTTTCAGGCTCTCTTTTTCAGCCCCTCTGTTTCTCGCCCTCTATTTCTCGCCCGCTGTTTCAGCCCCTCTGTTTCTCGCCCTCTGTTTCAGGCCCTCTGTTTCTCGCCCTCAGTTTCAGCCCCTCTGATTCAGCCCCTCTGTTTCAGCCCCTCTGATTCAGCCCCTCTGTTTCAGCCCCTCTGTTTCAGCCCCTCTGTTTCAGCCCCTCTGTTTCTCGCCCTCTATTTCTCACCCTCTGTTACACGCCCTCTGTTTCAGACCCTCTGTTTTTCGCCCTCTGTTTCAGCCCCTCTGTTTCTTGCCCTCTGTTTCAGGCTCTCTGTTTCAGCCCGTCTGTTTCAGCCCCTCTGTTTCAGCCCCTCTGTTTCTCGCCCACTGTTTCAGCCCCTCTGATTCTCGCTCTCTGTTTCAGCCCCTCTGTTTGTCGCCCTCTGTTTTAGCCCCTCTGATTCAGCCCCTCTGTTTCAGCCCCTCTGATTCAGCCCCTCTGATTCAGCCCCTCTGATTCAGCCCCTCTGTTTCTCGCCCTCTGTTTCAGCCCCTCTGTTTCAGCCACTCTGTTTCAGCCCCTCTGTTTCTCACCCTCTGTTTCAGCCCCTCTGATTCAGCCCCTCTGATTCAGCCCCTCTGTTTCCCACCCCTCTGTTTCAGCCCCTCTGTTTCTCTCCCTCTGTTTCAGCCCCTCTGTTTCTCGCCCTCTGTTTCAGCCCCACTGTTTCAGCCCCTCTGTTTCAGCCCCTCTGTTTCAGCGCCTCTGTTTCTCGCCCTCTGTTTCAGCCCCTCTGTTTCTCGCCCTCTGTTTCAGCCCCTCTGATTGAGCCCCTCTGTTTCAGCCCCTCTGTTTCTCCGCCTCTGTTCCAGCCCCTCTGTTTCAGCCCCTCTGTTTCAGCCACTCTGTTTCAGCCCCTCTGTTTCAGCCCCTCTGTTTCAGCTCCTCTGTTTCTCGCCCTCTGTTTCAGCCCCTCTGTTTCTCGCCCTCTGTTTCAGCCCCTCTGTTTCAGCCCGTCTGTTTCAGCCCCTCTGTTTCAGCCCCTCTGTTTCTCATCCTCTGTTACTCGCCCTCTGTTTCAGCCCCTCTGTTTTTCGCCCTCTGTTTCAGCCCCTCTGTTTCTCACCCTCTGTTTCGGCCCCTCTGATTAAGCCCCTCTGTTTCTCGCCCTCAGTTTCAGCCCCTCTGTTTCTCGCCCTCTGTTTCAGCCCCTCTGTTTCAGCCCCTGTGTTTCACGCACTCTGATTCTCGCCCTCTGTTTCAGCCCCTCTGTTTCTCGCCCTCTGTTTCAGCCCCTCTGATTCAGCCCCTCTGTTTCAGCCCCTCTGATTCAGCCCCTCTGATTCAGCCCCTCTGATTCAGCCCCTCTGTTTCTCGCCCTCTGTTTCAGCCCCTCTGTTTCAGCCCCTCTGTTTCTCACCCTCTGTTTCAGCCCCTCTGATTCTCGCCCTCTGTTTCAGCCCCTCTGTTTCAGCCCCTCTGTTTCAGCCCCTCTGTTTCAGCGCCTCTGTTTCTCGCCCTCTGTTTCAGCCCCTCTGTTTCTCGCCCTCTGTTTCAGCCCCTCTGATTCAGCCCCTCTGTTTCAGCCCCTCTGTTTCTCTGCCTTTGTTCCAGCCCCTCTGTTTCAGCCCCTCTGTTTCAGCCCCTCTGATTCAGCCCCTCTGTTTCTCGCCCTCTGTTTCAGCCCCTCTGTTTCTGCCCCTCTGATTCAGCCTCTCTGTTTCTCGCCCTCTGTTTCAGCCCCTCTGTTTCTCACCCTCTGTTTCAGCCCCTCTGTTTCTCGCCCTCTGTTTCAGCCCCTCTGTTTCAGCCCGTCTCTTTCAGCCCCTCTGTTTCAGCCCCTCTGTTTCTCATCCTCTGTTACTCGCCCTCTGTTTCAGCCCCTCTCTTTCTCGCCCTCTGTTTCACCCCCGCTGATTCAGCCCCTCTGTTTCAGCCCCTCTGAATCAGCCCCTCTGATTCAGCCCCTCTGTTTCAGCCCCTCTGTTTGAGCCCCTCTGTTTCTCGCCCTCTGTTTCAGCCCCTCTGATTCTCGCCCTCTGTTTCAGCCCCTCTGTTTCTCGCCCTCTGTTTTAGCCCCTCTGATTCAGCCCCTCTGTTTCAGCCCCTCTGATTCTGCCCCTCTGATTCAGCTCCTCTGATTCAGCCCCTCTGTTTCTCGCCCTCTGTTTCAGCCCCTCTGTTTCAGCCCCTCTGTTTCAGCCCCTCTGTTTCTCACCCTCTGTTTCAGCCCCTCTGATTCAGCCCCTCTGATTCAGCCCCTCTGTTTCCCGCCCCTCTGTTTCAGCCCCTCTGTTTCTCGCCCTCTGTTTCAGCCCCTCTGTTTCTCGCCCTCTGTTTCAGCCCCTCTGTTTCAGCCACTCTGTTTCAGCCCCTCTCTTTCAGCCCCTCTGTTTCAGCCCCTCTGTTTCTCCCCCTTTGTTCCAGCCCCTCTGTTTCAGCCCCTCTGTTTCAGCCACTCTGTTTCAGCCAGTCTCTTTCAGCCCCTCTGTTTCAGCCCCTCTGTTTCTCGCCCTCTGTTTCAGCCCCTCTGTTTCTCGCCCTCTGTTTCAGCCCCTCTGTTTCAGCCCGTCTGTTTCACGCACTCTGTTTCTCGCCCTCTGTTTCAGCCCCTCTGTTTCTCACCCTCTGTTTCAGCCCCTCTGATTCAGCCCCTCTGTTTCTCGCCCTCTGTTTCAGCCCCTCTGTTTCTCGCCCTCTGTTTCAGCCCCTCTGTTTCTCGCCCTCTGTTTCAGCCCCTCTGTTTCAGCCCCTCTGATTCAGCCTCTCTGTTTATCGCCCTCTGCTTCAGCCCCTCTGTTTCTCACCCTCTGTTTCAGCCCCTCTGTTTCTCGCCCTCTGTTTCAGCCCCTCTGTTTCAGCCCGTCTGTTTCAGCCCCTCTGTTTCAGCCCCTCTGTTTCTCATCCTCTGTTACTCGCCCTCTGTTTCAGCCCCTCTGTTTTTCGCCCTCTGTTTCAGCCCCTCTGTTTCTCACCCTCTGTTTCGGCCCCTCTGATTCAGCCCCTCTGTTTCTCACCCACTGTTTCAGCCCCTCTGATTCAGCCCCTCTGTTTCAGCCCCTGTGTTTCAGCGCCTCTGTTTCTCGCCCTCTGTTTCAGCCCCTCTGTTTCTCGCCCTCTGTTTCAGCCCCTCTGATTGAGCCCCTCTGGTTCAGCCCCTCTGTTTCTCCGCCTCTGTTCCAGCCCCTCTGTTTCAGCCCCTCTGTTTCAGCCCCTCTGTTTCAGCCCCTCTGTTTCAGCCCCTCTGTTTCTCGCCCTCTGTTTCTTGCCCTCTGTTTCTCGCCCTCTGTTTCAGCCCCTCTGTTTCAGCCCGTCTGTTTCAGCCCCTCTGTTTCAGCCCCTCTGTTTCTCATCCTCTGTTACTCGCCCTCTGTTTCAGCCCCTCTGTTTTTCGCCCTCTGTTTCAGCCCCTCTGTTTCTCACCCTCTGTTTCGGCCCCTCTGATTCAGCCCCTCTGTTTCTCGCCCTCAGTTTCAGCCCCTCTGTTTCTCGCCCTCTGTTTCAGCCCCTCTGTTTCAGCCCCTGTGTTTCACGCACTCTGTTTCTCGCCCTCTGTTTCAGCCCCTCTGTTTCTCACCCTCTGTTTCAGCCCCGCTGATTCAGCCCCTGTGTTTCTCGCCCTCTGTTTCAGCCCCTCTGTCTCTCGCCCTCTGTTTCAGCCCCTCTGTTTCTCGCCCTCTGTTTCAGCCCCTGTGTTTCTCGCCCTCTGTTTCAGCCCCTCTGTTTCTCACGCTCTGTTTCAGCCCCTCTGTTTCTCGCCCTCTGTTTCAGCCCCTCTGTTTCAGCCCGTCTGTTTCAGCCCCTCTGTTTCAGCCCCTCTGTTTCTCATCCTCTGTTACTCGCCCTCTGTTTCAGCCCCTCTGTTTTTCGCCCTCTGTTTCAGCCTCTCTGTTTCTCACCCTCTGTTTCAGGCTCTCTTTTTCAGCCCCTCTGTTTCTCGCCCTCTATTTCTCGCCCGCTGTTTCAGCCCCTCTGTTTCTCGGCCTCTGTTTCAGGCCCTCTGTTTCTCGCCCTCTGTTTCAGCCCCTCTGATTCAGCCCCTCTGTTTCAGCCCCTCTGTTTCAGCCCCTCTGTTTCTCGCCCTCTATTTCTCACCCTCTGTTTCACGCCCTCTGTTTCAGACTCTCTTTTTTTCGCCCTCTGTTTCAGCCCCTCTGTTTCTTGCCCTCTGTTTCAGGCTCTCTGTTTCAGCCCGTCTGTTTCAGCCACTCTGTTTCAGCCCCTCTGTTTCTCGCCCACTGTTTCAGCCCCTCTGATTCTCGCTCTCTGTTTCAGCCCCTCTGTTTCTCGCCCTCTGTTTCTGCCCCTCTGATTCAGCCCCTCTGTTTCAGCCCCTCTGATTCAGCCCCTCTGATTCAGCCCCTCTGATTCAGCCCCTCTGTTTCTCGCCCTCTGTTTCAGCCAATCTGTTTCAGCCCCTCTGTTTCTCACCCTCTGTTTCAGCCCCTCTGATTCAGCCCCTCTGATTCAGCCCCTCTGATTCAGCCCCTCTGTTTCCCATCCCTCTGTTTCAGCCCCTCTGTTTCTCTCCCTCTGTTTCAGCCCCTCTGTTTCTCGCCCTCTGTTTCAGCCCCACTGTTTCAGCCCCTCTGTTTCAGCCCCTCTGTTTCAGCCCCTCTGTTTCTCGCCCTCAGTTTCAGCCCCTCTGTTTCTCGCCCTCTGTTTCAGCCCCTCTGTTTCAGCCCCTCTGATTCAGCCCCTCTGTTTCAGCCCCTCTGTTTCAGCCCCTCTGTTTCAGCCCCTCTGTTTCTCGCCCCCTATTTCTCACCCTCTGTTTCACGCCCTCTGTTTCAGACCCTCTGTTTTTCGCCCTCTGTTTCAGCCCCTCTGTTTCTTGCCCTCTGTTTCAGGCTCTCTGTTTCAGCCCGTCTGTTTCAGCCCCTCTGATTCTCGCCCTCTGTTTCAGCCCCTCTGATTCAGCCCCCCTGTTTCTCACCCTCTGTTTCAGCCCCTCTGTTTCAGCCCCTCTGTTTCAGCCCCTCTGTTTCTCACCCTCTGTTTCAGCCCCTCTGATTCAGCCCCTCTGATTCAGCCCCTCTGATTCAGCCCAACTGTTTCCCGCACCTCTGTTTCAGCCCCTCTGTTTCTCGCCCTCTGTTTCAGCCCCTCTGTTTCTCGCCCTCTGTTTCAGCCCCACTGTTTCAGCCCCTCTGATTCAGCCCCTCTGATTCAGCCTCTCTGTTTCTCGCCCTCTGTTTCAGCCCCCTGTTTCTCACCCTCTGTTTCAGCCCCTCTGTTTCTCGCCCTCTGTTTCAGCCCCTCTGTTTCAGCCCGTCTCTTTCAGCCCCTCTGTTTCAGCCCCTCTGTTTCTCATCCTCTGTTACTCGCCCTCTGTTTCAGCCCCTCTGTTTCTCGCCCTCTGTTTCACCCCCCTGATTCAGCCCCTCTGTTTCAGCCCCTCTGAATCAGCCCCTCTGGTTCAGCCCCTCTGTTTCAGTCCCTCTGTTTCAGCCCCTCTGTTTCTCGCCCTCTGTTTCAGCCCCTCTGATTCTCGCCCTCTGTTTCAGCCCCTCTGTTTCTCGCCCTCTGTTTTAGACCCTCTGTTTTTCGCCCTCTGTTTCAGCCCCTCTGTTTCTTGCCCTCTGTTTCAGGCTCTCTGCTTCAGCCCGTCTGTTTCAGCCCCTCTGTTTCTCGCCCACTGTTTCAGCCCCTCTGATTCTCGCCCTCTGTTTCAGCCCCTCTGATTCAGCCCCTCTGTTTCAGCGCCTCTGATTCAGCCCCTCTGATTCAGCCCCTCTGATTCAGCCCCTCTGTTTCTCACCCTCTGTTTCAGCCCCTCTGTTTCAGCCCCTCTGTTTCAGCCCCTCTGTTTCTCACCCTCTGTTTCAGCCCCTCTGATTCAGCCCCTCTGATTCAGCCCCTCTGATTCAGCCCCTCTGTTTCCCGCCCCTCTGTTTCAGCCCCTCTGTTTCTCGCCCTCTGTTTCAGCCCCTCTGTTTCTCGCCCTCTGTTTCAGCCCCACTGTTTCAGCCCCTCTGATTCAGCCCCTCTGATTCAGCCTCTCTGTTTCTCGCCCTCTGTTTCAGCCCCTCTGTTTCTCACCCTCTGTTTCAGCCCCTCTGTTTCTCGCCCTCTGTTTCAGCCCCTCTGTTTCAGCCCGTCTCTTTCAGCCCCTCTGTTTCAGCCCCTCTGTTTCTCATCCTCTGTTACTCGCCCTCTATTTTAGCCCCTCTGTTTCTCGCCCTCTGTTTCACCCCCGCTGATTCAGCCCCTCTGTTTCAGCCCCTCTGAATCAGCCCCTCTGATTCAGCCCCTCTGTTTCAGCCCCTCTGTTTCAGCCCCTCTGATTCTCGCCCTCTGTTTCAGCCCCTCTGTTTCTCGCCCTCTGTTTTAGCCCCTCTGATTCAGCCCCTCTGTTTCAGCCCCTCTGATTCAGCCCCTCTGATTCAGCCCCTCTGATTCAGCCCCTCTGTTTCTCGCCCTCTGGTTCAGCCCCTCTGTTTCAGCCCCTCTGTTTCAGCCCCTCTGTTTCAGCCCCTCTGTTTCTCACCATCAGTTTCAGCCCCTCTGTTTCAGCCTCTCTGTTTCTCGCCCTCTGTTTCAGCCCCTCTCTTTCTCGCCCTCTGTTTCAGCCCCTCTGATTCAGCCCCTCTGTTTCAGCCCCTCTGTTTCTCCCCCTCTGTTCCAGCCCCTCTGTTTCAGCCCCTCTGTTTCAGCCACTCTGTTTCAGCCCCTCTCTTTCAGCCCCTCTGTTTCAGCTCCTCTGTTTCTCGCCCTCTGTTTCAGCCCCTCTGTTTCTCGCCCTCTGTTTCAGCCCCTCTGTTTCAGCCCGTCTGTTTCACGCACTCTGTTTCTCACCCTCTGTTTCAGCCCCTCTGATTCAGCCCCTCTGTTTCTCGCCCTCTGTTTCAGCCCATCTGTTTCTCGCCCTCTGTTTCAGCCTCTCTGTTTCTCGCCCTCTGTTTCAGCCCCTCTGATTCAGCCCCTCTGATTCAGCCCCTCTGATTCAGCCCCTCTGTTTCCCGCCCCTCTGTTTCAGCCCCTCTGTTTCTCGCCCTCTGTTTCAGCCCCTCTGTTTCTCGCCCTCTGTTTCTGCCCCACTGTTTCAGCCCCTCTGATTCAGCCCCTCTGATTCAGCCTCTCTGTTTCTCGCCCTCTGTTTCAGCCCCTCTGTTTCTCACGCTCTGTTTCAGCCCCTCTGTTTCTCGCCCTCTGTTTCAGCCCCTCTGTTTCAGCCCGTCTCTTTCAGCCCCTCTGTTTCAGCCCCTCTGTTTCTCATCCTCTGTTACTCGCCCTCTGTTTCAGCCCCTCTGTTTTTCGCCCTCTGTTTCAGCCCCTCTGATTCTCACCCTCTGTTTCAGGCTCTCTTTTTCAGCCCCTCTGTTTCTCGCCCTCTATTTCTCGCCCGCTGTTTCAGCCCCTCTGTTTCTCGGCCTCTGTTTCAGGCCCTCTGTTTCTCGCCCTCTGTTTCAGCCGCTCTGATTCAGCCCCTCTGTTTCAGCCCCTCTGTTTCAGCCCCTCTGTTTCTCGCCCTCTATTTCTCACCCTCTGTTTCACGCCCTCTGTTTCAGACCCTCTGTTTTTCGCCCTCTGTTTCAGCCCCTCTGTTTCTTGCCCTCTGTTTCAGGCTCTCTGTTTCAGCCCGTCTGTTTCAGCCCCTCTGTTTCAGCCCCTCTGTTTCTCGCCCACTGTTTCAGCCCCGCTGATTCTCGCTCTCTGTTTCAGCCCCACTGTTTCTCGCCCTCTGTTTCTGCCCCTCTGATTCAGCCCCTCTGTTTCAGCCCCTCTGATTCAGCCCCTCTGATTCAGCCCCTCTGATTCAGCCCCTCTGTTTCTCGCCCTCTGTTTCAGCCCCTCTGTTTCAGCCAATCTGTTTCAGCCCCTCTGTTTCTCACCCTCTGTTTCAGCCCCTCTGATTCAGCCCCTCTGATTCAGCCCCTCTGATTCAGCCCCTCTGTTTCCCACCCCTCTGTTTCAGCCCCTCTGTTTCTCGCCCTCTGTTTCAGCCCCTCTGTTTCTCGCCCACTGTTTCAGCCCCACTGTTTCAGCACCTCTGTTTCAGCCCCTCTGATTCAGCCCCTCTGATTCAGCCCCTCTGATTCAGCCTCTCTGTTTCTCGCCCTCTGTTTCAGCCCCTCTGTTTCTCACCCTCTGTTTCAGCCCCTCTGTTTCTCGCCCTCTGTTTCAGCCCCTCTGTTTCAGCCCGTCTGTTTCAGCCCCTCTGTTTCAGCCCCTCTGTTTCTCATCCTCTGTTACTCGCCCTCTGTTTCAGCCCCTCTGTTTTTCGCCCTCTGTTTCAGCCCCTCTGTTTCTCACCCTCTGTTTCAGGCTCTCTTTTTCAGCCCCTCTGTTTCTCGCCCTCTATTTCTCGCCCGCTGTTTCAGCCCCTCTGTTTCTCGCCCTCTGTTTCAGGCCCTTTGTTTCTCGCCCTCAGTTTCAGCCCCTCTGATTCAGCCCCTCTGTTTCAGCCCCTCTGATTCAGCCCCTCTGTTTCAGCCCCTCTGTTTCAGCCCCTCTGTTTCAGCCCCTCTGTTTCTCGCCCTCTATTTCTCACCCTCTGTTTCACGCCCTCTGTTTCAGACCCTCTGTTTTTCGCCCTCTGTTTCAGCCCCTCTGTTTCTTGCCCTCTGTTTCAGGCTCTCTGTTTCAGCCCGTCTGTTTCAGCCCCTCTGTTTCAGCCCCTCTGTTTCTCGCCCACTGTTTCAGCCCCTCTGATTCTCGCTCTCTGTTTCTGCCCCTCTGTTTGTCGCCCTCTGTTTCAGCCCCTCTGATTCAGCCCCTCTGTTTCAGCCCCTCTGATTCAGCCCCTCTGATTCAGCCCCTCTGATTCAGCCCCTCTGTTTCTCGCCCTCTGTTTCAGCCCCTCTGTTTCAGCCACTCTGTTTCAGCCCCTCTGTTTCTCACCCTCTGTTTCAGCCCCTCTGATTCAGCCCCTCTGATTCAGCCCCTCTGATTCAGCCCCTCTGTTTCCCACCCCTCTGTTTCAGCCCCTCTGTTTCTCGCCCTCTGTTTCAGCCCCTCTGTTTCTCGCCCTCTGTTTCTGCCCCACTGTTTCAGCCCCTCTGTTTCAGCCCCTCTGTTTCAGCGCCTCTGTTTCTCGCCCTCTGTTTCAGCCCCTCTGTTTTTCGCCCTCTGTTTCAGCCCCTCTGATTGAGCCCCTCTGTTTCAGCCCCTCTGTTTCTCCGCCTCTGTTCCAGCCCCTCTGTTTCAGCCCCTCTGTTTCAGCCACTCTGTTTCAGCCCTTCTGTTTCAGCCCCTCTGTTTCAGCCCCTCTGTTTCTCGCCCTCTGTTTCAGCCCCTCTGTTTCTCGCCCTCTGTTTCAGCCCCTCTGTTTCAGCCCGTCTGTTTCAGCCCCTCTGTTTCAGCCCCTCTGTTTCTCATCCTCTGTTACTCGCCCTCTGTTTCAGCCCCTCTGTTTTTCGCCCTCTGTTTCAGATCCTCTGTTTCTCACCCTCAGTTTCGGCCCCTCTGATTCAGCCCCTCTGTTTCTCGCCCTCAGTTTCAGCCCCTCTGTTTCTCGCCCTCTGTTTCAGCCCCTCTGTTTCAGCCCCTGTGTTTCACGCACTCTGATTCTCGCCCTCTGTTTCAGCCCCTCTGTTTCTCGCCCTCTGTTTCAGCCCCTCTGATTCAGCCCCTCTGTTTCAGCCCCTCTGATTCAGCCCCTCTGATTCAGCCCCTCTGATTCAGCCCCTCTGTTTCTCGCCCTCTGTTTCAGCCCCTCTGTTTCAGCCCCTCTGTTTCTCACCCTCTGTTTCAGCCCCTCTGATTCTCGCCCTCTGTTTCACCCCCACTGTTTCAGCCCCTCTGTTTCAGCCCCTCTGTTTCAGCGCCTCTGTTTCTCGCCCTCTGTTTCAGCCCCTCTGTTTCTCGCCCTCTGTTTCAGCCCCTCTGATTCAGCCCCTCTGTTTCAGCCCCTCTGGTTCTCTGCCTTTGTTCCAGCCCCTCTGTTTCAGCCCCTCTGTTTCAGCCCCTCTGATTCAGCCCCTCTGTTTCTCGCCCTCTGTTTCAGCCCCTCTGTTTCAGCCCCTCTGTTTCAGCCCCTCTGTTTCTCGCCCTCTGTTTAAGGCCCTCTGTTTTTCGCCCTCTGTTTCAGCCCCTCTGATTCAGCCCCTCTGTTTCAGCCCCTCTTATTCAGCCCCTCTGTTTCAGCCCCTCTGTTTCAGCCCCTCTTTTTTCAACCCCTCTGTTTCTCGCCCTCTGTTTCTTGCACGCTGTTTCAGTCCCTTTGTTTCTCGCCCTCTGTTTCAGCCCCACTGTTTCAGCCCCTCTGATTCAGCCCCTCTGATTCAGCCTCTCTGTTTCTCGCCCTCTGTTTCAGCCCCTCTGTTTCTCACCCTCTGTTTCAGCCCCTCTGTTTCTCGCCCTCTGTTTCAGCCCCTCTGTTTCAGCCCGTCTCTTTCAGCCCCTCTGTTTCAGCCCCTCTGTTTCTCATCCTCTGTTACTCGCCGTCTGTTTCAGCCCCTCTCTTTCTCGCCCTCTGTTTCACCCCCGCTGATTCAGCCCCTCTGTTTCAGCCCCTCTGAATCAGCCCCTCTGATTCAGCCCCTCTGTTTCAGCCCCTCTGTTTCAGCCCCTCTGTTTCTCGCCCTCTGTTTCAGCCCCTCTGATTCTCGCCCTCTGTTTCAGCCCCTCTGTTTCTCACCCTCTGTTTCAGCCCCTCTGTTTCAGCCCCTCTGTTTCAGCCCCTCTGTTTCTCACCCTCTGTTTCAGCCCCTCTGATTCAGCCCCTCTGATTCAGCCCCTCTGATTCAGCCCCTCTGTTTCCCGCCCCTCTGTTTCAGCCCCTCTGTTTCTCGCCCTCTGTTTCAGCCCCTCTGTTTCTCGCCCTCTGTTTCAGCCCCACTGTTTCAGCCCCTCTGATTCAGCCCCTCTGATTCAGCCTCTCTGTTTCTCGCCCTCTGTTTCAGCCCCTCTGTTTCTCACCCTCTGTTTCAGCCCCTCTGTTTCTCGCCCTCTGTTTCAGCCCCTCTGTTTCAGCCCGTCTCTTTCAGCCCCTCTGTTTCAGCCCCTCTGTTTCTCATCCTCTGTTACTCGCCCTCTATTTTAGCCCCTCTGTTTCTCGCCCTCTGTTTCACCCCCGCTGATTCAGCCCCTCTGTTTCAGCCCCTCTGAATCAGCCCCTCTGATTCAGCCCCTCTGTTTCAGCCCCTCTGTTTCAGCCCCTCTGATTCTCGCCCTCTGTTTCAGCCCCTCTGTTTCTCGCCCTCTGTTTTAGCCCCTCTGATTCAGCCCCTCTGTTTCAGCCCCTCTGATTCAGCCCCTCTGATTCAGCCCCTCTGATTCAGCCCCTCTGTTTCTCGCCCTCTGGTTCAGCCCCTCTGTTTCAGCCCCTCTGTTTCAGCCCCTCTGTTTCAGCCCCTCTGTTTCTCACCATCTGTTTCAGCCCCTCTGTTTCAGCCTCTCTGTTTCTCGCCCTCTGTTTCAGCCCCTCTCTTTCTCGCCCTCTGTTTCAGCCCCTCTGATTCAGCCCCTCTGTTTCAGCCCCTCTGTTTCTCCCCCTCTGTTCCAGCCCCTCTGTTTCAGCCCCTCTGTTTCAGCCACTCTGTTTCAGCCCCTCTCTTTCAGCCCCTCTGTTTCAGCTCCTCTGTTTCTCGCCCTCTGTTTCAGCCCCTCTGTTTCTCGCCCTCTGTTTCAGCCCCTCTGTTTCAGCCCGTCTGTTTCACGCACTCTGTTTCTCACCCTCTGTTTCAGCCCCTCTGATTCAGCCCCTCTGTTTCTCGCCCTCTGTTTCAGCCCATCTGTTTCTCGCCCTCTGTTTCAGCCCCTCTGTTTCTCGCCCTCTGTTTCAGCCCCTCTGATTCAGCCCCTCTGATTCAGCCCCTCTGATTCAGCCCCTCTGTTTCCCGCCCCTCTGTTTCAGCCCCTCTGTTTCTCGCCCTCTGTTTCAGCCCCTCTGTTTCTCGCCCTCTGTTTCAGCCCCACTGTTTCAGCCCCTCTGATTCAGCCCCTCTGATTCAGCCTCTCTGTTTCTCGCCCTCTGTTTCAGCCCCTCTGTTTCTCACGCTCTGTTTCAGCCCCTCTGTTTCTCGCCCTCTGTTTCAGCCCCTCTGTTTCAGCCCGTCTGTTTCAGCCCCTCTGTTTCAGCCCCTCTGTTTCTCATCCTCTGTTACTCGCCCTCTGTTTCAGCCCCTCTGTTTTTCGCCCTCTGTTTCAGCCCCTCTGTTTCTCACCCTCTGTTTCAGGCTCTCTTTTTCAGCCCCTCTGTTTCTCGCCCTCTATTTCTCGCCCGCTGTTTCAGCCCCTCTGTTTCTCGGCCTCTGTTTCAGGCCCTCTGTTTCTCGCCCTCTGTTTCAGCCGCTCTGATTCAGCCCCTCTGTTTCAGCCCCTCTGTTTCAGCCCCTCTGTTTCTCGCCCTCTATTTCTCACCCTCTGTTTCACGCCCTCTGTTTCAGACCCTCTGTTTTTCGCCCTCTGTTTCAGCCCCTCTGTTTCTTGCCCTCTGTTTCAGGCTCTCTGTTTCAGCCCGTCTGTTTCAGCCCCTCTGTTTCAGCCCCTCTGTTTCTCGCCCACTGTTTCAGCCCCGCTGATTCTCGCTCTCTGTTTCAGCCCCACTGTTTCTCGCCCTCTGTTTCTGCCCCTCTGATTCAGCCCCTCTGTTTCAGCCCCTCTGATTCAGCCCCTCTGATTCAGCCCCTCTGATTCAGCCCCTCTGTTTCTCGCCCTCTGTTTCAGCCCCTCTGTTTCAGCCAATCTGTTTCAGCCCCTCTGTTTCTCACCCTCTGTTTCAGCCCCTCTGATTCAGCCCCTCTGATTCAGCCCCTCTGATTCAGCCCCTCTGTTTCCCACCCCTCTGTTTCAGCCCCTCTGTTTCTCGCCCTCTGTTTCAGCCCCTCTGTTTCTCGCCCACTGTTTCAGCCCCACTGTTTCAGCACCTCTGTTTCAGCCCCTCTGATTCAGCCCCTCTGATTCAGCCCCTCTGATTCAGCCTCTCTGTTTCTCGCCCTCTGTTTCAGCCCCTCTGTTTCTCACCCTCTGTTTCAGCCCCTCTGTTTCTCGCCCTCTGTTTCAGCCCCTCTGTTTCAGCCCGTCTGTTTCAGCCCCTCTGTTTCAGCCCCTCTGTTTCTCATCCTCTGTTACTCGCCCTCTGTTTCAGCCCCTCTGTTTTTCGCCCTCTGTTTCAGCCCCTCTGTTTCTCACCCTCTGTTTCAGGCTCTCTTTTTCAGCCCCTCTGTTTCTCGCCCTCTATTTCTCGCCCGCTGTTTCAGCCCCTCTGTTTCTCGCCCTCTGTTTCAGGCCCTTTGTTTCTCGCCCTCAGTTTCAGCCCCTCTGATTCAGCCCCTCTGTTTCAGCCCCTCTGATTCAGCCCCTCTGTTTCAGCCCCTCTGTTTCAGCCCCTCTGTTTCAGCCCCTCTGTTTCTCGCCCTCTATTTCTCACCCTCTGTTTCACGCCCTCTGTTTCAGACCCTCTGTTTTTCGCCCTCTGTTTCAGCCCCTCTGTTTCTTGCCCTCTGTTTCAGGCTCTCTGTTTCAGCCCGTCTGTTTCAGCCCCTCTGTTTCAGCCCCTCTGTTTCTCGCCCACTGTTTCAGCCCCTCTGATTCTCGCTCTCTGTTTCTGCCCCTCTGTTTGTCGCCCTCTGTTTCAGCCCCTCTGATTCAGCCCCTCTGTTTCAGCCCCTCTGATTCAGCCCCTCTGATTCAGCCCCTCTGATTCAGCCCCTCTGTTTCTCGCCCTCTGTTTCAGCCCCTCTGTTTCAGCCACTCTGTTTCAGCCCCTCTGTTTCTCACCCTCTGTTTCAGCCCCTCTGATTCAGCCCCTCTGATTCAGCCCCTCTGATTCAGCCCCTCTGTTTCCCACCCCTCTGTTTCAGCCCCTCTGTTTCTCGCCCTCTGTTTCAGCCCCTCTGTTTCTCGCCCTCTGTTTCTGCCCCACTGTTTCAGCCCCTCTGTTTCAGCCCCTCTGTTTCAGCGCCTCTGTTTCTCGCCCTCTGTTTCAGCCCCTCTGTTTTTCGCCCTCTGTTTCAGCCCCTCTGTTTCAGCCCCTCTGTTTCAGCCCCTCTGATTCAGCCCCTCTGATTGAGCCCCTCTGTTTCAGCCCCTCTGTTTCTCCGCCTCTGTTCCAGCCCCTCTGTTTCAGCCCCTCTGTTTCAGCCACTCTGTTTCAGCCCTTCTGTTTCAGCCCCTCTGTTTCAGCCCCTCTGTTTCTCGCCCTCTGTTTCAGCCCCTCTGTTTCTCGCCCTCTGTTTCAGCCCCTCTGTTTCAGCCCGTCTGTTTCAGCCCCTCTGTTTCAGCCCCTCTGTTTCTCATCCTCTGTTACTCGCCCTCTGTTTCAGCCCCTCTGTTTTTCGCCCTCTGTTTCAGATCCTCTGTTTCTCACCCTCAGTTTCGGCCCCTCTGATTCAGCCCCTCTGTTTCTCGCCCTCAGTTTCAGCCCCTCTGTTTCTCGCCCTCTGTTTCAGCCCCTCTGTTTCAGCCCCTGTGTTTCACGCACTCTGATTCTCGCCCTCTGTTTCAGCCCCTCTGTTTCTCGCCCTCTGTTTCAGCCCCTCTGATTCAGCCCCTCTGTTTCAGCCCCTCTGATTCAGCCCCTCTGATTCAGCCCCTCTGTTTCTCGCCCTCTGTTTCAGCCCCTCTGTTTCAGCCCCTCTGTTTCTCACCCTCTGTTTCAGCCCCTCTGATTCTCGCCCTCTGTTTCACCCCCACTGTTTCAGCCCCTCTGTTTCAGCCCCTCTGTTTCAGCGCCTCTGTTTCTCGCCCTCTGTTTCAGCCCCTCTGTTTCTCGCCCTCTGTTTCAGCCCCTCTGATTCAGCCCCTCTGTTTCAGCCCCTCTGGTTCTCTGCCTTTGTTCCAGCCCCTCTGTTTCAGCCCCTCTGTTTCAGCCCCTCTGATTCAGCCCCTCTGTTTCTCGCCCTCTGTTTCAGCCCCTCTGTTTCAGCCCCTCTGTTTCAGCCCCTCTGTTTCTCGCCCTCTGTTTAAGGCCCTCTGTTTTTCGCCCTCTGTTTCAGCCCCTCTGATTCAGCCCCTCTGTTTCAGCCCCTCTTATTCAGCCCCTCTGTTTCAGCCCCTCTTTTTTCAACCCCTCTGTTTCTCGCCCTCTGTTTCTTGCACGCTGTTTCAGTCCCTTTGTTTCTCGCCCTCTGTTTCAGCCCCACTGTTTCAGCCCCTCTGATTCAGCCCCTCTGATTCAGCCTCTCTGTTTCTCGCCCTCTGTTTCAGCCCCTCTGTTTCTCACCCTCTGTTTCAGCCCCTCTGTTTCTCGCCCTCTGTTTCAGCCCCTCTGTTTCAGCCCGTCTCTTTCAGCCCCTCTGTTTCAGCCCCTCTGTTTCTCATCCTCTGTTACTCGCTGTCTGTTTCAGCCCCTCTCTTTCTCGCCCTCTGTTTCACCCCCGCTGATTCAGCCCCTCTGTTTCAGCCCCTCTGAATCAGCCCCTCTGATTCAGCCCCTCTGTTTCAGCCCCTCTGTTTCAGCCCCTCTGTTTCTCGCCCTCTGTTTCAGCCCCTCTGATTCTCGCCCTCTGTTTCAGCCC
Organism: Chiloscyllium punctatum; assembly: GCF_047496795.1. Taxonomy (NCBI): domain Eukaryota; kingdom Metazoa; phylum Chordata; class Chondrichthyes; order Orectolobiformes; family Hemiscylliidae; genus Chiloscyllium; species Chiloscyllium punctatum. The sequence continues at coordinate 1,643,769 of NW_027309792.1, read as the reverse complement.
CTCTGTTTCTCGCCCTCTGTTTTAGCCCCTCTGATTCAGCCCCTCTGTTTCAGCCCCTCTGATTCTGCCCCTCTGATTCAGCTCCTCTGATTCAGCCCCTCTGTTTCTCGCCCTCTGTTTCAGCCCCTCTGTTTCAGCCCCTCTGTTTCAGCCCCTCTGTTTCTCACCCTCTGTTTCAGCCCCTCTGATTCAGCCCCTCTGATTCAGCCCCTCTGTTTCCCGCCCCTCTGTTTCAGCCCCTCTGTTTCTCGCCCTCTGTTTCAGCCCCTCTGTTTCTCGCCCTCTGTTTCAGCCCCTCTGTTTCAGCCACTCTGTTTCAGCCCCTCTCTTTCAGCCCCTCTGTTTCAGCCCCTCTGTTTCTCCCCCTCTGTTCCAGCCCCTCTGTTTCAGCCCCTCTGTTTCAGCCACTCTGTTTCAGCCAGTCTCTTTCAGCCCCTCTGTTTCAGCCCCTCTGTTTCTCGCCCTCTGTTTCAGCCCCTCTGTTTCTCGCCCTCTGTTTCAGCCCCTCTGTTTCAGCCCCTCTGATTCAGCGCCTCTGTTTCTCGCCCTCTGTTTCAGCCCCTCTGTTTCTCGCCCTCTGTTTCAGCCCCTCTGTTTCTCACCCTCTGTTTCAGCCCCTCTGATTCAGCACCTCTGTTTCTCGCCCTCTGTTTCAGCCCCTCTGTTTCTCGCCCTCTGTTTCAGCCCCTCTGATTCAGCCCCTCTGTTTCAGCCACTCTATTTCTCCGCCTCTGTTCCAGCCCGTCTGTTTCAGCCCCTCTGTTTCAGCCACTCTGTTTCAGCCCCTCTGTTTCAGCCCCTCTGTTTCAGCCCCTTTGTTTCTCGCCCTCTGTTTCAGCCCCTCTGTTTCTCGCCCTCTGTTTCAGCCCCTCTGTTTCAGCCCGTCTGTTTCAGCCACTCTGTTTCTCGCCCTCTGTTTCAGCCCCTCTGTTTCTCACCCTCTGTTTCGGCCCCTCTGATTCAGCCCCTCTGTTTCTCGCCCTCTGTTTCAGCCCCTCTGTTTCTCGCCCTCTGTGTCAGCCCCTCTGTTTCTCACCCTCTGTTTTGGCCCCTCTGATTCAGCCCCTCTGTTTCTCGCCCTCTGCTTCAGCCCCTCTCTTTCTCGCCCTCTGTTTCAGCCCCTCTGTTTCAGCCCCTCTGATTCAGCCCCTCTGTTTCAGCCCCTCTGTTTCAGCCCCTCTGTTTCTCGCCCCCTATTTCTCACCCTCTGTTTCACGCCCTCTGTTTCAGACCCTCTGTTTTTCGCCCTCTGTTTCAGCCCCTCTGTTTCTTGCCCTCTGTTTCAGGCTCTCTGTTTCAGCCCGTCTGTTTCAGCCCCTCTGTTTCAGCCCCTCTGTTTCTCGCCCACTGTTTCAGCCCCTCTGATTCTCGCCCTCTGTTTCAGCCCCTCTGTTTCTCGCCCTCTGTTTCAGCCCCTCTGATTCAGCCCCTCTGTTTCAGCCCCTCTGATTCAGCCCCTCTGATTCAGCCCCTCTGATTCAGCCCCTCTGTTTCTCGCCCTCTGTTTCAGCCCCTCTGTTTCAGCCCCTCTGTTTCTCACCCTCTGTTTCAGCCCCTCTGATTCTCGCCCTCTGTTTCAGCCCCACTGTTTCAGCCCCTCTGTTTCAGCCCCTCTGATTCAGCCCCTCTGTTTCAGCCCCTCTTATTCAGCCCCTCTGTTTCAGCCCCTCTGTTTCAGCCCCTCTTTTTTCAGCCCCTATGTTTCTCGCCCTCTGTTTCTTGCCCGCTGTTTCAGTCCCTTTTTTTCTCGCCATCTGTTTCAGCCCCACTGTTTCAGCCCCTCTGATTCAGCCCCTCTGATTCAGCCTCTCTGTTTCTCGCCCTCTGTTTCAGCCCCTCTGTTTCTCACCCTCTGTTTCAGCCCCTCTGTTTCTCGCCCTCTGTTTCAGCCCCTCTGTTTCAGCCCGTCTCTTTCAGCCCCTCTGTTTCAGCCCCTCTGTTTCTCATCCTCTGTTACTCGCCCTCTGTTTCAGCCCCTTTCTTTCTCGCCCTCTGTTTCACCCCCGCTGATTCAGCGCCTCGGTTTCAGCCCCTCTGATTCAGCCCCTCTGTTTCAGCCCCTCTGTTTGAGCCCCTCTGTTTCTCGCCCTCTGTTTCAGCCCCTCTGATTCTCGCCCTCTGTTTCAGCCCCTCTGTTTCTCGCCCTCTGTTTTAGCCCCTTTGATTCAGCCCCTCTGTTTCAGCCCCTCTGATTCTGCCCCTCTGATTCAGCTCCTCTGATTCAGCCCCTCTGTTTCTCGCCCTCTGTTTCAGCCCCTCTGTTTCAGCCCCTCTGTTTCTCGCCCTCTGTTTCAGGCCCTCTGTTTCTCGCCCTCAGTTTCAGCCCCTCTGATTCAGCCCCTCTGTTTCAGCCCCTCTGATTCAGCCCCTCTGTTTCAGCCCCTCTGTTTCAGCCCCTCTGTTTCAGCCCCTCTGTTTCTCGCCCTCTATTTCTCACCCTCTGTTTCACGCCCTCTGTTTCAGACCCTCTGTTTTTCGCCCTCTGTTTCAGCCCCTCTGTTTCTTGCCCTCTGTTTCAGGCTCTCTGTTTCAGCCCGTCTGTTTCAGCCCCTCTGTTTCAGCCCCTCTGTTTCTCGCCCACTGTTTCAGCCCCTCTGATTCTCGCTCTCTGTTTCTGCCCCTCTGTTTGTCGCCCTCTGTTTCAGCCCCTCTGATTCAGCCCCTCTGTTTCAGCCCCTCTGTTTCAGCCCCTCTGTTTCTCGCCCTCTGTTTAAGGCCCTCTGTTTTTCGCCCTCTGTTTCAGCCCCTCTGTTTCAGCCCCTCTGTTTCAGCCCCTCTGTTTCTCACCCTCTGTTTCAGCCCCTCTGATTCAGCCCCTCTGATTCAGCCCCTCTGCTTCAGCCCGTCTGTTTCCCACCCCTCTGTTTCAGCCCCTCTGTTTCTCGCCCTCTGTTTCAGCCCCTCTGTTTCTCGCCCTCTGTTTCTGCCCCACTGTTTCAGCCCCTCTGTTTCAGCCCCTCTGTTTCAGCGCCTCTGTTTCTCGCCCTCTGTTTCAGCCCCTCTGTTTTTCGCCCTCTGTTTCAGCCCCTCTGATTGAGCCCCTCTGTTTCAGCCCCTCTGTTTCTCCGCCTCTGTTCCAGCCCCTCTGTTTCAGCCCCTCTGTTTCAGCCACTCTGTTTCAGCCCCTCTGTTTCAGCCCCTCTGTTTCAGCCCCTCTGTTTCTCGCCCTCTGTTTCAGCCCCTCTGTTTCTCGCCCTCTGTTTCAGCCCCTCTGTTTCAGCCCGTCTGTTTCAGCCCCTCTGTTTCAGCCCCTCTGTTTCTCATCCTCTGTTACTCGCCCTCTGTTTCAGCCCCTCTGTTTTTCGCCCTCTGTTTCAGATCCTCTGTTTCTCACCCTCTGTTTCGGCCCCTCTGATTCAGCCCCTCTGTTTCTCGCCCTCAGTTTCAGCCCCTCTGTTTCTCGCCCTCTGTTTCAGCCCCTCTGTTTCAGCCCCTGTGTTTCACGCACTCTGATTCTCGCCCTCTGTTTCAGCCCCTCTGTTTCTCGCCCTCTGTTTCAGCCCCTCTGATTCAGCCCCTCTGTTTCAGCCCCTCTGATTCAGCCCCTCTGATTCAGCCCCTCTGATTCAGCCCCTCTGTTTCTCGCCCTCTGTTTCAGCCCCTCTGTTTCAGCCCCTCTGTTTCTCACCCTCTGTTTCAGCCCCTCTGATTCTCGCCCTCTGTTTCAGCCCCTCTGTTTCAGCCCCTCTGTTTCCGCCCCTCTGTTTCAGCGCCTCTGTTTCTCGCCCTCTGTTTCAGCCCCTCTGTTTCTCGCCCTCTGTTTCAGCCCCTCTGATTCAGCCCCTCTGTTTCAGCCCCTCTGGTTCTCTGCCTTTGTTCCAGCCCCTCTGTTTCAGCCCCTCTGTTTCAGCCCCTCTGATTCAGCCCCTCTGTTTCTCGCCCTCTGTTTCAGCCCCTCTGTTTCAGCCCCTCTGTTTCAGCCCCTCTGTTTCTCGCCCTCTGTTTAAGGCCCTCTGTTTTTCGCCCTCTGTTTCAGCCCCTCTGATTCAGCCCCTCTGTTTCAGCCCCTCTTATTCAGCCCCTCTGTTTCAGCCCCTCTGTTTCAGCCCCTCTTTTTTCAACCCCTCTGTTTCTCGCCCTCTGTATCTTGCACGCTGTTTCAGTCCCTTTGTTTCTCGCCCTCTGTTTCAGCCCCACTGTTTCAGCCCCTCTGATTCAGCCCCTCTGATTCAGCCTCTCTGTTTCTCGCCCTCTGTTTCAGCCCCTCTGTTTCTCACCCTCTGTTTCAGCCCCTCTGTTTCTCGCCCTCTGTTTCAGCCCCTCTGTTTCAGCCCGTCTCTTTCAGCCCCTCTGTTTCAGCCCCTCTGTTTCTCATCCTCTGTTACTCGCCGTCTGTTTCAGCCCCTCTCTTTCTCGCCCTCTGTTTCACCCCCGCTGATTCAGCCCCTCTGTTTCAGCCCCTCTGAATCAGCCCCTCTGATTCAGCCCCTCTGTTTCAGCCCCTCTGTTTCAGCCCCTCTGTTTCTCGCCCTCTGTTTCAGCCCCTCTGATTCTCGCCCTCTGTTTCAGCCCCTCTGTTTCTCGCCCTCTGTTTTAGCCCCTCTGATTCAGCCCCTCTGTTTCAGCCCCTCTGATTCTGCCCCTCTGATTCAGCTCCTCTGATTCAGCCCCTCTGTTTCTCGCCCTCTGTTTCAGCCCCTCTGTTTCAGCCCCTCTGTTTCTCACCCTCTGTTTCAGCCCCTCTGATTCAGCCCCTCTGATTCAGCCCCTCTGTTTCCCGCCCCTCTGTTTCAGCCCCTCTGTTTCTCGCCCTCTGTTTCAGCCCCTCTGTTTCTCGCCCTCTGTTTCAGCCCCTCTGTTTCAGCCACTCTGTTTCAGCCCCTCTCTTTCAGCCCCTCTGTTTCAGCCCCTCTGTTTCTCCCCCTCTGTTCCAGCCCCTCTGTTTCAGCCCCTCTGTTTCAGCCACTCTGTTTCAGCCAGTCTCTTTCAGCCCCTCTGTTTCAGCCCCTCTGTTTCTCGCCCTCTGTTTCAGCCCCTCTGTTTCTCGCCCTCTGTTTCAGCCCCTCTGTTTCAGCCCGTCTGTTTCACGCACTCTGTTTCTCGCCCTCTGTTTCAGCCCCTCTGTTTCTCACCCTCTGTTTCAGCCCCTCTGATTCAGCGCCTCTGTTTCTCGCCCTCTGTTTCAGCCCCTCTGTTTCTCGCCCTCTGTTTCAGCCCCTCTGTTTCTCACCCTCTGTTTCAGCCCCTCTGATTCAGCCCCTCTGTTTCTCGCCCTCTGTTTCAGCCCCTCTGTTTCTCGCCCTCTGTGTCCGCCCCTCTGTTTCTCACCCTCTGTTTTGGCCCCTCTGATTCAGCCCCTCTGTTTCTCGCCCTCTGCTTCAGCCCCTCTGTTTCTCGCCCTCTGTTTCAGCCCCTCTGTTTCAGCCCCTCTGATTCAGCCCCTCTGTTTCAGCCCCTCTGTTTCAGCCCCTCTGTTTCTCGCCCCCTATTTCTCACCCTCTGTTTCACGCCCTCTGTTTCAGACCCTCTGTTTTTCGCCCTCTGTTTCAGCCCCTCTGTTTCTTGCCCTCTGTTTCAGGCTCTCTGTTTCAGCCCGTCTGTTTCAGCCCCTCTGTTTCAGCCCCTCTGTTTCTCGCCCACTGTTTCAGCCCCTCTGATTCTCGCCCTCTGTTTCAGCCCCTCTGTTTCTCGCCCTCTGTTTCAGCCCCTCTGATTCAGCCCCTCTGTTTCAGCCCCTCTGATTCAGCCCCTCTGATTCAGCCCCTCTGATTCAGCCCCTCTGTTTCTCGCCCTCTGTTTCAGCCCCTCTGTTTCAGCCCCTCTGTTTCTCACCCTCTGTTTCAGCCCCTCTGATTCTCGCCCACTGTTTCAGCCCCACTGTTTCAGCCCCTCTGTTTCAGCCCCTCTGATTCAGCCCCTCTGTTTCAGCCCCTCTTATTCAGCCCCTCTGTTTCAGCCCCTCTGTTTCAGCCCCTCTGTTTTCAGGCCCTATGTTTCTCGCCCTCTGTTTCTTGCCCGCTGTTTCAGTCCCTTTGTTTCTCGCCCTCTGTTTCAGCCCCACTGTTTCAGCCCCTCTGATTCAGCCCCTCTGATTCAGCCTCTCTGTTTCTCGCCCTCTGTTTCAGCCCCTCTGTTTCTCACCCTCTGTTTCAGCCCCTCTGTTTCTCGCCCTCTGTTTCAGCCCCTCTGTTTCAGCCCGTCTCTTTCAGCCCCTCTGTTTCAGCCCCTCTGTTTCTCATCCTCTGTTTCAGCCCCTTTCTTTCTCGCCCTCTGTTTCACCCCCGCTGATTCAGCCCCTCTGTTTCAGCCCCTCTGATTCAGCCCCTCTGTTTCAGCCCCTCTGTTTGAGCCCCTCTGTTTCTCGCCCTCTGTTTCAGCCCCTCTGATTCTCGCCCTCTGTTTCAGCCCCTCTGTTTCTCGCCCTCTGTTTTAGCCCCACTGATTCAGCCCCTCTGTTTCAGCCCCTCTGATTCTGCCCCTCTGATTCAGCTCCTCTGATTCAGCCCCTCTGTTTCTCGCCCTCTGTTTCAGCCCCTCTGTTTCAGCCCCTCTGTTTCAGCCCCTCTGTTTCTCACCCTCTGTTTCAGCCCCTCTGATTCAGCCCCTCTGATTCAGCCCCTCTGTTTCCCGCCCCTCTGTTTCAGCCCCTCTGTTTCTCGCCCTCTGTTTCAGCCCCTCTGTTTCTCGCCCTCTGTTTCAGCCCCTCTGTTTCAGCCCCTCTGTTTCTCGCCCTCTGTTTCAGCCCCTCTGTTTCAGCCCCTCTGTTTCAGCCCCTCTGTTTCAGCCCCTCTGTTTCTCGCCCTCTGTTTCAGCCCCTCTGTTTCTCACCCTCTGTTTCAGGCTCTCTTTTTCAGCCCCTCTGTTTCTCGCCCTCTATTTCTCGCCCGCTGTTTCAGCCCCTCTGTTTCTCGCCCTCTGTTTCAGGCCCTCTGTTTCTCGCCCTCAGTTTCAGCCCCTCTGATTCAGCCCCTCTGTTTCAGCCCCTCTGATTCAGCCCCTCTGTTTCAGCCCCTCTGTTTCAGCCCCTCTGTTTCAGCCCCTCTGTTTCTCGCCCTCTATTTCTCACCCTCTGTTTCACGCCCTCTGTTTCAGACCCTCTGTTTTTCGCCCTCTGTTTCAGCCCCTCTGTTTCTTGCCCTCTGTTTCAGGCTCTCTGTTTCAGCCCGTCTGTTTCAGCCCCTCTGTTTCAGCCCCTCTGTTTCTCGCCCACTGTTTCAGCCCCTCTGATTCTCGCTCTCTGTTTCAGCCCCTCTGTTTGTCGCCCTCTGTTTTAGCCCCTCTGATTCAGCCCCTCTGTTTCAGCCCCTCTGATTCAGCCCCTCTGTTTCTCGCCCTCTGTTTCAGCCCCTCTGTTTCAGCCACTCTGTTTCAGCCCCTCTGTTTCTCACCCTCTGTTTCAGCCCCTCTGATTCAGCCCCTCTGATTCAGCCCCTCTGATTCAGCCCCTCTGTTTCCCACACCTCTGTTTCAGCCCCTCTGTTTCTCGCCCTCTGTTTCAGCCCCTCTGTTTCTCGCCCTCTGTTTCTGCCCCACTGTTTCAGCCCCTCTGTTTCAGCCCCTCTGTTTCAGCGCCTCTGTTTCTTGCCCTCTGTTTCAGCCCCTCTGTTTCTCGCCCTCTGTTTCAGCCCCTCTGATTGAGCCCCTCTGTTTCAGCCCCTCTGTTTCAGCCCCTCTTTTTTCAGGCCCTATGTTTCTCGCCCTCTGTTTCTTGCCCGCTGTTTCAGTCCCTTTGTTTCTCGCCCTCTGTTTCAGCCCCACTGATTCAGCCCCTCTGATTCAGCCCCTCTGATTCAGCCTCTCTGTTTCTCGCCCTCTGTTTCAGCCCCTCTGTTTCTCACCCTCTGTTTCAGCCCCTCTGTTTCTCGCCCTCTGTTTCAGCCCCTCTGTTTCAGCACGTCTCTTTCAGCCCCTCTGTTTCAGCCCCTCTGTTTCTCATCCTCTGTTACTCGCCCTCTGTTTCAGCCCCTTTCTTTCTCGCCCTCTGTTTCACCCCCGCTGATTCAGCCCCTCTGTTTCAGCCCCTCTGATTCAGCCCCTCTGTTTCAGCCCCTCTGTTTGAGCCCCTCTGTTTCTCGCCCTCTGTTTCAGCCCCTCTGATTCTCGCCCTCTGTTTCAGCCCCTCTGTTTCTCGCCCTCTGTTTTAGCCCCTCTGATTCAGCCCCTCTGTTTCAGCCCCTCTGATTCTGCCCCTCTGATTCAGCTCCTCTGATTCAGCCCCTCTGTTTCTCGCCCTCTGTTTCAGCCCCTCTGTTTCAGCCCCTCTGTTTCAGCCCCTCTGTTTCTCACCCTCTGTTTCAGCCCCTCTGATTCAGCCCCTCTGATTCAGCCCCTCTTTTTCCCGCCCCTCTGTTTCAGCCCCTCTGTTTCTCGCCCTCTGTTTCAGCCCTCTGTTTCAGCCCGTCTGTTTCAGCACCTCTGTTTCAGCCCCTCTGTTTCTCGCCCACTGTTTCAGCCCCTCTGATTCTCGCTCTCTGTTTCAGCCCCTCTGTTTGTCGCTCTCTGTTTTAGCCCCTCTGATTCAGCCCCTCTGTTTCAGCCCCTCTGATTCAGCCCCTCTGATTCAGCCCCTCTGATTCAGCCCCTCTGTTTCTCGCCCTCTGTTTCAGCCCCTCTGTTTCAGCCACTCTGTTTCAGCCCCTCTGTTTCTCACCCTCTGTTTCAGCCCCTCTGATTCAGCCCCTCTGATTCAGCCCCTCTGATTCAGCCCCTCTGTTTCCCACCCCTCTGTTTCAGCCCCTCTGTTTCTCGCCCTCTGTTTCAGCCCCTCTGTTTCTCGCCCTCTGTTTCTGCCCCACTGTTTCAGCCCCTCTGTTTCAGCCCCTCTGTTTCAGCGCCTCTGTTTCTTGCCCTCTGTTTCAGCCCCTCTGTTTCTCGCCCTCTGTTTCAGCCCCTCTGATTGAGCCCCTCTGTTTCAGCCCCTCTGTTTCTCCGCCTCTGTTCCAGCCCCTCTGTTTCAGCCCCTCTGTTTCAGCCACTCTGTTTCAGCCCCTCTGTTTCAGCCCCTCTGTTTCAGCTCCTCTGTTTCTCGCCCTCTGTTTCAGCCCCTCTGTTTCTCGCCCTCTGTTTCAGCCCCTCTGTTTCAGCCCGTCTGTTTCAGCCCCTCTGTTTCAGCCCCTCTGTTTCTCATCCTCTGTTACTCGCCCTCTGTTTCAGCCCCTCTGTTTTTCGCCCTCTGTTTCAGCACCTCTGTTTCTCACCCTCTGTTTCGGCCCCTCTGATTCAGCCCCTCTGTTTCTCGCCCTCAGTTTCAGCCCCTCTGTTTCTCGCCCTCTGTTTCAGCCCCTCTGTTTCAGCCCCTGTGTTTCACGCACTCTGATTCTCGCCCTCTGTTTCAGCCCCTCTGTTTCTCGCCCTCTGTTTCAGCCCCTCTGATTCAGCCCCTCTGTTTCAGCCCCTCTGATTCAGCCCCTCTGATTCAGCCCCTCTGATTCAGCCCCTCTGTTTCTCGCCCTCTGTTTCAGCCCCTCTGTTTCAGCCCCTCTGTTTCTCACCCTCTGTTTCAGCCCCTCTGATTCTCGCCCTCTGTTTCAGCCCCTCTGTTTCAGCCCCTCTGTTTCAGACCCTCTGTTTCAGCGCCTCTGTTTCTCGCCCTCTGTTTCAGCCCCTCTGTTTCTCGCCCTCTGTTTCAGCCCCTCTGATTCAGCCCCTCTGTTTCAGCCCCTCTGTTTCTCTGCCTTTGTTCCAGCCCCTCTGTTTCAGCCCCTCTGTTTCAGCCCCTCTGATTCAGCCCCTCTGTTTCTCGCCCTCTGTTTCAGCCCCTCTGTTTCAGCCCCTCTGTTTCAGCCCCTCTGTTTCTCGCCCTCTGTTTCAGGCCCTCTGTTTTTCGCCCTCTGTTTCAGCCCCTCTGATTCAGCCCCTCTGTTTCAGCCCCTCTTATTCAGCCCCTCTGTTTCAGCCCCTCTGTTTCAGCCCCTCTTTTTTCAACCCCTCTGTTTCTCGCCCTCTGTTTCTTGCACGCTGTTTCAGTCCCTTTGTTTCTCGCCCTCTGTTTCAGCCCCACTGTTTCAGCCCCTCTGATTCAGCCCCTCTGATTCAGCCTCTCTGTTTCTCGCCCTCTGTTTCAGCCCCTCTGTTTCTCACCCTCTGTTTCAGCCCCTCTGTTTCTCGCCCTCTGTTTCAGCCCCTCTGTTTCAGCCCGTCTCTTTCAGCCCCTCTGTTTCAGCCCCTCTGTTTCTCATCCTCTGTTACTCGCCCTCTGTTTCAGCCCCTCTCTTTCTCGCCCTCTGTTTCACCCCCGCTGATTCAGCCCCTCTGTTTCAGCCCCTCTGAATCAGCCCCTCTGATTCAGCCCCTCTGTTTCAGCCCCTCTGTTTCAGCCCCTCTGTTTCTCGCCCTCTGTTTCAGCCCCTCTGCTTCTCGCCCTCTGTTTCAGCCCCTCTGTTTCTCGCCCTCTGTTTTAGCCCCTCTGATTCAGCCCCTCTGTTTCAGCCCCTCTGATTCTGCCCCTCTGATTCAGCTCCTCTGATTCAGCCCCTCTGTTTCTCGCCCTCTGTTTCAGCCCCTCTGTTACAGCCCCTCTGTTTCAGCCCCTCTGTTTCTCACCCTCTGTTTCAGCCCCTCTGATTCAGCCCCTCTGATTCAGCCCCTCTGTTTCCCGCCCCTATGTTTCAGCCCCTATGTTTCTCGCCCTCTGTTTCAGCCCCTCTGTTTCTCGCCCTCTGTTTCAGCCCCTCTGTTTCAGCCACTCTGTTTCAGCCCCTCTCTTTCAGCCCCTCTGTTTCAGCCCCTCTGTTTCTCCCCCTCTGTTCCAGCCCCTCTGTTTCAGCCCCTCTGTTTCAGCCACTCTGTTTCAGCCAGTCTCTTTCAGCCCCTCTGTTTCAGCCCCTCTGTTTCTCGCCCTCTGTTTCAGCCCCTCTGTTTCTCGCCCTCTGTTTCAGCCCCTCTGTTTCTCACCCTCTGTTTCAGCCCCTCTGATTCAGCCCCTCTGTTTCTCGCCCTCTGTTTCAGCCCCTCTGTTTCTCGCCCTCTGTTTCAGCCCCTTTGTTTCTCGCCCTCTGTTTCAGCCCCTCTGTTTCAGCCCCTCTGATTCAGCCTCTCTGTTTATCGCCCTCTGTTTCAGCCCCTCTGTTTCTCACCCTCTGTTTCAGCCCCTCTGTTTCTCGCCCTCTGTTTCAGCCCCTCTGTTTCAGCCCGTCTGTTTCAGCCCCTCTGTTTCAGCCCCTCTGTTTCTCATCCTCTGTTACTCGCCCTCTGTTTCAGCCCCTCTGTTTTTCGCCCTCTGTTTCAGCCCCTCTGTTTCTCACCCTCTGTTTCGGCCCCTCTGATTCAGCCCCTCTGTTTCTCACCCACTGTTTCAGCCCCTCTGATTCAGCCCCTCTGTTTCAGCCCCTGTGTTTCAGCGCCTCTGTTTCTCGCCCTCTGTTTCAGCCCCTCTGTTTCTCGCCCTCTGTTTCAGCCCCTCTGATTGAGCCCCTCTGTTTCAGCCCCTCTGTTTCTCCGCCTCTGTTCCAGCCCCTCTGTTTCAGCCCCTCTGTTTCAGCCCCTCTGTTTCAGCCCCTCTGTTTCAGCCCCTCTGTTTCAGCCCCTCTGTTTCTCGCCCTCTGTTTCTTGCCCTCTGTTTCTCGCCCTCTGTTTCAGCCCCTCTGTTTCAGCCCGTCTGTTTCAGCCCCTCTGTTTCAGCCCCTCTGTTTCTCATCCTCTGTTACTCGCCCTCTGTTTCAGCCCCTCTGTTTTTCGCCCTCTGTTTCAGCCCCTCTGTTTCTCACCCTCTGTTTCGGCCCCTCTGATTCAGCCCCTCTGTTTCTCGCCCTCAGTTTCAGCCCCTCTGTTTCTCGCCCTCTGTTTCAGCCCCTCTGTTTCAGCCCCTGTGTTTCACGCACTCTGTTTCTCGCCCTCTGATTCAGCCCCTCTGTTTCTCACCCTCTGTTTCAGCCCCGCTGATTCAGCCCCTGTGTTTCTCGCCCTCTGTTTCAGCCCCTCTGTCTCTCGCCCTCTGTTTCAGCCCCTCTGTTTCTCGCCCTCTGTTTCAGCCCCTGTGTTTCTCGCCCTCTGTTTCAGCCCCTCTGTTTCTCACGCTCTGTTTCAGCCCCTCTGTTTCTCGCCCTCTGTTTCAGCCCCTCTGTTTCAGCCCGTCTGTTTCAGCCCCTCTGTTTCAGCCCCTCTGTTTCTCATCCTCTGTTACTCGCCCTCTGTTTCAGCCCCTCTGTTTTTCGCCCTCTGTTTCAGCCCCTCTGTTTCTCACCCTCTGTTTCAGGCTCTCTTTTTCAGCCCCTCTGTTTCTCGCCCTCTATTTCTCGCCCGCTGTTTCAGCCCCTCTGTTTCTCGGCCTCTGTTTCAGGCCCTCTGTTTCTCGCCCTCTGTTTCAGCCCCTCTGATTCAGCCCCTCTGTTTCAGCCCCTCTGTTTCAGCCCCTCTGTTTCTCGCCCTCTATTTCTCACCCTCTGTTTCACGCCCTCTGTTTCAGACCCTCTGTTTTTCGCCCTCTGTTTCAGCCACTCTGTTTCTTGCCCTCTGTTTCAGGCTCTCTGTTTCAGCCCGTCTGTTTCAGCCACTCTGTTTCAGCCCCTCTGTTTCTCGCCCACTGTTTCAGCCCCTCTGATTCTCGCTCTCTGTTTCAGCCCCTCTGTTTCTCGCCCTCTGTTTCTGCCCCACTGATTCAGCCCCTCTGTTTCAGCCCCTCTGATTCAGCCCCTCTGATTCAGCCCCTCTGATTCAGCCCCTCTGTTTCTCGCCCTCTGTTTCAGCCCCTCTGTTTCAGCCAATCTGTTTCAGCCCCTCTGTTTCTCACCCTCTGTTTAAGCCCCTCTGATTCAGCCCCTCTGATTCAGCCCCTCTGATTCAGCCCCTCTGTTTCCCACCCCTCTGTTTCAGCCCCTCTGTTTCTCGCCCTCTGTTTCAGCCCCTCTGTTTCTCGCCCTCTGTTTCAGCCCCACTGTTTCAGCCCCTCTGTTTCAGCCCCTCTGTTTCAGCGCCTCTATTTCTCGCCCTCTGTTTCAGCTCCTCTGTTTCTCGCCCTCTGTTTCAGCCCCTCTGATTCAGCCCCTCTATTTCAGCCCCTCTGTTTCTCCGCCTCTGTTCCAGCCCCTCTGTTTCTCACCCTCTGTTTCAGCCACTCTGTTTCAGCCCCTCTGTTTCAGCCCCTCTGTTTCAGCCCCTCTGTTTCTCGCCCTCTGTTTCAGCCCCTCTGTTTCTCGCCCTCTGTTTCAGCCCCTCTGTTTCAGCCCGTCTGTTTCAGCCACTCTGTTTCTCGCCCTCTGTTTCAGCCCCTCTGTTTCTCACCCTCTGTTTCGGCCCCTCTGATTCAGCCCCTCTGTTTCTCGCCCTCTGTTTCAGCCCCTCTGTTTCTCGCCCTCTGTTTCAGCCCCACTGTTTCAGCCCCTCTGTTTCTCACCCTCTGTTTTGGCCCCTCTGATTCAGCCCCTCTGTTTCTCGCCCTCTGTTTCAGCCCCTCTGTTTCTCGCCCTCTGTTTCAGCCCCTCTGTTTCAGCCCCTCTGATTCAGCCCCTCTGTTTCAGCCCCTCTGTTTCAGCCCCTCTGTTTCAGCCCCTCTGTTTCTCGCCCCCTATTTCTCACCCTCTGTTTCACGCCCTCTGTTTCAGACCCTCTGTTTTTCGGCCTCTGTTTCAGCCCCTCTGTTTCTTGCCCTCTGTTTCAGGCTCTCTGTTTCAGCCCGTCTGTTTCAGCCCCTCTGATTCTTGCCCTCTGTTTCAGTCCCTCTGATTCAGCCCCTCTGTTTCAGCCCCTCTGATTCAGCCCCTCTGATTCAGCCCCTCTGTTTCTCACCCTCTGTTTCAGCCCCTCTGTTTCAGCCCCTCTGTTTCAGCCCCTCTGTTTCTCGCCCTCTGTTTCAGCCCCTCTGTTTCAGCCCCTCTGTTTCTCGCCCTCTGTTTCAGCCCCTCTGTTTCAGCGCCTCTGTTTCTCGCCCTCTGTTTCAGCCCCTCAGTTTCAGCCCCTCTGTTTCAGCCCCTCTGTTTCAGCCCCTCTGTTTCTCGCCCTCTGTTTCAGCCCCTCTGTTTCTCACCCTCTGTTTCAGCCCCTCTGATTCAGCCCCTCTGTTTCTCGCCCTCTGTTTCAGCCCCTCTGTTTCTCGCCCTCTGTTTCAGCCCCTCTGTTTCTCGCCCTCTGTTTCAGCCCCTCTGTTTCAGCCCCTCTGATTCAGCCTCTCTGTTTCTCGCCCTCTGTTTCAGCCCCTCTGTTTCTCACCCTCTGTTTCAGCCCCTCTGTTTCTCGCCCTCTGTTTCAGCCCCTCTGTTTCAGCCCCTCTGTTTCAGCCCCTCTGTTTCAGCCCCTCTGTTTCTCATCCTCTGTTACTCGCCCTCTGTTTCAGCCCCTCTGTTTTTCGCCCTCTGTTTCAGCCCCTCTGTTTCTCACCCTCTGTTTCAGGCTCTCTTTTTCAGCCCCTCTGTTTCTCGCCCTCTATTTCTCGCCCGCTGTTTCAGCCCCTCTGTTTCTCGCCCTCTGTTTCAGGCCCTCTGTTTCTCGCCCTCTGTTTCAGCCCCTCTGATTCAGCCCCTCTGTTTCAGCCCCTCTGATTCAGCCCCTCTGTTTCAGCCCCTCTGTTTCAGCCCCTTTGTTTCAGCCCCTCTGTTTCTCGCCCTCTATTTCTCACCCTCTGTTTCACGCCCTCTGTTTCAGACCCTCTGTTTTTCGCCCTCTGTTTCAGCCCCTCTGTTTCTTGCCCTCTGTTTCAGGCTCTCTGTTTCAGCCCGTCTGTTTCAGCCCCTCTGTTTCAGCCCCTCTGTTTCTCGCCCACTGTTTCAGCCCCTCTGATTCTCGCTCTCTGTTTCAGCCCCTCTGTTTGTCGCCCTCTGTTTTAGCCCCTCTGATTCAGCCCCTCTGTTTCAGCCCCTCTGATTCAGCCCCTCTGATTCAGCCCCTCTGATTCAGCCCCTCTGTTTCTCGCCCTCTGTTTCAGCCCCTCTGTTTCAGCCACTCTGTTTCAGCCCCTCTGTTTCTCACCCTCTGTTTCAGCCCCTCTGATTCAGCCCCTCTGATTCAGCCCCTCTGATTCAGCCCCTCTGTTTCCCACCCCTCTGTTTCAGCCCCTCTGTTTCTCGCCCTCTGTTTCAGCCCCTCTGTTTCTCGCCCTCTGTTTCAGCCCCACTGTTTCAGAACCTCTGTTTCAGCCCCTCTGTTTCAGCGCCTCTGTTTCTCGCCCTCTGTTTCAGCCCCTCTGTTTCTCGCCCTCTGTTTCAGCCCCTCTGATTGAGCCCCTCTGTTTCAGCCCCTCTGTTTCTCCGCCTCTGTTCCAGCCCCTCTGTTTCAGCCCCTCTGTTTCAGCCACTCTGTTTCAGCCCCTCTGTTTCAGCCCCTCTGTTTCAGCTCCTCTGTTTCTCGCCCTCTGTTTCAGCCCCTCTGTTTCTCGCCCACTGTTTCAGCCCCTCTGTTTCAGCCCGTCTGTTTCAGCCCCTCTGTTTCAGCCCCTCTGTTTCTCATCCTCTGTTACTCGCCCTCGGTTTCAGCCCCTCTGTTTTTCGCCCTCTGTTTCAGCCCCTCTGTTTCTCACCCTCTGTTTCGGCCCCTCTGATTCAGCCCCTCTGTTTCTCGCCCTCAGTTTCAGCCCCTCTGTTTCTCGCCCTCTGTTTCAGCCCCTCTGTTTCAGCCCCTGTGTTTCACGCACTCTGATTCTCGCCCTCTGTTTCAGCCCCTCTGTTTCTCGCCCTCTGTTTCAGCCCCTCTGATTCAGCCCCTCTGTTTCAGCCCCTCTGATTCAGCCCCTCTGATTCAGCCCCTCTAATTCAGCCCCTCTGTTTCTCGCCCTCTGTTTCAGCCCCTCTGTTTCAGCCCCTCTGTTTCTCACCCTCTGTTTCAGCCCCTCTGATTCTCGCCCTCTGTTTCAGCCCCTCTGTTTCAGCCCCTCTGTTTCAGACCCTCTGTTTCAGCGCCTCTGTTTCTCGCCCTCTGTTTCAGCCCCTCTGTTTCTCGCCCTCTGTTTCAGCCCCTCTGATTCAGCCCCTCTGTTTCAGCCCCTCTGTTTCTCTGCCTTTGTTCCAGCCCCTCTGTTTCAGCCCCTCTGTTTCAGCCCCTCTGATTCAGCCCCTCTGTTTCTCGCCCTCTGTTTCAGCCCCTCTGTTTCAGCCCCTCTGTTTCTCGCCCTCTGTTTCAGGCCCTCTGTTTTTCGCCCTCTGTTTCAGCCCCTCTGATTCAGCCCCTCTGTTTCAGCCCCTCTTATTCAGCCCCTCTCTTTCAGCCCCTCTTTTTTCAACCCCTCTGTTTCTCGCCCTCTGTTTCTTGCACGCTGTTTCAGTCCCTTTGATTCTCGCCCTCTGTTTCAGCCCCACTGTTTCAGCCCCTCTGATTCAGCCCCTCTGATTCAGCCTCTCTGTTTCTCGCCATCTGTTTCAGCCCCTCTGTTTCTCACCCTCTGTTTCAGCCCCTCTGTTTCTCGCCCTCTGTTTCAGCCCCTCTGTTTCAGCCCGTCTCTTTCAGCCCCTCTGTTTCAGCCCCTCTGTTTCTCATCCTCTGTTACTCGCCCTCTGTTTCAGCCCCTCTCTTTCTCGCCCTCTGTTTCACCCCCGCTGATTCAGCCCCTCTGTTTCAGCCCCTCTGAATCAGCCCCTCTGATTCAGCCCCTCTGTTTCAGCCCCTCTGTTTGAGCCCCTCTGTTTCTCGCCCTCAGTTTCAGGCCCTCTGATTCTCGCCCTCTGTTTCAGCCCCTCTGTTTCTCGCCCTCTGTTTTAGCCCCTCTGATTCAGCCCCTCTGTTTCAGCCCCTCTGATTCTGCCCCTCTGATTCAGCTCCTCTGATTCAGCCCCTCTGTTTCTCGCCCTCTGTTTCAGCCCCTCTGTTTCAGCCCCTCTGTTTCAGCCCCTCTGTTTCTCACCCTCTGTTTCAGCCCCTCTGATTCAGCCCCTCTGATTCAGCCCCTCTGTTTCCCGCCCCTCTGTTTCAGCCCCTCTGTTTCTCGCCCTCTGTTTCAGCCCCTCTGTTTCTCGCCCTCTGTTTCAGCCCCTCTGTTTCAGCCACTCTGTTTCAGCCCCTCTCTTTCAGCCCCTCTGTTTCAGCCCCTCTGTTTCTCCCCCTCTGTTCCAGCCCCTCTGTTTCAGCCCCTCTGTTTCAGCCACTCTGTTTCAGCCAGTCTCTTTCAGCCCCTCTGTTTCAGCCCCTCTGTTTCTCGCCCTCTGTTTCAGCCCCTCTGTTTCTCGTCCTCTGTTTCAGCCCCTCTGTTTCAGCCCGTCTGTTTCACGCACTCTGTTTCTCGCCCTCTGTTTCAGCCCCTCTGTTTCTCACCCTCTGTTTCAGCCCCTCTGATTCAGCCCCTCTGTTTCTCGCCCTCTGTTTCAGCCCCTCTGTTTCTCGCCCTCTGTTTCAGCCCCTCTGTTTCTCGCCCTCTGTTTCAGCCCCTCTGTTTCAGCCCCTCTGATTCAGCCTCTCTGTTTATCGCCCTCTGTTTCAGCCCCTCTGTTTCTCACCCTCTGTTTCAGCCCCTCTGTTTCTCGCCCTCTGTTTCAGCCCCTCTGTTTCAGCCCGTCTGTTTCAGCCCCTCTGTTTCAGCCCCTCTGTTTCTCATCCTCTGTTACTCGCCCTCTGTTTCAGCCCCTCTGTTTTTCGCCCTCTGTTTCAGCCCCTCTGTTTCTCACCCTCTGTTTCGGCCCCTCTGATTCAGCCCCTCTGTTTCTCACCCACTGTTTCAGCCCCTCTGATTCAGCCCCTCTGTTTCAGCCCCTGTGTTTCAGCGCCTCTGTTTCTCGCCCTCTGTTTCAGCCCCTCTGTTTCTCGCCCTCTGTTTCAGCCCCTCTGTTTCTCCGCCTCTGTTCCAGCCCCTCTGTTTCAGCCCCTCTGTTTCAGCCCCTCTGTTTCAGCCCCTCTGTTTCAGCCCCTCTGTTTCTCGCCCTCTGTTTCTTGCCCTCTGTTTCTCGCCCTCTGTTTCAGCCCCTCTGTTTCAGCCCGTCTGTTTCAGCCCCTCTGTTTCAGCCTCTCTGTTTCTCATCCTCTGTTACTCGCCCTCTGTTTCAGCCCCTCTGTTTTTCGCCCTCTGTTTCAGCCCCTCTGTTTCTCACCCTCTGTTTCGGCCCCTCTGATTCAGCCCCTCTGTTTCTCGCCCTCAGTGTCAGCCCCTCTGTTTCTCGCCCTCTGTTTCAGCCCCTCTGTTTCAGCCCCTGTGTTTCACGCACTCTGTTTCTCGCCCTCTGTTTCAGCCCCTCTGTTTCTCACCCTCTGTTTCAGCCCCGCTGATTCAGCCCCTGTGTTTCTCGCCCTCTGTTTCAGCCCCTCTGTCTCTCGCCCTCTGTTTCAGCCCCTCTGTTTCTCGCCCTCTGTTTCAGCCCCTGTGTTTCTCGCCCTCTGTTTCAGCCCCTCTGTTTCTCACGCTCTGTTTCAGCCCCTCTGTTTCTCGCCCTCTGTTTCAGCCCCTCTGTTTCAGCCCGTCTCTTTCAGCCCCTCTGTTTCAGCCCCTCTGTTTCTCATCCTCTGTTACTCGCCCTCTGTTTCAGCCCCTCTGTTTTTCGCCCTCTGTTTCAGCCGCTCTGTTTCTCACCCTCTGTTTCAGGCTCTCTTTTTCAGCCCCTCTGTTTCTCGCCCTCTATTTCTCGCCCGCTGTTTCAGCCCCTCTGTTTCTCGGCCTCTGTTTCAGGCCCTCTGTTTCTCGCCCTCTGTTTCAGCCCCTCTGTTTCAGCCCCTCTGTTTCTCGCCCTCTATTTCTCACCCTCTGTTTCACGCCCTCTGTTTCAGACCCTCTGTTTTTCGCCCGCTGTTTCAGCCCCTCTGTTTCTTGCCCTCTGTTTCAGGCTCTCTGTTTCAGCCCGTCTGTTTCAGCCACTCTGTTTCAGCCCCTCTGTTTCTCGCCCACTGTTTCAGCCCCTCTGATTCTCGCTCTCTGTTTCAGCCCCTCTGTTTCTCGCCCTCTGTTTCAGCCCCTCTGATTCAGCCCCTCTGTTTCAGCCCCTCTGATTCAGCCCCTCTGATTCAGCCCCTCTGATTCAGCCCCTCTGTTTCTCGCCCTCTGTTTCAGCCCCTCTGTTTCAGCCAATCTGTTTCAGCCCCTCTGTTTCTCACCCTCTGTTTAAGCCCCTCTGATTCAGCCCCTCTGATTCAGCCCCTCTGATTCAGCCCCTCTGTTTCCCACCCCTCTGTTTCAGCCCCTCTGTTTCTCGCCCTCTGTTTCAGCCCCTCTGTTTCTCGCCCTCTGTTTCAGCCCCACTGTTTCAGCCCCTCTGTTTCAGCCCCTCTGTTTCAGCGCCTCTGTTTCTCGCCCTCTGTTTCAGCCTCTCTGTTTCTCGCCCTCTGTTTCAGCCCCTCTGATTCAGCCCCTCTATTTCAGGCCCTCTGTTTCTCCGCCTCTGTTCCAGCCCCTCTGTTTCTCACCCTCTGTTTCAGCCACTCTGTTTCAGCCCCTCTGTTTCAGCCCCTCTGTTTCAGCCCCTCTGTTTCTCGCCCTCTGTTTCAGCCCCTCTGTTTCTCGCCCTCTGTTTCAGCCCCTCTGTTTCAGCCCGTCTGTTTCAGCCACTCTGTTTCTCGCCCTCTGTTTCAGCCCCTCTGTTTCTCGCCCTCTGTTTCGGCCCCTCTGTTTCTCGCCCTCTGTTTCAGCCCCACTGTTTCAGCCCCTCTGTTTCTCACCCTCTGTTTCGGCCCCTCTGATTCAGCCCCTCTGTTTCTCGCCCTCTGTTTCAGCCCCTCTGTTTCTCGCCCTCTGTTTCAGCCCCTCTGTTTCAGCCCCTCTGATTCAGCCCCTCTGTTTCAGCCCCTCTGTTTCAGCCCCTCTGTTTCAGCCCCTCTGTTTCTCGCCCCCTATTTCTCACCCTCTGTTTCAAGCCCTCTGTTTCAGACCCTCTGTTTTTCGCCCTCTGTTTCAGCCCCTCTGTTTCTTGCCCTCTGTTTCAGGCTCTCTGTTTCAGCCCGTCTGTTTCAGCCCCTCTGATTCTCGCCCTCTGTTTCAGCCCCTCTGATTCAGCCCCTCTGTTTCAGCCCCTCTGATTCAGCCCCTCTGATTCAGCCCCTCTGTTTCTCACCCTCTGTTTCAGCCCCTCTGTTTCAGCCCCTCTGTTTCAGCCCCTCTGTTTCTCACCCTCTGTTTCAGCCCCTCTGATTCAGCCCCTCTGATTCAGCCCCTCTGTTTCCCGCCCCTCTGTTTCAGCCCCTCTGTTTCTCGCCCTCTGTTTCAGCCCCTCTGTTTCTCGCCCTCTGTTTCAGCCCCACTGTTTCAGCCCCTCTGATTCAGCCCCTCTGATTCAGCCTCTCTGTTTCTCGCCCTCTGTTTCAGCCCCTCTGTTTCTCACCCTCTGTTTCAGCCCCTCTGTTTCTCGCCCTCTGTTTCAGCCCCTCTGTTTCAGCCCGTCTCTTTCAGCCCCTCTGTTTCAGCCCCTCTGTTTCTCATCCTCTGTTACTCGCCCTCTGTTTCAGCCCCTCTGTTTCTCGCCCTCTGTTTCACCCCCCTGATTCAGCCCCTCTGTTTCAGCCCCTCTGAATCAGCCCCTCTGATTCAGCCCCTCTGTTTCAGCCCCTCTGTTTCAGCCCCTCTGTTTCTCGCCCTCTGTTTCAACCCCTCTGATTCTCGCCCTCTGTTTCAGCCCCTCTGTTTCTCGCCCTCTGTTTTAGACCCTCTGTTTTTCGCCCTCTGTTTCAGCCCCTCTGTTTCTTGCCCTCTGTTTCAGGCTCTCTGTTTCAGCCCGTCTGTTTCAGCCCCTCTGTTTCAGCCCCTCTGTTTCTCGCCCACTGTTTCAGCCCCTCTGATTCTCGCCCTCTGTTTCAGCCCCTCTGATTCAGCCCCTCTGTTTCAGCGCCTCTGATTCAGCCCCTCTGATTCAGCCCCTCTGATTCAGCCCCTCTGTTTCTCACCCTCTGTTTCAGCCCCTCTGTTTCAGCCCCTCTGTTTCAGCCCCTCTGTTTCTCACCCTCTGTTTCAGCCCCTCTGATTCAGCCCCTCTGATTCAGCCCCTCTGATTCAGCCCCTCTGTTTCCCGCCCCTCTGTTTCAGCCCCTCTGTTTCTCGCCCTCTGTTTCAGCCCCTCTGTTTCTCGCCCTCTGTTTCAGCCCCACTGTTTCAGCCCCTCTGATTCAGCCACTCTGATTCAGCCTCTCTGTTTCTCGCCCTCTGTTTCAGCCCCTCTGTTTCTCACCCTCTGTTTCAGCCCCTCTGTTTCTCGCCCTCTGTTTCAGCCCCTCTGTTTCAGCCCGTCTCTTTCAGCCCCTCTGTTTCAGCCCCTCTGTTTCTCATCCTCTGTTACTCGCCCTCTGTTTTAGCCCCTCTGTTTCTCGCCCTCTGTTTAACCCCCGCTGATTCAGCCCCTCTGTTTCAGCCCCTCTGAATCAGCCCCTCTGATTCAGCCCCTCTGTTTCAGCCCCTCTGTTTCAGCCCCTCTGTTTCTCGCCCTCTGTTTCAGCCCCTCTGTTTCAGCCCCTGTGTTTCACGCACTCTGATTCTCACCCTCTGTTTCAGCCCCTCTGTTTCTCGCCCTCTGTTTCAGCCCCTCTGATTCAGCCCCTCTGTTTCAGCCCCTCTGATTCAGCCCCTCTGATTCAGCCCCTCTGATTCAGCCCCTCTGTTTCTCGCCCTCTGTTTCAGCCCCTCTGTTTCAGCCCCTCTGTTTCTCACCCTCTGTTTCAGCCCCTCTGATTCTCGCCCTCTGTTTCAGCCCCTCTGTTTCAGCCCCTCTGTTTCAGTTCCTCTGTTTCAGCGCCTCTGTTTCTCGCCCTCTGTTTCAGCCCCTCTGTTTCTCGCCCTCTGTTTCAGCCCCTCTGATTCAGCCCCTCTGTTTCAGCCCCTCTGTTTCTCTGCCTTTGTTCCAGCCCCTCTGTTTCAGCCCCTCTGTTTCAGCCCCTCTGATTCAGCCCCTCTGTTTCTCGCCCTCTGTTTCAGCCCCTCTGTTTCAGCCCCTCTGTTTCAGCCCCTCTGTTTCTCGCCCTCTGTTTCAGGCCCTCTGTGTTTCGCCCTCTGTTTCAGCCCCTCTGATTCAGCCCCTCTGTTTCAGCCCCTCTTATTCAGCCCCTCTGTTTCAGCCCCTCTGTTTCAGCCCCTCTTTTTTCAACCCCTCTGTTTCTCGCCCTCTGTTTCTTGCACGCTGTTTCAGTCCCTTTGTTTCTCGCCCTCTGTTTCAGCCCCACTGTTTCAGCCCCTCTGATTCAGCCCCTCTGATTCAGCCTCTCTGTTTCTCGCCCTCTGTTTCAGCCCCTCTGTTTCTCACCCTCTGTTTCAGCCCCTCTGTTTCTCGCCCTCTGTTTCAGCCCCTCTGTTTCAGCCCGTCTCTTTCAGCCCCTCTGTTTCAGCCCCTCTGTTTCTCATCCTCTGTTACTCGCCCTCTGTTTCAGCCCCTCTCTTTCTCGCCCTCTGTTTCACCCCCGCTGATTCAGCCCCTCTGTTTCAGCCCCTCTGAATCAGCCCCTCTGATTCAGCCCCTCTGTTTCAGCCCCTCTGTTTGAGCCCCTCTGTTTCTCGCCCTCTGTTTCAGGCCCTCTGATTCTCGCCCTCTGTTTCAGCCCCTCTGTTTCTCGCCCTCTGTTTTAGCCCCTCTGATTCAGCCCCTCTGTTTCAGCCCCTCTGATTCTGCCCCTCTGATTCAGCTCCTCTGATTCAGCCCCTCTGTTTCTCGCCCTCTGTTTCAGCCCCTCTGTTTCAGCCCCTCTGTTTCAGCCCCTCTGTTTCTCACCCTCTGTTTCAGCCCCTCTGATTCAGCCCCTCTGATTCAGCCCCTCTGTTTCCCGCCCCTCTGTTTCAGCCCCTCTGTTTCTCGCCCTCTGTTTCAGCCCCTCTGTTTCTCGCCCTCTGTTTCAGCCCCTCTGTTTCAGCCACTCTGTTTCAGCCCCACTCTTTCAGCCCCTCTGTTTCAGCCCCTCTGTTTCTCCCCCTCTGTTCCAGCCCCTCTGTTTCAGCCCCTCTGTTTCAGCCACTCTGTTTCAGCCAGTCTCTTTCAGCCCCTCTGTTTCAGCCCCTCTGTTTCTCGCCCTCTGTTTCAGCCCCTCTGTTTCAGCCAATCTGTTTCAGCCCCTCTGTTTCTCACCCTCTGTTTCAGCCCCTCTGATTCAGCCCCTCTGATTCAGCCCCTCTGATTCAGCCCCTCTGTTTCCCACCCCTCTGTTTCAGCCCCTCTGTTTCTCGCCCTCTGTTTCAGCCCCTCTGTTTCTCGCCCTCTGTTTCAGCCCCACTGTTTCAGCCCCTCTGTTTCAGCCCCTCTGTTTCAGCGCCTCTGTTTCTCGCCCTCTGTTTCAGCCCCTCTGTTTCTCGCCCTCTGTTTCAGCCCCCCTGATTCAGCCCCTCTATTTCAGGCCCTCTGTTTCTCCGCCTCTGTTCCAGCCCCTCTGTTTCTCACCCTCTGTTTCAGCCACTCTGTTTCAGCCCCTCTGTTTCAGCCCCTCTGTTTCAGCCCCTCTGTTTCTCGCCCTCTGTTTCAGCCCCTCTGTTTCTCGCCCTCTGTTTCAGCCCCTCTGTTTCAGCCCGTCTGTTTCAGCCACTCTGTTTCTCGCCCTCTGTTTCAGCCCCTCTGTTTCTCACCCTCTGTTTCGGCCCCTCTGATTCAGCCCCTCTGTTTCTCGCCCTCTGTTTCAGCCCCTCTGTTTCTCGCCCTCTGTTTCAGCCCCACTGTTTCAGCCCCTCTGTTTCTCACCCTCTGTTTTGGCCCCTCTGATTCAGCCCCTCTGTTTCTCGCCCTCTTTTTCAGCCCCTCTGTTTCTCGCCCTCTGTTTCAGCCCCTCTGTTTCAGCCCCTCTGATTCAGCCCCTCTGTTTCAGCCCCTCTGTTTCAGCCACTCTGTTTCAGCCCCTCTGTTTCTCGCCCCCTATTTCTCACCCTCTGTTTCACGCCCTCTGTTTCAGACCCTCTGTTTTTCGCCCTCTGTTTCAGCCCCTCTGTTTCTTGCCCTCTGTTTCAGGCTCTCTGTTTCAGCCCGTCTGTTTCAGCCCCTCTGATTCTCGCCCTCTGTTTCAGCCCCTCTGATTCAGCCCCTCTGTTTCGGCCCCTCTGATTCAGCCCCTCTGATTCAGCCCCTCTGTTTCTCACCCTCTGTTTCAGCCCCTCTGTTTCAGCCCCTCTGTTTCAGCCCCTCTGTTTCTCACCCTCTGTTTCAGCCCCTCTGATTCAGCCCCTCTGATTCAGCCCCTCTGATTCAGCCCCTCTGTTTCCCGCCCCTCTGTTTCAGCCCCTCTGTTTCTCGCCCTCTGTTTCAGCCCCTCTGTTTCTCGCCCTCTGTTTCAGCCCCACTGTTTCAGCCCCTCTGATTCAGCCCCTCTGATTCAGCCTCTCTGTTTCTCGCCCTCTGTTTCAGCCCCTCTGTTTCTCACCCTCTGTTTCAGCCCCTCTGTTTCTCGCCCTCTGTTTCAGCCCCTCTGTTTCAGCCCGTCTCTTTCAGCCCCTCTGTTTCAGCCCCTCTGTTTCTCATCCTCTGTTACTCGCCCTCTGTTTCAGCCCCTCTGTTTCTCGCCCTCTGTTTCACCCCCCTGATTCAGCCCCTCTGTTTCAGCCCCTCTGAATCAGCCCCTCTGATTCAGCCCCTCTGTTTCAGCCCCTCTGTTTCTCGCCCTCTGTTTCAGCCCCTCTGATTCTCGCCCTCTGTTTCAGCCCCTCTGTTTCTCGCCCTCTGTTTTAGACCCTCTGTTTTTCGCCCTCTGTTTCAGCCCCTCTGTTTCTTGCCCTCTGTTTCAGGCTCTCTGTTTCAGCCCGTCTGTTTCAGCCCCTCTGTTTCAGCCCCTCTGTTTCTCGCCCACTGTTTCAGCCCCTCTGATTCTCGCCCTCTGTTTCAGCCCCTCTGATTCAGCCCCTCTGTTTCAGCGCCTCTGATTCAGCCCCTCTGATTCAGCCCCTCTGATTCAGCCCCTCTGTTTCTCACCCTCTGTTTCAGCCCCTCTGTTTCAGCCCCTCTGTTTCAGCCCCTCTGTTTCTCGCCCTCTGTTTCAGCCCCTCTGATTCAGCCCCTCTGATTCAGCCCCTCTGATTCAGCCCCTCTGTTTCCCGCCCCTCTGTTTCAGCCCCTCTGTTTCTCGCCCTCTGTTTCAGCCCCTCTGTTTCTCGCCCTCTGTTTCAGCCCCACTGTTTCAGCCCCTCTGATTCAGCCCCTCTGATTCAGCCTCTCTGTTTCTCGCCCTCTGTTTCAGCCCCTCTGTTTCTCACCCTCTGTTTCAGCCCCTCTGTTTCTCGCCCTCTGTTTCAGCCCCTCTGTTTCAGCCCGTCTCTTTCAGCCCCTCTGTTTCAGCCCCTCTGTTTCTCATCCTCTGTTACTCGCCCTCTGTTTTAGCCCCTCTGTTTCTCGCCCTCTGTTTCACCCCCGCTGATTCAGCCCCTCTGTTTCAGCCCCTCTGAATCAGCCCCTCTGATTCAGCCCCTCTGTTTCAGCCCCTCTGTTTCAGCCCCTCTGTTTCTCGCCCTCTGTTTCAGCCCCTCTGATTCTCGCCCTCTGTTTCAGCCCCTCTGTTTCTCGCCCTCTGTTTTAGCCCCTCTGATTCAGCCCCTCTGTTTCAGCCCCTCTGATTCAGCCCCTCTGATTCAGCCCCTCTGATTCAGCCCCTCTGTTTCTCGCCCTCTGGTTCAGCCCCTCTGTTTCAGCCCCTCTGTTTCAGCCCCTCTGTTTCTCACCATCTGTTTCAGCCCCTCTGTTTCAGCCCCTCTGTTTCTCGCCCTCTGTTTCAGCCCCTCTCTTTCTCGCCCTCTGTTTCAGCCCCTCTGATTCAGCCCCTCTGTTTCAGCACCTCTGTATCTCCCCCTCTGTTCCAGCCCCTCTGTTTCAGCCCCTCTGTTTCAGCCACTCTGTTTCAGCCCCTCTCTTTCAGCCCCTCTGTTTCAGCTCCTCTGTTTCTCGCCCTCTGTTTCAGCCCCTCTGTTTCTCGCCCTCTGTTTCAGCCCCTCTGTTTCAGCCCGTCTGTTTCACGCACTCTGTTTCTCACCCTCTGTTTCAGCCCCTCTGATTCAGCCCCTCTGTTTCGCGCCCTCTGTTTCAGCCCATCTGTTTCTCGCCCTCTGTTTCAGCCCCTCTGTTTCTCGCCCTCTGTTTCAGCCCCTCTGATTCAGCCCCTCTGATTCAGCCCCTCTGATTCAGCCCCTCTGTTTCCCGCCCCTCTGTTTCAGCCCCTCTGTTTCTCGCCCTCTGTTTCAGCCCCTCTGTTTCTCGCCCTCTGTTTCAGCCCCACTGTTTCAGCCCCTCTGATTCAGCCCCGCTGATTCAGCCTCTCTGTTTCTCGCCCTCTGTTTCAGCCCCTCTGTTTCTCACGCTCTGTTTCAGCCCCTCTGTTTCTCGCCCTCTGTTTCAGCCCCTCTGTTTCAGCCCGTCTGTTTCAGCCCCTCTGTTTCAGCCCCTCTGTTTCTCATCCTCTGTTACTCGCCCTCTGTTTCAGCCCCTCTGTTTTTCGCCCTCTGTTTCAGCCCCTCTGTTTCTCACCCTCTGTTTCAGGCTCTCTTTTTCAGCCCCTCTGTTTCTCGCCCTCTATTTCTCGCCCGCTGTTTCAGCCCCTCTGTTTCTCGGCCTCTGTTTCAGGCCCTCTATTTCTCGCCCTCTGTTTCAGCCCCTCTGATTCAGCCCCTCTGTTTCAGCCCCTCTGTTTCAGCCCCTGTGTTTCTCGCCCTCTATTTCTCACCCTCTGTTTCACGCCCTCTGTTTCAGAACCTCTGTTTTTCGCCCTCTGTTTCAGCCCCTCTGTTTCTTGCCCTCTGTTTCAGGCTCTCTGTTTCAGCCCATCTGTTTCAGCCCCTCTGTTTCAGCCCCTCTGTTTCTCGCCCACTGTTTCAGCCCCGCTGATTTTCGCTCTCTGTTTCAGCCCCTCTGTTTCTCGCCCTCTGTTTCTGCCCCTCTGATTCAGCCCCTCTGTTTCAGCCCCTCTGATTCAGCCCCTCTGATTCAGCCCCTCTGATTCAGCCCCTCTATTTCTCGCCCTCTGTTTCAGCCCCTCTGTTTCAGCCAATCTGTTTCAGCCCCTCTGTTTCTCACCCTCTGTTTCAGCCCCTCTGATTCAGCCCCTCTGATTCAGCCCCTCTGATTCAGCCCCTCTGTTTCCCACCCCTCTGTTTCACCCCCTCTGTTTCTCGCCATCTGTTTCAGCCCCTCTGTTTCTCGCCCACTGTTTCAGCCCCACTGTTTCAGCACCTCTGTTTCAGCCCCTCTGATTCAGCCCCTCTGATTCAGCCACTCTGATTCAGCCCCTCTGTTTCTCGCCCTCTGTTTCAGCCCCTCTGTTTCAGCCAATCTGTTTCAGCCCCTCTGTTTCTCACCCTCTGTTTCAGCCCCTCTGATTCAGCCCCTCTGATTCAGCCCCTCTGATTCAGCCCCTCTGTTTCCCACCCCTCTGTTTCAGCCTCTCTGTTTCTCGCCCTCTGTTTCAGCCCCTCTGTTTCTCGCCCTCTGTTTCAGCCCCACTGTTTCAGCCCCTCTGTTTCAGCCCCTCTGTTTCAGCGCCTCTGTTTCTCGCCCTCTGGTTCAGCCCCTCTGTTTCTCGCCCTCTGTTTCAGCCCCTCAGATTCAGCCCCTCTGTTTCAGCCCCTCTGTTTCTCCGCCTCTGTTCCAGCCCCTCTGTTTCAGCCCCTCTGTTTCAGACACTCTGTTTCAGCCCCTCTGTTTCAGCCCCTCTGTTTCAGCCCCTCTGTTTCTCGCCCTCTGTTTCAGCCCCTCTGTTTCTCGCCCTCTGTTTCAGCCCCTCTGTTTCAGACCGTCTGTTTCAGCCACTCTGTTTCTCGCCCTCTGTTTCAGCCCCTCTGTTTCTCACCCTCTGTTTCGGCCCCTCTGTTTCTCGCCCTCTGTTTCAGCCCCACTGTTTCAGCCCCTCTGTTTCTCACCCTCTGTTTTGGCCCCTCTGATTCAGCCCCTCTGTTTCTCGCCCTCTGTTTCAGCCCCTCTGTTTCTCGCCCTCTGTTTCAGCCCCTCTGTTTCAGCCCCTCTGATTCAGCCCCTCTGTTTCAGCCCCTCTGTTTCAGCCCCTCTGTTTCAGCCCCTCTGTTTCTCGCCCCCTATTTCTCACCCTCTGTTTCACGCCCCCTGTTTCAGACCCTCTGTTTTTCGCCCTCTGTTTCAGCCCCTCTGTTTCTTGCCCTCTGTTTCAGGCTCTCTGTTTCAGCCCGTCTGTTTCAGCCCCTCTGTTTCAGCCCCTCTGTTTCTCGCCCACTGTTTCAGCCCCTCTGATTCTCGCCCTCTGTTTCAGCCCCTCTGATTCAGCCCCTCTGTTTCAGCCCCTCTGATTCAGCCCCTCTGATTCAGCCCCTCTGATTCAGCCCCTCTGTTTCAGCCCCTCTGTTTCAGCCCCTCTGTTTCAGCCCCTCTGTTTCTCACCCTCTGTTTCAGCCCCTCTGATTCAGCCCCTCTGATTCAGCCCCTCTGATTCAGCCCCTCTGTTTCCCGCCCCTCTGTTTCAGCCCCTCTGTTTCTCGCCCTCTGTTTCAGCCCCTCTGTTTCTCGCCCTCTGTTTCAGCCCCACTGTTTCAGCCCCTCTGATTCAGCCCCTCTGATTCAGCCTCTCTGTTTCTCGCCCTCTGTTTCAGCCCCTCTGTTTCTCACCCTCTGTTTCAGCCCCTCTGTTTCTCGCCCTCTGTTTCAGCCCCTCTGTTTCAGCCCGTCTCTTTCAGCCCCTCTGTTTCAGCCCCTCTGTTTCTCATCCTCTGTTACTCGCCCTCTGTTTCAGCCCCTCTCTTTCTCGCCCTCTGTTTCACCCCCGCTGATTCAGCCCCTCTGTTTCAGCCCCTCTGAATCAGCCCCTCTGATTCAGCCCCTCTGTTTCAGCCCCTCTGTTTCAGCCCCTCTGTTTCTCGCCCTGTGTTTCAGCCCCTCTGATTCTCGCCCTCTGTTTCAGCCCCTCTGTTTCTCGCCCTCTGTTTTAGCCCCTCTGATTCAGCCCCTCTGTTTCAGCCCCTCTGATTCTCGCCCTCTGTTTCAGCCCCTCTGTTTCTCGCCCTCTGGTTCAGCCCCTCTGTTTCAGCCCCTCTGTTTCAGCCCCTCTGTTTCAGCCCCTCTGTTTCAGCCCCTCTGTTTCTCACCCTCTGTTTCAGCCCCTCTGTTTCAGCCCCTCTGTTTCTCGCCCTCTGTTTCAGCCCCTCTCTTTCTCGCCCTCTGTTTCAGCCCCTCTGATTCAGCCCCTCTGTTTCAGCCCCTCTGTTTCTCCCCCTCTGTATCAGCCCCTCTGTTTCAGCCCCTCTGTTTCAGCCCCTCTGTTTCAGCCCCTCTCTTTCAGCCCCTCTGTTTCAGCCCCTCTGTTTCTCGCCCTCTGTTTCAGCCCCTCTGTTTCTCGCCCTCTGTTTCAGCCCCTCTGTTTCAGCCCGTCTGTTTCACGCACTCTGTTTCTCACCCTCTGTTTCAGCCCCTCTGATTCAGCCCCTCTGTTTCTCGCCCTCTGTTTCAGCCCATCTGTTTCTCGCCCTCTGTTTCAGCCCCTCTGTTTCTCGCCCTCTGTTTCAGCCCCTCTTTTTCAGCCCCTCTGTTTCAGCCACTCTGTTTCAGCCCCTCTGTTTCAGCCCCTCTGTTTCTCACCCTCTGTTTCAGCCCCTCTGTTTCTCGCCCTCTGTTTCAGCCCCTCTGTTTCAGCCCGTCTGTTTCAGCCCCTCTGTTTCAGCCCCTCTGTTTCTCATCCTCTGTTACTCGCCCTCTGTTTCAGCCCCTCTGTTTTTCGCCGTCTGTTTCAGCCCCTCTGTTTCTCACCCTCTGTTTCAGGCTCTCTGTTTCAGCCCCTCTGTTTCTCGCCCTCTGTTTCTCGCCCGCTGTTTCAGCCCCTCTGTTTCTCGCCCTCTGTTTCAGCCCCTCTGTTTCTCGCCTTCACTTTCAGCCCCTCTGATTCAGCCCCTCTGTTTCAGCCCCTCTGATTCAGCCCCTCTGTTTCAGACCCTCTGTTTCAGACCCTCTGTTTCAGCCCCTCTGTTTCTCGCCCTCTGTTTCAGCCCCTCTGTTTCTCGCCCTCTGTTTCAGCCCCTCTGTTTCAGCCCGTCTGTTTCACGCACTCTGTTTCTCGCCCTCTGTTTCAGCCCCTCTGTTTCTCACCCTCTGTTTCAGCCCCTCTGATTCAGCCCCTCTGTTTCTCGCCCTCTGTTTCAGCCCCTCTGTTTCTCGCCCTCTGTTTCAGCCCATCTGTTTCTCGCTCTCTGTTTCAGCCCCTCTGTTTCAGCCCCTCTGATTCAGCCTCTCTGTTTCTCGCCCTCTGTTTCAGCCCCTCTGTTTCTCACCCTCTGTTTCAGCCCCTCTGTTTCTCGCCCTCTGTTTCAGCCCCTCTGTTTCAGCCATTGTGTTTCAGCCCCTCTGTTTCAGCCCCTCTGTTTCTCATCCTCTGTTACTCGCCCTCTGTTTCAGCCCCTCTGTTTTTCGCCCTCTGTTTCAGCCCCTCTGTTTCTCACCCTCTGTTTCAGGCTCTCTTTTTCAGCCCCTCTGTTTCTCGCCCTCTATTTCTCGCCCGCTGTTTCAGCCCCTCTGTTTCTCGCCATTTGTTTAAGGCCCTCTGTTTCTCGCCCTCTGTTTCAGCCCCTCTGATTCAGCCCCTCTGTTTCAGCCCCTCTGATTCAGCCCCTCTGTTTCAGCCCCTCTGTTTCAGCCCCTCTGTTTCAGCCCCTCTGTTTCTCGCCCTCTATTTCTTACCCTCTGTTTCACGCCCTCTGTTTCAGACCCTCGGTTTTTCGCCCTCTGTTTCAGCCCCTCTGTTTCTTGCCCTCTGTTTCAGGCTCTCTGTTTCAGCCCGTCTGTTTCAGCCCCTCTGTTTCAGCCCCTCTGTTTCTCGCCCACTGTTTCAGCCCCTCTGATTCTCGCTCTCTGTTTCAGCCCCTCTGTTTCTCGCCGTCTGTTTCAGCCCCTCTGATTCAGCCCCTCTGTTTCAGCCCCTCTGATTCAGCCCCTCTGATTCAGCCCCTCTGATTCAGCCCCTCTGTTTCTCGCCCTCTGTTTCAGCCCCTCTGTTTCAGCCACTCTGTTTCAGCCCCTCTGTTTCTCACCCTCTGTTTCAGCCCCTCTGATTCAGCCCCTCTGATTCAGCCCCTCTGATTCAGCCCCTCTGTTTCCCACCCCTCTGTTTCAGCCCCTCTGTTTCTCGCCCTCTGTTTCAGCCCCTCTGTTTCTCACCCTCTGTTTGTGCCCCACTGTTTCAGCCCCTCTGTTTCAGCCCCTCTGTTTCAGCGCCTCTGTTTCTCGCCCTCTGTTTCAGCCCCTCTGTTTCTCGCCCTCTGTTTCAGCCCCTCTGATTCAGCCCCTCTGTTTCAGCCACTCTATTTCTCCGCCTCTGTTCCAGCCCCTCTGTTTCAGCCCCTCTGTTTCAGCCACTCTGTTTCAGCCCCTCTGTTTCAGCCCCTCTGTTTCAGCCCCTCTGTTTCTCTTCCTCTGTTTCAGCCCCTCTGTTTCTCGCCCTCTGTTTCGGCCCCTCTGTTTCTCGCCCTCTGTTTCGGCCCCTCTGTTTCTCGCCCTCTGTTTCGGACCGTCTGTTTCGCCCCTATGTTTCAGTCCCTCTGTTTCAGCCCCTCTGTTTCAGCCCCTCTGTTTCTCGCCCTCTGTTTCAGCCCCTCTGTTTCAGCCCCTCTGTTTCAGCCCCTCTGTTTCTCGCCCACTGTTTCAGCCCCTCTGATTCTCGCCCTCTGTTTCAGCCCCTCTGATTCAGCCCCTCTGTTTCAGCCCCTCTGATTCAGCCCCTCTGATTCAGCCCCTCTGATTCAGCCCCTCTGTTTCAGCCCCTCTGTTTCAGCCCCTCTGTTTCAGCCCCTCTGTTTCTCACCCTCTGTTTCAGCCCCTCTGATTCAGCCCCTCTGATTCAGCCCCTCTGATTCAGCCCCTCTGTTTCCCGCCCCTCTGTTTCAGCCCCTCTGTTTCTCGCCCTCTGTTTCAGCCCCTCTGTTTCTCGCCCTCTGTTTCAGCCCCACTGTTTCAGCCCCTCTGATTCAGCCCCTCTGATTCAGCCTCTCTGTTTCTCGCCCTCTGTTTCAGCCCCTCTGTTTCTCACCCTCTGTTTCAGCCCCTCTGTTTCTCGCCCTCTGTTTCAGCCCCTCTGTTTCAGCCCGTCTCTTTCAGCCCCTCTGTTTCAGCCCCTCTGTTTCTCATCCTCTGTTACTCGCCCTCTGTTTCAGCCCCTCTCTTTCTCGCCCTCTGTTTCACCCCCGCTGATTCAGCCCCTCTGTTTCAGCCCCTCTGAATCAGCCCCTCTGATTCAGCCCCTCTGTTTCAGCCCCTCTGTTTCAGCCCCTCTGTTTCTCGCCCTGTGTTTCAGCCCCTCTGATTCTCGCCCTCTGTTTCAGCCCCTCTGTTTCTCGCCCTCTGTTTTAGCCCCTCTGATTCAGCCCCTCTGTTTCAGCCCCTCTGTTTCTCGCACTCTGTTTCGCGCCCTCTGTTTCAGAACCTCTGTTTCGCGCCCTCTGTTTCAGCCTCTCTGGTTCAGACCCTCTGTTTCGCGCCCTCTGTTTCAGACCCTCTGTTTCAGCCCCTCTGTTTCAGACCCTCTGTTTCGCGCCCTCTGTTTCAGCCCCTCTGTTTCAAACCCTCTGTTTCAGACCCTCTGTTTCTCGCCATCTGTTTCAGACCCTCTGTTTCAGACCCTCTGTTTCAGACCCTCTGTTTCAGACCCTCTGTTTCAGCCCCTCTGTTTCAGACCCTCTGTTTCAGACCCTCTGTCTCAGTCCCTCTGTTTCTCGCCCTCAGTTTCGGCCCCTCTGTTTCAGACCCTCTGTTTCAGACCCTCTGTTTCAGACCCTCTGTTTCACGCCCTCTGTTTCAGACCGTTTGTTTCGCGCCCTCTGTTTCACCCCCTCTGTTTCAGACCCTCTGTTTCAGACCCTTTGTTTCTCGCCCTCTGTTTCTCGCCCTCTTTTTCTCGCTCTCTGTTTCTCGCCCTCTGTTTCAGACCCTCTGTTTCAGCCCCTCTGTTTCAGCCCCTCTGTTTCTCGCCCTCTGTTTCAGACCCTCTGTTTCAGACCCTCTGTTTCTCGCCCTCTGTTTCAGACCCTCTGTTTCTCGCCCTCTGTTTCAGACCCTCTGTTTCGCGCCCTCTGTTTCAGACCCTCTGTTTCAGACCCTCTGTTTCAGACACTCTGTTTCAGACCCTCTGTTTCTCGCCCTCTGTTTCGGCCCCTCTGTTTCTCGCCCTCTGTTTCAGCCCCTCTGTTTCTCGCCCTCCGTTTCAGACCCTCTGTTTCTCGCCCTCTGTTTCAGCCCCTCTGTTTCGCGCCCTCTGTTTCAGCCCCTCTGTTTCAGCCCCTCTGTTTCGAGCCCTCTATTTCAGACCCTCTGTTTCGCGCCCTCTGTTTCAGCTCCTCTGTTTCAGCCCCTCTGTTTCTCTCCCTCTGTTTCAGCCCCTCTGTTTCAGCCCCTCTGTTTCAGACCCTCTGTTTCGCGCCCTCTGTTTCAGCCGCTCTGTTTCAGACCCTCTGTTTCTCGCCCTCTGTTTCAGCCCCGCTGTTTCAGCCCCTCTGTTTCAGACCCTCTGTTTCAGACGCTCTGTTTCTCGCCCTCTGTTTCTCGCCCTCTGTTTCAGCCCCTCTGTTTCAGACCCTCTGTTTCAGACCCTCTGTTTCAGACCTTATGTTTCAGACCCTCTGATTCGCACCCTCTGTTTCGCGCCCTCTGTTTCAGACAGTTTGTTTCGCGCCCTCTGTTTCACCCCCTCTGTTTCAGACCCTCTGTTTCAGACCCTCTGTTTCTCGCCCTCTGTTTCTCGCCCTCTTTTTCTCGCCCTCTGTTTCTCGCCCTCTGTTTCAGACGCTCTGTTTCAGCCCCTCTGTTTCAGACCCTCTGTTTCAGCCCCTCTGTTTCTCGCCCTCTGTTTCAGCCCCTCTGTTTCAGACCCTCTGTTTCAGACCCTCTGTTTCTCGCCCTCTGTTTCAGACCCTCTGTTTCGCGCCCTCTGTTTCAGACCCTCTGTTTCAGACCCTCTGTTTCAGACCCTCTGTTTCTCGCCCTCTGTTTCGGCCCCTCTGTTTTTCGCCCTCTGTTTCGGACCCTCTGTTTCTCGCCCTCTGTTTCAGACCCCCTGTTTCTCGCCCTCTGTTTCAGCCCCTCTGTTTCGCGCCCTCTGTTTCAGCCCCTCTGTTTCAGCCCCTCTGTTTCTCGCCCTCTGTTTCAGCCCCTCTGTTTCAGACCCTCTGTTTCTCGCCCTCTGTTTCTCGCCGTCTGTTTCAGACCCTCTGTTTCACCCCCGCTGATTCAGCCCCTCTGTTTCAGCCCCTCTGAATCAGCCCCTCTGATTCAGCCCCTCTGTTTCAGCCCCTCTGTTTCAGCCCCTCTGTTTCTCACCCTCTGTTTCAGGCTCTCTGTTTCAGCCCCTCTGTTTCTCGCCCTCTGTTTTAGCCCCTCTGATTCAGCCCCTCTGTTTCAGCCCCTCTGATTCAGCCCCTCTGATTCAGCCCCTCTGATTCAGCCCCTCTGTTTCTCGCCCTCTGGTTCAGCCCCTCTGTTTCAGCCCCTCTGTTTCAGCCCCTCTGTTTCAGCCCCTCTGTTTCAGCACCTCTGTTTCTCACCCTCTGTTTCAGCCCCTCTGTTTCAGCCCCTCTGTTTCTCGCCCTCTGTTTCAGCCCCTCTCTTTCTCGCCCTCTGTTTCAGCCCCTCTGATTCAGCCCCTCTGTTTCAGCCCCTCTGTTTCTCCCCCTCTGTTCCAGCCCCTCTGTTTCAGCCCCTCTGTTTCAGCCACTCTGTTTCAGCCCCTCTCTTTCAGCCCCTCTGTTTCAGCCCCTCTGTTTCTCGCCCTCTGTTTCAGCCCCTCTGTTTCTCGCCCTCTGTTTCAGCCCCTCTGTTTCAGCCCGTCTGTTTCACGCACTCTGTTTCTCACCCTCTGTTTCAGCCCCTCTGATTCAGCCCCTCTGTTTCTCGCCCTCTGTTTCAGCCCATCTGTTTCTCGCCCTCTGTTTCAGCCCCTCTGTTTCTCGCCCTCTGTTTCAGCCCCTCTGTTTCAGCCCCTCTGATTCAGCCTCTCTGTTTCTCGCCCTCTGTTTCAGCCCCTCTGTTTCAGCCCCTCTGTTTCAGCCCCTCTGTTTCTCGCCCTCTGTTTCAGCCCCTCTGTTTCAGCCCGTCTGTTTCAGCCCCTCTGTTTCAGCCCCTCTGTTTCTCATCCTCTGTTACTCGCCCTCTGATTCAGCCCCTCTGTTTTTCGCCCTCTGTTTCAGCCCCTCTGTTTCTCACCCTCTGTTTCAGGCTCTCTGTTTCAGCCCCTCTGTTTCTCGCCCTCTGTTTCTCGCCCGCTGTTTCAGCCCCTCTGTTTCTCGCCCTCTGTTTCAGGCCCTCTGTTTCTCGCCTTCAGTTTCAGCCCCTCTGATTCAGCCCCTCTGTTTCAGCCCCTCTGATTCAGCCCCTCTGTTTCAGACCCTCTGTTTCAGACCCTCTGTTTCAGCCCCTCTGTTTCTCGCCCTCTGTTTCTGCCCCTCTGTTTCAGCCCGTCTGTTTCACGCACTCTGTTTCTCGCCCTCTGTTTCAGCCCCTCTGTTTCTCACCCTCTGTTTCAGCCCCTCTGATTCAGCCCCTCTGTTTCTCGCCCTCTGTTTCAGCCCCTCTGTTTCTCGCCCTCTGTTTCAGGCCCTCAGTTTCTCGCCCTCTGTTTCAGCCCGTCTGTTTCAGCCCCTCTGATTCAGCCTCTCTGTTTCTCGCCCTCTGTTTCAGCCCCTCTGTTTCTCACCCTCTGTTTCAGCCCCTCTGTTTCTCGCCCTCTGCTTCAGCCCCTCTGTTTCAGCCCTTGTGTTTCAGCCCCTCTGTTTCAGCCCCTCTGTTTCTCATCCTCTGTTACTCGCCCTCTGTTTTTCGCCCTCTGTTTCAGCCCCTCTGATTCTCGCTCTCTGTTTCAGCCCCTCTGTTTCTCGCCGTCTGTTTCAGCCCCTCTGATTCAGCCCCTCTGTTTCAGCCCCTCTGATTCAGCCCCTCTGATTCAGCCCCTCTGATTCAGCCCCTCTGTTTCTCGCCCTCTGTTTCAGCCCCTCTGTTTCAGCCACTCTGTTTCAGCCCCTCTGTTTCTCACCCTCTGTTTCAGCCCCTCTGATTCAGCCCCTCTGATTCAGCCCCTCTGATTCAGCGCCTCTGTTTCCCACCCCTCTGTTTCAGCCCCTCTGTTTCTCGCCCTCTGTTTCAGCCCCTCTGTTTCTCGCCCTCTGTTTCAGCCCCACTGTTTCAGCCCCTCTGTTTCAGCCCCTCTGTTTCAGCGCCTCTGTTTCTCGCCCTCTGTTTCAGCCCCTCTGTTTCTCGCCCTCTGTTTCAGCCCCTCTGATTCAGCCCCTCTGTTTCAGCCACTCTATTTCTCCGCCTCTGTTCCAGCCCCTCTGTTTCAGCCCCTCTGTTTCAGCCACTCTGTTTCAGCCACTCTGTTTCAGCCCCTCTGTTTCAGCCCCTCTGTTTCTCGCCCTCTGTTTCAGCCCCTTTGTTTCTCGCCCTCTGTTTCAGCCCCTCTGTTTCAGCCCGTCTGTTTCAGCCACTCTGTTTCTCGCCCTCTGTTTCAGCCCCTCTGTTTCTCACCCTCTGTTTCGGCCCCTCTGATTCAGCCCCTCTGTTTCTCGCCCTCTGTTTCAGCCCCTCTGTTTCTCGCCCTCTGTTTCAGCCCCTCTGTTTCAGCCCCTCTGTTTCTCGCCCTCTGTTTCAGACCCTCTGTTTCAGACCCTCTGTTTCTCGCCCTCTGTTTCAGACCCTCTGTTTCGCGCCCTCTGTTTCAGACCCTCTGTTTCAGACCCTCTGTTTCAGACACTCTGTTTCAGACTCTCTGTTTCTCGCCCTCTGTTTCGGCCCCTCTGTTTCTCGCCCTCTGTTTCAGCCCCTCTGTTTCTCGCCCTCCGTTTCAGACCCTCTGTTTCTCGCCCTCTGTTTCAGCCCCTCTGTTTCGCGCCCTCTGTTTCAGCCCCTCTGTTTCAGCCCCTCTGTTTCGAGCCCTCTATTTCAGACCCTCTGTTTCGCGCCCTCTGTTTCAGCTCCTCTGTTTCAGCCCCTCTGTTTCTCTCCCTCTGTTTCAGCCCCTCTGTTTCAGCCCCTCTGTTTCAGACCCTCTGTTTCGCGCCCTCTGTTTCAGCCGCTCTGTTTCAGACCCTCTGTTTCTCGCCCTCTGTTTCAGCCCCTCTGTTTCAGACCCTCTGTTTCAGACGCTCTGTTTCTCGCCCTCTGTTTCTCGCCCTCTGTTTCAGCCCCTCTGTTTCAGACCCTCTGTTTCAGACCCTCTGTTTCAGACCTTATGTTTCAGACCCTCTGATTCGCACCCTCTGTTTCGCGCCCTCTGTTTCAGACAGTTTGTTTCGCGCCCTCTGTTTCACCCCCTCTGTTTCAGACCCTCTGTTTCAGACCCTCTGTTTCTCGCCCTCTGTTTCTCGCCCTCTTTTTCTCGCCCTCTGTTTCTCGCCCTCTGTTTCAGACGCTCTGTTTCAGCCCCTCTGTTTCAGACCCTCTGTTTCAGCCCCTCTGTTTCTCGCCCTCTGTTTCAGCCCCTCTGTTTCAGACCCTCTGTTTCAGACCCTCTGTTTCTCGCCCTCTGTTTCAGACCCTCTGTTTCGCGCCCTCTGTTTCAGACCCTCTGTTTCAGACCCTCTGTTTCAGACCCTCTGTTTCTCGCCCTCTGTTTCGGCCCCTCTGTTTTCGCCCTCTGTTTCGGCCCCTCTGTTTCTCGCCCTCTGTTTCAGACCCCCTGTTTCTCGCCCTCTGTTTCAGCCCCTCTGTTTCGCGCCCTCTGTTTCAGCCCCTCTGTTTCAGCCCCTCTGTTTCTCGCCCTCTGTTTCAGCCCCTCTGTTTCAGACCCTCTGTTTCTCGCCCTCTGTTTCTCGCCGTCTGTTTCAGACCCTCTGTTTCACCCCCGCTGATTCAGCCCCTCTGTTTCAGCCCCTCTGAATCAGCCCCTCTGATTCAGCCCCTCTGTTTCAGCCCCTCTGTTTCAGCCCCTCTGTTTCTCGCCCTATGTTTCAGCCCCTCTGATTCTCGCCCTCTGTTTCAGCCCCTCTGTTTCTCGCCCTCTGTTTTAGCCCCTCTGATTCAGCCCCTCTGTTTCAGCCCCTCTGATTCAGCCCCTCTGATTCAGCCCCTCTGATTCAGCCCCTCTGTTTCTCGCCCTCTGGTTCAGCCCCTCTGTTTCCGCCCCTCTGTTTCAGCCCCTTTGTTTCAGCCCCTCTGTTTCAGCCCCTCTGTTTCTCACCCTCTGTTTCAGCCCCTCTGTTTCAGCCCCTCTGTTTCTCGCCCTCTGTTTCAGCCCCTCTCTTTCTCGCCCTCTGTTTCAGCCCCTCTGATTCAGCCCCTCTGTTTCAGCCCCTCTGTTTCTCCCCCTCTGTTCCAGCCCCTCTGTTTCAGCCCCTCTGTTTCAGCCACTCTGTTTCAGCCCCTCTCTTTCAGCCCCTCTGTTTCAGCCCCTCTGTTTCTCGCCCTCTGTTTCAGCCCCTCTGTTTCAGCCCGTCTGTTTCACGCACTCTGTTTCTCACCCTCTGTTTCAGCCCCTCTGATTCAGCCCCTCTGTTTCTCGCCCTCTGTTTCAGCCCATCTGTTTCTCGCCCTCTGTTTCAGCCCCTCTGTTTCTCGCCCTCTGTTTCAGCCCCTCTGTTTCAGCCCCTCTGATTCAGCCTCTCTGTTTCTCGC
This sequence comes from Chiloscyllium punctatum, assembly GCF_047496795.1. Lineage (NCBI taxonomy): Eukaryota > Metazoa > Chordata > Chondrichthyes > Orectolobiformes > Hemiscylliidae > Chiloscyllium > Chiloscyllium punctatum. The sequence goes on along the minus strand of NW_027309792.1, from coordinate 1,605,523 downwards.
CCTCTGTTTCAGCCCCTCTGTTTCTCACCCTCTGTTTCAGCCCCTCTGTTTCTCGCCCTCTGTTTCAGCCCCTCTGTTTCAGCCCGTCTGTTTCAGCCCCTCTGTTTCAGCCCCTCTGTTTCTCATCCTCTGTTACTCGCCCTCTGATTCAGCCCCTCTGTTTTTCGCCCTCTGTTTCAGCCCCTCTGTTTCTCACCCTCTGTTTCAGGCTCTCTGTTTCAGCCCCTCTGTTTCTCGCCCTCTGTTTCTCGCCCGCTGTTTCAGCCCCTCTGTTTCTCGCCCTCTGTTTCAGGCCCTCTGTTTCTCGCCTTCAGTTTCAGCCCCTCTGATTCAGCCCCTCTGTTTCAGCCCCTCTGATTCAGCCCCTCTGTTTCAGACGCTCTGTTTCAGACCCTCTGTTTCAGTCCCTCTGTTTCTCGCCCTCTGTTTCAGCCCCTCTGTTTCAGCCCGTCTGTTTCACGCACTCTGTTTCTCGCCCTCTGTTTCAGCCCCTCTGTTTCTCACCCTCTGTTTCAGCCCCTCTGATTCAGCCCCTCTGTTTCTCGCCCTCTGTTTCAGCCCCTCTGTTTCTCGCCCTCTGTTTCAGGCCCTCAGTTTCTCGCCCTCTGTTTCAGCCCGTCTGTTTCAGCCCCTCTGATTCAGCCTCTCTGTTTCTCGCCCTCTGTTTCAGCCCCTCTGTTTCTCACCCTCTGTTTCAGCCCCTCTGTTTCTCGCCCTCTGTTTCAGCCCCTCTGTTTCAGCCCTTGTGTTTCAGCCCCTCTGTTTCAGCCCCTCTGTTTCTCATCCTCTGTTACTCGCCCTCTGTTTCAGCCCCTCTGTTTTTCGCCCTCTGTTTCAGCCCCTCTGTTTCTCACCCTCTGTTTCAGGCTCTCTTTTTCAGCCCCTCTGTGTCTCGCCCTCTATTTCTCGCCCGCTGTTTCAGCCCCTCTGTTTCTCGCCATTTGTTTCAGGCCCTCTGTTTCTCGCCCTCTGTTTCAGCCACTCTGATTCAGCCCCTCTGTTTCAGCCCCTCTGTTTCAGCCCCTCTGTTTCTCGCCCTCTATTTCTTACCCTCTGTTTCACGCCCTCTGTTTCAGACCCTCTGTTTTTCGCCCTCTGTTTCAGCCCCTCTGTTTCTTGCCCTCTGTTTCAGGCTCTCTGTTTCAGCCCGTCTGTTTCAGCCCCTCTGTTTCAGCCCCTCTGTTTCTCGCCCACTGTTTCAGCCCCTCTGATTCTCGCTCTCTGTTTCAGCCCCTCTGTTTCTCGCCGTCTGTTTCAGCCCCTCTGATTCAGCCCCTCTGTTTCAGCCCCTCTGATTCAGCCCCTCTGATTCAGCCCCTCTGATTCAGCCCCTCTGTTTCTCGCCCTCTGTTTCAGCCCCTCTGTTTCAGCCACTCTGTTTCAGCCCCTCTGTTTCTCACCCTCTGTTTCAGCCCCTCTGATTCAGCCCCTCTGATTCAACCCCTCTGATTCAGCCCCTCTGTTTCCCACCCCTCTGTTTCAGCCCCTCTGTTTCTCGCCCTCTGTTTCAGCCCCTCTGTTTCTCGCCCTCTGTTTCAGCCCCACTGTTTCAGCCCCTCTGTTTCAGCCCCTCTGTTTCAGCGCCTCTGTTTCTCGCCCTCTGTTTCAGCCCCTCTGTTTCTCGCCCTCTGTTTCAGCCCCTCTGATTCAGCCCCTCTGTTTCAGCCACTCTATTTCTCCGCCTCTGTTCCAGCCCCTCTGTTTCAGCCCCTCTGTTTCAGCCACTCTGTTTCAGCCACTCTGTTTCAGCCCCTCTGTTTCAGCCCCTCTGTTTCTCGCCCTCTGTTTCAGCCCCTTTGTTTCTCGCCCTCTGTTTCAGCCCCTCTGTTTCAGCCCGTCTGTTTCAGCCACTCTGTTTCTCGCCCTCTGTTTCAGCCCCTCTGTTTCTCACCCTCTGTTTCGGCCCCTCTGATTCAGCCCCTCTGTTTCTCGCCCTCTGTTTCAGCCCCTCTGTTTCTCGCCCTCTGTTTCAGCCCCTCTGTTTCAGCCCCTCTGTTTCTCACCCTCTGTTTTGGCCCCTCTGATTCAGCCCCTCTGTTTCTCGCCATCTGTTTCGGCCCCTCTGATTCAGCCCCTCTGTTTCTCGCCCTCTGTTTCAGCCCCTCTGTTTCTCGCCCTCTGTTTCAGCCCCTCTGTTTCAGCCCCTCTGTTTCTCACCCTCTGTTTCAGCCCCTCTGATTCAGCCCCTCTGTCTCAGCCCCTCTGATTCAGCCCCTGTGTTTCAGAGCCTCTGTTTCAGACCCTCTGTTTCAGCCCCTCTGTTTCTCGCCCTCTGTTTCAGCCCCTCTGTTTCAGCCCGTCTGTTTCACGCACTCTGTTTCTCGCCCTCTGTTTCAGCCCCTCTGTTTCTCACCCTCTGTTTCAGCCCCTCTGATTCAGCCCCTCTGTTTCTCGCCCTCTGTTTCAGCCCCTCTGTTTCTCGCCCTCTGTTTCAGGCCCTCAGTTTCTCGCCCTCTGTTTCAGCCCGTCTGTTTCAGCCCCTCTGATTCAGCCTCTCTGTTTCTCGCCCTCTGTTTCAGCCCCTCTGTTTCTCACCCTCTTTTTCAGCCCCTCTGTTTCTCGCCCTCTGTTTCAGCCCCTCTGTTTCAGCCCTTGTGTTTCAGCCCCTCTGTTTCAGCCCCTCTGTTTCTCATCCTCTGTTACTCGCCCTCTGTTTCAGCCCCTCTGTTTTTCGCCCTCTGTTTCAGCCCCTCTGTTTCTCACCCTCTGTTTCAGGCTCTCTTTTTCAGCCCCTCTGTTTCTCGCCCTCTATTTCTCGCCCGCTGTTTCAGCCCCTCTGTTTCTCGCCATTTGTTTCAGGCCCTCTGTTTCTCGCCCTCTGTTTCAGCCCCTCTGATTCAGCCCCTCTGTTTCAGCCCCTCTGATTCAGCCCCTCTGTTTCAGCCCCTCTGATTCAGCCCCTCTGTTTCAGCCCCTCTGTTTCTCGCCCTCTATTTCTTAACCTCTGTTTCACGCCCTCTGTTTCTGACCCTCTGTTTTTCGCCCTCTGTTTCAGCCCCTCTGTTTCTTGCCCTCTGTTTCAGGCTCTCTGTTTCAGCCCGTCTGTTTCAGCCCCTCTGTTTCAGCCCCTCTGTTTCTCGCCCACTGTTTCAGCCCCTCTGATTCTCGCTCTCTGTTTCAGCCCCTCTGTTTCTCGCCGTCTGTTTCAGCCCCTCTGATTCAGCCCCTCTGTTTCAGCCCCTCTGATTCAGCCCCTCTGATTCAGCCCCTCTGATTCAGCCCCTCTGTTTCTCGCCCTCTGTTTCAGCCCCTCTGTTTCAGCCACTCTGTTTCAGCCCCTCTGTTTCTCACCCTCTGTTTCAGCCCCTCTGATTCAGCCCCTCTGATTCAGCCCCTCTGATTCAGCCCCTCTGTTTCCCACCCCTCTGTTTCAGCCCCTCTGTTTCTCGCCCTCTGTTTCAGCCCCTCTGTTTCTCGCCCTCTGTTTCAGCCCCACTGTTTCAGCCCGTCTGTTTCAGACCCTCTGTTTCAGACCCTCTGTTTCAGACCTTATGTTTCAGACCCTCTGATTCGCACCCTCTGTTTCGCGCCCTCTGTTTCAGACAGTTTGTTTCGCGCCCTCTGTTTCACCCCCTCTGTTTCAGACCTTATGTTTCAGACCCTCTGATTCGCACCCTCTGTTTCGCGCCCTCTGTTTCAGACAGTTTGTTTCGCGCCCTCTGTTTCACCCCCTCTGTTTCAGACGCTCTGTTTCAGCCCCTCTGTTTCAGACCCTCTGTTTCAGCCCCTCTGTTTCTCGCCCTCTGTTTCAGCCCCTCTGTTTCAGACCCTCTGTTTCAGACCCTCTGTTTCTCGCCCTCTGTTTCAGACCCTCTGTTTCGCGCCCTCTGTTTCAGACCCTCTGTTTCAGACCCTCTGTTTCAGACCCTCTGTTTCTCGCCCTCTGTTTCGGCCCCTCTGTTTTTCGCCCTCTGTTTCGGCCCCTCTGTTTCTCGCCCTCTGTTTCAGACCCCCTGTTTCTCGCCCTCTGTTTCAGCCCCTCTGTTTCGCCCCCTCTGTTTCAGCCCCTCTGTTTCAGCCCCTCTGTTTCTCGCCCTCTGTTTCAGCCCCTCTGTTTCAGACCCTCTGTTTCTCGCCCTCTGTTTCTCGCCGTCTGTTTCAGACCCTCTGTTTCACCCCCGCTGATTCAGCCCCACTGTTTCAGCCCCTCTGAATCAGCCCCTCTGATTCAGCCCCTCTGTTTCAGCCCCTCTGTTTCAGCCCCTCTGTTTCTCGCCCTATGTTTCAGCCCCTCTGATTCTCGCCCTCTGTTTCAGCCCCTCTGTTTCTCGCCCTCTGTTTTAGCCCCTCTGATTCAGCCCCTCTGTTTCAGCCCCTCTGATTCAGCCCCTCTGATTCAGCCCCTCTGATTCAGCCCCTCTGTTTCTCGCCCTCTGGTTCAGCCCCTCTGTTTCAGCCCCTCTGTTTCAGCCCCTCTGTTTCAGCCCCTCTGTTTCAGCCCCTCTGTTTCTCACCCTCTGTTTCAGGCTCTCTGTTTCAGCCCCTCTGTTTCTCGCCCTCTGTTTCAGCCCCTCTCTTTCTCGCCCTCTGTTTCAGCCCCTCTGATTCAGCCCCTCTGTTTCAGCCCCTGTGTTTCACCACCTCTGTTCCAGCCCCTCTGTTTCAGCCCCTCTGTTTCAGCCACTCTGTTTCAGCCCCTCTCTTTCAGCCCCTCTGTTTCAGCCCCTCTGTTTCTCGCCCTCTGTTTCAGCCCCTCTGTTTCTCGCCCTCTGTTTCAGCCCCTCTGTTTCAGCCCGTCTGTTTCACGCACTCTGTTTCTCACCCTCTGTTTCAGCCCCTCTGATTCTGCCCCTCTGTTTCTCGCCCTCTGTTTCAGCCCATCTGTTTCTCGCCCTCTGTTTCAGCCCCTCTGTTTCTCGCCCTCTGTTTCAGCCCCTCTGTTTCAGCCCCTCTGATTCAGCCTCTCTGTTTCTCGCCCTCTGTTTCAGCCCCTCTGTTTCAGCCCCTCTGTTTCAGCCCCTCTGTTTCTCGCCCTCTGTTTCAGCCCCTCTGTTTCAGCCCGTCTGTTTCAGCCCCTCTGTTTCAGCCCCTCTGTTTCTCATCCTCTGTTACTCGCCCTCTGATTCAGCCCCTCTGTTTTTCGCCCTCTGTTTCAGCCCCTCTGTTTCTCACCCTCTGTTTCAGGCTCTCTGTTTCAGCCCCTCTGTTTCTCGCCCTCTGTTTCTCGCCCGCTGTTTCAGCCCCTCTGTTTCTCGCCCTCTGTTTCAGGCCCTCTGTTTCTCGCCTTCAGTTTCAGCCCCTCTGATTCAGCCCCTCTGTTTCAGCCCCTCTGATTCAGCCCCTCTGTTTCAGACCCTCTGTTTCAGACCCTTTGTTTCAGCCCCTCTGTTTCTCGCCCTCTGTTTCAGCCCCTCTGTTTCAGCCCGTCTGTTTCACGCACTCTGTTTCTCGCCCTCTGTTTCAGCCCCTCTGTTTCTCACCCTCTGTTTCAGCCCCTCTGATTCAGCCCCTCTGTTTCTCGCCCTCTGTTTCAGCCCCTCTGTTTCTCGCCCTCTGTTTCAGGCCCTCAGTTTCTCGCCCTCTGTTTCAGCCCGTCTGTTTCAGCCCCTCTGATTCAGCCTCTCTGTTTCTCGCCCTCTGTTTCAGCCCCTCTGTTTCTCACACTCTGTTTCAGCCCCTCTGTTTCTCACCCTCTGTTTCAGCCCCTCTGTTTCAGCCCTTGTGTTTCAGCCCCTCTGTTTCAGCCCCTCTGTTTCTCATCCTCTGTTACTCGCCCTCTGTTTCAGCCCCTCTGTTTTTCGCCCTCTGTTTCAGCCCCTCTGATTCTCGCTCTCTGTTTCAGCCCCTCTGTTTCTCGCCGTCTGTTTCAGCCCCTCTGATTCAGCCCCTCTGTTTCAGCCCCTCTGATTCAGCCCCTCTGATTCAGCCCCTCTGATTCAGCCCCTCTGTTTCTCGCCCTCTGTTTCAGCCCCTCTGTTTCAGCCACTCTGTTTCAGCCCCTCTGTTTCTCACCCTCTGTTTCAGCCCCTCTGATTCAGCCCCTCTGATTCAGCCCCTCTGATTCAGCCCCTCTGTTTCCCACCCCTCTGTTTCAGCCCCTCTGTTTCTCGCCCTCTGTTTCAGCCCCTCTGTTTCTCGCCCTCTGTTTCAGCCCCACTGTTTCAGCCCCTCTGTTTCAGCCCCTCTGTTTCAGCGCCTCTGTTTCTCGCCCTCTGTTTCAGCCCCTCTGTTTCTCGCCCTCTGTTTCAGCCCCTCTGATTCAGCCCCTCTGTTTCAGCCACTCTATTTCTCCGCCTCTGTTCCAGCCCCTCTGTTTCAGCCCCTCTGTTTCAGCCACTCTGTTTCAGCCACTCTGTTTCAGCCCCTCTGTTTCAGCCCCTCTGTTTCTCGCCCTCTGTTTCAGCCCCTTTGTTTCTCGCCCTCTGTTTCAGCCCCTCTGTTTCAGCCCGTCTGTTTCAGCCACTCTGTTTCTCGCCCTCTGTTTCAGCCCCTCTGTTTCTCACCCTCTGTTTCGGCCCCTCTGATTCAGCCCCTCTGTTTCTCGCCCTCTGTTTCAGCCCCTCTGTTTCTCGCCCTCTGTTTCAGCCCCTCTGTTTCAGCCCCTCTGTTTCTCGCCCTCTGTTTCAGACCCTCTGTTTCAGACCCTCTGTTTCTCGCCCTCTGTTTCAGACCCTCTGTTTCTCGCCCTCTGTTTCAGACCCTCTGTTTCGCGCCCTCTGTTTCAGACCCTCTGTTTCAGACCCTCTGTTTCAGACACTCTGTTTCAGACCCTCTGTTTCTCGCCCTCTGTTTCGGCCCCTCTGTTTCTCGCCCTCTGTTTCAGCCCCTCTGTTTCTCGCCCTCTGTTTCAGACCCTCTGTTTCTCGCCCTCTGTTTCAGCCCCTCTGTTTCGCGCCCTCTGTTTCAGCCCCTCTGTTTCAGCCCCTCTGTTTCGAGCCCTCTATTTCAGACCCTCTGTTTCGCGCCCTCTGTTTCAGCTCCTCTGTTTCAGCCCCTCTGTTTCTCTCCCTCTGTTTCAGCCCCTCTGTTTCAGCCCCTCTGTTTCAGACCCTCTGTTTCGCGCCCTCTGTTTCAGCCGCTCTGTTTCAGACCCTCTGTTTCTCGCCCTCTGTTTCAGCCCCTCTGTTTCAGACCCTCTGTTTCAGACGCTCTGTTTCTCGCCCTCTGTTTCTCGCCCTCTGTTTCAGCCCCTCTGTTTCAGACCCTCTGTTTCAGACCCTCTGTTTCAGACCTTATGTTTCAGACCCTCTGATTCGCACCCTCTGTTTCGCGCCCTCTGTTTCAGACAGTTTGTTTCGCGCCCTCTGTTTCACCCCCTCTGTTTCAGACCCTCTGTTTCAGACCCTCTGTTTCTCGCCCTCTGTTTCTCGCCCTCTTTTTCTCACCCTCTGTTTCTCGCCCTCTGTTTCAGACGCTCTGTTTCAGCCCCTCTGTTTCAGACCCTCTGTTTCAGCCCCTCTGTTTCTCGCCCTCTGTTTCAGCCCCTCTGTTTCAGACCCTCTGTTTCAGACCCTCTGTTTCTCGCCCTCTGTTTCAGACCCTCTGTTTCGCGCCCTCTGTTTCAGACCCTCTGTTTCAGACCCTCTGTTTCAGACCCTCTGTTTCTCGCCCTCTGTTTCGGCCCCTCTGTTTTTCGCCCTCTGTTTCGGCCCCTCTGTTTCTCGCCCTCTGTTTCAGACCCCCTGTTTCTCGCCCTCTGTTTCAGCCCCTCTGTTTCGCGCCCTCTGTTTCAGCCCCTCTGTTTCAGCCCCTCTGTTTCTCGCCCTCTGTTTCAGCCCCTCTGTTTCAGACCCTCTGTTTCTCGCCCTCTGTTTCTCGCCGTCTGTTTCAGACCCTCTGTTTCACCCCCGCTGATTCAGCCCCTCTGTTTCAGCCCCTCTGAATCAGCCCCTCTGATTCAGCCCCTCTGTTTCAGCCCCTCTGTTTCAGCCCCTCTGTTTCTCGCCCTATGTTTCAGCCCCTCTGATTCTCGCCCTCTGTTTCAGCCCCTCTGTTTCTCGCCCTCTGTTTTAGCCCCTCTGATTCAGCCCCTCTGTTTCAGCCCCTCTGATTCAGCCCCTCTGATTCAGCCCCTCTGATTCAGCCCCTCTGTTTCTCGCCCTCTGGTTCAGCCCCTCTGTTTCAGCCCCTCTGTTTCAGCCCCTCTGTTTCAGCCCCTCTGTTTCAGCCCCTCTGTTTCTCACCATCTGTTTCAGCCCCTCTGTTTCAGCGCCTCTGTTTCTCGCCCTCTGTTTCAGCCCCTCTCTTTCTCGCCCTCTGTTTCAGCCCCTCTGATTCAGCCCCTCTGTTTCAGCCCCTCTGTTTCTCCCCCTCTGTTCCAGCCCCTCTGTTTCAGCCCCTCTGTTTCAGCCACTCTGTTTCAGCCCCTCTCTTTCAGCCCCTCTGTTTCAGCCCCTCTGTTTCTCGCCCTCTGTTTCAGCCCCTCTGTTTCTCGCCCTCTGTTTCAGCCCCTCTGTTTCAGCCCGTCTGTTTCACGCACTCTGTTTCTCACCCTCTGTTTCAGCCCCTCTGATTCAGCCCCTCTGTTTCTCGCCCTCTGTTTCAGCCCATCTGTTTCTCGCCCTCTGTTTCAGCCCCTCTGTTTCTCGCCCTCTGTTTCAGCCCCTCTGTTTCAGCCCCTCTGATTCAGCCTCTCTGTTTCTCGCCCTCTGTTTCAGCCCCTCTGTTTCTCACCCTCTGTTTCAGCCCCTCTGTTTCTCGCCCTCTGTTTCAGCCCCTCTGTTTCAGCCCGTCTGTTTCAGCCCCTCTGTTTCAGCCCCTCTGTTTCTCATCCTCTGTTACTCGCCCTCTGATTCAGCCCCTCTGTTTTTCGCCCTCTGTTTCAGCCCCTCTGTTTCTCACCCTCTGTTTCAGGCTCTCTGTTTCAGCCCCTCTGTTTCTCGCCCTCTGTTTCTCGCCCGCTGTTTCAGCCCCTCTGTTTCTCGCCCTCTGTTTCAGGCCCTCTGTTTCTCGCCATCAGTTTCAGTCCCTCTGATTCAGCCCCTCTGTTTCAGCCCCTCTGATTCAGCCCCTCTGTTTCAGACCCTCTGTTTCAGACCCTCTGTTTCAGCCCGTCTGTTTCACGCACTCTGTTTCTCGCCCTCTGTTTCAGCCCCTCTGTTTCTCACCCTCTGTTTCAGCCCCTCTGATTCAGCCCCTCTGTTTCTCGCCCTCTGTTTCAGCCCCTCTGTTTCTCGCCCTCTGTTTCAGGCCCTCAGTTTCTCGCCCTCTGTTTCAGCCCGTCTGTTTCAGCCCCTCTGATTCAGCCTCTCTGTTTCTCGCCCTCTGTTTCAGCCCCTCTGTTTCTCACCCTCTGTTTCAGCCCCTCTGTTTCTCGCCCTCTGTTTCAGCCCCTCTGTTTTTCGCCCTCTGTTTCAGCCCCTCTGTTTCTCACCCTCTGTTTCAGGCTCTCTTTTTCAGCCCCTCTGTGTCTCGCCCTCTATTTCTCGCCCGCTGTTTCAGCCCCTCTGTTTCTCGCCATTTGTTTCAGGCCCTCTGTTTCTCGCCCTCTGTTTCAGCCACTCTGATTCAGCCCCTCTGTTTCAGCCCCTCTGTTTCAGCCCCTCTGTTTCTCGCCCTCTATTTCTTACCCTCTGTTTCACGCCCTCTGTTTCAGACCCTCTGTTTTTCGCCCTCTGTTTCAGCCCCTCTGTTTCTTGCCCTCTGTTTCAGGCTCTCTGTTTCAGCCCGTCTGTTTCAGCCCCTCTGTTTCAGCCCCTCTGTTTCTCGCCCACTGTTTCAGCCCCTCTGATTCTCGCTCTCTGTTTCAGCCCCTCTGTTTCTCGCCGTCTGTTTCAGCCCCTCTGATTCAGCCCCTCTGTTTCAGCCCCTCTGATTCAGCCCCTCTGTTTCTCGCCCTCTGTTTCAGCCCCTCTGTTTCAGCCCGTCTGTTTCACGCACTCTGTTTCTCGCCCTCTGTTTCAGCCCCTCTGTTTCTCACCCTCTGTTTCAGCCCCTCTGATTCAGCCCCTCTGTTTCTCGCCCTCTGTTTCAGCCCCTCTGTTTCTCGCCCTCTGTTTCAGGCCCTCAGTTTCTCGCCCTCTGTTTCAGCCCGTCTGTTTCAGCCCCTCTGATTCAGCCTCTCTGTTTCTCGCCCTCTGTTTCAGCCCCTCTGTTTCTCACCCTCTGTTTCAGCCCCTCTGTTTCTCGCCCTCTGTTTCAGCCCCTCTGTTTTTCGCCCTCTGTTTCAGCCCCTCTGTTTCTCACCCTCTGTTTCAGGCTCTCTTTTTCAGCCCCTCTGTGTCTCGCCCTCTATTTCTCGCCCGCTGTTTCAGCCCCTCTGTTTCTCGCCATTTGTTTCAGGCCCTCTGTTTCTCGCCCTCTGTTTCAGCCACTCTGATTCAGCCCCTCTGTTTCAGCCCCTCTGTTTCAGCCCCTCTGTTTCTCGCCCTCTATTTCTTACCCTCTGTTTCACGCCCTCTGTTTCAGACCCTCTGTTTTTCGCCCTCTGTTTCAGCCCCTCTGTTTCTTGCCCTCTGTTTCAGGCTCTCTGTTTCAGCCCGTCTGTTTCAGCCCCTCTGTTTCAGCCCCTCTGTTTCTCGCCCACTGTTTCAGCCCCTCTGATTCTCGCTCTCTGTTTCAGCCCCTCTGTTTCTCGCCGTCTGTTTCAGCCCCTCTGATTCAGCCCCTCTGTTTCAGCCCCTCTGATTCAGCCCCTCTGATTCAGCCCCTCTGATTCAGCCCCTCTGTTTCTCGCCCTCTGTTTCAGCCCCTCTGTTTCAGCCACTCTGTTTCAGCCCCTCTGTTTCTCACCCTCTGTTTCAGCCCCTCTGATTCAGCCCCTCTGATTCAGCCCCTCTGATTCAGCCCCTCTGTTTCCCACCCCTCTGTTTCAGGCCCTCAGTTTCTCGCCCTCTGTTTCAGCCCCTCTGTTTCTCGCCCTCTGTTTCAGCCCCACTGTTTCAGCCCCTCTGTTTCAGCCCCTCTGTTTCAGCGCCTCTGTTTCTCGCCCTCTGTTTCAGCCCCTCTGTTTCTCGCCCTCTGTTTCAGCCCCTCTGATTCAGCCCCTCTGTTTCAGCCACTCTATTTCTCCGCCTCTGTTCCAGCCCCTCTGTTTCAGCCCCTCTGTTTCAGCCACTCTGTTTCAGCCACTCTGTTTCAGCCCCTCTGTTTCAGCCCCTCTGTTTCTCGCCCTCTGTTTCAGCCCCTTTGTTTCTCGCCCTCTGTTTCAGCCCCTCTGTTTCAGCCCGTCTGTTTCAGCCACTCTGTTTCTCGCCCTCTGTTTCAGCCCCTCTGTTTCTCACCCTCTGTTTCGGCCCCTCTGATTCAGCCCCTCTGTTTCTCGCCCTCTGTTTCAGCCCCTCTGTTTCTCGCCCTCTGTTTCAGCCCCTCTGTTTCAGCCCCTCTGTTTCTCACCCTCTGTTTTGGCCCCTCTGATTCAGCCCCTCTGTTTCTCGCCATCTGTTTCGGCCCCTCTGATTCAGCCCCTCTGTTTCAGCCCCTCTGATTCAGCCCCTCTGTTTCTCGCCCTCTGTTTCAGCCCCTCTGTTTCAGCCCGTCTGTTTCACGCACTCTGTTTCTCGCCCTCTGTTTCAGCCCCTCTGTTTCTCACCCTCTGTTTCAGCCCCTCTGATTCAGCCCCTCTGTTTCTCGCCCTCTGTTTCAGCCCCTCTGTTTCTCGCCCTCTGTTTCAGGCCCTCAGTTTCTCGCCCTCTGTTTCAGCCCGTCTGTTTCAGCCCCTCTGATTCAGCCTCTCTGTTTCTCGCCCTCTGTTTCAGCCCCTCTGTTTCTCACCCTCTGTTTCAGCCCCTCTGTTTCTCGCCCTCTGTTTCAGCCCCTCTGTTTTTCGCCCTCTGTTTCAGCCCCTCTGTTTCTCACCCTCTGTTTCAGGCTCTCTTTTTCAGCCCCTCTGTGTCTCGCCCTCTATTTCTCGCCCGCTGTTTCAGCCCCTCTGTTTCTCGCCATTTGTTTCAGGCCCTCTGTTTCTCGCCCTCTGTTTCAGCCACTCTGATTCAGCCCCTCTGTTTCAGCCCCTCTGTTTCAGCCCCTCTGTTTCTCGCCCTCTATTTCTTACCCTCTGTTTCACGCCCTCTGTTTCAGACCCTCTGTTTTTCGCCCTCTGTTTCAGCCCCTCTGTTTCTTGCCCTCTGTTTCAGGCTCTCTGTTTCAGCCCGTCTGTTTCAGCCCCTCTGTTTCAGCCCCTCTGTTTCTCGCCCACTGTTTCAGCCCCTCTGATTCTCGCTCTCTGTTTCAGCCCCTCTGTTTCTCGCCGTCTGTTTCAGCCCCTCTGATTCAGCCCCTCTGTTTCAGCCCCTCTGATTCAGCCCCTCTGATTCAGCCCCTCTGATTCAGCCCCTCTGTTTCTCGCCCTCTGTTTCAGCCCCTCTGTTTCAGCCACTCTGTTTCAGCCCCTCTGTTTCTCACCCTCTGTTTCAGCCCCTCTGATTCAGCCCCTCTGATTCAGCCCCTCTGATTCAGCCCCTCTGTTTCCCACCCCTCTGTTTCAGGCCCTCAGTTTCTCGCCCTCTGTTTCAGCCCCTCTGTTTCTCGCCCTCTGTTTCAGCCGCACTGTTTCAGCCCCTCTGTTTCAGCCCCTCTGTTTCAGCGCCTCTGTTTCTCGCCCTCTGTTTCAGCCCCTCTGTTTCTCGCCCTCTGTTTCAGCCCCTCTGATTCAGCCCCTCTGTTTCAGCCACTCTATTTCTCCGCCTCTGTTCCAGCCCCTCTGTTTCAGCCCCTCTGTTTCAGCCACTCTGTTTCAGCCACTCTGTTTCAGCCCCTCTGTTTCAGCCCCTCTGTTTCTCGCCCTCTGTTTCAGCCCCTTTGTTTCTCGCCCTCTGTTTCAGCCCCTCTGTTTCAGCCCGTCTGTTTCAGCCACTCTGTTTCTCGCCCTCTGTTTCAGCCCCTCTGTTTCTCACCCTCTGTTTCGGCACCTCTGATTCAGCCCCTCTGTTTCTCGCCCTCTGTTTCAGCCCCTCTGTTTCTCGCCCTCTGTTTCAGCCCCTCTGTTTCAGCCCCTCTGTTTCTCACCCTCTGTTTTGGCCCCTCTGATTCAGCCCCTCTGTTTCTCGCCATCTGTTTCGGCCCCTCTGATTCAGCCCCTCTGTTTCTCGCCCTCTGTTTCAGCCCCTCTGTTTCTCGCCCTCTGTTTCAGCCCCTCTGTTTCAGCCCCTCTGTTTCTCACCCTCTGTTACAGCCCCTCTGATTCAGCCCCTCTGTTTCAGCCCCTCTGATTCAGCCCCTCTGTTTCAGACCCTCTGTTTCAGACCCTCTGTTTCAGCCCCTCTGTTTCTCGCCCTCTGTTTCAGCCCCTCTGTTTCAGCCCGTCTGTTTCACGCACTCTGTTTCTCGCCCTCTGTTTCAGCCCCTCTGTTTCTCACCCTCTGTTTCAGCCCCTCTGATTCAGCCCCTCTGTTTCTCGCCCTCTGTTTCAGCCCCTCTGTTTCTCGCCCTCTGTTTCAGGCCCTCAGTTTCTCGCCCTCTGTTTCAGCCCGTCTGTTTCAGCCCCTCTGATTCAGCCTCTCTGTTTCTCGCCCTCTGTTTCAGCCCCTCTGTTTCTCACCCTCTGTTTCAGCCCCTCTGTTTCTCGCCCTCTGTTTCAGCCCCTCTGTTTCAGCCCTTGTGTTTCAGCCCCTCTGTTTCAGCCCCTCTGTTTCTCATCCTCTGTTACTCGCCCTCTGTTTCAGCCCCTCTGTTTTTCGCCCTCTGTTTCAGCCCCTCTGTTTCTCACCCTCTGTTTCAGGCTCTCTTTTTCAGCCCCTCTGTTTCTCGCCCTCTATTTCTCGCCCGCTGTTTCAGCCCCTCTGTTTCTCGCCATTTGTTTCAGGCCCTCTGTTTCTCGCCCTCTGTTTCAGCCCCTCTGATTCAGCCCCTCTGTTTCAGCCCCTCTGATTCAGCCCCTCTGTTTCAGCCCCTCTGATTCAGCCCCTCTGTTTCAGCCCCTCTGTTTCTCGCCCTCTATTTCTTACCCTCTGTTTCACGCCCTCTGTTTCTGACCCTCTGTTTTTCGCCCTCTGTTTCAGCCCCTCTGTTTCTTGCCCTCTGTTTCAGGCTCTCTGTTTCAGCCCGTCTGTTTCAGCCCCTCTGTTTCAGCCCCTCTGTTTCTCGCCCACTGTTTCAGCCCCTCTGATTCTCGCTCTCTGTTTCAGCCCCTCTGTTTCTCGCCGTCTGTTTCAGCCCCTCTGATTCAGCCCCTCTGTTTCAGCCCCTCTGATTCAGCCCCTCTGATTCAGCCCCTCTGATTCAGCCCCTCTGTTTCTCGCCCTCTGTTTCAGCCCCTCTGTTTCAGCCACTCTGTTTCAGCCCCTCTGTTTCTCACCCTCTGTTTCAGCCCCTCTGATTCAGCCCCTCTGATTCAGCCCCTCTGATTCAGCCCCTCTGTTTCCCACCCCTCTGTTTCAGCCCCTCTGTTTCTCGCCCTCTGTTTCAGCCCCTCTGTTTCTCGCCCTCTGTTTCAGCCCCACTGTTTCAGCCCCTCTGTTTCAGCCCCTCTGTTTCAGCGCCTCTGTTTCTCGCCCTCTGTTTCAGCCCCTCTGTTTCTCGCCCTCTGTTTCAGCCCCTCTGATTCAGCCCCTCTGTTTCAGCCACTCTATTTCTCCGCCTCTGTTTCAGCCCCTCTGTTTCAGCCCCTCTGTTTCAGCCACTCTGTTTCAGCCCCTCTGTTTCAGCCCCTCTGTTTCAGCCCCTCTGTTTCTCGCCCTCTGTTTCAGCCCCTTTGTTTCTCGCCCTCTGTTTCAGCCCCTCTGTTTCAGCCCGTCTGTTTCAGCCACTCTGTTTCTCGCCCTCTGTTTCAGCCCCTCTGTTTCTCACCCTCTGTTTCGGCCCCTCTGATTCAGCCCCTCTGTTTCTCGCCCTCTGTTTCAGCCCCTCTGTTTCTCGCCCTCTGTTTCAGCCCCTCTGTTTCAGCCCCTCTGTTTCTCACCCTCTTTTTTGGCCCCTCTGATTCAGCCCCTCTGTTTCTCGCCATCTGTTTCGGCCCCTCTGATTCAGCCCCTCTGTTTCTCGCCCTCTGTTTCAGCCCCTCTGTTTCTCACCCTCTGTTTCAGCCCCTCTGTTTCAGCCCCTCTGTTTCTCACCCTCTGTTTTGGCCCCTCTGATTCAGCCCCTCTGTTTCTCGCCCTCTGTTTCAGCCCCTCTGTTTCTCGCCCTCTGTTTCAGCCCCTCTGTTTCAGCCCCTCTGATTCAGCCCCTCTGTTTCAGTCCCTCTGTTTCAGCCCCTCTGTTTCAGCCCCTCTGTTTCTCGCCCCCTATTTCTCACCCTCTGTTTCACGCCCTCTGTTTCAGACCCTCTGTTTTTCGCCCTCTGTTTCAGCCCCTCTGTTTCTTGCCCTCTGTTTCAGGCTCTCTGTTTCAGCCCGTCTGTTTCAGCCCCTCTGTTTCAGCCCCTCTGTTTCTCGCCCACTGTTTCAGCCCCTCTGATTCTCGCCCTCTGTTTCAGCCCCTCTGTTTCTCGCCCTCTGTTTCAGCCCCTCTGATTCAGCCCCTCTGTTTCGGCCCCTCTGATTCAGCCCCTCTGATTCAGCCCCTCTGATTCAGCCCCTCTGTTTCTCACCCTCTGTTTCAGCCCCACTGTTTCAGCCCCTCTGTTTCAGCCCCTCTGTTTCTCACCCTCTGTTTCAGCCCCTCTGATTCAGCCCCTCTGATTCAGCCCCTCTGATTCAGCCCCTCTGTTTCCCGCCCCTCTGTTTCAGCCCCTCTGTTTCTCGCCCTCTGTTTCAGCCCCTCTGTTTCTCGCCCTCTGTTTCAGCCCCACTGTTTCAGCCCCTCTGATTCAGCCCCTCTGATTCAGCCTCTCTGTTTCTCGCCCTCTGTTTCAGCCCCTCTGTTTCTCACCCTCTGTTTCAGCCCCTCTGTTTCTCGCCCTCTGTTTCAGCCCCTCTGTTTCAGCCCGTCTCTTTCAGCCCCTCTGTTTCAGCCCCTCTGTTTCTCATCCTCTGTTACTCGCCCTCTGTTTCAGCCCCTCTGTTTCTCGCCCTCTGTTTCATCCCGCTGATTCAGCCGCTCTGTTTCAGCCCCTCTGAATCAGCCCCTCTGATTCAGCCCCTCTGTTTCAGCCCCTCTGATTCAGCCCCTCTGTTTCAGACCCTCTGTTTCAGACCCTCTGTTTCAGCCCCTCTGTTTCTCGCCCTCTGTTTCAGCCCCTCTGTTTCAGCCCGTCTGTTTCACGCACTCTGTTTCTCGCCCTCTGTTTCAGCCCCTCTGTTTCTCACCCTCTGTTTCAGCCCCTCTGATTCAGCCCCTCTGTTTCTCGCCCTCTGTTTCAGCCCCTCTGTTTCTCGCCCTCTGTTTCAGGCCCTCAGTTTCTCGCCCTCTGTTTCAGCCCGTCTGTTTCAGCCCCTCTGATTCAGCCTCTCTGTTTCTCGCCCTCTGTTTCAGCCCCTCTGTTTCTCACCCTCTGTTTCAGCCCCTCTGATTCAGCCCCTCTGATTCAGCCCCTCTGATTCAGCCCCTCTGTTTCCCGCCCCTCTGTTTCAGCCCCTCTGTTTCTCGCCCTCTGTTTCAGCCCCTCTGTTTCTCGCCCTCTGTTTCAGCCCCACTGTTTCAGCCCCTCTGTTTCAGCCCCTCTGTTTCAGCGCCTCTGTTTCTCGCCCTCTGTTTCAGCCCCTCTGTTTCTCGCCCTCTGTTTCAGCCCCTCTGATTCAGCCCCTCTGTTTCAGCCACTCTATTTCTCCGCCTCTGTTCCAGCCCCTCTGTTTCAGCCCCTCTGTTTCAGCCACTCTGTTTCAGCCACTCTGTTTCAGCCCCTCTGTTTCAGCCCCTCTGTTTCTCGCCCTCTGTTTCAGCCCCTTTGTTTCTCGCCCTCTGTTTCAGCCCCTCTGTTTCAGCCCGTCTGTTTCAGCCACTCTGTTTCTCGCCCTCTGTTTCAGCCCCTCTGTTTCTCACCCTCTGTTTCGGCCCCTCTGATTCAGCCCCTCTGTTTCTCGCCCTCTGTTTCAGCCCCTCTGTTTCTCGCCCTCTGTTTCAGCCCCTCTGTTTCAGCCCCTCTGTTTCTCACCCTCTGTTTTGGCCCCTCTGATTCAGCCCCTCTGTTTCTCGCCATCTGTTTCGGCCCCTCTGATTCAGCCCCTCTGTTTCTCGCCCTCTGTTTCAGCCCCTCTGTTTCTCGCCCTCTGTTTCAGCCCCTCTGTTTCAGCCCCTCTGTTTCTCACCCTCTGTTACAGCCCCTCTGATTCAGCCCCTCTGTTTCAGCCCCTCTGATTCAGCCCCTCTGTTTCAGACCCTCTGTTTCAGACCCTCTGTTTCAGCCCCTCTGTTTCTCGCCCTCTGTTTCAGCCCCTCTGTTTCAGCCCGTCTGTTTCACGCACTCTGTTTCTCGCCCTCTGTTTCAGCCCCTCTGTTTCTCACCCTCTGTTTCAGCCCCTCTGATTCAGCCCCTCTGTTTCTCGCCCTCTGTTTCAGCCCCTCTGTTTCTCGCCCTCTGTTTCAGGCCCTCAGTTTCTCGCCCTCTGTTTCAGCCCGTCTGTTTCAGCCCCTCTGATTCAGCCTCTCTGTTTCTCGCCCTCTGTTTCAGCCCCTCTGTTTCTCACCCTCTGTTTCAGCCCCTCTGTTTCTCGCCCTCTGTTTCAGCCCCTCTGTTTCAGCCCTTGTGTTTCAGCCCCTCTGTTTCAGCCCCTCTGTTTCTCATCCTCTGTTACTCGCCCTCTGTTTCAGCCCCTCTGTTTTTCGCCCTCTGTTTCAGCCCCTCTGTTTCTCACCCTCTGTTTCAGGCTCTCTTTTTCAGCCCCTCTGTTTCTCGCCCTCTATTTCTCGCCCGCTGTTTCAGCCCCTCTGTTTCTCGCCATTTGTTTCAGGCCCTCTGTTTCTCGCCCTCTGTTTCAGCCCCTCTGATTCAGCCCCTCTGTTTCAGCCCCTCTGATTCAGCCCCTCTGTTTCAGCCCCTCTGATTCAGCCCCTCTGTTTCAGCCCCTCTGTTTCTCGCCCTCTATTTCTTACCCTCTGTTTCACGCCCTCTGTTTCTGACCCTCTGTTTTTCGCCCTCTGTTTCAGCCCCTCTGTTTCTTGCCCTCTGTTTCAGGCTCTCTGTTTCAGCCCGTCTGTTTCAGCCCCTCTGTTTCAGCCCCTCTGTTTCTCGCCCACTGTTTCAGCCCCTCTGATTCTCGCTCTCTGTTTCAGCCCCTCTGTTTCTCGCCGTCTGTTTCAGCCCCTCTGATTCAGCCCCTCTGTTTCAGCCCCTCTGATTCAGCCCCTCTGATTCAGCCCCTCTGATTCAGCCCCTCTGTTTCTCGCCCTCTGTTTCAGCCCCTCTGTTTCAGCCACTCTGTTTCAGCCCCTCTGTTTCTCACCCTCTGTTTCAGCCCCTCTGATTCAGCCCCTCTGATTCAGCCCCTCTGATTCAGCCCCTCTGTTTCCCACCCCTCTGTTTCAGCCCCTCTGTTTCTCGCCCTCTGTTTCAGCCCCTCTGTTTCTCGCCCTCTGTTTCAGCCCCACTGTTTCAGCCCCTCTGTTTCAGCCCCTCTGTTTCAGCGCCTCTGTTTCTCGCCCTCTGTTTCAGCCCCTCTGTTTCTCGCCCTCTGTTTCAGCCCCTCTGATTCAGCCCCTCTGTTTCAGCCACTCTATTTCTCCGCCTCTGTTTCAGCCCCTCTGTTTCAGCCCCTCTGTTTCAGCCACTCTGTTTCAGCCCCTCTGTTTCAGCCCCTCTGTTTCAGCCCCTCTGTTTCTCGCCCTCTGTTTCAGCCCCTTTGTTTCTCGCCCTCTGTTTCAGCCCCTCTGTTTCAGCCCGTCTGTTTCAGCCACTCTGTTTCTCGCCCTCTGTTTCAGCCCCTCTGTTTCTCACCCTCTGTTTCGGCCCCTCTGATTCAGCCCCTCTGTTTCTCGCCCTCTGTTTCAGCCCCTCTGTTTCTCGCCCTCTGTTTCAGCCCCTCTGTTTCAGCCCCTCTGTTTCTCACCCTCTTTTTTGGCCCCTCTGATTCAGCCCCTCTGTTTCTCGCCATCTGTTTCGGCCCCTCTGATTCAGCCCCTCTGTTTCTCGCCCTCTGTTTCAGCCCCTCTGTTTCTCACCCTCTGTTTCAGCCCCTCTGTTTCAGCCCCTCTGTTTCTCACCCTCTGTTTTGGCCCCTCTGATTCAGCCCCTCTGTTTCTCGCCCTCTGTTTCAGCCCCTCTGTTTCTCGCCCTCTGTTTCAGCCCCTCTGTTTCAGCCCCTCTGATTCAGCCCCTCTGTTTCAGTCCCTCTGTTTCAGCCCCTCTGTTTCAGCCCCTCTGTTTCTCGCCCCCTATTTCTCACCCTCTGTTTCACGCCCTCTGTTTCAGACCCTCTGTTTTTCGCCCTCTGTTTCAGCCCCTCTGTTTCTTGCCCTCTGTTTCAGGCTCTCTGTTTCAGCCCGTCTGTTTCAGCCCCTCTGTTTCAGCCCCTCTGTTTCTCGCCCACTGTTTCAGCCCCTCTGATTCTCGCCCTCTGTTTCAGCCCCTCTGTTTCTCGCCCTCTGTTTCAGCCCCTCTGATTCAGCCCCTCTGTTTCAGCCCCTCTGATTCAGCCCCTCTGATTCAGCCCCTCTGATTCAGCCCCTCTGTTTCTCACCCTCTGTTTCAGCCCCACTGTTTCAGCCCCTCTGTTTCAGCCCCTCTGTTTCTCACCCTCTGTTTCAGCCCCTCTGATTCAGCCCCTCTGATTCAGCCCCTCTGATTCAGCCCCTCTGTTTCCCGCCCCTCTGTTTCAGCCCCTCTGTTTCTCGCCCTCTGTTTCAGCCCCTCTGTTTCTCGCCCTCTGTTTCAGCCCCACTGTTTCAGCCCCTCTGATTCAGCCCCTCTGATTCAGCCTCTCTGTTTCTCGCCCTCTGTTTCAGCCCCTCTGTTTCTCACCCTCTGTTTCAGCCCCTCTGTTTCTCGCCCTCTGTTTCAGCCCCTCTGTTTCAGCCCGTCTCTTTCAGCCCCTCTGTTTCAGCCCCTCTGTTTCTCATCCTCTGTTACTCGCCCTCTGTTTCAGCCCCTCTGTTTCTCGCCCTCTGTTTCACCCCCGCTGATTCAGCCGCTCTGTTTCAGCCCCTCTGAATCAGCCCCTCTGATTCAGCCCCTCTGTTTCAGCCCCTCTGTTTCAGCACCTCTGTTTCTCGCCCTCTGTTTCAGCCCCTCTGATTCTCGCCCTCTGTTTCAGCCCCTCTGTTTCTCGCCCTCTGTTTTAGACCCTCTGATCCAGCCCCTCTGTTTCAGCCCCTCTGATTCAGCCCCTCTGATTCTGCCCCTCTGATTCAGCCCCTCTGTTGCTCGCCCTCTGATTCAGCCCCTCTGTTTCAGCCCCTCTGTTTCAGCCCCTCTGTTTCTCACCCTCTGTTTCAGCCCCTCTGATTCAGCCCCTCTGATTCAGCCCCTCTGTTTCCCGCCCCTCTGTTTCAGCCCCTCTGTTTCTCGCCCTCTGTTTCAGCCCCTCTCTTTCTCGCCCTCTGTTTCAGCCCCTCTGATTCAGCCCCTCTGTTTCAGCCCCTCTGTTTCTCCCCCTCTGTTCCAGCCCCTCTGTTTCAGCCCCTCTGTTTCAGCCACTCTGTTTCAGCCCCTCTCTTTCAGCCCCTCTGTTTCAGCCCCTCAGTTTCTCGCCCTCTGTTTCAGCCCCTCTGTTTCTCGCCCTCTGTTTCAGCCCCTCTGTTTCAGCCCGTCTGTTTCACGCACTCTGTTTCTCACCCTCTGTTTCAGCCCCTCTTATTCAGCCCCTCTGTTTCTCGCCCTCTGTTTCAGCCCATCTGTTTCTCGCCCTCTGTTTCAGCCCCTCTGTTTCGCGCCCTCTGTTTCAGCCCCTCTGTTTCAGCCCCTCTGATTCAGCCTCTCTGTTTCTCGCCCTCTGTTTCAGCCCCTCTGTTTCTCACCCTCTGTTTCAGCCCCTCTGTTTCAGCCCGTCTGTTTCAGCCCCTCTGTTTCAGCCCCTCTGTTTCTCATCCTCTGTTACTCGCCCTCTGTTTCTGCCCCTCTGTTTTTCGCCCTCTGTTTCAGCCCCTCTGTTTCTCACCCTCTGTTTCAGGCTCTCTGTTTCAGCCCCATGTATCTTGCCCTCTGTTTCTCGCCCGCTGTTTCTGCCCCTCTGTTTCTCGCCCTCTGTTTCAGGCCCTCTGTTTCTCGCCTTCAGTTTGAGCCCCTCTGATTCAGCCCCTCTGTTTCAGCCCCTCTGATTCAGCCCCTCTGTTTCAGACCCTCTGTTTCAGCCCCTCTGTTTCAGCCCCTCTGTTTCTCGCCCTCTGTTTCAGCCCCTCTGTTTCTCGACCTCTGTTTCAGACCCTCTGTTTCAGGCCGTCTGTTTCACGCACTCTGTTTCTCGCCCTCTGTTTCAGCCCCTGTGTTTCTCACCCTCTGTTTCAGCCCCTCTGATTCAGCCCCTCTGTTCCTCGCCCTCTGTTTCAGCCCCTCTGTTTCTCGCCCTCTGTTTCAGCCCCTCAGTTTCTCACCCTCTGTTTCAGCCCCTCTGTTTCAGCCCCTCTGATTCAGCCTCTCTGTTTCTCGCCCTCTGTTTCAGCCCCTCTGTTTCTCACCCTCTGTTTCAGCCCCTCTGTTTCTCGCCCTCTGTTTCAGCCCCTCTGTTTCAGCCCTTGTGTTTCAGCCCCTCTGTTTCAGCCCCTCTGTTTCTCATCCTCTGTTACTCGCCCTCTGTTTCAGCCCCTCTGTTTTTCGTCCTCTGTTTCAGCCCCTCTGTTTCTCACGCTCTGTTTCAGGCTCTCTTTTTCAGCCCCTCTGTTTCTCGCCCTCTATTTCTCGCCCGCTGTTTCAGCCCCTCTGTTTCTCGCCATCTGTTTCAGGCCCTCTGTTTCTCGCCCTCTGTTTCAGCCCCTCTGATTCAGCCCCTCTGTTTCAGCCCCTCTGATTCAGCCCCTCTGTTTCAGCCCCTCTGATTCAGCCCCTCTGTTTCAGCCCCTCTGTTTCTCGCCCTCTATTTCTTACCCTCTGTTTCACGCCCTCTGTTTCAGACACTCTGTTTTTCGCCCTCTGTTTCAGCCCCTCTGTTTCTTGCCCGCTGTTTCAGGCTCTCTGTTTCAGCCCGTCTGTTTCAGCCCCTCTGTTTCAGCCCCTCTGTTTCTCGCCCACTGTTTCAGCCCCTCTGATTCTCGCTCTCTGTTTCAGCCCCTCTGTTTCTCACCCTCTGTTTCAGCCCCTCTGATTCAGCCCCTCTGTTTCAGCCCCTCTGATTCAGCCCCTCTGATTCAGCCCCTCTGATTCAGCCCCTCTGTTTCTCGCCCTCTGTTTCAGCCCCTCTGTTTCAGCCACTCTGTTTCAGCCCCTCTGTTTCTCACCCTCTGTTTCAGCCCCTCTGATTCAGCCCCTCTGATTCAGCCCCTCTGATTCAGCCCCTCTGTTTCCCACCCCTCTGTTTCAGCCCCTCTGTTTCTCGCCCTCTGTTTCAGCCCCTCTGTTTCTCGCCCTCTGTTTCAGCCCCACTGTTTCAGCCCCTCTGTTTCAGCCCCTCTGTTTCAGCCCCTCTGTTTCAGCGCCTCTGTTTCTCGCCCTCTGTTTCAGCCCCTCTGTTTCTCGCCCTCTGTTTCAGCCCCTCTGATTCAGCCCCTCTGTTTCAGCCACTCTATTTCTCCGCCTCTGTTCCAGCCCCTCTGTTTCAGCCCCTCTGTTTCAGCCACTCTGTTTCAGCCCCTCTGTTTCAGCCCCTCTGTTTCTCGCCCTCTGTTTCAGCCCCTCTGTTTCTCGCCCTCTGTTTCAGCCCCTCTGTTTCAGCCCGTCTCTTTCAGCCACTCTGTTTCTCGCCCTCTGTTTCAGCCCCTCTGTTTCTCACCCTCTGTTTCGGCACCTCTGATTCAGCCCCTCTGTTTCTCGCCCTCTGTTTCAGCCCCTCTGTTTCTCGCCCTCTGTTTCAGCCCCTCTGTTTCAGCCCCTCTGTTTCTCACCCTCTGTTTTGGCCCCTCTGATTCAGCCCCTCTGTTTCTCGCCCTCTGTTTCAGCCCCTCTGTTTCTCGCCCTCTGTTTCTGCCCCTCTGTTTCAGCCCCTCTGATTCAGCCCCTCTGTTTCAGCCCCTCTGTTTCAGCCCCTCTGTTTCTCGCCCCCTATTTCTCACGCTCTGTTTCACCCCCTCTGTTTCAGACCCTCTGTTTTTCGCCCTCTGTTTAAGCCCCTCTGTTTCTTGCCCTCTGTTTCCGGCTCTCTGTTTCAGCCCGTCTGCTTCAGCCCCTCTGTTTCAGCCCCTCTGTTTCTCGCCCACTGTTTCAGCCCCTCTGATTCTCGCCCTCTGTTTCAGCCCCTCTGTTTCTCGCCCTCTGTTTCAGCCCCTCTGATTCAGCCCCTCTGTTTCAGCCCCTCTGATTCAGCCCCTCTGATTCAGCCCCTCTGATTCAGCCCCTCTGTTTCTCGCCCTCTGTTTCAGCCCCTCTGTTTCAGCCCCTCTGTTTCAGCCCCTCTGTTTCTCACCCTCTGTTTCAGCCCCTCTGATTCTCGCCCTCTGTTTCAGCCCCACTGTTTCAGCCCCTCTGTTTCAGCCCCTCTGTTTCAGCACCTCTGTTTCTCGCCCTCTGTTTCAGCCCCTCTGTTTCTCGCCCCCTGTTTCAGCCCCTCTGATTCAGCCCCTCTGTTTCAGCCCCTCTGTTTCTCCGCCTTTGTTCCAGCCCCTCTGTTTCAGCCCCTCTGTTTCTCGCCCTCTGTTTCAGCCCCTCTGTTTCTCGCCCTCTGTTTCTGCCCCTCTGTTTCAGCCCCTCTGATTCAGCCCCTCTGTTTCAGCCCCTCTGTTTCAGCCCCTCTGTTTCTCGCCCCCTATTTCTCACGCTCTGTTTCACCCCCTCTGTTTCAGACCCTCTGTTTTTCGCCCTCTGTTTAAGCCCCTCTGTTTCTTGCCCTCTGTTTCCGGCTCTCTGTTTCAGCCCGTCTGTTTCAGCCCCTCTGTTTCAGCCCCTCTGTTTCTCGCCCACTGTTTCAGCCCCTCTGATTCTCGCCCTCTGTTTCAGCCCCTCTGTTTCTCGCCCTCTGTTTCAGCCCCTCTGATTCAGCCCCTCTGTTTCAGCCCCTCTGATTCAGCCCCTCTGATTCAGCCCCTCTGATTCAGCCCCTCTGTTTCTCGCCCTCTGTTTCAGCCCCTCTGTTTCAGCCCCTCTGTTTCAGCCCCTCTGTTTCTCACCCTCTGTTTCAGCCCCTCTGATTCTCGCCCTCTGTTTCAGCCCCACTGTTTCAGCCCCTCTGTTTCAGCCCCTCTGTTTCAGCACCTCTGTTTCTCGCCCTCTGTTTCAGCCCCTCTGTTTCTCGCCCCCTGTTTCAGCCCCTCTGATTCAGCCCCTCTGTTTCAGCCCCTCTGTTTCTCCGCCTTTGTTCCAGCCCCTCTGTTTCAGCCCCTCTGTTTCAGCCCCTCTGATTCAGCCCCTGTGTTTCTCGCCCTCTGTTTCAGCCCCTCTGTTTCAGCCCCTCTGTTTCTCGCCCTCTGTTTCAGGCCCTCTGTTTTTCGCCCTCTGTTTCAGCCCCTCTGATTCAGCCCCTCTGTTTCAGCCCCTCTGATTCAGCCCCTCTGTTTCAGCCACTCTGTTTCAGCCCCTCTTTTTTCAGCCCCTCTGTTTCTCGGCCTCTGTTTCTTGCCCGCTGTTTCAGTCCCTTTGTTTCTCGCCCTCTGTTTCAGCCCCACTATTTCAGCCCCTCTGATTCAGCCCCTCTGATTCAGCCTCTCTGTTTCTCGCCCTCTGTTTCAGCCCCTCTGTTTCTCACCCTCTGTTTCAGCCCCTCTGTTTCTCGCCCTCTGTTTCAGCCCCTCTGTTTCAGCCCGTCTCTTTCAGCCCCTCTGTTTCAGCCCCTCTGTTTCTTATCCTCTGTTACTCGCCCTCTGTTTCAGCCCCTCTCTTTCTCGCCCTCTGTTTCACCCCCGCTGATTCAGCCCCTCTGTTTCAGCCCCTCTGAATCAGCCCCTCTGATTCAGCCCCTCTGTTTCAGCCCCTCTGTTTCAGCCCCTCTGAATCAGCCCCTCTGATTCAGCCCCTCTGATTCAACCCCTCTGTTTCAGCCCCTCTGATTCTGCCCCTCTGATTCAGCTCCTCTGATTCAGCCCCTCTGTTTCTCGCCCTCTGTTTCAGTCCCTCTGTTTCAGCCCCTCTGTTTCTCACCCTCTGTTTCAGCCCCTCTGATTCAGCCCCTCTGATTCAGCCCCTCTGTTTCCCGCCCCTCTGTTTCAGCCCCTCTGTTTCTCGCCCTCTGTTTCAGCCCCTCTGTTTCTCGCCCTCTGTTTCAGCCCCTCTGTTTCAGCCCGTCTGTTTCACGCACTCTGTTTCTCGCACTCTCTTTCAGCCCCTCTGTTTCTCACCCTCTGTTTCAGCCCCTCTGATTCAGCCCCTCAGTTTCTCGCCCTCTGTTTCAGCCCCTCTGTTTCTCGCCCTCTGTTTCAGCCCCTCTGTTTCTCGCCCTCTGTTTCAGCCCCTCTGTTTCAGCGCCTCTGATTCAGCCTCTCTGTTTCTCGCCCTCTGTTTCAGCCACTCTGTTTCTCACCCTCTGTTTCAGCCCCTCTGTTTCTCACCCTCTGTTTCAGCCCCTCTGTTTCAGCCCGTCTGTTTCAGCCCCTCTGTTTCAGCCCCTCTGTTTCTCATCCTCTGTTACTCGCCCTCTGTTTCAGCCCCTCTGTTTTTCGCCCTCTGTTTCAGCCCCTCTGTTTCTCACCCTCTGTTTCAGGCTCTCTTTTTCAGCCCCTCTGTTTCTCGCCCTCTATTTCTCGCCCGCTGTTTCAGCCCCTCTGTTTCTCGCCCTCTGTTTCAGGCCCTCTGTTTCTCGCCCTCTGTTTCAGCCCCTCTGATTCAGCCCCTCTGTTTCAGCCCCTCTGATTCAGCCCCTCTGTTTCAGCCCCTCTGTTTCAGCCCCTCTGTTTCTCGCCCTCTATTTCTCACCCTCTGTTTTTCGCTCTCTGTTTCAGCCCCTCTGTTTCTTGCACTCTGTTTCAGGCTCTCTGTTTCAGCCCGTCAGTTTCAGCCCCTCTGTTTCAGCCCCTCTGTTTCTCGCCCACTGTTTCAGCCCCTCTGATTCTCGCTCTCTGTTTCAGCCCCTCTGTTTGTCGCCCTCTGTTTCAGCCCCTCTGATTCAGCCCCTCTGTTTCAGCCCCTCTGATTCAGCCCCTCTGATTCAGCCCCTCTGATTCAGCCCCTCTGTTTCTCGCCCTCTGTTTCAGCCCCTCTGTTTCAGCCACTCTGTTTCAGCACCTCTGTTTCTCACCCTCTGTTTCAGCCCCTCTGATTCAGCCCCTCTGATTCAGCCCCTCTGTTTCCCACCCCTCTGTTTCAGCCCCTCTGTTTCTCGCCCTCTGTTTCAGCCCAACTGTTTCAGCCCCTCTGTTTCAGCCCCTGTGTTTCAGCGCCTCTGTTTCTCGCCCTCTGTTTCAGCCCCTCTGTTTCTCGCCCTCTGTTTCAGCCCCTCTGATTCAGCCCCTCTGTTTCAACCCCTCTGTTTCTCCGCCTCTGTTCCAGCCCCTCTATTTCAGCCCCTCTGTTTCAGCCACTCTGTTTCAGCCCCTCTGTTTCAGCCCCTCTGTTTCAGCCCCTCTGTTTCTCGCCCTCTGTTTCAGCCCCTCTGTTTCTCGCCCTCTGTTTCAGCCCCTCTGTTTCAGCCCGTCTGTTTCAGCCCCTCTGTTTCAGCCCCTCTGTTTCTCATCCTCTGTTACTCGCCCTCTGTTTCAGCCCCTCTGGTTTTCGCCCTCTGTTTCTGCCCCTCTGTTTCTCACCCTCTGTTTCAGCCCCTCTGATTCAGCCCCTCTGTTTCTCGCCCTCAGTTTCAGCCCCTCTGTTTCTCGCCCTCTGTTTCAGCCCCTCTGTTTCAGCCCCTGTGTTTCACGCACTCTGTTTCTCGCCCTCTGTTTCAGCCCCTCTGTTTCTCACCCTCTGTTTCAGCCCCTCTGATTCAGCCCCTGTGTTTCTCGCCCTCTGTTTCAGCCCCTCTGTCTCTCGCCCTCTGTTTCAGCCCCTCTGTTTCAGCCCCTCTGTTTCAGCCCCTCTGTTTCTCACCCTCTGTTTCAGCCCCTCTGATTCTCGCCCTCTGTTTCAGCCCCTCTGATTCAGCCCCTCTGTTTAAGACCCTCTGTTTCAGCCCCTCTGTTTCAGACCCTCTGTTTCAGCCCCTCTGTTTCTCACCCTCTGTTTCAGCCCCTCTGATTCAGCCCCTCTGATTCAGCCCCTCTGATTCAGCCCCTCTGTTTCCCACCCCTCTGTTTCAGCCCCTCTGTTTCTCGCCCTCTGTTTCAGCCCCTCTGTTTCTCGCCCTCTGTTTCAGCCCCACTGTTTCAGCCCCTCTGTTTCAGCCCCTCTGTTTCAGCGCCTCTGTTTCTCGCCCTCTGTTTCAGCCCCTCTGTTTCTCGCCCTCTGTTTCAGCCCCTCTGATTCAGCCCCTCTGTTTCAGCCACTCTATTTCTCCGCCTCTGTTCCAGCCCCTCTGTTTCAGCCCCTCTGTTTCAGCCACTCTGTTTCAGCCCCTCTGTTTCAGCCCCTCTGTTTCTCGCCCTGTGTTTCAGCCCCTCTGTTTCTCGCCCTCTGTTTCAGCCCCTCTGTTTCAGCCCGTCTGTTTCAGCCACTCTGTTTCTCGCCCTCTGTTTCAGCCCCTCTGTTTCTCACCCTCTGTTTCGGCACCTCTGATTCAGCCCCTCTGTTTCTCGCCCTCTGTTTCAGCCCCTCTGTTTCTCGCCCTCTGTTTCAGCCCCTCTGTTTCAGCCCCTCTGTTTCTCACCCTCTGTTTTGGCCCCTCTGATTCAGCCCCTCTGTTTCTCGCCCTCTGTTTCAGCCCCTCTGTTTCTCGCCCTCTGTTTCAGCCCCTCTGTTTCAGCCCCTCTGATTCAGCCCCTCTGTTTCAGCCCCTCTGTTTCAGCCCCTCTGTTTCTCGCCCCCTATTTCTCACGCTCTGTTTCACCCCCTCTGTTTCAGACCCTCTGTTTTTCGCCCTCTGTTTCAGCCCCTCTGTTTCTTGCCCTCTGTTTCCGGCTCTCTGTTTCAGCCCGTCTGTTTCAGCCCCTCTGTTTCAGCCCCTCTGTTTCTCGCCCACTGTTTCAGCCCCTCTGATTCTCGCCCTCTGTTTCAGCCCCTCTGTTTCTCGCCCTCTGTTTCAGCCCCTCTGATTCAGCCCCTCTGTTTCAGCCCCTCTGTTTCAGCCCCTCTGATTCAGCCCCTCTGATTCAGCCCCTCTGTTTCTCGCCCCCTATTTCTCACGCTCTGTTTCACCCCCTCTGTTTCAGACCCTCTGTTTCTCGCCCTCTGTTTCAGCCCCTCTGTTTCTCGCCCTCTGTTTCAGCACCTCTGTTTCTCGCCCTCTGTTTCAGCCCCTCTGTTTCAGCGCCTCTGATTCAGCCTCTCTGTTTCTCGCCCTCTGTTTCAGCCCCTCTGTTTCTCACCCTCTGTTTCAGCCCCTCTGTTTCTCACCCTCTGTTTCAGCCCCTCTGTTTCAGCCCGTCTGTTTCAGCCCCTCTGTTTCAGCCCCTCTGTTTCTCATCCTCTGTTACTCGCCCTCTGTTTCAGCCCCTCTGTTTTTCGCCCTCTGTTTCAGCCCCTCTGTTTCTCACCCTCTGTTTCAGGCTCTCTTTTTCAGCCCCTCTGTTTCTCGCCCTCTATTTCTCGCCCGCTGTTTCAGCCCCTCTGTTTCTCGCCCTCTGTTTCAGGCCCTCTGTTTCTCGCCCTCTGTTTCAGCCCCTCTGATTCAGCCCCTCTGTTTCAGCCCCTCTGATTCAGCCCCTCTGTTTCAGCCCCTCTGTTTCAGCCCCTCTGTTTCTCGCCCTCTATTTCTCACCCTCTGTTTTTCGCCCTCTGTTTCAGCCCCTCTGTTTCTTGCCCTCTGTTTCAGGCTCTCTGTTTCAGCCCGTCAGTTTCAGCCCCTCTGTTTCAGCCCCTCTGTTTCTCGCCCACTGTTTCAGCCCCTCTGATTCTCGCTCTCTGTTTCAGCCCCTCTGTTTGTCGCCCTCTGTTTCAGCCCCTCTGATTCAGCCCCTCTGTTTCAGCCCCTCTGATTCAGCCCCTCTGATTCAGCTGCTCTGATTCAGCCCCTCTGTTTCTCGCCCTCTGTTTCAGCCCCTCTGTTTCAGCCACTCTGTTTCAGCACCTCTGTTTCTCACCCTCTGTTTCAGCCCCTCTGATTCAGCCCCTCTGATTCAGCCCCTCTGATTCAGCCCCTCTGTTTCCCACCCCTCTGTTTCAGCCCCTCTGTTTCTCGCCCTCTGTTTCAGCCCCTCTGTTTCTCGCCCTCTGTTTCAGCCCCACTGTTTCAGCCCCTCTGTTTCAGCCCCTGTGTTTCAGCGCCTCTGTTTCTCGCCCTCTGTTTCAGCCCCTCTGTTTCTCGCCCTGTGTTTCAGCCCCTCTGATTCAGCCCCTCTGTTTCAACCCCTCTGTTTCTCCGCCTCTGTTCCAGCCCCTCTATTTCAGCCCCTCTGTTTCAGCCACTCTGTTTCAGCCCCTCTGTTTCAGCCCCTCTGTTTCAGCCCCTCTGTTTCTCGCCCTCTGTTTCAGCCCCTCTGTTTCTCGCCCTCTGTTTCAGCCCCTCTGTTTCAGCCCGTCTGTTTCAGCCCCTCTGTTTCAGCCCCTCTGTTTCTCATCCTCTGTTACTCGCCCTCTGTTTCAGCCCCTCTGTTTTTCGCCCTCTGTTTCAGCCCCTCTGTTTCTCACCCTCTGTTTCAGCCCCTCTGTTTCTCACCCTCTGTTTTGGCCCCTCTGATTCAGCCCCTCTGTTTCTCGCCCTCTGTTTCAGCCCCTCTGTTTCTCGCCCTCTGTTTCAGCCCCTCTGTTTCAGCCCCTCTGATTCAGCCCCTCTGTTTCAGCCCCTCTGTTTCAGCCCCTCTGTTTCTCGCCCCCTATTTCTCACGCTCTGTTTCACCCCCTCTGTTTCAGACCCTCTGTTTTTCGCCCTCTGTTTTAGCCCCTCTGTTTCTTGCCCTCTGTTTCCGGCTCTCTGTTTCAGCCCGTCTGTTTCAGCCCCTCTGTTTCAGCCCCTCTGTTTCTCGCCCACTGTTTCAGCCCCTCTGATTCTCGCCCTCTGTTTCAGCCCCTCTGTTTCTCGCCCTCTGTTTCAGCCCCTCTGATTCAGCCCCTCTGTTTCAGCCCCTCTGATTCAGCCCCTCTGATTCAGCCCCTCTGATTCAGCCCCTCTGTTAATCCGCCTTTGTTCCAGCCCCTCTGTTTCTCGCCCTCTGTTTCAGCCCCTCTGTTTCTCGCCCTCTGGTTCAGCCCCTCTGTTTCAGCCCCTCTGATTCAGCCCCTCTGTTTCAGCCCCTCTGTTTCAGCCCCTCTGTTTCTCGCCCCCTATTTCTCACGCTCTGTTTCACCCACTCTGTTTCAGACCCTCTGTTTCTCGCCCTCTGTTTCAGCCCCTCTGTTTCTCGCCCTCTGTTTCAGCACCTCTGTTTCTCGCCCTCTGTTTCAGCCCCTCTGTTTCAGCGCCTCTGATTCAGCCTCTCTGTTTCTCGCCCTCTGTTTCAGCCCCTCTGTTTCTCACCCTCTGTTTCAGCCCCTCTGTTTCTCACCCTCTGTTTCAGCCCCTCTGTTTCAGCCCGTCTGTTTCAGCCCCTCTGTTTCAGCCCCTCTGTTTCTCATCCTCTGTTACTCGCCCTCTGTTTCAGCCCCTCTGTTTTTCGCCCTCTGTTTCAGCCCCTCTGTTTCTCACCCTCTGTTTCAGGCTCTCTTTTTCAGCCCCTCTGTTTCTCGCCCTCTATTTCTCGCCCGCTGTTTCAGCCCCTCTGTTTCTCGCCCTCTGTTTCAGGCCCTCTGTTTCTCGCCCTCTGTTTCAGCCCCTCTGATTCAGCCCCTCTGTTTCAGCCCCTCTGATTCAGCCCCTCTGTTTCAGCCCCTCTGTTTCAGCCCCTCTGTTTCTCGCCCTCTTTTTCTCACCCTCTGTTTTTCGCCCTCTGTTTCAGCCCCTCTGTTTCTTGCCCTCTGTTTCAGGCTCTCTGTTTCAGCCCGTCAGTTTCAGCCCCTCTGTTTCAGCCCCTCTGTTTCTCGCCCACTGTTTCAGCCCCTCTGATTCTCGCTCTCTGTTTCAGCCCCTCTGTTTGTCGCCCTCTGTTTCAGCCCCTCTGATTCAGCCCCTCTGTTTCAGCCCCTCTTATTCAGCCCCTCTGATTCAGCTGCTCTGATTCAGCCCCTCTGTTTCTCGCCCTCTGTTTCAGCCCCTCTGTTTCAGCCACTCTGTTTCAGCACCTCGGTTTCTCACCCTCTGT
Organism: Chiloscyllium punctatum; assembly: GCF_047496795.1. Classification (NCBI taxonomy): domain Eukaryota; kingdom Metazoa; phylum Chordata; class Chondrichthyes; order Orectolobiformes; family Hemiscylliidae; genus Chiloscyllium; species Chiloscyllium punctatum. Next base: position 1,574,617 of record NW_027309792.1, on the reverse strand, counting down.
TTCAGCCCCTCTGATTCAGCCCCTCTGATTCAGCCCCTCTGATTCAGCCCCTCTGTTTCCCACCCCTCTGTTTCAGCCCCTCTGTTTCTCGCCCTCTGTTTCAGCCCCTCTGTTTCTCGCCCTCTGTTTCAGCCCCACTGTTTCAGCCCCTCTGTTTCAGCCCCTGTGTTTCAGCGCCTCTGTTTCTCGCCCTCTGTTTCAGCCCCTCTGTTTCTCGCCCTCTGTTTCAGCCCCTCTGATTCAGCCCCTCTGTTTCAACCCCTCTGTTTCTCCGCCTCTGTTCCAGCCCCTCTATTTCAGCCCCTCTGTTTCAGCCACTCTGTTTCAGCCCCTCTGTTTCAGCCCCTCTGTTTCAGCCCCTCTGTTTCTCGCCCTCTGTTTCAGCCCCTCTGTTTCTCGCCCTCTGTTTCAGCCCCTCTGTTTCAGCCCGTCTGTTTCAGCCCCTCTGTTTCAGCCCCTCTGTTTCTCATCCTCTGTTACTCGCCCTCTGTTTCAGCCCCTCTGTTTTTCGCCCTCTGTTTCAGCCCCTCTGTTTCTCACCCTCTGTTTCAGCCCCTCTGATTCAGCCCCTCTGTTTCTCGCCCTCAGTTTCAGCCCCTCTGTTTCTCGCCCTCTGTTTCAGCCCCTCTGTTTCAGCCCCTGTGTTTCACGCACTCTGTTTCTCGCCCTCTGTTTCAGCCCCTCTGTTTCTCACCCTCTGTTTCAGCCCCTCTGATTCAGCCCCTGTGTTTCTCGCCCTCTGTTTCAGCCCCTCTGTTTCAGCCCCTGTGTTTCACGCACTCTGTTTCTCGCCCTCTGTTTCAGCCCCTCTGTTTCTCACCCTCTGTTTCAGCCCCTCTGTTTCAGCCCCTCTGTTTCTCGCCCTCTGTTTCAGCCCCTCTGTTTCTCGCCCTCTGTTTCAGCCCCTCTGTTTCAGCCCGTCTGTTTCACGCACTCTGTTTCTCGCCCTCTGTTTCAGCCCCTCTGTTTCTCACCCTCTGTTTCAGCCCCTCTGATTCAGCCCCTCTGTTTCTCGCCCTCTGTTTCAGCCCCTCTGTTTCTCGCCCTCTGTTTCAGCACCTCTGTTTCTCGCCCTCTGTTTCAGCCCCTCTGTTTCAGCGCCTCTGATTCAGCCTCTCTGTTTCTCGCCCTCTGTTTCAGCCCCTCTGTTTCTCACCCTCTGTTTCAGCCCCTCTGTTTCTCACCCTCTGTTTCAGCCCCTCTGTTTCAGCCCGTCTGTTTCAGCCCCTCTGTTTCAGCCCCTCTGTTTCTCATCCTCTGTTACTCGCCCTCTGTTTCAGCCCCTCTGTTTTTCGCCCTCTGTTTCAGCCCCTCTGTTTCTCACCCTCTGTTTCAGGCTCTCTTTTTCAGCCCCTCTGTTTCTCGCCCTCTATTTCTCGCCCGCTGTTTCAGCCCCTCTGTTTCTCGCCCTCTGTTTCAGGCCCTCTGTTTCTCGCCCTCTGTTTCAGCCCCTCTGATTCAGCCCCTCTGTTTCAGCCCCTCTGATTCAGCCCCTCTGTTTCAGCCCCTCTGTTTCAGCCCCTCTGTTTCTCGCCCTCTATTTCTCACCCTTTGTTTTTCGCCCTCTGTTTCAGCCCCTCTGTTTCTTGCCCTCTGTTTCAGGCTCTCTGTTTCAGCCCGTCAGTTTCAGCCCCTCTGTTTCAGCCCCTCTGTTTGTCGCCCTCTGTTTCAGCCCCTCTGATTCAGCCCCTCTGTTTCAGCCCCTCTGATTCAGCCCCTCTGATTCAGCTGCTCTGATTCAGCCCCTCTGTTTCTCGCCCTCTGTTTCAGCCCCTCTGTTTCAGCCACTCTGTTTCAGCACCTCTGTTTCTCACCCTCTGTTTCAGCCCCTCTGATTCAGCCCCTCTGATTCAGCCCCTCTGATTCAGCCCCTCTGTTTCCCACCTCTCTGTTTCAGCCCCTCTGTTTCTCGCCCTCTGTTTCAGCCCCTCTGTTTCTCGCCCTCTGTTTCAGCCCCACTGTTTCAGCCCCTCTGTTTCAGCCCCTGTGTTTCAGCGCCTCTGTTTCTCGCCCTCTGTTTCAGCCCCTCTGTTTCTCGCCCTCTGTTTCAGCCCCTCTGATTCAGCCCCTCTGTTTCAACCCCTCTGTTTCTCCGCCTCTGTTCCAGCCCCTCTATTTCAGCCCCTCTGTTTCAGCCACTCTGTTTCAGCCCCTCTGTTTCAGCCCCTCTGTTTCAGCCCCTCTGTTTCTCGCCCTCTGTTTCAGCCCCTCTGTTTCTCGCCCTCTGTTTCAGCCCCTCTGTTTCAGCCCGTCTGTTTCAGCCCCTCTGTTTCAGCCCCTCTGTTTCTCATCCTCTGTTACTCGCCCTCTGTTTCAGCCCCTCTGTTTTTCGCCCTCTGTTTCAGCCCCTCTGTTTCTCACCCTCTGTTTCAGCCCCTCTGATTCAGCCCCTCTGTTTCTCGCCCTCAGTTTCAGCCCCTCTGTTTCTCGCCCTCTGTTTCAGCCCCTCTGTTTCAGCCCCTGTGTTTCACGCACTCTGTTTCTCGCCCTCTGTTTCAGCCCCTCTGTTTCTCACCCTCTGTTTCAGCCCCTCTGATTCAGCCCCTGTGTTTCTCGCCCTCTGTTTCAGCCCCTCTGTTTCAGCCCCTGTGTTTCACGCACTCTGTTTCTCGCCCTCTGTTTCAGCCCCTCTGTTTCTCACCCTCTGTTTCAGCCCCTCTGATTCTCGCCCTCTGTTTCAGCCCCACTGTTTCAGCCCCTCTGTTTCAGCCCCTCTGTTTCAGCACCTCTGTTTCTCACCCTCTGTTTCAGCCCCTCTGTTTCTCGCCCTCTGTTTCAGCCCCTCTGATTCAGCCCCTCTGTTTCAGCCCCTCTGTTTCTCCGCCTTTGTTCCAGCCCCTCTGTTTCAGCCCCTCTGTTTCAGCCCCTCTGTTTCTCACCCTCTGTTTCTCGCCCTCTGTTTCAGCCACTCTGTTTCAGCCCCTCTGTTTCAGCCCCTCTGTTTCTCGCCCTCTGTTTCAGGCCCTCTGTTTTTCGCCCTCTGTTTCAGCCCCTCTGATTCAGCCCCTCTGTTTCAGCCCCTCTGATTCAGCCCCTCTGTTTCAGCCCCTCTGTTTCAGCCCCTCTTTTTTCAGCCCCTCTGTTTCTCGCCCTCTGTTTCTTGCCCGCTGTTTCAGTCCCTTTGTTTCTCGCCCTCTGTTTCAGCCCCACTGTTTCAGCCCCTCTGATTCAGCCCCTCTGATTCAGCCTCTCTGTTTCTCGCCCTCTGTTTCAGCCCCTCTGTTTCTCACCCTCTGTTTCAGCCCCTCTGTTTCTCGCCCTCTGTTTCAGCCCCTCTGTTTCAGCCCGTCTCTTTCAGCCCCTCTGTTTCAGCCCCTCTGTTTCTCATCCTCTGTTACTCGCCCTCTGTTTCAGCCCCTCTCTTTCTCGCCCTCTGTTTCACCCCCGCTGATTCAGCCCCTCTGTTTCAGCCCCTCTGAATCAGCCCCTCTGATTCAGCCCCTCTGTTTCAGCCCCTCTGTTTCAGCCCCTCTGTTTCTCGCCCTGTGTTTCAGCCCCTCTGATTCTCGCCCTCTGTTTCAGCCCCTCTGTTTTTCGCCCTCTGTTTTAGCCCCTCTGATTCAACCCCTCTGTTTCAGCCCCTCTGATTCTGCCCCTCTGATTCAGCTCCTCTGATTCAGCCCCTCTGTTTCTCGCCCTCTGTTTCAGCCCCTCTGTTTCAGCCCCTCTGTTTCTCACCCTCTGTATCAGCCCCTCTGATTCAGCCCCTCTGATTCAGCCCCTCTGTTTCCCGCCCCTCTGTTTCAGCCCCTCTGTTTCTCGCCCTCTGTTTCAGCCCCTCTGTTTCTCGCCCTCTGTTTCAGCCCCTCTGTTTCAGCCACTCTGTTTCAGCCCCTCTCTTTCAGCCCCTCTGTTTCAGCACCTCTGTTTCTCGCCCTCTGTTCCAGCCCCTCTGTTTCAGCCCCTCTGTTTCAGCTACTCTGTTTCAGCCAGTCTCTTTCAGCCCCTCTGTTTCTCGCCCTCTGTTTCAGCCCCTCGGTTTCTCACCCTCTGTTTCAGCCCCTCTGATTCAGCCCCTCTGTTTCTCGCCCTCTGTTTCAGCCCCTCTGTTTCTCGCCCTCTGTTTCAGCCCCTCTGTTTCTCGCCCTCTGTTTCAGCCCGTCTGTTTCAGCCCCTCTGATTCAGCCTCTCTGTTTCTCGCCCTCTGTTTCAGCCCCTCTGTTTCTCACCCTCTGTTTCAGCCCCTCTGTTTCTCACCCTCTGTTTCAGCCCCTCTGTTTCAGCCCGTCTGTTTCAGCCCCTCTGTTTCAGCCCCTCTGTTTCTCATCCTCTGTTACTCGCCCTCTGTTTCAGCCCCTCTGTTTTTCGCCCACTGTTTCAGCCCCTCTGTTTCTCACCCTCTGTTTCAGGCTCTCTTTTTCAGCCCCTCTGTTTCTCGCCGTCTATTTCTCGCCCGCTGTTTCAGCCCCTCTGTTTCTCGCCCTCTGTTTCAGGCCCTCTGTTTCTCGCCCTCTGTTTCAGCCCCTCTGATTCAGCCCCTCTGTTTCAGCCCCTCTGATTCAGCCCCTCTGATTCTCGCCCACTGTTTCAGCCCCTCTGATTCTCGCTCTCTGTTTCAGCCCCTCTGTTTGTCGCCCTCTGTTTCAGCCCCTCTGATTCAGCCCCTCTGTTTCAGCCCCTCTGATTCAGCCCCTCTGATTCAGCCCCTCTGATTCAGCCCCTCTGTTTCTCGCCCTCTGTTTCAGCCCCTCTGTTTCAGCCACTCTGTTTCAGCCCCTCTGTTTCTCACCCTCTGTTTCAGCCCCTCTGATTCAGCCCCTCTGATTCAGCCCCTCTGATTCAGCCCCTCTGTTTCCCACCCCTCTGTTTCAGCCCCTCTGTTTCTCGCCCTCTGTTTCAGCCCCTCTGTTTCTCGCCCTCTGTTTCAGCCCCACTGTTTCAGCCCCTCTGTTTCAGCCCCTGTGTTTCAGCGCCTCTGTTTCTCGCCCTCTGTTTCAGCCCCTCTGTTTCTCGCCCTCTGTTTCAGCCCCTCTGATTCAGCCCCTCTGTTTCAACCCCTCTGTTTCTCCGCCTCTGTTCCAGCCCCTCTATTTCAGCCCCTCTGTTTCAGCCACTCTGTTTCAGCCCCTCTGTTTCAGCCCCTCTGTTTCAGCCCCTCTGTTTCTCGCCCTCTGTTTCTCATCCTCTGTTACTCGCCCTCTGTTTCAGCCCCTCTGTTTTTCGCCCTCTGTTTCAGCCCCTCTGTTTCTCACCCTCTGTTTCAGCCCCTCTGTTTCAGCACCTCTGTTTCTCGCCCTCTGTTTCTCCGCCTTTGTTTCAGCCCCTCTGTTTCTCGCCCTCTGTTTCAGCCCCACTGTTTCAGCCCCTCTGTTTCAGCCCCTGTGTTTCAGCGCCTCTGTTTCTCGCCCTCTGTTTCAGCCCCTCTGTTTCTCGCCCTCTGTTTCAGCCCCTCTGATTCAGCCCCTCTGTTTCAACCCCTCTGTTTCTCCGCCTCTGTTCCAGCCCCTCTATTTCAGCCCCTCTGTTTCAGCCACTCTGTTTCAGCCCCTCTGTTTCAGCCCCTCTGTTTCAGCCCCTCTGTTTCTCGCCCTCTGTTTCTCATCCTCTGTTACTCGCCCTCTGTTTCAGCCCCTCTGTTTTTCGCCCTCTGTTTCAGCCCCTCTGTTTCTCACCCTCTGTTTCAGCCCCTCTGATTCAGCCCCTCTGTTTCAGCCCCTCTGTTTCTCCGCCTTTGTTCCAGCCCCTCTGTTTCAGCCCCTCTGTTTCAGCCCCTCTGATTCAGCCCCTCTGTTTCTCGCCCTCTGTTTCAGCCCCTCTGTTTCAGCCCCTCTGTTTCAGCCCCTCTGTTTCTCGCCCTCTGTTTCAGGCCCTCTGTTTTTCGCCCTCTGTTTCAGCCCCTCTGATTCAGCCCCTCTGCTTGAGCCCCTCTGATTCAGCCCCTCTGTTTCAGCCACTCTGTTTCAGCCCCTCTTTTTTCAGCCCCTCTGTTTCTCGCCCTCTGTTTCTTGCCCGCTGTTTCAGTCCCTTTGTTTCTCGCCCTCTGTTTCAGCCCCACTGTTTCAGCCCCTCTGATTCAGCCCCTCTGATTCAGCCTCTCTGTTTCTCGCCCTCTGTTTCAGCCCCTCTGTTTCTCACCCTCTGTTTCAGCCCCTCTGTTTCAGCCCGTCTCTTTCAGCCCCTCTGTTTCAGCCCCTCTGTTTCTCATCCTCTGTTACTCGCCCTCTGTTTCAGCCCCTCTCTTTCTCGCCCTCTGTTTCACCCCCGCTGATTCAGCCCCTCTGTTTCAGCCCCTCTGAATCAGCCCCTCTGATTCAGCCCCTCTGTTTCAGCCCCTCTGTTTCAGCCCCTCTGTTTCTCGCCCTGTGTTTCAGCCCCTCTGATTCTCGCCCTCTGTTTCAGCCCCTCTGTTTCTCGCCCTCTGTTTTAGCCCCTCTGATTCAACCCCTCTGTTTCAGCCCCTCTGATTCTGCCCCTCTGATTCAGCTCCTCTGATTCAGCCCCTCTGTTTCTCGCCCTCTGTTTCAGCCCCTCTGTTTCAGCCCCTCTGTTTCTCACCCTCTGTTTCAGCCCCTCTGATTCAGCCCCTCTGATTCAGCCCCTCTGTTTCCCGCCCCTCTGTTTCAGCCCCTCTGTTTCTCGCCCTCTGTTTCAGCCCCTCTGTTTCTCGCCCTCTGTTTCAGCCCCTCTGTTTCAGCCACTCTGTTTCAGCCCCTCTCTTTCAGCCCCTCTGTTTCAGCCCCTCTGTTTCTCCCCCTCTGTTCCAGCCCCTCTGTTTCAGCCCCTCTGTTTCAGCCACTCTGTTTCAGCCAGTCTCTTTCAGACCCTCTGTTTCAGCCCCTCTGTTTCTTGCCCTCTGTTTCAGCCCCTCTGTTTCTCGCCCTCTGTTTCAGCCCCTCTGTTTCAGCCCGTCTGTTTCACGCACTCTGTTTCTCGCCCTCTGTTTCAGCCCCTCTGTTTCTCACCCTCTGTTTCAGCCCCTCTGATTCAGCCCCTCTGTTTCTCGCCCTCTGTTTCAGCCCCTCTGTTTCTCGCCCTCTGTTTCAGCACCTCTGTTTCTCGCCCTCTGTTTCAGCCCCTCTGTTTCAGCGCCTCTGATTCAGCCTCTCTGTTTCTCGCCCTCTGTTTCAGCCCCTCTGTTTCTCACCCTCTGTTTCAGCCCCTCTGTTTCTCACCCTCTGTTTCAGCCCCTCTGTTTCAGCCCGTCTGTTTCAGCCCCTCTGTTTCAGCCCCTCTGTTTCTCATCCTCTGTTACTCGCCCTCTGTTTCAGCCCCTCTGTTTTTCGCCCTCTGTTTCAGCCCCTCTGTTTCTCACCCTCTGTTTCAGGCTCTCTTTTTCAGCCCCTCTGTTTCTCGCCCTCTATTTCTCGCCCGCTGTTTCAGCCCCTCTGTTTCTCGCCCTCTGTTTCAGGCCCTCTGTTTCTCGCCCTCTGTTTCAGCCCCTCTGATTCAGCCCCTCTGTTTCAGCCCCTCTGATTCAGCCCCTCTGATTCTCGCCCACTGTTTCAGCCCCTCTGATTCTCGCTCTCTGTTTCAGCCCCTCTGTTTGTCGCCCTCTGTTTCAGCCCCTCTGATTCAGCCCCTCTGTTTCAGCCCCTCTGATTCAGCCCCTCTGATTCAGCCCCTCTGATTCAGCCCCTCTGTTTCTCGCCCTCTGTTTCAGCCCCTCTGTTTCTCACCCTCTGTTTCAGCCCCTCTGATTCAGCCCCTCTGATTCAGCCCCTCTGTTTCCCACCCCTCTGTTTCAGCCCCTCTGTTTCTCGCCCTCTGTTTCAGCCCCTCTGTTTCTCACCCTCTGTTTCAGCCCCTCTGTTTCTCACCCTCTGTTTCAGCCCCTCTGTTTCAGCCCGTCTGTTTCAGCCCCTCTGTTTCAGCCCCTCTGTTTCTCATCCTCTGTTACTCGCCCTCTGTTTCAGCCCCTCTGTTTTTCGCCCACTGTTTCAGCCCCTCTGTTTCTCACCCTCTGTTTCAGGCTCTCTTTTTCAGCCCCTCTGTTTCTCGCCGTCTATTTCTCGCCCGCTGTTTCAGCCCCTCTGTTTCTCGCCCTCTGTTTCAGGCCCTCTGTTTCTCGCCCTCTGTTTCAGCCCCTCTGATTCAGCCCCTCTGTTTCAGCCCCTCTGATTCAGCCCCTCTGATTCTCGCCCACTGTTTCAGCCCCTCTGATTCTCGCTCTCTGTTTCAGCCCCTCTGTTTGTCGCCCTCTGTTTCAGCCCCTCTGATTCAGCCCCTCTGTTTCAGCCCCTCTGATTCAGCCCCTCTGATTCAGCCCCTCTGATTCAGCCCCTCTGTTTCTCGCCCTCTGTTTCAGCCCCTCTGTTTCAGCCACTCTGTTTCAGCCCCTCTGTTTCTCACCCTCTGTTTCAGCCCCTCTGATTCAGCCCCTCTGATTCAGCCCCTCTGATTCAGCCCCTCTGTTTCCCACCCCTCTGTTTCAGCCCCTCTGTTTCTCGCCCTCTGTTTCAGCCCCTCTGTTTCTCGCCCTCTGTTTCAGCCCCACTGTTTCAGCCCCTCTGTTTCAGCCCCTGTGTTTCAGCGCCTCTGTTTCTCGCCCTCTGTTTCAGCCCCTCTGTTTCTCGCCCTCTGTTTCAGCCCCTCTGATTCAGCCCCTCTGTTTCAACCCCTCTGTTTCTCCGCCTCTGTTCCAGCCCCTCTATTTCAGCCCCTCTGTTTCAGCCACTCTGTTTCAGCCCCTCTGTTTCAGCCCCTCTGTTTCAGCCCCTCTGTTTCTCGCCCTCTGTTTCTCATCCTCTGTTACTCGCCCTCTGTTTCAGCCCCTCTGTTTTTCGCCCTCTGTTTCAGCCCCTCTGTTTCTCACCCTCTGTTTCAGCCCCTCTGTTTCAGCACCTCTGTTTCTCGCCCTCTGTTTCTCCGCCTTTGTTTCAGCCCCTCTGTTTCTCGCCCTCTGTTTCAGCCCCACTGTTTCAGCCCCTCTGTTTCAGCCCCTGTGTTTCAGCGCCTCTGTTTCTCGCCCTCTGTTTCAGCCCCTCTGTTTCTCGCCCTCTGTTTCAGCCCCTCTGATTCAGCCCCTCTGTTTCAACCCCTCTGTTTCTCCGCCTCTGTTCCAGCCCCTCTATTTCAGCCCCTCTGTTTCAGCCACTCTGTTTCAGCCCCTCTGTTTCAGCCCCTCTGTTTCAGCCCCTCTGTTTCTCGCCCTCTGTTTCTCATCCTCTGTTACTCGCCCTCTGTTTCAGCCCCTCTGTTTTAGCCCCTCTGTTTCTCACCCTCTGTTTCAGCCCCTCTGATTCAGCCCCTCTGTTTCAGCCCCTCTGTTTCTCCGCCTTTGTTCCAGCCCCTCTGTTTCAGCCCCTCTGTTTCAGCCCCTCTGATTCAGCCCCTCTGTTTCTCGCCCTCTGTTTCAGCCCCTCTGTTTCAGCCCCTCTGTTTCAGCCCCTCTGTTTCTCGCCCTCTGTTTCAGGCCCTCTGTTTTTCGCCCTCTGTTTCAGCCCCTCTGATTCAGCCCCTCTGCTTGAGCCCCTCTGATTCAGCCCCTCTGTTTCAGCCACTCTGTTTCAGCCCCTCTTTTTTCAGCCCCTCTGTTTCTCGCCCTCTGTTTCTTGCCCGCTGTTTCAGTCCCTTTGTTTCTCGCCCTCTGTTTCAGCCCCACTGTTTCAGCCCCTCTGATTCAGCCCCTCTGATTCAGCCTCTCTGTTTCTCGCCCTCTGTTTCAGCCCCTCTGTTTCTCACCCTCTGTTTCAGCCCCTCTGTTTCAGCCCGTCTCTTTCAGCCCCTCTGTTTCAGCCCCTCTGTTTCTCATCCTCTGTTACTCGCCCTCTGTTTCAGCCCCTCTCTTTCTCGCCCTCTGTTTCACCCCCGCTGATTCAGCCCCTCTGTTTCAGCCCCTCTGAATCAGCCCCTCTGATTCAGCCCCTCTGTTTCAGCCCCTCTGTTTCAGCCCCTCTGTTTCTCGCCCTGTGTTTCAGCCCCTCTGATTCTCGCCCTCTGTTTCAGCCCCTCTGTTTCTCGCCCTCTGTTTTAGCCCCTCTGATTCAACCCCTCTGTTTCAGCCCCTCTGATTCTGCCCCTCTGATTCAGCTCCTCTGATTCAGCCCCTCTGTTTCTCGCCCTCTGTTTCAGCCCCTCTGTTTCAGCCCCTCTGTTTCTCACCCTCTGTTTCAGCCCCTCTGATTCAGCCCCTCTGATTCAGCCCCTCTGTTTCCCGCCCCTCTGTTTCAGCCCCTCTGTTTCTCGCCCTCTGTTTCAGCCCCTCTGTTTCTCGCCCTCTGTTTCAGCCCCTCTGTTTCAGCCACTCTGTTTCAGCCCCTCTCTTTCAGCCCCTCTGTTTCAGCCCCTCTGTTTCTCCCCCTCTGTTCCAGCCCCTCTGTTTCAGCCCCTCTGTTTCAGCCACTCTGTTTCAGCCAGTCTCTTTCAGACCCTCTGTTTCAGCCCCTCTGTTTCTTGCCCTCTGTTTCAGCCCCTCTGTTTCTCGCCCTCTGTTTCAGCCCCTCTGTTTCAGCCCGTCTGTTTCACGCACTCTGTTTCTCGCCCTCTGTTTCAGCCCCTCTGTTTCTCGCCCTCTGTTTCAGCACCTCTGTTTCTCGCCCTCTGTTTCAGCCCCTCTGTTTCAGCGCCTCTGATTCAGCCTCTCTGTTTCTCGCCCTCTGTTTCAGCCCCTCTGTTTCTCACCCTCTGTTTCAGCCCCTCTGTTTCTCACCCTCTGTTTCAGCCCCTCTGTTTCAGCCCGTCTGTTTCAGCCCCTCTGTTTCAGCCCCTCTGTTTCTCATCCTCTGTTACTCGCCCTCTGTTTCAGCCCCTCTGTTTTTCGCCCTCTGTTTCAGCCCCTCTGTTTCTCACCCTCTGTTTCAGGCTCTCTTTTTCAGCCCCTCTGTTTCTCGCCCTCTATTTCTCGCCCGCTGTTTCAGCCCCTCTGTTTCTCGCCCTCTGTTTCAGGCCCTCTGTTTCTCGCCCTCTGTTTCAGCCCCTCTGATTCAGCCCCTCTGTTTCAGCCCCTCTGATTCAGCCCCTCTGATTCTCGCCCACTGTTTCAGCCCCTCTGATTCTCGCTCTCTGTTTCAGCCCCTCTGTTTGTCGCCCTCTGTTTCAGCCCCTCTGATTCAGCCCCTCTGTTTCAGCCCCTCTGATTCAGCCCCTCTGATTCAGCCCCTCTGATTCAGCCCCTCTGTTTCTCGCCCTCTGTTTCAGCCCCTCTGTTTCAGCCACTCTGTTTCAGCCCCTCTGTTTCTCACCCTCTGTTTCAGCCCCTCTGATTCAGCCCCTCTGATTCAGCCCCTCTGTTTCCCACCCCTCTGTTTCAGCCCCTCTGTTTCTCGCCCTCTGTTTCAGCCCCTCTGTTTCTCGCCCTCTGTTTCAGCCCCACTGTTTCAGCCCCTCTGTTTCAGCCCCTGTGTTTCAGCGCCTCTGTTTCTCGCCCTCTGTTTCAGCCCCTCTGTTTCTCGCCCTCTGTTTCAGCCCCTCTGATTCAGCCCCTCTGTTTCAACCCCTCTGTTTCTCCGCCTCTGTTCCAGCCCCTCTATTTCAGCCCCTCTGTTTCAGCCACTCTGTTTCAGCCCCTCTGTTTCAGCCCCTCTGTTTCAGCCCCTCTGTTTCTCGCCCTCTGTTTCTCATCCTCTGTTACTCGCCCTCTGTTTCTGCCCCTCTGTTTTTCGCCCTCTGTTTCAGCCCCTCTGTTTCTCACCCTCTGTTTCAGCCCCTCTGTTTCAGCACCTCTGTTTCTCGCCCTCTGTTTCAGCCCCTCTGTTTCTCGCCCTCTGTTTCAGCCCCTCTGATTCAGCCCCTCTGTTTCAGCCCCTCTGTTTCTCCGCCTTTGTTCCAGCCCCTCTGTTTCAGCCCCTCTGTTTCAGCCCCTCTGATTCAGCCCCTCTGTTTCTCGCCCTCTGTTTCAGCCCCTCTGTTTCAGCCCCTCTGTTTCAGCCCCTCTGTTTCTCGCCCTCTGTTTGAGGCCCTCTGTTTTTCGCCCTCTGTTTCAGCCCCTCTGATTCAGCCCCTCTGCTTGAGCCCCTCTGATTCAGCCCCTCTGTTTCAGCCACTCTGTTTCAGCCCCTCTTTTTTCAGCCCCTCTGTTTCTCGCCCTCTGTTTCTTGCCCGCTGTTTCAGTCCCTTTGTTTCTCGCCCTCTGTTTCAGCCCCACTGTTTCAGCCCCTCTGATTCAGCCCCTCTGATTCAGCCTCTCTGTTTCTCGCCCTCTGTTTCAGCCCCTCTGTTTCTCACCCTCTGTTTCAGCCCCTCTGTTTCAGCCCGTCTCTTTCAGCCCCTCTGTTTCAGCCCCTCTGTTTCTCATCCTCTGTTACTCGCCCTCTGTTTCAGCCCCTCTCTTTCTCGCCCTCTGTTTCACCCCCGCTGATTCAGCCCCTCTGTTTCAGCCCCTCTGAATCAGCCCCTCTGATTCAGCCCCTCTGTTTCAGCCCCTCTGTTTCAGCCCCTCTGTTTCTCGCCCTGTGTTTCAGCCCCTCTGATTCTCGCCCTCTGTTTCAGCCCCTCTGTTTCTCGCCCTCTGTTTTAGCCCCTCTGATTCAACCCCTCTGTTTCAGCCCCTCTGATTCTGCCCCTCTGATTCAGCTCCTTTGATTCAGCCCCTCTGTTTCTCGCCCTCTGTTTCAGCCCCTCTGTTTCAGCCCCTCTGATTCAGCCCCTCTGATTCAGCCCCTCTGTTTCCCGCCCCTCTGTTTCAGCCCCTCTGTTTCTCGCCCTCTGTTTCAGCCCCTCTGTTTCTCGCCCTCTGTTTCAGCCCCTCTGTTTCAGCCACTCTGTTTCAGCCCCTCTCTTTCAGCCCCTCTGTTTCAGCCCCTCTGTTTCTCCCCCTCTGTTCCAGCCCCTCTGTTTCAGCCCCTCTGTTTCAGCCACTCTGTTTCAGCCAGTCTCTTTCAGCCCCTCTGTTTCAGCCCCTCTGTTTCTCGCCCTCTGTTTCAGCCCCTCTGTTTCTCGCCCTCTGTTTCAGCCCCTCTGTTTCAGCCCGTCTGTTTCACGCACTCTGTTTCTCGCCCTCTGTTTCAGCCCCTCTGTTTCTCACCCTCTGTTTCAGCCCCACTGATTCAGCCCCTCTGTTACTCGCCCTCTGTTTCAGCCCCTCTGTTTCTCGCCCTCTGTTTCAGCACCTCTGTTTCTCGCCCTCTGTTTCAGCCCCTCTGTTTCAGCGCCTCTGATTCAGCCTCTCTGTTTCTCGCCCTCTGTTTCAGCCCCTCTGTTTCTCACCCTCTGTTTCAGCCCCTCTGTTTCTCACCCTCTGTTTCAGCCCCTCTGTTTCAGCCCGTCTGTTTCAGCCCCTCTGTTTCAGCCCCTCTGTTTCTCATCCTCTGTTACTCGCCCTCTGTTTCAGCCCCTCTGTTTTTCGCCCTCTGTTTCAGCCCCTCTGTTTCTCACCCTCTGTTTCAGGCTCTCTTTTTCAGCCCCTCTGTTTCTCGCCCTCTATTTCTCGCCCGCTGTTTCAGCCCCTCTGTTTCTCGCCCTCTGTTTCAGGCCCTCTGTTTCTCGCCCTCTGTTTCAGCCCCTCTGATTCAGCCCCTCTGTTTCAGCCCCTCTGATTCAGCCCCTCTGTTTCAGCCCCTCTGTTTCAGCCCCTCTGTTTCTCGCCCTCTATTTCTCACCCTCTGTTTTTCGCCCTCTGTTTCAGCCCCTCTGTTTCTTGCCCTCTGTTTCAGGCTCTCTGTTTCAGCCCGTCAGTTTCAGCCCCTCTGTTTCAGCCCCTCTGTTTCTCGCCCACTGTTTCAGCCCCTCTGATTCTCGCTCTCTGTTTCAGCCCCTCTGTTTGTCGCCCTCTGTTTCAGCCCCTCTGATTCAGCCCCTCTGTTTCAGCCCCTCTGATTCAGGCCCTCTGATTCAGCTGCTCTGATTCAGCCCCTCTGTTTCTCGCCCTCTGTTTCAGCCCCTCTGTTTCAGCCACTCTGTTTCAGCACCTCTGTTTCTCACCCTCTGTTTCAGCCCCTCTGATTCAGCCCCTCTGATTCAGCCCCTCTGATTCAGCCCCTCTGTTTCCCACCCCTCTGTTTCAGCCCCTCTGTTTCTCGCCCTCTGTTTCAGCCCCTCTGTTTCTCGCCCTCTGTTTCAGCCCCACTGTTTCAGCCACTCTGTTTCAGCCCCTGTGTTTCAGCGCCTCTGTTTCTCGCCCTCTGTTTCAGCCCCTCTGTTTCTCGCCCTCTGTTTCAGCCCCTCTGATTCAGCCCCTCTGTTTCAACCCCTCTGTTTCTCCGCCTCTGTTCCAGCCCCTCTATTTCAGCACCTCTGTTTCAGCCACTCTGTTTCAGCCCCTCTGTTTCAGCCCCTCTGTTTCAGCCCCTCTGTTTCTCGCCCTCTGTTTCAGCCCCTCTGTTTCTCGCCCTCTGTTTCAGCCCCTCTGTTTCAGCCCGTCTGTTTCAGCCCCTCTGTTTCAGCCCCTCTGTTTCTCATCCTCTGTTACTCGCCCTCTGTTTCAGCCCCTCTGTTTTTCGCCCTCTGTTTCAGCCCCTCTGTTTCTCACCCTCTGTTTCAGCCCCTCTGATTCAGCCCCTCTGTTTCTCGCCCTCTGTTTCAGCCCCTCTGTTTCTCGCCCTCTGTTTCAGCCCCTCTGTTTCAGCCCCTGTGTTTCACGCACTCTGTTTCTCGCCCTCTGTTTCAGCCCCTCTGTTTCTCACCCTCTGTTTCAGCCCCTCTGATTCAGCCCCTGTGTTTCTCGCCCTCTGTTTCAGCCCCTCTGTCTCTCGCCCTCTGTTTCAGCCCCTCTGTTTCAGCCCCTCTGTTTCTCACCCTCTGTTTCAGCCCCTCTGATTCTCGCCCTCTGTTTCAGCCCCACTGTTTCAGCCCCTCTGTTTCAGCCCCTCTGTTTCAGCACCTCTGTTTCTCACCCTCTGTTTCAGCCCCTCTGTTTCTCGCCCTCTGTTTCAGCCCCTCTGATTCAGCCCCTCTGTTTCAGCCCCTCTGTTTCTCCGCCTTTGTTCCAGCCCCTCTGTTTCAGCCCCTCTGTTTCAGCCCCTCTGTTTCTCACCCTCTGTTTCTCGCCCTCTGTTTCAGCCCCTCTGTTTCAGCCCCTCTGTTTCAGCCCCTCTGTTTCTCGCCCTCTGTTTCAGGCCCTCTGTTTTTCGCCCTCTGTTTCAGCCCCTCTGATTCAGCCCCTCTATTTCAGCCCCTCTGATTCAGCCCCTCTGTTTCAGCCCCTCTGTTTCAGCCCCTCTTTTTTCAGCCCCTCTGTTTCTCGCCCTCTGTTTCTTGCCCGCTGTTTCAGTCCCTTTGTTTCTCGCCCTCTGTTTCAGCCCCACTGTTTCAGCCCCTCTGATTCAGCCCCTCTGATTCAGCCTCTCTGTTTCTCGCCCTCTGTTTCAGCCCCTCTGTTTCTCACCCTCTGTTTCAGCCCCTCTGTTTCTCGCCCTCTGTTTCAGCCCCTCTGTTTCAGCCCGTCTCTTTCAGCCCCTCTGTTTCAGCCCCTCTGTTTCTCATCCTCTGTTACTCGCCCTCTGTTTCAGCCCCTCTCTTTCTCGCCCTCTGTTTCACCCCCGCTGATTCAGCCCCTCTGTTTCAGCCCCTCTGAATCAGCCCCTCTGATTCAGCCCCTCTGTTTCAGCCCCTCTGTTTCAGCCCCTCTGTTTCTCGCCCTGTGTTTCAGCCCCTCTGATTCTCGCCCTCTGTTTCAGCCCCTCTGTTTCTCGCCCTCTGTTTTAGCCCCTCTGATTCAACCCCTCTGTTTCAGCCCCTCTGATTCTGCCCCTCTGATTCAGCTCCTCTGATTCAGCCCCTCTGTTTCTCGCCCTCTGTTTCAGCCCCTCTGTTTCAGCCCCTCTGTTTCTCACCCTCTGTTTCAGCCCCTCTGATTCAGCCCCTCTGATTCAGCCCCTCTGTTTCCCGCCCCTCTGTTTCAGCCCCTCTGTTTCTCGCCCTCTGTTTCAGCCCCTCTGTTTCTCGCCCTCTGTTTCAGCCCCTCTGTTTCAGCCACTCTGTTTCAGCCCCTCTCTTTCAGCCCCACTGTTTCAGCCCCTCTGTTTCAGCCCCTGTGTTTCAGCGCCTCTGTTTCTCGCCCTCTGTTTCAGCCCCTCTGTTTCTCGCCCTCTGTTTCAGCCCCTCTGATTCAGCCCCTCTGTTTCAACCCCTCTGTTTCTCCGCCTCTGTTCCAGCCCCTCTATTTCAGCACCTCTGTTTCAGCCACTCTGTTTCAGCCCCTCTGTTTCAGCCCCTCTGTTTCAGCCCCTCTGTTTCTCGCCCTCTGTTTCAGCCCCTCTGTTTCTCGCCCTCTGTTTCAGCCCCTCTGTTTCAGCCCGTCTGTTTCAGCCCCTCTGTTTCAGCCCCTCTGTTTCTCATCCTCTGTTACTCGCCCTCTGTTTCAGCCCCTCTGTTTTTCGCCCTCTGTTTCAGCCCCTCTGTTTCTCACCCTCTGTTTCAGCCCCTCTGATTCAGCCCCTCTGTTTCTCGCCCTCAGTTTCAGCCCCTCTGTTTCTCGCCCTCTGTTTCAGCCCCTCTGTTTCAGCCCCTGTGTTTCACGCACTCTGTTTCTCGCCCTCTGTTTCAGCCCCTCTGTTTCTCACCCTCTGTTTCAGCCCCTCTGATTCAGCCCCTGTGTTTCTCGCCCTCTGTTTCAGCCCCTCTGTCTCTCGCCCTCTGTTTCAGCCCCTCTGTTTCAGCCCCTCTGTTTCAGCCCCTCTGTTTCTCACCCTCTGTTTCAGCCCCTCTGATTCTCGCCCTCTGTTTCAGCCCCACTGTTTCAGCCCGTCTGTTTCAGCCCCTCTGTTTCAGCACCTCTGTTTCTCACCCTCTGTTTCAGCCCCTCTGTTTCTCGCCCTCTGTTTCAGCCCCTCTGATTCAGCCCCTCTGTTTCAGCCCCTCTGTTTCTCCGCCTTTGATCCAGCCCCTCTGTTTCAGCCCCTCTGTTTCAGCCCCTCTGTTTCTCACCCTCTGTTTCTCGCCCTCTGTTTCAGCCCCTCTGTTTCAGCCCCTCTGTTTCAGCCCCTCTGTTTCTCGCCCTCTGTTTCAGGCCCTCTGTTTTTCGCCCTCTGTTTCAGCCCCTCTGATTCAGCCCCTCTGTTTCAGCCCCTCTGATTCAGCCTCTCTGTTTCAGCCCCTCTGTTTCTCGCCCTCTGTTTCTTACCCGCTGTTTCAGTCCCTTTGTTTCTCGCCCTCTGTTTCAGCCCCACTGTTTCAGCCCCTCTGATTCAGCCCCTCTGATTCAGCCTCTCTGTTTCTCGCCCTCTGTTTCAGCCCCTCTGTTTCTCACCCTCTGTTTCAGCCCCTCTGTTTCTCGCCCTCTGTTTCAGCCCCTCTGTTTCAGCCCGTCTCTTTCAGCCCCTCTGTTTCTCATCCTCTGTTACTCGCCCTCTGTTTCAGCCCCTCTGATTCTCGCCCTCTGTTTCAGCCCCTCTGTTTCTCGCCCTCTGTTTTAGCCCCTCTGATTCAACCCCTCTGTTTCAGCCCCTCTGATTCTGCCCCTCTGATTCAGCTCCTCTGATTCAGCCCCTCTGTTTCTCGCCCTCTGTTTCAGCCCCTCTGTTTCAGCCCCTCTGTTTCTCACCCTCTGTTTCAGCCCCTCTGATTCAGCCCCTCTGATTCAGCCCCTCTGTTTCCCGCCCCTCTGTTTCAGCCCCTCTGTTTCTCGCCCTCTGTTTCAGCCCCTCTGTTTCTCGCCCTCTGTTTCAGCCCCTCTGTTTCAGCCACTCTGTTTCAGCCCCTCTCTTTCAGCCCCTCTGTTTCAGCACCTCTGTTTCTCGCCCTCTGTTCCAGCCCCTCTGTTTCAGCCCCTCTGTTTCAGCTACTCTGTTTCAGCCAGTCTCTTTCAGCCCCTCTGTTTCTCGCCCTCTGTTTCAGCCCCTCTGTTTCTCGCCCTCTGTTTCAGCCCCTCTGTTTCAGCCCGTCTGTTTCACGCACTCTGTTTCTCGCCCTCTGTTTCAGCCACTCTGTTTCTCACCCTCTGTTTCAGCCCCTCTGATTCAGCCCCTCTGTTTCTCGCCCTCTGTTTCAGCCCCTCTGTTTCTCGCCCTCTGTTTCAGCCCCTCTGTTTCTCGCCCTCTGTTTCAGCCCCTCTGTTTCAGCGCCTCTGATTCAGCCTCTCTGTTTCTCGCCCTCTGTTTCAGCCACTCTGTTTCTCACCCTCTGTTTCAGCCCCTCTGTTTCTCACCCTCTGTTTCAGCCCCTCTGTTTCAGCCCGTCTGTTTCAGCCCCTCTGTTTCAGCCCCTCTGTTTCTCATCCTCTGTTACTCGCCCTCTGTTTCAGCCCCTCTGTTTTTCGCCCTCTGTTTCAGCCCCTCTGTTTCTCACCCTCTGTTTCAGGCTCTCTTTTTCAGCCCCTCTGTTTCTCGCCGTCTATTTCTCGCCCGCTGTTTCAGCCCCTCTGTTTCTCGCCCTCTGTTTCAGGCCCTCTGTTTCTCGCCCTCTGTTTCAGCCCCTCTGATTCAGCCCCTCTGTTTCAGCCCCTCTGATTCAGCCCCTCTGATTCTCGCCCACTGTTTCAGCCCCTCTGATTCTCGCTCTCTGTTTCAGCCCCTCTGTTTGTCGCCCTCTGTTTCAGCCCCTCTGATTCAGCCCCTCTGTTTCAGCCCCTCTGATTCAGCCCCTCTGATTCAGCCCCTCTGATTCAGCCCCTCTGTTTCTCGCCCTCTGTTTCAGCCCCTCTGTTTCAGCCACTCTGTTTCAGCCTCTCTGTTTCTCACCCTCTGTTTCAGCCCCTCTGATTCAGCCCCTCTGATTCAGCCCCTCTGATTCAGCCCCTCTGTTTCCCACCCCTCTGTTTCAGCCCCTCTGTTTCTCGCCCTCTGTTTCAGCCCCTCTGTTTCTCGCCCTCTGTTTCAGCCCCACTGTTTCAGCCCCTCTGTTTCAGCCCCTGTGTTTCAGCGCCTCTGTTTCTCGCCCTCTGTTTCAGCCCCTCTGTTTCTCGCCCTCTGTTTCAGCCCCTCTGATTCAGCCCCTCTGTTTCAACCCCTCTGTTTCTCCGCCTCTGTTCCAGCCCCTCTATTTCAGCCCCTCTGTTTCAGCCACTCTGTTTCAGCCCCTCTGATTCAGCCCCTCTGTTTCAGCCCCTCTGTTTCTCGCCCTCTGTTTCTCATCCTCTGTTACTCGCCCTCTGTTTCAGCCCCTCTGTTTTTCGCCCTCTGTTTCAGCCCCTCTGTTTCTCACCCTCTGTTTCAGCCCCTCTGTTTCAGCACCTCTGTTTCTCGCCCTCTGTTTCAGCCCCTCTGTTTCTCGCCCTCTGTTTCAGCCCCTCTGATTCAGCCCCTCTGTTTCAGCCCCTCTGTTTCTCCGCCTTTGTTCCAGCCCCTCTGTTTCAGCCCCTCTGTTTCAGCCCCTCTGATTCAGCCCCTCTGTTTCTCGCCCTCTGTTTCAGCCCCTCTGTTTCAGCCCCTCTGTTTCAGCCCCTCTGTTTCTCGCCCTCTGTTTCAGGCCCTCTGTTTTTCGCCCTCTGTTTCAGCCCCTCTGATTCAGCCCCTCTGCTTGAGCCCCTCTGATTCAGCCCCTCTGTTTCAGCCACTCTGTTTCAGCCCCTCTTTTTTCAGCCCCTCTGTTTCTCGCCCTCTGTTTCTTGCCCGCTGTTTCAGTCCCTTTGTTTCTCGCCCTCTGTTTCAGCCCCACTGTTTCAGCCCCTCTGATTCAGCCCCTCTGATTCAGCCTCTCTGTTTCTCGCCCTCTGTTTCAGCCCCTCTGTTTCTCACCCTCTGTTTCAGCCCCTCTGTTTCTCGCCCTCTGTTTCAGCCCCTCTGTTTCAGCCCGTCTCTTTCAGCCCCTCTGTTTCAGCCCCTCTGTTTCTCATCCTCTGTTACTCGCCCTCTGTTTCAGCCCCTCTCTTTCTCGCCCTCTGTTTCACCCCCGCTGATTCAGCCCCTCTGTTTCAGCCCCTCTGAATCAGCCCCTCTGATTCAGCCCCTCTGTTTCAGCCCCTCTGTTTCAGCCCCTCTGTTTCTCGCCCTGTGTTTCAGCCCCTCTGATTCTCGCCCTCTGTTTCAGCCCCTCTGTTTCTCGCCCTCTGTTTTAGCCCCTCTGATTCAACCCCTCTGTTTCAGCCCCTCTGATTCTGCCCCTCTGATTCAGCTCCTCTGATTCAGCCCCTCTGTTTCTCGCCCTCTGTTTCAGCCCCTCTGTTTCAGCCCCTCTGTTTCTCACCCTCTGTTTCAGCCCCTCTGATTCAGCCCCTCTGATTCAGCCCCTCTGTTTCCCGCCCCTCTGTTTCAGCCCCTCTGTTTCTCGCCCTCTGTTTCAGCCCCTCTGTTTCTCGCCCTCTGTTTCAGCCCCTCTGTTTCAGCCACTCTGTTTCAGCCCCTCTCTTTCAGCCCCTCTGTTTCAGCCCCTCTGTTTCTCCCCCTCTGTTCCAGCCCCTCTGTTTCAGCCCCTCTGTTTCAGCCACTCTGTTTCAGCCAGTCTCTTTCAGCCCCTCTGTTTCAGCCCCTCTGTTTCTCGCCCTCTGTTTCAGCCCCTCTGTTTCTCGCCCTCTGTTTCAGCCCCTCTGTTTCAGCCCGTCTGTTTCACGCACTCTGTTTCTCGCCCTCTGTTTCAGCCCCTCTGTTTCTCACCCTCTGTTTCAGCCCCTCTGATTCAGCCCCTGTGTTTCTCGCCCTCTGTTTCAGCCCCTCTGTTTCTCGCCCTCTGTTTCAGCACCTCTGTTTCTCGCCCTCTGTTTCAGCCCCTCTGTTTCAGCGCCTCTGATTCAGCCTCTCTGTTTCTCGCCCTCTGTTTCAGCCCCTCTGTTTCTCACCCTCTGTTTCAGCCCCTCTGTTTCTCACCCTCTGTTTCAGCCCCTCTGTTTCAGCCCCTCTGTTTCTCATCCTCTGTTACTCGCCCTCTGTTTCAGCCCCTCTGTTTTTCGCCCTCTGTTTCAGCCCCTCTGTTTCTCACCCTCTGTTTCAGGCTCTCTTTTTCAGCCCCTCTGTTTCTCGCCCTCTATTTCTCGCCCGCTGTTTCAGCCCCTCTGTTTCTCGCCCTCTGTTTCAGGCCCTCTGTTTCTCGCCCTCTGTTTCAGCCCCTCTGATTCAGCCCCTCTGTTTCAGCCCCTCTGATTCAGCCCCTCTGTTTCAGCCCCTCTGTTTCAGCCCCTCTGTTTCTCGCCCTCTATTTTTCACCCTCTGTTTTTCGCCCTCTGTTTCAGCCCCTCTGTTTCTTGCCCTCTGTTTCAGGCTCTCTGTTTCAGGCCGTCAGTTTCAGCCCCTCTGTTTCAGCCCCTCTGTTTCTCGCCCACTGTTTCAGCCCCTCTGATTCTCGCTCTCTGTTTCAGCCCCTCTGTTTGTCGCCCTCTGTTTCAGCCCCTCTGATTCAGCCCCTCTGTTTCAGCCCCTCTGATTCAGCCCCTCTGATTCAGCTGCTCTGATTCAGCCCCTCTGTTTCTCGCCCTCTGTTTCAGCCCCTCTGTTTCAGCCACTCTGTTTCAGCACCTCTGTTTCTCACCCTCTGTTTCAGCCCCTCTGATTCAGCCCCTCTGATTCAGCCCCTCTGATTCAGCCCCTCTGTTTCCCACCCCTCTGTTTCAGCCCCTCTGTTTCTCGCCCTCTGTTTCAGCCCCTCTGTTTCTCGCCCTCTGTTTCAGCCCCACTGTTTCAGCCCCTCTGTTTCAGCCCCTGTGTTTCAGCGCCTCTGTTTCTCGCCCTCTGTTTCAGCCCCTCTGTTTCTCGCCCTCTGTTTCAGCCCCTCTGATTCAGCCCCTCTGTTTCAACCCCTCTGTTTCTCCGCCTCTGTTCCAGCCCCTCTATTTCAGCCCCTCTGTTTCAGCCACTCTGTTTCAGCCCCTCTGTTTCAGCCCCTCTGTTTCAGCCCCTCTGTTTCTCGCCCTCTGTTTCAGCCCCTCTGTTTCTCGCCCTCTGTTTCAGCCACTCTGTTTCAGCCCGTCTGTTTCTCACCCTCTGTTTCAGCCCCTCTGTTTCAGCCCGTCTGTTTCAGCCCCTCTGTTTCAGCCCCTCTGTTTCTCATCCTCTGTTACTCGCCCTCTGTTTCAGCCCCTCTGTTTTTCGCCCTCTGTTTCAGCCCCTCTGTTTCTCACCCTCTGTTTCAGGCTCTCTTTTTCAGCCCCTCTGTTTCTCGCCGTCTATTTCTCGCCCGCTGTTTCAGCCCCTCTGTTTCTCGCCCTCTGTTTCAGGCCCTCTGTTTCTCGCCCTCTGTTTCAGCCCCTCTGATTCAGCCCCTCTGTTTCAGCCCCTCTGATTCAGCCCCTCTGATTCTCGCCCACTGTTTCAGCCCCTCTGATTCTCGCTCTCTGTTTCAGCCCCTCTGTTTGTCGCCCTCTGTTTCAGCCCCTCTGATTCAGCCCCTCTGTTTCAGCCCCTCTGATTCAGCCCCTCTGATTCAGCCCCTCTGATTCAGCCCCTCTGTTTCTCGCCCTCTGTTTCAGCCCCTCTGTTTCAGCCACTCTGTTTCAGCCCCTCTGTTTCTCACCCTCTGTTTCAGCCCCTCTGATTCAGCCCCTCTGATTCAGCCCCTCTGATTCAGCCCCTCTGTTTCCCACCCCTCTGTTTCAGCCCCTCTGTTTCTCGCCCTCTGTTTCAGCCCCTCTGTTTCTCGCCCTCTGTTTCAGCCCCACTGTTTCAGCCCCTCTGTTTTAGCCCCTGTGTTTCAGCGCCTCTGTTTCTCGCCCTCTGTTTCAGCCCCTCTGTTTCTCGCCCTCTGTTTCAGCCCCTCTGATTCAGCCCCTCTGTTTCAACCCCTCTGTTTCTCCGCCTCTGTTCCAGCCCCTCTATTTCAGCCCCTCTGTTTCAGCCACTCTGTTTCAGCCCCTCTGTTTCAGCCCCTCTGTTTCAGCCCCTCTGTTTCTCGCCCTCTGTTTCTCATCCTCTGTTACTCGCCCTCTGTTTCAGCCCCTCTGTTTTTCGCCCTCTGTTTCAGCCCCTCTGTTTCTCACCCTCTGTTTCAGGCTCTCTTTTTCAGCCCCTCTGTTTCTCGCCCTCTATTTCTCGCCCGCTGTTTCAGCCCCTCTGTTTCTCGCCCTCTGTTTCAGGCCCTCTGTTTCTCGCCCTCTGTTTCAGCCCCTCTGATTCAGCCCCTCTGTTTCAGCCCCTCTGATTCAGCCCCTCTGTTTCAGCCCCTCTGTTTCAGCCCCTCTGTTTCTCGCCCTCTATTTTTCACCCTCTGTTTTTCGCCCTCTGTTTCAGCCCCTCTGTTTCTTGCCCTCTGTTTCAGGCTCTCTGTTTCAGGCCGTCAGTTTCAGCCCCTCTGTTTCAGCCCCTCTGTTTCTCGCCCACTGTTTCAGCCCCTCTGATTCTCGCTCTCTGTTTCAGCCCCTCTGTTTGTCGCCCTCTGTTTCAGCCCCTCTGATTCAGCCCCTCTGTTTCAGCCCCTCTGATTCAGCCCCTCTGATTCAGCTGCTCTGATTCAGCCCCTCTGTTTCTCGCCCTCTGTTTCAGCCCCTCTGTTTCAGCCACTCTGTTTCAGCACCTCTGTTTCTCACCCTCTGTTTCAGCCCCTCTGATTCAGCCCCTCTGATTCAGCCCCTCTGATTCAGCCCCTCTGTTTCCCACCCCTCTGTTTCAGCCCCTCTGTTTCTCGCCCTCTGTTTCAGCCCCTCTGTTTCTCGCCCTCTGTTTCAGCCCCACTGTTTCAGCCCCTCTGTTTCAGCCCCTGTGTTTCAGCGCCTCTGTTTCTCGCCCTCTGTTTCAGCCCCTCTGTTTCTCGCCCTCTGTTTCAGCCCCTCTGATTCAGCCCCTCTGTTTCAACCCCTCTGTTTCTCCGCCTCTGTTCCAGCCCCTCTATTTCAGCCCCTCTGTTTCAGCCACTCTGTTTCAGCCCCTCTGTTTCAGCCCCTCTGTTTCAGCCCCTCTGTTTCTCGCCCTCTGTTTCAGCCCCTCTGTTTCTCGCCCTCTGTTTCAGCCACTCTGTTTCAGCCCGTCTGTTTCTCACCCTCTGTTTCAGCCCCTCTGTTTCAGCCCGTCTGTTTCAGCCCCTCTGTTTCAGCCCCTCTGTTTCTCATCCTCTGTTACTCGCCCTCTGTTTCAGCCCCTCTGTTTTTCGCCCTCTGTTTCAGCCCCTCTGTTTCTCACCCTCTGTTTCAGGCTCTCTTTTTCAGCCCCTCTGTTTCTCGCCGTCTATTTCTCGCCCGCTGTTTCAGCCCCTCTGTTTCTCGCCCTCTGTTTCAGGCCCTCTGTTTCTCGCCCTCTGTTTCAGCCCCTCTGATTCAGCCCCTCTGTTTCAGCCCCTCTGATTCAGCCCCTCTGATTCTCGCCCACTGTTTCAGCCCCTCTGATTCTCGCTCTCTGTTTCAGCCCCTCTGTTTGTCGCCCTCTGTTTCAGCCCCTCTGATTCAGCCCCTCTGTTTCAGCCCCTCTGATTCAGCCCCTCTGATTCAGCCCCTCTGATTCAGCCCCTCTGTTTCTCGCCCTCTGTTTCAGCCCCTCTGTTTCAGCCACTCTGTTTCAGCCCCTCTGTTTCTCACCCTCTGTTTCAGCCCCTCTGATTCAGCCCCTCTGATTCAGCCCCTCTGATTCAGCCCCTCTGTTTCCCACCCCTCTGTTTCAGCCCCTCTGTTTCTCGCCCTCTGTTTCAGCCCCTCTGTTTCTCGCCCTCTGTTTCAGCCCCACTGTTTCAGCCCCTCTGTTTTAGCCCCTGTGTTTCAGCGCCTCTGTTTCTCGCCCTCTGTTTCAGCCCCTCTGTTTCTCGCCCTCTGTTTCAGCCCCTCTGATTCAGCCCCTCTGTTTCAACCCCTCTGTTTCTCCGCCTCTGTTCCAGCCCCTCTATTTCAGCCCCTCTGTTTCAGCCACTCTGTTTCAGCCCCTCTGTTTCAGCCCCTCTGTTTCAGCCCCTCTGTTTCTCGCCCTCTGTTTCTCATCCTCTGTTACTCGCCCTCTGTTTCAGCCCCTCTGTTTTTCGCCCTCTGTTTCAGCCCCTCTGTTTCTCACCCTCTGTTTCAGGCTCTCTTTTTCAGCCCCTCTGTTTCTCGCCCTCTATTTCTCGCCCGCTGTTTCAGCCCCTCTGTTTCTCGCCCTCTGTTTCAGGCCCTCTGTTTCTCGCCCTCTGTTTCAGCCCCTCTGATTCAGCCCCTCTGTTTCAGCCCCTCTGATTCAGCCCCTCTGTTTCAGCCCCTCTGTTTCAGCCCCTCTGTTTCTCGCCCTCTATTTTTCACCCTCTGTTTTTCGCCCTCTGTTTCAGCCCCTCTGTTTCTTGCCCTCTGTTTCAGGCTCTCTGTTTCAGGCCGTCAGTTTCAGCCCCTCTGTTTCAGCCCCTCTGTTTCTCGCCCACTGTTTCAGCCCCTCTGATTCTCGCTCTCTGTTTCAGCCCCTCTGTTTGTCGCCCTCTGTTTCAGCCCCTCTGATTCAGCCCCTCTGTTTCAGCCCCTCTGATTCAGCCCCTCTGATTCAGCTGCTCTGATTCAGCCCCTCTGTTTCTCGCCCTCTGTTTCAGCCCCTCTGTTTCAGCCACTCTGTTTCAGCACCTCTGTTTCTCACCCTCTGTTTCAGCCCCTCTGATTCAGCCCCTCTGATTCAGCCCCTCTGATTCAGCCCCTCTGTTTCCCACCCCTCTGTTTCAGCCCCTCTGTTTCTCGCCCTCTGTTTCAGCCCCTCTGTTTCTCGCCCTCTGTTTCAGCCCCACTGTTTCAGCCCCTCTGTTTCAGCCCCTGTGTTTCAGCGCCTCTGTTTCTCGCCCTCTGTTTCAGCCCCTCTGTTTCTCGCCCTCTGTTTCAGCCCCTCTGATTCAGCCCCTCTGTTTCAACCCCTCTGTTTCTCCGCCTCTGTTCCAGCCCCTCTATTTCAGCCCCTCTGTTTCAGCCACTCTGTTTCAGCCCCTCTGTTTCAGCCCCTCTGTTTCAGCCCCTCTGTTTCTCGCCCTCTGTTTCAGCCCCTCTGTTTCTCGCCCTCTGTTTCAGCCACTCTGTTTCAGCCCGTCTGTTTCTCACCCTCTGTTTCAGCCCCTCTGTTTCAGCCCGTCTGTTTCAGCCCCTCTGTTTCAGCCCCTCTGTTTCTCATCCTCTGTTACTCGCCCTCTGTTTCAGCCCCTCTGTTTTTCGCCCTCTGTTTCAGCCCCTCTGTTTCTCACCCTCTGTTTCAGGCTCTCTTTTTCAGCCCCTCTGTTTCTCGCCGTCTATTTCTCGCCCGCTGTTTCAGCCCCTCTGTTTCTCGCCCTCTGTTTCAGGCCCTCTGTTTCTCGCCCTCTGTTTCAGCCCCTCTGATTCAGCCCCTCTGTTTCAGCCCCTCTGATTCAGCCCCTCTGATTCTCGCCCACTGTTTCAGCCCCTCTGATTCTCGCTCTCTGTTTCAGCCCCTCTGTTTGTCGCCCTCTGTTTCAGCCCCTCTGATTCAGCCCCTCTGTTTCAGCCCCTCTGATTCAGCCCCTCTGATTCAGCCCCTCTGATTCAGCCCCTCTGTTTCTCGCCCTCTGTTTCAGCCCCTCTGTTTCAGCCACTCTGTTTCAGCCCCTCTGTTTCTCACCCTCTGTTTCAGCCCCTCTGATTCAGCCCCTCTGATTCAGCCCCTCTGATTCAGCCCCTCTGTTTCCCACCCCTCTGTTTCAGCCCCTCTGTTTCTCGCCCTCTGTTTCAGCCCCTCTGTTTCTCGCCCTCTGTTTCAGCCCCACTGTTTCAGCCCCTCTGTTTTAGCCCCTGTGTTTCAGCGCCTCTGTTTCTCGCCCTCTGTTTCAGCCCCTCTGTTTCTCGCCCTCTGTTTCAGCCCCTCTGATTCAGCCCCTCTGTTTCAACCCCTCTGTTTCTCCGCCTCTGTTCCAGCCCCTCTATTTCAGCCCCTCTGTTTCAGCCACTCTGTTTCAGCCCCTCTGTTTCAGCCCCTCTGTTTCAGCCCCTCTGTTTCTCGCCCTCTGTTTCTCATCCTCTGTTACTCGCCCTCTGTTTCAGCCCCTCTGTTTTTCGCCCTCTGTTTCAGCCCCTCTGTTTCTCACCCTCTGTTTCAGCCCCTCTGTTTCAGCACCTCTGTTTCTCGCCCTCTGTTTCAGCCCCTCTGTTTCTCGCCCTCTGTTTCAGCCCCTCTGATTCAGCCCCTCTGTTTCAGCCCCTCTGTTTCTCCGCCTTTGTTCCAGCCCCTCTGTTTCAGCCCCTCTGTTTCAGCCCCTCTGATTCAGCCCCTCTGTTTCTCGCCCTCTGTTTCAGCCCCTCTGTTTCAGCCCCTCTGTTTCAGCCCCTCTGTTTCTCGCCCTCTGTTTCAGGCCCTCTGTTTTTCGCCCTCTGTTTCAGCCCCTCTGATTCAGCCCCTCTGCTTGAGCCCCTCTGATTCAGCCCCTCTGTTTCAGCCACTCTGTTTCAGCCCCTCTTTTTTCAGCCCCTCTGTTTCTCGCCCTCTGTTTCTTGCCCGCTGTTTCAGTCCCTTTGTTTCTCGCCCTCTGTTTCAGCCCCACTGTTTCAGCCCCTCTGATTCAGCCCCTCTGATTCAGCCTCTCTGTTTCTCGCCCTCTGTTTCAGCCCCTCTGTTTCTCACCCTCTGTTTCAGCCCCTCTGTTTCAGCCCGTCTCTTTCAGCCCCTCTGTTTCAGCCCCTCTGTTTCTCATCCTCTGTTACTCGCCCTCTGTTTCAGCCCCTCTGATTCTCGCCCTCTGTTTCAGCCCCTCTGTTTCTCGCCCTCTGTTTTAGCCCCTCTGATTCAACCCCTCTGTTTCAGCCCCTCTGATTCTGCCCCTCTGATTCAGCCCCTCTGATTCAGCCCCTCTGATTCAGCCCCTCTGATTCAGCCCCTCTGTTTCTCGCCCTCTGTTTCAGCCCCTCTGTTTCAGCCACTCTGTTTCAGCCCCTCTGTTTCACCCCCGCTGATTCAGCCCCTCTGTTTCAGCCCCTCTGAATCAGCCCCTCTGATTCAGCCCCTCTGTTTCAGCCCCTCTGTTTCAGCCCCTCTGTTTCTCGCCCTGTGTTTCAGCCCCTCTGATTCTCGCCCTCTGTTTCAGCCCCTCTGTTTCTCGCCCTCTGTTTTAGCCCCTCTGATTCAACCCCTCTGTTTCAGCCCCTCTGATTCTGCCCCTCTGATTCAGCCCCTCTGATTCAGCCCCTCTGATTCAGCCCCTCTGATTCAGCCCCTCTGTTTCTCGCCCTCTGTTTCAGCCCCTCTGTTTCAGCCACTCTGTTTCAGCCCCTCTGTTTCTCACCCTCTGTTTCAGCCCCTCTGATTCAGCCCCTCTGATTCAGCCCCTCTGATTCAGCCCCTCTGTTTCCCACCCCTCTGTTTCAGCCCCTCTGTTTCTCGCCCTCTGTTTCAGCCCCTCTGTTTCTCGCCCTCTGTTTCAGCCCCACTGTTTCAGCCCCTCTGTTTCAGCCCCTGTGTTTCAGCGCCTCTGTTTCTCGCCCTCTGTTTCAGCCCCTCTGTTTCTCGCCCTCTGTTTCAGCCCCTCTGATTCAGCCCCTCTGTTTCAACCCCTCTGTTTCTCCGCCTCTGTTCCAGCCCCTCTATTTCAGCCCCTCTGTTTCAGCCACTCTGTTTCAGCCCCTCTGTTTCAGCCCCTCTGTTTCAGCCCCTCTGTTTCTCGCCCTCTGTTTCTCATCCTCTGTTACTCGCCCTCTGTTTCAGCCCCTCTGTTTTTCGCCCTCTGTTTCAGCCCCTCTGTTTCTCACCCTCTGTTTCAGCCCCTCTGTTTCAGCACCTCTGTTTCTCGCCCTCTGTTTCAGCCCCTCTGTTTCTCGCCCTCTGTTTCAGCCCCTCTGATTCAGCCCCTCTGTTTCAGCCCCTCTGTTTCTCCGCCTTTGTTCCAGCCCCTCTGTTTCAGCCCCTCTGTTTCAGCCCCTCTGATTCAGCCCCTCTGTTTCTCGCCCTCTGTTTCAGCCCCTCTGTTTCAGCCCCTCTGTTTCAGCCCCTCTGTTTCTCGCCCTCTGTTTCAGGCCCTCTGTTTTTCGCCCTCTGTTTCAGCCCCTCTGATTCAGCCCCTCTGCTTGAGCCCCTCTGATTCAGCCCCTCTGTTTCAGCCACTCTGTTTCAGCCCCTCTTTTTTCAGCCCCTCTGTTTCTCGCCCTCTGTTTCTTGCCCGCTGTTTCAGTCCCTTTGTTTCTCGCCCTCTGTTTCAGCCCCACTGTTTCAGCCCCTCTGATTCAGCCCCTCTGATTCAGCCTCTCTGTTTCTCGCCCTCTGTTTCAGCCCCTCTGTTTCTCACCCTCTGTTTCACCCCCTCTGTTTCTCGCCCTCTGTTTCAGCCCCTCTGTTTCAGCCCGTCTCTTTCAGCCCCTCTGTTTCAGCCCCTCTGTTTCTCATCCTCTGTTACTCGCCCTCTGTTTCAGCCCCTCTCTTTCTCGCCCTCTGTTTCACCCCCGCTGATTCAGCCCCTCTGTTTCAGCCCCTCTGAATCAGCCCCTCTGATTCAGCCCCTCTGTTTCAGCCCCTCTGTTTCAGCCCCTCTGTTTCTCGCCCTGTGTTTCAGCCCCTCTGATTCTCGCCCTCTGTTTCAGCCCCTCTGTTTCTCGCCCTCTGTTTTAGCCCCTCTGATTCAACCCCTCTGTTTCAGCCCCTCTGATTCTGCCCCTCTGATTCAGCTCCTCTGATTCAGCCCCTCTGTTTCTCGCCCTCTGTTTCAGCCCCTCTGTTTCAGCCCCTCTGTTTCTCACCCTCTGTTTCAGCCCCTCTGATTCAGCCCCTCTGATTCAGCCCCTCTGTTTCCCGCCCCTCTGTTTCAGCCCCTCTGTTTCTCGCCCTCTGTTTCAGCCCCTCTGTTTCTCGCCCTCTGTTTCAGCCCCTCTGTTTCAGCCACTCTGTTTCAGCCCCTCTCTTTCAGCCCCTCTGTTTCAGCCCCTCTGTTTCTCCCCCTCTGTTCCAGCCCCTCTGTTTCAGCCCCTCTGTTTCAGCCACTCTGTTTCAGCCAGTCTCTTTCAGCCCCTCTGTTTCAGCCCCTCTGTTTCTCGCCCTCTGTTTCAGCCCCTCTGTTTCTCGCCCTCTGTTTCAGCCCCTCTGTTTCAGCCCGTCTGTTTCACGCACTCTGTTTCTCGCCCTCTGTTTCAGCCCCTCTGTTTCTCACCCTCTGTTTCAGCCCCTCTGATTCAGCTCCTGTGTTTCTCGCCCTCTGATTCAGCCCCTCTGTTTCTCGCCCTCTGTTTCAGCACCTCTGTTTCTCGCCCTCTGTTTCAGCCCCTCTGTTTCAGCGCCTCTGATTCAGCCTCTCTGTTTCTCGCCCTCTGTTTCAGCCCCTCTGTTTCTCACCCTCTGTTTCAGCCCCTCTGTTTCTCACCCTCTGTTTCAGCCCCTCTGTTTCAGCCCCTCTGTTTCTCATCCTCTGTTACTCGCCCTCTGTTTCAGCCCCTCTGTTTTTCGCCCTCTGTTTCAGCCCCTCTGTTTCTCACCCTCTGTTTCAGGCTCTCTTTTTCAGCCCCTCTGTTTCTCGCCCTCTATTTCTCGCCCGCTGTTTCAGCCCCTCTGTTTCTCGCCCTCTGTTTCAGGCCCTCTGTTTCTCGCCCTCTGTTTCAGCCCCTCTGATTCAGCCCCTCTGTTTCAGCCCCTCTGATTCAGCCCCTCTGTTTCAGCCCCTCTGTTTCAGCCCCTCTGTTTCTCGCCCTCTATTTTTCACCCTCTGTTTTTCGCCCTCTGTTTCAGCCCCTCTGTTTCTTGCCCTCTGTTTCAGGCTCTCTGTTTCAGCCCGTCAGTTTCAGCCCCTCTGTTTCAGCCCCTCTGTTTCTCACCCACTGTTTCAGCCCCTCTGATTCTCGCTCTCTGTTTCAGCCCCTCTGTTTGTCGCCCTCTGTTTCAGCCCCTCTGATTCAGCCCCTCTGTTTCAGCCCCTCTGATTCAGCCCCTCTGATTCAGCTGCTCTGATTCAGCCCCTCTGTTTCTCGCCCTCTGTTTCAGCCCCTCTGTTTCAGCCACTCTGTTTCAGCACCTCTGTTTCTCACCCTCTGTTTCAGCCCCTCTGATTCAGCCCCTCTGATTCAGCCCCTCTGATTCAGCCCCTCTGTTTCCCACCCCTCTGTTTCAGCCCCTCTGTTTCTCGCCCTCTGTTTCAGCCCCTCTGTTTCTCGCCCTCTGTTTCAGCCCCACTGTTTCAGCCCCTCTGTTTCAGCCCCTGTGTTTCAGCGCCTCTGTTTCTCGCCCTCTGTTTCAGCCCCTCTGTTTCTCGCCCTCTGTTTCAGCCCCTCTGATTCAGCCCCTCTGTTTCAACCCCTCTGTTTCTCCGCCTCTGTTCCAGCCCCTCTATTTCAGCCCCTCTGTTTCAGCCACTCTGTTTCAGCCCCTCTGTTTCAGCCCCTCTGTTTCAGCCCCTCTGTTTCTCGCCCTCTGTTTCAGCCCCTCTGTTTCTCGCCCTCTGTTTCAGCCCCTCTGTTTCAGCCCGTCTGTTTCAGCCCCTCTGTTTCAGCCCCTCTGTTTCTCATCCTCTGTTACTCGCCCTCTGTTTCAGCCCCTCTGTTTTTCGCCCTCTGTTTCAGCCCCTCTGTTTCTCACCCTCTGTTTCAGCCCCTCTGATTCAGCCCCTCTATTTCTCGCCCTCAGTTTCAGCCCCTCTGTTTCTCGCCCTCTGTTTCAGCCCCTCTGTTTCAGCCCCTGTGTTTCACGCACTCTGTTTCTCGCCCTCTGTTTCAGCCCCTCTGTTTCTCACCCTCTGTTTCAGCCCCTCTGTTTCAGCCCCTCTGTTTCTCACCCTCTGTTTCAGCCCCTCTGATTCTCGCCCTCTGTTTCAGCCCCACTGTTTCAGCCCCTCTGTTTCAGCCCCTCTGTTTCAGCACCTCTGTTTCTCGCCCTCTGTTTCAGCCCCTCTGTTTCAGCACCTCTGTTTCTCGCCCTCTGTTTCAGCCCCTCTGATTCAGCCCCTCTGTTTCAGCCCCTCTGTTTCTCCGCCTTTGTTCCAGCCCCTCTGTTTCAGCCCCTCTGTTTCAGCCCCTCTGGTTCAGCCCCTCTGTTTCTCGCCCTCTGTTTCAGCCCCTCTGTTTCAGCCCCTCTGTTTCAGCCCCTCTGTTTCTCGCCCTCTGTTTCAGGTCCTCTGTTTTTCGCCCTCTGTTTCAGCCCCTCTGATTCAGCCCCTCTGTTTCAGCCCCTCTGATTCAGCCCCTCTGTTTCAGCCCCTCTGTTTCAGCCCCTCTTTTTTCAGCCCCTCTGTTTCTCGCCCTCTGTTTCTTGCCCGCTGTTTCAGTCCCTTTGTTTCTCGCCCTCTGTTTCAGCCCCACTGTTTCAGCCCCTCTGATTCAGCCCCTCTGATTCAGCCTCTCTGTTTCTCGCCCTCTGTTTCAGCCCCTCTGTTTCTCACCCTCTGTTTCAGCCCCTCTGTTTCTCGCCCTCTGTTTCAGCCCCTCTGTTTCAGCCCGTCTCTTTCAGCCCCTCTGTTTCAGCCCCTCTGTTTCTCATCCTCTGTTACTCGCCCTCTGTTTCAGCCCCTCTCTTTCTCGCCCTCTGTTTCACCCCCGCTGATTCAGCCCCTCTGTTTCAGCCCCTCTGAATCAGCCCCTCTGATTCAGCCCCTCTGTTTCAGCCCCTCTGTTTCAGCCCCTCTGTTTCTCGCCCTGTGTTTCAGCCCCTCTGATTCTCGCCCTCTGTTTCAGCCCCTCTGTTTCTCGCCCTCTGTTTTAGCCCCTCTGATTCAACCCCTCTGTTTCAGCCCCTCTGATTCTGCCCCTCTGATTCAGCTCCTCTGATTCAGCCCCTCTGTTTCTCGCCCTCTGTTTCAGCCCCTCTGTTTCAGCCCCTCTGTTTCTCACCCTCTGTTTCAGCCCCTCTGATTCAGCCCCTCTGATTCAGCCCCTCTGTTTCCCGCCCCTCTGTTTCAGCCCCTCTGTTTCTCGCCCTCTGTTTCAGCCCCTCTGTTTCTCGCCCTCTGTTTCAGCCCCTCTGTTTCAGCCACTCTGTTTCAGCCCCTCTCTTTCAGCCCCTCTGTTTCAGCACCTCTGTTTCTCGCCCTCTGTTCCAGCCCCTCTGTTTCAGCCCCTCTGTTTCAGCCACTCTGTTTCAGCCAGTCTCTTTCAGCCCCTCTGTTTCTCGCCCTCTGTTTCAGCCCCTTTGTTTCTCGCCCTCTGTTTCAGCCCCTCTGTTTCAGCCCGTCTGTTTCACGCACTCTGTTTCTCGCCCTCTGTTTCAGCCCCTCTGTTTCTCACCCTCTGTTTCAGCCCCTCTGATTCAGCCCCTCTGTTTCTCGCCCTCTGTTTCAGCCCCTCTGTTTCTCGCCCTCTGTTTCAGCCCCTCTGTTTCTCGCCCTCTGTTTCAGCCCCTCTGTTTCAGCGCCTCTGATTCAGCCTCTCTGTTTCTCGCCCTCTGTTTCAGCCCCTCTGTTTCTCACCCTCTGTTTCAGCCCCTCTGTTTCTCACCCTCTGTTTCAGCCCCTCTGTTTCAGCCCGTCTGTTTCAGCCCCTCTGTTTCAGCCCCTCTGTTTCTCATCCTCTGTTACTCGCCCTCTGTTTCAGCCCCTCTGTTTTTCGCCCTCTGTTTCAGCCCCTCTGTTTCTCACCCTCTGTTTCAGGCTCTCTTTTTCAGCCCCTCTGTTTCTCGCCGTCTATTTCTCGACCGCTGTTTCAGCCCCTCTGTTTCTCGCCCTCTGTTTCAGGCCCTCTGTTTCTCGCCCCCTGTTTCAGCCCCTCTGATTCAGCCCCTCTGTTTCAGCCCCTCTGATTCAGCCCCTCTGTTTCAGCCCCTCTGTTTCAGCCCCTCTGTTTCTCGCCCTCTATTTCTCACCCTCTTTTTTTCGCCCTCTGTTTCAGCCCCTCTGTTTCTTGCCCTCTGTTTCAGCCCGTCAGTTTCAGCCCCTCTGTTTCAGCCCCTCTGTTTCTCGCCCACTGTTTCAGCCCCTCTGATTCTCGCTCTCTGTTTCAGCCCCTCTGTTTGTCGCCCTCTGTTTCAGCCCCTCTGATTCAGCCCCTCTGTTTCAGCCCCTCTGATTCAGCCCCTCTGATTCAGCCCCTCTGATTCAGCCCCTCTGTTTCTCGCCCTCTGTTTCAGCACCTCTGTTTCAGCCACTCTGTTTCAGCCCCTCTGTTTCTCACCCTCTGTTTCAGCCCCTCTGATTCAGCCCCTCTGATTCAGCCCCTCTGATTCAGCCCCTCTGTTTCCCACCCCTCTGTTTCAGCCCCTCTGTTTCTCACCCTCTGTTTCAGCCCCTCTGTTTCTCGCCCTCTGTTTCAGCCCCACTGTTTCAGCCCCTCTGTTTCAGCCCCTGTGTTTCAGCGCCTCTGTTTCTCGCCCTCTGTTTCAGCCCCTCTGTTTCTCGCCCTCTGTTTCAGCCCCTCTGATTCAGCCCCTCTGTTTCAACCAATCTGTTTCTCCGCCTCTGTTCCAGCCCCTCTATTTCAGCCCCTCTGTTTCAGCCACTCTGTTTCAGCCCCTCTGTTTCAGCCCCTCTGTTTCAGCCCCTCTGTTTCTCGCCCTCTGTTTCTCATCCTCTGTTACTCGCCCTCTGTTTCAGCCCCTCTGTTTTTCGCCCTCTGTTTCAGCCCCTCTGTTTCTCACCCTCTGTTTCAGCCCCTCTGATTCAGCCCCTCTGTTTCTCGCCCTCAGTTTCAGCCCCTCTGTTTCTCGCCCTCTGTTTCAGCCGCTCTGTTTCAGCCCCTGTGTTTCACGCACTCTGTTTCTCGCCCTCTGTTTCAGCCCCTCTGTTTCTCACCCTCTGTTTCAGCCCCTCTGATTCAGCCCCTGTGTTTCTCGCCCTCTGTTTCAGCCCCTCTGTCTCTCGCCCTCTGTTTCAGCCCCTCTGTTTCTCGCCCTCTGTTTCAGCCCCTCTGATTCAGCCTCTCTGTTTCTCGCCCTCTGTTTCAGCCCCTTTGTTTCTCACGCTCTGTTTCAGCCCCTCTGTTTCTCGCCCTCTGTTTCAGCCCCTCTGTTTCAGCCCGTCTGTTTCAGCCCCTCTGTTTCAGCCCCTCTGTTTCTCATCCTCTGTTACTCGCCCTCTGTTTCAGCCCCTCTGTTTTTCGACCTCTGTTTCAGCCCCTCTGTTTCTCACCTTCTGTTTCAGGCTCTCTTTTTCAGCCCCTCTGTTTCTCGTCCTCTATTTCTCGCCCGCTGTTTCAGCCCCTCTGTTTCTCGGCCTCTGTTTCAGGCCCTCTGTTTCTCGCCCTCTGTTTCAGCCCCTCTGATTCAGCCCCTCTGTTTCAGCCCCTCTGTTTCAGCCCCTCTGTTTCTCGCCCTCTATTTCTCACCCTCTGTTTCACGCCCTCTGTTTCAGACCCTCTGTTTTTCGCCCTCTGTTTCAGCCCCTCTGTTTCTTGCCCTCTGTTTCAGGCTCGCTGTTTCAGCCCGTCTGTTTCAGCCCCTCTGTTTCAGCCCCTCTGTTTCTCGCCCACTGTTTCAGCCCCTCTGATTCTCTCTCTCTGTTTCAGCCCCTCTGTTTCTCGCCCTCTGTTTCTGCCCCTCTGATTCAGCCCCTCTGTTTCAGCCCCTCTGATTCAGCCCCTCTGATTCAGCCCCTCTGATTCAGCCCCTCTGTTTCTCGCCCTCTGTTTCAGCCCCTCTGTTTCAGCCACTCTGTTTCAGCCCCTCTGTTTCTCACCCTCTGTTTCAGCCCCTCTGATTCAGCCCCTCTGATTCAGCCCCTCTGATTCAGCCCCTCTGTTTCTCGCCCTCTGTTTCAGCCCCTCTGTTTCTCGCCCTCTGTTTCAGCCCCACTGTTTCAGCCCCTCTGTTTCAGCCCCTCTGTTTCAGTGCCTCTGTTTCTCGCCCTCTGTTTCAGCCGCTCTGTTTCTCGCCCTCTGTTTCAGCCCCTCTGATTCAGCCCCTCTGTTTCAGCCCCTCTGTTTCTCCGCCTCTGTTCCAGCCCCTCTGTTTCAGCCCCTCTGTTTCAGCCACTCTGTTTCAGCCCCTCTGTTTCAGCCCCTCTGTTTCAGCCCCTCTGTTTCTCGCCCTCTGTTTCAGCCCCTCTGTTTCTCGCCCTCTGTTTCAGCCCCTCTGTTTCAGCCCGTCTGTTTCAGCCACTCTGTTTCTCGCCCTCTGTTTCAGCCCCTCTGTTTCTCACCCTCTGTTTCGGCCCCTCTGATTCAGCCCCTCTGTTTCTCGCCCTCTGTTTCAGCCCCTCTGTTTCTCGCCCTCTGTTTCAGCCCATCTGTTTCAGCCCCTCTGTTTCTCACCCTCTGTTTTGGCCCCTCTGATTCAGCCCCTCTGTTTCTCGCCCTCTGTTTCAGCCCCTCTGTTTCTCGCCCTCTGTTTCAGCCCCTCTGTTTCAGCCCCTCTGATTCAGCCCCTCTGTTTCAGCCCCTCTGTTTCAGCCCCTCTGTTTCAGCCCCTCTGTTTCTCGCCCCCTATTTCTCACCCTCTGTTTCACGCCCTCTGTTTCAGACCCTCTGTTTTTCGCCCTCTGTTTCAGCCCCTCTGCTTCTTGCCCTCTGTTTCAGGCTCTCTGTTTCAGCCCGTCTGTTTCAGCTCCTCTGTTTCAGCCCCTCTGTTTCTCGCCCACTGTTTCAGCCCCTCTGATTCTCGCCCTCTGTTTCAGCCCCTCTGTTTCTCGCCCTCTGTTTCAGCCCCTCTGATTCAGCCCCTCTGTTTCAGCCCCTCTGATTCAGCCCCTCTGATTCAGCCCCTCTGATTCAGCCCCTCTGTTTCTCGCCCTCTGTTTCAGCCCCTCTGTTTCAGCCCCTCTGTTTCTCACCCTCTGTTTCAGCCCCTCTGATTCACCCCTCTGATTCAGCCCCTCTGATTCAGCCCCTCTGTTTCCCGCCCCTCTGTTTCAGCCCCTCTGTTTCTCGCCCTCTGTTTCAGCCCCTCTGTTTCTCGCCCTCTGTTTCAGCCCCACTGTTTCAGCCCCTCTGTTTCAGCCCCTCTGTTTCAGTGCCTCTGTTTCTCGCCCTCTGTTTCAGCCCCTCTGTTTCTCGCCCTCTGTTTCAGCCCCTCTGATTCAGCCCCTCTGTTTCAGCCCCTCTGTTTCTCCGCCTTTGTTCCAGCCCCTCTGTTTCAGCCCCTCTGTTTCAGCCACTCTGTTTCAGCCCCTCTGTTTCAGCCGCTCTGTTTCAGCCCCTCTGTTTCTCGCCCTCTGTTTCAGCCCCTCTGTTTCTCGCCCTCTGTTTCAGCCCCTCTGTTTCAGCCCCTCTGATTCAGCCCCTCTGTTTCTCGCCCTCAGTTTCAGCCCCTCTGTTTCTCGCCCTCTGTTTCAGCCCCTCTGTTTCAGCCCCTCTGTTTCAGCCCCTCTGTTTCTCACCCTCTGTTTCGGCCCCTCTGATTCAGCCCCTCTGTTTCTCGCCCTCTGTTTCAGCCCCTCTGTTTCTCACCCTCTGTTTCAGCCCCTCTGATTCAGCCTCTCTGTTTCTCGCCCCCTGTTTCAGCCCCTCTGTTTCTCACCCTCTGTTTCAGCCCCTCTGTTTCTCGCCCTCTGTTTCAGCCCCTCTGTTTCAGCTCGTCTGTTTCAGCCCCTCTGTTTCAGCCCCTCTGTTTCTCATCCTCTGTTACTCGCCCTCTGTTTCAGCCCCTCTGTTTTTCGCCCTCTGTTTCAGCCCCTCTGTTTCTAGCCCTCTGTTTCAGGCTCTCTTTTTCAGCCCCTCTGTTTCTCGCCCTCTATTTCTCGCCCGCTGTTTCAGCCCCTCTGTTTCTCGCCCTCTGTTTCAGCCCCTCTGATTCAGCCCCTCTGTATCAGCCCCTCTGATTCAGCCCCTCTGTTTCAGCCCCTCTGTTTCAGCCCCTCTGTTTCAGCCCCTCTGTTTCTCGCCCTCTATTTCTCACCCTCTGTTTCACGCCCTCTGTTTCACACCCTCTGTTTTTCGCCCTCTGTTTCAGCCCCTCTGTTTCTTGCCCTCTGTTTCAGGCTCTCTGTTTCAGCCCGTCTGTTTCAGCCCCTCTGTTTCAGCCCCTCTGTTTCTCGCCCACTGTTTCAGCCCCACTGATTCTCGCTCTCTGTTTCTGCCCCTCTGTTTCTCGCCCTCTGTTTCTGCCCCTCTGATTCAGCCCCTCCGTTTGAGCCCCTCTGTTTCTCCGCCTCTGTTCCAGCCCCTCTGTTTCAGCCCCTCTGTTTCAGCCACTCTGTTTCAGCCCCTCTGTTTCAGCCCGTCTGTTTCAGCCCCTCTGTTTCTCGCCCTCTGTTTCAGCCCCTGTTTCTCGCCCTCTGTTTCAGCCCCTCTGTTTCAGCCCGTCTGTTTCAGCCACTCTGTTTCTCGCCCTCTGTTTCAGCCCCTCTGTTTCTCACCCTCTGTTTCGGCCCCTCTGATTCAGCCCCTCTGTTTCTCGCCCTCAGTTTCAGCCCCTCTGTTTCTCGCCCTCTGTTTCAGCCCCTCTGTTTCAGCCCCTCTGTTTCAGCCCCTCTGTTTCTCACCCTCTGTTTCGGCCCCTCTGATTCAGCCCCTCTGTTTCTCGCCCTCTGTTTCAGCCCCTCTGTTTCTCGCCCTCTGTTTCAGCCCCTCTGTTTCAGCCCCTCTGATTCAACCCCTCTGTTTCAGCCCCTCTGTTTCAGCCCCTCTGTTTCAGCCCCTCTGTTTCTCGCCCTCTATTTCTCACCCTCTGTTTCTCGCCCTCTGTTTCAGCCCCTCTGTTTCAGCCCGTCTGTTTCAGCCACTCTGTTTCTCGCCCTCTGTTTCAGCCCCTCTGTTTCTCACCCTCTGTTTCGGCCCCTCTGATTCAGCCCCTCTGTTTCTCGCCCTCAGTTTCAGCCCCTCTGTTTCTCGCCCTCTGTTTCAGCCCCTCTGTTTCAGCCCCTCTGTTTCAGCCCCTCTGTTTCTCACCCTCTGTTTCGGCCCCTCTGATTCAGCCTCTCTGTTTCTCGACCTCTGTTTCAGCCCCTCTGTTTCAGCCCGTCTGTTTCAGCCACTCTGTTTCTCGCCCTCTGTTTCAGCCCCTCTGTTTCTCACCCTCTGTTTCGGCCCCTCTGATTCAGCCCCTCTGTTTCTCGCCCTCAGTTTCAGCCCCTCTGTTTCTCGCCCTCTGTTTCAGCCCCTCTGTTTCAGCCCCTCTGTTTCAGCCCCTCTGTTTCTCACCCTCTGTTTCGGCCCCTCTGATTCAGCCCCTCTGTTTCTCGCCCTCTGTTTCAGCCCCTCTGTTTCTCGCCCTCTGTTTCAGGCCCTCTGTTTCAGCCCCTCTGATTCAACCCCTCTGTTTCAGCCCCTCTGTTTCAGCCCCTCTGTTTCAGCCCCTCTGTTTCTCGCCCTCTATTTCTCACCCTCTGTTTCTCGCCCTCTGTTTCAGCCCCTCTGTTTCAGCCCGTCTGTTTCAGCCACTCTGTTTCTCGCCCTCTGTTTCAGCCCCTCTGTTTCTCACCCTCTGTTTCGGCCCCTCTGATTCAGCCCCTCTGTTTCTCGCCCTCAGTTTCAGCCCCTCTGTTTCTCGCCCTCTGTTTCAGCCCCACTGTTTCAGCCCCTCTGTTTCAGCCCCTCTGTTTCTCACCCTCTGTTTCGGCCCCTCTGATTCAGCCCCTCTGTTTCTCGCCCTCTCTTTCAGCCCCTCTGTTTCTCGCCCTCTGTTTCAGCCCCTCTGATTCAGCCCCTCTGATTCAGCCCCTCTGTTTCCCGACCCTCTGTTTCAGCCCCTCAGTTTCAGCCCCACTGTTTCAGCCCCTCTGTTTCAGCCCCTCTGTTTCAGCGCCTCTGTTTCTCGCCCTCTGTTTCAGCCCCTCTGTTTCTCGCCCTCTGTTTCAGCCCCTCTGATTCAGCCCCTCTGTTTCAGCCCCTCTGTTTCTCCGCCTCTGTTCCAGCCCCTCTGTTTCTCGCCCTCTGTTTCAGCCGCTCTGTTTCAGCCCGTCTGTTTCAGCCACTCTGTTTCTCGCCCTCTGTTTCAGCCCCTCTGTTTCTCACCCTCTGTTTCGGCCCCTCTGATTCAGCCCCTCTGTTTCTCGCCCTCTGTTTCAGCCCCTCTGTTTCTCGCCCTCTGTTTCAGCCCCTCTGTTTCAGCCCCTCTGTTTCAGCCCCTCTGTTTCTCGCCCTCTGTTTCAGCCCCTCTGATTCAGCCCCTCTGTTTCAGCCCCTCTGATTCAGCCCCTCTGTTTCAGCCCCTCTGTTTCAGCCCCTCTGTTTCAGCCCCTCTGTTTCTCGCCCTCTGTTTCTCGCCCGCTGTTTCAGCCCCTTTGTTTCTCGCCCTCTGTTTCAGCCCCACTGTTTCAGCCCCTCTGATTCAGCCCCTCTGATTCAGCCTCTCTGTTTCTCGCCCTCTGTTTCAGCCCCTCTGTTTCTCACCCTCTGTTTCAGCCCCTCTGTTTCTCGCCCTCTGTTTCAGCCCCTCTGTTTCAACCCGTCTCTTTCAGCCCCTCTGTTTCAGCACCTCTGTTTCTCATCCTCTGTTACTCGCCCTCTGTTTCAGCCCCTCTGTTTTTCGCCCTCTGTTTCAGCCCCTCTGTTTCTTACCCTCTGTTTCAGGCTCTCTGTTTCAGCCCCTCTGTTTCTCGCCCTCTGTTTCTCGCCCGCTGTTTCAGCCCCTTTGTTTCTCGCCCTCTGTTTCAGCCCCTCTGTTTCTCGCCCTCTGTTTCAGGCCCTCTGTTTCTCGCCCTCTGTTTCAGCCCCTCTGATTCAGCCCCTCTGTTTCAGCCCCTGTGATTCAGCCCCTCTGTTTCAGCCCCTCTGTTTCTCGCCCTCTATTTCTCACCCTCTGTTTCTCGCCCCCTGTTTCAGCCCCTCTGTTTTTCGCCCTCTGTTTCAGCCCTTCTGTTTCTTGCCCTCTGTTTCAGGCTCTCTGTTTCAGACGGTCTGTTTCAGCCCCTCTGTTTCAGCCCCACTGTTTCTCGCCCACTGTTTCCGTCCCTCCGATTCTCGCCCTCTGTTTCAGCCCCTCTGTTTCTCGCCCTCTGTTTCAGCCCCTCTGATTCAGCCCCTCTGTTTCAGCCCCTCTGATTCAGCCCCTCTGATTCAGCCCCTCTGATTCAGCCCCTCTGTTTCTCGCCCTCTGTTTCAGCCCCTCGGTTTCAGCCCCTCTGTTTCTCACCCTCTGTTTCAGCCTCTCTGATTCAGCCCCTCTGATTCAGCCCCTCTGTTTCCCGCCCCTCTGTTTCAGCCCCTCTGTTTCTCGCCCTCAGTTTCAGCCCCTCTGTTTCTCGCCCTCTGTTTCAGCCCCTCTGTTTCAGCCCCTGAGTTTCAGGGCCTCTGTTTCTCGCCCTCTGTTTCAGCCCCTCTGTTTCAGCCACTCTGTTTCTCGCCCTCTGTTTCTGCCCCTCTGTTTCTCGCCGGCTGTTTCAGCCCCGCTGTTTCTCGCCCTCTGTTTCAGTTCCGCTGATTCAGCCCCTCTGTTTCAGCCCCTCTGTTTCAGCCCCTCTGTTTCAGCCCCTCTGTTTCTCGCTCTCTGTTTCAGCCCCTCTGATTGTCGCCCTCTGTTTCAGCCCCTGTATTTCTCGCGGTCTGTTTCAGCCCCTCTGATTCAGCCCCTCTGATTCAGCCCCTCTTTTTCTCGCCCTCTGTTTCAGCCCCTCTGTTTCAGCCCCTCTGTTTCAGCCCCTCTGTTTCTCACCCTCTGTTTCAGCCACTCTGATTCAGCCCCTCTGTTTCTCGCCCTCTGTTTCAGCCCCTCTGTTTCTCGCCCTCTGTTTCAGCCCCTCTGTTTCAGCCCCTCTGTTTCAGCCCCTCTGTTTCTCGCCCTCTGTTTCAGGCCCTCTGTTTCTCGCCCTCTGTTTCAGCCACTCTGATTCAGCCCCTCTGTTTCAGCCCCTCTGATTCAGCCCCTCTGTTTCAGCCCCTCTGTTTCAGCCCCTCTGTTTCTCGCCCTCTGTTTCTCGCCCGCTGTTTCAGCCCCTTTGTTTCT
Source organism: Chiloscyllium punctatum (assembly GCF_047496795.1). NCBI lineage: Eukaryota > Metazoa > Chordata > Chondrichthyes > Orectolobiformes > Hemiscylliidae > Chiloscyllium > Chiloscyllium punctatum. Next base: position 1,533,362 of record NW_027309792.1, on the reverse strand, counting down.
CGCCCTCTGTTTCAGCCCCTCTATTTCAGCCCCTCTGATTCAGCCCCTCTGATTCAGCCTCTCTGTTTCTCGCCCTCTGTTTCAGCCCCTCTGTTTCTCACCCTCTGTTTCAGCCCCTCTGTTTCTCGCCCTCTGTTTCAGCCCCTCTGTTTCAACCCGTCTCTTTCAGCCCCTCTGTTTCAGCACCTCTGTTTCTCATCCTCTGTTACTCGCCCTCTGTTTCAGCCCCTCTGTTTTTCGCCCTCTGTTTCAGCCCCTCTGTTTCTCACCCTCTGTTTCAGGCTCTCTGTTTCAGCCCCTCTGTTTCTCGCCCTCTGTTTCTCGCCCGCTGTTTCAGCCCCTTTGTTTCTCGCCCTCTGTTTCAGCCCCTCTGTTTCTCGCCCTCTGTTTCAGGCCCTCTGTTTCTCGCCCTCTGTTTCAGCCCCTCTGATTCAGCCCCTCTGTTTCAGCCCCTGTGATTCAGCCCCTCTGTTTCAGCCCCTCTGTTTCAGCCCCTCTGTTTCAGCCCCTCTGTTTCTCGCCCTCTATTTCTCACCCTCTGTTTCTCGCCCCCTGTTTCAGCCCCTCTGCTTTTCGCCCTCTGTTTCAGCCCTTCTGTTTCTTGCCCTCTGTTTCAGGCTCTCTGTTTCAGCCCGTCTGTTTCAGCCCCTCTGTTTCAGCCCCACTGTTTCTCGCCCACTGTTTCCGTCCCTCCGATTCTCGCCCTCTGTTTCAGCCCCTCTGTTTCTCGCCCTCTGTTTCAGCCCCTCTGATTCAGCCCCTCTGTTTCAGCCCCTCTGATTCAGCCCCTCTGATTCAGCCCCTCTGATTCAGCCCCTCTGTTTCTCGCCCTCTGTTTCAGCCCCTCGGTTTCAGCCCCTCTGTTTCTCACCCTCTGTTTCAGCCTCTCTGATTCAGCCCCTCTGATTCAGCCCCTCTGTTTCCCGCCGCTCTGTTTCAGCCCCTCTGTTTCTCGCCCTCAGTTTCAGCCCCTCTGTTTCTCGCCCCCTGTTTCAGCCCCACTGTTTCAGCCCCTCCGTTTCAGACCCTCTGTTTCTCGCCCTCTGTTTCAGCCCCTCTGTTTCAGCCACTCTGTTTCTCGCCCCCTGTTTCTGCCCCTCTGTTTCTCGCCCTCTGTTTCAGCCCCGCTGTTTCTCGCCCTCTGTTTCAGCCCCGCTGATTCAGCCCCTCTGTTTCAGCCCCTCTGAATCAGCCCCTCTGATTCAGCCCCTCTGTTTCAGCCCCTCTGTTTCAGCCCCTCTGTTTCAGACCCTCTGTTTCTCGCCCTCTGTTTCAGCCCCTCTGATTCTCGCCCTCTGTTTCAGCCCCTGTATTTCTCGCAGTCTGTTTCAGCCGCTCTGATTCAGCCCCTCTGTTTCAGCCCCTCTGATTCAACCCCTCTGATTCAGCCCCTCTGATTCAGCCCCTCTTTTTCTCGCCCTCTGTTTCAGCCCCTCTGTTTCAGCCCCTCTGTTTCAGCCCCTCTGAATCAGCCCCTCTGATTCAGCCCCTCTGATTCAGCCCCTCTGTTTTAGCCCCTCTGTTTCAGCCACTTTGTTTCAGCCACTCTGTTTCTCGCCCTCTGTTTCAGCCCCTCTGATTCTCGCCCTCTGTTTCAGCCCTTCTGTTTCAGCCCGTCTGTTACACGCACTCTGTTTCTCGCCCTCTGTTTCAGCCCCTCTGTTTCTCACCCTCTGTTTCAGCCCCTCTGATTCAGCCCCTCTGTTTCTCGCCCTCTGTTTCAGCCCCTCTGTTTCTCGCCCTCTGTTTCAGCCCCTCTGTTTCTCGCTCTCTGTTTCAGCCCCGCTGTTTCAGCCCCTCTGATTCAGCCTCTCTGTTTCTCGCCCTCTGTTTCAGCCCCTCTGTTTCTCACCCTCTGTTTCAGCCCCTCTGATTCTCGCCCTCTGTTTCAGCCCCTCTGTTTCCCGCCCCTCTGTTTCAGCCCCTCTGTTTCTCGCCCTCAGTTTCAGCCCCTCTGTTTCTCGCCCTCTGTTTCAGCCCCACTGTTTCAGCCCCTCCGTTTCAGACCCTCTGTTTCTCGCCCTCTGTTTCAGGCCCTCTGTTTCAGCCCCTCTGATTCAACCCCTCTGTTTCAGCCCCTCTGTTTCAGCCCCTCTGTTTCAGCCCCTCTGTTTCTCGCCCTCTATTTCTCACCCTCTGTTTCTCGCCCTCTGTTTCAGCCCCTCTGTTTCAGCCCGTCTGTTTCAGCCACTCTGTTTCTCGCCCTCTGTTTCAGCCCCTCTGTTTCTCACCCTCTGTTTCGGCCCCTCTGATTCAGCCCCTCTGTTTCTCGCCCTCAGTTTCAGCCCCTCTGTTTCTCGCCCTCTGTTTCAGCCCCACTGTTTCAGCCCCTCTGTTTCAGCCCCTCTGTTTCTCACCCTCTGTTTCGGCCCCTCTGATTCAGCCCCTCTGTTTCTCGCCCTCTCTTTCAGCCCCTCTGTTTCTCGCCCTCTGTTTCAGCCCCTCTGATTCAGCCCCTCTGATTCAGCCCCTCTGTTTCCCGACCCTCTGTTTCAGCCCCTCTGTTTCAGCCCCACTGTTTCAGCCCCTCTGTTTCAGCCCCTCTGTTTCAGCGCCTCTGTTTCTCGCCCTCTGTTTCAGCCCCTCTGTTTCTCGCCCTCTGTTTCAGCCCCTCTGATTCAGCCCCTCTGTTTCAGCCCCTCTGTTTCTCCGCCTCTGTTCCAGCCCCTCTGTTTCTCGCCCTCTGTTTCAGCCGCTCTGTTTCAGCCCGTCTGTTTCAGCCACTCTGTTTCTCGCCCTCTGTTTCAGCCCCTCTGTTTCTCACCCTCTGTTTCGGCCCCTCTGATTCAGCCCCTCTGTTTCTCGCCCTCTGTTTCAGCCCCTCTGTTTCTCGCCCTCTGTTTCAGCCCCTCTGTTTCAGCCCCTCTGTTTCAGCCCCTCTGTTTCTCGCCCTCTGTTTCAGCCCCTCTGATTCAGCCCCTCTGTTTCAGCCCCTCTGATTCAGCCCCTCTGTTTCAGCCCCTCTGTTTCAGCCCCTCTGTTTCAGCCCCTCTGTTTCTCGCCCTCTGTTTCTCGCCCGCTGTTTCAGCCCCTTTGTTTCTCGCCCTCTGTTTCAGCCCCACTGTTTCAGCCCCTCTGATTCAGCCCCTCTGATTCAGCCTCTCTGTTTCTCGCCCTCTGTTTCAGCCCCTCTGTTTCTCACCCTCTGTTTCAGCCCCTCTGTTTCTCGCCCTCTGTTTCAGCCCCTCTGTTTCAACCCGTCTCTTTCAGCCCCTCTGTTTCAGCACCTCTGTTTCTCATCCTCTGTTACTCGCCCTCTGTTTCAGCCCCTCTGTTTCTTACCCTCTGTTTCAGGCTCTCTGTTTCAGCCCCTCTGTTTCTCGCCCTCTGTTTCTCGCCCGCTGTTTCAGCCCCTTTGTTTCTCGCCCTCTGTTTCAGCCCCTCTGTTTCTCGCCCTCTGTTTCAGGCCCTCTGTTTCTCGCCCTCTGTTTCAGCCCCTCTGATTCAGCCCCTCTGTTTCAGCCCCTGTGATTCAGCCCCTCTGTTTCAGCCCCTCTGTTTCTCGCCCTCTATTTCTCACCCTCTGTTTCTCGCCCCCTGTTTCAGCCCCTCTGTTTTTCGCCCTCTGTTTCAGCCCTTCTGTTTCTTGCCCTCTGTTTCAGGCTCTCTGTTTCAGACGGTCTGTTTCAGCCCCTCTGTTTCAGCCCCACTGTTTCTCGCCCACTGTTTCCGTCCCTCCGATTCTCGCCCTCTGTTTCAGCCCCTCTGTTTCTCGCCCTCTGTTTCAGCCCCTCTGATTCAGCCCCTCTGTTTCAGCCCCTCTGATTCAGCCCCTCTGATTCAGCCCCTCTGATTCAGCCCCTCTGTTTCTCGCCCTCTGTTTCAGCCCCTCGGTTTCAGCCCCTCTGTTTCTCACCCTCTGTTTCAGCCTCTCTGATTCAGCCCCTCTGATTCAGCCCCTCTGTTTCCCGCCCCTCTGTTTCAGCCCCTCTGTTTCTCGCCCTCAGTTTCAGCCCCTCTGTTTCTCGCCCTCTGTTTCAGCCCCTCTGTTTCAGCCCCTGAGTTTCAGGGCCTCTGTTTCTCGCCCTCTGTTTCAGCCCCTCTGTTTCAGCCACTCTGTTTCTCGCCCTCTGTTTCTGCCCCTCTGTTTCTCGCCGGCTGTTTCAGCCCCGCTGTTTCTCGCCCTCTGTTTCAGCCCCGCTGATTCAGCCCCTCTGTTTCAGCCCCTCTGTTTCAGCCCCTCTGTTTCAGCCCCTCTGTTTCTCGCTCTCTGTTTCAGCCCCTCTGATTGTCGCCCTCTGTTTCAGCCCCTGTATTTCTCGCGGTCTGTTTCAGCCCCTCTGATTCAGCCCCTCTGATTCAGCCCCTCTTTTTCTCGCCCTCTGTTTCAGCCCCTCTGTTTCAGCCCCTCTGTTTCAGCCCCTCTGTTTCTCACCCTCTGTTTCAGCCACTCTGATTCAGCCCCTCTGTTTCTCGCCCTCTGTTTCAGCCCCTCTGTTTCTCGCCCTCTGTTTCAGCCCCTCTGTTTCAGCCCCTCTGTTTCAGCCCCTCTGTTTCTCGCCCTCTGTTTCAGGCCCTCTGTTTCTCGCCCTCTGTTTCAGCCACTCTGATTCAGCCCCTCTGTTTCAGCCCCTCTGATTCAGCCCCTCTGTTTCAGCCCCTCTGTTTCAGCCCCTCTGTTTCTCGCCCTCTGTTTCTCGCCCGCTGTTTCAGCCCCTTTGTTTCTCGCCCTCTGTTTCAGCCCCTCTATTTCAGCCCCTCTGATTCAGCCCCTCTGATTCAGCCTCTCTGTTTCTCGCCCTCTGTTTCAGCCCCTCTGTTTCTCACCCTCTGTTTCAGCCCCTCTGTTTCTCGCCCTCTGTTTCAGCCCCTCTGTTTCAACCCGTCTCTTTCAGCCCCTCTGTTTCAGCACCTCTGTTTCTCATCCTCTGTTACTCGCCCTCTGTTTCAGCCCCTCTGTTTTTCGCCCTCTGTTTCAGCCCCTCTGTTTCTCACCCTCTGTTTCAGGCTCTCTGTTTCAGCCCCTCTGTTTCTCGCCCTCTGTTTCTCGCCCGCTGTTTCAGCCCCTTTGTTTCTCGCCCTCTGTTTCAGCCCCTCTGTTTCTCGCCCTCTGTTTCAGGCCCTCTGTTTCTCGCCCTCTGTTTCAGCCCCTCTGATTCAGCCCTCTGTTTCAGCCCCTGTGATTCAGCCCCTCTGTTTCAGCCCCTCTGTTTCAGCCCCTCTGTTTCTCGCCCTCTATTTCTCACCCTCTGTTTCTCGCCCCCTGTTTCAGCCCCTCTGCTTTTCGCCCTCTGTTTCAGCCCTTCTGTTTCTTGCCCTCTGTTTCAGGCTCTCTGTTTCAGCCCGTCTGTTTCAGCCCCTCTGTTTCAGCCCCACTGTTTCTCGCCCACTGTTTCCGTCCCTCCGATTCTCGCCCTCTGTTTCAGCCCCTCTGTTTCTCGCCCTCTGTTTCAGCCCCTCTGATTCAGCCCCTCTGTTTCAGCCCCTCTGATTCAGCCCCTCTGATTCAGCCCCTCTGATTCAGCCCCTCTGTTTCTCCCCCTCTGTTTCAGCCCCTCGGTTTCAGCCCCTCTGTTTCTCACCCTCTGTTTCAGCCTCTCTGATTCAGCCCCTCTGATTCAGCCCCTCTGTTTCCCGCCGCTCTGTTTCAGCCCCTCTGTTTCTCGCCCTCAGTTTCAGCCCCTCTGTTTCTCGCCCCCTGTTTCAGCCCCACTGTTTCAGCCCCTCCGTTTCAGACCCTCTGTTTCTCGCCCTCTGTTTCAGCCCCTCTGTTTCAGCCACTCTGTTTCTCGCCCTCTGTTTCTGCCCCTCTGTTTCTCGCCCTGTGTTTCAGCGCCTCTGTTTCTCGCCCTCTGTTTCAGCCCCGCTGATTCAGCCCCTCTGTTTCAGCCCCTCTGAATCAGCCCCTCTGATTCAGCCCCTCTGTTTCAGCCCCTCTGTTTCAGCCCCTCTGTTTCAGCCCCTCTGTTTCTCGCCCTCTGTTTCAGCCCCTCTGATTCTCGCCCTCTGTTTCAGCCCCTGTATTTCTCGCAGTCTGTTTCAGCCGCTCTGATTCAGCCCCTCTGTTTCAGCCCCTCTGATTCAACCCCTCTGATTCAGCCCCTCTGATTCAGCCCCTCTTTTTCTCGCCCTCTGTTTCAGCCCCTCTGTTTCAGCCCCTCTGTTTCAGCCCCTCTGAATCAGCCCCTCTGATTCAGCCCCTCTGATTCAGCCCCTCTGTTTTAGCCCCTCTGTTTCAGCCACTTTGTTTCAGCCACTCTGTTTCTCGCCCTCTGTTTCAGCCCCTCTGATTCTCGCCCTCTGTTTCAGCCCTTCTGTTTCAGCCCGTCTGTTACACGCACTCTGTTTCTCGCCCTCTGTTTCAGCCCCTCTGTTTCTCACCCTCTGTTTCAGCCCCTCTGATTCAGCCCCTCTGTTTCTCGCCCTCTGTTTCAGCCCCTCTGTTTCTCGCCCTCTGTTTCAGCCCCTCTGTTTCTCGCTCTCTGTTTCAGCCCCTCTGTTTCAGCCCCTCTGATTCAGCCTCTCTGTTTCTCGCCCTCTGTTTCAGCCCCTCTGTTTCTCACCCTCTGTTTCAGCCCCTCTGATTCTCGCCCTCTGTTTCAGCCCCTCTGTTTCCCGCCCCTCTGTTTCAGCCCCTCTGTTTCTCGCCCTCAGTTTCAGCCCCTCTGTTTCTCGCCCTCTGTTTCAGCCCCACTGTTTCAGCCCCTCCGTTTCAGACCCTCTGTTTCTCGCCCTCTGTTTCAGCCCCTCTGTTTCAGCCACTCTGTTTCTCGCCCTCTGTTTCTGCCCCTCTGTTTCTCGCCGGCTGTTTCAGCCCCGCTGTTTCTCGCCCTCTGTTTCAGCCCCGCTGATTCAGCCCCTCTGTTTCAGCCCCTCTGAATCAGCCCCTCTGATTCAGCCCCTCTGTTTCAGCCCCTCTGTTTCAGCCCCTCTGTTTCTCGCCCTCTGTTTCAGCCCCTCTGATTGTCGCCCTCTGTCTCAGCCCCTGTATTTCTCGCGGTCTGTTTCAGCCGCTCTGATTCAGCCCCTCTGTTTCAGCCCCTCTGATTCAGCCCCTCTGATTCAGCCCCTCTAATTCAGCCCCTCTTTTTCTCGCCCTCTGTTTCAGCCCCTCTGTTTCAGCCCCTCTGTTTCAGCCCCTCTGTTTCTCACCCTCTGTTTCAGCCCCTCTAAACCAGCCCCTCTGTTTCTCGCCCTCTGTTTCAGCCCCTCTGTTTCTCGCCCTCTGTTTCAGCCCCTCTGTTTCAGCCCCTCTGTTTCAGCCCCTCTGTTTCTCGCCCTCTGTTTCAGGCCCTCTGTTTCTCGCCCTCTGTTTCAGCCCCTCTGATTCAGCCCCTCTGTTTCAGCCCCTCTGATTCAGCCCCTCTGTTTCAGCCCCTCTGTTTCTCGCCCTCTGTTTCAGCCCCTCTGTTTCTCGCCCTCTGTTTCTCGCCCGCTGTTTCAGCCCCTTTGTTTCTCGCCCTCTGTTTCAGCCCCACTGTTTCAGCCCCTCTGATTCAGCCCCTCTGATTCAGCCTCTCTGTTTCTCGCCCTCTGTTTCAGCCCCTCTGTTTCTCACCCTCTGTTTCAGCCCCTCTGTTTCTCGCCCTCTGTTTCAGCCCCTCTGTTTCAACCCGTCTCTTTCAGCCCCTCTGTTTCAGCACCTCTGTTTCTCATCCTCTGTTACTCGCCCTCTGTTTCAGCCCCTTTGTTTCTCGCCCTCTGTTTCAGCCCCTCTGTTTCTCGCCCTCTGTTTCAGGCCCTCTGTTTCTCGCCCTCTGTTTCAGCCCCTCTGATTCAGCCCCTCTGTTTCAGCCCCTGTGATTCAGCCCCTCTGTTTCAGCCCCTCTGCTTCAGCCCCTCTGTTTCAGCCCCTCTGTTTCTCGCCCTCTATTTCTCACCCTCTGCTTCTCGCCCCCTGTTTCAGCCCCTCTGTTTTTCGCCCTCTGTTTCAGCCCTTCTGTTTCTAGCCCTCTGTTTCAGGCTCTCTGTTTCAGCCCGTCTGTTTCAGCCTCTCTGTTTCAGCCCCACTGTTTCTCGCCCACTGTTTCCGTCCCTCCGATTCTCGCCCTCTGTTTCAGCCCCTCTGTTTCTCGCCCTCTGTTTCAGCCCCTCTGATTCAGCCCCTCTGTTTCAGCGCCTCTGATTCAGCCCCTCTGATTCAGCCCCTCTGATTCAGCCCCTCTGTTTCTCGCCCTCTGTTTCAGCCCCTCGGTTTCAGCCCCTCTGTTTCTCACCCTCTGTATCAGCCTCTCTGATTCAGCCCCTCTGATTCAGCACCTCTGTTTCCCGCCCCTTTGTTTCAGCCCCTCTGTTTCTCGCCCTCAGTTTCAGCCCCTCTGTTTCTCGCCCTCTGTTTCAGCCCCACTGTTTCAGCCCCTCCGTTTCAGACCCTCTGTTTCTCGCCCTCTGTTTCAGCCCCTCTGTTTCTGCCCCTCTGTTTCTCGCCCTCTGTTTCAGCCCCGCTGTTTCTCGCCCTCTGTTTCAGCCCCGCTGATTCAGCCCCTCTGTTTCAGCCCCTCTGAATCAGCCCCTCTGATTCAGCCCCTCTGTTTCAGCCCCTCTGTTTCAGCCCCTCTGTTTCAGCCCCTCTGTTTCTCGCCCTCTGTTTCAGCCCCGCTGATTGTCGCCCACTGTTTCAGCCCCTGTATTTCTCGCGGTCGGTTTCAGCCGCTCTGATTCAGCCCCTCTGTTTCAGCCCCTCTGATTCAACCCCTCTGATTCAGCCCCTCTGATTCAGCCCCTCTTTTTCTCGCCCCCTGTTTCAGCCCCTCTGTTTCAGCCCCTCTGTTTCAGCCCCTCTGTTTCTCACCCTCTGTTTCAGCCCCTCTGATTCAGCCCCTCTGATTCAGCGACTCTGTTTCCCGCCCCTCTGTTTCAGCCGCTCTGTTTCTCGCCCTCTGTTTCAGCCCCGCTGTTTCTCGCCCTCTGTTTCACCCCCGCTGATTCAGCCCCTCTGTTTCAGCCCCTCTGAATCAGCCCCTCTGATTCAGCCCCTCTGTTTCAGCCCCTCTGTTTCAGCCCCTTTGTTTCAGCCCCTCTGTTTCTCGCCCTCTGTTTCAGCCCCTCTGATTCTCGCCCTCTGTTTCAGCACTTCTGTTTCAGCCCGTCTGTTACACGCACTCTGTTTCTCGCCCTCTGTTTCAGCCCCTCTGTTTCTCACCCTCTGTTTCAGCCCCTCTGATTCAGCCCCTCTGTTTCTCGCCCTCTGTTTCAGCCCCTCTGTTTCTCGCCCTCTGTTTCAGCCCCTCTGTTTCTCGCTCTCTGTTTCAGCCCCTCTGTTTCAGCCCCTCTGATTCAGCCTCTCTGTTTCTCGCCCTCTGTTTCAGCCCCTCTGTTTCTCACCCTCTGTTTCAGCCCCTCTGATTCTCGCCCTCTGTTCCAGCCCCTCTGTTTCAGCCCGTCTGTTTCAGCCCCTCTGTTTCAGCCCCTCTGTTTCTCATCCTCTGTTACTCACCCTCTGTTTCAGCCCCTCTGTTTTTCGCCCTCTGTTTCAGACCCTCTGTTTCTCACCCTCTGTTTCAGGCTCTCTTTTTCAGCCCCTCTGTTTCTCGCCCTCTATTTCACGTCCGCTGTTTCTGCCCCTCTGTTTCTCGCCCTCTGTTTCAGGCCCTCTGTATCTCGCCCTCTGTTTCAGCCCCTCTGATTCAGCCCCTCTGTTTCAGCCCCTCTGTTTCAGCCCCTCTGTTTCAGCCCCTCTGTTTCAGCCCCTCTGTTTCTCGCCCTCTATTTCTCACCCTCTGTTTCACGCCCTCTGTTTCAGACCCTCTGTTTTTCACCCTCTGTTTCAGCCCCTCTGTTTCAGCCCCTCTGTTTCTCGCCCACTGTTTCAGCCCCTCTGATTCTCGCTCTCTGTTTCAGCCCCTCTGTTTCTCGCCCTCTGTTTCAGCCCCTCTGATTCAGCCCCTCTGTTTCAGCCCCTCTGATTCAGCTCCTCTGATTCAGCCCCTCTGATTCAGCCCCTCTGTTTCTCGCCCTTTGTTTCAGCCCCTCTGTTTCAGCCCCTCTGTTTCTCACCCTCTGTTTCAGCCCCTCTGATTCAGCCCCTCTGATTCAGCCCCTCTGATTCAGCCCCTCTGTTTCCCGCCCCTCTGTTTCAGCCCCTCTGTTTCTCGCCCTCTGTTTCAGCCCCTCTGTTTCTCGCCCTCTGTTTCAGCCCCACTGTTTCAGACCCTCTGTTTCTCGCTCTCTGTTTCAGCACCTCTGTTTCTCGCCCTCTGTTTCTGCCCCTCTGTCTCTCGCCCTCTGTTTCAGCCCCTCTGATTCAGCCCCTCTGTTTCAGTCCCTCTGTTTCTCCGCCTCTGTTCCAGCCCCTCTGTTTCAGCCCCTCTGTTTCAGCCACTCTGTTTCTCACCCTCTGTTTCGGCCCCTCTGATTCAGCCCCTCTGTTTCTCGCCCTCTGTTTCAGCACCTCTGTTTCTCGCCCTCTGTTTCAGCCCCTCTGTTTCAGCCCCTCTGTTTCAGCCCTTCTGTTTCTCGCCCTCTGTTTCAGGCCCTCTGTTTCTCGCCCTCTGTTTCAGCCTCTCTGATTCAGCCCCTCTGTTTCAGCCCCTCTGGTTCAGCCCCTCTGTTTCAGCCCCTCTGTTTCAGCCCATCTGTTTCAGCCCCTCTGTTTCTCGCCCTCTGTTTCTCGACCGCTGTTTCAGCCCCTTTGTTTCTCGCCCTCTGTTTAAGCCCCACTGTTTCAGCCCCTCTGATTCAGCCCCTCTGATTCAGCCTCTCTGTTTCTCGCCCTCTGTTTCAGCCCCTCTGTTTCTCACCCTCTGTTTCAGCCCCTCTGTTTCTCGCCCTCTGTTTCAGCCCCTCTGTTTCAGCCCCTCTGTTTCAGCCCCTCTGTTTCAGACCGTCTGTTTCAACCACTCTGTTTCTCGCCCTCTGTTTCAGCCCCTCTGTTTCTCACCCTCTGTTTCGGCCCCTCTGATTCAGCCCCTCTGTTTCTCGCCCTCAGTTTCAGCCCCTCTGTTTCTCGCCCTCTGTTTCAGCCCCTCTGTTTCAGCCCCTCTGTTTCAGCCCCTCTGTTTCTCACCCTCTGTTTCGGCCCCTCTGATTCAGCCCCTCTGTTTCTCGCCCTCTGTTTAAGCCCCTCTGTTTCTCGCCCTCTGTTTCAGCCCCTCTGTTTCAGCCCCTCTGATTCAACCCCTCTGTTTCAGCCCCTCTGTTTCAGCCCCTCTGTTTCAGCCCCTCTGTTTCTCGCCCTCTATTTCTCTCCCTCTGTTTCAAGCCCTCTGTTTCAGACCCTCTGTTTTTCGCCCTCTGTTTCAGCCCTTCTGTTTCTTGCCCTCTGTTTCAGGCTCTCTGTTTCAGCCCGTCTGTTTCAGCCCCTCTGTTTCAGCCCCTCTGTTTCAGCCCCTCTGATTCTCGTCCTCTGTTTCAGCCCCTCTGTTTATCGCCCTCTGTTTCAGCCCCTCTGATTCAGCCCCTCTGTTTCAGCCCCTCTGATTCAGCCCCTCTGATTCAGCCCCTCTGATTCAGCCCCTCTGTTTATCACCCTCTGTTTCAGCCCCTCTGTTTCAGCCCCTCTGTTTCAGCCCCTCTGTTTCTCACCCTCTGTTTCAGCCCCTCTGATTCAGCCCCTCTGATTCAGCCCCTCTGATTCAGCCCCTCTGTTTCCCGACCCTCTGTTTCAGCCCCTCTGTTTCAGCCCCTCTGTTTCAGCCCCTCTGTTTCTCACCCTCTGTTTCAGCCCCTCTGTTTCCCGACCCTCTGTTTCAGCCCCTCTGTTTCTCACCCTCTGTTTCAGCCCCTCTGATTCAGCCCCTCTGATTCAGCCCCTCTGATTCAGCCCCTCTGTTTCCCGACCCTCTGTTTCAGCCCCTCTGTTTCAGCCCCACTGTTTCAGCCCCTCTGTTTCAGCCCCTCTGTTTCAGCGCCTCTGTTTCTCGCCCTCTGTTTCAGCCCCTCTGTTTCTCGCCCTCTGTTTCAGCCCCTCTGATTCAGCCCCTCTGTTTCAGCCCCTCTGTTTCTCGCCCTCTGTTTCAGCCCCTCTGTTTCAGCCCGTCTGTTTCAGCCACTCTGTTTCTCGCCCTCTGTTTCAGCCCCTCTGTTTCTCACCCTCTGTTTCGGCCCCTCTGATTCAGCCCCTCTGTTTCTCGCCCTCTGTTTCAGCCCCTCTGTTTCTCGCCCTCTGTTTCAGCCCCTCTGTTTCAGCCCCTCTGTTTCAGCCCCTCTGTTTCTCGCCCTCTGTTTCAGGCCCTCTGTTTCTCGCCCTCTGTTTCAGCCCCTCTGATTCAGCCCCTCTGTTTCAGCCCCTCTGATTCAGCCCCTCTGTTTCAGCCCCTCTGTTTCAGCCCCTCTGTTTCAGCCCCTCTGTTTCTCGCCCTCTGTTAGTCGCCCGCTGTTTCAGCCCCTTTGTTTCTCGCCCTCAGTTTCAGCCCCACTGTTTCAGCCCCTCTGATTCAGCCCCTCTGATTCAGCCTCTCTGTTTCTCGCCCTCTGTTTCAGCCCCTCTGTTTCTCACCCTCTGTTTCAGCCCCTCTGTTTCTTGCCCTCTGTTTCAGCCCCTCTGTTTCAGCCCGTCTCTTTCAGCCCCTCTGTTTCAGCCCCTCTGTTTCTCATCCTCTGTTACTCGCCCTCTGTTTCAGCCCCTCTGTTTTTCGCCCTCTGTTTCAGCCCCTCTGTTTCTCACCCTCTGTTTTAGGCTCTCTGTTTCAGCCCCTCTGTTTCTCGCCCTCTGTTTCTCGCCCGCTGTTTCAGCCCCTTTGTTTCTCGCCCTCTGTTTCAGCCCCTCTGTTTCTCGCCCTCTGTTTCAGGCCCTCTGTTTCTCGCCCTCTGTTTCAGCCCCGATGATTCAGCCCCTCTGTTTCAGCCCCTGTGATTCAGCCCCTCTGTTTCAGCCCCTCTGTTTCAGCCCCTCTGTTTCAGCCCCTCTGTTTTTCGCCCTCTGTTTCAGCCCTTCTGTTTCTTGCACTCTGTTTCAGGCTCACTGTTTCAGCCCGTCTGTTTCAGCCCCTCTGTTTCAGCCCCACTGTTTCTCGCCCACTGTTTCCGTCCCTCCGATTCTCGCCCTCTGTTTCAGCCCCTCTGTTTCTCGCCCTCTGTTTCAGCCCCTCTGATTCAGCCACTCTGTTTCAGCCCCTCTGATTCAGCCCCTCTGATTCAGCCCCTCTGATTCAGCCCCTCTGTTTCTCGCCCTCTGTTTCAGCCCCTCGGTTTCAGCCACTCTGTTTCTCACCCTCTGTTTCAGCCTCTCTGATTCAGCCCCTCTGATTCAGCCCCTCTGTTTCCCGCCCCTCTGTTTCAGCCCCTCTGTTTCTCGCCCTCAGTTTCAGCCCCTCTGTTTCTCGCCCTCTGTTTCAGCCCCACTGTTTCAGCCCCTCCGTTTCAGACCCTCTGTTTCTCGCCCTCTGTTTCAGCCCCTCTGTTTCAGCCACTCTGTTTCTCGCCCTCTGTTTCTGCCCCTCTGTTTCTCACCCTCTGTTTCGGCCCCTCTGATTCAGCCCCTCTGTTTCTCGCCCTCAGTTTCAGCCCCTCTGTTTCTCGCCCTCTGTTTCAGCCCCTCTGTTTCAGCCCCTCTGTTTCAGCCCCTCTGTTTCTCACCCTCTGTTTCGGCCCCTCTGATTCAGCCCCTCTGTTTCTCGCCCTCTGTTTCAGCCCCTCTGTTTCTCGCCCTCTGTTTCAGCCCCTCTGTTTCAGCCCCTCTGATTCAACCCCTCTGTTTCAGCCCCTCTGTTTCAGCCCCTCTGTTTCAGCCCCTCTGTTTCTCGCCCTCTCTTTCTCACCCTCTGTTTCACGCCCTCTGTTTCAGACCCTCTGTTTTTCGCCCTCTGTTTCAGCCCTTCTGTTTCTTGCCCTCTGTTTCAGGCTCTCTGTTTCAGCCCGTCTGTTTCAGCCCCTCTGTTTCTCGCCCACTGTTTCAGCCCCTCTGATTCTCGCCCTCTGTTTCAGCCCCTCTGTTTATCGCCCTCTGTTTCAGCCCCTCTGATTCAGCCCCTCTGTTTCAGCCCCTCTGATTCAGCCCCTCTGATTCAGCCCCTCTGATTCAGCCCCTCTGTTTCTCACCATCTGTTTCAGCCCCTCTGTTTCAGCCCCTCTGTTTCAGCCCCTCTGTTTCTCACCCTCTGTTTCAGCCCCTCTGATTCAGCCCCTCTGATTCAGCCCCTCTGATTCAGCCCCTCTGTTTCCCGACCCTCTGTTTCAGCCCCTCTGTTTCAGCCCCTCTGTTTCAGCACCTCTGTTTCTCACCCTCTGTTTCAGCCCCTCTGTTTCCCGACCCTCTGTTTCAGCCCCTCTGTTTCTCACCCTCTGATTCAGCCACTCTGATTCAGCCCCTCTGATTCAGCCCCTCTGATTCAGCCCCTCTGTTTCCCGACCCTCTGTTTCAGCCCCTCTGTTTCAGGCCCACTGTTTCAGCCCCTCTGTTTCAGCCCCTCTGTTTCAGCGCCTCTGTTTCTCGCCCTCTGTTTCAGCCCCTCTGTTTCTCGCCCTCTGTTTCAGCCCCTCTGATTCAGCCCCTCTGTTTCAGCCCCTCTGTTTCTCCGCCTCTGTTCCAGCCCCTCTGTTTCAGCCCCTCTGTTTCAGCCCCTCTGTTTCTCGCCCTCTGTTTCAGCCCCTCTGTTTCAGCCCGTCTGTTTCAGCCACTCTGTTTCTCGCCCTCTGTTTCAGCCCCTCTGTTTCTCACCCTCTGTTTCGGCCCCTCTGATTCAGCCCCTCTGTTTCTCGCCCTCTGTTTCAGCCCCTCTGTTTCTCGCCCTCTGTTTCAGCCCCTCTGTTTCAGCCCCTCTGTTTCAGCCCCTCTGTTTCTCGCCCTCTGTTTCAGGCCCTCTGTTTCTCGCCCTCTGTTTCAGCCCCTCTGATTCAGCCCCTCTGTTTCAGCCCCTCTGATTCAGCCCCTCTGTTTCAGCCCCTCTGTTTCAGCCCCTCTGTTTCAGCCCCTCTGTTTCTCGCCCTCTGTTTCTCGCCCGCTGTTTCAGCCCCTTTGTTTCTCGCCCTCTGTTTCAGCCCCTCTGTTTCAGCCCCTCTGTTTCAGCCCCTCTGTTTCTCGCCCTCTGTTTCTCGCCCTCTGTTTCAGGCCCTCTGTTTCTCGCCCTCTGTTTCAGCCCCTCTGTTTCAGCCCCTCTGATTCAGCCCCTCTGTTTCAGCCCCTCTGATTCAGCCCCTCTGTTTCAGCCCCTCTGTTTCAGCCCCACTGTTTCAGCCCCTCTGATTCAGCCCCTCTGATTCAGCCTCTCTGTTTCTCGCCCTCTGTTTCAGCCCCTCTGTTTCTCGCCCTCTGTTTCAGCCCCTCTGTTTCAGCCCCTCTGTTTCAGCCCCTCTGTTTCAGACCCTCTGTTTCTCCCCCTCTGTTCCAGCCCCTCTGTTTCAGCCTCTCTGTTTCAGCCAATCTGTTTCAGCCCCTCTCTTTCAGCCCCTCTGTTTCAGCCCCTCTGTTTCTCGCCCTCTGTTTCAGCCCCTCTGTTTCTCGCCCTCTGTTTCAGCCCTTCTGTGTCAGCCCGTCTGTTACACGTACTCTGTTTCTCGCCCTCTGTTTCAGCCCCTCTGTTTCTCACCCTCTGTTTCAGCCCCTCTGATTCAGCCCCTCTGTTTCTCGCCCTCTGTTTCAGCCCCTCTGTTTCTCGCCCTCTGTTTCAGCCCCTCTGTTTCTCGCCCTCTGTTTCAGCCCCTCTGTTTCAGCCCCTCTGATTCAGCCTCTCTGTTTCTCGCCCTCTGTTTCAGCCCCTCTGTTTCTCACCCTCTGTTTCAGCCCCTCTGATTCTCGTCCACTGTTTCAGCCCCTCTGTTTCAGCCCGTCTGTTTCAGCCCCTCTGTTTCAGCCCCTCTGTTTCTCATCCTCTGTTACTCGCCCTCTGTTTCAGCCCCTCTGTTTTTCGCCCTCTGTTTCAGACCCTCTGTTTCTCACCCTCTGTTTCAGGCTCTCTTTTTCAGCCCCTCTGTTTCTCGCCCTCTATTTCACGCCCGCTGTTTCAGCCCCTCTGTTTCTCGCCCTCTGTTTCAGGCCCTCTGTATCTCGCCCTCTGTTTCAGCCCCTCTGATTCAGCCCCTCTGTTTCAGCCCCTCTGATTCAGCCCCTCTGTTTCAGCCCCTCTGTTTCAGCCCCTCTGTTTCTCGCCCTCTATTTCTCACCCTCTGTTTCACGCCCTCTGTTTCAGACCCTCTGTTTTTCGCCCTCTGTTTCAGCCCCTCTGTTTCAGCCCCTCTGTTTCTCGCCCTCTATTTCTCACCCTCTGTTTCACGCCCTCTGTTTCAGACCCTCTGTTTTTCGCCCTCTGATTCAGCCCCTCTGTTTCAGCCCCTCTGTTTCAGCCCCTCTGTTTCTCGCCCTCTATTTCTCACCCTCTGTTTCAGCCCCTCTGTTTCTTGCCCTCTGTTTCAGGTTCTCTATTTCAGACGGTCTGTTTCAGCCCCTCTGTTTCAGCCCCTCTGTTTCTCGCCCACTGTTTCAGCCCCTCTGATTCTCGCTCTCTGTTTCAGCCCCTCTGTTTCTCGCCCTCTGTTTCAGCCCGTCTGATTCAGCCCCTCTGTTTCAGCCCCTCTGATTCAGCTCCTCTGATTCAGCCCCTCTGATTCAGCCCCTCTGTTTCTCGCCCTCTGTTACCGCCCCTCTGTTTCAGCCCTTCTGTTTCTCACCCTCTGTTTCAGCCCCTCAGATTCAGCCCCTCTGATTCAGCCCCTCTGATTCAGCCCCTCTGTTTCCCGCCCCTCTGTTTCAGCCCCTCTGTTTCTCGCCCTCTGTTTCAGCCCCTCTGTTTCTCGCCCTCTGTTTCAGCCCCACTGATTCAGACCCTCTGTTTCAGCCCCTCTGTTTCAGCGCCTCTGTTTCACGCCCTCTGTTTCAGCCCCTCTGTTTCTCGCCCTCTGTTTCAGCCCCTCTGATTCAGCCCCTCTGTTTCAGTCCCTCTGTTTCTCCGCCTCTGTTCCAGCCCCTCTGTTTCAGACCCTCTGTTTCAGCCACTCTGTTTCTCACCCTCTGTTTCGGCCCCTCTGATTCAGCCCCTCTGTTTCTCGCCCTCTGTTTCAGCCCCTCTGTTTCTCGCCCTCTGTTTCAGCCCCTCTGTTTCAGCCACTCTGTTTCAGCCCCTCTGTTTCTCGCCCTCTGTTTCAGGCCCTCTGTTTCTCGCCCTCTGTTTCAGCCCCTCTGATTCAGCCCCTCTGTTTCAACCCCTCTGATTCAGCCCCTCTGTTTCAGCCCCTCTGTTTCAGCCCCTCTGTTTCAGCCCCTCTGTTTCTCGCCCTCTGTTTCTCGCCCGCTGTTTCAGCCCCTTTGTTTCTCGCCCTCTGTTTCAGCCCCACAGTTTCAGCCCCTCTGATTCAGCCCCTCTGATTCAGCCTCTCTGTTTCTCGCCCTCTGTTTCAGCCCCTCTGTTTCTCACCCTCTGTTTCAGCCCCTCTGTTTCTCGCCCTCTGTTTCAGCCCCTCTGTTTCTCATCCTCTGTTACTCGCCCTCTGTTTCAGCCCCTCTGTTTTTCGCCCTCTGTTTCAGCCCCTCTGTTTCTCACCCTCTGTTTCAGGCTCTCTGTTTCAGCCCCTCTGTTTCTCGCCCTCTGTTTCTCGCCCTCTGTTTCTCGCCCGCTTTTTCTGCCCCTTTGTTTCTCGCCCTCTGTTTCAGCCCCTGTGTTTCTCGCCCTCTGTTTCAGGTCCTCTGTTTCTCGCCCTCTGTTTCAGCCGCTCTGATTCAGCCCCTCTGTTTCAGCCCCTCTGATTCAGCCCCTCTGTTTCAGCCCCTCTGTTTCAGCCCCTCTGTTTCAGGCTCTCTGTTTCTCGCCCTCTATTTCTCACCCTCTGTTTCTCGCCCCCTGTTTCAGCCCCTCTGTTTTTCGCCCTCTGTTTCAGCCCTTCTGTTTCTTGCCCGCTGTTTCAGGCTCTCTGTTTCAGCCCCTCTGTTTCAGCCCCTCTGTTTCAGCCCCTCTGTTTCTCGCCCTCTGTTTCAGCCCCTCTGATTCAGCCCCTCTGATTCAGCCCCTCTGTTTCTCGCCCTCTGTTTCAGCCCCTCTGTTTCAGCCCCTCTGTTTCAGCCCCTCTGTTTCCCACCCTCTGTTTCAGCCCCTCTGATTCAGCCTCTCTGATTCAGCCCCTCTGATTCAGCCCCTCTGTTTCCCGCCCCTCTGTTTCAGCCCCTCTGTTTCAGCCCCTCTGTTTCAGCGCCTCTGTTTCTCGCCCTCTGTTTCAGCCCCTCTGTTTCTCGCCCTCAGTTTCAGCCCCTCTGTCTCTCGCCCTCTGTTTCAGCCGCTCTGTTTCTCCCCCTCTGTTCCAGCCCCTCTGTTTCAGCCCATCTGTTTCAGCCCCTCTGTTTCTCGCCCTCAGTTTCAGCCCCTCTGTTTCTCTCCCTCTGTTTCAGCCCCTCTGTTTCAGCCGGTCTCTTTCAGCCCCTCTGTTTCAGCCCCTCTGTTTCTCATCCTCTGTTACTCGCCCTCTGTTTCAGCCCCTCTGTTTTTCGCCCTCTGTTTCAGCCCCTCTGTTTCTCACCCTCTGTTTCAGGCTCTCTGTTTCAGCCCTCTGTTTCTCGCCCGCTGTTTCAGCCCCTTTGTTTCTCGCCCTCTGTTTCAGCCCCTCTGTTTCTCGCCCTCTGTTTCAGGCCCTCTGTTTCTCGCCCTCTGTTTCAGCCCCTCTGATTCAGCCCCACAGTTTCAGCCCCTCTGATTCAGCCCCTCTGTTTCAGCCCCTTTGTATCAGCCCCTCTGTTTCAGCCCCTCTGTTTCTCGCCCTCTATTTCTCACCCGCTGTTTCTCGCCCCCTGTTTCAGCCCCTCTGTTTTTCGCCCTCTGTTTCAGCCCTTCTGTTTCTTGCCCTCTGTTTCAGGCTCTCTGTTTCAGCCCGTCTGTTTCAGCCCCTCTGTTTCAGCCCCTCTGTTTCTCGCCCACTGTTTCAGCCCCTCCGATTCTCGCCCTCTGTTTCAGCCCCTCTGTTTCTCGCCCTCTGTTTCAGCCCCTCTGATTCAGCCCCTCTGTTTCAGCCCCTCTGATTCAGCCCCTCTGATTCAGCCCCTCTGTTTCTCGCCCTCTGTTTCAGCCCCTCTGTTTCAGCCCCTCTCTTTCTCGCCCTCTGTTTCAGCCCCTCTGATTCAGCCCCTCTGATTCAGCCCCTCTGTTTCCCGCCCCTCTGTTTCAGCCCCTCTGTTTCTCGCCCTCTGTTTCAGCCCCTCTCTTTCTCGCCCTCTGTTTCAGCCCCTCTGATTCAGCCCCTCTGTTTCAGCCCCTCTGTTTCTCCGCCTCTGTTCCAGCCCCTCCGTTTGAGCCCCTCTGTTTCAGCCACTCTGTTTCAGCCCCTCTGTTTCAGCCCCTCTGTTTCAGTCCCTCTGTTTCTCGCCCTCTGTTTCAGCCCCTCTGTTTCTCGCCCTCTGTTTCAGACCCTCTGTTTCAGCCCCTCTGTTTCAGCCCCTCTGTTTTTCGCCCTCTGTTTCAGACCCCTCTGTTTCTTGCCCTCTGTTCAGCCCCTATGTTTCTCGCCCTCTGTTTCAGCCCCTCTGTTTCTCGCCCTCTGTTTCAGCCCATCTGTTTCAGCCCCTCTGTTTCTTCCCCTCTCATTCTGCCCCTCTGTTTCTCGCCCTCTGTTTCAGCCCCTCTGTTTCTCGCCCTCTGTTTCAGCCCCGCTGATTCAGCCCCTCTGTTTCAGCACCTCTGTTTCTCGCCCTCTGTTTCAGCCCATCTGATTCTCGCCCTCTGTTTCAGCCCTTCTGATTCTCCCACTCTGTTTCAGCCCCTCTGATTCAGCCCCTCTGTTTCAGCCCTTCTGATTCAGCTCCTCTGTTTCAGCCCCTCTGTTTCTCGCCCTCACTTTCAGCCCCTCTGTTTCAGCCCCTCTGTTTCAGCTCCTTTGTTTCAGCCCCTCTGTTTCTCGCCCTCTGTTTCAGCCCCTCTGTTTCTCACCCTCTGTTTCAGCCCCTCTGTTTCTCGCCCTCTGTTTCAGCCCCTCTGTTTCAGCCCCTCTGTTTCAGCCCCTCTGTTTCTCGCCCTCTGTTTCAGCCCCTCTGTTTCTCGCCCTCTGTTTCAGGCGCTCTTTTCAGCCCGTCTGTTTCAGCCCCTCTGTTTCAGCCCCTCTGTTTCTCGCACTCTGTTTCAGCCCCTCTATTTCTCGCCCTCTGTTTCAGCCCCACTGTTTCAGCCACTCTGTTTCAGCCCCTCTGTTTCAGCGCCTCTGTTTCTCGCCCTCTGTTTCAGCCCCTCTGTTTCTCGCACTCTGTTTCAGCCCCTCTGATTCAGCCCCTCTGTTTCAGCCCCTCTGTTTCTCCGCCTCTGTTCCAGCCCCTCTGTTTCAGCCCCTCTGTTTCTCGCCCTCTGTTTCAGCCCCTCTGATTCAGCCCCTCTGTTTCAGCCCCTCTGTTTCACCCCCTCTGTTCCAGCCCCTCTGTTTCAGCCCCTCTGTTTCAGCCCCTCTGTTTCTCGCCCTCAGTTTCAGCCCCTCTGTTTCTCGCCCACTGTTTCAGCCCCTCTGTTTCAGCCCGTCTCTTTCAGCCCCTCTGTTTCAGCCCCTCTGTTTCTCATCCTCTGTTACTTGCCCTCTGTTTCAGCCCCTCTGTTTTTCGCCCTCTGTTTCAGCCCCTCTGTTTCTCATCCTCTGTTTCAGGCTCTCTGTTTCAGCCCCTCTGTTTCTCGCCCTCTGTTTCTCGCCCGCTGTTTCAGCCCCTTTGTTTCTCGCCCTCTGTTTCAGCCCCTCTGTTTCTCGCCTTCTGTTTCAGGCCCTCTGTTTCTCGCCCTCTGTTTCAGCCCCTCTGATTCAGCCCCTCAGTTTCAGCCCCTCTGATTCAGCCCCTCTGTTTCAGCCCCTTTGTTTCAGCCCCTCTGTTTCAGCTCCTTTGTTTCAGCCCCTCTGTTTCTCGCCCCTCTGTTTCTCCGCCTCTGTTCCAGCCCCTCTGTTTGAGCCCCTCTGTTTCAGCCCCTCTGTTTCAACCCCTCTGTTTCAGTCCCTCTGTTTCTCGCCCTCTGTTTCAGCCCCTCTGTTTCTCGCCCTCTGTTTCAGCCCCTCTGTTTCAGCCCCTCTGTTTCAGACCCTCTGTTTTTCGCCCTCTGTTTCAGACCCCTCTGTTTCTCGCCCTCTGTTCAGCCCCTATGTTTCTCGCCCTCTGTTTCAGCCCCTCTGTTTCTCGCCCTCTGTTTCAGCCCATCTGTTTCAGCCCCTCTGTTTCTTGCCCTCTGTTTCTGCCCCTCTGTTTCTCGCCCTCTGTTTCAGCCCCTCTGTTTCTCGCCCTCTGTTTCAGCCCCGCTGATTCAGCCCCTCTGTTTCTGCCCCTCTGTTTCTCGCCCTCTGTTTCAGCCCATCTGATTCTCGCCCTCTGTTTCAGCCCTTCTGATTCTCCCCCTCTGTTTGAGCCCCTCTGATTCAGCCCCTCTGTTTCAGCCCCTCTGATTCAGCTCCTCTGTTTCAGCCCCTCTGTTTCTCGCCCTCACTTTCAGCCCCTCTGTTTCAGCTCCTTTGTTTCAGCCCCTCTGTTTCTCGCCCTCTGTTTCAGCCCCTCTGTTTCTCGCCCTCTGTTTCAGCCCCTCTGTTTCTCGCCCTCTGTTTCAGCCCCTCTGTTTCAGCCCCTCTGTTTCAGCCCCTCTGTTTCTCGCACTCTGTTTCAGCCCCTCTGTTTCTCTCCCTCTGTTTCAGGCGCTCTGTTTGAGCCCGTCTGTTTCAGCCCCTCTGTTTCAGCCCCTCTGTTTCTCGCCCTCTGTTTCAGCCCCTCTGTTTCTCGCCCTCTGTTTCAGCCCCACTGTTTCAGCCACTCTGTTTCAGCCCCTCTGTTTCAGAGCCTCTGTTTCTCGCCCTCTGTTTCAGCCCCTCTGTTTCTCGCACTCTGTTTCAGCCCCTCTGATTCAGCCCCTCTGTTTCCAGCCCCTCTGTTTCTCCGCCTCTGTTCCAGCCCCTCTGTTTCAGCCCCTCTGTTTCAGCCACTCTGTTTCAGCCCCTCTGTTTCAGCCCCTCTGTTTCAGCCCCTCTGTTTCTCGCCCTCTGTTTCAGCCCCTCTGTTTCTCGCCCTCTGTTTCAGCCCCTCTGTTTCAGCCCGTCTGTTTCAGCCACTCTGTTTCTCGCCCTCTGTTTCAGCCCCTCTGTTTCTCGCCCTCTGTTTCAGCCCCTCTGTTTCAGCCCCTGTGTTTCAGCCCCTCTGTTTCTCGCCCTCTGTTTCAGGCCCTCTGTTTCTCGCCCTCTGTTTCAGCCCCTCTGTTTCAGCCCCTCTGTTTCAGCCCCTCTGTTTCTCGCCCTCTGTTTCAGCCCCTCTGTTTCTCGCCCTCTGTTTCAGCCCCTCTGTTTCAGCCCGTCTGTTTCAGCCACTCTGTTTCTCGCCCTCTGTTTCAGCCCCTCTGTTTCTCGCCCTCTGTTTCAGCCCCTCTGTTGCAGCCCCTCTGATTCAGCCCCTCTGTTTCAGCCCCTCTGATTCAGCCCCTCTGTTTCAGCCCCTCTGTTTCAGCCCCTCTGTTTCAGCCCCTCTGATTCAGCCCCTCTGTTTCAGCCCGTCTGTTTCAGCCACTCTGTTTCTCGCCCTCTGTTTCAGCCCCTCTGTTTCTCACCCTCTGTTTCAGCCCCTCTGATTCAGCCCCTCTGTTTCTTGCCCTCTGTTTCAGCCCCTCTGTTTCTCACCCTCTGTTTCAGCACCTCTGTTTCTCGCCCTCTGTTTCAGCCCCTCTGTTTCAGCCCGTCTCTTTCAGCCCCTCTGTTTCAGCCTCTCTGTTTCTCATCCTCTGTTACTCGCCCTCTGTTTCAGCCCCTCTGTTTTTCGCCCTCTGTTTCAGCCCCTCTGTTTCTCACCCTCTGTTTCAGGCTCTCTGTTTCAGCCCCTCTGTTTCAGCCCGTCTCTTTCAGCCTCTCTGTTTCAGCCCCTCTGTTTCTCATCCTCTGTTACTCACCCTCTGTTTCAGCCCCTCTGTTTTTCGCCCTCTGTTTCAGCCCCTCTGTTTCTCACCCTCTGTTTCAGGCTCTCTGTTTCAGCCCCTCTGTTTCTCGCCCTCTGTTTCTCGCCCGCTGTTTCAGCCCCTTTGTTTCTCGCCCTCTGTTTCAGCCCCTCTGTTTCAGCCCCTCTGTTTCAGCCCCTCTGTTTCAGCCCCTCTGTTTCTCGCCCTCAGTTTCAGCCCCTCTGATTCAGCCCCTCTGTTTCAGCCCCTGTGATTCAGCCCCTCTGTTTCAGCCCCTCTGTTTCAGCCCCTCTGTTTCAGCCCCTCTGTTTCTCGCCCTATATTTCTCACCCTCTGTTTCAGCCCCGCTGATTCAGCCCCTCTGTTTCAGCACCTCTGTTTCTCGCCCTCTGTTTCAGCCCATCTGATTCTCGCCCTCTGTTTCAGCCCGTCTGATTCTCCCCCTCTGTTTCAGCCCCTCTGATTCAGCCCCTCTGTTTCAGCCCCTCTGATTCAGCTCCTCTGTTTCAGCCCCTCTGTTTCTCGCCCTCACTTTCAGCCCCTCTGTTTCAGGCCCTCTGTTTCAGCTCCTTTGTTTCAGCCCCTCTGTTTCTCGCCCTCTGTTTCAGCCCCTCTGTTTCACGCCCTCTGTTTCAGCCCCTCTGTTACTCGCCCTCTGTTTCAGCCCCTCTGTTTCAGCCCCTCTGTTTCAGCCCCTCTGTTTCTCGCCCTCTGTTTCAGCCCCTCTGTTTCTCGCCCTCTGTTTCAGGCGCTCTGTTTCAGCCCGTCTGTTTCAGCCCCTCTGTTTCAGCCCCTCTGTTTCTCGCCCTCTGTTTCAGCCCCTCTGTTTCTCGCCCTCTGTTTCAGCCCCACTGTTTCAGCCACTCTGTTTCAGCCCCTCTGTTTCAGCGCCTCTGTTTCTCGCCCTCTGTTTCAGCCCCTCTGTTTCTCGCACTCTGTTTCAGCCCCTCTGATTCAGCCCCTCTGTTTCAGCCCCTCTGTTTCTCCGCCTCTGTTCCAGCCCCTCTGTTTCAGCCCCTCTGTTTCAGCCACTCTGTTTCAGCCCCTCTGTTTCAGCCCCTCTGTTTCTCGCCCTCTGTTTCAGCCCCTCTGTTTCTCGCCCTCTGTTTCAGCCCCTCTGTTTCAGCCCGTCTGTTTCAGCCACTCTGTTTCTCGCCCTCTGTTTCAGCCCCTCTGTTTCTCGCCCTCTGTTTCAGCCCCTCTGTTTCAGCCCCTCTGTTTCTCGCCCTCTGTTTCAGGCCCTCTGTTTCTCGCCCTCTGTTTCAGCCCCTCTGATTCAGCCCCTCTGTTTCAGCCCCTCTGATTCAGCCCCTCTGTTTCAGCCCCTCTGTTTCAGCCCCTCTGTTTCAGCCCCTCTGTTTCTCGCCCTCTGTTTCTCGCCCGCTGTTTCAGCCCCTTTGTTTCTCGCCCTCTGTTTCAGCCCCACTGTTTCAGCCCCTCTGATTCAGCCCCTCTGATTCAGCCTCTCTGTTTCTCGCCCACTGTTTCAGCCCCTCTGTTTCTCACCCTCTGTTTCAGCCCCTCTGTTTCTCGCCCTCTGTTTCAGCCCCTCTGTTTCAGCCCGTCTCTTTCAGCCCCTCTGTTTCAGCCCCTCTGTTTCTCATCCTCTGTTACTCGCCCTCTGTTTCAGCCCCTCTGTTTTTCGCCCTCTGTTTCAGCCCCTCTGTTTCTCACCCTCTGTTTCAGGCTCTCTGTTTCAGCCCCTCTGTTTCAGCCCGTCTCTTTCAGCCCCTCTGTTTCAGCCCCTCTGTTTCTCATCCTCTGTTACTCACACTCTGTTTCAGCCCCTCTGTTTTTCGCCCTCTGTTTCAGCCCCTCTGTTTCTCACCCTCTGTTTCAGGCTCTCTGTTTCAGCCCCTCTGTTTCTCGCCCTCTGTTTCTCGCCCGCTGTTTCAGCCCCTTTGTTTCTCGCCCTCTGTTTCAGCCCCTCTGTTTCTCCCCCTCTGTTTCAGGCCCTCTGTTTCTCGCCCTCAGTTTCAGCCCCTCTGATTCAGCCCCTCTGTTTCAGCCCCTGTGATTCAGCCCCTCTGTTTCAGCCCCTCTGTTTCAGCCCCTCTGTTTCAGCCCCTCTGTTTTTCCCCCTCTGTTTCAGCCCTTCTGTTTCTTGCCATCTGTTTCAGGCTCTCTGTTTCAGCCCGTCTGTTTCAGCCCCTCTGTTTCAGCCCCTCTGTTTCACGCCCACTGTTTCCGTCCCTCCGATTCTCGCCCTCTGTTTCAGCCCCTCTGTTTGTCGCCCTCTGTTTCAGCCCCTCTGATTCAGCCCCTCTGTTTCAGCCCCTCTGATTCAGCCCCTCTGATTCAGCCCCTCTGATTCAGCCCCTCTGTTTCTCGCCCTCTGTTTCAGCCCCTCTGTTTCAGCCCCTCTGTTTCTCACCCTCTGTTTCTCACCCTCTGTTTCAGCCCCTCTGATTCAGCCCCTCTGATTCAGCCCCTCTGATTCAGCCCCTCTGTTTCCCGCCCCTCTGTTTCAGCCCCTCTGTTTCCCGCCCCTCTGTTTCAGCCCCTCTGTTTCTCGCCCTCAGTTTCAGCCCTTCTGTTTCTCGCCCTCTGTTTCAGCCCCACTGTTTCAGCCCCTCTGTTTCAGACCCTCTGTTAGAGCGTCTCTGTTTCTCGCCCTCTGTTTCAGCCCCTCTCTTTCTCGGCCTCTGTTTCAGCCCCTCTGATTCAGCCCCTCTGTTTCAGCCCCTCTGTTTCTCGCCCACTGTTTCAGCCCCTCCGATTCTCGCCCTCTGTTTCAGCCCCTCTGTTTCTCGCCCTCTGTTTCAGCCCCTCTGATTCAGCCCCTCTGTTTCAGCCCCTCTGATTCAGCCCCTCTGATTCAGCCCCTCTGTTTCTCGCCCTCTGTTTCAGCCCCTCTGTTTCAGCCCCTCTCTTTCTCGCCCTCTGTTTCAGCCCCTCTGATTCAGCCCCTCTGATTCAGCCCCTCTGTTTCCCGCCCCTCTGTTTCAGCCCCTCTGTTTCTCGCCCTCTGTTTCAGCCCCTCTCTTTCTCGCCCTCTGTTTCAGCCCCTCTGATTCAGCCCCTCTGTTTCAGCCCCTCTGTTTCTCCCCCTCTCTTCCAGCCCCTCCGTTTGAGCCCCTCTGTTTCAGCCACTCTGTTTCAGCCCCTCTGTTTCAGCCCCTCTGTTTCAGTCCCTCTGTTTCTCGCCCTCTGTTTCAGCCCCTCTGTTTCTCGCCCTCTGTTTCAGACCCTCTGTTTCAGCCCCTCTGTTTCAGCCCCTCTGTTTTTCGCCCTCTGTTTCAGACCCCTCTGTTTCTTGCCCTCTGTTCAGCCCCTATGTTTCTCGCCCTCTGTTTCAGCCCCTCTGTTTCTCGCCCTCTGTTTCAGCCCATCTGTTTCAGCCCCTCTGTTTCTTCCCCTGTCATTCTGCCCCTCTGTTTCTCGCCCTCTGTTTCAGCCCCTCTGTTTCTCGCCCTCTGTTTCAGCCCCGCTGATTCAGCCCCTCTGTTTCAGCACCTCTGTTTCTCGCCCTCTGTTTCAGCCCATCTGATTCTCGCCCTCTGTTTCAGCCCTTCTGATTCTCCCACTCTGTTTCAGCCCCTCTGATTCAGCCCCTCTGTTTCAGCCCTTCTGATTCAGCTCCTCTGTTTCAGCCCCTCTGTTTCTCGCCCTCACTTTCAGCCCCTCTGTTTAGCCCCTCTGTTTCAGCTCCTTTGTTTCAGCCCCTCTGTTTCTCGCCCTCTGTTTCAGCCCCTCTGTTTCTCACCCTCTGTTTCAGCCCCTCTGTTTCTCGCCCTCTGTTTCAGCCCCTCTGTTTCAGCCCCTCTGTTTCAGCCCCTCTGTTTCTCGCCCTCTGTTTCAGCCCCTCTGTTTCTCGCCCTCTGTTTCAGGCGCTCTTTTCAGCCCGTCTGTTTCAGCCCCTCTGTTTCAGCCCCTCTGTTTCTCGCACTCTGTTTCAGCCCCTCTATTTCTCGCCCTCTGTTTCAGCCCCACTGTTTCAGCCACTCTGTTTCAGCCCCTCTGTTTCAGCGCCTCTGTTTCTCGCCCTCTGTTTCAGCCCCTCTGTTTCTCGCACTCTGTTTCAGCCCCTCTGATTCAGCCCCTCTGTTTCAGCCCCTCTGTTTCTCCGCCTCTGTTCCAGCCCCTCTGTTTCAGCCCCTCTGTTTCTCGCCCTCTGTTTCAGCCCCTCTGATTCAGCCCCTCTGTTTCAGCCCCTCTGTTTCACCCCCTCTGTTCCAGCCCCTCTGTTTCAGCCCCTCTGTTTCAGCCCCTCTGTTTCTCGCCCTCAGTTTCAGCCCCTCTGTTTCTCGCCCACTGTTTCAGCCCCTCTGTTTCAGCCCGTCTCTTTCAGCCCCTCTGTTTCAGCCCCTCTGTTTCTCATCCTCTGTTACTTGCCCTCTGTTTCAGCCCCTCTGTTTTTCGCCCTCTGTTTCAGCCCCTCTGTTTCTCATCCTCTGTTTCAGGCTCTCTGTTTCAGCCCCTCTGTTTCTCGCCCTCTGTTTCTCGCCCGCTGTTTCAGCCCCTTTGTTTCTCGCCCTCTGTTTCAGCCCCTCTGTTTCTCGCCTTCTGTTTCAGGCCCTCTGATTCTCGCCCTCTGTTTCAGCCCCTCTGATTCAGCCCCTCAGTTTCAGCCCCTCTGATTCAGCCCCTCTGTTTCAGCCCCTTTGTTTCAGCCCCTCTGTTTCAGCTCCTTTGTTTCAGCCCCTCTGTTTCTCGCCCCTCTGTTTCTCCGCCTCTGTTCCAGCCCCTCTGTTTGAGCCCCTCTGTTTCAGCCCCTCTGTTTCAACCCCTCTGTTTCAGTCCCTCTGTTTCTCGCCCTCTGTTTCAGCCCCTCTGTTTCTCGCCCTCTGTTTCAGCCCCTCTGTTTCAGCCCCTCTGTTTCAGACCCTCTGTTTTTCGCCCTCTGTTTCAGACCCCTCTGTTTCTCGCCCTCTGTTCAGCCCCTATGTTTCTCGCCCTCTGTTTCAGCCCCTCTGTTTCTCGCCCTCTGTTTCAGCCCATCTGTTTCAGCCCCTCTGTTTCTTGCCCTCTGTTTCTGCCCCTCTGTTTCTCGCCCTCTGTTTCAGCCCCTCTGTTTCTCGCCCTCTGTTTCAGCCCCGCTGATTCAGCCCCTCTGTTTCTGCCCCTCTGTTTCTCGCCCTCTGTTTCAGCCCATCTGATTCTCGCCCTCTGTTTCAGCCCTTCTGATTCTCCCCCTCTGTTTGAGCCCCTCTGATTCAGCCCCTCTGTTTCAGCCCCTCTGATTCAGCTCCTCTGTTTCAGCCCCTCTGTTTCTCGCCCTCACTTTCAGCCCCTCTGTTTCAGCTCCTTTGTTTCAGCCCCTCTGTTTCTCGCCCTCTGTTTCAGCCCCTCTGTTTCTCGCCCTCTGTTTCAGCCCCTCTGTTTCTCGCCCTCTGTTTCAGCCCCTCTGTTTCAGCCCCTCTGTTTCAGCCCCTCTGTTTCTCGCACTCTGTTTCAGCCCCTCTGTTTCTCTCCCTCTGTTTCAGGCGCTCTGTTTGAGCCCGTCTGTTTCAGCCCCTCTGTTTCAGCCCCTCTGTTTCTCGCCCTCTGTTTCAGCCCCTCTGTTTCTCGCCCTCTGTTTCAGCCCCACTGTTTCAGCCACTCTGTTTCAGCCCCTCTGTTTCAGAGCCTCTGTTTCTCGCCCTCTGTTTCAGCCCCTCTGTTTCTCGCACTCTGTTTCAGCCCCTCTGATTCAGCCCCTCTGTTTCCAGCCCCTCTGTTTCTCCGCCTCTGTTCCAGCCCCTCTGTTTCAGCCCCTCTGTTTCAGCCACTCTGTTTCAGCCCCTCTGTTTCAGCCCCTCTGTTTCAGCCC
The DNA here is from genome assembly GCF_047496795.1 of Chiloscyllium punctatum. Taxonomy (NCBI): domain Eukaryota; kingdom Metazoa; phylum Chordata; class Chondrichthyes; order Orectolobiformes; family Hemiscylliidae; genus Chiloscyllium; species Chiloscyllium punctatum. The sequence continues at coordinate 1,504,931 of NW_027309792.1, read as the reverse complement.
CTCTGTTTCTCGCCCTCTGTTTCAGCCCCTCTGTTTCTCGCCCTCTGTTTCAGCCCCTCTGTTTCAGCCCGTCTGTTTCAGCCACTCTGATTCTCGCCCTCTGTTTCAGCCCCTCTGTTTCTCGCCCTCTGTTTCAGCCCCTCTGTTTCAGCCCCTCTAATTCAGCCCCTCTGTTTCTCGCCCTCTGTTTCAGGCCCTCTGTTTCTCGCCCTCTGTTTCAGCCCCTCTGTTTCAGCCCCTCTGTTTCAGCCCCTCTGTTTCTCGCCCTCTGTTTCAGCCCCTCTGTTTCTCGCCCTCTGTTTCAGCCCCTCTGTTTCAGCCCGTCTGTTTCAGCCACTCTGTTTCTCGCCCTCTGTTTCAGCCCCTCTGTTTCTCGCCCTCTGTTTCAGCCCCTCTGTTGCAGCCCCTCTGATTCAGCCCCTCTGTTTCAGCCCCTCTGATTCAGCCCCTCTGTTTCAGCCCCTCTGTTTCAGCCCCTCTGTTTCAGCCCCTCTGATTCAGCCCCTCTGTTTCAGCCCGTCTGTTTCAGCCACTCTGTTTCTCGCCCTCTGTTTCAGCCCCTCTGTTTCTCACCCTCTGTTTCAGCCCCTCTGATTCAGCCCCTCTGTTTCTTGCCCTCTGTTTCAGCCCCTCTGTTTCTCACCCTCTGTTTCAGCACCTCTGTTTCTCGCCCTCTGTTTCAGCCCCTCTGTTTCAGCCCGTCTCTTTCAGCCCCTCTGTTTCAGCCTCTCTGTTTCTCATCCTCTGTTACTCGCCCTCTGTTTCAGCCCCTCTGTTTTTCGCCCTCTGTTTCAGCCCCTCTGTTTCTCACCCTCTGTTTCAGGCTCTCTGTTTCAGCCCCTCTGTTTCAGCCCGTCTCTTTCAGCCTCTCTGTTTCAGCCCCTCTGTTTCTCATCCTCTGTTACTCACCCTCTGTTTCAGCCCCTCTGTTTTTCGCCCTCTGTTTCAGCCCCTCTGTTTCTCACCCTCTGTTTCAGGCTCTCTGTTTCAGCCCCTCTGTTTCTCGCCCTCTGTTTCTCGCCCGCTGTTTCAGCCCCTTTGTTTCTCGCCCTCTGTTTCAGCCCCTCTGTTTCAGCCCCTCTGTTTCAGCCCCTCTGTTTCAGCCCCTCTGTTTCTCGCCCTCAGTTTCAGCCCCTCTGATTCAGCCCCTCTGTTTCAGCCCCTGTGATTCAGCCCCTCTGTTTCAGCCCCTCTGTTTCAGCCCCTCTGTTTCAGCCCCTCTGTTTCTCGCCCTATATTTCTCACCCTCTGTTTCTCGCCCCCTGTTTCAGCCCCTCTGTATTTCGCCCTCTGTTTCAGCCCTTCTGTTTCTTGCCCTCTGTTTCAGGCTCTCTGTTTCAGCCCTTCTGTTTCAGCCCCTCTGTTTCAGCCCTTCTGTTTCTCGCCCACTGTTTCAGCCCCTCCGATTCTCGCCCTCTGTTTCAGCCCCTCTGTTTCTCGCCCTCTGTTTCAGCCCCTCTGATTCAGCCCCTCTGTTTCAGCCCCTCTGATTCAGCCCCTCTGATTCAGCCCCTCTGATTCAGCCCCTCTGTTTCTCGCCCTCTGTTTCAGCCCCTCTGTTTCAGCCCCTCTGTTTCTCACCCTCTGTTTCTCACCCTCTGTTTCAGCCCCTCTGATTCAGCCCCTCTGATTCAGCCCCTCTGATTCAGCCCCTCTGTTTCCCGCCCCTCTGTTTCAGCCCCTCTGTTTCTCGCCCTCAGTTTCAGCCCCTCTGTTTCAGCTCCTGTGATTCAGCACCTCTGTTTCAGCCCCTCTGTTTCAGCCCCTCTGTTTCTCGCCCTCTATTTCTCACCCTCTGTTTCTCGCCCCCTGTTTCAGCCCCTCTGTTTTTCGCCCTCTGTTTCAGCCCTTCTGTTTCTTGCCCTCTGTTTCAGGCTCTCTGTTTCAGCCCGTCTGTTTCAGCCCCTCTGTTTCAGCCCCTCTGTTTCTCGCCCACTGTTTCAGCCCCTCCAATTCTCGCCCTCTGTTTCAGCCCCTCTGTTTCTCGCCCTCTGTTTCAGCCCCTCTGATTCAGCCCCTCTGTTTCAGCCTCTCTGATTCAGCCCCTCTGATTCAGCCCCTCTGATTCAGCCCCTCTGTTTCTCGCCCTCTGTTTCAGCCCCTCTGTTTGAGCCCCTCTGTTTCTCACCCTCTGTTTCTCACCCTCTGTTTCAGCCCCTCTGATTCAGCCCCTCTGATTCAGCCCCTCTGTTTCAGCCCCTCTGTTTCTCCGCCTCTGTTCCAGCCCCTCTGTTTGAGCCCCTCTGTTTCAGCCACTCTGTTTCAGCCCCTCTGTTTCAGCCCCTCTGTTTCAGTCCCTCTGTTTCTCGCCCTCTGTTTCAGCCCCTCTGTTTCTCGCCCTCTGTTTCAGCCCCTCTGTTTCAGCCCGTCTGTTTCAGCCCCTCTGTTTTTCGCCCTCTGTTTCAGACCCCTCTGTTTCTCGCCCTCTGTCCAGCCCCTATGTTTCTCGCCCTCTGTTTCAGCCCCTCTGTTTCTCGCCCTCTGTTTCAGCCCATCTGTTTCAGCCCCTCTGATTCAGCCCCTCTGTTTCAGCCCCTCTGATTCAGCCCCTCTGTTTCAGGCCCTCTATTTCTCGCCCTCTGTTTCAGCCCCGCTGATTCAGCCCCTCTGTTTCAGCACCTCTGTTTCTCGCCCTCTGTTTCAGCCCATCTGATTCTCGCCCTCTGTTTCAGCCCGTCTGATTCTCCCCCTCTGTTTCAGCCCCTCTGATTCAGCCCCTCTGTTTCAGCCCCTCTGATTCAGCTCCTCTGTTTCAGCCCCACTGTTTCTCGCCCTCACTTTCAGCCCCTCTGTTTCACGCCCTCTGTTTCAGCCCCTCTGTTACTCGCCCTCTGTTTCAGCCCCTCTGTTTCTCGCCCTCTGTTTCAGGCGCTCTGTTTCAGCCCGTCTGTTTCAGCCCCTCTGTTTCAGCCCCTCTGTTTCTCGCCCTCTGTTTCAGCCCCTCTGTTCCTCGCCCTCTGTTTCAGCCCCTCTGTTTCTCGCCCTCTGTTTCAGGCGCTCTGTTTCAGCCCGTCTGTTTCAGCTCCTTTGTTTCAGCCCCTCTGTTTCTCGCCCTCTGTTTCAGCCCCTCTGTTTCACGCCCTCTGTTTCAGCCCCTCTGTTACTCGCCCTCTGTTTCAGCCCCTCTGTTTCAGCCCCTCTGTTTCAGCCCCTCTGTTTCTCGCCCTCTGTTTCAGCCCCTCTGTTTCTCGCCCTCTGTTTCAGGCGCTCTGTTTCAGCCCGTCTGTTTCAGCCCCTCTGTTTCAGCCCCTCTGTTTCTCGCCCTCTGTTTCAGCCCCTCTGTTTCTCGCCCTCTGTTTCAGCCCCACTGTTTCAGCCACTCTGTTTCAGCCCCTCTGTTTCAGCGCCTCTGTTTCTCGCCCTCTGTTTCAGCCCCTCTGTTTCTCGCACTCTGTTTCAGCCCCTCTGATTCAGCCCCTCTGTTTCAGCCCCTCTGTTTCTCCGCCTCTGTTCCAGCCCCTCTGTTTCAGCCCCTCTGTTTCAGCCACTCTGTTTCAGCCCCTCTGTTTCAGCCCCTCTGTTTCAGCCCCTCTGTTTCTCGCCCTCTGTTTCAGCCCCTCTGTTTCTCGCCCTCTGTTTCAGCCCCTCTGTTTCAGCCCGTCTGTTTCAGCCACTCTGTTTCTCGCCCTCTGTTTCAGCCCCTCTGTTTCAGCCCCTCTGTTTCAGCCCCTCTGATTCAGCCCCTCTGTTTCAGCCCCTCTGTTTCTCCGCCTCTGTTCCAGCCCCTCTGTTTCAGCCCCTCTGTTTCTGCCACTCTGTTTCAGCCCCTCTGTTTCAGCCCCTCTGTTTCAGCCCCTCTGTTTCTCGCCCTCTGTTTCAGCCCCTCTGTTTCTCGCCCTCTGTTTCAGCCCCTCTGTTTCAGCCCTTCTGTTTCTCGCCCTCTGTTTCAGGCCCTCTGTTTCTCGCCCTCTGTTTCAGCCCCTCTGATTCAGCCCCTCTGTTTCAGCCCCTCTGATTCAGCCCCTCTGTTTCAGCCCCTCTGTTTCAGCCCCTCTGTTTCAGCCCCTCTGTTTCTCGCCCTCTGTTTCTCGCCCGCTGTTTCAGCCCCTTTGTTTCTCGCCCTCTGTTTCAGCCCCACTGTTTCAGCCCCTCTGATTCAGCCCCTCTGATTCAGCCTCTCTGTTTCTCGCCCACTGTTTCAGCCCCTCTGTTTCTCACCCTCTGTTTCAGCCCCTCTGTTTCTCGCCCTCTGTTTCAGCCCCTCTGTTTCAGCCCGTCTCTTTCAGCCCCTCTGTTTCAGCCCCTCTGTTTCTCATCCTCTGTTACTCGCCCTCTGTTTCAGCCCCTCTGTTTTTCGCCCTCTGTTTCAGCCCCTCTGTTTCTCACCCTCTGTTTCAGGCTCTCTGTTTCAGCCCCTCTGTTTCAGCCCGTCTCTTTCAGCCCCTCTGTTTCAGCCCCTCTGTTTCTCATCCTCTGTTACTCACCCTCTGTTTCAGCCCCTCTGTTTTTCGCCCTCTGTTTCAGCCCCTCTGTTTCTCACCCTCTGTTTCAGGCTCTCTGTTTCAGCCCCTCTGTTTCTCGCCCTCTGTTTCTCGCCCGCTGTTTCAGCCCCTTTGTTTCTCGCCCTCTGTTTCAGCCCCTCTGTTTCTCCCCCTCTGTTTCAGGCCCTCTGTTTCTCGCCCTCAGTTTCAGCCCCTCTGATTCAGCCCCTCTGTTTCAGCCCCTGTGATTCAGCCCCTCTGTTTCAGCCCCTCTGTTTCAGCCCCTCTGTTTCAGCCCCTCTGTTTTTCCCCCTCTGTTTCAGCCCTTCTGTTTCTTGCCATCTGTTTCAGGCTCTCTGTTTCAGCCCGTCTGTTTCAGCCCCTCTGTTTCAGCCCCTCTGTTTCTCGCCCACTGTTTCCGTCCCTCCGATTCTCGCCCTCTGTTTCAGCCCCTCTGTTTGTCGCCCTCTGTTTCAGCCCCTCTGATTCAGCCCCTCTGTTTCAGCCCCTCTGATTCAGCCCCTCTGATTCAGCCCCTCTGATTCAGCCCCTCTGTTTCTCGCCCTCTGTTTCAGCCCCTCTGTTTCAGCCCCTCTGTTTCTCACCCTCTGTTTCTCACCCTCTGTTTCAGCCCCTCTGATTCAGCCCCTCTGATTCAGCCCCTCTGATTCAGCCCCTCTGTTTCCCGCCCCTCTGTTTCAGCCCCTCTGTTTCCCGCCCCTCTGTTTCAGCCCCTCTGTTTCTCGCCCTCAGTTTCAGCCCTTCTGTTTCTCGCCCTCTGTTTCAGCCCCACTGTTTCAGCCCCTCTGTTTCAGACCCTCTGTTAGAGCGTCTCTGTTTCTCGCCCTCTGTTTCAGCCCCTCTCTTTCTCGGCCTCTGTTTCAGCCCCTCTGATTCAGCCCCTCTGTTTCAGCCCCTCTGTTTCTCCGCCTCTGTTCCAGCCCCTCTGTTTCAGCCCCTCTGTTTCAGCCACTCTGTTTCAGCCCCTCTGTCTCAGCCCCTCTGTTTCAGCCCCTCTGTTTCTCGCCCTCTGTTTCAGCCCCTCTGTTTCTCGCCCTCTGTTTCAGCACCTCTGTTTCAGCCCGTCTGTTTCAGCCACTCTGTTTCTCGCCCTCTGTTTCAGCCCATCTGTTTCAGCCCCTCTGATTCAGCCCCTCTGTTTCAGCCCCTCTGATTCAGCCCCTCTGTTTCAGGCCCTCTATTTCTCGCCCTCTGTTTCAGCCCCGCTGATTCAGCCCCTCTGTTTCAGCACCTCTGTTTCTCGCCCTCTGTTTCAGCCCATCTGATTCTCGCCCTCTGTTTCAGCCCGTCTGATTCTCCCCCTCTGTTTCAGCCCCTCTGATTCAGCCCCTCTGTTTCAGCCCCTCTGATTCAGCTCCTCTGTTTCAGCCCCTCTGTTTCTCGCCCTCACTTTCAGCCCCTCTGTTTCAGGCCCTCTGTTTCAGCTCCTTTGTTTCAGCCCCTCTGTTTCTCGCCCTCTGTTTCAGCCCCTCTGTTTCACGCCCTCTGTTTCAGCCCCTCTGTTACTCGCCCTCTGTTTCAGCCCCTCTGTTTCAGCCCCTCTGTTTCAGCCCCTCTGTTTCTCGCCCTCTGTTTCAGCCCCTCTGTTTCTCGCCCTCTGTTTCAGGCGCTCTGTTTCAGCCCGTCTGTTTCAGCCCCTCTGTTTCAGCCCCTCTGTTTCTCGCCCTCTGTTTCAGCCCCTCTGTTTCTCGCCCTCTGTTTCAGCCCCACTGTTTCAGCCACTCTGTTTCAGCCCCTCTGTTTCCGCGCCTCTGTTTCTCGCCCTCTGTTTCAGCCCCTCTGTTTCTCGCACTCTGTTTCAGCCCCTCTGATTCAGCCCCTCTGTTTCAGCCCCTCTGTTTCTCCGCCTCTGTTCCAGCCCCTCTGTTTCAGCCCCTCTGTTTCAGCCACTCTGTTTCAGCCCCTCTGTTTCAGCCCCTCTGTTTCAGCCCCTCTGTTTCTCGCCCTCTGTTTCAGCCCCTCTGTTTCTCGCCCTCTGTTTCAGCCCCTCTGTTTCAGCCCGTCTGTTTCAGCCACTCTGTTTCTCGCCCTCTGTTTCAGCCCCTCTGTTTCTCGCCCTCTGTTTCAGCCCCTCTGTTTCAGCCCCTCTGTTTCTCGCCCTCTGTTTCAGGCCCTCTGTTTCTCGCCCTCTGTTTCAGCCCCTCTGATTCAGCCCCTCTGTTTCAGCCCCTCTGATTCAGCCCCTCTGTTTCAGCCCCTCTGTTTCAGCCCCTCTGTTTCAGCCCCTCTGTTTCTCGCCCTCTGTTTCTCGCCCGCTGTTTCAGCCCCTTTGTTTCTCGCCCTCTGTTTCAGCCCCACTGTTTCAGCCCCTCTGATTCAGCCCCTCTGATTCAGCCTCTCTGTTTCTCGCCCACTGTTTCAGCCCCTCTGTTTCTCACCCTCTGTTTCAGCCCCTCTGTTTCTCGCCCTCTGTTTCAGCCCCTCTGTTTCAGCCCGTCTCTTTCAGCCCCTCTGTTTCAGCCCGTCTCTTTCAGCCCCTCTGTTTCAGCCCCTCTGTTTCTCATCCTCTGTTACTCGCCCTCTGTTTCAGCCCCTCTGTTTTTCGCCCTCTGTTTCAGCCCCTCTGTTTCTCACCCTCTGTTTCAGGCTCTCTGTTTCAGCCCCTCTGTTTCAGCCCGTCTCTTTCAGCCCCTCTGTTTCAGCCCCTCTGTTTCTCATCCTCTGTTACTCACCCTCTGTTTCAGCCCCTCTGTTTTTCGCCCTCTGTTTCAGCCCCTCTGTTTCTCACACTCTGTTTCAGGCTCTCTGTTTCAGCCCCTCTGTTTCTCGCCCTCTGTTTCTCGCCCGCTGTTTCAGCCCCTTTGTTTCTCGCCCTCTGTTTCAGCCCCTCTGTTTCTCCCCCTCTGTTTCAGGCCCTCTGTTTCTCGCCCTCAGTTTCAGCCCCTCTGATTCAGCCCCTCTGTTTCAGCCCCTGTGATTCAGCCCCTCTGTTTCAGCCCCTCTGTTTCAGCCCCTCTGTTTCAGCCCCTCTGTTTTTCCCCCTCTGTTTCAGCCCTTCTGTTTCTTGCCATCTGTTTCAGGCTCTCTGTTTCAGCCCGTCTGTTTCAGCCCCTCTGTTTCAGCCCCTCTGTTTCTCGCCCACTGTTTCCGTCCCTCCGATTCTCGCCCTCTGTTTCAGCCCCTCTGTTTGTCGCCCTCTGTTTCAGCCCCTCTGATTCAGCCCCTCTGTTTCAGCCCCTCTGATTCAGCCCCTCTGATTCAGCCCCTCTGATTCAGCCCCTCTGTTTCTCGCCCTCTGTTTCAGCCCCTCTGTTTCAGCCCCTCTGTTTCTCACCCTCTGTTTCTCACCCTCTGTTTCAGCCCCTCTGATTCAGCCCCTCTGATTCAGCCCCTCTGATTCAGCCCCTCTGTTTCCCGCCCCTCTGTTTCAGCCCCTCTGTTTCCCGCCCCTCTGTTTCAGCCCCTCTGTTTCTCGCCCTCAGTTTCAGCCCTTCTGTTTCTCGCCCTCTGTTTCAGCCCCACTGTTTCAGCCCCTCTGTTTCAGACCCTCTGTTAGAGCGTCTCTGTTTCTCGCCCTCTGTTTCAGCCCCTCTCTTTCTCGGCCTCTGTTTCAGCCCCTCTGATTCAGCCCCTCTGTTTCAGCCCCTCTGTTTCTCCGCCTCTGTTCCAGCCCCTCTGTTTCAGCCCCTCTGTTTCAGCCACTCTGTTTCAGCCCCTCTGTCTCAGCCCCTCTGTTTCAGCCCCTCTGTTTCTCGCCCTCTGTTTCAGCCCCTCTGTTTCTCGCCCTCTGTTTCAGCACCTCTGTTTCAGCCCGTCTGTTTCAGCCACTCTGTTTCTCGCCCTCTGTTTCAGCCCCTCTGTTTCTCACCCTCTGTTTCAGCCCCTCTGATTCAGCCCCTCTGTTTCTCGCCCTCTGTTTCAGCCCCTCTGTTTCTCGCCCTCTGTTTCAGCCCCTCTGTTTCAGCCCCTCTGTTTCAGACCCTCTGTTTCTCGCCCTCTGTTTCAGCCCCTCTGTTTCTCGCCCTCTGTTTCAGGCCCTCTGTTTCAGCCACTCTGTTTCAGCCCCTTCTGATTCAGCCCCTCTGTTTCAGCCCCTCTGATTCAGCCCCTCAGTTTCAGCCCCTCTGTTTCAGCCCCTCTGTTTCAGCCCCTGTATTTCTCGCGGTCTGTTTCAGCCGCTCTGATTCAGCCCCTCTGTTTCAGCCCCTCTGTTTCAGCCCCTCTGTTTCAGCCCCTCTGTTTCTCGCCCTCTGTTTCTCGCCCTATGTTTCAGCCCCTTTGTTTCTCGCCCTCTGTTTCAGCCCCACTGTTTCAGCCCCTCTGATTCAGCCCCTCTGATTCAGCCCCTCTGTTTCTCGCCCTGTTTTAGCCCCTCTGATTCAGCCCCTCTGTTTCAGCCCCTCTGATTCAGCCGCTCTGATTCAGCCCCTCTGATTCAGCCCCTCTGTTTCTCGCCCTCTGTTTCAGCCCCTCTGTTTCAGCCCCTCTGTTTCAGCCCCTCTGTTTCTCGCCCTCTGTTCAGCCCCTATGTTTCTCGCCCTCTGTTTCAGCCCCTCTGTTTCTCGCCCTCTGTTTCAGCCCCTCTGTTTCAGCCCCTCTGTTTCTCGCCCTCTGTTTCTGCCCCTCTGTTTCTCGCCCTCTGTTTCAGCCACTCTGTTTCTCGCCCACTGTTTCAGCCCCGCTGATTCAGCCCCTCTGTTTCAGCCCCTCTGAAACAGCCCCTCTGATTAACCCCCTCTATTTCAGCCCCTCTGTTTCAGCCCCTCTGTTTCTCGCCCTCTGTTTCAGCCCATCTGATTCTCGCCCTCTGTTTCAGCCCCTCTGATTCTCCCCCTCTGTTTCAGCCCCTCTGATTCAGCCCCTATGTTTCAGCCCCTCTGATTCAGCCCCTCTGATTCAGCCCCTCTGATTCAGCTCCTCTGTTTCTCGCCCTCTGTTTCAGCCCGTCTGTTTCAGCCCCTCTGTTTCAGCCCCTCTGTTTCTCACCCTCTGTTTCAGCCCCTCTGATTCAGCAACTCTGATTCAGCCCCTCTGTTTCAGCGCCTCTGATTCAGCCCCTCTGATTCAGCCTCTCTGTTTCTCGCCCTCTCTTTCAGCCCCTCTGTTTCAGCCCCTCTGTTTCAGCTCCTCTGTTTCAGCCCCTCTGTTTCTCGCCCTCTGTTTCAGCCCCTCTTTTTCTCGCCCTCTGTTTCAGCCCCTCTGTTTCTCGCCCTCTGTTTCAGCCCCTCTGTTTCAGCCCCACTATTTCAGCCCCTCTGTCTCTCGCCCTCTGTTTCAGCCCCTCTGTTTCTCCACCTCTGTTTCAGCCCCTCTGTTTCTCGCCCTCTGTTTCAGCCCCTCTGTTTCTCGCCCTCTGTTTCAGCTCCTATGTTTCAGCCCCTTTGTTTCTCGCCCTCTGTTTCTGCCCCTCTGTTTCTCGCCCTCTGTTTCAACCCCGCTGTTTCTCGCCCTCTGTTTCAGCCCCGCTGATTCAGCCCCTCTGTTTCAGCCCCTCTGAATCAGCCCCTCTGATTCAGCCCCTCTGTTTCAGCCCCTCTGTTTCAGCCCCTCTGTTTCTCGCCCTCTGTTTCAGCCCTTCTGATTCTCGCCCTCTGTTTCAGCCCCTGTGTTTCTCGCCCTCTGTTTCAACCGCTCTGATTCAGCCCCTCTGTTTCAGCCCCTCTGATTCAGCCCCTCTGATTCAGCCCCTCTGATTCAGCCCCTCTGTTTCTCGCCCTCTGTTTCAGCCCCTCTGTTTCAGCCCCTCTGTTTCAGCACCTCTGTTTCTCACCCTCTGTTTCAGCCCCTCTGATTCAGCCCTTCTGATTCAGCCCCTCTGATTCAGCCCCTCTGTTTCCCGACCCTCTGTTTCAGCCCCTCTGTTTCTCGCCCTCTGTTTGAACTCCTCTGTTTCTCGCCCTCTGTTTCAGCCCCTCTGTTTCAGCCCCTCTGTTTCAGTCCCTCTGTTTCTCGCCCTCTGTTTAGGCCCCTCTGTTTCTCCCCCTCTGTTTCAGCCCCTCTGTTTCAGCACCTCTGTTTCAGTCCCTCTGTTTCTCGCCCTCTGTTTCTCGCCCTCTGTTTCTGCCCCTCTGTTTCTCGCACTCTGTTTCAGCCCCTCTGTTTCTCGCCCTCTGCTTCAGCCCCTCTGTTTCAGCCCCTCTGTTTCAGCCCCTCTGTTTCTCGCCCTCTGTTTCAGCCCCTCTGTTTCTCGCCCTCTGTTTCATCCCCTCTGTTTCTCGCCCTCTGTTTCATCCCCTCTGTTTCCCGCTCTCTGTTTCAGCCCTCTGTTTCAGCCCCTATATTTCAGCCCCACTGTTTCTCGTCCTCTGTTTCAGCTCCTCTGTTTCTCGCCCTCTGTTTCAGCCCCTCTGTTTCTCGCCCTCTGTTTCAGCCCCTCTGATTCAGCCCCTCTGTTTCAGCCCCTCTGATTCAGCTCCTCTGTTTCAGCCCCTCTGTTTCAGCCCCTCTGTTTCTCGCCCTCTATTTCTCACCCTCTGTTTCTCGCCCTCTGTTTCAGCCCCTCTGTTTATCGCCCTCTGTTTCAGCCCCTCTGTTTCTCGACCTCTGATTCAGGCTCTCTGTTTCAGCCCCTCTGTTTCAGCCCCTCTGTTTCTCGCCCTCTGTTTCTCGCCCGCTGTTTCAGCCCCTTTGTTTCTCGCCCTCTGTTTCAGCCCCTCTGTTTCAGCCCCTCTGATTCAGCCCCTCTGATTCAGCCCCTCTGTTTCTCGCCATCTGTTTCAGCCCCTCTGTTTCAGCCCCTCTGTTTCAGCTCCTCTGTTTCAGCCCCTCTGTTTCTCGCCCTCTGTTTCAGCGCTTCTGTTTCCCGCCCTCTGTTTCAGCCCCTCTGTTTCTCGCCCTCTGTTTCAGCCCCTCTGTTTCAGCCCCTCTGTTTCAGCCCCTCTGTTTCTCGCCCTCTGTTTCAGCCCCACCGTTTCTCGCCCTCTGTTTCAGCCCCTCTGTTTCAGCCCCTCTGATTCAGCCCCTCTGTTTCAGCCCCTCTGTTTCTCGCCCTCTGTTTCAGCCCATCTGTTTCAGCCCCTCTGTTTCTTGCCCTCTGTTTCTGCCCCTCTGTTTCTCGCCCTCTGTTTCAGCCCCTCTGTTTCTCGCCCCCTGTTTCAGCCCCGCTGATTCAGCCCCTCTGTTTCAGCACCTCTGTTTCTCGCCCTCTGTTTCAGCCCATCAGATTCTCGCCCTCTGTTTCAGCCCTTCTGATTCTCGCCCTCTGTTTCAGCCCCTCTGATTCAGCCCCTCTGTTTCTCGCCCTCTGTTTCATCCCCTCTGTTTCTCGCCCTCTGTTTCATCCCCTCTGTTTCCCGCTCTCTGTTTCAGCCCCTCTGTTTCAGCCCCTATATTTCAGCCCCTCTGTTTCTCGTCCTCTGTTTCAGCTCCTCTGTTTCTCGCCCTCTGTTTCAGCCCCTCTGTTTCTCGCCCTCTGTTTCAGCCCCTCTGATTCAGCCCCTCTGTTTCAGCCCCTCTGATTCAGCTCCTCTGTTTCAGCCCCTCTGTTTCAGCCCCTCTGTTTCTCGCCCTCAATTTCTCACCCTCTGTTTCTCGCCCTCTGTTTCAGCCCCTCTGTTTATCGCCCTCTGTTTCAGCCCCTCTGTTTCTCGACCTCTGATTCAGGCTCTCTGTTTCAGCCCCTCTGTTTCAGCCCCTCTGTTTCTCGCCCTCTGTTTCTCGCCCGCTGTTTCAGCCCCTTTGTTTCTCGCCCTCTGTTTCAGCCCCTCTGTTTCAGCCCCTCTGATTCAGCCCCTCTGATTCAGCCCCTCTGTTTCTCGCCATCTGTTTCAGCCCCTCTGTTTCAGCCCCTCTGTTTCAGCTCCTCTGTTTCAGCCCCTCTGTTTCTCGCCCTCTGTTTCAGCGCTTCTGTTTCCCGCCCTCTGTTTCAGCCCCTCTGTTTCTCGCCCTCTGTTTCAGCACCTCTGTTTCAGCCCCTCTGTTTCAGCCCCTCTGTTTCTCGCCCTCTGTTTCAGCCCCACCGTTTCTCGCCCTCTGTTTCAGCCCCTCTGTTTCAGCCCCTCTGATTCAGCCCCTCTGTTTCAGCCCCTCTGTTTCTCGCCCTCTGTTTCAGCCCATCTGTTTCAGCCCCTCTGTTTCTTGCCCTCTGTTTCTGCCTCTCTGTTTCTCGCCCTCTGTTTCAGCCCCTCTGTTTCTCGCCCCCTGTTTCAGCCCCGCTGATTCAGCCCCTCTGTTTCAGCACCTCTGTTTCTCGCCCTCTGTTTCAGCCCATCTGATTCTCGCCCTCTGTTTCAGCCCTTCTGATTCTCGCCCTCTGTTTCAGCCCCTCTGATTCAGCCCCTCTGTTTCAGCCCCTCTGATTCAGCTCCTCTGTTTCAGCCCCTCTGTTTCTCGCCCTCTGTTTCAGCCCCTCTGTTTCAGCCCCTCTGTTTCAGCTCCTTTGTTTCAGCCCCTCTGTTTCTCGCCCTCTGTTTCAGCCCCTCTGTTTCTCGCCCTCTGTTTCAGCCCCTCTGTTTCTCGCCCTCTGTTTCAGCCCCTCTGTTTCAGCCCCTCTGTTTCAGCCCCTCTGTTTCTCGCCCTCTGTTTCAGCCCCTCTGTTTTTCACCCTCTGTTTCATCCCCTCTCTTTCTCGCCCTCTGTTTCAGGCGCTCTGTTTCAGCCCGTCTGTTTAAGCCCCTCTGTTTCAGCCCCTCTGTTTCTCGCCCTCTGTTTCAGCCCCTCTGTTTCTCGCCCTCTGTTTCAGCCCCACTGTTTCAGCCACTCTGGTTCAGCCCCTCTGTTTCAGCGCCTCTGTTTCTCGCCCTCTGTTTCAGCCCCTCTGTTTCTCGCACTCTGTTTCAGCCCCTCTGATTCAGCCCCTCTGTTTCAGCCCCTCTGTTTCTCCGCCTCTGTTCCAGCCCCTCTGTTTCAGCCCCTTTGTTTCAGCCACTCTGTTTCAGCCCCTCTGTTTCAGCCCCTCTGTTTCAGCCCCTCTGTTTCTCGCCCTCTGTTTCAGCCCCTCTGTTTCTCGCCCTCTGTTTCAGCCCCTCTGTTTCAGCCCCTCTGTTTCAGCCACTCTGTTTCTCGCCCTCTATTTCTCACCCTCTGTTTCTCGCCCCCTGTTTCAGCCCCTCTGTTTTTCCCCCTCTGTTTCTCGCCCTCTGTTTCAGGCCCTCTGTTTCTCGCCCTCTGTTTCAGCCCCTCTGATTCAGCCCCTCTGTTTCAGCCCCTCTGATTCAGCCCCTCTGTTTCAGCCCCTCTGTTTCTCGCCCACTGTTTCAGGCCCTCTGTTTCTCGCCCTCTGTTTCAGCCCCTCTGATTCAGCCCCTCTGTTTCAGCCCCTCTGATTCAGCCCCTCTGATTCAGCCCCTCTGATTCAGCCCCTCTGTTTCTCGCCCTCTGTTTCAGCCCCTCTGTTTCAGCCCCTCTGTTTCTCACCCTCTGTTTCTCACCCTCTGTTTCAGCCCCTCTGATTCAGCCCCTCTGATTCAGCCCCTCTGATTCAGCCCCTCTGTTTCCCGCCCCTCTGTTTCAGCCCCTCTGTTTCCCGCCCCTCTGTTTCAGCCCCTCTGTTTCTCGCCCTCAGTTTCAGCCCTTCTGTTTCTCGCCCTCTGTTTCAGCCCCACTGTTTCAGCCCCTCTGTTTCAGACCCTCTGTTAGAGCGCCTCTGTTTCTCGCCCTCTGTTTCAGCCCCTCTCTTTCTCGGCCTCTGTTTCAGCCCCTCTGATTCAGCCCCTCTGTTTCAGCCCCTCTGTTTCTCCGCCTCTGTTCCAGCCCCTCTGTTTCAGCCCCTCTGTTTCAGCCACTCATTTTCAGCCCCTCTGTTTCAGCCCCTCTGTTTCAGCCCCTCTGTTTCTCGCCCTCTGTTTCAGCCCCTCTGTTTCTCGCCCTCTGTTTCAGCACCTCTGTTTCAGCCCGTCTGTTTCAGCCACTCTGTTTCTCGCCCTCTGTTTCAGCCCCTCTGTTTCTCACCCTCTGTTTCAGCCCCTCTGATTCAGCCCCTCTGTTTCTCGCCCTCTGTTTCAGCCCCTCTGTTTCTCGCCCTCTGTTTCAGCCCCACTGTTTCAGCCCCTCTGTTTCAGACCCTCTGTTTCTCGCCCTCTGTTTCAGCCCCTCTGTTTCTCGCCCTCTGTTTCAGCACCTCTGTTTCAGCCCGTCTGTTTCAGCCACTCTGTTTCTCGCCCTCTGTTTCAGCCCCTCTGTTTCTCACCCTCTGTTTCAGCCCCTCTGATTCAGCCCCTCTGTTTCTCGCCCTCTGTTTCAGCCCCTCTGTTTCTCGCCCTCTGTTTCAGCCCCTCTGTTTCAGCCCCTCTGTTTCAGCCCCTCTGTTTCTCGCGCTCAGTTTCAGGCCCTCTGTTTCTCGCCCTCAGTTTCAGCCCCTCTATTTCAGCCCCTCTGTTTCAGCCCCTCTGTTTCAGCCCCTCTGTTTCTCGCCCTCTATTTCTCACCCTCTGTTTCTCGCCCCCTGTTTCAGCCCCTCTGTTTTTCCCCCTCTGTTTCAGCCCTTCTGTTTCTTGCCATCTGTTTCAGGCTCTCTGTTTCAGCCTGTCTGTTTCAGCCCCTCTGTTTCAGCCCCTCTGTTTCTCGCCCACTGTTTCAGCCCCTCCGATTCTCGCCCTCTGTTTCAGCCCCTCTGTTTCTCGCCCTCTGTTCCAGCCCCTCTGATTCAGCCCCTCTGTTTCAGCCCCTCTGATTCAGCCCCTCTGATTCAGCCCCTCTGGTTCAGCCCCTCTGTTTCTCGCCCTCTGTTTCAGCCCCTCTGTTTCAGCCCCTCTGTTTCTCACCCTCTGTTTCTCACCCTCTGTTTCAGCCCCTCTGATTCAGCCCCTCTGATTCAGCCCCTCTGATTCAGCCCCTCTGTTTCCCGCCCCTCTGTTTCAGCCCCTCTGTTTCCCGCCCCTCTGTTTCAGCCCCTCTGTTTCTCGCCCTCAGTTTCAGCCCTTCTGTTTCTCGCCCTCTGTTTCAGCCCCATTGTTTCAGCCCCTCTGTTTCAGACCCTCTGTTAGAGCGCCTCTGTTTCTCGCCCTCTGTTTCAGCCCCTCTCTTTCTCGGCCTCTGTTTCAGCCCCTCTGATTCAGCACCTCTGTTTCAGCCCCTCTGTTTCTCCGCCTCTGTTCCAGCCCCTCTGTTTCAGCCCCTCTGTTTCAGCCACTCTGTTTCAGCCCCTCTGTTTCAGCCCCTCTGTTTCAGCCCCTCTGTTTCTCGCCCTCTGTTTCAGCCCCTCTGTTTCTCGCCCTCTGTTTCAGCACCTCTGTTTCTCGCCCTCAGTTTCAGCCCTTCTGTTTCTCGCCCTCTGTTTCAGACCCTCTGTTTCTCGCCCTCTGTTTCAGCCCCTCTGTTTCTCGCCCTCTGTTACAGGCCCTCTGTTTCTCGCCCTCTGTTTCCGCCCCTCTGATTCAGCCCCTCTGTTTCAGCCCCTCTGATTCAGCCCCTCAGTTTCAGCCCCTCTGTTTCAGCCCCTCTGTTTCAGCCCCTGTATTTCTCGCGGTCTGTTTCAGCCGCTCTGATTCAGCCCCTCTGTTTCAGCCCCTCTGTTTCAGCCCCTCTGTTTCAGCCCCTCTGTTTCTCGCCCTCTGTTTCTCGCCCTATGTTTCAGCCCCTTTGTTTCTCGCCCTCTGTTTCAGCCCCACTGTTTCAGCCCCTCTGATTCAGCCCCTCTGATTCAGCCCCTCTGTTTCTCGCCCTGTTTTAGCCCCTCTGATTCAGCCCCTCTGTTTCAGCCCCTCTGATTCAGCCGCTCTGATTCAGCCCCTCTGATTCAGCCCCTCTGTTTCTCGCCCTCTGTTTCAGCCCCTCTGTTTCAGCCCCTCTGTTTCAGCCCCTCTGTTTCTCGCCCTCTGTTCAGCCCCTATGTTTCTCGCCCTCTGTTTCAGCCCCTCTGTTTCTCGCCCTCTGTTTCAGCCCCTCTGTTTCAGCCCCTCTGTTTCTCGCCCTCTGTTTCTGCCCCTCTGTTTCTCGCCCTCTGTTTCAGCCACTCTGTTTCTCGCCCACTGTTTCAGCCCCGCTGATTCAGCCCCTCTGTTTCAGCCCCTCTGAAACAGCCCCTCTGATTCACCCCCTCTATTTCAGCCCCTCTGTTTCAGCCCCTCTGTTTCTCGCCCTCTGTTTCTGCCCATCTGATTCTCGCCCTCTGTTTCAGCCCCTCTGATTCTCCCCCTCTGTTTCAGCCCCTCTGATTCAGCCCCTATGTTTCAGCCCCTCTGATTCAGCCCCTCTGATTCAGCCCCTCTGATTCGGCGCCTCTGTTTCTCGCCCTCTGTTTCAGCCCGTCTGTTTCAGCCCCTCTGTTTCAGCCCCTCTGTTTCTCACCCTCTGTTTCAGCCCCTCTGATTCAGCAACTCTGATTCAGCCCCTCTGTTTCAGCGCCTCTGATTCAGCCCCTCTGATTCAGCCTCTCTGTTTCTCGCCCTCTCTTTCAGCCCCTCTGTTTCAGCCCCTCTGTTTCAGCTCCTCTGTTTCAGCCCCTCAGTTTCTCGCCCTCTGTTTCAGCCCCTCTGTTTCTCGCCCTCTGTTTCAGCCCCTCTGTTTCTCGCCCTCTGTTTCAGCCCCTCTGTTTCAGCCCCTCTGTTTCAGCCCCACTATTTCAGCCCCTCTGTCTCTCGCCCTCTGTTTCAGCCCCTCTGTTTCTCCACCTCTGTTTCAGCCCCTCTGTTTCTCGCCCTCTGTTTCAGCCCCTCTGTTTCTCGCCCTCTGTTTCAGCTCCTCTGTTTCAGCCCCTTTGTTTCTCGCCCTCTGTTTCTGCCCCTCTGTTTCTCGCCCTCTGTTTCAGCCCCGCTGTTTCTCGCCCTCTGTTTCAGCCCCGCTGATTCAGCCCCTCTGTTTCAGCCCCTCTGAATCAGCCCCTCTGATTCAGCCCCTCTGTTTCAGCCCCTCTGTTTCAGCCCCTCTGTTTCTCGCCCTCTGTTTCAGCCCTTCTGATTCTCGCCCTCTGTTTCAGCCCCTGTGTTTCTCGCCCTCTGTTTCAACCGCTCTGATTCAGCCCCTCTGTTTCAGCCCCTCTGATTCAGCCCCTCTGATTCAGCCCCTCTGATTCAGCCCCTCTGTTTCTCGCCCTCTGTTTCAGCCCCTCTGTTTCAGCCCCTCTGTTTCAGCACCTCTGTTTCTCACCCTCTGTTTCAGCCCCTCTGATTCAGCCCTTCTGATTCAGCCCCTCTGATTCAGCCCCTCTGTTTCCCGCCCCTCTGTTTCAGCCCCTCTGTTTCTCGCCCTCTGTTTGAACCCCTCTGTTTCTCTCCCTCTGTTTCAGCCCCTCTGTTTCTCACCCTCTGTTTCAGTCCCTCTGTTTCTCGCCCTCTGTTTCAGCCCCTCTGTTTCTCGCCCTCTGTTTCAGCCCCTCTGTTTCAGCCCCTCTGTTTCAGTCCCTCTGTTTCTCACCCTCTGTTTCTCGCCCTCTGTTTCAGCCCCTCTGTTTCTCGCACTCTGTTTCAGCCCCTCTGTTTCTCGCCCTCTGCTTCAGCCCCTCTGTTTCAGCCCCTCTGTTTCAGCCCCTCTGTTTCTCGCCCTCTGTTTCAGCCCCCCTGTTTCTCGCCCTCTGTTTCATCCCCTCTGTTTCTCGCCCTCTGTTTCATCCCCTCTGTTTCCCGCTCTCTGTTTCAGCCCCTCTGTTTCAGCCCCTATATTTCAGCCCCTCTGTTTCTCGTCCTCTGTTTCAGCTCCTCTGTTTCTCGCCCTCTGTTTCAGCCCCTCTGTTTCTCGCCCTCTGTTTCAGCCCCTCTGATTCAGCCCCTCTGTTTCAGCCCCTCTGATTCAGCTCCTCTGTTTCAGCCCCTCTGTTTCAGCCCCTCTGTTTCTCGACCTCTATTTCTCACCCTCTGTTTCTCGCCCTCTGTTTCAGCCCCTCTGTTTATCGCCCTCTGTTTCAGCCCCTCTGTTTCTCGACCTCTGATTCAGGCTCTCTGTTTCAGCCCCTCTGTTTCAGCCCCTCTGTTTCTCGCCCTCTGTTTCTCGCCCGCTGTTTCAGCCCCTTTGTTTCTCGCCCTCTGTTTCAGCCCCTCTGTTTCAGCCCCTCTGATTCAGCCCCTCTGATTCAGCCCCTCTGTTTCTCGCCATCTGTTTCAGCCCCTCTGTTTCAGCCCCTCTGTTTCAGCTCCTCTGTTTCAGCCCCTCTGATTCAGCCCCTCTGATTCAGCCCCTCTGATTCAGCGCCTCTGTTTCTCGCCCTCTGTTTCAGCCCGTCTGTTTCAGCCCCTCTGTTTCAGCCCCTCTGTTTCTCACCCTCTGTTTCAGCCCCTCTGATTCAGCAACTCTGATTCAGCCCCTCTGTTTCAGCGCCTCTGATTCAGCCCCTCTGATTCAGCCTCTCTGTTTCTCGCCCCCTCTTTCAGCCCCTCTGTTTCAGCCCCTCTGTTTCAGCTCCTCTGTTTCAGCCCCTCTGTTTCTCGCCCTCTGTTTCAGCCCCTCTGTTTCTCGCCCTCTGTTTCAGCCCCTCTGTTTCTCGCCCTCTGTTTCAGCCCCTCTGTTTCAGCCCCTCTGTTTCAGCCCCACTATTTCAGCCCCTCTGTCTCTCGCCCTCTGTTTCAGCCCCTCTGTTTCTCCACCTCTGTTTCAGCCCCTCTGTTTCTCGCCCTCTGTTTCAGCCCCTCTGTTTCTCGCCCTCTGTTTCAGCTCCTCTGTTTCAGCCCCTTTGTTTCTCGCCCTCTGTTTCAGCCCCGCTGTTTCTCGCCCTCTGTTTCAGCCCCGCTGATTCAGCCCCTCTGTTTCAGCCCCTCTGAATCAGCCCCTCTGATTCAGCCCCTCTGTTTCAGCCCCTCTGTTTCAGCCCCTCTGTTTCTCGCCCTCTGTTTCAGACCTTCTGATTCTCGCCCTCTGTTTCAGCCCCTGTGTTTCTCGCCCTCTGTTTCAACCGCTCTGATTCAGCCCCTCTGTTTCAGCCCCTCTGATTCAGCCCCTCTGATTCAGCCCCTCTGATTCAGCCCCTCTGTTTCTCGCCCTCTGTTTCAGCCCCTCTGTTTCAGCCCCTCTGTTTCAGCACCTCTGTTTCTCACCCTCTGTTTCAGCCCCTCTGATTCAGCCCTTCTGATTCAGCCCCTCTGATTCAGCCCCTCTGTTTCCCGCCCCTCTGTTTCAGCCCCTCTGTTTCTCGCCCTCTGTTTGAACCCCTCTGTTTCTCGCCCTCTGTTTCAGCCCCTCTGTTTCAGCCCCTCTGTTTCAGTCCTTCTGTTTCTCGCCCTCTGTTTCAGCCCCTCTGTTTCTCGCCCTCTGTTTCAGCCCCTCTGTTTCAGCCCCTCTGTTTCAGTCCCTCTGTTTCTCGCCCTCTGTTTCTCGCCCTCTGTTTCAGCCCCTCTGTTTCTCGCACTCTGTTTCAGCCCCTCTGTTTCTCGCCCTCTGCTTCAGCCCCTCTGTTTCAGCCCCTCTGTTTCAGCCCCTCTGTTTCTCGCCCTCTGTTTCAGCCCCTCTGTTTCTCGCCCTCTGTTTCATCCCCTCTGTTTCTCACCCTCTGTTTCATCCCCTCTGTTTCCCGCTCTCTGTTTCAGCCCCTCTGTTTCAGCCCCTATATTTCAGCCCCTCTGTTTCTCGTCCTCTGTTTCAGCTCCTCTGTTTCTCGCCCTCTGTTTCAGCCCCTCTGTTTCTCGCCCTCTGTTTCAGCCCCTCTGATTCAGCCCCTCTGATTCAGCCCCTCTGTTTCAGCCCCTCTGTTTCTCGCCCTCTATTTCTCACCCTCTGATTCTCGCCCTCTGTTTCAGCCCCTCTGTTTATCGCCCTCTGTTTCAGCCCCTCTGTTTCTTGACCTCTGATTCAGGCTCTCTGTTTCAGCCCCTCTGTTTCAGCCCCTCTGTTTCTCGCTCTCTGTTTCTCGCCCGCTGTTTCAGCCCCTTTGTTTCTCGCCCTCTGTTTCAGCCCCTCTGTTTCAGCCCCTCTGATTCAGCCCCTCTGATTCAGCCCCTCTGTTTCTCGCCATCTGTTTCAGCCCCTCTGTTTCAGCCCCTCTGTTTCAGCTCCTCTGTTTCAGCCCCTCTGTTTCTCGCCCTCTGTTTCAGCGCTTCTGTTTCCCGCCCTCTGTTTCAGCCCCTCTGTTTCTCGCCCTCTGTTTCAGCACCTCTGTTTCAGCCCCTCTGTTTCAGCCCCTCTGTTTCTCGCCCTCTGTTTCAGCCCCACCGTTTCTCGCCCTCTGTTTCAGCCCCTCTGTTTCAGCCCCTCTGATTCAGCCCCTCTGTTTCAGCCCCTCTGTTTCTCGCCCTCTGTTTCAGCCTATCTGTTTCAGCCCCTCTGTTTCTTGCCCTCTGTTTCTGCCCCTCTGTTTCTCGCCCTCTGTTTCAGCCCCTCTGTTTCTCGCCCCCTGTTTCAGCCCCGCTGATTCAGCCCCTCTGTTTCAGCACCTCTGTTTCTCGCCCTCTGTTTCAGCCCATCTGATTCTCACCCTCTGTTTCAGCCCTTCTGATTCTCGCCCTCTGTTTCAGCCCCTCTGATTCAGCCCCTCTGTTTCAGCCCCTCTGATTCAGCTCCTCTGTTTCAGCCCCTCTGTTTCTCGCCCTCTGTTTCAGCCCCTCTGTTTCAGCCCCTCTGTTTCAGCTCCTTTGTTTCAGCCCCTCTGTTTCTCGCCCTCTGTTTCAGCCCCTCTGTTTCTCGCCCTCTGTTTCAGCCCCTCTGTTTCTCGCCCTCTGTTTCAGCCCCTCTGTTTCAGCCCCTCTGTTTCAGCCCCTCTGTTTCTCGCCCTCTGTTTCAGCCCCTCTGTTTCTCGCCCTCTGTTTCAGCCCCTCTGTTTCTCGCCCTCTGTTTCAGCCCCACTGTTTCAGCCACTCTGTTTCAGCCCCTCTGATTCAGCCCCTCTGTTTCAGCCCCTCTGATTCAGCTCCTCTGTTTCAGCCCCTCTGTTTCAGCCCCTCTGTTTCTCGCCCTCTATTTCTCACCCTCTGTTTCTCGCCCTCTGTTTCAGCCCCTCTGTTTATCGCCCTCTGTTTCAGCCCCTCTGTTTCTCGACCTCTGATTCAGGCTCTCTGTTTCAGCCCCTCTGTTTCAGCCCCTCTGTTTCTCGCCCTCTGTTTCTCGCCCGCTGTTTCAGCCCCTTTGTTTCTCGCCCTCTGTTTCAGCCCCTCTGTTTCAGCCCCTCTGATTCAGCCCCTCTGATTCAGCCCCTCTGTTTCTCGCCATCTGTTTCAGCCCCTCTGTTTCAGCCCCTCTGTTTCAGCTCCTCTGTTTCAGCCCCTCTGATTCAGCCCCTCTGATTCAGCCCCTCTGATTCAGCGCCTCTGTTTCTCGCCCTCTGTTTCAGCCCGTCTGTTTCAGCCCCTCTGTTTCAGCCCCTCTGTTTCTCACCCTCTGTTTCAGCCCCTCTGATTCAGCAACTCTGATTCAGCCCCTCTGTTTCAGCGCCTCTGATTCAGCCCCTCTGATTCAGCCTCTCTGTTTCTCGCCCTCTCTTTCAGCCCCTCTGTTTCAGCCCCTCTGTTTCAGCTCCTCTGTTTCAGCCCCTCTGTTTCTCGCCCTCTGTTTCAGCCCCTCTGTTTCTCGCCCTCTGTTTCAGCCCCTCTGTTTCTCGCCCTCTGTTTCAGCCCCTCTGTTTCAGCCCCTCTGTTTCAGCCCCACTATTTCAGCCCCTCTGTCTCTCGCCCTCTGTTTCAGCCCCTCTGTTTCTCCACCTCTGTTTCAGCCCCTCTGTTTCTCGCCCTCTGTTTCAGCCCCTCTGTTTCTCGCCCTCTGTTTCAGCTCCTCTGTTTCAGCCCCTTTGTTTCTCGCCCTCTGTTTCTGCCCCTCTGTTTCTCGCCCTCTGTTTCAGCCCCGCTGTTTCTCGCCCTCTGTTTCAGCCCCGCTGATTCAGCCCCTCTGTTTCAGCCCCTCTGAATCAGCCCCTCTGATTCAGCCCCTCTGTTTCAGCCCCTCTGTTTCAGCCCCTCTGTTTCTCGCCCTCTGTTTCAGCCCTTCTGATTCTCGCCCTCTGTTTCAGCCCCTGTGTTTCTCGCCCTCTGTTTCAACCGCTCTGATTCAGCCCCTCTGTTTCAGCCCCTCTGATTCAGCCCCTCTGATTCAGCCCCTCTGATTCAGCCCCTCTGTTTCTCGCCCTCTGTTTCAGCCCCTCTGTTTCAGCTCCTCTGTTTCAGCACCTCTGTTTCTCACCCTCTGTTTCAGCCCCTCTGATTCAGCCCTTCTGATTCAGCCCCTCTGATTCAGCCCCTCTGTTTCCCGCCCCTCTGTTTCAGCCCCTCTGTTTCTCGCCCTCTGTTTGAACCCCTCTGTTTCTCGCCCTCTGTTTCAGCCCCTCTGTTTCAGCCCCTCTGTTTCAGTCCTTCTGTTTCTCGCCCTCTGTTTCAGCCCCTCTGTTTCTCGCCCTCTGTTTCAGCCCCTCTGTTTCAGCCCCTCTGTTTCAGTCCCTCTGTTTCTCACCCTCTGTTTCTCGCCCTCTGTTTCAGCCCCTCTGTTTCTCGCACTCTGTTTCAGCACCTCTGTTTCTCGCCCTCTGCTTCAGCCCCTCTGTTTCAGCCCCTCTGTTTCAGCCCCTCTGTTTCTCGCCCTCTGTTTCAGCCCCTCTGTTTCTCGCCCTCTGTTTCATCCCCTCTGTTTCTCACCCTCTGTTTCATCCCCTCTGTTTCCCGCTCTCTGTTTCAGCCCCTCTGTTTCAGCCCCTATATTTCAGCCCCTCTGTTTCTCGTCCTCTGTTTCAGCTCCTCTGTTTCTCGCCCTCTGTTTCAGCCCCTCTGTTTCTCGCCCTCTGTTTCAGCCCCTCTGATTCAGCCCCTCTGATTCAGCCCCTCTGTTTCAGCCCCTCTGTTTCTCGCCCTCTATTTCTCACCCTCTGATTCTCGCCCTCTGTTTCAGCCCCTCTGTTTATCGCCCTCTGTTTCAGCCCCTCTGTTTCTCGACCTCTGATTCAGGCTCTCTGTTTCAGCCCCTCTGTTTCAGCCCCTCTGTTTCTCGCTCTCTGTTTCTCGCCCGCTGTTTCAGCCCCTTTGTTTCTCGCCCTCTGTTTCAGCCCCTCTGTTTCAGCCCCTCTGATTCAGCCCCTCTGATTCAGCCCCTCTGTTTCTCGCCATCTGTTTCAGCCCCTCTGTTTCAGCCCCTCTGTTTCAGCTCCTCTGTTTCAGCCCCTCTGTTTCTCGCCCTCTGTTTCAGCGCTTCTGTTTCCCGCCCTCTGTTTCAGCCCCTCTGTTTCTCGCCCTCTGTTTCAGCACCTCTGTTTCAGCCCCTCTGTTTCAGCCCCTCTGTTTCTCGCCCTCTGTTTCAGCCCCACCGTTTCTCGCCCTCTGTTTCAGCCCCTCTGTTTCAGCCCCTCTGATTCAGCCCCTCTGTTTCATCCCCTCTGTTTCTCGCCCTCTGTTTCAGCCTATCTGTTTCAGCCCCTCTGTTTCTTGCCCTCTGTTTCTGCCCCTCTGTTTCTCGCCCTCTGTTTCAGCCCCTCTGTTTCTCGCCCCCTGTTTCAGCCCCGCTGATTCAGCCCCTCTGTTTCAGCCCCTCTGTTTCTCGCCCTCTGTTTCAGCCCATCTGATTCTCGCCCTCTGTTTCAGCCCTTCTGATTCTCGCCCTCTGTTTCAGCCCCTCTGATTCAGCCCCTCTGTTTCAGCCCCTCTGATTCAGCTCCTCTGTTTCAGCCCCTCTGTTTCTCGCCCTCTGTTTCAGCCCCTCTGTTTCAGCCCCTCTGTTTCAGCTCCTTTGTTTCAGCCCCTCTGTTTCTCGCCCTCTGTTTCAGCCCCTCTGTTTCTCGCCCTCTGTTTCAGCCCCTCTGTTTCTCGCCCTCTGTTTCAGCCCCTCTGTTTCAGCCCCTCTGTTTCAGCCCCTCTGTTTCTCGCCCTCTGTTTCAGCCCCTCTGTTTCTCGCCCTCTGTTTCAGCCCCTCTGTTTCTCGCCCTCTGTTTCAGCCCCACTGTTTCAGCCACTCTGTTTCAGCCCCTCTGATTCAGCCCCTCTGTTTCAGCCCCTCTGATTCAGCTCCTCTGTTTCAGCCCCTCTGTTTCAGCCCCTCTGTTTCTCGCCCTCTATTTCTCACCCTCTGTTTCTCGCCCTCTGTTTCAGCCCCTCTGTTTATCGCCCTCTGTTTCAGCCCCTCTGTTTCTCGACCTCTGATTCAGGCTCTCTGTTTCAGCCCCTCTGTTTCAGCCCCTCTGTTTCTCGCCCTCTGTTTCTCGCCCGCTGTTTCAGCCCCTTTGTTTCTCGCCCTCTGTTTCAGCCCCTCTGTTTCAGCCCCTCTGATTCAGCCCCTCTGATTCAGCCCCTCTGTTTCTCGCCATCTGTTTCAGCCCCTCTGTTTCAGCCCCTCTGTTTCAGCTCCTCTGTTTCAGCCCCTCTGATTCAGCCCCTCTGATTCAGCCCCTCTGATTCAGCGCCTCTGTTTCTCGCCCTCTGTTTCAGCCCGTCTGTTTCAGCCCCTCTGTTTCAGCCCCTCTGTTTCTCACCCTCTGTTTCAGCCCCTCTGATTCAGCAACTCTGATTCAGCCCCTCTGTTTCAGCGCCTCTGATTCAGCCCCTCTGATTCAGCCTCTCTGTTTCTCGCCCTCTCTTTCAGCCCCTCTGTTTCCGCCCCTCTGTTTCAGCTCCTCTGTTTCAGCCCCTCTGTTTCTCGCCCTCTGTTTCAGCCCCTCTGTTTCTCGCCCTCTGTTTCAGCCCCTCTGTTTCTCACCCTCTGTTTCAGCCCCTCTGTTTCAGCCCCTCTGTTTCAGCCCCACTATTTCAGCCCCTCTGTCTCTCGCCCTCTGTTTCAGCCCCTCTGTTTCTCCACCTCTGTTTCAGCCCCTCTGTTTCTCGCCCTCTGTTTCAGCCCCTCTGTTTCTCGCCCTCTGTTTCAGCTCCTCTGTTTCAGCCCCTTTGTTTCTCGCCCTCTGTTTCTGCCCCTCTGTTTCTCGCCCTCTGTTTCAGCCCCGCTGTTTCTCGCCCTCTGTTTCAGCCCCGCTGATTCAGCCCCTCTGTTTCAGCCCCTCTGAATCAGCCCCTCTGATTCAGCCCCTCTGTTTCAGCCCCTCTGTTTCAGCCCCTCTGTTTCTCGCCCTCTGTTTCAGCCCTTCTGATTCTCGCCCTCTGTTTCAGCCCCTGTGTTTCTCGCCCTCTGTTTCAACCGCTCTGATTCAGCCCCTCTGTTTCAGCCCCTCTGATTCAGCCCCTCTGATTCAGCCCCTCTGATTCAGCCCCTCTGTTTCTCGCCCTCTGTTTCAGCCCCTCTGTTTCAGCCCCTCTGTTTCAGCACCTCTGTTTCTCACCCTCTGTTTCAGCCCCTCTGATTCAGCCCTTCTGATTCAGCCCCTCTGATTCAGCCCCTCTGTTTCCCGCCCCTCTGTTTCAGCCCCTCTGTTTCTCGCCCTCTGTTTGAACCCCTCTGTTTCTCGCCCTCTGTTTCAGCCCCTCTGTTTCAGCCCCTCTGTTTCAGTCCTTCTGTTTCTCGCCCTCTGTTTCAGCCCCTCTGTTTCTCGCCCTCTGTTTCAGCCCCTCTGTTTCAGCCCCTCTGTTTCAGTCCCTCTGTTTCTCACCCTCTGTTTCTCGCCCTCTGTTTCAGCCCCTCTGTTTCTCGCACTCTGTTTCAGCCCCTCTGTTTCTCGCCCTCTGCTTCAGCCCCTCTGTTTCAGCCCCTCTGTTTCAGCCCCTCTGTTTCTCGCCCTCTGTTTCAGCCCCTCTGTTTCTCGCCCTCTGTTTCATCCCCTCTGTTTCTCACCCTCTGTTTCATCCCCTCTGTTTCCCGCTCTCTGTTTCAGCCCCTCTGTTTCAGCCCCTATATTTCAGCCCCTCTGTTTCTCGTCCTCTGTTTCAGCTCCTCTGTTTCTCGCCCTCTGTTTCAGCCCCTCTGTTTCTCGCCCTCTGTTTCAGCCCCTCTGATTCAGCCCCTCTGATTCAGCCCCTCTGTTTCAGCCCCTCTGTTTCTCGCCCTCTATTTCTCACCCTCTGTTTCTCGCCCTCTGTTTCAGCCCCTCTGTTTATCGCCCTCTGTTTCAGCCCCTCTGTTTCTCGACCTCTGATTCAGGCTCTCTGTTTCAGCCCCTCTGTTTCAGCCCCTCTGTTTCTCGCTCTCTGTTTCTCGCCCGCTGTTTCAGCCCCTTTGTTTCTCGCCCTCTGTTTCAGCCCCTCTGTTTCAGCCCCTCTGATTCAGCCCCTCTGATTCAGCCCCTCTGTTTCTCGCCATCTGTTTCAGCCCCTCTGTTTCAGCCCCTCTGTTTCAGCTCCTCTGTTTCAGCCCCTCTGTTTCTCGCCCTCTGTTTCAGCGCTTCTGTTTCCCGCCCTCTGTTTCAGCCCCTCTGTTTCTCGCCCTCTGTTTCAGCACCTCTGTTTCAGCCCCTCTGTTTCAGCCCCTCTGTTTCTCGCCCTCTGTTTCAGCCCCACCGTTTCTCGCCCTCTGTTTCAGCCCCTCTGTTTCAGCCCCTCTGATTCAGCCCCTCTGTTTCAGCCCCTCTGTTTCTCGCCCTCTGTTTCAGCCTATCTGTTTCAGCCCCTCTGTTTCTTGCCCTCTGTTTCTGCCCCTCTGTTTCTCGCCCTCTGTTTCAGCCCCTCTGTTTCTCGCCCCCTGTTTCAGCCCCGCTGATTCAGCCCCTCTGTTTCAGCACCTCTGTTTCTCGCCCTCTGTTTCAGCCCATCTGATTCTCGCCCTCTGTTTCAGCCCTTCTGATTCTCGCCCTCTGTTTCAGCCCCTCTGATTCAGCCCCTCTGTTTCAGCCCCTCTGATTCAGCTCCTCTGTTTCAGCCCCTCTGTTTCTCGCCCTCTGTTTCAGCCCCTCTGTTTCAGCCCCTCTGTTTCAGCTCCTTTGTTTCAGCCCCTCTGTTTCTCGCCCTCTGTTTCAGCCCCTCTGTTTCTCGCCCTCTGTTTCAGCCCCTCTGTTTCTCGCCCTCTGTTTCAGCCCCTCTGTTTCAGCCCCTCTGTTTCAGCCCCTCTGTTTCTCGCCCTCTGTTTCAGCCCCTCTGTTTCTCGCCCTCTGTTTCAGCCCCTCTGTTTCTCGCCCTCTGTTTCAGCCCCACTGTTTCTCGCACTCTGTTTCAGCCCCTCTGTTTCAGCGCCTCTGTTTCTCGCCCTCTGTTTCAGCCCCTCTGTTTCTCGCACTCTGTTTCAGCCCCTCTGATTCAGCCCCTCTGTTTCAGCCCCTCTGTTTCTCCGCCTCTGTTCCAGCCCCTCTGTTTCAGCCCCTTTGTTTCAGCCACTCTGTTTCGGCCCCTCTGTTTCAGCCCCTCTGTTTCAGCCCCTCTGTTTCTCGCCCTCTGTTTCAGCCCCTCTGTTTCTCGCCCTCTGTTTCAGCCCCTCTGTTTCAGCACGTCTGTTTCAGCCACTCTGTTTCTCGCCCTCTGTTTCAGCCCCTCTGTTTCTCACCCTCTGTTTCGGCCCCTCTGATTCAGCCCCTCTGTTTCTCGCCCTCTGTTTCAGCCCCTCTGTTTCTCGCCCTCTGTTTCAGCCCCTCTGTTTCAGCCCCTCTGTTTCAGCCCCTCTGTTTCTCGCCCTCTGTTTCAGGCCCTCTGTTTCTCGCCCTCTGTTTCAGCCCCTCTGATTCAGCCCCTCTGTTTCAGCCCCTCTGATTCAGCCCCTCTGTTTCAGCCCCTCTGTTTCTCGCCCTCTGTTTCAGGCCCTCTGTTTCTCGCCCTCTGTTTCAGCCCCTCTGATTCAGCCCCTCTGTTTCAGCCCCTCTGATTCAGCCCCTCTGATTCAGCCCCTCTGATTCAGCCCCTCTGTTTCTCGCCCTCTGTTTCAGCCCCTCTGTTTCAGCCCCTCTGTTTCTCACCCTCTGTTTCTCACCCTCTGTTTCAGCCCCTCTGATTCAGCCCCTCTGATTCAGCCCCTCTGATTCAGCCCCTCTGTTTCCCGCCCCTCTGTTTCAGCCCCTCTGTTTCCCGCCCCTCTGTTTCAGCCCCTCTGTTTCTCGCCCTCAGTTTCAGCCCTTCTGTTTCTCGCCCTCTGTTTCAGCCCCACTGTTTCAGCCCCTCTGTTTCAGACCCTCTGTTAGAGCGCCTCTGTTTCTCGCCCTCTGTTTCAGCCCCTCTCTTTCTCGGCCTCTGTTTCAGCCCCTCTGATTCAGCCCCTCTGTTTCAGCCCCTCTGTTTCTCGCCCTCTGTTTCAGGCCCTCTGTTTCTCGCCCTCTGTTTCAGCCCCTCTGATTCAGCCCCTCTGTTTCAGCCCCTCTGATTCAGCCCCTCTGATTCAGCCCCTCTGATTCAGCCCCTCTGTTTCTCGCCCTCTGTTTCAGCCCCTCTGTTTCAGCCCCTCTGTTTCTCACCCTCTGTTTCTCACCCTCTGTTTCAGCCCCTCTGATTCAGCCCCTCTGATTCAGCCCCTCTGATTCAGCCCCTCTGTTTCCCGCCCCTCTGTTTCAGCCCCTCTGTTTCCCGCCCCTCTGTTTCAGCCCCTCTGTTTCTCGCCCTCAGTTTCAGCCCTTCTGTTTCTCGCCCTCTGTTTCAGCCCCACTGTTTCAGCCCCTCTGTTTCAGACCCTCTGTTAGAGCGCCTCTGTTTCTCGCCCTCTGTTTCAGCCCCTCTCTTTCTCGGCCTCTGTTTCAGCCCCTCTGATTCAGCCCCTCTGTTTCAGCCACTCTGTTTCAGCCCCTCTGTTTCAGCCCCTCTGTTTCAGCCCCTCTGTTTCTCGCCCTCTGTTTCAGCCCCTCTGTTTCTCGCCCTCTGTTTCAGCACCTCTGTTTCAGCCCGTCTGTTTCAGCCCCTCTGTTTCTCCGCCTCTGTTCCAGCCCCTCTGTTTCAGCCCCTCTGTTTCAGCCACTCTGTTTCAGCCCCTCTGTTTCAGCCCCTCTGTTTCAGCCCCTCTGTTTCTCGCCCTCTGTTTCAGCCCCTCTGTTTCTCGCCCTCTGTTTCAGCACCTCTGTTTCAGCCCGTCTGTTTCAGCCACTCTGTTTCTCGCCCTCTGTTTCAGCCCCTCTGTTTCTCACCCTCTGTTTCAGCCCCTCTGATTCAGCCCCTCTGTTTCTCGCCCTCTGTTTCAGCCCCTCTGTTTCTCGCCCTCTGTTTCAGCCCCTCTGTTTCAGCCCCTCTGTTTCAGACCCTCTGTTTCTCGCCCTCTGTTTCAGCCCCTCTGTTTCTCGCCCTCTGTTTCAGGCCCTCTGTTTCTCGCCCTCTGTTTCAGCCCCTCTGATTCAGCCCCTCTGTTTCAGCCCCTCTGATTCAGCCCCTCCGTTTCAGCCCCTCTGTTTCAGCCCCTCTGTTTCAGCCCCTGTATTTCTCGCGGTCTGTTTCAGCCGCTCTGATTCAGCCCCTCTGTTTCAGCCCCTCTGTTTCAGCCCCGCTGTTTCTCGCCCTCTGTTTCTCGCCCTATGTTTCAGCCCCTTTGTTTCTCGCCCTCTGTTTCAGCCCCACTGTTTCAGCCCCTCTGATTCAGCCCCTCTGATTCAGCCCCTCTGTTTCTCGCCCTGTTTTAGCCCCTCTGATTCAGCCCCTCTGTTTCAGCCCCTCTGATTCAGCCGCTCTGATTCAGCCCCTCTGATTCAGCCCCTCTGTTTCTCGCCCTCTGTTTCAGCCCCTCTGTTTCAGCACCTCTGTTTCAGCCCCTCTGTTTCTCGCCCTCTGTTCAGCCCATATGTTTCTCGCCCTCTGTTTCAGCCCCTCTGTTTCTCGCCCTCTGTTTCAGCCCCTCTGTTTCAGCCCCTCTGTTTCTCGCCCTCTGTTTCTGCCCCTCTGTTTCTCGCCCTCTGTTTCAGCCCCTCTGTTTCTCGCCCACTGTTTCAGCCCCGCTGATTCAGCCCCTCTGTTTCAGCCACTCTGAAACAGCCCCTCTGATTCACCCCCTCTATTTCAGCCCCTCTGTTTCAGCCCCTCTGTTTCTCGCCCTCTGTTTCTGCCCATCTGATTCTCGCCCTCTGTTTCAGCCCCTCTGATTCTCCCCCTCTGTTTCAGCCCCTCTGATTCAGCCCCTATGTTTCAGCCCCTCTGATTCAGCCCCTCTGATTCAGCCCCTCTGATTCAGCGCCTCTGTTTCTCGCCCTCTGTTTCAGCCCGTCTGTTTCAGCCCCTCTGTTTCAGCCCCTCTGTTTCTCGCCCTCTGTTTCAGCCCCTCTGATTCAGCAACTCTGATTCAGCCCCTCTGTTTCAGCGCCTCTGATTCAGCCCCTCTGATTCAGCCTCTCTGTTTCTCGCCCTCTCTTTCAGCCCCTCTGTTTCAGCCCCTCTGTTTCAGCTCCTCTGTTTCAGCCCCTCTGTTTCTCGCCCTCTGTTTCAGCCCCTCTGTTTCTCGCCCTCTGTTTCAGCCCCTCTGTTTCTCGCCCTCTGTTTCAGCCCCTCTGTTTCAGCCCCTCTGTTTCAGCCCCACTATTTCAGCCCCTCTGTCTCTCGCCCTCTGTTTCAGCCCCTCTGTTTCTCCACCTCTGTTTCAGCCCCTCTGTTTCTCACCCTCTGTTTCAGCCCCTCTGTTTCTCGCCCTCTGTTTCAGCTCCTCTGTTTCAGCCCCTTTGTTTCTCGCCCTCTGTTTCTGCCCCTCTGTTTCTCGCCCTCTGTTTCAGCCCCGCTGTTTCTCGCCCTCTGTTTCAGCCCCGCTGATTCAGCCCCTCTGTTTCAGCCCCTCTGAATCAGCCCCTCTGATTCAGCCCCTCTGTTTCAGCCCCTCTGTTTCAGCCCCTCTGTTTCTCGCCCTCTGTTTCAGCCCTTCTGATTCTCGCCCTCTGTTTCAGCCCCTGTGTTTCTCGCCCTCTGTTTCAACCGCTCTGATTCAGCCCCTCTGTTTCAGCCCCTCTGATTCAGCCCCTCTGATTCAGCCCCTCTGATTCAGCCCCTCTGTTTCTCGCCCTCTGTTTCAGCCCCTCTGTTTCAGCCCCTCTGTTTCAGCACCTCTGTTTCTCACCCTCTGTTTCAGCCCCTCTGATTCAGCCCTTCTGATTCAGCCCCTCTGATTCAGCCCCTCTGTTTCCCGCCCCTCTGTTTCAGCCCCTCTGTTTCTCGCCCTCTGTTTGAACCCCTCTGTTTCTCGCCCTCTGTTTCAGCCCCTCTGTTTCAGCCCCTCTGTTTCAGTCCCTCTGTTTCTCGCCCTCTGTTTCAGCCCCTCTGTTTCTCGCCCTCTGTTTCAGCCCCTCTGTTTCAGCCCCTCCGTTTCAGTCCCTCTGTTTCTCGCCCTCTGTTTCTCGCCCTCTGTTTCAGCCCCTCTGTTTCTCGCACTCTGTTTCAGCCCCTCTGTTTCTCGCCCTCTGCTTCAGCCCCTCTGTTTCAGCCCCTCTGTTTCAGCCCCTCTGTTTCTCCCCCTCTGTTTCAGCCCCTCTGTTTCTCGCCCTCTGTTTCATCCCCTCTGTTTCTCGCCCTCTGTTTCATCCCCTCTGTTTCCTGCTCTCTGTTTCAGCCCCTCTGTTTCAGCCCCTATATTTCAGCCCCTCTGTTTCTCGTCCTCCGTTTCAGCTCCTCTGTTTCTCGCCCTCTGTTTCAGCCCCTCTGTTTCTCGCCCTCTGTTTCAGCCCCTCTGATTCACCCCTCTGTTTCAGCCCCTCTGATTCAGCTCCTCTGTTTCAGCCCCTCTGTTTCAGCCCCTCTGTTTCTCGCCCTCTATTTCTCACCCTCTGTTTCTCGCCCTCTGTTTCAGCCCCTCTGTTTATCGCCCTCTGATTCAGCCCCTCTGTTTCTCGCCTTCTGTTTCAGCCCCTCTGTTTCTCGCCCTCTGTTTCAGCCCCTCTGTTTCAGCCCCTCTGTTTCTCGCCCTCTGTTTCTGCCCCTCTGTTTCTCGCCCTCTGTTTCAGCCACTGTGTTTCTCGCCCACTGTTTCAGCCCCGCTGATTCAGCCCCTCTGTTTCAGCCCCTCTGAAACAGCCCCTCTGATTCACCCCCTCTATTTCAGCCCCTCTGTTTCAGCCCCTCTGTTTCTCGCCCTCTGTTTCTGCCCATCTGATTCTCGCCCTCTGTTTCAGCCCCTCTGATTCTCCCCCTCTGTTTCAGCCCCTCTGATTCAGCCCCTATGTTTCAGCCCCTCTGATTCAGCCCCTCTGATTCAGCCCCTCTGATTCAGCGCCTCTGTTTCTCGCCCTCTGTTTCAGCCCGTCTGTTTCAGCCCCTCTGTTTCAGCCCCTCTGTTTCTCACCCTCTGTTTCAGCCCCTCTGATTCAGCCCCTCTGATTCAGCGCCTCTGTTTCTCGCCCTCTGTTTCAGCCCGTCTGTTTCAGCCCCTCTGTTTCAGCCCCTCTGTTTCTCACCCTCTGTTTCAGCCCCTCTGTTTCAGCGCCTCTGATTCAGCCCCTCTGATTCAGCCTCTCTGTTTCTCGCCCTCTCTTTCAGCCCCTCTGTTTCAGCCCCTCTGTTTCAGCTCCTCTGTTTCAGCCCCTCTGTTTCTCGCCCTCTGTTTCAGCCCCTCTGTTTCTCGCCCTCTGTTTCAGCCCCTCTGTTTCTCGCCCTCTGTTTCAGCCCCTCTGTTTCAGCCCCTCTGTTTCAGCCCCACTATTTCAGCCCCTCTGTCTCTCGCCCTCTGTTTCAGCCCCTCTGTTTCTCCACCTCTGTTTCAGCCCCTCTGTTTCTCGCCCTCTGTTTCAGCCCCTCTGCTTCTCGCCCTCTGTTTCAGCTCCTCTGTTTCAGCCCCTTTGTTTCTCGCCCTCTGTTTCTGCCCCTCTGTTTCTCGCCCTCTGTTTCAGCCCCGCTGTTTCTCGCCCTCTGTTTCAGCCCCGCTGATTCAGCCCCTCTGTTTCAGCCCCTCTGAATCAGCCCCTCTGATTCAGCCCCTCTGTTTCAGCCCCTCTGTTTCAACCCCTCTGTTTCTCGCCCTCTGTTTCAGCACTTCTGATTCTCGCCCTCTGTTTCAGCCCCTGTGTTTCTCGCCCTCTGTTTCAACCGCTCTGATTCAGCCCCTATGTTTCAGCCCCTCTGATTCAGCCCCTCTGATTCAGCCCCTCTGATTCAGCCCCTCTGTTTCTCGCCCTCTGTTTCAGCCCCTCTGTTTCAGCCCCTCTGTTTCAGCACCTCTGTTTCTCACCCTCTGTTTCAGCCCCTCTGATTCAGCCCTTCTGATTCAGCCCCTCTGATTCAGCCCCTCTGTTTCCCGCCCCTCTGTTTCAGCCCCTCTGTTTCTCGCCCTCTGTTTGAACCCCTCTGTTTCTCGCCCTCTGTTTCAGCCCCTCTGTTTCAGCCCCTCTGTTTCAGTCCCTCTGTTTCTCGCCCTCTGTTTCAGCCCCTCTGTTTCTCGCCCTCTGTTTCAGCCCCTATGTTTCAGCCCCTATATTTCAGCCCCTCTGTTTCTCGTCCTCTGTTTCAGCTCCTCTGTTTCTCGCCCTCTGTTTCAGCCCCTCTGTTTCTCGCCCTCTGTTTCAGCCCCTCTGATTCAGCCCCTCTGTTTCAGCCCCTCTGATTCAGCTCCTCTGTTTCAGCCCCTCTGTTTCAGCCCCTCTGTTTCTCGCCCTCTATTTCTCACCCTCTGTTTCTCGCCCTCTGTTTCAGCCCCTCTGTTTATCGCCCTCTGTTTCAGCCCCTCTGTTTCTCGACCTCTGATTCAGGCTCTCTGTTTCAGCCCCTCTGTTTCAGCCCCTCTGTTTCTCGCCCTCTGTTTCTCGCCCGCTGTTTCAGCCCCTTTGTTTCTCGCCCTCTGTTTCAGCCCCTCTGTTTCAGCCCCTCTGATTCAGCCCCTCTGATTCAGCCCCTCTGTTTCTCGCCATCTGTTTCAGCCCCTCTGTTTCAGCCCCTCTGTTTCAGCTCCTCTGTTTCAGCCCCTCTGTTTCTCGCCCTCTGTTTCAGCGCTTCTGTTTCCCGCCCTCTGTTTCAGCCCCTCTGTTTCTCGCCCTCTGTTTCAGCACCTCTGTTTCAGCCCCTCTGTTTCAGCCCCTCTGTTTCTCGCCCTCTGTTTCAGCCCCACCGTTTCTCGCCCTCTGTTTCAGCCCCTCTGTTTCAGCCCCTCTGATTCAGCCCCTCTGTTTCAGCCCCTCTGTTTCTCGCCCTCTGTTTCAGCCCATCTGTTTCAGCCCCTCTGTTTCTTGCCCTCTGTTTCTGCCCCTCTGTTTCTCGCCCTCTGTTTCAGCCCCTCTGTTTCTCGCCCCCTGTTTCAGCCCCGCTGATTCAGCCCCTCTGTTTCAGCACCTCTGTTTCTCGCCCTCTGTTTCAGCCCATCTGATTCTCGCCCTCTGTTTCAGCCCTTCTGATTCTCGCCCTCTGTTTCAGCCCCTCTGATTCAGCCCCTCTGTTTCAGCCCCTCTGATTCAGCTCCTCTGTTTCAGCCCCTCTGTTTCTCGCCCTCTGTTTCAGCCCCTCTGTTTCAGCCCCTCTGTTTCAGCTCCTTTGTTTCAGCCCCTCTGTTTCTCGCCCTCTGTTTCAGCCCCTCTGTTTCTCGCCCTCTGTTTCAGCCCCTCTGTTTCAGCCCCTCTGTTTCAGCCCCTCTGTTTCTCGCCCTCTGTTTCAGCCCCTCTGTTTTTCGCCCTCGGTTTCAGCCCCTCTCTTTCTCGCCCTCTGTTTCAGGCGCTCTGTTTCAGCCCGTCTGTTTCAGCCCCTCTGTTTCAGCCCCTCTGTTTCTCGCCCTCTGTTTCAGCCCCTCTGTTTCTCGCCCTCTGTTTCAGCCCCACTGTTTCAGCCACTCTGTTTCAGCCCCTCTGTTTCAGCGCCTCTGTTTCTCGCCCTCTGTTTCAGCCCGTATGTTTCAGCCCCTCTGTTTCAGCCCCTCTGTTTCTCACCCTCTGTTTCAGCCCCGCTGATTCAGCAACTCTGATTCAGCCCCTCTGTTTCAGCGCCTCTGATTCAGCCCCTCTGATTCAGCCTCTCTGTTTCTCGCCCTCTCTTTCAGCCCCTCTGTTTCAGCCCCTCTGTTTCAGCTCCTCTGTTTCAGCCCCTCTGTTTCTCGCCCTCTGTTTCAGCCCCTCTGTTTCTCGCCCTCTGTTTCAGCCCCTCTGTTTCTCGCCCTCTGTTTCAGCCCCTCTGTTTCAGCCCCTCTGTTTCAGCCCCACTATTTCAGCCCCTCTGTCTCTCGCCCTCTGTTTCAGCCCCTCTGTTTCTCCACCTCTGTTTCAGCCCCTCTGTTTCTCGCCCTCTGTTTCAGCCCCTCTGCTTCTCGCCCTCTGTTTCAGCTCCTCTGTTTCAGCCCCTTTGTTTCTCGCCCTCTGTTTCTGCCCCTCTGTTTCTCGCCCTCTGTTTCAGCCCCGCTGTTTCTCGCCCTCTGTTTCAGCCCCGCTGATTCAGCCCCTCTGTTTCAGCCCCTCTGAATCAGCCCCTCTGATTCAGCCCCTCTGTTTCAGCCCCTCTGTTTCAACCCCTCTGTTTCTCGCCCTCTGTTTCAGCACTTCTGATTCTCGCCCTCTGTTTCAGCCCCTGTGTTTCTCGCCCTCTGTTTCAACCGCTCTGATTCAGCCCCTATGTTTCAGCCCCTCTGATTCAGCCCCTCTGATTCAGCCCCTCTGATTCAGCCCCTCTGTTTCTCGCCCTCTGTTTCAGCCCCTCTGTTTCAGCCCCTCTGTTTCAGCACCTCTGTTTCTCACCCTCTGTTTCAGCCCCTCTGATTCAGCCCTTCTGATTCAGCCCCTCTGATTCAGCCCCTCTGTTTCCCGCCCCTCTGTTTCAGCCCCTCTGTTTCTCGCCCTCTGTTTGAACCCCTCTGTTTCTCGCCCTCTGTTTCAGCCCCTCTGTTTCAGCCCCTCTGTTTCAGTCCCTCTGTTTCTCGCCCTCTGTTTCAGCCCCTCTGTTTCTCGCCCTCTGTTTCAGCCCCTCTGTTTCAGCCCCTATATTTCAGCCCCTCTGTTTCTCGTCCTCTGTTTCAGCTCCTCTGTTTCTCGCCCTCTGTTTCAGCCCCTCTGTTTCTCGCCCTCTGTTTCAGCCCCTCTGATTCAGCCCCTCTGTTTCAGCCCCTCTGATTCAGCTCCTCTGTTTCAGCCCCTCTGTTTCAGCCCCTCTGTTTCTCGCCCTCTATTTCTCACCCTCTGTTTCTCGCCCTCTGTTTCAGCCCCTCTGTTTATCGCCCTCTGTTTCAGCCCCTCTGTTTCTCGACCTCTGATTCAGGCTCTCTGTTTCAGCCCCTCTGTTTCAGCCCCTCTGTTTCTCGCCCTCTGTTTCTCGCCCGCTGTTTCAGCCCCTTTGTTTCTCGCCCTCTGTTTCAGCCCCTCTGTTTCAGCCCCTCTGATTCAGCCCCTCTGATTCAGCCCCTCTGTTTCTCGCCATCTGTTTCAGCCCCTCTGTTTCAGCCCCTCTGTTTCAGCTCCTCTGTTTCAGCCCCTCTGTTTCTCGCCCTCTGTTTCAGCGCTTCTGTTTCCCGCCCTCTGTTTCAGCCCCTCTGTTTCTCGCCCTCTGTTTCAGCACCTCTGTTTCAGCCCCTCTGTTTCAGCCCCTCTGTTTCTCGCCCTCTGTTTCAGCCCTACCGTTTCTCGCCCTCTGTTTCAGCCCCTCTGTTTCAGCCCCTCTGATTCAGCCCCTCTGTTTCAGCCCCTCTGTTTCTCGCCCTCTGTTTCAGCCCATCTGTTTCAGCCCCTCTGTTTCTTGCCCTCTGTTTCTGCCCCTCTGTTTCTCGCCCTCTGTTTCAGCCCCTCTGTTTCTCGCCCCCTGTTTCAGCCCCGCTGATTCAGCCCCTCTGTTTCAGCACCTCTGTTTCTCGCCCTCTGTTTCAGCCCATCTGATTCTCGCCCTCTGTTTCAGCCCTTCTGATTCTCGCCCTCTGTTTCAGCCCCTCTGATTCAGCCCCTCTGTTTCAGCCCCTCTGATTCAGCTCCTCTGTTTCAGCCCCTCTGTTTCTCGCCCTCTGTTTCAGCCCCTCTGTTTCAGCCCCTCTGTTTCAGCTCCTTTGTTTCAGCCCCTCTGTTTCTCGCCCTCTGTTTCAGCCCCTCTGTTTCTCGCCCTCTGTTTCAGCCCCTCTGTTTCAGCCCCTCTGTTTCAGCCCCTCTGTTTCTCGCCCTCTGTTTCAGCCCCTCTGTTTTTCGCCCTCGGTTTCAGCCCCTCTCTTTCTCGCCCTCTGTTTCAGGCGCTCTGTTTCAGCCCGTCTGTTTCAGCCCCTCTGTTTCAGCCCCTCTGCTTCTCGCCCTCTGTTTCAGCCCCTCTGTTTCTCGCCCTCTGTTTCAGCCCCACTGTTTCAGCCACTCTGTTTCAGCCCCTCTGTTTCAGCGCCTCTGTTTCTCGCCCTCTGTTTCAGCCCCTCTGTTTCTCGCACTCTGTTTCAGCCCCTCTGATTCAGCCCCTCTGTTTCAGCCCCTCTGTTTCTCCGCCTCTGTTCCAGCCCCTCTGTTTCAGCCCCTTTGTTTCAGCCACTCTGTTTCGGCCCCTCTGTTTCAGCCCCTCTGTTTCAGCCCCTCTGTTTCTCGCCCTCTGTTTCAGCCCCTCTGTTTCTCGCCCTCTGTTTCATCCCCTCTGTTTCTCGCCCTCTGTTTCATCCCCTCTGTTTCCCGCTCTCTGTTTCAGCCCCTCTGTTTCTCGCCCTCAGTTTCAGCCCATCTGTTTCAGCCCCTCTGTTTCTTGCCCTCTGTTTCTGCCCCTCTGTTTCTCGCCCTCTGTTTCAGCCCCTCTGTTTCTCGCCCCCTGTTTCAGCCCCGCTGATTCAGCCCCTCTGTTTCAGCACCTCTGTTTCTCGCCCTCTGTTTCAGCCCATCTGATTCTCGCCCTCTGTTTCAGCCCTTCTGATTCTCGCCCTCTGTTTCAGCCCCTCTGATTCAGCCCCTCTGTTTCAGCCCCTCTGATTCAGCTCCTCTGTTTCAGCCCCTCTGTTTCTCGCCCTCTGTTTCAGCCCCTCTGTTTCAGCCCCTCTGTTTCAGCTCCTTTGTTTCAGCCCCTCTGTTTCTCGCCCTCTGTTTCAGCCCCTCTGTTTCTCGCCCTCTGTTTCAGCCCCTCTGTTTCTCGCCCTCTGTTTCAGCCCCTCTGTTTCAGCCCCTCTGTTTCAGCCCCTCTGTTTCTCGCCCTCTGTTTCAGCCCCTCTGTTTTTCGCCCTCGGTTTCAGCCCCTCTCTTTCTCGCCCTCTGTTTCAGGCGCTCTGTTTCAGCCCGTCTGTTTCAGCCCCTCTGTTTCAGCCCCTCTGTTTCTCGCCCTCTGTTTCAGCCCCTCTGTTTCTCGCCCTCTGTTTCAGCCCCACTGTTTCAGCCCCTCTGTTTCTCACCCTCTGTTTCTCACCCTCTGTTTCAGCCCCTCTGATTCAGCCCCTCTGATTCAGCCCCTCTGATTCAGCCCCTCTGTTTCCCGCCCCTCTGTTTCAGCCCCTCTGTTTCCCGCCCCTCTGTTTCAGCCCCTCTGTTTCTCGCCCTCAGTTTAAGCTCTTCTGTTTCTCGCCCTCTGTTTCAGCCCCACTGTTTCAGCCCCTCTGTTTCAGACCCTCTGTTAGAGCGCCTCTGTTTCTCGCCCTCTGTTTCAGCCCCTCTCTTTCTCGGCCTCTATTTCAGCCCCTCTGATTCAGCCCCTCTGTTTCAGCCCCTCTGTTTCTCGCCCTCTGTTTCAGCCCCTCTGTTTCTCGCCCTCTGT
This sequence comes from Chiloscyllium punctatum, assembly GCF_047496795.1. Classification (NCBI taxonomy): domain Eukaryota; kingdom Metazoa; phylum Chordata; class Chondrichthyes; order Orectolobiformes; family Hemiscylliidae; genus Chiloscyllium; species Chiloscyllium punctatum. Next base: position 1,466,440 of record NW_027309792.1, on the reverse strand, counting down.
TACAGCCCCTCTGTTTCTCGCCCTCTGTTTCAGCCCTTCTGATTCTCGCCCTCTGTTTCAGCCCCTCTGATTCAGCCCCTCTGTTTCAGCCCCTCTGATTCAGCCCCTCTGATTCAGCCCCTCTGTTTCTCGCCCTCTGTTTCTCACCCTCTGTTTCTCACCCTCTGATTCAGCCCCTCTGTTTCTCGCCCTCTGTTTCAGCCCCTCTGTTTATCGCCCTCTGTTTCAGCCCCTCTGTTTCCCGACCTCTGATTCAGGCTCTCTGTTTCAGCCCCTCTGTTTCAGCCCCTCTGTTTCTCGCCCTCTGTTTCTCGCCCGCTGTTTCAGCCCCTTTGTTTCTCGCCCTCTGTTTCAGCCCCTCTGTTTCAGCCCCTCTGTTTCTCGCCCTCTGTTTCAGCTCCTCTGTTTCTCGCCCTCTGTTTCAGCCCCTCTGTTTCTCGCCCTCTGTTTCAGCCTCTCTGTTTCAGCCCCTCTGATTCAGCCCATCTGATTTAGACCCTCTGTTTTAGCCAAACTGTTTCAGCCCCTCTGTTTCAGCCCCTCTGTTTCAGCGCCTCTGTTTCTCGCCCTCTGTTTCAGCCCGTATGTTTCAGCCCCTCTGTTTCAGCCCCTCTGTTTCTCACCCTCTGTTTCAGCCCCGCTGATTCAGCAACTCTGATTCAGCCCCTCTGTTTCAGCGCCTCTGATTCAGCCCCTCTGATTCAGCCTCTCTGTTTCTCGCCCTCTCTTTCAGCCCCTCTGTTTCAGCCCCTCTGTTTCAGCTCCTCTGTTTCAGCCCCTCTGTTTCTCGCCCTCTGTTTCAGCCCCTCTGTTTCTCGCCCTCTGTTTCAGCCCCTCTGTTTCTCGCCCTCTGTTTCAGCCCCTCTGTTTCAGCCCCTCTGTTTCAGCCCCACTATTTCAGCCCCTCTGTCTCTCGCCCTCTGTTTCAGCCCCTCTGTTTCTCCACCTCTGTTTCAGCCCCTCTGTTTCTCGCCCTCTGTTTCAGCCCCTCTGCTTCTCGCCCTCTGTTTCAGCTCCTCTGTTTCAGCCCCTTTGTTTCTCGCCCTCTGTTTCTGCCCCTCTGTTTCTCGCCCTCTGTTTCAGCCCCGCTGTTTCTCGCCCTCTGTTTCAGCCCCGCTGATTCAGCCCCTCTGTTTCAGCCCCTCTGAATCAGCCCCTCTGATTCAGCCCCTCTGTTTCAGCCCCTCTGTTTCAACCCCTCTGTTTCTCGCCCTCTGTTTCAGCACTTCTGATTCTCGCCCTCTGTTTCAGCCCCTGTGTTTCTCGCCCTCTGTTTCAACCGCTCTGATTCAGCCCCTATGTTTCAGCCCCTCTGATTCAGCCCCTCTGATTCAGCCCCTCTGATTCAGCCCCTCTGTTTCTCGCCCTCTGTTTCAGCCCCTCTGTTTCAGCCCCTCTGTTTCAGCACCTCTGTTTCTCACCCTCTGTTTCAGCCCCTCTGATTCAGCCCTTCTGATTCAGCCCCTCTGATTCAGCCCCTCTGTTTCCCGCCCCTCTGTTTCAGCCCCTCTGTTTCTCGCCCTCTGTTTGAACCCCTCTGTTTCTCGCCCTCTGTTTCAGCCCCTCTGTTTCAGCCCCTCTGTTTCAGTCCCTCTGTTTCTCGCCCTCTGTTTCAGCCCCTCTGTTTCTCGCCCTCTGTTTCAGCCCCTCTGTTTCAGCCCCTATATTTCAGCCCCTCTGTTTCTCGTCCTCTGTTTCAGCTCCTCTGTTTCTCGCCCTCTGTTTCAGCCCCTCTGTTTCTCGCCCTCTGTTTCAGCCCCTCTGATTCAGCCCCTCTGTTTCAGCCCCTCTGATTCAGCTCCTCTGTTTCAGCCCCTCTGTTTCAGCCCCTCTGTTTCTCGCCCTCTATTTCTCACCCTCTGTTTCTCGCCCTCTGTTTCAGCCCCTCTGTTTATCGCCCTCTGTTTCAGCCCCTCTGTTTCTCGACCTCTGATTCAGGCTCTCTGTTTCAGCCCCTCTGTTTCAGCCCCTCTGTTTCTCGCCCTCTGTTTCTCGCCCGCTGTTTCAGCCCCTTTGTTTCTCGCCCTCTGTTTCAGCCCCTCTGTTTCAGCCCCTCTGATTCAGCCCCTCTGATTCAGCCCCTCTGTTTCTCGCCATCTGTTTCAGCCCCTCTGTTTCAGCCCCTCTGTTTCAGCTCCTCTGTTTCAGCCCCTCTGTTTCTCGCCCTCTGTTTCAGCGCTTCTGTTTCCCGCCCTCTGTTTCAGCCCCTCTGTTTCTCGCCCTCTGTTTCAGCACCTCTGTTTCAGCCCCTCTGTTTCAGCCCCTCTGTTTCTCGCCCTCTGTTTCAGCCCTACCGTTTCTCGCCCTCTGTTTCAGCCCCTCTGTTTCAGCCCCTCTGATTCAGCCCCTCTGTTTCAGCCCCTCTGTTTCTCGCCCTCTGTTTCAGCCCATCTGTTTCAGCCCCTCTGTTTCTTGCCCTCTGTTTCTGCCCCTCTGTTTCTCGCCCTCTGTTTCAGCCCCTCTGTTTCTCGCCCCCTGTTTCAGCCCCGCTGATTCAGCCCCTCTGTTTCAGCACCTCTGTTTCTCGCCCTCTGTTTCAGCCCATCTGATTCTCGCCCTCTGTTTCAGCCCTTCTGATTCTCGCCCTCTGTTTCAGCCCCTCTGATTCAGCCCCTCTGTTTCAGCCCCTCTGATTCAGCTCCTCTGTTTCAGCCCCTCTGTTTCTCGCCCTCTGTTTCAGCCCCTCTGTTTCAGCCCCTCTGTTTCAGCTCCTTTGTTTCAGCCCCTCTGTTTCTCGCCCTCTGTTTCAGCCCCTCTGTTTCTCGCCCTCTGTTTCAGCCCCTCTGTTTCAGCCCCTCTGTTTCAGCCCCTCTGTTTCTCGCCCTCTGTTTCAGCCCCTCTGTTTTTCGCCCTCGGTTTCAGCCCCTCTCTTTCTCGCCCTCTGTTTCAGGCGCTCTGTTTCAGCCCGTCTGTTTCAGCCCCTCTGTTTCAGCCCCTCTGCTTCTCGCCCTCTGTTTCAGCCCCTCTGTTTCTCGCCCTCTGTTTCAGCCCCACTGTTTCAGCCACTCTGTTTCAGCCCCTCTGTTTCAGCGCCTCTGTTTCTCGCCCTCTGTTTCAGCCCCTCTGTTTCTCGCACTCTGTTTCAGCCCCTCTGATTCAGCCCCTCTGTTTCAGCCCCTCTGTTTCTCCGCCTCTGTTCCAGCCCCTCTGTTTCAGCCCCTTTGTTTCAGCCACTCTGTTTCGGCCCCTCTGTTTCAGCCCCTCTGTTTCAGCCCCTCTGTTTCTCGCCCTCTGTTTCAGCCCCTCTGTTTCTCGCCCTCTGTTTCATCCCCTCTGTTTCTCGCCCTCTGTTTCATCCCCTCTGTTTCCCGCTCTCTGTTTCAGCCCCTCTGTTTCTCGCCCTCAGTTTCAGCCCATCTGTTTCAGCCATTCTGTTTCTTGCCCTCTGTTTCTGCCCCTCTGTTTCTCGCCCTCTGTTTCAGCCCCTCTGTTTCTCGCCCCCTGTTTCAGCCCCGCTGATTCAGCCCCTCTGTTTCAGCACCTCTGTTTCTCGCCCTCTGTTTCAGCCCATCTGATTCTCGCCCTCTGTTTCAGCCCTTCTGATTCTCGCCCTCTGTTTCAGCCCCTCTGATTCAGCCCCTCTGTTTCAGCCCCTCTGATTCAGCTCCTCTGTTTCAGCCCCTCTGTTTCTCGCCCTCTGTTTCAGCCCCTCTGTTTCAGCCCCTCTGTTTCAGCTCCTTTGTTTCAGCCCCTCTGTTTCTCGCCCTCTGTTTCAGCCCCTCTGTTTCTCGCCCTCTGTTTCAGCCCCTCTGTTTCTCGCCCTCTGTTTCAGCCCCTCTGTTTCAGCCCCTCTGTTTCAGCCCCTCTGTTTCTCGCCCTCTGTTTCAGCCCCTCTGTTTTTCGCCCTCGGTTTCAGCCCCTCTCTTTCTCGCCCTCTGTTTCAGGCGCTCTGTTTCAGCCCGTCTGTTTCAGCCCCTCTGTTTCAGCCCCTCTGTTTCTCGCCCTCTGTTTCAGCCCCTCTGTTTCTCGCCCTCTGTTTCAGCCCCACTGTTTCAGCCCCTCTGTTTCTCACCCTCTGTTTCTCACCCTCTGTTTCAGCCCCTCTGATTCAGCCCCTCTGATTCAGCCCCTCTGATTCAGCCCCTCTGTTTCCCGCCCCTCTGTTTCAGCCCCTCTGTTTCCCGCCCCTCTGTTTCAGCCCCTCTGTTTCTCGCCCTCAGTTTAAGCTCTTCTGTTTCTCGCCCTCTGTTTCAGCCCCACTGTTTCAGCCCCTCTGTTTCAGACCCTCTGTTAGAGCGCCTCTGTTTCTCGCCCTCTGTTTCAGCCCCTCTCTTTCTCGGCCTCTATTTCAGCCCCTCTGATTCAGCCCCTCTGTTTCAGCCCCTCTGTTTCTCGCCCTCTGTTTCAGCCCCTCTGTTTCTCGCCCTCTGTTACAGCCCCTCTGTTTCTCGCCCTCTGTTTCAGCCCTTCTGATTCTCGCCCTCTGTTTCAGCCCCTCTGATTCAGCCCCTCTGTTTCAGCCCCTCTGATTCAGCCCCTCTGATTCAGCCCCTCTGTTTCTCGCCCTCTGTTTCTCACCCTCTGTTTCTCACCCTCTGATTCAGCCCCTCTGTTTCTCGCCCTCTGTTTCAGCCCCTCTGTTTATCGCCCTCTGTTTCAGCCCCTCTGTTTCCCGACCTCTGATTCAGGCTCTCTGTTTCAGCCCCTCTGTTTCAGCCCCTCTGTTTCTCGCCCTCTGTTTCTCGCCCGCTGTTTCAGCCCCTTTGTTTCTCGCCCTCTGTTTCAGCCCCTCTGTTTCAGCCCCTCTGTTTCTCGCCCTCTGTTTCAGCTCCTCTGTTTCTCGCCCTCTGTTTCAGCCCCTCTGTTTCTCGCCCTCTGTTTCAGCCTCTCTGTTTCAGCCCCTCTGATTCAGCCCATCTGATTTAGACCCTCTGTTTTAGCCAAACTGTTTCAGCCCCTCTGTTTCAGCCCCTCTGTTTCTCGCGCTCTGTTTCAGCCCCTCTGTTTCTCGCCCTCTGTTTCTGCCCCTCTGTTTCTCGCCCTCTGTTTCAGTCTTCTGTTTCTCGCCCTCTGTTTCAGCCCCTCTGTTTCAGCCCCTCTGTTTCAGCCCCTCTGTTTCTCGCCCTCTGTTTCAGCTCCTGTGTTTCTCGCCCTCTGTTTCAGCCCCTCTGTTTCAGCCCCTCTGATTCAGCCCCTCTGATTCAGCCCCTCTGTTTCTCGCTCTCTGTTTCAGCCCCTCTGTTTCAGCCCTTCTGTTTCAGCCCCTCCTTTTCAGCCCCTCTGTTTCTCGCCCTCTGTTTCAGCCCCTCTGTTTCTCGCCCTCTGTTTCAGCCCCTCTGTTTCAGCCCCTCTGTTTCTCGCCCTCTGTTTCAGCCCCTCTGTTTCTCGCCCTCTGTTTCATCCCCTCGGATTTAGCCTCTCTGTTTCAGCCCCTCTGTTTCAGCCCCACTGTTTCTCGCCCTCTGTTTCAGCCCCTCTGTTTCACCCTCTCTATTTCAGCCTCTCGGTTTCTTGCCCTCTATTTCAGCCCCTCTGTTTCAGCCCCTCTGTTTCAGCCCCTCTGTTTCTCGCCCTCTGTTTCAGCCCTTCTGTTTCTCGCCCTCTGTTTCAGCCCCTCTGTTTCTCGCCCTCTGCTTCAGCCCCTCTGATTCAGCACCTCTGTTTCAGCCCCTCTGATTCAGCCCCTCTGTTTCAGCCCCTCTGATTCAGCCCCTATGTTTCATCCCCTCTGTTTCTCGCTCTCTGTTTCTCACCCTCTGTTTCTCGCCCTCTGTTTCAGCCACACTGTTTTTCTCCCTCTGCTTCGGCCCGTCTGTTTCACGCCCTCTGTTTCAGGCTCTCCGTTTCAGCCCGTCTGTATCATCCCCTCTGTTTCAGCCCCTCTGTTTCTCGCCCTCTGTTTCTCGCCCGCTGTTTCAGCCCCTTTGTTTCTCGCCCTCTGTTTCAGCCCCTCTGTTTCAGCCCCTCTGATTCAGCCCCTCTGATTCAGCCCCTCTGTTTCTCGCCCTCTGTTTCAGCCTCTCTGTTTCAGCCCCTCTGATTCAGCCCCACTGTTTCAGCCCCTCTGTTTCTCGCCGTCTGTTTCAGACACTCTGTTTCTCGCCCTCTGTTTCAGCCACTCTGTTTCAGCCCCTCTGTTTCAGCCCCTCTGTTTCTCGCCCTCTGTTTCAGCCCCTCTGTTTCTCGCCGTCTGTTTCGGCCCCTCTGTTTCTCGCCCTCTGTTTCATCCCCTCTGTTTCAGCCCCTCTGTTTCAGCCCCTCTGTTTCTCGCCCTCTGTTTCAGCCCCTCCCTTTCAGCCCCTCTGTTTCCCGCCCTCTGTTTCTGCCCCTCTGTTTCTCGCCCTCTGTTTCAGCCCCTCTGTTTCTCGCCCTCTATTTCAGCCCCGCTGATTCAGCCCCTCTGTTTCAGCCCCTCTGAATCAGCCCCTCTGATTCAGCCCCTCTGTTTCAGCACCTCTGTTTCAGCCCCTCTGTTTCAGCCCCTCTGTTTCTCGCCCTCTGTTTCAGCCCCTCTGTTTCTCGCCCTCTGTTACAGCCCCTCTGTTTCTCGCCCTCTGTTTCAGCCCTTCTGATTCTCGCCCTCTGTTTCAGCCCCTCTGATTCAGTCCCTCTGTTTCAGCCCCTCTGATTCAGCCCCTCTGATTCAGCCCCTCTGTTTCTCGCCCTCTGTTTCTCACCCTCTGTTTCTCGCCCTCTGTTTCAGCCCCTCTGTTTCTCGCCCTCTGTTTCAGCCCCTCTGTTTCTCGCCCTCTGTATCAGACCCTCTGTTTCAGCCCCTCTGTTTCAGCCCCTCTGTTTCTCGCCCTCTGTTTCTCGCCCTCTGTTTCAGCCCCTCTGTTTCTCGCCCTCTGTTTCAGCCCATCTGATTCTCGCCCTCTGTTTCAGCCCCTCAGATTCTCGCCCTCTGTTTCAGCCCCTCTGATTCAGCCCCTCTGTTTCAGCCCCTCTGATTCAGCCCCTCTGATTCAGACCCTCTGATTCAGCCCCTCTGTTTCTCGCCCTCTGTTTCAGCCCCTCTGTTTCAGCCCCTCTGTTTCAGCCCCACTGTTTCTCACGCTCTGTTTCAGCACCTCTGATTCAGCCCCTCTGATTCAGCCCCTCTGATTCAGCCCCTCTGTTTCAGCGCCTCTGATTCAGCCCCTCTGTTTCAGCCCCTCTGATTCAGCCCCTCTGTTTCAGCCCCTCTGATTCAGCCCCTCTGTTTCTCGCCCTCTCTTTCAGCCCCTCTGATTCAGCCCCTCTGTTTCAGCCCCTCTGTTTCTCGCCCTCTGTTTCAGCCCCTCTGTTTCTCGCCCTCTGTTTCATCCCCTCGGATTTAGCCTCTCTGTTTCAGCCCCTCTGTTTCAGCCCCACTGTTTCTCGCCCTCTGTTTCAGCCCCTCTGTTTCAGCCCCTCTGATTCAGCCCCTATGTTTCATCCCCTCTGTTTCTCGCTCTCTGTTTCTCACCCTCTGTTTCTCGCCCTCTGTTTCAACCACACTGTTTTTCGCCCTCTGCTTCGGCCCGTCTGTTTCACGCCCTCTGTTTCAGGCTCTCCGTTTCAGCCCGTCTGTATCATCCCCTCTGTTTCAGCCCCTCTGTTTCTCGCCCTCTGTTTCTCGCCCGCTGTTTCAGCCCCTTTGTTTCTCGCCCTCTGTTTCAGCCCCTCTGTTTCAGCCCCTCTGATTCAGCCCCTCTGATTCAGCCCCTCTGTTTCTCGCCCTCTGTTTCAGCCTCTCTGTTTCAGCCCCTCTGATTCAGCCCCACTGTTTCAGCCCCTCTGTTTCTCGCCGTCTGTTTCAGACACTCTGTATCTCGCCCTCTGTTTCAGCCACTCTGTTTCAGCCCCTCTGTTTCAGCCCCTCTGTTTCTCGTCCTCTGTTTCAGCCCCTCTGTTTCTCGCCGTCTGTTTCGGCCCCTCTGTTTCTCGCCCTCTGTTTCAGCCCCTCTGTTTCAGCCCCTCTGTTTCAGCCCCTCTTTTTCTCGCCCTCTGTTTCAGCCCCTCCCTTTCAGCCCCTCTGTTTCCCGCCCTCTGTTTCTGCCCCTCTGTTTCTCGCCCTCTGTTTCAGCCCCTCTGTTTCTCGCCCTCTATTTCAGCCCCGCTGATTCAGCCCCTCTGTTTCAGCCCCTCTGAATCAGCCCCTCTGATTCAGCCCCTCTGTTTCAGCACCTCTGTTTCAGCCCCTCTGTTTCAGCCCCTCTGTTTCTCGCCCTCTGTTTCAGCCCCTCTGTTTCTCGCCCTCTGTTACAGCCCCTCTGTTTCTCGCCCTCTGTTTCAGCCCTTCTGATTCTCGCCCTCTGTTTCAGCCCCTCTGATTCAGCCCCTCTGTTTCAGCCCCTCTGATTCAGCCCCTCTGATTCAGCCCCTCTGTTTCTCGCCCTCTGTTTCTCACCCTCTGTTTCTCGCCCTCTGTTTCAGCCCCTCTGTTTCTCGCCCTCTGTTTCAGCCCCTCTGTTTCTCTCCCTCTGTATCAGACCCTCTGTTTCAGCCCCTCTGTTTCAGCCCCTCTGTTTCTCGCCCTCTGTTTCTCGCCCTCTGTTTCAGCCCCTCTGTTTCTCGCCCTCTGTTTCAGCCCATCTGATTCTCGCCCTCTGTTTCAGCCCCTCAGATTCTCGCCCTCTGTTTCAGCCCCTCTGATTCAGCCCCTCTGTTTCAGCCCCTCTGATTCAGCCCCTCTGATTCAGACCCTCTGATTCAGCCCCTCTGTTTCTCGCCCTCTGTTTCAGCCCCTCTGTTTCAGCCCCTCTGTTTCAGCCCCACTGTTTCTCACCCTCTGTTTCAGCACCTCTGATTCAGCCCCTCTGATTCAGCCCCTCTGATTCAGCCCCTCTGTTTCTCGCCCTGTTTTAGCCCCTCTAATTCAGCCCCTCTGTTTCAGCCCCTCTGATTCAGCCGCTCTGATTCAGCCCCTCTGATTCAGCCCCTCTGTTTCTCGCCCTCTGTTTCAGCCCCTCTGTTTCAGCCCCTCTGTTTCAGCCCCTCTGTTTCTCGCCCTTTGTTCAGCCCCTATGTTTCTCGCCCTCTGTTTCAGCCCCTCTGTTTCTCGCCCTCTGTTTCAGCCCCTCTGTTTCAGCCCCTCTGTTTCTCGCCCTCTGTTTCTGCCCCTCTGTTTCTCGCCCTCTGTTTCAGCCACTCTGTTTCTCGCCCACTGTTTCAGCCCCGCTGATTCAGCCCCTCTGTTTCAGCCACTCTGAAACAGCCCCTCTGATTCACCCCCTCTATTTCAGCCCCTCTGTTTCAGCCCCTCTGTTTCTCGCCCTCTGTTTCTGCCCATCTGATTCTCGCCCTCTGTTTCAGCCCCTCTGATTCTCCCCCTCTGTTTCAGCCCCTCTGATTCAGCCCCTATGTTTCAGCCCCTCTGATTCAGCCCCTCTGATTCAGCCCCTCTGATTCAGCGCCTCTGTTTCTCGCCCTCTGTTTCAGCCCGTCTGTTTCAGCCCCTCTGTTTCAGCCACTCTGTTTCTCACCCTCTGTTTCAGCCCCTCTGATTCAGCAACTCTGATTCAGCCCCTCTGTTTCAGCGCCTCTGATTCAGCCCCTCTGATTCAGCCTCTCTGTTTCTCGCCCTCTCTTTCAGCCCCTCTGTTTCAGCCCCTCTGTTTCAGCTCCTCTGTTTCAGCCCCTCTGTTTCTCGCCCTCTGTTTCAGCCCCTCTGTTTCTCGCCCTCTGTTTCAGCCCCTCTGTTTCTCGCCCTCTGTTTCAGCCCCTCTGTTTCAGCCCCTCTGTTTCAGCCCCACTATTTCAGCCCCTCTGTCTCTCGCCCTCTGTTTCAGCCCCTCTGTTTCTCCACCTCTGTTTCAGCCCCTCTGTTTCTCGCCCTCTGTTTCAGCCCCTCTGTTTCTCGCCCTCTGTTTCAGCTCCTCTGTTTCAGCCCCTTTGTTTTTCGCCCTCTGTTTCTGCCCCTCTGTTTCTCGCCCTCTGTTTCAGCCCCGCTGTTTCTCGCCCTCTGTTTCAGCCCCGCTGATTCAGCCCCTCTGTTTCAGCCCCTCTGAATCAGCCCCTCTGATTCAGCCCACTCTGTTTCAGCCCCTCTGTTTCAGCCCCTCTGTTTCTCGCCCTCTGTTTCAGCCCTTCTGATTCTCGCCCTCTGTTTCAGCCCCTGTGTTTCTCGCCCTCTGTTTCAACCGCTCTGATTCAGCCCCTCTGTTTCAGCCCCTCTGATTCAGCCCCTCTGATTCAGCCCCTCTGATTCAGCCCCTCTGTTTCTCGCCCTCTGTTTCAGCCCCTCTGTTTCAGCCCCTCTGTTTCAGCACCTCTGTTTCTCACCCTCTGTTTCAGCCCCTCTGATTCAGCCCTTCTGATTCAGCCCCTCTGATTCAGCCCCTCTGTTTCCCGCCCCTCTGTTTCAGCCCCTCTGTTTCTCGCCCTATGTTTGAACCCCTCTGTTTCTCGCCCTCTGTTTCAGCCCCTCTGTTTCAGCCCCTCTGTTTCAGTCCCTCTGTTTCTCGCCCTCTGTTTCAGCCCCTCTGTTTCTCGCCCTCTGTTTCAGCCCCTCTGTTTCTCACCCTCTGTTTCAGCCCCTCTGATTCAGCCCCTCTGTTTCTCGCCCTCTGTTTCAGCCCCTCTGTTTCTCGCCCTCTGTTTCATCCCCTCTGTTTCTCGCCCTCTGTTTCATCCCCTCTGTTTCCCGCTCTCTGTTTCAGCCCCTCTGTTTCAGCCCCTATATTTCAGCCCCTCTGTTTCTCGTCCTCTGTTTCAGCTCCTCTGTTTCTCGCCCTCTGTTTCAGCCCCTCTGTTTCTCGCCCTCTGTTTCAGCCCCTCTGATTCAGCCCCTCTGTTTCAGCCCCTCTGATTCAGCTCCTCTGTTTCAGCCCCTCTGTTTCAGCCCCTCTGTTTCTCGCCCTCTATTTCTCACCCTCTGTTTCTCGCCCTCTGTTTCAGCCCCTCTGTTTATCGCCCTCTGTTTCAGCCCCTCTGTTTCCCGACCTCTGATTCAGGCTCTCTGTTTCAGCCCCTCTGTTTCAGCCCCTCTGTTTCTCGCCCTCTGTTTCTCGCCCGCTGTTTCAGCCCCTTTGTTTCTCGCCCTCTGTTTCAGCCCCTCTGTTTCAGCCCCTCTGTTTCTCGCCCTCTGTTTCAGCTCCTCTGTTTCTCGCCCTCTGTTTCAGCCCCTCTGTTTCTCGCCCTCTGTTTCAGCCTCTCTGTTTCAGCCCCTCTGATTCAGCCCATCTGATTTAGACCCTCTGTTTTAGCCAAACTGTTTCAGCCCCTCTGTTTCAGCCCCTCTGTTTCTCGCGCTCTGTTTCAGCCCCTCTGTTTCTCGCCCTCTGTTTCTGCCCCTCTGTTTCTCGCCCTCTGTTTCAGTCTTCTGTTTCTCGCCCTCTGTTTCAGCCCCTCTGTTTCAGCCCCTCTGTTTCAGCCCCTCTGTTTCTCGCCCTCTGTTTCAGCTCCTGTGTTTCTCGCCCTCTGTTTCAGCCCCTCTGTTTCAGCCCCTCTGATTCAGCCCCTCTGATTCAGCCCCTCTGTTTCTCGCTCTCTGTTTCAGCCCCTCTGTTTCAGCCCTTCTGTTTCAGCCCCTCCTGTTCAGCCCCTCTGTTTCTCGCCCTCTGTTTCAGCCCCTCTGTTTCTCGCCCTCTGTTTCAGCCCCTCTGTTTCAGCCCCTCTGTTTCAGCCCCTCTGTTTCAGCCCCTCTGTTTCTCGCCCTCTGTTTCAGCCCCTCTGTTTCTCGCCCTCTGTTTCATCCCCTCGGATTTAGCCTCTCTGTTTCAGCCCCTCTGTTTCAGCCCCACTGTTTCTCGCCCTCTGTTTCAGCCCCTCTGTTTCAGCCCCTCTGTTTCAGCCCCTCTGTTTCTCGCCCTCTGTTTCAGCTCCTGTGTTTCTCGCCCTCTGTTTCAGCCCCTCTGTTTCAGCCCCTCTGATTCAGCCCCTCTGATTCAGCCCCTCTGTTTCTCGCTCTCTGTTTCAGCCCCTCTGTTTCAGCCCTTCTGTTTCAGCCCCTCCTGTTCAGCCCCTCTGTTTCTCGCCCTCTGTTTCAGCCCCTCTGTTTCTCGCCCTCTGTTTCAGCCCCTCTGTTTCAGCCCCTCTGTTTCAGCCCCTCTGTTTCTCGCCCTCTGTTTCAGCCCCTCTGTTTCTCGCCCTCTGTTTCATCCCCTCGGATTTAGCCTCTCTGTTTCAGCCCCTCTGTTTCAGCCCCACTGTTTCTCGCCCTCTGTTTCAGCCCCTCTGTTTCACCCTCTCTGTTTCAGCATCTCGGTTTCTTGCCCTCTATTTCAGCCCCTCTGTTTCAGCCCCTCTGTTTCAGCCCCTCTGTTTCTCGCCCTCTGTTTCAGCCCTTCTGTTTCTCGCCCTCTGTTTCAGCCCCTCTGTTTCTCGCCCTCTGCTTCAGCCCCTCTGATTCAGCACCTCTGTTTCAGCCCCTCTGATTCAGCCCCTCTGTTTCAGCCCCTCTGATTCAGCCCCTATGTTTCATCCCCTCTGTTTCTCGCTCTCTGTTTCTCACCCTCTGTTTCTCGCCCTCTGTTTCAGCCACACTGTTTTTCGCCCTCTGCTTCGGCCCGTCTGTTTCACGCCCTCTGTTTCAGGCTCTCCGTTTCAGCCCGTCTGTATCATCCCCTCTGTTTCAGCCCCTCTGTTTCTCGCCCTCTGTTTCTCGCCCGCTGTTTCAGCCCCTTTGTTTCTCGCCCTCTGTTTCAGCCCCTCTGTTTCAGCCCCTCTGATTCAGCCCCTCTGATTCAGCCCCTCTGTTTCTCGCCCTCTGTTTCAGCCTCTCTGTTTCAGCCCCTCTGATTCAGCCCCACTGTTTCAGCCCCTCTGTTTCTCGCCGTCTGTTTCAGACACTCTGTTTCTCGCCCTCTGTTTCAGCCACTCTGTTTCAGTTCCTCTGTTTCAGCCCCTCTGTTTCTCGCCCTCTGTTTCAGCCCCTCTGTTTGTCGCCGTCTGTTTCGGCCCCTCTGTTTCTCGCCCTCTGTTTCATCCCCTCTGTTTCAGCCCCTCTGTTTCAGCCCCTCTGTTTCTCGCCCTCTGTTTCAGCCCCTCCCTTTCAGCCCCTCTGTTTCCCGCCCTCTGTTTCTGCCCCTCTGTTTCTCGCCCTCTGTTTCAGCCCCTCTGTTTCTCGCCCTCTATTTCAGCCCCGCTGATTCAGCCCCTCTGTTTCAGCCCCTCTGAATCAGCCCCTCTGATTCAGCCCCTCTGTTTCAGCACCTCTGTTTCAGCCCCTCTGTTTCAGCCCCTCTGTTTCTCGCCCTCTGTTTCAGCCCCTCTGTTTCTCGCCCTCTGTTACAGCCCCTCTGTTTCTCGCCCTCTGTTTCAGCCCTTCTGATTCTCGCCCTCTGTTTCAGCCCCTCTGATTCAGCCCCTCTGTTTCAGCCCCTCTGATTCAGCCCCTCTGATTCAGCCCCTCTGTTTCTCGCCCTCTGTTTCTCACCCTCTGTTTCTCGCCCTCTGTTTCAGCCCCTCTGTTTCTCGCCCTCTGTTTCAGCCCCTCTGTTTCTCGCCCTCTGTATCAGACCCTCTGTTTCAGCCCCTCTGTTTCAGCCCCTCTGTTTCTCGCCCTCTGTTTCTCGCCCTCTGTTTCAGCCCCTCTGTTTCTCGCCCTCTGTTTCAGCCCATCTGATTCTCGCCCTCTGTTTCAGCCCCTCAGATTCTCGCCCTCTGTTTCAGCCCCTCTGATTCAGCCCCTCTGTTTCAGCCCCTCTGATTCAGCCCCTCTGATTCAGACCCTCTGATTCAGCCCCTCTGTTTCTCGCCCTCTGTTTCAGCCCCTCTGTTTCAGCCCCTCTGTTTCAGCCCCACTGTTTCTCACGCTCTGTTTCAGCACCTCTGATTCAGCCCCTCTGATTCAGCCCCTCTGATTCAGCCCCTCTGTTTCAGCGCCTCTGATTCAGCCCCTCTGTTTCAGCCCCTCTGATTCAGCCCCTCTGTTTCAGCCCCTCTGATTCAGCCCCTCTGTTTCTCGCCCTCTCTTTCAGCCCCTCTGATTCAGCCCCTCTGTTTCAGCCCCTCTGTTTCTCGCCCTCTGTTTCAGCCCCTCTGTTTCTCGCCCTCTGTTTCATCCCCTCGGATTTAGCCTCTCTGTTTCAGCCCCTCTGTTTCAGCCCCACTGTTTCTCGCCCTCTGTTTCAGCCCCTCTGTTTCACCCTCTCTGTTTCAGCCTCTCGGTTTCTTGCCCTCTATTTCAGCCCCTCTGTTTCAGCCCCTCTGTTTCAGCCCCTCTGTTTCTCGCCCTCTGTTTCAGCCCTTCTGTTTCTCGCCCTCTGTTTCAGCCCCTCTGTTTCTCGCCCTCTGCTTCAGCCCCTCTGATTCAGCACCTCTGTTTCAGCCCCTCTGATTCAGCCCCTCTGTTTCAGCCCCTCTGATTCAGCCCCTATGTTTCATCCCCTCTGTTTCTCGCTCTCTGTTTCTCACCCTCTGTTTCTCGCCCTCTGTTTCAGCCACACTGTTTTTCGCCCTCTGCTTCGGCCCGTCTGTTTCACGCCCTCTGTTTCAGGCTCTCCGTTTCAGCCCGTCTGTATCATCCCCTCTGTTTCAGCCCCTCTGTTTCTCGCCCTCTGTTTCTCGCCCGCTGTTTCAGCCCCTTTGTTTCTCGCCCTCTGTTTCAGCCCCTCTGTTTCAGCCCCTCTGATTCAGCCCCTCTGATTCAGCCCCTCTGTTTCTCGCCCTCTGTTTCAGCCTCTCTGTTTCAGCCCCTCTGATTCAGCCCCACTGTTTCAGCCCCTCTGTTTCTCGCCGTCTGTTTCAGACACTCTGTATCTCGCCCTCTGTTTCAGCCACTCTGTTTCAGCCCCTCTGTTTCAGCCCCTCTGTTTCTCGCCCTCTGTTTCAGCCCCTCTGTTTCTCGCCGTCTGTTTCGGCCCCTCTGTTTCTCGCCCTCTGTTTCAGCCCCTCTGTTTCAGCCCCTCTGTTTCAGCCCCTCTGTTTCTCGCCCTCTGTTTCAGCCCCTCCCTTTCAGCCCCTCTGTTTCCCGCCCTCTGTTTCTGCCCCTCTGTTTCTCGCCCTCTGTTTCAGCCCCTCTGTTTCTCGCCCTCTATTTCAGCCCCGCTGATTCAGCCCCTCTGTTTCAGCCCCTCTGAATCAGCCCCTCTGATTCAGCCCCTCTGTTTCAGCACCTCTGTTTCAGCCCCTCTGTTTCAGCCCCTCTGTTTCTCGCCCTCTGTTTCAGCCCCTCTGTTTCTCGCCCTCTGTTACAGCCCCTCTGTTTCTCGCCCTCTGTTTCAGCCCTTCTGATTCTCGCCCTCTGTTTCAGCCCCTCTGATTCAGCCCCTCTGTTTCAGCCCCTCTGATTCAGCCCCTCTGATTCAGCCCCTCTGTTTCTCGCCCTCTGTTTCTCACCCTCTGTTTCTCGCCCTCTGTTTCAGCCCCTCTGTTTCTCGCCCTCTGTATCAGACCCTCTGTTTCAGCCCCTCTGTTTCAGCCCCTCTGTTTCTCGCCCTCTGTTTCTCGCCCACTGTTTCAGCCCCTCTGTTTCTCGCCCTCTGTTTCAGCCCATCTGATTCTCGCCCTCTGTTTCAGCCCCTCAGATTCTCGCCCTCTGATTCAGCCCCTCTGATTCAGACCCTCTGATTCAGCCCCTCTGTTTCTCGCCCTCTGTTTCAGCCCCTCTGTTTCAGCCCCTCTGTTTCAGCCCCACTGTTTCTCACCCTCTGTTTCAGCACCTCTGATTCAGCCCCTCTGATTCAGCCCCTCTGATTCAGCCCCTCTGTTTCAGCGCCTCTGATTCAGCCCCTCTGTTTCAGCCCCTCTGATTCAGCCCCTCTGTTTCAGCCCCTCTGATTCAGCCCCTCTGTTTCTCGCCCTCTCTTTCAGCCCCTCTGATTCAGCCCCTCTGATTTAGCCCCTCTGTTTCAGCCCCTCTGTTTCAGCCCCTCTGTTTCCCGCCCTCTGATTCAGCTCCTCTGTTTCAGCCCCTCTGATTCAGCCCCTCTGATTCAGCCCCTCTGTTTCTCGCCCTCTCTTTCAGCCCCTCTGTTTCAGCCCCTCTGATTTAGCCCCTCTGTTTCAGCCCCTCTGTTTCAGCCCCTCTGTTTCTCGCCCTCTCTTTCAGCCCCTCTGTTTCTCACCCTCTGTTTCAGCACCTCTGATTCAGCCCCTCTGATTCAGCCCCTCTGTTTCAGCGCCTCTGATTCAGCCCCTCTGATTCAGACCCTCTGTTTCTCGCCCTCTCTTTCGGCCCCTCTGTTTCAGCCCCTCTGATTTAGCCCCTCTGTTTCAGCCCCTCTGTTTCAGCCCCTCTGTTTCTCGCCCTCTGTTTCAGCCCCTCTGTTTCGCGCTCCCTGTTTCAGCCCCTCTGTTTCAGCCCCTCTGTTTCTCACCCTCTGTTTCTGCCCCTCTGTTTCTCACCCTCTGTTTCTGCCCCTCTGTTTTTCGCCCTCTGTTTCAGCACCTCTGATTCAGCCCCTCTGATTCAGCCCCTCTGTTTTAGCCCCTCTGTTTCAGCCCCTCTGTTTCAGCCCCTCTGTTTCAGCGCCTCTGTTTCAGCCCCTCTGTTTCAGCCCCTCTGTTTCTCGCCCTCTGTTTCAGCCCCTCTGTTTCTCGCCCTCTGTTTCAGCCACTCTGTTTCAGCCCCTCTGATTCAGGCTTCTGTTTCTCGCCCTCTGTTTCAGCCCCTCTGTTTCAGTCCCTCTGTTTCAGCCCCTCTGTTTCAGCCCCTCTGTTTCTCGCCCTTTGTTTCAGCCCCTCTGTTTCTCGCCCTCTGTTTCAGCCCCTCTGTTTCAGCCCCTCTGATTCAGCCCCCCTGATTCAGCCCCTCTGTTTCTCGCTCTCTGTTTCAGCCCCTGTGTTTCAGCCCTTCTGTTTCAGCCCCTCTGTTTCAGCCCCTCTGTTTCTCGCACTATGTTTCAGCCCCTCTGTTTCTCGCCCTCTGTTTCAGCCCCTCTGTTTCAGCCCCTCTGTTTCAGCCCCTCTGTTTCTCACCCTCTGTTTCAGCCCTCTGTTTCTCGCCCTCTGTTTCATCCCCTCGGATTTAGCCCCTCTGTTTCAGCCCCTCTGTTTCTCGCCCTCTGTTTCAGCCCCTCTGATTCAGCACCTCTGTTTCAGCCCCTCTGATTCAGCCCCTCTGTTTCAGCCCCTCTGTTTCTCGCCCTCTGTTTCAGCCCCTCTGAATCAGCACCTCTGTTTCAGCACCTCTGTTTCTCGCCCTCTGTTTCAGCCCCTCTGATTCAGCCCCTCTGTTTCAGCCCCTCTGATTCAGCCCCTCTGATTCAGCCCCTCTGTTTCTCGCCCTCTGTTTCAGCCCCTCTGTTTCAGCCCCTCTGTTTCAGCCCCTCTGTTTCTCAACCTCTGTTTCAGCCCCTCTGATTCAGCCCCTCTGATTCAGCCCCTCTGTTTCCCGCCCCTCTGTTTCAGCCCCTCTGTTTCCCGCCCCTCTGATTCAACCCCTCTGTTTCAGCCCCTCTGTTTCTCCCCCTCTGTTCCAGCCCCTCTGTTTCAGCCCCTCTGTTTCAGCCACTCTGTTTCAGCCCCTCTGTTTCAGCCCCTCTGTTTCAGCCCCTCTGTTTCTCGCCCTCTGTTTCAGCCCCTCTGTTTCTCGCCCTCTGTTTCAGCCCCTCTGTTTCAGCCCGTCTGTTTCAGCCACTCTGTTTCTCGCCCTCTGTTTCAGCCCCTCTGTTTCTCACCCTCTGTTTCAGCCCCTCTGTTTCAGCCCCTCTGTTTCTCGCCCTCTGTTTCAGCCCCTCTGATTCTCGCCCTCTGTTTCAGCCCCTCTGTTTCTCGCCCTCTGTTTCAGCCCCTCTGATTCAGCCCCTCTGTTTCAGCCCCTCTGATTCAGCCCCTCTGATTCAGCCCCTCTGATTCAGCCCCTCTGTTTCTCGCCCTCTGTTTCAGCCCCTCTGTTTCAGCCCCTCTGTTTCAGCCCCTCTGTTTCTCACCCTCTGTTTCAGCCCCTCTGATTCAGCCCCTCTGATTCAGCCCCTCTGTTTCCCGCCCCTCTGTTTCAGTCCCTCTGTTTCAGCCCCTCTGTTTCAGCCCCTCTGATTCAGCCCCTCTGTTTCAGCCCCTCTGTTTCTCCCCCTCTGTTCCAGCCCCTATGTTTCAGCCCCTCTGTTTCTCGCCCTCTGTTTCAGCCCCTCTGTTTCTCGCCCTCTGTTTCAGCCCCTCTGTTTCAGCCCCTCTGTTTCTCGCCCTCTGTTTCAGCCCCTCCGTTTCTCGCCCTCTGTTTCTGCCCCTCTGTTTCTCGCCCTCTGTTTCAGCCCCTCTGTTTCTCGCCCTCTATTTCAGCCCCGCTGATTCAGCCCCTCTGTTTCAGCCCCTCTGAATCAGACCCTCTGATTCAGCCCCTCTGTTTCAGCACCTCTGTTTCAGCCCCTCTGTTTCAGCCCCTCTGTTTCTCGCCCTCTGTTTCAGCCCCTCTGATTCAGCCCCTCCGATTCAGCCCCTGTGTTTCTCGCCCTCTGTTTCAGCCCCTCTGTTTCAGCCCCTCTGTTTCAGCCCGTCTGTTTCTCACCCTCTGTTTCAGCCCCTCTGTTTCAGCCCCTCTGCTTCAGCCCCTCTGTTTCCCGCCCCTCTGTTTCAGCCCCACTGTTTCTCGCCCTCTGTTTCAGCCCCTCTGTTTCTCGCCCTCTGTTTCAGCCCCTCTGTTTCAGCCCCTCTGTTTCAGCCACTCTGTTTCTCGCCCTCTGTTTCAGCCCCTCTTTTTCTCGCCCTCTGATTCAGCCCCTCTGTTTCAGCCCCTCTGTTTCTCGCCCTCTGTTTCTGCACCTCTGTTTCTCGCCCTCTGTTTCAGCCCTCTGTTTCTCGCCGTCTGTTTCAGCCCTGCTGATTCAGCCCCTCTGTTTCAGCCCCTCTGAATCAGCCCCTCTGATTCAGCCCCTCTGTTTCAGCCCCTCCATTTCAGCCCCTCTGTTTCTGGCCCACTCTTTCAGCCCCTCCGTTTCTCGCCCTCTGTTTCAGCCACTCTGTTTCTCGCCCTCTGTTTCAGCCCCTCTGATTCAGCCCCTCTGTTTAAGCCCCTCTGATTCAGCCCCTCTGATTCAGCCCCTCTGTTTCTCGCCCTCTGTTTCAGCCCCTCTGTTTCAGCCCCTCTGTTTCTCACCCTCTGGTACTGCCCCTCTGATTCAGCCCCTCTGATTCAGCCCCTCTGATTCAGCCCCTCTTATTCAGCCCGTCTGTTTCCCGCCCCTCTGTTTCAGCCCCTCTGTTTCTCGCCCTCTGTTTCAGCCCCTCTGTTTCAGCCCCTCTGTTTCAGCCCCGCTGTTTCTCGCCCTCTGTTTCAGCCGCTCTGCTTCTCGCCCTCTGTTTCAGCCCCTCTTATTCAGCCCCTCTGATTCAGCCCCTCTGTTTCAGCCCCTCTGTTTCAGCCCCTCTGCATCTCGCCCTCTGTTTCTCACCCTCTGTTTCTCGCCCTCTGTTTCAGCCCCTCTGTTTCTCGCCCTCTGTTTCAGCCCCTCTGCTTCTCGCCCTCTGCTTCAGCCCCTCTGTTTCTCGCCCTCTGTTTCAGCCCCTCTGTTTTAGCCCCTCTGTTTCAGCCCCTCTGTTTCAGCCCCACTGTTTCAACCCCTCTGTTTCACGCCCCCTTTGTCAGCCCCTCAGTTTCAGCCACTCTGTTTCAGCCCCTCTGTTTCTTGCCCTCTGTTTAAGCCCCTCTGATTCAGCCCCACTGTTTCTCGCCCTCGGTTTCAGCCCCTCTGTTCCAGACGTCTGATTCAGCCCGTCTGATTCAGGCCCTCTGTTTCTCGCCCTATGTTTCAGCCCCTCTGTTTCAGCCCCTCTGTTTCAGCCCCTCTGTTTCTCGCCCTCTGTTTCTCACCCTCTGTTTCTCGCCCTCTGTTTCAGCCCCTCTGTTTCTCGCCCTCTGTTTCAGCCCCGCTGTTTCTCGCCCTCTGTATCAGACCCTCTGTTTCAGCCCCTCTGTTTCTCGCCCTCTGTTTCAGCCCCTCTGTTTCAGCCCCTCTGTTTCTCGCCCTCTGATTCAGCCCCTCTGTTTCCCGCTCTCTGTTTCAGCCCCTCTGTTTCAGCCCCTCTGTTTCTCGCCCTCTGTTTCAGCCCATCTGATTCTCGCCCTCTGTTTCAGCCCCTCTGATTCAGCCCCTCTGTTTCAGCCCCTCTGATTCAGCCCCTCCGATTCAGCCCCTCTGATTCAGCCCCTCTGTTTCTCGCCCTCTGTTTCAGCCCCTCTGTTTCAGCCCCTCTGTTTCAGCCCCTCTGTTTCTCACCCTCTGTTTCAGCGCGTCTGATTCAGCCCCTCTGTTTCAGCCCCTCTGATTCAGCCCCTCTGTTTCAGCGCCTCTGATTGAGCCCCTCTGATTCAGCCCCTCTGTTTCTCGCCCTCTCTTTCAGCCCCTCTGTTTCAGCCCCTCTGTTTCAGCCCCTCTGTTTCTCACCCTCTGTTTCAGCGCCTCTGATTCAGCCCCTCTGATTTAGCCCCTCTGTTTCAGCCCCTCTGTTTCAGCCCCTCTGTTTCTCGCCCTCTGATTCAGCTCCTCTGTTTCAGCGCCTCTGATTCAGCCCCTCTGATTCAGCCCCTCTGTTTCTCGCCCTCTCTTTCAGCCCCTCTGTTTCAGCCCCTCTGATTTAGCCCCTCTGTTTCAGCCCCTCTGTTTCAGCCCCTCTGTTTCTCGCCCTCTCTTTCGGCCCCTCTGTTTCTCACCCTCTGTTTCAGCACCTCTGATTCAGCCCCTCTGACTCAGCCCCTCTGTTTCAGCGCCTCTGATTCAGCCCCTCTGATTCAGACCCTCTGTTTCTCGCCCTCTCTTTCAGCCCCTCTGTTTCAGCCCCTCTGATTTAGCCCCTCTGTTTCAGCCCCTCTGTTTCAGCCCCTCTGTTTCTCGCCCTCTGTTTCAGCCCCTCTGTTTCGCGCTCCCTGTTTCAGCCCCTCTGTTTCAGCCCCTCTGTTTCTCACCCTCTGTTTCTGCCCCTCTGTTTCTCACCCTCTGTTTCTGCCCCTCTGTTTTTCGCCCTCTGTTTCAGCACCTCTGATTCAGCCCCTCTGATTCAGCCCCTCTGTTTATCCCCTCTGTTTCAGCCCCTCTGTTTCAGCCCCTCTGTTTCACCGCCTCTGTTTCAGCCCCTCTGTTTCAGCCCCTCTGTTTCTCGCCCTCTGTTTCAGCCCCTCTGTTTCTCGCCCTCTGTTTCAGCCCCTCTGTTTCAGCCGCTCTGATTCAGGCTTCTGTTTCTCGCCCGCTGTTTCAGCCCCTCTGTTTCAGCCCCTCTGTTTCAGCCCCTCTGTTTCAGCCCCTCTGTTTCTCGCCCTCTGTTTCAGCCCCTCTGTTTCTCGCCCTCTGTTTCAGCCCCTCTGTTTCAGCCCCTCTGATTCAGCCCCTCTGATTCAGCCCCTCTGTTTCTCGCTCTCTGTTTCAGCCCCTCTGTTTCAGCCCTTCTGTTTCAGCCCCTCTGTTTCAGGCCCTCTGTTTCTCGCACTATGTTTCAGCCCCTCTGTTTCTCGCCCTCTGTTTCAGCCCCTCTGTTTCAGCCCCTCTGTTTCAGACCCTCTGTTTCTCACCCTCTGTTTCAGCCCCTCTGTTTCTCGCCCTCTGTTTCATCCCCTCGGATTTAGCCCCTCTGTTTCAGCCCCTCTGTTTCTCGCCCTCTGTTTCAGCCCCTCTGATTCAGCACCTCTGTTTCAGCACCTCTGATTCAGCACCTCTGTTTCAGCACCTCTGTTTCAGCCCCTCTGTTTGTCGCCCTCTGTTTCAGCCCCTCTGTTTCTCGCCCTCTGTTTCAGCCCCTCTGATTCTCGCCCTCTGTTTCTGCCCCTCTGTTTCTCGCCCTCTGTTTCAGCCCCTCTGATTCAGCCCCTCTGTTTCAGCCCCTCTGTTTCTCGCCCTCTGTTTCAGCCCCTCTGTTTCAGCCCCTCTGTTTCTCACCCTCTGTTTCAGCCCCTCTGATTCAGCCCCTCTGATTCAGCCCCTCTGTTTCTTGCCCCTCTGTTTCAGCCCCTCTGTTTCTCCCCCTCTGTTCCAGCCCCTCTGTTTCAGCCCCTCTGTTTCCGCCACTCTGTTTCAGCCCCTCTGTTTCTCGCCCTCTGTTTCAGCCCCTCTGTTTCAGCCCCTCTGTTTCAGCCCCTCTGTTTCAGCCCCTCTGTTTCTCGCCCTCTGTTTCAGCCCCTCTGTTTCTCGCCCTCTGTTTCAGCCCCTCTGTTTCAGCCCCTCTGATTCAGCCCCTCTGATTCAGCCCCTCTGTTTCTCGCTCTCTGTTTCAGCCCCTCTGTTTCAGCCCTTCTGTTTCAGCCCCTCTGTTTCAGGCCCTCTGTTTCTCGCACTATGTTTCAGCCCCTCTGTTTCTCGCCCTCTGTTTCAGCCCCTCTGTTTCAGACCCTCTGTTTCTCACCCTCTGTTTCAGCCCCTCTGTTTCTCGCCCTCTGTTTCATCCCCTCGGATTTAGCCCCTCTGTTTCAGCCCCTCTGTTTCTCGCCCTCTGTTTCAGCCCCTCTGATTCAGCACCTCTGTTTCAGCACCTCTGATTCAGCCCCTCTGTTTCAGCCCCTCTGTTTCTCGCCCTCTGTTTCAGCCCCTCTGATTCTCGCCCTCTGTTTCTGCCCCTCTGTTTCTCGCCCTCTGTTTCAGCCCCTCTGATTCAGCCCCTCTGTTTCAGCCCCTCTGTTTCTCGCCCTCTGTTTCAGCCCCTCTGTTTCAGCCCCTCTGTTTCTCACCCTCTGTTTCAGCCCCTCTGATTCAGCCCCTCTGATTCAGCCCCTCTGTTTCTTGCCCCTCTGTTTCAGCCCCTCTGTTTCTCCCCCTCTGTTCCAGCCCCTCTGTTTCAGCCCCTCTGTTTCCGCCACTCTGTTTCAGCCCCTCTGTTTCTCGCCCTCTGTTTCAGCGCCTCTGTTTCTCGCCCTCTGTTGGAGCCCCTCTGTTTCTCGCCCTCTGTTTCAGCCCCTCTGTTTCAGCCCCTCTGTTTCAGCCACTCTGTTTCTCGCCCTCTGTTTCAGCCCCTCTGTTTCTCACCCTCTGTTTCAGCCCCTCTGATTCAGCCCCTCTGTTTCTCGCCCTCTGTTTCAGCCCCTCCGTTTCTCGCCCTCTGTTTCAGCCCCTCTGTTTCTCGCCGTCTGTTTCAGCCCCGCTGATTCAGCCCCTCTGTTTCAGCACCTCTGTTTCAGCCCCTCTGATTCAGCCCCTCTGTTTCTCGCCCTCTGTTTCAGCCCCTCTGTTTCTCACCCTCTGTTTCAGCCACTCTGATTCAGCAACTCTGTTTCAGCCCCTCTGTTTCTCGCCCACTCTTTCAGCCCCTCTGTTTCTCGCCCTCTGTTTCAGCCCCTCTGTTTCTCGCCCTCTATTTCAGCCCCGCTGATTCAGCCCCTCTGTTTCAGCCCCTCTGAATCAGCCCCTCTGATTCAGCCCCTCTGTTTCAGCACCTCTGTTTCAGCCCCTCTGTTTCAGCCCCTCTGTTTCTCGCCCTCTGTTTCAGCCCCTCTGATTCAGCCCCTCCGATTCAGCCCCTCTGTTTCTCGCCCTCTGTTTCAGCCCCTCTGTTTCAGCCCCTCTGTTTCAGCCCCTCTGTTTCTCACCCTCTGTTTCAGCCCCTCTGTTTCAGCCCCTCTGCTTCAGCCCCTCTGTTTCCCGCCCCTCTGTTTCAGCCCCTCTGTTTCAGCCCCTCTGTTTCTCACCCTCTGTTTCTCGCCCTCTGTTTCAGCCCCTCTGTTTCAGCCCCTCTGTTTCAGCCCCTCTGTTTCTCGCCCTCTGTTTCAGCCCCTCTTTTTCTCGCCCTCTGTTTCAGCCCCTCTGTTTCTCGCCCTCTGTTTCTGCACCTCTGTTTCTCGCCCTCTGTTTCAGCCCTCTGTTTCTCGCCGTCTGTTTCAGCCCTGCTGACTCAGCCCCTCTGTTTCAGCCCATCTGAATCAGCCCCTCTGATTCAACCCCTCTGTTTCTGCCCCTCTGTTTCAGCCCCTCTGTTTCTGGCCCACTCTTTCAGCCCCTCCGTTTCTCGCCCTCTGTTTCAGCCACTCTGTTTCTCGCCCTCTGTTTCAGCTCCTCTGATTCAGCCCCTCTGTTTAAGCCCCTCTGATTCAGCCCCTCTGATTCAGCCCCTCTGTTTCTCGCCCTCTGTTTCAGCCCCTCTGTTTCAGCCCCTCTGTTTCTCACCCTCTGGTACAGCCCCTCTGATTCAGCCCCTCTGATTCAGCCCCTCTGATTCAGACCCTCTTATTCAGCCCCTCTGTTTCCCGCCCCTCTGTTTCAGCCCCTCTGTTTCTCGCCCTCTGTTTCAGCCCCTCTGTTTCAGCCCCTCTGTTTCAGCCCCTCTGTTTCTCGCCCTCTGATTCAGCCCCTCTGTTTCTCGCCCTCTGTTTCAGCCCCTCTGTTTCAGCCCCTCTGTTTCAGCCCCTCTGTTTAAGCCCCTCTGCATCTCGCCCTCTGTTTCTCACCCTCTGTTTCTCTCCCTCTGTTTCAGCCCCTCTGTTTCTCGCCCTCTGCTTCAGCCCCTCTGTTTCTCGCCCTCTGTTTCAGCCCCTCTGTTTTAGCCCCTCTGTTTCAGCCCCTCTGTTTCAGCCCCACTGTTTTAACCCCTCTGTTTCACGCCCTCTTTGTCAGCCCCTCAGTTTCAGCCACTCTGTTTCAGCCCCGCTGTTTCTTGCCCTCTGTTTAAGCCCCTCTGATTCAGCCCCTCTGTTTCTCGCCCTCTGTTTCAGCCCCTCTGTTTCAGCCCGTCTGATTCAGCCCGTCTGATTCAGCCCCTCTGTTTCTCGCCCTCTGTTTCAGCCCCTCAGTTTCAGCCCCTCTGTTTCAGCCCCTCTGTTTCTCGCACTCTGTTTCTCACCCTCTGTTTCTCGCCCTGTGTTTCAGCCCCTCTGTTTCTCGCCCTCTGTTTCAGCCCCTCTGTTTCTCGCCCTCTGTATCAGACCCTCTGTTTCAGCCCCTCTGTTTCAGCCCCTCTGTTTCTCGCCCTCTGTTTCTCGCCCTCTGTTTCAGCCCCTCTGTTTCTCGCCCTCTGATTCAGCCCCTCTGTTTCGCGCTCTCTGTTTCAGCCCCTCTGTTTCAGCCCCTCTGTTTCTCGCCCTCTGTTTCAGCCCATCTCGTTCTCGCCCTCTGTTTCAGCCCCTCTGATTCTCGCCCTCTGTTTCAGCCCCTCTTATTCAGCCCCTCTGTTTCAGCCCCTCTGATTCAGCCCCTCCGATTCAGCCCCTCTGATTCAGCCCCTCTGTTTCTCGCCCTCTGTTTCAGCCACTCTGTTTCAGCCCCTCTGTTTCAGCCCCTCTGTTTCTCACCCTCTGTTTCAGCGCCTCTGATTCAGCCCCTCTGTTTCAGCCACTCTGATTCAGCCCCTCTGCTTCAGCGCCTCTGATTCAGCCCCTCTGATTCAGCCCCTCTGTTTCTCGCCCTCTCTTTCAGCCCCTCTGATTCAGCCCCTCTGATTTAGACCCTCTGTTTCAGCCCCTCTGTTTCAGCCCCTCTGTTTCTCGCCCTCTGATTCAGCCCCTCTGTTTCAGCGCCTCTGATTCAGCCCCTCTGATTCAGCTCCTCTGTTTCTCGCCCTCTCTTTCAGCCCCTCTGTTTCAGCCCCTCTGATTTAGCCCCTCTGTTTCAGCCCCTCTGTTTAACCCCCTCTGTTTCTCGCCCTCTCTTTCAGCCCCTCTGTTTCTCACCCTCTGTTTCAGCACCTCTGATTCCGCCCCTCTGATTCAGCCCCTCTGTTTCAGCGCCTCTGATTCAGCCCCTCTGATTCAGCCCCTCTGTTTCTCACCCTCTCTTTCAGCCCCTCTGTTTCAGCCCCTCTGATTTAGCCCCTCTGTTTCAGCCCCTCTGTTTCAGCCCCTCTGTTTCTCGCCCTCTGTTTCAGCCCCTCTGTTTCGCGCTCCCTGTTTCAGCCCCTCTGTTTCAGCCCCTCTGTTTCTCACCCTCTGTTTCTGCTCCTCTGTTTCTCACCCTCTGTTTCTGCCCCTCTGTTTTTCGCCCTTTGTTTCAGCACCTCTGATTCAGCCCCTCTGATTCAGCCCCTCTGTTTTAGCCCCTCTGTTTCAGCCCCTCTGTTTCAGCCCCACTGTTTCTCGCCCGCTGTTTCAGCCCCTCTGTTTCTCGCCCTCTGTTTCAGCCCTCTGTTTCTCGCCGTCTGTTTCAGCCCCACTGATTCAGCCCCTCTGTTTCAGCCCCTCTGAATCAGCCACTCTGATTCAGCCCCTCTGTTTCAGCCCCTCTGAATCAGCCACTCTGATTCAGCAACTCTGTTTCAGCCCCTCTGTTTCAGCCCCTCTGTTTCTCGCCCACTCTTTCAGCCCCACTGTTTCTCGCCCTCTGTTTCAGCCCCTCTGTTTCTCGCCCTCTATTTCAGCCCCGCTGATTCAGCCCCTCTGTTTCAGCCCCTCTGAATCAGCCCCTCTGATTCAGCCCCTCTGTTTCAGCACCTCTGTTTCAGCCCCTCTGTTTCAGCCCCTCTGTTTCTCGCCCTCTGTTTCAGCCCCTCTGATTCAGCCCCTCCGATTCAGCCCCTCTGTTTCTCGCCCTCTGTTTCAGCCCCTCTGTTTCAGCCCCTCTGTTTCAGCCCCTCTGTTTCTCACCCTCTGTTTCAGCCCCTCTGTTTCTCGCCCTCTGTTTCAGCCCCTCTGTTTCAGCCCCTCTGTTTCAGCCCCTCTGTTTCTCGCCTTCTGTTTCAGCCCCTCTTTTTCTCGCCCTCTGATTCAGCCCCTCTGTTTCAGCCCCTCTGTTTCTCGCCCTCTGTTTCTGCACTTCTGTTTCTCGCCCTCTGTTTCAGCCCTCTGTTTCTCGCCGTCTGTTTCAGCCCTGCTGACTCAGCCCCTCTGTTTCAGCACCTCTGAATCAGCCCCTCTGATTCAGCCCCTCTGTTTCTGCCCCTCTGTTTCAACCCCTCTGTTTCTGGCCCACTCTTTCAGCCCCTCCGTTTCTCGCCCTCTGTTTCAGCCACTCTGTTTCTCGCCCTCTGTTTCAGCCCCTCTGATTCAGCCCCTCTGTTTAAGCCCCTCTGATTCAGCCCCTCTGATTCAGCCCCTCTGTTTCTCGCCCTCTGTTTCAGCCCCTTTGTTTCAGCCCCTCTGTTTCTCACCCTCTGGTACAGCCCCTCTGATTCAGCCCCTCTGATTGAGCCCCTCTGATTCAGCCCCTCTTATTCAGCCCCTCTGTTTCCCGCCCCTCTGTTTCAGCCCCTCTGTTTCTCGCCCTCTGTTTCAGCCCCTCTGTTTCAGCCCCTCTGTTTCAGCCCCTCTGTTTCTCGCCCTCTGATTCAGCCCCTCTGTTTCTCGCCCTCTGTTTCAGCCCCTCTGATTCAGCCCCTCTGATTCAGCCCCTCTGTTTCAGCCCCTCTGTTTCAGCCCCTCTGCATCTCGCCCTCTGTTTCTCACCCTCTGTTTCTCGCCCTCTGTTTCAGCCCCTCTGTTTCTCGCCCTCTGTTTCAGCCCCTCTGTTTCTCGCCCTCTGCTTCAGCCCCTCTGTTTCTCGCCCTCTGTTTCAGCCCCTCTGTTTTCGCCCCTCTGTTTCAGCCCCTCTGTTTCAGCCCCACTGTTTCTACCCCTCTGTTTCACGCCCTCTTTGTCAGCCCCTCAGTTTCAGCCACTCTGTTTCAGCCCCTCTGTTTCTTGCCCTCTGTTTAAGCCCCTCTGATTCAGCCCCTCTGTTTCTCGCCCTCTGTTTCAGCCCCTCTGTTTCAGCCCGTCTGATTCAGCCCGTCTGATTCAGCCCCTCTGTTTCTCGCCCTCTGTTTCAGCCCCTCAGTTTCAGCCCCTCTGTTTCAGCCCCTCTGTTTCTCGCCCTCTGTTTCTCACCCTCTGTTTCTCGCCCTGTGTTTCAGCCCCTCTGTTTCTCGCCCTCTGTTTCAGCCCCTCTGTTTCTCGCCCTCTGTATCAGACCGTCTGTTTCAGCCCCTCTGTTTCAGCCCCTCTGTTTCTCAACCTCTGTTTCAGCCCCTCTGATTCAGCCCCTCTGTTTCAGCCACTCTGATTCAGCCCCTCTGTTTCAGCGCCTCTGATTCAGCCCCTCTGATTCAGCCCCTCTGTTTCTCGCCCTCTCTTTCAGCCCCTCTGATTCAGCCCCTCTGATTTAGACCCTCTGTTTCAGCCCCTCTGTTTCAGCCCCTCTGTTTCTCGCCCTCTGATTCAGCCCCTCTGTTTCAGCGCCTCTGATTCAGCCCCTCTGATTCAGCTCCTCTGTTTCTCGCCCTCTCTTTCAGCCCCTCTGTTTCAGCCCCTCTGATTTAGCCCCTCTGTTTCTCGCCCTCTGTTTCAGCCCCTCTGTTTCTCGCCCTCTGTTTCTGCCCCTCTGTTTCTCGCCCTCTGTTTCAGGCTTCTGTTTCTCGCCCTCTGTTTCAGCCCCTCTGTTTCAGCCCCTCTGTTTCAGCCCCTCTGTTTCTCGCCCTCTGTTTCAGCTCCTGTGTTTCTCGCCCTCTGTTTCAGCCCCTCTGTTTCTCGCCTCCTGTTTCAGCCCCTCTGTTTCTGCCCCTCTGATTCAGCACCTCTGATTCAGCCCCTCTGTTTCTCGCTCTCTGTTTCAGCCTCTCTGTTTCAGCCCTTCTGTTTCAGCCCCTCCTTTTCAGCCCCTCTGTTTCTCGCCCTCTGTTTCAGCCCCTCTGTTTCTCGCCCTCTGTTTCATCCCCTCGGATTTAGCCTCTATGTTTCAGCCCCTCTGTTTCAGCCCCACTGTTTCTCGCCCTCTGTTTCAGCCCCTCTGTTTCACCCTCTCTGTTTCAGCCTCTCGGTTTCTTGCCCTCTGTTTCAGCCCCTCTGTTTCAGCCCCTCTGTTTCAGCCCCTCTGTTTCTCGCCCTCTGTTTCAGCCCTTCTGTTTCTCGCCCTCTGTTTCAGCCCCTCTGTTTCTCGCCCTCTGCTTCAGCCCCTCTGATTCAGCACCTCTGTTTCAGCCCCTCTGATTCAGCCCCTCTGTTTCAGCCCCTCTGATTCAGCCCCTATGTTTCATCCCCTCTGTTTCTCGCTCTCTGTTTCTCACCCTCTGTTTCTCGCCCTCTGTTTCAGCCACACTGTTTTTCGCCCTCTGCTTCGGCCCGTCTGTTTCACGCCCTCTGTTTCAGGCTCTCCGTTTCAGCCCGTCTGTATCATCCCCTCTGTTTCAGCCCCTCTGTTTCTCGCCCTCTGTTTCTCGCCCGCTGTTTCAGCCCCTTTGTTTCTCGCCCTCTGTTTCAGCCCCTCTGTTTCAGCCCCTCTGATTCAGCCCCTCTGATTCAGCCCCTCTGTTTCTCGCCCTCTGTTTCAGCCTCTCTGTTTCAGCCCCTCTGATTCAGCCCCACTGTTTCAGCCCCTCTGTTTCTCGCCCTCTGATTCAGCTCCTCTGTTTCAGCGCCTCTGATTCAGCCCCTCTGATTCAGCCCCTCTGTTTCTCGCCCTCTCTTTCAGCCCCTCTGTTTCAGCCCCTCTGATTTAGCCCCTCTGTTTCAGCCCCTCTGTTTCAGCCCCTCTGTTTCTCGCCCTCTCTTTCAGCCCCTCTGTTTCTCACCCTCTGTTTCAGCACCTCTGATTCAGCCCCTCTGATTCAGCCCCTCTGTTTCAGCGCCTCTGATTCAGCCCCTCTGATTCAGACCCTCTGTTTCTCGCCCTCTCTTTCAGCCCCTCTGTTTAAGCCCCTCTGATTTAGCCCCTCTGTTTCAGCCCCTCTGTTTCAGCCCCTCTGTTTCTCGCCCTCTGTTTCAGCCCCTCTGTTTCGCGCTCCCTGTTTCAGCCCCTCTGTTTCAGCCCCTCTGTTTCTCACCCTCTGTTTCTGCCCCTCTGTTTCTCACCCTCTGTTTCTGCCCCTCTGTTTTTCGCCCTCTGTTTCAGCACCTCTGATTCAGCCCCTCTGATTCAGCCCCTCTGTTTTAGCCCCTCTGTTTCAGCCCCTCTGTTTCAGCCCCTCTGTTTCAGCGCCTCTGTTTCAGCCCCTCTGTTTCAGCCCCTCTGTTTCTCGCCCTCTGTTTCAGCCCCTCTGTTTCTCGCCCTCTGTTTCAGCCCCTCTGTTTCGCGCTCCCTGTTTCAGCCCCTCTGTTTCAGCCCCTCTGTTTCTCACCCTCTGTTTCTGCCCCTCTGTTTCTCACCCTCTGTTTCTGCCCCTCTGTTTTTCGCCCTCTGTTTCAGCACCTCTGATTCAGCCCCTCTGTTTAAGCCCCTCTGATTCAGCCCCTCTGATTCAGCACCTCTGTTTCTCGCCCTCTGTTTCAGCCTCTCTGTTTCAGCCCCTCTGATTCAGCCCCACTGTTTCAGCCCCTCAGTTTCTCGCCGTCTGTTTCAGACACTCTGTTTCTCGCCCTCTGTTTCAGACACTCTGTTTCAGCCTCTCTGTTTCAGCACCTCTGTTTCTCGCCCTCTGTTTCAGCCCCTCTGTTTCTCGCCGTCTGTTTCGGCCCCTCTGTTTCTCGCCCTCTGTTTCATCCCCTCTGTTTCAGCCCCTCTGTTTCAGCCCCTCTGTTTCTCGCCCTCTGTTTCAGCCCCTCCCTTTCAGCCCCTCTGTTTCCCGCCCTCTGTTTCTGCCCCTCTGTTTCTCGCCCTCTGTTTCAGCCCCTCTGTTTCTCGCCCTCTATTTCAGCCCCGCTGATTCAGCCCCTCTGTTTCAGCCCCTCTGAATCAGCCCCTCTGATTCAGCCCCTCTGTTTCAGCACCTCTGTTTCAGCCCCTCTGTTTCAGCCCCTCTGTTTCTCGCCCTCTGTTTCAGCCCCTCTGTTTCTCGCCCTCTGTTACAGCCCCTCTGTTTCTCGCCCTCTGTTTCAGCCCTTCTGATTCTCGCCCTCTGTTTCAGCCCCTCTGATTCAGTCCCTCTGTTTCAGCCCCTCTGATTCAGCCCCTCTGATTCAGCCCCTCTGTTTCTCGCCCTCTGTTTCTCGCCCTCTGTTTCTCGCCCTCTGTTTCAGCCCCTCTGTTTCTCGCCCTCTGTTTCAGTCCATCTGATTCTCGCCCTCTGTTTCAGCCCCTCAGATTCTCGCCCTCTGTTTCAGCCCCTCTGATTCAGCCCCTCTGTTTCAGCCCCTCTGATTCAGCCCCTCTGATTCAGACCCTCTGATTCAGCCCCTCTGTTTCTCGCCCTCTGTTTCAGCCCCTCTGTTTCTCGCCCTCTGTTACAGCCCCTCTGTTTCTCGCCCTCTGTTTCAGCCCTTCTGATTCTCGCCCTCTGTTTCAGCCCCTCCACTTCAGCCCCTCTGTTTCAGCCCCTCTGATTCAGCCCCTCTGATTCAGCCCCTCTGTTTCTCGCCCTCTGTTTCTCGCCCTCTGTTTCTCGCCCTCTGTTTCAGCCCCTCTGTTTCTCGCCCTCTGTTTCAGCCCATCTGATTCTCGCCCTCTGTTTCAGCCCCTCAGATTCTCGCCCTCTGTTTCAGCCCCTCTGATTCAGCCCCTCTGTTTCAGCCCCTCTGATTCAGCCCCTCTGATTCAGACCCTCTGATTCAGCCCCTCTGTTTCTCGCCCTCTGTTTCAGCCCCTCTGTTTCAGCCCCTCTGTTTCAGCCCCTCTGTTTCTCACCCTCAGTTTCAGCACCTCTGATTCAGCCCCTCTGATTCAGCCCCTCTGATTCAGCCCCTCTGTTTCAGCGCCTCTGATTCAGCCCCTCTGTTTCAGCCCCTCTGATTCAGCCCCTCTGTTTCAGCCCCTCTGTTTCAGCCCCTCTGTGTCTCACCCTCTGTTTCAGCACCTCTGATTCAGCCCCTCTGAATCAGCCCCTCTGATTCAGCCCCTCTGTTTCATCGCCTCTGATTCAGCCCCTCTGTTTCAGCCCCTCTGATTCAGCTCCTCTGTTTCAGCGCCTCTGATTCAGCCCCTCTGATTCAGCCCCTCTGTTTCTCGCCCTCTCTTTCAGCCCCTCTGTTTCAGCCCCTCTGATTTAGCCCCTCTGTTTCAGCCCCTCTGTTTCAGCCCCTCTGTTTCTCGCCCTCTCTTTCAGCCCCTCTGTTTCTCACCCTCTGTTTCAGCACCTCTGATTCAGCCCCTCTGATTCAGCCCCTCTGTTTCAGCGCCTCTGATTCAGCCCCTCTGATTCAGAACCACTGTTTCTCGCCCTCTCTTTCGGCCCCTCTGTTTCAGCCCCTCTGATTTAGCCCCTCTGTTTCAGCCCCTCTGTTTCAGCCCCTCTGTTTCTCGCCCTCTGTTTCAGCCCCTCTGTTTCGCGCTCCCTGTTTCAGCCCCTCTGTTTCAGCCCCTCTGTTTCTCACCCTCTGTTTCTGCCCCTCTGTTTCTCACCCTCTGTTTCTGCCCCTCTGTTTTTCGCCCTCTGTTTCAGCACCTCTGATTCAGCCCCTCTGATTCAGCCCCTCTGTTTTAGCCCCTCTGTTTCAGCCCCTCTGTTTCAGCCCCTCTGTTTCAGCGCCTCTGTTTCAGCCCCTCTGTTTCAGCCCCTCTGTTTCTCGCCCTCTGTTTCAGCCCCTCTGTTTCTCGCCCTCTGTTTCAGCCCCTCTGTTTCAGCCCCTCTGATTCAGGCTTCTGTTTCTCGCCCTCTGTTTCAGCCCCTCTGTTTCAGTCCCTCTGTTTCAGCCCCTCTGTTTCAGCCCCTCTGTTTCTCGCCCTCTGTTTCAGGCCCTCTGTTTCTCGCCCTCTGTTTCAGCCCCTCTGTTTCAGCCCCTCTGATTCAGCCCCTCTGATTCAGCCCCTCTGTTTCTCGCTCTCTGTTTCAGCCCCTCTGTTTCAGCCCTTCTGTTTCAGCCCCTCTGTTTCAGCCCCTCTGTTTCTGGCACTATGTTTCAGCCCCTCTGTTTCTCGCCCTCTGTTTCAGCCCCTCTGTTTCAGCCCCTCTGTTTCAGCCCCTCTGTTTCTCACCCTCTGTTTCAGCCCCTCTGTTTCTCGCCCTCTGTTTCATCCCCTCGGATTTAGCCCCTCTGTTTCAGCCCCTCTGTTTCTCACCCTCTGTTTCAGCCCCTCTGATTCAGCACCTCTGTTTCAGCCCCTCGGATTCAGCCCCTCTGTTTCAGCCCCTCTGTTTCTCGCCCTCTGATTCAGCCCCTCTGCTTCTCGCTCTCTGTTTCAGCCCCTCTGTTTCAGCCCTTCTGTTTCAGCCCCTCTGTTTCAGCCCCTCTGTTTCTGGCACTATGTTTCAGCCCCTCTGTTTCTCGCCCTCTGTTTCAGCCCCTCTGTTTCAGCCCCTCTGTTTCAGCCCCTCTGTTTCTCACCCTCTGTTTCAGCCCCTCTGTTTCTCGCCCTCTGTTTCATCCCCTCGGATTTAGCCCCTCTGTTTCAGCCCCTCTGTTTCTCACCCTCTGTTTCAGCCCCTCTGATTCAGCACCTCTGTTTCAGCCCCTCGGATTCAGCCCCTCTGTTTCAGCCCCTCTGTTTCTCGCCCTCTGTTTCAGCCCCTCTGATTCTCGCCCTCTGTTTCAGCCCCTCTGTTTCTCGCCCTCTGTTTCAGCCCCTCTGATTCAGCCCCTCTGTTTCAGCCCCTCTGATTCAGCCCCTCTGATTCAGCCCCTCTGATTCGGCCCCTCTGTTTCAGCCCCTCTGTTTCAGCCCCTCTGTTTCAGCCCCTCTGTTTCTCACCCTCTGTTTCTCACCCTCTGTTTCAGCCCCTCTGATTCAGCCCCTCTGATTCAGCCCCTCTGTTTCCCGCCCCTCTGTTTCAGTCCCTCTGTTTCAGCCCCTCTGTTTCAGCCCCTCTGATTCAGCCCCTCTGTTTCAGCCCCTCTGTTTCTCCCCCTCTGTTCCAGCCCCTCTGTTTCAGCCCCTCTGTTTCTCGCCCTCTGTTTCAGCCCCTCTGTTTCTCGCCCTCTGTTTCAGCCCCTCTGTTTCAGCCCCTCTGTTTCTCGCCCTCTGTTTCAGCCCCTCCGTTTCTCGCCCTCTGTTTCTGCCCCTCTGTTTCTCGCCCTCTGTTTCAGCCCCTCTGTTTCTCGCCCTCTATTTCAGCCCCACTGATTCAGCCCCTCTGTTTCAGCCCCTCTGAATCAGACCCTCTGATTCAGCCCCTCTGTTTCAGCACCTCTGTTTCAGCCCCTCTGTTTCAGCCCCTCTGTTTCTCGCCCTCTGTTTCAGCCCCTCTGATTCAGCCCCTCCGATTCAGCCCCTCTGTTTCTCGCCCTCTGTTTCAGCCCCTCTGTTTCAGCTCCTCTGTTTCAGCCCCTCTGTTTCTCACCCTCTGTTTCAGCCCCTCTGTTTCAGCCCCTCTGCTTCAGCCCCTCTGTTTCCCGCCCCTCTGTTTCAGCCCCACTGTTTCTCGCCCTCTGTTTCAGCCCCTCTGTTTCTCGCCCTCTGTTTCAGCCCCTCTGTTTCAGCTCCTCTGTTTCAGCCCTTCTGTTTCTCGCCCTCTGTTTCAGCCCCTCTTTTTCTCGCCCTCTGATTCAGCCCCTCTGTTTCAGCCCCTCTGTTTCTCGCCCTCTGTTTCCGCACCTCTGTTTCTCGCCCTCTGTTTCAGCCCTCTGTTTCTCGCCGTCTGTTTCAGCCCTGCTGATTCAGCCCCTCTGTTTCAGCCCCTCTGAATCAGCCCCTCTGATTCAGCCCCTCTGTTTCAGCCCCTCCGTTTCAGCCCCTCTGTTTCTGGCCCACTCTTTCAGCCCCTCCGTTTCTCGCCCTCTGTTTCAGCCACTCTGTTTCTCGCCCTCTGTTTCAGCCCCTCTGATTCAGCCCCTCTGTTTAAGCCCCTCTGATTCGGCCCCTCTGATTTAGCCCCTCTGTTTCTCGCCCTCTGTTTCAGCCCCTCTGTTTCAGCCCCTCTGTTTCTCACCCTCTGGTACAGCCCCTCTGATTCAGCCCCTCTGATTCAGCCCCTCTGATTCAGCCCCTCTTATTCAGCCCGTCTGTTTCCCGCCCCTCTGTTTCAGCCCCTCTGTTTCTCGCCCTCTGTTTCAGCCCCTCTGTTTCAGCCCCTCTGTTTCAGCCCCTCTGTTTCTCGCCCTCTGTTTCAGCCCCTCTGTTTCTCGCCCTCTGTTTCAGCCCCTCTGATTCAGCCCCTCTGATTCAGCCCCTCTGTTTCTCGCCCTCTGTTTCAGCCCCTCTTTTTCAGCCCCTCTGTTTCAGCCCCTCTGTTTCTCGCCCTCTGTTTCTCACCCTCTGTTTCTCGCCCTCTGTTTCAGCCCCTCTGTTTCTCGCCCTCTGTTTCAGCCCCTCTGTTTCTCGCCCTCTGTATCAGACCCTCTGTTTCAGCCCCTCTGTTTCAGCCCCTCTGTTTCTCGCCCTCTGTTTCTCGCCCTCTGTTTCAGCCCCTCTGTTTCTCGCCCTCTGATTCAGCCCCTCTGTTTCCCGCTCTCTGTTTCAGCCCCTCTGTTTCAGCCCCTCTGTTTCTCGCCCTCTGTTTCAGCCCATCTGATTCTCGCCCTCTGTTTCAGCCCCTCTGATACTCGCCCTCTGTTTCAGCCCCTCTGATACAGCCCCTCTGTTTCAGCCCCTCTGATTCAGCCCCTCCGATTCAGCCCCTCTGATTCAGCCCCTCTGTTTCTCGCCCTCTGTTTCAGCCCCTCTGTTTCAGCCCCTCTGTTTCAGCCCCTCTGTTTCTCACCCTCTGTTTCAGCACCTCTGATTCAGCCCCTCTGTTTCAGCCCCTCTGATTCAGCCCCTCTGTTTCAGCGCCTCTGATTGAGCCCCTCTGATTCAGCCCCTCTGTTTCTCGCCCTATCTTTCAGCCCCTCTGATTCAGCCCCTCTGATTTAGCCCCTCTGTTTCAGCCCCTCTGTTTCAGCCCCTCTGTTTCTCGCCCTCTGATTCAGCTCCTCTGTTTCAGCGCCTCTGATTCAGCCCCTCTGATTCAGACCCTCTGTTTCTCGCCCTCTCTTTCAGCCCCTCTGTTTCAGCCCCTCTGATTTAGCCCCTCTGTTTCAGCCCCTCTGTTTCAGCCCCTCTGTTTCTCGCCCTCTTTTTCAGACCCTCTGTTTCTCACCCTCTGTTTCAGCACCTCTGATTCAGCCCCTCTGATTCAGCCCCTCTGTTTCAGCGCCTCTGATTCAGCCCCTCTGATTCAGACCCTCTGTTTCTCGCCCTCTCTTTCAGCCCCTCTGTTTCAGCCCCTCTGATTTAGCCCCTCTGTTTCAGCCCCTCTGTTTCAGCCCCTCTGTTTCTCGCCCTCTGTTTCAGCCCCTCTGTTTCGCGCTCCCTGTTTCAGCCCCTCTGTTTCAGCCCCTCTGTTTCTCACCCTCTGTTTCTGCCCCTCTGTTTCTCACCCTCTGTTTCTGCCCCTCTGTTTTTCGCCCTCTGTTTCAGCACCTCTGATTCAGCCCCTCTGATTCAGCCCCTCTGTTTTAGCCCCTCTGTTTCAGCCCCTCTGTTTCAGCCCCTCTGTTTCAGCGCCTCTGTTTCAGCCCCTCTGTTTCAGCCCCTCTGTTTCTCGCCCTCTGTTTCAGCCCCTCTGTTTCTCGCCCTCTGTTTCAGCCCCTCTGTTTCGCGCTCCCTGTTTCAGCCCCTCTGTTTCAGCCCCTCTGTTTCTCACCCTCTGTTTCTGCCCCTCTGTTTCTCACCCTCTGTTTCTGCCCCTCTGTTTTTCGCCCTCTGTTTCAGCACCTCTGATTCAGCCCCTCTGATTCAGCCCCTCTGTTTTAGCCCCTCTGATTCAGCCCCTCTGTTTCTCGCTCTCTGTTTCAGCCCCTCTGTTTCAGCCCTTCTGTTTCAGCCCCTCTGTTTCAGGCCCTCTGTTTCTCGCACTATGTTTCAGCCCCTCTGTTTCTCGCCCTCTGTTTCAGCCCCTCTGTTTCAGCCCCTCTGTTTCAGACCCTCTGTTTCTCACCCTCTGTTTCAGCCCCTCTGTTTCTCGGCCTCTGTTTCATCCCCTCGGATTTAGCCCCTCTGTTTCAGCCCCTCTGTTTCTCGCACTCTGTTTCAGCCCCTCTGATTCAGCACCTCTGTTTCAGCACCTCTGATTCAGCCCCTCTGTTTCAGCCCCTCTGTTTCTCGCCCTCTGTTTCAGCCCCTCTGATTCTCGCCCTCTGTTTCTGCCCCTCTGTTTCTCGCCCTCTGTTTCAGCAGCTCTGATTCAGCCCCTCTGTTTCAGCCCCTCTGTTTCTCGCCCTCTGTTTCAGCCCCTCTGTTTCAGCCCCTCTGTTTCAGCCCCTCTGTTTCCCACCCTCTGTTTCAGCCCCTCTGATTCAGCCCCTCTGATTCAGCCCCTCTGTTTCTTGCCCCTCTGTTTCAGCCCCTCTGTTTCTCCCCCTCTGTTCCAGCCCCTCTGTTTCAGCCCCTCTGTTTCAGCCCCTCTGTTTCAGCCCCTCTGTTTCTCGCCCTCTCTTTCAGCCCCTCTGTTTCTCGCCCTCTGTTTCAGCCCCTCTGTTTCAGCCCGTCTGTTTCAGCCACTCTGTTTCTCGCCCTCTGTTTCAGCCCCTCTGTTTCTCACCCTCTGTTTCAGCCCCTCTGATTCAGCCCCTCTGTTTCTCGCCCTCTGTTTCAGCCCCTCCGTTTCTCGCCCTCTGTTTCTGCCCCTCTGTTTCTCGCCCTCTGTTTCAGCCCTCTGTTTCTCGCCGTCTGTTTCAGCCCCGCTGATTCAGCCCCTCTGTTTCAGCCCCTCTGAATCAGCAACTCTGATTCAGCCCCTCTGTTTCAGCCCCTCTGAATCAGCCACTCTGATTCAGCAACTCTGTTTCAGCCCCTCTGTTTCAGCCCCTCTGTTTCTCGCCCACTCTTTCAGCCCCTCTGTTTCTCGCCCTCTGTTTCAGCCCCTCTGTTTCTCGCCCTCTATTTCAGCCCCGCTGATTCAGCCCCTCTGTTTCAGCCCCTCTGAATCAGCCCCTCTGATTCAGCCCCTCTGTTTCAGCACCTCTGTTTCAGCCCCTCTGTTTCAGCCCCTCTGTTTCTCGCCCTCTGTTTAATCACTTTGATTCAGCCCCTCAGATTCAGCCCCTCTGTTTCTCGCCCTCTGTTTCAGCCCCTCTGTTTCAGCCCCTCTGTTTCAGCCCCTCTGTTTCTCACCCTCTGTTTCAGCCCCTCTGTTTCAGCCCCTCTGCTTCAGCCCCGCTGTTTCCCGCCCCTCTGTTTCAGCCCCACTGTTTCTCGCCCTCTGTTTCAGCCCCTCTGTTTCTCGCCCTCTGTTTCAGCCCCTCTGTTTCTCGCCTTCTGTTTCAGCCCCTCTTTTTCTCGCCCTCTGATTCAGCCCCTCTGTTTCAGCCCCTCTGTTTCTCGCCCTCTGTTTCTGCACTTCTGTTTCTCGCCCTCTGTTTCAGCCCTCTGTTTCTCGCCGTCTGTTTCAGCCCTGCTGACTCAGCCCCTCTGTTTCAGCACCTCTGAATCAGCCCCTCTGATTCAGCCCCTCTGTTTCTGCCCCTCTGTTTCAACCCCTCTGTTTCTGGCCCACTCTTTCAGCCCCTCCGTTTCTCGCCCTCTGATTCAGCCCCTCTGTTTCAGCACCTCTGTTTCAGCCCCTCTGTTTCAGCCCCTCTGTTTCTCGCCCTCTGTTTCAGCCCCTCTGATTCAGCCCCTCCGATTCAGCCCCTCTGTTTCTCGCCCTCTGTTTCAGCCCCTCTGTTTCAGCCCCTCTGTTTCAGCCCCTCTGTTTCTCACCCTCTGTTTCAGCCCCTCTGTTTCAGCCCCTCTGCTTCAGCCCCTCTGTTTGCCGCCCCTCTGTTTCAGCCCCACTGTTTCTCGCCCTCTGTTTCAGCCCCTCTGTTTCTCGCCCTCTGTTTCAGCCCCTCTGTTTCAGCCCCTCTGTTTCAGCCCCTCTGTTTCTCGCCCTCTGTTTCAGCCCCTCTTTTTCTCGCCCTCTGATTCAGCCCCTCTGTTTCAGCCCCTCTGTTTCTCGCCCTCTGTTTCTGCACCTCTGTTTCTCGCCCTCTGTTTCAGCCCTCTGTTTCTCGCCGTCTGTTTCAGCCCTGCTGACTCAGCCCCTCTGTTTCAGCCCCTCTGAATCAGCCCCTCTGATTCAGCCCCTCTGTTTCCCGCCCCTCTGTTTCAGCCCCTCTGTTTCAGCCCCTCTGTTTCTCGCCCTCTGATTCAGCCCCTCTGTTTCAGCCCCTCTGTTTCAGCCCCTCTGTTTCAGCCCCTCTGTTTCTCGCCCTCTGTTTCAGCCCCTCTGTTTCAGCCTCTCTGTTTCAGCCCCTCTGTTTCTCGCCCTCTGATTCAGCCCCTCTGTTTCTCGCCCTCTGTTTCAGCCCCTCTGATTCAGCCCCTCTGATTCAGCCCCTCTGTTTCAGCCCCTCTGTTTCAGACCCTCTGCATCTCGCCCTCTGTTTCTCACCCTCTGTTTCTCGCCCTCTGTTTCAGCCCCTCTGTTTCTCGCCCTCTGTTTCAGCCCCTCTGTTTCTCGCCCTCTGCTTCAGCCCCTCTGTTTCTCGCCCTCTGTTTCAGCCCCACTGTTTTAGCCCCTCTGTTTCAGCCCCTCTGTTTCAGCCCCACTGTTTCAAGCCCTCTGTTTCACGCCCTCTTTGTCAGCCCCTCAGTTTCAGCCACTCTGTTTCAGCCCCTCTGTTTCTTGCCCTCTGTTTAAGCCCCTCTGATTCAGCCCCTCTGTTTCTCGCCCTCTGTTTCAGCCCCTCTGTTTCAGCCCGTCTGATTCAGCCCGTCTGATTCAGCCCCTCTGTTTCTCGCCCTCTGTTTCAGCCCCTCTGTTTCAGCCCCTCTGTTTCAGGCCCTCTGTTTCTCGCCCTCTGTTTCTCACCCTCTGTTTCTCGCCCTGTGTTTCAGCCCCTCTGTTTCTCGCCCTCTGTTTCAGCCCCTCTGTTTCTCGCCCTCTGTATCAGACCCTCTGTTTCAGCCCCTCTGTTTCAGCCCCTCTGTTTCTCGCCCTCTGTTTCTCGCCCTCTGTTTCAGCCCCTCTGTTTCTCGCCCTCTGATTCAGCCCCTCTGTTTCGCGCTCTCTGTTTCAGCCCCTCTGTTTCAGCCCCTCTGTTTCTCGCCCTCTGTTTCAGCCCATCTCGTTCTCGCCCTCTGTTTCAGCCCCTCTGATTCTCGCCCTCTGTTTCAGCCCCTCTTATTCAGCCCCTCTGTTTCAGCCCCTCTGATTCAGCCCCTCCGATTCAGCCCCTCTGATTCAGCCCCTCTGTTTCTCGCCCTCTGTTTCAGCGCCTCTGATTCAGCCCCTCTGTTTCAGCCACTCTGATTCAGCCCCTCTGTTTCAGCGCCTCTGATTCAGCCCCTCTGATTCAGCCCCTCTGTTTCTCGCCCTCTCTTTCAGCCCCTCTGATTCAGCCCCTCTGATTTAGACCCTCTGTTTCAGCCCCTCTGTTTCAGCCCCTCTGTTTCTCGCCCTCTGATTCAGCCCCTCTGTTTCAGCGCCTCTGATTCAGCCACTCTGATTCAGCTCCTCTGTTTCTCGCCCTCTCTTTCAGCCCCTCTGTTTCAGCCCCTCTGATTTAGCCCCTCTGTTTCAGCCCCTCTGTTTCAGCCCCTCTGTTTCTCGCCCTCTCTTTCAGCCCCTCTGTTTCTCACCCTCTGTTTCAGCACCTCTGATTCCGCCCCTCTGATTCAGCCCCTCTGTTTCAGCGCCTCTGATTCAGCCCCTCTGATTCAGCCCCTCTGTTTCTCACCCTCTCTTTCAGCCCCTCTGTTTCAGCCCCTCTGATTTAGCCCCTCTGTTTCAGCCCCTCTGTTTCAGCCCCTCTGTTTCTCGCCCTCTCTTTCAGCCCCTCTGTTTCTCACCCTCTGTTTCAGCACCTCTGATTCCGCCCCTCTGATTCAGCCCCTCTGTTTCAGCGCCTCTGATTCAGCCCCTCTGATTCAGCCCCTCTGTTTCTCACCCTCTCTTTCAGCCCCTCTGTTTCAGCCCCTCTGATTTAGCCCCTCTGTTTCAGCACCTCTGTTTCAGCCCCTCTGTTTCTCGCCCTCTGTTTCAGCCCCTCTGTTTCGCGCTCCCTGTTTCAGCCCCTCTGTTTCAGCCCCTCTGTTTCTCACCCTCTGTTTCTGCTCCTCTGTTTCTCACCCTCTGTTTCTGCCCCTCTGTTTTTCGCCCTCTGTTTCAGCACCTCTGATTCAGCCCCTCTGATTCAGCCCCTCTGTTTTAGCCCCTCTGTTTCAGCCCCTCTGTTTCAGCCCCTCTGTTTCAGCGCCTCTGTTTCAGCCCCTCTGTTTCATTCCCTCTGTTTCTCGCCCGCTGTTTCAGCCCCTCTGTTTCTCGCCCTCTGTTTCAGCCCTCTGTTTCTCGCCGTCTGTTTCAGCCCCGCTGATTCAGCCCCTCTGTTTCAGCACCTCTGAATCAGCCACTCTGATTCAGCCCCTCTGTTTCAGCCCCTCTGAATCAGCCACTCTGATTCAGCAACTCTGTTTCAGCCCCTCTGTTTCAGCCCCTCTGTTTCTCGCCCACTCTTTCAGCCCCTCTGTTTCTCGCCCTCTGTTTCAGCCCCTCTGTTTCTCGCCCTCTATTTCAGCCCCGCTGATTCAGCCCCTCTGTTTCAGCCCCTCTGAATCAGCCCCTCTGATTCAGCCCCTCTGTTTCAGCACCTCTGTTTCAGCCCCTCTGTTTCAGCCCCTCTGTTTCTCGCCCTCTGTTTCAGCCCCTCTGATTCAGCCCCTCCGATTCAGCCCCTCTGTTTCTCGCCCTCTGTTTCAGCCCCTCTGTTTCAGCCCCTCTGTTTCAGCCCCTCTGTTTCTCACCCTCTGTTTCAGCCCCTCTGTTTCAGCCTCTCTGCTTCAGCCCCGCTGTTTCCCGCCCCTCTGTTTCAGCCCCACTATTTCTCGCCCTCTGTTTCAGCCCCTCTGTTTCTCGCCCTCTGTTTCAGCCCCTCTGTTTCAGCCCCTCTGTTTCAGCCCCTCTGTTTCTCGCCTTCTGTTTCAGCCCCTCTTTTTCTCGACCTCTGATTCAGCCCCTCTGTTTCAGCCCCTCTGTTTCTCGCCCTCTGTTTCTGCACCTCTGTTTCTCGCCCTCTGTTTCAGCCCTCTGTTTCTCGCCGTCTGTTTCAGCCCTGCTGACTCAGCCCCTCTGTTTCAGCACCTCTGAATCAGGCCCTCTGATTCAGCCCCTCTGTTTCAGCCCCTCTGTTTCTGGCCCACTCTTTCAGCCCCTCCGTTTCTCGCCCTCCGTTTCAGCCACTCTGTTTCTCGCCCTCTGTTTCAGCCCCTCTGATTCAGCCCCTCTGTTTAAGCCCCTCTGATTCAGCCCCTCTGATTCAGCCCCTCTGTTTCTCGCCCTCTGTTTCAGCCCCTCTGTTTCAGCCCCTCTGTTTCTCACCCTCTGGTACAGCCCCTCTGATTCAGCCCCTCTGATTCAGCCCCTCTGATTCAACCCCTCTGATTCAGCCCCTCTTATTCAGCCCCTCTGTTTCCCGCCCCTCTGTTTCAGCCCCTCTGTTTCTCGCCCTCTGTTTCAGCCCCTCTGTTTCAGCCCCTCTGTTTCAGCCCCTCTGTTTCTCGCCCTCTGATTCAGCCCTTCTGTTTCTCGCCCTCTGTTTCAGCCCCTCTGATTCAGCCCCTCTGATTCAGCCCCTCTGTTTCAGCCCCTCTGTTTCAGCCCCTCTGCATCTCGCCCTCTGTTTCTCACCCTCTGTTTCTCGCCCTCTGTTTCCCGCCCCTCTGTTTCAGCCCCTCTGTTTCCCGCCCCTCTGTTTCAGCCCCTCTGTTTCTCGCCCTCTGTTTCAGCCCCTCTGTTTCTCGCCCTCTGTTTCAGCCCCACTGATTCAGCCCCTCTGATTCAGCCCCTCTGTTTCAGTCCCTCTGTTTCCCGCCCCTCTGTTTCAGCCCCTCTGTTTCTCGCCCTCTGTTTCAGCCCCTCTGTTTCTCGCCCTCTGTTTCAGCCCCACTGATTCAGCCCCTCTGATTCAGCCCCTCTGTTTCAGCCCCTCTGTTTCAGCCCCTCTGTTTCTCGCCCACTGTTTCTCACCCTCTGTTTCTCACCCTCTGTTTCAGCCCCTCTGATTCTCGCCCTCTGTTTCAGCCCCTCTGTTTCTCGCCCTCTGCTTCAGCCCCTCTGTTTCTCGCCCTCTGTTTCAGCCCCTCTGTTTTAGCCCCTCTGTTTCAGCCCCTGTGTTTCACCCCCACTGTTTCAGCCCCTCTGTTTCACGCCCTCTTTGTCAGCCCCTCAGTTTCAGCCACTCTGTTTCAGCCCCTCTGTTTCTCGCCCTCTGTTTCAGCCCCTCTGATTCAGCCCCTCTGTTTCTCGCCCTCTGTTTCAGCCCCTCTGTTTCAGCCCGTCTGATTCAGCCCGTCTGTTTCAGCCCCTCTGTTTCTCGCCCTTTGTTTCAGCCCCTCTGTTTCAGCCCCTCTGTTTCAGCCCCTCTGTTTCAGCCCCTCTGTTTCTCGCCCTCTGTTTCAGCCCCTCTGTCTCTCGCCCTCTGTTTCAGCCCCTCTGTTTCTCGCCCTCTGTTTCATCCACTCTGATTCAGCCCCTCTGATTCAGCCCCTCTGTCTCAGCCCCTCTGTTTCAGCCCCTCTGTTTCTCGCCCTCTGTTTCCCACCCTCTGTTTCTCACCTCTGTTTCAGCACCTCTGTTTCTCGCCCTCTGTTTCAGCCCCTCTGTTTCTCGCCCTCTGCTTCAGCCCCTCTGTTTCTCGCCCTCTGTTTCAGCCCCTCTGTTTTAGCCCCTCTGTTTCAGCCCCTGTGTTTCAGCCCCACTGTTTCAGCCCCTCTGTTTCACGCCCTCTTTGTCAGCCCCTCAGTTTCAGCCACTCTGTTTCAGCCCCTCTGTTTCTCGCCCTATGTTTCAGACCCTCTGATTCAGCCCCTCTGTTTCTCGCCCTCTGTTTCAGCCCCTCTGTTTCAGCCCGTCTGATTCAGCCCGTCTGATTCAGCCCCTCTGTTTCTCGCCTTCTGTTTCAGCCCCTCTGTTTCAGCCCCTCTGTTTCAGCCCCTCTGTTCCTCGCCCTCTGTTTCAGCCCCTCTGTTTCAGGCCCTCTGTTTCTCGCCCTCTGTTTCAGCCCCGCTGATTCAGCCCCTCTGTTTCAGCCCCTCTGATTTAGCCCCACTGTGTCTTGCCCTCTGTTTCAGCCCCTCTGTTTCAGCCCCTCTGTTTCTCGCCCTCTGTTTCATCCGCTCTGTTTCTCGCCCTCTGTTTCAGCCCCGCTGATTCAGCCCCTCTGTTTCAGCCCCTCTGATTTAGCCCCTCTGTGTCTTGCCCTCTGTTTCAGCCCCTCTGTTTCAGCCCATCGGTTTCAACCCCTCTGTATCAGCCCCTCTGTTTCTCGCCCTCTATTTCAGCCCCTCTGATTCAGCCCCTCTGTTTCAGCCCCTCTGTTTCTCGCCCTCTGTTTCAGCCCCTCTGTTTCTCGCC
This sequence comes from Chiloscyllium punctatum, assembly GCF_047496795.1. NCBI lineage: Eukaryota > Metazoa > Chordata > Chondrichthyes > Orectolobiformes > Hemiscylliidae > Chiloscyllium > Chiloscyllium punctatum. The sequence goes on along the minus strand of NW_027309792.1, from coordinate 1,422,721 downwards.
CTCTGTTTCAGCCCCTCTGATTTAGCCCCTCTGTTTCAGCCCCTCTGTTTCAGCCCCTCTGTTTCTCGCCCTCTGTTTCAGCCCCTCTGTTTTGCGCTCTCTGTTTCAGCCCCTCTGTTTCAGCCCCTCTGTTTCTCACCCTCTGTTTCTGCCCGTCTGTTTCTCGCCCTCTGTTTCAGCCCCTCTGTTTCTCGCCCTCTGTTTCTGCCCCTCTGTTTCTCGCCCTCTGTTTCAGGCTTCTGTTTCTCGCCCTCTGTTTAAGCCCCTCTGTTTCAGCCCCTCTGTTTCAGCCCCTCTGTTTCTCGCCCTCTGTTTCAGCCCCTCTGTTTCTCGCCCTCTGTTTCAGCCCCTCTGATTCAGCCCCTCTGATTCAGCCCCTCTGTTTCAGCACCTCTGTTTCAGCCCCTCTGTTTCTCACCCTCTGTTTCTCACACTCTGTTTCTCACCCTCTGTTTCAGCCCCTCTGTTTCTCGCCCTCTGTTTCAGCCCCTCTGTTTCTCGCCCTCTGCTTCAGCCCCTCTGTTTCTCGCCCTCTGTTTCAGCCCCTCTGTTTTAGCCCCTCTGTTTCAGCCCCTGTGTTTCAGCCCCACTGTTTCAGCCCCTCTGTTTCACGCCCTCTTTGTCAGCCCCTCAGTTTCAGCCACTCTGTTTCAGCCCCTCTGTTTCTCGCCCTCTGTTTCAGCACCTCTGATTCAGCCCCTCTGTTTCTCGCCCTCTGTTTCAGCCCCTCTGTTTCAGCCCGTCTGATTCAGCCCGTCTGTTTCATCCCCTCTGTTTCTCGCCCTCTGTTTCAGCCCCTCTGTTTCAGCCCCTCTGTTTCTCGCCCTCTGTTTCAGCCCCTCTGATTCAGCCCCTCTGTTTCAGCCGCTCTGATTCAGCCCCTCTGATTCAGCCCCTCTGATTCAGCCCCTCTGTTTCTCGACCTCTGTTTCAGCCCCTCTGTTTCAGCCCCTCTGTTTCAGCCCCTCTGTTTCTCACCCTCTGCTTCAGCCTCTCTGATTCAGCCCCTCTAATTCAGCCCCGCTGATTCAGCCCCTCTGTTTCAGCGCCTCTGATTCAGCCCCTCTGATTCAGCCCCTCTGTTTCAGCCCCTCTCTTTCAGCCCCTCTGTTTCAGCCCCTCTGTTTCAGCTCCTCTGTTTCAGCCCCTCTGTTTCTCGACCTCTGTTTCAGCCCCTCTGTTTCAGCCCCTCTGTTTCAGCCCCTCTGTTTCTCGCTCTCTGTTTCAGCCCCTCTGTTTCTCGCCCTCTGTTTCAGGCCCTCTGTTTCTCGCCCTCTGTTTCAGCCCCTCTGTTTCAGCCCCTCTGTTTCAGCCCCTCTGTTTCTCGCCCACTGTTTCAGCCCCTCTGTTTCAGCCCCTCTGTTTCAGCCCCTCTGTTTCAGCCCCTCTGTTTCTCAACCTCTGTTTCAGCCCCTCTGTTTCTCGCCCTCTGTTTCAGCCCCTCTGTTTCTCGCCCTCTGTTTCAGCCCCTCTGTTTCAGCCCCTCTGTTTCTCGCCCTCTGTTTCTGCCCCTCTGTTTCTCGCCCTCTGTTTCAGCCGCGCTGTTTCTCGCCCTCTGTTTCAGCCCCGCTGATTCAGCCCCTCTGTTTCAGCCCCTCTGAATCAGCCCCTCTGATTCAGCCCCTCTGTTTCAGCCCCTCTGTTTCAGCCGCTCTGTTTCTCGCCCTCTGTTTCAGCCCCTCTGATAATCGCCCTCTGTTTCAGCCCCTCTGTTTCTCGCCCTCTGTTTCAGCCCCTCTGATTCAGCCCCTCTGTTTCAGCCCCTCTGATTCAGCCCCTCTGATTCAGCCCCTCTGATTCAGCACCGCTGTTTCTCGACCTCTGTTTCAGCTCCTCTGTTTCAGCCCCTCTGTTTCAGCCCCTCTGTTTCTCACCCTCTGTTTCAGCCCCTCTGATTCAGCCCCTCTGATTCATCCCCTGTGATTCAGCCCCTCTGTTTCCCGCCCCTCTGTTTCAGCCCCTCTGTTTCTCGCCCTCTTTTTCAGCCCCTCTGTTTCTCGCCCTCTGTTTCAGCCCCTCTGTTTCAGCCCCTCTGTTTCAGCCCCTCTGTTTCAGCGCCTCTGTTTCGCCCTCTGTTTCAGCCCCTCTGTTTCTCGCCCACTGTTTCAGCCCCTCTGATTCAGCCCCTCTGTTTCAGCCCCTCTGTTTCTCCCCCTCTGTTCCAGCTCCTCTGTTTCAGCCCCTCTGTTTCAGCCACTCTGTTTCAGCCCCTCTGTTTCAGCCCCTCAGTTTCATCCCCTCTGTTTCTCGCCCTCTGTTTCAGCCCTTCTGTTTCTCGCCCTGTGTTTCAGCCCCTCTGTTTCAGCCCGTCTGTTTCAGCCCCTCTGTTTCTCACCCTCTGTTTCAGCCCCTCTGATTCAGCCCCTCTGTTTCTCGCCCTCTGTTTCAGCCCCTCTGTTTCTCGCCCTCTGTTTCAGCCCCTCTGTTTCTCGCCCTCTATTTCAGCCCCTCTGTTTCAGCCCCTCTGATTCAGCCCCTCTGTTTCTCGCCCTCTGTTTCAGCCCCTCTGTTTCTCGCCCTCTGTTTCAGCCCCTCTGTTTCTCGCCCTCTGTTTCAGCCCCTCTGTTTCAGCCCGTCTGTTTCAGCCCCTCTGTTTCAGCCCCTCTGTTTCTCACTCTCTGTTTCTCGCCCTCTGTTTCAGCCCCTCTGTTTTTCGCCCTCTGTTTCAGCCCCATGTTTCTCCCCCTCTGTTTCAGGCTCTCTGTTTCAGCCCCTCTGTTTCTCGCCCTCTGTTTCTCGCCCGCTGTTTCAGCCCCTTTGTTTCTCGCCCTCTGTTTCAGCCCCTCTGTTTCTCGCCCTCTGTTTCAGCCCCTCTGATTCAGCCCCTCTGTTTCTCGCCCTCTGTTTCAGACCCTCTGTTTCAGCCCCTCTGTTTCAGCTCCTCTGTTTCAGCCCCTCTGTTTCTCGCCCTCTGTTTCAGACCCTCTGTTTCTCGCCCTCTGTTTCAGCCCCTCTGTTTCTCGCCCTCTGTTTCAGCCCCTCAGTTTCAGCCCCTCTGTTTCTCGCCCTCTGTTTCAGCCCCTCTGTTTCTCGCCCTCTGTTTCAGCCCCGCTGTTTCTCGCCCTCTGTTTCAGCCCCGCTGATTCAGCCCCTCTGTTTCAGCCCCTCTGAATCAGCCCCTCTGATTCAGCCCCTCTGTTTCAGCCCCTCTGTTTCAGCCCCTCAGTTTCTCGCCCTCAGTTTCAGCCCCTCTGATTCTCGCCCTCTGTTTCAGCCCCTCTGTTTCTCGCCCTCTGTTTCAGCCCCTCTGATTCAGCCCCTCTGTTTCAGCCCCTCTGATTCAGCCCCTCTGATTCAGCCCCTCTGATTCAGCCCCTCTGTTTCTCGCCCTCTGTTTCAGCCCCTCTGTTTCAGCCCCTCTGTTTCAGCCCCTCTGTTTCTCGCCCTCTGTTTCAGCCCCTATGATTCAGCCCCTCTGTTTCAGCCCCTCTGATTCAGCCCCTCTGATTCAGCCCCTCTGATTCAGTCCCTCTGTTTCTCGCCCTCTGTTTCAGCCCCTCTGATTCAGCCCCTCTGTTTCCCGCCCCTCTGTTTCAGCCCCTCTGTTTCTCGCCCACTGTTTCAGCCCCTCTGTTTCTCGCCCTCTGTTTCAGCCCCACTGTTTCAGCCCCTCTGTTTCAGCCCCTCTGTTTCTGCGCCTCTGTTTCTCGCCCTCTGTTTCAGCCCCTCTGTTTCTCGCCCTCTGTTTCAGCCCCTCTGATTCAGCCCCTCTGTTTCAGCCCCTACGTTTCTCCCCCTCTGTTCCAGACCCTCTGTTTCAGCCCCTCTGTTTCAGCCACTCTGTTTCAGCCCCTCTGTTTCTCGCCCTCTGTTTCAGCCCCTCTGTTTCTCGCCCTCTGTTTCAGCCCCTCGGTTTCAGCCCGTCTGTTTCAGCCACTCTGTTTCTCGCCCTCTGTTTCAGCCCCCCTGTTTCTCACCCTCTGTTTCAGCCCCTCTGTTTCAGCCCCTCTGTTTCAGCCCCTCTGTTTCTCGCCCTCTGTTTCAGCCCCTCTGTTTCTCGCCCTCTGTTTCAGGCCCTCTGTTTCTCGCCCTCTGTTTCAGCCCCTCTGATTCAGCCACTCTGTTTCAGCCCCTCTGATTCAGCCCCTCAGTTTCAGCCCCTCTGTTTCAGCCCCTCTGTTTCAGCCCCTCTGTTTCTCGCCCACTATTTCTCACCCTCTGTTTCTCGCCCTCTGTTTCAGCCCCTCTGTTTTTGGCCCTCTGTTTCAGCCCCTCTGTTTCTTACCCTCTGTTTCAGGCTCTCTGTTTCAGCCCGTCTGTTTCAGCCCCTCTGTTTCAGCCCCTCTGTTTCTGGCCCTCTCTTTCAGCCCCTCTGATTCTCGCCCTCTGTTTCAGCCCCTCTGTTTCTCGCCCTCTGTTTCAGCCCCTCTGATTCAGCCCCTCTGTTTCAGCCCCTCTGATTCAGCCCCTCTGATTCAGCCCCTCTGTTTCTCGCCCTCTGTTTCAGCCCCTCTGTTTCAGCCCCTCTGTTTCTCACCCTCTGTTTCAGCCCCTCTGATTCAGCCCCTCTGATTCAGCCCCTCTGATTCAGCCCCTCTGTTTCCCGCCCCTCTGTTTCAGCGCCTCTGTTTCTCGCCCTCTGTTTCAGCCCCTCTGTTTCTTGCCCTCTGTATCAGGCCCTCTGTTTCTCGCCCTCTGTTTCAGCCCCTCTGATTCAGACCCTCTGTTTCAGCCCCTCTGATTCAGCCCCTCTGTTTCAGCCCCTCTGTTTCAGCCCCCATTGTTTCTCGCCCTGTATTTCTCACCCTCTGTTTCTCGCCCTCTGTTTCGGCCCCTCTGTTTTTCGCCCTCTGTTTCTGCCCCTCTGTTTCTCGCCCTCTGTTTCTCACCCGCTGTTTCAGCCCCTTTGTTACTCGCCCTCTGTTTCAGCCCCACTGTTTCAGCACCTCTGATTCTGCCCCTCTGATTCAGCCACTCTATTTCTCGCCCTCTGTTTCAGCCCCACTGTTTCAGCCCCTCTGTTTCAGCCCCTCTGTTTCTCGCCCTCTGTTTCAGCCCCTGTGTTTCACACCCTCTGTTTCAGCCCCTCTGTTTCTCGCCCTCTGTTTCAGCCCCTCTGTTTCTGCCCCTCTGTTTCTCGCCCTCTGTTTCAGCCCCGCTGTTTCTCGCCCTCTGTTTCAGCTCCGCTGATTCAGTCCCTCTGTTTCAGCCCCTCTGTATCTGCCCCTCTGATTCAGCCCCTCTGTTTCAGACCCTCTGTTTCAGCCCCTCTGTTTCAGCCCCTCTGTTTCTCGCCCTCTGTTTCAGCCCCTCTGATTCTCGCCCTCTGTTTCAGCCCCTCTGTTTCTCGCCCTCTGTTTCAGCCCCTCTGATTCTCTCCCTCTGTTTCAGCCCCTCTGATTCAGCCCCTCTGATTCAGCCCCTCTGATTCAGCCCCTCTGTTTCTCGCCCTCTGTTTCAGCCCCTCTGTTTCAGCCCCTCTGTTTCAGCCCCTCTGTTTCTCACCCTCTGTTTCAGCCCCTCTGATTCAGCCCCTCTGATTCAGCCCCTCTGTTTCCCGCCCCTCTGTTCCAGCCCCTCTGTTTCTCGCCCTCAGTTTCAGCCCCTCTGTTTCTCGCCCTCTGTTTCATCCCCTCTGTTTCAGCCCCTCTGTTTCAGCCCCTCTGTTTCAGCGCCTCTGTTTCTCGCCCTCTGTTTCAGCCCCTCTGTTTCTCGCCCTCTGTTTCAGCCCCTCTGTTTCTCGCCCTCTGTTTCAGCCCCTCTGTTTCTCGCCCTCTGTTTCAGCCCCTCTGTTTCAGCCCGTCTGTTTCAGCCCCTCTGTTTCAGCCCCTCTGTTTCTCACTCTCTGTTTCTCGCCCTCTGTTTCAGCCCCTCTGTTTTTCGCCCTCTGTTTCAGCCCCATGTTTCTCCCCCTCTGTTTCAGGCTCTCTGTTTCAGCCCCTCTGTTTCTCGCCCTCTGTTTCTCGCCCGCTGTTTCAGCCCCTTTGTTTCTCGCCCTCTGTTTCAGCCCCTCTGTTTCTCGCCCTCTGTTTCAGCCCCTCTGATTCAGCCCCTCTGTTTCTCGCCCTCTGTTTCAGACCCTCTGTTTCAGCCCCTCTGTTTCAGCTCCTCTGTTTCAGCCCCTCTGTTTCTCGCCCTCTGTTTCAGACCCTCTGTTTCTCGCCCTCTGTTTCAGCCCCTCTGTTTCTCGCCCTCTGTTTCAGCCCCTCAGTTTCAGCCCCTCTGTTTCTCGCCCTCTGTTTCAGCCCCTCTGTTTCTCGCCCTCTGTTTCAGCCCCGCTGTTTCTCGCCCTCTGTTTCAGCCCCGCTGATTCAGCCCCTCTGTTTCAGCCCCTCTGAATCAGCCCCTCTGATTCAGCCCCTCTGTTTCAGCCCCTCTGTTTCAGCCCCTCAGTTTCTCGCCCTCAGTTTCAGCCCCTCTGATTCTCGCCCTCTGTTTCAGCCCCTCTGTTTCTCGCCCTCTGTTTCAGCCCCTCTGATTCAGCCCCTCTGTTTCAGCCCCTCTGATTCAGCCCCTCTGATTCAGCCCCTCTGATTCAGCCCCTCTGTTTCTCGCCCTCTGTTTCAGCCCCTCTGTTTCAGCCCCTCTGTTTCAGCCCCTCTGTTTCTCGCCCTCTGTTTCAGCCCCTATGATTCAGCCCCTCTGTTTCAGCCCCTCTGATTCAGCCCCTCTGATTCAGCCCCTCTGATTCAGTCCCTCTGTTTCTCGCCCTCTGTTTCAGCCCCTCTGATTCAGCCCCTCTGTTTCCCGCCCCTCTGTTTCAGCCCCTCTGTTTCTCGCCCACTGTTTCAGCCCCTCTGTTTCTCGCCCTCTGTTTCAGCCCCACTGTTTCAGCCCCTCTGTTTCAGCCCCTCTGTTTCTGCGCCTCTGTTTCTCGCCCTCTGTTTCAGCCCCTCTGTTTCTCGCCCTCTGTTTCAGCCCCTCTGATTCAGCCCCTCTGTTTCAGCCCCTACGTTTCTCCCCCTCTGTTCCAGACCCTCTGTTTCAGCCCCTCTGTTTCAGCCACTCTGTTTCAGCCCCTCTGTTTCTCGCCCTCTGTTTCAGCCCCTCTGTTTCTCGCCCTCTGTTTCAGCCCCTCGGTTTCAGCCCGTCTGTTTCAGCCACTCTGTTTCTCGCCCTCTGTTTCAGCCCCCCTGTTTCTCACCCTCTGTTTCAGCCCCTCTGTTTCAGCCCCTCTGTTTCAGCCCCTCTGTTTCTCGCCCTCTGTTTCAGCCCCTCTGTTTCTCGCCCTCTGTTTCAGGCCCTCTGTTTCTCGCCCTCTGTTTCAGCCCCTCTGATTCAGCCACTCTGTTTCAGCCCCTCTGATTCAGCCCCTCAGTTTCAGCCCCTCTGTTTCAGCCCCTCTGTTTCAGCCCCTCTGTTTCTCGCCCACTATTTCTCACCCTCTGTTTCTCGCCCTCTGTTTCAGCCCCTCTGTTTTTGGCCCTCTGTTTCAGCCCCTCTGTTTCTTACCCTCTGTTTCAGGCTCTCTGTTTCAGCCCGTCTGTTTCAGCCCCTCTGTTTCAGCCCCTCTGTTTCTGGCCCTCTCTTTCAGCCCCTCTGATTCTCGCCCTCTGTTTCAGCCCCTCTGTTTCTCGCCCTCTGTTTCAGCCCCTCTGATTCAGCCCCTCTGTTTCAGCCCCTCTGATTCAGCCCCTCTGATTCAGCCCCTCTGTTTCTCGCCCTCTGTTTCAGCCCCTCTGTTTCAGCCCCTCTGTTTCTCACCCTCTGTTTCAGCCCCTCTGATTCAGCCCCTCTGATTCAGCCCCTCTGATTCAGCCCCTCTGTTTCCCGCCCCTCTGTTTCAGCGCCTCTGTTTCTCGCCCTCTGTTTCAGCCCCTCTGTTTCTTGCCCTCTGTATCAGGCCCTCTGTTTCTCGCCCTCTGTTTCAGCCCCTCTGATTCAGACCCTCTGTTTCAGCCCCTCTGATTCAGCCCCTCTGTTTCAGCCCCTCTGTTTCAGCCCCCATTGTTTCTCGCCCTGTATTTCTCACCCTCTGTTTCTCGCCCTCTGTTTCGGCCCCTCTGTTTTTCGCCCTCTGTTTCTGCCCCTCTGTTTCTCGCCCTCTGTTTCTCACCCGCTGTTTCAGCCCCTTTGTTACTCGCCCTCTGTTTCAGCCCCACTGTTTCAGCACCTCTGATTCTGCCCCTCTGATTCAGCCACTCTATTTCTCGCCCTCTGTTTCAGCCCCACTGTTTCAGCCCCTCTGTTTCAGCCCCTCTGTTTCTCGCCCTCTGTTTCAGCCCCTGTGTTTCACACCCTCTGTTTCAGCCCCTCTGTTTCTCGCCCTCTGTTTCAGCCCCTCTGTTTCTGCCCCTCTGTTTCTCGCCCTCTGTTTCAGCCCCGCTGTTTCTCGCCCTCTGTTTCAGCTCCGCTGATTCAGTCCCTCTGTTTCAGCCCCTCTGTATCTGCCCCTCTGATTCAGCCCCTCTGTTTCAGACCCTCTGTTTCAGCCCCTCTGTTTCAGCCCCTCTGTTTCTCGCCCTCTGTTTCAGCCCCTCTGATTCTCGCCCTCTGTTTCAGCCCCTCTGTTTGTCGCCCTCTGTTTCAGCCCCTCTGATTCTCTCCCTCTGTTTCAGCCCCTCTGATTCAGCCCCTCTGATTCAGCCCCTCTGATTCAGCCCCTCTGTTTCTCGCCCTCTGTTTCAGCCCCTCTGTTTCAGCCCCTCTGTTTCAGCCCCTCTGTTTCTCACCCTCTGTTTCAGCCCCTCTGATTCAGCCCCTCTGATTCAGCCCCTCTGTTTCCCGCCCCTCTGTTCCAGCCCCTCTGTTTCTCGCCCTCAGTTTCAGCCCCTCTGTTTCTCGCCCTCTGTTTCATCCCCTCTGTTTCAGCCCCTCTGTTTCAGCCCCTCTGTTTCAGCGCCTCTGTTTCTCGCCCTCTGTTTCAGCCCCTCTGTTTCTCGCCCTCTGTTTCAGCCCCTCTGATTCAGCCCCTCTGTTTCAGCCCATCTGTTTCTCCCCCTCTGTTCCAGCCCCTCTGTTTCAGCCCCTCTGTTTCAGCCACTCTGTTTCAGCACCTCTCTTTCAGCCCCTCTGTTTCAGCCCCTCTGTTTCTCGCCCTCTGTTTCAGCCCCTCTGTTTCTCGTCCTCTGTTTCAGCCCCTCTGTTTCAGCCCCTCTGTTTCAGCCACTCTGTTTCAGCCCCTCTGATTCAGCCCCTCTGTTTCTCACCCTCTGTTTCAGCCCCTCTGATTCAGCCCCTCTGTTTCTCGCCCTCTGTTTCAGCCCCTCTGTTTCTCGCTCTCTGTTTCAGCCCCTCTGTTTCTCGCCCTCTATTTCAGCCCCTCTGTTTCAGCCCCTCTGATTCAGCCCCTCTGTTTCTCGCCCTCTGTTTCAGCCCCTCTGTTTCTCGCCCTCTGTTTCAGCCCCTCTGTTTCTCGCCCTCTGTTTCAGCCCCTCTGATTCAGCCCCTATGTTTCTCGCCCTCTGTTTAAGCCCCTCTGTTTCAGCCCCTCTGTTTCTCGCCCTCTGTTTCAGCCCCTCTGTTTCAGCCCCTCTGTTTCTCGCCCTCTGTTTCTGCCCCTCTGTTTCTCGCCCTCTGTTTCAGCCCCGCTGTTTTTCGCCCTCTGTTTCAGCCCCGCTGATTCAGCCCCTCTGTTTCAGCCCCTCTGAATCAGCCCCTCTGATTCAGCCCCTCTGTTTCAGCCCCTCTGTTTCAGCCCCTCTTTTTCTCGCCCTCTGTTTCAGCCCCTCTGATTGTCGCCCTCTGTTTCAGCCCCTATGTTTCTCGCCCTCTTTTTCAGCCCCTCTGATTCAGACCCTCTGTTTCAGCCCCTCTGATTCAGCCCCTCTGATTCAGCCCCTCTGATTGTCGCCCTCTGTTTCAGCCCCTATGTTTCTCGCCCTCTTTTTCAGCCCCTCTGATTCAGACCCTCTGTTTCTCGCCCTCTGTTTCAGCCCCTCTGTTTCAGCCCCTCTGTTTCTCGCCCTCTGTTTCAGCCCCTCTGTTTCAGCCCCTCTGTTTCTCGCCCTCTGTTTCTGCCCCTCTGTTTCTCGCCCTCTGTTTCAGCCCCGCTGTTTCTCGCCCTCTGTTTCAGCCCCGCTGATTCAGCCCCTCTGTTTCAGCCCCTCTGAATCAGCCCCTCTGATTCAGCCCCTCTGTTTCTCGCCCTCTGTTTCAGCCCCTCTGTTTCTCGCCCTCTGTTTCAGCCCCTCTGTTTCTCGCCCTCTATTTCAGCCCCTCTGTTTCAGCCCCTCTGATTCAGCCCCTCTGTTTCTCGCCCTCTGTTTCAGCCCCTCTGTTTCTCGCCCTCTGTTTCAGCCCCTCTGTTTCAGCCCCTCTGTTTCTCGCCCTCTGCTTCAGCCCCTCTGTTTCTCGCCCTCTGTTTCAGCCCCTCTGTTTTAGCCCCTCTGTTTCAGCCCCTGTGTTTCAGCCCCACTGTTTCAGCCCCTCTGTTTCACGCCCTCTTTGTCAGCCCCTCAGTTTCAGCCACTCTGTTTCAGCCCCTCTGTTTCTCGCCCTATGTTTCAGACCCTCTGTTTCAGCGCCTCTGTTTCTCGCCCTCTGTTTCAGCCCCTCTGTTTCTCGCCCTCTGTTTCAGCCCCTCTGATTCAGCCCCTCTGTTTCAGCCCATCTGTTTCTCCCCCTCTGTTCCAGCCCCTCTGTTTCAGCCCCTCTGTTTCAGCCACTCTGTTTCAGCACCTCTCTTTCAGCCCCTCTGTTTCAGCCCCTCTGTTTCTCGCCCTCTGTTTCAGCCCCTCTGTTTCTCGTCCTCTGTTTCAGCCCCTCTGTTTCAGCCCCTCTGTTTCAGCCACTCTGTTTCAGCCCCTCTGATTCAGCCCCTCTGTTTCTCACCCTCTGTTTCAGCCCCTCTGATTCAGCCCCTCTGTTTCTCGCCCTCTGTTTCAGCCCCTCTGTTTCTCGCCCTCTGTTTCAGCCCCTCTGTTTCTCGCCCTCTAATTCAGCCCCTCTGTTTCAGCCCCTCTGATTCAGCCCCTCTGTTTCTCGCCCTCTGTTTCAGCCCCTCTGTTTCTCGCCCTCTGTTTCAGCCCCTCTGTTTCTCGCCCTCTGTTTCAGCCCCTCTGATTCAGCCCCTATGTTTCTCGCCCTCTGTTTAAGCCCCTCTGTTTCAGCCCCTCTGTTTCTCGCCCTCTGTTTCAGCCCCTCTGTTTCAGCCCCTCTGTTTCTCGCCCTCTGTTTCTGCCCCTCTGTTTCTCGCCCTCTGTTTCAGCCCCGCTGTTTTTCGCCCTCTGTTTCAGCCCCGCTGATTCAGCCCCTCTGTTTCAGCCCCTCTGAATCAGCCCCTCTGATTCAGCCCCTCTGTTTCAGCCCCTCTGTTTCAGCCCCTCTTTTTCTCGCCCTCTGTTTCAGCCCCTCTGATTGTCGCCCTCTGTTTCAGCCCCTATGTTTCTCGCCCTCTTTTTCAGCCCCTCTGATTCAGACCCTCTGTTTCAGCCCCTCTGATTCAGCCCCTCTGATTCAGCCCCTCTGATTGTCGCCCTCTGTTTCAGCCCCTATGTTTCTCGCCCTCTTTTTCAGCCCCTCTGATTCAGACCCTCTGTTTCTCGCCCTCTGTTTCAGCCCCTCTGTTTCAGCCCCTCTGTTTCTCGCCCTCTGTTTCAGCCCCTCTGTTTCAGCCCCTCTGTTTCTCGCCCTCTGTTTCTGCCCCTCTGTTTCTCGCCCTCTGTTTCAGCCCCGCTGTTTCTCGCCCTCTGTTTCAGCCCCGCTGATTCAGCCCCTCTGTTTCAGCCCCTCTGAATCAGCCCCTCTGATTCAGCCCCTCTGTTTCTCGCCCTCTGTTTCAGCCCCTCTGTTTCTCGCCCTCTGTTTCAGCCCCTCTGTTTCTCGCCCTCTATTTCAGCCCCTCTGTTTCAGCCCCTCTGATTCAGCCCCTCTGTTTCTCGCCCTCTGTTTCAGCCCCTCTGTTTCTCGCCCTCTGTTTCAGCCCCTCTGTTTCAGCCCCTCTGTTTCTCGCCCTCTGCTTCAGCCCCTCTGTTTCTCGCCCTCTGTTTCAGCCCCTCTGTTTTAGCCCCTCTGTTTCAGCCCCTGTGTTTCAGCCCCACTGTTTCAGCCCCTCTGTTTCACGCCCTCTTTGTCAGCCCCTCAGTTTCAGCCACTCTGTTTCAGCCCCTCTGTTTCTCGCCCTATGTTTCAGACCCTCTGATTCAGCCCCTCTGTTTCTCGCCCTCTGTTTCAGCCCCTCTGTTTCAGCCCGTCTGATTCAGCCCGTCTGATTCAGCCCCTCTGTTTCTCGCCTTCTGTTTCAGCCCCTCTGTTTCAGCCCCTCTGTTTCAGCCCCTCTGTTCCTCGCCCTCTGTTTCAGCCCCTCTGTTTCAGCCCCTCTGTTTCTCGCCCTCTGTTTCTCGCCCTCTGTTTCAGCCCCTCTGTTTCTCCCCCTCTGATTCAGCCCCTCTGTTTCGCGCTCTCTATTTCAACCCCTCTGTTTCTGCCCCTCTGTTTCTCGCCCTCTGTTTCATCCGCTCTGTTTCTCGCCCTCTGTTTCAGCCCCGCTGATTCAGCCCCTCTGTTTCAGCCCCTCTGATTTAGCCCCTCTGTGTCTTGCCCTCTGTTTCAGCCCCTCTGTTTCAGCCCATCGGTTTCAATCCCTCTGTATCAGCCCCTCTGTTTCTCGCCCTCTATTTCAGCCCCTCTGATTCAGCCCCTCTGTTTCAGCCCCTCTGTTTCTCGCCCTCTGTTTCAGCCCCTCTGTTTCTCGCCCTCTGTTTCAGCCCCTCTGATTTAGCCCCTCTGTTTCAGCCCCTCTGTTTCAGCCCCTCTGTTTCTCGCCCTCTGTTTCAGCCCCTCTGTTTCGCGCTCTCTGTTTCAGCCCCTCTGTTTCAGCCCCTCTGTTTCTCACCCTCTGTTTCTGCCCGTCTGTTTCTCGCCCTCTGTTTCAGCCCCTCTGTTTCTCGCCCTCTGTTTCTGCCCCTCTGTTTCTCGCCCTCTGTTTCAGGCTTCTGTTTCTCGCCCTCTGTTTAAGCCCCTCTGTTTCAGCCCCTCTGTTTCAGCCCCTCTGTTTCTCGCCCTCTGTTTCAGCCCCTCTGTTTCTCGCCCTCTGTTTCAGCCCCTCTGATTCAGCCCCTCTGATTCAGCCCCTCTGTTTCAGCACCTCTGTTTCAGCCCCTCTGTTTCTCGCCCTCTGTTTCTCACACTCTGTTTCTCACCCTCTGTTTCAGCCCCTCTGTTTCTCGCCCTCTGTTTCAGCCCCTCTGTTTCTCGCCCTCTGCTTCAGCCCCTCTGTTTCTCGCCCTCTGTTTCAGCCCCTCTGTTTTAGCCCCTCTGTTTCAGCCCCTGTGTTTCAGCCCCACTGTTTCAGCCCCTCTGTTTCACGCCCTCTTTGTCAGCCCCTCAGTTTCAGCCACTCTGTTTCAGCCCCTCTGTTTCTCGCCCTCTGTTTCAGCACCTCTGATTCAGCCCCTCTGTTTCTCGCCCTCTGTTTCAGCCCCTCTGTTTCAGCCCGTCTGATTCAGCCCGTCTGTTTCATCCCCTCTGTTTCTCGCCCTCTGTTTCAGCCCCTCTGTTTCAGCCCCTCTGTTTCTCGCCCTCTGTTTCATCCCCTCTGATTCAGCCCCTCTGTTTCAGCCGCTCTGATTCAGCCCCTCTGATTCAGCCCCTCTGATTCAGCCCCTCTGTTTCTCGACCTCTGTTTCAGCCCCTCTGTTTCAGCCCCTCTGTTTCAGCCCCTCTGTTTCTCACCCTCTGCTTCAGCCTCTCTGATTCAGCCCCTCTAATTCAGCCCCGCTGATTCAGCCCCTCTGTTTCAGCGCCTCTGATTCAGCCCCTCTGATTCAGCCCCTCTGTTTCAGCCCCTCTCTTTCAGCCCCTCTGTTTCAGCCCCTCTGTTTCAGCTCCTCTGTTTCAGCCCCTCTGTTTCTCGACCTCTGTTTCAGCCCCTCTGTTTCAGCCCCTCTGTTTCAGCCCCTCTGTTTCTCGCTCTCTGTTTCAGCCCCTCTGTTTCTCGCCCTCTGTTTCAGGCCCTCTGTTTCTCGCCCTCTGTTTCAGCCCCTCTGTTTCAGCCCCTCTGTTTCAGCCCCTCTGTTTCTCGCCCACTGTTTCAGCCCCTCTGTTTCAGCCCCTCTGTTTCAGCCCCTCTGTTTCAGCCCCTCTGTTTCTCAACCTCTGTTTCAGCCCCTCTGTTTCTCGCCCTCTGTTTCAGCCCCTCTGTTTCTCGCCCTCTGTTTCAGCCCCTCTGTTTCAGGCCCTCTGTTTCTCGCCCTCTGTTTCTGCCCCTCTGTTTCTCGCCCTCTGTTTCAGCCGCGCTGTTTCTCGCCCTCTGTTTCAGCCCCGCTGATTCAGCCCCTCTGTTTCAGCCCCTCTGAATCAGCCCCTCTGATTCAGCCCCTCTGTTTCAGCCCCTCTGTTTCAGCCGCTCTGTTTCTCGCCCTCTGTTTCAGCCCCTCTGATAATCGCCCTCTGTTTCAGCCCCTCTGTTTCTCGCCCTCTGTTTCAGCCCCTCTGATTCAGCCCCTCTGTTTCAGCCCCTCTGATTCAGCCCCTCTGATTCAGCCCCTCTGATTCAGCACCGCTGTTTCTCGACCTCTGTTTCAGCTCCTCTGTTTCAGCCCCTCTGTTTCAGCCCCTCTGTTTCTCACCCTCTGTTTCAGCCCCTCTGATTCAGCCCCTCTGATTCATCCCCTGTGATTCAGCCCCTCTGTTTCCCGCCCCTCTGTTTCAGCCCCTCTGTTTCTCGCCCTCTGTTTCAGCCCCTATGTTTCTCGCCCTCTGTTTCAGCCCCTCTGTTTCAGCCCCTCTGTTTCAGCCCCTCTGTTTCAGCGCCTCTGTTTCGCCCTCTGTTTCAGCCCCTCTGTTTCTCGCCCTCTGTTTCAGCCCCTCTGATTCAGCCCCTCTGTTTCAGCCCCTCTGTTTCTCCCCCTCTGTTCCAGCTCCTCTGTTTCAGCCCCTCTGTTTCAGCCACTCTGTTTCAGCCCCTCTGTTTCAGCCCCTCAGTTTCATCCCCTCTGTTTCTCGCCCTCTGTTTCAGCCCCTCTGTTTCTCGCCCTGTGTTTCAGCCCCTCTGTTTCAGCCCGTCTGTTTCAGCCACTCTGTTTCTCGCCCTCTGTTTCAACCCCTCTGTTTCTCACCCCCTGTTTCAGCCCCTCTGATTCAGCCCCTCTGTTTCTCGCCCTCTGTTTCAGCCCCTCTGTTTCTCGCCCTCTGTTTCAGCCCCTCTGTTTCTCGCCCTCTATTTCAGCCCCTCTGTTTCAGCCCCTCTGATTCAGCCCCTCTGTTTCAGCCCCTCTGTTTCAGCCCCTCTGTTTCAGCCCCTCTTTTTCTCGCCCTCTGTTTCAGCCCCTCTGATTGTCGCCCTCTGTTTCAGCCCCTATGTTTCTCGCCCTCTTTTTCAGCCCCTCTGATTCAGACCCTCTGTTTCAGCCCCTCTGATTCAGCCCCTCTGATTCAGCCCCTCTGATTGTCGCCCTCTGTTTCAGCCCCTATGTTTCTCGCCCTCTTTTTCAGCCCCTCTGATTCAGACCCTCTGTTTCTCGCCCTCTGTTTCAGCCCCTCTGTTTCAGCCCCTCTGTTTCTCGCCCTCTGTTTCAGCCCCTCTGTTTCAGCCCCTCTGTTTCTCGCCCTCTGTTTCTGCCCCTCTGTTTCTCGCCCTCTGTTTCAGCCCCGCTGTTTCTCGCCCTCTGTTTCAGCCCCGCTGATTCAGCCCCTCTGTTTCAGCCCCTCTGAATCAGCCCCTCTGATTCAGCCCCTCTGTTTCTCGCCCTCTGTTTCAGCCCCTCTGTTTCTCGCCCTCTGTTTCAGCCCCTCTGTTTCTCGCCCTCTATTTCAGCCCCTCTGTTTCAGCCCCTCTGATTCAGCCCCTCTGTTTCTCGCCCTCTGTTTCAGCCCCTCTGTTTCTCGCCCTCTGTTTCAGCCCCTCTGTTTCAGCCCCTCTGTTTCTCGCCCTCTGCTTCAGCCCCTCTGTTTCTCGCCCTCTGTTTCAGCCCCTCTGTTTTAGCCCCTCTGTTTCAGCCCCTGTGTTTCAGCCCCACTGTTTCAGCCCCTCTGTTTCACGCCCTCTTTGTCAGCCCCTCAGTTTCAGCCACTCTGTTTCAGCCCCTCTGTTTCTCGCCCTATGTTTCAGACCCTCTGTTTCAGCGCCTCTGTTTCTCGCCCTCTGTTTCAGCCCCTCTGTTTCTCGCCCTCTGTTTCAGCCCCTCTGATTCAGCCCCTCTGTTTCAGCCCATCTGTTTCTCCCCCTCTGTTCCAGCCCCTCTGTTTCAGCCCCTCTGTTTCAGCCACTCTGTTTCAGCACCTCTCTTTCAGCCCCTCTGTTTCAGCCCCTCTGTTTCTCGCCCTCTGTTTCAGCCCCTCTGTTTCTCGTCCTCTGTTTCAGCCCCTCTGTTTCAGCCCCTCTGTTTCAGCCACTCTGTTTCAGCCCCTCTGATTCAGCCCCTCTGTTTCTCACCCTCTGTTTCAGCCCCTCTGATTCAGCCCCTCTGTTTCTCGCCCTCTGTTTCAGCCCCTCTGTTTCTCGCCCTCTGTTTCAGCCCCTCTGTTTCTCGCCCTCTAATTCAGCCCCTCTGTTTCAGCCCCTCTGATTCAGCCCCTCTGTTTCTCGCCCTCTGTTTCAGCCCCTCTGTTTCTCGCCCTCTGTTTCAGCCCCTCTGTTTCTCGCCCTCTGTTTCAGCCCCTCTGATTCAGCCCCTATGTTTCTCGCCCTCTGTTTAAGCCCCTCTGTTTCAGCCCCTCTGTTTCTCGCCCTCTGTTTCAGCCCCTCTGTTTCAGCCCCTCTGTTTCTCGCCCTCTGTTTCTGCCCCTCTGTTTCTCGCCCTCTGTTTCAGCCCCGCTGTTTTTCGCCCTCTGTTTCAGCCCCGCTGATTCAGCCCCTCTGTTTCAGCCCCTCTGAATCAGCCCCTCTGATTCAGCCCCTCTGTTTCAGCCCCTCTGTTTCAGCCCCTCTTTTTCTCGCCCTCTGTTTCAGCCCCTCTGATTGTCGCCCTCTGTTTCAGCCCCTATGTTTCTCGCCCTCTTTTTCAGCCCCTCTGATTCAGACCCTCTGTTTCAGCCCCTCTGATTCAGCCCCTCTGATTCAGCCCCTCTGATTGTCGCCCTCTGTTTCAGCCCCTATGTTTCTCGCCCTCTTTTTCAGCCCCTCTGATTCAGACCCTCTGTTTCTCGCCCTCTGTTTCAGCCCCTCTGTTTCAGCCCCTCTGTTTCTCGCCCTCTGTTTCAGCCCCTCTGTTTCAGCCCCTCTGTTTCTCGCCCTCTGTTTCTGCCCCTCTGTTTCTCGCCCTCTGTTTCAGCCCCGCTGTTTCTCGCCCTCTGTTTCAGCCCCGCTGATTCAGCCCCTCTGTTTCAGCCCCTCTGAATCAGCCCCTCTGATTCAGCCCCTCTGTTTCTCGCCCTCTGTTTCAGCCCCTCTGTTTCTCGCCCTCTGTTTCAGCCCCTCTGTTTCTCGCCCTCTATTTCAGCCCCTCTGTTTCAGCCCCTCTGATTCAGCCCCTCTGTTTCTCGCCCTCTGTTTCAGCCCCTCTGTTTCTCGCCCTCTGTTTCAGCCCCTCTGTTTCAGCCCCTCTGTTTCTCGCCCTCTGCTTCAGCCCCTCTGTTTCTCGCCCTCTGTTTCAGCCCCTCTGTTTTAGCCCCTCTGTTTCAGCCCCTGTGTTTCAGCCCCACTGTTTCAGCCCCTCTGTTTCACGCCCTCTTTGTCAGCCCCTCAGTTTCAGCCACTCTGTTTCAGCCCCTCTGTTTCTCGCCCTATGTTTCAGACCCTCTGATTCAGCCCCTCTGTTTCTCGCCCTCTGTTTCAGCCCCTCTGTTTCAGCCCGTCTGATTCAGCCCGTCTGATTCAGCCCCTCTGTTTCTCGCCTTCTGTTTCAGCCCCTCTGTTTCAGCCCCTCTGTTTCAGCCCCTCTGTTCCTCGCCCTCTGTTTCAGCCCCTCTGTTTCAGCCCCTCTGTTTCTCGCCCTCTGTTTCTCGCCCTCTGTTTCAGCCCCTCTGTTTCTCCCCCTCTGATTCAGCCCCTCTGTTTCGCGCTCTCTATTTCAACCCCTCTGTTTCTGCCCCTCTGTTTCTCGCCCTCTGTTTCATCCGCTCTGTTTCTCGCCCTCTGTTTCAGCCCCGCTGATTCAGCCCCTCTGTTTCAGCCCCTCTGATTTAGCCCCTCTGTGTCTTGCCCTCTGTTTCAGCCCCTCTGTTTCAGCCCATCGGTTTCAATCCCTCTGTATCAGCCCCTCTGTTTCTCGCCCTCTATTTCAGCCCCTCTGATTCAGCCCCTCTGTTTCAGCCCCTCTGTTTCTCGCCCTCTGTTTCAGCCCCTCTGTTTCTCGCCCTCTGTTTCAGCCCCTCTGATTTAGCCCCTCTGTTTCAGCCCCTCTGTTTCAGCCCCTCTGTTTCTCGCCCTCTGTTTCAGCCCCTCTGTTTCGCGCTCTCTGTTTCAGCCCCTCTGTTTCAGCCCCTCTGTTTCTCACCCTCTGTTTCTGCCCGTCTGTTTCTCGCCCTCTGTTTCAGCCCCTCTGTTTCTCGCCCTCTGTTTCTGCCCCTCTGTTTCTCGCCCTCTGTTTCAGGCTTCTGTTTCTCGCCCTCTGTTTAAGCCCCTCTGTTTCAGCCCCTCTGTTTCAGCCCCTCTGTTTCTCGCCCTCTGTTTCAGCCCCTCTGTTTCTCGCCCTCTGTTTCAGCCCCTCTGATTCAGCCCCTCTGATTCAGCCCCTCTGTTTCAGCACCTCTGTTTCAGCCCCTCTGTTTCTCGCCCTCTGTTTCTCACACTCTGTTTCTCACCCTCTGTTTCAGCCCCTCTGTTTCTCGCCCTCTGTTTCAGCCCCTCTGTTTCTCGCCCTCTGCTTCAGCCCCTCTGTTTCTCGCCCTCTGTTTCAGCCCCTCTGTTTTAGCCCCTCTGTTTCAGCCCCTGTGTTTCAGCCCCACTGTTTCAGCCCCTCTGTTTCACGCCCTCTTTGTCAGCCCCTCAGTTTCAGCCACTCTGTTTCAGCCCCTCTGTTTCTCGCCCTCTGTTTCAGCACCTCTGATTCAGCCCCTCTGTTTCTCGCCCTCTGTTTCAGCCCCTCTGTTTCAGCCCGTCTGATTCAGCCCGTCTGTTTCATCCCCTCTGTTTCTCGCCCTCTGTTTCAGCCCCTCTGTTTCAGCCCCTCTGTTTCTCGCCCTCTGTTTCATCCCCTCTGATTCAGCCCCTCTGTTTCAGCCGCTCTGATTCAGCCCCTCTGATTCAGCCCCTCTGATTCAGCCCCTCTGTTTCTCGACCTCTGTTTCAGCCCCTCTGTTTCAGCCCCTCTGTTTCAGCCCCTCTGTTTCTCACCCTCTGCTTCAGCCTCTCTGATTCAGCCCCTCTAATTCAGCCCCGCTGATTCAGCCCCTCTGTTTCAGCGCCTCTGATTCAGCCCCTCTGATTCAGCCCCTCTGTTTCAGCCCCTCTCTTTCAGCCCCTCTGTTTCAGCCCCTCTGTTTCAGCTCCTCTGTTTCAGCCCCTCTGTTTCTCGACCTCTGTTTCAGCCCCTCTGTTTCAGCCCCTCTGTTTCAGCCCCTCTGTTTCTCGCTCTCTGTTTCAGCCCCTCTGTTTCTCGCCCTCTGTTTCAGGCCCTCTGTTTCTCGCCCTCTGTTTCAGCCCCTCTGTTTCAGCCCCTCTGTTTCAGCCCCTCTGTTTCTCGCCCACTGTTTCAGCCCCTCTGTTTCAGCCCCTCTGTTTCAGCCCCTCTGTTTCAGCCCCTCTGTTTCTCAACCTCTGTTTCAGCCCCTCTGTTTCTCGCCCTCTGTTTCAGCCCCTCTGTTTCTCGCCCTCTGTTTCAGCCCCTCTGTTTCAGGCCCTCTGTTTCTCGCCCTCTGTTTCTGCCCCTCTGTTTCTCGCCCTCTGTTTCAGCCGCGCTGTTTCTCGCCCTCTGTTTCAGCCCCGCTGATTCAGCCCCTCTGTTTCAGCCCCTCTGAATCAGCCCCTCTGATTCAGCCCCTCTGTTTCAGCCCCTCTGTTTCAGCCGCTCTGTTTCTCGCCCTCTGTTTCAGCCCCTCTGATAATCGCCCTCTGTTTCAGCCCCTCTGTTTCTCGCCCTCTGTTTCAGCCCCTCTGATTCAGCCCCTCTGTTTCAGCCCCTCTGATTCAGCCCCTCTGATTCAGCCCCTCTGATTCAGCACCGCTGTTTCTCGACCTCTGTTTCAGCTCCTCTGTTTCAGCCCCTCTGTTTCAGCCCCTCTGTTTCTCACCCTCTGTTTCAGCCCCTCTGATTCAGCCCCTCTGATTCATCCCCTGTGATTCAGCCCCTCTGTTTCCCGCCCCTCTGTTTCAGCCCCTCTGTTTCTCGCCCTCTGTTTCAGCCCCTATGTTTCTCGCCCTCTGTTTCAGCCCCTCTGTTTCAGCCCCTCTGTTTCAGCCCCTCTGTTTCAGCGCCTCTGTTTCGCCCTCTGTTTCAGCCCCTCTGTTTCTCGCCCTCTGTTTCAGCCCCTCTGATTCAGCCCCTCTGTTTCAGCCCCTCTGTTTCTCCCCCTCTGTTCCAGCTCCTCTGTTTCAGCCCCTCTGTTTCAGCCACTCTGTTTCAGCCCCTCTGTTTCAGCCCCTCAGTTTCATCCCCTCTGTTTCTCGCCCTCTGTTTCAGCCCCTCTGTTTCTCGCCCTGTGTTTCAGCCCCTCTGTTTCAGCCCGTCTGTTTCAGCCACTCTGTTTCTCGCCCTCTGTTTCAACCCCTCTGTTTCTCACCCCCTGTTTCAGCCCCTCTGATTCAGCCCCTCTGTTTCTCGCCCTCTGTTTCAGCCCCTCTGTTTCTCGCCCTCTGTTTCAGCCCCTCTGTTTCTCGCCCTCTATTTCAGCCCCTCTGTTTCAGCCCCTCTGATTCAGCCCCTCTGTTTCTCGCCCTCTGTTTCAGCCCCTCTGTTTCTCGCCCTCTGTTTCAGCCCCTCTGTTTCTCGCCCTCTGTTTCAGCCCCTCTGTTTCAGCCCGTCTGTTTCAGCCCCTCTGTTTCAGCCCCTCTGTTTCTCACTCTCTGTTTCTCGCCCTCTGTTTCAGCCCCTCTGTTTTTCGCCCTCTGTTTCAGCCCCATGTTCTCCCCCTCTGTTTCAGGCTCTCTGTTTCAGCCCCTCTGTTTCTCGCCCTCTGTTTCGGCCCCTCTGTTTTTCGCCCTCTGTTTCTGCCCCTCTGTTTCTCGCCCTCTGTTTCTCGCCCGCTGTTTCAGCCCCTTTGTTACTCGCCCTCTGTTTCAGCCCCACTGTTTCAGCCCCTCTGATTCTGCCCCTCTGATTCAGCCACTCTATTTCTCGCCCTCTGTTTCAGCCCCACTGTTTCAGCCCCTCTGTTTCAGCCCCTCTGTTTCTCGCCCTCTGTTTCAGCCCCTGTGTTTCTCACCCTCTGTTTCAGCCCCTCTGTTTCTCGCCCTCTGTTTCAGCCCCTCTGTTTCTGCCCCTCTGTTTCTCGCCCTCTGTTTCAGCCCCGCTGTTTCTCGCCCTCTGTTTCAGCTCCGCTGATTCAGTCCCTCTGTTTCAGCCCCTCTGTATCTGCCCCTCTGATTCAGCCCCTCTGTTTCAGACCCTCTGTTTCAGCCCCTCTGTTTCAGCCCCTCTGTTTCTCGCCCTCTGTTTCAGCCCCTCTGATTCTCGCCCTCTGTTTCAGCCCCTCTGTTTGTCGCCCTCTGTTTCAGCCCCTCTGATTCTCTCCCGCTGTTTCAGCCCCTCTGATTCAGCCCCTCTGATTCAGCCCCTCTGATTCAGCCCCTCTGTTTCTCGCCCTCTGTTTCAGCCCCTCTGTTTCAGCCCCTCTGTTCCAGCCCCTCTGTTTCTCGCCCTCTGTTTCAGCCCCTCTGTTTCTCGCCCTCTGTTTCATCCCCTCTGTTTCAGCCCCTCTGTTTCAGCCCCTCTGTTTCAGCGCCTCTGTTTCTCGCCCTCTGTTTCAGCCCCTCTGTTTCTCGCCCTCTGTTTCAGCCCCTCTGATTCAGCCCCTCTGTTTCAGCCCATCTGTTTCTCCCCCTCTGTTCCAGCCCCTCTGTTTCAGCCCCTCTGTTTCTCGCCCTCTGTTTCAGCCCCTCTGTTTCTCGTCCTCTGTTTCAGCCCCTCTGTTTCAGCCCCTCTGTTTCAGCCACTCTGTTTCAGCCCCTCTGATTCAGCCCCTCTGTTTCTCACCCTCTGTTTCAGCCCCTCTGATTCAGCCCCTCTGTTTCTCGCCCTCTGTTTCAGCCCCTCTGTTTATCGCCCTCTGTTTCAGCCCCTCTGTTTCTCGCCCTCTATTTCAGCCCCTCTGTTTCAGCCCCTCTGATTCAGCCCCTCTGTTTCTCGCCCTCTGTTTCAGCCCCTCTGTTTCTCGCCCTCTGTTTCAGCCCCTCTGTTTCTCGCCCTCTGTTTCAGCCCCTCTGATTCAGCCGCTATGTTTCTCGCCCTCTGTTTAAGCCCCTCTGTTTCAGCCCCTCTGTTTCTCGCCCTCTGTTTCAGCCCCTCTGTTTCAGCCCCTCTGTTTCTCGCCCTCTGTTTCTGCCCCTCTGTTTCTCGCCCTCTGTTTCAGCCCCGCTGTTTTTCGCCCTCTGTTTCAGCCCCGCTGATTCAGCCCCTCTGTTTCAGCCCCTCTGAATCAGCCCCTCTGATTCAGCCCCTCTGTTTCAGCCCGTCTGTTTCAGCCACTCTGTTTCTCGCCCTCTGTTTCAACCCCTCTGTTTCTCACCCCCTGTTTCAGCCCCTCTGATTCAGCCCCTCTGTTTCTCGCCCTCTGTTTCAGCCCCTCTGTTTCTCGCCCTCTGTTTCAGCCCCTCTGTTTCTCGCCCTCTATTTCAGCCCCTCTGTTTCAGCCCCTCTGATTCAGCCTCTCTGTTTCTCGCCCTCTGTTTCAGCCCCTCTGTTTCTCGCCCTCTGTTTCAGCCCCTCTGTTTCTCGCCCTCTGTTTCAGCCCCTCTGTTTCAGCCCGTCTGTTTCAGCCCCTCTGTTTCAGCCCCTCTGTTTCTCACTCTCTGTTTCTCGCCCTCTGTTTCAGCCCCTCTGTTTTTCGCCCTCTGTTTCAGCCCCATGTTCTCCCCCTCTGTTTCAGGCTCTCTGTTTCAGCCCCTCTGTTTCTCGCCCTCTGTTTCGGCCCCTCTGTTTTTCGCCCTCTGTTTCTGCCCCTCTGTTTCTCGCCCTCTGTTTCTCGCCCGCTGTTTCAGCCCCTTTGTTACTCGCCCTCTGTTTCAGCCCCACTGTTTCAGCCCCTCTGATTCTGCCCCTCTGATTCAGCCACTCTATTTCTCGCCCTCTGTTTCAGCCCCACTGTTTCAGCCCCTCTGTTTCAGCCCCTCTGTTTCTCGCCCTCTGTTTCAGCCCCTGTGTTTCTCACCCTCTGTTTCAGCCCCTCTGTTTCTCGCCCTCTGTTTCAGCCCCTCTGTTTCTGCCCCTCTGTTTCTCGCCCTCTGTTTCAGCCCCGCTGTTTCTCGCCCTCTGTTTCAGCTCCGCTGATTCAGTCCCTCTGTTTCAGCCCCTCTGTATCTGCCCCTCTGATTCAGCCCCTCTGTTTCAGACCCTCTGTTTCAGCCCCTCTGTTTCAGCCCCTCTGTTTCTCGCCCTCTGTTTCAGCCCCTCTGATTCTCGCCGTCTGTTTCAGCCCCTCTGTTTGTCGCCCTCTGTTTCAGCCCCTCTGATTCTCTCCCTCTGTTTCAGCCCCTCTGATTCAGCCCCTCTGATTCAGCCCCTCTGATTCAGCCCCTCTGTTTCTCGCCCTCTGTTTCAGCCCCTCTGTTTCAGCCCCTCTGTTCCAGCCCCTCTGTTTCTCGCCCTCTGTTTCAGCCCCTCTGTTTCTCGCCCTCTGTTTCATCCCCTCTGTTTCAGCCCCTCTGTTTCAGCCCCTCTGTTTCAGCGCCTCTGTTTCTCGCCCTCTGTTTCAGCCCCTCTGTTTCTCGCCCTCTGTTTCAGCCCCTCTGATTCAGCCCCTCTGTTTCAGCCCATCTGTTTCTCCCCCTCTGTTCCAGCCCCTCTGTTTCAGCCCCTCTGTTTCAGCCACTCTGTTTCAGCACCTCTCTTTCAGCCCCTCTGTTTCAGCCCCTCTGTTTCTCGCCCTCTGTTTCAGCCCCTCTGTTTCTCGTCCTCTGTTTCAGCCCCTCTGTTTCAGCCCCTCTGTTTCAGCCACTCTGTTTCAGCCCCTCTGATTCAGCCCCTCTGTTTCTCACCCTCTGTTTCAGCCCCTCTGATTCAGCCCCTCTGTTTCTCGCCCTCTGTTTCAGCCCCTCTGTTTCTCGCCCTCTGTTTCAGCCCCTCTGTTTCTCGCCCTCTATTTCAGCCCCTCTGTTTCAGCCCCTCTGATTCAGCCCCTCTGTTTCTCGCCCTCTGTTTCAGCCCCTCTGTTTCTCGCCCTCTGTTTCAGCCCCTCTGTTTCTCGCCCTCTGTTTCAGCCCCTCTGATTCAGCCGCTATGTTTCTCGCCCTCTGTTTAAGCCCCTCTGTTTCAGCCCCTCTGTTTCTCGCCCTCTGTTTCAGCCCCTCTGTTTCAGCCCCTCTGTTTCTCGCCCTCTGTTTCTGCCCCTCTGTTTCTCGCCCTCTGTTTCAGCCCCGCTGTTTTTCGCCCTCTGTTTCAGCCCCGCTGATTCAGCCCCTCTGTTTCAGCCCCTCTGAATCAGCCCCTCTGATTCAGCCCCTCTGTTTCAGCCCCTCTGTTTCAGCCCCTCTTTTTCTCGCCCTCTGTTTCAGCCCCTCTGATTGTCGCCCTCTGTTTCAGCCCCTATGTTTCTCGCCCTCTTTTTCAGCCCCTCTGATTCAGACCCTCTGTTTCAGCCCCTCTGATTCAGCCCCTCTGATTCAGCCCCTCTGATTGTCGCCCTCTGTTTCAGCCCCTATGTTTCTCGCCCTCTTTTTCAGCCCCTCTGATTCAGACCCTCTGTTTCTCGCCCTCTGTTTCAGCCCCTCTGTTTCAGCCCCTCTGTTTCTCGCCCTCTGTTTCAGCCCCTCTGTTTCAGCCCCTCTGTTTCTCGCCCTCTGCTTCTGCCCCTCTGTTTCTCGCCCTCTGTTCCAGCCCCGCTGATTCAGCCCCTCTGTTTCAGCCCCTCTGAATCAGCCCCTCTGATTCAGCCCCTCTGTTTCTCGCCCTCTGTTTCAGCCCCTCTTTTTCTCGCCCTCTGTTTCAGCCCCTCTGTTTCTCGCCCTCTATTTCAGCCCCTCTGTTTCAGCCCCTCTGATTCAGCCCCTCTGTTTCTCGCCCTCTGTTTCAGCCCCTCTGTTTCTCGCCCTCTGTTTCAGCCCCTCTGTTTCTCGCCCTCTGTTTCAGCCCCTCTGTTTCAGCCCGTCTGTTTCAGCCCCTCTGTTTCAGCCCCTCTGTTTCTCACTCTCTGTTTCTCGCCCTCTGTTTCAGCCCCTCTGTTTTTTGCCCTCTGTTTCAGCCCCATGTTTCTCCCCCTCTGTTTCAGGCTCTCTGTTTCAGCCCCTCTGTTTCTCGCCCTCTGTTTCTCGCCCGCTGTTTCAGCCCCTTTGTTTCTCGCCCTCTGTTTCAGCCCCTCTGTTTCTCGCCCTCTGTTTCAGCCCCTCTGATTCAGCCCCTCTGTTTCTCACCCTCTGTTTCAGACCCTCTGTTTCAGCCCCTCTGTTTCAGCTCCTCTGTTTCAGCCCCTCTGTTTCTCGCCCACTTTTTCAGACCCTCTGTTTCTCGCCCTCTGTTTCAGCCCCTCTGTTTCTCGCCCTCTGTTTCAGCCCCTCTGTTTCAACCCCTCTGTTTCTCGCCCTCTGTTTCTGCCCCTCTGTTTCTCGCCCTCTGTTTCAGCCCCGCTGTTTCTCGCCCTCTGTTTCAGCCCCGCTGATTCAGCCCCTCTGTTTCAGCCCCTCTGAATCAGCCCCTCTGATTCAGCCCCTCTGTTTCAGCCCCTCTGTTTCAGCCCCTCAGTTTCTCGCCCTCAGTTTCAGCCCCTCTGATTCTCGCCCTCTGTTTCAGCCCCTCTGTTTCTCGCCCTCTGTTTCAGCCCCTCTGATTCAGCCCCTCTGTTTCAGCCCCTCTGATTCAGCCCCTCTGATTCAGCCCCTCTGTTTCAGCCCCTCTGTTTCAGCCCCTCAGTTTCTCGCCCTCAGTTTCAGCCCCTCTGATTCTCGCCCTCTGTTTCAGCCCCTCTGTTTCTCACCCTCTGTTTCAGACCCTCTGTTTCAGCCCCTCTGTTTCAGCCCCTCTGTTTCAGCCCCTCTGTTTCTCGCCCTCTGTTTCAGCCCCTCTGATTCAGCCCCTCTGTTTCAGCCCCTCTGATTCAGCCCCTCTGATTCAGCCCCTCTGATTCAGCCCCTCTGTTTCTCGCCGTCTGTTTCAGCCCCTCTGATTCAGCCCCTCTGTTTCCCGCCCCTCTGTTTCAGCCCCTCTGTTTCTCGCCCACTGTTTCAGCCCCTCTGTTTCTCGCCCTCTGTTTCAGCCCCACTGTTTCAGCCCCTCTGTTTCAGCCCCTCTGTTTCTGCGCCTCTGTTTCTCGCCCTCTGTTTCAGCCCCTCTGTTTCTCGCCCTCTGTTTCAGCCCCTCTGATTCAGCCCCTCTGTTTCAGCCCCTACGTTTCTCCCCCTCTGTTCCAGCCCCTCTGTTTCAGCCCCTCTGTTTCAGCCACTCTGTTTCAGCCCCTCTGTTTCTCGCCCTCTGTTTCAGCCCCTCTGTTTCTCGCCCTCTGTTTCAGCCCCTCGGTTTCAGCCCGTATGTTTCAGCCACTCTGTTTCTCGCCCTCTGTTTCAGCCCCCCTGTTTCTCACCCTCTGTTTCAGCCCCTCTGATTCAGCCCCTCTGTTAATCCCCCTCTGTTTCAGCCCCTCTGTTTCAGCCCCTCTGTTTCAGCCCCTCTGTTTCTCGCCCTCTGTTTCAGCCCCTCTGTTTCTCGCCCTCTGTTTCAGGCCCTCTGTTTCTCGCCCTCTGTTTCAGCCCCTCTGATTCAGCCCCTCTGTTTCTCACCCTCTGTTTCAGCCCCTCTGATTCATCCCCTCTGATTCAGCCCCTCTGATTCAGCCCCTCTGTTTCCCGCCCCTCTGTTTCAGCGCCTCTGTTTCTCGCCCTCTGTTTCAGCCCCTCTGTTTCTCGCCGTCTGTTTCAGCCCCTTTGATTCAGACCCTCTGTTTAAGCCCCTCTGTTTCTCCGCCTCTGTTCCAGCCCCTCTGTTTCAGCCCCTCTGTTTCAGCCACTCTGTTTCAGCCCCTCTGTTTCAGCCCCTCTGTTTCAGCCCCTCTGTTTCTCGCCCTCTGTTTCAGCCCCTCTGTTTCTCGCCCTCTGTTTCCGCCCCTCTGTTTCAGCCCGTCTGTTTCAGCCACTCTGTTTCTCGCCCTCTGTTTCAGCCCCTCTGTTTCTCACCCTCTGTTTCAGCCCCTCTGTTTCAGCCCCTCTGTTTCAGCCCCTCTGTTTCAGCCCCTCAGTTTCTCGCCCTCTGTTTCAGCCCCTCTGTTTCTTGCCCTCTGTATCAGGCCCTCTGTTTCTCGCCCTCTGTTTCAGCCCCTCTGATTCAGACCCTCTGTTTCAGCCCCTCTGATTCAGCCCCTCTGTTTCAGCCCCTCTGTTTCAGCCCCTCTGTTTCTCGCCCTGTATTTCTGACCCTCTGTTTCTCGCCCTCTGTTTCGGCCCCTCTGTTTTTCGCCCTCTGTTTCTGCCCCTCTGTTTCTCGCCCTCTGTTTCAGGCTCTCTGTTTCAGCCCGTCTGTTTCAGCCCCTCTGTTTCTGCCCCTCTGTTTCTCGCCCTCTGTTTCTCGCCCGCTGTTTCAGCCCCTTTGTTACTCGCCCTCTGATTCAGCCCCTCTGATTCAGCCCCTCTGTTTCAGCCCCTCAGTTTCTCGCCCTCAGTTTCAGCCCCTCTGATTCTCGCCCTCTGTTTCAGCCCCTCTGTTTCTCGCCCTCTGTTTCAGCCCCTCTGATTCAGCCCCTCTGTTTCAGCCCCTCTGATTCAGCCCCTCTGATTCAGCCCCTCTGATTCAGCCACTCTGTTTCTCGCCCTCTGTTTCAGCCCCTCTGTTTCAGCCCCTCTGTTTCAGCCCCTCTGTTTCTCGCCCTCTGTTTCAGCCCCTCTGATTCAGCCCCTCTGTTTCAGCCCCTCTGATTCAGCCCCTCTGATTCAGCCCCTCTGATTCAGCCCCTCTGTTTCTCGCCCTCTGTTTCAGCCCCTCTGTTTCTCGCCCTCTGTTTCAGCCCCTCTGTTTCTCGCCCTCTATTTCAGCCCCTCTGTTTCAGCCCCTCTGATTCAGCCCCTCTGTTTCTCGCCCTCTGTTTCAGCCCCTCTGTTTCTCGCCCTCTGTTTCAGCCCCTCTGTTTCTCGCCCTCTGTTTCAGCCCCTCTGATTCAGCCGCTATGTTTCTCGCCCTCTGTTTAAGCCCCTCTGTTTCAGCCCCTCTGTTTCTCGCCCTCTGTTTCAGCCCCTCTGTTTCAGCCCCTCTGTTTCTCGCCCTCTGTTTCTGCCCCTCTGTTTCTCGCCCTCTGTTTCAGCCCCGCTGTTTTTCGCCCTCTGTTTCAGCCCCGCTGATTCAGCCCCTCTGTTTCAGCCCCTCTGAATCAGCCCCTCTGATTCAGCCCCTCTGTTTCAGCCCCTCTGTTTCAGCCCCTCTTTTTCTCGCCCTCTGTTTCAGCCCCTCTGATTGTCGCCCTCTGTTTCAGCCCCTATGTTTCTCGCCCTCTTTTTCAGCCCCTCTGATTCAGACCCTCTGTTTCAGCCCCTCTGATTCAGCCCCTCTGATTCAGCCCCTCTGATTGTCGCCCTCTGTTTCAGCCCCTATGTTTCTCGCCCTCTTTTTCAGCCCCTCTGATTCAGACCCTCTGTTTCTGCCCCTCTGTTTCTCGCCCTCTGTTTCAGCCCCTCTGTTTCTCGCCCTCTGTTTCAGGCCCTCTGTTTCTCGCCCTCTGTTTCAGCCCCTCTGATTCAGCCCCTCTGTTTCTCACCCTCTGTTTCAGCCCCTCTGATTCATCCCCTCTGATTCAGCCCCTCTGATTCAGCCCCTCTGTTTCCCGCCCCTCTGTTTCAGCGCCTCTGTTTCTCGCCCTCTGTTTCAGCCCCTCTGTTTCTCGCCGTCTGTTTCAGCCCCTTTGATTCAGACCCTCTGTTTAAGCCCCTCTGTTTCTCCGCCTCTGTTCCAGCCCCTCTGTTTCAGCCCCTCTGTTTCAGCCACTCTGTTTCAGCCCCTCTGTTTCAGCCCCTCTGTTTCAGCCCCTCTGTTTCTCGCCCTCTGTTTCAGCCCCTCTGTTTCTCGCCCTCTGTTTCCGCCCCTCTGTTTCAGCCCGTCTGTTTCAGCCACTCTGTTTCTCGCCCTCTGTTTCAGCCCCTCTGTTTCTCACCCTCTGTTTCAGCCCCTCTGTTTCAGCCCCTCTGTTTCAGCCCCTCTGTTTCAGCCCCTCAGTTTCTCGCCCTCTGTTTCAGCCCCTCTGTTTCTTGCCCTCTGTATCAGGCCCTCTGTTTCTCGCCCTCTGTTTCAGCCCCTCTGATTCAGACCCTCTGTTTCAGCCCCTCTGATTCAGCCCCTCTGTTTCAGCCCCTCTGTTTCAGCCCCTCTGTTTCTCGCCCTGTATTTCTGACCCTCTGTTTCTCGCCCTCTGTTTCGGCCCCTCTGTTTTTCGCCCTCTGTTTCTGCCCCTCTGTTTCTCGCCCTCTGTTTCAGGCTCTCTGTTTCAGCCCGTCTGTTTCAGCCCCTCTGTTTCTGCCCCTCTGTTTCTCGCCCTCTGTTTCTCGCCCGCTGTTTCAGCCCCTTTGTTACTCGCCCTCTGATTCAGCCCCTCTGATTCAGCCCCTCTGTTTCAGCCCCTCAGTTTCTCGCCCTCAGTTTCAGCCCCTCTGATTCTCGCCCTCTGTTTCAGCCCCTCTGTTTCTCGCCCTCTGTTTCAGCCCCTCTGATTCAGCCCCTCTGTTTCAGCCCCTCTGATTCAGCCCCTCTGATTCAGCCCCTCTGATTCAGCCACTCTGTTTCTCGCCCTCTGTTTCAGCCCCTCTGTTTCAGCCCCTCTGTTTCAGCCCCTCTGTTTCTCGCCCTCTGTTTCAGCCCCTCTGATTCAGCCCCTCTGTTTCAGCCCCTCTGATTCAGCCCCTCTGATTCAGCCCCTCTGATTCAGCCCCTCTGTTTCTCGCCGTCTGTTTCAGCCCCTCTGATTCAGCCCCTCTGTTTCCCGCCCCTCTGTTTCAGCCCCTCTGTTTCTCGCCCACTGTTTCAGCCCCTCTGTTTCTCGCCCTCTGTTTCAGCCCCACTGTTTCAGCCCCTCTGTTTCAGCCCCTCTGTTTCTGCGCCTCTGTTTCTCGCCCTCTGTTTCAGCCCCTCTGTTTCTCGCCCTCTGTTTCAGCCCCTCTGATTCAGCCCCTCTGTTTCAGCCCCTACGTTTCTCCCCCTCTGTTCCAGCCCCTCTGTTTCAGCCCCTCTGTTTCAGCCACTCTGATTCAGCCCCTCTGTTTCTCGCCCTCTGTTTCAGCCCCTCTGTTTCTCGCCCTCTGTTTCAGCCCCTCGGTTTCAGCCCGTATGTTTCAGCCACTCTGTTTCTCGCCCTCTGTTTCAGACCCCCTGTTTCTCACCCTTTGTTTCAGCCCCTCTGATTCAGCCCCTCTGTTAATCCCCCTCTGTTTCAGCCCCTCTGTTTCAGCCCCTCTGTTTCTCGCCCTCTGTTTCAGCCCCTCTGTTTCTCGCCCTCTGTTTCAGGCCCTCTGTTTCTCGCCCTCTGTTTCAGCCCCTCTGATTCAGCCACTCTGTTTCAGCCCCTCTGATTCAGCCCCTCAGTTTCAGCCCCTCTGTTTCAGCCCCTCTGTTTCAGCCCCTCTGTTTCTCGCCCACTATTTCTCACCCTCTGTTTCTCGCCCTCTGTTTCAGCCCCTCTGTTTTTGGCCCTCTGTTTCAGCCCCTCTGTTTCTTACCCTCTGTTTCAGGCTCTCTGTTTCAGCATGTCTGTTTCAGCCCCTCTGTTTCAGCTCCTCTGTTTTTCGCCCTCTCTTTCAGCCCCTCTGATTCTCGCCCTCTGATTCAGCCCCTCTGTTTCTCGCCCTCTGTTTCAGCCCCTCTGATTCAGCCCCTCTGTTTCTCACCCTCTGTTTCAGCCCCTCTGATTCATCCCCTCTGATTCAGCCCCTCTGATTCAGCCCCTCTGTTTCCCGCCCCTCTGTTTCAGCGCCTCTGTTTCTCACCCTCTGTTTCAGCCCCTCTGTTTCTCGCCGTCTGTTTCAGCCCCTTTGATTCAGACCCTCTGTTTAAGCCCCTCTGTTTCTCCGCCTCTGTTCCAGCCCCTCTGTTTCAGCCCCTCTGTTTCAGCCACTCTGTTTCAGCCCCTCTGTTTCAGCCCCTCTGTTTCAGCCCCTCTGTTTCTCGCCCTCTGTTTCAGCCCCTCTGTTTCTCGCCCTCTGTTTCCGCCCCTCTGTTTCAGCCCGTCTGTTTCAGCCACTCTGTTTCTCGCCCTCTGTTTCAGCCCCTCTGTTTCTCACCCTCTGTTTCAGCCCCTCTGTTTCAGCCCCTCTGTTTCAGCCCCTCTGTTTCAGCCCCTCAGTTTCTCGCCCTCTGTTTCAGCCCCTCTGTTTCTTGCCCTCTGTATCAGGCCCTCTGTTTCTCGCCCTCTGTTTCAGCCCCTCTGATTCAGACCCTCTGTTTCAGCCCCTCTGATTCAGCCCCTCTGTTTCAGCCCCTCTGTTTCAGCCCCTCTGTTTCTCGCCCTGTATTTCTGACCCTCTGTTTCTCGCCCTCTGTTTCGGCCCCTCTGTTTTTCGCCCTCTGTTTCTGCCCCTCTGTTTCTCGCCCTCTGTTTCAGGCTCTCTGTTTCAGCCCGTCTGTTTCAGCCCCTCTGTTTCTGCCCCTCTGTTTCTCGCCCTCTGTTTCTCGCCCGCTGTTTCAGCCCCTTTGTTACTCGCCCTCTGTTTCAGCCCCACTGTTTCAGCCCCTCTGATTCTGCCCCTCTGATTCAGCCACTCTATTTCTCGCCCTCTGTTTCAGCCCCACTGTTTCAGCCCCTCTGTTTCAGCCCCTCTGTTTCTCGCCCTCTGTTTCAGCCCCTGTGTTTCTCACCCTCTGTTTCAGACCCACTGTTTCTCGCCCTCTGTTTCAGCCCCTCTGTTTCTGCCCCTCTGTTTCTCGCCCTCTGTTTCAGCCCCGCTGTTTCTCGACCTCTGTTTCAGCCCCGCTGATTCAGTCCCTCTGTTTCAGCCCCTCTGTATCAGCCCCTCTGATTCAGCCCCTCTGTTTCAGACCCTCTGTTTCAGCCCCTCTGTTTCAGCCCCTCTGTTTCTCGCCCTCTGTTTCAGCCCCTCTGATTCTCGCCCTCTGTTTCAGCCCCTCTGTTTGTCGCCCTCTGTTTCAGCCCCTCTGATTCTCTCCCTCTGTTTCAGCCCCTCTGATTCAGCCCCTCTGATTCAGCCCCTCTGATTCAGCCCCTCTGTTTCTCGCCCTCTGTTTCAGCCCCTCTGTTTCAGCCCCTCTGTTTCAGCCCCTCTGTTTCTCACCCTCTGTTTCAGCCCCTCTGATTCAGACCCTCTGATTCAGCCCCTCTGATTCAGCCCCTCTGTTTCCCGCCCCTCTGTTTCAGCCCCTCTGTTTCTCGCCCTCTGTTTCAGCCCCTCTGTTTCTCGCCCTCTGTTTCATCCCCTCTGTTTCAGCCCCTCTGTTTCAGCCCCTCTGTTTCAGCGCCTCTGTTTCTCGCCCTCTGTTTCAGCCCCTCTGTTTCTCGCCCTCTGTTTCAGCCCCTCTGATTCAGCCCCTCTGTTTCAGCCCATCTGTTTCTCCCCCTCTGTTCCAGCCCCTCTGTTTCAGCCCCTCTGTTTCAGCCACTCTGTTTCAGCACCTCTCTTTCAGCCCCTCTGTTTCAGCCCCTCTGTTTCTCGCCCTCTGTTTCAGCCCCTCTGTTTCTCGCCCTCTGTTTCAGCCCCTCTGTTTCAGCCCCTCTGTTTCAGCCACTCTGTTTCAGCCCCTCTGATTCAGCCCCTCTGTTTCTCACCCTCTGTTTCAGCCCCTCTGATTCAGCCCCTCTGTTTCTCGCCCTCTGTTTCAGCCCCTCTGTTTCTCGCCCTCTGTTTCAGCCCCTCTGTTTCTCGCCCTCTGTTTCAGCCCCTCTGTTTCAGCCCCTCTGATTCAGCCCCTCTGTTTCTCGCCCTCTGTTTCAGCCCCTCTGTTTCTCGCCCTCTGTTTCAGCCCCTCTGTTTCTCGCCCTCTGTTTCAGCCCCTCTGATTCAGCCCCTATGATTCTCGCCCTCTGTTTAAGCCCCTCTGTTTCAGCCCCTCTGTTTCTCGCCCTCTGTGTCAGCCCCTCTGTTTCAGCCCCTCTGTTTCAGCCCCGCTGATTCAGCCCCTCTGTTTCAGCCCCTCTGAATCAGCCCCTCTGATTCAGCCCCTCTGTTTCAGCCCCTCTGTTTCAGCCCCTCTTTTTCTCGCCCTCTGTTTCAGCCCCTCTGATTGTCGCCCTCTGTTTCAGCCCCTATGTTTCTCGCCCTCTTTTTCAGCACCTCTGATTCAGTCCCTCTGTTTCAGCCCCTCTGATTCAGCCCCTCTGATTCAGCCCCTCTGATTGTCGCCCTCTGTTTCAGCCCCTATGTTTCTCGCCCTCTTTTTCAGCCCCTCTGATTCAGACCCTCTGTTTCAGCCCCTCTGATTCAGCCCCTCTGTTTCAGCCCCTCTGTTTCTCGCCCTCTGTTTCAGCCCCTCTGTTTCAGCCCCTCTGTTTCTCGCCCTCTGTTTCAGCCCCTCTGTTTCTCGCCCTCTGTTTCAGCCCCTCTGTTTCTCGCCGTCTGTTTCAGCCCCTCTGATTCAGCCCCTCTGTTTCCCGCCCCTCTGTTTCAGCCCCTCTGTTTCTCGCCCACTGTTTCAGCCCCTCTGTTTCTCGCCCTCTGTTTCAGCCCCACTGTTTCAGCCCCTCTGTTTCAGCCACTCTGTTTCTGCGCCTCTGTTTCTCGCCCTCTGTTTCAGCCCCTCTGTTTCTCGCCCTCTGTTTCAGCCCCTCTGATTCAGCCCCTCTGTTTCAGCCCCTACGTTTCTCCCCCTCTGTTCCAGCCCCTCTGTTTCAGCCCCTCTGTTTCAGCCACTCTGTTTCAGCCCCTCTGTTTCTCGCCCTCTGTTTCAGCCCCTCTGTTTCTCGCCCTCTGTTTCAGCCCCTCGGTTTCAGCCCGTATGTTTCAGCCACTCTGTTTCTCGCCCTCTGTTTCAGCCCCCCTGTTTCTCACCCTCTGTTTCAGCCCCTCTGATTCAGCCCCTCTGTTAATCCCCCTCTGTTTCAGCCCCTCTGTTTCAGCCCCTCTGTTTCAGCCCCTCTGTTTCTCGCCCTCTGTTTCAGCCCCTCTGTTTCTCGCCCTCTGTTTCAGGCCCTCTGTTTCTCGACCTCTGTTTCAGCCCCTCTGATTCAGCCACTCTGTTTCAGACCCTCTGATTCAGCCCCTCAGTTTCAGCCCCTCTGTTTCAGCCCCTCTGTTTCAGCCCCTCTGTTTCTCGCCCACTATTTCTCACCCTCTGTTTCTCGCCCTCTGTTTCAGCCCCTCTGTTTTTGGCCCTCTGTTTCAGCCCCTCTGTTTCTTACCCTCTGTTTCAGGCTCTCTGTTTCAGCCCGTCTGTTTCAGCCCCTCTGTTTCAGCTCCTCTGTTTCTCGCCCTCTCTTTCAGTCCCTCTGATTCTCGCCCTCTGTTTCAGCCCCTCTGTTTCTCGCCCTCTGTTTCAGCCCCTCTGATTCAGCCCCTCTGTTTCAGCCCCTCTGATTCAGCCCCTCTGTTTCTCACCCTCTGTTTCAGCCCCTCTGATTCAGCCCCTCTGATTCAGCACCTCTGATTCAGCCCCTCTGTTTCCCGCCCCTCTGTTTCAGCGCCTCTGTTTCTCGCCCTCTGTTTCAGCCCCTCTGTTTCTCGCCGTCTGTTTCAGCCACTTTGATTCGGACCCTCTGTTTAAGCCCCTCTGTTTCTCCGCCTCTGTTCCAGCCCCTCTGTTTCAGCCCCTCTGTTTCAGCCACTCTGTTTCAGCCACTCTGTTTCAGCCCCTCTGTTTCAGCCCCTCTGTTTCTCGCCCTCTGTTTCAGCCCCTCTGTTTCTCGCCCTCTGTTTCCGCCCCTCTGTTTCAGCCCGTCTGTTTCTGCCACTCTGTTTCTCGCCCTCTGTTTCAGCCCCTCTGTTTCTCACCCTCTGTTTCAGCCCCTCTGTTTCAGCCCCTCTGTTTCAGCCCCTCTGTTTCAGCCCCTCAGTTTCTCGCCCTCTGTTTCAGCCCCTCTGTTTCTTGCCCTCTGTATCAGGCCCTCTGTTTCTCGCCCTCTGTTTCAGCCCATCTGATTCAGACCCTCTGTTTCAGCCCCTCTGATTCAGCCCCTCTGATTCAGCCCCTCTGATTCAGCCCCTCTGTTTCTCGCCGTCTGTTTCAGCCCCTCTGATTCAGCCCCTCTGTTTCCCGCCCCTCTGTTTCAGCCCCTCTGTTTCTCGCCCACTGTTTCAGCCCCTCTGTTTCTCGCCCTCTGTTTCAGCCCCACTGTTTCAGCCCCTCTGTTTCAGCCCCTCTGTTTCTGCGCCTCTGTTTCTCGCCCTCTGTTTCAGCCCCTCTGTTTCTCGCCCTCTGTTTCAGCCCCTCTGATTCAGCCCCTCTGTTTCAGCCCCTACGTTTCTCCCCCTCTGTTCCAGCCCCTCTGTTTCAGCCCCTCTGTTTCAGCCACTCTGTTTCAGCCCCTCTGTTTCTCGCCCTCTGTTTCAGCCCCTCTGTTTCTCGCCCTCTTTTTAACCCCCCGGTTTCAGCCCGTATGTTTCAGCCACTCTGTTTCTCGCCCTCTGTTTCAGCCCCCCTGTTTCTCACCCTCTGTTTCAGCCCCTCTGATTCAGCCCCTCTGTTAATCCCCCTCTGTTTCAGCCCCTCTGTTTCAGCCCCTCTGTTTCAGCCCCTCTGTTTCTCGCCCTCTGTTTCAGCCCCTCTGTTTCTCGCCCTCTGTTTCAGGCCCTCTGTTTCTCGCCCTCTGTTTCAGCCCCTCTGATTCAGCCACTCTGTTTCAGCCCCTCTGATTCAGCCCCTCAGTTTCAGCCCCTCTGTTTCAGCCCCTCTGTTTCAGCCCCTCTGTTTCTCGCCCACTATTTCTCACCCTCTGTTTCTCGCCCTCTGTTTCAGCCCCTCTGTTTTTGGCCCTCTGTTTCAGCCCCTCTGTTTCTTACCCTCTGTTTCAGGCTCTCTGTTTCAGCCCGTCTGTTTCAGCCCCTCTGTTTCAGCTCCTCTGTTTCTCGCCCTCTCTTTCAGCCCCTCTGATTCTCGCCCTCTGTTTCAGCCCCTCTGTTTCTCGCCCTCTGTTTCAGCCCCTCTGATTCAGCCCCTCTGTTTCAGCCCCTCTGATTCAGCCCCTCTGTTTCTCACCCTCTGTTTCAGCCCCTCTGATTCATCCCCTCTGATTCAGCCCCTCTGATTCAGCCCCTCTGTTTCCCGCCCCTCTGTTTCAGCGCCTCTGTTTCTCGCCCTCTGTTTCAGCCCCTCTGTTTCTCGCCGTCTGTTTCAGCCCCTTTGATTCAGACCCTCTGTTTAAGCCCCTCTGTTTCTCCGCCTCTGTTCCAGCCCCTCTGTTTCAGCCCCTCTGTTTCAGCCACTCTGTTTCAGCCCCTCTGTTTCAGCCCCTCTGTTTCAGCCCCTCTGTTTCTCGCCCTCTGTTTCAGCCCCTCTGTTTCTCGCCCTCTGTTTCCGCCCCTCTGTTTCAGCCCGTCTGTTTCAGCCACTCTGTTTCTCGCCCTCTGTTTCAGCCCCTCTGTTTCTCACCCTCTGTTTCAGCCCCTCTGTTTCAGCCCCTCTGTTTCAGCCCCTCTGTTTCAGCCCCTCAGTTTCTCGCCCTCTGTTTCAGCCCCTCTGTTTCTTGCCCTCTGTATCAGGCCCTCTGTTTCTCGCCCTCTGTTTCAGCCCCTCTGATTCAGACCCTCTGTTTCAGCCCCTCTGATTCAGCCCCTCTGTTTCAGCCCCTCTGTTTCAGCCCCTCTGTTTCTCGCCCTGTATTTCTGACCCTCTGTTTCTCGCCCTCTGTTTCGGCCCCTCTGTTTTTCGCCCACTGTTTCTGCCCCTCTGTTTCTCGCCCTCTGTTTCAGGCTCTCTGTTTCAGCCCGTCTGTTTCAGCCCCTCTGTTTCTGCCCCTCTGTTTCTCGCCCTCTGTTTCTCGCCCGCTGTTTCAGCCCCTTTGTTACTCGCCCTCTGATTCAGCCCCTCTGTTTCAGCCCCTCTGTTTCAGCCCCTCAGTTTCTCGCCCTCAGTTTCAGCCCCTCTGATTCTCGCCCTCTGTTTCAGCCCCTCTGTTTCTCGCCCTCTGTTTCAGCCCCTCTGATTCAGCCCCTCTGTTTCAGCCCCTCTGATTCAGCCCCTCTGATTCAGCCCCTCTGATTCAGCCCCTCTGTTTCTCGCCCTCTGTTTCAGCCCCTCTGTTTCAGCCCCTCTGTTTCAGCCCCTCTGTTTCTCGCCCTCTGTTTCAGCCCCTCTGATTCAGCCCCTCTGTTTCAGCCCCTCTGATTCAGCCCCTCTGATTCAGCCCCTCTGATTCAGCCCCTCTGTTTCTCGCCGTCTGTTACAGCCCCTCTGATTCAGCCCCTCTGTTTCCCGCCCCTCTGTTTCAGCCCCTCTGTTTCTCGCCCACTGTTTCAGCCCCTCTGTTTCTCGCCCTCTGTTTCAGCCCCACTGTTTCAGCCCCTCTGTTTCAGCCCCTCTGTTTCTGCGCCTCTGTTTCTCGCCCTCTGTTTCAGCCCCTCTGTTTCTCGCCCTCTGTTTCAGCCCCTCTGATTCAGCCCCTCTGTTTCAGCCCCTACGTTTCTCCCCCTCTGTTCCAGCCCCTCTGTTTCAGCCCCTCTGTTTCAGCCACTCTGTTTCAGCCCCTCTGTTTCTCGCCCTCTGTTTCAGCCCCTCTGTTTCTCGCCCTCTGTTTCAGCCCCTCGGTTTCAGCCCGTATGTTTCAGCCACTCTGTTTCTCGCCCTCTGTTTCAGCCCCCCTGTTTCTCACCCTCTGTTTCAGCCCCTCTGATTCAGCCCCTCTGTTAATCCCCCTCTGTTTCAGCCCCTCTGTTTCAGCCCCTCTGTTTCTCGCCCTCTGTTTCAGCCCCTCTGTTTCTCGCCCTCTGTTTCAGGCCCTCTGTTTCTCGCCCTCTGTTTCAGCCCCTCTGATTCAGCCACTCTGTTTCAGCCCCTCTGATTCAGCCCCTCAGTTTCAGCCCCTCTGTTTCAGCCCCTCTGTTTCAGCCCCTCTGTTTCTCGCCCACTATTTCTCACCCTCTGTTTCTCGCCCTCTGTTTCAGCCCCTCTGTTTTTGGCCCTCTGTTTCAGCCCCTCTGTTTCTTACCCTCTGTTTCAGGCTCTCTGTTTCAGCCCGTCTGTTTCAGCCCCTCTGTTTCAGCTCCTCTGTTTCTCGCCCTCTCTTTCAGCCCCTCTGATTCTCGCCCTCTGATTCAGCCCCTCTGTTTCTCGCCCTCTGTTTCAGCCCCTCTGATTCAGCCCCTCTGTTTCTCACCCTCTGTTTCAGCCCCTCTGATTCATCCCCTCTGATTCAGCCCCTCTGATTCAGCCCCTCTGTTTCCCGCCCCTCTGTTTCAGCGCCTCTGTTTCTCACCCTCTGTTTCAGCCCCTCTGTTTCTCGCCGTCTGTTTCAGCCCCTTTGATTCAGACCCTCTGTTTAAGCCCCTCTGTTTCTCCGCCTCTGTTCCAGCCCCTCTGTTTCAGCCCCTCTGTTTCAGCCACTCTGTTTCAGCCCCTCTGTTTCAGCCCCTCTGTTTCAGCCCCTCTGTTTCTCGCCCTCTGTTTCAGCCCCTCTGTTTCTCGCCCTCTGTTTCCGCCCCTCTGTTTCAGCCCGTCTGTTTCAGCCACTCTGTTTCTCGCCCTCTGTTTCAGCCCCTCTGTTTCTCACCCTCTGTTTCAGCCCCTCTGTTTCAGCCCCTCTGTTTCAGCCCCTCTGTTTCAGCCCCTCAGTTTCTCGCCCTCTGTTTCAGCCCCTCTGTTTCTTGCCCTCTGTATCAGGCCCTCTGTTTCTCGCCCTCTGTTTCAGCCCCTCTGATTCAGACCCTCTGTTTCAGCCCCTCTGATTCAGCCCCTCTGTTTCAGCCCCTCTGTTTCAGCCCCTCTGTTTCTCGCCCTGTATTTCTGACCCTCTGTTTCTCGCCCTCTGTTTCGGCCCCTCTGTTTTTCGCCCTCTGTTTCTGCCCCTCTGTTTCTCGCCCTCTGTTTCAGGCTCTCTGTTTCAGCCCGTCTGTTTCAGCCCCTCTGTTTCTGCCCCTCTGTTTCTCGCCCTCTGTTTCTCGCCCGCTGTTTCAGCCCCTTTGTTACTCGCCCTCTGTTTCAGCCCCACTGTTTCAGCCCCTCTGATTCTGCCCCTCTGATTCAGCCACTCTATTTCTCGCCCTCTGTTTCAGCCCCACTGTTTCAGCCCCTCTGTTTCTGCCCCTCTGTTTCTCGCCCTCTGTTTCAGCCCCGCTGTTTCTCGCCCTCTGTTTCAGCCCCGCTGATTCAGTCCCTCTGTTTCAGCCCCTCTGTATCAGCCCCTCTGATTCAGCCCCTCTGTTTCAGACCCTCTGTTTCAGCCCCTCTGTTTCAGCCCCTCTGTTTCTCGCCCTCTGTTTCAGCCCCTCTGATTCTCGCCCTCTGTTTCAGCCCCTCTGTTTGTCGCCCTCTGTTTCAGCCCCTCTGATTCTCTCCCTCTGTTTCAGCCCCTCTGATTCAGCCCCTCTGATTCAGCCCCTCTGATTCAGCCCCTCTGTTTCTCGCCCTCTGTTTCAGCCCCTCTGTTTCAGCCCCTCTGTTTCAGCCCCTCTGTTTCTCACCCTCTGTTTCAGCCCCTCTGATTCAGCCCCTCTGATTCAGCCCCTCTGATTCAGCCCCTCTGTTTCCCGCCCCTCTGTTTCAGCCCCTCTGTTTCTCGCCCTCTGTTTCAGCCCCTCTGTTTCTCGCCCTCTGTTTCATCCCCTCTGTTTCAGCCCCTCTGTTTCCGCCCCTCTGTTTCAGCGCCTCTGTTTCTCGCCCTCTGTTTCAGCCCCTCTGTTTCTCGCCCTCTGTTTCAGCCCCTCTGATTCAGCCCCTCTGTTTCAGCCCATCTGTTTCTCCCCCTCTGTTCCAGCCCCTCTGTTTCAGCCCCTCTGTTTCAGCCACTCTGTTTCAGCACCTCTCTTTCAGCCCCTCTGTTTCAGCCCCTCTGTTTCTCGCCCTCTGTTTCAGCCCCTCTGTTTCTCGCCCTCTGTTTCAGCCCCTCTGTTTCAGCCCCTCTGTTTCAGCCACTCTGTTTCAGCCCCTCTGATTCAGCCCCTCTGTTTCTCACCCTCTGTTTCAGCCCCTCTGATTCAGCCCCTCTGTTTCTCGCCCTCTGTTTCAGCCCCTCTGTTTCTCGCCCTCTGTTTCAGCCCCTCTGTTTCTCGCCCTCTGTTTCAGCCCCTCTGTTTCAGCCCCTCTGATTCAGCCCCTCTGTTTCTCGCCCTCTGTTTCAGCCCCTCTGTTTCTCGCCCTCTGTTTCAGCCCCTCTGTTTCTCGCCCTCTGTTTCAGCCCCTCTGATTCAGCCCCTATGTTTCTCGCCCTCTGTTTAAGCCCCTCTGTTTCAGCCCCTCTGTTTCTCGCCCTCTGTTTCAGCCCCTCTGTTTCAGCCCCTCTGTTTCAGCCCCGCTGATTCAGCCCCTCTGTTTCAGCCCCTCTGAATCAGCCCCTCTGATTCAGCCCCTCTGTTTCAGCCCCTCTGTTTCAGCCCCTCTTTTTCTCGCCCTCTGTTTCAGCCCCTCTGATTGTCGCCCTCTGTTTCAGCCCCTATGTTTCTCGCCCTCTTTTTCAGCACCTCTGATTCAGACCCTCTGTTTCAGCCCCTCTGATTCAGCCCCTCTGATTCAGCCCCTCTGATTGTCGCCCTCTGTTTCAGCCCCTATGTTTCTCGCCCTCTTTTTCAGCCCCTCTGATTCAGACCCTCTGTTTCAGCCCCTCTGATTCAGCCCCTCTGTTTCAGCCCCTCTGTTTCTCGCCCTCTGTTTCAGCCCCTCTGTTTCAGCCCCTCTGTTTCTCGCCCTCTGTTTCAGCCCCTCTGTTTCTCGCCCTCTGTTTCAGCCCCGCTGTTTCTCGCCCTCTGTTTCAGTCCCGCTGATTCAGCCCCTCTGTTTCAGCCCCTCTGAATCAGCCCCTCTGATTCAGCACCTCTGTTTCTCGCCCTCTGTTTCAGCCCTTCTGTTTCTCGCCCTCTGTTTCAGCCCCTCTGTTTCTCGCCGTCTGTTTCAGCCCCTCTGATTCAGCCCCTCTGTTTCCCGCCCCTCTGTTTCAGCCCCTCTGTTTCTCGCCCACTGTTTCAGCCCCTCTGTTTCTCGCCCTCTGTTTCAGCCCCACTGTTTCAGCCCCTCTGTTTCAGCCACTCTGTTTCTGCGCCTCTGTTTCTCGCCCTCTGTTTCAGCCCCTCTGTTTCTCGCCCTCTGTTTCAGCCCCTCTGATTCAGCCCCTCTGTTTCAGCCCCTACGTTTCTCCCCCTCTGTTCCAGCCCCTCTGTTTCAGCCCCTCTGTTTCAGCCACTCTGTTTCAGCCCCTCTGTTTCTCGCCCTCTGTTTCAGCCCCTCTGTTTCTCGCCCTCTGTTTCAGCCCCTCGGTTTCAGCCCGTATGTTTCAGCCACTCTGTTTCTCGCCCTCTGTTTCAGCCCCCCTGTTTCTCACCCTCTGTTTCAGCCCCTCTGATTCAGCCCCTCTGTTAATCCCCCTCTGTTTCAGCCCCTCTGTTTCAGCCCCTCTGTTTCAGCCCCTCTGTTTCTCGCCCTCTGTTTCAGCCCCTCTGTTTCTCGCCCTCTGTTTCAGGCCCTCTGTTTCTCGACCTCTGTTTCAGCCCCTCTGATTCAGCCACTCTGTTTCAGCCCCTCTGATTCAGCCCCTCAGTTTCAGCCCCTCTGTTTCAGCCCCTCTGTTTCAGCCCCTCTGTTTCTCGCCCACTATTTCTCACCCTCTGTTTCTCGCCCTCTGTTTCAGCCCCTCTGTTTTTGGCCCTCTGTTTCAGCCCCTCTGTTTCTTACCCTCTGTTTCAGGCTCTCTGTTTCAGCCCGTCTGTTTCAGCCCCTCTGTTTCAGCTCCTCTGTTTCTCGCCCTCTCTTTCAGCCCCTCTGATTCTCGCCCTCTGTTTCAGCCCCTCTGTTTCTCGCCCTCTGTTTCAGCCCCTCTGATTCAGCCCCTCTGTTTCAGGCCCTCTGATTCAGCCCCTCTGTTTCTCACCCTCTGTTTCAGCCCCTCTGATTCAGCCCCTCTGATTCAGCACCTCTGATTCAGCCCCTCTGTTTCCCGCCCCTCTGTTTCAGCGCCTCTGTTTCTCGCCCTCTGTTTCAGCCCCTCTGTTTCTCGCCGTCTGTTTCAGCCACTTTGATTCGGACCCTCTGTTTAAGCCCCTCTGTTTCTCCGCCTCTGTTCCAGCCCCTCTGTTTCAGCCCCTCTGTTTCAGCCACTCTGTTTCAGCCACTCTGTTTCAGCCCCTCTGTTTCAGCCCCTCTGTTTCTCGCCCTCTGTTTCAGCCCCTCTGTTTCTCGCCCTCTGTTTCCGCCCCTCTGTTTCTGCCCGTCTGTTTCTGCCACTCTGTTTCTCGCCCTCTGTTTCAGCCCCTCTGTTTCTCACCCTCTGTTTCAGCCCCTCTGTTTCAGCCCCTCTGTTTCAGCCCCTCTGTTTCAGCCCCTCAGTTTCTCGCCCTCTGTTTCAGCCCCTCTGTTTCTTGCCCTCTGTATCAGGCCCTCTGTTTCTCGCCCTCTGTTTCAGCCCCTCTGATTCAGACCCTCTGTTTCAGCCCCTCTGATTCAGCCCCTCTGTTTCAGCCCCTCTGTTTCAGCCCCTCTGTTTCTCGCCCTGTATTTCTGACCCTCTGTTTCTCGCCCTCTGTTTCGGCCCCTCTGTTTTTCGCCCTCTGTTTCTGCCCCTCTGTTTCTCGCCCGCTGTTTCAGCCCCTTTGTTACTCGCCCTCTGTTTCAGCCCCACTGTTTCAGCCCCTCTGATTCTGCCCCTCTGATTCAGCCACTCTATTTCTCGCCCTCTGTTTCAGCCCCACTGTTTCAGCCCCTCTGTTTCAGCCCCTCTGTTTCTCGCCCTCTGTTTCAGCCCCTGTGTGTCTCACCCTCTGTTTCAGACCCTCTGTTTCTCGCCCTCTGTTTCAGCCCCTCTGTTTCTGCCCCTCTGTTTCTCGCCCTCTGTTTCAGCCCCGCTGTTTCTCGCCCTCTGTTTCAGCCCCGCTGATTCAGTCCCTCTGTTTCAGCCCCTCTGTATCAGCCCCTCTGATTCAGCCCCTCTGTTTCAGACCCTCTGTTTCAGCCCCTCTGTTTCAGCCCCTCTGTTTCTCGCCCTCTGTTTCAGCCCCTCTGATTCTCGCCCTCTGTTTCAGCCCCTCTGTTTGTCGCCCTCTGTTTCAGCCCCTCTGATTCTCTCCCTCTGTTTCAGCCCCTCTGTTTCAGCCCCTCTGATTCAGCCCCTCTGATTCAGCCCCTCTGTTTCTCGCCCTCTGTTTCAGCCCCTCTGTTTCAGCCCCTCTGTTTCAGCCCCTCTGTTTCTCACCCTCTGTTTCAGCCCCTCTGATTCAGCCCCTCTGATTCAGCCCCTCTGATTCAGCCCCTCTGTTTCCCGCCCCTCTGTTT
The DNA here is from genome assembly GCF_047496795.1 of Chiloscyllium punctatum. NCBI lineage: Eukaryota > Metazoa > Chordata > Chondrichthyes > Orectolobiformes > Hemiscylliidae > Chiloscyllium > Chiloscyllium punctatum. The sequence goes on along the minus strand of NW_027309792.1, from coordinate 1,379,555 downwards.
CAGCGCCTCTGTTTCTCGCCCTTTGTTTCAGCCCCTCTGTTTCTCGCCCTCTGTTTCATCCCCTCTGTTTCAGCCCCTCTGTTTCGGCCCCTCTGTTTCAGCGCCTCTGTTTCTCGCCCTCTGTTTCAGCCCCTCTGTTTCTCGCCCTCTGTTTCAGCCCCTCTGATTCAGCCCCTCTGTTTCTGCCCATCTGTTTCTCCCCCTCTGTTCCAGCCCCTCTGTTTCAGCCCCTCTGTTTCAGCCACTCTGTTTCAGCACCTCTCTTTCAGCCCCTCTGTTTCAGCCCCTCTGTTTCTCGCCCTCTGTTTCAGCCCCTCTGTTTCTCGCCCTCTGTTTCAGCCCCTCTGTTTCAGCCCCTCTGTTTCAGCCACTCTGTTTCAGCCCCTCTGATTCAGCCCCTCTGTTTCTCACCCTCTGTTTCAGCCCCTCTGATTCAGCCCCTCTGTTTCTCGCCCTCTGTTTCAGCCCCTCTGTTTCTCGCCCTCTGTTTCAGCCCCTCTGTTTCTCGCCCTCTGTTTCAGCCCCTCTGTTTCAGCCCCTCTGATTCAGCCCCTCTGTTTCCCGCCCTCTGTTTCAGCCCCTCTGTTTCTCGCCCTCTGTTTCAGCCCCTCTGTTTCTCGCCCTCTGTTTCAGCCCCTCTGATTCAGCCCCTATGTTTCTCGCCCTCTGTTTAAGCCCCTCTGTTTCAGCCCCTCTGTTTCTCGCCCTCTGTTTCAGCCCCTCTGTTTCAGCCCCTCTGTTTCTCGCCCTCTGTTTCTGCCCCTCTGTTTCTCGCCCTCTGTTTCAGCCCCGCTGTTTCTCGCCCTCTGTTTCAGCCCCGCTGATTCAGCCCCTCTGTTTCAGCCCCTCTGAATCTACCCCTCTGATTCAGCCCCTCTGTTTCAGCCCCTCTGTTTCAGCCCCTCTTTTTCTCGCCCTCTGTTTCAGCCCCTCTGATTGTCGCCCTCTGTTTCAGCCCCAATGTTTCTCGCCCTCTTTTTCAGCACCTCTGATTCAGACACTCTGTTTCAGCCCCTCTGATTCAGCCCCTCTGATTCAGCCCCTCTGATTGTCGCCCTCTGTTTCAGCCCCTATGTTTCTCGCCCTCTTTTTCAGCCCCTCTGATTCAGACCCTCTGTTTCAGCCCCTCTGATTCAGCCCCTCTGTTTCAGCCCCTCTGTTTCTCGCCCTCTGTTTCAGCCCCTCTGTTTCAGCCCCTCTGTTTCTCGCCCTCTGTTTCAGCCCCTCTGTTTCTCGCCCTCTGTTTCAGCCCCGCTGTTTCTCGCCCTCTGTTTCAGCCCCGCTGATTCAGCCCCTCTGTTTCAGCCCCTCTGAATCAGCCCCTCTGATTCAGCCCCTCTGTTTCTCGCCCTCTGTTTCAGCCCCTCTGTTTCTCGCCCTCTGTTTCAGCCCCTCTGATTCAGCCCCTCTGTTTCAGCCCATCTGTTTCTCCCCCTCTGTTCCAGCCCCTCTGTTTCAGCCCCTCTGTTTCAGCCACTCTGTTTCAGCACCTCTCTTTTGCCCCTCTGTTTCAGCCCCTCTGTTTCTCGCCCTCTGTTTCAGCCCCTCTGTTTCTTGCCCTCTGTTTCAGCCCCTCTGTTTCAGCTCCTCTGTTTCAGCCACTCTGTTTCTCGCCCTCTGGTTCAGCCCCTCTGTTTCTCACCCTCTGTTTCAGCCCCTCTGTTTCTCGCCCTCTGTTTCAGCCCCTCTGTTTCTCGCCCTCTGTTCCAGCCCCTCTGTTTCAGCCCCTCTGATTCAGCCCCTCTGTTTCCCGCCCCTCTGTTTCAGCCCCTCTGTTTCTCGCCCACTGTTTCAGCCCCTCTGTTTCTCGCCCTCTGTTTCAGCCCCACTGTTTCAGCCCCTCTGTTTCAGCCACTCTGTTTCTGCGCCTCTGTTTCTCGCCCTCTGTTTCAGCCCCTCTGTTTCTCGCCCTCTGTTTCAGCCCCTCTGATTCAGCCCCTCTGTTTCAGCCCCTCTGTTTCTCGCCCTCTGTGTCAGCCCCTCTGTTTCAGCCCCTCTGTTTCAGCCACTCTGTTTCAGCCCCTCTGTTTCTCGCCCTCTGTTTCAGCCCCTCTGTTTCTCGCCCTCTGTTTCAGCCCCTCGGTTTCAGCCCGTATGTTTCAGCCACTCTGTTTCTCGCCCTCTGTTTCAGCCCCCCTGTTTCTCACCCTCTGTTTCAGCCCCTCTGATTCAGCCCCTCTGTTAATCCCCCTCTGTTTCAGCCCCTCTGTTTCAGCCCCTCTGTTTCAGCCCCTCTGTTTCTCGCCCTCTGTTTCAGCCCCTCTGTTTCTCGCCCTGTTTCAGGCCCTCTGTTTCTCGACCTCTGTTTCAGCCCCTCTGATTCAGCCACTCTGTTTCAGCCCCTCTGATTCAGCCCCTCAGTTTCAGCCCCTCTGTTTCAGCCCCTCTGTTTCAGCCCCTCTGTTTCTCGCCCACTATTTCTCACCCTCTATTTCTCGCCCTCTGTTTCAGCCCCTCTGTTTTTGGCCCTCTGTTTCAGCCCCTCTGTTTCTTACCCTCTGTTTCAGGCTCTCTGTTTCAGCCCGTCTGTTTCAGCCCCTCTGTTTCAGCTCCTCTGTTTCTCGCCCTCTCTTTCAGCCCCTCTGATTCTCGCCCTCTGTTTCAGCCCCTCTGTTTCTCACCCTCTGTTTCAGCCCCTCTGATTCAGCCCCTCTGTTTCAGCCCCTCTGATTCAGCCCCTCTGTTTCTCACCCTCTGTTTCAGCCCCTCTGATTCAGCCCCTCTGATTCAGCACCTCTGATTCAGCCCCTCTGTTTCCCGCCCCTCTGTTTCAGCGCCTCTGTTTCTCGCCCTCTGTTTCAGCCCCTCTGTTTCTCGCCGTCTGTTTCAGCCACTTTGATTCGGACCCTCTGTTTAAGCCCCTCTGTTTCTCCGCCTCTGTTCCAGCCCCTCTGTTTCAGCCCCTCTGTTTCAGCCACTCTGTTTCAGCCACTCTGTTTCAGCCCCTCTGTTTCAGCCCCTCTGTTTCTCGCCCTCTGTTTCAGCCCCTCTGTTTCTCGCCCTCTGTTTCCGCCCCTCTGTTTCAGCCCGTCTGTTTCTGCCACTCTGTTTCTCGCCCTCTGTTTCAGCCCCTCTGTTTCTCACCCTCTGTTTCAGCCCCTCTGTTTCAGCCCCTCTGTTTCAGCCCCTCTGTTTCAGCCCCTCAGTTTCTCGCCCTCTGTTTCAGCCCCTCTGTTTCTTGCCCTCTGTATCAGGCCCTCTGTTTCTCGCCCTCTGTTTCAGCCCCTCTGATTCAGACCCTCTGTTTCAGCCCCTCTGATTCAGCCCCTCTGTTTCAGCCCCTCTGTTTCAGCCCCTCTGTTTCTCGCCCTGTATTTCTGACCCTCTGTTTCTCGCCCTCTGTTTCGGCCCCTCTGTTTTTCGCCCTCTGTTTCTGCCCCTCTGTTTCTCGCCCGCTGTTTCAGCCCCTTTGTTACTCGCCCTCTGTTTCAGCCCCACTGTTTCAGCCCCTCTGATTCTGCCCCTCTGATTCAGCCACTCTATTTCTCGCCCTCTGTTTCAGCCCCACTGTTTCAGCCCCTCTGTTTCAGCCCCTCTGTTTCTCGCCCTCTGTTTCAGCCCCTGTGTGTCTCACCCTCTGTTTCAGACCCTCTGTTTCTCGCCCTCTGTTTCAGCCCCTCTGTTTCTGCCCCTCTGTTTCTCGCCCTCTGTTTCAGCCCCGCTGTTTCTCGCCCTCTGTTTCAGCCCCGCTGATTCAGTCCCTCTGTTTCAGCCCCTCTGTATCAGCCCCTCTGATTCAGCCCCTCTGTTTCAGACCCTCTGTTTCAGCCCCTCTGTTTCAGCCCCTCTGTTTCTCGCCCTCTGTTTCAGCCCCTCTGATTCTCGCCCTCTGTTTCAGCCCCTCTGTTTGTCGTCCTCTGTTTCAGCCCCTCTGATTCTCTCCCTCTGTTTCAGCCCCTCTGTTTCAGCCCCTCTGATTCAGCCCCTCTGATTCAGCCCCTCTGTTTCTCGCCCTCTGTTTCAGCCCCTCTGTTTCAGCCCCTCTGTTTCAGCCCCTCTGTTTCTCACCCTCTGTTTCAGCCGCTCTGATTCAGCCCCTCTGATTCAGCCCCTCTGATTCAGCCCCTCTGTTTCCCGCCCCTCTGTTTCAGCCCCTCTGTTTCTCGCCCTTTGTTTCAGCCCCTCTGTTTCTCGCCCTCTGTTTCATCCCCTCTGTTTCAGCCCCTCTGTTTCAGCCCCTCTGTTTCAGCGCCTCTGTTTCTCGCCCTCTGTTTCAGCCCCTCTGTTTCTCGCCCTCTGTTTCAGCCCCTCTGATTCAGCCCCTCTGTTTCTGCCCATCTGTTTCTCCCCCTCTGTTCCAGCCCCTCTGTTTCAGCCCCTCTGTTTCAGCCCCTCTGTTTCAGCCCCTCTGTTTCTCACCCTCTGTTTCAGCCCCTCTGATTCAGCCCCTCTGATTCAGCCCCTCTGATTCAGCCCCTCTGTTTCCCGCCCCTCTGTTTCAGCCCCTCTGTTTCTCGCCCTTTGTTTCAGCCCCTCTGTTTCTCGCCCTCTGTTTCATCCCCTCTGTTTCAGCCCCTCTGTTTCAGCCCCTCTGTTTCAGCGCCTCTGTTTCTCGCCCTCTGTTTCAGCCCCTCTGTTTCTCGCCCTCTGTTTCAGCCCCTCTGATTCAGCCCCTCTGTTTCTCGCCCTCTGTTTCAGCCCCTCTGTTTCTCGCCCTCTGTTTCAGCCCCTCTGTTTCTCGCCCTCTGTTTCAGCCCCTCTGTTTCAGCCCCTCTGATTCAGCCCCTCTGTTTCCCGCCCTCTGTTTCAGCCCCTCTGTTTCTCGCCCTCTGTTTCAGCCCCTCTGTTTCTCGCCCTCTGTTTCAGCCCCTCTGATTCAGCCCCTATGTTTCTCGCCCTCTGTTTAAGCCCCTCTGTTTCAGCCCCTCTGTTTCTCGCCCTCTGTTTCAGCCCCTCTGTTTCAGCCCCTCTGTTTCTCGCCCTCTGTTTCTGCCCCTCTGTTTCTCGCCCTCTGTTTCAGCCCCGCTGTTTCTCGCCCTCTGTTTCAGCCCCGCTGATTCAGCCCCTCTGTTTCAGCCCCTCTGAATCTACCCCTCTGATTCAGCCCCTCTGTTTCAGCCCCTCTGTTTCAGCCCCTCTTTTTCTCGCCCTCTGTTTCAGCCCCTCTGATTGTCGCCCTCTGTTTCAGCCCCAATGTTTCTCGCCCTCTTTTTCAGCACCTCTGATTCAGACACTCTGTTTCAGCCCCTCTGATTCAGCCCCTCTGATTCAGCCCCTCTGATTGTCGCCCTCTGTTTCAGCCCCTATGTTTCTCGCCCTCTTTTTCAGCCCCTCTGATTCAGACCCTCTGTTTCAGCCCCTCTGATTCAGCCCCTCTGTTTCAGCCCCTCTGTTCCTCGCCCTCTGTTTCAGCCCCTCTGTTTCAGCCCCTCTGTTTCTCGCCCTCTGTTTCAGCCCCTCTGTTTCTCGCCCTCTGTTTCAGCCCCGCTGTTTCTCGCCCTCTGTTTCAGCCCCGCTGATTCAGCCCCTCTGTTTCAGCCCCTCTGAATCAGCCCCTCTGATTCAGCCCCTCTGTTTCTCGCCCTCTGTTTCAGCCCCTCTGTTTCTCGCCCTCTGTTTCAGCCCCTCTGATTCAGCCCCTCTGTTTCAGCCCATCTGTTTCTCCCCCTCTGTTCCAGCCCCTCTGTTTCAGCCCCTCTGTTTCAGCCACTCTGTTTCAGCACCTCTCTTTTGCCCCTCTGTTTCAGCCCCTCTGTTTCTCGCCCTCTGTTTCAGCCCCTCTGTTTCTTGCCCTCTGTTTCAGCCCCTCTGTTTCAGCTCCTCTGTTTCAGCCACTCTGTTTCTCGCCCTCTGGTTCAGCCCCTCTGTTTCTCACCCTCTGTTTCAGCCCCTCTGTTTCTCGCCCTCTGTTTCAGCCCCTCTGTTTCTCGCCCTCTGTTCCAGCCCCTCTGTTTCAGCCCCTCTGATTCAGCCCCTCTGTTTCCCGCCCCTCTGTTTCAGCCCCTCTGTTTCTCGCCCACTGTTTCAGCCCCTCTGTTTCTCGCCCTCTGTTTCAGCCCCACTGTTTCAGCCCCTCTGTTTCAGCCACTCTGTTTCTGCGCCTCTGTTTCTCGCCCTCTGTTTCAGCCCCTCTGTTTCTCGCCCTCTGTTTCAGCCCCTCTGATTCAGCCCCTCTGTTTCAGCCCCTCTGTTTCTCGCCCTCTGTGTCAGCCCCTCTGTTTCAGCCCCTCTGTTTCAGCCACTCTGTTTCAGCCCCTCTGTTTCTCGCCCTCTGTTTCAGCCCCTCTGTTTCTCGCCCTCTGTTTCAGCCCCTCGGTTTCAGCCCGTATGTTTCAGCCACTCTGTTTCTCGCCCTCTGTTTCAGCCCCCCTGTTTCTCACCCTCTGTTTCAGCCCCTCTGATTCAGCCCCTCTGTTAATCCCCCTCTGTTTCAGCCCCTCTGTTTCAGCCCCTCTGTTTCAGCCCCTCTGTTTCTCGCCCTCTGTTTCAGCCCCTCTGTTTCTCGCCCTGTTTCAGGCCCTCTGTTTCTCGACCTCTGTTTCAGCCCCTCTGATTCAGCCACTCTGTTTCAGCCCCTCTGATTCAGCCCCTCAGTTTCAGCCCCTCTGTTTCAGCCCCTCTGTTTCAGCCCCTCTGTTTCTCGCCCACTATTTCTCACCCTCTATTTCTCGCCCTCTGTTTCAGCCCCTCTGTTTTTGGCCCTCTGTTTCAGCCCCTCTGTTTCTTACCCTCTGTTTCAGGCTCTCTGTTTCAGCCCGTCTGTTTCAGCCCCTCTGTTTCAGCTCCTCTGTTTCTCGCCCTCTCTTTCAGCCCCTCTGATTCTCGCCCTCTGTTTCAGCCCCTCTGTTTCTCACCCTCTGTTTCAGCCCCTCTGATTCAGCCCCTCTGTTTCAGCCCCTCTGATTCAGCCCCTCTGTTTCTCACCCTCTGTTTCAGCCCCTCTGATTCAGCCCCTCTGATTCAGCACCTCTGATTCAGCCCCTCTGTTTCCCGCCCCTCTGTTTCAGCGCCTCTGTTTCTCGCCCTCTGTTTCAGCCCCTCTGTTTCTCGCCGTCTGTTTCAGCCACTTTGATTCGGACCCTCTGTTTAAGCCCCTCTGTTTCTCCGCCTCTGTTCCAGCCCCTCTGTTTCAGCCCCTCTGTTTCAGCCACTCTGTTTCAGCCACTCTGTTTCAGCCCCTCTGTTTCAGCCCCTCTGTTTCTCGCCCTCTGTTTCAGCCCCTCTGTTTCTCGCCCTCTGTTTCCGCCCCTCTGTTTCAGCCCGTCTGTTTCTGCCACTCTGTTTCTCGCCCTCTGTTTCAGCCCCTCTGTTTCTCACCCTCTGTTTCAGCCCCTCTGTTTCAGCCCCTCTGTTTCAGCCCCTCTGTTTCAGCCCCTCAGTTTCTCGCCCTCTGTTTCAGCCCCTCTGTTTCTTGCCCTCTGTATCAGGCCCTCTGTTTCTCGCCCTCTGTTTCAGCCCCTCTGATTCAGACCCTCTGTTTCAGCCCCTCTGATTCAGCCCCTCTGTTTCAGAATCTCTGTTTCAGCCCCTCTGTTTCTCGCCCTGTATTTCTGACCCTCTGTTTCTCGCCCTCTGTTTCGGCCCCTCTGTTTTTCGCCCTCTGTTTCTGCCCCTCTGTTTCTCGCCCGCTGTTTCAGCCCCTTTGTTACTCGCCCTCTGTTTCAGCCCCACTGTTTCAGCCCCTCTGATTCTGCCCCTCTGATTCAGCCACTCTATTTCTCGCCCTCTGTTTCAGCCCCACTGTTTCAGCCCCTCTGTTTCAGCCCCTCTGTTTCTCGCCCTCTGTTTCAGCCCCTGTGTGTCTCACCCTCTGTTTCAGACCCTCTGTTTCTCGCCCTCTGTTTCAGCCCCTCTGTTTCTGCCCCTCTGTTTCTCGCCCTCTGTTTCAGCCCCGCTGTTTCTCGCCCTCTGTTTCAGCCCCGCTGATTCAGTCCCTCTGTTTCAGCCCCTCTGTATCAGCCCCTCTGATTCAGCCCCTCTGTTTCAGACCCTCTGTTTCAGCCCCTCTGTTTCAGCCCCTCTGTTTCTCGCCCTCTGTTTCAGCCCCTCTGATTCTCGCCCTCTGTTTCAGCCCCTCTGTTTGTCGCCCTCTGTTTCAGCCCCTCTGATTCTCTCCCTCTGTTTCAGCCCCTCTGTTTCAGCCCCTCTGATTCAGCCCCTCTGATTCAGCCCCTCTGTTTCTCGCCCTCTGTTTCAGCCCCTCTGTTTCAGCCCCTCTGTTTCAGCCCCTCTGTTTCTCACCCTCTGTTTCAGCCCCTCTGATTCAGCCCCTCTGATTCAGCCCCTCTGATTCAGCCCCTCTGTTTCCCGCCCCTCTGTTTCAGCCCCTCTGTTTCTCGCCCTTTGTTTCAGCCCCTCTGTTTCTCGCCCTCTGTTTCATCCCCTCTGTTTCAGCCCCTCTGTTTCAGCCCCTCTGTTTCAGCGCCTCTGTTTCTCGCCCTCTGTTTCAGCCCCTCTGTTTCTCGCCCTCTGTTTCAGCCCCTCTGATTCAGCCCCTCTGTTTCTGCCCATCTGTTTCTCCCCCTCTGTTCCAGCCCCTCTGTTTCAGCCCCTCTGTTTCAGCCACTCTGTTTCAGCACCTCTCTTTCAGCCCCTCTGTTTCAGCCCCTCTGTTTCTCGCCCTCTGTTTCAGCCCCTCTGTTTCTCGCCCTCTGTTTCAGCCCCTCTGTTTCAGCCCCTCTGTTTCAGCCACTCTGTTTCAGCCCCTCTGATTCAGCCCCTCTGTTTCTCACCCTCTGTTTCAGCCCCTCTGATTCAGCCCCTCTGTTTCTCGCCCTCTGTTTCAGCCCCTCTGTTTCTCGCCCTCTGTTTCAGCCCCTCTGTTTCTCGCCCTCTGTTTCAGCCCCTCTGTTTCAGCCCCTCTGATTCAGCCCCTCTGTTTCTCGCCCTCTGTTTCAGCCCCTCTGTTTCTCGCCCTCTGTTTCAGCCCCTCTGTTTCTCGCCCTCTGTTTCAGCCCCTCTGATTCAGCCCCTATGTTTCTCGCCCTCTGTTTAAGCCCCTCTGTTTCAGCCCCTCTGTTTCTCGCCCTCTGTTTCAGCCCCTCTGTTTCAGCCCCTCTGTTTCTCGCCCTCTGTTTCTGCCCCTCTGTTTCTCGCCCTCTGTTTCAGCCCCGCTGTTTCTCGCCCTCTGTTTCAGCCCCGCTGATTCAGCCCCTCTGTTTCAGCCCCTCTGAATCTACCCCTCTGATTCAGCCCCTCTGTTTCAGCCCCTCTGTTTCAGCCCCTCTTTTTCTCGCCCTCTGTTTCAGCCCCTCTGATTGTCGCCCTCTGTTTCAGCCCCAATGTTTCTCGCCCTCTTTTTCAGCACCTCTGATTCAGACACTCTGTTTCAGCCCCTCTGATTCAGCCCCTCTGATTCAGCCCCTCTGATTGTCGCCCTCTGTTTCAGCCCCTATGTTTCTCGCCCTCTTTTTCAGCCCCTCTGATTCAGACCCTCTGTTTCAGCCCCTCTGATTCAGCCCCTCTGTTTCAGCCCCTCTGTTTCTCGCCCTCTGTTTCAGCCCCTCTGTTTCAGCCCCTCTGTTTCTCGCCCTCTGTTTCAGCCCCTCTGTTTCTCGCCCTCTGTTTCAGCCCCGCTGTTTCTCGCCCTCTGTTTCAGCCCCGCTGATTCAGCCCCTCTGTTTCAGCCCCTCTGAATCAGCCCCTCTGATTCAGCCCCTCTGTTTCTCGCCCTCTGTTTCAGCCCCTCTGTTTCTCGCCCTCTGTTTCAGCCCCTCTGATTCAGCCCCTCTGTTTCAGCCCATCTGTTTCTCCCCCTCTGTTCCAGCCCCTCTGTTTCAGCCCCTCTGTTTCAGCCACTCTGTTTCAGCACCTCTCTTTCAGCCCCTCTGTTTCAGCCCCTCTGTTTCTCGCCCTCTGTTTCAGCCCCTCTGTTTCTTGCCCTCTGTTTCAGCCCCTCTGTTTCAGCCCCTCTGTTTCAGCCACTCTGTTTCTCGCCCTCTGGTTCAGCCCCTCTGTTTCTCGCCCTCTGTTTCAGCCCCTCTGTTTCTCGCCCTCTGTTTCAGCCCCTCTGTTTCTCGCCCTCTGTTCCAGCCCCTCTGTTTCAGCCCCTCTGATTCAGCCCCTCTGTTTCTCGCCCTCTGTTTCAGCCCCTCTGTTTCTCGCCCTCTGTTTCAGCCCCTCTGATTCAGGCCCTCTGTTTCTCGCCCTCTGTTTAAGCCCCTCGGTTTCAGCCCCTCTGTTTCTCGCCCTCTGTTTCAGCCCCTCTGTTTCAGCCCCTCTGTTTCTCGCCCTCTGTTTCTGCCCCTCTGTTTCTCGCCCTCTGTTTCAGCCCCGCTGTTTCTCGCCCTCTGTTTCAGCCCCGCTGATTCAGCCCCTCTGTTTCAGCCCCTCTGAATCAGCCCCTCTGATTCAGCCCCTCTGTTTCAGCCCCTCTGTTTCAGCCCCTCTTTTTCTCGCCCTCTGTTTCAGCCCCTCTGATTGTCGCCCTCTGTTTCAGCCCCTATGTTTCTCGCCCTCTTTTTCAGCCCCTCTGATTCAGCCCCTCTGATTCAGCCCCTCTGATTCAGCCCCTCTGTTTCCCGCCCCTCTGTTTCAGCCCCTCTGTTTCTCGCCCTCTGTTTCAGCCCCTCTGTTTCTCGCCCTCTGTTTCAGCCCCTCTGTTTCAGCCCCTCTGTTTCAGCGCCTCTGTTTCGCCCTCTGATTCAGCCCCTCTGATTCAGTCCCTCTGTTTCTCACCCTCTGTTTCAGCCCCTCTGATTCAGCCCCTCTGATTCAGCCCCTCTGATTCAGCCCCTCTGTTTCCCGCCCCTCTGTTTCAGCCCCTCTGTTTCTCGCCCTCTGTTTCAGCCCCTCTGTTTCTCGCCCTCTGTTTCAGCCCCTCTGTTTCAGCCCCTCTGTTTCAGCGCCTCTGTTTCGCCCTCTGTTTCAGCCCCTCTGTTTCTCGCCCTCTGTTTCAGCCCCTCTGATTCAGCCCCTCTGTTTCAGCCACTCTGGTTTCAGCCCCTCTGTTTCTCGCCCTCTTTTTCAGCCCCTCTGTTTCTCGCCCTCTGTTTCAGGCCCTCTGTTTCACGCCCTCTGTTTCAGCCCCTCTGATTCAGCCCCTCTGTTTCAGCCCCTCTGTTTCAGCCCCTCTGTTTCAGCCCCTCTGTTTCTAGCCCTCTATTTCTCACCCTCTGTTTCTCGCCCTCTGTTTCAGCCCCTCTGTTTTTGTCCCTTTGTTTTAGCACCTCTGTTTCTTGCCCTCTGTTTCAGGCTCTCTGTTTCAGCCCGTCTGTTTCAGCCCCTCTGTTTCAGCCCCTCTGTTTCTCACCCTCTGTTTCAGCCCCTCTGATTCTCGCCCTCTGTTTCAGCCCCTCTGTTTCTCGCCCTCTGTTTCAGCCCCTCTGATTCAGCCCCTCTGTTTCAGCCCCTCTGATTCAGCCCCTCTGATTCAGCCCCTCTGATTCAGCCCCTCTGTTTCTCGCCCTCTGTTTCAGCCCCTCTGTTTCAGCCCCTCTGTTTCAGCCCCTCTGTTTCTCACCCTCTGTTTCAGCCCCTCTGATCCAGCCCCTCTGATTCAGCCCCTCTGATTCAGCCACTCTGTTTCCCGCCCCTCTGTTTCAGCCCCTCTGTTTCTTGCCCTCTGTTTCAGCCCCTCTGTTTCTCGCCCTCTGTTTCAGCCGCACTGTTTCAGCCCCTCTGTTTCAGCCCCTCTGTTTCAGCGCCTCTGTTTCTCGCCCTCTGTTTCAGCCCCCCTGATTCAGCCCCTCTGTTTAAGCCCCTCTGTTTCTCCGCCTCTGTTCCAGCCCCTCTGTTTCAGCCCCTCTTTTATCAGCCACTCTGTTTCAGCCCCTCTGTTTCGGCCCCTCTGTTTCAGCCCCTCTGTTTCTCGCCCTCTGTTTCAGCCCCTCTGTTTCTCGCCCTCTGTTTCAGCCCCTCTGTTTCAGCCCGTCTGTTTCAGCCACTCTGTTTCTCGCCCTCTGTTTCAGCCCCTCTGTTTCTCACCCTCTGTTTCAGCCCCTCTGATTCAGCCCCTCTGTTTCTCGCCCCTGTTTCAGCCCCTCTGTTTCTCGCCCTCTGTTTCAGCCCCTCTGTTTCAGCCCCTCTGTTTCAGCCCCTCTGTTTCTCGCCCTCTGTTTCAGCCCCTCTGTTTCTCGCCCTCTGTTTCAGGCCCTCTGTTTCAGCCCCTCTGTTTCAGACCCTCTATTTCTCACCCTCTGTTTCTAGCCGTCTGTTTCAGCCCCTCTGTTTTTTGCCCTTTGTTTCTGCCCCTCTGTTTCTCGCCCTCTGTTTCAGGTTCTCTGTTTCAGCCCCTCTGTTTCAGCCCCTCTGTTTCAGCCCCTCTGTTTCTCGCCCTCTGTTTCAGCCCCTCTGATTGAGCCCCGCTGTTTCAGCCCCACTGATTCAGCCCCTCTGATTCAGCCCCACTGTTTCTCGCCCTCTGTTTCAGCCCCTCTGTTTCAGCCCCTCTGTTTCTCACCCTCTGTTTCAGCCCCTCTGATTCAGCCCCTCTGATTCAGCCCCTCTTATTCAGCCCCTCTGTTTCCCGCCCCTCTGTTTCAGCGCCTCTGTTTCTCGCCCTCTGTTTAACCCCTCTGTTTCTCGCCCTCTGTTTCAGCCCCTCTGATTCAGCCCCTCTGTTTAAGCCCCTCTGTTCCTCCGCATCTGTTCCAGCCCCTCTGTTTCAGCCCGTCTGTTTCAGCCAATCTATTTCAGCCCCTCTGTTTCAGCCCCTCTGTTTCAGCCCCTCTGTTTCTCGTCCTCTGTTTCAGCCCCTCTGTTTCTCGCCCTCTGTTTCAGCCCCTCTGTTTCAGCCCGTCTGTTTCAGCCACTCTGTTTCTCGCCCTCTGTTTCAGCCCCTCTATTTCTCACCCTCTGTTTCAGCCCCTCTGTTTCAGCATCTCTGTTTCAGCCCCTCTGTTTCTCGCCCTCTGTTTCAGCCCCTCTGTTTCTTGCCCTCTGTATCAGGCCCTCTGTTTCTCGCCCTCTGTTTCAGCCCCTCTGATTCAGACCCTCTGTTTCAGCCCCTCTGATTCAGCCCCTCTGTTTCAGCCCCTCTGTTTCAGCCCCTCTGTTTCTCGCCCAGTATTTCTCACCCTCAGTTTCTCGCCCTCTGTTTCGGCCCCTCTGTTTTTCGCCCTCTGTTTCTGCCCCTCTGTTTCTCGCCCTCTGTTTCTCGCCCTCTCTTTCAGGCTCTCTGTTTCAGCCTGTCTGTTTCAGCCCCTCTGTTTCTCGCCCTCTGTTTCTCGGCCGCTGTTTCAGCCCCTTTGTTACTCGCCCTCTGTTTCAGCCCCACTGTTTCAGCCCCTCTGATTCTGCCCCTCTGATTCAGCCACTCTATTTCTCGCCCTCTGTTTCAGCCCCACTGTTTCAGCCCCTCTGTTTCAGCCCCTCTGTTTCTCGCCCTCTGTTTCAGCCCTTCTGTTTCTCACCCTCTGTTTCAGCCCCTCTGTTTCTCGCCCTCTGTTTCAGCCCCTCTGTTTCTGCCCCTCTTTTTCTCGCCCTCTGTTTCAGCCCCGCTGTTTCTCGCCCTCTGTTTCAGCCCCGCTGATTCAGCCCCTCTGTTTCAGCCCCTCTGTATCAGCCCCTCTGATTCAGCCCCTCTGTTTCAGACCCTCTGTTTCAGCCGCACTGTTTCAGCCCCTCTGTTTCAGCCCCTCTGTTTCAGCGCCTCTGTTTCTCGCCCTCTGTTTCAGCCCCTCTGTTTCTCGCCCTCTGTTTCAGCCCCCCTGATTCAGCCCCTCTGTTTAAGCCCCTCTGTTTCTCCGCCTCTGTTCCAGCCCCTCTGTTTCAGCCCCTCTTTTATCAGCCACTCTGTTTCAGCCCCTCTGTTTCGGCCCCTCTGTTTCAGCCCCTCTGTTTCTCGCCCTCTGTTTCAGCCCCTCTGTTTCTCGCCCTCTGTTTCAGCCCCTCTGTTTCAGCCCGTCTGTTTCAGCCACTCTGTTTCTCGCCCTCTGTTTCAGCCCCTCTGTTTCTCACCCTCTGTTTCAGCCCCTCTGATTCAGCCCCTCTGTTTCTCGCCCCTGTTTCAGCCCCTCTGTTTCTCGCCCTCTGTTTCAGCCCCTCTGTTTCAGCCCCTCTGTTTCAGCCCCTCTGTTTCTCGCCCTCTGTTTCAGCCCCTCTGTTTCTCGCCCTCTGTTTCAGGCCCTCTGTTTCAGCCCCTCTGTTTCAGACCCTCTATTTCTCACCCTCTGTTTCTAGCCGTCTGTTTCAGCCCCTCTGTTTTTTGCCCTTTGTTTCTGCCCCTCTGTTTCTCGCCCTCTGTTTCAGGCTCTCTGTTTCAGCCCCTCTGTTTCAGCCCCTCTGTTTCAGCCCCTCTGTTTCTCGCCCTCTGTTTCAGCCCCTCTGATTCAGCCCCTCTGTTTCAGCCCCACTGATTCAGCCCCTCTGATTCAGCCCCACTGTTTCTCGCCCTCTGTTTCAGCCCCTCTGTTTCAGCCCCTCTGTTTCAGCCCCTCTGTTTCTCACCCTCTGTTTCAGCCCCTCTGATTCAGCCCCTCTGATTCAGCCCCTCTTATTCAGCCCCTCTGTTTCCCGCCCCTCTGTTTCAGCGCCTCTGTTTCTCGCCCTCTGTTTAAGCCCCTCTGTTTCTCGCCCTCTGTTTCAGCCCCTCTGATTCAGCCCCTCTGTTTAAGCCCCTCTGTTCCTCCGCATCTGTTCCAGCCCCTCTGTTTCAGCCCCTCTGTTTCAGCCAATCTATTTCAGCCCATCTGTTTCAGCCCCTCTGTTTCAGCCCCTCTGTTTCTCGCCCTCTGTTTCAGCCCCTCTGTTTCTCGCCCTCTGTTTCAGCCCCTCTGTTTCAGCCCGTCTGTTTCAGCCACTCTGTTTCTCGCCCTCTGTTTCAGCCCCTCTATTTCTCACCCTCTGTTTCAGCCCCTCTGTTTCAGCATCTCTGTTTCAGCCCCTCTGTTTCTCGCCCTCTGTTTCAGCCCCTCTGTTTCTTGCCCTCTGTATCAGGCCCTCTGTTTCTCGCCCTCTGTTTCAGCCCCTCTGATTCAGACCCTCTGTTTCAGCCCCTCTGATTCAGCCCCTCTGTTTCAGCCCCTCTGTTTCAGCCCCTCTGTTTCTCGCCCAGTATTTCTCACCCTCAGTTTCTCGCCCTCTGTTTCTGCCCCTCTGTTTCTCGCCCTCTGTTTCTCGCCCTCTCTTTCAGGCTCTCTGTTTCAGCCTGTCTGTTTCAGCCCCTCTGTTTCTCGCCCTCTGTTTCTCGGCCGCTGTTTCAGCCCCTTTGTTACTCGCCCTCTGTTTCAGCCCCACTGTTTCAGCCCCTCTGATTCTGCCCCTCTGATTCAGCCACTCTATTTCTCGCCCTCTGTTTCAGCCCCACTGTTTCAGCCCCTCTGTTTCAGCCCCTCTGTTTGTCGCCCTCTGTTTCAGCCCTTCTGTTTCTCACCCTCTGTTTCAGCCCCTCTGATTCTCGCCCTCTGTTTCAGCCCCTCTGTTTGTCGCCCTCTGTTTCAGCCCCTCTGATTCTCTCCCTCTGTTTCAGCCCCTCTGATTCAGCCCCTCTGATTCAGCCCCTCTGATTCAGCCCCTCTGTTTCTCGCCCTCTGTTTCAGCCCCTCTGTTTCAGCCCCTCTGTTTCAGCCCCTCTGTTTCTCACCCTCTGTTTCAGCCCCTCTGATTCAGCCCCTCTGATTCAGCCCCTCTGATTCAGCCCCTCTGTTTCCCGCCCCTCTGTTTCAGCCCCTCTGTTTCTCGCCCTCTGTTTCAGCCCCTCTGTTTCTCGCCCTCTGTTTCATCCCCTCTGTTTCAGCCCCTCTGTTTCAGCCCCTCTGTTTCAGCGCCTCTGTTTCTCGCCCTCTGTTTCAGCCCCTCTGTTTCTCGCCCTCTGTTTCAGCCCCTCTGATTCAGCCCCTCTGTTTCTGCCCATCTGTTTCTCCCCCTCTGTTCCAGCCCCTCTGTTTCAGACCCTCTGTTTCAGCCACTCTGTTTCAGCACCTCTCTTTCAGCCCCTCTGTTTCAGCCCCTCTGTTTCTCGCCCTCTGTTTCAGCCCCTCTGTTTCTCGCCCTCTGTTTCAGCCCCTCTGTTTCAGCCCCTCTGTTTCAGCCACTCTGTTTCAGCCCCTCTGATTCAGCCCCTCTGTTTCTCACCCTCTGTTTCAGCCCCTCTGATTCAGCCCCTCTGTTTCTCGCCCTCTGTTTCAGCCCCTCTGTTTCTCGCCCTCTGTTTCAGCCCCTCTATTTCTCGCCCTCTGTTTCAGCCCCTCTGTTTCAGCCCCTCTGATTCAGCCCCTCTGTTTCTCGCCCTCTGTTTCAGCCCCTCTGTTTCTCGCCCTCTGTTTCAGCCCCTCTGTTTCTCGCCCTCTGTTTCAGCCCCTCTGATTCAGCCCCTATGTTTCTCGCCCTCTGTTTAAGCCCCTCTGTTTCAGCCCCTCTGTTTCTCGCCCTCTGTTTCAGCCCCTCTGTTTCAGCCCCTCTGTTTCTCGCCCTCTGTTTCTACCCCTCTGTTTCTCGCCCTCTGTTTCAGCCCCGCTGTTTCTCGCCCTCTGATTCAGCCCCTCTGTTTCAGCCCCTCTGAATCAGCCCCTCTGATTCAGCCCCTCTGTTTCAGCCCCTCTGTTTCAGCCCCTCTTTTTCTCGCCCTCTGTTTCAGCCCCTCTGATTGTCGCCCTCTGTTTCAGCCCCTATGTTTCTCGCCCTCTTTTTCAGCACCTCTGATTCAGACCCTCTGTTTCAGCCCCTCTGATTCAGCCCCTCTGATTCAGCCCCTCTGATTGTCGCCCTCTGTTTCAGCCCCTATGTTTCTCGCCCTCTTTTTCAGCCCCTCTGATTCAGACCCTCTGTTTCAGCCCCTCTGATTCAGCCCCTCTGTTTCAGCCCCTCTGTTTCTCGCCCTCTGTTTCAGCCCCTCTGTTTCAGCCCCTCTGTTTCTCGCCCTCTGTTTCAGCCCCTCTGTTTCTCGCCCTCTGTTTCAGCCCCGCTGTTTCTCGCCCTCTGTTTCAGCCCCGCTGATTCAGCCCCTCTGTTTCAGCCCCTCTAAATCAGCCCCTCTGATTCTGCCCCTCTGTTTCTCGCCCTCTGTTTCAGCCCCTCTGTTTCTCGCCCTCTGTTTCAGCCCCTCTGATTCAGCCCCTCTGTTTCAGCCCATCTGTTTCTCCCCCTCTGTTCCAGCCCCTCTGTTTCAGCCCCTCTGTTTCAGCCACTCTGTTTCAGCACCTCTCTTTCAGCCCCTCTGCTTCAGCCCCTCTGTTTCTCGCCCTCTGTTTCAGCCCCTCTGTTTCTTGCCCTCTGTTTCAGCCCCTCTGTTTCAGCCCCTCTGTTTCAGCCACTCTGTTTCTCGCCCTCTGGTTCAGCCCCTCTGTTTCTCACCCTCTGTTTCAGCCCCTCTGATTCAGCCCCTCTGTTTCTCGCCCTCTGTTTCAGCCCCTCTGTTTCTCGCCCTCTGTTTCAGCCCCTCTGTTTCTCGCCCTCTGTTCCAGCCCCTCTGTTTCAGCCCCTCTGATTCAGCCCCTCTGTTTCTCGCCCTCTGTTTCAGCCCCTCTGTTTCTCGCCCTCTGTTTCAGCCCCTCTGATTCAGGCCCTCTGTTTCTCGCCCTCTGTTTAAGCCACTCGGTTTCAGCCCCTCTGTTTCTCGCCCTCTGTTTCAGCCCCTCTGTTTCAGCCCCTCTGTTTCTCGCCCTCTGTTTCTGCCCCTCTGTTTCTCGCCCTCTGTTTCAGCCCCGCTGTTTCTCGCCCTCTGTTTCAGCCCCGCTGATTCAGCCCCTCTGTTTCAGCCCCTCTGAATCAGCCCCTCTGATTCAGCCCCTCTGTTTCAGCCCCTCTGTTTCAGCCCCTCTTTTTCTCGCCCTCTGTTTCAGCCCCTCTGATTGTCGCCCTCTGTTTCAGCCCCTATGTTTCTCGCCCTCTTTTTCAGCCCCTCTGATTCAGCCCCTCTGATTCAGCCCCTCTGATTCAGCCCCTCTGTTTCCCGCCCCTCTGTTTCAGCCCCTCTGTTTCTCGCCCTCTGTTTCAGCCCCTCTGTTTCTCGCCCTCTGTTTCAGCCCCTCTGTTTCAGCCCCTCTGTTTCAGCGCCTCTGTTTCGCCCTCTGATTCAGCCCCTCTGATTCAGTCCCTCTGTTTCTCACCCTCTGTTTCAGCCCCTCTGATTCAGCCCCTCTGATTCAGCCCCTCTGATTCAGCCCCTCTGTTTCCCGCCCCTCTGTTTCAGCCCCTCTGTTTCTCGCCCTCTGTTTCAGCCCCTCTGTTTCTCACCCTCTGTTTCAGCCCCTCTGTTTCAGCCCCTCTGTTTCAGCGCCTCTGTTTCGCCCTCTGTTTCAGCCCCTCTGTTTCTCGCCCTCTGTTTCAGCCCCTCTGATTCAGCCCCTCTGTTTCAGCCACTCTGGTTTCAGCCCCTCTGTTTCTCGCCCTCTTTTTCAGCCCCTCTGTTTCTCGCACTCTGTTTCAGGCTCTCTGTTTCTCGCCCTCTGTTTCAGCCCCTCTGATTCAGCCCCTCTGTTTCAGCCCCTCTGTTTCAGCCCCTCTGTTTCAGCCCCTCTGTTTCTGGCCCTCTATTTCTCACCCTCTGTTTCTCGCCCTCTGTTTCAGCCCCTCTGTTTTTGGCCCTCTGTTTTAGCACCTCTGTTTCTTGCCCTCTGTTTCAGGCTCTCTGTTTCAGCCCGTCTGTTTCAGCCCCTCTGTTTCAGCCCCTCTGTTTCAGCCCCTCTGTTTCTCGCCCTCTGTTTCAGGCCCTCTGTTTCTCGCCCTCTGTTTCAGCCCCTCTGATTCAGCCCCTCTGTTTCAGCCCCTCTGTTTCAGCCCCTCTGTTTCAGCCCCTCTGTTTCTAGCCCTCTATTTCTCACCCTCTGTTTCTCGCCCTCTGTTTCAGCCCCTCTGTTTCTCACCCTCTGTTTCAGCCCCTCTGATTCTCGCCCTCTGTTTCAGCCCCTCTGTTTCTCGCCCTCTGTTTCAGCCCCTCTGATTCAGCCCCTCTGTTTCAGCCCCTCTGATTCAGCCCCTCTGATTCAGCCCCTCTGATTCAGCCCCTCTGTTTCTCGCCCTCTGTTTCAGCCCCTCTGTTTCAGCCCCTCTGTTTCAGCCCCTCTGTTTCTCACCCTCTGTTTCAGCCCCTCTGATCCAGCCCCTCTGATTCAGCCCCTCTGATTCAGCCACTCTGTTTCCCGCCCCTCTGTTTCAGCCCCTCTGTTTCTTGCCCTCTGTTTCAGCCCCTCTGTTTCTCGCCCTCTGTTTCAGCCGCACTGTTTCAGCCCCTCTGTTTCAGCCCCTCTGTTTCAGCGCCTCTGTTTCTCGCCCTCTGTTTCAGCCCCTCTGTTTCTCGCCCTCTGTTTCAGCCCCCCTGATTCAGCCCCTCTGTTTAAGCCCCTCTGTTTCTCCGCCTCTGTTCCAGCCCCTCTGTTTCAGCCCCTCTTTTATCAGCCACTCTGTTTCAGCCCCTCTGTTTCGGCCCCTCTGTTTCAGCCCCTCTGTTTCTCGCCCTCTGTTTCAGCCCCTCTGTTTCTCGCCCTCTGTTTCAGCCCCTCTGTTTCAGCCCGTCTGTTTCAGCCACTCTGTTTCTCGCCCTCTGTTTCAGCCCCTCTGTTTCTCACCCTCTGTTTCAGCCCCTCTGATTCAGCCCCTCTGTTTCTCGCCCCTGTTTCAGCCCCTCTGTTTCTCGCCCTCTGTTTCAGCCCCTCTGTTTCAGCCCCTCTGTTTCAGCCCCTCTGTTTCTCGCCCTCTGTTTCAGCCCCTCTGTTTCTCGCCCTCTGTTTCAGGCCCTCTGTTTCAGCCCCTCTGTTTCAGACCCTCTATTTCTCACCCTCTGTTTCTAGCCGTCTGTTTCAGCCCCTCTGTTTTTTGCCCTTTGTTTCTGCCCCTCTGTTTCTCGCCCTCTGTTTCAGGTTCTCTGTTTCAGCCCCTCTGTTTCAGCCCCTCTGTTTCAGCCCCTCTGTTTCTCGCCCTCTGATTCAGCCCCTCTGATTCAGCCCCTCTGTTTCAGCCCCACTGATTCAGCCCCTCTGATTCAGCCCCACTGTTTCTCGCCCTCTGTTTCAGCCCCTCTGTTTCAGCCCCTCTGTTTCTCACCCTCTGTTTCAGCCCCTCTGATTCAGCCCCTCTGATTCAGCCCCTCTTATTCAGCCCCTCTGTTTCCCGCCCCTCTGTTTCAGCGCCTCTGTTTCTCGCCCTCTGTTTAAGCCCCTCTGTTTCTCGCCCTCTGTTTCAGCCCCTCTGATTCAGCCCCTCTGTTTAAGCCCCTCTGTTCCTCCGCATCTGTTCCAGCCCCTCTGTTTCAGCCCGTCTGTTTCAGCCAATCTATTTCAGCCCCTCTGTTTCAGCCCCTCTGTTTCAGCCCCTCTGTTTCTCGTCCTCTGTTTCAGCCCCTCTGTTTCTCGCCCTCTGTTTCAGCCCCTCTGTTTCAGCCCGTCTGTTTCAGCCACTCAGTTTCTCGCCCTCTGTTTCAGCCCCTCTATTTCTCACCCTCTGTTTCAGCCCCTCTGTTTCAGCATCTCTGTTTCAGCCCCTCTGTTTCTCGCCCTCTGTTTCAGCCCCTCTGTTTCTTGCCCTCTGTATCAGGCCCTCTGTTTCTCGCCCTCTGTTTCAGCCCCTCTGATTCAGACCCTCTGTTTCAGCCCCTCTGATTCAGCCCCTCTGTTTCAGCCCCTCTGTTTCAGCCCCTCTGTTTCTCGCCCAGTATTTCTCACCCTCAGTTTCTCGCCCTCTGTTTCGGCCCCTCTGTTTTTCGCCCTCTGTTTCTGCCCCTCTGTTTCTCGCCCTCTGTTTCTCGCCCTCTCTTTCAGGCTCTCTGTTTCAGCCTGTCTGTTTCAGCCCCTCTGTTTCTCGCCCTCTGTTTCTCGGCCGCTGTTTCAGCCCCTTTGTTACTCGCCCTCTGTTTCAGCCCCACTGTTTCAGCCCCTCTGATTCTGCCCCTCTGATTCAGCCACTCTATTTCTCGCCCTCTGTTTCAGCCCCACTGTTTCAGCCCCTCTGTTTCAGCCCCTCTGTTTCTCGCCCTCTGTTTCAGCCCTTCTGTTTCTCACCCTCTGTTTCAGCCCCTCTGTTTCTCGCCCTCTGTTTCAGCCCCTCTGTTTCTGCCCCTCTTTTTCTCGCCCTCTGTTTCAGCCCCGCTGTTTCTCGCCCTCTGTTTCAGCCCCGCTGATTCAGCCCCTCTGTTTCAGCCCCTCTGTATCAGCCCCTCTGATTCAGCCCCTCTGTTTCAGACCCTCTGTTTCAGCCGCACTGTTTCAGCCCCTCTGTTTCAGCCCCTCTGTTTCAGCGCCTCTGTTTCTCGCCCTCTGTTTCAGCCCCTCTGTTTCTCGCCCTCTGTTTCAGCCCCCCTGATTCAGCCCCTCTGTTTAAGCCCCTCTGTTTCTCCGCCTCTGTTCCAGCCCCTCTGTTTCAGCCCCTCTTTTATCAGCCACTCTGTTTCAGCCCCTCTGTTTCGGCCCCTCTGTTTCAGCCCCTCTGTTTCTCGCCCTCTGTTTCAGCCCCTCTGTTTCTCGCCCTCTGTTTCAGCCCCTCTGTTTCAGCCCGTCTGTTTCAGCCACTCTGTTTCTCGCCCTCTGTTTCAGCCCCTCTGTTTCTCACCCTCTGTTTCAGCCCCTCTGATTCAGCCCCTCTGTTTCTCGCCCCTGTTTCAGCCCCTCTGTTTCTCGCCCTCTGTTTCAGCCCCTCTGTTTCAGCCCCTCTGTTTCAGCCCCTCTGTTTCTCGCCCTCTGTTTCAGACCCTCTGTTTCTCGCCCTCTGTTTCAGGCCCTCTGTTTCAGCCCCTCTGTTTCAGACCCTCTATTTCTCACCCTCTGTTTCTAGCCGTCTGTTTCAGCCCCTCTGTTTTTTGCCCTTTGTTTCTGCCCCTCTGTTTCTCGCCCTCTGTTTCAGGCTCTCTGTTTCAGCCCCTCTGTTTCAGCCCCTCTGTTTCAGCCCCTCTGTTTCTCGCCCTCTGTTTCAGCCCCTCTGATTCAGCCCCTCTGTTTCAGCCCCACTGATTCAGCCCCTCTGATTCAGCCCCACTGTTTCTCGCCCTCTGTTTCAGCCCCTCTGTTTCAGCCCCTCTGTTTCAGCCCCTCTGTTTCTCACCCTCTGTTTCAGCCCCTCTGATTCAGCCCCTCTGATTCAGCCCCTCTTATTCAGCCCCTCTGTTTCCCGCCCCTCTGTTTCAGCGCCTCTGTTTCTCGCCCTCTGTTTAAGCCCCTCTGTTTCTCGCCCTCTGTTTCAGCCCCTCTGATTCAGCCCCTCTGTTTAAGCCCCTCTGTTCCTCCGCATCTGTTCCAGCCCCTCTGTTTCAGCCCCTCTGTTTCAGCCAATCTATTTCAGCCCCTCTGTTTCAGCCCCTCTGTTTCAGCCCCTCTGTTTCTCGCCCTCTGTTTCAGCCCCTCTGTTTCTCGCCCTCTGTTTCAGCCCCTCTGTTTCAGCCCGTCTGTTTCAGCCACTCTGTTTCTCGCCCTCTGTTTCAGCCCCTCTATTTCTCACCCTCTGTTTCAGCCCCTCTGTTTCAGCATCTCTGTTTCAGCCCCTCTGTTTCTCGCCCTCTGTTTCAGCCCCTCTGTTTCTTGCCCTCTGTATCAGGCCCTCTGTTTCTCGCCCTCTGTTTCAGCCCCTCTGATTCAGACCCTCTGTTTCAGCCCCTCTGATTCAGCCCCTCTGTTTCAGCCCCTCTGTTTCAGCCCCTCTGTTTCTCGCCCAGTATTTCTCACCCTCAGTTTCTCGCCCTCTGTTTCTGCCCCTCTGTTTCTCGCCCTCTGTTTCTCGCCCTCTCTTTCAGGCTCTCTGTTTCAGCCTGTCTGTTTCAGCCCCTCTGTTTCTCGCCCTTTGTTTCTCGGCCGCTGTTTCAGCCCCTTTGTTACTCGCCCTCTGTTTCAGCCCCACTGTTTCAGCCCCTCTGATTCTGCCCCTCTGATTCAGCCACTCTATTTCTCGCCCTCTGTTTCAGCCCCACTGTTTCAGCCCCTCTGTTTCAGCCCCTCTGTTTCTCGCCCTCTGTTTCAGCCCTTCTGTTTCTCACCCTCTGTTTCAGCCCCTCTGTTTCTCGCCCTCTGTTTCAGCCCCTCTGTTTCTGCCCCTCTTTTTCTCGCCCTCTGTTTCAGCCCCGCTGTTTCTCGCCCTCTGTTTCAGCCCCGCTGATTCAGCCCCTCTGTTTCAGCCCCTCTGTATCAGCCCCTATGATTCAGCCCCTCTGTTTCAGACCCTCTGTTTCAGCCCCTCTGTTTCAGCCCCTCTGTTTCTCGCCCTCTGTTTCAGCCCCTCTGATTCTCGCCCTCTGTTTCAGCCCCTCTGTTTGTCGCCCTCTGTTTCAGCCCCTCTGATTCTCTCCCTCTGTTTCAGCCCCTCTGATTCAGCCCCTCTGATTCAGCCCCTCTGATTCAGCCCCTCTGTTTCTCGCCCTCTGTTTCAGCCCCTCTGCTTCAGCCCCTCTGTTTCTCACCCTCTGTTTCAGCCCCTCTGATTCAGCCCCTCTGATTCAGCCCCTCTGATTCAGCCCCTCTGTTTCCCTCCCCTCTGTTTCAGCCCCTCTGTTTCTCGCCCTCTGTTTCAGCCCCTCTGTTTCTCGCCCTCTGTTTCTTCCCCTCTGTTTCAGCCCCTCTGTTTCTGCCCCTCTGATTCAGCGCCTCTGTTTCTCGCCCTCTGTTTCAGCCCCTCTGTTTCTCGCCCTCTGTTTCAGCCCCTCTGATTCAGCCCCTCTGTTTCAGCCCCTCTGTTTCTCCCCCTCTGTTCCAGCCCCTCTGTTTCAGCCCCTCTGTTTCAGCCACTCTGTTTCAGCACCTCTCTTTCAGCCCCTCTGTTTCAGACCCTCTGTTTCAGACCCTCTGTTTCAGCCCCTCTGTTTCTCGCCCTCTGTTTCAGCCCCTCTGATTCTCGCCCTCTGTTTCAGCCCCTCTGTTTGTCGCCCTCTGTTTCAGCCCCTCTGATTCTCTCCCTCTGTTTCAGCCCCTCTGATTCAGCCCCTCTGATTCAGCCCCTCTGATTCAGCCCCTCTGTTTCTCGCCCCTGTTTCAGCCCCTCTGTTTCTCGCCCTCTGTTTCAGCCCCTCTGTTTCAGCCCCTCTGTTTCAGCCCCTCTGTTTCTCGCCCTCTGTTTCAGCCCCTCTGTTTCTCGCCCTCTGTTTCAGGCCCTCTGTTTCAGCCCCTCTGTTTCAGACCCTCTATTTCTCACCCTCTGTTTCTAGCCGTCTGTTTCAGCCCCTCTGTTTTTTGCCCTTTGTTTCTGCCCCTCTGTTTCTCGCCCTCTGTTTCAGGTTCTCTGTTTCAGCCCCTCTGTTTCAGCCCCTCTGTTTCAGCCCCTCTGTTTCTCGCCCTCTGATTCAGCCCCTCTGATTCAGCCCCTCTGTTTCAGCCCCACTGATTCAGCCCCTCTGATTCAGCCCCACTGTTTCTCGCCCTCTGTTTCAGCCCCTCTGTTTCAGCCCCTCTGTTTCTCACCCTCTGTTTCAGCCCCTCTGATTCAGCCCCTCTGATTCAGCCCCTCTTATTCAGCCCCTCTGTTTCCCGCCCCTCTGTTTCAGCGCCTCTGTTTCTCGCCCTCTGTTTAAGCCCCTCTGTTTCTCGCCCTCTGTTTCAGCCCCTCTGATTCAGCCCCTCTGTTTAAGCCCCTCTGTTCCTCCGCATCTGTTCCAGCCCCTCTGTTTCAGCCCGTCTGTTTCAGCCAATCTATTTCAGCCCCTCTGTTTCAGCCCCTCTGTTTCAGCCCCTCTGTTTCTCGTCCTCTGTTTCAGCCCCTCTGTTTCTCGCCCTCTGTTTCAGCCCCTCTGTTTCAGCCCGTCTGTTTCAGCCACTCAGTTTCTCGCCCTCTGTTTCAGCCCCTCTATTTCTCACCCTCTGTTTCAGCCCCTCTGTTTCAGCATCTCTGTTTCAGCCCCTCTGTTTCTCGCCCTCTGTTTCAGCCCCTCTGTTTCTTGCCCTCTGTATCAGGCCCTCTGTTTCTCGCCCTCTGTTTCAGCCCCTCTGATTCAGACCCTCTGTTTCAGCCCCTCTGATTCAGCCCCTCTGTTTCAGCCCCTCTGTTTCAGCCCCTCTGTTTCTCGCCCAGTATTTCTCACCCTCAGTTTCTCGCCCTCTGTTTCGGCCCCTCTGTTTTTCGCCCTCTGTTTCTGCCCCTCTGTTTCTCGCCCTCTGTTTCTCGCCCTCTCTTTCAGGCTCTCTGTTTCAGCCTGTCTGTTTCAGCCCCTCTGTTTCTCGCCCTCTGTTTCTCGGCCGCTGTTTCAGCCCCTTTGTTACTCGCCCTCTGTTTCAGCCCCACTGTTTCAGCCCCTCTGATTCTGCCCCTCTGATTCAGCCACTCTATTTCTCGCCCTCTGTTTCAGCCCCACTGTTTCAGCCCCTCTGTTTCAGCCCCTCTGTTTCTCGCCCTCTGTTTCAGCCCTTCTGTTTCTCACCCTCTGTTTCAGCCCCTCTGTTTCTCGCCCTCTGTTTCAGCCCCTCTGTTTCTGCCCCTCTTTTTCTCGCCCTCTGTTTCAGCCCCGCTGTTTCTCGCCCTCTGTTTCAGCCCCGCTGATTCAGCCCCTCTGTTTCAGCCCCTCTGTATCAGCCCCTCTGATTCAGCCCCTCTGTTTCAGACCCTCTGTTTCAGCCGCACTGTTTCAGCCCCTCTGTTTCAGCCCCTCTGTTTCAGCGCCTCTGTTTCTCGCCCTCTGTTTCAGCCCCTCTGTTTCTCGCCCTCTGTTTCAGCCCCCCTGATTCAGCCCCTCTGTTTAAGCCCCTCTGTTTCTCCGCCTCTGTTCCAGCCCCTCTGTTTCAGCCCCTCTTTTATCAGCCACTCTGTTTCAGCCCCTCTGTTTCGGCCCCTCTGTTTCAGCCCCTCTGTTTCTCGCCCTCTGTTTCAGCCCCTCTGTTTCTCGCCCTCTGTTTCAGCCCCTCTGTTTCAGCCCGTCTGTTTCAGCCACTCTGTTTCTCGCCCTCTGTTTCAGCCCCTCTGTTTCTCACCCTCTGTTTCAGCCCCTCTGATTCAGCCCCTCTGTTTCTCGCCCCTGTTTCAGCCCCTCTGTTTCTCGCCCTCTGTTTCAGCCCCTCTGTTTCAGCCCCTCTGTTTCAGCCCCTCTGTTTCTCGCCCTCTGTTTCAGACCCTCTGTTTCTCGCCCTCTGTTTCAGGCCCTCTGTTTCAGCCCCTCTGTTTCAGACCCTCTATTTCTCACCCTCTGTTTCTAGCCGTCTGTTTCAGCCCCTCTGTTTTTTGCCCTTTGTTTCTGCCCCTCTGTTTCTCGCCCTCTGTTTCAGGCTCTCTGTTTCAGCCCCTCTGTTTCAGCCCCTCTGTTTCAGCCCCTCTGTTTCTCGCCCTCTGTTTCAGCCCCTCTGATTCAGCCCCTCTGTTTCAGCCCCACTGATTCAGCCCCTCTGATTCAGCCCCACTGTTTCTCGCCCTCTGTTTCAGCCCCTCTGTTTCAGCCCCTCTGTTTCAGCCCCTCTGTTTCTCACCCTCTGTTTCAGCCCCTCTGATTCAGCCCCTCTGATTCAGCCCCTCTTATTCAGCCCCTCTGTTTCCCGCCCCTCTGTTTCAGCGCCTCTGTTTCTCGCCCTCTGTTTAAGCCCCTCTGTTTCTCGCCCTCTGTTTCAGCCCCTCTGATTCAGCCCCTCTGTTTAAGCCCCTCTGTTCCTCCGCATCTGTTCCAGCCCCTCTGTTTCAGCCCCTCTGTTTCAGCCAATCTATTTCAGCCCCTCTGTTTCAGCCCCTCTGTTTCAGCCCCTCTGTTTCTCGCCCTCTGTTTCAGCCCCTCTGTTTCTCGCCCTCTGTTTCAGCCCCTCTGTTTCAGCCCGTCTGTTTCAGCCACTCTGTTTCTCGCCCTCTGTTTCAGCCCCTCTATTTCTCACCCTCTGTTTCAGCCCCTCTGTTTCAGCATCTCTGTTTCAGCCCCTCTGTTTCTCGCCCTCTGTTTCAGCCCCTCTGTTTCTTGCCCTCTGTATCAGGCCCTCTGTTTCTCGCCCTCTGTTTCAGCCCCTCTGATTCAGACCCTCTGTTTCAGCCCCTCTGATTCAGCCCCTCTGTTTCAGCCCCTCTGTTTCAGCCCCTCTGTTTCTCGCCCAGTATTTCTCACCCTCAGTTTCTCGCCCTCTGTTTCTGCCCCTCTGTTTCTCGCCCTCTGTTTCTCGCCCTCTCTTTCAGGCTCTCTGTTTCAGCCTGTCTGTTTCAGCCCCTCTGTTTCTCGCCCTTTGTTTCTCGGCCGCTGTTTCAGCCCCTTTGTTACTCGCCCTCTGTTTCAGCCCCACTGTTTCAGCCCCTCTGATTCTGCCCCTCTGATTCAGCCACTCTATTTCTCGCCCTCTGTTTCAGCCCCACTGTTTCAGCCCCTCTGTTTCAGCCCCTCTGTTTCTCGCCCTCTGTT
This sequence comes from Chiloscyllium punctatum, assembly GCF_047496795.1. Lineage (NCBI taxonomy): Eukaryota > Metazoa > Chordata > Chondrichthyes > Orectolobiformes > Hemiscylliidae > Chiloscyllium > Chiloscyllium punctatum. The sequence goes on along the minus strand of NW_027309792.1, from coordinate 1,352,473 downwards.
TCAGCCCTTCTGTTTCTCACCCTCTGTTTCAGCCCCTCTGTTTCTCGCCCTCTGTTTCAGCCCCTCTGTTTCTGCCCCTCTTTTTCTCGCCCTCTGTTTCAGCCCCGCTGTTTCTCGCCCTCTGTTTCAGCCCCGCTGATTCAGCCCCTCTGTTTCAGCCCCTCTGTATCAGCCCCTATGATTCAGCCCCTCTGTTTCAGACCCTCTGTTTCAGCCCCTCTGTTTCAGCCCCTCTGTTTCTCGCCCTCTGTTTCAGCCCCTCTGATTCTCGCCCTCTGTTTCAGCCCCTCTGTTTGTCGCCCTCTGTTTCAGCCCCTCTGATTCTCTCCCTCTGTTTCAGCCCCTCTGATTCAGCCCCTCTGATTCAGCCCCTCTGATTCAGCCCCTCTGTTTCTCGCCCTCTGTTTCAGCCCCTCTGCTTCAGCCCCTCTGTTTCTCACCCTCTGTTTCAGCCCCTCTGATTCAGCCCCTCTGATTCAGCCCCTCTGATTCAGCCCCTCTGTTTCCCTCCCCTCTGTTTCAGCCCCTCTGTTTCTCGCCCTCTGTTTCAGCCCCTCTGTTTCTCGCCCTCTGTTTCTTCCCCTCTGTTTCAGCCCCTCTGTTTCTGCCCCTCTGATTCAGCGCCTCTGTTTCTCGCCCTCTGTTTCAGCCCCTCTGTTTCTCGCCCTCTGTTTCAGCCCCTCTGATTCAGCCCCTCTGTTTCAGCCCCTCTGTTTCTCCCCCTCTGTTCCAGCCCCTCTGTTTCAGCCCCTCTGTTTCAGCCACTCTGTTTCAGCACCTCTCTTTCAGCACCTCTGTTTCAGCCCCTCTGTTTCTCGCCCTCTGTTTCAGCCCCTCTGTTTCTCGCCCTCTGTTTCAGCTCCTCTGTTTCAGCCCCTCTGTTTCAGCCACTCTGTTTCTCGCCCTCTGTTTCAGCCCCTCTGTTTCTCACCCTCTGTTTCAGCCCCTCTGATTCAGCCCCTCTGTTTCTCGCCCTCTGTTTCAGCCCCTTTGTTTCTCGCCCTCTGTTTCAGCCCCTCTGTTTCTCGCCCTCTGTTTCAGCCCCTCTGTTTCAGCCCCTCTGATTCAGCCCCTCTGTTTCTCGCCCTCTGTTTCAGCCCCTCTGTTTCTCGCCCTCTGTTTCAGCCCCTCTGTTTCTTGCACTCTGTTTCAGACCCTCTGATTCAGCCCCTCTGTTTCTCGCCCTCTGTTTCAGCCCCTCTGTTTCAGCCTCTCTGTTTCTCGCCCTCTGTTTCAGCCCCTCTGTTTCAGCCCCTCTGTTTCTCGCCCTCTGTTTCTGCCCCTCTGTTTCTCGCCCTCTGTTTCAGCCCCGCTGATTCAGGACCTCTGTTTCAGCCCCTCTGAATCAGCCCCTCTGATTCAGCCCCTCTGTTTCAGCCCCTCTGTTTCAGCCCCTCTGTTTCTCGCCCTCTGTTTCAGCCCCTCTGATTGTCGCCCTCTGTTTCAGCCCCTATGTTTCTCGCCCTCTTTTTCAGCCCCTCTGATTCAGACCCTCTTTTTCAGCCCCTCTGATTCATCCCCTCTGATTCAGTCCCTCTGTTTCTCGCCCTCTGTTTGAGCCCTTCTGTTTCAGCCCCTCTGTTTCAGCCCCTCTGTTTCTCACCCTCTGTTTCAGCCCCTCTGATTCAGCCCCTCTGATTCAGCCCCTCTGATTCAGCCCCTCTGTTTCCCGCCCCTCTGTTTCAGCCCCTCTGTTTCTCGCCCTCTGTTTCAGCCCCTCTGTTTCTCGCCCTCTGTTTCAGCCCCTCTGTTTCAGCCCCTCTGTTTCAGCCCCTCTGTTTCAGCGCCTCTGTTTCGCCCACTGTTTCAGCGCCTCTGTTTCTCGCCCTCTGTTTCAGCCCCTCTGATTCAGCCCCTCTGTTTCAGCACCTCTGTTTCTCGCCCTCTGTTCCAGCCCCTCTGTTTCAGCCCCTCTGTTTCAGCCACTCTGGTTTCAGCCCCTCTGTTTCTCGCACTCTTTTTTAGCCCCTCTGTTTCTCGCCCTCTGTTTCAGCCCCTCTGTTTGAGCCCCTCTGTTTCAGCCCCTCTGATTCAGCCCCTCTGTTTCTGCCCCACTGATTCAGCCCCTCTGTTTCAGCCCCTCTGTTTCAGCCCCTCTGTTTCTAGCCCTCTATTTCTCACCCTCTGTTTCTCGCCCTCTGTTTCAGCCCCTCTGTTTTTGGCCCTCTGTTTTAGCCCCTCTGTTTCTTGCCCTCTGTTTCAGGCTCTCTGTTTCAGCCCGTCTGTTTCAGCCCCTCTGTTTCAGCCCCTCTGATTCTCGCCCTCTGTTTCAGCCCCTCTGATTCTTGCCCTCTGTTTCAGCCCCTCTGTTTCTTGCCCTCTGTTTCAGCCCCTCTGTTTCAGCCCCTCTGTTTCTCGCCCTCTGTTTCTGCCCCTCTGTTTCTCGCCCTCTGTTTCAGCCCCGCTGTTTCTCGCCCTCTGTTTCAGCCCCGCTGATTCAGCCCCTTTGTTTCAACCCCTCTGAATCAGCCCCTCTGATTCAGCCCCTCTGTTTCAGCCCCTCTGTTTCAGCCACTCTGTTTCTCGCCCTCTGTTTCAGCCCCTCTGATTGTCGCCCTCTGTTTCTGCCCCTATGTTTCTCGCCCTCTTTTTCAGCCCCTCTGATTCAGACCCTCTTTTTCAGCCCCTCTGATTCAGCCCCTCTGATTCAGCCCCTCTGATTCAGTCCCTCTGTTTCTCGCCCTCTGTTTCAGCCCTTCTGTTTCAGGCCCTCTGTTTCAGCCCCTCTGTTTCTCACCCTCTGTTTCAGCCCCTCTGATTCAGCCCCTCTGATTCAGCCCCTCTGTTTCCCGCCCCTCTGATTCAGCCCCTCTGTTTCCCGCCCCTCTGTTTCAGCCCCTCTGTTTCTCGCCCTCTGTTTCAGCCCCTCTGTTTCTCGCCCTCTGTTTCAGCCCCTCTGTTTCAGCCCCTCTGTTTCAGCCCCTCTGTTTCAGCCCCTCTGTTTCGCCCTCAGTTTCAGCCCCTCTGTTTCTCGCCCTCTGTTTCAGCCCCTCTGATTCAGCCCCTCTGTTTCCCGCCCCTCTGTTTCAGCCCCTCTGTTTCTCGCCCTCTGTTTCAGCCCCTCTGTTTCTCGCCCTCTGTTTCAGCCCCTCTGTTTCAGCCCCTCTGTTTCAGCCCCTCTGTTTCAGCGCCTCTGTTTCGCCCACTGTTTCAGCGCCTCTGTTTCTCGCCCTCTGTTTCAGCCCCTCTGATTCAGCCCCTCTGTTTCAGCACCTCTGTTTCTCGCCCTCTGTTCCAGCCCCTCTGTTTCAGCCCCTCTGTTTCAGCCACTCTGGTTTCAGCCCCTCTGTTTCTCGCCCTCTTTTTCAGCCCCTCTGTTTCTCGCCCTCTGTTTCAGCCCCTCTGTATGAGCCCCGCTGTTTCAGCCCCTCTGATTCAGCCCCTCTGTTTCAGCCCCTCTGATTCAGCCCCTCTGTTTCAGCCCCTCTGTTTCAGCCCCTCTGTTTCTAGCCCTCTATTTCTCACCCTCTGTTTCTCGCCCTCTGTTTCAGCCCCTCTGTTTTTGGCCGTCTGTTTTAGCCCCTCTGTTTCTTGCCCTCTGTTTCAGGCTCTCTGTTTCAGCCCGTCTGTTTCAGCCCCTCTGTTTCAGCCCCTCTGTTTCTCGCCCTCTGTTTCAGCCCCTCTGATTCTTGCCCTCTGTTTCAGCCCCTCTGTTTCTCGCCCTCTGTTTCAGCCCCTCTGTTTCAGCCCCTCTGTTTCTCGCCCTCTGTTTCTGCCCCTCTGTTTCTCGCCCTCTGTTTCAGCCCCGCTGTTTCTCGCCCTCTGTTTCAGCCCCGCTGATTCAGCCCCTTTGTTTCAGCCCCTCTGAATCAGCCCCTCTGATTCAGCCCCTCTGTTTCAGCCACTCTGTTTCTCGCCCTCTGTTTCAGCCCCTCTGATTGTCGCCCTCTGTTTCTGCCCCTATGTTTCTCGCCCTCTTTTTCAGCCCCTCTGATTCAGACCCTCTTTTTAGCCCCTCTGATTCAGCCCCTCTGATTCAGCCCCTCTGATTCAGTCCCTCTGTTTCTCGCCCTCTGTTTCAGCCCTTCTGTTTCAGGCCCTCTGTTTCAGCCCCTCTGTTTCTCACCCTCTGTTTCAGCCCCTCTGATTCAGCCCCTCTGATTCAGCCCCTCTGTTTCCCGCCCCTCTGATTCAGCCCCTCTGTTTCCCGCCCCTCTGTTTCAGCCCCTCTGTTTCTCGCCCTCTGTTTCAGCCCCTCTGTTTCTCGCCCTCTGTTTCAGCCCCTCTCTTTCAGCCCCTCTGATTCAGCCCCTCTGTTTCAGCACCTCTGTTTCTCGCCCTCTGTTCCAGCCCCTCTGTTTCAGCCCCTCTGTTTCAGCCACACTGGTTTCAGCCCCTCTGTTTCTCGCCCTCTTTTTCAGCCCCTCTGTTTCTCGCCCTCTGTTTCAGGCCCTCTGTTTCTCGCCCTCTGTTTCAGCCCCTCTGATTCAGCCCCTCTGTTTCAGCCCCTCTGATTCAGCCCCTCTGTTTCAGCCCCTCTGTTTCAGCCCCTCTGTTTCAGCCCCTCTGTTTCTAGCCCTCTCTTTCTCACCCTCTGTTTCTCGCCCTCTGTTTCAGCCCCTATTTTTTTGGCCCTCTGTTTTAGCCCCTCTGTTTCTTGCCCTCTGTTTCAGGCTCTCTGTTTCAGCCCGTCTGTTTCAGCCCCTCTGTTTCAGCCCCTCTGTTTCTCGCCCTCTGTTTCAGCGCCTCTGATTCTCGCACTCTGTTTCAGCCCCTCTGTTTCTCGCCCACTGTTTCAGCCCCTCTGATTCAGCCCCTCTGTTTCAGCCCCTCTGATTCAGCCCCTCTGATTCAGCCCCTCTGATTCAGCCCCTCTGTTTCTCGCACTCTGTTTCAGCCCCTCTGTTTCAGCCCCTCTGTTTCAGCCCCTCTGTTTCTCACCCTCTGTTTCAGCCCCTCTGATTCAGCCCCTCTGATTCAGCCCCTCTGATTCAGACCCTCTGTTTCCCGCCCCTCTGTTTCAGCCCCTCTGTTTCTCGCCCTCTGTTTCAGCCCCTCTGTTTCTCGCCCTCTGTTTCAGCCCCTCTGATTCAGCCCCTCTGTTTAAGCCCCTCTGTTTCTCCGCCTCTGTTCCAGCCCCTCTGTTTCAGCCCCTCTGTTTCTCACCCTCTGTTTCTCGCCCTCTGTTTCAGCCCCTCTGTTTCTCGCCCTCTGTTTCAGCCCCTCTGATTCAGCCCCTCTGTTTAAGCCCCTCTGATTCTCCGCCTCTGTTCCAGCCCCTCTGTTTCAGCCCCTCTTTTATCAGCCACTCTGTTTCAGCGCCCTCTGTTTCAGCCCCTCTGTTTCCGCCCCTCTGTTTCTCGCCCTCTGTTTCAGCCCCTCTCTTTCTCGCCCTCTGTTTCAGCCCCTCTGTTTCAGCCCGTCTGTTTCAGCCACTCTGTTTCTCGCCCTCTGTTTCAGCCCCTCTGTTTCTCACCCTCTGTTTCAGCCCCTCTGATTCAGCCCCTCCGTTTCTCGCCCTTGTTTCAGCCCCTCTGTTTCTCGCCCTCTGTTTCAGCCCCTCTGTTTCAGCCCCTCTGTTTCAGCCCCTCTGTTTATCGCCCTCTGTTTCAGCCCCTCTGTTTCTCGCCCTCTGTTTCAGGCCCTCTGTTTCTCGCCCTCTGTTTCAGCCCCTCTGATTCAGCCCATCTGTTTCAGCCCCTCTGATTCAGCCCATCTGTTTCAGCCCCTCTGTTTCAGCCCCTCTGTTTCTCGCCCTCTATTTCTCACCCTCTGTTTCTCGCCGTCTGTTTCAGCCCCTCTGTTTTTTGCCCTCTGTTTCTGCCCCCTGTTTCTCGCCCTCTGTTTCAGGCTCTCTGTCTCAGCCCGTCTGTTTCAGCCCCTCTGTTTCTCGCCCTCTGTTTCTCGCCCGCTGTTTCAGCCCCTTTGTTACTCGTCCTCTGTTTCATCCCCACTGTTTCAGCCCCTCTGATTCAGCCCCTCTGATTCAGCCCCTCTGTTTCTCGCCCTCGGTTTCAGCCCCACTGTTTCAGCCCCTCTGTTTCAGCCCCTCTCTTTCTCGCCCTCTGTTTCAGCCCCTCTGTTTCTCGCCCTCTGTTTCAGCCCCTCTGTTTCTCACCCACTGTTTCAGCCCCTCTGTTTCTGCCCCTCTGTTTCTCGCCCTCTGTTTCAGCCCCGCTGTTTCTCGCCCTCTGTTTCAGCCCCACTGATTCAGCCACTCTGTTTCAGCCTCTCTGAATCAGCCCCTCTGATTATGCCCCTCAGTTTCAGAACCCGCTGTTTCAGCCCCTCTGTTTCAGCCCCTCTGTTTCTCGCCCTCTGTTTCAGCCCCTCTGATTCTCGCCCTCTGTTTCAGCCCCTCTGTTTCTCGCCCTCTGTTTCAGCCCCTCTGATTCTCTCCCTCTGTTTCAGCCCCTCTGATTCAGCCCCTCTGATTCAGCCCCTCTGATTCAGCCCCTCTGTTTCTCGCCCTCTGTTTCAGACCCTCTGTTTCAGCCCATCTGTTTCAGCCACTCTGTTTCTCGCCCTCTGTTTCAGCCCCTCTGTATCTCACCCTCTGTTTCAGCCCCTCTGATTCAGCCCCTCTGTTTCTCGCCCTCTGTTTCAGCCCCTCTGTTTCAGCCCCTCTTTTATCAGCCACTCTGTTTCAGCCCCTCTGTTTCAGCCCCTCTGTTTCCGCCCCTCTGTTTCTCGCCCTCTGTTTCAGGCCCTCTGTTTCTCGCCCTCTGTTTCAGCCCCTCTGTTTCAGCCCGTCTGTTTCAGCCACTCTGTTTCTCGCCCTCTGTTTCAGCCCCTCTGTTTCTCACCCTCTGTTTCAGCCCCTCTGATTCAGCCCCTCTGTTTCTCGCCCTTGTTTCAGCCCCTCTGTTTCTCGCCCTCTGTTTCAGCCCCTCTGTTTCAGCCCCTCTGTTTCAGCCCCTCTGTTTCTCGCCCTCTGTTTCAGCCCCTCTGTTTCTCGCCCTCTTTTTCAGGCCCTCTGTTTCTCGCCGTCTGTTTCAGCCCCTCTGTTTTTTGCCCTCTGTTTCTGCCCCTCTGTTTCTCGCCCTCTGTTTCAGGCTCTCTGTTTCAGCCCGTCTGTTTCAGCCCCTCTGTTTCAGCCCCTCTGTTTCTCGCCCTCTGTTTCTCGCCCGCTGTTTCAGCCCCTTTGTTACTCGTCCTCTGTTTCATCCCCACTGTTTCAGCCCCTCTGATTCAGCCCCTCTGATTCAGCTCCTCTGTTTCTCGCCCTCTGTTTCAGACCCACTGTTTCAGCACCTCTGTTTCAGCCCCTCTGTTTCTCGCCCTCTGTTTCAGCCCCTCTGTTTCTGCCCCTCTGTTTCTCGCCCTCTGTTTCAGCCCCGCTGTTTCTCGCCCTCTGTTTCAGCCCCACTGATTCAGCCACTCTGTTTCAGCCTCTCTGAATCAGCCCCTCTGATTATGCCCCTCAGTTTCAGAACCCTCTGTTTCAGCCCCTCTGTTTCAGCCCCTCTGTTTCTCGCCCTCTGTTTCAGCCCCTCTGATTCTCGCCCTCTGTTTCAGCCCCTCTGTTTCTCGCCCTCTGTTTCAGCCCCTCTGATTCTCTCCCTCTGTTTCAGCCCCTCTGATTCAGCCCCTCTGATTCAGCCCCTCTGTTTCTCGCCCTCTGTTTCTCGCCCTCTGTTTCAGACCCTCTGTTTCAGCCCATCTGTTTCAGCCACTCTGTTTCTCGCCCTCTGTTTCAGCCCCTCTGTTTCTCACCCTCTGTTTCAGCCCCTCTGATTCAGCCCCTCTGTTTCTCGCCCTCTGTTTCAGCCCCTCTGTTTCTCGCCCTCTGTTTCAGCCCCTCTGTTTCTCGCCCTCTGTTTCAGCCCCTCTGTTTCAGCCCCTCTGATTCAGCCCCTCTGTTTCTCGCCCTCTGTTTCAGCCCCACTGTTTCTCGCCCTCTGTTTCAGCCCCACAGATTCAGCCCCTCTGTTTCAGCCCCTCTGAATCAGCCCCTCTGATTCAGCCCCTCTGTTTCAGCCCCTCTGTTTCAGCCCGTCTGTTTCAGCCCCTCTGTTTCTCGCCCTCTGTTTCAGCCCCGCAGATTCAGCCACTCTGTTTCAGCCCCTCTGAATCAGCCCCTCTGATTCAGCCCCTCTGTTTCAGCCCCTCTGATTCAGCCCCTCTGATTCAGCCCCTCTGATTCAGCCCCTTTGTTTCTCGCCCTCTGTTTCAGCCCTTCTGTTTCAGCCCCTCTGTTTCAGCCCCTCTGTTTCTCACCCTCTGTTTCAGCCCCTCTGATTCAGCCCCTCTGATTCAGCCCCTCTGATTCAGCCCCTCTGTTTCCCGCCCCTCTGTTTCAGCCCCTCTGTTTCTCGCCCTCTGTTTCAGCCCCTCTGTTTCTCGCCCTCTGTTTCAGCCCCTCTGTTTCAGCATGTCTGTTTCAGCGCCTCTGTTTCAGCGCCTCTGTTTCGCCCTCTGTTTCAGCCCCTCTGTTTCTCGCCCTCTGTTTCAGCCCCTCTGATTCAGCCCCTCTGATTCAGCACCTCTGTTTCTCCCCCTCTGTTTCAGCCCCTCTGTTTCAGCCCCTCTGTTTCTCGCCATCTGTTTCAGCCCCTCTGTTTCTCGCCCTCTGTTTCAGCCCCTCTGTTTCAGCCCGTGTGTTTCAGCCACTCTGTTTCCCTCCCTCTGTTTCAGCCCCTCTGTTTCTCACCCTCTGTTTCAGCCCCTCTAATTCAGCCCCTCTGTTTCGCGCCCTCTGTTTCAGCCCCTCTGCTTCTCGCCCTCTGTTTCAGCCTCTCTGTTTCTCGCCCTCTGTTTCAGCCCCTCTGCTTCAGCCCCTCTGATTCAGCCCCTCTGTTTCTCGCCCACTGTTTCAGCCCCTCTGTCTCTCGCCCTCTGTTTCAGCCCCTCTGTTTCTCGCCCTCTGTTTCAGCCCCTCTGTTTCAGCCCGTCTGTTTCAGCCCCTTTGTTTCAGACCCTCTGTTTCTCACCCTCTGTTTCTCGCCCTCTGTTTCAGCCCCTCTGTTTTTCGCCCTCTGTTTCAGCCCCCTGTTTCTCGCCCTCTGTTTCAGGCTCTCTGTTTCAGCCCCTCTGTTTCTCGCCCTCTGTTTCTCGCCCGCTGTTTCAGCCCCTTTGTTTCTCGCCCTCTGTTTCAGCCCCTCTGTTTCAGCCCCTCTGATTCAGCCCCTCTGATTCAGCCCCTCTGTTTCTCGCCCTGTGTTTCAGACCCTCTGTTTCAGCCCCTCTTTTTCAGCTCCTCTGTTTCAGCCCCTCTGTTTCTCGCCCTCTGTTTCAGCCCCTCTGTTTCTCGCCCTCTGTTTCAGCCCCTCTGTTTCTCGCCCACTGTTTCAGCCCCTCTGTTTCTCGCCCTCTGTTTCAGCCCCTCTGTTTCTGCCCCTCTGTTTCTCGCGCTCTGTTTCAGCCCCGCTGTTTCTCGCCCTCTGTTTCAGCCCCGCTGATTCAGCCCCTCTGTTTCAGCTCCTCTGTTTCAGCCCCTCTGTTTCTCGCCCTCTGTTTCAGCCCCTCTGTTTCTCGCCCTCTGTTTCAGCCCCTCTGTTTCTCGCCCTCTGTTTCAGCCCCGCTGTTTCTCGCCCTCTGTTTCAGCCCCTCTGTTTCTCGCCCTCTGTTTCAGCCCCTCTATTTCAGCCCGTCTGTTTCAGCCCCTCTGTTTCAGCCCCTCTGTTTCTCAACCTCTGTTACTCGCCCTCTGTTTCAGCCCCTCTGTTTTTCGCCCTCTGTTTGAGCCCCTCTGTTTGTCACCCTCTGTTTCAGGCTCTCTGTTTCAGCCCCTCTGTTTCTCGCCCTTTGTTTCTCGCCCGCCGTTTCAGCCCCTTTGTTTCTCGCCCTCTGTTTCAGCCCCTCTGTTTCAGCCCCTCTGATTTAGGACCTCTGATTCAGCCCCTCTGTTTCTCGCACTCTGTTTCAGCCCCTCTGTTTCAGCCCCTCTGTTTCTCGCCCTTTGTTTCAGCCCCTCTGTTTCAGCCCCTCTGTTTCAGCGCCTCTGTTTCTCGCCCTCTGTTTGAGCCCCTCTGTTTCTCGCCCTCTGTTTCAGACCCTCTGTTTCAGCCCGTCTGTTTCACGCACTCTGTTTCTCACCCTCTGTTTCAGCCCCTCTGATTCAGCCCCTCTGTTTCTCGCCCTCTGTTTCAGCCCATCTGTTTCTCGCCCTCTGTTTCAGCCCCGCTGTTTCTCGCCCTCTGTTTCAGCCCCTCTGTTTCAGCCCCTCTGATTCAGCCTCTCTGTTTCTCGCCCTCTGTTTCAGCCCCTCTGTTTCTCACCCTCTGTTTCAGCCCCTCTGTTTCTCGCCCTCTGTTTCAGCCCCTCTGTTTCAGCCCGTCTGTTTCAGCCCCTCTGTTTCAGCCCCTCTGTTTCTCATCCTCTGTTACTCGCCCTCTGTTTCAGCCCCTCTGTTTTTCGCCCTCTGTTTCAGCCCCTCTGTTTCTCACCCTCTGTTTCAGGCTCTCTGTTTCAGCCCCTCTGTTTCTCGCCCTCTGTTTCTCGCCCGCTGTTTCTGCCCCTCTGTTTCCCACCCCTCTGTTTCAGCCCCTCTGTTTCTTGCCCTCTGTTTCAGGCTCTCTGTTTCAGCCCGTCTGTTTCAGCCCCTCTGTTTCAGCCCCTCTGATTCTCGCCCTCTGTTTCAGCCCCTCTGTTTCTCGCCCTCTGTTTCAGCCCCTCTGATTCAGCCCCTCTGTTTCAGCCCCTCTGATTCAGCCCCTCTGATTCAGCCCCTCTGATTTAGCCCCTCTGTTTCTCGCCCTCTGTTTCAGCTCCTCTGTTTCAGCCCCTCTGTTTCAGCCCCTCTGTTTCTCACCCTCTGATTCTCGCCCTCTGATTCAGCCCCTCTGATTCAGCCCCTCTGATTCAGCCCCTCTGTTTCCCGCCCCTCTGTTTCAGCCCCTCTGTTTCTTGCCCTCTGTTTCAGCCCCTCTGATTCTCGCCCTCTGTTTCTCGCCCTCTGTTTCAGCCCCTCTGTTTCTCGCCCTCTGTTTCAGCCCCTCTGATTCAGCCCCTCTGTTTAAGCCCCTCTGTTTCTCCGCCTCTGTTCCAGCCCCTCTGTTTCAGCCCCTCTGTTTCAGCGCCTCTGTTTCTCGCTCTCTGTTTCAGCCCCTCTGTTTCTCGCCCTCTGTTTCAGCCCCTCTGATTCAGCCCCTCTGTTTAAGCCCCTCTGTTTCTCCGCCTCTGTTCCAGCCCCTCTGTTTCAGCCCCTCTTTTATCAGCCATTCTGTTTCAGCCCCTCTGTTTCAGCCCCTCTGTTTCAGCCCCTCTGTTTCTCGCCCTCTGTTTCAGCCCCTCTGTTTCTCGCCCTCTGTTTCAGCCCCTCTGATTCAGCCCCTCTGTTTCAGCCACTCTGTTTCTCGCCCTCTGTTTCAGCCCCTCTGTTTCTCACCCTCTGTTTCAGCCCCTCTGATTCAGCCCCTCTGTTTCTCGCCCCTGTTTCAGCCCCTCTGATTCTCGCCCTCTGTTTCAGCCCCTCTGTTTCAGCCCCTCTGTTTCTCGCCCTCTGTTTCAGCCCCTCTGTTTCTCGCCTTCTCTTTCAGGCCCTCTGTTTCTCGCCCTCTGTTTCAGCCCCTCTGATTCAGCCCCTCTGTTTCAGCCCCTCTGATTCAGCCCCTCTGTTTCAGCCCCTCTGTTTCTTGCCCTCTGTTTCAGCCCCTCTGATTCTCGCCCTCTGTTTCTCGCCCTCTGTTTCAGCCCCTCTGTTTCTCGCCCTCTGTTTCAGCCCCTCTGATTCAGCCCCTCTGTTTAAGCCCCTCTGTTTCTCCGCCTCTGTTCCAGCCCCTCTGTTTCAGCCCCTCTGTTTCAGCGCCTCTGTTTCTCGCTCTCTGTTTCAGCCCCTCTGTTTCTCGCCCTCTGTTTCAGCCCCTCTGATTCAGCCCCTCTGTTTAAGCCCCTCTGTTTCTCCGCCTCTGTTCCAGCCCCTCTGTTTCAGCCCCTCTTTTATCAGCCATTCTGTTTCAGCCCCTCTGTTTCAGCCCCTCTGTTTCAGCCCCTCTGTTTCTCGCCCTCTGTTTCAGCCCCTCTGTTTCTCGCCCTCTGTTTCAGCCCCTCTGATTCAGCCCCTCTGTTTCAGCCACTCTGTTTCTCGCCCTCTGTTTCAGCCCCTCTGTTTCTCACCCTCTGTTTCAGCCCCTCTGATTCAGCCCCTCTGTTTCTCGCCCCTGTTTCAGCCCCTCTGATTCTCGCCCTCTGTTTCAGCCCCTCTGTTTCAGCCCCTCTGTTTCTCGCCCTCTGTTTCAGCCCCTCTGTTTCTCACCTTCTCTTTCAGGCCCTCTGTTTCTCGCCCTCTGTTTCAGCCCCTCTGATTCAGCCCCTCTGTTTCAGCCCCTCTGATTCAGCCCCTCTGTTTCAGCCCCTCTGTTTCAGCCCCTCTGTTTTTTGCCCTCTGTTTCTGCCCCTCTGTTTCTCGCCCTCTGTTTCAGGCTCTGTGTTTCAGCCCGTCTGTTTCAGCCCCTCTGTTTCAGCCCCTCTGTTTCTCGACCTCTGTTTCTCGCCCGCTGTTTCAGCCCCTTTGTTACTCGCCCTCTGTTTCATCCCCACTGTTTCAGCCCCTCTGATTCAGCCCCTCTGATTCAGCCCCTCTGTTTATCGCCCTCGGTTTCAGCCCCACTGTTTCAGCCCCTCTGTTTCAGCCCCTCTCTTTCTCGCCCTCTGTTTCAGCCCCTCTGTTTCTCGCCCTCTGTTTCAGCCCCTCTGTTTCTCGCCCTCTGTTTCAGCCCCTCTGTTTCAGCCCCTCTGTTTCAGCCCCTCTGTTTCAGCCCCTCTGTTTCTCACCCTCTGTTTCAGCCCCTCTGATTCAGCCCCTCTGATTCAGCCCCTCTGATTCAGCCCCTCTGTTTCAGCCCCTCTGTTTCAGCCCACCTGTTTCTCGCCCTCTGTTTCAGCCCCTCTGATTCTCGCCCTTTGTTTCAGCCCCTCTGATTCTCGCCCTCTGTTTTAGCCCCTCTGATTCAGCCCCTCTGTTTCAGCCCCTCTGATTCAGCCCCTCTGATTCAGCCCCTCTGATTCAGCCACTCTGTTTCTCACCCTCTGTTTCAGCCCCTCTGTTTCAGCCCCTCTGTTTCAGCCCCTCTGTGTCTCACCCTCTGTTTCAGCCCCTCTGATTCAGCCCCTCTGATTCAGCCCCTCTGATTCAGCCCCTCTGTTTCCCGCCCCTCTGTTTCAGCCCCTCTGTTTCTCGCCTTCTGTTTCAGCCCCTCTGTTTCTCGCCCTTTGTTTCAGCCCCTCTGTTTCAGCCCCTCTGTTTCAGCCCCTCTGTTTCAGCGCCTCTGTTTCTCGCCCACTGTTTGAGCCCCTCTGTTTCTCGCCCTCTGTTTCAGCCCCTCTGTTTCAGCCCGTCTGTTTCACGCACTCTGTTTCTCACCCTCTGTTTCAGCCCCTCTGATTCAGCCCCTCTGTTTCTCGCCCTCTGTTTCAGCCCATCTGTTTCTCGCCCTCTGTTTCAGCCCCTCTGTTTCTCGCCCTCTGTTTCAGCCCCTCTGTTTCAGCCCCTCTGATTCAGCCTCTCTGTTTCTCGCCCTCTGTTTCAGCCCCTCTGTTTCTCACCCTCTGTTTCAGCCCCTCTGTTTCTCGCCCTCTGTTTCAGCCCCTCTGTTTCAGCCCGTCTGTTTCAGCCCCTCTGTTTCAGCCCCTCTGTTTCTCATCCTCTGTTACTCGCCCTCTGTTTCAGCCCCTCTGTTTTTCGCCCTCTGTTTCAGCCCCTCTGTTTCTCACCCTCTGTTTCAGGCTCTCTGTTTCAGCCCCTCTGTTTCTCGCCCTCTGTTTCTCGCCCGCTGTTTCTGCCCCTCTGTTTCCCACCCCTCTGTTTCAGCCCCTCTGTTTCTTGCCCTCTGTTTCAGGCTCTCTGTTTCAGCCCGTCTGTTTCAGCCCCTCTGTTTCAGCCCCTCTGATTCTCGCCCTCTGTTTCAGCCCCTCTGTTTCTCACCCTCTGTTTCAGCCCCTCTGATTCAGCCCCTCTGTTTCAGCCCCTCTGATTCAGCCCCTCTGATTCAGCCCCTCTGATTTAGCCCCTCTGTTTCTCGCCCTCTGTTTCAGCCCCTCTGTTTCAGCCCCTCTGTTTCAGCCCCTCTGTTTCTCACCCTCTGTTTCAGCCCCTCTGATTCAGCCCCTCTGATTCAGCCCCTCTGATTCAGCCCCTCTGTTTCCCGCCCCTCTGTTTCAGCCCCTCTGTTTCTTGCCCTCTGTTTCAGCCCCTCTGATTCTCGCCCTCTGTTTCTCGCCCTCTGTTTCAGCCCCTCTGTTTCTCGCCCTCTGTTTCAGCCCCTCTGATTCAGCCCCTCTGTTTAAGCCCCTCTGTTTCTCCGCCTCTGTTCCAGCCCCTCTGTTTCAGCCCCTCTGTTTCAGCGCCTCTGTTTCTCGCTCTCTGTTTCAGCCCCTCTGTTTCTCGCCCTCTGTTTCAGCCCCTCTGATTCAGCCCCTCTGTTTAAGCCCCTCTGTTTCTCCGCCTCTGTTCCAGCCCCTCTGTTTCAGCCCCTCTTTTATCAGCCATTCTGTTTCAGCCCCTCTGTTTCAGCCCCTCTGTTTCAGCCCCTCTGTTTCTCGCCCTCTGTTTCAGCCCCTCTGTTTCTCGCCCTCTGTTTCAGCCCCTCTGATTCAGCCCCTCAGTTTCAGCCACTCTGTTTCTCGCCCTCTGTTTCAGCCCCTCTGTTTCTCACCCTCTGTTTCAGCCCCTCTGATTCAGCCCCTCTGTTTCTCGCCCCTGTTTCAGACCCTCTGATTCTCGCCCTCTGTTTCAGCCCCTCTGTTTCAGCCCCTCTGTTTCTCGCCCTCTGTTTCAGCCCCTCTGTTTCTCGCCTTCTCTTTCAGGCCCTCTGTTTCTCGCCCTCTGTTTCAGCCCCTCTGATTCAGCCCCTCTGTTTCAGCCCCTCTGATTCAGCCCCTCTGTTTCAGCCCCTCTGTTTCAGCCCCTCTGTTTTTTGCCCTCTGTTTCTGCCCCTCTGTTTCTCGCCCTCTGTTTCAGGCTCTCTGTTTCAGCCCGTCTGTTTCAGCCCCTCTGTTTCAGCCCCTCTGTTTCTCGCCCTCTGTTTCTCGCCCGCTGTTTCAGCCCCTTTGTTACTCGCCCTCTGTTTCATCCCCACTGTTTCAGCCCCTCTGATTCAGCCCCTCTGATTCAGCCCCTCTGTTTATCGCCCTCGGTTTCAGCCCCACTGTTTCAGCCCCTCTGTTTCAGCCCCTCTCTTTCTCGCCCTCTGTTTCAGCCCCTCTGTTTCTCGCCCTCTGTTTCAGCCCCTCTGTTTCTCGCCCTCTGTTTCAGCCCCTCTGTTTCAGCCCCTCTGTTTCAGCCCCTCTGTTTCAGCCCCGCTGTTTCTCGCCCTCTGTTTCAGCCCCACTGATTCAGCCACTCTGTTTCAGCCTCTCTGAATCAGCCCCTCTGATTATGCCCCTCAGTTTCAGAACCCTCTGTTTCAGCCCCTCTGTTTCAGCCCCTCTGTTTCTCGCCCTCTGTTTCAGCCCCTCTGATTCTCGCCCTCTGTTTCAGCCCCTCTGTTTCTCGCCCTCTGTTTCAGCCCCTCTGATTCTCTCCCTCTGTTTCAGCCCCTCTGATTCAGCCCCTCTGATTCAGCCCCTCTGATTCAGCCCCTCTGTTTCTCGCCCTCTGTTTCAGACCCTCTGTTTCAGCCCATCTGTTTCAGCCACTCTGTTTCTCGCCCTCTGTTTCAGCCCCTCTGTTTCTCACCCTCTGTTTCAGCCCCGCTGATTCAGCCCCTCTGTTTCTCGCCCTCTGTTTCAGCCCCTCTGTTTCTCGCCCTCTGTTTCAGCCCCTCTGTTTCTCGCCCTCTGTTTCAGCCCCTCTGTTTCTGCCCCTCTGATTCAGCCCCTCTGTTTCTCGCCCTCTGTTTCAGCCCCGCTGTTTCTCGCCCTCTGTTTCAGCCCCACAGATTCAGCCCGTCTGTTTCAGCCCCTCTGAATCAGCCCCTCTGATTCAGCCCCTCTGTTTCAGCCCCTCTGTTCCAGCCCGTCTGTTTCAGCCCCTCTGTTTCTCGCCCTCTGTTTCAGCCCCGCAGATTCAGCCACTCTGTTTCAGCCCCTCTGAATCAGCCCCTCTGATTCAGCCCCTCTGTTTCAGCCCCTCTGATTCAGCCCCTCTGATTCAGCCCCTCTGATTCAGCCCCTTTGTTTCTCGCCCTCTGTTTCAGCCCTTCTGTTTCAGCCCCTCTGTTTCAGCCCCTCTGTTTCTCACCCTCTGTTTCAGCCCCTCTGATTCAGCCCCTCTGATTCAGCCCCTCTGATTCAGCCCCTCTGTTTCCCGCCCCTCTGTTTCAGCCCCTCAGTTTCTCGCCCTCTGTTTCCTTCCCTCTGTTTCTCGCCCTCTGTTTCAGCCCCTCTGTTTCAGCATGTCTGTTTCAGCGCCTCTGTTTCAGCGCCTCTGTTTCGCCCTCTGTTTCAGCCCCTCTGTTTCTCGCCCTCTGTTTCAGCCCCTCTGTTTCTCACCCTCTGATTCAGCCCCTCTGTTTCTCGCCCTCTGTTTCAGCCCCGCTGTTTCTCGCCCTCTGTTTCAGCCCCACAGATTCAGCCCCTCTGTTTCAGCCCCTCTGAATCAGCCCCTCTGATTCAGCCCCTCTGTTTCAGCCCCTCTGTTCCAGCCCGTCTGTTTCAGCCCCTCTGTTTCTCGCCCTCTGTTTCAGCCCCGCAGATTCAGCCACTCTGTTTCAGCCCCTCTGATTCAGCCCCTCTGATTCAGCCCCTCTGATTCAGCCCCTTTGTTTCTCGCCCTCTGTTTCAGCCCTTCTGTTTCAGCCCCTCTGATTCAGCCCCTCTGATTCAGCCCCTCTGTTTCCCGCCCCTCTGTTTCAGCCCCTCTGTTTCTCGCCCTCTGTTTCAGCCCCTCTGTTTCTCGCCCTCTGTTTCAGCCCCTCTGTTTCAGCATGTCTGTTTCAGCCCCTCTGTTTCTGCCCCTCTGATTCAGCCCCTCTGTTTCTCGCCCTCTGTTTCAGCCCCGCTGTTTCTCGCCCTCTGTTTCAGCCCCACAGATTCAGCCCCTCTGTTTCAGCCCCTCTGAATCAGCCCCTCTGATTCAGCCCCTCTGTTTCAGCCCCTCTGATTCAGCCCCTCTGATTCAGCCCCTCTGTTTCTCACCCTCTGTTTCAGCCCCTCTGATTCAGCCCCTCTGATTCAGCCCCTCTGATTCAGCCCCTCTGTTTCCCGCCCCTCTGTTTCAGCCCCTCTGTTTCTCGCCCTCTGTTTCAGCCCCTCTGTTTCTCGCCCTCTGTTTCAGCCCCTCTGTTTCAGCATGTCTGTTTCAGCCCCTCTGTTTCAGCGCCTCTGTTTCGCCCTCTGTTTCAGCCCCTCTGTTTCTCGCCCTCTGTTTCAGCCCCTCTGATTCAGCCCCTCTGATTCAGCACCTCTGTTTCTCCCCCTCTGTTCCAGCCCCTCTGTTTCAGCCCCTCTGTTTCAGCCACTCTGTTTCAGCCCCTCTGTTTCAGCACCTCTGTTTCTCGCCATCTGTTTCAGCCCCTCTGTTTCTCGCCCTCTGTTTCAGCCCCTCTGTTTCAGCCCGTCTGTTTCAGCCACTCTGTTTCCCTCCCTCTGTTTCAGCCCCTCTGTTTCTCACCCTCTGTTTCAGCCCCTCTAATTCAGCCCCTCTGTTTCGCGCCCTCTGTTTCAGCCCCTCTGCTTCTCGCCCTCTGTTTCAGCCCCTCTGTTTCTCGCCCTCTGTTTCAGCCCCTCTGTTTCAGCCCCTCTGATTCAGCCCCTCTGTTCCTCGCCCTGTTTCAGCCCCTCTGTCTCTCGCCCTCTGTTTCAGCCCCTCTGTTTCTCACCCTCTGTTTCAGCCCCTCTGTTTCAGCCCGTCTGTTTCAGCCCCATTGTTTCAGACCCTCTGTTTCTCACCCTCTGTTTCTCGCCCTCTGTTTCAGCCCCTCTGTTTTTCGCCCTCTGTTTCAGCCCCCTGTTTCTCGCCCTCTGTTTCAGGCTCTCTGTTTCAGCCCCTCTGTTTCTCGCCCTCTGTTTCTCGCCCTCTGTTTCAGCCCCTCTGTTTCTCGCGCTCTGTTTCAGCCCCGCTGTTTCTCGCCCTCTGTTTCAGCCCTGCTGATTCAGCCCCTCTTTTTCAGCTCCTCTGTTTCAGCCCCTCTGTTTCTCGCCCTCTGTTTCAGCCCCTCTGTTTCTCGCCCTCTGTTTCAGCCACTCTGTTTCTCGCCCTCTGTTTCAGCCCCGCTGTTTCTCGCCCTCTGTTTCAGCCCCTCGGTTTCAGCCCCTCTGTTTCTCGCCCTCTGTTTCAGCACCTCTGTTTCTCGCCCTCTGTTTCAGCCCCTCTGATTCAGCCCCTCTGTTTCAGCCCCTCTGTTTTTCCGCCTCTGTTCCAGCCCCTCTGTTTCAGCCCCTCTGTTTCAGCCACTCTGTTTCAGCCCCTCTGTTTCAGCCCCTCTGTTTCTCGCCCTCTGTTTCAGCCCCACTTCTTCTCGCACTCTGTTTCAGCCCCTCTGTTTCAGCCCGTCTGTTTCAGCCACTCTGTTTCTCGCCCTCTGTTTCAGCCCCTCTGTTTCTCACCCTCTGTTTCAGCCCCTCTGATTCAGCCCCTCTGTTCCTCGCCCTCTGTTTCAGCCCCTCTGTTCCTCGCCATCTGTTTCAGCCCCTCTGTTTCAGCCCCTCTGTTTCAGCCCCTCTGTTTCTCGCCCTCTGTTTCAGCCCCTCTGTTTCTCGCCCTTTGTTTCAGCCCCTCTGTTTCAGCCCCTCTGTTTCAGCGCCTCAGTTTTTCGCACTCTGTTTGAGCCCCTCTGTTTCTCGCCCTCTGTTTCAGCCCCTCTGTTTCAGCCCGTCTGTTTCACGCACTCTGTTTCTCACCCTCTGTTTCAGCCCCTCTGATTCAGCCCCTCTGTTTCTCGCCCTCTGTTTCAGCCCATCTGTTTCTCGCCCTCTGTTTCAGCCCCTCTGTTTCTCGCCCTCTGTTTCAGCCCCTCTGTTTCAGCCCCTCTGATTCAGCCTCTCTGTTTCTCGCCCTCTGTTTCAGCCCCTCTGTTTCTCACCCTCTGTTTCAGCCCCTCTGTTTCTCGCCCTCTGTTTCAGCCCCTCTGTTTCAGCCCGTCTGTTTCAGCCCCTCTGTTTCAGCCCCTCTGTTTCTCATCCTCTGTTACTCGCCCTCTGTTTCAGCCCCTCTGTTTTTCGCCCTCTGTTTCAGCCCCTCTGTTTCTCACCCTCTGTTTCAGGCTCTCTGTTTCAGCCCCTCTGTTTCTCGCCCTCTGTTTCTCGCCCGCTGTTTCTGCCCCTCTGTTTCCCACCCCTCTGTTTCAGCCCCTCTGTTTCTTGCCCTCTGTTTCAGGCTCTCTGTTTCAGCCCGTCTGTTTCAGCCCCTCTGTTTCAGCCCCTCAGATTCTCGCCCTCTGTTTCAGCCCCTCTGTTTCTCGCCCTCTGTTTCAGCCCCTCTGATTCAGCCCCTCTGTTTAAGCCCCTCTGATTCAGCCCCTCTGATTCAGCCCCTCTGTTTCTCGCCCTCTGTTTCAGCCCCTCTGTTTCTCGCCCTCTGTTTCAGCCCCTCTGTTTCTCGCCCTCTGTTTCAGCCCCTCTGTTTCTGCCCCTCTGATTCAGCCCCTCTGTTTCTCGCCCTCTGTTTCAGCCCCGCTGTTTCTCGCCCTCTGTTTCAGCCCCACAGATTCAGCCCCTCTGTTTCAGCCCCTCTGGATCAGCCCCTCTGATTCAGCCCCTCTGTTTCAGCCCCTCTGATTCAGCCCCTCTGATTCAGCCCCTCTGTTTCTCACCCTCTGTTTCAGCCCCTCTGATTCAGCCCCTCTGATTCAGCCCCTCTGATTCAGCCCCTCTGTTTCCCGCCCCTCTGTTTCAGCCCCTCTGTTTCTCGCCCTCTGTTTCAGCCCCTCTGTTTCACGCCCTCTGTTTCAGCCCCTCTGTTTCAGCATGTCTGTTTCAGCCCCTCTGTTTCAGCGCCTCTGTTTCGCCCTCTGTTTCAGCCCCTCTGTTTCTCGCCCTCTGTTTCAGCCCCTCTGATTCAGCCCCTCTGATTCAGCACCTCTGTTTCTCCCCCTCTGTTCCAGCCCCTCTGTTTCAGCCCCTCTGTTTCAGCCACTCTGTTTCAGCCCCTCTGTTTCAGCACCTCTGTTTCTCGCCATCTGTTTCAGCCCCTCTGTTTCTCGCCCTCTGTTTCAGCCCCTCTGTTTCAGCCCGTCTGTTTCAGCCACTCTGTTTCCCTCCCTCTGTTTCAGCCCCTCTGTTTCTCACCCTCTGTTTCAGCCCCTCTAATTCAGCCCCTCTGTTTCGCGCCCTCTGTTTCAGCCCCTCTGCTTCTCGCCCTCTGTTTCAGCCCCTCTGTTTCTCGCCCTCTGTTTCAGCCCCTCTGTTTCAGCCCCTCTGATTCAGCCCCTCTGTTCCTCGCCCACTGTTTCAGCCCCTCTGTCTCTCGCCCTCTGTTTCAGCCCCTCTGTTTCTCACCCTCTGTTTCAGCCCCTCTGTTTCAGCCCGTCTGTTTCAGCCCCATTGTTTCAGACCCTCTGTTTCTCACCCTCTGTTTCTCGCCCTCTGTTTCAGCCCCTCTGTTTTTCGCCCTCTGTTTCAGCCCCCTGTTTCTCGCCCTCTGTTTCAGGCTCTCTGTTTCAGCCCCTCTGTTTCTCGCCCTCTGTTTCTCGCCCTCTGTTTCAGCCCCTCTGTTTCTCGCCCACTGTTTCAGCCCCTCTGTTTCTCGCCCTCTGTTTCAGCCCCTCTGTTTCTGCCCCTCTGTTTCTCGCGCTCTGTTTCAGCCCCGCTGTTTCTCGCCCTCTGTTTCAGCCCTGCTGATTCAGCCCCTCTTTTTCAGCTCCTCTGTTTCAGCCCCTCTGTTTCTCGCCCTCTGTTTCAGCCCCTCTGTTTCTCGCCCTCTGTTTCAGCCACTCTGTTTCTCGCCCTCTGTTTCAGCCCCGCTGTTTCTCGCCCTCTGTTTCAGCCCCTCGGTTTCAGCCCCTCTGTTTCTCGCCCTCTGTTTCAGCACCTCTGTTTCTCGCCCTCTGTTTCAGCCCCTCTGATTCAGCCCCTCTGTTTCAGCCCCTCTGTTTTTCCGCCTCTGTTCCAGCCCCTCTGTTTCAGCCCCTCTGTTTCAGCCACTCTGTTTCAGCCCCTCTGTTTCAGCCCCTCTGTTTCTCGCCCTCTGTTTCAGCCCCACTTTTTCTCGCCCTCTGTTTCAGCCCCTCTGTTTCAGCCCGTCTGTTTCAGCCACTCTGTTTCTCGCCCTCTGTTTCAGCCCCTCTGTTTCTCACCCTCTGTTTCAGCCCCTCTGATTCAGCCCCTCTGTTCCTCGCCCTCTGTTTCAGCCCCTCTGTTCCTCGCCATCTGTTTCAGCCCCTCTGTTTCAGCCCCTCTGTTTCAGCCCCTCTGTTTCTCGCCCTCTGTTTCAGCCCCTCTGTTTCTCGCCCTTTGTTTCAGCCCCTCTGTTTCAGCCCCTCTGTTTCAGCGCCTCAGTTTTTCGCACTCTGTTTGAGCCCCTCTGTTTCTCGCCCTCTGTTTCAGCCCCTCTGTTTCAGCCCGTCTGTTTCACGCACTCTGTTTCTCACCCTCTGTTTCAGCCCCTCTGATTCAGCCCCTCTGTTTCTCGCCCTCTGTTTCAGCCCATCTGTTTCTCGCCCTCTGTTTCAGCCCCTCTGTTTCTCGCCCTCTGTTTCAGCCCCTCTGTTTCAGCCCCTCTGATTCAGCCTCTCTGTTTCTCGCCCTCTGTTTCAGCCCCTCTGTTTCTCACCCTCTGTTTCAGCCCCTCTGTTTCTCGCCCTCTGTTTCAGCCCCTCTGTTTCAGCCCGTCTGTTTCAGCCCCTCTGTTTCAGCCCCTCTGTTTCTCATCCTCTGTTACTCGCCCTCTGTTTCAGCCCCTCTGTTTTTCGCCCTCTGTTTCAGCCCCTCTGTTTCTCACCCTCTGTTTCAGGCTCTCTGTTTCAGCCCCTCTGTTTCTCGCCCTCTGTTTCTCGCCCGCTGTTTCTGCCCCTCTGTTTCCCACCCCTCTGTTTCAGCCCCTCTGTTTCTTGCCCTCTGTTTCAGGCTCTCTGTTTCAGCCCGTCTGTTTCAGCCCCTCTGTTTCAGCCCCTCAGATTCTCGCCCTCTGTTTCAGCCCCTCTGTTTCTCGCCCTCTGTTTCAGCCCCTCTGATTCAGCCCCTCTGTTTAAGCCCCTCTGATTCAGCCCCTCTGATTCAGCCCCTCTGATTTAGCCCCTCTGTTTCTCGCCCTCTGTTTCAGCCCCTCTGTTTCAGCCCCTCTGTTTCAGCCCCTCTGTTTCTCACCCTCTGTTTCAGCCCCTCTGATTCAGCCCCTCTGATTCAGCCCCTCTGATTCAGCCCCTCTGTTTCCCGCCCCTCTGTTTCAGCCCCTCTGTTTCTTGCCCTCTGTTTCAGCCCCTCTGATTCTCGCCCTCTGTTTCTCGCCCTCTGTTTCAGCCCCTCTGTTTCTCGCCCTCTGTTTCAGCCCCTCTGATTCAGCCGCTCTGTTTAAGCCCCTCTGTTTCTCCGCCTCTGTTCCAGCCCCTCTGTTTCAGCCCCTCTGTTTCAGCGCCTCTGTTTCTCGCTCTCTGTTTCAGCCCCTCTGTTTCTCGCCCTCTGTTTCAGCCCCTCTGATTCAGCCCCTCTGTTTAAGCCCCTCTGTTTCTCCGCCTCTGTTCCAGCCCCTCTGTTTCAGCCCCTCTTTTATCAGCCACTCTGTTTCAGCCACTCTGTTTCAGCCCCTCTGTTTCTCGCCCTCTGTTTCAGCCCCTCTGTTTCTCGCCCTCTGTTTCAGCCCCTCTGATTCAGCCCCTCTGTTTCAGCCACTCTGTTTCTCGCCCTCTGTTTCAGCCCCTCTGTTTCTTGCCCTCTGTTTCAGCCCCTCTGATTCTCGCCCTCTGTTTCTCGCCCTCTGTTTCAGCCCCTCTGTTTCTCGCCCTCTGTTTCAGCCCCTCTGATTCAGCCCCTCTGTTTAAGCCCCTCTGTTTCTCCGCCTCTGTTCCAGCCCCTCTGTTTCAGCCCCTCTGTTTCAGCGCCTCTGTTTCTCGCTCTCTGTTTCAGCCCCTCTGTTTCTCGCCCTCTGTTTCAGCCCCTCTGATTCAGCCCCTCTGTTTAAGCCCCTCTGTTTCTCCGCCTCTGTTCCAGCCCCTCTGTTTCAGCCCCTCTTTTATCAGCCACTCTGTTTCAGCCACTCTGTTTCAGCCCCTCTGTTTCTCGCCCTCTGTTTCAGCCCCTCTGTTTCTCGCCCTCTGTTTCAGCCCCTCTGATTCAGCCCCTCTGTTTCAGCCACTCTGTTTCTCGCCCTCTGTTTCAGCCCCTCTGTTTCTCACCCTCTGTTTCAGCCCCTCTGATTCAGCCCCTCTGTTTCTCGCCCCTGTTTCAGCCCCTCTGATTCTCGCCCTCTGTTTCAGCCCCTCTGTTTCAGCCCCTCTGTTTCAGCCCCTCTGTTTCTCGCCCTCTGTTTCAGCCCCTCTGTTTCTCGCCTTCTCTTTCAGGCCCTCTGTTTCTCGCCCTCTGTTTCAGCCCCTCTGATTCAGCCCCTCTGTTTCAGCCCCTCTGATTCAGCCCCTCTGTTTCAGCCCCTCTATTTCAGCCCCTCTGTTTTTTGCCCTCTGTTTCTGCCCCTCTGTTTCTCGCCCTCTGTTTCAGGCTCTCTGTTTCAGCCCGTCTGTTTCAGCCCCTCTGTTTCAGCCCCTCTGTTTCTCGCCCTCTGTTTCTCGCCCGCTGTTTCAGCCCCTTTGTTACTCGCCCTCTGTTTCATCCCCACTGTTTCAGCCCCTCTGATTCAGCCCCTCTGATTCAGCCCCTCTGTTTATCGCCCTCGGTTTCAGCCCCACTGTTTCAGCCCCTCTGTTTCAGCCCCTCTCTTTCTCGCCCTCTGTTTCAGCCCCTCTGTTTCTCGCCCTCTGTTTCAGCCCCTCTGTTTCTCGCCCTCTGTTTCAGCCCCTCTGTTTCAGCCCCTCTGTTTCTGCCCCGCTGTTTCTCGACCTCTGTTTCAGCCCCACTGATTCAGCCACTCTGTTTCAGCCTCTCTGAATCAGCCCCTCTGATTATGCCCCTCAGTTTCAGAACCCTCTGTTTCAGCCCCTCTGTTTCAGCCCCTCTGTTTCTCGCCCTCTGTTTCAGCCCCTCTGATTCTCGCCCTCTGTTTCAGCCCCTCTGTTTCTCGCCCTCTGTTTCAGCCCCTCTGATTCTCTCCCTCTGTTTCAGCCCCTCTGATTCAGCCCCTCTGATTCAGCCCCTCTGATTCAGCCCCTCTGTTTCTCGCCCTCTGTTTCAGACCCTCTGTTTCAGCCCATCTGTTTCAGCCACTCTGTTTCTCGCCCTCTGTTTCAGCCCCTCTGTTTCTCACCCTCTGTTTCAGCCCCTCTGATTCAGCCCCTCTGTTTCTCGCCCTCTGTTTCAGCCCCTCTGTTTCTCGCCCTCTGTTTCAGCCCCTCTGTTTCTCGCCCTCTGTTTCAGCCCCTCTGTTTCTGCCCCTCTGATTCAGCCCCTCTGTTTCTCGCCCTCTGTTTCAGCCCCGCTGTTTCTCGCCCTCTGTTTCAGCCCCACAGATTCAGCCCCTCTGTTTCAGCCCCTCTGAATCAGCCCCTCTGATTCAGCCCCTCTGTTTCAGCCCCTCTGTTTCAGCCCGTCTGTTTCAGCCCCTCTGTTTCTCGCCCTCTGTTTCAGCCCGGCAGATTCAGCCACTCTGTTTCAGCCCCTCTGAATCAGCCCCTCTGATTCAGCCCCTCTGTTTCAGCCCCTCTGATTCAGCCCCTTTGTTTCTCGCCCTCTGTTTCAGCCCTTCTGTTTCAGCCCCTCTGTTTCAGCCCCTCTGTTTCTCACCCTCTGTTTCAGCCCCTCTGATTCAGCCCCTCTGATTCAGCCCCTCTGTTTCCCGCCCCTCTGTTTCAGCCCCTCTGTTTCTCGCCCTCTGTTTCAGCCCCTCTGTTTCTCGCCCTCTGTTTCAGCCCCTCTGTTTCAGCATGTCTGTTTCAGCCCCTCTGTTTCAGCGCCTCTGTTTCGCCCTCTGTTTCAGCCCCTCTGGTTCTCGCCCTCTGTTTCAGCCCCTCTGATTCAGCCCCTCTGATTCAGCACCTCTGTTTCTTCCCCTCTGTTCCAGCCCCTCTGTTTCAGCCCCTCTGTTTCAGCCAATCTGTTTCAGCCCCTCTGTTTCAGCACCTCTGTTTCTCGCCATCTGTTTCAGCCCCTCTGTTTCTCGCCCTCTGTTTCAGCCCCTCTGTTTCAGCCCGTCTGTTTCAGCCACTCTGTTTCCCTCCCTCTGTTTCAGCCCCTCTGTTTCTCACCCTCTGTTTCAGCCCCTCTAATTCAGCCCCTCTGTTTCTCGCCCTCTGTTTCAGCCCCTCTGCTTCTCGCCCTCTGTTTCAGCCCCTCTGTGTCTCGCCCTCTGTTTCAGCCCCTCTGTTTCAGCCCCTCTGATTCAGCCCCTCTGTTTCTCGCCCACTGTTTCAGCCCCTCTGTCTCTCGCCCTCTGTTTCAGCCCCTCTGTTTCTCGCCCTCTGTTTCAGCCCCTCTGTTTCAGCCCGTCTGTTTCAGCCCCTCTGTTTCAGACCCTCTGTTTCTCACCCTCTGTTTCTCGCCCTCTGTTTCAGCCCCTCTGTTTTTCGCCCTCTGTTTTTCGCCCTCTGTTTCAGCCCCCTGTTTCTCGCCCTCTGTTTCAGGCTCTCTGTTTCAGCCCCTCTGTTTCTCGCCCTCTGTTTCTCGCCCGCTGTTTCAGCCCCTTTGTTTCTCGCCCTCTGTTTCAGCCCCTCTGTTTCAGCCCCTCTGATTCAGCCCCTCTGATTCAGCCCCTCTGTTTCTCGCCCTGTGTTTCAGAC
The DNA here is from genome assembly GCF_047496795.1 of Chiloscyllium punctatum. Lineage (NCBI taxonomy): Eukaryota > Metazoa > Chordata > Chondrichthyes > Orectolobiformes > Hemiscylliidae > Chiloscyllium > Chiloscyllium punctatum. Next base: position 1,326,896 of record NW_027309792.1, on the reverse strand, counting down.
CCTCTGTTTCAGCCCCTCTTTTTCAGCTCCTCTGTTTCAGCCCCTCTGTTTCTCGTCCTCTGTTTCAGCCCCTCTGTTTCTCGCCCTCTGTTTCAGCCCCTCTGTTTCTCGCACACTGTTTCAGCCCCTCTGTTTCTCGCCCTCTGTTTCAGCCCCTCTGTTTCTGCCCCTCTGTTTCTCGCGCTCTTTTTGAGCCCCGCTGTTTCTCGCCCTCTGTTTCAGCCCCGCTGATTCAGCCCCTCTGTTTCAGCTCCTCTGTTTCAGCCCCTCTGTTTCTCGCCCTCTGTTTCAGCCCCTCTGTTTCTCGCCCTCTGTTTCAGCCACTCTGTTTCTCGCCCTCTGTTTCAGCCCCGCTGTTTCTCGCCCTCTGTTTCAGCCCCTCGGTTTCAGCCCCTCTGTTTCTCGCCCTCTGTTTCAACACCTCTGTTTCTCGCCCTCTGTTTCAGCCCCTCTGATTCAGCCCCTCTGTTTCAACCCCTCTGTTTTTCCGCCTCTGTTCCAGCCCCTCTGTTTCAGCCCCTCTGTTTCAGCCACTCTGTTTCAGCCCCTCTGTTTCAGCCCCTCTGTTTCAGCCCCTCTGTTTCTCGCCCTCTGTTTCAGCCCCACTTTTTCTCGCCCTCTGTTTCAGCCCCTCTGTTTCAGCCCGTCTGTTTCAGCCACTCTGTTTCTCGCCCTCTGTTTCAGCCCCTCTGTTTCTCACCCTCTGTTTCAGCCCCTCTGATTCAGCCCCTCTGTTCCTCGCCCTCTGTTTCAGCCCCTCTGTTCCTCGCCATCTGTTTCAGCCCCTCTGTTTCAGCCCCTCTGTTTCAGCCCCTCTGTTTCTCGCCCTCTGTTTCAGCCCCTCTGTTTCTCGCCCTCTGTTTCAGCCCCTCTGTTTCTCGCCCTCTGTTTCAGCCCCGCTGTTTCTCGCCCTCTCTTTCAGCCCCTCGGTTTCAGCGCCTCTGTTTCTCGCCCTCTGTTTCAGCACCTCTGTTTCTCGCCCTCTGTTTCAGCCCCTCTGATTCAGCCCCTCTGTTTCAGCCCCTCTGTTTTTTCGCCTCTGTTCCAGCCCCTCTGTTTCAGCCCCCCTGTTTCAGCCACTCTGTTTCAGCCCCTCTGTTTCAGCCCCTCTGTTTCAGCCCCTCTGTTTCTCGCCCTCTGTTTCAGCCCCACTTTTTCTCGCCCTCTGTTTCAGCCCCTCTGTTTCAGCCTGTCTGGTTCAGCCACTCTGTTTCTCGCCCTCTGTTTCAGCCCCTCTGTTTCTCACCCTCTGTTTCAGCCCCTCTGATTCAGCCCTTCGGTTCCTCGCCCTCTGTTTCAGCCCCTCTGTTCCTCGCCATCTGTTTCAGCCCCTCTGTTTCAGCCCCTCTGTTTCAGCCCCTCTGTTTCTCGCCCTCTGTTTCAGCCCCTCTGTTTCTCGCCCTCTGTTTCAGGCCCTCTGTTTCTCGGCCTCTGTTTCAGCCCCTGTGATTCAGCCCCTCTGTTTCAGCCCCTCTGATTCAGCCCCTCTGTTTCAGCCACTCTGTTTCAGCCCCTCTGTTTCAGCCCCTCTGTTTCACGCCGGCTGTTTCAGCCCCACTGTTTCTCGCCCTCTGTTTCAGCCCCTCTGTTTCTCGCCCTCTGTTTCAGCCCCTCTGTTTCAGCCCCTCTGTTTCTCGCCCTCTGTTTCAGCCCCTCTGTTTCACGCCCTCTGTTTCAGCCCCGCTGTTTCTCGCCCTCTGTTTCAGCCCCGCTGATTCTGCCCCTCTGTTTCAGCCCCTCTGAATCAGCCCCTCTGATTCAGCCCCTCTGTTTCAGCCCCTCTGTTTCAGCCCCTCTGTTTCTCGCCCTCTGTTTCAGCCCCTCTGATTCTCGCCCTCTGTTTCAGCCCCTCTGTTTCTCGCCCTCTGTTTTAGCCCCTCTGATTCAGCCCCTCTGTTTCAGCCCCTCTGATTCAGCCCCTCTGATTCAGCCCCTCTGATTCAGCCACTCTGTTTCTCTCCCTCTGTTTCAGCCCCTCTGTTTCAGCCCCTCTGTTTCAGCCCCTCTGATTCAGCCCCTCTGATTCAGCCCCTCTGATTCAGCCCCTCTGTTTCCCGCCCCTCTGTTTCAGCCCCTCTGTTTCTCGCCCTCTGTTTCAGCCCCTCTGTTTCTCGCCCTCTGTTTCAGCCCCTCTGTTTCAGCCCCTCTGTTTCAGCCCCTCTGTTTCAGCGCCTCTGTTTCTCGCCCTCTGTTTGAGCCCCTCTGTTTCTCGCCCTCTGTTTCAGCCCCTGTGATTCAGCCCCTCTGTTTCAGCCCCTCTGTTTCTCACCCTCTGTTCCAGCCCCTCTGTTTCAGCCCCTCTGTTTCAGCCCCTCTGTTTCTCGCCCTCTGTTTCAGCCCCTTTGTTTCTCGCCCTCTGTTTCAGCACCTCTGTTTCTCGCCCTCTGTTTCAGCCCCTGTGATTCAGCCCCTCTGTTTCAGCCACTCTGTTTCTCGCCCTCTGTTTCAGCCCCCCTGTTTCACACCCTCTGTTTCAGCCCCTCTGATTCAGCCCGTCTGTTTCTCGCCCTCTGTTTCAGCCCCTCTGTTTCTCGCCCTCTGTTTCAGCCCCTCTGTTTCAGCCCCTCTGATTCAGCCTCTCTGTTTTTCGCCCTCTGTTTCAGCCCCTCTGTTTCTCACCCTCTGTTTCAGCCCCTCTGTTTCCCGCCCTCTGTTTCAGCCCCTCTATTTCAGCCCGTCTGTTTCAGCCCCTCTGTTTCAGCCCCTCTGTTTCTCAACCTCTGTTACTCGCCCTCTGTTTCAGCCCCTCTGTTTTTCGCCCTCTGTTTCAGCCCCTCTGTTTCTCACCCTCTGTTTCAGGCTCTCTGTTTCAGCCCCTCTGTTTCTCGCCCTTTGTTTCTCGCCCGCCGTTTCAGCCCCTTTGTTTCTCGCCCTCTGTTTCAGCCCCTCTGTTTCAGCCCCTCTGATTTAGGCCCTCTGATTCAGCCCCTCTGTTTCTCGCACTCTGTTTCAGCCCCTCTGTTTCAGCCACTCTGTTTCAGCTCCTCTGTTTCAGCCCCTCTGTTTCTCGCCCTCTGTTTCAGCCCCTCTGTTTCTCGCCCTCTGTTTCAGCCCCTCTGTTTCTCGCCCTCTGTTTCAGCCCCTCTGTTTCAGCCCCTCTGTATCAGCCCCTCTGTTTCTCGCCCTCTGTTTCAGCCCCTCTGTTTCTCGCCCTCTGTTTCAGCCCCTCTGTTTCAGCCCCTCTGTTTCTCACCCTCTGTTTCAGCCCCTCTGTTTCAGCCCCTCTGTTTTAGCCCCTCTGTTTCTCGCCCTCTGTTTCAGCCCCTCTGTTTCTCGCCCTCTGTTCAGCCCCTATGTTTCTCGCCCTCTGTTTCAGCCCCTCTGTTTCTCGCCCACCGTTTCAGCCCCTCTGTTTCAGCCCCTCTGTTTCTCGCCCTCTGTTTCTGCCCCTCTGTTTCTCGCCCTCTGTTTCAGCCCCTCTGATTCAGCCCCTCTGTTTCAGCCCCTCTGAATAAGCCCCTCTGATTCAGCCCCTCTGTTTCAGCCCCTCTGTTTCAGCCCCTCTGTTTCTCGCCCTCTGTTTCAGCCCCTCTGATTCTCGCCCTCTGTTTCAGCCCCTTTGTTTCTCGCCCTCTGTTTTAGCCCCTCTGATTCAGCCCCTCAGTTTCAGCCCCTCTGATTCAGCCCCTCTGATTCAGCCCCTCTGTTTCTCGCCCTCTGTTTCAGCCCCTCTGTTTCAGCCCCTCTGTTTCAGCCCCTCTGTTTCTCACCCTCTGTTTCAGCCCCTCTGATTCAGCACCTCTGATTCAGCCCCTCTGATTCAGCCCCTCTGTTTCAGCCCCTCTGTTTCAGCCCCCTCTGTTTCTCGCCCTCTGTTTCAGCCCCTCTGATTCTCGCCCTCTGTTTCAGCCCCTCTGTTTCTCGCCCTCTGTTTCAGCCCCTCTGTTTCTCACCCTCTGTTTCAGCCCCTCTGATTCAGCCCCTCTGTTCCTCGCCCTCTGTTTCAGCCCCTCTGTTCCTCGCCATCTGTTTCAGCCCCTCTGTTTCAGCCCCTCTGTTTCAGCCCCTCTGTTTCTCGCCCTCTGTTTCAGCCCCTCTGTTTCTCGCCCTCTGTTTCAGGCCCTCTGTTTCTCGGCCTCTGTTTCAGCCCCTGTGATTCAGCCCCTCTGTTTCAGCCCCTCTGATTCAGCCCCTCTGTTTCAGCCACTCTGTTTCAGCCCCTCTGTTTCAGCCCCTCTGTTTCAGCCCCTCTGTTTCAGCCCCTCTGTTTCTCGCCCTCTGTTTCAGCCCCTCTGTTTCTCGCCCTCTGTTTCAGGCCCTCTGTTTCTCGGCCTCTGTTTCAGCCCCTGTGATTCAGCCCCTCTGTTTCAGCCCCTCTGATTCAGCCCCGCTGTTTCTCGCCCTCTGTTTCAGCCCCGCTGATTCAGCCCCTCTGTTTCAGCCCCTCTGAATCAGCCCCTCTGATTCAGCCCCTCTGTTTCAGCCCCTCTGTTTCAGCCCCTCTGTTTCTCGCCCTCTGTTTCAGCCCCTCTGATTCTCGCCCTCTGTTTCAGCCCCTCTGTTTCTCGCCCTCTGTTTTAGCCCCTCTGATTCAGCCCCTCTGTTTCAGCCCCTCTGATTCAGCCCCTCTGATTCAGCCCCTCTGATTCAGCCACTCTGTTTCTCTCCCTCTGTTTCAGCCCCTCTGTTTCAGCCCCTCTGTTTCAGCCCCTCTGATTCAGCCCCTCTGATTCAGCCCCTCTGATTCAGCCCCTCTGTTTCCCGCCCCTCTGTTTCAGCCCCTCTGTTTCTCGCCCTCTGTTTCAGCCCCTCTGTTTCTCGCCCTCTGTTTCAGCCCCTCTGTTTCAGCCCCTCTGTTTCAGCGCCTCTGTTTCTCGCCCTCTGTTTGAGCCCCTCTGTTTCTCGCCCTCTGTTTCAGCCCCTGTGATTCAGCCCCTCTGTTTCAGCCCCTCTGTTTCTCACCCTCTGTTCCAGCCCCTCTGTTTCAGCCCCTCTGTTTCAGCCCCTCTGTTTCAGCCCCTCTGTTTCTCGCCCTCTGTTTCAGCCCCTTTGTTTCTCGCCCTCTGTTTCAGCACCTCTGTTTCTCGCCCTCTGTTTCAGCCCCTGTGATTCAGCCCCTCTGTTTCAGCCACTCTGTTTCTCGCCCTCTGTTTCAGCCCCCCTGTTTCACACCCTCTGTTTCAGCCCCTCTGATTCAGCCCGTCTGTTTCTCGCCCTCTGTTTCTGCCCCTCTGTTTCTCGCCCTCTGTTTCAGCCCCTCTGTTTCAGCCCCTCTGATTCAGCCTCTCTGTTTCTCGCCCTCTGTTTCAGCCCCTCTGTTTCTCACCCTCTGTTTCAGCCCCTCTGTTTCCCGCCCTCTGTTTCAGCCCCTCTATTTCAGCCCGTCTGTTTCAGCCCCTCTGTTTCAGCCCCTCTGTTTCTCAACCTCTGTTACTCGCCCTCTGTTTCAGCCCCTCTGTTTTTCGCCCTCTGTTTCAGCCCCTCTGTTTGTCACCCTCTGTTTCAGGCTCTCTGTTTCAGCCCCTCTGTTTCTCGCCCTTTGTTTCTCGCCCGCCGTTTCAGCCCCTTTGTTTCTCGCCCTCTGTTTCAGCCCCTCTGTTTCAGCCCCTCTGATTTAGGCCCTCTGATTCAGCCCCTCTGTTTCTCGCACTCTGTTTCAGCCCCTCTGTTTCAGCCACTCTGTTTCAGCTCCTCTGTTTCAGCCCCTCTGTTTCTCGCCCTCTGTTTCAGCCCCTCTGTTTCTCGCCCTCTGTTTCAGCCCCTCTGTTTCTCGCCCTCTGTTTCAGCCCCTCTGTTTCAGCCCCTCTGTTTCAGCCCCTCTGTTTCTCGCCCTCTGTTTCAGCCCCTCTGTTTCTCGCCCTCTGTTTCAGCCCCTCTGTTTCAGCCCCTCTGTTTCTCACCCTCTGTTTCAGCCCCTCTGTTTCAGCCCCTCTGTTTTAGCCCCTCTGTTTCTCGCCCTCTGTTTCAGCCCCTCTGTTTCTCGCCCTCTGTTCAGCCCCTATGTTTCTCGCCCTCTGTTTCAGCCCCTCTGTTTCTCGCCCTCCGTTTCAGCCCCTCTGTTTCAGCCCCTCTGTTTCTCGCCCTCTGTTTCTGCCCCTCTGTTTCTCGCCCTCTGTTTCAGCCCCTCTGATTCAGCCCCTCTGTTTCAGCCCCTCTGAATAAGCCCCTCTGATTCAGCCCCTCTGTTTCAGCCCCTCTGTTTCAGCCCCTCTGTTTCTCGCCCTCTGTTTCAGCCCCTCTGATTCTCGCCCTCTGTTTCAGCCCCTTTGTTTCTCGCCCTCTGTTTTAGCCCCTCTGATTCAGCCCCTCAGTTTCAGCCCCTCTGATTCAGCCCCTCTGATTCAGCCCCTCTGTTTCTCGCCCTCTGTTTCAGCCCCTCTGTTTCAGCCCCTCTGTTTCAGCCCCTCTGTTTCTCACCCTCTGTTTCAGCCCCTCTGATTCAGCCCCTCTGATTCAGCCCCTCTGATTCAGCCCCTCTGTTTCAGCCCCTCTGTTTCAGCCCCCTCTGTTTCTCGCCCTCTGTTTCAGCCCCTCTGATTCTCGCCCTCTGTTTCAGCCCCTCTGTTTCTCGCCCTCTGTTTTAGCCCCTCTGATTCAGCCCCTCTGTTTCAGCCCCTCTGATTCAGCCCCTCTGATTCAGCCCCTCTGATTCAGCCACTCTGCTTCTCTCCCTCTGTTTCAGCCCCGCTGTTTCAGCCCCTCTGTTTCAGCCCCTCTGTGTCTCACCCTCTGTTTCAGCCCCTCTGATTCAGCCCCTCTGATTCAGCCCCTCTGATTCAGCCCCTCTGTTTCCCGCCCCTCTGTTTCAGCCCCTCTGTTTCTCGCCCTCTGTTTCAGCCCTTCTGTTTCTCGCCCTCTGTTTCAGCCCCTCTGTTTCAGCCCCTCTGTTTCAGCCCCTCTGTTTCAGCGCCTCTGTTTCTCGCCCTCTGTTTGAGCCCCTCTGTTTCTCGCCCTCTGTTTCAGCCCCTCTGTTTCAGCCCGTCTGTTTCACGCACTCTGTTTCTCACCCTCTGTTTCAGCCCCTCTGATTCAGCCCCTCTGTTTCTCGCCCTCTGTTTCAGCCCATCTGTTTCTCGCCCTCTGTTTCAGCCCCTCTGTTTCTCGCCCTCTGTTTCAGCCCCTCTGTTTCAGCCCCTCTGATTCAGCCTCTCTGTTTCTCGCCCTCTGTTTCAGCCCCTCTGTTTCTCACCCTCTGTTTCAGCCCCTCTGTTTCTCGCCCTCTGTTTCAGCCCCTCTGTTTCAGCCCGTCTGTTTCAGCCCCTCTGTTTCAGCCACTCTGTTTCTCATCCTCTGTTACTCGCCCTCTGTTTCAGCCCCTCTGTTTTTCGCCCTCTGTTTCAGCCCCTCTCTTTCTCACCCTCTGTTTCAGGCTCTCTGTTTCAGCCCCTCTGTTTCTCGCCCTCTGTTTCTCGCCCGCTGTTTCTGCCCCTCTGTTTCTCGCCCTCTGTTTCAGGCCCTCTGTTTCTCGCCTTCAGTTTCAGCCCCTCTGATTCAGCCCCTCTGTTTCAGCCCCTCTGATTCAGCCCCTCTGTTTCAGACCCTCTGTTTCAGCCCATCTGTTTCAGCCCCTCTGTTTCTCGCCCTCTGTTTCAGCCCCTCTGTTTCTCGCCCTCTGTTTCAGCCCCTCTGTTTCAGCCCGTCTGTTTCACGCACTCTGTTTCTCGCCCACTGTTTCAGCCCCTGTGTTTCTCACCCTCTGTTTCAGCCCCTCTGATTCAGCCCCTCTGTTTCTCGCCCTCTGTTTCAGCCCCTCTGTTTCTCGCCCTCTGTTTCAGCCCCTCAGTTTCTCGCCCTCTGTTTCAGCCCCTCTGTTTCAGCCCCTTTGATTCAGCCTCTCTGTTTCTCGCCCTCTGTTTCAGCCCCTCTGTTTCTCACCCTCTGTTTCAGCCCCTCTGTTTCAGCCCCTCTGTTTCAGCCCCTCTGTTTCTCGCCCTCCGTTTCTGCCCCTCTGTTTCAGCCCCTCTGTTTCTCATCCTCTGTTACTCGCCCTCTCTTTCAGCCCCTCTGTTTTTCGCCCTCTGTTTCAGCCCCTCTGTTTCTCACCCTCTGTTTCAGGCTCTCTTTTTCAGCCCCTCTGTTTCTCGCCCTCTATTTCTCGCCCGCTGTTTCAGTCCCTCTGTTTCTCGCCATCTGTTTCAGGCCCTCTGTTTCTCGCCCTCTGTTTCAGCCCCTCTGATTCAGCCCCTCTGTTTCAGCCCCTCTGATTCAGCTCCTCTGTTTCAGCCCCTCTGTTTCAGCCCCTCTGTTTCAGCCCCTCTGTTTCTCGCCCTCTATTTCTTACCCTCTGTTTCACGCCCTCTGTTTCAGACCCTCTGTTTTTCGCCCTCTGTTTCAGCCCCTCTGTTTCTTGCCCTCTGTTTCAGGCTCTCTGCTTCAGCCCGTCTGTTTCAGCCCCTCTGTTTCAGCCCCTCGGTTTCTCGCCCACTGTTTCAGCCCCTCTGATTCTCGCTCTCTGTTTCAGCCCCTCTGATTCAGCCCCTCTGATTCAGACCCTCTGTTTCTCGCCCTCTGTTTCAGCCCCTCTGTTTCAGCCACTCTGTTTGAGCCCCTCTGTTTCTCACCCTGTTTCAGCCCCTCTGATTCAGCCCCTCTGATTCAGCCCCTCTGATTCAGCCCCTCTGTTTCCCACCCCTCTGTTTCAGCCCCTCTGTTTCTCGCCCTCTGTTTCAGCCCCTCTGTTTCTCGCCCTCTGTTTCAGCCCCACTGTTTCAGCCCCTCTGTTTCAGCCCCTCTGTTTCAGCGCCTCTGTTTCTCGCCCTCTGTTTCAGCCCCTCTGTTTCTCGCCCTCTGTTTCAGCCCCTCTGATTCAGCCCCTCTGTTTCAGCCACTCTATTTCTCCGCCTCTGTTCCAGCCCCTCTGTTTCAGCCCCTCTGTTTCAGCCACTCTGTTTCAGCCCCTCTGTTTCAGCCCCTCTGTTTCAGCCCCTCTGTTTCTCGCCCTCTGTTTCAGCCCCTCTGTTTCTCGCCCTCTGTTTCAGCCCCTCTGTTTCAGCCCGTCTGTTTCAGCCACTCTGTTTCTCGCCCTCTGTTTCAGCCCCTCTGTTTCTCAACCTCTGTTTCGGCCCCTCTGATTCAGCCCCTCTGTTTCTCGCCCTCTGTTTCAGCCCCTCTGTTTCCCGCCCTCTGTTTCAGCCCCTCTGTTTCAGCCCCTCTGTTTCTCACCCTCTGTTTTGGCCCCTCTGATTCAGGCCCTCTGTTTTTCGCCCTCTGTTTCAGCCCCTCTGATTCAGCCCCTCTGTTTCAGCCCCTCTGTTTCAGCCCCTCTTTTTTCAGCCCCTCTGTTTCTCGCCCTCTGTTTCTTGCCCGATGTTTCAGTCCCTTTGTTTCTCGCCCTCTGTTTCAGCCCCACTGTTTCAGCCCCTCTGATTCAGCCCCTCTGATTCAGCCTCTCTGTTTCTCGCCCTCTGTTTCAGCCCCTCTGTTTCTCACCCTCTGTTTCAGCCCCTCTGTTTCTCGCCCTCTGTTTCAGCCCCTCTGTTTCAGCCCGTCTCTTTCAGCCCCTCTGTTTCAGCCCCTCTGTTTCTCATCCTCTGTTACTCGCCCTCTGTTTCAGCCCCTCTCTTTCTCGCCCTTTGTTTCACCCCCGCTGATTCAGCCCCTCTGTTTCAGCCCCTCTGAATCAGCCCCTCTGATTCAGCCCCTCTGTTTCAGCCCCTCTGTTTCAGCCCCTCTGTTTCTCGCCCTCTGTTTCAGCCCCTCTGTTTCAGCCATTGTGTTTCAGCCCCTCTGTTTCAGCCCCTCTGTTTCTCATCCTCTGTTACTCGCCCTCTGTTTCAGCCCCTCTGTTTTTCGCCCTCTGTTTCAGCCCCTCTGTTTCTCACCCTCTGTTTCAGGCTCTCTTTTTCAGCCCCTCTGTTTCTCGCCCTCTATTTCTCGCCCGCTGTTTCAGTCCCTCTGTTTCTCGCCATCTGTTTCAGGCCCTCTGTTTCTCGCCCTCTGTTTCAGCCCCTCTGATTCAGCCCCTCTGTTTCAGCCCCTCTGATTCAGCTCCTCTGTTTCAGCCCCTCTGTTTCAGCCCCTCTGTTTCAGCCCCTCTGTTTCTCGCCCTCTATTTCTTACCCTCTGTTTCACGCCCTCTGTTTCAGACCCTCTGTTTTTCGCCCTCTGTTTCAGCCCCTCTGTTTCTTGCCCTCTGTTTCAGGCTCTCTGCTTCAGCCCGTCTGTTTCAGCCCCTCTGTTTCAGCCCCTCGGTTTCTCGCCCACTGTTTCAGCCCCTCTGATTCTCGCTCTCTGTTTCAGCCCCTCTGATTCAGCCCCTCTGATTCAGACCCTCTGTTTCTCGCCCTCTGTTTCAGCCCCTCTGTTTCAGCCACTCTGTTTGAGCCCCTCTGTTTCTCACCCTGTTTCAGCCCCTCTGATTCAGCCCCTCTGATTCAGCCCCTCTGATTCAGCCCCTCTGTTTCCCACCCCTCTGTTTCAGCCCCTCTGTTTCTCGCCCTCTGTTTCAGCCCCTCTGTTTCTCGCCCTCTGTTTCAGCCCCACTGTTTCAGCCCCTCTGTTTCAGCCCCTCTGTTTCAGCGCCTCTGTTTCTCGCCCTCTGTTTCAGCCCCTCTGTTTCTCGCCCTCTGTTTCAGCCCCTCTGATTCAGCCCCTCTGTTTCAGCCACTCTATTTCTCCGCCTCTGTTCCAGCCCCTCTGTTTCAGCCCCTCTGTTTCAGCCACTCTGTTTCAGCCCCTCTGTTTCAGCCCCTCTGTTTCAGCCCCTCTGTTTCTCGCCCTCTGTTTCAGCCCCTCTGTTTCTCGCCCTCTGTTTCAGCCCCTCTGTTTCAGCCCGTCTGTTTCAGCCACTCTGTTTCTCGCCCTCTGTTTCAGCCCCTCTGTTTCTCAACCTCTGTTTCGGCCCCTCTGATTCAGCCCCTCTGTTTCTCGCCCTCTGTTTCAGCCCCTCTGTTTCCCGCCCTCTGTTTCAGCCCCTCTGTTTCAGCCCCTCTGTTTCTCACCCTCTGTTTTGGCCCCTCTGATTCAGGCCCTCTGTTTTTCGCCCTCTGTTTCAGCCCCTCTGATTCAGCCCCTCTGTTTCAGCCCCTCTGTTTCAGCCCCTCTTTTTTCAGCCCCTCTGTTTCTCGCCCTCTGTTTCTTGCCCGATGTTTCAGTCCCTTTGTTTCTCGCCCTCTGTTTCAGCCCCACTGTTTCAGCCCCTCTGATTCAGCCCCTCTGATTCAGCCTCTCTGTTTCTCGCCCTCTGTTTCAGCCCCTCTGTTTCTCACCCTCTGTTTCAGCCCCTCTGTTTCTCGCCCTCTGTTTCAGCCCCTCTGTTTCAGCCCGTCTCTTTCAGCCCCTCTGTTTCAGCCCCTCTGTTTCTCATCCTCTGTTACTCGCCCTCTGTTTCAGCCCCTCTCTTTCTCGCCCTTTGTTTCACCCCCGCTGATTCAGCCCCTCTGTTTCAGCCCCTCTGAATCAGCCCCTCTGATTCAGCCCCTCTGTTTCAGCCCCTCTGTTTCAGCCCCTCTGTTTCTCGCCCTCTGTTTCAGCCCCTCTGATTCTCGCCCTCTGTTTCAGCCCCTCTGTTTCTCGCCCTCTGTTTTAGCCCCTCTGATTCAGCCCCTCTGTTTCAGCCCCTCTGATTCAGTCCATCTGATTCAGCCCCTCTGATTCAGCACCTCTGTTTCTCCCCCTCTGTTCCAGCCCCTCTGTTTCAGCCCCTCTGTTTCAGCCACTCTGTTTCAGCCCCTCTGTTTCAGCCCCTCTGTTTCTCGCCATCTGTTTCAGCCCCTCTGTTTCTCGCCCTCTGTTTCAGCCCCTCTGTTTCAGCCCGTCTGTTTCAGCCACTCTGTTTCCCTCCCTCTGTTTCAGCCCCTCTGTTTCTCACCCTCTGTTTCAGCCCCTCTGTTTCGCGCCCTCTGTTTCAGCCCCTCTGCTTCTCGCCCTCTGTTTCAGCCCCTCTGTTTCTCGCCCTCTGTTTCAGCCCCTCTGTTTCAGCCCCTCTGATTCAGCCCCTCTGTTTCTCGCCCACTGTTTCAGCCCCTCTGTCTCTTGCCCTCTGTTTCAGCCCCTCTGTTTCTCGCCCTCTGTTTCAGCCCCTCTGTTTCAGTCCGTCTGTTTCAGCCCCTCTGTTTCAGCGCCTCTGTTTCTCGCCCTCTGTTTCAGCCCCTCTGTTTCTCGCCCTCTGTTTCAGCCCCTCTGATTCAGCCCCTCTGTTTCAGCCACTCTATTTCTCCGCCTCTGTTCCAGCCCCTCTGTTTCAGCCCCTCTGTTTCAGCCACTCTGTTTCAGCCCCTCTGTTTCAGCCCCTCTGTTTCAGCCCCTCTGTTTCTCGCCCTCTGTTTCAGCCCCTCTGTTTCTCGCCCTCTGTTTCAGCCCCTCTGTTTCAGCCCGTCTGTTTCAGCCACTCTGTTTCTCGCCCTCTGTTTCAGCCCCTCTGTTTCTCAACCTCTGTTTCGGCCCCTCTGATTCAGCCCCTCTGTTTCTCGCCCTCTGTTTCAGCCCCTCTGTTTCCCGCCCTCTGTTTCAGCCCCTCTGTTTCAGCCCCTCTGTTTCTCACCCTCTGTTTTGGCCCCTCTGATTCAGGCCCTCTGTTTTTCGCCCTCTGTTTCAGCCCCTCTGATTCAGCCCCTCTGTTTCAGCCCCTCTGTTTCAGCCCCTCTTTTTTCAGCCCCTCTGTTTCTCGCCCTCTGTTTCTTGCCCGATGTTTCAGTCCCTTTGTTTCTCGCCCTCTGTTTCAGCCCCACTGTTTCAGCCCCTCTGATTCAGCCCCTCTGATTCAGCCTCTCTGTTTCTCGCCCTCTGTTTCAGCCCCTCTGTTTCTCACCCTCTGTTTCAGCCCCTCTGTTTCTCGCCCTCTGTTTCAGCCCCTCTGTTTCAGCCCGTCTCTTTCAGCCCCTCTGTTTCAGCCCCTCTGTTTCTCATCCTCTGTTACTCGCCCTCTGTTTCAGCCCCTCTCTTTCTCGCCCTTTGTTTCACCCCCGCTGATTCAGCCCCTCTGTTTCAGCCCCTCTGAATCAGCCCCTCTGATTCAGCCCCTCTGTTTCAGCCCCTCTGTTTCAGCCCCTCTGTTTCTCGCCCTCTGTTTCAGCCCCTCTGATTCTCGCCCTCTGTTTCAGCCCCTCTGTTTCTCGCCCTCTGTTTTAGCCCCTCTGATTCAGCCCCTCTGTTTCAGCCCCTCTGATTCAGTCCATCTGATTCAGCCCCTCTGATTCAGCACCTCTGTTTCTCCCCCTCTGTTCCAGCCCCTCTGTTTCAGCCCCTCTGTTTCAGCCACTCTGTTTCAGCCCCTCTGTTTCAGCCCCTCTGTTTCTCGCCATCTGTTTCAGCCCCTCTGTTTCTCGCCCTCTGTTTCAGCCCCTCTGTTTCAGCCCGTCTGTTTCAGCCACTCTGTTTCCCTCCCTCTGTTTCAGCCCCTCTGTTTCTCACCCTCTGTTTCAGCCCCTCTGTTTCGCGCCCTCTGTTTCAGCCCCTCTGCTTCTCGCCCTCTGTTTCAGCCCCTCTGTTTCTCGCCCTCTGTTTCAGCCCCTCTGTTTCAGCCCCTCTGATTCAGCCCCTCTGTTTCTCGCCCACTGTTTCAGCCCCTCTGTCTCTTGCCCTCTGTTTCAGCCCCTCTGTTTCTCGCCCTCTGTTTCAGCCCCTCTGTTTCAGTCCGTCTGTTTCAGCCCCTCTGTTTCAGTCCCTCTGTTTCTCACCCTCTGTTTCTCGCCCTCTGTTTCAGCCCCTCTGTTTCTCGCCCTCTGTTTCAGCCCCTCTGTTTCTCGCCCTCTGTTTCAGCCCCTCTGTTTCAGCCCCTCTGTATCAGCCCCTCTGTTTCTCGCCCTCTGTTTCAGCCCCTCTGTTTCTCGCCCTCTGTTTCAGCCCCTCTGTTTCAGCCCCTCTGTTTCTCACCCTCTGTTTCAGCCCCTCTGTTTCAGCCCCTCTGTTTTAGCCCCTCTGTTTCTCGCCCTCTGTTTCAGCCCCTCTGTTTCTCGCCCTCTGTTTCAGCCCCTCTGTTTCTCGCCCTCTGTTTCAGCCCCTCTGTTTCTCGCCCTCTGTTTCAGCCCCTCTGTTTCAGCCCCTCTGTATCAGCCCCTCTGTTTCTCGCCCTCTGTTTCAGCCCCTCTGTTTCTCGCCCTCTGTTTCAGCCCCTCTGTTTCAGCCCCTCTGTTTCTCACCCTCTGTTTCAGCCCCTCTGTTTCAGCCCCTCTGTTTTAGCCCCTCTGTTTCTCGCCCTCTGTTTCAGCCCCTCTGTTTCTCGCCCTCTGTTCAGCCCCTATGTTTCTCGCCCTCTGTTTCAGCCCCTCTGTTTCTCGCCCACCGTTTCAGCCCCTCTGTTTCAGCCCCTCTGTTTCTCGCCCTCTGTTTCTGCCCCTCTGTTTCTCGCCCTCTGTTTCAGCCCCTCTGATTCAGCCCCTCTGTTTCAGCCCCTCTGAATAAGCCCCTCTGATTCAGCCCCTCTGTTTCAGCCCCTCTGTTTCAGCCCCTCTGTTTCTCGCCCTCTGTTTCAGCCCCTCTGATTCTCGCCCTCTGTTTCAGCCCCTTTGTTTCTCGCCCTCTGTTTTAGCCCCTCTGATTCAGCCCCTCAGTTTCAGCCCCTCTGATTCAGCCCCTCTGATTCAGCCCCTCTGTTTCTCGCCCTCTGTTTCAGCCCCTCTGTTTCAGCCCCTCTGTTTCAGCCCCTCTGTTTCTCACCCTCTGTTTCAGCCCCTCTGATTCAGCACCTCTGATTCAGCCCCTCTGATTCAGCCCCTCTGTTTCAGCCCCTCTGTTTCAGCCCCCTCTGTTTCTCGCCCTCTGTTTCAGCCCCTCTGATTCTCGCCCTCTGTTTCAGCCCCTCTGTTTCTCGCCCTCTGTTTCAGCCCCTCTGTTTCTCACCCTCTGTTTCAGCCCCTCTGATTCAGCCCCTCTGTTCCTCGCCCTCTGTTTCAGCCCCTCTGTTCCTCGCCATCTGTTTCAGCCCCTCTGTTTCAGCCCCTCTGTTTCAGCCCCTCTGTTTCTCGCCCTCTGTTTCAGCCCCTCTGTTTCTCGCCCTCTGTTTCAGGCCCTCTGTTTCTCGGCCTCTGTTTCAGCCCCTGTGATTCAGCCCCTCTGTTTCAGCCCCTCTGATTCAGCCCCTCTGTTTCAGCCACTCTGTTTCAGCCCCTCTGTTTCAGCCCCTCTGTTTCAGCCCCTCTGTTTCAGCCCCTCTGTTTCTCGCCCTCTGTTTCAGCCCCTCTGTTTCTCGCCCTCTGTTTCAGGCCCTCTGTTTCTCGGCCTCTGTTTCAGCCCCTGTGATTCAGCCCCTCTGTTTCAGCCCCTCTGATTCAGCCCCGCTGTTTCTCGCCCTCTGTTTCAGCCCCGCTGATTCAGCCCCTCTGTTTCAGCCCCTCTGAATCAGCCCCTCTGATTCAGCCCCTCTGTTTCAGCCCCTCTGTTTCAGCCCCTCTGTTTCTCGCCCTCTGTTTCAGCCCCTCTGATTCTCGCCCTCTGTTTCAGCCCCTCTGTTTCTCGCCCTCTGTTTTAGCCCCTCTGATTCAGCCCCTCTGTTTCAGCCCCTCTGATTCAGCCCCTCTGATTCAGCCCCTCTGATTCAGCCACTCTGTTTCTCTCCCTCTGTTTCAGCCCCTCTGTTTCAGCCCCTCTGTTTCAGCCCCTCTGATTCAGCCCCTCTGATTCAGCCCCTCTGATTCAGCCCCTCTGTTTCCCGCCCCTCTGTTTCAGCCCCTCTGTTTCTCGCCCTCTGTTTCAGCCCCTCTGTTTCTCGCCCTCTGTTTCAGCCCCTCTGTTTCAGCCCCTCTGTTTCAGCGCCTCTGTTTCTCGCCCTCTGTTTGAGCCCCTCTGTTTCTCGCCCTCTGTTTCAGCCCCTGTGATTCAGCCCCTCTGTTTCAGCCCCTCTGTTTCTCACCCTCTGTTCCAGCCCCTCTGTTTCAGCCCCTCTGTTTCAGCCCCTCTGTTTCAGCCCCTCTGTTTCTCGCCCTCTGTTTCAGCCCCTTTGTTTCTCGCCCTCTGTTTCAGCACCTCTGTTTCTCGCCCTCTGTTTCAGCCCCTGTGATTCAGCCCCTCTGTTTCAGCCACTCTGTTTCTCGCCCTCTGTTTCAGCCCCCCTGTTTCACACCCTCTGTTTCAGCCCCTCTGATTCAGCCCGTCTGTTTCTCGCCCTCTGTTTCTGCCCCTCTGTTTCTCGCCCTCTGTTTCAGCCCCTCTGTTTCAGCCCCTCTGATTCAGCCTCTCTGTTTCTCGCCCTCTGTTTCAGCCCCTCTGTTTCTCACCCTCTGTTTCAGCCCCTCTGTTTCCCGCCCTTTGTTTCAGCCCCTCTATTTCAGCCCGTCTGTTTCAGCCCCTCTGTTTCAGCCCCTCTGTTTCTCAACCTCTGTTACTCGCCCTCTGTTTCAGCCCCTCTGTTTTTCGCCCTCTGTTTCAGCCCCTCTGTTTGTCACCCTCTGTTTCAGGCTCTCTGTTTCAGCCCCTCTGTTTCTCGCCCTTTGTTTCTCGCCCGCCGTTTCAGCCCCTTTGTTTCTCGCCCTCTGTTTCAGCCCCTCTGTTTCAGCCCCTCTGATTTAGGCCCTCTGATTCAGCCCCTCTGTTTCTCGCACTCTGTTTCAGCCCCTCTGTTTCAGCCACTCTGTTTCAGCTCCTCTGTTTCAGCCCCTCTGTTTCTCGCCCTCTGTTTCAGCCCCTCTGTTTCTCGCCCTCTGTTTCAGCCCCTCTGTTTCTCGCCCTCTGTTTCAGCCCCTCTGTTTCAGCCCCTCTGTTTCAGCCCCTCTGTTTCTCGCCCTCTGTTTCAGCCCCTCTGTTTCTCGCCCTCTGTTTCAGCCCCTCTGTTTCAGCCCCTCTGTTTCTCACCCTCTGTTTCAGCCCCTCTGTTTCAGCCCCTCTGTTTTAGCCCCTCTGTTTCTCGCCCTCTGTTTCAGCCCCTCTGTTTCTCGCCCTCTGTTCAGCCCCTATGTTTCTCGCCCTCTGTTTCAGCCCCTCTGTTTCTCGCCCTCCGTTTCAGCCCCTCTGTTTCAGCCCCTCTGTTTCTCGCCCTCTGTTTCTGCCCCTCTGTTTCTCGCCCTCTGTTTCAGCCCCTCTGATTCAGCCCCTCTGTTTCAGCCCCTCTGAATAAGCCCCTCTGATTCAGCCCCTCTGTTTCAGCCCCTCTGTTTCAGCCCCTCTGTTTCTCGCCCTCTGTTTCAGCCCCTCTGATTCTCGCCCTCTGTTTCAGCCCCTTTGTTTCTCGCCCTCTGTTTTAGCCCCTCTGATTCAGCCCCTCAGTTTCAGCCCCTCTGATTCAGCCCCTCTGATTCAGCCCCTCTGTTTCTCGCCCTCTGTTTCAGCCCCTCTGTTTCAGCCCCTCTGTTTCAGCCCCTCTGTTTCTCACCCTCTGTTTCAGCCCCTCTGATTCAGCCCCTCTGATTCAGCCCCTCTGATTCAGCCCCTCTGTTTCAGCCCCTCTGTTTCAGCCCCCTCTGTTTCTCGCCCTCTGTTTCAGCCCCTCTGATTCTCGCCCTCTGTTTCAGCCCCTCTGTTTCTCGCCCTCTGTTTTAGCCCCTCTGATTCAGCCCCTCTGTTTCAGCCCCTCTGATTCAGCCCCTCTGATTCAGCCCCTCTGATTCAGCCACTCTGCTTCTCTCCCTCTGTTTCAGCCCCGCTGTTTCAGCCCCTCTGTTTCAGCCCCTCTGTGTCTCACCCTCTGTTTCAGCCCCTCTGATTCAGCCCCTCTGATTCAGCCCCTCTGATTCAGCCCCTCTGTTTCCCGCCCCTCTGTTTCAGCCCCTCTGTTTCTCGCCCTCTGTTTCAGCCCTTCTGTTTCTCGCCCTCTGTTTCAGCCCCTCTGTTTCAGCCCCTCTGTTTCAGCCCCTCTGTTTCAGCGCCTCTGTTTCTCGCCCTCTGTTTGAGCCCCTCTGTTTCTCGCCCTCTGTTTCAGCCCCTCTGTTTCAGCCCGTCTGTTTCACGCACTCTGTTTCTCACCCTCTGTTTCAGCCCCTCTGATTCAGCCCCTCTGTTTCTCGCCCTCTGTTTCAGCCCATCTGTTTCTCGCCCTCTGTTTCAGCCCCTCTGTTTCTCGCCCTCTGTTTCAGCCCCTCTGTTTCAGCCCCTCTGATTCAGCCTCTCTGTTTCTCGCCCTCTGTTTCAGCCCCTCTGTTTCTCACCCTCTGTTTCAGCCCCTCTGTTTCTCGCCCTCTGTTTCAGCCCCTCTGTTTCAGCCCGTCTGTTTCAGCCCCTCTGTTTCAGCCACTCTGTTTCTCATCCTCTGTTACTCGCCCTCTGTTTCAGCCCCTCTGTTTTTCGCCCTCTGTTTCAGCCCCTCTCTTTCTCACCCTCTGTTTCAGGCTCTCTGTTTCAGCCCCTCTGTTTCTCGCCCTCTGTTTCTCGCCCGCTGTTTCTGCCCCTCTGTTTCTCGCCCTCTGTTTCAGGCCCTCTGTTTCTCGCCTTCAGTTTCAGCCCCTCTGATTCAGCCCCTCTGTTTCAGCCCCTCTGATTCAGCCCCTCTGTTTCAGACCCTCTGTTTCAGCCCATCTGTTTCAGCCCCTCTGTTTCTCGCCCTCTGTTTCAGCCCCTCTGTTTCTCGCCCTCTGTTTCAGCCCCTCTGTTTCAGCCCGTCTGTTTCACGCACTCTGTTTCTCGCCCACTGTTTCAGCCCCTGTGTTTCTCACCCTCTGTTTCAGCCCCTCTGATTCAGCCCCTCTGTTTCTCGCCCTCTGTTTCAGCCCCTCTGTTTCTCGCCCTCTGTTTCAGCCCCTCAGTTTCTCGCCCTCTGTTTCAGCCCCTCTGTTTCAGCCCCTTTGATTCAGCCTCTCTGTTTCTCGCCCTCTGTTTCAGCCCCTCTGTTTCTCACCCTCTGTTTCAGCCCCTCTGTTTCAGCCCCTCTGTTTCAGCCCCTCTGTTTCTCGCCCTCCGTTTCTGCCCCTCTGTTTCAGCCCCTCTGTTTCTCATCCTCTGTTACTCGCCCTCTCTTTCAGCCCCTCTGTTTTTCGCCCTCTGTTTCAGCCCCTCTGTTTCTCACCCTCTGTTTCAGGCTCTCTTTTTCAGCCCCTCTGTTTCTCGCCCTCTATTTCTCGCCCGCTGTTTCAGTCCCTCTGTTTCTCGCCATCTGTTTCAGGCCCTCTGTTTCTCGCCCTCTGTTTCAGCCCCTCTGATTCAGCCCCTCTGTTTCAGCCCCTCTGATTCAGCTCCTCTGTTTCAGCCCCTCTGTTTCAGCCCCTCTGTTTCAGCCCCTCTGTTTCTCGCCCTCTATTTCTTACCCTCTGTTTCACGCCCTCTGTTTCAGACCCTCTGTTTTTCGCCCTCTGTTTCAGCCCCTCTGTTTCTTGCCCTCTGTTTCAGGCTCTCTGCTTCAGCCCGTCTGTTTCAGCCCCTCTGTTTCAGCCCCTCGGTTTCTCGCTCTCTGTTTCAGCCCCTCTGATTCAGCCCCTCTGATTCAGACCCTCTGTTTCTCGCCCTCTGTTTCAGCCCCTCTGTTTCAGCCACTCTGTTTGAGCCCCTCTGTTTCTCACCCTGTTTCAGCCCCTCTGATTCAGCCCCTCTGATTCAGCCCCTCTGATTCAGCCCCTCTGTTTCCCACCCCTCTGTTTCAGCCCCTCTGTTTCTCGCCCTCTGTTTCAGCCCCTCTGTTTCTCGCCCTCTGTTTCAGCCCCACTGTTTCAGCCCCTCTGTTTCAGCCCCTCTGTTTCAGCGCCTCTGTTTCTCGCCCTCTGTTTCAGCCCCTCTGTTTCTCGCCCTCTGTTTCAGCCCCTCTGATTCAGCCCCTCTGTTTCAGCCACTCTATTTCTCCGCCTCTGTTCCAGCCCCTCTGTTTCAGCCCCTCTGTTTCAGCCACTCTGTTTCAGCCCCTCTGTTTCAGCCCCTCTGTTTCAGCCCCTCTGTTTCTCGCCCTCTGTTTCAGCCCCTCTGTTTCTCGCCCTCTGTTTCAGCCCCTCTGTTTCAGCCCGTCTGTTTCAGCCACTCTGTTTCTCGCCCTCTGTTTCAGCCCCTCTGTTTCTCAACCTCTGTTTCGGCCCCTCTGATTCAGCCCCTCTGTTTCTCGCCCTCTGTTTCAGCCCCTCTGTTTCCCGCCCTCTGTTTCAGCCCCTCTGTTTCAGCCCCTCTGTTTCTCACCCTCTGTTTTGGCCCCTCTGATTCAGGCCCTCTGTTTTTCGCCCTCTGTTTCAGCCCCTCTGATTCAGCCCCTCTGTATCAGCCCCTCTGATTCAGCCCCTCTGTTTCAGCCCCTCTGTTTCAGCCCCTCTTTTTTCAGCCCCTCTGTTTCTCGCCCTCTGTTTCTTGCCCGATGTTTCAGTCCCTTTGTTTCTCGCCCTCTGTTTCAGCCCCACTGTTTCAGCCCCTCTGATTCAGCCCCTCTGATTCAGCCTCTCTGTTTCTCGCCCTCTGTTTCAGCCCCTCTGTTTCTCACCCTCTGTTTCAGCCCCTCTGTTTCTCGCCCTCTGTTTCAGCCCCTCTGTTTCAGCCCGTCTCTTTCAGCCCCTCTGTTTCAGCCCCTCTGTTTCTCATCCTCTGTTACTCGCCCTCTGTTTCAGCCCCTCTCTTTCTCGCCCTTTGTTTCACCCCCGCTGATTCAGCCCCTCTGTTTCAGCCCCTCTGAATCAGCCCCTCTGATTCAGCCCCTCTGTTTCAGCCCCTCTGTTTCAGCCCCTCTGTTTCTCGCCCTCTGTTTCAGCCCCTCTGATTCTCGCCCTCTGTTTCAGCCCCTCTGTTTCTCGCCCTCTGTTTTAGCCCCTCTGATTCAGCCCCTCTGTTTCAGCCCCTCTGATTCAGTCCATCTGATTCAGCCCCTCTGATTCAGCACCTCTGTTTCTCCCCCTCTGTTCCAGCCCCTCTGTTTCAGCCCCTCTGTTTCAGCCACTCTGTTTCAGCCCCTCTGTTTCAGCCCCTCTGTTTCTCGCCATCTGTTTCAGCCCCTCTGTTTCTCGCCCTCTGTTTCAGCCCCTCTGTTTCAGCCCGTCTGTTTCAGCCACTCTGTTTCCCTCCCTCTGTTTCAGCCCCTCTGTTTCTCACCCTCTGTTTCAGCCCCTCTGTTTCGCGCCCTCTGTTTCAGCCCCTCTGCTTCTCGCCCTCTGTTTCAGCCCCTCTGTTTCTCGCCCTCTGTTTCAGCCCCTCTGTTTCAGCCCCTCTGATTCAGCCCCTCTGTTTCTCGCCCACTGTTTCAGCCCCTCTGTCTCTTGCCCTCTGTTTCAGCCCCTCTGTTTCTCGCCCTCTGTTTCAGCCCCTCTGTTTCAGTCCGTCTGTTTCAGCCCCTCTGTTTCAGTCCCTCTGTTTCTCACCCTCAGTTTCTCGCCCTCTGTTTCAGCCCCTCTGTTTTTCGCCCTCTGTTTCAGCCCCCTGTTTCTCGCCCTATGTTTCAGGCTCTCTGTTTCAGCCCCTCTGTTTCTCGCCCTCTATTTCTCGCCCGCTGTTTCAGCCCCTTTGTTTCTCGCCCTCTGTTTCAGCCCCTCTGTTTCAGCCCCTCTGATTCAGCCCCTCTGATTCAGCCCCTCTGTTTCTCGCCCTGTGTTTCAGACCCTCTGTTTCAGCCCCTCTTTTTCAGCTCCTCTGTTTCAGCCCCTCTGTTTCTCGCCCTCTGTTTCAGCCCCTCTGTTTCTCGCCCTCTGTTTCAGCCCCACTGTTTCTCGCCCACTGTTTCAGCCCCTCTGTTTCTCGCCCTCTGTTTCAGCCCCTCTGTTTCTGCCCCTCTGTTTCTCGCGCTCTGTTTCAGCCCCGCTGTTTCTCGCCCTCTGTTTCAGCCCCGCTGATTCAGCCCCTCTGTTTCAGCTCCTCTGTTTCAGCCCCTCTGTTTCTCGCCCTCTGTTTCAGCCCCTCTGTTTCTCGCCCTCTGTTTCAGCCCCTCTGTTTCTCGCCCTCTGTTTCAGCCCCGCTGTTTCTCGCCCTCTCTTTCAGCCCCTCGGTTTCAGCGCCTCTGTTTCTCGCCCTCTGTTTCAGCCCCTCTGTTTCTCGCCCTCTGTTTCAGCCCCTCTGATTCAGCCCCTCTGTTTCAGCCCCTCTGTTTTTCCGCCTCTATTCCAGCCCCTCTGTTTCAGCCCCTCTGTTTCAGCCACTCTGTTTCAGCCCCTCTGTTTCAGCCCCTCTGTTTCAGCCCCTCTGTTTCTCGCCCTCTGTTTCAGCCCCACTTTTTCTCACCCTCTGTTTCAGCCCCTCTGTTTCAGCCCGTCTGTTTCAGCCACTCTGTTTCTCGCCCTCTGTTTCAGCCCCTCTGTTTCTCACCCTCTGTTTCAGCCCCTCTGATTCAGCCCCTCTGTTCCTCGCCCTCTGTTTCAGCCCCTCTGTTCCTCGCCATCTGTTTCAGCCCCTCTGTTTCAGCCCCTCTGTTTCAGCCCCTCTGTTTCTCGCCCTCTGTTTCAGACCCTCTGTTTCTCGCCCTCTGTTTCAGGCCCTCTGTTTCTCGGCCTCTGTTTCAGCCCCTGTGATTCAGCCCCTCTGTTTCAGCCCCTCTGATTCAGCCCCTCTGTTTCAGCCACTCTGTTTCAGCCCCTCTGTTTCAGCCCCTCTGTTTCACGCCGGCTGTTTCAGCCCCACTGTTTCTCGCCCTCTGTTTCAGCCCCTCTGTTTCTCGCCCTCTGTTTCAGCCCCTCTGTTTCAGCCCCTCTGTTTCTCGCCCTCTGTTTCAGCCCCTCTGTTTCACGCCCTCTGTTTCAGCCCCGCTGTTTCTCGCCCTCTGTTTCAGCCCCGCTGATTCAGCCCCTCTGTTTCAGCCCCTCTGAATCAGCCCCTCTGTTTCTCGCCCTCTGTTTCAGCCCCTCTGATTCTCGCCCTTTGTTTCAGCCCCACTGTTTCTCGCCCTCTGTTTTAGCCCCTCTGGTTCAGCCCCTCTGTTTCAGCCCCTCTGATTCAGCCCCTCTGATTCAGCCCCTCTGATTCAGCCACTCTGTTTCTCTCCCTCTGTTTCAGCCCCGCTGTTTCAGCCCCTCTGTTTCATCCCCTCTGTGTCTCACACTCTGTTTCAGCCCCTCTGATTCAGCCCCTCTGATTCAGCCCCTCTGATTCAGCCCCTCTGTTTCCCGCCCCTCTGTTTCAGCCCCTCTGTTTCTCGCCCTCTGTTTCAGCCCCTCTGTTTCTCGCCCTCTGTTTCAGCCCCTCTGTTTCAGCCCCTCTGTTTCAGCCCCTCTGTTTCAGCGCCTCTGTTTCTCGCCCTCTGTTTGAGCCCCTCTGTTTCTCGCCCTCTGTTTCAGCCCCTGTGATTCAGACCCTCTGTTTCAGCCCCTCTGTTTCTCACCCTCTGTTCCAGCCCCTCTGTTTCAGCCCCTCTGTTTCAGCCACTCTGTTTCAGCCCCTCTCTTTCAGCCCCTCTGTTTCAGCCCCTCTGTTTCTCGCCCTCTGTTTCAGCCCCTCTGTTTCTCGCCCTCTGTTTCAGCCCCTCTGTTTCAGCCCGTCTGTTTCAGCCACTCTGTTTCTCGCCCTCTGTTTCAGCCCCCCTGTTTCTCACCCTCTGTTTCAGCCCCTCTGTTTCTCGCCCTCTGTTTCAGCCCCTCTATTTCAGCCACTCTGTTTCAGCCACTCTGTTTCTCATCCTCTGTTACTCGCCCTCTGTTTCAGCCCCTCTGTTTTTCGCCCTCTGTTTCAGCCCCTCTGTTTCTCACCCTCTGTTTCATTCTCTCTGTTTCAGCCCGTCTGTTTCTCGCACTCTGTTTCTCGCCCGCTGTTTCTGCCCCTCTGTTTCTCGCCCTCTATTTCAGGCCCTCTGTTTCTCGCCTTCAGTTTCAGCCCCTCTGATTCAGCCCCTCTGTTTCAGCCCCTCTGATTCAGCCCCTCTGTTTCAGACCCTCTGTTTCAGCCCCTCTGTTTCAGCCCCTCTGTTTCTCGCCCTCTGTTTCAGCCCCTCTGTTTCTCGCCCTCTGTTTCAGCCCCTCTGTTTCAGCCCGTCTGTTTCACGCACTCTGTTTCTCGCCCTCTGTTTCAGCCCCTGTGTTTCTCACCCTCTGTTTCAGCCCCTCTGATTCAGCCCCTCTGTTTCTCGCCCTCTGTTTCAGCCCCTCTGTTTCTCGCCATCTGTTTCAGCCCCTCAGTTTCTCGCCCTCTGTTTCAGCCCCTCTGTTTCAGCCCCTCTGATTCAGCCTCTCTGTTTCTCGCCCTCTGTTTCAGCCCCTCTGTTTCTCACCCTCTGTTTCAGCCCCTCTGTTTCTCGCCCTCTGTTTCAGCCCCTCTGTTTCAGCCCTTGTGTTTCAGCCCCTCTGTTTCAGCCCCTCTGTTTCTCATCCTCTGTTACTCGCCCTCTGTTTCAGCCCCTCTGTTTTTCGCCCTCTGTTTCAGCCCCTCTGTTTCTCACCCTCTGTTTCAGGCTCTCTTTTTCAGCCCCTCTGTTTCTCGCCATCTATTTCTCGCCCGCTGTTTCAACCCCTCTGTTTCTCGCCATCTGTTTCAGGCCCTCTGTTTCTCGCCCTCTGTTTCAGCCCCTCTGATTCAGCCCCTCTGTTTCAGCCCCTCTGATTCAGCTCCTCTGTTTCAGCCCCTCTGTTTCAGCCCCTCTGTTTCAGCCCCTCTGTTTCTCGCCCTCTATTTCTTACCCTCTGTTTCACGCCCTCTGTTTCAGACCCTCTGTTTTTCGCCCTCTGTTTCAGCCGCTCTGTTTCTTGCCCTCTGTTTCAGGCTCTCTGTTTCAGCCCGTCTGTTTCAGCCCCTCTGTTTCAGCCCCTCTGTTTCTCGCCGTCTGTTTCAGCCCCTCTGATTCAGCCCCTCTGTTTCAGCCCCTCTCATTCAGCCCCTCTGATTCAGCCCCTCTGATTCAGACCCTCTGTTTCTCGCCCTCTGTTTCAGCCCCTCTGTTTCAGCCACTCTGTTTCAGCCCCTCTGTTTCTCACCCTCTGTTTCAGCCCCTCTGATTCAGCCCCTCTGATTCAGCCCCTCTGATTCAGCCCCTCTGTTTCCCACCCCTCTGTTTCAGCCCGTCTGTTTCTCGCCCTCTGTTTCAGCCCCTCTGTTTCTCGCCCTCTGTTTCAGCCCCACTGTTTCAGCCCCTCTGTTTCAGACCCTCTGTTTCAGCCCCTCTGTTTCTCGCCCTCTGTTTCAGCCCCTCTGTTTCTCGACCTCTGTTTCAGCCCCTCTGATTCAGCCCCTCTGTTTCAGCCACTCTATTTCTCCGCCTCTCTTCCAGCCGCTCTGTTTCAGCCCCTCTGTTTCAGCCACTCTGTTTCAGCCCCTCTAATTCAGCCCCTCTGTTTCGCGCCCTCTGTTTCAGCCCCTCTGCTTCTCGCCCTCTGTTTCAGCCCCTCTGTTTCTCGCCCTCTGTTTCAGCCCCTCTGTTTCAGCCCCTCTGATTCAGCCCCTCTGTTTCTCGCCCACTGTTTCAGCCCCTCTGTCTCTCGCCCTCTGTTTCAGCCCCTCTGTTTCTCGCCCTCTGTTTCAGCCCCTCTGTTTCAGCCCGTCTGTTTCAGCCCCACTGTTTCAGACCCTCTGTTTCTCACCCTCTGTTTCTCGCCCTCTGTTTTAGCCCCTCTGTTTTTCGCCCTCTGTTTCAGCCCCCTGTTTCTCGCCCTATGTTTCAGGCTCTCTGTTTCAGCCCCTCTGTTTCTCGCCCTCTGTTTCTCGCCCGCTGTTTCAGCCCCTTTGTTTCTCGCCCTCTGTTTCAGCCCCTCTGTTTCAGCGCCTCTGATTCAGCCCCTCTGATTCAGCCCCTCTGTTTCTCGCCCTGTGTTTCAGACCCTCTGTTTCAGCCCCTCTTTTTCAGTTCCTCTGTTTCAGCCCCTCTGTTTCTCGCCCTCTGTTTCAGCCCCTCTGTTTCTCGCCCTCTGTTTCAGCCCCTCTGTTTCTCGCCCACTGTTTCAGCCCCTCTGTTTCTCGCCCTCTGTTTCAGCCCCTCTGTTTCTGCCCCTCTGTTTCTCGCGCTCTGTTTCTGCCCCGCTGTTTCTCGCCCTCTGTTTCAGCCCCGCTGATTCAGCCCCTCTGTTTCAGCTCCTCTGTTTCAGCCCCTCTGTTTCTCGCCCTCTGTTTCAGCCCCTCTGTTTCTCGCCCTCTGTTTCAGCCCCTCTGTTTCTCGCCCTCTGTTTCAGCCCCGCTGTTTCTCGCCCTCTGTTTCAGCCCCTCGGTTTCAGCGCCTCTGTTTCTCGCCCTCTGTTTCAGCCCCTCTGTTTCTCGCCCTCTGTTTCAGCCCCTCTGATTCAGCCCCTCTGTTTCAGCCCCTCTGTCTTTCCGCCTCTGTTCCAGCCCCTCTGTTTCAGCCCCTCTGTTTCAGCCACTCTGTTTCAGCCCCTCTGTTTCAGCCCCTCTGTTTCAGCCCCTCTGTTTCTCGCCCTCTGTTTCAGCCCCACTTTTTCTCGCCCTCTGTTTCAGCCCCTCTGTTTCAGCCCGTCTGTTTCAGCCACTCTGTTTCTCGCCCTCTGTTTCAGCCCCTCTGTTTCTCACCCTCTGTTTCAGCCCCTCTGATTCAGCCCCTCTGTTCCTCGCCCTCTGTTTCAGACCCTCTGTTCCTCGCCATCTGTTTCAGCCCCTCTGTTTCAGCCCCTCTGTTTCAGCCCCTCTGTTTCTCGCCCTCTGTTTCAGCCCCTCTGATTCAGCCCCTCTGTTCCTCGCCCTCTGTTTCAGCCCCTCTGTTTCTCGCCCTCTGTTTCAGCCCCTCTGTTTCAGCCCCCCTGTTTCTCGCCCTCTGTTTCAGCCCCTCTGTTTCACGCCCTCTGTTTCAGCCCCGCTGTTTCTCGCCCTCTGTTTCAGCCCCGCTGATTCAGCCCCTCTGTTTCAGCCCCTCTGAATCAGCCCCTCTGATTCAGCCCCTCTGTTTCAGCCCCTCTGTTTCAGCCCCTCTGTTTCTCGCCCTCTGTTTCAGCCCCTCTGATTCTCGCCCTCTGTTTCAGCCCCTCTGTTTCTCGCCCTCTGTTTTAGCCCCTCTGATTCAGCCCCTCTGTTTCAGCCCCTCTGATTCAGCCCCTCTGATTCAGCCCCTCTGATTCAGCCACTCTGTTTCTCTCCCTCTGTTTCAGCCCCTCTGTTTCAGCCCCTCTGTTTCAGCCCCTCTGTGTCTCACCCTCTGTTTCAGCCCCTCTGATTCAGCCCCTCTGATTCAGCCCCTCTGATTCAGCCCCTCTGTTTCCCGCCCCTCTGTTTCAGCCCCTCTGTTTCTCGCCTTCTGTTTCAGCCCCTCTGTTTCTCGCCCTCTGTTTCAGCCCCTCTGTTTCAGCCCCTCTGTTTCAGCCCCTCTGTTTCAGCGCCTCTGTTTCTCGCCCTCTGTTGGAGCCCCTCTGTTTCTCGCCCACTGTTTCAGCCCCTCTGTTTCTCGCCCTCTGTTTCAGCCCCTCTGTTTCAGCCCCTTTGATTCAGCCTCTCTGTTTCTCGCCCTCTGTTTCAGCCCCTCTGTTTCTCACCCTCTGTTTCAGCCCCTCTGTTTCAGCCCCTCTGTTTCAGCCCCTCTGTTTCTCGCCCTCCGTTTCTGCCCCTCTGTTTCAGCCCCTCTGTTTCTCATCCTCTGTTACTCGCCCTCTGTTTCAGCCCCTCTGTTTTTCGCCCTCTGTTTCAGCCCCTCTGTTTCTCACCCTCTGTTTCAGGCTCTCTTTTTCAGCCCCTCTGTTTCTCGCCCTCTATTTCTCGCCCGCTGTTTCAGTCCCTCTGTTTCTCGCCATCTGTTTCAGGCCCTCTGTTTCTCGCCCTCTGTTTCAGCCCCTCTGATTCAGCCCCTCTGTTTCAGCCCCTCTGATTCAGCTCCTCTGTTTCAGCCCCTCTGTTTCAGCCCCTCTGTTTCAGCCCCTCTGTTTCTCGCCCTCTATTTCTTACCCTCTGTTTCACGCCCTCTGTTTCAGACCCTCTGTTTTTCGCCCTCTGTTTCAGCCCCTCTGTTTCTTGCCCTCTGTTTCAGGCTCTCTGCTTCAGCCCGTCTGTTTCAGCCCCTCTGTTTCAGCCCCTCGGTTTCTCGCCCACTGTTTCAGCCCCTCTGATTCTCGCTCTCTGTTTCAGCCCCTCTGATTCAGCCCCTCTGATTCAGACCCTCTGTTTCTCGCCCTCTGTTTCAGCCCCTCTGTTTCAGCCACTCTGTTTGAGCCCCTCTGTTTCTCACCCTGTTTCAGCCCCTCTGATTCAGCCCCTCTGATTCAGCCCCTCTGATTCAGCCCCTCTGTTTCCCACCCCTCTGTTTCAGCCCCTCTGTTTCTCGCCCTCTGTTTCAGCCCCTCTGTTTCTCGCCCTCTGTTTCAGCCCCACTGTTTCAGCCCCTCTGTTTCAGCCCCTCTGTTTCAGCGCCTCTGTTTCTCGCCCTCTGTTTCAGCCCCTCTGTTTCTCGCCCTCTGTTTCAGCCCCTCTGATTCAGCCCCTCTGTTTCAGCCACTCTATTTCTCCGCCTCTGTTCCAGCCCCTCTGTTTCAGCCCCTCTGTTTCAGCCACTCTGTTTCAGCCCCTCTGTTTCAGCCCCTCTGTTTCAGCCCCTCTGTTTCTCGCCCTCTGTTTCAGCCCCTCTGTTTCTCGCCCTCTGTTTCAGCCCCTCTGTTTCAGCCCGTCTGTTTCAGCCACTCTGTTTCTCGCCCTCTGTTTCAGCCCCTCTGTTTCTCAACCTCTGTTTCGGCCCCTCTGATTCAGCCCCTCTGTTTCTCGCCCTCTGTTTCAGCCCCTCTGTTTCCCGCCCTCTGTTTCAGCCCCTCTGTTTCAGCCCCTCTGTTTCTCACCCTCTGTTTTGGCCCCTCTGATTCAGGCCCTCTGTTTTTCGCCCTCTGTTTCAGCCCCTCTGATTCAGCCCCTCTGTATCAGCCCCTCTGATTCAGCCCCTCTGTTTCAGCCCCTCTGTTTCAGCCCCTCTTTTTTCAGCCCCTCTGTTTCTCGCCCTCTGTTTCTTGCCCGATGTTTCAGTCCCTTTGTTTCTCGCCCTCTGTTTCAGCCCCACTGTTTCAGCCCCTCTGATTCAGCCCCTCTGATTCAGCCTCTCTGTTTCTCGCCCTCTGTTTCAGCCCCTCTGTTTCTCACCCTCTGTTTCAGCCCCTCTGTTTCTCGCCCTCTGTTTCAGCCCCTCTGTTTCAGCCCGTCTCTTTCAGCCCCTCTGTTTCAGCCCCTCTGTTTCTCATCCTCTGTTACTCGCCCTCTGTTTCAGCCCCTCTCTTTCTCGCCCTTTGTTTCACCCCCGCTGATTCAGCCCCTCTGTTTCAGCCCCTCTGAATCAGCCCCTCTGATTCAGCCCCTCTGTTTCAGCCCCTCTGTTTCAGCCCCTCTGTTTCTCGCCCTCTGTTTCAGCCCCTCTGATTCTCGCCCTCTGTTTCAGCCCCTCTGTTTCTCGCCCTCTGTTTTAGCCCCTCTGATTCAGCCCCTCTGTTTCAGCCCCTCTGATTCAGTCCATCTGATTCAGCCCCTCTGATTCAGCACCTCTGTTTCTCCCCCTCTGTTCCAGCCCCTCTGTTTCAGCCCCTCTGTTTCAGCCACTCTGTTTCAGCCCCTCTGTTTCAGCCCCTCTGTTTCTCGCCATCTGTTTCAGCCCCTCTGTTTCTCGCCCTCTGTTTCAGCCCCTCTGTTTCAGCCCGTCTGTTTCAGCCACTCTGTTTCCCTCCCTCTGTTTCAGCCCCTCTGTTTCTCACCCTCTGTTTCAGCCCCTCTGTTTCGCGCCCTCTGTTTCAGCCCCTCTGCTTCTCGCCCTCTGTTTCAGCCCCTCTGTTTCTCGCCCTCTGTTTCAGCCCCTCTGTTTCAGCCCCTCTGATTCAGCCCCTCTGTTTCTCGCCCACTGTTTCAGCCCCTCTGTCTCTTGCCCTCTGTTTCAGCCCCTCTGTTTCTCGCCCTCTGTTTCAGCCCCTCTGTTTCAGTCCGTCTGTTTCAGCCCCTCTGTTTCAGTCCCTCTGTTTCTCACCCTCAGTTTCTCGCCCTCTGTTTCAGCCCCTCTGTTTTTCGCCCTCTGTTTCAGCCCCCTGTTTCTCGCCCTATGTTTCAGGCTCTCTGTTTCAGCCCCTCTGTTTCTCGCCCTCTATTTCTCGCCCGCTGTTTCAGCCCCTTTGTTTCTCGCCCTCTGTTTCAGCCCCTCTGTTTCAGCCCCTCTGATTCAGCCCCTCTGATTCAGCCCCTCTGTTTCTCGCCCTGTGTTTCAGACCCTCTGTTTCAGCCCCTCTTTTTCAGCTCCTCTGTTTCAGCCCCTCTGTTTCTCGCCCTCTGTTTCAGCCCCTCTGTTTCTCGCCCTCTGTTTCAGCCCCACTGTTTCTCGCCCACTGTTTCAGCCCCTCTGTTTCTCGCCCTCTGTTTCAGCCCCTCTGTTTCTGCCCCTCTGTTTCTCGCGCTCTGTTTCAGCCCCGCTGTTTCTCGCCCTCTGTTTCAGCCCCGCTGATTCAGCCCCTCTGTTTCAGCTCCTCTGTTTCAGCCCCTCTGTTTCTCGCCCTCTGTTTCAGCCCCTCTGTTTCTCGCCCTCTGTTTCAGCCCCTCTGTTTCTCGCCCTCTGTTTCAGCCCCGCTGTTTCTCGCCCTCTGTTTCAGCCCCTCGGTTTCAGCGCCTCTGTTTCTCGCCCTCTGTTTCAGCCCCTCTGTTTCTCGCCCTCTGTTTCAGCCCCTCTGATTCAGCCCCTCTGTTTCAGCCCCTCTGTTTTTCCGCCTCTATTCCAGCCCCTCTGTTTCAGCCCCTCTGTTTCAGCCACTCTGTTTCAGCCCCTCTGTTTCAGCCCCTCTGTTTCAGCCCCTCTGTTTCTCGCCCTCTGTTTCAGCCCCACTTTTTCTCACCCTCTGTTTCAGCCCCTCTGTTTCAGCCCGTCTGTTTCAGCCACTCTGTTTCTCGCCCTCTGTTTCAGCCCCTCTGTTTCTCACCCTCTGTTTCAGCCCCTCTGATTCAGCCCCTCTGTTCCTCGCCCTCTGTTTCAGCCCCTCTGTTCCTCGCCATCTGTTTCAGCCCCTCTGTTTCAGCCCCTCTGTTTCGGCCCCTCTGTTTCTCGCCCTCTGTTTCAGACCCTCTGTTTCTCGCCCTCTGTTTCAGGCCCTCTGTTTCTCGGCCTCTGTTTCAGCCCCTGTGATTCAGCCCCTCTGTTTCAGCCCCTCTGATTCAGCCCCTCTGTTTCAGCCACTCTGTTTCAGCCCCTCTGTTTCAGCCCCTCTGTTTCACGCCGGCTGTTTCAGCCCCACTGTTTCTCGCCCTCTGTTTCAGCCCCTCTGTTTCTCGCCCTCTGTTTCAGCCCCTCTGTTTCAGCCCCTCTGTTTCTCGCCCTCTGTTTCAGCCCCTCTGTTTCACGCCCTCTGTTTCAGCCCCGCTGTTTCTCGCCCTCTGTTTCAGCCCCGCTGATTCAGCCCCTCTGTTTCAGCCCCTCTGAATCAGCCCCTCTGATTCAGCCCCTCTGTTTCAGCCCCTCTGTTTCAGCCCCTCTGTTTCTCGCCCTCTGTTTCAGCCCCTCTGATTCTCGCCCTTTGTTTCAGCCCCACTGTTTCTCGCCCTCTGTTTTAGCCCCTCTGGTTCAGCCCCTCTGTTTCAGCCCCTCTGATTCAGCCCCTCTGATTCAGCCCCTCTGATTCAGCCACTCTGTTTCTCTCCCTCTGTTTCAGCCCCGCTGTTTCAGCCCCTCTGTTTCATCCCCTCTGTGTCTCACACTCTGTTTCAGCCCCTCTGATTCAGCCCCTCTGATTCAGCCCCTCTGATTCAGCCCCTCTGTTTCCCGCCCCTCTGTTTCAGCCCCTCTGTTTCTCGCCCTCTGTTTCAGCCCCTCTGTTTCTCGCCCTCTGTTTCAGCCCCTCTGTTTCAGCCCCTCTGTTTCAGCCCCTCTGTTTCAGCGCCTCTGTTTCTCGCCCTCTGTTTGAGCCCCTCTGTTTCTCGCCCTCTGTTTCAGCCCCTGTGATTCAGCCCCTCTGTTTCAGCCCCTCTGTTTCTCACCCTCTGTTCCAGCCCCTCTGTTTCAGCCCCTCTGTTTCAGCCACTCTGTTTCAGCCCCTCTCTTTCAGCCCCTCTGTTTCAGCCCCTCTGTTTCTCGCCCTCTGTTTCAGCCCCTCTGTTTCTCGCCCTCTGTTTCAGCCCCTCTGTTTCAGCCCGTCTGTTTCAGCCACTCTGTTTCTCGCCCTCTGTTTCAGCCCCCCTGTTTCTCACCCTCTGTTTCAGCCCCTCTGTTTCTCGCCCTCTGTTTCAGCCCCTCTATTTCAGCCACTCTGTTTCAGCCACTCTGTTTCTCATCCTCTGTTACTCGCCCTCTGTTTCAGCCCCTCTGTTTTTCGCCCTCTGTTTCAGCCCCTCTGTTTCTCACCCTCTGTTTCATTCTCTCTGTTTCAGCCCGTCTGTTTCTCGCACTCTGTTTCTCGCCCGCTGTTTCTGCCCCTCTGTTTCTCGCCCTCTATTTCAGGCCCTCTGTTTCTCGCCTTCAGTTTCAGCCCCTCTGATTCAGCCCCTCTGATTCAGCCCCTCTGTTTCAGACCCTCTGTTTCAGCCCCTCTGTTTCAGCCCCTCTGTTTCTCGCCCTCTGTTTCAGCCCCTCTGTTTCTCGCCCTCTTTTTCAGCCCCTCTGTTTCAGCCCGTCTGTTTCACGCACTCTGTTTCTCGCCCTCTGTTTCAGCCCCTGTGTTTCTCACCCTCTGTTTCAGCCCCTCTGATTCAGCCCCTCTGTTTCTCGCCCTCTGTTTCAGCCCCTCTGTTTCTCGCCATCTGTTTCAGCCCCTCAGTTTCTCGCCCTCTGTTTCAGCCCCTCTGTTTCAGCCCCTCTGATTCAGCCTCTCTGTTTCTCGCCCTCTGTTTCAGCCCCTCTGTTTCTCACCCTCTGTTTCAGCCCCTCTGTTTCTCGCCCTCTGTTTCAGCCCCTCTGTTTCAGCCCTTGTGTTTCAGCCCCTCTGTTTCAGCCCCTCTGTTTCTCATCCTCTGTTACTCGCCCTCTGTTTCAGCCCCTCTGTTTTTCGCCCTCTGTTTCAGCCCCTCTGTTTCTCACCCTCTGTTTCAGGCTCTCTTTTTCAGCCCCTCTGTTTCTCGCCCTCTATTTCTCGCCCGCTGTTTCAACCCCTCTGTTTCTCGCCATCTGTTTCAGGCCCTCTGTTTCTCGCCCTCTGTTTCAGCCCCTCTGATTCAGCCCCTCTGTTTCAGCCCCTCTGATTCAGCTCCTCTGTTTCAGCCCCTCTGTTTCAGCCCCTCTGTTTCAGCCCCTCTGTTTCTCGCCCTCTATTTCTTACCCTCTGTTTCACGCCCTCTGTTTCAGACCCTCTGTTTTTCGCCCTCTGTTTCAGCCGCTCTGTTTCTTGCCCTCTGTTTCAGGCTCTCTGTTTCAGCCCGTCTGTTTCAGCCCCTCTGTTTCAGCCCCTCTGTTTCTCGCCGTCTGTTTCAGCCCCTCTGATTCAGCCCCTCTGTTTCAGCCCCTCTCATTCAGCCCCTCTGATTCAGCCCCTCTGATTCAGACCCTCTGTTTCTCGCCCTCTGTTTCAGCCCCTCTGTTTCAGCCACTCTGTTTCAGCCCCTCTGTTTCTCACCCTCTGTTTCAGCCCCTCTGATTCAGCCCCTCTGATTCAGCCCCTCTGATTCAGCCCCTCTGTTTCCCACCCCTCTGTTTCAGCCCCTCTGTTTCTCGCCCTCTGTTTCAGCCCCTCTGTTTCTCGCCCTCTGTTTCAGCCCCACTGTTTCAGCCCCTCTGTTTCAGACCCTCTGTTTCAGCCCCTCTGTTTCTCGCCCTCTGTTTCAGCCCCTCTGTTTCTCGACCTCTGTTTCAGCCCCTCTGATTCAGCCTCTCTGTTTCAGCCACTCTATTTCTCCGCCTCTCTTCCAGCCCCTCTGTTTCAGCCCCTCTGTTTCAGCCACTCTGTTTCAGCCCCTCTAATTCAGCCCCTCTGTTTCGCGCCCTCTGTTTCAGCCCCTCTGCTTCTCGCCCTCTGTTTCAGCCCCTCTGTTTCTCGCCCTCTGTTTCAGCCCCTCTGTTTCAGCCCCTCTGATTCAGCCCCTCTGTTTCTCGCCCACTGTTTCAGCCCCTCTGTCTCTCGCCCTCTGTTTCAGCCCCTCTGTTTCTCGCCCTCTGTTTCAGCCCCTCTGTTTCAGCCCGTCTGTTTCAGCCCCACTGTTTCAGACCCTCTGTTTCTCACCCTCTGTTTCTCGCCCTCTGTTTTAGCCCCTCTGTTTTTCGCCCTCTGTTTCAGCCCCCTGTTTCTCGCCCTATGTTTCAGGCTCTCTGTTTCAGCCCCTCTGTTTCTCGCCCTCTGTTTCTCGCCCGCTGTTTCAGCCCCTTTGTTTCTCGCCCTCTGTTTCAGCCCCTCTGTTTCAGCGCCTCTGATTCAGCCCCTCTGATTCAGCCCCTCTGTTTCTCGCCCTGTGTTTCAGACCCTCTGTTTCAGCCCCTCTTTTTCAGCTCCTCTGTTTCAGCCCCTCTGTTTCTCGCCCTCTGTTTCAGCCCCTCTGTTTCTCGCCCTCTGTTTCAGCCCCTCTGTTTCTCGCCCACTGTTTCAGCCCCTCTGTTTCTCGCCCTCTGTTTCAGCCCCTCTGTTTCTGCCCCTCTGTTTCTCGCGCTCTGTTTCAGCCCCGCTGTTTCTCGCCCTCTGTTTCAGCCCCGCTGATTCAGCCCCTCTGTTTCAGCTCCTCTGTTTCAGCCCCTCTGTTTCTCGCCCTCTGTTTCAGCCCCTCTGTTTCTCGCCCTCTGTTTCAGCCCCTCTGTTTCTCGCCCTCTGTTTCAGCCCCGCTGTTTCTCGCCCTCTGTTTCAGCCCCTCGGTTTCAGCGCCTCTGTTTCTCGCCCTCTGTTTCAGCCCCTCTGTTTCTCGCCCTCTGTTTCAGCCCCTCTGATTCAGCCCCTCTGTTTCAGCCCCTCTGTCTTTCCGCCTCTGTTCCAGCCCCTCTGTTTCAGCCCCTCTGTTTCAGCCACTCTGTTTCAGCCCCTCTGTTTCAGCCCCTCTGTTTCAGCCCCTCTGTTTCTCGCCCTCTGTTTCAGCCCCACTTTTTCTCGCCCTCTGTTTCAGCCCCTCTGTTTCAGCCACTCTGTTTCAGCCCCTCTAATTCAGCCCCTCTGTTTCGCGCCCTCTGTTTCAGCCCCTCTGCTTCTCGCCCTCTGTTTCAGCCCCTCTGTTTCTCGCCCTCTGTTTCAGCCCCTCTGTTTCAGCCCCTCTGATTCAGCCCCTCTGTTTCTCGCCCACTGTTTCAGCCCATCTGTCTCTCGCCCTCTGTTTCAGCCCCTCTGTTTCTCGCCCTCTGTTTCAGCCCCTCTGTTTCAGCCCGTCTGTTTCAGCCCCACTGTTTCAGACCCTCTGTTTCTCACCCTCTGTTTCTCGCCCTCTGTTTTAGCCCCTCTGTTTTTCGCCCTCTGTTTCAGCCCCCTGTTTCTCGCCCTATGTTTCAGGCTCTCTGTTTCAGCCCCTCTGTTTCTCGCCCTCTGTTTCTCGCCCGCTATTTCAGCCCCTTTGTTTCTCGCCCTCTGTTTCAGCCCCTCTGTTTCAGCGCCTCTGATTCAGCCCCTCTGATTCAGCCCCTCTGTTTCTCGCCCTGTGTTTCAGACCCTCTGTTTCAGCCCCTCTTTTTCAGCTCCTCTGTTTCAGCCCCTCTGTTTCTCGCCCTCTGTTTCAGCCCCTCTGTTTCTCGCCCTCTGTTTCAGCCCCTCTGTTTCTCGCCCACTGTTTCAGCCCCTCTGTTTCTCGCCCTCTGTTTCAGCCCCTCTGTTTCTGCCCCTCTGTTTCTCGCGCTCTGTTTCAGCCCCGCTGTTTCTCGCCCTCTGTTTCAGCCCCGCTGATTCAGCCCCTCTGTTTCAGCTCCTCTGTTTCAGCCCCTCTGTTTCTCGCCCTCTGTTTCAGCCCCTCTGTTTCTCGTCCTCTGTTTCAGCCCCTCTGTTTCTCGCCCTCTGTTTCAGCCCCGCTGTTTCTCGCCCTCTGTTTCAGCCCCTCGGTTTCAGCGCCTCTGTTTCTCGCCCTCTGTTTCAGCCCCTCTGTTTCTCGCCCTCTGTTTCAGCCCCTCTGATTCAGCCCCTCTGTTTCAGCCCCTCTGTCTTTCCGCCTCTGTTCCAGCCCCTCTGTTTCAGCCCCTCTGTTTCAGCCACTCTGTTTCAGCCCCTCTGTTTCAGCCCCTCTGTTTCAGCCCCTCTGTTTCTCGCCCTCTGTTTCAGCCCCACTTTTTCTCGCCCTCTGTTTCAGCCCCTCTGTTTCAGCCCGTCTGTTTCAGCCACTCTGTTTCTCGCCCTCTGTTTCAGCCCCTCTGTTTCTCACCCTCTGTTTCAGCCCCTCTGATTCAGCCCCTCTGTTCCTCGCCCTCTGTTTCAGACCCTCTGTTCCTCGCCATCTGTTTCAGCCCCTCTGTTTCAGCCCCTCTGTTTCAGCCCCTCTGTTTCTCGCCCTCTGTTTCAGACCCTCTGTTTCTCGCCCTCTGTTTCAGGCCCTCTGTTTCTCGGCCTCTGTTTCAGCCCCTGTGATTCAGCCCCTCTGTTTCAGCCCCTCTGATTCAGCCCCTCTGTTTCAGCCACTCTGTTTCAGCCCCTCTGTTTCAGCCCCTCAGTTTCACGCCGGCTGTTTCAGCCCCACTGTTTCTCGCCCTCTGTTTCAGCCCCTCTGTTTCTCACCCTCTGTTTCAGCCCCTCTGTTTCAGCCCCCCTGTTTCTCGCCCTCTGTTTCAGCCCCTCTGTTTCACGCCCTCTGTTTCAGCCCCGCTGTTTCTCGCCCTCTGTTTCAGCCCCGCAGATTCAGCCCCTCTGTTTCAGCCCCTCTGAATCAGCCCCTCTGATTCAGCCCCTCTGTTTCAGCCCCTCTGTTTCAGCCCCTCTGTTTCTCGCCCTCTGTTTCAGCCCCTCTGATTCTCGCCCTCTGTTTCAGCCCCTCTGTTTCTCGCCCTCTGTTTTAGCCCCTCTGATTCAGCCCCTCTGTTTCAGCCCCTCTGATTCAGCCCCTCTGATTCAGCCCCTCTGATTCAGCCACTCTGTTTCTCTCCCTCTGTTTCAGCCCCTCTGTTTCAGCCCCTCTGTTTCAGCCCCTCTGTGTCTCACCCTCTGTTTCAGCCCCTCTGATTCAGCCCCTCTGATTCAGCCCCTCTGATTCAGCCCCTCTGTTTCCCGCCCCTCTGTTTCAGCCCCTCTGTTTCTCGCCTTCTGTTTCAGCCCCTCTGTTTCTCGCCCTCTGTTTCAGCCCCTCTGTTTCAGCCCCTCTGTTTCAGCCCCTCTGTTTCAGCGCCTCTGTTTCTCGCCCTCTGTTGGAGCCCCTCTGTTTCTCGCCCACTGTTTCAGCCCCTCTGTTTCTCGCCCTCTGTTTCAGCCCCTCTGTTTCTGCCCCTCTGTTTCTCGCGCTCTGTTTCAGCCCCGCTGTTTCTCGCCCTCTGTTTCAGCCCCGCTTATTCAGCCCCTCTGTTTCAGCTCCTCTGTTTCAGCCCCTCTGTTTCTCGCCCTCTGTTTCAGCCCCTCTGTTTCTCGCCCTCTGTTTCAGCCCCTCTGTTTCTCGCCCTCTGTTTCAGACCCGCTGTTTCTCGCCCTCTGTTTCAGCCCCTCGGTTTCAGCGCCTCTGTTTCTCGCCCTCTGTTTCAGCCCCTCTGTTCCTCGCCCTCTGTTTCAGCCCCTCTGATTCAGCCCCTCTGTTTCAGCCCCTCTGTTTTTCCGCCTCTGTTCCAGCCCCTCTGTTTCAGCCCCTCTGTTTCAGCCACTCTGTTTCAGCCCCTCTGTTTCAGCCCCTCTGTTTCAGCCCCTCTGTTTCTCGCCCTCTGTTTCAGCCCCACTTTTTCTCGCCCTCTGATTCAGCCCCTCTGTTTCAGCCCGTCTGTTTCAGCCACTCTGTTTCTCGCCCTCTGTTTCAGCCCCTCTGTTTCTCACCCTCTGTTTCAGGCCCTCTGTTTCTTGCCTTCAGTTTCAGCCCATCTGATTCAGCCCCTCTGTTTCAGCCCCTCTGTTTCTGCCCCTCTGTTTCTCGCGCTCTGTTTCAGCCCCGCTGTTTCTCGCCCTCTGTTTCAGCCCCGCTGATTCAGCCCCTCTGTTTCAGCTCCTCTGTTTCAGCCCCTCTGTTTCTCGCCCTCTGTTTCAGCCCCTCTGTTTCTCGCCCTCTGTTTCAGCCACTCTGTTTCTCGCCCTCTGTTTCAGCCCCGCTGTTTCTCGCCCTCTGTTTCAGCCCCTCGGTTTCAGCCCCTCTGTTTCTCGCCCTCTGTTTCAGCACCTCTGTTTCTCGCCCTCTGTTTCAGCCCCTCTGATTCAGCCCCTCTGTTTCAGCCCCTCTGTTTTTCCGCCTCTGTTCCAGCCCCTCTGTTTCAGCCCCTCTGTTTCAGCCACTCTGTTTCAGCCCCTCTGTTTCAGCCCCTCTGTTTCAGCCCCTCTGTTTCTCGCCCTCTGTTTCAGCCCCACTTTTTCTCGCCCTCTGTTTCAGCCCCTCTGTTTCAGCCCGTCTGTTTCAGCCACTCTGTTTCTCGCCCTCTGTTTCAGCCCCTCTGTTTCTCACCCTCTGTTTCAGCCCCTCTGATTCAGCCCCTCTGTTCCTCGCCCTCTGTTTCAGCCCCTCTGTTCCTCGCCATCTGTTTCAGCCCCTCTGTTTCAGCCCCTCTGTTTCAGCCCCTCTGTTTCTCGCCCTCTGTTTCAGCCCCTCTGTTTCTCGCCCTCTGTTTCAGCCCCTCTGTTTCTCGCCCTCTGTTTCAGCCCCGCTGTTTCTCGCCCTCTCTTTCAGCCCCTCGGTTTCAGCGCCTCTGTTTCTCGCCCTCTGTTTCAGCACCTCTGTTTCTCGCCCTCTGTTTCAGCCCCTCTGATTCAGCCCCTCTGTTTCAGCCCCTCTGTTTTTTCGCCTCTGTTCCAGCCCCTCTGTTTCAGCCCCTCTGTTTCAGCCACTCTGTTTCAGCCCCTCTGTTTCAGCCCCTCTGTTTCAGCCCCTCTGATTCTCGCCCTCTGTTTCAGCCCCACTTTTTCTCGCCCTCTGTTTCAGCCCCTCTGTTTCAGCCCGTCTGGTTCAGCCACTCTGTTTCTCGCCCTCTGTTTCAGCCCCTCTGTTTCTCACCCTCTGTTTCAGCCCCTCTGATTCAGCCCCTCTGTTCCTCGCCCTCTGTTTCAGCCCCTCTGTTCCTCGCCATCTGTTTCAGCCCCTCTGTTTCAGCCCCTCTGTTTCAGCCCCTCTGTTTCTCGCCCTCTGTTTCAGCCCCTCTGTTTCTCGCCCTCTGTTTCAGGCCCTATGTTTCTCGGCCTCTGTTTCAGCCCCTGTGATTCAGCCCCTCTGTTTCAGCCCCTCTGATTCAGCCCCTCTGTTTCAGCCACTCTGTTTCAGCCCCTCTGTTTCAGCCCCTCTGTTTCAGCCCGTCTGTTTCAGCCCCACTGTTTCAGACCCTCTGTTTCTCACCCTCTGTTTCTCGCCCTCTGTTTTAGCCCCTCTGTTTTTCGCCCTCTGTTTCAGCCCCCTGTTTCTCGCCCTATGTTTCAGGCTCTCTGTTTCAGCCCCTCTGTTTCTCGCCCTCTGTTTCTCGCCCGCTGTTTCAGCCCCTTTGTTTCTCGCCCTCTGTTTCAGCCCCTCTGTTTCAGCGTCTCTGATTCAGCCCCTCTGATTCAGCCCCTCTGTTTCTCGCCCTGTGTTTCAGACCCTCTGTTTCAGCCCCTCTTTTTCAGCTCCTCTGTTTCAGCCCCTCTGTTTCTCGCCCTCTGTTTCAGCCCCTCTGTTTCTCGCCCTCTGTTTCAGCCCCTCTGTTTCTCGCCCACTGTTTCAGCCCCTCTGTTTCTCGCCCTCTGTTTCAGCCCCTCTGTTTCTGCCCCTCTGTTTCTCGCGCTCTGTTTCAGCCCCGCTGTTTCTCGCCCTCTGTTTCAGCCCCGCTGATTCAGCCCCTCTGTTTCAGCTCCTCTGTTTCAGCCCCTCTGTTTCTCGCCCTCTGTTTCAGCCCCTCTGTTTCTCGCCCTCTGTTTCAGCCCCTCTGTTTCTCGCCCTCTGTTTCAGCCCCGCTGTTTCTCGCCCTCTGTTTCAGCCCCTCGGTTTCAGCGCCTCTGTTTCTCGCCCTCTGTTTCAGCCCCTCTGTTTCTCGCCCTCTGTTTCAGCCCCTCTGATTCAGCCCCTCTGTTTCAGCCCCTCTGTCTTTCCGCCTCTGTTCCAGCCCCTCTGTTTCAGCCCCTCTGTTTCAGCCACTCTGTTTCAGCCCCTCTGTTTCAGCCCCTCTGTTTCAGCCCCTCTGTTTCTCGCCCTCTGTTTCAGCCCCACTTTTTCTCGCCCTCTGTTTCAGCCCCTCTGTTTCAGCCCGTCTGTTTCAGCCACTCTGTTTCTCGCCCTCTGTTTCAGCCCCTCTGTTTCTCACCCTCTGTTTCAGCCCCTCTGATTCAGCCCCTCTGTTCCTCGCCCTCTGTTTCAGACCCTCTGTTCCTCGCCATCTGTTTCAGCCCCTCTGTTTCAGCCCCTCTGTTTCAGCCCCTCTGTTTCTCGCCCTCTGTTTCAGACCCTCTGTTTCTCGCCCTCTGTTTCAGGCCCTCTGTTTCTCGGCCTCTGTTTCAGCCCCTGTGATTCAGCCCCTCTGTTTCAGCCCCTCTGATTCAGCCCCTCTGTTTCAGCCACTCTGTTTCAGCCCCTCTGTTTCAGCCCCTCAGTTTCACGCCGGCTGTTTCAGCCCCACTGTTTCTCGCCCTCTGTTTCAGCCCCTCTGTTTCTCGCCCTCTGTTTCAGCCCCTCGGTTTCAGCCCCCCTGTTTCTCGCCCTCTGTTTCAGCCCCTCTGTTTCACGCCCTCTGTTTCAGCCCCTCTGTTTCTCGCCCTCTGTTTCAGCCCCTCTGATTCTCGCCCTCTGTTTCAGCCCCTCTGTTTCTCGCCCTCTGTTTTAGCCCCTCTGATTCAGCCCCTCTGTTTCAGCCCCTCTGATTCAGCCCCTCTGATTCAGCCCCTCTGATTCAGCCACTCTGTTTCTCTCCCTCTGTTTCAGCCCCTCTGTTTCAGCCCCTCTGTTTCAGCCCCTCTGTGTCTCACCCTCTGTTTCAGCCCCTCTGATTCAGCCCCTCTGATTCAGCCCCTCTGTTTCCCGCCCCTCTGTTTCAGCCCCTCTGTTTCTCGCCTTCTGTTTCAGCCCCTCTGTTTCTCGCCCTCTGTTTCAGCCCCTCTGTTTCAGCCCCTCTGTTTCAGCCCCTCTGTTTCAGCGCCTCTGTTTCTCGCCCTCTGTTGGAGCCCCTCTGTTTCTCGCCCACTGTTTCAGCCCCTCTGTTTCTCGCCCTCTGTTTCAGCCCCTCTGTTTCTGCCCCTCTGTTTCTCGCGCTCTGTTTCAGCCCCGCTGTTTCTCGCCCTCTGTTTCAGCCCCGCTGATTCAGCCCCTCTGTTTCAGCTCCTCTGTTTCAGCCCCTCTGTTTCTCGCCCTCTGTTTCAGCCCCTCTGTTTCTCGCCCTCTGTTTCAGCCCCTCTGTTTCTCGCCCTCTGTTTCAGACCCGCTGTTTCTCGCCCTCTGTTTCAGCCCCTCGGTTTCAGCGCCTCTGTTTCTCGCCCTCTGTTTCAGCCCCTCTGTTTCTCGCCCTCTGTTTCAGCCCCTCTGATTCAGCCCCTCTGTTTCAGCCCCTCTGTTTTTCCGCCTCTGTTCCAGCCCCTCTGTTTCAGCCCCTCTGTTTCAGCCCGTCTGGTTCAGCCACTCTGTTTCTCGCCCTCTGTTTCAGCCCCTCTGTTTCTCACCCTCTGTTTCAGCCCCTCTGATTCAGCCCCTCTGTTCCTCGCCCTCTGTTTCAGCCCCTCTGTTCCTCGCCATCTGTTTCAGCCCCTCTGTTTCAGCCCCTCTGTTTCAGCCCCTCTGTTTCTCGCCCTCTGTTTCAGCCCCTCTGTTTCTCGCACTCTGTTTCAGGCCCTCTGTTTCTCGGCCTCTGTTTCAGCCCCTGTGATTCAGC
Source organism: Chiloscyllium punctatum (assembly GCF_047496795.1). Lineage (NCBI taxonomy): Eukaryota > Metazoa > Chordata > Chondrichthyes > Orectolobiformes > Hemiscylliidae > Chiloscyllium > Chiloscyllium punctatum. Next base: position 1,285,534 of record NW_027309792.1, on the reverse strand, counting down.
CCCTCTGTTTCAGCCCCTCTGATTCAGCCCCTCTGTTTCAGCCACTCTGTTTCAGCCCCTCTGTTTCAGCCCCTCTGTTTCACGCCGGCTGTTTCAGCCCCACTGTTTCTCGCCCTCTGTTTCAGCCCCTCTGTTTCTCGCCCTCTGTTTCAGCCCCTCTGTTTCAGCCCCTCTGTTTCTCGCCCTCTGTTTCAGCCCCTCTGTTTCACGCCCTCTGTTTCAGCCCCGCTGTTTCTCGCCCTCTGTTTCAGCTCCGCTGATTCAGCCCCTCTGTTTCAGCCCCACTGAATCAGCCCCTCTGATTCAGCCCCTCTGTTTCAGCCCCTCTGTTTCAGCCCCTCTGTTTCTCGCCCTCTGTTTCAGCCCCTCTGATTCTCGCCCTCTGTTTCAGCCCCTCTGTTTCTCGCCCTCTGTTTTAGCCCCTCTGATTCAGCCCCTCTGTTTCAGCCCCTCTGATTCAGCCCCTCTGATTCAGCCCCTCTGATTCAGCCACTCTGTTTCTCTCCCTCTGTTTCAGCCCCTCTGTTTCAGCCCCTCTGTTTCAGCCCCTCTGATTCAGCCCCTCTGATTCAGCCCCTCTGATTCAGCCCCTCTGTTTCCCGCCCCTCTGTTTCAGCCCCTCTGTTTCTCGCCCTCTGTTTCAGCCCCTCTGTTTCTCGCCCTCTGTTTCAGCCCCTCTGTTTCAGCCCCTCTGTTTCAGCCCCTCTGTTTCAGGGCCTCTGTTTCTCGCCCTCTGTTTGAGCCCCTCTGTTTCTCGCCCTCTGTTTCAGCCCCTGTGATTCAGCCCCTCTGTTTCAGCCCCTCTGTTTCTCACCCTCTGTTCCAGCCCCTCTGTTTCAGCCCCTCTGTTTCAGCCCCTCTGTTTCTCGCCCTCTGTTTCAGCCCCTCTGTTTCTCGCCCTCTGTTTCAGCCCCTCTGTTTCTCGCCCTCTGTTTCAGCCCCGCTGTTTCTCGCCCTCTGTTTCAGCCCCTCGGTTTCAGCGCCTCTGTTTCTCGCCCTCTGTTTCAGCCCCTCTGTTTCGCGCCCTCTGTTTCAGCCCCTCTGATTCAGCCCCTCTGTTTCAGCCCCTCTGTCTTTCCGCCTCTGTTCCAGCCCCTCTGTTTCAGCCCCTCTGTTTCAGCCACTCTGTTTCAGCCCCTCTGTTTCAGCCCCTCTGTTTCAGCCCCTCTGTTTCTCGCCCTCTGTTTCAGCCCCACTTTTTCTCGCCCTCTGTTTCAGCCCCTCTGTTTCAGCCCGTCTGTTTCAGCCACTCTGTTTCTCGCCCTCTGTTTCAGCCCCTCTGTTTCTCACCCTCTGTTTCAGCCCCTCTGATTCAGCCCCTCTGTTCCTCGCCCTCTGTTTCAGCCCCTCTGTTCCTCGCCATCTGTTTCAGCCCCTCTGTTTCAGCCCCTCTGTTTCAGCCCCTCTGTTTCTCGCCCTCTGTTTCAGACCCTCTGTTTCTCGCCCTCTGTTTCAGGCCCTCTGTTTCTCGGCCTCTGTTTCAGCCCCTCTGTTTCAGCCCCTCTGATTCAGCCCCTCTGTTTCAGCCCCTCTGATTCAGCCCCTCTGTTTCAGCCCCTCTGTTTCAGGGCCTCTGTTTCTCGCCCTCTGTTTGAGCCCCTCTGTTTCTCGCCCTCTGTTTCAGCCCCTGTGATTCAGCCCCTCTGTTTCAGCCCCTCTGTTTCTCACCCTCTGTTCCAGCCCCTCTGTTTCAGCCCCTCTGTTTCAGCCCCTCTGTTTCTCGCCCTCTGTTTCAGCCCCTCTGTTTCTCGCCCTCTGTTTCAGCCCCTCTGTTTCTCGCCCTCTGTTTCAGCCCCGCTGTTTCTCGCCCTCTGTTTCAGCCCCTCGGTTTCAGCGCCTCTGTTTCTCGCCCTCTGTTTCAGCCCCTCTGTTTCGCGCCCTCTGTTTCAGCCCCTCTGATTCAGCCCCTCTGTTTCAGCCCCTCTGTCTTTCCGCCTCTGTTCCAGCCCCTCTGTTTCAGCCCCTCTGTTTCAGCCACTCTGTTTCAGCCCCTCTGTTTCAGCCCCTCTGTTTCAGCCCCTCTGTTTCTCGCCCTCTGTTTCAGCCCCACTTTTTCTCGCCCTCTGTTTCAGCCCCTCTGTTTCAGCCCGTCTGTTTCAGCCACTCTGTTTCTCGCCCTCTGTTTCAGCCCCTCTGTTTCTCACCCTCTGTTTCAGCCCCTCTGATTCAGCCCCTCTGTTCCTCGCCCTCTGTTTCAGCCCCTCTGTTCCTCGCCATCTGTTTCAGCCCCTCTGTTTCAGCCCCTCTGTTTCAGCCCCTCTGTTTCTCGCCCTCTGTTTCAGACCCTCTGTTTCTCGCCCTCTGTTTCAGGCCCTCTGTTTCTCGGCCTCTGTTTCAGCCCCTCTGTTTCAGCCCCTCTGATTCAGCCCCTCTGTTTCAGCCCCTCTGATTCAGCCCCTCTGTTTCAACCACTCTGTTTCAGCCCCTCTGTTTCAGCCCTTCAGTTTCACGCCGGCTGTTTCAGCCCCACTGTTTCTCGCCCTCTGTTTCAGCCCCTCTGTTTCTCGCCCTCTGTTTCAGCCCCTCTGTTTCAGCCCCCCTGTTTCTCGCCCTCTGTTTCAGCCCCTCTGTTTCACGCCCTCTGTTTCAGCCCCGCTGTTTCTCGCCCTCTGTTTCAGGCCCGCTGATTCAGCCCCTCTGTTTCAGCCCCTCTGAATCAGCCCCTCTGATTCAGCCCCTCTGTTTCAGCCCCTCTGTTTCAGCCCCTCTGTTTCTCGCCCTCTGTTTCAGCCCCTCTGATTCTCGCCCTCTGTTTCAGCCCCTCTGTTTCTCGCCCTCTGTTTTAGCCCCTCTGATTCAGCCCCTCTGTTTCAGCCCCTCTGATTCAGCCCCTCTGATTCAGCCCCTCTGATTCAGCAACTCTGTTTCTCTCCCTCTGTTTCAGCCCCTCTGTTTCAGCCCCTCTGTTTCAGCCCCTCTGTGTCTCACCCTCTGTTTCAGCCCCTCTGATTCAGCCCCTCTGATTCAGCCCCTCTGATTCAGCCCCTCTGTTTCCCGCCCCTCTGTTTCAGCCCCTCTGTTTCTCGCCTTCTGTTTCAGCCCCTCTGTTTCTCGCCCTCTGTTTCAGCCCCTCTGTTTCAGCCCCTCTGTTTCAGCCCCTCTGTTTCAGCGCCTCTGTTTCTCGCCCTCTGTTGGAGCCCCTCTGTTTCTCGCCCACTGTTTCAGCCCCTCTGTTTCTCGCCCTCTGTTTCAGCCCCTCTGTTTCTGCCCCTCTGTTTCTCGCGCTCTGTTTCAGCCCCGCTGTTTCTCGCCCTCTGTTTCAGCCCCGCTGATTCAGCCCCTCTGTTTCAGCTCCTCTGTTTCAGCCCCTCTGTTTCTCGCCCTCTGTTTCAGCCCCTCTGTTTCTCGCCCTCTGTTTCAGCCCCTCTGTTTCTCGCCCTCTGTTTCAGACCCGCTGTTTCTCGCCCTCTGTTTCAGCCCCTCGGTTTCAGCGCCTCTGTTTCTCGCCCTCTGTTTCAGCCCCTCTGTTTCTCGCCCTCTGTTTCAGCCCCTCTGATTCAGCCCCTCTGTTTCAGCCCCTCTGTTTTTCCGCCTCTGTTCCAGCCCCTCTGTTTCAGCCCCTCTGTTTCAGCCACTCTGTTTCAGCCCCTCTGTTTCAGCCCCTCTGTTTCAGCCCCTCTGTTTCTCGCCCTCTGTTTCAGCCCCACTTTTTCTCGCCCTCTGATTCAGCCCCTCTGTTTCAGCCCGTCTGTTTCAGCCACTCTGTTTCTCGCCCTCTGTTTCAGCCCCTCTGTTTCTCACCCTCTGTTTCAGGCCCTCTGTTTCTTGCCTTCAGTTTCAGCCCATCTGATTCAGCCCCTCTGTTTCAGCCCCTCTGTTTCTGCCCCTCTGTTTCTCGCGCTCTGTTTCAGCCCCGCTGTTTCTCGCCCTCTGTTTCAGCCCCGCTGATTCAGCCCCTCTGTTTCAGCTCCTCTGTTTCAGCCCCTCTGTTTCTCGCCCTCTGTTTCAGCCCCTCTGTTTCTCGCCCTCTGTTTCAGCCACTCTGTTTCTCGCCCTCTGTTTCAGCCCCGCTGTTTCTCGCCCTCTGTTTCAGCCCCTCGGTTTCAGCCCCTCTGTTTCTCGCCCTCTGTTTCAGCACCTCTGTTTCTCGCCCTCTGTTTCAGCCCCTCTGATTCAGCCCCTCTGTTTCAGCCCCTCTGTTTTTCCGCCTCTGTTCCAGCTCCTCTGTTTCAGCCCCTCTGTTTCAGCCACTCTGTTTCAGCCCCTCTGTTTCAGCCCCTCTGTTTCAGCCCCTCTGTTTCTCGCCCTCTGTTTCAGCCCCACTTTTTCTCGCCCTCTGTTTCAGCCCCTCAGTTTCAGCCCGTCTGTTTCAGCCACTCTGTTTCTCGCCCTCTGTTTCAGCCCCTCTGTTTCTCACCCTCTGTTTCAGCCCCTCTGATTCAGCCCCTCTGTTCCTCGCCCTCTGTTTCAGCCCCCCTGTTCCTCGCCATCTGTTTCAGCCCCTCTGTTTCAGCCCCTCTGTTTCAGCCCCTCTGTTTCTCGCCCTCTGTTTCAGCCCCTCTGTTTCTCGCCCTCTGTTTCAGCCCCTCTGTTTCTCGCCCTCTGTTTCAGCCCCGCTGTTTCTCGCCCTCTCTTTCAGCCCCTCGGTTTCAGCGCCTCTGTTTCTCGCCCTCTGTTTCAGCACCTCTGTTTCTCGCCCTCTGTTTCAGCCCCTCTGATTCAGCCCCTCTGATTCAGCCCCTCTGTTTTTTCGCCTCTGTTCCAGCCCCTCTGTTTCAGCCCCTCTGTTTCAGTCACTCTGTTTCAGCCCCTCTGTTTCAGCCCCTCTGTTTCAGCCCCTCTGTTTCTCGCCCTCTGTTTCAGCCCCACTTTTTCTCGCCCTCTGTTTCAGCCCCTCTGTTTCAGCCCGTCTGGTTCAGCCACTCTGTTTCTCGCCCTCTGTTTCAGCCCCTCTGTTTCTCACCCTCTGTTTCAGCCCCTCTGATTCAGCCCCTCTGTTCCTCGCCCTCTGTTTCAGCGCCTCTGTTCCTCGCCATCTGTTTCAGCCCCTCTGTTTCAGCCCCTCTGTTTCAGCCCCTCTGTTTCTCGCCCTCTGTTTCAGCCCCTCTGTTTCTCGCCCTCTGTTTCAGGCCCTCTGTTTCTCGGCCTCTGTTTCAGCCCCTGTGATTCAGCCCCTCTGTTTCAGCCCCTCTGATTCAGCCCCTCTGTTTCAGCCACTCTGTTTCAGCCCCTCTGTTTCAGCCCCTCTGTTTCACGCCGGCTGTTTCAGCCCCACTGTTTCTCGCCCTCTGTTTCAGCCCCTCTGTTTCTCGCCCTCTGTTTCAGCCCCTCTGTTTCAGCCCCTCTGTTTCTCGCCCTCTGTTTCAGCCCCTCTGTTTCACGCCCTCTGTTTCAGCCCCGCTGTTTCTCGCCCTCTGTTTCAGCCCCGCTGATTCAGCCCCTCTGTTTCAGCCCCTCTGAATCAGCCCCTCCGATTCAGCCCCTCTGTTTCAGCCCCTCTGTTTCAGCCCCTCTGTTTCTCGCCCTCTGTTTCAGCCCCTCTGATTCTCGCCCTCTGTTTCAGCCCCTCTGTTTCTCGCCCTCTGATTCAGCCCCTCTGTTTCAGCCCCTCTGATTCAGCCCCTCTGATTCAGCCCCTCTGATTCAGCCACTCTGTTTCTCTCCCTCTGTTTCAGCCCCTCTGTTTCAGCCCCTCTCTTTCAGCCCCTCTGATTCAGCCCCTCTGATTCAGCCCCTCTGATTCAGCCCCTCTGTTTCCCGCCCCTCTGTTTCAGCCCCTCTGTTTCTCGCCCTCTGTTTCAGCCCCTCTGTTTCTCGCCCTCTGTTTCAGCCCCTCTGTTTCAGCCCCTCTGTTTCAGCCCCTCTGTTTCAGCGCCTCTGTTTCTCGCCCTCTGTTTGAGCCCCTCTGTTTCTCGCCCTCTGTTTCAGCCCCTGTGATTCAGCCCCTCTGTTTCAGCCCCTCTGTTTCTCACCCTCTGTTCCAGCCCCTCTGTTTCAGCCCCTCTGTTTCAGCCCCTCTGTTTCAGCCCCTCTGTTTCTCGCCCTCTGTTTCAGCCCCTTTGTTTCTCGCCCTCTGTTTCAGCACCTCTGTTTCTCGCCCTCTGTTTCAGCCCCTCTGTTTCAGCCCGTCTGTTTCAGCCACTCTGTTTCTCGCCCTCTGTTTCAGCCCCCCTGTTTCACACCCTCTGTTTCAGCCCTTCTGATTCAGCCCGTCTGTTTCTCGCCCTCTGTTTCAGCCCCTCTGTTTCTCGCCCTCTGTTTCAGCCCCTCTGTTTCAGCCCCTCTGATTCAGCCTCTCTGTTACTCGCCCTCTGTTTCAGCCCCTCTGTTTTTCGCCCTCTGTTTCAGCCCCTCTGTTTGTCACCCTCTGTTTCAGGCTCTCTGTTTCAGCCCCTCTGTTTCTCGCCCTTTGTTTCTCGCCCGCCGTTTCAGCCCCTTTGTTTCTCGCCCTCTGTTTCATCCCCTCTGTTTCAGCCCCTCTGATTTAGGCCCTCTGATTCAGCCCCTCTGTTTCTCGCACTCTGTTTCAGCCCCTCTGTTTCAGCCACTCTGTTTCAGCTCCTCTGTTTCAGCCCCTCTGTTTCTCGCCCTCTGTTTCAGCCCCTCTGTTTCTCGCCCACTGTTTCAGCCCCTCTGTTTCTCGCCCTCTGTTTCAGCCCCTCTGTTTCAGCCCCTCTGTTTCAGCCCCTCTGTTTCTCGCCCTCTGTTTCAGCCCCTCTGTTTCTCGCCCTCTGTTTCAGCCCCTCTGTTTCAGCCCCTCTGTTTCTCACCCTCTGTTTCAGCACCTCTGTTTCAGCCCCTCTGTTTTAGCGCCTCTGTTTCTCGCCCTCTGTTTCAGCCCCTCTGTTTCTCGCCCTCTGTTCAGCCCCTATGTTTCTCGCCCTCTGTTTCAGCCCCTCTGTTTCTCGCCCTCCGTTTCAGCCCCTCTGTTTCAGCCCCTCTGTTTCTCGCCCTCTGTTTCTGCCCCTCTGTTTCTCGCCCTCTGTTTCAGCCCCTCTGATTCAGCCCCTCTGTTTCAGCCCCTCTGAATAAGCCCCTCTGATTCAGCCCCTCTGTTTTAGCCCCTCTGTTTCAGCCCCTCTGTTTCTCGCCCTCTGTTTCAGCCCCTCTGATTCTCGCCCTCTGTTTCAGCCCCTTTGTTTCTCGCCCTCTGTTTTTGCCCCTCTGATTCAGCCCCTCAGTTTCAGCCCCTCTGATTCAGCCCCTCTGATTCAGCCCCTCTGTTTCTCGCCCTCTGTTTCAGCCCCTCTGTTTCAGCCCCTCTGTTTCAGCCCCTCTGTTTCTCACCCTCTGTTTCAGCCCCTCTGATTCAGCCCCTCTGATTCAGCCCCTCTGATTCAGCCCCTCTGTTTCAGCCCCTCTGTTTCAGCCCCCTCTGTTTCTCGCCCTCTGTTTCAGCCCCTCTGATTCTCGCCCTCTGTTTCAGCCCCTCTGTTTCTCGCCCTCTGTTTTAGCCCCTCTGATTCAGCCCCTCTGTTTCAGCCCCTCTGATTCAGCCCCTCTGATTCAGCCCCTCTGATTCAGCCACTCTGCTTCTCTCCCTCTGTTTCAGCCCCGCTGTTTCAGCCCCTCTGTTTCAGCCCCTCTGTGTCTCACCCTCTGTTTCAGCCCCTCTGATTCAGGCCCTCTGATTCAGCCCCTCTGATTCAGCCCCTCTGTTTCCCGCCCCTCTGTTTCAGCCCCTCTGTTTCTCGCCCTCTGTTTCAGCCCTTCTGTATCTCGCCCTCTGTTTCAGCCCCTCTGTTTCAGCCCCTCTGTTTCAGCCCCTCTGTTTCAGCGCCTCTGTTTCTCGCCCTCTGTTTGAGCCCCTCTGTTTCTCGCCCTCTGTTTCAGCCCCTCTGTTTCAGCCCGTCTGTTTCACGCACTCTGTTTCTCACCCTCTGTTTCAGCCCCTCTGATTCAGCCCCTCTGTTTCTCGCCCTCTGTTTCAGCCCATCTGTTTCTCGCCCTCTGTTTCAGCCCCTCTGTTTCTCGCCCTCTGTTTCAGCCCCGCTGTTTCAGCCCCTCTGATTCAGCCTCTCTGTTTCTCGCCCTCTGTTTCAGCCCCTCTGTTTCTCACCCTCTGTTTCAGCCCCTCTGTTTCACGCCCTCTGTTTCAGCCCCTCTGTTTCAGCCCGTCTGTTTCAGCCCCTCTGTTTCAGCCCCTCTGTTTCTCATCCTCTGTTACTCGCCCTCTGTTTCAGCCCCTCTGTTTTTCGCCCTCTGTTTCAGCCCCTCTCTTTCTCACCCTCTGTTTCAGGCTCTCTGTTTCAGCCCCTCTGTTTCTCGCCCTCTGTTTCTCGCCCGCTGTTTCTGCCCCTCTGTTTCTCGCCCTCTGTTTCAGGCCCTCTGTTTCTCGCCTTCAGTTTCAGCCCCTCTGATTCAGCCCCTCTGTTTCAGCCCCTCTGATTCAGCCCCTCTGTTTCAGACCCTCTGTTTCAGCCCATCTGTTTCAGCCCCTCTGTTTCTCGCCCTCTGTTTCAGCCCCTCTGTTTCTCGCCCTCTGTTTCAGCCCCTCTGTTTCAGCCCGTCTGTTTCACGCACTCTGTTTCTCGCCCACTGTTTCAGCCCCTGTGTTTCTCACCCTCTGTTTCAGCCCCTCTGATTCAGCCCCTCTGTTTCTCGCCCTCTGTTTCAGCCCCTCTGTTTCTCGCCCTCTGTTTCAGCCCCTCAGTTTCTCGCCCTCTGTTTCAGCCCCTCTGTTTCAGCCCCTTTGATTCAGCCTCTCTGTTTCTCGCCCTCTGTTTCAGCCCCTCTGTTTCTCACCCTCTGTTTCAGCCCCTCTGTTTCAGCCCCTCTGTTTCAGCCCCTCTGTTTCTCGCCCTCCGTTTCTGCCCCTCTGTTTCAGCCCCTCTGTTTCTCATCCTCTGTTACTCGCCCTCTCTTTCAGCCCCTCTGTTTTTCGCCCTCTGTTTCAGCCCCTCTGTTTCTCACCCTCTGTTTCAGGCTCTCTTTTTCAGCCCCTCTGTTTCTCGCCCTCTATTTCTCGCCCGCTGTTTCAGTCCCTCTGTTTCTCGCCATCTGTTTCAGGCCCTCTGTTTCTCGCCCTCTGTTTCAGCCCCTCTGATTCAGCCCCTCTGTTTCAGCCCCTCTGATTCAGCTCCTCTGTTTCAGCCCCTCTGTTTCAGCCCCTCTGTTTCAGCCCCTCTGTTTCTCGCCCTCTATTTCTTACCCTCTTTTTCACGCCCTCTGTTTCAGACCCTCTGTTTTTCGCCCTCTGTTTCAGCCCCTCTGTTTCTTGCCCTCTGTTTCAGGCTCTCTGCTTCAGCCCGTCTGTTTCAGCCCCTCTGTTTCAGCCACTCGGTTTCTCGCCCACTGTTTCAGCCCCTCTGATTCTCGCTCTCTGTTTCAGCCCCTCTGATTCAGCCCCTCTGATTCAGACCCTCTGTTTCTCGCCCTCTGTTTCAGCCCCTCTATTTCAGCCACTCTGTTTCAGCCCCTCTGTTTCTCACCCTGTTTCAGCCCCTCTGATTCAGCCCCTCTGATTCAGCCCCTCTGATTCAGCCCCTCTGTTTCCCACCCCTCTGTTTCAGCCCCTCTGTTTCTCGCCCTCTGTTTCAGCCCCTCTGTTTCTCGCCCTCTGTTTCAGCCCCACTGTTTCAGCCCCTCTGTTTCAGCCCCTCTGTTTCAGCGCCTCTGTTTCTCGCCCTCTGTTTCAGCCCCTCTGTTTCTCGCCCTCTGTTTCAGCCCCTCTGATTCAGCCCCTCTGTTTCAGCCACTCTATTTCTCGGCCTCTGTTCCAGCCCCTCTGTTTCAGCCCCTCTGTTTCAGCCACTCTGTTTCAGCCCCTCTGTTTCAGCCCCTCTGTTTCAGCCCCTCTGTTTCTCGCCCTCTGTTTCAGCCCCTCTGTTTCTCGCCCTCTGTTTCAACCCCTCTGTTTCAGCCCGTCTGTTTCAGCCACTCTGTTTCTCGCCCTCTGTTTCAGCCCCTCTGTTTCTCAACCTCTGTTTCGGCCCCTCTGATTCAGCCCCTCTGTTTCTCGCCCTCTGTTTCAGCCCCTCTGTTTCCCGCCCTCTGTTTCAGCCCCTCTGTTTCAGCCCCTCTGTTTCACACCCTCTGTTTTGGCCCCTCTGATTCAGGCCCTCTGTTTTTCGCCCTCTGTTTCAGCCCCTCTGATTCAGCCCCTCTGTTTCAGCCCCTCTGATTCAGCCCCTCTGTTTCAGCCCCTCTGTTTCAGCCCCTCTTTTTTCAGCCCCTCTGTTTCTCGCCCTCTGTTTCAGCCCCACTGTTTCAGCCCCTCTGATTCAGCCCCTCTGATTCAGCCTCTCTGTTTCTCGCCCTCTGTTTCAGCCCCTCTGTTTCTCACCCTCTGTTTCAGCCCCTCTGTTTCTCGCCCTCTGTTTCAGCCCCTCTGTTTCAGCCCGTCTCTTTCAGCCCCTCTGTTTCAGCCCCTCTGTTTCTCATCCTCTGTTACTCGCCCTCTGTTTCAGCCCCTCTCTTTCTCGCCCTTTGTTTCACCCCCGCTGATTCAGCCACTCTGTTTCAGCCCCTCTGAATCAGCCCCTCTGATTCAGCCCCTCTGTTTCAGCCCCTCTGTTTCAGCCCCTCTGTTTCTCGCCCTCTGTTTCAGCCCCTCTGATTCTCGCCCTCTGTTTCAGCCCCTCTGTTTCTCGCCCTCTGTTTTAGCCCCTCTGATTCAGCCCTCTGTTTCAGCCCCTCTGATTCAGTCCCTCTGATTCAGCCCCTCTGATTCAGCACCTCTGTTTCTCCCCCTCTGTTCCAGCCCCTCTGTTTCAGCCCCTCTGTTTCAGCCACTCTGTTTCAGCCCCTCTGTTTCAGCCCCTCTGTTTCTCGCCATCTGTTTCAGCCCCTCTGTTTCTCGCCCTCTGTTTCAGCCCCTCTGTTTCAGCCCGTCTGTTTCAGCCACTCTGTTTCCCTCCCTCTGTTTCAGCCCCTCTGTTTCTCACCCTCTGTTTCAGCCCCTCTGTTTCGCGCCCTCTGTTTCAGCCCCTCTGCTTCTCGCCCTCTGTTTCAGCCCCTCTGTTTCTCGCCCTCTGTTTCAGCCCCTCTGATTCAGCCCCTCTGTTTCTCGCCCACTGTTTCAGCCCCTCTGTCTCTTGCCCTCTGTTTCAGCCCCTCTGTTTCTCGCCCTCTGTTTCAGCCCCTCTGTTTCAGTCCGTCTGTTTCAGCCCCTCTGTTTCAGTCCCTCTGTTTCTCACCCTCAGTTTCTCGCCCTCTGTTTCAGCCCCTCTGTTTTTCGCCCTCTGTTTCAGCCCCCTGTTTCTCGCCCTATGTTTCAGGCTCTCTGTTTCAGCCCCTCTGTTTCTCGCCCTCTATTTCTCGCCCGCTGTTTCAGCCCCTTTGTTTCTCGCCCTCTGTTTCAGCCCCTCTGTTTCAGCCCCTCTGATTCAGCCCCTCTGATTCAGCCCCTCTGTTTCTCGCCCTGTGTTTCAGACCCTCTGTTTCAGCCCCTCTTTTTCAGCTCCTCTGTTTCAGCCCCTCTGTTTCTCGCCCTCTGTTTCAGCCCCACTGTTTCTCTCCCACTGTTTCAGCCCCTCTGTTTCTCGCCCTCTGTTTCAGCCCCTCTGTTTCTGCCCCTCTGTTTCTCGCGCTCTGTTTCAGCCCCGCTGTTTCTCGCCCTCTGTTTCAGCCCCGCTGATTCAGCCCCTCTGTTTCAGCTCCTCTGTTTCAGCCCCTCTGTTTCTCGCCCTCTGTTTCAGCCCCTCTGTTTCTCGCCCTCTGTTTCAGCCCCTCTGTTTCTCGCCCTCTGTTTCAGCCCCGCTGTTTCTCGCCCTCTGTTTCAGCCCCTCGGTTTCAGCGCCTCTGTTTCTCGCCCTCTGTTTCAGCCCCTCTGTTTCTCGCCCTCTGTTTCAGCCCCTCTGATTCAGCCCCTCTGTTTCAGCCCCTCTGTTTTTCCGCCTCTGTTTCAGCCCCTCTGTTTCAGCCCGTCTGTTTCAGCCACTCTGTTTCTCGCCCTCTGTTTCAGCCCCTCTGTTTCTCACCCTCTGTTTCAGCCCCTCTGATTCAGCCCCTCTGTTCCTCGCCCTCTGTTTCAGCCCCTCTGTTCCTCGCCATCTGTTTCAGCCCCTCTGTTTCAGCCCCTCTGTTTCAGCCCCTCTGTTTCTCGCCCTCTGTTTCAGCCCCTCTGTTTCTCGCCCTCTGTTTCAGCCCCTCTGTTTCTCGCCCTCTGTTTCAGCCCCGCTGTTTCTCGCCCTCTCTTTCAGCCCCTCGGTTTCAGCGCCTCTGTTTCTCGCCCTCTGTTTCAGCACCTCTGATTCAGCCCCTCTGTTTCAGCCCCTCTGTTTTTTCGCCTCTGTTCCAGCCCCTCTGTTTCAGCCCATCTGTTTCAGCCACTCTGTTTCAGCCCCTCTGTTTCAGCCCCTCTGTTTCAGCCCCTCTGTTTCTCGCCCTCTGTTTCAGCCCCACTTTTTCTCGCCCTCTGTTTCAGCCCCTCTGTTTCAGCCCGTCTGGTTCAGCCACTCTGTTTCTCGCCCTCTGTTTCAGCCCCTCTGTTTCTCACCCTCTGTTTCAGCCCCTCTGATTCAGCCCCTCTGTTCCTCGCCCTCTGTTTCAGCCCCTCTGTTACTCGCCATCTGTTTCAGCCCCTCTGTTTCAGCCCCTCTGTTTCAGCCCCTCTGTTTCTCGCCCTCTGTTTCAGCCCCTCTGTTTCTCGCCCTCTGTTTCAGGCCCTCTGTTTCTCGGCCTCTGTTTCAGCCCCTGTGATTCAGCCCCTCTGTTTCAGCCCCTCTGATTCAGCCCCTCTGTTTCAGCCACTCTGTTTCAGCCCCTCTGTTTCAGCCCCTCTGTTTCACGCCGGCTGTTTCAGCCCCACTGTTTCTCGCCCTCTGTTTCAGCCCCTCTGTTTCTTGCCCTCTGTTTCAGCCCCTCTGTTTCAGCCCCTCTGTTTCTCGCCCTCTGTTTCAGCCCCTCTGTTTCACGCCCTCTGTTTCAGCCCCGCTGTTTCTCGCCCTCTGTTTCAGCCCCGCTGATTCAGCCCCTCTGTTTCAGCCCCTCTGAATCAGCCCCTCTGATTCAGCCCCTCTGTTTCAGCCCCTCTGTTTCAGCCCCTCTGTTTCTCGCCCTCTGTTTCAGCCCCTCTGATTCTCGCCCTCTGTTTCAGCCCCTCTGTTTCTCGCCCTCTGTTTTAGCCCCTCTGATTCAGCCCCTCTGTTTCAGCCCCTCTGATTCAGCCCCTCTGATTCAGCCCCTCTGATTCAGCCACTCTGTTTCTCTCCCTCTGTTTCAGCCCCTCTGTTTCAGCCCCTCTGTTTCAGCCCCTCTGATTCAGCCCCTCTGATTCAGCCCCTCTGATTCTGCCCCTCTGTTTCCCGCCCCTCTGTTTCAGCCCCTCTGTTTCTCGCCCTCTGTTTCAGCCCCTCTGTTTCTCGCCCTCTGTTTCAGCCCCTCTGTTTCAGCCCCTCTGTTTCAGCCCCTCTGTTTCAGCGCCTCTGTTTCTCGCCCTCTGTTTGAGCCCCTCTGTTTCTCGCCCTCTGTTTCAGCCCCTGTGATTCAGCCCCTCTGTTTCAGCCCCTCTGTTTCTCACCCTCTGTTCCAGCCCCTCTGTTTCAGCCCCTCTGTTTCAGCCCCTCTGTTTCAGCCCCTCTGTTTCTCGCCCTCTGTTTCAGCCCCTTTGTTTCTCGCCCTCTGTTTCAGCACCTCTGTTTCTCGCCCTCTGTTTCAGCCCCTCTGTTTCAGCCCGTCTGTTTCAGCCCCTCTGATTCAGCCCCTCTGTTTCAGCCCCTCTGTTTCAGCGCCTCTGTTTCTCGCCCTCTGTTTGAGCCCCTCTGTTTCTCGCCCTCTGTTTCAGCCCCTGTGATTCAGCCCCTCTGTTTCAGCCCCTCTGTTTCTCACCCTCTGTTCCAGCCCCTCTGTTTCAGCCCCTCTGTTTCAGCCCCTCTGTTTCAGCCCCTCTGTTTCTCGCCCTCTGTTTCAGCCCCTCTGTTTCTCACCCTCTGTTCCAGCCCCTCTGTTTCAGCCCCTCTGTTTCAGCCCCTCTGTTTCAGCCCCTCTGTTTCTCGCCCTCTGTTTCAGCCCCTTTGTTTCTCGCCCTCTGTTTCAGCACCTCTGTTTCTCGCCCTCTGTTTCAGCCCCTCTGTTTCAGCCCCTCTGATTCAGCCCCTCTGATTCAGCCCCTCTGATTCTGCCCCTCTGTTTCCCGCCCCTCTGTTTCAGCCCCGCTGTTTCTCGCCCTCTGTTTCAGCCCCGCTGATTCAGCCCCTCTGTTTCAGCAACTCTGTTTCAGCCCCTCTGTTTCTCGCCCTCTGTTTCAGCCCCTCTGTTTCTCGCCCTCTGTTTCAGCCCCTCTGTTTCTCGCCCTCTGTTTCAGCCCCTCAGTTTCTCGCCCTCTGTTTCAGACCCTCTGTTTCAGCCCCTCTGATTCAGCCTCTCTGTTTCTCGCCCTCTGTTTCAGCCCCTCTGTTTCTCACCCTCTGTTTCAGCCCCTCTGTTTCTCGGCCTCTGTTTCAGCCCCTCTGTTTCAGCCCTTGTGTTTCAGCCCCTCTGTTTCAGCCCCTCTGTTTCTCATCCTCTGTTACTCGCCCTCTGTTTCAGCCCCTCTGTTTTTCGCCCTCTGTTTCAGCCCCTCTGTTTCTCACCCTCTGTTTCAGGCTCTCTTTTTCAGACCCTCTGTTTCTCGCCCTCTATTTCTCGCCCGCTGTTTCAACCCCTCTGTTTCTCGCCATCTGTTTCAGGCCCTCTGTTTCTCGCCCTCTGTTTCAGCCCCTCTGATTCAGCCCCTCTGTTTCAGCCCCTCTGATTCAGCTCCTCTGTTTCAGCCCCTCTGTTTCAGCCCCTCTGTTTCAGCCCCTCTGTTTCTCGCCCTCTATTTCTTACCCTCTGTTTCACGCCCTCTGTTTCAGACCCTCTGTTTTTCGCCCTCTGTTTCAGCCGCTCTGTTTCTTGCCCTCTGTTTCAGGCTCTCTGTTTCAGCCCGTCTGTTTCAGCCCCTCTGTTTCAGCCCCTCTGTTTCTCGCCGTCTGTTTCAGCCCCTCTGATTCAGCCCCTCTGTTTCAGCCCCTCTCATTCAGCCCCTCTGATTCAGCCCCTCTGATTCAGACCCTCTGTTTCTCGCCCTCTGTTTCAGCCCCTCTGTTTCAGCCACTCTGTTTCAGCCCCTCTGTTTCTCACCCTCTGTTTCAGCCCCTCTGATTCAGCCCCTCTGATTCAGCCCCTCTGATTCAGCCCCTCTGTTTCCCACCCCTCGGTTTCAGCCCCTCTGTTTCTCGCCCTCTGTTTCAGCCCCTCTGTTTCTCGCCCTCTGTTTCAGCCCCACTGTTTCAGCCCCTCTGTTTCAGACCCTCTGTTTCAGCCCCTCTGTTTCTCGCCCTCTGTTTCAGCCCCTCTGTTTCTCGCCCTCTGTTTCAGCCCCTCTGATTCAGCCCCTCTGTTTCAGCCACTCTATTTCTCCGCCTCTCTTCCAGCCCCTCTGTTTCAGCCCCTCTGTTTCAGCCACTCTGTTTCAGCCCCTCTAATTCAGCCCCTCTGTTTCGCGCCCTCTGTTTCAGCCCCTCTGCTTCTCGCCCTCTGTTTCAGCCCCTCTGTTTCTCGCCCTCTGTTTCAGCCCCTCTGTTTCAGCCCCTCTGATTCAGCCCCTCTGTTTCTCGCCCACTGTTTCAGCCCCTCTGTCTCTCGCCCTCTGTTTCAGCCCCTCTGTTTCTCGCCCTCTGTTTCAGCCCCTCTGTTTCAGCCCGTCTGTTTCAGCCCCACTGTTTCAGACCCTCTGTTTCTCACCCTCTGTTTCTCGCCCTCTGTTTTAGCCCCTCTGTTTTTCGCCCTCTGTTTCAGCCCCCTGTTTCTCGCCCTATGTTTCAGGCTCTCTGTTTCAGCCCCTCTGTTTCTCGCCCTCTGTTTCTCGCCCGCTGTTTCAGCCCCTTTGTTTCTCGCCCTCTGTTTCAGCCGCTCTGTTTCAGCGCCTCTGATTCAGCCCCTCTGATTCAGCCCCTCTGTTTCTCGCCCTGTGTTTCAGACCCTCTGTTTCAGCCCCTCTTTTTCAGCTCCTCTGTTTCAGCCCCTCTGTTTCTCGCCCTCTGTTTCAGCCCCTCTGTTTCTCGCCCTCTGTTTCAGCCCCTCTGTTTCTCGCCCACTGTTTCAGCCCCTCTGTTTCTCGCCCTCTGTTTCAGCCCCTCTTGTTTCTGCCCCTCTGTTTCTCGCGCTCTGTTTCAGCCCCGCTGTTTCTCGCCCTCTGTTTCAGCCCCGCTGATTCAGCCCCTCTGTTTCAGCTCCTCTGTTTCAGCCCCTCTGTTTCTCGCCCTCTGTTTCAGCCACTCTGTTTCTCGCCCTCTGTTTCAGCCCCTCTGTTTCTCGCCCTCTGTTTCATCCCCTCGGTTTCAGCGCCTCTGTTTCTCGCCCTCTGTTTCAGCCCCTCTGTTCCAGCCCCTCTGTTTCAGCCCCTCTGTTTCAGCCACTCTGTTTCAGCCCCTCTGTTTCAGCCCCTCTGTTTCAGCCCCTCTGTTTCTCGCCCTCTGTTTCAGCCCCACTTTTTCTCGCCCTCTGTTTCAGCCCCTCTGTTTCAGCCCGTCTGTTTCAGCCACTCTGTTTCTCGCCCTCTGTTTCAGCCCCTCTGTTTCTCACCCTCTGTTTCAGCCCCTCTGATTCAGCCCCTCTGTTCCTCGCCCTCTGTTTCAGCCCCTCTGTTCCTCGCCATCTGTTTCAGCCCCTCTGTTTCAGCCCCTCTGTTTCAGCCCCTCTGTTTCTCGCCCTCTGTTTCAGAACCTCTGTTTCTCGCCCTCTGTATCAGGCCCTCTGTTTCTCGGCCTCTGTTTCAGCCCCTGTGATTCAGCCCCTCTGTTTCAGCCCCTCTGATTCAGCCCCTCTGTTTCAGCCACTCTGTTTCAGCCCCTCTGTTTCAGCCCCTCAGTTTCACGCCGGCTGTTTCAGCCCCACTGTTTCTCGCCCTCTGTTTCAGCCCCTCTGTTTCTCGCCCTCTGTTTCAGCCCCTCTGTTTCAGCCCCCCTGTTTCTCGCCCTCTGTTTCAGCCCCTCTGTTTCACGCCCTCTGTTTCAGCCCCGCTGTTTCTCGCCCTCTGTTTCAGCCCCGCTGATTCAGCCCCTCTGTTTCAGCCCCTCTGAATCAGCCCCTCTGATTCAGCCCCTCTGTTTCAGCCCCTCTGTTTCAGCCCCTCTGTTTCTCGCCCTCTGTTTCAGCCCCTCTGATTCTCGCCCTCTGTTTCAGCCCCTCTGTTTCTCGCCCTCTGTTTTAGCCCCTCTGATTCAGCCCCTCTGTTTCAGCCCCTCTGATTCAGCCCCTCTGATTCAGCCCCTCTGATTCAGCCACTCTGTTTCTCTCCCTCTGTTTCAGCCCCTCTGTTTCAGCCCCTCTGATTCAGCCCCTCTGATTCAGCCCCTCTGATTCAGCCCCTCTGTTTCCCGCCCCTCTGTTTCAGCCCCTCTGTTTCTCGCCTTCTGTTTCAGCCCCTCTGTTTCTCGCCCTCTGTTTCAGCCCCTCTGTTTCAGCCCCTCTGTTTCAGCCCCTCTGTTTCAGCGCCTCTGTTTCTCGCCCTCTGTTGGAGCCCCTCTGTTTCTCGCCCACTGTTTCAGCCCCTCTGTTTCTCGCCCTCTGTTTCAGCCCCTCTGTTTCTGCCCCTCTGTTTCTCGCGCTCTGTTTCAGCCCCGCTGTTTCTCGCCCTCTGTTTCAGCCCCGCTGATTCAGCCCCTCTGTTTCAGCTCCTCTGTTTCAGCCCCTCTGTTTCTCGCCCTCTGTTTCAGCCCCTCTGTTTCTCGCACTCTGTTTCAGCCCCTCTGTTTCTCGCCCTCTGTTTCAGACCCGCTGTTTCTCGCCCTCTGTTTCAGCCCCTCGGTTTCAGCGCCTCTGTTTCTCGCCCTCTGTTTCAGCCCCTCTGTTTCTCGCCCTCTGTTTCAGCCCCTCTGATTCAGCCCCTCTGTTTCAGCCCCTCTGTTTTTCCGCCTCTGTTCCAGCCCCTCTGTTTCAGCCCCTCTGTTTCAGCCACTCTGTTTCAGCCCCTCTGTTTCAGCCCCTCTGTTTCAGCCCCTCTGTTTCTCGCCCTCTGTTTCAGCCCCACTTTTTATCGCCCTCTGTTTCAGCCCCTCTGTTTCAGCCCGTCTGTTTCAGCCACTCTGTTTCTCGCCCTCTGTTTCAGCCCCTCTGTTTCTCACCCTCTGTTTCAGGCCCTCTGTTTCTCGCCTTCAGTTTCAGCCCCTCTGATTCAGCCCCTCTGTTTCAGCCCCTCTGATTCAGCCCCTCGGTTTCAGACCCTCTGTTTCAGCCCCTCTGTTTCAGCCCCTCTGTTTCTCGCCCTCTGTTTCAGCCCCTCTGTTTCTCGCCCTCTGTTTCAGCCCCTCTGTTTCAGCCCGTCTGTTTCACGCACTCTGTTTCTCGCCCTCTGTTTCAGCCCCTGTGTTTCTCACGCTCTGTTTCAGCCCCTCTGATTCAGCCCCTCTGTTTCTCGCCCTCTGTTTCAGCCCCTCTGTTTCTCGCCCTCTGTTTCAGCCCCTCAGTTTCTCGCCCTCTGTTTCAGCCCCTCTGTTTCAGCCCCTCTGATTCAGCCTCTCTGTTTCTCGCCCTCTGTTTCAGCCCCTCTGTTTCTCACCCTCTGTTTCAGCCCCTCTGTTTCTCGCCCTCTGTTTCAGCCCCTCTGTTTCAGCCCTTGTGTTTCAGCCCCTCTGTTTCAGCCCCTCTGTTTCTCATCCTCTGTTACTCGCCCTCTGTTTCAGCCCCTCTGTTTTTCGCCCTCTGTTTCAGCCCCTCTGTTTCTCACCCTCTGTTTCAGGCTCTCTTTTTCAGACCCTCTGTTTCTCGCCCTCTATTTCTCGCCCGCTGTTTCAACCCCTCTGTTTCTCGCCATCTGTTTCAGGCCCTCTGTTTCTCGCCCTCTGTTTCAGCCCCTCTGATTCAGCCCCTCTGTTTCAGCCCCTCTGGTTCAGCTCCTCTGTTTCAGTCCCTCTGTTTCAGCCCCTCTGTTTCAGCCCCTCTGTTTCTCGCCCTCTATTTCTTACCCTCTGTTTCACGCCCTCTGTTTCAGACCCTCTGTTTTTCGCCCTCTGTTTCAGCCCCTCTGTTTCTTGCCCTCTGTTTCAGGCTCTCTGTTTCAGCCCGTCTGTTTCAGCCCCTCTGTTTCAGCCCCTCTGTTTCTCGCCGTCTGTTTCAGCCCCTCTGATTCAGCCCCTCTGTTTCAGCCCCTCTCATTCAGCCCCTCTGATTCAGCCCCTCTGATTCAGACCCTCTGTTTCTCGCCCTCTGTTTCAGCCCCTCTGTTTCAGCCACTCTGTTTCAGCCCCTCTGTTTCTCACCCTCTGTTTCAGCCCCTCTGATTCAGCCCCTCTGATTCAGCCCCTCTGATTCAGCCCCTCTGTTTCCCACCCCTCTGTTTCAGCCCCTCTGTTTCTCGCCCTCTGTTTCAGCCCCTCTGTTTCTCGCCCTCTGTTTCAGCCCCACTGTTTCAGCCCCTCTGTTTCGGACCCTCTGTTTCAGCCCCTCTGTTTCTCGCCCTCTGTTTCAGCCCCTCTGTTTCTCGACCTCTGTTTCAGCCCCACTGATTCAGCCCCTCTGTTTCAGCCACTCTATTTCTCCGCCTCTCTTCCAGCCCCTCTGTTTCAGCCCCTCTGTTTCAGCCACTCTGTTTCAGCCCCTCTAATTCAGCCCCTCTGTTTCGCGCCCTCTGTTTCAGCCCCTCTGCTTCTCGCCCTCTGTTTCAGCCCCTCTGTTTCTCGCCCTCTGTTTCAGCCCCTCTGTTTCAGCCACTCTGTTTCAGCCCCTCTGTTTCTCACCCTCTGTTTCAGCCCCTCTGATTCAGCCTCTCTGATTCAGCCCCTCTGATTCAGCCCCTCTGTTTCCCACCCCTCTGTTTCAGCCCCTCTGTTTCTCGCCCTCTGTTTCAGCCCCTCTGTTTCTCGCCCTCTGTTTCAGCCCCACTGTTTCAGCCCCTCTGTTTCAGACCCTCTGTTTCAGCCCCTCTGTTTCTCGCCCTCTGTTTCAGCCCCTCTGTTTCTCGACCTCTGTTTCAGCCCCACTGATTCAGCCCCTCTGTTTCAGCCACTCTATTTCTCCGCCTCTCTTCCAGCCCCTCTGTTTCAGCCCCTCTGTTTCAGCCACTCTGTTTCAGCCCCTCTAATTCAGCCCCTCTGTTTCGCGCCCTCTGTTTCAGCCCCTCTGCTTCTCGCCCTCTGTTTCAGCCCCTCTGTTTCTCGCCCTCTGTTTCAGCCCCTCTGTTTCAGCCCCTCTGATTCAGCCCCTCTGTTTCTCGCCCACTGTTTCAGCCCCTCTCTCTCTCGCCCTCTGTTTCAGCCCCTCTGTTTCTCGCCCTCTGTTTCAGCCCCTCTGTTTCAGCCCGTCTGTTTCAGCCCCTCTGTTTCAGACCCTCTGTTTCTCACCCTCTGTTTCTCGCCCTCTGTTTTAGCCCCTCTGTTTTTCGCCCTCTGTTTCAGCCCCCTGTTTCTCGCCCTATGTTTCAGGCTCTCTGTTTCAGCCCCTCTGTTTCTCGCCCTCTGTTTCTCGCCCGCTGTTTCAGCCCCTTTGTTTCTCGCCCTCTGTTTCAGCCCCTCTGTTTCAGCGCCTCTGATTCAGCCCCTCTGATTCAGCCCCTCTGTTTCTCGCCCTGTGTTTCAGACCCTCTGTTTCAGCCCCTCTTTTTCAGCTCCTCTGTTTCAGCCCCTCTGTTTCTCGCTCTCTGTTTCAGCCCCTCTGTTTCTCGCCCTCTGTTTCAGCCCCTCTGTTTCTCACCCACTGTTTCAGCCCCTCTGTTTCTCGCCCTCTGTTTCAGCCCCTCTGTTTCTGCCCCTCTGTTTCTCGCGCTCTGTTTCAGCCCCGCTGTTTCTCGCCCTCTGTTTCAGCCCCGCTGATTCAGCCCCTCTGTTTCAGCTCCTCTGTTTCAGCCCCTCTGTTTCTCGCCCTCTGTTTCAGCCCCTCTGTTTCTCGCCCTCTGTTTCAGCCCCTCTGTTTCTCGCCCTCTGTTTCAGCCCCGCTGTTTCTCGCCCTCTGTTTCAGCCCCTCGGTTTCAGCGCCTCTGTTTCTCGCCCTCTGTTTCAGCCCCTCTGTTTCTCGCCCTCTGTTTCAGCCCCTCTGATTCAGCCCCTCTGTTTCAGCCCCTCTGTCTTTCCGCCTCTGTTCCAGCCCCTCTGTTTCAGCCCCTCTGTTTCAGCCACTCTGTTTCAGCCCCTCTGTTTCACCCCCTCTGTTTCAGCCCCTCTGTTTCTCGCCCTCTGTTTCAGCCCCACTTTTTCTCGCCCTCTGTTTCAGCCCCTCTGTTTCAGCCCGTCTGTTTCAGCCACTCTGTTTCTCGCCCTCTGTTTCAGCCCCTCTGTTTCTCACCCTCTGTTTCAGCCCCTCTGATTCAGCCCCTCTGTTCCTCGCCCTCTGTTTCAGCCCCTCTGTTCCTCGCCATCTGTTTCAGCCCCTCTGTTTCAGCCCCTCTGTTTCAGCCCCTCTGTTTCTCGCCCTCTGTTTCAGACCCTCTGTTTATCGCCCTCTGTTTCAGCCCCTCTGTTTCTCGGCCTCTGTTTCAGCCCCTGTGATTCAGCCCCTCTGTTTCAGCCCCTCTGATTCAGCCCCTCTGTTTCAGCCACTCTGTTTCAGCCCCTCTGTTTCAGCCCCTCTGTTTCACGCCGGCTGTTTCAGCCCCACTGTTTCTCGCCCTCTGTTTCAGCCCCTCTGTTTCTCGCCCTCTGTTTCAGCCCCTCTGTTTCAGCCCCCCTGTTTCTCGCCCTCTGTTTCAGCCCCTCTGTTTCACGCCCTCTGTTTCAGCCCCGCTGTTTCTCAGCCTCTGTTTCAGCCCCGCTGATTCAGCCCCTCTGTTTCAGCCCCTCTGAATCAGCCCCTCTGATTCAGCCCCTCTGTTTCAGCCCCTCTGTTTCAGCCCCTCTGTTTCTCGCCCTCTGTTTCAGCCCCTCTGATTCTCGCCCTCTGTTTCAGCCCCTCTCTTTCTCGCCCTCTGTTTTAGCCCCTCTGATTCAGCCCCTCTGTTTCAGCCCCTCTGATTCAGCCCCTCTGATTCAGCCACTCTGATTCAGCCACTCTGTTTCTCTCCCTCTGTTTCAGCCCCTCTGTTTCAGCCCCTCTGTTTCAGCCCCTCTGTGTCTCACCCTCTGTTTCAGCCCCTCTGTTTCAGCCCCTCTGATTCAGCCCCTCTGATTCAGCCCCTCTATTTCCCGCACCTCTGTTTCAGCCCCTCTGTTTCTCGCCTTCTGTTTCAGCCCCTCTGTTTCTCGCCCTCTGTTTCAGCCCCTCTGTTTCAGCCCCTCTGTTTCAGCCCCTCTGTTTCAGCGCCTCTGTTTCTCGCCCTCTGTTGGAGCCCCTCTGTTTCTCGCCCACTGTTTCAGCCCCTCTGTTTCTCGCCCTCTGTTTCAGCCCCTCTGTTTCTGCCCCTCTGTTTCTCGCGCTCTGTTTCAGCCCCGCTGTTTCTCGCCCTTTGTTTCAGCCCCGCTGATTCAGCCCCTCTGTTTCAGCTCCTCTGTTTCAGCCCCTCTGTTTCTCGCCCTCTGTTTCAGCCCCTCTGTTTCTCGCCCTCTGTTTCAGCCCCTCTGTTTCTCGCCCTCTGTTTCAGCCCCGCTGTTTCTCGCCCTCTGTTTCAGCCCCTCGGTTTCAGCGCCTCTGTTTCTCGCGCTCTGTTTCAGCCCCTCTGTTTCTCGCCCTCTGTTTCAGCCCCTCTGATTCAGCCCCTCTGTTTCAGCCCCTCTGTTTTTCCGCCTCTGTTCCAGCCCCTCTGTTTCAGCCCGTCTGTTTCAGCCACTCTGTTTCTCGCCCTCTGTTTCAGCCCCTCTGTTTCAGCCCCTCTGTTTCTCGCCCTCTGTTTCAGCCCCACTTTTTATCGCCCTCTGTTTCAGCCCCTCTGTTTCAGCCCGTCTGTTTCAGCCACTCTGTTTCTCGCCCTCTGTTTCAGCCCCTCTGTTTCTCACCCTCTGTTTCAGCCCCTCTGATTCAGCCCCTCTGTTCCTCGCCCTCTGTTTCAACCCCTCTGTTCCTCGCCATCTGTTTCAGCCCCTCTGTTTCAGCCCCTGTGATTCAGCCCCTCTGTTTCAGCCCCTCTGATTCAGCCCCTCTGTTTCAGCCACGCTGTTTCAGCCCCTATGTTTCAGCCCCTCTGTTTCACGCCGGCTGTTTCAGCCCCACTGTTTCTCGCCCTCTGTTTCAGCCCCTCTGTTTCTCGCCCTCTGTTTCAGCACCTCTGTTTCAGCCCCTCTGTTTCTCGCCCTGTGTTTCAGCCCCTCTGTTTCACGCCCTCTGTTTCAGCCCCGCTGATTCAGCCCCTCTGTTTCAGCCCCTCTGGATCAGCCCCTCTGATTCAGCCCCTCTGTTTCAGCCCCTCTGTTTCTCGCCCTCTGTTTCAGCCCCTCTGATTCTCGCCCTCTGTTTCAGCCCCTCTGTTTCTCGCCCTCTGTTTTAGCCCCTCTGATTCAGCCCCTCTGTTTCAGCCCCTCTGATTCAGCCCCTCTGTTTCAGCCCCTCTGTTTCAGCCCCTCTGTGTCTCACCCTCTGTTTCAGCCCCTCTGATTCAGCCCCTCTGATTCAGCCCCTCTGATTCAGCCCCTCTGTTTCCCGCCCCTCTGTTTCAGCCCCTCTGTTTCTCGCCCTCTGATTCAGCCCCTCTGTTTCAGCCCCTCTGTTTCAGCCCCTCTGTTTCAGCGCCTCTGTTTCTCGCCCTCTGTTGGAGCCCCTCTGTTTCTCGCCCTCTGTTTCAGGCCCTGTGATTCAGCCCCTCTGTTTCAGCCCCTCTGTTTCTCACCCTCTGTTCCAGCCCCTCTGTTTCAGCCCCTCTGTTTCAGCCACTCTGTTTCAGCCCCTCTCTTTCAGCCCCTCTGTTTCTCACCCTCTGTTTCAGCCCCTCTGATTCAGCCTCTCTGATTCAGCCCCTCTGATTCAGCCCCTCTGTTTCCCACCCCTCTGTTTCAGCCCCTCTGTTTCTCGCCCTCTGTTTCAGCCCCTCTGTTTCTCGCCCTCTGTTTCAGCCCCACAGTTTCAGCCCCTCTGTTTCAGACCCTCTGTTTCAGCCCCTCTGTTTCTCGCCCTCTGTTTCAGCCCCTCTGTTTCTCGACCTCTGTTTCAGCCCCACTGATTCAGCCCCTCTGTTTCAGCCACTCTATTTCTCCGCCTCTCTTCCAGCCCCTCTGTTTCAGCCCCTCTGTTTCAGCCACTCTGTTTCAGCCCCTCTAATTCAGCCCCTCTGTTTCGCGCCCTCTGTTTCAGCCCCTCTGCTTCTCGCCCTCTGTTTCAGCCCCTCTGTTTCTCGCCCTCTGTTTCAGCCCCTCTGTTTCAGCCCCTCTGATTCAGCCCCTCTGTTTCTCGCCCACTGTTTCAGCCCCTCTCTCTCTCGCCCTCTGTTTCAGCCCCTCTGTTTCTCGCCCTCTGTTTCAGCCCCTCTGTTTCAGCCCGTCTGTTTCAGCCCCTCTGTTTCAGACCCTCTGTTTCTCACCCTCTGTTTCTCGCCCTCTGTTTTAGCCCCTCTGTTTTTCGCCCTCTGTTTCAGCCCCCTGTTTCTCGCCCTATGTTTCAGGCTCTCTGTTTCAGCCCCTCTGTTTCTCGCCCTCTGTTTCTCGCCCGCTGTTTCAGCCCCTTTGTTTCTCGCCCTCTGTTTCAGCCCCTCTGTTTCAGCGCCTCTGATTCAGCCCCTCTGATTCAGCCCCTCTGTTTCTCGCCCTGTGTTTCAGACCCTCTGTTTCAGCCCCTCTTTTTCAGCTCCTCTGTTTCAGCCCCTCTGTTTCTCGCTCTCTGTTTCAGCCCCTCTGTTTCTCGCCCTCTGTTTCAGCCCCTCTGTTTCTCACCCACTGTTTCAGCCCCTCTGTTTCTCGCCCTCTGTTTCAGCCCCTCTGTTTCTGCCCCTCTGTTTCTCGCGCTCTGTTTCAGCCCTGCTGTTTCTCGCCCTCTGTTTCAGCCCCGCTGATTCAGCCCCTCTGTTTCAGCTCCTCTGTTTCAGCCCCTCTGTTTCTCGCCCTCTGTTTCAGCCCCTCTGTTTCAGCCACTCTGTTTCAGCCCCTCTAATTCAGCCCCTCTGTTTCGCGCCCTCTGTTTCAGCCCCTCTGCTTCTCGCCCTCTGTTTCAGCCCCTCTGTTTCTCGCCCTCTGTTTCAGCCCCTCTGTTTCAGCCCCTCTGATTCAGCCCCTCTGTTTCTCGCCCACTGTTTCAGCCCCTCTCTCTCTCGCCCTCTGTTTCAGCCCCTCTGTTTCTCGCCCTCTGTTTCAGCCCCTCTGTTTCAGCCCGTCTGTTTCAGCCCCTCTGTTTCAGACCCTCTGTTTCTCACCCTCTGTTTCTCGCCCTCTGTTTTAGCCCCTCTGTTTTTCGCCCTCTGTTTCAGCCCCCTGTTTCTCGCCCTATGTTTCAGGCTCTCTGTTTCAGCCCCTCTGTTTCTCGCCCTCTGTTTCTCGCCCGCTGTTTCAGCCCCTTTGTTTCTCGCCCTCTGTTTCAGCCCCTCTGTTTCAGCGCCTCTGATTCAGCCCCTCTGATTCAGCCCCTCTGTTTCTCGCCCTGTGTTTCAGACCCTCTGTTTCAGCCCCTCTTTTTCAGCTCCTCTGTTTCAGCCCCTCTGTTTCTCGCTCTCTGTTTCAGCCCCTCTGTTTCTCGCCCTCTGTTTCAGCCCCTCTGTTTCTCACCCACTGTTTCAGCCCCTCTGTTTCTCGCCCTCTGTTTCAGCCCCTCTGTTTCTGCCCCTCTGTTTCTCGCGCTCTGTTTCAGCCCTGCTGTTTCTCGCCCTCTGTTTCAGCCCCGCTGATTCAGCCCCTCTGTTTCAGCTCCTCTGTTTCAGCCCCTCTGTTTCTCGCCCTCTGTTTCAGCCCCTCTGTTTCTCGCCCTCTGTTTCAGCCCCTCTGTTTCTCGCCCGCTGTTTCAGCCCCGCTGTTTCTCGCCCTCTGTTTCAGCCCCTCGGTTTCAGCGCCTCTGTTTCTCGCCCTCTGTTTCAGCCCCTCTGTTTCTCGCCCTCTGTTTCAGCCCCTCTGATTCAGCCCCTCTGTTTCAGCCCCTCTGTCTTTCCGCCTCTGTTCCAGCCCCTCTGTTTCAGCCCCTCTGTTTCAGCCACTCTGTTTCAGCCCCTCTGTTTCACCCCCTCTGTTTCAGCCCCTCTGTTTCTCGCCCTCTGTTTCAGCCCCACTTTTTCTCGCCCTCTGTTTCAGCCCCTCTGTTTCAGCCCGTCTGTTTCAGCCACTCTGTTTCTCGCCCTCTGTTTCAGCCCCTCTGTTTCTCACCCTCTGTTTCAGCCCCTCTGATTCAGCCCCTGTGTTCCTCGCCCTCTGTTTCAGCCCCTCTGTTCCTCGCCATCTGTTTCAGCCCCTCTGTTTCAGCCCCTCTGTTTCAGCCCCTCTGTTTCTCGCCCTCTGTTTCAGACCCTCTGTTTATCGCCCTCTGTTTCAGCCCCTCTGTTTCTCGGCCTCTGTTTCAGCCCCTGTGATTCAGCCCCTCTGTTTCAGCCCCTCTGATTCAGCCCCTCTGTTTCAGCCACTCTGTTTCAGCCCCTCTGTTTCAGCCCCTCTGTTTCACGCCGGCTGTTTCAGCCCCACTGTTTCTCGCCCTCTGTTTCAGCCCCTCTGTTTCTCGCCCTCTGTTTCAGCCCCTCTGTTTCAGCCCCCCTGTTTCTCGCCCTCTGTTTCAGCCCCTCTGTTTCACGCCCTCTGTTTCAGCCCGGCTGTTTCTCAGCCTCTGTTTCAGCCCCGCTGATTCAGCCCCTCTGTTTCAGCCCCTCTGAATCAGCCCCTCTGATTCAGCCCCTCTGTTTCAGCCCCTCTGTTTCAGCCCCTCTGTTTCTCGCCCTGTTTCAGCCCCTCTGATTCTCGCCCTCTGTTTCAGCCCCTCTCTTTCTCGCCCTCTGTTTTAGCCCCTCTGATTCAGCCCCTCTGTTTCAGCCCCTCTGATTCAGCCCCTCTGATTCAGCCACTCTGATTCAGCCACTCTGTTTCTCTCCCTCTGTTTCAGCCCCTCTGTTTCAGCCCCTCTGTTTCAGCCCCTCTGTGTCTCACCCTCTGTTTCAGCCCCTCTGTTTCAGCCCCTCTGATTCAGCCCCTCTGATTCAGCCCCTCTATTTCCCGCACCTCTGTTTCAGCCCCTCTGTTTCTCGCCTTCTGTTTCAGCCCCTCTGTTTCTCGCCCTCTGTTTCAGCCCCTCTGTTTCAGCCCCTCTGTTTCAGCCCCTCTGTTTCAGCGCCTCTGTTTCTCGCCCTCTGTTGGAGCCCCTCTGTTTCTCGCCCACTGTTTCAGCCCCTCTGTTTCTCGCCCTCTGTTTCAGCCCCTCTGTTTCTGCCCCTCTGTTTCTCGCGCTCTGTTTCAGCCCCGCTGTTTCTCGCCCTCTGTTTCAGCCCCGCTGATTCAGCCCCTCTGTTTCAGCTCCTCTGTTTCAGCCCCTCTGTTTCTCGCCCTCTGTTTCAGCCCCTCTGTTTCTCGCCCTCTGTTTCAGCCCCTCTGTTTCTCGCCCTCTGTTTCAGCCCCGCTGTTTCTCGCCCTCTGTTTCAGCCCCTCGGTTTCAGCGCCTCTGTTTCTCGCCCTCTGTTTCAGCCCCTCTGTTTCTCGCCCTCTGTTTCAGCCCCTCTGATTCAGCCCCTCTGTTTCAGCCCCTCTGTTTTTCCGCCTCTGTTCCAGCCCCTCTGTTTCAGCCCCTCTGTTTCAGCCACTCTGTTTCAGCCCCTCTGTTTCAGCCCCTCTGTTTCAGCCCCTCTGTTTCTCGCCCTCTGTTTCAGCCCCACTTTTTATCGCCCTCTGTTTCAGCCCCTCTGTTTCAGCCCGTCTGTTTCAGCCACTCTGTTTCTCGCCCTCTGTTTCAGCCCCTCTGTTTCTCACCCTCTGTTTCAGCCCCTCTGATTCAGCCCCTCTGTTCCTCGCCCTCTGTTTCAACCCCTCTGTTCCTCGCCATCTGTTTCAGCCCCTCTGTTTCAGCCCCTCTGTTTCAGCCCCTCTGTTTCTCGCCCTCTGTTTCAGACCCTCTGTTTCTCGCCCTCTGTTTCAGGCCCTCTGTTTCTCGGCCTCTGTTTCAGCCCCTGTGATTCAGCCCCTCTGTTTCAGCCCCTCTGATTCAGCCCCTCTGTTTCAGCCACTCTGTTTCAGCCCCTATGTTTCAGCCCCTCTGTTTCACGCCGGCTGTTTCAGCCCCACTGTTTCTCGCCCTCTGTTTCAGCCCCTCTGTTTCTCGCCCTCTGTTTCAGCACCTCTGTTTCAGCCCCTCTGTTTCTCGCCCTGTGTTTCAGCCCCTCTGTTTCACGCCCTCTGTTTCAGCCCCGCTGATTCAGCCCCTCTGTTTCAGCCCCTCTGGATCAGCCCCTCTGATTCAGCCCCTCTGTTTCAGCCCCTCTGTTTCTCGCCCTCTGTTTCAGCCCCTCTGATTCTCGCCCTCTGTTTCAGCCCCTCTGTTTCTCGCCCTCTGTTTTAGCCCCTCTGATTCAGCCCCTCTGTTTCAGCCCCTCTGATTCAGCCCCTCTGATTCAGCCCCTCTGATTCAGCCACTCTGTTTCTCTCCCTCTGTTTCAGCCCCTCTGTTTCAGCCCCTCTGTGTCTCACCCTCTGTTTCAGCCCCTCTGATTCAGCCCCTCTGATTCAGCCCCTCTGTTTCCCGCCCCTCTGTTTCAGCCCCTCTGTTTCTCGCCCTCTGATTCAGCCCCTCTGTTTCTCGCCCTCTGTTTCAGCCCTCTGTTTCAGCCCCTCTGTTTCAGCCCCTCTGTTTCAGCGCCTCTGTTTCTCGCCCTCTGTTGGAGCCCCTCTGTTTCTCGCCCTCTGTTTCAGGCCCTGTGATTCAGCCCCTCTGTTTCAGCCCCTCTGTTTCTCACCCTCTGTTCCAGCCCCTCTGTTTCAGCCCCTCTGTTTCAGCCACTCTGTTTCAGCCCCTCTCTTTCAGCCCCTCTGTTTCAGCCCCTCTGTTTCTCGCCCTCTGTTTCAGCCCCTCTGTTTCTCGCCCTCTGTTTCAGCCCCTCTGTTTCAGACCGTCTGTTTCAGCCACTCTGTTTCTCGCCCTCCGTTTCAGCCCCCCTGTTTCTCACCCTCTGTTTCAGCCCCTCTGTTTCTCGCCCTCTGTTTCAGCCCCTCTGGTTCAGCCCGTCTGTTTCAGCCCCTCTGTTTCAGCCCCTCTGTTTCTCATCCTCTGTTACTCGCCCTCTGTTTCAGCCCCTCTGTTTTTCGCCCTCTGTTTCAGCCCCTCTGTTTCTCACCCTCTGTTTCAGGCTCTCTGTTTCAGCCCCTCTGTTTCTCGCCCTCTGTTTCTCGCCCGCTGTTTCTGCCCCTCTGTTTCTCGCCCTCTGTTTCAGGCCCTCTGTTTCTCGCCTTCAGTTTCAGCCCCTCTGATTCAGCCCCTCTGTTTCAGCCCCTCTGATTCAGCCCCTCTGTTTCAGACCCTCTGTTTCAGCCCCTCTGTTTCAGCCCCTCTGTTTCTCGCCCTCTGTTTCAGCCCCTCTGTTTCTCACCCTCTGTTTCAGCCCCTCTGTTTCTCGCCCTCTGTTTCAGCCCCTCTGTTTCAGCCCGTCTGTTTCGGCCCCTCTGTTTCAGCCCCTCTGTTTCTCATCCTCTGTTACTCGCCCTCTGTTTCAGCCCCTCTGTTTTTCGCCCTCTGTTTCAGCCACTCTGTTTCTCACCCTCTGTTTCAGGCTCTCTGTTTCAGCCCCTCTGTTTCTCGCCCTCTGTTTCTCGCCCTCTGTTTCAGCCCCTCTGTTTCAGCCCATCTGTTTCAGCCCCTCTGTTTCAGCCCCTCTGTTTCTCACCCTCTGTTTCTCGCCCTCTGTTTCAGCCCCTCTGTTTTTCGCCGTCTGTTTCAGCCCCCTGTTTCTCGCCCTATGTTTCAGGCTCTCTGTTTCAGCCCCTCTGTTTCTCGCCCTCTGTTTCTCGCCCGCTGTTTCAGCCCATTTGTTTCTCGCCCTCTGTTACAGCCCCTCTGTTTCAGCCCCTCTGATTCAGCCCCTCTGATTCAGCCCCTCTGTTTCTCGCCCTGTGTTTCAGACTCTCTGTTTCAGCCCCTCTTTTTCAGCTCCTCTGTTTCAGCCCCTCTGTTTCTCGCCCTCTGTTTCAGCCCCTCTGTTTCTAGCCCTCTGTTTCAGCCCCTCTGTTTCTCGCCCACTGTTTCAGCCCCTCTGTTTCTCGCCCTCTGTTTCAGCCCCTCTGTTTCTGCCCCTCTGTTTCTCGCGCTCTGTTTCAGCCCCGCTGTTTCTCGCCCTCTGTTTCAGCCCCGCTGATTCAGCCCCTCTGTTTCAGCTCCTCTGTTTCAGCCCCTCTGTTTCTCGCCCTCTGTTTCAGACCCTCTGTTTCAGCCCTCTGTTTCAGCCCCTCTGTTCCTCGCCATCTGTTTCAGCCCCTCTGTTTCTCGCCCTCTGTTTCAGACCCTCTGTTTCTCGCCCTCTGTTTCAGGCCCTCTGTTTCTCGGCCTCTGTTTCAGACCCTGTGATTCAGCCCCTCTGTTTCAGCCCCTCTGATTCAGCCCCTCTGTTTCAGCCACTCTGTTTCAGCCCCTCTGTTTCAGCCCCTCTGTTTCACGCCGGCTGTTTCAGCCCCACTGTTTCTCGCCCTCTGTTTCAGCCCCTCTGTTTCTCGCCCTCTGTTTCAGCCCCTCTGTTTCAGCACCTCTGTTTCTCGCCCTCTGTTTCAGCCCCTCTGTTTCACGCCCTCTGTTTCAGCCCCGCTGTTTCTCGCCCTCTGTTTCAGCCCCGCTGATTCAGCCCCTCTGTTTAAGCCCCTCTGAATCAGCCCCTCTGATTCAGCCCCTCTGTTTCAGCCCCTCTGTTTCAGCCCCTCTGTTTCTCGCTCTCTGTTTCAGCCCCTCTGATTCTCGCCCTCTGTTTCAGCCCCTCTGTTTCTCGCCCTCTGTTTTAGCCCCTCTGATTCAGCCCCTCTGTTTCAGCCCCTCTGATTCAGCCCCTCTGATTCAGCCCCTCTGATTCAGCCACTCTGTTTCTCTCCCTCTGTTTCAGCCCCTCTGTTTCAGCCCCTCTGTTTCAGCCCCTCTGTGTCTCACCCTCTGTTTCAGCCCGTCTGATTCAGCCCCTCTGATTCAGCCCCTCTGATTCAGCCCCTCTGTTTCCCGCCCCTCTGTTTCAGCCCCTCTGTTTCTCGCCCTCTGTTTCAGCCCCTCTGTTTCAGCCCCTCTGTTTCAGCGCCTCTGTTTCTCGCCCTCTGTTGGAGCCCCTCTGTTTCTCGCCCTCTGTTTCAGCCCCTGTGATTCAGCCCCTCTGCTTCAGCCCCTCTGTTTCTCACCCTCTGTTCCAGCCCCTCTGTTTCAGCCCCTCTGTTTCAGCCACTCTGTTTCAGCCCCTCTGTTTCAGCCCCTCTGTTTCTCGCCCTCTGTTTCAGCCCCTCTGTTTCTCGCCCTCTGTTTCAGCCCCTCTGTTTCAGCCCGTCTGTTTCAGCCACTCTGTTTCTCGCCCTCTGTTTCAGCCCCCCTGTTTCTCACCCTCTGTTTCAGCCCCTCTGATTCAGCCCGTCTGTTTCTCGCCCTCTGTTTCAGCCCCTCTGTTTCTCACCCGCTGTTTCAGGCCCCTCTGTTTCAGCCCCTCTGATTCAGCCTCTCTGTTTCTCGCCCTCTGTTTCAGCCCCTCTGTTTCTCACCCTCTGTTTCAGCCCCTCTGTTTCTCGCCCACTGTTTCAGCCCCTCTATTTCAGCCCGTCTGTTTCAGCCCCTCTGTTTCAGCCCCTCTGTTTCTCAACCATTGTTACTCGCCCTCTGTTTCAGCCCCTCTGTTTTTCGACCTCTGTTTCAGCCCCTGTGTTTGTCACCCTCTGTTTCAGGCTCTCTGTTTCAGTCCCTCTGTTTCTCGCCCTCTGTTTCTTTCCCGCTGTTTCTGCCCCTCTGTTTCTCGCCCTCTGTTTCAGGCCCTCTGTTTCTCGCCTTCAGTTTCAGCCCCACTGATTCAGCCCCTCTGTTTCTCGCCCTCTGTTTCAGCCCCACTTTTTCTCGCCCTCTGTTTCAGACCCTCTGTTTCAGCCCGTCTGTTTCAGCCACTCTGTTTCTCGCCCTCTGTTTCAGACCCTCTGTTTCTCACCCTCTGCTTCAGCCCCTCTGATTCAGCCCCTCTGTTCCTCGCCCTCTGTTTCAGCCCCTCTGTTCCTCGCCATCTGTTTCAGCCCCTCTGTTTCTCGCCCTCTGTTTCAGACCCTCTGTTTCTCGCCCTCTGTTTCAGGCCCTCTGTTTCTCGGCCTCTGTTTCAGCCCCTGTGATTCAGCCCCTCTGTTTCAGCCCCTCTGATTCAGCCCCTCTGTTTCAGCCACTCTGTTTCAGCCCCTCTGTTTCAGCCCCTCTGTTTCACGCCGGCTGTTTCAGCCCCACTGTTTCTCGCCCTCTGTTTCAGCCCCTCTGTTTCTCGCCCTCTGTTTCAGCCCCTCTGTTTCAGCCCCTCTGTTTCTCACCCTCTGTTTCAGGCTCTCTGTTTCAGCCCCTCTGTTTCTCGCCCTCTGTTTCTCGCCCGCTGTTTCTGCCCCTCTGTTTCTCGCCCTCTGTTTCAGGCCCTCTGTTTCTCGCCTTCAGTTTCAGCCCCTCTGATTCAGCCCCTCTGATTCAGCCCCTCTGATTCAGCCCCTCTGTTTCAGACCCTCTGTTTCAGCCCCTCTGTTTCAGGCCCTCTGTTTCTCGCCCTCTGTTTCAGCCCCTCTGTTTCTCACCCTCTGTTTCAGCCCCTCTGTGTCTCACCCTCTGTTTCAGCCCCTCTGTTTCAGCCCGTCTGTTTCGGCCCCTCTGTTTCAGCCCCTCTGTTTCTCATCCTCTGTTACTCGCCCTCTGTTTCAGCCCCTCTGTTTTTCGCCCTCTGTTTCAGCCCCTCTGTTTGTCACCCTCTGTTTCAGGCTCTCTGTTTCAGCCCCTCTGTTTCTCGCCCTCTGTTTCTCGCCCTCTGTTTCAGCCCATCTGTTTCAGCCCCTCTGTTTCAGCCCCTCTGTTTCTCACCCTCTGTTTCTCGCCCTCTGTTTCAGCCCCTCTGTTTCTCGCCC
This sequence comes from Chiloscyllium punctatum, assembly GCF_047496795.1. Taxonomy (NCBI): domain Eukaryota; kingdom Metazoa; phylum Chordata; class Chondrichthyes; order Orectolobiformes; family Hemiscylliidae; genus Chiloscyllium; species Chiloscyllium punctatum. Next base: position 1,252,862 of record NW_027309792.1, on the reverse strand, counting down.
TATGTTTCAGGCTCTCTGTTTCAGCCCCTCTGTTTCTCGCCCTCTGTTTCTCGCCCGCTGTTTCAGCCCATTTGTTTCTCGCCCTCTGTTACAGCCCCTCTGTTTCAGCCCCTCTGATTCAGCCCCTCTGATTCAGCCCCTCTGTTTCTCGCCCTGTGTTTCAGACTCTCTGTTTCAGCCCCTCTTTTTCAGCTCCTCTGTTTCAGCCCCTCTGTTTCTCGCCCTCTGTTTCAGCCCCTCTGTTTCTAGCCCTCTGTTTCAGCCCCTCTGTTTCTCGCCCACTGTTTCAGCCCCTCTGTTTCTCGCCCTCTGTTTCAGCCCCTCTGTTTCTGCCCCTCTGTTTCTCGCGCTCTGTTTCAGCCCCGCTGTTTCTCGCCCTCTGTTTCAGCCCCGCTGATTCAGCCCCTCTGTTTCAGCTCCTCTGTTTCAGCCACTCTGTTTCTCGCCCTCTGTTTCAGACCCTCTGTTTCAGCCCTCTGTTTCAGCCCCTCTGTTCCTCGCCATCTGTATCAGCCCCTCTGTTTCTCGCCCTCTGTTTCAGACCCTCTGTTTCTCGCCCTCTGTTTCAGGCCCTCTGTTTCTCGGCCTCTGTTTCAGACCCTGTGATTCAGCCCCTCTGTTTCAGCCCCTCTGATTCAGCCCCTCTGTTTCAGCCACTCTGTTTCAGCCCCTCTGTTTCAGCCCCTCTGTTTCACGCCGGCTGTTTCAGCCCCACTGTTTCTCGCCCTCTGTTTCAGCCCCTCTGTTTCTCGCCCTCTGTTTCAGCCCCTCTGTTTCAGCACCTCTGTTTCTCGCCCTCTGTTTCAGCCCCTCTGTTTCACGCCCTCTGTTTCAGCCCCGCTGTTTCTCGCCCTCTGTTTCAGCCCCGCTGATTCAGCCCCTCTGTTTCAGCCCCTCTGAATCAGCCCCTCTGATTCAGCCCCTCTGTTTCAGCCCCTCTGTTTCAGCCGCTCTGTTTCTCGCTCTCTGTTTCAGCCCCTCTGATTCTCGCCCTCTGTTTCAGCCCCTCTGTTTCTCGCCCTCTGTTTTAGCCCCTCTGATTCAGCCCCTCTGTTTCAGCCCCTCTGATTCAGCCCCTCTGATTCAGCCCCTCTGATTCAGCCACTCTGTTTCTCTCCCTCTGTTTCAGCCCCTCTGTTTCAGCCCCTCTGTTTCAGCCCCTCTGTGTCTCACCCTCTGTTTCAGCCCGTCTGATTCAGCCCCTCTGATTCAGCCCCTCTGATTCAGCCCCTCTGTTTCCCGCCCCTCTGTTTCAGCCCCTCTGTTTCTCGCCCTCTGTTTCAGCCCCTCTGTTTCAGCCCCTCTGTTTCAGCGCCTCTGTTTCTCGCCCTCTGTTGGAGCCCCTCTGTTTCTCGCCCTCTGTTTCAGCCCCTGTGATTCAGCCCCTCTGCTTCAGCCCCTCTGTTTCTCACCCTCTGTTCCAGCCCCTCTGTTTCAGCCCCTCTGTTTCAGCCACTCTGTTTCAGCCCCTCTGTTTCAGCCCCTCTGTTTCTCGCCCTCTGTTTCAGCCCCTCTGTTTCTCGCCCTCTGTTTCAGCCCCTCTGTTTCAGCCCGTCTGTTTCAGCCACTCTGTTTCTCGCCCTCTGTTTCAGCCCCCCTGTTTCTCACCCTCTGTTTCAGCCCCTCTGATTCAGCCCGTCTGTTTCTCGCCCTCTGTTTCAGCCCCTCTGTTTCTCGCCCGCTGTTTCAGGCCCCTCTGTTTCAGCCCCTCTGATTCAGCCTCTCTGTTTCTCGCCCTCTGTTTCAGCCCCTCTGTTTCTCACCCTCTGTTTCAGCCCCTCTGTTTCTCGCCCTCTGTTTCAGCCCCTCTATTTCAGCCCGTCTGTTTCAGCCCCTCTGTTTCAGCCCCTCTGTTTCTCAACCATTGTTACTCGCCCTCTGTTTCAGCCCCTCTGTTTTTCGACCTCTGTTTCAGCCCCTGTGTTTGTCACCCTCTGTTTCAGGCTCTCTGTTTCAGTCCCTCTGTTTCTCGCCCTCTGTTTCTTTCCCGCTGTTTCTGCCCCTCTGTTTCTCGCCCTCTGTTTCAGGCCCTCTGTTTCTCGCCTTCAGTTTCAGCCCCACTGATTCAGCCCCTCTGTTTCTCGCCCTCTGTTTCAGCCCCACTTTTTCTCGCCCTCTGTTTCAGACCCTCTGTTTCAGCCCGTCTGTTTCAGCCACTCTGTTTCTCGCCCTCTGTTTCAGACCCTCTGTTTCTCACCCTCTGCTTCAGCCCCTCTGATTCAGCCCCTCTGTTCCTCGCCCTCTGTTTCAGCCCCTCTGTTCCTCGCCATCTGTTTCAGCCCCTCTGTTTCTCGCCCTCTGTTTCAGACCCTCTGTTTCTCGCCCTCTGTTTCAGGCCCTCTGTTTCTCGGCCTCTGTTTCAGCCCCTGTGATTCAGCCCCTCTGTTTCAGCCCCTCTGATTCAGCCCCTCTGTTTCAGCCACTCTGTTTCAGCCCCTCTGTTTCAGCCCCTCTGTTTCACGCCGGCTGTTTCAGCCCCACTGTTTCTCGCCCTCTGTTTCAGCCCCTCTGTTTCTCGCCCTCTGTTTCAGCCCCTCTGTTTCAGCCCCTCTGTTTCTCGCCCTCTGTTTCAGCCCCTCTGTTTCACGCCCTCTGTTTCAGCCCCGCTGTTTCTCGCCCTCTGTTTCAGCCCCGCTGATTCAGCCCCTCTGTTTCAGCCCCTCTGAATCGGCCCCTCTGATTCAGCCCCTCTGTTTCAGCCCCTCTGTTTCAGCCCCTCTGTTTCTCGCCCTCTGTTTCAGCCCCTCTGATTCTCGCCCTCTGTTTCAGCCCCTCTGTTTCTCGCCCTCTGTTTTAGCCCCTCTGATTCAGCCCCTCTGTTTCAGCCCCTCTGATTCAGCCCCTCTGATTCAGCCCCTCTGATTCAGCCACTCTGTTTCTCTCCCTCTGTTTCAGCCCCTCTGTTTCAGCCCCTCTGTGTCTCACCCTCTGTTTCAGCCCCTCTGATTCAGCCCCTCTGATTCAGCCCCTCTGATTCAGCCCCTCTGTTTCCCGCCCCTCTGTTTCAGCCCCTCTGTTTCTCGCCCTCTGTTTCAGCCCCTCTGTTTCTCGCCCTCTGTTTCAGCCCCTCTGTTTCAGCCCCTCTGTTTCAGCCCCTCTGTTTCAGCGCCTCTGTTTCTCGCCCTCTGTTGGAGCCCCTCTGTTTCTCGCCTTCTGTTTCAGCCCCTGTGATTCAGCCCCTCTGTTTCAGCCCCTCTGTTTCTCACCCTCTGTTCCAGCCCCTCTGTTTCAGCCCCTCTGTTTCAGCCACTCTGTTTCAGCCCCTCTCTTTCAGCCCCTCTGTTTCAGCCCCTCTGTTTCTCGCCCTCTGTTTCAGCCCCTCTGTTTCTCGCCCTCTGTTTCAGCCCCTCTGTTTCAGCCCATCTGTTTCAGCCACTCTGTTTCTCGCCCTCTGTTTCAGCCCCCCTGTTTCTCACCCTCTGTTTCAGCCCCTCTGATTCAGCCCGTCTGTTTCTCGCCGTCTGTTTCAGCCCCTCTGTTTCTCGCCCTCTGTTTCAGCCCCTCTGTTTCAGCCCCTCTGATTCAGCCTCTCTGTTTCTCGCCCTCTGTTTCAGCCCCTCTGTTTCTCACCCTCTGTTTCAGCCCCTCTGTTTCTCGCCCTCTGTTTCAGCACCTCTATTTCAGACCGTCTGTTTCTGCCCCTCTGTTTCAGCCCCTCTGTTTCTCAACCATTGTTACTCGCCGTCTGTTTCAGCCCCTCTGTTTTTCGCCCTCTGTTTCAGCCCCTCTGTTTGTCACCCTCTGTTTCAGGCTCTCTGTTTCAGCCCCTCTGTTTCTCGCCCTCTGTTTCTCGCCCGCTGTTTCTGCCCCTCTGTTTCTCGCCCTCTGTTTCAGGCCCTCTGTTTCTCGCCTTCAGTTTCAGCCCCTCTGATTCAGCCCCTCTGTTTCAGCCCCTCTGATTCAGCCCCTCTGTTTCAGACACTCTGTTTCAGCCCCTCTGTTTCAGCCCCTCTGTTTCTCGCCCTCTGTTTCAGCCCCTCTGTTTCTCACCCTCTGTTTCAGCCCCTCTGTTTCTCGCCCTCTGTTTCAGCCCCTCTGTTTCAGCCCGTCTGTTTCAGCCCCTCTGTTTCAGCCCCTCTGTTTCTCATCCTCTGTTACTCGCCCTCTGTTTCAGCCCCTCTGTTTTTCGCCCTCTGTTTCAGCCCCTCTGTTTCTCACCCTCTGTTTCAGGCTCTCTGTTTCAGCCCCTCTGTTTCTCGCCCTCTGTTTCTCGCCCTCTGTTTCAGCCCCTCTGTTTTCAACCCGTCTGTTTCAGCACCTCTGTTTCAGCCCCTCTGTTTCTCGCCCTCTGTTTCAGACCCTCTGTTTCTCGCCCTCTGTTTCAGGCCCTCTGTTTCTCGGCCTCTGTTTCAGCCCCTGTGATTCAGCCCCTCTGTTTCAGCCCCTCTGATTCAGCCCCTCTGTTTCAGCCACTCTGTATCAGCCCCTCTGTTTCAGCCCCTCTGTTTCACGCCGGCTGTTTCAGCCCCACTGTTTCTTGCCCTCTGTTTCAGCCCCTCTGTTTCTCGCCCTCTGTTTCAGCCCCTCTGTTTCAGCCCCTCTGTTTCTCGCCCTCTGTTTCAGCCCCTGTGTTTCACGCCCTCTGTTTCAGCCCCGCTGTTTCTCGCCCTCTGTTTCAGCCCCGCTGATTCAGCCCCTCTGTTTCAGCCCCTCTGAATCAGCCAATCTGATTCAGCCCCTCTGTTTCAGCCACTCTGTTTCAGCCCCTCTGTTTCTCGCCCTCTGTTTCAGCCCCTCTGATTCTCGCCCTCTGTTTCAGCCCCTCTGTTTCTCGCCCTCTGTTTTAGCCCCTCTGATTCAGCCCCTCTGTTTCAGCCCCTCTGATTCAGCCCCTCTGATTCAGCCCCTCTGATTCAGCCACTCTGTTTCTCTCCCTCTGTTTCAGCCCCTCTGTTTCAGCCCCTCTGTTTCAGCCCCTCTGTGTCTCACCCTTTGTTTCAGCCCGTCTGATTCAGCCCCTCTGATTCAGCCCCTCTGATTCAGCCCCTCTGTTTCCCGCCCCTCTGTTTCAGCCCCTCTGTTTCTCGCCCTCTGTTTCAGCCCCTCTGTTTCTCGCCCTCTGTTTCAGCCCCTCTGTTTCAGCCCCTCTGTTTCAGCCCCTCTGTTTCAGCGCCTCTGTTTCTCGCCCTCTGTTGGAGCCCCTCTGTTTCTCACCCTCTGTTCCAGCCGCTCTGTTTCAGCCCCTCTGTTTCAGCCACTCTGTTTCAGCCCCTGTGATTCAGCCCCTCTGTTTCAGCCCCTCTGTTTCTCGCCCTCTGTTTCAGCCCCTCTGTTTCTCGCCCTCTGTTTCAGCCCCTCTGTTTCAGCCCGTCTGTTTCAGCCACTCTGTTTCTCGCCCTCTGTTTCAGCCCCCCTGTTTCTCACCCTCTGTTTCAGCCCCTCTGATTCAGCCCGTCTGTTTCTCGCCCTCTGTTTCAGCCCCTCTGTTTCTCGCCCTCTGTTTCAGCCCCTCTGTTTCAGCCCCTCTGATTCAGCCTCTCTGTTTCTCGCCCTCTGTTTCAGCCCCTCTGTTTCTCACCCTCTGTTTCAGCCCCTCTGTTTCTCGCCCTCTGTTTCAGCCCCTCTATTTCAGCCCGTCTGTTTCTGCCCCTCTGTTTCAGCCCCTCTGTTTCTCAACCATTGTTACTCGCCCTCTGTTTCAGCCCCTCTGTTTCTCGCCCTCTGTTTCAGCCCCTCTGCTTCTCGCCCACTGTTTCAGCCCCTCTGTTTCTCGCCCTCTGTTTCAGCCCCTCTGTTTCTGCCCCTCTGTTTCTCGCGCTCTGTTTCAGCCCCGCTGTTTCTCGCCCTCTGTTTCAGCCCCTCTGTTTCAGCCCCTCTGTTTCAGCCCCTCTGTTTCAGCGCCTCTGTTTCTCGCCCTCTGTTGGAGCCCCTCTGTTTCTCACCCTCTGTTCCAGCCGCTCTGTTTCAGCCCCTCTGTTTCAGCCACTCTGTTTCAGCCCCTCTCTTTCAGCCCCTCTGTTTCAGCCCCTCTGTTTCTCGCCCTCTGTTTCAGCCCCTCTGTTTCTCGCCCTCTGTTTCAGCCCCTCTGTTTCAGCCCGTCTGTTTCAGCCACTCTCTTTCTCGCCCTCTGTTTCAGCCCCCCTGTTTCTCACCCTCTGTTTCAGCCCCTCTGATTCAGCCCGTCTGTTTCTCGCCCTCTGTTTCAGCCCCTCTGTTTCTCGCCCTCTGTTTCAGCCCCTCTGTTTCAGCCCCTCTGATTCAGCCTCTCTGTTTCTCGCCCTCTGTTTCAGCCCCTCTGTTTCTCACCCTCTGTTTCAGCCCCTCTGTTTCTCGCCCTCTGTTTCAGCCCCTCTATTTCAGCCCGTCTGTTTCTGCCCCTCTGTTTCAGCCCCTCTGTTTCTCAACCATTGTTACTCGCCCTCTGTTTCAGCCCCTCTGTTTTTCGCCCTCTGTTTCAGCCCCTCTGTTTGTCACCCTCTGTTTCAGGCTCTCTGTTTCAGCCCCTCTGTTTCTCGCCCTCTGTTTCTCGCCCGCTGTTTCTGCCCCTCTGTTTCTCGCCCTCTGTTTCAGGCCCTCTGTTTCTCGCCTTCAGTTTCAGCCCCTCTGATTCAGCCCCTCTGTTTCAGCCCCTCTGATTCAGCCCCTCTGTTTCAGACCCTCTGTTTCAGCCCCTCTGTTTCAGCCCCTCTGTTTCTCGCCCTCTGTTTCAGCCCCTCTGTTTCTCACCCTCTGTTTCAGCCCCTCTGTTTCTCGCCCTCTGTTTCAGCCCCTCTGTTTCAGCCCGTCTGTTTCAGCCCCTCTGTTTCAGCCCCTCTGTTTCTCATCCTCTGTTACTCGCCCTCTGTTTCAGCCCCTCTGTTTTTCGCCCTCTGTTTCAGCCCCTCTGTTTCTCACCCTCTGTTTCAGGCTCTCTGTTTCAGCCCCTCTGTTTCTCGCCCTCTGTTTCTCGCCCTCTGTTTCAGCCCCTCTGTTTCAGCCCGTCTGTTTCAGCTCCTCTGTTTCAGCCCCTCTGTTTCTCACCCTCTGTTTCTCACCCTCTGTTTCAGCCCCTCTGTTTTTCGCCCTCTGTTTCAGCCCCCTGTTTCTCGCCCTATGTTTCAGGCTCTCTGTTTCAGCCCCTCTGTTTCTCGCCCTCTGTTTCTCGCCCGCTGTTTCAGCCCCTTTGTTTCTCGCCCTCTGTTTCAGCCCCTCTGTTTCAGCCCCTCTGATTCAGCCCCTCTGATTCAGCCCCTCTGTTTCTCGCCCTGTGTTTCAGACCCTCTGTTTCAGCCCCTCTTTTTCAGCTCCTCTGTTTCAGCCCCTCTGTTTCTCGCCCTCTGTTTCAGCCCCTCTGTTTCTCGCCCTCTGTTTCAGCCCCTCTGCTTCTCGCCCACTGTTTCAGCCCCTCTGTTTCTCGCCCTCTGTTTCAGCCCCTCTGTTTCTGCCCCTCTGTTTCTCGCGCTCTGTTTCAGCCCCGCTGTTTCTCGCCCTCTGTTTCAGCCCCGCTGATTCAGCCCCTCTGTTTCAGCTCCTCTGTTTCAGCCCCTCTGTTTCTCGCCCTCTGTTTCAGCCCCTCTGTTTCTCGCCCTCTGTTTCAGCCCCTCTGTTTCTCGCCCTCTGTTTCAGCCCCGCTGTTTCTCACCCTCTGTTTCAGCCCCTCGGTTTCAGCGCCTCTGTTTCTCGCCCTCTGTTTCAGCCCCTCTGTTTCTCGCCCTCTGTTTCAGCCCCTCTGATTCAGCCCCTCTGTTTCAGCCCCTCTGTTTTTGCGCCTCTTTTCCAGCCCCTCTGTTTCAGCCACTCTGTTTCAGCCACTCTGTTTCAGCCCCTCTGTTTCATCCCCTCTGTTTCAGCCCCTCTGTTTCTCGCCCTCTGTTTCAGCCCCACTTTTTCTCGCCCTCTGTTTCAGACCCTCTGTTTCAGCCCGTCTGTTTCAGCCACTCTGTTTCTCGCCCTCTGTTTCAGCCCCTCTGTTTCTCACCCTCTGTTTCAGCCCCTCTGATTCAGCCCATCTGTTCCTCGCCCTCTGTTTCAGCCCCTCTGTTCCTCGCCATCTGTTTCAGCCCCTCTGTTTCAGCCCCTCTGTTTCAGCCCCTCTGTTTCACGCCGGCTGTTTCAGCCCCACTGTTTCTCGCCCTCTGTTTCAGCCCCTCTGTTTCTCGCCCTCTGTTTCAGCCCCTCTGTTTCAGCCTCTCTGTTTCTCGCCCTCTGTTTCAGCCCCTCTGTTTCACGCCCTCTGTTTCAGCCCCGCTGTTTCTCGCCCTCTGTTTCAGCCCCGCTGATTCAGCCCCTCTGTTTCAGCCCCTCTGAATCAGCCCCTCTGATTCAGCCCCTCTGTTTCAGCCCCTCTGTTTCAGCCCCTCTGTTTCTCGCCCTCTGTTTCAGCCCCTCTGATTCTCGCCCTCTGTTTCAGCCCCTCTGTTTCTCGCCCTCTGTTTTAGCCCCTCTGATTCAGCCCCTCTGTTTCAGCCCCTCTGATTCAGCCCCTCTGATTCAGCCCCTCTGATTCAGCCACTCTGTTTCTCTCCCTCTGTTTCAGCCCCTCTGTTTCAGCCCCTCTGTTTCAGCCCCTCTGTGTCTCACCCTCTGTTTCAGCCCCTCTGATTCAGCCCCTCTGATTCAGCCCCTCTGTTTCCCGCCCCTCTGTTTCAGCCCCTCTGTTTCTCGCCCTCTGTTTCAGCCCCTCTGTTTCTCGCCCTCTGTTTCAGCCCCTCTGTTTCTCGCCCTCTGTTTCAGCCCCTCTGTTTCAGCCCCTCTGTTTCAGCCCCTCTGTTTCTCGCCCTCTGTTTCAGCCCCTCTGTTTCTCGCCCTCTGTTTCAGCCCCTCTGTTTCAGCGCCTCTGTTTCTCGCCCTCTGTTGGAGCCCCTCTGTTTCTCGCCCTCTGTTTCAGCCCCTGTGATTCAGCCCCTCTGTTTCAGCCCCTCTGTTTCTCACCCTCTGTTCCAGCCCCTCTGTTTCAGCCCCTCTGTTTCAGCCACTCTGTTTCAGCCCCTCTCTTTCAGCCCCTCTGTTTCAGCCCCTCTGTTTCTCGCCCTCTGTTTCAGCCCCTCTGTTTCTCGCCCTCTGTTTCAGCCCCTCTGTTTCAGCCCGTCTGTTTCAGCCACTCTGTTTCTCGCCCTCTGTTTCAGCCCCCCTGTTTCTCACCCTCTGTTTCAGCCCCTCTGATTCAGCCCGTCTGTTTCTCGCCCTCTGTTTCAGCCCCACTGTTTCTCGCCCTCTGTTTCAGCCCCTCTGTTTCAGCCCCTCTGATTCAGCCTCTCTGTTTCTCGCCCTCTGTTTCAGCCCCTCTGTTTCTCACCCTCTGTTTCCGCCCCTCTGTTTCTCGCCCTCTGTTTCAGCACCTCTATTTCAGCCCGTCTGTTTCAGCCCCTCTGTTTCAGCCCCTCTGTTTCTCAACCATTGTTACTCGCCCTCTGTTTCAGCCCCTCTGTTTATCGCCCTCTGTTTCAGCCCCTCTGTTTGTCACCCTCTGTTTCAGGCTCTCTGTTTCAGCCCCTCTGTTTCTCGCCCTTTGTTTCTCGCCCGCTGTTTCAGCCCCTTTGCTTCTCGCCCTCTGTTTCAGCCCCTTTGTTTCAGCCCCTCTGATTTAGGCCCTCTGATTCAGCCCCACTGTTTCTCGCACTCTGTTTCAGCCCCTCTGTTTCAGCCACTCTGCTTCAGCTCTACTGTTTCAGCCCCTCTGTTTCTCGCCCTCTGTTTCAGCCCCTCTGTTTCTCGCCCTCTGTTTCAGCCCCTCTGTTTCTCGCCCTCTGTTTCAGCCCCTCTGTTTCAGCCCCTCTGTTTCAGCCCCTCTGTTTCTCGCCCTCTGTTTCAGCCCCTCTGTTTCTCGCCCTCTGTTTCAGCCCCTCTGTTTCAGCCCCTCTGTTTTAGCCCCTCTGTTTCTCGCCCTCTGTTTCAGCCCCTCTGTTTCTCGCCCTCTGTTCAGCCCCTATGTTTCTCGCCCTCTGTTTCAGCCCCTCTGTTTCTCGCCCTCCGTTTCAGCCCCTCTGTTTCAGCCCCTCTGTTTCTCGCCCTCTGTTTCTGCCCCTCTGTTTCTCGCCCTCTGTTTCAGCCCCTCTGATTCAGCCCCTCTGTTTCAGCCACTCTGAATAAGCCCCTCTGATTCAGCCCCTCTGTTTCAGCCCCTCTGTTTCAGCCCCTCTGTTTCTCGCCCTCTGTTTCAGCCCCTCTGATTCTCGCCCTCTGTTTAAGCCCCTTTGTTTCTCGCCCTCTGTTTCAGCCCCCTGTTTCTCGCCCTATGTTTCAGGCTCTCTGTTTCAGCCCCTCTGTTTCTCGCCCTCTGTTTCTCGCCCGCTGTTTCAGCCCCTTTGTTTCTCGCCCTCTGTTTCAGCCCCTCTGTTTCAGCCACTCTGATTCAGCCCCTCTGATTCAGCCCCTCTGTTTCTCGCCCTGTGTTTCAGACCCTCTGTTTCAGCCCCTCTTTTTCAGCTCCTCTGTTTCAGCCCCTCTGATTCTCGCCCTCTGTTTCAGCCCCTCTGTTTCTCGCCCTCTGTTTCAGCCCCTCTGTTTCTCGCCCACTGTTTCAGCCCCTCTGTTTCTCGCCCTCTGTTTCAGCCCCTCTGTTTCTGCCCCTCTGTTTCTCGCGCTCTGTTTCAGCCCCGCTGTTTCTCGCCCTCTGTTTCAGCCCCGCTGATTCAGCCCCTCTGTTTCAGCCCCTCTGTTTCAGCCCCTCTGTGTCTCACCCTTTGTTTCAGCCCGTCTGATTCAGCCCCTCTGATTCAGCCCCTCTGATTCAGCCCCTCTGTTTCCCGCCCCTCTGTTTCAGCCCCTCTGTTTCTCGCCCTCTGTTTCAGCCCCTCTGTTTCTCGCCCTCTGTTTCAGCCCCTCTGTTTCAGCCCCTCTGTTTCAGCCCCTCTGTTTCAGCGCCTCTGTTTCTCGCCCTCTGTTGGAGCCCCTCTGTTTCTCACCCTCTGTTCCAGCCGCTCTGTTTCAGCCCCTCTGTTTCAGCCACTCTGTTTCAGCCCCTGTGATTCAGCCCCTCTGTTTCAGCCCCTCTGTTTCTCGCCCTCTGTTTCAGCCCCTCTGTTTCTCGCCCTCTGTTTCAGCCCCTCTGTTTCAGCCCGTCTGTTTCAGCCACTCTGTTTCTCGCCCTCTGTTTCAGCCCCCCTGTTTCTCACCCTCTGTTTCAGCCCCTCTGATTCAGCCCGTCTGTTTCTCGCCCTCTGTTTCAGCCCCTCTGTTTCTCGCCCTCTGTTTCAGCCCCTCTGTTTCAGCCCCTCTGATTCAGCCTCTCTGTTTCTCGCCCTCTGTTTCAGCCCCTCTGTTTCTCACCCTCTGTTTCAGCCCCTCTGTTTCTCGCCCTCTGTTTCAGCCCCTCTATTTCAGCCCGTCTGTTTCTGCCCCTCTGTTTCAGCCCCTCTGTTTCTCAACCATTGTTACTCGCCCTCTGTTTCAGCCCCTCTGTTTCTCGCCCTCTGTTTCAGCCCCTCTGCTTCTCGCCCACTGTTTCAGCCCCTCTGTTTCTCGCCCTCTGTTTCAGCCCCTCTGTTTCTGCCCCTCTGTTTCTCGCGCTCTGTTTCAGCCCCGCTGTTTCTCGCCCTCTGTTTCAGCCCCTCTGTTTCAGCCCCTCTGTTTCAGCCCCTCTGTTTCAGCGCCTCTGTTTCTCGCCCTCTGTTGGAGCCCCTCTGTTTCTCACCCTCTGTTCCAGCCGCTCTGTTTCAGCCCCTCTGTTTCAGCCACTCTGTTTCAGCCCCTCTCTTTCAGCCCCTCTGTTTCAGCCCCTCTGTTTCTCGCCCTCTGTTTCAGCCCCTCTGTTTCTCGCCCTCTGTTTCAGCCCCTCTGTTTCAGCCCGTCTGTTTCAGCCACTCTCTTTCTCGCCCTCTGTTTCAGCCCCCCTGTTTCTCACCCTCTGTTTCAGCCCCTCTGATTCAGCCCGTCTGTTTCTCGCCCTCTGTTTCAGCCCCTCTGTTTCTCGCCCTCTGTTTCAGCCCCTCTGTTTCAGCCCCTCTGATTCAGCCTCTCTGTTTCTCGCCCTCTGTTTCAGCCCCTCTGTTTCTCACCCTCTGTTTCAGCCCCTCTGTTTCTCGCCCTCTGTTTCAGCCCCTCTATTTCAGCCCGTCTGTTTCTGCCCCTCTGTTTCAGCCCCTCTGTTTCTCAACCATTGTTACTCGCCCTCTGTTTCAGCCCCTCTGTTTTTCGCCCTCTGTTTCAGCCCCTCTGTTTGTCACCCTCTGTTTCAGGCTCTCTGTTTCAGCCCCTCTGTTTCTCGCCCTCTGTTTCTCGCCCGCTGTTTCTGCCCCTCTGTTTCTCGCCCTCTGTTTCAGGCCCTCTGTTTCTCGCCTTCAGTTTCAGCCCCTCTGATTCAGCCCCTCTGTTTCAGCCCCTCTGATTCAGCCCCTCTGTTTCAGACCCTTTGTTTCAGCCCCTCTGTTTCAGCCCCTCTGTTTCTCGCCCTCTGTTTCAGCCCCTCTGTTTCTCACCCTCTGTTTCAGCCCCTCTGTTTCTCGCCCTCTGTTTCAGCCCCTCTGTTTCAGCCCGTCTGTTTCAGCCCCTCTGTTTCAGCCCCTCTGTTTCTCATCCTCTGTTACTCGCCCTCTGTTTCAGCCCCTCTGTTTTTCGCCCTCTGTTTCAGCCCCTCTGTTTCTCACCCTCTGTTTCAGGCTCTCTGTTTCAGCCCCTCTGTTTCTCGCCCTCTGTTTCTCGCCCTCTGTTTCAGCCCCTCTGTTTCAGCCCGTCTGTTTCAGCTCCTCTGTTTCAGCCCCTCTGTTTCTCACCCTCTGTTTCTCACCCTCTGTTTCAGCCCCTCTGTTTTTCGCCCTCTGTTTCAGCCCCCTGTTTCTCGCCCTATGTTTCAGGCTCTCTGTTTCAGCCCCTCTGTTTCTCGCCCTCTGTTTCTCGCCCGCTGTTTCAGCCCCTTTGTTTCTCGCCCTCTGTTTCAGCCCCTCTGTTTCAGCCCCTCTGATTCAGCCCCTCTGATTCAGCCCCTCTGTTTCTCGCCCTGTGTTTCAGACCCTCTGTTTCAGCCCCTCTTTTTCAGCTCCTCTGTTTCAGCCCCTCTGTTTCTCGCCCTCTGTTTCAGCCCCTCTGTTTCTCGCCCTCTGTTTCAGCCCCTCTGCTTCTCGCCCACTGTTTCAGCCCCTCTGTTTCTCGCCCTCTGTTTCAGCCCCTCTGTTTCTGCCCCTCTGTTTCTCGCGCTCTGTTTCAGCCCCGCTGTTTCTCGCCCTCTGTTTCAGCCCCGCTGATTCAGCCCCTCTGTTTCAGCTCCTCTGTTTCAGCCCCTCTGTTTCTCGCCCTCTGTTTCAGCCCCTCTGTTTCTCGCCCTCTGTTTCAGCCCCTCTGTTTCTCGCCCTCTGTTTCAGCCCCGCTGTTTCTCACCCTCTGTTTCAGCCCCTCGGTTTCAGCGCCTCTGTTTCTCGCCCTCTGTTTCAGCCCCTCTGTTTCTCGCCCTCTGTTTCAGCCCCTCTGATTCAGCCCCTCTGTTTCAGCCCCTCTGTTTTTGCGCCTCTTTTCCAGCCCCTCTGTTTCAGCCACTCTGTTTCAGCCACTCTGTTTCAGCCCCTCTGTTTCATCCCCTCTGTTTCAGCCCCTCTGTTTCTCGCCCTCTGTTTCAGCCCCACTTTTTCTCGCCCTCTGTTTCAGACCCTCTGTTTCAGCCCGTCTGTTTCAGCCACTCTGTTTCTCGCCCTCTGTTTCAGCCCCTCTGTTTCTCACCCTCTGTTTCAGCCCCTCTGATTCAGCCCATCTGTTCCTCGCCCTCTGTTTCAGCCCCTCTGTTCCTCGCCATCTGTTTCAGCCCCTCTGTTTCAGCCCCTCTGTTTCAGCCCCTCTGTTTCACGCCGGCTGTTTCAGCCCCACTGTTTCTCGCCCTCTGTTTCAGCACCTCTGTTTCTCGCCCTCTGTTTCAGCCCCTCTGTTTCAGCCTCTCTGTTTCTCGCCCTCTGTTTCAGCCCCTCTGTTTCACGCCCTCTGTTTCAGCCCCGCTGTTTCTCGCCCTCTGTTTCAGCCCCGCTGATTCAGCCCCTCTGTTTCAGCCCCTCTGAATCAGCCCCTCTGATTCAGCCCCTCTGTTTCAGCCCCTCTGTTTCAGCCCCTCTGTTTCTCGCCCTCTGTTTCAGCCCCTCTGATTCTCGCCCTCTGTTTCAGCCCCTCTGTTTCTCGCCCTCTGTTTTAGCCCCTCTGATTCAGCCCCTCTGTTTCAGCCCCTCTGATTCAGCCCCTCTGATTCAGCCCCTCTGATTCAGCCACTCTGTTTCTCTCCCTCTGTTTCAGCCCCTCTGTTTCAGCCCCTCTGTTTCAGCCCCTCTGTGTCTCACCCTCTGTTTCAGCCCCTCTGATTCAGCCCCTCTGATTCAGCCCCTCTGTTTCCCGCCCCTCTGTTTCAGCCCCTCTGTTTCTCGCCCTCTGTTTCAGCCCCTCTGTTTCTCGCCCTCTGTTTCAGCCCCTCTGTTTCTCGCCCTCTGTTTCAGCCCCTCTGTTTCAGCCCCTCTGTTTCAGCCCCTCTGTTTCTCGCCCTCTGTTTCAGCCCCTCTGTTTCTCGCCCTCTGTTTCAGCCCCTCTGTTTCAGCGCCTCTGTTTCTCGCCCTCTGTTGGAGCCCCTCTGTTTCTCGCCCTCTGTTTCAGCCCCTGTGATTCAGCCCCTCTGTTTCAGCCCCTCTGTTTCTCACCCTCTGTTCCAGCCCCTCTGTTTCAGCCCCTCTGTTTCAGCCACTCTGTTTCAGCCCCTCTCTTTCAGCCCGTCTGTTTCAGCCCCTCTGTTTCTCGCCCTCTGTTTCAGCCCCTCTGTTTCTCGCCCTCTGTTTCAGCCCCTCTGTTTCAGCCCGTCTGTTTCAGCCACTCTGTTTCTCGCCCTCTGTTTCAGCCCCCCTGTTTCTCACCCTCTGTTTCAGCCCCTCTGATTCAGCCCGTCTGTTTCTCGCCCTCTGTTTCAGCCCCACTGTTTCTCGCCCTCTGTTTCAGCCCCTCTGTTTCAGCCCCTCTGATTCAGCCTCTCTGTTTCTCGCCCTCTGTTTCAGCCCCTCTGTTTCTCACCCTCTGTTTCCGCCCCTCTGTTTCTCGCCCTCTGTTTCAGCACCTCTATTTCAGCCCGTCTGTTTCAGCCCCTCTGTTTCAGCCCCTCTGTTTCTCAACCATTGTTACTCGCCCTCTGTTTCAGCCCCTCTGTTTATCGCCCTCTGTTTCAGCCCCTCTGTTTGTCACCCTCTGTTTCAGGCTCTCTGTTTCAGCCCCTCTGTTTCTCGCCCTTTGTTTCTCGCCCGCTGTTTCAGCCCCTTTGCTTCTCGCCCTCTGTTTCAGCCCCTTTGTTTCAGCCCCTCTGATTTAGGCCCTCTGATTCAGCCCCACTGTTTCTCGCACTCTGTTTCAGCCCCTCTGTTTCAGCCACTCTGCTTCAGCTCTACTGTTTCAGCCCCTCTGTTTCTCGCCCTCTGTTTCAGCCCCTCTGTTTCTCGCCCTCTGTTTCAGCCCCTCTGTTTCTCGCCCTCTGTTTCAGCCCCTCTGTTTCAGCCCCTCTGTTTCAGCCCCTCTGTTTCTCGCCCTCTGTTTCAGCCCCTCTGTTTCTCGCCCTCTGTTTCAGCCCCTCTGTTTCAGCCCCTCTGTTTTAGCCCCTCTGTTTCTCGCCCTCTGTTTCAGCCCCTCTGTTTCTCGCCCTCTGTTCAGCCCCTATGTTTCTCGCCCTCTGTTTCAGCCCCTCTGTTTCTCGCCCTCCGTTTCAGCCCCTCTGTTTCAGCCCCTCTGTTTCTCGCCCTCTGTTTCTGCCCCTCTGTTTCTCGCCCTCTGTTTCAGCCCCTCTGATTCAGCCCCTCTGTTTCAGCCACTCTGAATAAGCCCCTCTGATTCAGCCCCTCTGTTTCAGCCCCTCTGTTTCAGCCCCTCTGTTTCTCGCCCTCTGTTTCAGCCCCTCTGATTCTCGCCCTCTGTTTAAGCCCCTTTGTTTCTCGCCCTCTGTTTCAGCCCCCTGTTTCTCGCCCTATGTTTCAGGCTCTCTGTTTCAGCCCCTCTGTTTCTCTCCCTCTGTTTCTCGCCCGCTGTTTCAGCCCCTTTGTTTCTCGCCCTCTGTTTCAGCCCCTCTGTTTCAGCCACTCTGATTCAGCCCCTCTGATTCAGCCCCTCTGTTTCTCGCCCTGTGTTTCAGACCCTCTGTTTCAGCCCCTCTTTTTCAGCTCCTCTGTTTCAGCCCCTCTGATTCTCGCCCTCTGTTTCAGCCCCTCTGTTTCTCGCCCTCTGTTTCAGCCCCTCTGTTTCTCGCCCACTGTTTCAGCCCCTCTGTTTCTCGCCCTCTGTTTCAGCCCCTCTGTTTCTGCCCCTCTGTTTCTCGCGCTCTGTTTCAGCCCCGCTGTTTCTCGCCCTCTGTTTCAGCCCCGCTGATTCAGCCCCTCTGTTTCAGCTCCTCTGTTTCAGCCCCTCTGTTTCTCGCCCTCTGTTTCAGCCCCTCTGTTTCTCGCCCTCTGTTTCAGCCCCTCTGTTTCTCGCCCTCTGATTCAGCCCCGCTGTTTCTCACCCTCTGTTTCAGCCCCTCGGTTTCAGCGCCTCTGTTTCTCGCCCTCTGTTTCAGCCCCTCTGTTTCTCGCCCTCTGTTTCAGCCCCTCTGATTCAGCCCCTCTGTTTCAGCCCCTCTGTTTTTCCGCCGCTGTTCCAGCCCCTCTGTTTCAGCCACTCTGTTTCAGCCACTCTGTTTCAGCCCCTCTGTTTCATCCCCTCTGTTTCAGCCCCTCTGTTTCTCGCCCTCTGTTTCAGCCCCACTTTTTCTCGCCCTCTGTTTCAGACCCTCTGTTTCAGCCCGTCTGTTTCAGCCACTCTGTTTCTCGCCCTCTGTTTCAGCCCCTCTGTTTCTCACCCTCTGTTTCAGCCCCTCTGATTCAGCCCCTCTGTTCCTCGCCCTCTGTTTCAGCCCCTCTGTTCCTCGCCATCTGTTTCAGCCCCTCTGTTTCAGCCCCTCTGTTTCAGCCCCTCTGTTTCTCGCCCTCTGTTTCAGACCCTCTGTTTCTCGCCCTCTGTTTCAGTCCCTCTGTTTCTTGGCCTCTGTTTCAGCCCCTGTGATTCAGCCCCTCTGTTTCAGCCCCTCTGATTCAGCCCCTCTGTTTCAGCCACTCTGTTTCAGCCCCTCTGTTTCAGCCCCTCTGTTTCACGCCGGCTGTTTCAGCCCCACTGTTTCTCGCCCTCTGTTTCAGCCCCTCTGTTTCTCGCCCTCTGTTTCAGCCCCTCTGTTTCAGCCTCTCTGTTTCTCGCCCTCTGTTTCAGCCCCTCTGTTTCACGCCCTCTGTTTCAGCCCCGCTGTTTCTCGCCCTCTGTTTCAGCCCCGCTGATTCAGCCCCTCTGTTTCAGCCCCTCTGAATCAGCCCCTCTGATTCAGCCCCACTGTTTCAGCCCCTCTGTTTCAGCCCCTCTGTTTCTCGCCCTCTGTTTCAGCCCCTCTGATTCTCGCCCTCTGTTTCAGCCCCTCTGTTTCTCGCCCTCTGTTTCAGCCCCTCTGTTTCAGCCTCTCTGTTTCTCGCCCTCTGTTTCAGCCCCTCTGTTTCACGCCCTCTGTTTCAGCCCCGCTGTTTCTCGCCCTCTGTTTCAGCCCCGCTGATTCAGCCCCTCTGTTTCAGCCCCTCTGAATCAGCCCCTCTGATTCAGCCCCTCTGTTTCAGCCCCTCTGTTTCTCGCCCTCTGTTTCAGCCCCTCTGTTTCTCGCCCTCTGTTTCAGCCCCTCTGTTTCAGCGCCTCTGTTTCTCGCCCTCTGTTGGAGCCCCTCTGTTTCTCGCCCTCTGTTTCAGCCCCTCTGTTTCAGCCCCTCTGTTTCTCACCCTCTGTTCCAGCCCCTCTGTTTCAGCCCCTCTGTTTCAGCCACTCTGTTTCAGCCCCTCTCTTTCAGCCCCTCTGTTTCAGCCCCTCTGTTTCTCGCCCTCTGTTTCAGCCCCTCTGTTTCAGCCCGTCTGTTTCAGCCACTCTGTTTCTCGCCCTCTGTTTCAGCCCCCCTGTTTCTCACCCTCTGTTTCAGCCCCTCTGATTCAGCCCGTCTGTTTCTCGCCCTCTGTTTCAGCCCCTCTGTTTCTCGCCCTCTGTTTCAGCCCCTCTGTTTCAGCCCCTCTGATTCAGCCTCTCTGTTTCTCGCCCTCTGTTTCAGCCCCTCTGTTTCTCACCCTCTGTTTCCGCCCCTCTGTTTCTCGCCCTCTGTTTCAGCACCTCTATTTCAGCCCGTCTGTTTCAGCCCCTCTGTTTCAGCCCCTCTGTTTCTCAACCATTGTTACTCGCCCTCTGTTTCAGCCCCTCTGTTTATCGCCCTCTGTTTCAGCCCCTCTGTTTGTCACCCTCTGTTTCAGGCTCTCTGTTTTAGCCCCTCTGTTTCTCGCCCTTTGTTTCTCGCCCGCTGTTTCAGCCCCTTTGCTTCTCGCCCTCTGTTTCAGCCCCTCTGTTTCAGCCCCTCTGATTTAGGCCCTCTGATTCAGCCCCTCTGTTTCTCGCACTCTGTTTCAGCCCCTCTGTTTCAGCCACTCTGCTTCAGCTCTACTATTTCAGCCCCTCTGTTTCTCGCCCTCTGTTTCAGCCCCTCTGTTTCTCGCCCTCTGTTTCAGCCCCTCTGTTTCTCGCCCTCTGTTTCAGCCCCTCTGTTTCAGCCCCTCTGTTTCAGCCCCTCAGTTTCTCGCCCTCTGTTTCTGCCCCTCTGTTTCTCGCCCTCTGTTTCAGCCCCTCTGTTTCAGCCCCTCTGTTTCTCACCCTCTGTTTCAGCCCCTCTGTTTCAGCCCCTCTGTTTTAGCCCCTCTGTTTCTCGCCCTCTGTTTCAGCCCCTCTGTTTCTCGCCCTCTGTTCAGCCCCTATGTTTCTCGCCCTCTGTTTCAGCCCCTCTGTTTCTCGCCCTCCGTTTCAGCCCCTCTGTTTCAGCCCCTCTGTTTCTCGCCCTCTGTTTCTGCCCCTCTGTTTCTCGCCCTCTGTTTCAGCCCCTCTGATTCAGCCCCTCTGTTTCAGCCCCTCTGAATAAGCCCCTCTGATTCAGCCCCTCTGTTTCAGCCCCTCTGTTTCAGCCCCTCTGTTTCTCGCCCTCTGTTTCAGCCCCACTGTTTCTCGCCCTCTGTTTCAGCCCCTCTGTTTCTCGCCCACTGTTTCAGCCCCTCTGTTTCTCGCCCTCTGTTTCAGCCCCTCTGTTTCTGCCCCTCTGTTTCTCGCGCTCTGTTTCAGCCCCGCTGTTTCTCGCCCTCTGTTTCAGCCCCGCTGATTCAGCCCCTCTGTTTCAGCTCCTCTGTTTCAGCCCCTCTGTTTCTCGCCCTCTGTTTCAGCCCCTCTGTTTCTCGCCCTCTGTTTCAGCCCCTCTGTTTCTCGCCCTCTGATTCAGCCCCGCTGTTTCTCACCCTCTGTTTCAGCCCCTCGGTTTCAGCGCCTCTGTTTCTCGCCCTCTGTTTCAGCCCCTCTGTTTCTCGCCCTCTGTTTCAGCCCCTCTGATTCAGCCCCTCTGTTTCAGCCCCTCTGTTTTTCCGCCGCTGTTCCAGCCCCTCTGTTTCAGCCACTCTGTTTCAGCCACTCTGTTTCAGCCCCTCTGTTTCATCCCCTCTGTTTCAGCCCCTCTGTTTCTCGCCCTCTGTTTCAGCCCCACTTTTTCTCGCCCTCTGTTTCAGACCCTCTGGTTCAGCCCGTCTGTTTCAGCCACTCTGTTTCTCGCCCTCTGTTTCAGCCCCTCTGTTTCTCAACCTCTGTTTCAGCCCCTCTGATTCAGCCCCTCTGTTCCTCGCCCTCTGTTTCAGCCCCTCTGTTCCTCGCCATCTGTTTCAGCCCCTCTGTTTCAGCCCCTCTGTTTCAGCCCCTCTGTTTCTCGCCCTCTGTTTCAGACCCTCTGTTTCTCGCCCTCTGTTTCAGTCCCTCTGTTTCTTGGCCTCTGTTTCAGCCCCTGTGATTCAGCCCCTCTGTTTCAGCCCCTCTGATTCAGCCCCTCTGTTTCAGCCACTCTGTTTCAGCCCCTCTGTTTCAGCCCCTCTGTTTCACGCCGGCTGTTTCAGCCCCACTGTTTCTCGCCCTCTGTTTCAGCCCCTCTGTTTCTCGCCCTCTGTTTCAGCCCCTCTGTTTCAGCCTCTCTGTTTCTCGCCCTCTGTTTCAGCCCCTCTGTTTCACGCCCTCTGTTTCAGCCCCGCTGTTTCTCGCCCTCTGTTTCAGCCCCGCTGATTCAGCCCCTCTGTTTCAGCCCCTCTGAATCAGCCCCTCTGATTCAGCCCCTCTGTTTCAGCCCCTCTGTTTCAGCCCCTCTGTTTCTCGCCCTCTGTTTCAGCCCCTCTGATTCTCGCCCTCTGTTTCAGCCCCTCTGTTTCTCGCCCTCTGTTTCAGCCCCTCTGTTTCAGCCTCTCTGTTTCTCGCCCTCTGTTTCAGCCCCTCTGTTTCACGCCCTCTGTTTCAGCCCCGCTGTTTCTCGCCCTCTGTTTCAGCCCCGCTGATTCAGCCCCTCTGTTTCAGCCCCTCTGAATCAGCCCCTCTGATTCAGCCCCTCTGTTTCAGCCCCTCTGTTTCTCGCCCTCTGTTTCAGCCCCTCTGTTTCTCGCCCTCTGTTTCAGCCCCTCTGTTTCAGCGCCTCTGTTTCTCGCCCTCTGTTGGAGCCCCTCTGTTTCTCGCCCTCTGTTTCAGCCCCTGTGATTCAGCCCCTCTGTTTCAGCCCCTCTGTTTCTCACCCTCTGTTCCAGCCCCTCTGTTTCAGCCCCTCTGTTTCAGCCACTCTGTTTCAGCCCCTCTCTTTCAGCCCCTCTGTTTCAGCCCCTCTGTTTCTCGCCCTCTGTTTCAGCCCCTCTGTTTCAGCCCGTCTGTTTCAGCCACTCTGTTTCTCGCCCTCTGTTTCAGCCCCCCTGTTTCTCACCCTCTGTTTCAGCCCCTCTGATTCAGCCCGTCTGTTTCTCGCCCTCTGTTTCAGCCCCTCTGTTTCTCGCCCTCTGTTTCAGCCCCTCTGTTTCAGCCCCTCTGATTCAGCCTCTCTGTTTCTCGCCCTCTGTTTCAGCCCCTCTGTTTCTCACCCTCTGTTTCCGCCCCTCTGTTTCTCGCCCTCTGTTTCAGCACCTCTATTTCAGCCCGTCTGTTTCAGCCCCTCTGTTTCAGCCCCTCTGTTTCTCAACCATTGTTACTCGCCCTCTGTTTCAGCCCCTCTGTTTATCGCCCTCTGTTTCAGCCCCTCTGTTTGTCACCCTCTGTTTCAGGCTCTCTGTTTCAGCCCCTCTGTTTCTCGCCCTTTGTTTCTCGCCCGCTGTTTCAGCCCCTTTGCTTCTCGCCCTCTGTTTCAGCCCCTCTGTTTCAGCCCCTCTGATTTAGGCCCTCTGATTCAGCCCCTCTGTTTCTCGCACTCTGTTTCAGCCCCTCTGTTTCAGCCACTCTGCTTCAGCTCTACTATTTCAGCCCCTCTGTTTCTCGCCCTCTGTTTCAGCCCCTCTGTTTCTCGCCCTCTGTTTCAGCCCCTCTGTTTCTCGCCCTCTGTTTCAGCCCCTCTGTTTCAGCCCCTCTGTTTCAGCCCCTCAGTTTCTCGCCCTCTGTTTCTGCCCCTCTGTTTCTCGCCCTCTGTTTCAGCCCCTCTGTTTCAGCCCCTCTGTTTCTCACCCTCTGTTTCAGCCCCTCTGTTTCAGCCCCTCTGTTTTAGCCCCTCTGTTTCTCGCCCTCTGTTTCAGCCCCTCTGTTTCTCGCCCTCTGTTCAGCCCCTATGTTTCTCGCCCTCTGTTTCAGCCCCTCTGTTTCTCGCCCTCCGTTTCAGCCCCTCTGTTTCAGCCCCTCTGTTTCTCGCCCTCTGTTTCTGCCCCTCTGTTTCTCGCCCTCTGTTTCAGCCCCTCTGATTCAGCCCCTCTGTTTCAGCCCCTCTGAATAAGCCCCTCTGATTCAGCCCCTCTGTTTCAGCCCCTCTGTTTCAGCCCCTCTGTTTCTCGCCCTCTGTTTCAGCCCCTCTGATTCTCGCCCTCTGTTTAAGCCCCTTTGTTTCTCGCCCTCTGTTTCAGCCCCCTGTTTCTCGCCCTATGTTTCAGGCTCTCTGTTTCAGCCCCTCTGTTTCTCGCCCTCTGTTTCTCGCCCGCTGTTTCAGCCCCTTTGTTTCTCGCCCTCTGTTTCAGCCCCTCTGTTTCAGCCCCTCTGATTCAGCCCCTCTGATTCAGCCCCTCTGTTTCTCGCCCTGTGTTTCAGACCCTCTGTTTCAGCCCCTCTTTTTCAGCTCCTCTGTTTCAGCCCCTCTGATTCTCGCCCTCTGTTTCAGCCCCTCTGTTTCTCGCCCTCTGTTTCAGCCCCTCTGTTTCTCGCCCACTGTTTCAGCCCCTCTGTTTCTCGCCCTCTGTTTCAGCCCCTCTGTTTCTGCCCCTCTGTTTCTCGCGCTCTGTTTCAGCCCCGCTGTTTCTCGCCCTCTGTTTCAGCCCCGCTGATTCAGCCCCTCTGTTTCAGCTCCTCTGTTTCAGCCCCTCTGTTTCTCGCCCTCTGTTTCAGCCCCTCTGTTTCTCGCCCTCTGTTTCAGCCCCTCTGTTTCTCGCCCTCTGATTCAGCCCCGCTGTTTCTCACCCTCTGTTTCAGCCCCTCGGTTTCAGCGCCTCTGTTTCTCGCCCTCTGTTTCAGCCCCTCTGTTTCTCGCCCTCTGTTTCAGCCCCTCTGATTCAGCCCCTCTGTTTCAGCCCCTCTGTTTTTCCGCCTCTGTTCCAGCCCCTCTGTTTCAGCCACTCTGTTTCAGCCACTCTGTTTCAGCCCCTCTGTTTCATCCCCTCTGTTTCAGCCCCTCTGTTTCTCGCTCTCTGTTTCAGCCCCACTTTTTCTCGCCCTCTGTTTCAGACCCTCTGTTTCAGCCCGTCTGTTTCAGCCACTCTGTTTCTCGCCCTCTGTTTCAGCCCCTCTGTTTCTCACCCTCTGTTTCAGCCCCTCTGATTCAGCCCCTCTGTTCCTCGCCCTCTGTTTCAGCCCCTCTGTTCCTCGCCATCTGTTTCAGCCCCTCTGTTTCAGCCCCTCTGTTTCAGCCCCTCTGTTTCTCGCCCTCTGTTTCAGACCCTCTGTTTCTCGCCCTCTGTTTCAGTCCCTCTGTTTCTTGGCCTCTGTTTCAGCCCCTGTGATTCAGCCCCTCTGTTTCAGCCCCTCTGATTCAGCCCCTCTGTTTCAGCCACTCTGTTTCAGCCCCTCTGTTTCAGCCCCTCTGTTTCACGCCGGCTGTTTCAGCCCCACTGTTTCTCGCCCTCTGTTTCAGCCCCTCTGTTTCTCGCCCTCTGTTTCAGCCCCTCTGATTCAGCCTCTCTGTTTCTCGCCCTCTGTTTCAGCCCCTCTGTTTCACGCCCTCTGTTTCAGCCCCGCTGTTTCTCGCCCTCTGTTTCAGCCCCGCTGATTCAGCCCCTCTGTTTCAGCCCCTCTGAATCAGCCCCTCTGATTCAGCCCCTCTGTTTCAGCCCCTCTGTTTCAGCCCCTCTGTTTCTCGCCCTCTGTTTCAGCCCCTCTGATTCTCGCCCTCTGTTTCAGCCCCTCTGTTTCTCGCCCTCTGTTTTAGCCCCTCTGATTCAGCCCCTCTGTTTCAGCCCCTCTGATTCAGCCCCTCTGATTCAGCCCCTCTGATTCAGCCACTCTGTTTCTCTCCCTCTGTTTCAGCCCCTCTGTTTCAGCCCCTCTGTTTCAGCCCCTCTGTGTCTCACCCTCTGTTTCAGCCCCTCTGATTCAGCCCCTCTGATTCAGCCCCTCTGTTTCCCGCCCCTCTGTTTCAGCCCCTCTGTTTCTCGCCCTCTGTTTCAGCCCCTCTGTTTCTCTGCCTCTGTTTCAGCCCCTCTGTTTCAGCCCCTCTGTTTCAGCCCCTCTGTTTCAGCGCCTCTGTTTCTCGCCCTCTGTTGGAGCCCCTCTGTTTCTCGCCCTCTGTTTCAGCCCCTGTGATTCAGCCCCTCTGTTTCAGCCCCTCTGTTTCTCACCCTCTGTTCCAGCCCCTCTGTTTCAGCCCCTCTGTTTCAGCCACTCTGTTTCAGCCCCTCTCTTTCAGCCCCTCTGTTTCAGCCCCTCTGTTTTTCGCCCTCTGTTTCAGCCCCTCTGTTTCTCGCCCTCTGTTTCAGCCCCTCTGTTTCAGCCCGTCTGTTTCAGCCACTCTGTTTCTCGCCCTCTGTTTCAGCCCCCCTGTTTCTCACCCTCTGTTTCAGCCCCTCTGATTCAGCCCGTCTGTTTCTCGCCCTCTGTTTCAGCCCCTCTGTTTCTCGCCCTCTGTTTCAGCCCCTCTGTTTCAGCCCCTCTGATTCAGCCTCTCTGTTTCTCGCCCTCTGTTTCTCGCCCTCTGTTTCAGCCCCTCTGTTTCCGCCCCTCTGTTTCTCGCCCTCTG
Organism: Chiloscyllium punctatum; assembly: GCF_047496795.1. Taxonomy (NCBI): domain Eukaryota; kingdom Metazoa; phylum Chordata; class Chondrichthyes; order Orectolobiformes; family Hemiscylliidae; genus Chiloscyllium; species Chiloscyllium punctatum. The sequence goes on along the minus strand of NW_027309792.1, from coordinate 1,228,765 downwards.
TTTCAGCACCTCTATTTCAGCCCGTCTGTTTCAGCCCCTCTGTTTCAGCCCCTCTGTTTCTCAACCATTGTTACTCGCCCTCTGTTTCAGCCCCTCTGTTTATCGCCCTCTGTTTCAGCCCCTCTGTTTGTCACCCTCTGTTTCAGGCTCTCTGTTTCAGCCCCTCTGTTTCTCGCCCTTTGTTTCTCGCCCGCTGTTTCAGCCCCTTTGCTTCTCGCCCTCTGTTTCAGCCCCTCTGTTTCAGCCCCTCTGATTTAGGCCCTCTGATTCAGCCCCTCTGTTTCTCGCACTCTGTTTCAGCCCCTCTGTTTCAGCCACTCTGCTTCAGCTCTACTGTTTCAGCCCCTCTGTTTCTCGCCCTCTGTTTCAGCCCCTCTGTTTCTCGCCCTCTGTTTCAGCCCCTCTGTTTCTCGCCCTCTGTTTCAGCCCCTCTGTTTCAGCCCCTCTGTTTCAGCCCCTCTGTTTCTCGCCCTCTGTTTCAGCCCCTCTGTTTCTCGCCCTCTGTTTCAGCCCCTCTGTTTCAGCCCCTCTGTTTCTCACCCTCTGTTTCAGCCCCTCTGTTTCAGCCCCTCTGTTTTAGCCCCTCTGTTTCTCGCCCTCTGTTTCAGCCCCTCTGTTTCTCGCCCTCTGTTCAGCCCCTATGTTTCTCGCCCTCTGTTTCAGCCCCTCTGTTTCTCGCCCTCCGTTTCAGCCCCTCTGTTTCAGCCCCTCTGTTTCTCGCCCTCTGTTTCTGCCCCTCTGTTTCTCGCCCTCTGTTTCAGCCCCTCTGATTCAGCCCCTCTGTTTCAGCCCCTCTGAATAAGCCCCTCTGATTCAGCCCCTCTGTTTCAGCCCCTCTGTTTCAGCCCCTCTGTTTCTCGCCCTCTGTTTCAGCCCCTCTGATTCTCGCCCTCTGTTTAAGCCCCTTTGTTTCTCGCCCTCTGTTTTAGCCCCTCTGATTCAGCCCCTCAGTTTCAGCCCCTCTGATTCAGCCCCTCTGATTCAGCCCCTCTGTTTCTCGCCCTCTGTTTCAGCCCCTCTGTTTCAGACACTCTGTTTCAGCCCCTCTGTTTCTCACCCTCTGTTTCAGCCCCTCTGATTCAGCCCCTCTGATTCAGCCCCTCTGATTCAGCCCCTCTGTTTCAGCCACTCTGTTTCAGCCCCTCTGTTTCTCGCCCTCTGTTTCAGCCCCTCTGATTCTCGCCCTCTGTTTCAGCGCCTCTGTTTCTCGCCCTCTGTTTTAGCCCCTCTGATTCAGCCCCTCTGTTTCAGCCCCTCTGATTCAGCCCCTCTGATTCAGCCCCTCTGATTCAGCCACTCTTTTTCTCTCCCTCTGTTTCAGCCCCTCTGTTTCAGCCCCTCTGTTTCAGCCCCTCTGTGTCTCACCCTCTGTTTCAGCCCCTCTGATTCAGCCCCTCTGATTCAGCCCCTCTGATTCAGCCCCTCTTTTTCCCGCCCCTCTGTTTCAGCCCCTCTGTTTCTCGCCCTCTGTTTCAGCCCCTCTGTTTCTCGCCCTCTGTTTCAGCCCCTCTGTTTCAGCCCCTCTGTTTCAGCCCCTCTGTTTCAGCGCCTCTGTTTCTCGCCCTCTGTTTGAGCCCCTCTGTTTCTCGCCCTCTGTTTCAGCCCCTGTGATTCAGCCCCTCTGTTTCAGCCCCTCTGTTTCTCACCCTCTGTTCCAGCCCCTCTGTTTCAGCCCCTCTGTTTCAGCCACTCTGTTTCAGCCCCTCTCTTTCAGTCCCTCTGTTTCAGCCCCTCTGTTTCTCGCCCTCTGTTTCAGCCCCTCTGTTTCTCGCCCTCTGTTTCAGCCCCTCTGTTTCAGCCCGCCTGTTTCAGCCACTCTGTTTCTCGCCCTCTGTTTCAGCCCCACTGTTTCTCACCCTCTGTTTCAGCCCCTCTGATTCAGCCCGTCTGTTTCTCGCCCTCTGTTTCAGCCCCTCTGTTTCTCGCCCTCTGTTTCAGCCCCTTTGTTTCAGCCCCTCTGATTCAGCCTCTCTGTTTCTCGCCCTCTGTTTCAGCCCCTCTGTTTCTCACCCTCTGTTTCAGCCCCTCTGTTTCTCGCCCTCTGTTTCAGCACCTCTATTTCAGCCCGTCTGTTTCAGCCCCTCTGTTTCAGCCCCTCTGATTCTCAACCTCTGTTACTCGCCCTCTGTTTCAGCCCCTCTGTTTTTCGCCCTCTGTTTCAGCCCCTCTGTTTGTCACCCTCTGTTTCAGGCTCTCTGTTTCAGCCCCTCTGTTTCTCGCCCTTTGTTTCTCGCCCGCTGTTTCAGCCCCTTTGTTTCTCGCCCTCTGTTTCAGCCCCTCTGTTTCAGCCCCTCTGTTTCAGCCCCTCTGTTTCTCGCCCTCTGTTTCAGCCCCTCTGTTTCTCGCCCTCTGTTTCAGCCCCTCTGTTTCTCGCCCTCTGTTTCAGCCCCTCTGTTTCAGCCCCTCTGTTTCAGCCCCTCTGTTTCTCGCCCTCTGTTTCAGCCCCTCTGTTTCTCGCCCTCTGTTTCAGCCCCTCTGTTTCAGCCCCTCTGTTTCTCACCCTCTGTTTCAGCCCCTCTGTTTCAGCCCCTCTGTTCAGCCCCTATGTTTCTCGCCCTCTGTTTCAGCCCCTCTGTTTCTCGCCCTCCGTTTCAGCCCCTCTGTTTCAGCCCGTCTGTTTCTCGCCCTCTGTTTCAGCCCCTCTGTTTCTCGCCCTCTGTTTCAGCCCGGCTGATTCAGCCCTTAAGTTTCAGCCCCTCTGAATCAGCCCCTCTGATTCAGACCCTCTGTTTCAGCCCCTCTGTTTCAGCCCCTCTGTTTCTCGCCCTTTGTTTCAGCCCCTCTGATTCTCGCCCTCTGTTTCAGCCCCTTTGTTTCACGCCCTCTGTTTTAGCCCCTCTGATTCAGCCCCTCAGTTTCAGCCCCTCTGATTCAGCCCCTCTGATTCAGCCCCTCTGATTCAGCCCCTCTGTTTCTCGCCCTCTGTTTCAGCCCCTCTGTTTCAGCCCCTCTGTTTCAGCCCCTCTGTTTCTCGCCCTCTGTTTCAGCCCCGCTGATTCAGCCCCTCTGTTTCAGCCCCTCTGAATCCGCCCCTCTGATTCAGCCCCTCTGTTTCAGCCCCTCTGTTTCAGCCCCTCTGATTCTCGCCCTCTGTTTCAGCCCCTCTGATTCTCGCCCTCTGTTTCAGCCCCTCTGATTCAGCCCCTCTGTTTCAGCCCCTCTGATTCAGCCCCTCTGATTCAGCCCCTCTGATTCAGCCCCTCTGTTTCTCGCCCTCTGTTTCAGCCCCTCTGTTTCAGCCCCTCTGTTTCAGCGCCTCTGTTTCTCGCCCTCTGTTTCAGCCCCTCTGTTTCTCGCCCTCTGTTTCAGCCCCTCTGATTCAGCCGCTCTGTTTCAGCCCCTATGTTTCTCCCCCTCTGTTCCAGCCCCTCTGTTTCAGCCCCTCTGTTTCAGCCACTCTGTTTCATCCCCTCTGTTTAAGCCCGTCTGTTTCTCACCCTCTGTTTCAGCCCCTCTGTTTCAGCCCGTCTGTTTCAGCCACTCTGTTTCTCGCCCTCTGTTTCAGCCCCTCTGTTTCTCGCCCTCTGATTCAGCCCCTCTGTTTCAGCCCGTCTGTTTCAGCCACTCTGTTTCTCGCCCTGTGTTTCAGCCATTCTGTTTCTCACCCTCTGTTTCCGCCCCTCTGATTCAGCCCCTCTGTTTCTCGCCCTCTGTTTCAGCCCCTCTGTTTCTCGCCCTCTGTTTCAGCCCCTCTGTTTCAGCCCCTCTGTTTCAGCCCCTCTGTTTCTCGCCCTCTGTTTCAGCCCCTCTGTTTCTCGCCCTCTGTTTCAGGCCCTCTGTTTCTCGTCCTCTGTTTCAGCCCCTCTGATTCAGCCCCTCTGTTTCAGCCCCAGTGATTCAGACCCTCTGTTTCAGCCCCTCTGAATCAGCCCCTCTGATTCAGCCCCTCTCTTTCAGCCCCTCTGTTTCAGCCCCTCTGTTTCTCGCCCTCTGTTTCAGCCCCTCTGATTCTCGCCCTCTGTTTCAGCCCCTCTGTTTCTCGCCCTCTGTTTCAGCCCCTCTGATTCTGCCCCTCTGTTTTACCCCCTCTGATTCAGCACCACTGATTCAGCCCCTCTGATACAGCCCCTCTGTTTCTCGACCTCTGTTTCAGCCCCTCTGTTTCAGCCCCTCTGTTTCAGCCCCTCTGTTTCTCACCCTCTGTTTCAGCCCCTCTGATTCAGCCCCTCTGATCCAGCCCCTCTGATTCAGCCCCTCTGTTTCAGCCCCTCTGTTTCAGCGGCTCTGTTTCGCCCTCTGTTTCAGCCCCTCTGTGTCTCGCCCTCTGTTTCAGCCCCTCTGATTCAGCCCCTCTGTTTCAGCTCCTCTGTTTCTCCCCCTCTGTTCCAGCCCCTCTGTTTCAGCCCCTATGTTTCAGCCACTCTGTTTCAGCCCCTCTGTTTCAGCCCCTCTGTTTCTCGCCCTCTGTTTCAGCCCCTCTGTTTCTCGCCTCTGTATCATCCCCACTGTTTCAGCCCGTCTGTTTCAGCCACTCTGTTTCTCGCCCTCTGTTTCAGCCCCTCTGATTCAGCCCCTCTGTTTCAGCCCCTCTGTTTCAGCCCCTCTGTTTCTCGCCCTCGGTTTCAGTCCCTCTGTTTCTCGCCCTCTGTTTCAGCCCCTCTGTTTCAGCCCGTCTGTTTCAGCCACTCTGTTTCTCGCCCTCTGTTTCAGCCCCTCTGTTTCTCACCCTCTGTTTCAGCCCCTCTGATTCAGCCACTGTGTTTCTCGCCCTCTGTTTCAGCCCCTCTGTTTCTCGCCCTCTGTTTCAGCCGCTCTGTTTCAGCCCCTCTGTTTCAGCCCCTCTGTTTCTCGCCCTCTGTTTCAGCCCCTTTGTTTCTCGCCCTCTGTTTCAGCCCCTCTGTTTCAGCCCCACTGATTTAGGCCCTCTGATTCAGCCCCTCTGTTTCTCGCATTCTGTTTCAGCCCCTCTGTTTCAGCCACTCTGTTTCAACTCCTCTGTTTCAGCACCTCTGTTTCTCGCCCTCTGTTTCAGCCCCTCTGTTTCTCGCCCTCTGTTTCAGCCCCTCTGTTTCTCGCCCTCTGTTTCAGCCCCTCTGTTTCAGCCCCTCTGTTTCAGCCCCTCTGTTTCTCGCCCTCTGTTTCAGCCCCTCTGTTTCTCGCCCTCTGTTTCAGCCCCTCTGTTTCAGCCCCTCTGTTTCTCACCCTCTGTTTCAGCCCCACTGTTTCAGCCCCTCTGTTTTAGCCCCTCTGATTCTCGCCCTCTGTTTCAGCCCCTCTGTTTCTCGCCCTCTGTTCAGCCCCTATGTTTCTCGCCCTCTGTTTCAGCCCCTCTGTTTCTCGCCCTCCGTTTCAGCCCCTCTGTTTCAGCCCCTCTGTTTCTCGCCCTCTGTTTCTGCCCCTCTGTTTCTCGCCCTCTGTTTCAGCCCGGCTGATTCAGCCCTTAAGTTTCAGCCCCTCTGAATCAGCCCCTCTGATTCAGCCCCTCTGTGTCAGCCCCTCTGTTTCAGCCCCTCTGTTTCTCGCCCTCTGTTTCAGCCCCTCTGATTCTCGCCCTCTGTTTCAGCCCCTTTGTTTCTCGCCCTCTGTTTTAGCCACTCTGATTCAGCCCCTCAGTTTCAGCCCCTCTGATTCAGCCCCTCTGATTCAGCCCCTCTGATTCAGCCCATCTGTTTCTCGCCCTCTGTTTCAGCCCCTCTGTTTCAGCCCCTCTGTTTCAGCCCCTCTGTTTCTCACCCTCTGTTTCAGCCCCTCTGATTCAGCCCCTCTGATTCAGCCCCTCTGATTCAGCCCCTCTGTTTCCAGCCCCTCTGTTTCAGCCCCTCTGTTTCTCGCCCTTTGTTTCAGCCCCTCTGTTTCTCGCCCTCTGTTTCAGCCCCTCTGATTCAGCCCCTCTGTTTCAGCCCCTCTGTTTCTCCCCCTCTGTTCCAGAACCTCTGTTTCAGCCCCTCTGTTTCAGCCACTCTCTTTCAGCCCCTTCTTTCAGCCCCTCTGTTTCAGCCCCTCTGTTTCTCGCCCTCTGTTTCAGCCCCTCTGTTTCTCGCCCTCTGTTTCAGCCCCTCTGTTTCTCGCCCTCTGTTTCAGCCCCTCTGTTTCTAGCCCTCTGTTTCAGCCCCTCTGATTCAGCCCATCTGTTTCTCGCCCTCTGTTTCAGCCCCTCTGTTTCAGCCCCTCTGTTTCAGCCCCTCTGTTTCTCACCCTCTGTTTCAGCCCCTCTGATTCAGCCCCTCTGATTCAGCCCCTCTGATTCAGCCCCTCTGTTTCCCGCCCCTCTGTTTCAGCCCCTCTGTTTCTCGCCCTTTGTTTCAGCCCCTCTGTTTCTCGCCCTCTGTTTCAGCCCCTCTGATTCAGCCCCTCTGTTTCAGCCCCTCTGTTTCTCCCCCTCTGTTCCAGAACCTCTGTTTCAGCCCCTCTGTTTCAGCCACTCTCTTTCAGCCCCTTCTTTCAGCCCCTCTGTTTCAGCCCCTCTGTTTCTCGCCCTCTGTTTCAGCCCCTCTGTTTCACCCACTCTGTTTCTCGCCCTCTGTTTCAGCCCCTCTGTTTCTCACCCTCTGTTTCAGCCCCTCTGATTCAGCCCCTCTGTTTCTCGCCCTCTGTTTCAGCCCCTCTGTTTCTCGCCCTCTGTTTCAGCCCCTCTGTTTCTCGCCCTCTGTTTCAGCCCCTCTGTTTCAGCCCCTCTGATTCAGCCTCTCTGTTTCTCGCCCTCTAATTCAGCCCCTCTGTTTCTCGCCCTCTGTTTCAGCCCCTCTGTTTCTCGCCCTCTGTTTCAGCCCCTCTGTTTCAGCCCGTCTGTTTCAGCCCCTCTGTTTCTCGCCCTCTGTTTCAGGCCCTCTGTTTCTCGCCCTCTGTTTCAGCCCTTCTGATTCAGCCCCTCTGTTTCAGCCCCTCTGATTCTGCCCCTCTGTTTCATCCCGTCTGTTTCAGCCCCTCTGTTTCAGCCCCTCTGTTTCTCGCCCTCTGTTTCTCGCCCGATGCTTCAGCCCCTTTGTTTCTCGCCCTCTGTTTCAGCCCCTCTGTTTCAGCCCCTCTGATTCAGCCCCTCTGATTCAGCCCCTCTGTTTCTCGCCATCTGTTTCAGCCCCTCTGTTTCAGCCCCTCTGTTTCTCGCACTCTGTTTCAGCCCCTCTGATTCAGCCCCTCTGTTTCAGCCCCTCTGTTTCTCGCCCTCTGTTTCAGCCCTTCTGAATCAGCCCCTCTGATTCAGCCCCTCTGATTCAGCCCCTCTGTTTCCCGCCCCTCTGTTTCAGCCCCTCTGTTTCTCGCCCTTTGTTTCAGCCCCTCTGTTTCTCGCCCTCTGCTTCAGCCCCTCTATTTCAGCCCCTCTGTTTCAGCCCCTCTGTTTCAGCGCCTCTGTTTCTCGCCCTCTGTTTCAGCCCCTCTGTTTCTCGCCCTCTGTTTCAGCCCCTCTGATTCAGCCCCTCTGTTTCAGCCCCTCTGTTTCTCCCCCTCTGTTCCAGACCCTCTGTTTCAGCCCCTCTGTTTCAGCCACTCTGTTTCAGCCCCTTCTTTCAGCCCCTCTGTTTCAGCCCCTCTGTTTCTCGCCCTCTGTTTCAGCTCCTCTGTTTCTCGCCCTCTTTTTCAGCCCATCTGTTTCAGCCCGTCTGTTTCACCCACTCTGTTTCTCGCCCTCTGTTTCAGCCCCTCTGTTTCTCACCCTCTGTTTCAGCCCCTCTGATTCAGCCCCTCTGTTTCTCGCCCTCTGTTTCAGCCCCTCTGTTTCTCGCCCTCTGTTTCAGCCCCTCTGTTTCTCGCCCTCTGTTTCAGCCCCTCTGTTTCAGCCTCTCTGATTCAGCCTCTCTGTTTCTAGCCCTCTGTTTCAGCCCTTCTGTTTCTCGCCCTCTGTTTCAGCCCCTATGTTTCTCGCCCTCTGTTTCAGCCCCTCTGTTTCAGCCCGTCTGTTTCAGCCCCTCTGTTTCTCGCCCTCTGTTTCAGGCCCTCTGTTTCTCGCCCTCTGTTTCAGCCCTTCTGATTCAGCCCCTCTGTTTCAGCCCCTCTGATTCTGCCCCTCTGTTTCAGCCCGTCTGTTTCAGCCCCTCTGTTTCAGCCCCTCTGTTTCAGCCCCTCTGTTTCTCGCCCTCTGTTTCAGCCCCTCTGTTTCTCGCCCTCTGTTTCAGCCCCTCTGTTTCAGACCCTCTGTTTCACCCACTCTGTTTCTCGCCCTCTGTTTCAGCCCCTCTGTTTCTCACCCTCTGTTTCAGCCCCTCTGATTCAGCCCCTCTGTTTCTCGCCCTCTGTTTCAGCCCCTCTGTTTCTCGCCCTCTGTTTCAGCCCCTCTGTTTCTCGCCCTCTGTTTCAGCCCCTCTGTTTCAGCCCCTCTGATTCAGCCTCTCTGTTTCTCGCCCTCTGTTTCTGCCCCTCTGTTTCTCGCCCTCTGTTTCAGCCCCTCTGTTTCTCGCCCTCTGTTTCAGCCCCTCTGTTTCAGCCCGTCAGTTTCAGCCCCTCTGTTTCTCGCCCTCTGTTTCAGGCCCTCTGTTTCTCGCCCTCTGTTTCAGCCCTTCTGATTCAGCCCCTCTGTTTCAGCCCCTCTGATTCTGCCCCTCTGTTTCATCCCGTCTGTTTCAGCCCCTCTGTTTCAGCCCCTCTGTTTCTCGCCCTCTGTTTCTCGCCCGATGCTTCAGCCCCTTTGTTTCTCGCCCTCTGTTTCAGCCCCTCTGTTTCAGCCCCTCTGATTCAGCCCCTCTGATTCAGCCCCTCTGTTTCTCGCCATCTGTTTCAGCCCCTCTGTTTCAGCCCCTCTGTTTCTCGCCCTCTGTTTCAGCCCCTCTGATTCAGCCCCTCTGTTTCAGCCCCTCTGTTTCTCGCCCTCTGTTTCAGCCCTTCTGATTCAGCCCCTCTGATTCAGCCCCTCTGATTCAGCCCCTCTGTTTCCCGCCCCTCTGTTTCAGCCCCTCTGTTTCTCGCCCTTTGTTTCAGCCCCTCTGTTTCTCGCCCTCTGCTTCAGCCCCTCTATTTCAGCCCCTCTGTTTCAGCCCCTCTGTTTCAGCGCCTCTGTTTCTCGCCCTCTGTTTCAGCCCCTCTGTTTCTCGCCCTCTGTTTCAGCCCCTCTGATTCAGCCCCTCTGTTTCAGCCCCTCTGTTTCTCCCCCTCTGTTCAAGACCCTCTGTTTCAGCCCCTCTGTTTCAGCCACTCTGTTTCAGCCCCTTCTTTCAGCCCCTCTGTTTCAGCCCCTCTGTTTCTCGCCCTCTGTTTCAGCTCCTCTGTTTCTCGCCCTCTGTTTCAGCCCATCTGTTTCAGCCCGTCTGTTTCACCCACTCTGTTTCTCGCCCTCTGTTTCAGCCCCTCTGTTTCTCACCCTCTGTTTCAGCCCCTCTGATTCAGCCCCTCTGTTTCTCGCCCTCTGTTTCAGCCCCTCTGTTTCTCGCCCTCTGTTTCAGCCCCTCTGTTTCTCGCCCTCTGTTTCAGCCCCTCTGTTTCAGCCTCTCTGATTCAGCCTCTCTGTTTCTAGCCCTCTGTTTCAGCCCTTCTGTTTCTCGCCCTCTGTTTCAGCCCCTATGTTTCTCGCCCTCTGTTTCAGCCCCTCTGTTTCAGCCCGTCTGTTTCAGCCCCTCTGTTTCTCGCCCTCTGTTTCAGGCCCTCTGTTTCTCGCCCTCTGTTTCAGCCCTTCTGATTCAGCCCCTCTGTTTCAGCCCCTCTGATTCTGCCCCTCTGTTTCAGCCCGTCTGTTTCAGCCCCTCTGTTTCAGCCCCTCTGTTTCAGCCACTCTGTTTCTCGCCCTCTGTTTCAGCCCCTCTGTTTCTCACCCTCTGTTTCAGCCCCTCTGATTCAGCCACTGTGTTTCTCGCCCTCTGTTTCAGCCCCTCTGTTTCTCGCCCTCTGTTTCAGCCGCTCTGTTTCAGCCCCTCTGTTTCAGCCACTCTGTTTCTCGCCCTCTGTTTCAGCCCCTTTGTTTCTCGCCCTCTGTTTAAGCCCCTCTGTTTCAGCCCCTCTGATTTAGGCCCTCTGATTCAGCCCCTCTGTTTCACGCATTCTGTTTCAGCCCCTCTGTTTCAGCCACTCTGTTTCAGCTCCTCTGTTTCAGCACCTCTGTTTCTCGCCCTCTGTTTCAGCCCCTCTGTTTCTCGCCCTCTGTTTCAGCCCCTCTGTTTCTCGCCCTCTGTTTCAGCCCCTCTGTTTCAGCCCCTCTGTTTCAGCCCCTCTGTTTCTCGCCCTCTGTTTCAGCCCCTCTGTTTCTCGCCCTCTGTTTCAGCCCCTCTGTTTCAGCCCCTCTGTTTCTCACCCTCTGTTTCAGCCCCTCTGTTTCAGCCCCTCTGTTTTAGCCCCTCTGATTCTCGCCCTCTGTTTCAGCCCCTCTGTTTCTCGCCCTCTGTTCAGCCCCTATGTTTCTCGCCCTCTGTTTCAGCCCCTCTGTTTCTCGCCCTCCGTTTCAGCCCCTCTGTTTCAGCCCCTCTGTTTCTCGCCCTCTGTTTCTGCCCCTCTGTTTCTCGCCCTCTGTTTCAGCCCGGCTGATTCAGCCCTTAAGTTTCAGCCCCTCTGAATCAGCCCCTCTGATTCAGCCCCTCTGTGTCAGCCCCTCTGTTTCAGCCCCTCTGTTTCTCGCCCTCTGTTTCAGCCCCTCTGATTCTCGCCCTCTGTTTCAGCCCCTTTGTTTCTCGCCCTCTGTTTTAGCCACTCTGATTCAGCCCCTCAGTTTCAGCCCCTCTGATTCAGCCCCTCTGATTCAGCCCCTCTGATTCAGCCCATCTGTTTCTCGCCCTCTGTTTCAGCCCCTCTGTTTCAGCCCCTCTGTTTCAGCCCCTCTGTCTCTCACCCTCTGTTTCAGCCCCTCTGATTCAGCCCCTCTGATTCAGCCCCTCTGATTCAGCCCCTCTGTTTCCTGCCCCTCTGTTTCAGCCCCTCTGTTTCTCGCCCTTTGTTTCAGCCCCCCTGTTTCTCGCCCTCTGCCTCAGCCCCTCTATTTCAGCCCGTCTGTTTCAGCCCCTCTGTTTCAGCGCCTCTGTTTCTCGCCCTCTGTTTCAGCCCCTCTGTTTCTCGCCCTCTGTTTCAGCCCCTCTGATTCAGCCCCTCTGTTTCAGCCCCTCTGTTTCTCCCCCTCTGTTCCAGACCCTCTGTTTCAGCCCCTCTGTTTCAGCCACTCTCTTTCAGCCCCTTCTTTCAGCCCCTCTGTTTCAGCCCCTCTGTTTCTCGCCCTCTGTTTCAGCCCCTCTGTTTCTCGCCCTCTGTTTCAGCCCCTCTGTTTCAGCCCCTCTGTTTCACCCACTCTGTTTCTCGCCCTCTGTTTCAGCCCCTCTGTTTCTCACCCTCTGTTTCAGCCCCTCTGATTCAGCCCCTCTGTTTCTCGCCCTCTGTTTCAGCCCCTCTGTTTCTCGCCCTCTGTTTCAGCCCCTCTGTTTCTCGCCCTCTGTTTCAGCCCCTCTGTTTCAGCCCCTCTGATTCAGCCTCTCTGTTTCTCGCCCTCTGTTTCAGCCCCTCTGTTTCTCGCCCTCTGTTTCAGCCCCTCTGTTTCTCGCCCTCTGTTTCAGCCCCTCTGTTTCAGCCCGTCTGTTTCAGCCCCTCTGTTTCTCGCCCTCCGTTTCAGGCCCTCTGTTTCTCGCCCTCTGTTTCAGCCCTTCTGATTCAGCCCCTCTGTTTCAGCCCCTCTGATTCTGCCCCTCTGTTTCATCCCGTCTGTTTCAGCCCCTCTGTTTCAGCCCCTCTGTTTCTCGCCCTCTGTTTCTCGCCCGATGCTTCAGCCCCTTTGTTTCTCGCCCTCTGTTTCAGCCCCTCTGTTTCAGCCCCTCTGATTCAGCCCCTCTGATTCAGCCCCTCTGTTTCTCGCCATCTGTTTCAGCCCCTCTGTTTCAGCCCCTCTGTTTCTCGCCCTCTGTTTCAGCCCCTCTGATTCAGCCCCTCTGTTTCAGCCCCTCTGTTTCTCGCCCTCTGTTTCAGCACTTCTGATTCAGCCCCTCTGATTCAGCCCCTCTGATTCAGCCCCTCTGTTTCCCGCCCCTCTGTTTCAGCCCCTCTGTTTCTCGCCCTTTGTTTCAGCCCCTCTGTTTCTCGCCCTCTGCTTCAGCCCCTCTATTTCAGCCCCTCTGTTTCAGCCCCTCTGTTTCAGCGCCTCTGTTTCTCGCCCTCTGTTTCAGCCCCTCTGTTTCTCGCCCTCTGTTTCAGCCCCTCTGATTCAGCCCCTCTGTTTCAGCCCCTCTGTTTCTCCCCCTCTGTTCCAGACCCTCTGTTTCAGCCCCTCTGTTTCAGCCACTCTGTTTCAGCCCCTTCTTTCAGCCCCACTGTTTCAGCCCCTCTGTTTCTCGCCCTCTGTTTCAGCTCCTCTGTTTCTCGCCCTCTGTTTCAGCCCATCTGTTTCAGCCCGTCTGTTTCACCCACTCTGTTTCTCGCCCTCTGTTTCAGCCCCTCTGTTTCTCACCCTCTGTTTCAGCCCCTCTGATTCAGCCCCTCTGTTTCTCGCCCTCTGTTTCAGCCCCTCTGTTTCTCGCCCTCTGTTTCAGCCCCTCTGTTTCTCGCCCTCTGTTTCAGCCCCTCTGTTTCAGCCTCTCTGATTCAGCCTCTCTGTTTCTAGCCCTCTGTTTCAGCCCTTCTGTTTCTCGCCCTCTGTTTCAGCCCCTATGTTTCTCGCCCTCTGTTTCAGCCCCTCTGTTTCAGCCCGTCTGTTTCAGCCCCTCTGTTTCTCGCCCTCTGTTTCAGCCCCTCTGTTTCTCGCCCTCTGTTTCAGCCCTTCTGATTCAGCCCCTCTGTTTCAGCCCCTCTGATTCTGCCCCTCTGTTTCAGCCCGTCTGTTTCAGCCCCTCTGTTTCAGCCCCTCTGTTTCTCGCCCTCTGTTTCTCGCCCGCTGCTTCAGCCCCTTTGTTTCTCGCCCTCTGTTTCAGCCCCTCTGTTTCAGCCCCTCTGATTCAGCCCCTCTGATTCAGCCCCTCTGTTTCTCGCCATCTGTTTCAGCCCCTCTGTTTCAGCCCCTCTGTTTCAGCTCCTCTGTTTCAGCCCCTCTGTTTCCCGCCCTCTGTTTCAGCCCCTCTGTTTCTCGCCCTCTGTTTCAGCCCCTCTGTTTCTCGTCCTCTGTTTCAGCCCCTCTGTTTCAGCCCCTCTGTTTCAGCCCCTGTTTCTCGCCCTCTGTTTCAGCCCTTCTGTTTCAGCACCTCTGTTTCTCGCCCTCTGTTTCTGCCCCTCTGTTTCTCGCCCTCTGTTTCAGCCCCTCTGTTTCTCCCCCTCTGTTTCAGCCCCGCTGATTCAGCCCCTCTGTTTCAGCCCCTCTGAATCCGCCCATCTGATTCAGCCCCTCTGTTTCAGCCCCTCTGTTTCAGCCCCTCTGATTCTCGCCCTCTGTTTCAGCCCTTCTGATTCTCGCCCTCTGTTTCAGCCCCTCTGATTCAGCCCCTCTGTTTCAGCCCCTCTGATTCAGCCCCTCTGATTCAGCCCCTCTGATTCAGCCCCTCTGTTTCTCGCCCTCTGTTTCAGCCCCTCTGTTTCAGCCACTCTGTTTCAGCGCCTCTGTTTCTCGCCGTCTGTTTCAGCCCCTCTGTTTCTCGCCCTCTGTTTCAGCCCCTCTGATTCAGCCGCTCTGTTTCAGCCCCTCTGTTTCTCCCCCTCTGTTTCAGCCCCGCTGATTCAGCCCCTCTGTTTCAGCCCCTCTGAATCCGCCCATCTGATTCAGCCCCTCTGTTTCAGCCCCTCTGTTTCAGCCCCTCTGATTCTCGCCCTCTGTTTCAGCCCTTCTGATTCTCGCCCTCTGTTTCAGCCCCTCTGATTCAGCCCCTCTGTTTCAGCCCCTCTGATTCAGCCCCTCTGATTCAGCCCCTCTGATTCAGCCCCTCTGTTTCTCGCCCTCTGTTTCAGCCCCTCTGTTTCAGCCACTCTGTTTCAGCGCCTCTGTTTCTCGCCGTCTGTTTCAGCCCCTCTGTTTCTCGCCCTCTGTTTCAGCCCCTCTGATTCAGCCGCTCTGTTTCAGCCCCTATGTTTCTCCCCCTCTGTTCCAGCCCCTCTGTTTCAGCCCATCTGTTTCAGCCACTCTGTTTCATACCCTCTGTTTCAGCCACTCTGTTTCTCGCCCTCTGTTTCAGCCCCTCTGTTTCTCGCCCTCTGATTCAGACCCTCTGTTTCAGCCCGTCTGTTTCAGCCACTCTGTTTCTCGCCCTGTGTTTCAGCCATTCTGTTTCTCACCCTCTGTTTCCGCCCCTCTGATTCAGCCCCTCTGTTTCTCGCCCTCTGTTTCAGCCCCTCTGTTTCTCGCCCTCTGTTTCAGCCCCTCTGTTTCAGCCCCTCTGTTTCAGCCCCTCTGTTTCTCGCCCTCTGTTTCAGCCCCTCTGTTTCTCGCCCTCTGTTTCAGGCCCTCTGTTTCTCGCCCTCTGTTTCAGCCCCTCTGATTCAGCCCCTCTGTTTCAGCCCCTCTGATTCAGACCCTCTGTTTCAGCCCCTCTGAATCAGCCCCTCTGATTCAGCCCCTCTGTTTCAGCCCCTCTGTTTCAGCCCCTCTGTTTCTCGCCCTCTGTTTCAGCCCCTCTAATTCTCGCCCTCTGTTTCAGCCCCTCTGTTTCTCGCCCTCTGTTTCAGCCCCTCTGATTCTGCCCCTCTGTTTTACCCCCTCTGATTCAGCACCTCTGATTCAGCCCCTCTGATACAGCCCCTCTGTTTCTCGACCTCTGTTTCAGCCCCTCTGTTACAGCCCCTCTGATTCAGCCCCTCTGATTCAGCCCCTCTGATTCAGCCTCTCTGTTTCAGCCCCTCTGTTTCAGCGGCTCTGTTTCGCCCTCTGTTTCAGCCCCTCTGTTTCTCGCCCTCTGTTTCAGCCCCTCTGATTCAGCCCCTCTGTTTCAGCTCCTCTGTTTCTCCCCCTCTGTTCCAGCCCCTCTGTTTCAGCCCCTATGTTTCAGCCACTCTGTTTCAGCCCCTCTGTTTCAGCCCCTCTGTTTCTCGCCCTCTGTTTCAGCCCCTCTGTTTCTCGCCTCTGTATCATCCCCACTGTTTCAGCCCGTCTGTTTCAGCCACTCTGTTTCTCGCCCTCTGTTTCAGCCCCTCTGATTCAGCCCCTCTGTTTCTGCCCCTCTGTTTCAGCCCCTCTGTTTCTCGCCCTCGGTTTCAGTCCCTCTGTTTCTCGCCCTCTGTTTCAGCCCCTCTGTTTCAGCCCGTCTGTTTCAGCCACTCTGTTTCTCGCCCTCTGTTTCAGCCCTTCTGTTTCTCACCCTCTGTTTCAGCCCCTCTGATTCAGCCACTGTGTTTCTCGCCCTCTGTTTCAGCCCCTCTGTTTCACGCCCTCTGTTTCAGCCGCTCTGTTTCAGCCCCTCTGTTTCAGCCCCTCTGTTTCTCGCCCTCTGTTTCAGCCCCTTTGTTTCTCGCCCTCTGTTTCAGCCCCTCTGTTTCAGCCCCTCTGATTTAGGGCCTCTGATTCAGCCCCTCTGTTTCTCGCCCTCTGTTTCAGCCCCTCTGTTTCAGCCACTCTGTTTCAGCTCCTCTGTTTCAGCCCCTCTGTTTCTCGCCCTCTGTTTCAGCCCCTCTGTTTCTCGCCCTCTGTTTCAGCCCCTCTGTTTCTCGCCCTCTGTTTCAGCCCCTCTGTTTCAGCCCATCTGTTTCAGCCCCTCTGTTTCTCGCCCTCTGTTTCAGCCCCTCTGTTTCTCGCCCTCTGTTTCTGCCCCTCTGTTTCAGCCCCTCTGTTTCTCACCCTCTGTTTCAGCCACTCTGTTTCAGCCCCTCTGTTTTAGCCCCTCTGTTTCTCGCCCTCTGTTTCAGCCCCTCTGTTTCGCGCCCTCTGTTCAGCCCCTATGTTTCTCGCCCTCTGTTTGAGCCCCTCTGTTTCTCGCCCTCCGTTTCAGCCCCTCTGTTTCAGCCCCTCTGTTTCTCGCCCTCTGTTTCTGCCCCTCTGTTTCTCGCCCTCTGTTTCAGCCCGGCTGATTCAGCCCTTAAGTTTCAGCCCCTCTGAATCAGCCCCTCTGATTCAGCCCCTCTGTTTCAGCCCCTCTGTTTCAGCCCCTCTGTTTCTCGCCCTCTGTTTCAGCCCCTCTGATTCTCGCCCTCTGTTTCAGCCCCTTTGTTTCTCGCCCTCTGTTTTGGCCCCTCTGATTCAGCCCCTCAGTTTCAGCCCCTCTGATTCAGCCCCTCTGATTCAGCCCCTCTGATTCAGCCCCTCTGTTTCTCGCCCTCTGTTTCAGCCCCTCTGTTTCTCACCCTCTGTTTCAGCCCCTCTGATTCAGCCCCTCTGTTTCAGCCCCTCTGATTCTCGCCCTCAGTTTCAGCCCCTTTGTTTCTCGCCCTCTGTTTTAGCCCCTCTGATTCAGCCCCTCAGTTTCAGCCCCTCTGATTCAGCCCCTCTGTTTCTCGCCCTCTGTTTCAGCCCCTCTGTTTCTCACCCTCTGTTTCAGCCCCTCTGATTCAGCCCCTCAGTTTCAGCCCCTCTGATTCAGCCCCTCTGATTCAGCCCCTCTGATTCAGCCCCTCTGTTTCTCGCCCTCTGTTTCAGCCCCTCTGTTTCTCACCCTCTGTTTCAGCCCCTCTGATTCAGCCCCTCTGATTCAGCCCCTCTGATTCAGCCCCTCTGTTTCCCGCCCCTCTGTTTCAGCCCCTCTGTTTCTCGCCCTTTCTTTCAGCCCCTCTGTTTCTCGCCCTCTGCTTCAGCCTCTCTGATTCAGCCCCTCTGTTTCAGCCCCTCTGTTTCAGCGCCTCTGTTTCTCGCCCTCTGTTTCAGCCCCTCTGTTTCTCGCCCTCTGTTTCAGCCCCTCTGATTCAGCCCCTCTGTCTCAGCCCCTCTGTTTCAGCCCCTCTGTTTCTCCCCCTCTGTTCCAGACCCTCTGTTTCAGCCCCTCTGTTTCAGCCACTCTGTTTCAGCCCCTTCTTTCAGCCCCTCTGTTTCAGCCCCTCTGTTTCTGGCCCTCTGTTTCAGCCCCTCTGTTTCTCGCCCTCTGTTTCAGCCCCTCTGTTTCAGCCCCTCTGTTTCACCCACTCTGTTTCTCGCCCTCTGTTTCAGCCCCTCTGTTTCTCACCCTCTGTTTCAGCCCCTCTGATTCAGCCCCTCTGTTTCTCGCCCTCTGTTTCAGCCCCTCTGTTTCTCGCCCTCTGTTTCAGCCCCTCTGTTTCTCGCCCTCTGTTTCAGCCCCTCTGTTTCAGCCCCTCTGTTTCTCGCCCTCTTTTTCAGGCCCTCTGTTTCTCGCCCTCTGTTTCAGCCCTTCTGATTCAGCCCCTCTGTTTCAGCCCCTCTGATTCTGCCCCTCTGTTTCAGCCCGTCTGTTTCAGCCCCTCTGTTTCAGCCCCTCTGTTTCTCGCTCTCTGTTTCTCGCCCGCTGCTTCAGCCCCTTTGTTTCTCGCCCTCTGTTTCAGCCCCTCTGTTTCAGCCCCTATGATTCAGCCCCTCTGATTCAGCCCCTCTGTTTCTCGCCATCTGTTTCAGCCCCTCTGTTTCAGCCCCTCTGTTTCTCGCCCTCTGTTTCAGCCCCTCTGATTCAGCCCCTCTGTTTCAGCCCCTCTGTTTCTCGCCCTCTGTTTCAGCCCCTCTGTTTCTCGCCCTCTGTTTCAGCCCCTCTGTTTCAGCCCCTCTGTTTCAGCCCCTGTTTCTCGCCCTCTGTTTCAGCCCCTCTGTTTCAGCACCTCTGTTTCTCGCCCTCTGTTTCTGCCCCTCTGTTTCTCGCCCTCTGTTTCAGCCCCTCTGTTTCTCGCCCTCTGTTTCAGCCCCGCTGATTCAGCCCCTCTGTTTCAGCCCCTCTGAATCCGCCCCTCTGATTCAGCCCCTCTGTTTCAGCCCCTCTGTTTCAGCCCCTCTGATTCTCGCCCTCTGTTTCAGCCCTTCTGATTCTCGCCCTCTGTTTCAGCCCCTCTGATTCAGCCCCTCTGATTCAGCCCCTCTGATTCAGCCCCTCTGTTTCTCGCCCTCTGTTTCAGCCCCTCTGTTTCAGCCCCTCTGTTTCAGCGCCTCTGTTTCTCGCCCTCTGTTTCAGCCCCTCTGTTTCTCGCCCTCTGTTTCAGCCCCTCTGATTCAGCCGCTCTGTTTCAGCCCCTATGTTTCTCCCCCTCTGTTCCAGCCCCTCTGTTTCAGCCCCTCTGTTTCAGCCACTCTGTTTCAGCCCCTCTGTTTAAGCCCGTCTGTTTCTCACCCTCTGTTTCAGCCCCTCTGTTTCAGCCCGTCTGTTTCAGCCCCTCTGTTTCTCGCCCTCTGTTTCAGCCCCTCTGTTTCAGCCCCTCTGTTTCTCGCCCTCTGTTTCTGCCCCTCTGTTTCTCGCCCTCTGTTTCAGCCCGGCTGATTCAGCCCTTAAGTTTCAGCCCCTCTGAATCAGCCCCTCTGATTCAGCCCCTCTGTTTCAGCCCCTCTGTTTCAGCCCCTCTGTTTCTCGCCCTCTGTTTCAGCCCCTCTGATTCTCGCCCTCTGTTTCAGCCCCTTTGTTTCTCGCCCTCTGTTTTAGCCCCTCTGATTCAGCCCCTCAGTTTCAGCCCCTCTGATTCAGCCCCTCTGATTCAGCCCCTCTGATTCAGCCCCTCTGTTTCTCCCCCTCTGTTTCAGCCCCTCTGTTTCTCACCCTCTGTTTCAGCCCCTCTGATTCAGCCCCTCTGTTTCAGCCCCTCTGATTCTCGCCCTCTGTTTCAGCCCCATTGTTTCTCGCCCTCTGTTTTAGCCCCTCTGATTCAGCCCCTCAGTTTCAGCCCCTCTGATTCAGCCCCTCTGATTCAGCCCCTCTGATTCAGCCCCTCTGTTTCTCGCCCTCTGTTTCAGCCCCTCTGTTTCTCACCCTCTGTTTCAGCCCCTCTGATTCAGCCCCTCAGATTCAGCCCCTCTGATTCAGCCCCTCTGATTCAGCCCCTCTGTTTCTCGCCCTCTGTTTCAGCCCCTCTGTTTCTCACCCTCTGTTTCAGCCCCTCTGATTCAGCCCCTCTGATTCAGCCCCTCTGATTCAGCCCCTCTGTTTCCCGCCCCTCTGTTTCAGCCCCTCTGTTTCTCGCCCTTTGTTTCAGCCCCTCTGTTTCTCGCCCTCTGCTTCAGCCCCTCTATTTCAGCCCCTCTGTTTCAGCCCCTCTGTTTCAGCGCCTCTGTTTCTCGCCCTCTGTTTCAGCCCCTCTGTTTCTCGCCCTCTGTTTCAGCCCCTCTGATTCAGCCCCTCTGTTTCAGCCCCTCTGTTTCAGCCCCTCTGTTTCTCCCCCTCTGTTCCAGACCCTCTGTTTCAGCCCCTCTGTTTCAGCCACTCTGTTTCAGCCCCTTCTTTCAGCCCCTCTGTTTCAGCCCCTCTGTTTCTGGCCCTCTGTTTCAGCCCCTCTGTTTCTCGCCCTCTGTTTCAGCCCCTCTGTTTCAGCCCCTCTGTTTCACCCACTCTGTTTCTCGCCCTCTGTTTCAGCCCCTCTGTTTCTCACCCTCTGTTTCAGCCCCTCTGATTCAGCCCCTCTGTTTCTCGCCCTCTGTTTCAGCCCCTCTGTTTCTCGCCCTCTGTTTCAGCCCCTCTGTTTCTCGCCCTCTGTTTCAGCCCCTCTGTTTCAGCCCCTCTGTTTCTCGCCCTCTTTTTCAGGCCCTCTGTTTCTCGCCCTCTGTTTCAGCTCTTCTGATTCAGCCCCTCTGTTTCAGCCCCTCTGATTCTGCCCCTCTGTTTCAGCCCGTCTGTTTCAGCCCCTCTGTTTCAGCCCCTCTGTTTCTCGCCCTCTGTTTCTCGCCCGCTGCTTCAGCCCCTTTGTTTCTCGCCCTCTGTTTCAGCCCCTCTGTTTCAGCCCCTCTGATTCAGCCCCTCTGATTCAGCCCCTCTGTTTCTCGCCATCTGTTTCAGCCTCTCTGTTTCAGCCAATCTGTTTCTCGCCCTCTGTTTCAGCCCCTCTGATTCAGCCCCTCTGTTTCAGCCCCTCTGTTTCTCGCCCTCTGTTTCAGCCCCTCTGTTTCTCGCCCTCTGTTTCAGCCCCTCTGTTTCAGCCCCTCTGTTTCAGCCCCTGTTTCTCGCCCTCTGTTTCAGCCCCTCTGTTTCAGCACCTCTGTTTCTCGCCCTCTGTTTCTGCCCCTCTGTTTCTCGCCCTCTGTTTCAGCCCCTCTGTTTCTCGCCCTCTGTTTCAGCCCCGCTGATTCAGCCCCTCTGTTTCAGCCCCTCTGAATCCGCCCCTCTGATTCAGCCCCTCTGTTTCAGCCCCTCTGTTTCAGCCCCTCTGATTCTCGCCCTCTGTTTCAGCCCTTCTGATTCTCGCCCTCTGTTTCAGCCCCTCTGATTCAGCCCCTCTGTTTCAGCCCCTCTGATTCAGCCCCTCTGATTCAGCCCCTCTGATTCAGCCCCTCTGTTTCTCGCCCTCTGTTTCAGCCCCTCTGTTTCAGCCCCTCTGTTTCAGCGCCTCTGTTTCTCGCCCTCTGTTTCAGCCCCTCTGTTTCTCGCCCTCTGTTTCAGCCCCTCTGATTCAGCCGCTCTGTTTCAGCCCCTATGTTTCTCCCCCTCTGTTCCAGCCCCTCTGTTTCAGCCACTCTGTTTCAGCCCCTCTGTTTAAGCCCGTCTGTTTCTCAACCTCTGTTTCAGCCCCTCTGTTTCAGCCCGTCTGTTTCAGCCACTCTGTTTCTCGCCCTCTGTTTCAGCCCCTCTGTTTCTCGCCCTCTGATTCAGCCCCTCTGTTTCAGCCCGTCTGTTTCAGCCACTCTGTTTCTCGCCCTGTGTTTCAGCCCCTCTGTTTCTCACCCTCTGTTTCCGCCCCTCTGATTCAGCCCCTCTGTTTCTCGCCCTCTGTTTCAGCCCCTCTGTTTCTCGCCCTCTGTTTCAGGCCCTCTGTTTCTCGCCCTCTGTTTCAGCCCCTCTGATTCAGCCCCTCTGTTTCAGCCCCTCTGATTCAGACCCTCTGTTTCAGCCCCTCTGAATCAGCCCCTCTGATTCAGCCCCTCTGTTTCAGCCCCTCTGTTTCAGCCCCTCTGTTTCTCGCCCTCTGTTTCAGCCCCTCTGATTCTCGCCCTCTGTTTCAGCCCCTCTGTTTCTCGCCCTCTGTTTCAGCCCCTCTGATTCTGCCCCTCTGTTTTACCCCCTCTGATTCAGCACCTCTGATTCAGCCACTCTGATACAGCCCCTCTGTTTCTCGACCTCTGTTTCAGCCCCTCTGTTTCAGCCCCTCTGTTTCAGCCCCTCTGTTTCTCACCCTCTGTTTCAGCCCCTCTGATTCAGCCCCTCTGATTCAGCCCCTCTGATTCAGCCCCTCTGATTCAGCCCCTCTGTTCCTCGCCCTCTGTTTCAGACCCTCTGTTTCTCGCCATCTGTTTCAGCCCCTCTGTTTCAGCCCCTCTGTTTCAGCCCCTCTGTTTCTCGCCCTCTGTTTCAGCCCCTCTGTTTCTCGCCCTCTGTTTCAGGCCCTCTGTTTCTCGGCCTCTGTTTCAGCCCCTCTGATTCAGCCCCTCTGTTTCAGCCCCTCTGATTCAGACCCTCTGTTTCAGCCCCTCTGAATCAGCCCCTCTGATTCAGCCCCTCTGTTTCAGCCCCTCTGTTTCAGCCCCTCTGTTTCTCGCCCTCTGTTTCAGCCCCTCGGATTCTCGCCCTCTGTTTCAGCCCCTCTGTTTCTCGCCCTCTGTTTCAGCCCCTCTGATTCTGCCCCTCTGTTTTACCCCCTCTGATTCAGCACCTCTGATTCAGCCCCTCTGATACAGCCCCTCTGTTTCTCGACCTCTGTTTCAGCCCCTCTGTTTCAGCCACTCTGTTTCAGCCCCTCTGTTTCTCACCCTCTGTTTCAGCCCCTCTGATTCAGCCCCTCTGATTCAGCCCCTCTGATTCAGCCCCTCTGTTTCAGCCCCTCTGTTTCAGCGGCTCTGTTTCGCCCTCTGTTTCAGCCCCTCTGTTTCTCGCCCTCTGTTTCAGCCCCTCTGATTCAGCCCCTCTGTTTCAGCTCCTCTGTTTCTCCCCCTCTGTTCCAGCCCCTCTGTTTCAGCCCCTCTGTTTCAGCCACTCTGTTTCAGCCCCTCTGTTTCAGCCCCTCTGTTTCAGCCCCTCTGTTTCTCGCCCTCTGTTTCAGCCCCTCTGTTTCTCGCCCTCTGTTTCAGCCACTCTGTTTCAGCCCGTCTGTTTCAGCCACTCTGTTTCTCGCCCTCTGTTTCAGCCCCTCTGATTCAGCCCCTCTGTTTCAGCCCCTCTGTTTCAGCCCCTCTGTTTCTCGCCCTCGGTTTCAGTCCCTCTGTTTCTCGCCCTCTGTTTCAGCCCCTCTGTTTCAGCCCGTCTGTTTCAGCCACTCTGTTTCTCGCCCTCTGTTTCAGCCCCTCTGTTTCTCACCCTCTGTTTCAGCCCCTCTGATTCAGCCACTGTGTTTCTTGCCCTCTGTTTCAGCCCCTCTGTTTCTCGCCCTCTGTTTCAGCCGCTCTGTTTCAGCCCCTCTGTTTCAGCCCCTCTGTTTCTCGCCCTCTGTTTCAGCCCCTCTGTTTCTCGCCCTCTGTTTCAGGCCCTCTGTTTCTCGCCCTCTGTTTCAGCCCTTCTGATTCAGCCCCTCTGTTTCAGCCCCTCTGATTCAGCCCCTCTGTTTCAGCCCCTCTGTTTCAGCCCCTCTGTTTCAGCACCTCTGTTTCTCGCCCTCTGTTTCTCGCCCGCTGTTTCAGCCCCTATGTTTCTCGCCCTCTGTTTCAGCCCCACTGTTTCAGCCCCTCTGATTCAGCCCCTCTGATTCAGCCACTCTGTTTCTCGCATTCTGTTTCAGCCCCTCTGTTTCAGCCCCTCTGTTTCTCACCCTCTGTTTCAGCCCCTCTGATTCAGCCACTGTGTTTCTCGCCCTCTGTTTCAGCCCCTCTGTTTCTCGCCCTCTGTTTCAGCCACTCTGTTTCAGCCCCTCTGTTTCAGCCCCTCTGTTTCTCGCCCTCTGTTTCAGCCACTCTGTTTCTCGACCTCTGTTTCAGCCCCTCTGTTTCTCGCCCTCTGTTTCAGCCCCTCTGTTTCTCACCCTCTGTTTCAGCCGCACTGTTTCAGCCCCTCTGAATCAGCCCCTCTGATTCAGCCCCTCTGTTTCAGCCCCTCTGTTTCAGCCCCTCTGTTTCTCGCCCACTGTTTCAGCCCCTCTGATTCTCGCCGTCTGTTTCAGCCCCTCTGTTTCTCGCCCTCTGTTTTAGCCCCTCTGATTCAGCCCCTCTGTTTCAGCCAGTCTGATTCAGCCCCTCTGATTCAGCCCCTCTGATTCAGCCCCTCTGTTTCTCGCCCTCTGTTTCAGCCCCTCTGTTTCAGCCCCTCTGTTTCAGCCCCTCTGATTCAGCCCCTCTGATTCAGCCCCTCTGTTTCCCGCCCCTCTGTTTCAGCCCCTCTGTTTCTCGCCCTCTGTTTCAGCCCCTCTGTTTCTCGCCCACTGTTTCAGCCCTTCTGTTTCAGCCCCTCTGTTTCAGCCCCTCTGTTTCAGCGCCTCTGTTTCTCGCCCTCTGTTTCAGCCCCTCTCATTCAGCCCCACTATTTCTCGCCCTCTGTTTCAGCCCCTCTGTTTCTCGCCCTCGGTTTCAGCCCCTCTGTTTCAGCCCCTCTGTTTCAGCCCCTCTGTTTCTCGCCCTCTGTTTCAGCCCCTCTGTTTCTCGCATCTGTTTCAGGCCCTCTGTTTCTCGCCCTCTGTTTCAGCCCCTCTGATTCAGCCCCTCTGTTTCAGCCCCTCTGATTCAGCCCCTCTGTTTCAGCCCCTCTGTTTCAGCCCCTCTGTTTCAGCCCCTCTGTTTCTCGCCCTCTGTTTCTCGCCCGCTGTTTCAGCCCCGTTGTTTCTCCCCCTCTGTTTCAGACCCACTGTTTCAGCCCCTCTGATTCAGCCCCTCTGATTCAGCCCCTCTGTTTCTCGCCCTCTGTTTCAGCCCCTCTGTTTCAGCCCCTCTGTTTCAGCCCCTCTGTTTCTCGCCCTCTGTTTCAGCCCCACTGTTACTCGCCCTCTGTTTCAGCCACTCTGTTTCTCGCCCTCTGTTTCAGCCACTCTGTTTCAGCCCCTCTGTTTCTCGCCATCTGTGTCTGCCACTCTATTTCTCGCCCTCTGTTTCAGCCACTCTGTTTCTCCCCCTCTGTTTCAGCCCCTCTGATTCAGCCCCTCTGTTTCAGCCCCTCTGTTTCAGCCCCTCTGTTTCTCGCCCTCGGTTTCAGTCCCTCTGTTTCTCGCCCTCTGTTTCAGCCCCTCTGTTTCAGCCCCTCTGTTTCAGCCACTCTGTTTCTCGCCCTCTGTTTCAGCCCCTCTGTTTCTCACCCTCTGTTTCAGCCCCTCTGATTCAGCCACTGTGTTTCTCGCCCTCTGTTTCAGCCCCTCTGTTTCTCGCCCTCTGTTTCAGCCGCTCTGTTTCAGCCCCTCTGTTTCAGCCCCTCTGTTTCTCGCCCTCTGTTTCAGCCCCTCTGTTTCTCGCCCTCTGTTTCAGGCCCTCTGTTTCTCGCCCTCTGTTTCAGCCCTTCTGATTCAGCCCCTCTGTTTCAGCCCCTCTGATTCAGCCCCTCTGTTTCAGCCCCTCTGTTTCAGCCCCTCTGTTTCAGCACCTCTGTTTCTCGCCCTCTGTTTCTCGCCCGCTGTTTCAGCCCCTTTGTTTCTCGCTCTCTGTTTCAGCCCCACTGTTTCAGCCCTTCTGATTCAGCCCCTCTGATTCAGCCACTCTGTTTCTCGCATTCTGTTTCAGCCCCTCTGTTTCAGCCCCTCTGTTTCTCACCCTCTGTTTCAGCCCCTCTGATTCAGCCACTGTGTTTCTCGCCCTCTGTTTCAGCCCCTCTGTTTCTCGCCCTCTGTTTCAGCCGCTCTGTTTCAGCCCCTCTGTTTCAGCCCCTCTGTTTCTCGCCCTCTGTTTCAGCCATTCTGTTTCTCGACCTCTGTTTCAGCCCCTCTGTTTCTCGCCCTCTGTTTCAGCCCCTCTGTTTCTCACCCTCTGTTTCAGCCGCACTGTTTCAGCCCCTCTGATTCAGCCCCGCTGATTCAGCCCCTCTGTTTCTCGCCCTCTGTTTCAGCCCCTCTGTTTCAGCCCCTCTGTTTCAGCTCCTCTGTTTCTCGCCCTCTGTTTCAGCCACTCTGTTTCTCGCCCTCTGTTTCAGCCATACTGTTTCAGCCCCTCTGTTTCTCGCCCTCTGTTTCTGCCCCTCTGTTTCTCGCCCTCTGTTTCAGCCCCGCTGTTTCTCGCCCTCTGTTTCAGCCCCGCTGATTCAGCACCTCTGTTTCAGCCCCTCTGAATCAGCCCCTCTGATTCAGCCCCTCTGTTTCAGCCCCTCTGTTTCAGCCCCTCTGATTCTCGCCCACTGTTTCAGCCCCTCTGATTCTCGCCGTCTGTTTCAGCCCCTCTGTTTCTCGCCCTCTGTTTTAGACCCTCTGATTCAGCCCCTCTGTTTCAGCCAGTCTGATTCAGCCCCTCTGTTTCAGCCCCTCTGATTCAGCCCCTCTGTTTCTCGCCCTCTGTTTCAGCCCCTCTGTTTCACACCCTCTGTTTCAGCCCCTCTGATTCAGCCCCTCTGATTCAGCCCCTCTGTTTCCCGCCCCTCTGTTTCAGCCCCTCTGTTTCTCGCCCTCTGTTTCAGCCCCTCTGTTTCTCGCCCACTGTTTCAGCCCCTCTGTTTCAGCCCCTCTGTTTCAGCCCCTCTGTTTCAGCCCCGTTGTTTCTCCCCCTCTGTTTCAGCCCCACTGTTTCAGCCCCTCTGATTCAGCCCCTCTGATTCAGCCCCTCTGTTTCTCGCCCTCTGTTTCAGCCCCTCTGTTTCAGCCCCTATGTTTCAGCCCCTCTGTTTCTCGCCCTCTGTTTCAGCCCCTCTGTTACTCGCCCTCTGTTTCAGCCACTCTGTTTCTCGCCCTCTGTTTCAGCCCCTCTGTTTCTCGCCCTCTGTGTCTGCCACTCTATTTCTCGCCCTCTGTTTCAGCCACGCTGTTTCTCGCCCTCTGTTTCAGCCCCGCTGATTCAGCACCTCTGTTTCAGCCCCTCTGTTTCTCGCCCTCTGTGTCTGCCACTCTATTTCTCGCCCTCTGTTTCACCCACTCTGTTTCTCGCCCTCTGTTTCAGCCCCTCTGTTTCTCACCCTCTGTTTCAGCCCCTCTGATTCAGCCCCTCTGTTTCTCGCCCTCTGTTTCAGCCCCTCTGTTTCTCGCCCTCTGTTTCAGCCACTCTGTTTCACGCCCTCTGTTTCAGCCCCTCTGTTTCAGCCCCTCTGATTCAGCCTCTCTGTTTCTCGCCCTCTGTTTCAGCCCCTCTGTTTCTCGCCCTCTGTTTCAGCCCCTCTGTTTCTCGCCCTCTGTTTCAGCCCCTCTGTTTCAGCCCGTCTGTTTCAGCCCCTCTGTTTCTCGCCCTCTGTTTCAGGCCCTCTGTTTCTCGCCCTCTGTTTCAGCCCTTCTGATTCAGCCCCTCTGTTTCAGCCCCTCTGATTCTGCCCCTCTGTTTCAGCCCGTCTGTTTCAGCCCCTCTGTTTCAGCCCCTCTGTTTCTCGCCCTCTGTTTCTCGCCCGCTGCTTCAGCCCCTTTGTTTCTCGCCCTCTGTTTCAGCCCCTCTGTTTCAGCCCCTCTGATTCAGCCCCTCTGATTCAGCCCCTCTGTTTCTCGCCATCTGTTTCAGCCCCTCTGTTTCAGCCCCTCTGTTTCAGCTCCTCTGTTTCAGCCCCTCTGTTTCTCGCCCTCTGTTTCAGCCCCTCTGTTTCTCGCCCTCTGTTTCAGCCCCTCTGTTTCTCGCCCTCTGTTTCAGCCCCTCTGTTTCAACCCCTCTGTTTTAGCCCCTGTTTCTCGCCCTCTGTTTCAGCCCCTCTGTTTCAGCACGTCTGTTTCTCGCCCTCTGTTTCTGCCCCTCTGTTTCCCGCCCTCTGTTTCAGCCCCTCTGTTTCTCGCCCTCTGTTTCAGCCCCGCTGATTCAGCCCCTCTGTTTCAGCCCCTCTGAATCCGCCCCTCTGATTCAGCCCCTCTGATTCAGCCCCTCTGTTTTAGCCCCTGTTTCTCGCCCTCTGTTTCAGCCCCTCTGTTTCAGCACGTCTGTTTCTCGCCCTCTGTTTCTGCCCCTCTGTTTCCCGCCCTCTGTTTCAGCCCCTCTGTTTCTCGCCCTCTGTTTCAGCCCCGCTGATTCAGCCCCTCTGTTTCAGCCCCTCTGAATCCGCCCCTCTGATTCAGCCCCTCTGTTTCAGCCCCTCTGTTTCAGCCCCTCTGTGTCTCGCCCTCTGTTTCAGCCCATCTGATTCTCGCCCACTGTTTCAGCCCTTCTGATTCTCGCCCTCTGTTTCAGCCCCTCTGATTCAGCCCCTCTGTTTCAGCCCCTCTGATTCAGCCCCTCTGATTCAGCCCCTCTGATTCAGCCCCTCTGTTTCTCGCCCTCTGTTTCAGCCCCTCTGTTTCAGCCCCTCTGTTTCAGCCCCTCTGTTTCTCGCCCTCTGTTTCAGCGCCTCTGTTTCAGCCCCTCTGTTTAAGCCCGTCTCTTTCTCGCCCTCTGTTTCAGCCCCTCTGTTTCTCGCCCTCTGTTTCAGCCCCTCTGTTTCAGCCCCTCTGTTTCAGCCCCTCTGTTTCTCGCCCTCTGTTTCAGCCCCTCTGTTTCAGCCCCTCTGTTTCAGCCACTCTGTTTCAGCCCCTCTGTTTAAGCCCGTCTGTTTCTCACCCTCTGTTTCAGCCCCTCTGTTTCAGCCTGTCTGTTTCAGCCACTCTGTTTCTCGCCCTCTGTTTCAGCCCCTCTGTTTCTCGCCCTCTGATTCAGCCCCTCTGTTTCAGCCCGTCTGTTTCAGCCATTCTGTTTCTCGCCCTGTGTTTCAGCCCCTCTGTTTCTCACCCACTGTTTCCGCCCCTCTGATTCAGCCCCTCTGTTTCTCGCCCTCTGTTTCAGCCCCTCTGTTTCTCGCCCTCTGTTTCAGCCCCTCTGTTTCAGCCCCTCTGTTTCAGCCCCTCTGTTTCTCGCCCTCTGTTTCAGCCCCTCTGTTTCTCACCCTCTGTTTCAGGCCCTCTGTTTCTCGCCCTCTGTTTCAGCCCCTCTGATTCAGCCCCGCTGTTTCAGCCCCTCTGATTCAGACCCTCTGTTTCAGCCCCTCTGAATCAGCCCCTCTGATTCAGCCCCTCTGTTTCAGCCCCTCTGTTTCAGCCCCTCTGTTTCTCGCCCTCTGTTTCAGGCCCTCTGATTCTCGGCCTCTGTTTCAGCCCCTCTGTTTCTCGCCCTCTGTTTCAGCTCCTCTGATTCTGCCCCTCTGTTTTACCCCCTCTGATTCAGCACCTCTGATTCAGCCCCTCTGATACAGCCCCTCTGTTTCTCGACCTCTGTTTCAGCCCCTCTGTTTCAGCCCCTTTGTTTCAGCCCCTCTGTTTCTCACCCTCTGTTTCAGACCCTCTGTTTCAGCCCCTCTGTTTCAGCGGCACTGTTTCGCCCTCTGTTTCAGCCCCTCTGTTTCTCGCCCTCTGTTTCAGCCCCTCTGATTCAGCCCCTCTGTTTCAGCTCCTCTGTTTCTCCCCCTCTGTTCCAGCCCCTCTGTTTCAGCCCCTCTGTTTCAGCCACTCTGTTTCAGCCCCTCTGTTTCAGCCCCTCTGTTTCAGCCCCTTTGTTTCTCGCCCTCTGTTTCAGCCCCTCTGTTTCTCGCCCTCTGTTTCAGCCCCTCTGTTTCAGCCCGTCTGTTTCAGCCACTCTGTTTCTCGCCCTCTGTTTCAGCCCCTCTGATTCAGCCCCTCTGTTTCAGCCCCTCTGTTTCAGCCCCACTATTTCTCGCCCTCGGTTTCAGTCCCTCTGTTTCTCGCCCTCTGTTTCAGCCCCTCTGTTTCTCGCCCTCTGTTTCAGGCCCTCTGTTTCTCGCCTTCTGTTTCAGCCCTTCTGATTCAGCCCCTCTGTTTCAGCCCCTCTGATTCAGCCCCTCTGTTTCAGCCCCTCTGTTTCAGCCCCTCTGTTTCTCGCCCTCTGTTTCAGCCCCTCTGTTTCTCGCCCTCTGTTTCAGCCCCTCTGTTTCTCGCCCTCTGTTTCAGCCCCTCTGTTTCAGCCCCTCTGTTTCAGCCCCTCTGTTTCTCTCCCTCTGTTTCAGCCCCTCTGTTTCTCGCCCTCTGTTTCAGCCCCTCTGTTTCAGCCCCTCTGTTTCTCACCCTCTGTTTCAGCCCCTCTGTTTCAGCCCCTCTGTTTTAGCCCCTCTGTTTCTCGCCCTCTGTTTCAGCCCCTCTGTTTCTCGCCCTCTGTTCAGCCCGTATGTTTCTCGCCCTCTGTTTCAGCCCCTCTGTTTCTCGCCCTCTGTTTCAGCCCCTCTGTTTCAGCCCCTCTGTTTCTCGCCCTCTGTTTCTGCCCCTCTTTTTCTCGCCCTCTGTTTCAGCCCCTCTGATTCAGCCCCTCTGTTTCAGCCCCTCTGAATAAGCCCCTCTGATTCAGCCCCTCTGTTTCAGCCCCTCTGTTTCAGCCCCTCTGTTTCTCGCCCTCTGTTTCAGCCCCTTTGTTTCTCGCCCTCTGTTTTAGCCCCTCTGATTCAGCCCCTCAGTTTCAGCCCCTCTGATTCAGCCCCTCTGATTCAGCCCCTCTGATTCAGCCCCTATGTTTCTCGCCCTCTGTTTCAGCCCCTCTGTTTCAGCCCCTCTGTTTCAGCCCCTCTGTTTCTCACCCTCTGTTTCAGCCCCTCTGATTCAGCCCCTCTGATTCAGCCCCTCTGATTCAGCCCCTCTGTTTCCCGCCCCTCAGTTTCAGCCCCTCTGTTTCAGCCACTCTGTTTCAGCCCCTTCTTTCACCCCCTCTGTTTCAGCCCCTCTGTTTCTCGCCCTCTGTTTCAGCCCCTCTGTTTCTCGCCCTCTGTTTCAGCCCCTCTGTTTCAGCCCGTCTGTTTCACCCACTCTGTTTCTCGCCCTCTGTTTCAGCCCCTCTGTTTCTCACCCTCAGTTTCAGCCCCTCTGATTCAGCCCCTCTGTTTCTCGCCCTCTGTTTCAGCCCCTCTGTTTCTCGCCCTCTGTTTCAGCCCCTCTGTTTCTCGCCCTCTGTTTCAGCCCCTCTGTTTCAGCCCCTCTGATTCAGCCTCTCTGTTTCTCGCCCTCTGTTTCAGCCCCTCTGTTTCTCGCCCTCTGTTTCTGCCCCTCTGTTTCTCGCCCTCTGTTTCAGCCCCTCTGTTTCAGCCCGTCTGTTTCAGCCCCTCTGTTTCTCGCCCTCTGTTTCAGGCCCTCTGTTTCTCGCCCTCTGTTTCAGCCCTTCTGATTCAGGCCCTCTGTTTCAGCCGCTCTGATTCTGCCCCTCTGTTTCAGCCCGTCTGTTTCAGCCCCTCTGTTTCAGCCCCTCTGTTTCTCGCCCTCTGTTTCTCGCCCGCTGCTTCAGCCCCTTTGTTTCTCGCCCTCTGTTTCAGACCCTCTGTTTCAGCCCCTCTGATTCAGCCCCTCTGATTCAGCCCCTCTGTTTCTCGCCATCTGTTTCAGCCCCTCTGTTTCAGCCCCTCTGTTTCAGCTCCTCTGTTTCAGCCCCTCTGTTTCTCGCCCTCTGTTTCAGCCCCTCTGTTTCTCGCCCTCTGTTTCAGCCCCTCTGTTTCTCGCCCTCTGTTTCAGCCCCTCTGTTTCAGCCCCTGTGTTTCAGCGCCTCTGTTTCTCGCCCTCTGTTGGAGCCCCTCTGTTTCTCGCCCTCTGTTTCAGCCCCTGTGATTCAGCCCCTCTGTTTCAGCCCCTCTGTTTCTCCCCCTCTGTTCCAGCCCCTCAGTTTCAGCCCCTCTGTTTCAGCCACTCTGTTTCAGCCCCTTCTTTCAACCCCTCTGTTTCAGCCCCTCTGTTTCTCGCCCTCTGTTTCAGCCCCTCTGTTTCTCGCCCTCTGTTTCAGCCCCTCTGATTCAGCCCGTCTGTTTCACCCACTCTGTTT
This sequence comes from Chiloscyllium punctatum, assembly GCF_047496795.1. Classification (NCBI taxonomy): domain Eukaryota; kingdom Metazoa; phylum Chordata; class Chondrichthyes; order Orectolobiformes; family Hemiscylliidae; genus Chiloscyllium; species Chiloscyllium punctatum. The sequence goes on along the minus strand of NW_027309792.1, from coordinate 1,198,281 downwards.
CTCGCCCTCTGTTTCAGCCCCTCTGTTTCTCACCCTCTGTTTCAGCCCCACTGATTCAGCCTCTCTGTTTCTCGCCCTCTGTTTCAGCCCCTCTGTTTCTCGCCCTCTGTTTCAGCCCCTCTGTTTCTCGCCCTCTGTTTCAGCCCCTCTGTTTCAGCCCGTCTGTTTCAGCCCCTCTGTTTCTCGCCCTCTGTTTCAAGCCCTCTGTTTCTCGCCCTCTGTTTCAGCCCTTCTGATTCAGCCCCTCTGTTTCAGCCCCTCTGATTCTGCCCCTCTGTTTCAGCCCGTCTGTTTCAGCCCCTCTGTTTCAGCCCCTCTGTTTCTCGCCCTCTGTTTCTCGCCCGCTGCTTCAGCCCCTTTGTTTCTCGCCCTCTGTTTCAGCCCCTCTGTTTCAGCCCCTCTGATTCAGCCCCTCTGATTCAGCCCCTCTGTTTCTCGCCATCTGTTTCAGCCCCTCTGTTTCAGCCCCTCTGTTTCAGCTCCTCTGTTTCAGCCCCTCTGTTTCTCGCCCTCTGTTTCAGCCCCTCTGTTTCTCGCCCTCTGTTTCAGCCCCTCTGTTTCTCGCCCTCTGTTTCAGCCCCTCTGTTTCAACCCCTCTGTTTTAGCCCCTGTTTCTCGCCCTCTGTTTCAGCCCCTCTGTTTCAGCACGTCTGTTTCTCGCCCTCTGTTTCTGCCCCTCTGTTTCCCGCCCTCTGTTTCAGCCCCTCTGTTTCTCGCCCTCTGTTTCAGCCCCGCTGATTCAGCCCCTCTGTTTCAGCCCCTCTGAATCCGCCCCTCTGATTCAGCCCCTCTGTTTCAGCCCCTCTGTTTTAGCCCCGGTTTCTCGCCCTCTGTTTCAGCCCCTCTGTTTCAGCACGTCTGTTTCTCGCCCTCTGTTTCTGCCCCTCTGTTTCCCGCCCTCTGTTTCAGCCCCTCTGTTTCTCGCCCTCTGTTTCAGCCCCGCTGATTCAGCCCCTCTGTTTCAGCCCCTCTGAATCCGCCCCTCTGAATCAGCCCCTCTGTTTCAGCCCCTCTGTTTCAGCCCCTCTGTTTCTCGCCCTCTGTTTCAGCCCATCTGATTCTCGCCCACTGTTTCAGCCCTTCTGATTCTCGCCCTCTGTTTCAGCCCCTCTGATTCAGCCCCTCTGTTTCAGCCCCTCTGATTCAGCCCCTCTGATTCAGCCCCTCTGATTCAGCCCCTCTGTTTCTCGCCCTCTGTTTCAGCCCCTCTGTTTCAGCCCCTCTGTTTCAGCCCCTCTGTTTCTCGCCCTCTGTTTCAGCGCCTCTGTTTCAGCCCCTCTGTTTAAGCCCGTCTGTTTCTCGCCCTCTGTTTCAGCCCCTCTGTTTCTCGCCCTCTGTTTCAGCCCCTCTGTTTCAGCCCCTCTGTTTCAGCCCCTCTGTTTCTCGCCCTCTGTTTCAGCCCCTCTGTTTCAGCCCCTCTGTTTCAGCCACTCTGTTTCAGCCCCTCTGTTTAAGCCCGTCTGTTTCTCACCCTCTGTTTCAGCCCCTCTGTTTCAGCCTGTCTGTTTCAGCCACTCTGTTTCTCGCCCTCTGTTTCAGCCCCTCTGTTTCTCGCCCTCTGATTCAGCCCCTCTGTTTCAGCCCGTCTGTTTCAGCCATTCTGTTTCTCGCCCTGTGTTTCAGCCCCTCTGTTTCTCACCCACTGTTTCCGCCCCTCTGATTCAGCCCCTCTGTTTCTCGCCCTCTGTTTCAGCCCCTCTGTTTCTCGCCCTCTGTTTCAGCCCCTCTGTTTCAGCCCCTCTGTTTCAGCCCCTCTGTTTCTCGCCCTCTGTTTCAGCCCCTCTGTTTCTCACCCTCTGTTTCAGGCCCTCTGTTTCTCGCCCTCTGTTTCAGCCCCTCTGATTCAGCCCCGCTGTTTCAGCCCCTCTGATTCAGACCCTCTGTTTCAGCCCCTCTGAATCAGCCCCTCTGATTCAGCCCCTCTGTTTCAGCCCCTCTGTTTCAGCCCCTCTGTTTCTCGCCCTCTGTTTCAGGCCCTCTGATTCTCGGCCTCTGTTTCAGCCCCTCTGTTTCTCGCCCTCTGTTTCAGCTCCTCTGATTCTGCCCCTCTGTTTTACCCCCTCTGATTCAGCACCTCTGATTCAGCCCCTCTGATACAGCCCCTCTGTTTCTCGACCTCTGTTTCAGCCCCTCTGTTTCAGCCCCTTTGTTTCAGCCCCTCTGTTTCTCACCCTCTGTTTCAGACCCTCTGTTTCAGCCCCTCTGTTTCAGCGGCACTGTTTCGCCCTCTGTTTCAGCCCCTCTGTTTCTCGCCCTCTGTTTCAGCCCCTCTGATTCAGCCCCTCTGTTTCAGCTCCTCTGTTTCTCCCCCTCTGTTCCAGCCCCTCTGTTTCAGCCCCTCTGTTTCAGCCACTCTGTTTCAGCCCCTCTGTTTCAGCCCCTCTGTTTCAGCCCCTCTGTTTCTCGCCCTCTGTTTCAGCCCCTCTGTTTCTCGCCCTCTGTTTCAGCCCCTCTGTTTCAGCCCGTCTGTTTCAGCCACTCTGTTTCTCGCCCTCTGTTTCAGCCCCTCTGATTCAGCCCCTCTGTTTCAGCCCCTCTGTTTCAGCCCCTCTGTTTCTCGCCCTCGGTTTCAGTCCCTCTGTTTCTCGCCCTCTGTTTCAGCCCCTCTGTTTCTCGCCCTCTGTTTCAGGCCCTCTGTTTCTCGCCCTCTGTTTCAGCCCTTCTGATTCAGCCCCTCTGTTTCAGCCCCTCTGATTCAGCCCCTCTGTTTCAGCCCCTCTGTTTCAGCCCCTCTGTTTCTCGCCCTCTGTTTCAGCCCCTCTGTTTCTCGCCCTCTGTTTCAGCCCCTCTGTTTCTCACCCTCTGTTTCAGCCCCTCTGTTTCAGCCCCTCTGTTTCAGCCCCTCTGTTTCTCTCCCTCTGTTTCAGCCCCTCTGTTTCTCGCCCTCTGTTTCAGCCCCTCTGTTTCAGCCCCTCTGTTTCTCACCCTCTGTTTCAGCCCCTCTGTTTCAGCCCCTCTGTTTTAGCCCCTCTGTTTCTCGCCCTCTGTTTCAGCCCCTCTGTTACTCGCCCTCTGTTCAGCCCCTATGTTTCTCGCCCTCTGTTTCAGCCCCTCTGTTTCTCGCCCTCTGTTTCAGCCCCTCTATTTCAGCCCCTCTGTCTCTCGCCCTCTGTTTCTGCCCCTCTTTTTCTCGCCCTCTGTTTCAGCCCCTCTGATTCAGCCCCTCTGTTTCAGCCCCTCTGAATAAGCCCCTCTGATTCAGCCCCTCTGTTTCAGCCCCTCTGTTTCAGCCCCTCTGTTTCTCGCCCTCTGTTTCAGCCCCTTTGTTTCTCGCCCTCTGTTTTAGCCCCTCTGATTCAGCCCCTCAGTTTCAGCCCCTCTGATTCAGCCCCTCTGATTCAGCCCCTCTGATTCAGCCCCTATGTTTCTCGCCCTCTGTTTCAGCCCCTCTGTTTCAGCCCCTCTGTTTCTCACCCTCTGTTTCAGCCCCTCTGATTCAGCCCCTCTGATTCAGCCCCTCTGATTCAGCCCCTCTGTTTCCCGCCCCTCAGTTTCAGCCCCTCTGTTTCTCCCCCTTTGTTTCAGCCCCTCTGTTTCTCGCCCTCTGCTTCAGCCCCTCTATTTCAGCCCCTCTGTTTCAGCCCCTCTGTTTCAGCGCCTCTGTTTCTCGCCCTCTGTTTCAGCCCCTCTGTTTCTCGCCCTCTGTTTCAGCCCCTCTGATTCAGCCCCTCTGTTTCAGCCCCTCTGTTTCTCCCCCTCTGTTCCAGCCCCTCAGTTTCAGCCCCTCTGTTTCAGCCACTCTGTTTCAGCCCCTTCTTTCAGCCCCTCTGTTTCAGCCCCTCTGTTTCTCGCCCTCTGTTTCAGCCCCTCTGTTTCTCGCCCTCTGTTTCAGCCCCTCTGTTTCAGCCCGTCTGTTTCACCCACTCTGTTTCTCGCCCTCTGTTTCAGCCCCTCTGATTCAGCCCCTCTGTTTCTCGCCCTCTGTTTCAGCCCCTCTGTTTCTCGCCCTCTGTTTCAGCCCCTCTGTTTCTCGCCCTCTGTTTCAGCCCCTCTGTTTCAGCCCCTCTGATTCAGCCTCTCTGTTTCTCGCCCTCTGTTTCAGCCCCTCTGTTTCTCGCCCTCTGTTTCAGCCCCTCTGTTTCTCGCCCTCTGTTTCAGCCCCTCTGTTTCAGCCCGTCTGTTTCAGCCCCTCTGTTTCTCGCCCTCTGTTTCAGGCCCTCTGTTTCTCGCCCTCTGTTTCAGCCCTTCTGATTCAGCCCCTCTGTTTCAGCCGCTCTGATTCTGCCCCTCTGTTTCAGCCCGTCTGTTTCAGCCCCTCTGTTTCAGCCCCTCTGTTTCTCGCCCTCTGTTTCTCGCCCGCTGCTTCAGCCCCTTTGTTTCTCGCCCTCTGTTTCAGACCCTCTGTTTCAGCCCCTCTGATTCAGCCCCTCTGATTCAGTCCCCCTGTTTCTCGCCATCTGTTTCAGCCCCTCTGTTTCAGCCCCTCTGTTTCAGCTCCTCTGTTTCAGCCCCTCTGTTTCTCGCCCTCTGTTTCAGCCCCTCTGTTTCTCGCCCTCTGTTTCAGCCCCTCTGTTTCAGCCCCTCTGTTTCAGCCCCTGTTTCTCGCCCTCTGTTTCAGCCCCTCTGTTTCAGCCCCTCTGATTCAGCCCCTCTGTTTCTGCCCCTCTGTTTCTCGCCCTCTGTTTCAGCCCCTCTGTTTCTCGCCCTCTGTTTCAGCCCCGCTGATTCAGCCCCTCTGTTTCAGCCCCTCTGAATCCGCCCCTCTGATTCAGCCCCTCTGTTTCAGCCCCTCTGTTTCAGCCCCTCTGTTTCTCGCCCTCTGTTTCAGCCCATCTGATTCTCGCCCACTGTTTCAGCCCTTCTGATTCTCACCCTCTGTTTCAGCCCCTCTGATTCAGCCCCTCTGTTTCAGCCCCTCTGATTCAGCCCCTCTGATTCAGCCCCTCTGATTCAGCCCCTCTGTTTCTCGCCCTCTGTTTCAGCCCCTCTGTTTCAGCCCCTCTGTTTCAGCCCCTCTGTTTCTCGCCCTCTGTTTCAGCCCCTCTGTTTCAGCCCCTCTGTTTAAGCCCGTCTGTTTCTCGCCCTCTGTTTCAGTCCCTCTGTTTCTCGCCCTCTGTTTCAGCCCCTCTGTTTCTCGCCCTCTGTTTCAGGCCCTCTGTTTCTCGCCCTCTGTTTCAGCCCTTCTGATTCAGCCCCTCTGTTTCAGCCCCTCTGATTCAGCCCCTCTGTTTCAGCCCCTCTGTTTCAGCCCCTCTGTTTCTCGCCCTCTGTTTCAGCCCCTCTGTTTCTCGCCCTCTGTTTCAGCCCCTCTGTTTCTCGCCCTCTGTTTCAGCCCCTCTGTTTCAGCCCCTCTGTTTCAGCCCCTCTGTTTCTCTCCCTCTGTTTCAGCCCCTCTGTTTCTCGCCCTCTGTTTCAGCCCCTCTGTTTCAGCCCCTCTGTTTCTCACCCTCTGTTTCAGCCCCTCTGTTTCAGCCCCTCTGTTTTAGCCCCTCTGTTTCTCGCCCTCTGTTTCAGCCCCTCTGTTTCTCGCCCTCTGTTCAGCCCCTATGTTTCTCGCCCTCTGTTTCAGCCCCTCTGTTTCTCGCCCTCTGTTTCAGCCCCTCTGTTTCAGCCCCTCTGTTTCTCGCCCTCTGTTTCTGCCCCTCTTTTTCTCGCCCTCTGTTTCAGCCCCTCTGATTCAGCCCCTCTGTTTCAGCCCCTCTGAATAAGCCCCTCTGATTCAGCCCCTCTGTTTCAGCCCCTCTGTTTCAGCCCCTCTGTTTCTCGCCCTCTGTTTCAGCCCCTTTGTTTCTCGCCCTCTGTTTTAGCCCCTCTGATTCAGCCCCTCAGTTTCAGCCCCTCTGATTCAGCCCCTCTGATTCAGCCCCTCTGATTCAGCCCCTATGTTTCTCGCCCTCTGTTTCAGCCCCTCTGTTTCAGCCCCTCTGTTTCAGCCCCTCTGTTTCTCACCCTCTGTTTCAGCCCCTCTGATTCAGCCCCTCTGATTCAGCCCCTCTGATTCTCCCCCTTTGTTTCAGCCCCTCTGTTTCTCGCCCTCTGCTTCAGCCCCTCTATTTCAGCCCCTCTGTTTCAGCCCCTCTGTTTCAGCACCTCTGTTTCTCGCCCTCTGTTTCAGCCCCTCTGTTTCTCGCCCTCTGTTTCAGCCCCTCTGATTCAGCCCCTCTGTTTCAGCCCCTCTGTTTCTCCCCCTCTGTTCCAGCCCCTCAGTTTCAGCCCCTCTGTTTCAGCCACTCTGTTTCAGCCCCTTCTTTCAGCCCCTCTGTTTCAGCCCCTCTGTTTCTCGCCCTCTGTTTCAGCCCCTCTGTTTCTCGCCCTCTGTTTCAGCCCCTCTGTTTCAGCCCGTCTGTTTCACCCACTCTGTTTCTCGCCCTCTGTTTCAGCCCCTCTGTTTCTCACCCTCTGTTTCAGCCCCTCTGATTCAGCCCCTCTGTTTCTCGCCCTCTGTTTCAGCCCCTCTGTTTCTCGCCCTCTGTTTCAGCCCCTCTGTTTCTCGCCCTCTGTTTCAGCCCCTCTGTTTCAGCCCCTCTGATTCAGCCTCTCTGTTTCTCGCCCTCTGTTTCAGCCCCTCTGTTTCTCGCCCTCTGTTTCAGCCCCTCTGTTTCTCGCCCTCTGTTTCAGCCCCTCTGTTTCAGCCCGTCTGTTTCAGCCCCTCTGTTTCTCGCCCTCTGTTTCAGGCCCTCTGTTTCTCGCCCTCTGTTTCAGCCCTTCTGATTCAGCCCCTCTGTTTCTCGCCCTCTGTTTCAGCCCCGCTGATTCAGCCCCTCTGTTTCAGCCCCTCTGAATCCGCCCCTCTGATTCAGCCCCTCTGTTTCAGCCCCTCTGTTTCAGCCCCTCTGTTTCTCGCCCTCTGTTTCAGCCCATCTGATTCTCGCCCACTGTTTCAGCCCTTCTGATTCTCACCCTCTGTTTCAGCCCCTCTGATTCAGCCCCTCTGTTTCAGCCCCTCTGATTCAGCCCCTCTGATTCAGCCCCTCTGATTCAGCCCCTCTGTTTCTCGCCCTCTGTTTCAGCCCCTCTGTTTCAGCCCCACTGTTTCAGCCCCTCTGTTTCTCGCCCTCTGTTTCAGCCCCTCTGTTTCAGCCCCTCTGTTTCAGCCCCTCTGTTTCTCGCCCTCTGTTTCAGTCCCTCTGTTTCTCGCCCTCTGTTTCAGCCCCTCTGTTTCTCGCCCTCTGTTTCAGGCCCTCTGTTTCTCGCCCTCTGTTTCAGCCCTTCTGATTCAGCCCCTCTGTTTCAGCCCCTCTGATTCAGCCCCTCTGTTTCAGCCCCTCTGTTTCAGCCCCTCTGTTTCTCGCCCTCTGTTTCAGCCCCTCTGTTTCTCGCCCTCTGTTTCAGCCCCTCTGTTTCTCGCCCTCTGTTTCAGCCCCTCTGTTTCAGCCCCTCTGTTTCAGCCCCTCTGTTTCTCTCCCTCTGTTTCAGCCCCTCTGTTTCTCGCCCTCTGTTTCAGCCCCTCTGTTTCAGCCCCTCTGTTTCTCACCCTCTGTTTCAGCCCCTCTGTTTCTCGCCCTCTGTTCAGCCCCTATGTTTCTCGCCCTCTGTTTCAGCCCCTCTGTTTCTCGCCCTCTGTTTCAGCCCCTCTGTTTCAGCCCCTCTGTTTCTCGCCCTCTGTTTCTGCCCCTCTTTTTCTCGCCCTCTGTTTCAGCCCCTCTGATTCAGCCCCTCTGTTTCAGCCCCTCTGAATAAGCCCCTCTGATTCAGCCCCTCTGTTTCAGCCCCTCTGTTTCAGCCCCTCTGTTTCTCGCCCTCTGTTTCAGCCCCTTTGTTTCTCGCCCTCTGTTTTAGCCCCTCTGATTCAGCCCCTCAGTTTCAGCCCCTCTGATTCAGCCCCTCTGATTCAGCCCCTCTGATTCAGCCCCTATGTTTCTCGCCCTCTGTTTCAGCCCCTCTGTTTCTCGCCCTCTGTTTCAGCCCCTCTGTTTCTCGCCCTCTGCTTCAGCCCCTCTATTTCAGCCCCTCTGTTTCAGCCCCTCTGTTTCAGCGCCTCTGTTTCTCGCCCTCTGTTTCAGCCCCTCTGTTTCTCGCCCTCTGTTTCAGCCCCTCTGATTCAGCCCCTCTGTTTCAGCCCCTCTGTTTCTCCCCCTCTGTTCCAGCCCCTCAGTTTCAGCCCCTCTGTTTCAGCCACTCTGTTTCAGCCCCTTCTTTCAGCCCCTCTGTTTCAGCCCCTCTGTTTCTCGCCCTCTGTTTCAGCCCCTCTGTTTCTCGCCCTCTGTTTCAGCCCCTCTGTTTCAGCCCGTCTGTTTCACCCACTCTGTTTCTCGCCCTCTGTTTCAGCCCCTCTGTTTCTCACCCTCTGTTTCAGCCCCTCTGATTCAGCCCCTCTGTTTCTCGCCCTCTGTTTCAGCCCCTCTGTTTCTCGCCCTCTGTTTCAGCCCCTCTGTTTCTCGCCCTCTGTTTCAGCCCCTCTGTTTCAGCCCCTCTGATTCAGCCTCTCTGTTTCTCGCCCTCTGTTTCAGCCCCTCTGTTTCTCGCCCTCTGTTTCAGCCCCTCTGTTTCTCGCCCTCTGTTTCAGCCCCTCTGTTTCAGCCCGTCTGTTTCAGCCCCTCTGTTTCTCGCCCTCTGTTTCAGGCCCTCTGTTTCTCGCCCTCTGTTTCAGCCCTTCTGATTCAGCCCCTCTGTTTCAGCCGCTCTGATTCTGCCCCTCTGTTTCAGCCCCTCTGTTTCAGCCGCTCTGATTCTGCCCCTCTGTTTCAGCCCCTCTGTTTCTCGCCCTCTGTTTCTCGCCCGCTGCTTCAGCCCCTTTGTTTCTCGCCCTCTGTTTCAGACCCTCTGTTTCAGCCCCTCTGATTCAGCCCCTCTGATTCAGCCCCTCTGTTTCTCGCCATCTGTTTCAGCCCCTCTGTTTCAGCCCCTCTGTTTCAGCTCCTCTGTTTCAGCCCCTCTGTTTCTCGCCCTCTGTTTCAGCCCCTCTGTTTCTCGCCCTCTGTTTCAGCCCCTCTGTTTCTCGCCCTCTGTTTCAGCCCCTCTGTTTCAGCCCCTCTGTTTCAGCCCCTGTTTCTCGCCCTCTGTTTCAGCCCCTCTGTTTCAGCACGTCTGTTTCTCGCCCTCTGTTTCTGCCCCTCTGTTTCTCGCCCTCTGTTTCAGCCCCTCTGTTTCTCGCCCTCTGTTTCAGCCCCGCTGATTCAGCCCCTCTGTTTCAGCCCCTCTGAATCCGCCCCTCTGATTCAGCCCCTCTGTTTCAGCCCCTCTGTTTCAGCCCCTCTGTTTCTCCCCCTCTGTTTCAGCCCATCTGATTCTCGCCCACTGTTTCAGCCCTTCTGATTCTCGCCCTCTGTTTCAGCCCCTCTGATTCAGCCCCTCTGTTTCAGCCCCTCTGATTCAGCCCCTCTGATTCAGCCCCTCTGATTCAGCCCCTCTGTTTCTCGCCCTCTGTTTCAGCCCCTCTGTTTCAGCCCCTCTGTTTCAGCCCCTCTGTTTCTCGCCCTCTGTTTCAGCCCCTCTGTTTCAGCCCCTCTGTTTAAGCCCGTCTGTTTCTCGCCCTCTGTTTCAGCCCCTCTGTTTCTCGCCCTCTGTTTCAGCCCCTCTGTTTTAGCCCCTCTGTTTCAGCCCCTCTGTTTCTCGCCCTCTGTTTCAGCCCCTCTGTTTCAGCCCCTCTGTTTCAGCCACTCTGTTTCAGCCCCTCTGTTTAAGCCCGTCTGTTTCTCGCCCTCTGTTTCAGCCCCTCTGTTTCTTGCCCTCTGATTCAGCCCCTCTGTTTCAGCCCGTCTGTTTCAGCCACTCTGTTTCTCGCCCTGTGTTTCAGCCCCTCTGTTTCTCACCCTCTGTTTCCGCCCCTCTGATTCAGCCCCTCTGTTTCTCGCCCTCTGTTTCAGCCCCTCTGTTTCTCGCCCTCTGTTTCAGCCCCTCTGTTTCAGCCCCTCTGTTTCAGCCCCTCTGTTTCTCGCCCTCTGTTTCAGCCCCTCTGTTTCTCACCCTCTGTTTCAGGCCCTCTGTTTCTCGCCCTCTGTTTCAGCCCCTCTGATTCAGCCCCGCTGTTTCAGCCCCTCTGATTCAGACCCTCTGTTTCAGCCCCTCTGAATCAGCCCCTCTGATTCAGCCCCTCTGTTTCAGCCCCTCTGTTTCAGCCCCTCTGTTTCTCGCCCTCTGTTTCAGGCCCTCTGATTCTCGCCCTCTGTTTCAGCCCCTCTGTTTCTCGCCCTCTGTTTCAGCCCCTCTGATTCTGCCCCTCTGTTTTACCTCCTCTGATTCAGCACCTCTGATTCAGCCCCTCTGATACAGCCCCTCTGTTTCTCGACCTCTGTTTCAGCCCCTCTGTTTCAGCCCCTTTGTTTCAGCCCCTCTGTTTCTCACCCTCTGTTTCAGCCCCTCTGATTCAGCCCCTCTGATTCAGCCCCTCTGATTCAGCCCCTCTGTTTCAGCCCCTCTGTTTCAGCGGCACTGTTTCGCCCTCTGTTTCAGCCCCTCTGTTTCTCGCCCTCTGTTTCAGCCCCTCTGATTCAGCCCCTCTGTTTCAGCTCCTCTGTTTCGCCCCCTCTGTTCCAGCCCCTCTGTTTCAGCCCCTCTGTTTCAGCCACTCTGTTTCAGCCCCTCTGTTTCAGCCCCTCTGTTTCAGCCCCTCTGTTTCTCGCCCTCTGTTTCAGCCCCTCTGTTTCTCGCCCTCTGTTTCAGCCCCTCTGTTTCAGCCCGTCTGTTTCAGCCACTCTGTTTCTCGCCCTCTGTTTCAGCCCCTCTGATTCAGCCCCTCTGTTTCAGCCCCTCTGTTTCAGCCCCTCTGTTTCTCGCCCTCGGTTTCAGTCCCTCTGTTTCTCGCCCTCTGTTTCAGCACCTCTGTTTCTCGCCCTCTGTTTCAGGCCCTCTGTTTCTCGCCCTCTGTTTCAGCCCTTCTGATTCAGCCCCTCTGTTTCAGCCCCTCTGATTCAGCCCCTCTTTTTCAGCCCCTCTGTTTCAGCCCCTCTGTTTCAGCACCTCTGTTTCTCGCCCTCTGTTTCTCGCCCGCTGTTTCAGCCCCTTTGTTTCTCGCACTCTGTTTCAGCCCCACTGTTTCAGCCCCTCTGATTCAGCCACTCTGTTTCTCGCATTCTGTTTCAGCCCCTCTGTTTCAGCCCCTCTGTTTCTCGCCCTCTGTTTCAGCCCCTCTGTTTCAGCCCCTCTGTTTCAGCCCCTCTGTTTCTCGCCCTCTTTTTCAGCCCCTCTGTTTCAGCCCCTCTGTTTCAGCCACTCTGTTTCAGCCCCTCTGTTTAAGCCCGTCTGTTTCTCGCCCTCTGTTTCAGCCCCTCTGTTTCTCGCCCTCTGATTCAGCCCCTCTGTTTCAGACCGTCTGTTTCAGCCACTCTGTTTCTCGCCCTGTGTTTCAGCCCCTCTGTTTCTCACCCTCTGTTTCCGCCCCTCTGATTCAGCCCCTCTGTTTCTCGCCCTCTGTTTCAGCCCCTCTGTTTCTCGCCCTCTGTTTCAGCCCCTCTGTTTCAGCCCCTCTGTTTCAGCCCCTGTGTTTCTCGCCCTCTGTTTCAGCCCCTCTGTTTCTCACCCTCTGTTTCAGGCCCTCTGTTTCTCGCCCTCTGTTTCAGCCCCTCTGTTTCAGCCCCTCTGATTCAGACCCTCTGTTTCAGCCCCTCTGAATCAGCCCCTCTGATTCAGCCCCTCTGTTTCAGCCCCTCTGTTTCAGCCCCTCTGTTTCTCGCCCTCTGTTTCAGGCCCTCTGATTCTCGCCCTCTGTTTCAGCCCCTCTGATTCTCGCCCTCTGTTTCAGCCCCTCTGTTTCTCGCCCTCTGTTTCAGCCCCTCTGATTCTGCCCCTCTGTTTTACCCCCTCTGATTCAGCACCTCTGATTCAGCCCCTCTGATACAGCCCCTCTGTTTCTCGACCTCTGTTTCAGCCCCTCTATTTCAGCCCCTTTGTTTCAGCCCCTCTGTTTCTCACCCTCTGTTTCAGCCCCTCTGATTCAGCCCCTCTGATTCAGCCCCTCTGATTCAGCCCCTCTGTTTCAGCCCCTCTGTTTCAGCGGCACTGTTTCGCCCTCTGTTTCAGCCCCTCTGTTTCTCGCCCTCTGTTTCAGCCCCTCTGATTCAGCCCCTCTGTTTCAGCTCCTCTGTTTCTCCCCCTCTGTTCCAGCCCCTCTGATTCAGCCCCTCTGTTTCAGCCCCTCTGTTTCAGCGGCACTGTTTCGCCCTCTGTTTCAGCCCCTCTGTTTCTCGCCCTCTGTTTCAGCCCCTCTGATTCAGCCCCTCTGTTTCAGCTCCTCTGTTTCGCCCCCTCTGTTCCAGCCCCTCTGTTTCAGCCCCTCTGTTTCAGCCACTCTGTTTCAGCCCCTCTGTTTCAGCCCCTCTGTTTCAGCCCCTCTGTTTCTCGCCCTCTGTTTCAGCCCCTCTGTTTCTCGCCCTCTGTTTCAGCCCCTCTGTTTCAGCCCGTCTGTTTCAGCCACTCTGTTTCTCGCCCTCTGTTTCAGCCCCTCTGATTCAGCCCCTCTGTTTCAGCCCCTCTGTTTCAGCCCCTCTGTTTCTCGCCCTCGGTTTCAGTCCCTCTGTTTCTCGCCCTCTGTTTCAGCACCTCTGTTTCTCGCCCTCTGTTTCAGGCCCTCTGTTTCTCGCCCTCTGTTTCAGCCCTTCTGATTCAGCCCCTCTGTTTCAGCCCCTCTGATTCAGCCCCTCTTTTTCAGCCCCTCTGTTTCAGCCCCTCTGTTTCAGCACCTCTGTTTCTCGCCCTCTGTTTCTCGCCCGCTGTTTCAGCCCCTTTGTTTCTCGCACTCTGTTTCAGCCCCACTGTTTCAGCCCCTCTGATTCAGCCACTCTGTTTCTCGCATTCTGTTTCAGCCCCTCTGTTTCAGCCCCTCTGTTTCTCGCCCTCTGTTTCAGCCCCTCTGTTTCAGCCCCTCTGTTTCAGCCCCTCTGTTTCTCGCCCTCTTTTTCAGCCCCTCTGTTTCAGCCCCTCTGTTTCAGCCACTCTGTTTCAGCCCCTCTGTTTAAGCCCGTCTGTTTCTCGCCCTCTGTTTCAGCCCATCTGTTTCTCGCCCTCTGATTCAGCCCCTCTGTTTCAGACCGTCTGTTTCAGCCACTCTGTTTCTCGCCCTGTGTTTCAGCCCCTCTGTTTCTCACCCTCTGTTTCCGCCCCTCTGATTCAGCCCCTCTGTTTCTCGCCCTCTGTTTCAGCCCCTCTGTTTCTCGCCCTCTGTTTCAGCCCCTCTGTTTCAGCCCCTCTGTTTCAGCCCCTGTGTTTCTCGCCCTCTGTTTCAGCCCCTCTGTTTCTCACCCTCTGTTTCAGGCCCTCTGTTTCTCGCCCTCTGTTTCAGCCCCTCTGTTTCAGCCCCTCTGATTCAGACCCTCTGTTTCAGCCCCTCTGAATCAGCCCCTCTGATTCAGCCCCTCTGTTTCAGCCCCTCTGTTTCAGCCCCTCTGTTTCTCGCCCTCTGTTTCAGGCCCTCTGATTCTCGCCCTCTGTTTCAGCCCCTCTGATTCTCGCCCTCTGTTTCAGCCCCTCTGTTTCTCGCCCTCTGTTTCAGCCCCTCTGATTCTGCCCCTCTGTTTTACCCCCTCTGATTCAGCACCTCTGATTCAGCCCCTCTGATACAGCCCCTCTGTTTCTCGACCTCTGTTTCAGCCCCTCTATTTCAGCCCCTTTGTTTCAGCCCCTCTGTTTCTCACCCTCTGTTTCAGCCCCTCTGATTCAGCCCCTCTGATTCAGCCCCTCTGATTCAGCCCCTCTGTTTCAGCCCCTCTGTTTCAGCGGCACTGTTTCGCCCTCTGTTTCAGCCCCTCTGTTTCTCGCCCTCTGTTTCAGCCCCTCTGATTCAGCCCCTCTGTTTCAGCTCCTCTGTTTCTCCCCCTCTGTTCCAGCCCCTCTGTTTCAGCCCCTCTGTTTCAGCTACTCTGTTTCAGCCCCTCTGTTTCAGCCCCTCTGTTTCAGCCCCTCTGTTTCTCGCCCTCTGTTTCAGCCCCTCTGTTTCTCGCCCTCTGTTTCAGCCCCTCTGTTTCAGCCCGTCTGTTTCAGCCACTCTGTTTCTCGCCCTCTGTTTCAGCCCCTCTGATTCAGCCCCTCTGTTTCAGCCCCTCTGTTTCAGCCCCTCTGTTTCTCGCCCTCGGTTTCAGTCCCTCTGTTTCTCGCCCTCTGTTTCAGCCCCTCTGTTTCTCGCCCTCTGTTTCAGGCCCTCTGTTTCTCGCCCTCTGTTTCAGCCCTTCTGATTCAGCCCCTCTGTTTCAGCCCCTCTGATTCAGCCCCTCTGTTTCAGCCCCTCTGTTTCAGCCCCTCTGTTTCAGCACCTCTGTTTCTCGCCCTCTGTTTCTCGCCCGCTGTTTCAGCCCCTTTGTTTCTCGCCCTCTGTTTCAGCCCCACTGTTTCAGCCCCTCTGATTCAGCCCCTCTGATTCAGCCACTCTGTTTCTCGCATTCTGTTTCAGCCCCTCTGTTTCAGCCCCTCTGTTTCTCACCCTCTGTTTCAGCCCCTCTGATTCAGCCACTGTGTTTCTCGCCCTCTGTTTCAGCCCCACTGTTTCTCGCCCTCTGTTTCAGCCGCTCTGTTTCAGCCCCTCTGTTTCAGCCCCTCTGTTTCTCGCCCTCTGTTTCAGCCCCTCTGTTTCTCGACCTCTGTTTCAGCCCCTCTGTTTCTCGCACTCTGTTTCAGCCCCTCTGTTTCTCACCCTCTGTTTCAGCCGCACTGTTTCAGCCCCTCTGATTCAGCCCCTCTGATTCAGCCCCTCTGTTTCTCGCCCTCTGTTTCAGCCCCTCTGTTTCAGCCCCTCTGTTTCAGCTCCTCTGTTTCTCGCCCTCTGTTTCAGCCCCTCTGTTTCTCGCCCTCTGTTTCAGCCCCTCTGTTTCAGCCCCTCTGTTTCTCGCCCTCTGTTTCTGCCCCTCTGTTTCTCGCCCTCTGTTTCAGCCCCGCTGTTTCTCGCCCTCTGTTTCAGCCCCGCTGATTCAGCACCTCTGTTTCAGCCCCTCTGAATCAGCCCCTCTGATTCAGCCCCTCTGTTTCAGCCCCTCTGTTTCAGCCCCTCTGTTTCTCGCCCACTGTTTCAGCCCCTCTGATTCTCGCCGTCTGATTCAGCCCCTCTGTTTCTCGCCCTCTGTTTTAGCCCCTCTGATTCAGCCCCTCTGTTTCAGCCAGTCTGATTCAGCCCCTCTGATTCAGCCCCTCTGATTCAGCCCCTCTGTTTCTCGCCCTCTGTTTCAGCCCCTCAGTTTCAGCCCCTCTGCTTCAGCTCCTCTGATTCAGCCCCTCTGATTCAGCCCCTCTGTTTCCCGCCCCTCTGTTTCAGCCCCTCTGTTTCTCGCCCTCTGTTTCAGCCCCTCTGTTTCTCGCCCACTGTTTCAGCCCCTCTGTTTCAGCCCCTCTGTTTCAGCCCCTCTGTTTCAGCGCCTCTGTTTCTCGCCCTCTGTTTCAGCCCCTCTGTTTCAGCCCCTTTGTTTCAGCCCCTCTGTTTCTCGCCCTCTGATTCAGCCCCTCTGTTTCTCGCATCCGTTTCAGGCCCTCTGTTTCTCGCCCTCTGTTTCAGCCCCTCTGATTCAGCCCCTCTGTTTCAGCCCCTCTGATTCAGCCCCTCTGTTTCAGCCCCTCTGTTTCAGCCCCTCTGTTTCAGCCCCTCTGTTTCTCGCCCTCTGTTTCTCGCCCGCTGTTTCAGCCCCTTTGTTTCTCCCCCTCTGTTTCAGCCCCACTGTTTCAGCCCCTCTGATTCAGCCCCTCTGATTCAGCCCCTCTGTTTCTCGTCCTCTGTTTCAGCCCCTCTGTTTCAGCCCCTCTGTTTCAGCCCCTCTGTTTCTCGCACTCTGTTTCAGCCCCTCTGTTACTCGCCCTCTGTTTCAGCCCCTCTGTTTCTCGCCCTCTGTGTCTGCCACTCTATTTCTCGCCCTCTGTTTCAGCCACGCTGTTTCTCGCCCTCTGTTTCAGCCCCGCTGATTCAGCCCCTCTGTTCCAGCCCCTCTGAATCAGCCCCTCTGATTCAGCCCCTCTGTTTCAGCCCCTCTGTTTCAGCCCCTCTGTTTCTCGCCCTCTGTTTCAGCCCCTCTGATTCAGCCCCTCTGTTTCAGCCCCTCTGATTCAGCCCCTCTGTTTCAGCCCCTCTGTTTCAGCCCCTCTGTTTCAGCACCTCTGTTTCTCGCCCTCTGTTTCTCGCCCGCTGTTTCAGCCCCTCTGATTCAGCCCCTCTGATTCAGCCACTCTGTTTCTCGCATTCTGTTTCAGCCCCTCTGTTTCAGCCCCTCTGTTTCTCACCCTCTGTTTCAGCCCCTCTGATTCAGCCACTGTGTTTCTCGCCCTCTGTTTCAGCCCCTCTGTTTCTCGCCCTCTGTTTTAGCCCCTCTGATTCAGCCCCTCTGTTTCAGCCAGTCTGATTCAGCCCCTCTGATTCAGCCCCTCTGATTCAGCCCCTCTGTTTCTCGCCCTCTGTTTCAGCCCCTCTGTTTCAGCCCCTCTGTTTCAGCTCCTCTGATTCAGCCCCTCTGATTCAGCCCCTCTGTTTCCCGCCCCTCTGTTTCAGCCCCTCTGTTTCTCGCCCTCTGTTTCAGCCCCTCTGTTTCTCGCCCAATGTTTCAGCCCCTCTGTTTCAGCCCCTCTGTTTCAGCCCCTCTGTTTCAGCGCCTGTTTCTCGCCCTCTGTTTCAGCCCCTCTGTTTCTCGCCCTCTGTTTCAGCCCCTCTGATTCAGCCCCTCTGTTTCTCGCCCTCTGTTTCAGCCCCTCTGTTTCTCGCCCTCTGTTTCAGCCCCTCTGTTTCAGCCCCTCTGTTTCAGCCCCTTCTTTCAGCCCCTCTGTTTCAGCCCCTCTGTTTCTCGCATCTGTTTCAGGCCCTCTGTTTCTCGCCCTCTGTTTCAGCCCCTCTGATTCAGCCCCTCTGTTTCAGCCCCTCTGATTCAGCCCCTCTGTTTCAGCCCCTCTGTTTCAGCCCCTCTGTTTCAGCCCCTCTGTTTCTCGCCCTCTGTTTCTCGCCCGCTGTTTCAGCCCCTTTGTTTCTCCCCCTCTGTTTCAGCCCCACTGTTTCAGCCCCTCTGATTCAGCCCCTCTGATTCAGCCCCTCTGTTTCTCGCCCTCTGTTTCAGCCCCTCTGTTTCAGCTCCTCTGTTTCAGCCCCTCTGTTTCTCGCCCTCTGTTTCAGCCCCTCTGTTACTCGCCCTCTGTTTCAGCCCCTCTGTTTCTCGCCCTCTGTGTCTGCCACTCTATTTCTCGCCCTCTGTTTCAGCCACGCTGTTTCTCGCCCTCTGTTTCAGCCCCGCTGATTCAGCCCCTCTGTTTCAGCCCCTCTGAATCAGCCCCTCTGATTCAGCCCCTCTGTTTCAGCCCCTCTGTTTCTGCCCCTCTGTTTCTCGCCCTCTGTTTCAGCCCCTCTGATTGTCGCCCTCTGTTTCAGCCCCTCTGTTTCTCGCCCTCTGCTTTAGCCCCTCTGATTCAGCCCCTCTGTTTCAGCCCCTCTGATTCAGCCCCTCTGATTCAGCCCCTCTGATTCAGCCCCTCTGTTTTTCGCCCTCTGTTTCAGCTCCTCTGTTTCAGCCCCTCTGTTTCTCGCCCTCTGTTTCAGCCCCTCTGTTTCTCGCCCTCTGTTTCAGCCCCTCTGTTTCAGCCCCTCTGTTTCAGCCCCTCTGTTTCTCGCCCTCTGTTTCAGCCCCTCTGTTTCTCGGCCTCTGTTTCAGGCCCTCTGTTTCAGCCCCTCTGTTTCAGCCCCTCTGTTTGTCGCCCTCTGTTTCAGCCCCTCTGTTTCAGCCCCTCTGTTTCAGCCCCTCTGTTTCAGCCCCTCTGTTTCTCGCCCTCTGTTTCAGACCCCTCTGTTTCTCGCCCTCTGTTCAGCCCCTCTGTTTCAGCCCCTCTGTTTCTCGCCCTCTGTTTCTGCCCATCTGTTTCTCGCCCTCTGTTTCAGCCCCTCTGTTTCTCGCCCTCTGTTTCAGCCATACTGTTTCAGCCCCTCTGTTTCAGCCCCTCTGTTTCTCGCCCTCTGTTTCAGCCCATCTGATTCTCGCCCTCTGTTTCAGCCCTTCTGATTCTCGCCCTCTGTTTCAGCCCCTCTGATTCAGCCCCTCTGTTTCAGCCCCTCTGATTCAGCCCCTCTGATTCAGCCCCTCTGATTCAGCCCCTCTGTTTCTCGCCCACTGTTTCAGCCCCTCTGATTCTCGCCGTCTGTTTCAGCCCCTCTGTTTCTCGCCCTCTGTTTTAGCCCCTCTGATTCAGCCCCTCTGTTTCAGCCAGTCTGATTCAGCCCCTCTGATTCAGCCCCTCTGATTCAGCCCCTCTGTTTCTCGCCCTCTGTTTCAGCCCCTCTGTTTCAGCCCCTCTGTTTCAGCTCCTCTGATTCAGCCCCTCTGATTCAGCCCCTCTGTTTTCCGCCCCTCTGTTTCAGTCCCTCTGTTTCTCGCCCTCTGTTTCAGCCCCTCTGTTTCTCGCCCAATGTTTCAGCCCCTCTGTTTCAGCCCCTTTGTTTCAGCCCCTCTGTTTCAGCGCCTCTGTTTCTCGCCCTCTGTTTCAGCCCCTCTGTTTCTCGCCCTCTGTTTCAGCCCCTCTGATTCAGCCCCTCTGTTTCTCGCCCTCTGTTTCAGCCCCTCTGTTTCTCGCCCTCTGTTTCAGCCCCTCTGTTTCAGCCCCTCTGTTTCAGCCCCTTCTTATAGCCCCTCTGTTTCAGCCCCTCTGTTTCTCGCAACTGTTTCAGGCCCTCTGTTTCTCGCCCTCTGTTTCAGCCCCTCTGATTCAGCCCCTCTGTTTCAGCCCCTCTGATTCAGCCCCTCTGTTTCAGCCCCTCTGTTTCAGCCCCTCTGTTTCAGCCCCTCTGTTTCTCGCCCTCTGTTTCTCGCCCGCTGTTTCAGCCCCTTTGTTTCTCCCCCTCTGTTTCAGCCCCACTGTTTCAGCCCCTCTGATTCAGCCCCTCTGATTCAGCCCCTCTGTTTCTCGCCCTCTGTTTCAGCCCCTCTGTTTCAGCTCCTCTGTTTCAGCCCCTCTGTTTCTCGCCCTCTGTTTCAGCCCCTCTGTTACTCGCCCTCTGTTTCAGCCCCTCTGTTTCTCGCCCTCTGTGTCTGCCACTCTATTTCTCGCCCTCTGTTTCAGCCACGCTGTTTCTCGCCCTCTGTTTCAGCCCCGCTGATTCAGCCCCTCTGTTTCAGCCCCTCTGAATCAGCCCCTCTGATTCAGCCCCTCTGTTTCAGCCCCTCTGTTTCTGCCCCTCTGTTTCTCGCCCTCTGTTTCAGCCCCTCTGATTGTCGCCCTCTGTTTCAGCCCCTCTGTTTCTCGCCCTCTGCTTTAGCCCCTCTGATTCAGCCCCTCTGTTTCAGCCCCTCTGATTCAGCCCCTCTGATTCAGCCCCTCTGATTCAGCCCCTCTGTTTTTCGCCCTCTGTTTCAGCTCCTCTGATTCAGTCCATCTGTTTCTCGCCCTCTGTTTCAGCCCCTCTGTTTCTTGCCCTCTGTTTCAGCCCCTCTGTTTCAGCCCCTCTGTTTCAGCCCCTCTGTTTCTCGCCCTCTGTTTCAGCCCCTCTGTTTCTCGGCCTC
Organism: Chiloscyllium punctatum; assembly: GCF_047496795.1. Lineage (NCBI taxonomy): Eukaryota > Metazoa > Chordata > Chondrichthyes > Orectolobiformes > Hemiscylliidae > Chiloscyllium > Chiloscyllium punctatum. The sequence continues at coordinate 1,178,965 of NW_027309792.1, read as the reverse complement.
TGTTTCAGGCCCTCTGTTTCAGCCCCTCTGTTTCAGCCCCTCTGTTTCTCGCCCTCTGTTTCAGCCCCTCTGTTTCAGCCCCTCTGTTTCAGCCCCTCTGTTTCAGCCCCTCTGTTTCTCGCCCTCTGTTTCAGACCCCTCTGTTTCTCGCCCTCTGTTCAGCCCCTCTGTTTCAGCCCCTCTGTTTCGCGCCCTCTGTTTCTGCCCATCTGTTTCTCGCCCTCTGTTTCAGCCCCTCTGTTTCTCGCCCTCTGTTTCAGCCATACTGTTTCAGCACCTCTGTTTCAGCCCCTCTGTTTCTCGCCCTCTGTTTCAGCCCATCTGATTCTCGCCCTCTGGTTCAGCCCTTCTGATTCTCGCCCTCTGTTTCAGCCCCTCTGATTCAGCCCCTCTGTTTCAGCCCCTCTGATTCAGCCCCTCTGATTCAGCCCCTCTGATTCAGCCCCTCTGTTTCTCGCCCTCTGTTTCAGCCCCTCGGTTTCAGCCCCTCTGTTTCAGCGCCTCTGTTTCTCGCCCTCTGTTTCAGCCCCTCTGTTTCTCGGCCTCTGTTTCAGCCCCTCTGATTTAGCCCCTCTGTTTCAGCCCCTATGTTTCTCCCCCTCTGTTCCAGCCCCTCTGTTTCAGCCCCTCTGTTTCAGCCACTCTGTTTCAGCCCCTCTGTTTCAGCCCCTCTGTTTCAGCCCCTCTGTTTCTCGCCCTCTGTTTCAGCCGCACTGTTTCTCGCCCTCTGTTTCAGACCCTCTGTTTCAGCCCGTCTGTTTCAGCCACTCTGTTTCTCGCCCTCTGTTTCAGCCCCTCTGTTTCTCACCCTCTGTTTCAGCCCCTCTGATTCAGTCCATCTGTTTCTCGCCCTCTGTTTCAGCCCCTCTGTTTCTCGCCCTCTGTTTCAGCCCCTCTGTTTCAGCCCCTCTGTTTCAGCCCCTCTGTTTCTCGCCCTCTGTTTCAGCCCCTCTGTTTCTCGCCCTCTGTATCAGGCCCTCTGTTTCTCGCCCTCTGTTTCAGCCCCTCTGTTTCAGCCCCTCTCTTTCAGCCCCTCTGTTTCTCGCCCTCTGTTTCAGCCCCTCTGTTTCAGCCCCTCTGTTTCAGCCCCTCTGTTTCTCGCCCTCTGTTTCAGACCCCTCTGTTTCTCGCCCTCTGTTCAGCCCCTATGTTTTTCGCCCTCTGTTTCAGCCCCTCTGTTTCAGCCCCTCTGTTTCTCGCCCTCTGTTTCTGCCCCTCTGTTTCTCGCCCTCTGTTTCAGCCCCTCTGTTTCTCGCCCTCTGTTTCAGCCCCGCTGATTTAGCCCCTCTGTTTCAGCCCCTCTGAATCAGCCCCTCTGATTCAGCCCCTCTGTTCCAGCCCCTCTGTTTCAGCCCCTCTGTTTCTCGCCCTCTGTTTCAGCGCATCTGATTCTCACCCTCTGTTTCAGCCCTTCTGATTCTCGCCCTCTGTTTCAGCCCCTCTGATTCAGCCCCTCTGTTTCAGCCCCTCTGATTCAGCCCCTCTGATTCAGCCCCTCTGATTCAGCCCCTCTGTTTCTCGCCCTCTGTTTCAGCCCCTAGGTTTCAGCCCCTCTGTTTCAGCGCCTCTGTTTCTCACCCTCTGTTTCAGCCCCTCTGTTTCTCGGCCTCTGTTTCAGCCCCTCTGATTCAGCCCCTCTGTTTCAGCCCCTATGTTTCTCCCCCTCTGTTCCAGCCCCTCTGTTTCAGCCCCCCTGATTCAGCCACTCTGTTTCAGCCCCTCTGATTCAGCCCCTCTCATTCAGCCCCTCTGATTCAGCCCCTCTGTTTCTCGCCCTCTATTTCAGCCCCTCGGTTTCAGCCCCTCTGTTTCAGCGCCTCTGTTTCTCGCCCTCTGTTTCAGCCCCTCTGTTTCTCGGCCTCTGTTTCAGCCCCTCTGATTCAGCCCCTCTGTTTCAGCCCCTATGTTTCTCCCCCTCTGTGCCAGCCCCTCTGTTTCAGCCCCTCTGTTTAAGCCACTCTGTTTCAGCCCCTCTGTTTCAGCCCCTCTGTTTCTCGCCCTGTGTTTCAGCCGGTCTGTTTCTCGCCCTCTGTTTCAGCCCCTCTGTTTCAGCCCGTCTGTTTCAGCCACTCTGTTTCTCGCCCTCTGTTTCAGCCCCTCTGTTTCTCACCCTCTGTTTCAGCCCCTCTGATTCAGTCCATCTGTTTCTCGCCCTCTATATCAGCCCCTCTGTTTCTCGCCCTCTGTTTCAGCCCCTCTGTTTCAGCCCCTCTGTTTCAGCCCCTCTGTTTCTCGCCCTCTGTTTCAGCCCCTCTGTTACTCGCCCTCTGTTTGAGGCCCTCTGTTTCTCGCCCTCTGTTTCAGCCCCTCTGATTCAGCACATCTGTTTCAGCCCCTCTGATTCAGCCCCTCAGTTTCAGCCCCTCTGATTCAGCCCCTCTGTTTCAGCCCCTCTGTTTCTCGACCTCTATTTCTCACCCTCTGTTTCTCGCCCTCTGTTTCAGCCCCTCTGTTTTTCGCCCTCTGTTTCAGCCCCTCTGTTTCTTGCCCTCTGATTCAGGCTCTCTTTTTCAGCCCGTCTGGTTCAGCCCCTCTGTTTCAGCCCCTCTGTTTCTCGCCCTCTGTTTCAGCCCCTCTGATTCTCGCCCTCTGTTTCAGCCCCTCTGTTTCTCGCCCTCTGTTTCAGCCCCTCTGATTCAGCCCCTCTGTTTCAGCCCCTCTGATTCAGCCCCTCTGATTCAGCCCCTCTGATTCAGCCCCTCTGTTTCTCGCCCTCTGTTTCAGCCCCTCTGTTTCAGCCCCTCTGTTTCAGCCACTCTGTTTCAGCCCCTCTGTTTCTCGCCCTCTGTTTCAGCCCCTCTGTTTCTCGCCCCCTGTTTCAGCCCCTCTGATTCAGCCCCGCTGTTTCAGCCCCTCTGTTTCTCGCCCTCTGTTTCAGCCCCTCTGATTCAGCCCCTCTGTTTCTCGCCCTCTGTTTCAGCCCCTCTGTTTCTCGCCCTCTGTTTCAGCCCCTCTGTTTCAGCCCCTCTGTTTCAGCCCCTCTGTTTCTCGCCCTCTGTTTCAGCCCCTCTGTTTCTCGCCCTCTGTTTCAGGCCCTCTGTTTCTCGCCCTCTGTTTCAGCCCCTCTGATTCAGCCCCTCTGTTTCAGCCCCTCTGATTCAGCCCCTCTGTTTCAGCCCCTCTGTTTCAGCCCCTCTGTTTCAGCCCCTCTGTTTCTCGCCCTCTGTTTCTCACCCGCTGTTTCAGCCCCTTTGTTTCTCCCCCTCTGTTTCAGCCCCACTGTTTCAGCCCCTCTGATTCAGCCCCTCTGATTCAGCCCCTCTGTTTCTCGCCCTCTGTTACAGCACCTCTGTTCCTCGCCCTCTGTTTCAGCCCCTCTGTTTCTCGCCCTCTGTTTCAGCCCCTCTGTTACTCGCCCTCTGTTTCAGCCCCTCTGTTTCTCGCCCTCTGTTTCAGCCCCTCTGTTTCAGCCCCTCTGTTTCTCGCCCTCTGTGTCTGCCACTCTGAATCAGCCCCTCTGTTTCTCACCCTCTGTTTCAGCCCCTCTGTTTCAGCCCCTCTGTTTCTCGCCCTCTGTTTCAGCCCCTCTGATTGTCGCCCTCTGTTTCAGCCCCTCTGTTTCTCGCCCTCTGCTTTAGCCCCTCTGATTCAGCCCCTCTGTTTCAGCCCCTCTGATTCAGCCCCTCTGTTTTTCGCCCTCTGTTTCAGCTCCTCTGTTTCAGCCCCTCTGTTTCTCGCCCTCTGTTTCAGCCCCTCTGTTTCTCGCCCTCTGTTTCAGCCCCTCTGTTTCAGCCCCTCTGTTTCAGCCCCTCTGTTTCTCGCCCTCTGTTTCAGCCCCTCTGATTCTTGGCCTCTGTTTCAGCCCCTCTGTTTAAGCCCCTCTGTTTCAGCCCCTCTGTTTCTCGCCCTCTGTTTCAGCCCCTCTGTTTCAGCCCCTCTGTTTCAGCCCCTCTGATTCAGCCCCTCTGTTTCAGCCCCTCTGTTTCTCGCCCTCTATTTCTCACCCTCGGTTTCTCGCCCTCTGTTTCAGCCCCTCTGTTTTTCGCCCTCTGTTTCAGCCCCTCTGTTTCTTGCCCTCTGATTCAGGCTCTCTTTTTCAGCCCGTCTGTTTCAGCCCCTCTGTTTCAGCCCCTCTGTTTCTCGCCCTCTGTTTCAGCCCCTCTGATTCTCGCCCTCTGTTTCAGCCCCTCTGTTTCTCGCCCTCTGTTTCAGCCCCTCTGATTCAGCCCCGCTGTTTCAGCCCCTCTGATTCAGCCCCTCTGATTCAGCCCCTCTGATTCAGCCCCTCTGTTTCTCGCCCTCTGTTTCAGCCCCTCTGTTTCTCGCCCTCTGTTTCAGCAACTCTGTTTCAGCCCCTCTGTTTCAGCCCCTCTGTTTCTCGCCCTCTGTCTCAGCCCCTCTGATTCAGCCCCTCTGTTTCTCGCCCTCAGTTTCAGCCCCACTGTTTCTCGCCCTCTGTTTCAGCCCCTCTGTTTCAGCCCCTCTGTTTCAGCCCCTCTGTTTCTCGCCCTCTGTTTCAGCCCCTCTGTTTCTCGCCCTCTGTTTCAGGCCCTCTGTTTCTCGCCCTCTGTTTCAGCCCCTCTGATTCAGCCCCTCTGTTTCAGCCCCTCTGATTCAGCCCCTCTGTTTCAGCCCCTCTGTTTCAGCCCCTCTGTTTCAGCCCCTCTGTTTCTCGCCCTCTGTTTCTCGCCCTCTGTTTCAGCCCCTTTGTTTCTCCCCCTCTGTTTCAGCCCCACTGTTTCAGCCCCTCTGATTCAGCCCCTCTGATTCAGCCCCTCTGTTTCTCACCCTCTGTTTCAGCCCCTCTGTTTCGCGCCCTCTGTTTCAGCCCCTCTGTTTCTCGCCCTATGTTTCAGCCCCTCTGTTTCAGCCCCTCTGTTTCTCGCCCTCTGTGTCTGCCACTCTATTTCTCGCCCTCTGTTTAAGCCACGCTGTTTCTCGCCCTCTGTTTCAGCCCCGCTGATTCAGTCCCTCTGTTTCAGCCCCTCTGAATCAGGCCCTCTGATTCAGCCCCTCTGTTTTAGCCCCTCTGTTTCAGCCCCTCTGTTTCTCGCCCTCTGTTTCAGCCCCTCTGATTCTCGCCCTCTGTTTCAGCCCCTCTGTTTCTCGCCCTCTGCTTTAGCCCCTCTGATTCAGCCCCTCTGTTTCAGCCCCTCTGATTCAGCCCCTCTGATTCAGCCCCTCTGATTCAGCCCCTCTGTTTTTCGCCCTCTGTTTCAGCTCCTCTGTTTCAGCCCCTCTGTTTCTCGCCCTCTGTTTCAGCCCCTCTGTTTCTCGCCCTCTGTTTCAGCCCCTCTGTTTCAGCCCCTCTGTTTCAGCCCCTCTGTTTCTCGCCCTCTGTTTCAGCCCCTCTGTTTCTCGGCCTCTGTTTCAGCCCCTCTGTTTAAGCCCCTCTGTTTCAGCCCCTCTGTTTCTCGCCCTCTGTTTCAGCCCCTCTGTTTCAGCCCCTCTGTTTCAGCCCCACTGTTTCAGCCCCTCTGTTTCTCGCCCTCTGTTTCAGACCCCTCTGTTTCTCGCCCTCTGTTCAGCCCCTATGTTTTTCGCCCTCTGTTTCTCGCCCTCTGTTTCTGCCCCTCTGTTTCTCGCCCTCTGTTTCAGCCCCTCTGTTTCAGCCCCTCTGTTTCAGCCCCACTGTTTCAGCCCCTCTGTTTCTCGCCCTCTGTTTCAGACCCCTCTGTTTCTCACCCTCTGTTTCAGCCCCTCTGTTTCAGCCCCTCTGTTTCTCGCCCTCTGTTTCTGCCCCTCTGTTTCTCGCCCTCTGTTTCAGCCCCTCTGTTTCTCGCCCAATGTTTCAGCCCCTCTGTTTCAGCCCCTCTGTTTCAGCCCCTCTGTTTCAGCGCCTGTTTCTCGCCCTCTGTTTCAGCCCCTCTGTTTCTCGCCCTCTGTTTCAGCCCCTCTGATTCAGCCCCTCCGTTTCTCGCCCTCTGTTTCAGCCCCTCTGTTTCTCGCCCTCTGTTTCAGCCCCTCTGTTTCAGCCCCTCTGTTTCAGCCCCTTCTTTCAGCCCCTCTGTTTCAGCCACTCTGTTTCTCGCATCTGTTTCAGGCCCTCTGTTTCTCGCCCTCTGTTTCAGCCCCTCTGATTCAGCCCCTCTGTTTCAGCCCCTCTGATTCAGCCCCTCTGTTTCAGCCCCTCTGTTTCAGCCCCTCTGTTTCAGCCCCTCTGTTTCTCGCCCTCTGTTTCTCGCCCGCTGTTTCAGCCCCTTTGTTTCTCCCCCTCTGTTTCAGCCCCACTGTTTCAGCCCCTCTGATTCAGCCCCTCTGATTCAGCCCCTCTGTTTCTCGCCCTCTGTTTCAGCCCCTCTGTTTCAGCTCCTCTGTTTCAGCCCCTCTGTTTCTCGCCCTCTGTTTCAGCCCCTCTGTTACTCGCCCTCTGTTTCAGCCCCTCTGTTTCTCGCCCTCTGTGTCTGCCACTCTATTTCTCGCCCTCTGTTTCAGCCACGCTGTTTCTCGCCCTCTGTTTCAGCCCCGCTGATTCAGCCCCTCTGTTTCAGCCCCTCTGAATCAGCCCCTCTGATTCAGCCCCTCTGTTTCAGCCCCTCTGTTTCTGCCCCTCTGTTTCTCGCCCACTGTTTCAGCCCCTCTGATTGTCGCCCTCTGTTTCAGCCCCTCTGTTTCTCGCCCTCTGCTTTAGCCCCTCTGATTCAGCCCCTCTGTTTCAGCCCCTCTGATTCAGCCCCTCTGATTCAGCCCCTCTGTTTTTCGCCCTCTGTTTCAGCTCCTCTGTTTCAGCCCCTCTGTTTCTCGCCCTCTGTTTCAGCCCCTCTGTTTCTCGCCCTCTGTTTCAGCCCCTCTGTTTCAGCCCCTCTGTTTCAGCCCCTCTGTTTCTCGCCCTCTGTTTCAGCCCCTCTGTTTCTCGGCCTCTGTTTCAGGCCCTCTGTTTCAGCCCCTCTGTTTCAGCCCCTCTGTTTGTCGCCCTCTGTTTCAGCCCCTCTGTTTCAGCCCCTCTGTTTCAGCCCCTCTGTTTCAGCCCCTCTGTTTCTCGCCCTCTGTTTCAGACCCCTCTGTTTCTCGCCCTCTGTTCAGCCCCTCTGTTTCAGCCCCTCTGTTTCTCGCCCTCTGTTTCTGCCCATCTGTTTCTCGCCCTCTGTTTCAGCCCCTCTGTTTCTCGCCCTCTGTTTCAGCCATACTGTTTCAGCCCCTCTGTTTCAGCCCCTCTGTTTCTCGCCCTCTGTTTCAGCCCATCTGATTCTCGCCCTCTGTTTCAGCCCTTCTGATTCTCGCCCTCTGTTTCAGCCCCTCTGATTCAGCCCCTCTGTTTCAGCCCCTCTGATTCAGCCCCTCTGATTCAGCCCCTCTGATTCAGCCCCTCTGTTTCTCGCCCACTGTTTCAGCCCCTCTGATTCTCGCCGTCTGTTTCAGCCCCTCTGTTTCTCGCCCTCTGTTTTAGCCCCTCTGATTCAGCCCCTCTGTTTCAGCCAGTCTGATTCAGCCCCTCTGATTCAGCCCCTCTGATTCAGCCCCTCTGTTTCTCGCCCTCTGTTTCAGCCCCTCTGTTTCAGCCCCTCTGTTTCAGCTCCTCTGATTCAGCCCCTCTGATTCAGCCCCTCTGTTTTCCGCCCCTCTGTTTCAGTCCCTCTGTTTCTCGCCCTCTGTTTCAGCCCCTCTGTTTCTCGCCCAATGTTTCAGCCCCTCTGTTTCAGCCCCTTTGTTTCAGCCCCTCTGTTTCAGCGCCTCTGTTTCTCGCCCTCTGTTTCAGCCCCTCTGTTTCTCGCCCTCTGTTTCAGCCCCTCTGATTCAGCCCCTCTGTTTCTCGCCCTCTGTTTCAGCCCCTCTGTTTCTCGCCCTCTGTTTCAGCCCCTCTGTTTCAGCCCCTCTGTTTCAGCCCCTTCTTATAGCCCCTCTGTTTCAGCCCCTCTGTTTCTCGCAACTGTTTCAGGCCCTCTGTTTCTCGCCCTCTGTTTCAGCCCCTCTGATTCAGCCCCTCTGTTTCAGCCCCTCTGATTCAGCCCCTCTGTTTCAGCCCCTCTGTTTCAGCCCCTCTGTTTCAGCCCCTCTGTTTCTCGCCCTCTGTTTCTCGCCCGCTGTTTCAGCCCCTTTGTTTCTCCCCCTCTGTTTCAGCCCCACTGTTTCAGCCCCTCTGATTCAGCCCCTCTGATTCAGCCCCTCTGTTTCTCGCCCTCTGTTTCAGCCCCTCTGTTTCAGCTCCTCTGTTTCAGCCCCTCTGTTTCTCGCCCTCTGTTTCAGCCCCTCTGTTACTCGCCCTCTGTTTCAGCCCCTCTGTTTCTCGCCCTCTGTGTCTGCCACTCTATTTCTCGCCCTCTGTTTCAGCCACGCTGTTTCTCGCCCTCTGTTTCAGCCCCGCTGATTCAGCCCCTCTGTTTCAGCCCCTCTGAATCAGCCCCTCTGATTCAGCCCCTCTGTTTCAGCCCCTCTGTTTCTGCCCCTCTGTTTCTCGCCCTCTGTTTCAGCCCCTCTGATTGTCGCCCTCTGTTTCAGCCCCTCTGTTTCTCGCCCTCTGCTTTAGCCCCTCTGATTCAGCCCCTCTGTTTCAGCCCCTCTGATTCAGCCACTCTGATTCAGCCCCTCTGATTCAGCCCCTCTGTTTTTCGCCCTCTGTTTCAGCTCCTCTGATTCAGTCCATCTGTTTCTCGCCCTCTGTTTCAGCCCCTCTGTTTCTTGCCCTCTGTTTCAGCCCCTCTGTTTCAGCCCCTCTGTTTCAGCCCCTCTGTTTCTCGCCCTCTGTTTCAGCCCCTCTGTTTCTCGGCCTCTGTTTCAGGCCCTCTGTTTCAGCCCCTCTGTTTCAGCCCCTCTGTTTCTCGCCCTCTGTTTCAGCCCCTCTGTTTCAGCCCCTCTGTTTCAGCCCCTCTGTTTCAGCCCCTCTGTTTCTCGCCCTCTGTTTCAGACCCCTCTGTTTCTCGCCCTCTGTTCAGCCCCTCTGTTTCAGCCCCTCTGTTTCGCGCCCTCTGTTTCTGCCCATCTGTTTCTCGCCCTCTGTTTCAGCCCCTCTGTTTCTCGCCCTCTGTTTCAGCCATACTGTTTCAGCACCTCTGTTTCAGCCCCTCTGTTTCTCGCCCTCTGTTTCAGCCCATCTGATTCTCGCCCTCTGGTTCAGCCCTTCTGATTCTCGCCCTCTGTTTCAGCCCCTCTGATTCAGCCCCTCTGTTTCAGCCCCTCTGATTCAGCCCCTCTGATTCAGCCCCTCTGATTCAGCCCCTCTGTTTCTCGCCCTCTGTTTCAGCCCCTCGGTTTCAGCCCCTCTGTTTCAGCGCCTCTGTTTCTCGCCCTCTGTTTCAGCCCCTCTGTTTCTCGGCCTCTGTTTCAGCCCCTCTGATTTAGCCCCTCTGTTTCAGCCCCTATGTTTCTCCCCCTCTGTTCCAGCCCCTCTGTTTCAGCCCCTCTGTTTCAGCCACTCTGTTTCAGCCCCTCTGTTTCAGCCCCTCTGTTTCAGCCCCTCTGTTTCTCGCCCTCTGTTTCAGCCGCACTGTTTCTCGCCCTCTGTTTCAGACCCTCTGTTTCAGCCCGTCTGTTTCAGCCACTCTGTTTCTCGCCCTCTGTTTCAGCCCCTCTGTTTCTCACCCTCTGTTTCAGCCCCTCTGATTCAGTCCATCTGTTTCTCGCCCTCTGTTTCAGCCCCTCTGTTTCTCGCCCTCTGTTTCAGCCCCTCTGTTTCAGCCCCTCTGTTTCAGCCCCTCTGTTTCTCGCCCTCTGTTTCAGCCCCTCTGTTTCTCGCCCTCTGTATCAGGCCCTCTGTTTCTCGCCCTCTGTTTCAGCCCCTCTGTTTCAGCCCCTCTCTTTCAGCCTCTCTGTTTCTCGCCCTCTGTTTCAGCCCCTCTGTTTCAGCCCCTCTGTTTCAGCCCCTCTGTTTCTCGCCCTCTGTTTCAGACCCCTCTGTTTCTCGCCCTCTGTTCAGCCCCTATGTTTTTCGCCCTCTGTTTCAGCCCCTCTGTTTCAGACCCTCTGTTTCTCGCCCTCTGTTTCTGCCCCTCTGTTTCTCGCCCTCTGTTTCAGCCCCTCTGTTTCTCGCCCTCTGTTTCAGCCCCGCTGATTTAGCCCCTCTGTTTCAGCCCCTCTGAATCAGCCCCTCTGATTCAGCCCCTCTGTTCCAGCCCCTCTGTTTCAGCCCCTCTGTTTCTCGCCCTCTGTTTCAGCGCATCTGATTCTCACCCTCTGTTTCAGCCCTTCTGATTCTCGCCCTCTGTTTCAGCCCCTCTGATTCAGCCCCTCTTTTTCAGCCCCTCTGATTCAGCCGCTCTGATTCAGCCCCTCTGATTCAGCCCCTCTGTTTCTCGCCCTCTGTTTCAGCCCCTAGGTTTCAGCCCCTCTGTTTCAGCGCCTCTGTTTCTCACCCTCTGTTTCAGCCCCTCTGATTCAGCCCCTCTGTTTCAGCCCCTATGTTTCTCCCCCTCTGTTCCAGCCCCTCTGTTTCAGCCCCCCTGATTCAGCCACTCTGTTTCAGCCCCTCTGATTCAGCCCCTCTCATTCAGCCCCTCTGATTCAGCCCCTCTGTTTCTCGCCCTCTATTTCAGCCCCTCGGTTTCAGCCCCTCTGTTTCAGCGCATCTGTTTCTCGCCCTCTGTTTCAGCCCCTCTGTTTCTCGGCCTCTGTTTCAGCCCCTCTGATTCAGCCCCTCTGTTTCAGCCCCTATGTTTCTCCCCCTCTGTGCCAGCCCCTCTGTTTCAGCCCCTCTGTTTAAGCCACTCTGTTTCAGCCCCTCTGTTTCAGCCCCTCTGTTTCTCGCCCTGTGTTTCAGCCGGTCTGTTTCTCGCCCTCTGTTTCAGCCCCTCTGTTTCAGCCCGTCTGTTTCAGCCACTCTGTTTCTCGCCCTCTGTTTCAGCCCCTCTGTTTCTCACCCTCTGTTTCAGCCCCTCTGATTCAGTCCATCTGTTTCTCGCCCTCTATATCAGCCCCTCTGTTTCTCGCCCTCTGTTTCAGCCCCTCTGTTTCAGCCCCTCTGTTTCAGCCCCTCTGTTTCTCGCCCTCTGTTTCAGCCCCTCTGTTACTCGCCCTCTGTTTGAGGCCCTCTGTTTCTCGCCCTCTGTTTCAGCCCCTCTGATTCAGCACATCTGTTTCAGCCCCTCTGATTCAGCCCCTCAGTTTCAGCCCCTCTGATTCAGCCCCTCTGTTTCAGCCCCTCTGTTTCTCGACCTCTATTTCTCACCCTCTGTTTCTCGCCCTCTGTTTCAGCCCCTCTGTTTTTCGCCCTCTGTTTCAGCCCCTCTGTTTCTTGCCCTCTGATTCAGGCTCTCTTTTTCAGCCCGTCTGGTTCAGACCCTCTGTTTCAGCCCCTCTGTTTCTCGCCCTCTGTTTCAGCCCCTCTGATTCTCGCCCTCTGTTTCAGCCCCTCTGTTTCTCGCCCTCTGTTTCAGCCCCTCTGATTCAGCCCCTCTGTTTCAGCCCCTCTGATTCAGCCCCTCTGATTCAGCCCCTCTGATTCAGCCCCTCTGTTTCTCGCCCTCTGTTTCAGCCCCTCTGTTTCAGCCCCTCTGTTTCAGCCACTCTGTTTCAGCCCCTCTGTTTCTCGCCCTCTGTTTCAGCCCCTCTGTTTCTCGCCCCCTGTTTCAGCCCCTCTGATTCAGCCCCGCTGTTTCAGCCCCTCTGTTTCTCGCCCTCTGTTTCAGCCCCTCTGATTCAGCCCCTCTGTTTCTCGCCCTCTGTTTCAGCCCCTCTGTTTCTCGCCCTCTGTTTCAGCCCCTCTGTTTCAGCCCCTCTGTTTCAGCCCCTCTGTTTCTCGCCCTCTGTTTCAGCCCCTCTGTTTCTCGCCCTCTGTTTCAGGCCCTCTGTTTCTCGCCCTCTGTTTCAGCCCCTCTGATTCAGCCCCTCTGTTTCAGCCCCTCTGATTCAGCCCCTCTGTTTCAGCCCCTCTGTTTCAGCCCCTCTGTTTCAGCCCCTCTGTTTCTCGCCCTCTGTTTCTCGCCCGCTGTTTCAGCCCCTTTGTTTCTCCCCCTCTGTTTCAGCCCCACTGTTTCAGCCCCTCTGATTCAGCCCCTCTGATTCAGCCCCTCTGTTTCTCGCCCTCTGTTACAGCACCTCTGTTCCTCGCCCTCTGTTTCAGCCCCTCTGTTTCTCGCCCTCTGTTTCAGCCCCTCTGTTACTCGCCCTCTGTTTCAGCCCCTCTGTTTCTCGCCCTCTGTTTCAGCCCCTCTGTTTCAGCCCCTCTGTTTCTCGCCCTCTGTGTCTGCCACTCTGAATCAGCCCCTCTGTTTCTCACCCTCTGTTTCAGCCCCTCTGTTTCAGCCCCTCTGTTTCTCGCCCTCTGTTTCAGCCCCTCTGATTGTCGCCCTCTGTTTCAGCCCCTCTGTTTCTCGCCCTCTGCTTTAGCCCCTCTGATTCAGCCCCTCTGTTTCAGCCCCTCTGATTCAGCCCCTCTGTTTTTCGCCCTCTGTTTCAGCTCCTCTGTTTCAGCCCCTCTGTTTCTCGCCCTCTGTTTCAGCCCCTCTGTTTCTCGCCCTCTGTTTCAGCCCCTCTGTTTCAGCCCCTCTGTTTCAGCCCCTCTGTTTCTCGCCCTCTGTTTCAGCCCCTCTGATTCTTGGCCTCTGTTTCAGCCCCTCTGTTTAAGCCCCTCTGTTTCAGCCCCTCTGTTTCTCGCCCTCTGTTTCAGCCCCTCTGTTTCAGCCCCTCTGTTTCAGCCCCTCTGATTCAGCCCCTCTGTTTCAGCCCCTCTGTTTCTCGCCCTCTATTTCTCACCCTCGGTTTCTCGCCCTCTGTTTCAGCCCCTCTGTTTTTCGCCCTCTGTTTCAGCCCCTCTGTTTCTTGCCCTCTGATTCAGGCTCTCTTTTTCAGCCCGTCTGTTTCAGCCCCTCTGTTTCAGCCCCTCTGTTTCTCGCCCTCTGTTTCAGCCCCTCTGATTCTCGCCCTCTGTTTCAGCCCCTCTGTTTCTCGCCCTCTGTTTCAGCCCCTCTGATTCAGCCCCGCTGTTTCAGCCCCTCTGATTCAGCCCCTCTGATTCAGCCCCTCTGATTCAGCCCCTCTGTTTCTCGCCCTCTGTTTCAGCCCCTCTGTTTCTCGCCCTCTGTTTCAGCAACTCTGTTTCAGCCCCTCTGTTTCAGCCCCTCTGTTTCTCGCCCTCTGTCTCAGCCCCTCTGATTCAGCCCCTCTGTTTCTCGCCCTCAGTTTCAGCCCCACTGTTTCTCGCCCTCTGTTTCAGCCCCTCTGTTTCAGCCCCTCTGTTTCAGCCCCTCTGTTTCTCGCCCTCTGTTTCAGCCCCTCTGTTTCTCGCCCTCTGTTTCAGGCCCTCTGTTTCTCGCCCTCTGTTTCAGCCCCTCTGATTCAGCCCCTCTGTTTCAGCCCCTCTGATTCAGCCCCTCTGTTTCAGCCCCTCTGTTTCAGCCCCTCTGTTTCAGCCCCTCTGTTTCTCGCCCTCTGTTTCTCGCCCTCTGTTTCAGCCCCTTTGTTTCTCCCCCTCTGTTTCAGCCCCACTGTTTCAGCCCCTCTGATTCAGCCCCTCTGATTCAGCCCCTCTGTTTCTCACCCTCTGTTTCAGCCCCTCTGTTTCGCGCCCTCTGTTTCAGCCCCTCTGTTTCTCGCCCTATGTTTCAGCCCCTCTGTTTCAGCCCCTCTGTTTCTCGCCCTCTGTGTCTGCCACTCTATTTCTCGCCCTCTGTTTAAGCCACGCTGTTTCTCGCCCTCTGTTTCAGCCCCGCTGATTCAGTCCCTCTGTTTCAGCCCCTCTGAATCAGCCCCTCTGATTCAGCCCCTCTGTTTTAGCCCCTCTGTTTCAGCCCCTCTGTTTCTCGCCCTCTGTTTCAGCCCCTCTGATTCTCGCCCTCTGTTTCAGCCCCTCTGTTTCTCGCCCTCTGCTTTAGCCCCTCTGATTCAGCCCCTCTGTTTCAGCCCCTCTGATTCAGCCCCTCTGATTCAGCCCCTCTGATTCAGCCCCTCTGTTTTTCGCCCTCTGTTTCAGCTCCTCTGTTTCAGCCCCTCTGTTTCTCGCCCTCTGTTTCAGCCCCTCTATTTCTCGCCCTCTGTTTCAGCCCCTCTGTTTCAGCCCCTCTGTTTCAGCCCCTCTGTTTCTCGCCCTCTGTTTCAGCCCCTCTGTTTCTCGGCCTCTGTTTCAGCCCCTCTGTTTAAGCCCCTCTGTTTCAGCCCCTCTGTTTCTCGCCCTCTGTTTCAGCCCCTCTGTTTCAGCCCCTCTGTTTCAGCCCCACTGTTTCAGCCCCTCTGTTTCTCGCCCTCTGTTTCAGACCCCTCTGTTTCTCGCCCTCTGTTCAGCCCCTATGTTTTTCGCCCTCTGTTTCTCGCCCTCTGTTTCTGCCCCTCTGTTTCTCGCCCTCTGTTTCAGCCCCTCTGTTTCAGCCCCTCTGTTTCAGCCCCACTGTTTCAGCCCCTCTGTTTCTCGCCCTCTGTTTCAGACCCCTCTGTTTCTCACCCTCTGTTTCAGCCCCTCTGTTTCAGCCCCTCTGTTTCTCGCCCTCTGTTTCTGCCCCTCTGTTTCTCGCCCTCTGTTTCAGCCCCTATGTTTCTCGCCCTCTGTTGCAGCCCCGCTGATTTAGCACCTCTGTTTCAGCCCCTCTGAATCAGCCCCTCTGATTCAGCCATACTGTTTCGGCCCCTCTGTTTCAGCCCCTCTGTTTCTCGCCCTCTGTTTCAGCCCATCTGATTCTCGCCCTCTGTTTCAGCCCTTTTGTTTCTCGCCCTCTGTTTCAGCACCTCTGATTCAGCCCCTCTGCTTCAGCCCCTCTGATTCAGCCCCTCTGATTCAGCCCCTCTGATTCAGCCCCTCTGTTTCTCGCCCCCTGTTTCAGCCCCTCGGTTTCAGCCCCTCTGTTTCAGCGCCTCTGTTTCTCGCTCTCTGTTTCAGCCCCTCTGTTTCTCGCCCTCTGATTCATCCCCGCTGATTCAGCCCCTCTGTTTCAGCCCCTCTGAATCAGCCCCTCTGATTCAGCCCCTCTGTTTCAGCATCTCTGTTTCAGCCCCTCTGTTTCTCGCCCTCTGTTTCAGCCCATCTGATTCTCGCCCTCTGTTTCAGCCCTTCTGATTCTCGCCCTCTGTTTCAGCCCCTCTGATTCAGCCCCTCTGTTTCAGCCCCTCTGATTCAGCCCCTCTGATTCAGCCCCTCTGTTTCTCGCCCTCTGTTTCAGCCCCTAGGTTTCAGCCCCTCTGTTTCAGCCCCTCTGTTTCTCGCCCTCTGTTTCAGCCCCTCTGTTTCTCGGCCTCTGTTTCAGCCCCTCTGATTCAGCCCCTCTGTTTCAGCCCCTATGTTTCTCCCCCTCTGTTCCAGCCCCTCTGTTTCAGCCCCTCTGTTTAAGCCACTCTGTTTCAGCCCCTCTGTTTCAGCCCCTCTGTTTCTCGCCCTCTGTTTCAGCCGCTCTGTTTCTCGCCCTCTGTTTCAGCCCCTCTGTTTCAACCCGTCTGTTTCAGCCACTCTGTTTCTCGCCCTCTGTTTCAGCCCCTCTGTTTCTCACCCTATGTTTCAGCCCCTCTGATTCAGTCCATCTGTTTCTCGCCCTCTGTTTCAGCCCCTCTGTTTCTCGCCCTCTGTTTCAGCCCCTCTGTTTCAGCCCCTCTGTTTCAGCCCCTCTGTTTCTCGCCCTCTGTTTCAGCCCCTCTGTTTCAGCCCCTCTGATTCAGCCCCTCAGTTTCAGCCCCTCTGATTCAGCCCCTCTGTTTCAGCCCCTCTGTTTCTCGCCCTCTATTTCTCACCCTCTGTTTCTCGCCCTCTGTTTCAGCCCCTCTGTTTTTCGCCCTCTGTTTCAGCCCCTCTGTTTCTTGCCCTCTGATTCAGGCTCTCTTTTTCAGCCCGTCTGCTTCAGCCCCTCTGTTTCAGCCCCTCTGTTTCTCGCCCTCTGTTTCAGCCCCGCTGATTCTCGCCCTCTGTTTCAGCCCCTCTGTTTCTCGCCCTCTGTTTCAGCCCCTCTGATTCAGCCCCTCTGTTTCAGCCCCTCTGATTCAGCACCTCTGATTCAGCCCCTCTGATTCAGCCCCTCTGTTTCTCGCCCTCTGTTTCAGCCCCTCTGTTTCAGCCCCTCTGTTTCAGCCCCTCTGTTTCTCACCCTCTGTTTCAGCCCCTCTGATTCAGCCCCTCTGATTCAGCCCCTCTGATTCAGCCCCTCTGTTTCCCGCCCCTCTGTTTCAGCCCCTCTGTTTCCCGCCCCTCTGTTTCAGCACCTCTGTTTCTCGCCCTCTGTTTCAGACCCTCAGTTTCTCGACATCTGTTTCAGCCCGACTGTTTCAGCCCCTCTGTTTCAGCCACTCTGTTTCAGCCCCTCTGTTTCTCGCCCTCTGTTTCAGCCCCTCTGTTTCTCGCCCTCTGTTTCAGCCCCTCTGATTCAGCCCCTCTGTTTCAGCCCCTCTGTTTCTCCGCCTCTTTTCCAGCCCCTCTGTTTCAGCCCCTCTGTTTCAGTCACTCTGTTTCAGCCCCTCTGTTTCAGCCCGTCTGTTTCTCGCCCTCTGTTTCAGTCCCTCTGTTTCTCGCCCTCTGTTTCAGCCCCTCTGTTTCAGCCCGTCTGTTTCAGCCACTCTGTTTCTCGCCCTCTGTTTCAGCCCCTCTGTTTCTCACCATCTGTTTCAGCCCCTCTTATTCAGCCACTCTGTTTCTCGCCCTCTGTTTCAGCCCCTCTGTTTCTCGCCCTCTGTTTCAGCCCCTCTGTTTCAGCCCCTCAGTTTCAGCCCCTCTGTTTCTCGCCCTCTGTTTCAGCCCCTCTGTTTCTCGCCCTCTGTTTCAGCCCTTCTGATTCTGCCCCTCTGTTTCAGCACCTCTGTTTCAGCCCCTCTGTTTCAGCCCCTCTGTTTCTCGCCCTCTGTTTCTCGCCCGCTGTTTCAGCCCCTTTGTTTCTCGCCCTCTGTTTCAGCCCCACTGTTTCAGCCCCTCTGATTCAGCCGCTCTGATTCAGCCCCTCTGTTTCTCGCCCTCTGTTTCAGCCCCTCTGTTTCAGCCCCTCTGTTTCTCGCCCTCTGTTTCAGCCCCTCTGTTTCTCGCCCTCTGTTTCAGCCCCACTGTTTCAGCCCCTCTGATTCAGCCCCTCTGATTCAGCCCCTCTGTTTCTCGCCCTCTGTTTCAGCCCCTCTGTTTCAGCCCCTCTGATTCAGCCCCTCAGTTTCAGCCCCTCTGATTCAGCCCCTCTGTTTCAGCCCCTCTGTTTCTCGCCCTCTATTTCTCACCCTCTGTTTCTCGCCCTCTGTTTCAGCCCCTCTGTTTTTCGCCCTCTGTTTCAGCCCCTCTGTTTCTTGCCCTCTGATTCAGGCTCTCTTTTTCAGCCCGTCTGCTTCAGCCCCTCTGTTTCAGCACCTCTGTTTCTCGCCCTCTGTTTCAGCCCCTCTGATTCTCGCCCTCTGTTTCAGCCCCTGTGTTTCTCGCCCTCTGTTTCAGCCCCTCTGATTCAGCCCCTCTGTTTCAGCCCCTCTGATTCAGCCCCTCTGATTCAGCCCCTCTGATTCAGCCCCTCTGTTTCTCGCCCTCTGTTTCAGCCCCTCTGTTTCAGCCCCTCTGTTTCAGCCCCTCTGTTTCTCACCCTCTGTTTCAGCCCCTCTGATTCAGCCCCTCTGATTCAGCCCCTCTGTTTCCCGCCCCTCTGTTTCAGCCCCTGTGTTTCTCGCCCTCTGCTTCAGCCCCTCTGATTCAGCCCCTCTGTTTCAGCCCCTCTGATTCAGCCCCTCTGATTCAGCCCCTCTGATTCAGCCCCTCTGTTTCTCGCCCTCTGTTTCAGCTCCTCTGTTTCAGCCCCTCTGTTTCTCGCCCTCTGTTTCAGCCCCTCTGTTTCTCGCCCTCTGTTTCAGCCCCTCTGTTTCAGCCCCTCTGTTTCAGCCCCTCTGTTTCTCGCCCTCTGTTTCAGCCCCTCTGTTTCTCGGCCTCTGTTTCAGCCCCTCTGTTTAAGCCCCTCTGTTTCAGCCCCTCTGTTTCTCGCCCTCTGTTTCAGCCCCTCTGTTTCAGCCCCTCTGTTTCAGCCCCACTGTTTCAGCCCCTCTGTTTCTCCCCCTCTGTTTCAGACCCCTCTGTTTCTCGCCCTCTGTTCAGCCCCTATGTTTTTCGCCCTCTGTTTCAGCCCCTCTGTTTCTCGCCCTCTGTTTCAGCCCCTCTGTTTCAGCCCCTCTGTTTCTCGCCCTCTGTTTCTGCCCCTCTGTTTCTCGCCCTCTGTTTCAGCCCCTATGTTTCTCGCCCTCTGTTGCAGCCCCGCTGATTTAGCACCTCTGTTTCAGCCCCTCTGAATCAGCCCCTCTGATTCAGCCATACTGTTTCAGCCTCTCTGTTTCAGCCCCTCTGTTTCTCGCCCTCTGTTTCAGCCCATCTGATTCTCGCCCTCTGTTTCAGCCCTTCTGTTTCTCGCCCTCTGTTTCAGCACCTCTGATTCAGCCCCTCTGCTTCAGCCCCTCTGATTCAGCCCCTCTGATTCAGCCCCTCTGATTCAGCCCCTCTGTTTCTCGCCCCCTGTTTCAGCCCCTTGGTTTCAGCCCCTCTGTTTCAGCGCCTCTGTTTCTCGCTCTCTGTTGCAGCCCCTCTGTTTCTCGCCCTCTGATTCAGCCCCGCTGATTCAGCCCCTCTGTTTCAGCCCCTCTGAATCAGCCCCTCTGATTCAGCCCCTCTGTTTCAGCATCTCTGTTTCAGCCCCTCTGTTTCTCGCCCTCTGTTTCAGCCCATCTGATTCTCGCTCTCTGTTTCAGCCCTTCTGATTCTCGCCCTCTGTTTCAGCCCCTCTGATTCAGCCCCTCTGTTTCAGACCCTCTGATTCAGCCCCTCTGATTCAGCCCCTCTGATTCAGCCCCTCTGTTTCTCGCCCTCTGTTTCAGCCCCTAGGTTTCAGCCCCTCTGTTTCAGCGCCTCTGTTTCTCGCCCTCTGTTTCAGCCCCTCTGTTTCTCGGCCTCTGTTTCAGCCCCTCTGTTTCTCGCCCTCTGTTTCAGCCCCTCTGTTTCAGCCGCTATGTTTCTCCCCGTCTGTTCCAGCCCCTCTGTTTCAGCCCCTCTGTTTAAGCCACTCTGTTTCAGCCCCTCTGTTTCAGCCCCTCTGTTTCTCGCCCTCTGTTTCAGCCGCTCTGTTTCTCGCCCTCTGTTTCAGCCCCTCTGTTTCAGCCCGTCTGTTTCAGCCACTCTGTTTCTCGCCCTCTGTTTCAGCCCCTCTGTTTCTCACCCTATGTTTCAGCCCCTCTGATTCAGTCCATCTGTTTCTCGCCCTCTGTTTCAGCCCCTCTGTTTCTCGCCCTCTGTTTCAGCCCCTCTGTTTCAGCCCCTCTGTTTCAGCCCCTCTGTTTCTCGCCCTCTGTTTCAGCCCCACTGTTTCTCGCCCACTGTTTCAGGCCCTCTGTTTCTCGCCCTCTGTTTCAGCCCCTCTGATTCAGCCCCTCTGTTTCAGCCCCTCTGATTCAGCCCCTCAGTTTCAGCCCCTCTGATTCAGCCCCTCTGTTTCAGCCCCTCTGTTTCTCGCCCTCTATTTCTCACCCTCTGTTTCTCGCCCTCTGTTTCAGCCCCTCTGTTTTTCGCCCTCTGTTTCAGCCCCTCTGTTTCTTGCCCTCTGATTCAGGCTCTCTTTTTCAGCCCGTCTGCTTCAGCCCCTCTGTTTCAGCCCCTCTGTTTCTCGCCCTCTGTTTCAGCCCCGCTGATTCTCGCCCTCTGTTTCAGCCCCTCTGTTTCTCGCCCTCTGTTTCAGCCCCTCTGATTCAGCCCCTCTGTTTCAGCCCCTCTGATTCAGCACCTCTGATTCAGCCCCTCTGATTCAGCCCCTCTGTTTCTCGCCCTCTGTTTCAGCCCCTCTGTTTCAGCCCCTCTGTTTCAGCCCCTCTGTTTCTCACCCTCTGTTTCAGCCCCTCTGATTCAGCCCCTCTGATTCAGCCCCTCTGATTCAGCCCCTCTGTTTCCCGCCCCTCTGTTTCAGCCCCTCTGTTTCCCGCCCCTCTGTTTCAGCACCTCTGTTTCTCGCCCTCTGTTTCAGCCCCTCAGCTTCTCGACATGTGTTTCAGCCCCACTGTTTCAGCCCCTCTGTTTCAGCCCCTCTGTTTCTCGCCCTCTGTTTCAGCCCCTCTGATTCAGCCCCTCTGTTTCAGCCCCTCTGTTTCTCCGCCTCTTTTCCAGCCCCTCTGTTTCAGCCCCTCTGTTTCAGTCACTCTGTTTCAGCCCCTCTGTTTCAGCCCGTCTGTTTCTCGCCCTCTGTTTCAGTCCCTCTGTTTCTCGCCCTCTGTTTCAGCCCCTCTGTTTCAGCCCGTCTGTTTCAGCCACTCTGTTTCTCGCCCTCTGTTTCAGCCCCTCTGTTTCTCACCATCTGTTTCAGCCCCTCTTATTCAGCCACTCTGTTTCTCGCCCTCTGTTTCAGCCCCTCTGTTTCTCGCCCTCTGTTTCAGCCCCTCTGTTTCAGCCCCTCTGTTTCAGCCCCTCTGTTTCTCGCCCTCTGTTTCAGCCCCTCTGTTTCTCGCCCTCTGTTTCAGCCCTTCTGATTCTGCCCCTCTGTTTCAGCACCTCTGTTTCAGCCCCTCTGTTTCAGCCCCTCTGTTTCTCGCCCTCTGTTTCTCGCCCTCTGTTTCAGCCCCTCTGTTTCTCGCCCTCTGTTTCAGCCCTTCTGATTCTGCCCCTCTGTTTCAGCACCTCTGTTTCAGCCCCTCTGTTTCAGCCCCTCTGTTTCTCGCCCTCTGTTTCTCGCCCGCTGTTTCAGCCCCTTTGTTTCTCGCCCTCTGTTTCAGCCCCACTGTTTCAGCCCCTCTGATTCAGCCGCTCTGATTCAGCCCCTCTGTTTCTCGCCCTCTGTTTCAGCCCCTCTGTTTCAGCCCCTCTGTTTCTCGCCCTCTGTTTCAGCCCCTCTGTTTCTCGCCCTCTGTTTCAGCCCCACTGTTTCAGCCCCTCTGATTCAGCCCCTCTGATTCAGCCCCTCTGTTTCTCGCCCTCTGTTTCAGCCCCTCTGTTTCAGCCCCTCTGATTCAGCCCCTCAGTTTCAGCCCCTCTGATTCAGCCCCTCTGTTTCAGCCCCTCTGTTTCTCGCCCTCTATTTCTCACCCTCTGTTTCTCGCCCTCTGTTTCAGCCCCTCTGTTTTTCGCCCTCTGTTTCAGCCCCTCTGTTTCTTGCCCTCTGATTCAGGCTCTCTTTTTCAGCCCGTCTGCTTCAGCCCCTCTGTTTCAGCCCCTCTGTTTCTCGCCCTCTGTTTCAGCCCCTCTGATTCTCGCCCTCTGTTTCAGCCCCTCTGTTTCTCGCCCTCTGTTTCAGCCCCTCTGATTCAGCCCCTCTGTTTCAGCCCCTCTGATTCAGCCCCTCTGATTCAGCCCCTCTGATTCAGCCCCTCTGTTTCTCGCCCTCTGTTTCAGCCCCTCTGTTTCAGCCCCTCTGTTTCAGCCCCTCTGTTTCTCACCCTCTGTTTCAGCCCCTCTGATTCAGCCCCTCTGATTCAGCCCCTCTGTTTCCCGCCCCTCTGTTTCAGCCCCTGTGTTTCTCGCCCTCTGCTTTAGCCCCTCTGATTCAGCCCCTCTGTTTCAGCCCCTCTGATTCAGCCCCTCTGATTCAGCCCCTCTGATTCAGCCCCTCTGTTTCTCGCCCTCTGTTTCAGCTCCTCTGTTTCAGCCCCTCTGTTTCTCGCCCTCTGTTTCAGCCCCTCTGTTTCTCGCCCTCTGTTTCAGCCCCTCTGTTTCAGCCCCTCTGTTTCTCGCCCTCTGTTTCAGCCCCTCTGTTTCTCGGCCTCTGTTTCAGCCCCTCTGTTTAAGCCCCTCTGTTTCAGCCCCTCTGTTTCTCGACCTCTGTTTCAGCCCCTCTGTTTCAGCCCCTCTGTTTCAGCCCCACTGTTTCAGCCCCTTTGTTTCTCGCCCTCTGTTTCAGACCCCTCTGTTTCTCGCCCTCTGTTCAGCCCCTATGTTTTTCGCCCTCTGTTTCAGCCCCTCTGTTTCTCGCCCTCTGTTTCAGCCCCTCTGTTTCAGCCCCTCTGTTTCTCGCCCTCTGTTTCTGCCCCTCTGTTTCTCGCCCTCTGTTTCAGCCCCTATGTTTCTCGCCCTCTGTTGCAGCCCCGCTGATTTAGCACCTCTGTTTCAGCCCCTCTGAATCAGCCCCTCTGATTCAGCCATACTGTTTCAGCCCCTCTGTTTCAGCCCCTCTGTTTCTCGCCCTCTGTTTCAGCCCATCTGATTCTCGCCCTCTGTTTCAGCCCTTCTGTTTCTCGCCCTCTGTTTCAGCACCTCTGATTCAGCCCCTCTGCTTCAGCCCCTCTGATTCAGCCCCTCTGATTCAGCCCCTCTGATTCAGCCCCTCTGTTTCTCGCCCCCTGTTTCAGCCCCTTGGTTTCAGCCCCTCTGTTTCAGCGCTTCTGTTTCTCGCTCTCTGTTTCAGCCCCTCTGTTTCTCGCCCTCTGATTCAGCCCCGCTGATTCAGCCCCTCTGTTTCAGCCCCTCTGAATCAGCCCCTCTGATTCAGCCCCTCTGTTTCAGCATCTCTGTTTCAGCCCCTCTGTTTCTCGCCCTCTGTTTCAGCCCATCTGATTCTCGCCCTCTGTTTCAGCCCTTCTGATTCTCGCCCTCTGTTTCAGCCCCTCTGATTCAGCCCCTCTGTTTCAGCCCCTCTGATTCAGCCCCTCTGATTCAGCCCCTCTGATTCAGCCCCTCTGTTTCTCGCCCTCTGTTTCAGCCCCTAGGTTTCAGCCCCTCTGTTTCAGCGCCTCTGTTTCTCACCCTCTGTTTCAGCCCCTCTGTTTCTCGGCCTCTGTTTCAGCCCCTCTGTTTCTCGCCCTCTGTTTCAGCCCCTCTGTTTCAGCCCCTATGTTTCTCCCCCTCTGTTCCAGCCCCTCTGTTTCAGCCCCTCTGTTTAAGCCACTCTGTTTCAGCCCCTCTGTTTCAGCCCCTCTGTTTCTCGCCCTCTGTTTCAGCCGCTCTGTTTCTCGCCCTCTGTTTCAGCCCCTCTGTTTCAGCCCCTCTGTTTCAGCCACTCTGTTTCTCGCCCTCTGTTTCAGCCCCTCTGTTTCTCACCCTATGTTTCAGCCCCTCTGATTCAGTCCATCTGTTTCTCGCCCTCTGTTTCAGCCCCTCTGTTTCTCGCCCTCTGTTTCAGCCCCTCTGTTTCAGCCCCTCTGTTTCAGCCCCTCTGTTTCTCGCCCTCTGTTTCAGCCCCACTGTTTCTCGCCCACTGTTTCAGGCCCTCTGTTTCTCGCCCTCTGTTTCAGCCCCTCTGATTCAGCCCCTCTGTTTCAGCCCCTCTGATTCAGCCCCTCAGTTTCAGCCCCTCTGATTCAGCCCCTCTGTTTCAGCCCCTCTGTTTCTCGCCCTCTGTTTCAGACCCTCTGTTTCTCGCCCTCTGTTTCAGCCCTTCTGATTCTGCCCCTCTGTTTCAGCACCTCTGTTTCAGCCCCTCTGTTTCAGCCCCTCTGTTTCTCGCCCTCTGTTTCTCGCCCGCTGTTTCAGCCCCTTTGTTTCTCGCCCTCTGTTTCAGCCCCACTGTTTCAGCCCCTCTGATTCAGCCGCTCTGATTCAGCCCCTCTGTTTCTCGCCCTCTGTTTCAGCCCCTCTGTTTCAGCCCCTCTGTTTCTCGCCCTCTGTTTCAGCCCCTCTGTTTCTCGCCCTCTGTTTCAGCCCCACTGTTTCAGCCCCTCTGATTCAGCCCCTCTGATTCAGCCCCTCTGTTTCTCGCCCTCTGTTTCAGCCCCTCTGTTTCAGCCCCTCTGTTTCAGCTCCTCTGTTTCTCGCCCTCTGTTTCAGCCCCTCTGTTTCTCGCCCTCTGTTTCAGCCCCTCTGTTTCAGCCCCTTTGTTTCTCGCCCTCTGTTTCTGCCGCTCTGTTTCTCGCCCGCTGTTTCGGCCCCGCTGTTTCTCGCCCTCTGTTTCAGCCTCGCTGATTCAGCCCCTCTGTTTCAGCCCCTCTGAATCAGCCCCTCTGATTCAGCCCCTCTGTTTCAGCCCCTCTGTTTCAGCCCCTCTGTTTCTCGCCCTCTGTTTCAGCCCCTCTGATTCTCGCCCTCTGTTTCAGCCCCTCTGTTTCTCGCCCTCTGTTTTAGCTCCTCTGTTTCTCGCCCTCTGTTTCAGCCTCTCTGTTTCAGCCCCTCTGTTTCAGCCCCTCTGTTTCTCACCCTCTGTTTCAGCCCCTCTGATTCAGCCCCTCTGATTCAGCCCCTCTGATTCAGCCCCTCTGTTTCCCGCCCCTCTGTTTCAGCCCCTCTGTTTCTCGCCCTCTGTTTCAGCCCCTCTGTTTCTCGCCCACTGTTTCAGCCCCTCTGTTTCAGCCCCTCTGTTTCAGCCCCTCTGAATAAGCCCCTCTGATTCAGCCCCTCTGTTTCAGCCCCTCTGTTTCAGCCCCTCTGTTTCTCGCCCTCTGTTTTTGCCCCTCTGATTCAGCCCCTCTGTTTCAGCCCCTCTGAATAAGCCCCTCTGATTCAGCCCCTCTGTTTCAGCCCCTCTGTTTCAGCCCCTCTGAATAAGCCCCTCTGATTCAGCCCCTCTGTTTCAGCCCCTCTGTTTCAGCCCCTCTGTTTCTCGCCCTCTGTTTTTGCCCCTCTGATTCAGCCCCACTGTTTCAGCCCCTCTGAATAAGCCCCTCTGATTCAGCCCCTCTGTTTCAGCCCCTCTGTTTCAGCCCCTCTGTTTCTCGACCTCTGTTTTTGCCCCTCTGATTCAGCCCCTCTGTTTCAGCCCCACTGATTCAGCCCCTCTGTTTCTCACCCTCTGTTTCAGCCCCTCTGTTTCCCGACCCTCTGTTTCAGCCCCTCTGTTACTCGCCCTCTGTTTCAGCCACTCTGTTTCTCGCCCTCTGTTTCAGCCCCTCTGTTTCAGCCCCTCTGTTTCTCGCCCTCTGTGTCTGCCACTCTATTTCTCGCCCTCTGTTTAAGCCACGCTGTTTCTCGCCCTCTGTTTCAGCCCCTCTGTTTCAGTCCCTCTGTTTCAGCCCCTCTGAATCAGCCCCTCTGATTCAGCCCCTCTGTTTCAGCCCCTCTGTTTCTCGCCCTCTGTTTCAGCCCCTCTGATTCTCGCCCTCTGTTTCAGCCCCTCTGTTTCTCGCCCTCTGTTTTAGCTCCTCTGTTTCTCGCCCTCTGTTTCTGCCGCTCTGTTTCTCGCCCGCTGTTTCGGCCCCGCTGTTTCTCGCCCTCTGTTTCAGCCTCGCTGATTCAGCCCCTCTGTTTCAGCCCCTCTGAATCAGCCCCTCTGATTCAGCCCCTCTGTTTCAGCCCCTCTGTTTCAGCCCCTCTGTTTCTCGCCCTCTGTTTCAGCCCCTCTGATTCTCGCCCTCTGTTTCAGCCCCTCTGTTTCTCGCCCTCTGTTTTAGCTCCTCTGTTTCTCGCCCTCTGTTTCAGCCTCTCTGTTTCAGCCCCTCTGTTTCAGCCCCTCTGTTTCTCACCCTCTGTTTCAGCCCCTCTGATTCAGCCCCTCTGATTCAGCCCCTCTGATTCAGCCCCTCTGTTTCCCGCCCCTCTGTTTCAGCCCCTCTGTTTCTCGCCCTCTGTTTCAGCCCCTCTGTTTCTCGCCCACTGTTTCAGCCCCTCTGTTTCAGCCCCTCTGTTTCAGCCCCTCTGAATAAGCCCCTCTGATTCAGCCCCTCTGTTTCAGCCCCTCTGTTTCAGCCCCTCTGTTTCTCGCCCTCTGTTTTTGCCCCTCTGATTCAGCCCCTCTGTTTCAGCCCCTCTGAATAAGCCCCTCTGATTCAGCCCCTCTGTTTCAGCCCCTCTGTTTCAGCCCCTCTGAATAAGCCCCTCTGATTCAGCCCCTCTGTTTCAGCCCCTCTGTTTCAGCCCCTCTGTTTCTCGCCCTCTGTTTTTGCCCCTCTGATTCAGCCCCACTGTTTCAGCCCCTCTGAATAAGCCCCTCTGATTCAGCCCCTCTGTTTCAGCCCCTCTGTTTCAGCCCCTCTGTTTCTCGCCCTCTGTTTTTGCCCCTCTGATTCAGCCCCTCTGTTTCAGCCCCTCTGATTCAGCCCCTCTGTTTCTCACCCTCTGTTTCAGCCCCTCTGTTTCCCGACCCTCTGTTTCAGCCCCTCTGTTACTCGCCCTCTGTTTCAGCCACTCTGTTTCTCGCCCTCTGTTTCAGCCCCTCTGTTTCAGCCCCTCTGTTTCTCGCCCTCTGTGTCTGCCACTCTATTTCTCGCCCTCTGTTTAAGCCACGCTGTTTCTCGCCCTCTGTTTCAGCCCCTCTGTTTCAGTCCCTCTGTTTCAGCCCCTCTGAATCAGCCCCTCTGATTCAGCCCCTCTGTTTCAGCCCCTCTGTTTCTCGCCCTCTGTTTCAGCCCCTCTGATTGTCGCCCTCTGTTTCAGCCCCTCTGTTTCTCGCCCTCTGCTTTAGCCCCTCTGATTCAGCCCCTCTGTTTCAGCCCCTCTGATTCAGCCCCTCTGATTCAGACCCTCTGATTCAGCCCCTCTGTTTTTCGCCCTCTGTTTCAGCTCCTCTGTTTCAGCCCCTCTGTTTCTCGCCCTCTGTTTCAGCCCCTCTGTTTCTCGCCCTCTGTTTCAGCCCCTCTGTTTCAGCCCCTCTGTTTCAGACCCTCTGTTTCTCGCCCTCTGTTTCAGCCCCTCTGTTTCTCGGCCTCTGTTTCAGCCCCTCTGTTTAAGCCCCTCTGTTTCAGCCCCTCTGTTTCTCGCCCTCTGTTTCAGCCCCTCTGTTTCAGCACCTCTGTTTCAGCCCCTCTGATTCAGCCCCTCTGTTTCAGCCCCTCTGTTTCTCGCCCTCTATTTCTCACCCTCTGTTTCTCGCCCTCTGTTTCAGCCCCTCTGTTTTTCGCCCTCTGTTTCAGCCCCTCTGTTTCTTGCCCTCTGATTCAGGCTCTCTTTTTCAGCCCGTCTGTTTCAGCCCCTCTGTTTCAGCCCCTCTGTTTCTCGCCCTCTGTTTCAGCCCCTCTGATTCTCGCCCTCTGTTTCAGCCCCTCTGTTTCTCGCCCTCTGTTTCAGCCCCTCTGATTCAGCCCCGCTGTTTCAGCCCCTCTGATTCAGCCCCTCTGATTCAGCCCCTCTGATTCAGCCCCTCTGTTTCTCGCCCTCTGTTTCAGCCCCTCTGTTTCAGCCCCTCTGTTTCAGCAACTCTGTTTCAGCCCCTCTGTTTCTCGCCCTCTGTTTCAGCCTCTCTGTTTCTCGCCCTCTGTTTCAGCCCCTCTGATTCAGCCCCTCTGTTTCAGCCCCTCTGTTTCTCGCCCTCTGTTTCAGCCCCTCTGATTCAGCCCCTCTGTTTCTCGCCCTCTGTTTCAGCCCCTCTGTTTCAGCCCCTCTGTTTCAGCCCCTCTGTTTCAGCCCCTCTGTTTCAGCCCCTCTGTTTCTTGCCCTCTGTTTCAGGCCCTCTGTTTCTCGCCCTCTGTTTCAGCCCCTCTGATTCAGCCCCTCTGTTTCAGCCCCTCTGATTCAGCCCCTCTGTTTCAGCCCCTCTGTTTCAGCCCCTCTGTTTCTCGCCCTCTGTTTCTCGCCCGCTGTTTCAGCCCCTTTGTTTCTCCCCCTCTGTTTCAGCCCAACTGTTTCAGCCCCTCTGATTCAGCCCCTCTGATTCAGCCCCTCTGTTTCTCGCCCTCTGTTTCAGCCCCTCTGTTTCTCGCCCTCTGTTTCAGCCCCTCTGTTTCTCGCCCTCTGTTTCAGCCCCTCTGTTTCTGCCCCTCTGTTTCTCGCCCTCTGTGTCTGCCACTCTATTTCTCGCCCTCTGTTTAAGCCACGCTGTTTCTCGCACTCTGTTTCAGCCCCGCTGATTCAGTTCCTCTGTTTCAGCCCCTCTGAATCAGCCCCTCTGATTCAGCCCCTCTGTTTCAGCCCCTCTGTTTCAGCCCCTCTGTTTCTCGCCCTCTGTTTCAGCCCCTCTGATTGTCACCCTCTGTTTCAGCCCCTCTGTTTCTCGCCCTCTGCTTTAGCCCCTCTGATTCAGCCCCTCTGTTTCAGCCCCTCTGATTCAGCCCCTCTGATTCAGCCCCTCTGATTCAGCCCCTCTGTTTTTCGCCCTCTGTTTCAGCTCCTCTGTTTCAGCCCCTCTGTTTCTCGCCCTCTGTTTCAGCCCCTCTGTTTCTCGCCCTCTGTTTCAGCCCCTCTGTTTCAGCCCCTCTGTTTCAGCCCCTCTGTTTCTCGCCCTCTGTTTCAGCCCCTCTGTTTCTCGCCCTCTGTTTCAGCCCCTCTGTTTTAGCCCCTCTGTTTCAGCCCCTCTGTTTCTCGCCCTCTGTTTCAGCCCCTCTGTTTCTGCCCCTCTGTTTCAGCCCCACTGTTTCAGCCCCTCTGTTTCTCGCCCTCTGTTTCAGACCCCTCTGTTTCTGGCCCTCTGTTCAGCCCCTATGTTTTTCGCCCTCTGTTTCAACCCCTCTGTTTCTCGCCCTCTGTTTCAGCCCCTCTGTTTCAGCCCCTCTGTTTCTCGCCCTCTGTTTCTGCCCCTCTGTTTCTCGCCCTCTGTTTCAGCCCCTATGTTTCTCGCCCTCTGTTACAGCCCCGCTGATTTAGCACCTCTGTTTCAGCCCCTCTGAATCAGCCCCTCTGATTCAGCCATACTGTTTCAGCCCCTCTGTTTCAGCCCCTCTGTTTCTCGCCCTCTGTTTCAGCCCATCTGATTCTCGCCCTCTGTTTCAGCCCTTCTGTTTCTCGCCCTCTGTTTCAGCACCTCTGATTCAGCCCCTCTGCTTCAGCCCCTCTGATTCAGCCCCTCTGATTCAGCCCCTCTGATTCAGCCCCTCTGTTTCTCGCCCCCTGTTTCAGCCCCTCGGTTTCAGCCCCTCTGTTTCAGCGCCTCTGTTTCTCGCTCTCTGTTTCAGCCCCTCTGTTTCTCGCCCTCTGATTCAGCCCCGCTGATTCAGCCCCTCTGTTTCAGCCCCTCTGAATCAACCCCTCTGATTCAGCCCCTCTGTTTCAGCATCTCTGTTTCAGCCCCTCTGTTTCTCGCCCTCTGTTTCAGCCCATCTGATTCTCGCCCTCTGTTTCAGCCCTTCTGATTCTCGCCCTCTGTTTCAGCCCCTCTGATTCAGCCCCTCTGTTTCAGCCCCTCTGATTCAGCCCCTCTGATTCAGCCACTCTGATTCAGCCCCTCTGTTTCTCGGCCTCTGTTTCAGCCCCTCTGATTCAGCCCCTCTGTTTCAGCCCCTATGTTTCTCCCCCTCTGTTCCAGCCCCTCTGTTTCAGCCCCTCTGTTGAAGCCACTCTGTTTCAGCCCCTCTGTTTCAGCCCCTCTGTTTCTCGCCCTCTGTTTCAGCCGCTCTGTTTCTCGCCCTCTGTTTCAGCCCCTCTGTTTCAGCCCGTCTGTTTCAGCCACTCTGTTTCTCGCCCTCTGTTTCAGCCCCTCTGTTTCTCACCCTCTGTTTCAGCCCCTCTTATTCAGCCACTCTGTTTCTCGCCCTCTGTTTCAGCCCCTCTGTTTCTCGCCCTCTGTTTCAGCCCCTCTGTTTCAGCCCCTCTGTTTCAGCCCCTCTGTTTCTCGCCCTCTGTTTCAGCCCCTCTGTTTCTCGCCCTCTGTTTCAGCCCTTCTGATTCTGCCCCTCTGTTTCAGCACCTCTGTTTCAGCCCCTCTGTTTCAGCCCCTCTGTTTCTCGCCCTCTGTTTCTCGCCCTCTGTTTCAGCCCCTCTGTTTCTCGCCCTCTGTTTCAGCCCTTCTGATTCTGCCCCTCTGTTTCAGCACCTCTGTTTCAGCCCCTCTGTTTCAGCCCCTCTGTTTCTCGCCCTCTGTTTCTCGCCCGCTGTTTCAGCCCCTTTGTTTCTCGCCCTCTGTTTCAGCCCCACTGTTTCAGCCCCTCTGATTCAGCCGCTCTGATTCAGCCCCTCTGTTTCTCGCCCTCTGTTTCAGCCCCTCTGTTTCAGCCCCTCTGTTTCTCGCCCTCTGTTTCAGCCCCTCTGTTTCTCGCCCTCTGTTTCAGCCCCACTGTTTCAGCCCCTCTGATTCAGCCCCTCTGATTCAGCCCCTCTGTTTCTCGCCCTCTGTTTCAGCCCCTCTGTTTCAGCCCCTCTGATTCAGCCCCTCAGTTTCAGCCCCTCTGATTCAGCCCCTCTGTTTCAGCCCCTCTGTTTCTCGCCCTCTATTTCTCACCCTCTGTTTCTCGCCCTCTGTTTCAGCCCCTCTGTTTTTCGCCCTCTGTTTCAGCCCCTCTGTTTCTTGCCCTCTGATTCAGGCTCTCTTTTTCAGCCCGTCTGCTTCAGCCCCTCTGTTTCAGCCCCTCTGTTTCTCGCCCTCTGTTTCAGCCCCTCTGATTCTCGCCCTCTGTTTCAGCCCCTCTGTTTCTCGCCCTCTGTTTCAGCCCCTCTGATTCAGCCCCTCTGTTTCAGCCCCTCTGATTCAGCCCCTCTGATTCAGCCCCTCTGATTCAGCCCCTCTGTTTCTCGCCCTCTGTTTCAGCCCCTCTGTTTCAGCCCCTCTGTTTCAGCCCCTCTGTTTCTCACCCTCTGTTTCAGCTCCTCTGATTCAGCCCCTCTGATTCAGCCCCTCTGTTTCCCGCCCCTCTGATTCAGCCCCTGTGTTTCTCGCCCTCTGCTTTAGCCCCTCTGATTCAGCCCCTCTGTTTCAGCCCCTCTGATTCAGCCCCTCTGATTCAGCCCCTCTGATTCAGCCCCTCTGTTTCTCGCCCTCTGTTTCAGCTCCTCTGTTTCAGCCCCTCTGTTTCTCGCCCTCTGTTTCAGCCCCTCTGTTTCTCGCCCTCTGTTTCAGCCCCTCTGTTTCAGCCCCTCTGTTTCTCGCCCTCTGTTTCAGCCCCTCTGTTTCTCGGCCTCTGTTTCAGCCCCTCTGTTTAAGCCCCTCTGTTTCAGCCCCTCTGTTTCTCGCCCTCTGTTTCAGCCCCTCTGTTTCAGCCCCTCTGTTTCAGCCCCACTGTTTCAGCCCCATGTTTCTCGCCCTCTGTTTCAGACCCCTCTGTTTCTCGCCCTCTGTTCAGCCCCTATGTTTTTCGCCCTCTGTTTCAGCCCCTCTGTTTCTCGCCCTCTGTTTCAGCCCCTCTGTTTCAGCCCCTCTGTTTCTCGCCCTCTGTTTCTGCCCCTCTGTTTCTCGCCCTCTGTTTCAGCCCCTATGTTTCTCGCCCTCTGTTGCAGCCCCGCTGATTTAGCACCTCTGTTTCAGCCCCTCTGAATCAGCCCCTCTGATTCAGCCATACTGTTTCAGCCCCTCTGTTTCAGCCCCTCTGTTTCTCGCCCTCTGTTTCAGCCCATCTGATTCTCGCCCTCTGTTTCAGCCCTTCTGTTTCTCGCCCTCTGTTTCAGCACCTCTGATTCAGCCCCTCTGCTTCAGCCCCTCTGATTCAGCCCCTCTGATTCAGCCCCTCTGATTCAGCCCCTCTGTTTCTCGCCCCCTGTTTCAGCCCCTTGGTTTCAGCCCCTCTGTTTCAGCGCCTCTGTTTCTCGCCCTCTGTTTCAGCCCCTCTGTTTCTCGGCCTCTGTTTCAGCCCCTCTGTTTCTCGCCCTCTGTTTCAGCCCCTCTGTTTCAGCCCCTATGTTTCTCCCCCTCTGTTCCAGCCCCTCTGTTTCAGCCCCTCTGTTTAAGCCACTCTGTTTCAGCCCCTCTGTTTCAGCCCCTCTGTTTCTCGCCCTCTGTTTCAGCCGCTCTGTTTCTCGCCCTCTGTTTCAGCCCCTCTGTTTCAGCCCCTCTGTTTCAGCCACTCTGTTTCTCGCCCTCTGTTTCAGCCCCTCTGTTTCTCACCCTATGTTTCAGCCCCTCTGATTCAGTCCATCTGTTTCTCGCCCTCTGTTTCAGCCCCTCTGTTTCTCGCCCTCTGTTTCAGCCCCTCTGTTTCAGCCCCTCTGTTTCAGCCCCTCTGTTTCTCGCCCTCTGTTTCAGCCCCACTGTTTCTCGCCCACTGTTTCAGGCCCTCTGTTTCTCGCCCTCTGTTTCAGCCCCTCTGATTCAGCCCCACTGTTTCAGCCCCTCTGATTCAGCCCCTCAGTTTCAGCCCCTCTGATTCAGCCCCTCTGTTTCAGCCCCTCTGTTTCTCGCCCACTGTTTCAGACCCTCTGTTTCTCGCCCTCTGTTTCAGCCCTTCTGATTCTGCCCCTCTGTTTCAGCACCTCTGTTTCAGCCCCTCTGTTTCAGCCCCTCTGTTTCTCGCCCTCTGTTTCTCGCCCGCTGTTTCAGCCCCTTTGTTTCTCGCCCTCTGTTTCAGCCCCACTGTTTCAGCCCCTCTGATTCAGCCGCTCTGATTCAGCCCCTCTGTTTCAGCCCCTCTGTTTCTCGCCCTCTGTTTCTCGCCCTCTGTTTCTGCCGCTCTGTTTCTCGCCCTCTGTTTCAGCCCCTCTGTTTCAGCCCCTCTGTTTCTCGCCCTCTGTTTCAGCCCCTCTGTTTCTCGCGCTCTGTTTCAGCCCCACTGTTTCAGCCCCTCTGATTCAGCCCCTCTGATTCAGCCCCTCTGTTTCTCGCCCTCTGTTTCAGCCCCTCTGTTTCAGCCCCTCTGTTTCAGCTCCTCTGTTTCTCGCCCTCTGTTTCAGCCCCTCTGTTTCTCGCCCTCTGTTTCAGCCCCTTTGTTTCAGCCCCTTTGTTTCTCGCCCTCTGTTTCTGCCGCTCTGTTTCTCGCCCGCTGTTTCGGCCCCGCTGTTTCTCGCCCTCTGTTTCAGCCTCGCTGATTCAGCCCCTCTGTTTCAGCCCCTCTGAATCAGCCCCTCTGATTCAGCCCCTCTGTTTCAGCCCCTCTGTTTCAGCCCCTCTGTTTCTCGCCCTCTGTTTCAGCCCCTCTGATTCTCGCCCTCTGTTTCAGCCCCTCTGTTTCTCGCCCTCTGTTTTAGCTCCTCTGTTTCTCGCCCTCTGTTTCAGCCTCTCTGTTTCAGCCCCTCTGTTTCAGCCCCTCTGTTTCTCACCCTCTGTTTCAGCCCCTCTGATTCAGCCCCTCTGATTCAGCCCCTCTGATTCAGCCCCTCTGTTTCCCGCCCCTCTGATTCAGCCCCTCTGATTCAGACCCTCTGATTCAGCCCCTCTGTTTTTCGCCCTCTGTTTCAGCTCCTCTGTTTCAGCCCCTCTGTTTCTCGCCCTCTGTTTCAGCCCCTCTGTTTCTCGCCCTCTGTTTCAGCCCCTCTGTTTCAGCCCCTCTGTTTCAGACCCTCTGTTTCTCGCCCTCTGTTTCAGCCCCTCTGTTTCTCGGCCTCTGTTTCAGCCCCTCTGTTTAAGCCCCTCTGTTTCAGCCCCTCTGTTTCTCGCCCTCTGTTTCAGCCCCTCTGTTTCAGCACCTCTGTTTCAGCCCCTCTGATTCAGCCCCTCTGTTTCAGCCCCTCTGTTTCTCGCCCTCTATTTCTCACCCTCTGTTTCTCGCCCTCTGTTTCAGCCCCTCTGTTTTTCGCCCTCTGTTTCAGCCCCTCTGTTTCTTGCCCTCTGATTCAGGCTCTCTTTTTCAGCCCGTCTGTTTCAGCCCCTCTGTTTCAGCCCCTCTGTTTCTCGCCCTCTGTTTCAGCCCCTCTGATTCTCGCCCTCTGTTTCAGCCCCTCTGTTT
Source organism: Chiloscyllium punctatum (assembly GCF_047496795.1). Classification (NCBI taxonomy): domain Eukaryota; kingdom Metazoa; phylum Chordata; class Chondrichthyes; order Orectolobiformes; family Hemiscylliidae; genus Chiloscyllium; species Chiloscyllium punctatum. Next base: position 1,145,884 of record NW_027309792.1, on the reverse strand, counting down.
CTCGCCCTCTGTTTCAGCCCCTCTGATTCAGCCCCGCTGTTTCAGCCCCTCTGATTCAGCCCCTCTGATTCAGCCCCTCTGATTCAGCCCCTCTGTTTCTCGCCCTCTGTTTCAGCCCCTCTGTTTCAGCCCCTCTGTTTCAGCAACTCTGTTTCAGCCCCTCTGTTTCTCGCCCTCTGTTTCAGCCTCTCTGTTTCTCGCCCTCTGTTTCAGCCCCTCTGATTCAGCCCCTCTGTTTCAGCCCCTCTGTTTCTCGCCCTCTGTTTCAGCCCCTCTGATTCAGCCCCTCTGTTTCTCGCCCTCTGTTTCAGCCCCTCTGTTTCAGCCCCTCTGTTTCAGCCCCTCTGTTTCTTGCCCTCTGTTTCAGGCCCTCTGTTTCTCGCCCTCTGTTTCAGCCCCTCTGATTCAGCCCCTCTGTTTCAGCCCCTCTGATTCAGCCCCTCTGTTTCAGCCCCTCTGTTTCAGCCCCTCTGTTTCTCGCCCTCTGTTTCTCGCCCGCTGTTTCAGCCCCTTTGTTTCTCCCCCTCTGTTTCAGCCCAACTGTTTCAGCCCCTCTGATTCAGCCCCTCTGATTCAGCCCCTCTGTTTCTCGCCCTCTGTTTCAGCCCCTCTGTTTCTCGCACTCTGTTTCAGCCCCTCTGTTTCTCGCCCTCTGTTTCAGCCCCTCTGTTTCAGCCCCTCTGTTTCTCGCCCTCTGTGTCTGCCACTCTATTTCTCGCCCTCTGTTTAAGCCACGCTGTTTCTCGCCCTCTGTTTCAGCCCCGCTGATTCAGTCCCTCTGTTTCAGCCCCTCTGAATCAGCCCCTCTGATTCAGCCCCTCTGTTTCAGCCCCTCTGTTTCAGCCCCTCTGTTTCTCGCCCTCTGTTTCAGCCCCTCTGATTGTCACCCTCTGTTTCAGCCCCTCTGTTTCTCGCCCTCTGCTTTAGCCCCTCTGATTCAGCCCCTCTGTTTCAGCCCCTCTGATTCAGCCCCTCTGATTCAGCCCCTCTGATTCAGCCCCTCTGTTTTTCGCCCTCTGTTTCAGCTCCTCTGTTTCAGCCCCTCTGTTTCTCGCCCTCTGTTTCAGCCCCTCTGTTTCTCGCCCTCTGTTTCAGCCCCTCTGTTTCAGCCCCTCTGTTTCAGCCCCTCTGTTTCTCGCCCTCTGTTTCAGCCCCTCTGTTTCTCGCCCTCTGTTTCAGCCCCTCTGTTTTAGCCCCTCTGTTTCAGCCCCTCTGTTTCTCGCCCTCTGTTTCAGCCCCTCTGTTTCTGCCCCTCTGTTTCAGCCCCACTGTTTCAGCCCCTCTGTTTCTCGCCCTCTGTTTCAGACCCCTCTGTTTCTGGCCCTCTGTTCAGCCCCTATGTTTTTCGCCCTCTGTTTCAGCCCCTCTGTTTCTCGCCCTCTGTTTCAGCCCCTCTGTTTCAGCCCCTCTGTTTCTCGCCCTCTGTTTCTGCCCCTCTGTTTCTCGCCCTCTGTTTCAGCCCCTATGTTTCTCGCCCTCTGTTACAGCCCCGCTGATTTAGCACCTCTGTTTCAGCCCCTCTGAATCAGCCCCTCTGATTCAGCCATACTGTTTCAGCCCCTCTGTTTCAGCCCCTCTGTTTCTCGCCCTCTGTTTCAGCCCATCTGATTCTCGCCCTCTGTTTCAGCCCTTCTGTTTCTCGCCCTCTGTTTCAGCACCTCTGATTCAGCCCCTCTGCTTCAGCCCCTCTGATTCAGCCCCTCTGATTCAGCCCCTCTGATTCAGCCCCTCTGTTTCTCGCCCCCTGTTTCAGCCCCTCGGTTTCAGCCCCTCTGTTTCAGCGCCTCTGTTTCTCGCTCTCTGTTTCAGCCCCTCTGTTTCTCGCCCTCTGATTCAGCCCCGCTGATTCAGCCCCTCTGTTTCAGCCCCTCTGAATCAACCCCTCTGATTCAGCCCCTCTGTTTCAGCATCTCTGTTTCAGCCCCTCTGTTTCTCGCCCTCTGTTTCAGCCCATCTGATTCTCGCCCTCTGTTTCAGCCCTTCTGATTCTCGCCCTCTGTTTCAGCCCCTCTGATTCAGCCCCTCTGTTTCAGCCCCTCTGATTCAGCCCCTCTGATTCAGCCACTCTGATTCAGCCCCTCTGTTTCTCGCCCTCTGTTTCAGCCCCTAGGTTTCAGCCCCTCTGTTTCAGCGCCTCTGTTTCTCGCCCTCTGTTTCAGCCCCTCTGTTTCTCGGCCTCTGTTTCAGCCCCTCTGATTCAGCCCCTCTGTTTCAGCCCCTATGTTTCTCCCCCTCTGTTCCAGCCCCTCTGTTTCAGCCCCTCTGTTTAAGCCACTCTGTTTCAGCCCCTCTGTTTCAGCCCCTCTGTTTCTCGCCCTCTGTTTCAGCCGCTCTGTTTCTCGCCCTCTGTTTCAGCCCCTCTGTTTCAGCCCGTCTGTTTCAGCCACTCTGTTTCTCGCCCTCTGTTTCAGCCCCTCTGTTTCTCACCCTCTGTTTCAGCCCCTCTGATTCAGTCCATCTGTTTCTCGCCCTCTGTTTCAGCCCCTCTGTTTCTCGCCCTCTGTTTCAGCCCCTCTGTTTCAGCCCCTCTGTTTCAGCCCCTCTGTTTCTCGCCCTCTGTTTCAGCCCCACTGTTTCTCGCCCACTGTTTCAGGCCCTCTGTTTCTCGCCCTCTGTTTCAGCCCCTCTGATTCAGCCCCTCTGTTTCAGCCCCTCTGATTCAGCCCCTCAGTTTCAGCCCCTCTAATTCAGCCCCTCTGTTTCAGCCCCTCTGTTTCTCGCCCTCTATTTCTCACCCTCTGTTTCTCGCCCTCTGTTTCAGCCCCTCTGTTTTTCGCCCTCTGTTTCAGCCCCTCTGTTTCTTGCCCTCTGATTCAGGCTCTCTTTTTCAGCCCGTCTGCTTCAGCCCCTCTGATTCAGCCCCTCTGTTTCTCGCCCTCTGTTTCAGCCCCTCTGATTCTCGCCCTCTGTTTCAGCCCCTCTTTTTCTCGCCCTCTGTTTAAGCCCCTCTGATTCAGCCCCTCTGTTTCAGCCCCTCTGATTCAGCACCTCTGATTCAGCCCCTCTGATTCAGCCCCTCTGTTTCTCGCCCTCTGTTTCAGCCCCTCTGTTTCAGCCCCTCTGTTTCAGCCCCTCTGTTTCTCACCCTCTGTTTCAGCCCCTCTGATTCAGCCCCTCTGATTCAGCCCCTCTGATTCAGCCCCTCTGTTTCCCGCCCCTCTGTTTCAGCCCCTCTGTTTCCCGCCCCTCTGTTTCAGCACCTCTGTTTCTCGCCCTCTGTTTGAGCCCCTCAGTTTCTCGACATCTGTTTCAGCCCCACTGTTTCAGCCCCTCTGTTTCAGCCACTCTGTTTCAGCCCCTCTGTTTCTCGCCCTCTGTTTCAGCCCCTCTGTTTCTCGCCCTCTGTTTCAGCCCCTCTGATTCAGCCCCTCTGTTTCAGCCCCTCTGTTTCTCCGCCATTTTTCCAGCCCCTCTGTTTCAGCCCCTCTGTTTCAGTCACTCTGTTTCAGCCCCTCTGTTTCAGCCCCTCTGTTTCTCGCCCTCTGTTTCAGTCCCTCTGTTTCTCGCCCTCTGTTTCAGCCCCTCTGTTTCAGCCCGTCTGTTTCAGCCACTCTGTTTCTCGCCCTCTGTTTCAGCCCCTCTGTTTCTCACCATCTGTTTCAGCCCCTCTGATTCAGCCACTCTGTTTCTCGCCCTCTGTTTCAGCCCATCTGTTTCTCGCCCTCTGTTTCAGCCCCTCTGTTTCAGCCCCTCTGTTTCAGCCCCTCTGTTTCTCGCCCTCTGTTTCAGCCCCTCTGTTTCTCGCCCTCTGTTTCAGCCCTTCTGATTCTGCCCCTCTGTTTCAGCACCTCTGTTTCAGCCCCCCTGTTTCAGCCCCTCTGTTTCTCGCCCTCTGTTTCTCGCCCGCTGTTTAAGCCCCTTTGTTTCTCGCCCTCTGTTTCAGCCCCACTGTTTCAGCCCCTCTGATTCAGCCGCTCTGATTCAGCCCCTCTGTTTCTCGCCCTCTGTTACAGCCCCTCTGTTTCAGCCCCTCTGTTTCTCGCCCTCTGTTTCAGCCCCTCTGTTTCTCGCCCTCTGTTTCAGCCCCACTGTTTCAGCCCCTCTGATTCAGCCCCTCTGATTCAGCCCCTCTGGTTCTCGCCCTCTGTTTCAGCCCCTATGTTTCAGCCCCTATGTTTCAGCCCCTCAGTTTCAGCCCCTCTGATTCAGCCCCTCTGTTTCAGCCCCTCTGTTTCTCGCCCTCTATTTCTCACCCTCTGTTTCTCGCCCTCTGTTTCAGCCCCTCTGTTTTTCGCCCTCTGTTTCAGCCCCTCTGTTTCTTGCCCTCTGATTCAGGCTCTCTTTTTCAGCCCGTCTGCTTCAGCCCCTCTGTTTCAGCCCCTCTGTTTCTCGCCCTCTGTTTCAGCCCCTCTGATTCTCGCCCTCTGTTTCAGCCCCTCTGTTTCTCGCCCTCTGTTTCAGCCCCTCTGATTCAGCCCCTCTGTTTCAGCCCCTCTGATTCAGCCCCTCTGATTCAGCCCCTCTGATTCAGCCCCTCTGTTTCTCGCCCTCTGATTCAGCCCCTCTGATTCAGCCCTTCTGATTCAGCCCCTCTGTTTCCCGCCCCTCTGTTTCAGCACCTCTGTTTCTCGCCGTCTGTTTCAGCCCCTCAGTTTCTCGACATCTGTTTCAGCCCCACTGTTTCAGCCCCTCTGTTTCAGCCACTCTGTTTCAGCCCCTCTGTTTCTCGCCCTCTGTTTCAGCCCCTCTGTTTCTCGCCCTCTGTTTCAGCCCCTCTGATTCAGCCCCTCTGTTTCAGCCCCTCTGTTTCTCCGCCTCTTTTCCAGCCCCTCTGTTTCAGCCCCTCTGTTTCAGTCACTCTGTTTCAGCCCCTCTGTTTCAGCCCCTCTGTTTCTCGCCCTCTGATTCAGTCCCTCTGTTTCTCGCCCTCTGTTTCAGCCCCTCTGTTTCAGCCCGTCTGTTTCAGCCACTCTGTTTCTCGCCCTCTGTTTCAGCCCCTCTGTTTCTCACCCTCTGTTTCAGCCCCTCTGTTTCAGCCCCTCTGTTTCTCGCCCTCTGATTCAGTCCCTCTGATTCTCGCCCTCTGTTTCAGCCCTTCTGATTCTCGCCCTCTGTTTCAGCCCCTCTGATTCAGCCCCTCTGTTTCAGCCCCTCTGATTCAGCCCCTCTGATTCAGCCACTCTGATTCAGCCCCTCTGTTTCTCGCCCTCTGTTTCAGCCCCTAGGTTTCAGCCCCTCTGTTTCAGCGCCTCTGTTTCTCGCCCTCTGTTTCAGCCCCTCTGTTTCTCGGCCTCTGTTTCAGCCCCTCTGATTCAGCCCCTCTGTTTCAGCCCCTATGTTTCTCCCCCTCTGTTCCAGCCCCTCTGTTTCAGCTCCTCTGTTTAAGCCACTCTGTTTCAGCCCCTCTGTTTCAGCCCCTCTGTTTCTCGCCCTCTGTTTCAGCCGCTCTGTTTCTCGCCCTCTGTTTCAGCCCCTCTGTTTCAGCCCGTCTGTTTCAGCCCCTCTGTTTCTCGCCCTCTGTTTCAGCCCCTCTGTTTCTCACCCTCTGTTTCAGCCCCTCTGATTCAGTCCATCTGTTTCTCGCCCTCTGTTTCAGCCCCTCTGTTTCTCGCCCTCTGTTTCAGCCCCTCTGTTTCAGCCCCTCTGTTTCAGCCCCTCTGTTTCTCGCCCTCTGTTTCAGCCCCACTGTTTCTCGCCCACTGTTTCAGGCCTTCTGTTTCTCGCCCTCTGTTTCAGCCCCTCTGATTCAGCCCCTCTGTTTCAGCCCCTCTGATTCAGCCCCTCAGTTTCAGCCCCTCTAATTCAGCCCCTCTGTTTCAGCCCCTCTGTTTCTCGCCCTCTATTTCTCACCCTCTGTTTCTCGCCCTCTGTTTCAGCCCCTCTGTTTTTCGCCCTCTGTTTCAGCCCCTCTGTTTCTTGCCCTCTGATTCAGGCTCTCTTTTTCAGCCCGTCTGCTTCAGCCCCTCTGATTCAGCCCCTCTGTTTCTCGCCCTCTGTTTCAGCCCCTCTGATTCTCGCCCTCTGTTTCAGCCCCTCTTTTTCTCGCCCTCTGTTTAAGCCCCTCTGATTCAGCCCCTCTGTTTCAGCCCCTCTGATTCAGCACCTCTGATTCAGCCCCTCTGATTCAGCCCCTCTGTTTCTCGCCCTCTGTTTCAGCCCCTCTGTTTCAGCCCCTCTGTTTCAGCCCCTCTGTTTCAGCCCCTCTGTTTCTCACCCTCTGTTTCAGCCCCTCTGATTCAGCCCCTCTGATTCAGCCCCTCTGATTCAGCCCCTCTGTTTCCCGCCCCTCTGTTTCAGCCCCTCTGTTTCCCGCCCCTCTGTTTCAGCACCTCTGTTTCTCGCACTCTGTTTGAGCCCCTCAGTTTCTCGACATCTGTTTCAGCCCCACTGTTTCAGCCCCTCTGTTTCAGCCACTCTGTTTCAGCCCCTCTGTTTCTCGCCCTCTGTTTCAGCCCCTCTGTTTCTCGCCCTCTGTTTCAGCCCCTCTGATTCAGCCCCTCTGTTTCAGCCCCTCTGTTTCTCCGCCATTTTTCCAGCCCCTCTGTTTCAGCCCCTCTGTTTCAGTCACTCTGTTTCAGCCCCTCTGTTTCAGCCCCTCTGTTTCTCGCCCTCTGTTTCAGTCCATCTGTTTCTCGCCCTCTGTTTCAGCCCCTCTGTTTCAGCCCGTCTGTTTCAGCCACTCTGTTTCTCGCCCTCTGTTTCAGCCCCTCTGTTTCTCGCCCTCTGTTTCAGCCCCTCTGTTTCAGCCCCTCTGATTCAGCCACTCTGTTTCTCGCCCTCTGTTTCAGCCCATCTGTTTCTCGCCCTCTGTTTCAGCCCCTCTGTTTCAGCCCCTCTGTTTCAGCCCCTCTGTTTCTCGCCCTCTGTTTCAGCCCCTCTGTTTCTCGCCCTCTGTTTCAGCCCTTCTGATTCTGCCCCTCTGTTTCAGCACCTCTGTTTCAGCCCCCCTGTTTCAGCCCCTCTGTTTCTCGCCCTCTGTTTCTCGCCCGCTGTTTCAGCCCCTTTGTTTCTCGCCCTCTGTTTCAGCCCCACTGTTTCAGCCCCTCTGATTCAGCCGCTCTGATTCAGCCCCTCTGTTTCTCGCCCTCTGTTACAGCCCCTCTGTTTCAGCCCCTCTGTTTCTCGCCCTCTGTTTCAGCCCCTCTGTTTTTCGCCCTCTGTTTCAGCCCCTCTGTTTCTTGCCCTCTGATTCAGGCTCTCTTTTTCAGCCCGTCTGCTTCAGCCCCTCTGTTTCAGCCCCTCTGTTTCTCGCCCTCTGTTTCAGCCCCTCTGATTCTCGCCCTCTGTTTCAGCCCCTCTGTTTCTCGCCCTCTGTTTCTGCCCCTCTGATTCAGCCCCTCTGTTTCAGCCCCTCTGATTCAGCCCCTCTGATTCAGCCCCTCTGATTCAGCCCCTCTGTTTCTCGCCCTCTGATTCAGCCCCTCTGATTCAGCCCCTCTGATTCAGCCCCTCTGTTTCCCGCCCCTCTGTTTCAGCACCTCTGTTTCTCGCCGTCTGTTTCAGCCCCTCAGTTTCTCGACATCTGTTTCAGCCCCACTGTTTCAGCCCCTCTGTTTCAGCCACTCTGTTTCAGCCCCTCTGTTTCTCGCCCTCTGTTTCAGCCCCTCTGTTTCTCGCCCTCTGTTTCAGCCCCTCTGATTCAGCCCCTCTGTTTCAGCCCCTCTGTTTCTCCGCCTCTTTTCCAGCCCCTCTGTTTCAGCCCCTCTGTTTCAGTCACTCTGTTTCAGCCCCTCTGTTTCAGCCCCTCTGTTTCTCGCCCTCTGATTCAGTCCCTCTGTTTCTCGCCCTCTGTTTCAGCCCCTCTGTTTCAGCCCGTCTGTTTCAGCCACTCTGTTTCTCGCCCTCTGTTTCAGCCCCTCTGTTTCTCACCCTCTGTTTCAGCCCCTCTGTTTCTCGCCCTCTGATTCAGTCCCTCTGTTTCTCGCCCTCTGTTTCAGCCCCTCTGTTTCAGCCCGTCTGTTTCAGCCACTCTGTTTCTCGCCCTCTGTTTCAGCCCCTCTGTTTCAGCCCCTCTGTATCAGCCCCTCTGTTTCAGCCCCTCTGTTTCTCGCCCTCTGTTTCAAACCCTCTGTTTCTCGCCCTCTGTTTCAGCCCTTCTGATTCTGCCCCTCTGTTTCAGCACCTCTGTTTCAGCCCCTCTGTTTCAGCCCCTATGTTTCTCGCCCTCTGTTTCTCGCCCCGCTGTGTCAGCCCCTTTGTTTCTCGCCCTCTGTTTCAGCCCCACTGTTTCAGCCCCTCTGATTCAGCCGCTCTGATTCAGCCCCTCTGTTTCTCGCCCTCTGTTTCAGCCCCTCTGTTTCAGCCCCTCTGTTTCTCGCCCTCTGTTTCAGCCCCTCTGTTTCTCGCCCTCTGTTTCAGCCCCACTGTTTCAGCCCCTCTGATTCAGCCCCTCGGATTCAGCCCCTCTGTTTCTCGCCCTCTGTTTCAGCCCCTCTGTTTCAGCCCCTCTGTTTCAGCTCCTCTGTTTCTCGCCCTCTGTTTCAGCCCCTCTGTTTCTCGCCCTCTGTTTCAGCCCCTTTGTTTCAGCCCCTTTGTTTCTCGCCCGCTGTTTCGGCCCCGCTGTTTCTCGCCCTCTGTTTCAGCCTCGCTGATTCAGCCCCTCTGTTTCAGCCCCTCTGAATCAGCCCCTCTGATTCAGCCCCTCTGTTTCAGCCCCTCTGTTTCAGCCCCTCTGTTTCTCGCCCTCTGTTTCAGCCCCTTTGATTCTCGCCCTCTGTTTCAGCCCCTCTGTTTCTCGCCCTCTGTTTTAGCCCCTCTGATTCAGCCCCTCTGTTTCAGCCCCTCTGATTCAGCCCCTCTGATTCAGCCCCTCTGATTCAGCTCCTCTGTTTCTCGCCCTCTGTTTCAGCCTCTCTGTTTCAGCCCCTCTGTTTCTCACCCTCTGTTTCTCACCCTCTGTTTCAGCCCCTCTGATTCAGCCCCTCTGATTCAGCCCCTCTGTTTCCCGCCCCTCTGTTTCAGCCCCTCTGTTTCTCGCCCTCTGTTTCAGCCCCTCTGTTTGGCGCCCACTGTTTCAGCCCCTCTGTTTCAGCCCCTCTATTTCAGCCCCTCTGAATAAGCCCCTCTGATTCAGCCCCTCTGTTTCAGCCCCTCTGTTTCAGCCCCTCTGTTTCTCGCCCTCTGTTTTTGCCCCTCTGATTCAGCCCCTCTGTTTCAGCCCCGCTGAATAAGCCCCTCTGATTCAGCCCCTCTGTTTCAGCCCCTCTGTTTCAGCCACCCTGTTTCTCGCCCTCTGTTTCAGCCCCGCTGATTCAGCCCCACTGTTTCAGCCCCTCTGAATAAGCCCCTCTGATTCAGCCCCTCTGTTTCAGCCCCTCTGTTTCAGCCCCTCTGTTTCTCGCCCTCTGTTTTTGCCCCTCTGATTCAGCCCCTCTGTTTCAGCCCCTCTGATTCAGCCCCTCTGTTTCTCACCCTCTGTTTCAGCCCCTCTGTTTCCCGACCCTCTGTTTCAGCCCCTCTGTTACTCGCCCTCTGTTTCAGCCCCTCTGTTTCTCGCCCTCTGTTTCAGCCCCTCTGTTTCTCGCCCTCTGTGTCTGCCACTCAATTTCTCGCCCTCTGTTTAAGCCACGCTGTTTCTCGCCCTCTGTTTCAGCCCCGCTGATTCAGTCCCTCTGCTTTAGCCCCTCTGATTCAGCCCCTCTGTTTCAGCCCCTCTGATTCAGCCCCTCTGATTCAGCCCCTCTGATTCAGCCCCTCTGTTTTTCGCCCTCTGTTTCAGCTCCTCTGTTTCAGCCCCTCAGTTTCTCGCCCTCTGTTTCAGCCCCTCTGTTTCTCGCCCTCTGTTTCAGCCCCTCTGTTTCAGCCCCTCTGTTTCAGCCCCTCTGTTTCTCGCACTCTGTTTCAGCCCCTATGTTTCTCGGCCTCTGTTTCAGCCCCTCTGTTTAAGCCCCTCTGTTTCAGCCCCTCTGTTTCTCGCCCTCTGTTTCAGCCCCTCTGTTTCAGCCCCTCTGTTTCAGCCCCTCTGATTCAGCCCCTCTGTTTCAGCCCCTCTGTTTCTCGCCCTCTATTTCTCACCCTCTGTTTCTCGCCCTCTGTTTCAGCCCCTCTGTTTTTCGCCCTCTGTTTCAGCCCCTCTGTTTCTTGCCCTCTGATTCAGGCTCTCTTTTTCAGCCCGTCTGTTTCAGCCCCTCTGTTTCAGCCCCTCTGCTTCTCGCCCTCTGTTTCAGCCCCTCTGATTCTCGCCCTCTGTTTCAGCCCCTCTGTTGCTCGCCCTCTGTTTCAGCCCCTCTGATTCAGCCCCGCTGTTTCAGCCCCTCTGATTCAGCCCCTCTGATTCAGCCCCTCTGATTCAGCCCCTCTGTTTCTCGCCCTCTGTTTCAGACCCTCTGTTTCAGCCCCTCTGTTTCAGCAACTCTGTTTCATCCCATCTGTTTCTCGCCCTCTGTTTCAGCCCCTCTGATTCAGCCCCTCTGTTTCAGCCCCTCTGTTTCTCGCCCTCTGTTTCAGCCCCTCTGATTCAGCCCCTCTGTTTCTCGCCCTCTGTTTCAGCCCCTCTGTTTCAGCCCCTCTGTTTCAGCCCCTCTGTTTCTCGCCCTCTGTTTCAGCCCCTTTGTTTCTCGCCCTCTGTTTCAGGCCCTCTGTTTCTCGCCCTCTGTTTCAGCCCCTCTGATTCAGGCCCTCTGTTTCAGCCCCTCTGATTCAGCCCCTCTGTTTCAGCCCCTCTGTTTCAGCCCCTCTGTTGCAGCCCCTCTGTTTCTCGCCCTCTGTTTCTCGCCCGCTGTTTCAGCCCCTTTGTTTCTCCCCCTCTGTTTCAGCCCCACTGTTTCAGCCCCTCTGATTCAGCCCCTCTGATTCAGCCCCTCTGTTTCTCGCCCTCTGTTTCAGCCCCTCTGTTTCTCGCCCCCTGTTTCAGCCCCTCTGTTTCTCGCCCTCTGTTTCAGCCCCTCTGTTTCAGCCCCTCTGTTTCTCGCCCTCTGTGTCTGCCACTCTATTTCTCGCCCTCTGTTTAAGCCACGCTGTTTCTCGCCCTCTGTTTCAGCCCCGCTGATTCAGTCCCTCTGTTTCAGCCCCTCTCAATCAGCCCCTCTGATTCAGCCCCTCTGTTTCAGCCCCTCTGTTTCAGCCCCTCTGTTTCTCGCCCTCTGTTTCAGCCCCTCTGATTGTCGCCCTCTGTTTCAGCCCCTCTGTTTCTCGCCCTCTGCTTTAGCCCCTCTGATTCAGCCCCTCTGTTTCAGCCCCTCTGATTCAGCCCCTCTGATTCAGCCCCTCTGATTCAGCCCCTCTGTTTTTCGCCCTGTGTTTCAGCTCCTCTGTTTCAGCCCCTCTGTTTCTCGCCCTCTGTTTCAGCCCCTCTGTTTCTCGCCCTCTGTTTCAGCCCCTCTGTTTCAGCCCCTCTGTTTCAGCCCCTCTGTTGCTCGCCCTCTGTTTCAGCCCCTCTGTTTCTCGGCCTCTGTTTCAGCCCCTCTGTTTAATCCCCTCTGTTTCAGCCCCTCTGTTTCTCGCCCTCTGTTTCAGCCCCTCTGTTTCAGCCCCTCTGTTTCAGCACCACTGTTTCAGCCCCTCTGTTTCTCGCCCTCTGTTTCAGACCCCTCTGTTTCTGGCCCTCTGTTCAGCCCCTATGTTTTTCGCCCTCTGTTTCAGCCCCTCTGTTTCTCGCCCTCTGTTTCAGCCCCTCTGTTTCAGCCCCTCTGTTTCCCGCCCTCTGTTTCTGCCCCTCTGTTTCTCGCCCTCTGTTTCAGCCCCTATGTTTCTCGCCCTCTTTTACAGCCCCGCTGATTTAGCACCTCTGTTTCAGCCCCTCTGAATCAGCCCCTCTGATTCAGCCATACTGTTTCAGCCCCTCTGTTTCAGCCCCTCTGTTTCTCGCCCTCTGTTTCAGCCCATCTGATTCTCGCCCTCTGTTTCAGCCCTTCTGTTTCTCGCCCTCTGTTTCAGCACCTCTGATTCAGCCCCTCTGCTTCAGCCCCTCTGATTCAGCCCCTCTGATTCAGCCCCTCTGATTCAGCCTCTCTGTTTCTCGCCCTCTGTTTCAGCCCCTAGGTTTCAGCCCCTCTGTTTCAGCGCCTCTGTTTCTCGCTCTCTGTTTCAGCCCCTCTGTTTCTCGCCCTCTGATTCAGCCCCGCTGATTCAGCCCCTCTGTTTCAGCCCCTCTGAATCAGCCCCTCTGATTCAGCCACTCTGTTTCAGCATCTCTGTTTCAGCCCCTCTGTTTCTCGCCCTCTGTTTCAGCCCATCTGATTCTCGCCCTCTGTTTCAGCCCTTCTGATTCTCGCCCTCTGTTTCAGCCCCTCTGATTCAGCCCCTCTGTTTCAGCCCCTCTGATTCAGCCCCTCTGATTCAGCCCCTCTGATTCAGCCCCTCTGTTTCTCGCCCTCTGTTTCAGCCCCTAGGTTTCAGCCCCTCTGTTTCAGCGCCTCTGTTTCTCGCCCTCTGTTTCAGCCCCTCTGTTTCTCGGCCTCTGTTTCAGCCCCTCTGTTTCAGCCCCTCTGTTTAAGCCACTCTGTTTCAGCCCCTCTGTTTCAGCCCCTCTGTTTCTCGCCCTCTGTTTCAGCCGCACTGTTTCTCGCCCTCTGTTTCAGCCCCTCTGTTTCAGCCCGTCTGTTTCAGCCACTCTGTTTCTCGCCCTCTGTTTCAGCCCCTCTGTTTCTCACCCTCTGTTTCAGCCCCTCTGATTCAGTCCATCTGTTTCTCGCCCTCTGTTTCAGCCCCGCTGTTTCTCGCCCTCTGTTTCAGCCCCTCTGTTTCAGCCCCTCTGTTTCTCGCCCTCTGTTTCAGCCCCACTGTTTCTCGCCCACTGTTTCAGGCCCTCTGTTTCTCGCCCTCTGTTTCAGCCCCTCTGATTCAGCCCCTCTGTTTCAGCCCCTCTGATTCAGCCCCTCAGTTTCAGCCCCTCTGATTCAGCCCCTCTGTTTCAGCCCCTCTGTTTCTCGCCCTCTATTTCTCACCCTCTGTTTCTCGCCCTCTGTTTCAGCCCCTCTGTTTTTCGCCCTCTGTTTCAGCCCCTCTGTTTCTTGCCCTCTGATTCAGGCTCTCTTTTTCAGCCCGTCTGCTTCAGCCCCTCTGTTTCAGCCCCTCTGTTTCTCGCCCTCTGTTTCAGCCCCTCTGATTCTCGCCCTCTGTTTCAGCCCCTCTGTTTCTCGCCCTCTGTTTCAGCCCCTCTGATTCAGCCCCTCTGTTTCAGCCCCTCTGATTCAGCCCCTCTGATTCAGCCCCTCTGATTCAGCCCCTCTGTTTCTCGCCCTCTGTTTCAGCCCCTCTGTTTCAGCCCCTCTGTTTCAGCCCCTCTGTTTCTCACCCTCTGTTTCAGCCCCTCTGATTCAGCCCCTCTGATTCAGCCCCTCTGATTCAGCCCATCTTTCCCGCCCCTCTGTTTCAGCCCCTCTGTTTCCCGCCCCACTGTTTCAGCACCTCTGTTTCTCGCCCTCTGTTTCAGCCCCTCAGTTTCTCGACATCTGTTTCAGCCCCACTGTTTCAGCCCCTCTGTTTCAGCCACTCTGTTTCAGCCCCTCTGTTTCTCGCCCTCTGTTTCAGCCCCTCTGTTTCTCGCCCTCTGTTTCAGCCCCTCTGATTCAGCCCCTCTGTTTCAGCCCCTCTGTTTCTCCGCCTCTTTTCCAGCCCCTCTGTTTCAGCCCCTCTGTTTCTCGCCCTCTGTTTCAGTCCCTCTGTTTCTCGCCCTCTGTTTCAGCCCCTCTGTTTCAGCCCGTCTGTTTCAGCCACTCTGTTTCTCGCCCTCTGTTTCAGCCCCTCTGTTTCTCACCATCTGTTTCAGCCCCTCTGATTCAGCCACTCTGTTTCTCGCCCTCTGTTTCAGCCCCTCTGTTTCTCGCCCTCTGTTTCAGCCCCTCTGTTTCAGCCCCTCTGTTTCAGCCCCTCTGTTTCTCGCCCTCTGTTTCAGCCCCTCTGTTTCTCGCCCTCTGTTTCAGCCCTTCTGATTCTGCCCCTCTGTTTCAGCACCTCTGTTTCAGCCCCTCTGTTTCAGCCCCTCTGTTTCTCGCCCTCTGTTTCTCGCCCGCTGTTTCAGCCCCTTTGTTTCTCGCCCTCTGTCTCAGCCCCACTGTTTCAGCCCCTCTGATTCAGCCGCTCTGATTCAGCCCCTCTGTTTCTCGCCCTCTGTTTCAGCCCCTCTGTTTCAGCCCCTCTGTTTCTCGCCCTCTGTTTCAGCCCCTCTGTTTCTCGCCCTCTGTTTCAGCCCCATTGTTTCAGCCCCTCTGATTCAGCCCCTCTGATTCAGCCCCTCTGTTTCTCGCCCTCTGTTTCAGCCCCTCTGTTTCAGCCCCTCTGATTCAGCCCCTCAGTTTCAGCCCCTCTGATTCAGCCCCTCGGTTTCAGCCCCTCTGTTTCTCACCCTCTATTTCTCACCCTCTGTTTCTCGCCCTCTGTTTCAGCCCCTCTGTTTATCGCCCTCTGTTTCAGCCCCTCTGTTTCTTGCCCTCTGATTCAGGCTCTCTTTTTCAGCCCGTCTGCTTCAGCCCCTCTGTTTCAGCCCCTCTGTTTCTCGCCCTCTGTTTCAGCCCCTCTGATTCTCGCCCTCTGTTTCAGCCCCTCTGTTTCTCGCCCTCTGTTTCAGCCCCTCTGATTCAGCCCCTCTGTTTCAGCCCCTCTGATTCAGCCCCTCTGATTCAGCCCCTCTGATTCAGCCCCTCTGTTTCTCGCCCTCTGTTTCAGCCCCTCTGTTTCTCACCCTCTGTTTCAGCCCCTCTGTTTCTCACCCTCTGTTTCAGCCCCTCTGATTCAGCCCCTCTGATTCAGCCCCTCTGATTCAGACCCTCTGTTTCCCGCCCCTCTGTTTCAGCACCTCTGTTTCTCGCCGTCTGTTTCAGCCCCTCAGTTTCTCGACATCTGTTTCAGCCCCACTGTTTCAGCCCCTCTGTTTCAGCCCCTCTGTTTCAGCCCCTCTGTTTCAGTCACTCTGTTTCAGCCCCTCTGTTTCAGCCCCTCTGTTTCTCGCCCTCTGTTTCAGTCCCTCTGTTTCTCGCCCTCTGTTTCAGCCCCTCTGTTTCAGCCCGTCTGTTTCAGCCACTCTGTTTCTCGCCCTCTGTTTCAGCCCCTCTGTTTCTCACCCTCTGTTTCAGCCCCTCTGATTCAGCCACTCTGTTTCTCGCCCTCTGTTTCAGCCCCTCTGTTTCTCGCCCTCTGTTTCAGCCCCTCTGTTTCAGCCCCTCTGTTTCAGCCCCTCTGTTTCTCGCCCTCTGTTTCAGACCCTCTGTTTCTCGCCCTCTGTTTCAGCCCTTCTGATTCTGCCCCTCTGTTTCAGCACCTCTGTTTCAGCCCCTCTGTTTCAGCCCCTCTGTTTCTCGCCCTCTGTTTCTCGCCCGCTGTTTCAGCCCCTTTGTTTCTCGCCCTCTGTTTCAGCCCCACTGTTTCAGCCCCTCTGATTCAGCCGCTCTGATTCAGCCCCTCTGTTTCTCGCCCTCTGTTTCAGCCCCTCTGTTTCAGCCCCTCTGTTTCAGCTCCTCTGTTTCTCGCCCTCTGTTTCTGCCGCTCTGTTTCTCGCCCGCTGTTTCGGCCCCGCTGTTTCTCGCCCTCTGTTTCAGCCTCGCTGATTCAGCCCCTCTGTTTCAGCCCCTCTGAATCAGCCCCTCTGTTTCTCGCCCTCTGTTTCAGCCCCTCTGATTCTCGCCCTCTGTTTCAGCCCCTCTGTTTCTCGCCCTCTGTTTTAGCCCCTCTGATTCAGCCCCTCTGTTTCAGCCCCTCTGATTCAGCCCCTCTGATTCAGCCCCTCTGATTCAGCTCCTCTGTTTCTCGCCCTCTGTTTCAGCCTCTCTGTTTCAGCCCCTCTGTTTCAGCCCCTCTGTTTCTCACCCTCTGTTTCAGCCCCTCTGATTCAGCCCCTCTGATTCAGACCCTCTGATTCAGCCCCTCTGTTTCCCGCCCCTCTGTTTCAGCCCCTCTGTTTCTCGCCCTCTGTTTCAGCCCCTCTGTTTCTCGCCCACTGTTTCAGCCCCTCTGTTTCAGCCCCTCTGTTTCAGCCCCTCTGAATAAGCCCCTCTGATTCAGCCCCTCTGTTTCAGCCCCTCTGTTTCAGCCCCTCTGTTTCTCGCCCTCTGTTTTTGCCCCTCTGATTCAGCCCCTCTGTTTCAGCCCCTCTGAATAAGCCCCTCTGATTCAGCCCCTCTGTTTCAGCCCCTCTGTTTCAGCCACCCTGTTTCTCGCCCTCTGTTTCAGCCCCGCTGATTCAGCCCCACTGTTTCAGCCCCTCTGAATAAGCCCCTCTGATTCAGCCCCTCTGTTTCAGCCCCTCTGTTTCAGCCCCTCTGTTTCTCGCCCTCTGTTTTTGCCCCTCTGATTCAGCCCCTCTGTTTCAGCCCCTCTGATTCAGCCCCTCTGTTTCTCACCCTCTGTTTCAGCCCCTCTGTTTCCCGACCCTCTGTTTCAGCCCCTCTGTTTCAGCCCCTCTGTTTCAGCCCCTCTGTTTCTCACCCTCTGTTTCAGCCCCTCTGTTTCCTGACCCTCTGTTTCAGCCCCTCTGTTTCCTGACCCTCTGTTTCAGCCACTCTGATTCAGCCCCTCTGATTCAGCCTCTCTGATTCTGCCCCTCTGTTTTACCCCCTCTGATTCAGCCCCTCTGTTTCAGCCCCTCTGATTCAGACCCTCTGTTTCAGCCCCTCTGAATCAGCCCCTCTGATTCAGCCCCTCTGTTTCAGCCCCTCTGTTTCAGCCCCTCTGTTTCTCGCACTCTGTTTCAGCCCCTCTGATTATCGCCCTCTGTTTCAGCCCCTCTGTTTCTCGCCCTCTGTTTCAGCCCCTCTGATTCTGCCCCTCTGTTTTACCCCCTCTGATTCAGCACCTCTGATTCAGCCCCTCTGATACAGCCCCTCTGTTTCTCGACAACTGTTCCAGCCCCTCTGTTTCAGCCCCTCTGTTTCAGCCCCTCTGTTTCTCACCCTCTGTTTCAGCCCCTCTGATTCAGCCCCTCTGATTCAGCCCCTCTGTTTCAGCCCCTCTGTTTCAGCGGCTCTGTTTCGCCCTCTGTTTCAGCCCCTCTGGTTCTCGCCCTCTGTTTCAGCCCCTCTGATTCAGCCCCTGTGTATCAGCTCCTCTGTTTCTCCCCCTCTGTTCCAGCCCCTCTGTTTCAGCCCCTCTGTTTCAGCCACTCTGTTTCAGCCCCTCTGTTTCAGCCCCTCTGTTTCAGCCCCTCTGTTTCTCGCCCTCTGTTTCAGCCCCTCTGATTCTGCCCCTCTGTTTTACCCCCTCTGATTCAGCACCTCTGATTCAGCCCCTCTGATACAGCCCCTCTGTTTCTCGACCACTGTTTCAGCCCCTCTGTTTCAGCCCCTCTGTTTCAGCCCCTCTGTTTCTCAACCTCTGTTTCAGCCCCTCTGATTCAGCCCCTCTGATTCAGCACCTCTGATTCAGCCCCTCTGTTTCAGCACCTCTGTTTCAGCGGCTCTGTTTCGCCCTCTGTTTCAGCCCCTCTGTTTCTCGCCCTCTGTTTCAGCCCCTCTGATTCAGCCCCTCTGTTTCAGCTCCTCTGTTTCTCCCCCTCTGTTCCAGCCCCTCTGTTTCAGCCCCTCTGTTTCAGCCACTCTGTTTCAGCCCCTCTGTTTCAGCCCCTCAGTTTCAGCCCCTCTGTTTCTCGCCCTCTGTTTCAGCCCCTCTGTTTCTCGCCCTCAGTTTCAGCCCCTCTGTTTCTCGCCCTCTGTTTCAGCCCCTCTGTTCCTCGCCCTCTGTTTCAGCCCCTCTGTTTCAGCCCGTCTGTCTCAGGCCCTCTGTTTCTCGCCCTCTGTTTCAGCCCCTCTGATTCAGCCCCTCTGATTCAGCCCCTCTGATTCCGCCCCTCTGTTTCCCGCCACTCTGTTTCAGCACCTCTGTTTCTCGCCCTCTGTTTCAGCCCCTCTGTTTCTCGCCCTCTGTTTCAGCCCCTCTGTTTAAGCCCCTCTGTTTCAGCCCCTCTGTTTCAGCGGCTCTGTTTCGCCCTCTGTTTCAGCCCCTCTGTTTCTCGCCCTCTGTTTCAGCCCCTCTGATTCAGCCCCTCTGTTTCAGCTCCTCTGTTTCTCCCCCTCTGTTCCAGCCCCTCTGTTTCAGCCCCTCTGTTTCAGCCACTCTGTTTCAGCCCCTCTGTTTCAGCCCCTCAGTTTCAGCCCCTCTGTTTCTCGCCCTCTGTTTCAGCCCCTCTGTTTCTCGCCCTCTGTTTCAGCCCCTCTGTTTCAGCCCGTCTGTTTCAGCCACTCTGTTTCTCGCCCTCTGTTTTTGCCCCTCTGATTCAGCCCCTCTGTTTCAGCCCCTCTGATTCAGCCCCTCTGTTTCAGCCCCTCTGTTTCAGCCACCCTGTTTCTCGCCCTCTGTTTCAGCCCCGCTGATTCAGCCCCACTGTTTCAGCCCCTCTGAATAAGCCCCTCTGATTCAGCCCCTCTGTTTCAGCCCCTCTGTTTCAGCCCCTCTGTTTCTCGCCCTCTGTTTTTGCCCCTCTGATTCAGCCCCTCTGTTTCAGCCCCTCTGATTCAGCCCCTCTGTTTCTCACCCTCTGTTTCAGCCCCTCAGTTTCCCGACCCTCTGTTTCAGCCCCTCTGTTTCAGCCCCTCTGTTTCAGCCCCTCTGTTTCTCACCCTCTGTTTCAGCCCCTCTGTTTCCTGACCCTCTGTTTCAGCCCCTCTGTTTCTCACCCTCTGTTTCAGCCTCTCTGATTCAGCCCCTCTGATTCAGCCTCTCTGATTCTGCCCCTCTGTTTTACCCCCTCTGATTCAGCCCCTCTGTTTCAGCCCCTCTGATTCAGACCCTCTGTTTCAGCCCCTCTGAATCAGCCCCTCTGATTCAGCCCCTCTGTTTCAGCCCCTCTGTTTCAGCCCCTCTGTTTCTCGCACTCTGTTTCAGCCCCTCTGATTATCGCCCTCTGTTTCAGCCCCTCTGTTTCTCGCCCTCTGTTTTACCCCCTCTGATTCAGCACCTCTGATTCAGCCCCTCTGATACAGCCCCTCTGTTTCTCGACAACTGTTCCAGCCCCTCTGTTTCAGCCCCTTTGTTTCAGCCCCTCTGTTTCTCACCCTCTGTTTCAGCCACTCTGATTCAGCCCCTCTGATTCAGCCCCTCTGTTTCAGCCCCTCTGTTTCAGCGGCTCTGTTTCGCCCTCTGTTTCAGCCCCTCTGGTTCTCGCCCTCTGTTTCAGCCCCTCTGATTCAGCCCCTGTGTATCAGCTCCTCTGTTTCTCCCCCTCTGTTCCAGCCCCTCTGTTTCAGCCCCTCTGTTTCAGCCACTCTGTTTCAGCCCCTCTGTTTCAGCCCCTCTGTTTCAGCCCCTCTGTTTCTCGCCCTCTGTTTCAGCCCCTCTGATTCTGCCCCTCTGTTTTACCCCCTCTGATTCAGCACCTCTGATTCAGCCCCTCTGATACAGCCCCTCTGTTTCTCGACCACTGTTTCAGCCCCTCTGTTTCAGCCCCTCTGTTTCAGCCCCTCTGTTTCTCACCCTCTGTTTCAGCCCCTCTGATTCAGCCCCTCTGATTCAGCACCTCTGATTCAGCCCCTCTGTTTCAGCCCCTCTGTTTCAGCGGCTCTGTTTCGCCCTCTGTTTCAGCCCCTCTGATTCAGCCCCTCTGTTTCAGCTCCTCTGTTTCTCCCCCTCTGTTCCAGCCACTCTGTTTCAGCCCCTCTGTTTCAGCCACTCTGTTTCAGCCCCTCTGTTTCAGCCCCTCAGTTTCAGCCCCTCTGTTTCTCGCCCTCTGTTTCAGCCCCTCTGTTTCTCGCCCTCTGTTTCAGCCCCTCTGTTTCAGCCCGTCTGTTTCAGCCACTCTGTTTCTCGCCCTCTGTTTCAGCCCCTCTGATTCAGCCCCTCTGTTTCAGCCCCTCTGTCTCAGCCCCTCTGTTTCTCACCCTCTGTTTCAGCCCCTCTGATTCAGCCCCTCTGATTCAGCCCCTCTGATTCCGCCCCTCTGTTTCCCGCCCCTCTGTTTCAGCCCTCTGTTTCTCGCCCTCTGTTTCAGCCCCTCTGTTTCTCGCCCTCTGTTTCAGCCCCTCTGTTTAAGCCCCTCTGTTTCAGCCCCTCTGTTTCAGCGCCTCTGTTTCGCCCTCTGTTTCTGCCCCTCTGCCTCTCGCCCTCTGTTTCAGCCCCTCTGATTCAGCCCCTCTGTTTCAGCTCCTCTGTTTCTCCCCCTCTGTTCCAGCACATCTGTTTCAGCCCCTATGTTTCAGCCACTCTGTTTAAGCCCCTCTGTTACATCCCCTCTGTTTCAGCCCCTCTGTTTCTCGCCCTCTGTTTCAGCCCCTCTGATTCTCGCCCTCTGTTTCAGCCCCTCTGTTTCTCGCCCTCTGTTTCAGCCCCTCTGATTCAGCCCCTCTGTTTCAGCCCCTCTGATTCAGCACCTCTGATTCAGCCCCTCTGATTCAGCCCCTCTGTTTCTCGCCCTCTGTTTCAGCCCCTGTGATTCTCGCCCTCTGTTTCAGCCCCACTGTTTCAGCCCCTCTGATTCAGCCGCTCTGATTCAGCCCCTCTGTTTCTCGCCCTCTGTTTCTCGCCCTCTGTTTCAGCCCCTCTGTTTCAGCTCCTCTGTTTCTCGCCCTCTGTTTCAGCCCCTCTGTTTCTCGCCCTCTGTTTCAGCCCCTTTGTTTCAGCCCCTTTGTTTCTCGCCCTCTGTTTCTGCCGCTCTGTTTCTCGCCCGCTGTTTCGGCCCCGCTGTTTCTCGCCCTCTGTTTCAGCCTCGCTGATTCAGCCCCTCTGTTTCAGCCCCTCTGAATCAGCCCCTCTGTTTCTCGCCCTCTGTTTCAGCCCCTCTGATTCTCGCCCTCTGTTTCAGCCCCTCTGTTTCTCGCCCTCTGTTTTAGCCCCTCTGATTCAGCCCCTCTGTTTCAGCCCCTCTGATTCAGCCCCTCTGATTCAGCCCCTCTGATTCAGCTCCTCTGTTTCTCGCCCTCTGTTTCAGCCTCTCTGTTTCAGCCCCTCTGTTTCTCACCCTCTGTTTCTCACCCTCTGTTTCAGCCCCTCTGATTCAGCCCCTCTGATTCAGCCCCTCTGTTTCCCGCCCCTCTGTTTCAGCCCCTCTGTTTCTCGCCCTCTGTTTCAGCCCCTCTGTTTCTCGCCCACTGTTTCAGCCCCTCTGTTTCAGCCCCTCTGTTTCAGCCCCTCTGAATAAGCCCCTCTGATTCAGCCCCTCTGTTTCAGCCCCTCTGTTTCAGCCCCTCTGTTTCTCGCCCTCTGTTTTTGCCCCTCTGATTCAGCCCCTCTGTTTCAGCCCCTCTGAATAAGCCCCTCTGATTCAGCCCCTCTGTTTCAGCCCCTCTGTTTCAGCCACCCTGTTTCTCGCCCTCTGTTTCAGTCCCGCTGATTCAGCCCCACTGTTTCAGCCCCTCTGAATAAGCCCCTCTGATTCAGCCCCTCTGTTTCAGCCCCTCTGTTTCAGCCCCTCTGTTTCTCGCCCTCTGTTTTTGCCCCTCTGATTCAGCCCCTCTGTTTCAGCCCCTCTGATTCAGCCCCTCTGTTTCTCACCCTCTGTTTCAGCCCCTCTGTTTCCCGACCCTCTGTTTCAGCCCCTCTGTTTCAGCCCCTCTGTTTCTCACCCTCTGTTTCAGCCCCTCTGTTTCCTGACCCTCTGTTTCAGCCCCTCTGTTTCTCACCCTCTGTTTCAGCCACTCTGATTCAGCCCCTCTGATTCAGCCTCTCTGATTCTGCCCCTCTGTTTTACCCCCTCTGATTCAGCCCCTCTGATTCAGCCCCTCTGATTCAGACCCTCTGTTTCAGCCCCTCTGAATCAGCCCCTCTGATTCAGCCCCTCTGTTTCAGCCCCTCTGTTTCAGCCCCTCTGTTTCTCGCACTCTGTTTCAGCCCCTCTGATTATCGCCCTCTGTTTCAGCCCCTCTGTTTCTCGCCCTCTGTTTCAGCCCCTCTGATTCTGCCCCTCTGTTTTACCCCCTCTGATTCAGCACCTCTGATTCAGCCCCTCTGATACAGCCCCTCTGTTTCTCGACAACTGTTCCAGCCCCTCTGTTTCAGCCCCTCTGTTTCAGCCCCTCTGTTTCTCACCCTCTGTTTCAGCCCCTCTGATTCAGCCCCTCTGATTCAGCCCCTCTGTTTCAGCCCCTCTGTTTCAGCGGCTCTGTTTCGCCCTCTGTTTCAGCCCCTCTGGTTCTCGCCCTCTGTTTCAGCCCCTCTGATTCAGCCCCTGTGTATCAGCTCCTCTGTTTCTCCCCCTCTGTTCCAGCCCCTCTGTTTCAGCCCCTCTGTTTCAGCCACTCTGTTTCAGCCCCTCTGTTTCAGCCCCTCTGTTTCAGCCCCTCTGTTTCTCGCCCTCTGTTTCAGCCCCTCTGATTCTGCCCCTCTGTTTTACCCCCTCTGATTCAGCACCTCTGATTCAGCCCCTCTGATACAGCCCCTCTGTTTCTCGACCACTGTTCCAGCCCCTCTGTTTCAGCCCCTCTGTTTCAGCCCCTCTGTTTCTCACCCTCTGTTTCAGCCCCTCTGATTCAGCCCCTCTGATTCAGCACCTCTGATTCAGCCCCTCTGTTTCAGCACCTCTGTTTCAGCGGCTCTGTTTCGCCCTCTGTTTCAGCCCCTCTGTTTCTCGCCCTCTGTTTCAGCCCCTCTGATTCAGCCCCTCTGTTTCAGCTCCTCTGTTTCTCCCCCTCTGTTCCAGCCCCTCTGTTTCAGCCCCTCTGTTTCAGCCACTCTGTTTCAGCCCCTCTGTTTCAGCCCCTCAGTTTCAGCCCCTCTGTTTCTCGCCCTCTGTTTCAGCCCCTCTGTTTCTCGCCCTCAGTTTAAGCCCCTCTGTTTCTCGCCCTCTGTTTCAGCCCCTCTGTTTCTCGCCCTCTGTTTCAGCCCCTCTGTTTCAGCCCGTCTGTTTCAGCCACTCTGTTTCTCGCCCTCTGTTTCAGCCCCTCTGATTCAGCCCCTCTGTTTCAGCCCCTCTGTCTCAGCCCCTCTGTTTCTCACCCTCTGTTTCAGCCCCTCTGTTTCTCACCCTCTGTTTCAGCACCTCTGTTTCAGCGGCTCTGTTTCGCCCTCTGTTTCAGCCCCTCTGTTTCTCGCCCTCTGTTTCAGCCCCTCTGATTCAGCCCCTCTGTTTCAGCTCCTCTGTTTCTCCCCCTCTGTTCCAGCCCCTCTGTTTCAGCCCCTCTGTTTCAGCCACTCTGTTTCAGCCCCTCTGTTTCAGCCCCTCAGTTTCAGCCCCTCTGTTTCTCGCCCTCTGTTTCAGCCCCTCTGTTTCTCGCCCTCAGTTTAAGCCCCTCTGTTTCTCGCCCTCTGTTTCAGCCCCTCTGTTTCTCGCCCTCTGTTTCAGCCCCTCTGTTTCAGCCCGTCTGTTTCAGCCACTCTGTTTCTCGCCCTCTGTTTCAGCCCCTCTGATTCAGCCCCTCTGTTTCAGCCCCTCTGTCTCAGCCCCTCTGTTTCTCACCCTCTGTTTCAGCCCCTCTGTTTCTCACCCTCTGTTTCAGCCACTCTGTTTCAGCCCCTCTGATTCAGCCCCTCTGATTCAGCCCCTCTGATTCTCGCCCTCTGTTTCAGCCCCTCTGTTTAAGCCCCTCTGTTTCAGCCCCTCTGTTTCAGCGGCTCTGTTTCGCCCTCTGTTTCAGCCCCTCTGTTTCTCGCCCTCTGTTTCAGCCCCTCTGATTCAGCCCCTCTGTTTCAGCTCCTCTGTTTCTCCCCCTCTGTTCCAGCCCCTCTGTTTCAGCCCCTCTGTTCAGCCCCTCTGTTTCAGCCCCTCTGTTTCAGCCCCTCAGTTTCAGCCCCTCTGTTTCGCCCTCTGTTTCAGCCCCTCTGTTTCTCGCCCTCTGTTTCAGCCCCTCTGTTTCAGCCCGTCTGTTTCAGCCACTCTGTTTCTCGCCCTCTGTTTTTGCCCCTCTGATTCAGCCCCTCTGTTTCAGCCCCTCTGATTCAGCCCCTCTGTTTCAGCCCCTCTGTTTCAGCCACCCTGTTTCTCGCCCTCTGTTTCAGCCCCGCTGATTCAGCCCCACTGTTTCAGCCCCTCTGAATAAGCCCCTCTGATTCAGCCCCTCTGTTTCAGCCCCTCTGTTTCAGCCCCTCTGTTTCTCGCCCTCTGATTTTGCCCCTCTGATTCAGCCCCTCTGTTTCAGCCCCTCTGATTCAGCCCCTCTGTTTCTCACCCTCTGTTTCAGCCCCTCTGTTTCCCGACCCTCTGTTTCAGCCCCTCTGTTTCAGCCCCTCTGTTTCTCACCCTCTGTTTCAGTCCCTCTGTTTCCTGACCCTCTGTTTCAGCCCCTCTGTTTCTCACCCTCTGTTTCAGCCACTCTGATTCAGCCCCTCTGATTCAGCCTCTCTGATTCTGCCCCTCTGTTTTACACCCTCTGATTCAGCCCCTCTGTTTCAGCCCCTCTGATTCAGACCCTCTGTTTCAGCCCCTCTGAATCAGCCCCTCTGATTCAGCCCCTCTGTTTCAGCCCCTCTGTTTCTCACCCTCTGTTTCTCGCACTCTGTTTCAGCCCCTCTGATTATCGCCCTCTGTTTCAGCCCCTCTGTTTCAGCGGCTCTGTTTCGCCCTCTGGTTCTCGCCCTCTGTTTCAGCCCCTCTGATTCAGCCCCTGTGTATCAGCTCCTCTGTTTCTCCCCCTCTGTTCCAGCCCCTCTGTTTCAGCCCCTCTGTTTCAGCCACTCTGTTTCAGCCCCTCTGTTTCAGCCCCTCTGTTTCAGCCCCTCTGTTTCTCGCCCTCTGTTTCAGCCCCTCTGATTCTGCCCCTCTGTTTTACCCCCTCTGATTCAGCACCTCTGATTCAGCCCCTCTGATACAGCCCCTCTGTTTCTCGACCACTGTTTCAGACCCTCTGTTTCAGCCCCTCTGTTTCAGCCCCTCTGTTTCTCACCCTCTGTTTCAGCCCCTCTGATTCAGCCCCTCTGATTCAGCACCTCTGATTCAGCCCCTCTGTTTCAGCCCCTCTGTTTCAGCGGCTCTGTTTCGCCCTCTGTTTCAGCCCCTCTGATTCAGCCCCTCTGTTTCAGCTCCTCTGTTTCTCCCCCTCTGTTCCAGCCCCTCTGTTTCAGCCCCTCTGTTTCAGCCACTCTGTTTCAGCCCCTCTGTTTCAGCCCCTCAGTTTCAGCCCCTCTGTTTCTCGCCCTCTGTTTCAGCCCCTCTGTTTCTCGCCCTCTGTTTCAGCCCCTCTGTTTCAGCCCGTCTGTTTCAGCCACTCTGTTTCTCGCCCTCTGTTTCAGCCCCTCTGATTCAGCCCCTCTGTTTCAGCCCCTCTGTCTCAGCCCCTCTGTTTCTCACCCTCTGTTTCAGCCCCTCTGATTCAGCCCCTCTGATTCAGCCCCTCTGATTCCGCCCCTCTGTTTCCCGCCCCTCTGTTTCAGCCCCTCTGTTTCTCGCCCTCTGTTTCAGCCCCTCTGTTTCTCGCCCTCTGTTTCTCGCCCTCTGTTTCAGCCCCTCTGTTTCAGCTCCTCTGTTTCTCGCCCTCTGTTTCAGCCCCTCTGTTTCTCGCCCTCTGTTTCAGCCCCTTTGTTTCAGCCCCTTTGTTTCTCGCCCTCTGTTTCTGCCGCTCTGTTTCTCGCCCGCTGTTTCGGCCCCGCTGTTTCTCGCCCTCTGTTTCAGCCTCGCTGATTCAGCCCCTCTGTTTCAGCCCCTCTGAATCAGCCCCTCTGTTTCTCGCCCTCTGTTTCAGCCCCTCTGATTCTCGCCCTCTGTTTCAGCCCCTCTGTTTCTCGCCCTCTGTTTTAGCCCCTCTGATTCAGCCCCTCTGTTTCAGCCCCTCTGATTCAGCCCCTCTGATTCAGCCCCTCTGATTCAGCTCCTCTGTTTCTCGCCCTCTGTTTCAGCCTCTCTGTTTCAGCCCCTCTGTTTCTCACCCTCTGTTTCTCACCCTCTGTTTCAGCCCCTCTGATTCAGCCCCTCTGATTCAGCCCCTCTGTTTCCCGCCCCTCTGTTTCAGCCCCTCTGTTTCTCGCCCTCTGTTTCAGCCCCTCTGTTTCTCGCCCACTGTTTCAGCCCCTCTGTTTCAGCCCCTCTGTTTCAGCCCCTCTGAATAAGCCCCTCTGATTCAGCCCCTCTGTTTCAGCCCCTCTGTTTCAGCCCCTCTGTTTCTCGCCCTCTGTTTTTGCCCCTCTGATTCAGCCCCTCTGTTTCAGCCCCTCTGAATAAGCCCCTCTGATTCAGCCCCTCTGTTTCAGCCCCTCTGTTTCAGCCACCCTGTTTCTCGCCCTCTGTTTCAGTCCCGCTGATTCAGCCCCACTGTTTCAGCCCCTCTGAATAAGCCCCTCTGATTCAGCCCCTCTGTTTCAGCCCCTCTGTTTCAGCCCCTCTGTTTCTCGCCCTCTGTTTTTGCCCCTCTGATTCAGCCCCTCTGTTTCAGCCCCTCTGATTCAGCCCCTCTGTTTCTCACCCTCTGTTTCAGCCCCTCTGTTTCCCGACCCTCTGTTTCAGCCCCTCTGTTTCAGCCCCTCTGTTTCAGCCCCTCTGTTTCTCACCCTCTGTTTCAGCCCCTCTGTTTCCTGACCCTCTGTTTCAGCCCCTCTGTTTCTCACCCTCTGTTTCAGCCACTCTGATTCAGCCCCTCTGATTCAGCCTCTCTGATTCTGCCCCTCTGTTTTACCCCCTCTGATTCAGCCCCTCTGATTCAGCCCCTCTGATTCAGACCCTCTGTTTCAGCCCCTCTGAATCAGCCCCTCTGATTCAGCCCCTCTGTTTCAGCCCCTCTGTTTCAGCCCCTCTGTTTCTCGCACTCTGTTTCAGCCCCTCTGATTATCGCCCTCTGTTTCAGCCCCTCTGTTTCTCGCCCTCTGTTTCAGCCCCTCTGATTCTGCCCCTCTGTTTTACCCCCTCTGATTCAGCACCTCTGATTCAGCCCCTCTGATACAGCCCCTCTGTTTCTCGACAACTGTTCCAGCCCCTCTGTTTCAGCCCCTCTGTTTCAGCCCCTCTGTTTCTCACCCTCTGTTTCAGCCCCTCTGATTCAGCCCCTCTGATTCAGCCCCTCTGTTTCAGCCCCTCTGTTTCAGCGGCTCTGTTTCGCCCTCTGTTTCAGCCCCTCTGGTTCTCGCCCTCTGTTTCAGCCCCTCTGATTCAGCCCCTGTGTATCAGCTCCTCTGTTTCTCCCCCTCTGTTCCAGCCCCTCTGTTTCAGCCCCTCTGTTTCAGCCACTCTGTTTCAGCCCCTCTGTTTCAGCCCCTCTGTTTCAGCCCCTCTGTTTCTCGCCCTCTGTTTCAGGCCCTCTGATTCTGCCCCTCTGTTTTACCCCCTCTGATTCAGCACCTCTGATTCAGCCCCTCTGATACAGCCCCTCTGTTTCTCGACCACTGTTCCAGCCCCTCTGTTTCAGCCCCTCTGTTTCAGCCCCTCTGTTTCTCACCCTCTGTTTCAGCCCCTCTGATTCAGCCCCTCTGATTCAGCACCTCTGATTCAGCCCCTCTGTTTCAGCACCTCTGTTTCAGCGGCT
Source organism: Chiloscyllium punctatum (assembly GCF_047496795.1). NCBI lineage: Eukaryota > Metazoa > Chordata > Chondrichthyes > Orectolobiformes > Hemiscylliidae > Chiloscyllium > Chiloscyllium punctatum. The sequence continues at coordinate 1,118,705 of NW_027309792.1, read as the reverse complement.
CTGTTTCGCCCTCTGTTTCAGCCCCTCTGTTTCTCGCCCTCTGTTTCAGCCCCTCTGATTCAGCCCCTCTGTTTCAGCTCCTCTGTTTCTCCCCCTCTGTTCCAGCCCCTCTGTTTCAGCCCCTCTGTTTCAGCCACTCTGTTTCAGCCCCTCTGTTTCAGCCCCTCAGTTTCAGCCCCTCTGTTTCTCGCCCTCTGTTTCAGCCCCTCTGTTTCTCGCCCTCAGTTTAAGCCCCTCTGTTTCTCGCCCTCTGTTTCAGCCCCTCTGTTTCTCGCCCTCTGTTTCAGCCCCTCTGTTTCAGCCCGTCTGTTTCAGCCACTCTGTTTCTCGCCCTCTGTTTCAGCCCCTCTGATTCAGCCCCTCTGTTTCAGCCCCTCTGTCTCAGCCCCTCTGTTTCTCACCCTCTGTTTCAGCCCCTCTGTTTCTCACCCTCTGTTTCAGCACCTCTGTTTCAGCGGCTCTGTTTCGCCCTCTGTTTCAGCCCCTCTGTTTCTCGCCCTCTGTTTCAGCCCCTCTGATTCAGCCCCTCTGTTTCAGCTCCTCTGTTTCTCCCCCTCTGTTCCAGCCCCTCTGTTTCAGCCCCTCTGTTTCAGCCACTCTGTTTCAGCCCCTCTGTTTCAGCCCCTCAGTTTCAGCCCCTCTGTTTCTCGCCCTCTGTTTCAGCCCCTCTGTTTCTCGCCCTCAGTTTAAGCCCCTCTGTTTCTCGCCCTCTGTTTCAGCCCCTCTGTTTCTCGCCCTCTGTTTCAGCCCCTCTGTTTCAGCCCGTCTGTTTCAGCCACTCTGTTTCTCGCCCTCTGTTTCAGCCCCTCTGATTCAGCCCCTCTGTTTCAGCCCCTCTGTCTCAGCCCCTCTGTTTCTCACCCTCTGTTTCAGCCCCTCTGTTTCTCACCCTCTGTTTCAGCCACTCTGTTTCAGCCCCTCTGATTCAGCCCCTCTGATTCAGCCCCTCTGATTCTCGCCCTCTGTTTCAGCCCCTCTGTTTAAGCCCCTCTGTTTCAGCCCCTCTGTTTCAGCGGCTCTGTTTCGCCCTCTGTTTCAGCCCCTCTGTTTCTCGCCCTCTGTTTCAGCCCCTCTGATTCAGCCCCTCTGTTTCAGCTCCTCTGTTTCTCCCCCTCTGTTCCAGCCCCTCTGTTTCAGCCCCTCTGTTCAGCCCCTCTGTTTCAGCCCCTCTGTTTCAGCCCCTCAGTTTCAGCCCCTCTGTTTCGCCCTCTGTTTCAGCCCCTCTGTTTCTCGCCCTCTGTTTCAGCCCCTCTGTTTCAGCCCGTCTGTTTCAGCCACTCTGTTTCTCGCCCTCTGTTTTTGCCCCTCTGATTCAGCCCCTCTGTTTCAGCCCCTCTGATTCAGCCCCTCTGTTTCAGCCCCTCTGTTTCAGCCACCCTGTTTCTCGCCCTCTGTTTCAGCCCCGCTGATTCAGCCCCACTGTTTCAGCCCCTCTGAATAAGCCCCTCTGATTCAGCCCCTCTGTTTCAGCCCCTCTGTTTCAGCCCCTCTGTTTCTCGCCCTCTGATTTTGCCCCTCTGATTCAGCCCCTCTGTTTCAGCCCCTCTGATTCAGCCCCTCTGTTTCTCACCCTCTGTTTCAGCCCCTCTGTTTCCCGACCCTCTGTTTCAGCCCCTCTGTTTCAGCCCCTCTGTTTCTCACCCTCTGTTTCAGCCCCTCTGTTTCCTGACCCTCTGTTTCAGCCCCTCTGTTTCTCACCCTCTGTTTCAGCCACTCTGATTCAGCCCCTCTGATTCAGCCTCTCTGATTCTGCCCCTCTGTTTTACACCCTCTGATTCAGCCCCTCTGTTTCAGCCCCTCTGATTCAGACCCTCTGTTTCAGCCCCTCTGAATCAGCCCCTCTGATTCAGCCCCTCTGTTTCAGCCCCTCTGTTTCTCACCCTCTGTTTCTCGCACTCTGTTTCAGCCCCTCTGATTATCGCCCTCTGTTTCAGCCCCTCTGTTTCAGCGGCTCTGTTTCGCCCTCTGGTTCTCGCCCTCTGTTTCAGCCCCTCTGATTCAGCCCCTGTGTATCAGCTCCTCTGTTTCTCCCCCTCTGTTCCAGCCCCTCTGTTTCAGCCCCTCTGTTTCAGCCACTCTGTTTCAGCCCCTCTGTTTCAGCCCCTCTGTTTCAGCCCCTCTGTTTCTCGCCCTCTGTTTCAGCCCCTCTGATTCTGCCCCTCTGTTTTACCCCCTCTGATTCAGCACCTCTGATTCAGCCCCTCTGATACAGCCCCTCTGTTTCTCGACCACTGTTTCAGACCCTCTGTTTCAGCCCCTCTGTTTCAGCCCCTCTGTTTCTCACCCTCTGTTTCAGCCCCTCTGATTCAGCCCCTCTGATTCAGCACCTCTGATTCAGCCCCTCTGTTTCAGCCCCTCTGTTTCAGCGGCTCTGTTTCGCCCTCTGTTTCAGCCCCTCTGATTCAGCCCCTCTGTTTCAGCTCCTCTGTTTCTCCCCCTCTGTTCCAGCCCCTCTGTTTCAGCCCCTCTGTTTCAGCCACTCTGTTTCAGCCCCTCTGTTTCAGCCCCTCAGTTTCAGCCCCTCTGTTTCTCGCCCTCTGTTTCAGCCCCTCTGTTTCTCGCCCTCTGTTTCAGCCCCTCTGTTTCAGCCCGTCTGTTTCAGCCACTCTGTTTCTCGCCCTCTGTTTCAGCCCCTCTGATTCAGCCCCTCTGTTTCAGCCCCTCTGTCTCAGCCCCTCTGTTTCTCACCCTCTGTTTCAGCCCCTCTGATTCAGCCCCTCTGATTCAGCCCCTCTGATTCCGCCCCTCTGTTTCCCGCCCCTCTGTTTCAGCCCCTCTGTTTCTCGCCCTCTGTTTCAGCCCCTCTGTTTCTCGCCCTCTGTTTCAGCCCCTCTGTTTAAGCCCCTCTGTTTCAGCCCCTCTGTTTCAGCGCCTCTGTTTCGCCCTCTGTTTCTGCCCCTCTGCCTCTCGCCCTCTGTTTCAGCCCCTCTGTTTCTCGCCCTCTGTTTCAGCCCCTCTGTTTCTCGCCCTCTGTTCCAGCCCCTCTGTTTAAGCCCCTCTGTTTCAGCCCCTCTGATTCAGCCCCTCTGTTTCAGCTCCTCTGTTTCTCCCCCTCTGTTCCAGCACATCTGTTTCAGCCCCTATGTTTCAGCCACTCTGTTTAAGCCCCTCTGTTACATCCCCTCTGTTTCAGCCCCTCTGTTTCTCGCCCTCTGTTTCAGCCCCTCTGATTCTCGCCCTCTGTTTCAGCCCCTCTGTTTCTCGCCCTCTGTTTCAGCCCCTCTGATTCAGCCCCTCTGTTTCAGCCCCTCTGATTCAGCACCTCTGATTCAGCCCCTCTGATTCAGCCCCTCTGTTTCTCGCCCTCTGTTTCAGCCCCTGTGATTCTCGCCCTCTGTTTCAGCCCCACTGTTTCAGCCCCTCTGATTCAGCCGCTCTGATTCAGCCCCTCTGTTTCTCGCCCTCTGTTTCTCGCCCTCTGTTTCAGCCCCTCTGTTTCAGCTCCTCTGTTTCTCGCCCTCTGTTTCAGCCCCTCTGTTTCTCGCCCTCTGTTTCAGCCCCTTTGTTTCAGCCCCTTTGTTTCTCGCCCTCTGTTTCTGCCGCTCTGTTTCTCGCCCGCTGTTTCGGCCCCGCTGTTTCTCGCCCTCTGTTTCAGCCTCGCTGATTCAGCCCCTCTGTTTCAGCCCCTCTGAATCAGCCCCTCTGTTTCTCGCCCTCTGTTTCAGCCCCTCTGATTCTCGCCCTCTGTTTCAGCCCCTCTGTTTCTCGCCCTCTGTTTTAGCCCCTCTGATTCAGCCCCTCTGTTTCAGCCCCTCTGATTCAGCCCCTCTGATTCAGCCCCTCTGATTCAGCTCCTCTGTTTCTCGCCCTCTGTTTCAGCCTCTCTGTTTCAGCCCCTCTGTTTCTCACCCTCTGTTTCTCACCCTCTGTTTCAGCCCCTCTGATTCAGCCCCTCTGATTCAGCCCCTCTGTTTCCCGCCCCTCTGTTTCAGCCCCTCTGTTTCTCGCCCTCTGTTTCAGCCCCTCTGTTTCTCGCCCACTGTTTCAGCCCCTCTGTTTCAGCCCCTCTGTTTCAGCCCCTCTGAATAAGCCCCTCTGATTCAGCCCCTCTGTTTCAGCCCCTCTGTTTCAGCCCCTCTGTTTCTCGCCCTCTGTTTTTGCCCCTCTGATTCAGCCCCTCTGTTTCAGCCCCTCTGAATAAGCCCCTCTGATTCAGCCCCTCTGTTTCAGCCCCTCTGTTTCAGCCACCCTGTTTCTCGCCCTCTGTTTCAGCCCCGCTGATTCAGCCCCACTGTTTCAGCCCCTCTGAATAAGCCCCTCTGATTCAGCCCCTCTGTTTCAGCCCCTCTGTTTCAGCCCCTCTGTTTCTCGCCCTCTGTTTTTGCCCCTCTGATTCAGCCCCTCTGTTTCAGCCCCTCTGATTCAGCCCCTCTGTTTCTCACCCTCTGTTTCAGCCCCTCTGTTTCCCGACCCTCTGTTTCAGCCCCTCTGTTTCTCGCCCTCTGTTTCAGCCCCTCTGTTTCTCACCCTCTGTTTCAGCCCCTCTGTTTCCTGACCCTCTGTTTCAGCCCCTCTGTTTCTCACCCTCTGTTTCAGCCACTCTGATTCAGCCCCTCTGATTCAGCCTCTCTGATTCTGCCCCTCTGTTTTACCCCCTCTGATTCAGCCCCTCTGATTCAGCCCCTCTGATTCAGACCCTCTGTTTCAGCCCCTCTGAATCAGCCCCTCTGATTCAGCCCCTCTGTTTCAGCCCCTCTGTTTCAGCCCCTCTGTTTCTCGCACTCTGTTTCAGCCCCTCTGATTATCGCCCTCTGTTTCAGCCCCTCTGTTTCTCGCCCTCTGTTTCAGCCCCTCTGATTCTGCCCCTCTGTTTTACCCCCTCTGATTCAGCACCTCTGATTCAGCCCCTCTGATACAGCCCCTCTGTTTCTCGACAACTGTTCCAGCCCCTCTGTTTCAGCCCCTCTGTTTCAGCCCCTCTGTTTCTCACCCTCTGTTTCAGCCCCTCTGATTCAGCCCCTCTGATTCAGCCCCTCTGTTTCAGCCCCTCTGTTTCAGCGGCTCTGTTTCGCCCTCTGTTTCAGCCCCTCTGGTTCTCGCCCTCTGTTTCAGCCCCTCTGATTCAGCCCCTGTGTATCAGCTCCTCTGTTTCTCCCCCTCTGTTCCAGCCCCTCTGTTTCAGCCCCTCTGTTTCAGCCACTCTGTTTCAGCCCCTCTGTTTCAGCCCCTCTGTTTCAGCCCCTCTGTTTCTCGCCCTCTGTTTCAGCCCCTCTGATTCTGCCCCTCTGTTTTACCCCCTCTGATTCAGCACCTCTGATTCAGCCCCTCTGATACAGCCCCTCTGTTTCTCGACCACTGTTTCAGCCCCTCTGTTTCAGCCCCTCTGTTTCAGCCCCTCTGTTTCTCACCCTCTGTTTCAGCCCCTCTGATTCAGCCCCTCTGATTCAGCACCTCTGATTCAGCCCCTCTGTTTCAGCACCTCTGTTTCAGCGGCTCTGTTTCGCCCTCTGTTTCAGCCCCTCTGTTTCTCGCCCTCTGTTTCAGCCCCTCTGATTCAGCCCCTCTGTTTCAGCTCCTCTGTTTCTCCCCCTCTGTTCCAGCCCCTCTGTTTCAGCCCCTCTGTTTCAGCCACTCTGTTTCAGCCCCTCTGTTTCAGCCCCTCAGTTTCAGCGCCTCTGTTTCTCGCCCTCTGTTTCAGCCCCTCTGTTTCTCGCCCTCAGTTTAAGCCCCTCTGTTTCTCGCCCTCTGTTTCAGCCCCTCTGTTTCTCGCCCTCTGTTTCAGCCCCTCTGTTTCAGCCCGTCTGTTTCAGCCACTCTGTTTCTCGCCCTCTGTTTCAGCCCCTCTGATTCAGCCCCTCTGTTTCAGCCCCTCTGTCTCAGCCCCTCTGTTTCTCACCCTCTGTTTCAGCCCCTCTGTTTCTCACCCTCTGTTTCAGCACCTCTGTTTCAGCGGCTCTGTTTCGCCCTCTGTTTCAGCCCCTCTGTTTCTCGCCCTCTGTTTCAGCCCCTCTGATTCAGCCCCTCTGTTTCAGCTCCTCTGTTTCTCCCCCTCTGTTCCAGCCCCTCTGTTTCAGCCCCTCTGTTTCAGCCACTCTGTTTCAGCCCCTCTGTTTCAGCCCCTCAGTTTCAGCCCCTCTGTTTCTCGCCCTCTGTTTCAGCCCCTCTGTTTCTCGCCCTCAGTTTAAGCCCCTCTGTTTCTCGCCCTCTGTTTCAGCCCCTCTGTTTCTCGCCCTCTGTTTCAGCCCCTCTGTTTCAGCCCGTCTGTTTCAGCCACTCTGTTTCTCGCCCTCTGTTTCAGCCCCTCTGATTCAGCCCCTCTGTTTCAGCCCCTCTGTCTCAGCCCCTCTGTTTCTCACCCTCTGTTTCAGCCCCTCTGTTTCTCACCCTCTGTTTCAGCCACTCTGTTTCAGCCCCTCTGATTCAGCCCCTCTGATTCAGCCCCTCTGATTCTCGCCCTCTGTTTCAGCCCCTCTGTTTAAGCCCCTCTGTTTCAGCCCCTCTGTTTCAGCGGCTCTGTTTCGCCCTCTGTTTCAGCCCCTCTGTTTCTCGCCCTCTGTTTCAGCCCCTCTGATTCAGCCCCTCTGTTTCAGCTCCTCTGTTTCTCCCCCTCTGTTCCAGCCCCTCTGTTTCAGCCCCTCTGTTTCAGCCCCTCTGTTTCAGCCCCTCTGTTTCAGCCCCTCAGTTTCAGCCCCTCTGTTTCGCCCTCTGTTTCAGCCCCTCTGTTTCTCGCCCTCTGTTTCAGCCCCTCTGTTTCAGCCCGTCTGTTTCAGCCACTCTGTTTCTCGCCCTCTGTTTTTGCCCCTCTGATTCAGCCCCTCTGTTTCAGCCCCTCTGATTCAGCCCCTCTGTTTCAGCCCCTCTGTTTCAGCCACCCTGTTTCTCGCCCTCTGTTTCAGCCCCGCTGATTCAGCCCCACTGTTTCAGCCCCTCTGAATAAGCCCCTCTGATTCAGCCCCTCTGTTTCAGCCCCTCTGTTTCAGCCCCTCTGTTTCTCGCCCTCTGATTTTGCCCCTCTGATTCAGCCCCTCTGTTTCAGCCCCTCTGATTCAGCCCCTCTGTTTCTCACCCTCTGTTTCAGCCCCTCTGTTTCCCGACCCTCTGTTTCAGCCCCTCTGTTTCAGCCCCTCTGTTTCAGCCCCTCTGTTTCTCACCCTCTGTTTCAGCCCCTCTGTTTCCTGACCCTCTGTTTCAGCCCCTCTGTTTCTCACCCTCTGTTTCAGCCACTCTGATTCAGCCCCTCTGATTCAGCCTCTCTGATTCTGCCCCTCTGTTTTACCCCCTCTGATTCAGCCCCTCTGTTTCAGCCCCTCTGATTCAGACCCTCTGTTTCAGCCCCTCTGAATCAGCCCCTCTGATTCAGCCCCTCTGTTTCAGCCCCTCTGTTTCAGCCCCTCTGTTTCTCGCACTCTGTTTCAGCCCCTCTGATTATCGCCCTCTGTTTCAGCCCCTCTGTTTCTCGCCCTCTGTTTTACCCCCTCTGATTCAGCACCTCTGATTCAGCCCCTCTGATACAGCCCCTCTGTTTCTCGACAACTGTTCCAGCCCCTCTGTTTCAGCCCCTCTGTTTCAGCCCCTCTGTTTCTCACCCTCTGTTTCAGCCCCTCTGATTCAGCCCCTCTGATTCAGCCCCTCTGTTTCAGCCCCTCTGTTTCAGCGGCTCTGTTTCGCCCTCTGTTTCAGCCCCTCTGGTTCTCGCCCTCTGTTTCAGCCCCTCTGATTCAGCCCCTGTGTATCAGCTCCTCTGTTTCTCCCCCTCTGTTCCAGCACCTTTGTTTCAGCCCCTCTGTTTCAGCCACTCTGTTTCAGCCCCTCTGTTTCAGCCCCTCTGTTTCTCGCCCTCTGTTTCAGCCCCTCTGATTCTGCCCCTCTGTTTTACCCCCTCTGATTCAGCACCTCTGAATTCAGCCCCTCTGATACAGCCCCTCTGTTTCTCGACCACTGTTTCAGCCCCTCTGTTTCAGCCCCTCTGTTTCAGCCCCTCTGTTTCTCACCCTCAGTTTCAGCCCCTCTGATTCAGCCCCTCTGATTCAGCACCTCTGATTCAGCCCCTCTGTTTCAGCCCCTCTGTTTCAGCGGCTCTGTTTCGCCCTCTGTTTCAGCCCCTCTGATTCAGCCCCTCTGTTTCAGCTCCTCTGTTTCTCCCCCTCTGTTCCAGCCCCTCTGTTTCAGCCCCTCTGTTTCAGCCACTCTGTTTCAGCCCCTCTGTTTCAGCCCCTCAGTTTCAGCCCCTCTGTTTCTCGCCCTCTGTTTCAGCCCCTCTGTTTCTCGCCCTCTGTTTCAGCCCCTCTGTTTCAGCCCGTCTGTTTCAGCCACCCTGTTTCTCGCCCTCTGTTTCAGCCCCTCTGATTCAGCCCCTCTGTTTCAGCCCCTCTGTCTCAGCCCCTCTGTTTCTCACCCTCTGTTTCAGCCCCTCTGATTCAGCCCCTCTGATTCAGCCCCTCTGATTCCGCCCCTCTGTTTCCCGCCCCTCTGTTTCAGCCCCTCTGTTTCTCGCCCTCTGTTTCAGCCCCTCTGTTTCTCGCCCTCTGTTTCAGCCCCTCTGTTTAAGCCCCTCTGTTTCAGCCCCTCTGTTTCAGCGCCTCTGTTTCGCCCTCTGTTTCTGCCCCTCTGCCTCTCGCCCTCTGTTTCAGCCCCTCTGATTCAGCCCCTCTGTTTCAGCTCCTCTGTTTCTCCCCCTCTGTTCCAGCCCATCTGTTTCAGCCCCTCTGTTTCAGCCACTCTGTTTAAGCCCCTCTGTTTCAGCCCCTCTGTTTCAGCCTTTTCTGTTTCTCGCCCTCTGTTTCAGCACCTCTGATTCTCGCCCTCTGTTTCAGCCCCTCTGTTTCTCGCCCTCTGTTTCAGCCCCTCTGATTCAGCCCCTCTGTTTCAGCCCCTCTGATTCAGCACCTCTGATTCAGCCCCTCTGATTCAGCCCCTCTGTTTCTCGCCCTCTGTTTCAGCCCCTGTGATTCTCGCCCTCTGTTTCAGCCCCACTGTTTCAGCCCCTCTGATTCAGCCGCTCTGATTCAGCCCCTCTGTTTCTCGCCCTCTGTTTCAGCCCCTCTGTTTCAGCTCCTCTGTTTCTCGCCCTCTGTTTCAGCCCCTCTGTTTCTCGCCCTCTGTTTCAGCCCCTTTGTTTCAGCCCCTTTGTTTCTCGCCCTCTGTTTCTGCCGCTCTGTTTCTCGCCCGCTGTTTCGGCCCCGCTGTTTCTCGCCCTCTGTTTCAGCCTCGCTGATTCAGCCCCTCTGTTTCAGCCCCTCTGAATCAGCCCCTCTGATTCAGCCCCTCTGTTTCAGCCCCTCTGTTTCAGCCCCTCTGTTTCTCGCCCTCTGTTTCAGCACCTCTGATTCTCGCCCTCTGTTTCAGCCCCTCTGTTTCTCGCCCTCTGTTTTAGCCCCTCTGATTCAGCCCCTCTGTTTTAGCCCCTCTGATTCAGCCCCTCTGATTCAGCCCCTCTGATTCAGCTCCTCTGTTTCTCGCCCTCTGTTTCAGCCTCTCTGTTTCAGCCCCTCTGTTTCAGCCCCTCTGTTTCTCACCCTCTGTTTCAGCCCCTCTGATTCAGCCCCTCTGATTCAGCCCCTCTGTTTCCCACCCCTCTGTTTCAGCCCCTCTGTTTCTCGCCCTCTGTTTCAGCCCCGCTGTTTCTCGCCCACTGTTTCAGCCCCTCTGTTTCAGCCCCTCTGTTTCAGCACCTCTGAATAAGCCCCTCTGATTCAGCCCCTCTGTTTCAGCCCCTCTGTTTCAGCCCCTCTGTTTCTCGCCCTCTGTTTTTGCCCCTCTGATTCAGCCCCTCTGTTTCAGCCCCTCTGTTTCAGCCCCTCTGATTCAGCCCCTCTGTTTCAGCCCCTCTGTTTCAGCCACCCTGTTTCTCGCCCTCTGTTTCAGCCCCGCTGATTCAGCCCCACTGTTTCAGCCCCTCTGAATAAGCCCCTCTGATTCAGCCCCTCTGTTTCAGCCCCTCTGTTTCAGCCCCTCTGTTTCTCGCCCTCTGTTTTTGCCCCTCTGATTCAGCCCCTCTGTTTCAGCCCCTCTGATTCAGCCCCTCTGTTTCTCACCCTCTGTTTCAGCCCCTCTGTTTCCCGACCCTCTGTTTCAGCCCCTCTGTTTCAGCCCCTCTGTTTCAGCCCCACTGTTTCTCACCCTCTGTTTCAGCCCCTCTGTTTCCTGACCCTCTGTTTCAGCCCCTCTGTTTCTCACCCTCTGTTTCAGCCACTCTGATTCAGCCCCTCTGATTCAGCCTCTCTGATTCTGCCCCTCTGTTTTACCCCCTCTGATTCAGCCCCTCTGTTTCAGCCCCTCTGATTCAGACCCTCTGTTTCAGCCCCTCTGAATCAGCCCCTCTGATTCAGCCCCTCTGTTTCAGCCCCTCTGTTTCAGCCCCTCTGTTTCTCGCACTCTGTTTCAGCCCCTCTGATTAACGCCCTCTGTTTCAGCCCCTCTGTTTCTCGCCCTCTGTTTCAGCCCCTCTGATTCTGCCCCTCTGTTTTACCCCTCTGATTCAGCACCTCTGATTCAGCCCCTCTGATACAGCCCCTCTGTTTCTCGACAACTGTTCCAGCCCCTCTGTTTCAGCCCCTCTGTTTCAGCCCCTCTGTTTCTCACCCTCTGTTTCAGCCCCTCTGATTCAGCCCCTCTGATTCAGCCCCTCTGTTTCAGCCCCTCTGTTTCAGCGGCTCTGTTTTGCCCTCTGTTTCAGCCCCTCTGGTTCTCGCCCTCTGTTTCAGCCCCTCTGATTCAGCCCCTGTGTATCAGCTCCTCTGTTTCTCCCCCTCTGTTCCAGCCCCTCTGTTTCAGCCCCTCTGTTTCAGCCACTCTGTTTCAGCCCCTCTGTTTCAGCCCCTCTGTTTCAGCCCCTCTGTTTCTCGCCCTCTGTTTCAGCCCCTCTGATTCTGCCCCTCTGTTTTACCCCCTCTGATTCAGCACCTCTGACTCAGCCCCTCTGATACAGCCCCTCTGTTTCTCGAATACTGTTTCAGCCCCTCTGTTTCAGCCCCTCTGTTTCAGCCCCTCTGTTTCTCACCCTCTGTTTCAGCCCCTCTGATTCAGCCCCTCTGATTCAGCACCTCTGATTCAGCCCCTCTGTTTCAGCACCTCTGTTTCAGCGGCTCTGTTTCGCCCTCTGTTTCAGCCCCTCTGTTTCTCGCCCTCTGTTTCAGCCCCTCTGATTCAGCCCCTCTGTTTCAGCTCCTCTGTTTCTCCCCCTCTGTTCCAGCCCCTCTGTTTCAGCCCCTCTGTTTCAGCCACTCTGTTTCAGCCCCTCTGTTTCAGCCCCTCAGTTTCAGCCCCTCTGTTTCTCGCCCTCTGTTTCAGCCCCTCTGTTTCTCGCCCTCAGTTTCAGCCCCTCTGTTTCTCGCCCTCTGTTTCAGCCCCTCTGTTTCTCGCCCTCTGTTTCAGCCCCTCTGTTTCAGCCCGTCTGTTTCAGCCACTCTGTTTCTCGCCCTCTGTTTCAGCCCCTCTGATTCAGCCCCTCTGTTTCAGCCCCTCTGATTCAGCCCCTCTGTTTCAGCCCCTCTGTCTCAGCCCCTCTGTTTCTCACCCTCTGTTTCAGCCCCTCTGATTCAGCCCCTCTGATTCAGCCCCTCTGATTCCGCCCCTCTGTTTCCCGCCCCTCTGTTTCAGCCCCTCTGTTTCTCGCCCTCTGTTTCAGCCCCTCTGTTTCTCGCCCTCTGTTTCAGCCCCTCTGTTTAAGCCCCTCTGTTTCAGCCCCTCTGTTTCAGCGGCTCTGTTTCGCCCTCTGTTTCAGCCCCTCTGTTTCTCGCCCTCTGTTTCAGCCCCTCTGATTCAGCCCCTCTGTTTCAGCTCCTCTGTTTCTCCCCCTCTGTTCCAGCCCCTCTGTTTCAGCCCCTCTGTTTCAGCCACTCTGTTTCAGCCCCTCTGTTTCAGCCCCTCAGTTTCAGCCCCTCTGTTTCTCGCCCTCTGTTTCAGCCCCTCTGTTTCTCGCTCTCTGTTTCTGCCCCTCTGTTTCAGCCCGTCTGTTTCAGCCACTCTGTTTCTCGCCCTCTGTTTTTGCCCCTCTGATTCAGCCCCTCTGTTTCAGCCCCTCTGATTCAGCCCCTCTGTTTCAGCCCCTCTGTTTCAGCCACCCTGTTTCTCGCCCTCTGTTTCAGCCCCGCTGATTCAGCCCCACTGTTTCAGCCCCTCTGAATAAGCCCCTCTGATTCAGCCCCTCTGTTTCAGCCCCTCTGTTTCAGCCCCTCTGTTTCTCGCCCTCTGTTTTTGCCCCTCTGATTCAGCCCCTCTGTTTCAGCCCCTCTGATTCAGCCCCTCTGTTTCTCACCCTCTGTTTCAGCCCCTCTGTTTCCCGACCCTCTGTTTCAGCCCCTCTGTTTCAGCCCCTCTGTTTCAGCCCCTCTGTTTCTCACCCTCTGTTTCAGCCCCTCTGTTTCCTGACCCTCTGTTTCAGCCCCTCTGTTTCTCACCCTCTGTTTCAGCCACTCTGATTCAGCCCCTCTGATTCAGCCTCTCTGATTCTGCCCCTCTGTTTTACCCCCTCTGATTCAGCCCCTCTGTTTCAGCCCCTCTGATTCAGACCCTCTGTTTCAGCCCCTCTGAATCAGCCCCTCTGATTCAGCCCCTCTGTTTCAGCCCCTCTGTTTCAGCCCCTCTGTTTCTCGCACTCTGTTTCAGCCCCTCTGATTATCGCCCTCTGTTTCAGCCCCTCTGTTTCTCGCCCTCTGTTTTACCCCCTCTGATTCAGCACCTCTGATTCAGCCCCTCTGATACAGCCCCTCTGTTTCTCGACAACTGTTCCAGCCCCTCTGTTTCAGCCCCTCTGTTTCAGCCCCTCTGTTTCTCACCCTCTGTTTCAGCCCCTCTGATTCAGCCCCTCTGATTCAGCCCCTCTGTTTCAGCCCCTCTGTTTCAGCGGCTCTGTTTCGCCCTCTGTTTCAGCCCCTCTGGTTCTCGCCCTCTGTTTCAGCCCCTCTGATTCAGCCCCTGTGTATCAGCTCCTCTGTTTCTCCCCCTCTGTTCCAGCCCCTCTGTTTCAGCCCCTCTGTTTCAGCCACTCTGTTTCAGCCCCTCTGTTTCAGCCCCTCTGTTTCAGCCCCTCTGTTTCTCGCCCTCTGTTTCAGCCCCTCTGATTCTGCCCCTCTGTTTTACCCCCTCTGATTCAGCACCTCTGATTCAGCCCCTCTGATACAGCCCCTCTGTTTCTCGACCACCGTTTCAGCCCCTCTGTTTCAGCCCCTCTGTTTCAGCCCCTCTGTTTCTCACCCTCTGTTTCAGCCCCTCTGATTCAGCCGCTCTGATTCAGCACCTCTGATTCAGCCCCTCTGTTTCAGCCCCTCTGTTTCAGCGGCTCTGTTTCGCCCTCTGTTTCAGCCCCTCTGTTTCTCGCCCTCTGTTTCAGCCCCTCTGATTCAGCCCCTCTGTTTCAGCTCCTCTGTTTCTCCCCCTCTGTTCCAGCCCCTCTGTTTCAGCCCCTCTGTTTCAGCCACTCTGTTTCAGCCCCTCTGTTTCAGCCCCTCAGTTTCAGCCCCTCTGTTTCTCGCCCTCTGTTTCAGCCCCTCTGTTTCTCGCCCTCTGTTTCAGCCCCTCTGTTTCAGCCCGTCTGTTTCAGCCACTCTGTTTCTCGCCCTCTGTTTCAGCCCCTCTGATTCAGCCCCTCTGTTTCAGCCCATCTGTCTCAGCCCCTCTGTTTCTCACCCTCTGTTTCAGCCCCTCTGATTCAGCCCCTCTGATTCCGCCCCTCTGTTTCCCGCCCCTCTGTTTCAGCCCCTCTGTTTCTCGCCCTCTGTTTCAGCCCCTCTGTTTCTCGCCCTCTGTTTCAGCCCCTCTGTTTAAGCCCCTCTGTTTCAGCCCCTCTGTTTCAGCGCCTCTGTTTCGCCCTCTGTTTCTGCCCCTCTGCCTCTCGCCCTCTGTTTCAGCCCCTCTGATTCAGCCCCTCTGTTTCAGCTCCTCTGTTTCTCCCCCTCTGTTCCAGCCCATCTGTTTCAGCCCCTCTGTTTCTGCCACTCTGTTTAAGCCCCTCTGTTTCAGCCCCTCTGTTTCAGCCCCTCTGTTACTCGCCCTCTGTTTCAGCCCCTCTGATTCTCGCCCTCTGTTTCAGCCCCTCTGTTTCTCGCCCTCTGTTTCAGCCCCTCAGATTCAGCCCCTCTGTTTCAGCCCCTCTGATTCAGCACCTCTGATTCAGCCCCTCTGATTCAGCCCCTCTGTTTCTCACCCTCTGTTTCAGCCCCTCTGATTCAGCCCCTCTGATTCAGCCCCTCTGTTTCCCGCCCCTCTGTTTCAGCCCCTCTGTTTCTCGCCCTCTGTTTCAGTCCCTCTGTTTCTCGCCCTCTGTTTCAGCCCCTCTGTTTCAGCCCCTCTGTTTCAGCCCCTCTGTTTCAGCGCCTCTGTTTCGCCCTCTTTTTCAGCCCCTCTGTTTCTCGCCCTCTGTTTCAGCCCCTCTGATCCAGCCCCTCTGTTTCAGCTCCTCTGTTTCTCCCCCTCTGTTCCAGCCCCTCTGCTTCAGCCCCTCTGTTTCAGCCACTCTGTTTCAGCCCCTCTGTTTCAGCCCTCTCTGTTTCAGCCCCTCTGTTTCTCCCCCTCTGTTTCAGCCCCTCTGTTTCAGCCCCTCTGATTCAGCCCCTCTGTTTCAGCTCCTCTGTTTCTCCCCCTCTGTTCCAGCCCCTCTGCTTCAGCCCCTCTGTTTCAGCCACTCTGTTTCAGCCCCTCTGTTTCAGCCCTCTCTGTTTCAGCCCCTCTGTTTCTCGCCCTCTGTTTCAGCCCTTCTGATTCTCGCCCTCTGTTTCAGCCCCTCTGATTCAGCCCCTCTGTTTCAGCCCCTCTGATTCAGCCCCTCTGATTCAGCCCCTCTGATTCAGCCCCTCTGTTTCTCGGCCTCTGTTTCAGCCCCTCTGTTTCAGCCCCTCTGTTTCAGCGCCTCTGTTTCTCGCACTCTGTTTCAGCCCCTCTGTTTCTCGCCCTCTGTTTCAGCCCCTCTGATTCAGCCCCTCTGTTTCAGCCCCTATGTTTCTCCCCCACTGTTTCAGCCCCTCTGTTTCAGCCACTCTGTTTCAGCCCCTCTGTTTCAGCCCGTCTGTTTCTCACCCTCTGTTTCAGCCCCTCTGTTTCAGCCCGTCTGTTTCAGCCACTCTGTTTCTCGCCCTCTGTTTCAGCCCCTCTGTTTCTCGCCCTCTGTTTCAGCCCCTCTGTTTCAGCCCGTCTGTTTCAGCCACTCTGTTTCTCGCCTTCTGTTTCAGCCCCTCTGTTTCTCACCCTCTGTTTCCGCCCCTCTGATTCAGCCCCTCTGTTTCTCGCCCTCTGTCTCAGCCCCTCTGTTTCAGCCCCTCTGTTTCAGCCCCTCTGTTTCTCGCCCACTGTTTCAGCCCATCTGATTCTGCCCCTCTGTTTTACCCCCTCTGATTCAGCCCCTCTGTTTCAGACTCTCTGATTCAGACCCTCTGTTTCAGCCCCTCTGAATCAGCCCCTCTGATTCAGCCCCTCTGTTTCAGCCCCTCTGTTTCAGCCCCTCTGTTTCTCGCACTCTGTTTCAGCCCCTCTGATTATCGCCCTCTGTTTCAGCCCCTCTGTTTCTCGCCCTCTGTTTCAGCCCCTCTGATTCTGCCCCTCTGTTTTACCCCCTCTGATTCAGCACCTCTGATTCAGCCCCTCTGATACAGCCCCTCTGTTTCTCGACCACTGTTTCAGCCCCTCTGTTTCAGCCCCTCTGTTTCAGCACCTCTGTTTCTCACCCTCTGTTTCAGCCCCTCTGATTCAGCCCCTCTGTTTCAGCCCCTATGTTTCAGCGGCTCTGTTTCGCCCTCTGTTTCAGCCCCTCTGTTTCTCGCCCTCTGTTTCAGCCCATCTGATTCAGCCCCTGTGTATCAGCTCCTCTGTTTCTCCCCCTCTGTTCCAGCCCCTCTGTTTCAGCCCCTCTGTTTCAGCCCCTCTGTTTCTCGCCCTCTGTTTCAGCCCCTCTGATTCTCGCCCTCTGTTTCAGCCCCTCTGTTTCTCGCCCTCTGTTTCAGCCCCTCTGATTCTGCCCCTCTGTTTTACCCCCTCTGATTCAGCACCTCTGATTCAGCCCCTCTGATACAGCCCCTCTGTTTCTCGACCACTGTTTCAGCCCCTCTGTTTCAGCCCCTCTGTTTCAGGCCCTCTGTTTCTCACCCTCTGTTTCAGACCCTCTGATTCAGCCCCTCTGATTCAGCCCCTCTGATTCAGCCCCTCTGTTTCAGCCCCTCTGTTTCAGCGGCTCTGTTTCGCCCTCTAATTCAGCCCCTCTGTTTCAGCTCCTCTGTTTCTCCCCCTCTGTTCCAGCCCCTCTGTTTCAGCCCCTCTGTTTCAGCCACTCTGTTTCAGCCCCTCTGTTTCAGCCCCTCAGTTTCAGCCCCTCTGTTTCTCGCCCTCTGTTTCAGCCCCTCTGTTTCTCGCCCTCTGTTTCAGCCCCTCTGTTTCAGCCCGTCTGTTTCAGCCACTCTGTTTCTCGCCCTCTGTTTCAGCCCCTCTGATTCAGCCCCTCTGTTTCAGCCCCTCTGTCTCAGCCCCTCTGTTTCTCACCCTCTGTTTCAGCCCCTCTGATTCAGCCCCTCTGATTCAGCCCCTCTGATTCAGCCCCTCTGTTTCCCGCCCCTCTGTTTCAGCCCCTCTGTTTCTCGCCCTCTGTTTCAGACCCTCTGTTTCTCGCCCTCTGTTTCAGCCCCTCTGTTTCAGCCACTCTGTTTCAGCCCCTCTGTTTCAGCCCCTCAGTTTCAGCCCCTCTGTTTCTCGCCCTCTGTTTCAGCCCCTCTGTTTCTCGCCCTCTGTTTCAGCCCCTCTGTTTCAGCCCGTCTGTTTCAGCCACTCTGTTTCTCGCCCTCTGTTTCAGCCCCTCTGATTCAGCCCCTCTGTTTCAGCCCCTCTGTCTCAGCCCCTCTGTTTCTCACCCTCTGTTTCAGCCCCTCTGATTCAGCCCCTCTGATTCAGCCCCTCTGATTCAGCCCCTCTGTTTCCCGCCCCTCTGTTTCAGCCCCTCTGTTTCTCGCCCTCTGTTTCAGCCCCTCTGATTCTCGCCCTCTGTTTCAGCCCCTCTGTTTCTCGCCCTCTGTTTTAGCCCCTCTGATTCAGCCCCTCTGTTTCAGCCCCTCTGATTCAGCCCCTCTGATTCAGCCCCTCTGATTCAGCTCCTCTGTTTCTCGCCCTCTGTTTCAGCCTCTCTGTTTCAGCCCCTCTGTTTCAGCCCCTCTGTTTCTCACCCTCTGTTTCAGCCCCTCTGATTCAGCCCCTCTGATTCAGCCCCTCTGTTTCCCGCCCCTCTGTTTCAGCCCCTCTGTTTCTCGCCCTCTGTTTCAGCCCCTCTGTTTCTCGCCCACTGTTTCAGCCCCTCTGTTTCAGCCCCTCTGAATAAGCCCCTCTGATTCAGCCCCTCTGTTTCAGCCCCTCTGTTTCAGCCCCTCTGTTTCTCGCCCTCTGTTTTTGCCCCTCTGATTCAGCCCCTCTGTTTCAGCCCCTCTGAATAAGCCCCTCTGATTCAGCCCCTCTGTTTCAGCCCCTCTGTTTCAGCCACCCTGTTTCTCGCCCTCTGTTTCAGCCCCGCTGATTCAGCCCCACTGTTTCAGCCCCTCTGAATAAGCCCCTCTGATTCAGCCCCTCTGTTTCAGCCCCTCTGTTTCAGCCCCTCTGTTTCTCGCCCTCTGTTTTTGCCCCTCTGATTCAGCCCCTCTGTTTCAGCCCCTCTGATTCAGCCCCTCTGTTTCTCACCCTCTGTTTCAGCCCCTCTGTTTCCCGACCCTCTGTTTCAGCCCCTCTGTTTCAGCCCCTCTGTTTCAGCCCCTCTGTTTCTCACCCTCTGTTTCAGCCCCTCTGTTTCCTGACCCTCTGTTTCAGCCCCTCTGTTTCTCACCCTCTGTTTCAGCCACTCTGATTCAGCCCCTCTGATTCAGCCTCTCTGATTCTGCCCCTCTGTTTTACCCCCTCTGATTCAGCCCCTCTGTTTCAGCCCCTCTGATTCAGACCCTCTGTTTCAGCCTCTCTGAATCAGCCCCTCTGATTCAGCCCCTCTGTTTCAGCCCCTCTGTTTCAGCCCCTCTGTTTCTCGCACTCTGTTTCAGCCCCTCTGATTATCGCCCTCTGTTTCAGCCCCTCTGTTTCTCGCCCTCTGTTTCAGCCCCTCTGATTCTGCCCCTCTGTTTTACCCCCTCTGATTCAGCACCTCTGATTCAGCCCCTCTGATACAGCCCCTCTGTTTCTCGACAACTGTTCCAGCCCCTCTGTTTCAGCCCCTCTGTTTCAGCCCCTCTGTTTCTCACCCTCTGTTTCAGCCCCTCTGATTCAGCCCCTCTGATTCAGCCCCTCTGTTTCAGCCCCTCTGTTTCAGCGGCTCTGTTTCGCCCTCTGTTTCAGCCCCTCTGGTTCTCGCCCTCTGTTTCAGCCCCTCTGATTCAGCCCCTGTGTATCAGCTCCTCTGTTTCTCCCCCTCTGTTCCAGCCCCTCTGTTTCAGCCCCTCTGTTTCAGCCACTCTGTTTCAGCCCCTCTGTTTCAGCCCCTCTGTTTCAGCCCCTCTGTTTCTCGCCCTCTGTTTCAGCCCCTCTGATTCTGCCCCTCTGTTTTACCCCCTCTGATTCAGCACCTCTGATTCAGCCCCTCTGATACAGCCCCTCTGTTTCTCGACCACTGTTTCAGCCCCTCTGTTTCAGCCCCTCTGTTTCAGCCCCGCTGTTTCTCACCCTCTGTTTCAGCCCCTCTGATTCAGCCCCTCTGATTCAGCACCTCTGATTCAGCCCCTCTGTTTCAGCACCTCTGTTTCAGCGGCTCTGTTTCGCCCTCTGTTTCAGCCCCTCTGTTTCTCGCCCTCTGTTTCAGCCCCTCTGATTCAGCCCCTCTGTTTCAGCCCCTCTGTTTCTCCCCCTCTGTTCCAGCCCCTCTGTTTCAGCCCCTCTGTTTCAGCCACTCTGTTTCAGCCCCTCTGTTTCAGCCCCTCTGTTTCAGCCCCTCTGTTTCTCGCCCTCTGGTTCAGCCCCTCTGTTTCTCGCCCTCAGTTTCAGCCCCTCTGTTTCTCGCCCTCTGTTTCAGCCCCTCTGTTTCTCGCCCTCTGTTTCAGCCCCTCTGTTTCAGCCCGTCTGTTTCAGCCACTCTGTTTCTCGCCCTCTGTTTCAGCCCCTCTGATTCAGCCCCTCTGTTTCAGCCCCTCTGTCTCAGCCCCTCTGTTTCTCACCCTCTGTTTCAGCCCCTCTGATTCAGCCCCTCTGATTCAGCCCCTCTGATTCCGCCCCTCTGTTTCCCGCCCCTCTGTTTCAGCCCCTCTGTTTCTCGCCCTCTGTTTCAGCCCCTCTGTTTCTCGCCCTCTGTTTCAGCCCCTCTGTTTAAGCCCCTCTGTTTCAGCCCCTCTGTTTCAGCGGCTCTGTTTCGCCCTCTGTTTCAGCCCCTCTGTTTCTCGCCCTCTGTTTCAGCCCCTCTGATTCAGCCCCTCTGTTTCAGCTCCTCTGTTTCTCCCCCTCTGTTCCAGCCCCTCTGTTTCAGCCCCTCTGTTTCAGCCACTCTGTTTCAGCCCCTCTGTTTCAGCCCCTCAGTTTCAGCCCCTCTGTTTCTCGCCCTCTGTTTCAGCCCCTCTGTTTCTCGCCCTCTGTTTCAGCCCCTCTGTTTCAGCCCGTCTGTTTCAGCCACTCTGTTTCTCGCCCTCTGTTTTTGCCCCTCTGATTCAGCCCCTCTGTTTCAGCCCCTCTGATTCAGCCCCTCTGTTTCAGCCCCTCTGTTTCAGCCACCCTGTTTCTCGCCCTCTGTTTCAGCCCCGCTGATTCAGCCCCACTGTTTCAGCCCCTCTGAATAAGCCCCTCTGATTCAGCCCCTCTGTTTCAGCCCCTCTGTTTCAGCCCCTCTGTTTCTCGCCCTCTGTTTTTGCCCCTCTGATTCAGCCCCTCTGTTTCAGCCCCTCTGATTCAGCCCCTCTGTTTCTCACCCTCTGTTTCAGCCCCTCTGTTTCCCGACCCTCTGTTTCAGCCCCTCTGTTTCAGCCCCTCTGTTTCAGCCCCTCTGTTTCTCACCCTCTGTTTCAGCCCCTCTGTTTCCTGACCCTCTGTTTCAGCCCCTCTGTTTCTCACCCTCTGTTTCAGCCACTCTGATTCAGCCCCTCTGATTCAGCCTCTCTGATTCTGCCCCTCTGTTTTAGCCCCTCTGATTCAGCCCCTCTGTTTCAGACCCTCTGATTCAGACCCTCTGTTTCAGCCCCTCTGAATCAGCCCCTCTGATTCAGCCCCTCTGTTTCAGCCCCTCTGTTTCAGCCCCTCTGTTTCTCGCACTCTGTTTCAGCCCCTCTGATTATCGCCCTCTGTTTCAGCCCCTCTGTTTCTCGCCCTCTGTTTTACCCCCTCTGATTCAGCACCTCTGATTCAGCCCCTCTGATACAGCCCCTCTGTTTCTCGACAACTGTTCCAGCCCCTCTGTTTCAGCCCCTCTGTTTCAGCCCCTCTGTTTCGCACCCTCTGTTTCAGCCCCTCTGATTCAGCCCCTCTGATTCAGCCCCTCTGTTTCAGCCCCTCTGTTTCAGCGGCTCTGTTTCGCCCTCTGTTTCAGCCCCTCTGGTTCTCGCCCTCTGTTTCAGCCCCTCTGATTCAGCCCCTGTGTATCAGCTCCTCTGTTTCTCCCCCTCTGTTCCAGCCCCTCTGTTTCAGCCCCTCTGTTTCAGCCACTCTGTTTCAGCCCCTCTGTTTCAGCCCCTCTGTTTCAGCCCCTCTGTTTCTCGCCCTCTGTTTCAGCCCCTCTGATTCTGCCCCTCTGTTTTACCCCCTCTGATTCAGCACCTCTGATTCAGCCCCTCTGATACAGCCCCTCTGTTTCTCGACCACTGTTTCAGCCCCTCTGTTTCAGCCCCTCTGTTTCATCCCCTCTGTTTCTCACCCTCTGTTTCAGCCCCTCTGATTCAGCCGCTCTGATTCAGCACCTCTGATTCAGCCCCTCTGTTTCAGCCCCTCTGTTTCAGCGGCTCTGTTTCGCCCTCTG
Source organism: Chiloscyllium punctatum (assembly GCF_047496795.1). Taxonomy (NCBI): domain Eukaryota; kingdom Metazoa; phylum Chordata; class Chondrichthyes; order Orectolobiformes; family Hemiscylliidae; genus Chiloscyllium; species Chiloscyllium punctatum. The sequence continues at coordinate 1,097,887 of NW_027309792.1, read as the reverse complement.
TTTCAGCCCCTCTGTTTCTCGCCCTCTGTTTCAGCCCCTCTGATTCAGCCCCTCTGTTTCAGCTCCTCTGTTTCTCCCCCTCTGTTCCAGCCCCTCTGTTTCAGCCCCTCTGTTTCAGCCACTCTGTTTCAGCCCCTCTGTTTCAGCCCCTCAGTTTCAGCCCCTCTGTTTCTCGCCCTCTGTTTCAGCCCCTCTGTTTCTCGCCCTCTGTTTCAGCCCCTCTGTTTCAGCCCGTCTGTTTCAGCCACTCTGTTTCTCGCCCTCTGTTTCAGCCCCTCTGATTCAGCCCCTCTGTTTCAGCCCCTCTGTCTCAGCCCCTCTGTTTCTCACCCTCTGTTTCAGCCCCTCTGATTCAGCCCCTCTGATTCAGCCCCTCTGATTCCGCCCCTCTGTTTCCCGCCCCTCTGTTTCAGCCCCTCTGTTTCTCGCCCTCTGTTTCAGCCCCTCTGTTTCTCGCCCTCTGTTTCAGCCCCTCTGTTTAAGCCCCTCTGTTTCAGCCCCTCTGTTTCAGCGCCTCTGTTTCGCCCTCTGTTTCTGCCCCTCTGCCTCTCGCCCTCTGTTTCAGCCCCTCTGATTCAGCCCCTCTGTTTCAGCTCCTCTGTTTCTCCCCCTCTGTTCCAGCCCATCTGTTTCAGCCCCTCTGTTTCAGCCACTCTGTTTAAGCCCCTCTGTTTCAGCCCCTCTGTTTCAGCCCCTCTGTTACTCGCCCTCTGTTTCAGCCCCTCTGATTCTCGCCCTCTGTTTCAGCCCCTCTGTTTCTCGCCCTCTGTTTCAGCCCCTCTGATTCAGCCCCTCTGTTTCAGCCCCTCTGATTCAGCACCTCTGATTCAGCCCCTCTGATTCAGCCCCTCTGTTTCTCACCCTCTGTTTCAGCCCCTCTGATTCAGCCCCTCTGATTCAGCCCCTCTGTTTCCCGCCCCTCTGTTTCAGCCCCTCTGTTTCTCGCCCTCTGTTTCAGTCCCTCTGTTTCTCGCCCTAAAATTCAGCCCCTCTGTTTCAGCCCCTCTGTTTCAGCCCCTCTGTTTCAGCGCCTCTGTTTCGCCCTCTGTTTCAGCCCCTCTGTTTCTCGCCCTCTGTTTCAGCCCCTCTGATTCAGCCCCTCTGTTTCAGCTCCTCTGTTTCTCCCCCTCTGTTCCAGCCCCTCTGCTTCAGCCCCTCTGTTTCAGCCACTCTGTTTCAGCCCCTCTGTTTCAGCCCTCTCTGTTTCAGCCCCTCTGTTTCTCGCCCTCTGTTTCAGCCCCTCTGTTTCAGCCCCTCTGATTCAGCCCCTCTGTTTCAGCTCCTCTGTTTCTCCCCCTCTGTTCCAGCCCCTCTGCTTCAGCCCCTCTGTTTCAGCCACTCTGTTTCAGCCCCTCTGTTTCAGCCCTCTCTGTTTCAGCCCCTCTGTTTCTCGCCCTCTGTTTCAGCCCTTCTGATTCTCGCCCTCTGTTTCAGCCCCTCTGATTCAGCCCCTCTGTTTCAGCCCCTCTGATTCAGCCCCTCTGATTCAGCCCCTCTGATTCAGCCCCTCTGTTTCTCGGCCTCTGTTTCAGCCCCTCTGTTTCAGCCCCTCTGTTTCAGCGCCTCTGTTTCTCGCACTCTGTTTCAGCCCCTCTGTTTCTCGCCCTCTGTTTCAGCCCCTCTGATTCAGCCCCTCTGTTTCAGCCCCTATGTTTCTCCCCCTCTGTTCCAGCCCCTCTGTTTCAGCCCCTCTGTTTCAGCCACTCTGTTTCAGCCCCTCTGTTTCAGCCCGTCTGTTTCTCACCCTCTGTTTCAGCCCCTCTGTTTCAGCCCGTCTGTTTCAGCCACTCTGTTTCTCGCCCTCTGTTTCAGCCCCTCTGTTTCTCGCCCTCTGTTTCAGCCCCTCTGTTTCAGCCCGTCTGTTTCAGCCACTCTGTCTCTCGCCTTCTGTTTCAGCCCCTCTGTTTCTCACCCTCTGTTTCCGCCCCTCTGATTCAGCCCCTCTGTTTCTCGCCCTCTGTCTCAGCCCCTCTGTTTCAGCCCCTCTGTTTCAGCCCCTCTGTTTCTCGCCCACTGTTTCAGCCCCTCTGATTCTGCCCCTCTGTTTTACCCCCTCTGATTCAGCCCCTCTGTTTCAGACTCTCTGATTCAGACCCTCTGTTTCAGCCCCTCTGAATCAGCCCCTCTGATTCAGCCCCTCTGTTTCAGCCCCTCTGTTTCAGCCCCTCTGTTTCTCGCACTCTGTTTCAGCCCCTCTGATTATCGCCCTCTGTTTCAGCCCCTCTGTTTCTCGCCCTCTGTTTCAGCCCCTCTGATTCTGCCCCTCTGTTTTACCCCCTCTGATTCAGCCCCTCTGATTCAGCCCCTCTGATACAGCCCCTCTGTTTCTCGACCACTGTTTCAGCCCCTCTGTTTCAGCCCCTCTGTTTCATCACCTCTGTTTCTCACCCTCTGTTTCAGCCCCTCTGATTCAGCCCCTCTGTTTCAGCCCCTATGTTTCAGCGGCTCTGTTTCGCCCTCTGTTTCAGCCCCTCTGTTTCTCGCCCTCTGTTTCAGCCCATCTGATTCAGCCCCTGTGTATCAGCTCCTCTGTTTCTCCCCCTCTGTTCCAGCCCCTCTGTTTCAGCCCCTCTGTTTCAGCCCCTCTGTTTCTCGCCCTCTGTTTCAGCCCCTCTGATTCTCGCCCTCTGTTTCAGCCCCTCTGTTTCTCGCCCTCTGTTTCAGCCCCTCTGATTCTGCCCCTCTGTTTTACCCCCTCTGATTCAGCACCTCTGATTCAGCCCCTCTGATACAGCCCCTCTGTTTCTCGACCACTGTTTCAGCCCCTCTGTTTCAGCCCCTCTGTTTCAGGCCCTCTGTTTCTCACCCTCTGTTTCAGACCCTCTCATTCAGCCCCTCTGATTCAGCCCCTCTGATTCAGCCCCTCTGTTTCAGCCCCTCTGTTTCAGCGGCTCTGTTTCGCCCTCTAATTCAGCCCCTCTGTTTCAGCTCCTCTGTTTCTCCCCCTCTGTTCCAGCCCCTCTGTTTCAGCCCCTCTGTTTCAGCCACTCTGTTTCAGCCCCTCTGTTTCAGCCCCTCAGTTTCAGCCCCTCTGTTTCTCGCCCTCTGTTTCAGCCCCTCTGTTTCTCGCCCTCTGTTTCAGCCCCTCTGTTTCAGCCCGTCTGTTTCAGCCACTCTGTTTCTCGCCCTCTGTTTCAGCCCCTCTGATTCAGCCCCTCTGTTTCAGCCCCTCTGTCTCAGCCCCTCTGTTTCTCACCCTCTGTTTCAGCCCCTCTGATTCAGCCCCTCTGTTTCAGCCCCTCTGTTTCTCACCCTCTGTTTCAGCCCCTCTGTTTCCTGACCCTCTGTTTCAGCCCCTCTGTTTCTCACCCTCTGTTTCAGCCACTCTGATTCAGCCCCTCTGATTCAGCCTCTCTGATTCTGCCCCTCTGTTTTACCCCCTCTGATTCAGCCCCTCTGTTTCAGCCCCTCTGATTCAGACCCTCTGTTTCAGCCCCTCTGAATCAGCCCCTCTGATTCAGCCCCTCTGTTTCAGCCCCTCTGTTTCAGCCCCTCTGTTTCTCGCACTCTGTTTCAGCCCCTCTGATTATCGCCCTCTGTTTCAGCCCCTCTGTTTCTCGCCCTCTGTTTTACCCCCTCTGATTCAGCACCTCTGATTCAGCCCCTCTGATACAGCCCCTCTGTTTCTCGACAACTGTTCCAGCCCCTCTGTTTCAGCCCCTCTGTTTCAGCCCCTCTGTTTCGCACCCTCTGTTTCAGCCCCTCTGATTCAGCCCCTCTGATTCAGCCCCTCTGTTTCAGCCCCTCTGTTTCAGCGGCTCTGTTTCGCCCTCTGTTTCAGCCCCTCTGGTTCTCGCCCTCTGTTTCAGCCCCTCTGATTCAGCCCCTGTGTATCAGCTCCTCTGTTTCTCCCCCTCTGTTCCAGCCCCTCTGTTTCAGCCCCTCTGTTTCAGCCACTCTGTTTCAGCCCCTCTGTTTCAGCCCCTCAGTTTCAGCCCCTCTGTTTCTCGCCCTCTGTTTCAGCCCCTCTGATTCTGCCCCTCTGTTTTACCCCCTCTGATTCAGCACCTCTGATTCAGCCCCTCTGATACAGCCCCTCTGTTTCTCGACCACTGTTTCAGCCCCTCTGTTTCAGCCCCTCTGTTTCAGCCCCTCTGTTTCTCACCCTCTGTTTCAGCCCCTCTGATTCAGCCCCTCTGATTCAGCACCTCTGATTCAGCCCCTCTGTTTCAGCCCCTCTGTTTCAGCGGCTCTGTTTCGCCCTCTGTTTCAGCCCCTCTGTTTCTCGCCCTCTGTTTCAGCCCCTCTGATTCAGCCGCTCTGTTTCAGCTCCTCTGTTTCTCCCCCTCTGTTCCAGCCCCTCTGTTTCAGCCCCTCTGTTTCAGCCACTCTGTTTCAGCCCCTCTGTTTCAGCCCCTCAGTTTCAGCCCCTCTGTTTCTCGCCCTCTGTTTCAGCCCCTCTGTTTCAGCCCCTCTGTTTCAGCCCCTCTGTTTCAGCCACTCTGTTTCTCGCCCTCTGTTTCAGCCCCTCTGATTCAGCCCCTCTGTTTCAGCCCCTCTGTCTCAGCCCCTCTGTTTCTCACCCTCTGTTTCAGCCCCTCTGATTCAGCCCCTCTGATTCAGCCCCTCTGATTCCGCCCCTCTGTTTCCCGCCCCTCTGTTTCAGCCCCTCTGTTTCTCGCCCTCTGTTTCAGCCCCTCTGTTTCTCGCCCTCTGTTTCAGCCCCTCTGTTTAAGCCCCTCTGTTTCAGCCCCTCTGTTTCAGCGCCTCTGTTTCGCCCTCTGTTTCTGCCCCTCTGCCTCTACCCCTCTGTTTCAGCCCCTCTGATTCTCGCCCTCTGTTTCAGCCCCTCTGTTTCTCGCCCTCTGTTTCAGCCCCTCTGATTCAGCCCCTCTGTTTCAGCCCCTCTGATTCAGCACCTCTGATTCAGCCCCTCTGATTCAGCCCCTCTGTTTCTCACCCTCTGTTTCAGCCCCTCTGATTCAGCCCCTCTGATTCAGCCCCTCTGTTTCCCGCCCCTCTGTTTCAGCCCCTCTGTTTCTCGCCCTCTGTTTCAGTCCCTCTGTTTCTCGCCCTCTGTTTCAGCCCCTCTGTTTCAGCCCCTCTGTTTCAGCCCCTCTGTTTCAGCGCCTCTGTTTCGCCCTCTGTTTCAGCCCCTCTGTTTCTCGCCCTCTGTTTCAGCCCCTCTGATTCAGCCCCTCTGTTTCAGCTCCTCTGTTTCTCCCCCTCTGTTCCAGCCCCTCTGCTTCAGCCCCTCTGTTTCAGCCACTCTGTTTCAGCCCCTCTGTTTCAGCCCTCTCTGTTTCAGCCCCTCTGTTTCTCGCCCTCTGTTTCAGCCCCTCTGTTTCAGCCCCTCTGATTCAGCCCCTCTGTTTCAGCTCCTCTGTTTCTCCCCCTCTGTTCCAGCCCCTCTGCTTCAGCCCCTCTGTTTCAGCCACTCTGTTTCAGCCCCTCTGTTTCAGCCCTCTCTGTTTCAGCCCCTCTGTTTCTCGCCCTCTGTTTCAGCCCTTCTGATTCTCGCCCTCTGTTTCAGCCCCTCTGATTCAGCCCCTCTGTTTCAGCCCCTCTGTTTCTCGGCCTCTGTTTCAGCCCCTCTGTTTCAGCCCCTCTGTTTCAGCGCCTCTGTTTCTCGCACTCTGTTTCAGCCCCTCTGTTTCTCGCCCTCTGTTTCAGCCCCTCTGATTCAGCCCCTCTGTTTCAGCCCCTATGTTTCTCCCCTCTGTTCCAGCCCCTCTGTTTCAGCCCCTCTGTTTCAGCCACTCTGTTTCAGCCCCTCTGTTTCAGCCCGTCTGTTTCTCACCCTCTGTTTCAGCCCCTCTGTTTCAGCCCGTCTGTTTCAGCCACTCTGTTTCTCGCCCTCTGTTTCAGCCCCTCTGTTTCTCGCCCTCTGTTTCAGCCCCTCTGTTTCAGCCCGTCTGTTTCAGCCACTCTGTCTCTCGCCTTCTGTTTCAGCCCCTCTGTTTCTCACCCTCTGTTTCCGCCCCTCTGATTCAGCCCCTCTGTTTCTCGCCCTCTGTCTCAGCCCCTCTGTTTCAGCCCCTCTGTTTCAGCCCCTCTGTTTCTCGCCCACTGTTTCAGCCCCTCTGATTCTGCCCCTCTGTTTTACCCCCTCTGATTCAGCCCCTCTGTTTCAGACTCTCTGATTCAGACCCTCTGTTTCAGCCCCTCTGAATCAGCCCCTCTGATTCAGCCCCTCTGTTTCAGCCCCTCTGTTTCAGCCCCTCTGTTTCTCGCACTCTGTTTCAGCCCCTCTGATTATCGCCCTCTGTTTCAGCCCCTCTGTTTCTCGCCCTCTGTTTCAGCCCCTCTGATTCTGCCCCTCTGTTTTACCCCCTCTGATTCAGCCCCTCTGATTCAGTCCCTCTGATACAGCCCCTCTGTTTCTCGACCACTGTTTCAGCCCCTCTGTTTCAGCCCCTCTGTTTCATCACCTCTGTTTCTCACCCTCTGTTTCAGCCCCTCTGATTCAGCCCCTCTGTTTCAGCCCCTATGTTTCAGCGGCTCTGTTTCGCCCTCTGTTTCAGCCCCTCTGTTTCTCGCCCTCTGTTTCAGCCCATCTGATTCAGCCCCTGTGTATCAGCTCCTCTGTTTCTCCCCCTCTGTTCCAGCCTCTCTGTTTCAGCCCCTCTGTTTCAGCCCCTCTGTTTCTCGCCCTCTGTTTCAGCCCCTCTGATTCTCGCCCTCTGTTTCAGCCCCTCTGTTTCTCGCCCTCTGTTTCAGCCCCTCTGATTCTGCCCCTCTGTTTTACCCCCTCTGATTCAGCACCTCTGATTCAGCCCCTCTGATACAGCCCCTCTGTTTCTCGACCACTGTTTCAGCCCCTCTGTTTCAGCCCCTCTGTTTCAGGCCCTCTGTTTCTCACCCTCTGTTTCAGACCCTCTGATTCAGCCCCTCTGATTCAGCCCCTCTGATACAGCCCCTCTGTTTCAGCCCCTCTGTTTCAGCGGCTCAGTTTCGCCCTCTAATTCAGCCCCTCTGTTTCAGCTCCTCTGTTTATCCCCCTCTGTTCCAGCCCCTCTGTTTCAGCCCCTCTGTTTCAGCCACTCTGTTTCAGCCCCTCTGTTTCAGCCCCTCAGTTTCAGCCCCTCTGTTTCTCGCCCTATGTTTGAGCCCCTCTGTTTCTCGCCCTCTGTTTCAGCCCCTCTGTTTCAGCCCGTCTGTTTCAGCCACTCTGTTTCTCGCCCTCTGTTTCAGCCCCTCTGATTCAGCCCCTCTGTTTCAGCCCCTCTGTCTCAGCCCCTCTGTTTCTCACCCTCTGTTTCAGCCCCTCTGATTCAGCCCCTCTGATTCAGCCCCTCTGTTTCCCGCCCCTCTGTTTCAGCCCCTCTGTTTCTCGCCCTCTGTTTCAGCCCCTCTGTTTCTCACCCTCTGTTTCAGCCCCTCTGTTTCAGCCACTCTGTTTCAGCCCCTCTGTTTCAGCCCCTCAGTTTCAGCCCCTCTGTTTCTCGCCCTCTGTTTCAGCCCCTCTGTTTCTCGCCCTCTGTTTCAGCCCCTCTGTTTCAGCCCGTCTGTTTCAGCCACTCTGTTTCTCGCCCTCTGTTTCAGCCCCTCTGATTCAGCCCCTCTGTTTCAGCCCCTCTGTCTCAGCCCCTCTGTTTCTCACCCTCTGTTTCAGCCCCTCTGATTCAGCCCCTCTGATTCAGCCCCTCTGATTCAGCCCCTCTGTTTCCCGCCCCTCTGTTTCAGCCCCTCTGTTTCTCGCCCTCTGTTTCAGCCCCTCTGATTCTCGCCCTCTGTTTCAGCCCCTCTGTTTCTCGCCCTCTGTTTTAGCCCCTCTGATTCAGCCCCTCTGTTTCAGCCCCTCTGATTCAGCCCCTCTGATTCAGCCCCTCTGATTCAGCTCCTCTGTTTCTCGCCCTCTGTTTCAGTCCCTCTGTTTCTCGCCCTCTGTTTCAGCCCCTCTGATTCAGCCCCTCTGTTTCAGCCCCTCTGTTTCAGCGCCTCTGTTTCGCCCTCTGTTTCAGCCCCTCTGTTTCTCGCCCTCTGTTTCAGCCCCTCTGATTCAGCCCCTCTGTTTCAGCTCCTCTGTTTCTCCCCCTCTGTTCCAGCCCCTCTGCTTCAGCCCCTCTGTTTCAGCCACTCTGTTTCAGCCCCTCTGTTTCAGCCCTCTCTGTTTCAGCCCCTCTGTTTCTCGCCCTCTGTTTCAGCCCCTCTGTTTCAGCCCCTCTGATTCAGCCCCTCTGATACAGCCCCTCTGTTTCAGCCCCTCTGTTTCAGCGGCTCAGTTTCGCCCTCTAATTCAGCCCCTCTGTTTCAGCTCCTCTGTTTATCCCCCTCTGTTCCAGCCCCTCTGTTTCAGCCCCTCTGTTTCAGCCACTCTGTTTCAGCCCCTCTGTTTCAGCCCCTCAGTTTCAGCCCCTCTGTTTCTCGCCCTATGTTTCAGCCCCTCTGTTTCTCGCCCTCTGTTTCAGCCCCTCTGTTTCAGCCCGTCTGTTTCAGCCACTCTGTTTCTCGCCCTCTGTTTCAGCCCCTCTGATTCAGCCCCTCTGTTTCAGCCCCTCTGTCTCAGCCCCTCTGTTTCTCACCCTCTGTTTCAGCCCCTCTGATTCAGCCCCTCTGATTCAGCCCCTCTGTTTCCCGCCCCTCTGTTTCAGCCCCTCTGTTTCTCGCCCTCTGTTTCAGCCCCTCTGTTTCTCACCCTCTGTTTCAGCCCCTCTGTTTCAGCCACTCTGTTTCAGCCCCTCTGTTTCAGCCCCTCAGTTTCAGCCCCTCTGTTTCTCGCCCTCTGTTTCAGCCCCTCTGTTTCTCGCCCTCTGTTTCAGCCCCTCTGTTTCAGCCCGTCTGTTTCAGCCACTCTGTTTCTCGCCCTCTGTTTCAGCCCCTCTGATTCAGCCCCTCTGTTTCAGCCCCTCTGTCTCAGCCCCTCTGTTTCTCACCCTCTGTTTCAGCCCCTCTGATTCAGCCCCTCTGATTCAGCCCCTCTGATTCAGCCCCTCTGTTTCCCGCCCCTCTGTTTCAGCCCCTCTGTTTCTCGCCCTCTGTTTCAGCCCCTCTGATTCTCGCCCTCTGTTTCAGCCCCTCTGTTTCTCGCCCTCTGTTTTAGCCCCTCTGATTCAGCCCCTCTGTTTCAGCCCCTCTGATTCAGCCCCTCTGATTCAGCCCCTCTGATTCAGCTCCTCTGTTTCTCGCCCTCTGTTTCAGTCCCTCTGTTTCTCGCCCTCTGTTTCAGCCCCTCTGATTCAGCCCCTCTGTTTCAGCCCCTCTGTTTCAGCGCCTCTGTTTCGCCCTCTGTTTCAGCCCCTCTGTTTCTCGCCCTCTGTTTCAGCCCCTCTGATTCAGCCCCTCTGTTTCAGCTCCTCTGTTTCTCCCCCTCTGTTCCAGCCCCTCTGCTTCAGCCCCTCTGTTTCAGCCACTCTGTTTCAGCCCCTCTGTTTCAGCCCTCTCTGTTTCAGCCCCTCTGTTTCTCGCCCTCTGTTTCAGCCCCTCTGTTTCAGCCCCTCTGATTCAGCCCCTCTGTTTCAGCTCCTCTGTTTCTCCCCCTCTGTTCCAGCCCCTCTGCTTCAGCCCCTCTGTTTCAGCCACTCTGTTTCAGCCCCTCTGTTTCAGCCCTCTCTGTTTCAGCCCCTCTGTTTCTCGCCCTCTGTTTCAGCCCTTCTGATTCTCGCCCTCTGTTTCAGCCCCTCTGATTCAGCCCCTCTGTTTCAGCCCCTCTGATTCAGCCCCTCTGATTCAGCCCCTCTGATTCAGCCCCTCTGTTTCTCGGCCTCTGTTTCAGCCCCTCTGTTTCAGCCCCTCTGTTTCAGCGCCTCTGTTTCTCGCACTCTGTTTCAGCCCCTCTGTTTCTCGCCCTCTGTTTCAGCCCCTCTGATTCAGCCCCTCTGTTTCAGCCCCTATGTTTCTCCCCCTCTGTTCCAGCCCCTCTGTTTCAGCCCCTCTGTTTCAGCCACTCTGTTTCAGCCCCTCTGTTTCAGCCCGTCTGTTTCTCACCCTCTGTTTCAGCCCCTCTGTTTCAGCCCGTCTGTTTCAGCCACTCTGTTTCTCGCCCTCTGTTTCAGCCCCTCTGTTTCTCGCCCTCTGTTTCAGCCCCTCTGTTTCAGCCCGTCTGTTTCAGCCACTCTGTCTCTCGCCTTCTGTTTCAGCCCCTCTGTTTCTCACCCTCTGTTTCCGCCCCTCTGATTCAGCCCCTCTGTTTCTCGCCCTCTGTCTCAGCCCCTCTGTTTCAGCCCCTCTGTTTCAGCCCCTCTGTTTCTCGCCCACTGTTTCAGCCCCTCTGATTCTGCCCCTCTGTTTTACCCCCTCTGAATCAGCCCCTCTGATTCAGCCCCTCTGTTTCAGCCCCTCTGTTTCAGCCCCTCTGTTTCTCGCACTCTGTTTCAGCCCCTCTGATTATCGCCCTCTGTTTCAGCCCCTCTGTTTCTCGCCCTCTGTTTCAGCCCCTCTGATTCTGCCCCTCTGTTTTACCCCCTCTGATTCAGCCCCTCTGATTCAGCCCCTCTGATACAGCCCCTCTGTTTCTCGACCACTGTTTCAGCCCCTCTGTTTCAGCCCCTCTGTTTCATCACCTCTGTTTCTCACCCTCTGTTTCAGCCCCTCTGATTCAGCCCCTCTGTTTCAGCCCCTATGTTTCAGCGGCTCTGTTTCGCCCTCTGTTTCAGCCCCTCTGTTTCTCGCCCTCTGTTTCAGCCCATCTGATTCAGCCCCTGTGTATCAGCTCCTCTGTTTCTCCCCCTCTGTTCCAGCCCCTCTGTTTCAGCCCCTCTGTTTCAGCCCCTCTGTTTCTCGCCCTCTGTTTCAGCCCCTCTGATTCTTGCCCTCTGTTTCAGCCCCTCTGTTTCTCGCCCTCTGTTTCAGCCCCTCTGATTCTGCCCCTCTGTTTTACCCCCTCTGATTCAGCACCTCTGATTCAGCCCCTCTGATACAGCCCCTCTGTTTCTCGACCACTGTTTCAGCCCCTCTGTTTCAGCCCCTCTGTTTCAGGCCCTCTGTTTCTCACCCTCTGTTTCAGACCCTCTCATTCAGCCCCTCTGATTCAGCCCCTCTGATTCAGCCCCTCTGTTTCAGCCCCTCTGTTTCAGCGGCTCTGTTTCGCCCTCTAATTCAGCCCCTCTGTTTCAGCTCCTCTGTTTCTCCCCCTCTGTTCCAGCCCCTCTGTTTCAGCCCCTCTGTTTCAGCCACTCTGTTTCAGCCCCTCTGTTTCAGCCCCTCAGTTTCAGCCCCTCTGTTTCTCGCCCTCTGTTTCAGCCCCTCTGTTTCTCGCCCTCTGTTTCAGCCCCTCTGTTTCAGCCCGTCTGTTTCAGCCACTCTGTTTCTCGCCCTCTGTTTCAGCCCCTCTGATTCAGCCCCTCTGTTTCAGCCCCTCTGTCTCAGCCCCTCTGTTTCTCACCCTCTGTTTCAGCCCCTCTGATTCAGCCCCTCTGTTTCAGCCCCTCTGTTTCTCACCCTCTGTTTCAGCCCCTCTGTTTCCTGACCCTCTGTTTCAGCCCCTCTGTTTCTCACCCTCTGTTTCAGCCACTCTGATTCAGCCCCTCTGATTCAGCCTCTCTGATTCTGCCCCTCTGTTTTACCCCCTCTGATTCAGCCCCTCTGTTTCAGCCCCTCTGATTCAGACCCTCTGTTTCAGCCCCTCTGAATCAGCCCTTCTGATTCAGCCCCTCTGTTTCAGCCCCTCTGTTTCAGCCCCTCTGTTTCTCGCACTCTGTTTCAGCCCCTCTGATTATCGCCCTCTGTTTCAGCCCCTCTGTTTCTCGCCCTCTGTTTTACCCCCTCTGATTCAGCACCTCTGATTCAGCCCCTCTGATACAGCCCCTCTGTTTCTCGACAACTGTTCCAGCCCCTCTGTTTCAGCCCCTCTGTTTCAGCCCCTCTGTTTCGCACCCTCTGTTTCAGCCCCTCTGATTCAGCCCCTCTGATTCAGCCCCTCTGTTTCAGCCCCTCTGTTTCAGCGGCTCTGTTTCGCCCTCTGTTTCAGCCCCTCTGGTTCTCGCCCTCTGTTTCAGCCCCTCTGATTCAGCCCCTGTGTATCAGCTCCTCTGTTTCTCCCCCTCTGTTCCAGCCCCTCTGTTTCAGCCCCTCTGTTTCAGCCACTCTGTTTCAGCCCCTCTGTTTCAGCCCCTCTGTTTCAGCCCCTCTGTTTCTCGCCCTCTGTTTCAGCCCCTCTGATTCTGCCCCTCTGTTTTACCCCCTCTGATTCAGGACCTCTGATTCAGCCCCTCTGATACAGCCCCTCTGTTTCTCGACCACTGTTTCAGCCCCTCTGTTTCAGCCCCTCTGTTTCAGCCCCTCTGTTTCTCACCCTCTGTTTCAGCCCCTCTGATTCAGCCCCTCTGATTCAGCACCTCTGATTCAGCCCCTCTGTTTCAGCCCCTCTGTTTCAGCGGCTCTGTTTCGCCCTCTGTTTCAGCCCCTCTGTTTCTCGCCCTCTGTTTCAGCCCCTCTGATTCAGCCCCTCTGTTTCAGCTCCTCTGTTTCTCCCCCTCTGTTCCAGCCCCTCTGTTTCAGCCCCTCTGTTTCAGCCACTCTGTTTCAGCCCCTCTGTTTCAGCCCCTCAGTTTCAGCCCCTCTGTTTCTCGCCCTCTGTTTCAGCCCCTCTGTTTCTCGCCCTCTGTTTCAGCCCCTCTGTTTCAGCCCGTCTGTTTCAGCCACTCTGTTTCTCGCCCTCTGTTTCAGCCCCTCTGATTCAGCCCCTCTGTTTCAGCCCCTCTGTCTCAGCCCCTCTGTTTCTCACCCTCTGTTTCAGCCCCTCTGATTCAGCCCCTCTGATTCAGCCCCTCTGATTCCGCCCCTCTGTTTCCCGCCCCTCTGTTTCAGCCCCTCTGTTTCTCGCCCTCTGTTTCAGCCCCTCTGTTTCTCGCCCTCTGTTTCAGCCCCTCTGTTTAAGCCCCTCTGTTTCAGCCCCTCTGTTTCAGCGCCTCTGTTTCGCCCTCTGTTTCTGCCCCTCTGCCTCTCGCCCTCTGTTTCAGCCCCTCTGATTCAGCCCCTCTGTTTCAGCTCCTCTGTTTCTCCCCCTCTGTTCCAGCCCATCTGTTTCAGCCCCTCTGTTTCAGCCACTCTGTTTAAGCCCCTCTGTTTCAGCCCCTCTGTTTCAGCCCCTCTGTTACTCGCCCTCTGTTTCAGCCCCTCTGATTCTCGCCCTCTGTTTCAGCCCCTCTGTTTCTCGCCCTCTGTTTCAGCCCCTCTGATTCAGCCCCTCTGTTTCAGCCCCTCTGATTCAGCACCTCTGATTCAGCCCCTCTGATTCAGCCCCTCTGTTTCTCACCCTCTGTTTCAGCCCCTCTGATTCAGCCCCTCTGATTCAGCCCCTCTGTTTCCCGCCCCTCTGTTTCAGCCCCTCTGTTTCTCGCCCTCTGTTTCAGTCCCTCTGTTTCTCGCCCTCTGTTTCAGCCCCTCTGTTTCAGCCCCTCTGTTTCAGCCCCTCTGTTTCAGCGCCTCTGTTTCGCCCTCTGTTTCAGCCCCTCTGTTTCTCGCCCTCTGTTTCAGCCCCTCTGATTCAGCCCCTCTGTTTCAGCTCCTCTGTTTCTCCCCCTCTGTTCCAGCCCCTCTGCTTCAGCCCCTCTGTTTCAGCCACTCTGTTTCAGCCCCTCTGTTTCAGCCCTCTCTGTTTCAGCCCCTCTGTTTCTCGCCCTCTGTTTCAGCCCCTCTGTTTCAGCCCCTCTGATTCAGCCCCTCTGTTTCAGCTCCTCTGTTTCTCCCCCTCTGTTCCAGCCCCTCTGCTTCAGCCCCTCTGTTTCAGCCACTCTGTTTCAGCCCCTCTGTTTCAGCCCTCTCTGTTTCAGCCCCTCTGTTTCTCGCCCTCTGTTTCAGCCCTTCTGATTCTCGCCCTCTGTTTCAGCCCCTCTGATTCAGCCCCTCTGTTTCAGCCCCTCTGATTCAGCCCCTCTGATTCAGCCCCTCTGATTCAGCCCCTCTGTTTCTCGGCCTCTGTTTCAGCCCCTCTGTTTCAGCCCCTCTGTTTCAGCGCCTCTGTTTCTCGCACTCTGTTTCAGCCCCTCTGTTTCTCGCCCTCTGTTTCAGCCCCTCTGATTCAGCCCCTCTGTTTCAGCCCCTATGTTTCTCCCCCTCTGTTCCAGCCCATCTGTTTCAGCCCCTCTGTTTCAGCCACTCTGTTTAAGCCCCTCTGTTTCAGCCCCTCTGTTTCAGCCCCTCTGTTACTCGCCCTCTGTTTCAGCCCCTCTGATTCTCGCCCTCTGTTTCAGCCCCTCTGTTTCTCGCCCTCTGTTTCAGCCCCTCTGATTCAGCCCCTCTGTTTCAGCCCCTCTGATTCAGCACCTCTGATTCAGCCCCTCTGTTTCCCGCCCCTCTGTTTCAGCCCCTCTGTTTCTCGCCCTCTGTTTCAGTCCCTCTGTTTCTCGCCCTCTGTTTCAGCCCCTCTGTTTCAGCCCCTCTGTTTCAGCCCCTCTGTTTCAGCGCCTCTGTTTCGCCCTCTGTTTCAGCCCCTCTGTTTCTCGCCCTCTGTTTCAGCCCCTCTGATTCAGCCCCTCTGTTTCAGCTCCTCTGTTTCTCCCCCTCTGTTCCAGCCCCTCTGCTTCAGCCCCTCTGTTTCAGCCACTCTGTTTCAGCCCCTCTGTTTCAGCCCTCTCTGTTTCAGCCCCTCTGTTTCTCGCCCTCTGTTTCAGCCCCTCTGTTTCAGCCCCTCTGATTCAGCCCCTCTGTTTCAGCTCCTCTGTTTCTCCCCCTCTGTTCCAGCCCCTCTGCTTCAGCCCCTCTGTTTCAGCCACTCTGTTTCAGCCCCTCTGTTTCAGCCCTCTCTGTTTCAGCCCCTCTGTTTCTCGCCCTCTGTTTCAGCCCTTCTGATTCTCGCCCTCTGTTTCAGCCCCTCTGATTCAGCCCCTCTGTTTCAGCCCCTCTGATTCAGCCCCTCTGATTCAGCCCCTCTGATTCAGCCCCTCTGTTTCTCGGCCTCTGTTTCAGCCCCTCTGTTTCAGCCCCTCTGTTTCAGCGCCTCTGTTTCTCGCACTCTGTTTCAGCCCCTCTGTTTCTCGCCCTCTGTTTCAGCCCCTCTGATTCAGCCCCTCTGTTTCAGCCCCTATGTTTCTCCCCCTCTGTTCCAGCCCCTCTGTTTCAGCCCCTCTGTTTCAGCCACTCTGTTTCAGCCCCTCTGTTTCAGCCCGTCTGTTTCTCACCCTCTGTTTCAGCCCCTCTGTTTCAGCCCGTCTGTTTCAGCCACTCTGTTTCTCGCCCTCTGTTTCAGCCCCTCTGTTTCTCGCCCTCTGTTTCAGCCCCTCTGTTTCAGCCCGTCTGTTTCAGCCACTCTGTCTCTCGCCTTCTGTTTCAGCCCCTCTGTTTCTCACCCTCTGTTTCCGCCCCTCTGATTCAGCCCCTCTGTTTCTCGCCCTCTGTCTCAGCCCCTCTGTTTCAGCCCCTCTGTTTCAGCCCCTCTGTTTCTCGCCCACTGTTTCAGCCCCTCTGATTCTGCCCCTCTGTTTTACCCCCTCTGATTCAGCCCCTCTGTTTCAGACTCTCTGATTCAGACCCTCTGTTTCAGCCCCTCTGAATCAGCCCCTCTGATTCAGCCCCTCTGATTCAGCCCCTCTGTTTCAGCCCCTCTGTTTCTCGCACTCTGTTTCAGCCCCTCTGATTATCGCCCTCTGTTTCAGCCCCTCTGTTTCTCGCCCTCTGTTTCAGCCCCTCTGATTCTGCCCCTCTGTTTTACCCCCTCTGATTCAGCCCCTCTGATTCAGCCCCTCTGATACAGCCCCTCTGTTTCTCGACCACTGTTTCAGCCCCTCTGTTTCAGCCCCTCTGTTTCAGGCCCTCTGTTTCTCACCCTCTGTTTCAGACCCTCTGATTCAGCCCCTCTGATTCAGCCCCTCTGATTCAGCCCCTCTGTTTCAGCCCCTCTGTTTCAGCGGCTCTGTTTCGCCCTCTAATTCAGCCCCTCTGTTTCAGCTCCTCTGTTTCTCCCCCTCTGTTCCAGCCCCTCTGTTTCAGCCCCTCTGTTTCAGCCACACTGTTTCAGCCCCTCTGTTTCAGCCCCTCAGTTTCAGCCCCTCTGTTTCTCGCCCTCTGTTTCAGCCCCTCTGTTTCTCGCCCTCTGTTTCAGCCCCTCTGTTTCAGCCCGTCTGTTTCAGCCACTCTGTTTCTCGCCCTCTGTTTCAGCCCCTCTGATTCAGCCCCTCTGTTTCAGCCCCTCTGTCTCAGCCCCT
This sequence comes from Chiloscyllium punctatum, assembly GCF_047496795.1. Classification (NCBI taxonomy): domain Eukaryota; kingdom Metazoa; phylum Chordata; class Chondrichthyes; order Orectolobiformes; family Hemiscylliidae; genus Chiloscyllium; species Chiloscyllium punctatum. Next base: position 1,081,865 of record NW_027309792.1, on the reverse strand, counting down.
CTGTTTCTCACCCTCTGTTTCAGCCCCTCTGATTCAGCCCCTCTGATTCAGCCCCTCTGTTTCCCGCCCCTCTGTTTCAGCCCCTCTGTTTCTCGCCCTCTGTTTCAGCCCCTCTGATTCTCGCCCTGTGTTTCAGCCCCTCTGTTTCTCGCCCTCTGTTTTAGCCCCTCTGTTTCTCGCCCACTGTTTCAGCCCCTCTGTTTCAGCCCCTCTGTTTCAGCCCCTCTGAATAAGCCCCTCTGATTCAGCCCCTCTGTTTCAGCCCCTCTGTTTCAGCCCCTCTGTTTCTCGCCCTCTGTTTTTGCCCCTCTGATTCAGCCCCTCTGTTTCAGCCCCTCTGAATAAGCCCCTCTGATTCAGCCCCTCTGTTTCAGCCCCTCTGTTTCAGCCACCCTGTTTCTCGCCCTCTGTTTCAGCCCCGCTGATTCAGCCCCACTGTTTCAGCCCCTCTGAATAAGCCCCTCTGATTCAGCCCCTCTGTTTCAGCCCCTCTGTTTCAGCCCCTCTGTTTCTCGCCCTCTGTTTTTGCCCCTCTGATTCAGCCCCTCTGTTTCAGCCCCTCTGATTCAGCCCCTCTGTTTCTCACCCTCTGTTTCAGCCCCTCTGTTTCCCGACCCTCTGTTTCAGCCCCTCTGTTTCAGCCCCTCTGTTTCAGCCCCTCTGTTTCTCACCCTCTGTTTCAGCCCCTCTGTTTCCTGACCCTCTGTTTCAGCCCCTCTGTTTCTCACCCTCTGTTTCAGCCACTCTGATTCAGCCCCTCTGATTCAGCCTCTCTGATTCTGCCCCTCTGTTTTACCCCCTCTGATTCAGCCCCTCTGTTTCAGCCCCTCTGATTCAGACCCTCTGTTTCAGCCCCTCTGAATCAGCCCCTCTGATTCAGCCCCTCTGTTTCAGCCCCTCTGTTTCAGCCCCTCTGTTTCTCGCACTCTGTTTCAGCCCCTCTGATTATCGCCCTCTGTTTCAGCCCCTCTGTTTCTCGCCCTCTGTTTCAGCCCCTCTGATTCTGCCCCTCTGTTTTACCCCCTCTGATTCAGCACCTCTGATTCAGCCCCTCTGATACAGCCCCTCTGTTTCTCGACAACTGTTCCAGCCCCTCTGTTTCAGCCCCTCTGTTTCAGCCCCTCTGTTTCTCACCCTCTGTTTCAGCCCCTCTGATTCAGCCCCTCTGATTCAGCCGCTCTGTTTCAGCCCCTCTGTTTCAGCGGCTCTGTTTCGCCCTCTGTTTCAGCCCCTCTGGTTCTCGCCCTCTGTTTCAGCCCCTCTGATTCAGCCCCTGTGTATCAGCTCCTCTGTTTCTCCCCCTCTGTTCCAGCCCCTCTGTTTCAGCCCCTCTGTTTCTCGCCCTCTGTTTCAGCCCCTCTGATTCTGCCCCTCTGTTTTACCCCCTCTGATTCAGCACCTCTGATTCAGCCCCTCTGATACAGCCCCTCTGTTTCTCGACCACTGTTTCAGCCCCTCTGTTTCAGCCCCTCTGTTTCAGCCCCTCTGTTTCTCACCCTCTGTTTCAGCCCCTCTGATTCAGCCCCTCTGATTCAGCACCTCTGATTCAGCCCCTCTGTTTCAGCACCTCTGTTTCAGCGGCTCTGTTTCGCCCTCTGTTTCAGCCCCTCTGTTTCTCGCCCTCTGTTTCAGCCCCTCTGATTCAGCCCCTCTGTTTCAGCTCCTCTGTTTCTCCCCCTCTGTTCCAGCCCCTCTGTTTCAGCCCCTCTGTTTCAGCCACTCTGTTTCAGCCCCTCTGTTTCAGCCCCTCAGTTTCAGCCCCTCTGTTTCTCGCCCTCTGTTTCAGCCCCTCTGTTTCAGGCCCTCTGTTTCTCACCCTCTGTTTCAGACCCTCTGATTCAGCCCCTCTGATTCAGCCCCTCTGATTCAGCCCCTCTGTTTCAGCCCCTCTGTTTCAGCGGCTCTGTTTCGCCCTCTAATTCAGCCCCTCTGTTTCAGCTCCTCTGTTTCTCCCCCTCTGTTCCAGCCCCTCTGTTTCAGCCCCTCTGTTTCAGCCACTCTGTTTCAGCCCCTCTGTTTCAGCCCCTCAGTTTCAGCCCCTCTGTTTCTCGCCCTCTGTTTCAGCCCCTCTGTTTCTCGCCCTCTGTTTCAGCCCCTCTGTTTCAGCCCGTCTGTTTCAGCCACTCTGTTTCTCGCCCTCTGTTTCAGCCCCTCTGATTCAGCCCCTCTGTTTCAGCCCCTCTGTCTCAGCCCCTCTGTTTCTCACCCTCTGTTTCAGCCCCTCTGATTCAGCCCCTCTGATTCAGCCCCTCTGTTTCCCGCCCCTCTGTTTCAGCCCCTCTGTTTCTCGCCCTCTGTTTCAGACCCTCTGTTTCTCGCCCTCTGTTTCAGCCCCTCTGTTTCAGCCACTCTGTTTCAGCCCCTCTGTTTCAGCCCCTCAGTTTCAGCCCCTCTGTTTCTCGCCCTCTGTTTCAGCCCCTCGGTTTCTCGCCCTCTGTTTCAGCCCCTCTGTTTCAGCCCGTCTGTTTCAGCCACTCTGTTTCTCGCCCTCTGATTCAGCCCCTCTGATTCAGCCCCTCTGTTTCAGCCCCTCTGTCTCAGCCCCTCTGTTTCTCACCCTCTGTTTCAGCCCCTCTGATTCAGCCCCTCTGATTCAGCCCCTCTGATTCAGCCCCTCTGTTTCCCGCCCCTCTGTTTCAGCCCCTCTGTTTCTCGCCCTCTGTTTCAGCCCCTCTGATTCTCGCCCTCTGTTTCAGCCCCTCTGTTTCTCGCCCTCTGTTTTAGCCCCTCTGATTCAGCCCCTCTGTTTCAGCCCCTCTGATTCAGCCCCTCTGATTCAGCCCCTCTGATTCAGCTCCTCTGTTTCTCGCCCTGTGTTTCAGCCTCTCTGTTTCAGCCCCTCTGTTTCAGCCCCTCTGTTTCTCACCCTCTGTTTCAGCCCCTCTGATTCAGCCCCTCTGATTCAGCCCCTCTGTTTCCCGCCCCTCTGTTTCAGCCCCTCTGTTTCTCGCCCTCTGTTTCAGCCCCTCTGTTTCTCGCCCACTGTTTCAGCCCCTCTGTTTCAGCCCCTCTGTTTCAGCCCCTCTGTTTCAGCCCCTCTGAATAAGCCCCTCTGATTCAGCCCCTCTGTTTCAGCCCCTCTGTTTCAGCCACCCTGTTTCTCGCCCTCTGTTTCAGCCCCGCTGATTCAGCCCCACTGTTTCAGCCCCTCTGAATAAGCCCCTCTGATTCAGCCCCTCTGTTTCAGCCCCTCTGTTTCAGCCCCTCTGTTTCTCGCCCTCTGTTTTTGCCCCTCTGATTCAGCCCCTCTGATTCAGCCTCTCTGATTCTGCCCCTCTGTTTTACCCCCTCTGATTCAGCCCCTCTGTTTCAGCCCCTCTGATTCAGACCCTCTGTTTCAGCCCCTCTGAATCAGCCCCTCTGATTCAGCCCCTCTGTTTCAGCCCCTCTGTTTCAGCCCCTCTGTTTCTCGCACTCTGTTTCAGCCCCTCTGATTATCGCCCTCTGTTTCAGCCCCTCTGTTTCTCGCCCTCTGTTTCAGCCCCTCTGATTCTGCCCCTCTGTTTTACCCCCTCTGATTCAGCACCTCTGATTCAGCCCCTCTGATACAGCCCCTCTGTTTCTCGACAACTGTTCCAGCCCCTCTGTTTCAGCCCCTCTGTTTCAGCCCCTCTGTTTCTCACCCTCTGTTTCAGCCCCTCTGATTCAGCCCCTCTGATTCAGCCGCTCTGTTTCAGCCCCTCTGTTTCAGCGGCTCTGTTTCGCCCTCTGTTTCAGCCCCTCTGGTTCTCGCCCTCTGTTTCAGCCCCTCTGATTCAGCCCCTGTGTATCAGCTCCTCTGTTTCTCCCCCTCTGTTCCAGCCCCTCTGTTTCAGCCCCTCTGTTTCAGCCACTCTGTTTCAGCCCCTCTGTTTCAGTCCCTCTGTTTCAGCCCCTCTGTTTCTCGCCCTCTGTTTCAGCCCCTCTGATTCTGCCCCTCTGTTTTACCCCCTCTGATTCAGCACCTCTGATTCAGCCCCTCTGATACAGCCCCTCTGTTTCTCGACCACTGTTTCAGCCCCTCTGTTTCAGCCGCTCTGTTTCAGCCCCTCTGTTTCTCACCCTCTGTTTCAGCCCCTCTGATTCAGCCCCTCTGATTCAGCACCTCTGATTCAGCCCCTCTGTTTCAGCACCTCTGTTTCAGCGGCTCTGTTTCGCCCTCTGTTTCAGCCCCTCTGTTTCTCGCCCTCTGTTTCAGCCCCTCTGATTCAGCCCCTCTGTTTCAGCTCCTCTGTTTCTCCCCCTCTGTTCCAGCCCCTCTGTTTCAGCCCCTTTGTTTCAGCCACTCTGTTTCAGCCCCTCTGTTTCAGCCCCTCAGTTTCAGCCCCTCTGTTTCTCGCCCTCTGTTTCAGCCCCTCTGTTTCTCGCCCTCAGTTTCAGCCCCTCTGTTTCTCGCCCTCTGTTTCAGCCCCTCTGTTTCTCGCCCTCTGTTTCAGCCCCTCTGTTTCAGCCCGTCTGTTTCAGCCACTCTGTTTCTCGCCCTCTGTTTCAGCCCCTCTGATTCAGCCCCTCTGTTTCAGCCCCTCTGTCTCAGCCCCTCTGTTTCTCACCCTCTGTTTCAGCCCCTCTGATTCAGCCCCTCTGATTCAGCCCCTCTGATTCCGCCCCTCTGTTTCCCGCCCCTCTGTTTCAGCCCCTCTGTTTCTCGCCCTCTGTTTCAGCCCCTCTGTTTCTCGCCCTCTGTTTCAGCCCCTCTGTTTAAGCCCCTCTGTTTCAGCCCCTCTGTTTCAGCGGCTCTGTTTCGCCCTCTGTTTCAGCCCCTCTGTTTCTCGCCCTCTGTTTCAGCCCCTCTGATTCAGCCCCTCTGTTTCAGCTCCTCTGTTTCTCCCCCTCTGTTCCAGCCCCTCTGTTTCAGCCCCTCTGTTTCAGCCACTCTGTTTCAGCCCCTCTGTTTCAGCCCCTCAGTTTCAGCCCCTCTGTTTCTCGCCCTCTGTTTCAGCCCCTCTGTTTCTCGCCCTCTGTTTCAGCCCCTCTGTTTCAGCCCGTCTGTTTCAGCCACTCTGTTTCTCGCCCTCTGTTTTTGCCCCTCTGATTCAGCCCCTCTGTTTCAGCCCCTCTGATTCAGCCCCTCTGTTTCAGCCCCTCTGTTTCAGCCACCCTGTTTCTCGCCCTCTGTTTCAGCCCCGCTGATTCAGCCCCACTGTTTCAGCCCCTCTGAATAAGCCCCTCTGATTCAGCCCCTCTGTTTCAGCCCCTCTGTTTCAGCCCCTCTGTTTCTCGCCCTCTGTTTTTGCCCCTCTGATTCAGCCCCTCTGTTTCAGCCCCTCTGATTCAGCCCCTCTGTTTCTCACCCTCTGTTTCAGCCCCTCTGTTTCCCGACCCTCTGTTTCAGCCCCTCTGTTTCAGCCCCTCTGTTTCAGCCCCTCTGTTTCTCACCCTCTGTTTCAGCCCCTCTGTTTCCTGACCCTCTGTTTCAGCCCCTCTGTTTCTCACCCTCTGTTTCAGCCACTCTGATTCAGCCCCTCTGATTCAGCCTCTCTGATTCTGCCCCTCTGTTTTAGCCCCTCTGATTCAGCCCCTCTGTTTCAGCCCCTCTGATTCAGACCCTCTGTTTCAGCCCCTCTGAATCAGCCCCTCTGATTCAGCCCCTCTGTTTCAGCCCCTCTGTTTCAGCCCCTCTGTTTCTCGCACTCTGTTTCAGCCCCTCTGATTATCGCCCTCTGTTTCAGCCCCTCTGTTTCTCGCCCTCTGTTTTACCCCCTCTGATTCAGCACCTCTGATTCAGCCCCTCTGATACAGCCCCTCTGTTTCTCGACAACTGTTCCAGCCCCTCTGTTTCAGCCCCTCTGTTTCAGCCCCTCTGTTTCTCACCCTCTGTTTCAGCCCCTCTGATTCAGCCCCTCTGATTCAGCCCCTCTGTTTCAGCCCCTCTGTTTCAGCGGCTCTGTTTCGCCCTCTGTTTCAGCCCCTCTGGTTCTCGCCCTCTGTTTCAGCCCCTCTGATTCAGCCCCTGTGTATCAGCTCCTCTGTTTCTCCCCCTCTGTTCCAGCCCCTCTGTTTCTCGACCACTGTTTCAGCCCCTCTGTTTCAGCCCCTCTGTTTCAGCCCCTCTGTTTCTCACCCTCTGTTTCAGCCCCTCTGATTCAGCCCCTCTGATTCAGCACCTCTGATTCAGCCCCTCTCTTTCAGCCCCTCTGTTTCAGCGGCTCTGTTTCGCCCTCTGTTTCAGCCCCTCTGTTTCTCCCCCTCTGTTCCAGCCCCTCTGTTTCAGCCCCTCTGTTTCAGCCACTCTGTTTCAGCCCCTCTGTTTCAGCCCCTCAGTTTCAGCCCCTCTGTTTCTCGCCCTCTGTTTCAGCCCCTCTGTTTCTCGCCCTCTGTTTCAGCCACTCTGTTTCAGCCCGTCTGTTTCAGCCACTCTGTTTCTCGCCCTCTGTTTCAGCCCCTCTGATTCAGCCCCTCTGTTTCAGCCCCTCTGTCTCAGCCCCTCTGTTTCTCACCCTCTGTTTCAGCCCCTCTGATTCAGCCCCTCTGATTCAGCCCCTCTGATTCCGCCCCTCTGTTTCCCGCCCCTCTGTTTCAGCCCCTCTGTTTCTCGCCCTCTGTTTCAGCCCCTCTGTTTCTCGCCCTCTGTTTCAGCACCTCTGTTTAAGCCCCTCTGTTTCAGCCCCTCTGTTTCAGCGCCTCTGTTTCGCCCTCTGTTTCTGCCCCTCTGCCTCTCGCCCTCTGTTTCAGCCCCTCTGATTCAGCCCCTCTGTTTCAGCTCCTCTGTTTCTCCCCCTCTGTTCCAGCCCATCTGTTTCAGCCCCTCTGTTTCTGCCACTCTGTTTAAGCCCCTCTGTTTCAGCCCCTCTGTTTCAGCCCCTCTGTTTCTCGCCCTCTGTTTCAGCCCCTCTGATTCTCGCCCTCTGTTTCAGCCCCTCTGTTTCTCGCCCTCTGTTTCAGCCCCTCTGATTCAGCCCCTCTGTTTCAGCCCCTCTGATTCAGCACCTCTGATTCAGCCCCTCTGATTCAGCCCCTCTGTTTCTCACCCTCTGTTTCAGCCCCTCTGATTCAGCCCCTATGTTTCTCCCCCTCTGTTCCCGCCCCTCTGTTTCAGCCCCTCTGTTTCTCGCCCTCTGTTTCAGTCCCTCTGTTTCTCGCCCTCTGTTTCAGCCCCTCTGTTTCAGCCCCTCTGTTTCAGCCCCTCTGTTTCAGCGCCTCTGTTTCGCCCTCTGTTTCAGCCCCTCTGATTCAGCCCCTCTGTTTCAGCTCCTCTCTTTCTCCCCCTCTGTTCCAGCCCCTCTGCTTCTGCCCCTCTGTTTCAGCCACTCTGTTTCAGCCCCTCTGTTTCAGCCCTCTCTGTTTCAGCCCCTCTGTTTCTCGCCCTCTGTTTCAGCCCCTCTGTTTCAGCCCCTCTGATTCAGCCCCTCTGTTTCAGCTCCTCTGTTTCTCCCCCTCTGTTCCAGCCCCTCTGCTTCAGCCCCTCTGTTTCAGCCACTCTGTTTCTCGCCCTCTGTTTCAGCCCTTCTGATTCTCGCCCTCTGTTTCAGCCCCTCTGATTCAGCCCCTCTGTTTCAGCCCCTCTGATTCAGCCCCTCTGATTCAGCCCCTCTGATTCAGCCCCTCTGTTTCAGCCCGTCTGTTTCAGCCACTCTGTTTCTCGCCTTCTGTTTCAGCCCCTCTGTTTCTCACCCTCTGTTTCCGCCCCTCTGATTCAGCCCCTCTGTTTCTCGCCCTCTGTCTCAGCCCCTCTGTTTCAGCCCCTCTGTTTCAGCCCCTCTGTTTTTCGCCCACTGTTTCAGCCCCTCTGATTCTGCCCCTCTGTTTTACCCCCTCTGATTCAGCCCCTCTGTTTCAGACTCTCTGATTCAGACCCTCTGTTTCAGCCCCTCTGAATCAGCCCCTCTGATTCAGCCCCTCTGTTTCAGCCCCTCTGTTTCAGCCCCTCTGTTTCTCGCACTCTGTTTCAGCCCCTCTGATTATCGCCCTCTGTTTCAGCCCCTCTGTTTCTCGCCCTCTGTTTCAGCCCCTCTGATTCTGCCCCTCTGTTTTACCCCCTCTGATTCAGCACCTCTGATTCAGCCCCTCTGATACAGCCCCTCTGTTTCTCGACCACTGTTTCAGCCCCTCTGTTTCAGCCCCTCTGTTTCAGCACCTCTGTTTCTCACCCTCTGTTCCAGCCCCTCTGATTCAGCCCCTCTGATTCAGCCCCTCTGTTTCAGCCCCTATGTTTCAGCGGCTCTGTTTCGCCCTCTGTTTCAGCCCCTCTGTTTCTCGCCCTCTGTTTCAGCCCATCTGATTCAGCCCCTGTGTATCAGCTCCTCTGTTTCTCCCCCTCTGTTCCAGCCCCTCTGTTTCAGCCCCTCTGTTTCAGCCCCTCTGTTTCTCGCCCTCTGTTTCAGCCCCTCTGATTCTCGCCCTCTGTTTCAGCCCCTCTGTTTCTCGCCCTCTGTTTCAGCCCCTCTGATTCTGCCCCTCTGTTTTACCCCCTCTGATTCAGCACCTCTGATTCAGCCCCTCTGATACAGCCCCTCTGTTTCTCGACCACTGTTTCAGCCCCTCTGTTTCAGCCCCTCTGTTTCAGGCCCTCTGTTTCTCACCCTCTGTTTCAGACCCTCTGATTCAGCCCTCTGATTCAGCCCCTCTGATTCAGCCCCTCTGTTTCAGCCCCTCTGTTTCAGCGGCTCTGTTTCGCCCTCTAATTCAGCCCCGCTGTTTCAGCTCCTCTGTTTCTCCCCCTCTGTTCCAGCCCCTCTGTTTCAGCCCCTCTGTTTCAGCCACTCTGTTTCAGCCCCTCTGTTTCAGCCCCTCAGTTTCAGCCCCTCTGTTTCTCGCCCTCTGTTTCAGCCCCTCTGTTTCTCGCCCTCTGTTTCAGCCCCTCTGTTTCAGCCCGTCTGTTTCAGCCACTCTGTTTCTCGCCCTCTGTTTCAGCCCCTCTGATTCAGCCCCTCCGTTTCAGCCCCTCTGTCTCAGCCCCTCTGTTTCTCACCCTCTGTTTCAGCCCCTCTGATTCAGCCCCTCTGATTCAGCCCCTCTGATTCAGCCCCTCTGTTTCCCGCCCCTCTGTTTCAGCCCCTCTGTTTCTCGCCCTCTGTTTCAGACCCTCTGTTTCTCGCCCTCTGTTTCAGCACCTCTGTTTAAGCCCCTCTGTTTCAGCCCCTCTGTTTCAGCGCCTCTGTTTCGCCCTCTGTTTCTGCCCCTCTGTCTCTCGCCCTCTGTTTCAGCCCCTCTGATTCAGCCCCTCTGTTTCAGCTCCTCTGTTTCTCCCCCTCTGTTCCAGCCCATCTGTTTCAGCCCCTCTGTTTCAGCCCCTCTGTTTAAGCCCCTCTGTTACAGCCCCTCTGTTTCAGCCCCTCTGTTTCTCGCCCTCTGTTTCAGCCCCTCTGTTTCTCGCCCTCTGTTTCAGCCCCTCTGATTCTCGCCCTCTGTTTCAGCCCCTCTGTTTCTCGCCCTCTGTTTCAGCCCCTCTGATTCAGCCCCTCTGTTTCAGCCCCTCTGATTCAGCACCTCTGATTCAGCCCCTCTGATTCAGCCCCTCTGTTTCTCACCCTCTGTTTCAGCCCCTCTGATTCAGCCCCTCTGATTCAGCCCCTCTGTTTCACGCCCCTCTGTTTCAGCCCCTCTGTTTCTCGCCCTCTGTTTCAGCCCCTCTGTTTCAGCCCCTCTGTTTCAGCCCCTCTGTTTCTCGCCCTCTGTTTCAGCCCCTCTGTTTCTGGCCCTCTGTTTCAGCCCCTATGTTTCTCCCCCTCTGTTCCAGCCCCTCTGTTTCAGCCCCTCTGTTTCAGCCACTCTTTTTCAGCCCCTCTGTTTCAGCCCCTCTTTTTCAGCCCCTCTGTTTCTCGCCCTCTGTTTCAGCCCCTCTGTTTCTCGCCCTCTGTTTCAGCCCCTCTGTTTCAGCCCGTCTGTTTCAGCCACTCTGTTTCTCGCCCTCTGTTTCAGCCCCTCTGTTTCACACCCTCTGTTTCAGTCCCTCTGATTCAGTCCATCTGTTTCTCGCCCTCTGTTTCAGCCCCTCTGTTTCTCGCCCTCTGTTTCAGCCCCTCTGTTTCAGCCCCTCTGTTTCAGCCCTTCTGTTTCTTGCCCTCTGTTTCAGCCCCTCTGTTTCTCGCCCTCTGTTTCAGGCCCTCTGTTTCTCGCCCTCTGTTTCAGCCCCTCTGATTCAGCCCCTCTGTTTCAGCCCCTCTGATTCAGCCACTCTGTTTCAGCCCCTCTGCTTCAGCCCCTCTGTTTCAGCCCCTCTGTTTCTCGCCCTCTATTTCTCACCCTCTGTTTCTCGCCCTCTGTTTCAGCCCATCTGTTTTTGGCCCTCTGTTTCAGCCCCTCTGTTTCTTGCCCTCTGTTTCAGGCTCTCTGTTTCAGCCCGTCTGTTTCAGCCCCTCTGTTTCAGCCCCTCTGTTTCTCGCCCTCTGTTTCAGCCCCTCTGATTCTCACCCTCTGTTTCAGCCCCTCTGTTTCTCGCCCTCTGTTCCAGCCCCTCTGATTCAGCCACTCTGTTTCAGCCCCTCTGATTCAGCCCCTCTGATTCAGCCCCTCTGTTTCCCGCCCCTCTGTTTCAACCCCTCTGTTTCTCGCACTCTGTTTCAGCCCCTATGTTTCTCGCCCTCTGTTTCAGCCCCACTGTTTCAGCACCTCTGTTTCACCGCCTCTCATTCAGCCCCTCTGTTTAAGCCCCTCTGTTTCTCCGCCTATCTTCCAGGCCCTCTGTTTCAGCACTTCTGTTTCAGCCACTCTGTTTCAGCCCCTCTTTTTCAGCCCCACTGTTTCAGCCCCTCTGTTTCTCGCCCTCTGTTTCAGCCCCTCTGATTCAGCCCCTCTGTTTCTCACCCACTGTTTCAGCCCCTCAGTTTCTCGCCCTCTGTTTCAGCCCCTCTGTTTCAGCCCCTCTGTTTCAGCCCCTCTGTTTCTCGCCCTCTGTTTCAGCCCCTCTGTTTCTCGCCCTCTGTTTCAGGCCCTCTGTTTCTCGCCCTCTGTTTCAGCCCCTCTGATTCAGCCCCTCTGTTTCAGCCCCTCTGATTCAGCCCCTCTGTTTCAGCCCCTCTGTTTCAGCCCCTCTGTTTCTCGCCCTCTGTTTCAGCCCCTCTGATTCAGCCCCTCTGTTTCAGCCCCTCTGATTCAGCCCCTCTGTTTCAGCCCCTCTGTTTCAGCCCCTCTGTTTCTCGCCCTCTGTTTCAGCCCCTCTGTTTTTCGCCCTCTGTTTCTGCCCCTCTGTTTCTCGCCCTCTGTTTCAGGCTCTCTGTTTCAGCCCCTCTGATTCAGCCCCTCTGATTCAGCCCCTCTGTTTCTCGCCCTCTGTTTCAGCCCCACTGTTTCAGCCCCTCTGTTTCAGCCCCTCTGTTTCTCGCCCTCTGTTTCAGCCCCTCTGTTTCTCGCCCTCTGTTTCAGCCCCTCTGTTTCTGCCCCTCTGTTTCTCGCCCTCTGTTTCAGCCCCGCTGTTTCTCGCCCTCTGTTTCAGCCCCGCTGATTCAGCCCGTTTCAGCCCCTCTGAATCAGCCCCTCTGATTCAGCCACTCTGTTTCAGCCCCTCTGTTTCAGCCCCTCTGTTTCTCGCCCTCTGTTTCAGCCCCTCTGATTCTCGCCCTCTGTTTCAGCTCCTCTGTTTCTCGCCCTCTGTTTCAGCCCCTCTGATTCAGCCCCTCTGTTTCAGCCGCTCTGATTCAGCCCCTCTGATTCAGCCCCTCTGATTCAACCCCTCTGTTTCTCGCCCTCTGTTTCAGCCCCTCTGTTTCAGCCCCTCTGTTTCTCACCCTCTGTTTCAGACCCTCTGATTCAGCCCCTCTGATTCAGCCCCTCTGATTCAGCCCCTCTGTTTCCCGTCCCTCTGTTTCAGCCCCTCTGTTTCTCGCCCTCTGTTTCAGACCCGCTGTTTCATCCCCTCTGTTTCAGCCCCTCTGTTTCAGCGCCTCTGTTTCTCGCCCTCTGTTTCAGCCCCTCTGTTTCTCGCCCTCTGTTTCAGCCCCTCTGATTCAGCCCCTCTGTTTCAGTCCCTCTGTTTCTCCCCCTCTGTTCCAGCCCCTCTGTTTCAGCCCCTCTGTTTAAGCCACTCTGTTTCATCCCCTCTCTTTCAGCCCCTCTGTTTCAGCCCCTCTGTTTCTCGCCCTCTGTTTCAGCCACTCTGTTTCTCGCCGTCTGTTTCAGCCCCTGTGTTTCTCACCCTCTGTTTCAGCCCCTCTGATTCAGCCCCTCTGTTTCTCGCCCTCTGTTTCAGCCCCTCTGTTTCTCGCCCTCTGTTTCAGCCCCTCTTTTTCTCGCCCTCTGATTCAGCCCCTCTGTTTCAGCCCCTCTGATTCAGCCCCTCTGTTTCTCGCCCTCTGTTTCAGCCCCTCTGTTTCTCGCCCTCTGTTTCCGCCCCTCTGTTTCTCGCCCTCTGTTTCAGCCCCTCTGATTCAGCCCCTCTGTTTCTCGCCCTCTGTTTCAGCCCCTCTGTTTCAGCCCCTCTGTTTCTCGCCCTCTGTTTCAGCCCCTCTGTTTCTCGCCCTCTGTTTCAGCCCCGCTGTTTCTCGCCCTCTGTTTCAGCCCCGCTGATTCAGCCCCTCTGCTTCAGCCCCTCTGAATCAGCCCCTCTGATTCAGCCCCTCTGTTTCAGCCCCTCTGTTTCAGCCCCTCTGTTTCTCGCCCTCTGTTTCTGCCCCTCTGATTCTCGCCCTCTGTTTCAGCCCCTCTGTTTCTCGCCCTCTGTTTCAGCCCCTCTGATTCAGCCCTCTGTTTCAGCCCCTCTGATTCAGCCCCTCTGATTCAGCCCCTCTGTTTCTTGCCCTCTGTTTCAGCCCCTCTGTTTCAGCCCCTCTGTTTCAGCCCCTCTGTTTCTCGCCCTCTGTTTCTGCCCCTCTGATTCTCTCCCTCTGTTGCAGCCCCTCTGTTTCAGCCCCTCTGTTTCTCGCACTCAGTTTCTGCCACTCTGTTTCTCGCCCTCTGTTTCAGCCCCGCTGTTTCTCGCCCTCTGTTTCAGCCCCGCTGATTCAGCCCCTCTGTTTCAGCCCCTCTGAATCAGCCCCTCAGATTCAGCCCCTCTGTTTCTCCCACTCTGTTTCAGCCCCTCTGTTTCAGCCACTCTGTTTCAGCTCCTCTGTTTAAGCCCCTCTGTTTCTCGCCCTCTGTTTCAGCCCCTCTGTTTCTCGCCCTCTGTTTCAGCCCCTCTGTTTCTCGCCCTCTGTTTCATCCCCTCTCTTTCAGCCCCTCTGTTTCAGCCCCTCTGTTTCTCGCCCTCTGTTTCAGCCCCTCTGTTTCTCGCCCTCTGTTTCAGCCCCTCTGTTTCAGCCCGTCTGTTTCAGCCACTCTGTTTCTCGCCGTCTGTTTCAGCCCCTGTGTTTCTCACCCTCTGTTTCAGCCCCTCTGATTCAGCCCCTCTGTTTCTCGCCCTCTGTTTCAGCCCCTCTGTTTCTCGCCCTCTGTTTCAGCCCCTCTTTTTCTCGCCCTCTGATTCAGCCCCTCTGTTTCAGCCCCTCTGATTCAGCCCCTCTGTTTCTCGCCCTCTGTTTCAGCCCCTCTGTTTCTCGCCCTCTGTTTCCGCCCCTCTGTTTCTCGCCCTCTGTTTCAGCCCCTCTGATTCAGCCCCTCTGTTTCTCGCCCTCTGTTTCAGCCCCTCTGTTTCAGCCCCTCTGTTTCTCGCCCTCTGTTTCAGCCCCTCTGTTTCTCGCCCTCTGTTTCAGCCCCGCTGTTTCTCGCCCTCTGTTTCAGCCCCGCTGATTCAGCCCCTCTGTTTCAGCCCCTCTGAATCAGCCCCTCTGATTCAGCCCCTCTGTTTCAGCCCCTCTGTTTCAGCCCCTCTGTTTCTCGCCCTCTGTTTCTGCCCCTCTGATTCTCGCCCTCTGTTTCAGCCCCTCTGTTTCTCGCCCTCTGTTTCAGCCCCTCTGATTCAGCCCTCTGTTTCAGCCCCTCTGATTCAGCCCCTCTGATTCAGCCCCTCTGTTTCTTGCCCTCTGTTTCAGCCCCTCTGTTTCAGCCCCTCTGTTTCAGCCCCTCTGTTTCTCGCCCTCTGTTTCTGCCCCTCTGATTCTCTCCCTCTGTTGCAGCCCCTCTGTTTCAGCCCCTCTGTTTCTCGCACTCAGTTTCTGCCACTCTGTTTCTCGCCCTCTGTTTCAGCCCCGCTGTTTCTCGCCCTCTGTTTCAGCCCCGCTGATTCAGCCCCTCTGTTTCAGCCCCTCTGAATCAGCCCCTCAGATTCAGCCCCTCTGTTTCTCCCACTCTGTTTCAGCCCCTCTGTTTCAGCCACTCTGTTTCAGCTCCTCTGTTTAAGCCCCTCTGTTTCTCGCCCTCTGTTTCAGCCCCTCTGTTTCTCGCCCTCTGTTTCAGCCCCTCTGTTTCTCGCCCTCTGATTCAGCCCCTCTGTTTCAGCCCCTCTGATTCAGCCCCTCTGATTCAGCCCCTCTGTTTCCCGCCCCTCTGTTTCAGCCCCTCTGTTTCTCGCCTCTGTTTCAGCCCCTCTGATTCAGCCCCTCTGTTTCTCGCCCTCTGTTTCAGCCCCTCTGTTTCAGCCCCTCTGTTTCTCGCCCTCTGTTTCTGCCCCTCTGTTTCTCGCCCTCTGTTTCAGCCCCGCTGTTTCTCGCCCTCTGTTTCAGCCCCGCTGATTCAGCCCCTCTGTTTCAGCCCCTCTGAATCAGCCCCTCTGATTCAGCCCCTCTGTTTCAGCCCCTCTGTTTCAGCCCCTCTGTTTCTCGCCCTCTGTTTCAGCCCCTCTGATTCTCGCCCTCTGTTTCAGCCCCTCTGTTTCTCGCCCTCTGTTTCAGCCCCTCTGATTCAGCCCCTCTGTTTCAGCCACTCTGTTTCAGCCCCTCTGTTTCAGCCCCTCGGTTTCAGCCCCTCTGTTTCTCGCCCTCTGTTTCAGCCCCACTGTTTCAGCCCCTCTGTTTCAGCCCCTCTGTTTCTCGCCCTCTGTTTCAGCCCCTCTGTTTCTCGCCCTCTGTTTCAGCCCCTCTGTTTCTGCCCCTCTGTTTCTCGCCCTCTGTTTCAGCCCCGCTGTTTCTCGCCCTCTGTTTCAGCCCCGCTGATTCAGCCCCTCTGTTTCAGCCCCTCTGAATCAGCCCCTCTGATTCAGCCACTCTGTTTCAGCCCCTCTGTTTCAGCCCCTCTGTTTCTCGCCCTCTGTTTCAGCCCCTCTGATTCTCGCCCTCTGTTTCAGCTCCTCTGTTTCTCGCCCTCTGTTTCAGCCCCTCTGATTCAGCCCCTCTGTTTCAGCCGCTCTGATTCAGCCCCTCTGATTCAGCCCCTCTGATTCAACCCCTCTGTTTCTCGCCCTCTGTTTCAGCCCCTCTGTTTCAGCCCCTCTGTTTCTCACCCTCTGTTTCAGCCCCTCTGATTCAGCCCCTCTGTTTCCCGCCCCTCTGTTTCAGCCCCTCTGTTTCTCGCCCTCTGTTTCAGACCCGCTGTTTCATCCCCTCTGTTTCAGCCCCTCTGTTTCAGCCCCTCTTTTTCTCGCCCTCTGATTCAGCCCCTCTGTTTCAGCCCCTCTGATTCAGCCCCTCTGTTTCTCGCCCTCTGTTTCAGCCCCTCTGTTTCAGACCCGCTGTTTCATCCCCTCTGTTTCAGCCCCTCTGTTTCAGCCCCTCTGTTTCTCGCCCTCTGTTTCAGCCCCTCTGATTCAGCCCCTCTGTTTCAGTCCCTCTGTTTCTCCCCCTCTGTTCCAGCCCCTCTGTTTCAGCCCCTCTGCTTAAGCCACTCTGTTTCAGCCCCTCTCTTTCAGCCCCTCTGTTTCAGCCCCTCTGTTTCTCGCCCTCTGTTTCAGCCCCTCTCTTTCTCGCCCTCTGTTTCAGAACCTCTGTTTCAGCCCGTCTGTTTCAGCCACTCTGTTTCTCGCCGTCTGTTTCAGCCCCTGTGTTTCTCACCCTCTGTTTCAGCCCCTCTGATTCAGCCCCTCTGTTTCTCGCCCTCTGATTCAGCCCCTCTGTTTCAGCCCCTCTGATTCAGCCCCTCTGATTCAGCCCCTCTCTTTCCCGCCCCTCTGTTTCAGCCCCTCTGTTTCTCGCCTCTGTTTCAGCCCCTCTGATTCAGCCCCTCTGTTTCTCGCCCTCTGTTTCAGCCCCTCTGTTTCAGCCCCTCTGTTTCTCGCCCTCTGTTTCTGCCCCTCTGTTTCTCGCCCTCTGTTTCAGCCCCGCTGTTTCTCGCCCTCTGTTTCAGCCCCGCTGATTCAGCCCCTCTGTTTCAGCCCCTCTGAATCAGCCCCTCTGATTCAGCCCCTCTGTTTCAGCCCCTCTGTTTCAGCCCCTCTGTTTCTCGCCCTCTGTTTCAGCCCCTCTGATTCTCGCCCTCTGTTTCAGCCCCTCTGTTTCTCGCCCTCTGTTTCAGCCCCTCTGATTCAGCCCCTCTGTTTCAGCCACTCTGTTTCAGCCACTCTGTTTCAGCCCCTCGGTTTCAGCCCCTCTGTTTCTCGCCCTCTGTTTCAGCCCCACTGTTTCAGCCCCTCTGTTTCAGCCCCTCTGTTTCTCGCCCTCTGTTTCAGCCCCTCTGTTTCTCGCCCTCTGTTTCAGCCCCTCTGTTTCTGCCCCTCTGTTTCTCGCCCTCTGTTTCAGCCCCGCTGTTTCTCGCCCTCTGTTTCAGCCCCGCTGATTCAGCCCCTCTGTTTCAGCCCCTCTGAATCAGCCCCTCTGATTCAGCCACTCTGTTTCAGCCCCTCTGTTTCAGCCCCTCTGTTTCTCGCCCTCTGTTTCAGCCCCTCTGATTCTCGCCCTCTGTTTCAGCTCCTCTGTTTCTCGCCCTCTGTTTCAGCCCCTCTGATTCAGCCCCTCTGTTTCAGCCGCTCTGATTCAGCCCCTCTGATTCAGCCCCTCTGATTCAACCACTCTGTTTCTCGCCCTCTGTTTCAGCCCCTCTGTTTCAGCCCCTCTGTCTCTCACCCTCTGTTTCAGCCCCTCTGATTCCGCCCCTCTGATTCAGCCCCTCTGATTCAGCCCCTCTGTTTCCCGCCCCTCTGTTTCAGCCCCTCTGTTTCTCGCCCTCTGTTTCAGACCCGCTGTTTCATCCCCTCTGTTTCAGCCCCTCTGTTTCAGCCCCTCTTTTTCTCGCCTTCTGATTCAGCCCCTCTG
This sequence comes from Chiloscyllium punctatum, assembly GCF_047496795.1. Classification (NCBI taxonomy): domain Eukaryota; kingdom Metazoa; phylum Chordata; class Chondrichthyes; order Orectolobiformes; family Hemiscylliidae; genus Chiloscyllium; species Chiloscyllium punctatum. Next base: position 1,064,952 of record NW_027309792.1, on the reverse strand, counting down.
TTTCAGCCCCTCTGATTCAGCCCCTCTGTTTCTCGCCCTCTGTTTCAGCCCCTCTGTTTCAGACCCGCTGTTTCATCCCCTCTGTTTCAGACCCTCTGTTTCAGCCCCTCTGTTTCTCGCCCTCTGTTTCAGCCCCTCTGATTCAGCCCCTCTGTTTCAGTCCCTCTGTTTCTCCCCCTCTGTTCCAGCCCCTCTGTTTCAGCCCCTCTGCTTAAGCCACTCTGTTTCAGCCCCTCTCTTTCAGCCCCTCTGTTTCAGCCCCTCTGTTTCTCGCCCTCTGTTTCAGCCCCTCTGTTTCTCGCCCTCTGTTTCAGCCCCTCTGTTTCAGCCCGTCTGTTTCAGCCACTCTGTTTCTCGCCGTCTGTTTCAGCCCCTGTGTTTCTCACCCTCTGTTTCAGCCCCTCTGATTCAGCCCCTCTGTTTCTCGCCCTCTGTTTCAGCCCCTCTGTTTCTCGCCCTCTGTTTCAGCCCCTCTTTTTCTCGCCCTCTGATTCAGCCCCTCTGTTTCAGCCCCTCTGATTCAGCCCCTCTGTTTCTCGCCCTCTGTTTCAGCCCCTCTGTTTCAGCCCCTCTGTTTCAGCCCCTCTGTTTCAGCCCCTCTGTTTCTCGCCCTCTGTTTCAGCCCCTCTGATTCTCTCCCTCTGTTGCAGCCCCTCTGTTTCAGCCCCTCTGTTTCTCGCACTCAGTTTCTGCCCCTCTGTTTCTCGCCCTCTGTTTCAGCCCCGCTGTTTCTCGCCCTGTGTTTCAGCCCCGCTGATTCAGCCCCTCTGTTTCAGCCCCTCTGAATCAGCCCCTCTGATTCAGCCCATCTGTTTCAGCCCCTCTGTTTCAGCCCCTCTGTTTCTCGCCCTCTGTTTCAGCCCCTCTGATTCTCGCCCTCTGTTTCAGCCCCTCTGTTTCTTGCCCTCTGTTTCAGCCCCTCTGATTCAGCCCCTCTGTTTCAGCCCCTCTGATTCAGCCCCTCTGATTCAGCCCCTCTGCTCAGCCCCTCTGTTTCTCGCCCTCTGTTTCAGCCCCTCTGTTTCAGCCCCTCTGTTTCAGCCCCTCTGTTTCTCACCCTCTGATTCAGCCCCTCTGATTCAGCCCATCTGATTCAGCCCCTCTGATTTAGCCCCTCTGTTTCCCGCCCCTCTGTTTCAGCCCCTCTGTTTCTCGCCCTCTGTTTCAGCCCCTCTGTTTCTCGCCCTCTGTTTCAGCCCCACTGTTTCTGCCCCTCTGTTTCAGCCCCTCTGTTTCAGCGCCTCTGTTTCTCGCCCTCTGTTTTAGCCCCTCTGTTTCTCGCCCTCTGTTTCAGCCCCTCTGATTCAGCCCCTCTGTTTCAGCCCCTATGTTCTCCCCCTCTGTTCCAGCCCCTCTGTTTCAGCCACTCTGTTTCAGCCACTCTGTTTCAGCCCCTCTGTTTCAGCCCCTTGGTTTCATCCCCTCTGTTTCTCGCCCTCTGTTTCAGCCCCTCTGTTTCTCGCCCACTGTTTCAGCCCCTCTGTTTCAGCCCCACTGTTTCAGCCCCTCTGTTTCTCGCCCTCTGTTTCAGCCCCTCTGTTTCTCACCCTCTGTTTCATCCCCTCTGATTCAGCCCCTCTGTTTCTCGCCCTCTGTTTCAGCCCCTCTGTTTCTCGCCCTCTGTTTCAGCCCCTCTGTTTCAGCCCCTCTGTTTCTCGCCCTCTGTTTCAGGCCCTCTGTTTCTCGCCCTCTGTTTCAGCCCCTCTGATTCAGCCCCTCTGTTTCAGCCGCTCTGATTCAGCCCCTCTGTTTCAGCCCCTCTATTACAGCCCCTCTGTTTCAGCCCCTCTGTTTCTCGCGCTCTATTTCTCACCCTCTGTTTCTCGCCCTCTGTTTCAGCCCCTCTGTTTTTCGCCCTCTGTTTCAGCCCCTCTGTTTCTTGCCCTCTGTATCAGGCTCTCTGTTTCAGCCCCTCTGTTTCTCGCCCTCTGTTTCAGCCCCTCTGATTCTCGCCCTCTGTTTCAGCCCCTCTGTTTCTCGCCCTCTGTTTCAGCCCCTCTGATTCAGCCCCTCTGTTTCAGCCCCTCTGATTCAGCCCCTCTGATTCAGCCCCTCTGATTCAGCCCCTCTGTTTCTCGCCCTCTGTTTCAGCCCCTCTGTTTCAGCCCCTCTGTTTCAGCCCCTCTGTTTCTCACCCTCTGTTTCAGCCCCTCTGATTCAGCCCCTCTGATTCTGCCCCTCTGATTCAGCCCCTCTGTTTCCCGCCACTCTGTTACAGCCCCTCTGTTTCTCGCCCTCTGTTTCAGCCCCTCTGTTTCTCGCCCTCTGTTTCAGCCCCACTGTTTCAGCCCCTCTGTTTCAGCCCCTCTGTTTCAGCGCCTCTGTTTCTCGTCCTCTGTTTCAGCTCCTCTGTTTCTCGCCCTCTGTTTCAACCCCTCTGATTCAGCCCCTCTGTTTCAGCCCCTCTGTTTCTCTCCCTCTGTTCCAGACCCTCTGTTTCAGCCCCTCTGTTTCAGCCACTCTGTTTCAGCCCCTCTGTTTCAGCCACTCTGTTTCAGCCACTCTGTTTCAGCCCCTCTGTTTCTCGCCCTCTGTTTCAGCCCCTCTGTTTCTCGCCCTCTGTTTCAGCCCCTCTGTTTCAGCCCGTCTGTTTCAGCCCCTCTGTTTCTCGCCCTCTGTTTCAGCCCCTCTGTTTCTCACCCTCTGTTTCAGCCCCTCTGATTCAGCCCCTCTGTTTCTCGCCCTCTGTTTCAGCCCCTCTGTTTCTCGCCCTCGGTTTCAGCCCCTCTGTTTTAGCCCCTCTGTTTCAGCCCCTCTGATTCTCGCCCTCTGTTTCAGCCCCTCTGTTTTAGCCCCTCTGTCTCAGGCCCTCTGTTTCTCGGCCTCTGTTTCAGCCCCTCTGATTCAGCCCCTCTGTTTCAGCCCCTCTGATTCAGCCCCTCTGTTTCAGCCACTCTGTTTCAGCCCATCTTTTTCAGCCCCTCTGTTTCTCGCCGGCTGTTTCAGCCCCACTGTTTCTCGCCCTCTGTTTCAGCCCCTCTGTTTCTCGCCCTCTGTTTCAGCCCCTCTGTTTCTCGCCCTCTGTTTCTGCCCCTCTGTTTCTCGCCCTCTGTTTCAGACTCGCTGTTTCTCGCCCTCTGTTTCAGCCCCGCTGATTCAGCCCCTCTGTTTCTGCCCCTCTGAATCAGCCCCTCTGATTCAGCCCCTCTGTTTCAGCCCCTCTGTTTCAGCCCCTCTGTTTCTCGCCCTCTGTTTCAGCCCCTCTGATTCTCGCCCTCTGTTTCAGCCCCTCTGTTTCTCGCCCTCTGTTTTAGCCTATCTGATTCAGCCCCTCTGTAACAGCCCCTCTGATTCAGCCCCTCTGATTCAGCCCCTCTGTTTCTCGCCCTCAGTTTTAGAACCTCTGTTTCAGACCCTCTGTTTCTCGCCCTCTGTTTCAGCCACTCTGTTTCTCGCTCTCTGTTTCTCGCCCTCTGTTTCAGCCCCTCTGATTCAGCCCCTCTGTTTCTCGCCCCTGTTTCAGCCCCTCTGTTTCTCCCCCTCTGTTTCAGCCCCTCTGTTTCTCGCCCTCTGTTTCAGCCCCTCTGTTTCAGCCCCTCTGATTCAACCTCTCTGTTTCTCGCCCTCTGTTTCAGCCCCGCTGTTTCTCACCCTCTGTTTCAGCCCCTCTGTTTCTCGCCCTCTGTTCCAGCCCCTCTGTTTCAGCCCGTCTGTTTCAGCCCCTCTGTTTCAGCCCCTCTGTTTCTCACCCTCTGTTACTCCCCCTCTGTTTCAGCCCCTCTGTTTTTCGCCCTCTGTTTCAGCCCCTCTGTTTCTCACCCTCTGTTTCAGGCTCTCTGTTTCAGCCCGTCTGTTTCTTGCCCTCTGTTTCTCGCCCGCTGTTTCAGCCCCTTTGTTTCTCGCCCTCTGTTTCAGCCCCTCTGTTTCAGCCCCTCTGATTCAGCCCCTCAGATTCAGCCCCTCTGTTTCTCGCACTCTGTTTCAGCCCCTCTGTTTCAGCCACTCTGTTTCAGCTCCTCTGTTTAAGCCCCTCTGTTTCTCGCCCTCTGTTTCAGCCCCTCTGTTTCTCGCCCTCTGTTTCAGCCCCTCTGTTTCTCGCCCTCTGATTCAGCCCCTCTGTTTCAGCCCCTCTGATTCAGCCCCTCTGATTCAGCCCCTCTGTTTCCCGCCCCTCTGTTTCAGCCCCTCTGTTTCTCGCCTCTGTTTCAGCCCCTCTGATTCAGCCCCTCTGTTTCTCGCCCTCTGTTTCAGCCCCTCTGTTTCAGCCCCTCTGTTTCTCGCCCTCTGTTTCTGCCCCTCTGTTTCTCGCCCTCTGTTTCAGCCCCGCTGTTTCTCGCCCTCTGTTTCAGCCCCGCTGATTCAGCCCCTCTGTTTCAGCCCCTCTGAATCAGCCCCTCTGATTCAGCCCCTCTGTTTCAGCCCCTCTGTTTCAGCCCCTCTGTTTCTCGCCCTCTGTTTCAGCCCCTCTGATTCTCGCCCTCTGTTTCAGCCCCTCTGTTTCTCGCCCTCTGTTTCAGCCCCTCTGATTCAGCCCCTCTGTTTCAGCCCCTCTGATTCAGCCCCTCTGATTCAGCCCCTCTGTTTCTTGCCCTCTGTTTCAGCCCCTCTCTTTCAGCCCCTCTGTTTCAGCCCCTCTGTTTCTCGCCCTCTGTTTCAGCCCCTCTGATTCTCTCCCTCTGTTGCAGCCCCTCTGTTTCAGCCCCTCTGTTTCTCGCACTCAGTTTCTGCCCCTCTGTTTCTCGCCCTCTGTTTCAGCCCCGCTGTTTCTCGCCCTCTGTTTCAGCCCCGCTGATTCAGCCCCTCTGTTTCAGCCCCTCTGAATCAGCCCCTCTGATTCAGCCCATCTGTTTCAGCCCCTCTGTTTCAGCCCCTCTGTTTCTCGCCCTCTGTTTCAGCCCCTCTGATTCTCGCCCTCTGTTTCAGCCCCTCTGTTTCTTGCCCTCTGTTTCAGCCCCTCTGATTCAGCCCCTCTGTTTCAGCCCCTCTGATTCAGCCCCTCTGATTCAGCCCCTCTGCTCAGCCCCTCTGTTTCTCGCCCTCTGTTTCAGCCCCTCTGTTTCAGCCACTCTGTTTCAGCCCCTCTGTTTCTCACCCTCTGATTCAGCCCCTCTGATTCAGCCCATCTGATTCAGCCCCTCTGATTTAGCCCCTCTGTTTCCCACCCCTCTGTTTCAGCCCCTCTGTTTCTCGCCCTCTGTTTCAGCCCCTCTGTTTCTCGCCCTCTGTTTCAGCCCCACTGTTTCAGCCCCTCTGTTTCAGCCCCTCTGTTTCAGCGCCTCTGTTTCTCGCCCTCTGTTTTAGCCCCTCTGTTTCTCGCCCTCTGTTTCAGCCCCTCTGATTCAGCCCCTCTGTTTCAGCCCCTATGTTCTCCCCCTCTGTTCCAGCCCCTCTGTTTCAGCCACTCTGTTTCAGCCACTCTGTTTCAGCCCCTCTGTTTCAGCCCCTCGGTTTCAGCCCCTCTGTTTCTCGCCCTCTGTTTCAGCCCCTCTGTTTCTCGCCCACTGTTTCAGCCCCTCTGTTTCAGCCCCTCTGTTTCAGCCACTCTGTTTCTCGCCCTCTGTTTCAGCCCCTCTGTTTCTCACCCTCTGTTTCAGCACCTCTGATTCAGCCCCTCTGTTTCTCGCCCTCTGTTTCAGCCCCTCTGTTTCTCGCCCTCTGTTTCAGCCCCTCTGTTTCAGCCCCTCTGTTTCTCGCCCTCTGTTTCAGGCCCTCTGTTTCTCGCCCTCAGTTTCAGCCCCTCTGATTCAGCCCCTCTGTTTCAGCCGCTCTGATTCAGCCCCTCTGTTTCAGCCCCTCTATTACAGCCCCTCTGTTTCAGCCCCTCTGTTTCTCGCGCTCTATTTCTCACCCTCTGTTTCTCGCCCTCTGTTTCAGCCCCTCTGTTTTTCGCCCTCTGTTTCAGCCCCTCTGTTTCTTGCCCTCTGTATCAGGCTCTCTGTTTCAGCCCCTCTGTTTCTCGCCCTCTGTTTCAGCCCCTCTGATTCTCGCCCTCTGTTTCAGCCCCTCTGTTTCTCGCCCTCTGTTTCAGCCCCTCTGATTCAGCCCCTCTGTTTCAGCCCCTCTGATTCAGCCCCTCTGATTCAGCCCCTCTGATTCAGCCCCTCTGTTTCTCGCCCTCTGTTTCAGCCCCTCTGTTTCAGCCCCTCTGTTTCAGCCCCTCTGTTTCTCCCCCTCTGTTTCAGCCCCTCTGTTTCAGCCCCTCTGTGTCAGCCCCTCTGTTTCAGTCCCTCTGTTTCTCGCCCTCTGTTTCTCGCCCTCTGTTTCAGCCCCTCTGTTTCTCGCCCTCTGTTTCAGCCCCTCTGTTTCTCGCCCTCTGCTTCAGCCCCTCTGTTTCAGCCCCTCTGTTTCAGCCCCTCTGTTTCAGCCCCCCTGTTTCTCGCCCTCTGTTTCAGCCCCTCTGTTTCTCTCCCTCTGTTTCATCCACTCTGTTTCTCGCCCTCTGTTTCAGCCCCTCTGTTTCTCGCCCTCTGTTTCAGCCCCTCTGTTTCAGCCCCTATATTTCAGCCCCTCTGTTTCTCGTCCTCTGTTTCAGCCCGTCTGTTTCTCGCCCTCTGTTTCAGCCCCTCTGTTTCTCGCCCTCTGTTTCAGCCCCTCTGATTCAGCCCCTCTGTTTCAGCCCCTCTGATTTAGCCCCTCTGTTTCAGCCCCTCTGTTTCAGCCCCTCTGTTTCAGCCCCTCTGTTTCTTGCCCTCTATTTCTCACCCTCTGTTTCTCGCCCTCTGTTTCAGCCCCTCTGTTTTTCGCCCTCTGTTTCAGCCCCTCTGTTTCTCGACCTCTGTTTCAGGCTCTCTGTTTCAGCCCGTCTGTTTCAGGCCCTCTGTTTCAGCCCCTCTGTTTCGCGCACTCTGTTTCTCGCCCGCTGTTTCAGCCCCTTTGTTTCTCGCCGTCTGTTTCAGCCCCTCTGTTTCAGCCCCTCTGCTTCAGCCCCTCTGATTCAGCCCCTCTGTTTCTCGCCATCTGTTTCAGCCCCTCTGTTTCAGCCTCTCTGTTTCAGCTCCTCTGTTTCAGCCCCTCTGTTTCTCGCCCTCTGTTTCAGCCCCTCTGTTTCTCGCCCTCTGTTTCTCGCCCTCTGTTTCAGCCCCTCTGTTTCAGCCGCTCTGTTTCTCGCCCTCTGTTTCAGCCCCTCTGTTTCTCGCCCTCTGTTTCAGCCCCTCTGCTTCAGCCCCTCTGTTTCAGCCCCTCTGTTTCAGCCCCTCTGTTTCAGCCCCTCTGTTTCTCGCCCTCTGTTTCAGACCCCTCTGTTTCTCGCCCTCTGTTCAGCCCCTATGTTTCTCGCCCTCTGTTTCAGCCCCTCTGTTTCTCGCCCTCTGTTTCAGCCCCTCTGTTTCAGCCCCTCTGTTTCTCGCCCTCTGTTTCTGCCCCTCTGTTTCTCGCCCTCTGTTTCAGCCCCTCTATTTCTCGCCCTCTGTTTCAGCCCCGCTGATTCAGCCCCTCTGTTTCAGCCCCTCTGAATCAGCCCCTCTGATTCAGCCCCTCTGTTTCAGCCCCTCTGTTTCAGCCCCTCTGTTTCTCGCCCTCTGTTTCAGCCCATCTGATTCTCGCCCTCTGTTTCAGCCCTTCTGATTCTCGCCCTCTGTTTTAGCCCCTCTGATTCAGCCCCTCTGTTTCAGCCCCTCTGATTCAGCCCCTCTGATTCAGCCCCTCTGATGCAGTCCCTCTGTTTCTCGTCCTCTGTTTCAGCCCCTCTGTTTCAGCCCCTCTGTTTCAGCGCCTCTGTTTCTCGCCCTCTGTTTCAGCCCCTCTGTTTCTCGCCCTCTGTTTCAGCCCCTCTGATTCAGCCCCTCTGTTTCATCCCCTCAGTTTCAGCCCCTCTGTTTCTCGCCCTCTATTTCTCACCCTCTGTTTCTCGCCCTCTGTTTCAGCCCCTCTGTTTCTCGCCCTCTGTTTCAGCCCCTCTGTTTCTTGCCCTCTGTTTCAGGCTCTCTGCTTCAGCCCGTCTGTTTCAGCCCCTCTGTTTCAGACCCTCTGTTTCTCGCCCTCTGTTTCAGCCCCTCTGATTCTCGCCCTCTGTTTCAGCCCCTCTGTTTTTCGCCCTCTGTTTCAGCCCCTCTGATTCAGCCCCTCTGTTTCAGCCCCTCTGATTCAGCCCCTCTGATTCAGCCCCTCTGATTCAGCCTCTCTGTTTCTCGAACTCTGTTTCAGGCTCTCTGATTCAGCCCGTCTGTTTCAGCCCCTCTGTTTCAGCCCCTCTGTTTCGCGCCCTCTGTTTCTCGCCCGCTGTTTCAGCGCCTTTGTTTCTCGCCCTCTGTTTCAGCCCCTCTCTTTCAGCCCCTCTGATTCAGCCCCTCTGATTCAGCCCCTCTGTTTCTCGCCATCTGTTTCAGCCCCTCTGTTTCAGCCTCTCTGTTTCAGCTCCTCTGTTTCAGCCCCTCTGTTTCTCGCACTCTGTTTCAGCCCCTCTGTTTCTCGCCCTCTGTTTCTCCCCCTCTGTTTCAGCCCCTCTGTTTCAGCCGCTCTGTTTCTCGCCCTCTGTTTCAGCCCCTCTGTTTCTCGCCCTCTGTTTCAGACCCTCTGTTTCAGCCCCTCTGTTTCAGCCCCTTTGTTTCTCGCCCTCTGTTTCAGCCCCTCTGTTTCAGCCCCTCTGTTTCAGCCCCTCTGTTTCAGCCCCTCTGTTTCAGCCCCTCTGTTTCTCGCCCTCTGTTTCAGCCCCTCTGTTTCTCGCCCTCTGTTCAGCCCCTCTGTTTCAGCCCCGCTGATTCAGCCCCTCTGTTTCAGCCCCTCTGAATCAGCCCCTCTGATTCAGCCCCTCTGTTTCAGCCCCTCTGTTTCTGCCCCTCTGTTTCTCGCCCTCTGTTTCAGCCCCTCTATTTCTCGCACTCTGTTTCAGCCCCGCTGATTCAGCCCCTCTGTTTCAGCCCCTCTGAATCAGCCCCTCTGATTCAGCCCCTCTGTTTCAGGCCCTCTGTTTCAGCCCCTCTGTTGCTCGCCCTCTGTTTCAGCCCCTCTGTTTCAGCCCCTCTGTTTCAGCCCCTCTGTTTCAGCCCCTCTGTTTCTCGCCCTCTGTTTCAGCCCCTCTGTTTCAGCCCCTCTGTTTCAGCCCCTCTGTTTCAGCCCCTCTGTTTCTCGCCCTCTGTTTCAGCCGCTCTGTTTCTCGCCCTCTGTTACAGCCCCTCTGTTTCAGCGCCTCTGTTTCTCGCCCTCTGTTTCTCGCCCTCTGTTTCAGCCCCTCTGTTTCAGCCGCTCTGTTTCTCGCCCTCTGTTTCAGCCCCTCTGTTTCTCGCCCTCTGTTTCAGCCCCTCTGTTTCAGCCCCTCTGTTTCAGCCCCTCTGTTTCTCGCCCTCTGTTTCTCGCCCTCTGTTTCAGACCCCTCTGTTTCTCGCCCTCTGTTCAGCACCTATGTTTCTCGCCCTCTGTTTCAGCGCCTCTGTTTCTCGCCCTCTGTTTCTGCCCCTCTGTTTCAGCCCCTCTGTTTCTCGCCCTCTGTTTCTGCCCCTCTGTTTCTCGCCCTCTGTTTCAGCCCCTCTATTTCTCGCCCTCTGTTTCAGCCCCGCTGATTCAGCCCCTCTGTTTCAGCCCCTCTGAATCAGCCCCTCTGATTCAGCCCCTCTGTTTCAGCCCCTCTGTTTCAGCCCCTCTGTTGCTCGCCCTCTGTTTCAGCCCCTCTGTTTCAGCCCCTCTGTTTCAGCCCCTCTGTTTCAGCCCCTCTGTTTCAGGCTCTCTGTTTCAGCCCCTCTGTTTCAGCCCCGCTGTTTCAGCCCCTCTGTTTCAGCCCCTCTGTTTCTCGCCCTCTGTTTCAGCCCCTCTGTGTCAGCCCCTCTGTTTCAGTCCCTCTGTTTCTCGCCCTCTGTTTCTCGCCCTCTGTTTCAGCCCCTCTGTTTCTCGCCCTCTGTTTCAGCCCCTCTGTTTCTCGCCCTCTGCTTCAGCCCCTCTGTTTCAGCCCCTCTGTTTCAGCCCCTCTGTTTCAGCCCCCCTGTTTCTCGCCCTCTGTTTCAGCCCCTCTGTTTCTCGCCCTCTGTTTCATCCCCTCTGTTTCTCGCCCTCTGTTTCAGCCCCTCTGTTTCTCGCCCTCTGTTTCAGCCCCTCTGTTTCAGCCCCTATATTTCAGCCCCTCTGTTTCTCGTCCTCTGTTTCAGCCCGTCTGTTTCTCGCCCTCTGTTTCAGCCCCTCTGTTTCTCGCCCTCTGTTTCAGCCCCTCTGATTCAGCCCCTCTGTTTCAGCCCCTCTGATTTAGCCCCTCTGTTTCAGCCCCTCTGTTTCAGCCCCTCTGTTTCAGCCCCTCTGTTTCTTGCCCTCTATTTCTCACCCTCTGTTTCTCGCCCTCTGTTTCAGCCCCTCTGTTTTTCGCCCTCTGTTTCAGCCCCTCTGTTTCTCGACCTCTGTTTCAGGCTCTCTGTTTCAGCCCGTCTGTTTCAGGCCCTCTGTTTCAGCCCCTCTGTTTCGCGCACTCTGTTTCTCGCCCGCTGTTTCAGCCCCTTTGTTTCTCGCCGTCTGTTTCAGCCCCTCTGTTTCAGCCCCTCTGCTTCAGCTCCTCTGTTTCAGCCCCTCTGTTTCTCGCCCTCTGTTTCAGCCCCTCTGTTTCTCGCCCTCTGTTTCTCGCCCTCTGTTTCAGCCCCTCTGTTTCAGCCGCTCTGTTTCTCGCCCTCTGTTTCAGCCCCTCTGTTTCTCGCCCTCTGTTTCAGCCCCTCTGCTTCAGCCCCTCTGTTTCAGCCCCTCTGTTTCAGCCCCTCTGTTTCAGCCCCTCTGTTTCTCGCCCTCTGTTTCAGACCCCTCTGTTTCTCGCCCTCTGTTTCAGCCCCTCTGTTTCTCGCCCTCTGTTTCAGCCCCTCTGTTTCAGCCCCTCTGTTTCTCGCCCTCTGTTTCTGCCCCTCTGTTTCTCGCCCTCTGTTTCAGCCCCTCTATTTCTCGCCCTCTGTTTCAGCCCCGCTGATTCAGCCCCTCTGTTGCAGCCCCTCTGAATCAGCCCCTCTGATTCAGCCCCTCTGTTTCAGCCCCTCTGTTTCAGCCCCTCTGTTTCTCGCCCTCTGTTTCAGCCCATCTGATTCTCGCCCTCTGTTTCAGCCCTTCTGATTCTCGCCCTCTGTTTTAGCCCCTCTGATTCAGCCCCTCTGTTTCAGCCCCTCTGATTCAGCCCCTCTGATTCAGCCCCTCTGATGCAGTCCCTCTGTTTCTCGCCCTCTGTTTCAGCCCCTCTGTTTCAGCCCCTCTGTTTCAGCGCCTCTGTTTCTCGCCCTCTGTTTCAGCCCCTCTGTTTCTCGCCCTCTGTTTCAGCCCCTCTGATTCAGCCCCTCTGTTTCAGCCCCTCAGTTTCAGCCCCTCTGTTTCTCGCCCTCTATTTCTCACCCTCTGTTTCTCGCCCTCTGTTTCAGCCCCTCTGTTTCTCGCCCTCTGTTTCAGCCCCTCTGTTTCTTGCCCTCTGTTTCAGGCTCTCTGCTTCAGCCCGTCTGTTTCAGCCCCTCTGTTTCAGCCCCTCTGATTCAGCCCCTCTGATTCAGCCCCTCTGATTCAGCCTCTCTGTTTCTCGACCTCTGTTTCAGGCTCTCTGATTCAGCCCGTCTGTTTCAGCCCCTCTGTTTCAGCCCCTCTGTTTCGCGCCCTCTGTTTCTCGCCCGCTGTTTCAGCCCCTTTGTTTCTCGCCCTCTGTTTCAGCCCCTCTCTTTCAGCCCCTCTGATTCAGCCCCTCTGATTCAGCCCCTCTGTTTCTCGCCATCTGTTTCAGCCCCTCTGTTTCAGCCTCTCTGTTTCAGCTCCTCTGTTTCAGCCCCTCTGTTTCTCGCCCTCTGTTTCAGCCCCTCTGTTTCTCGCCCTCTGTTTCTCCCCCTCTGTTTCAGCCCCTCTGTTTCAGCCGCTCTGTTTCTCGCCCTCTGTTTCAGACCCTCTGTTTCTCGCCCTCTGTTTCAGACCCTCTGTTTCAGCCCCTCTGTTTCAGCCCCTTTGTTTCTCGCCCTTTGTTTCAGCCCCTCTGTTTCAGCCCCTCTGTTTCAGCCCCTCTGTTTCAGCCCCTCTGTTTCTCGCCCTCTGTTTCAGACCCCTCTGTTTCTCGCCCTCTGTTCAGCCCCTATGTTTCTCGCCCTCTGTTTCAGCGCCTCTGTTTCTCGCCCTCTGTTTCTGCCCCTCTGTTTCAGCCCCTCTGTTTCTCGCCCTCTGTTTCTGCCCCTCTGTTTCTCGCCCTCTGTTTCAGCCGCTCTGTTTCAGCCCCTCTGTTTCAGCCCCTCTGTTTCTCGTCCTCTGTTTCAGCCCCTCTGTTTCAGCCCCTCTGTTTCAGCCCCTCTGTTTCAGCCCCTCTGTTTCAGCCCCTCTGTTGCTCGCCCTCTGTTTCAGCCCCTCTGTTTCAGCCCCTCTGTTTCAGCCCCTCTGTTTCTCGCCCTCTGTTTCAGCCCCTCTGTTTCAGCCCCTCTGTTTCAGCCCCTCTGTTTCAGCCCCTCTGTTTCTCGCCCTCTGTTTCAGCCGCTCTGTTTCTCGCCCTCTGTTTCAGCCCCTCTGTTTCAGCGCCTCTGTTTCTCGCCCTCTGTTTCTCGCCCTCTGTTTCAGCCCCTCTGTTTCAGCCGCTCTGTTTCTCGCCCTCTGTTTCAGCCCCTCTGTTTCTCGCCCTCTGTTTCAGCCCCTCTGTTTCAGCCCCTCTGTTTCAGCCCCTCTGTTTCTCGCCCTCTGTTTCAGCCCCTCTGTTTCAGCCCCTCTGTTTCAGCCCCTCTGTTTCAGCCCCTCTGTTTCAGCCCCTCTGTTTCAGCCCCTCTGTTTCTCGCCCTCTGTTTCAGACCCCTCTGTTTCTCGCCCTCTGTTCAGCCCCTATGTTTCTCGCCCTCTGTTTCAGCGCCTCTGTTTCTCGCCCTCTGTTTCTGCCCCTCTGTTTCAGCCCCTATGTTTCTCGCCCTCTGTTTCTGCCCCTCTGTTTCTCGCCCTCTGTTTCAGCCCCTCTATTTCTCGCCCTCTGTTTCAGCCCCGCTGATTCAGCCCCTCTGTTTCAGCACCTCTGAATCAGCCCCTCTGATTCAGCCCCTCTGTTTCAGCCCCTCTGTTTCAGCCCCTCTGTTGCTCGCCCTCTGTTTCAGCCCCTCTGTTTCAGCCCCTCTGTTTCAGCCCCTCTGTTTCAGCCCCTCTGTTTCAGCCCCTCTGTTTCAGGCTCTCTGTTTCAGCCCGTCTGTTTCAGCCCCTCTGTTTCAGCCCCTCTGTGTCAGCCCCTCTGTTTCAGTCCCTCTGTTTCTCGCCCTCTGTTTCTCGCCCTCTGTTTCAGCCCCTCTGTTTCTCGCCCTCTGTTTCAGCCCCTCTGTTTCTCGCCCTCTGCTTCAGCCCCTCTGTTTCAGCCCCTCTGTTTCAGCCCCCCTGTTTCTCGCCCTCTGTTTCAGCCCCTCTGTTTCTCGCCCTCTGTTTCATCCCCTCTGTTTCTCGCCCTCTGTTTCAGCCCCTCTGTTTCTCGCCCTCTGTTTCAGCCCCTCTGTTTCAGCCCCTATATTTCAGCCCCTCTGTTTCTCGTCCTCTGTTTCAGCCCGTCTGTTTCTCGCCCTCTGTTTCAGCCCCTCTGTTTCTCGCCCTCTGTTTCAGCCCCTCTGATTCAGCCCCTCTGTTTCAGCCCCTCTGATTTAGCCCCTCTGTTTCATCCCCTCAGTTTCAGCCCCTCTGTTTCAGCCCCTCTGTTTCTTGCCCTCTATTTCTCACCCTCTGTTTCTCGCCCTCTGTTTCAGCCCCTCTGTTTTTCGCCCTCTGTTTCAGCCCCTCTGGTTCTCGACCTCTGTTTCAGGCTCTCTGTTTCAGCCCGTCTGTTTCAGGCCCTCTGTTTCAGCCCCTCTGTTTCGCGCACTCTGTTTCTCGCCCGCTGTTTCAGCCCCTTTGTTTCTCGCCGTCTGTTTCAGCCCCTCTGTTTCAGCCCCTCTGCTTCAGCCCCTCTGATTCAGCCCCTCTGTTTCTCGCCATCTGTTTCAGCCCCTCTGTTTCAGCCTCTCTGTTTCAGCTCCTCTGTTTCAGCCCCTCTGTTTCTCGCCCTCTGTTTCAGCCCCTCTGTTTCAGCCCCTCTGTTTCTCGCCCTCTGTTTCTGCCCCTCTGTTTCTCGCCCTCTGTTTCAGCCCCTCTATTTCTCGCCCTCTGTTTCAGCCCCGCTGATTCAGCCCCTCTGTTGCAGCCCCTCTGAATCAGCCCCTCTGATTCAGCCCCTCTGTTTCAGCCCCTCTGTTTCAGCCCCTCTGTTTCTCGCCCTCTGTTTCAGCCCATCTGATTCTCGCCCTCTGTTTCAGCCCTTCTGATTCTCGCCCTCTGTTTTAGCCCCTCTGATTCAGCCCCTCTGTTTCAGCCCCTCTGATTCAGCCCCTCTGATTCAGCCCCTCTGATGCAGTCCCTCTGTTTCTCGCCCTCTGTTTCAGCCCCTCTGTTTCAGCCCCTCTGTTTCAGCGCCTCTGTTTCTCGCCCTCTGTTTCAGCCCCTCTGTTTCTCGCCCTCTGTTTCAGCCCCTCTGATTCAGCCCCTCTGTTTCAGCCCCTCAGTTTCAGCCCCTCTGTTTCTCGCCCTCTATTTCTCACCCTCTGTTTCTCGCCCTCTGTTTCAGCCCCTCTGTTTCTCGCCCTCTGTTTCAGCCCCTCTGTTTCTTGCCCTCTGTTTCAGGCTCTCTGCTTCAGCCCGTCTGTTTCAGCCCCTCTGTTTCAGCCCCTCTGATTCAGCCCCTCTGATTCAGCCCCTCTGATTCAGCCTCTCTGTTTCTCGACCTCTGTTTCAGGCTCTCTGATTCAGCCCGTCTGTTTCAGCCCCTCTGTTTCAGCCCCTCTGTTTCGCGCCCTCTGTTTCTCGCCCGCTGTTTCAGCCCCTTTGTTTCTCGCCCTCTGTTTCAGCCCCTCTCTTTCAGCCCCTCTGATTCAGCCCCTCTGATTCAGCCCCTCTGTTTCTCGCCATCTGTTTCAGCCCCTCTGTTTCAGCCTCTCTGTTTCAGCTCCTCTGTTTCAGCCCCTCTGTTTCTCGCCCTCTGTTTCAGCCCCTCTGTTTCTCGCCCTCTGTTTCTCCCCCTCTGTTTCAGCCCCTCTGTTTCAGCCGCTCTGTTTCTCGCCCTCTGTTTCAGACCCTCTGTTTCTCGCCCTCTGTTTCAGACCCTCTGTTTCAGCCCCTCTGTTTCAGCCCCTTTGTTTCTCGCCCTTTGTTTCAGCCCCTCTGTTTCAGCCCCTCTGTTTCAGCCCCTCTGTTTCAGCCCCTCTGTTTCTCGCCCTCTGTTTCAGACCCCTCTGTTTCTCGCCCTCTGTTCAGCCCCTATGTTTCTCGCCCTCTGTTTCAGCGCCTCTGTTTCTCGCCCTCTGTTTCTGCCCCTCTGTTTCAGCCCCTCTGTTTCTCGCCCTCTGTTTCTGCCCCTCTGTTTCTCGCCCTCTGTTTCAGCCCCTCTGTTTCAGCCCCTCTGTTTCAGCCCCTCTGTTTCTCGCCCTCTGTTTCAGCCCCTCTGTTTCAGCCCCTCTGTTTCAGCCCCTCTGTTTCAGCCCCTCTGTTTCAGCCCCTCTGTTGCTCGCCCTCTGTTTCAGCCCCTCTGTTTCAGCCCCTCTGTTTCAGCCCCTCTGTTTCTCGCCCTCTGTTTCAGCCCCTCTGTTTCAGCCCCTCTGTTTCAGCCCCTCTGTTTCAGCCCCTCTGTTTCTCGCCCTCTGTTTCAGCCGCTCTGTTTCTCGCCCTCTGTTTCAGCCCCTCTGTTTCAGCGCCTCTGTTTCTCGCCCTCTGTTTCTCGCCCTCTGTTTCAGCCCCTCTGTTTCAGCCGCTCTGTTTCTCGCCCTCTGTTTCAGCCCCTCTGTTTCTCGCCCTCTGTTTCAGCCCCTCTGTTTCAGCCCCTCTGTTTCAGCCCCTCTGTTTCTCGCCCTCTGTTTCAGCCCCTCTGTTTCAGCCCCTCTGTTTCAGCCCCTCTGTTTCAGCCCCTCTGTTTCAGCCCCTCTGTTTCAGCCCCTCTGTTTCAGCCCCTCTGTTTCTCGCCCTCTGTTTCAGACCCCTCTGTTTCTCGCCCTCTGTTCAGCCCCTATGTTTCTCGCCCTCTGTTTCAGCGCCTCTGTTTCTCGCCCTCTGTTTCTGCCCCTCTGTTTCAGCCCCTATGTTTCTCGCCCTCTGTTTCTGCCCCTCTGTTTCTCGCCCTCTGTTTCAGCCCCTCTATTTCTCGCCCTCTGTTTCAGCCCCGCTGATTCAGCCCCTCTGTTTCAGCACCTCTGAATCAGCCCCTCTGATTCAGCCCCTCTGTTTCAGCCCCTCTGTTTCAGCCCCTCTGTTGCTCGCCCTCTGTTTCAGCCCCTCTGTTTCAGCCCCTCTGTTTCAGCCCCTCTGTTTCAGCCCCTCTGTTTCAGCCCCTCTGTTTCAGGCTCTCTGTTTCAGCCCGTCTGTTTCAGCCCCTCTGTTTCAGCCCCTCTGTGTCAGCCCCTCTGTTTCAGTCCCTCTGTTTCTCGCCCTCTGTTTCTCGCCCTCTGTTTCAGCCCCTCTGTTTCTCGCCCTCTGTTTCAGCCCCTCTGTTTCTCGCCCTCTGCTTCAGCCCCTCTGTTTCAGCCCCTCTGTTTCAGCCCCTCTGTTTCAGCCCCCCTGTTTCTCGCCCTCTGTTTCAGCCCCTCTGTTTCTCGCCCTCTGTTTCATCCCCTCTGTTTCTCGCCCTCTGTTTCAGCCCCTCTGTTTCTCGCCCTCTGTTTCAGCCCCTCTGTTTCAGCCCCTATATTTCAGCCCCTCTGTTTCTCGTCCTCTGTTTCAGCCCGTCTGTTTCTCGCCCTCTGTTTCAGCCCCTCTGTTTCTCGCCCTCTGTTTCAGCCCCTCTGATTCAGCCCCTCTGTTTCAGCCCCTCTGATTTAGCCCCTCTGTTTCATCCCCTCAGTTTCAGCCCCTCTGTTTCAGCCCCTCTGTTTCTTGCCCTCTATTTCTCACCCTCTGTTTCTCGCCCTCTGTTTCAGCCCCTCTGTTTTTCGCCCTCTGTTTCAGCCCCTCTGGTTCTCGACCTCTGTTTCAGGCTCTCTGTTTCAGCCCGTCTGTTTCAGGCCCTCTGTTTCAGCCCCTCTGTTTCGCGCACTCTGTTTCTCGCCCGCTGTTTCAGCCCCTTTGTTTCTCGCCGTCTGTTTCAGCCCCTCTGTTTCAGCCCCTCTGCTTCAGCCCCTCTGATTCAGCCCCTCTGTTTCTCGCCATCTGTTTCAGCCCCTCTGTTTCAGCCTCTCTGTTTCAGCTCCTCTGTTTCAGCCCCTCTGTTTCTCGCCCTCTGTTTCAGCCCCTCTGTTTCTCGCCCTCTGTTTCTCGCCCTCTGTTTCAGCCCCTCTGTTTTAGCCGCTCTGTTTCTCGCCCTCTGTTTCAGCCCCTCTGTTTCTCGCCCTCTGTTTCAGCCCCTCTGCTTCAGCCCCTCTGTTTCAGCCCCTCTGTTTCAGCCCCTCTGTTTCAGCCCCTCTGTTTCTCGCCCTCTGTTTCAGACCCCTCTGTTTCTCGCCCTCTGTTCAGCCCCTATGTTTCTCGCCCTCTGTTTCAGCCCCTCTGTTTCTCGCCCTCTGTTTCAGCCCCTCTGTTTCAGCCCCTCTGTTTCTCGCCCTCTGTTTCTGCCCCTCTGTTTCTCGCCCTCTGTTTCAGCCCCTCTATTTCTCGCCCTCTGTTTCAGCCCCGCTGATTCAGCCCCTCTGTTGCAGCCCCTCTGAATCAGCCCCTCTGATTCAGCCCCTCTGTTTCAGCCCCTCTGTTTCAGCCCCTCTGTTTCTCGCCCTCTGTTTCAGCCCATCTGATTCTCGCCCTCTGTTTCAGCCCTTCTGATTCTCGCCCTCTGTTTTAGCCCCTCTGATTCAGCCCCTCTGTTTCAGCCCCTCTGATTCAGCCCCTCTGATTCAGCCCCTCTGATGCAGTCCCTCTGTTTCTCGCCCTCTGTTTCAGCCCCTCTGTTTCAGCCCCTCTGTTTCAGCGCCTCTGTTTCTCGCCCTCTGTTTCAGCCCCTCTGTTTCTCGCCCTCTGTTTCAGCCCCTCTGATTCAGCCCCTCTGTTTCAGCCCCTCAGTTTCAGCCCCTCTGTTTCTCGCCCTCTATTTCTCACCCTCTGTTTCTCGCCCTCTGTTTCAGCCCCTCTGTTTCTCGCCCTCTGTTTCAGCCCCTCTGTTTCTTGCCCTCTGTTTCAGGCTCTCTGCTACAGCCCGTCTGTTTCAGCCCCTCTGTTTCAGACCCTCTGTTTCTCGCCCTCTGTTTCAGCCCCTCTGATTCTCGCCCTCTGTTTCAGCCCCTCTGTTATTCGCCCTCTGTTTCAGCCCCTCTGATTCAGCCCCTCTGTTTCAGCCCCTCTGATCCAGCCCCTCTGATTCAGCCCCTCTGATTCAGCCTCTCTGTTTCTCGACCTCTGTTTCAGGCTCTCTGATTCAGCCCGTCTGTTTCAGCCCCTCTGTTTCAGCCCCTCTGTTTCGCGCCCTCTGTTTCTCGCCCGCTGTTTCAGCCCCTTTGTTTCTCGCCCTCTGTTTCAGCCCCTCTCTTTCAGCCCCTCTGATTCAGCCCCTCTGATTCAGCCCCTCTGTTTCTCGCCATCTGTTTCAGCCCCTCTGTTTCAGCCTCTCTGTTTCAGCTCCTCTGTTTCAGCCCCTCTGTTTCTCGACCTCTGTTTCAGCCCCTCTGTTTCTCGCCCTCTGTTTCTCCCCCTCTGTTTCAGCCCCTCTGTTTCAGCCGCTCTGTTTCTCGC
The DNA here is from genome assembly GCF_047496795.1 of Chiloscyllium punctatum. Taxonomy (NCBI): domain Eukaryota; kingdom Metazoa; phylum Chordata; class Chondrichthyes; order Orectolobiformes; family Hemiscylliidae; genus Chiloscyllium; species Chiloscyllium punctatum. Next base: position 1,046,466 of record NW_027309792.1, on the reverse strand, counting down.
CCTCTGTTTCAGCCCCTCTGTTTCTCGCCCTCTGTTTCAGACCCTCTGTTTCAGCCCCTCTGTTTCAGCCCCTTTGTTTCTCGCCCTCTGTTTCAGCCCCTCTGTTTCAGCCCCTCTGTTTCAGCCCCTCTGTTTCAGCCCCTCTGTTTCTCGCCCTCTGTTTCAGACCCCTCTGTTTCTCGCCCTCTGTTCAGCCCCTATGTTTCTCGCCCTCTGTTTCAGCGCCTCTGTTTCTCGCCCTCTGTTTCTGCCCCTCTGTTTCAGCCCCTCTGTTTCTCGCCCTCTGTTTCTGCCCCTCTGTTTCTCGCCCTCTGTTTCAGCCCCTCTATTTCTCGCACTCTGTTTCAGCCCCGCTGATTCAGCCCCTCTGTTTCAGCCCCTCTGAATCAGCCCCTCTGATTCAGCCCCTCTGTTTCAGCCCCTCTGTTTCAGCCCCTCTGTTGCTCGCCCTCTGTTTCAGCCCCTCTGTTTCAGCCCCTCTGTTTCAGCCCCTCTGTTTCAGCCCCTCTGTTTCAGCCCCTCTGTTTCTCGCCCTCTGATTCAGCCCCTCTGTTTCAGCTCCTCTGTTTCAGCCCCTCTGTTGCTCGCCCTCTGTTTCAGCCCCTCTGTTTCAGCCCCTCTGTTTCAGCCCCTCTGTTTCAGCCCCTCTGTTTCAGCCCCTCTGTTTCAGGCTCTCTGTTTCAGCCCGTCTGTTTGAGCCCCTCTGTTTCAGCCCCTCTGTGTCAGCCCCTCTGTTTCAGTCCCTCTGTTTCTCGCCCTCTGTTTCTCGCCCTCTGTTTCAGCCCCTCTGTTTCTCGCCCTCTGTTTCAGCCCCTGTGTTTCTCGCCCTCTGCTTCAGCCCCTCTGTTTCAGCCCCTCTGTTTCAGCCCCACTGTTTCAGCCCCCCTGTTTCTCGCCCTCTGTTTCAGCCCCTCTGTTTCTCGCCCTCTGTTTCATCCCCTCTGTTTCTCGCCCTCTGTTTCAGCCCCTCTGTTTCTCGCCCTCTGTTTCAGCCCCTCTGTTTCAGCCCCTATATTTCAGCCCCTCTGTTTCTCGTCCTCTGTTTCAGCCCGTCTGTTTCTCGCCCTCTGTTTCAGCCCCTCTGTTTCTCGCCCTCTGTTTCAGCCCCTCTGATTCAGCCCCTCTGTTTCAGCCCCTCTGATTTAGCCCCTCTGTTTCAGCCCCTCTGTTTCAGCCCCTCTGTTTCAGCCCCTCTGTTTCTTGCCCTCTATTTCTCACCCTCTGTTTCTCGCCCTCTGTTTCAGCCCCTCTGTTTTTCGCCCTCTGTTTCAGCCCCTCTGTTTCTCGACCTCTGTTTCAGGCTCTCTGTTTCAGCCCGTCTGTTTCAGCCCCTCTGTTTCAGCCCCTCTGTTTCGCGCACTCTGTTTCTCGCCCGCTGTTTCAGCCCCTTTGTTTCTCGCCGTCTGTTTCAGCCCCTCTGTTTCAGCCCCTCTGCTTCAGCCCCTCTGATTCAGCCCCTCTGTTTCTCGCCATCTGTTTTAGCCCCTCTGTTTCAGCCTCTCTGTTTCAGCTCCTCTGTTTCAGCCCCTCTGTTTCTCGCCCTCTGTTTCAGCCCCTCTGTTTCTCGCCCTCTGTTTCTCGCCCTCTGTTTCAGCCCATCTGTTTCAGCCGCTCTGTTTCTCGCCCTCTGTTTCAGCCCCTCTGTTTCTCGCCCTCTGTTTCAGCCCCTCTGCTTCAGCCCCTCTGTTTCAGCCCCTCTGTTTCAGCCCCTCTGTTTCAGCCCCTCTGTTTCTCGCCCTCTGTTTCAGACCCCTCTGTTTCTCGCCCTCTGTTCAGCCCCTATGTTTCTCGCCCTCTGTTTCAGCCCCTCTGTTTCTCGCCCTCTGTTTCAGCCCCTCTGTTTCAGCCCCTCTGTTTCTCGCCCTCTGTTTCTGCCCCTCTGTTTCTCGCCCTCTGTTTCAGCCCCTCTATTTCTCGCCCTCTGTTTCAGCCCCGCTGATTCAGCCCCACTGTTGCAGCCCCTCTGAATCAGCCCCTCTGATTCAGCCCCTCTGTTTCAGCCCCTCTGTTTCAGCCCCTCTGTTTCTCGCCCTCTGTTTCAGCCCATCTGATTCTCGCCCTCTGTTTCAGCCCTTCTGATTCTCGCCCTCTGTTTTAGCCCCTCTGATTCAGCCCCTCTGTTTCAGCCCCTCTGATTCAGCCCCTCTGATTCAGCCCCTCTGATGCAGTCCCTCTGTTTCTCGCCCTCTGTTTCAGCCCCTCTGTTTCAGCCCATCTGTTTCAGCGCCTCTGTTTCTCGCCCTCTGTTTCAGCCCCTCTGTTTCTCGCCCTCTGTTTCAGCCCCTCTGATTCAGCCCCTCTGTTTCAGCCCCTCAGTTTCAGCCCCTCTGTTTCTCGCCCTCTATTTCTCACCCTCTGTTTCTCGCCCTCTGTTTCAGCCCCTCTGTTTCTCGCCCTCTGTTTCAGCCCCTCTGTTTCTTGCCCTCTGTTTCAGGCTCTCTGCTACAGCCCGTCTGTTTCAGCCCCTCTGTTTCAGACCCTCTGTTTCTCGCCCTCTGTTTCAGCCCCTCTGATTCTCGCCCTCTGTTTCAGCCCCTCTGTTATTCGCCCTCTGTTTCAGCCCCTCTGATTCAGCCCCTCTGTTTCAGCCCCTCTGATTCAGCCCCTCTGATTCAGCCCGTCTGTTTCAGCCCCTCTGTTTCAGCCCCTCTGTTTCGCGCCCTCTGTTTCTCGCCCGCTGTTTCAGCCCCTTTGTTTCTCGCCCTCTGTTTCAGCCCCTCTCTTTCAGCCCCTCTGATTCAGCCCCTCTGATTCAGCCCCTCTGTTTCTCGCCATCTGTTTCAGCCCCTCTGTTTCAGCCTCTCTGTTTCAGCTCCTCTGTTTCAGCCCCTCTGTTTCTCGCCCTCTGTTTCAGCCCCTCTGTTTCTCGCCCTCTGTTTCTCCCCCTCTGTTTCAGCCCCTCTGTTTCAGCCGCTCTGTTTCTCGCCCTCTGTTTCAGCCCCTCTGTTTCTCGCCCTCTGTTTCAGACCCTCTGTTTCAGCCCCTCTGTTTCAGCCCCTTTGTTTCTCGCCCTCTGTTTCAGCCCCTCTGTTTCAGCCCCTCTGTTTCACCCCCTCTGTTTCAGCCCCTCTGTTTCTCGCCCTCTGTTTCAGACCCCTCTGTTTCTCGCCCTCTGTTCAGCCCCTATGTTTCTCGCCCTCTGTTTCAGCGCCGCTGTTTCTCGCCCTCTGTTTCTGCCCCTCTGTTTCAGCCCCTCTGTTTCTCGCCCTCTGTTTCTGCCCCTCTGTTTCTCGCCCTCTGTTTCAGCCCCCCTATTTCTCGCACTCTGTTTCAGCCCCGCTGATTCAGCCCCTCTGTTTCAGCCCCTCTGAATCAGCCCCTCTGATTCAGCCCCTCTGTTTCAGCCCCTCTGTTTCAGCCCCTCTGTTGCTCGCCCTCTGTTTCAGCCCCTCTGTTTCAGCCCCTCTGTTTCAGCCCCTCTGTTTCAGCCCCTCTGTTTCAGCCGCTCTGATTCTCGCCCTCTGTTTCAGCCCCTCTGTTTCTCGCCCTCTGTTTCAGCCCCTCTGTTTCAGCCCCTCTGTTTCAGCCCCTCTGTTTCTCGCCCTCTGTTTCAGCCCCTCTGTTTCAGCCCCTCTGTTTCAGCCCCTCTGTTTCAGCCCCTCTGTTTCTCGCCCTCTGTTTCAGACCCCTCTGTTTCTCGCCCTCTGTTCAGCCCCTATGTTTCTCGCCCTCTGTTTCAGCGCCTCTGTTTCTCGCCCTCTGTTTCAGCCCCTCTGTTTCAGCCCCTCTGTTTCAGCCCCTCTGTTTCAGCCCCTCTGTTTCTCGCCCTCTGTTTCAGACCCCTCTGTTTCTCACCCTCTGTTCAGCCCCTATGTTTCTCGCCATCTGTTTCAGCCCCTCTGTTTCTCGCCCTCTGTTTCAGCCCCTCTGATTCAGCCCCTCTTTTTCAGCCCCTATGTTTCTCCCCCTCTGTTCCAGCCCCTCTGTTTCAGCCCCTCTGTTTCAGCCACTCTGTTTCAGCCCCTCTGTTTCAGCCCCTCTGTTTCAGCCCTTCTGTTTCTCGCCCTGTGTTTCAGCCCCTCTGTTTCTCGCCCTCTGTTTCAGCCCCTCTGTTTCAGCCCGTCTGTTTCAGCCACTCTGTTTCTCGCCCTCTGTTTCAGCCCCTCTGTTTCTCACCCTCTGTTTCAGCCCCTCTGATTCAGACCCTCTGTTTCTCGCCCTCTGTTTCAGCCCCTCTGTTTCTCGCCCTCTGTTTCAGCCCCTCTGTTTCAGCCCCTCTGTTTCAGCCTCTCTGTTTCTCGCCCTCTGTTTCAGGCCCTCTGTTTCTCGCCCTCTGTTTCAGCCCCTCTGATTCAGCCCCTGTATTTCAGCCCCTCTGATTCAGCCCCTCTGTTTCAGCCCCTCTGTTACAGCCCCTCTGTTTCAGCCCCTCTGTTTTTCGCCCTCTGTTTCAGCCCCTCTGTTTCTTGCCCTCTGTTTCAGGCTCTCTGTTTCAGCCCGTCTGTTTCAGCCCCTCTGTTTCAGACCCTCTGTTTCTCGCCCTCTGTTTCAGCCCCTCTGATTCTCGCCCTCTGTTTCAGCCCCTCTGTTTCTCGCCCTCTGTTTCAGCCCCTCTGATTCAGCCCCTCTGTTTCAGCCCCTCTGATTCAGCCCCTCTGATTCAGCCCCTCTGATTCAGCCTCTCTGTTTCTCGCCCTCTGTTTCAGCCCCTCTGTTTCAGCCCCTCTGTTTCAGCCCCTCTGATTCAGCCCCTCTGATTCAGCCCCTCTGATTCAGCCCCTCTGTTTCCCGCCCCTCTGTTTCAGCCCCTCTGTTTATCGCCCTCTGTTTCAGCCCCTCTGTTTCTCGCCCTCTGTTTCAGCCCCTCTGTTTCAGCCCCTCTGTTTCAGTCCCTCTGTTTCTCGCCCTCTGTTTCAGCCCCTCTGTTTCTCGCCCTCTGTTTCAGACCCTCTGTTTCAGCCCCTCTGTTTCAGTCCCTCTGTTTCTCGCCCTCTGTTTCTCGCCCTCTGTTTCAGCCCCTCTGTTTCTCGCCCTCTGTTTCAGCCCCTCTGTTTCTCGCCCTCTGCTTCAGCCCCTCTGTTTCAGCCCCTCTGTTTCAGCCCCTCTGTTTCAGCCCCCCTGTTTCTCGCCCTCTGTTTCAGCCCCTCTGTTTCTCGCCCTCTGTTTCATCCCCTCTGTTTCTCGCCCTCTGTTTCAGCCCCTCTGTTTCTCGCCCTCTGTTTCAGCCCCTCTGTTTCAGCCCCTATATTTCAGCCCCTCTGTTTCTCGTCCTCTGTTTTAGCCCGTCTGTTTCTCGCCCTCTGTTTCAGCCCCTCTGTTTCTCGCCCTCTGTTTCAGCCCCTCTGATTCAGCCCCTCTGTTTCAGCCCCTCTGATTTAGCCCCTCTGTTTCATCCCCTCAGTTTCAGCCCCTCTGTTTCAGCCCCTCTGTTTCTTGCCCTCTATTTCTCACCCTCTGTTTCTCGCCCTCTGTTTCAGCCCCTCTGTCTTTCGCCCTCTGTTTCAGCCCCTCTGTTTCTCGACCTCTGTTTCAGGCTCTCTGTTTCAGCCCGTCTGTTTCAGCCCCTCTGTTTCAGCCCCTTTGTTTCGCGCACTCTGTTTCTCGCCCGCTGTTTCAGCCCCTTTGTTTCTCGCCGTCTGTTTCAGCCCCTCTGTTTCAGCCCCTCTGCTTCAGCCCCTCTGATTCAGCCCCTCTGTTTCTCGCCATCTGTTTCAACCCCTCTGTTTCAGCCTCTCTGTTTCAGCTCCTCTGTTTCAGCCCCTCTGTTTCTCGCCCTCTGTTTCAGCCCCTCTGTTTCTCGCCCTCTGTTTCTCGCCCTCTGTTTCAGCCCCTCTGTTTCAGCCGCTCTGTTTCTCGCCCTCTGTTTCAGCCCCTCTATTTCTCGCACTCTGTTTCAGCCCCGCTGATTCAGCCCCTCTGTTTCAGCCCCTCTGAATCAGCCCCTCTGATTCAGCCGCTCTGTTTCAGCCCCACTGTTTCAGCCCCTCTGTTGCTCGCCCTCTGTTTCAGCCCCTCTGTTTCAGCCCCTCTGTTTCAGCCCCTCTGTTTCAGCACCTCTGTTTGAGCCCCTCTGTTTCTCGCCCTCTGTTTCAGCCCCTCTGTTTCAGCCCCTCTGTTTCAGCCCCTCTGTTTCAGCCCCTCTGTTTCTCGCCCTCTGTTTCAGCCGCTCTGTTTCTCGCCCTCTGTTTCAGCCCCTCTGTTTCAGCGCCTCTGTTTCTCGCCCTCTGTTTCTCGCCCTCTGTTTCAGCCCCTCTGTTTCAGCCGCTCTGTTTCTCGCCCTCTGTTTCAGCCCCTCTGTTTCTCGCCCTCTGTTTCAGCCCCTCTGTTTCAGCCCCTCTGTTTCAGCCCCTCTGTTTCTCGCCCTCTGTTTCAGCCCCTCTGTTTCAGCCCCTCTGTTTCAGCCCCTCTGTTTCAGCCCCTCTGTTTCTCGCCCTCTGTTTCAGACCCCTCTGGTTCTCGCCCTCTGTTCAGCCCCTATGTTTCTCGCCCTCTGTTTCAGCGCCTCTGTTTCTCGCCCTCTGTTTCAGCCCCTCTGTTTCAGCCCCTCTGTTTCTCGCCCTCTGTTTCAGCCCATCTGATTCTCGCCCTCTGTTTCAGCCCATCTGATTCTCGCCCTCTGTTTCAGCCCCTCTGATTCAGCCCCTCTGTTTCAGCCCCTCTGATTCAGCCCCTCTGATTCAGCCCCTCTGATGCAGCCCCTCTGTTTCTCGCCCTCTGTTTCAGCCCCTCTGTTTCAGCCCCTCTGTTTCAGCGCCTCTGTTTCTCGCCCTCTGTTTCAGCCCCTCTGTTTCTCGCCCTCTGTTTCAGCCCCTCTGATTCAGCCCCTCTTTTTCAGCCCCTATGTTTCTCCCCCTCTGTTCCAGCCCCTCTGTTTCAGCCCCTCTGTTTCAGCCACTCTGTTTCAGCCGCTCTGTTTCAGCCCCTCTGTTTCAGCCCTTCTGTTTCTCGCCCTGTGTTTCAGCCCCTCTGTTTCTCGCCCTCTGTTTCAGCCCCTCTGTTTCAGCCCGTCTGTTTCAGCCACTCTGTTTCTCGCCCTCTGTTTCAGCCCCTCTGTTTCTCACCCTCTGTTTCAGCCCCTCTGATTCAGACCCTCTGTTTCTCGCCCTCTGTTTCAGCCCCTCTGTTTCTCGCCCTCTGTTTCAGCCCCTCTGTTTCAGCCCCTCTGTTTCAGCCTCTCTGTTTCTCGCCCTCTGTTTCAGGCCCTCTGTTTCTCGCCCTCTGTTTCAGCCCCTCTGATTCAGCCCCTCTATTTCAGCCCCTCTGATTCAGCCCCTCTGTTTCAGCCCCTCTGTTTCAGCCCCTCTGTTTCAGCCCCTCTGTTTTTCGCCCTCTGTTTCAGCCCCTCTGTTTCTTGCCCTCTGTTTCAGGCTCTCTGTTTCAGCCCGTCTGTTTCAGCCCCTCTGTTTCAGACCCTCTGTTTCTCGCCCTCTGTTTCAGCCCCTCTGATTCTCGCCCTCTGTTTCAGCCCCTCTGTTTCTCGCCCTCTGTTTCAGCCCCTCTGATTCAGCCCCTCTGCTTCAGCCCCTCTGATTCAGCCCCTCTGATTCAGCCCCTCTGATTCAGCCTCTCTGTTTCTCGCCCTCTGTTTCAGCCCCTCTGTTTCAGACCCTCTGTTTCAGCCCCTCTGATTCAGCCCCTCTGATTCAGCCCCTCTGATTCAGCCCCTCTGTTTCCCGCCCCTCTGTTTCAGCCCCTCTGTTTATCGCCCTCTGTTTCAGCCCCTCTGTTTCTCGCCCTCTGTTTCAGCCCCTCTGTTTCAGCCCCTCTGTTTCAGTCCCTCTGTTTCTCGCCCTCTGTTTCAGCCCCTCTGTTTCTCGCCCTCTGTTTCAGACCCTCTGTTTCAGCCCCTCTGTTTCAGTCCCTCTGTTTCTCGCCCTCTGTTTCTCGCCCTCTGTTTCAGCCCCTCTGTTTCTCGCCCTCTGTTTCAGCCCCTCTGTTTCTCGCCCTCTGCTTCAGCCCCTCTGTTTCAGCCCCTCTGTTTCAGCCCCTCTGTTTCAGCCCCCCTGTTTCTCGCCCTCTGTTTCAGCCCCTCTGTTTCTCGCCCTCTGTTTCATCCCCTCTGTTTCTCGCCCTCTGTTTCAGCCCCTCTGTTTCAGCCCCTCTGTTTCAGCCCCTATATTTCAGCCCCTCTGTTTCTCGTCCTCTGTTTTAGCCCGTCTGTTTCTCGCCCTCTGTTTCAGCCCCTCTGTTTCTCGCCCTCTGTTTCAGCCCCTCTGATTTAGCCCCTCTGTTTCATCCCCTCAGTTTCAGCCCCTCTGTTTCAGCCCCTCTGTTTCTTGCCCTCTATTTCTCACCCTCTGTTTCTCGCCCTCTGTTTCAGCCCCTCTGTCTTTCGCCCTCTGTTTCAGCCCCTCTGTTTCTCGACCTCTGTTTCAGGCTCTCTGTTTCAGCCCGTCTGTTTCAGCCCCTCTGTTTCAGCCCCTCTGTTTCGCGCACTCTGTTTCTCGCCCGCTGTTTCAGCCCCTTTGTTTCTCGCCGTCTGTTTCAGCCCCTCTGTTTCAGCCCCTCTGCTTCAGCCCCTCTGATTCAGCCCCTCTGTTTCTCGCCATCTGTTTCAACCCCTCTGTTTCAGCCTCTCTGTTTCAGCTCCTCTGTTTCAGCCCCTCTGTTTCTCGCCCTCTGTTTCAGCCCCTCTGTTTCTCGCCCTCTGTTTCTCGCCCTCTGTTTCAGCCCCTCTGTTTCAGCCGCTCTGTTTCTCGCCCTCTGTTTCAGCCCCTCTATTTCTCGCACTCTGTTTCAGCCCCGCTGATTCAGCCCCTCTGTTTCAGCCCCTCTGAATCAGCCCCTCTGATTCAGCCGCTCTGTTTCAGCCCCACTGTTTCAGCCCCTCTGTTGCTCGCCCTCTGTTTCAGCCCCTCTGTTTCAGCCCCTCTGTTTCAGCCCCTCTGTTTCAGCACCTCTGTTTGAGCCCCTCTGTTTCTCGCCCTCTGTTTCAGCCCCTCTGTTTCAGCCCCTCTGTTTCAGCCCCTCTGTTTCAGCCCCTCTGTTTCTCGCCCTCTGTTTCAGCCGCTCTGTTTCTCGCCCTCTGTTTCAGCCCCTCTGTTTCAGCGCCTCTGTTTCTCGCCCTCTGTTTCTCGCCCTCTGTTTCAGCCCCTCTGTTTCAGCCGCTCTGTTTCTCGCCCTCTGTTTCAGCCCCTCTGTTTCTCGCCCTCTGTTTCAGCCCCTCTGTTTCAGCCCCTCTGTTTCAGCCCCTCTGTTTCTCGCCCTCTGTTTCAGCCCCTCTGTTTCAGCCCCTCTGTTTCAGCCCCTCTGTTTCAGCCCCTCTGTTTCTCGCCCTCTGTTTCAGACCCCTCTGTTTCTCGCCCTCTGTTCAGCCCCTATGTTTCTCGCCCTCTGTTTCAGCGCCTCTGTTTCTCGCCCTCTGTTTCAGCCCCTCTGTTTCAGCCCCTCTGTTTCTCGCCCTCTGTTTCAGCCCATCTGATTCTCGCCCTCTGTTTCAGCCCATCTGATTCTCGCCCTCTGTTTCAGCCCCTCTGATTCAGCCCCTCTGTTTCAGCCCCTCTGATTCAGCCCCTCTGATTCAGCCCCTCTGATGCAGCCCCTCTGTTTCTCGCCCTCTGTTTCAGCCCCTCTGTTTCAGCCCCTCTGTTTCAGCGCCTCTGTTTCTCGCCCTCTGTTTCAGCCCCTCTGTTTCTCGCCCTCTGTTTCAGCCCCTCTGATTCAGCCCCTCTTTTTCAGCCCCTATGTTTCTCCCCCTCTGTTCCAGCCCCTCTGTTTCAGCCCCTCTGTTTCAGCCACTCTGTTTCAGCCGCTCTGTTTCAGCCCCTCTGTTTCAGCCCTTCTGTTTCTCGCCCTGTGTTTCAGCCCCTCTGTTTCTCGCCCTCTGTTTCAGCCCCTCTGTTTCAGCCCGTCTGTTTCAGCCACTCTGTTTCTCGCCCTCTGTTTCAGCCCCTCTGTTTCTCACCCTCTGTTTCAGCCCCTCTGATTCAGACCCTCTGTTTCTCGCCCTCTGTTTCAGCCCCTCTGTTTCTCGCCCTCTGTTTCAGCCCCTCTGTTTCAGCCCCTCTGTTTCAGCCTCTCTGTTTCTCGCCCTCTGTTTCAGGCCCTCTGTTTCTCGCCCTCTGTTTCAGCCCCTCTGATTCAGCCCCTCTATTTCAGCCCCTCTGATTCAGCCCCTCTGTTTCAGCCCCTCTGTTTCAGCCCCTCTGTTTCAGCCCCTCTGTTTTTCGCCCTCTGTTTCAGCCCCTCTGTTTCTTGCCCTCTGTTTCAGGCTCTCTGTTTCAGCCCGTCTGTTTCAGCCCCTCTGTTTCAGACCCTCTGTTTCTCGCCCTCTGTTTCAGCCCCTCTGATTCTCGCCCTCTGTTTCAGCCCCTCTGTTTCTCGCCCTCTGTTTCAGCCCCTCTGATTCAGCCCCTCTGTTTCAGCCCCTCTGATTCAGCCCCTCTGATTCAGCCCCTCTGATTCAGCCTCTCTGTTTCTCGCCCTCTGTTTCAGCCCCTCTGTTTCAGCCCCTCTGTTTCAGCCCCTCTGATTCAGCCCCTCTGATTCAGCCCCTCTGATTCAGCCCCTCTGTTTCCCGCCCCTCTGTTTCAGCCCCTCTGTTTATCGCCCTCTGTTTCAGCCCCTCTGTTTCTCGCCCTCTGTTTCAGCCCCTCTGTTTCAGCCCCTCTGTTTCAGTCCCTCTGTTTCTCGCCCTCTGTTTCAGCCCCTCTGTTTCTCGCCCTCTGTTTCAGACCCTCTGTTTCAGCCCCTCTGTTTCAGTCCCTCTGTTTCTCGCCCTCTGTTTCTCGCCCTCTGTTTCAGCCCCTCTGTTTCTCGCCCTCTGTTTCAGCCCCTCTGTTTCTCGCCCTCTGCTTCAGCCCCTCTGTTTCAGCCCCTCTGTTTCAGCCCCTCTGTTTCAGCCCCCCTGTTTCTCGCCCTCTGTTTCAGCCCCTCTGTTTCTCGCCCTCTGTTTCATCCCCTCTGTTTCTCGCCCTCTGTTTCAGCCCCTCTGTTTCTCGCCCTCTGTTTCAGCCCCTCTGTTTCAGCCCCTATATTTCAGCCCCTCTGTTTCTCATCCTCTGTTTTAGCCCGTCTGTTTCTCGCCCTCTGTTTCAGCCCCTCTGTTTCTCGCCCTCTGTTTCAGCCCCTCTGATTCAGCCCCTCTGTTTCAGCCCCTCTGATTTAGCCCCTCTGTTTCATCCCCTCAGTTTCAGCCCCTCTGTTTCAGCCCCTCTGTTTCTTGCCCTCTATTTCTCACCCTCTGTTTCTCGCCCTCTGTTTCAGCCCCTCTGTCTTTCGCCCTCTGTTTCAGCCCCTCTGTTTCTCGACCTCTGTTTCAGGCTCTCTGTTTCAGCCCGTCTGTTTCAGCCCCTCTGTTTCAGCCCCTCTGTTTCGCGCACTCTGTTTCTCGCCCGCTGTTTCAGCCCCTTTGTTTCTCGCCGTCTGTTTCAGCCCCTCTGTTTCAGCCCCTCTGCTTCAGCCCCTCTGATTCAGCCCCTCTGTTTCTCGCCATCTGTTTCAACCCCTCTGTTTCAGCCTCTCTGTTTCAGCTCCTCTGTTTCAGCCCCTCTGTTTCTCGCCCTCTGTTTCAGCCCCTCTGTTTCTCGCCCTCTGTTTCTCGCCCTCTGTTTCAGCCCCTCTGTTTCAGCCGCTCTGTTTCTCGCCCTCTGTTTCAGCCCCTCTGTTTCTCGCCCTCTGTTCCAGCCCCTCTGTTTCAGCCCCTCTGTTTCAGCCCCTCTGTTTCAGCCCCTCTGTTTCAGCCCCTCTGTTTCTCGCCCTCTGTTTCAGACCCCTCTGTTTCTCGCCCTCTGTTCAGCCCCTATGTTTCTCGCCCTCTGTTTCAGCCCCTCTGTTTCTCGCCCTCTGTTTCAGCCCCTCTGTTTCAGCCCCTCTGTTTCTCGCCCTCTGTTTCTGCCCCTCTGTTTCTCGCCCTCTGTTTCAGCCCCGCTGATTCAGCCCCTCTGTTTCAGCCCCTCTGAATCAGCCCCTCTGATTCAGCCCCTCTGTTTCAGCCCCTCTGTTTCAGCCCCTCTGTTTCTCGCCCTCTGTTTCAGCCCATCTGATTCTCGCCCTCTGTTTCAGCCCTTCTGATTCTCGCCCTCTGTTTTAGCCCCTCTGATTCAGCCCCTCTGTTTCAGCCCCTCTGATTCAGCCCCTCTGATTCAGCCCCTCTGATGCAGTCCCTCTGTTTCTCGCCCTCTGTTTCAGCCCCTCTGTTTCAGCCCCTCTGTTGCAGCGCCTCTGTTTCTCGCCCTCTGTTTCAGCCCCTCTGTTTCTCGCCCTCTGATTCAGCCCCTATGTTTCAGCCCCTCTGTTTCAGCCCCTCTGTTTCTCGCCCTCTATTTCTCACCCTCTGTTTCTCGCCCTCTGTTTCAGCCCCTCTGTTTTTCGCCCTCTGTTTCAGCCCCTCTGTTTCTTGCCCTCTGTTTCAGGCTCTCTGTTTCAGCCCGTCTGTTTCAGCCCCTCTGTTTCAGACCCTCTGTTTCTCGCCCTCTGTTTCAGCCCCTCTGATTCTTGCCCTCTGTTTCAGCCCGTCTGTTTCTCGCCCTCTGTTTCAGCCCCTTTGATTCAGCCCCTCTGTTTCAGCCGCTCTGATTCAGCCCCTCTGATTCAGCCCCTCTGATTCAGCCTCTCTGTTTCTCGCCCTCTGTTTCAGCCCCTCTGTTTCAGCCCCTCTGTTTCAGCCCCTCTGTTTCTCACCCTCTGTTTCAGCCCCTCTGATTCAGCCCCTCTGATTCAGCCCCTCTGATTCAGCCCCTCTGTTTCCCGCCCCTCTGTTTCAGCCCCTCTGTTTCTCGCCCTCTGTTTCAGCTCCTCTGTTTCTCGCCCTCTGTTTCAGCCCCTCTGTTTCAGCCCCTCTGTATCAGTCCCTCTGTTTCTCGCCCTCTGTTTCAGACCCTCTGTTTCATCCCCTCTGTTTCTCGCCCACTGTTTCAGCCCCTCTGTTTCTCGCCCTCTGTTTCAGCGCCTCTGTTTCAGCCCCTATATTTCAGCCCCTCTGTTTCTCGTCCTCTGTTTCAGCCCCTCTGTTTCAGCCCCTCTGTTTCAGCCCCTCTGTTTCTCGCCCTCTGTTTCAGCCCCTCTGATTCAGCCCCTCTGTTTCAGCCCCTCTGATTTAGCCCCTCTGTTTCAGCCCCTCGGTTTCTCGACCTCTGTTTCAGGCTCTCTGTTTCAGCCCGTCTGTTTCAGCCCCTCTGTTTCAGCCCCACTGTTTCGCGCCCTCTGTTTCTCGCCCGCTATTTCAGCCCCTCTGTTTCTCGCCCTCTGTTTCAGCCCCTCTGTTTCAGCCCCTCTGTTTCAGCCCCTCTGTTTCAGCCCCTCTGTTTCTCGCCCTCTGTTTCAGCCGCTCTGTTTCTCGCCCTCTGTTTCAGCCCCTCTGTTTCAGCGCCTCTGTTTCTCGCCCTCTGTTTCTCGCCCTCTGTTTCAGCCCCTCTGTTTCAGCCGCTCTGTTTCTCGCCCTCTGTTTCAGCCCCTCTGTTTCTCGCCCTCTGTTTCAGCCCCTCTGTTTCAGCCCCTCTGTTTCAGCCCCTCTGTTTCTCGCCCTCTGTTTCAGCCCCTCTGTTTCAGCCCCTCTGTTTCAGCCCCTCTGTTTCATCCCCTCTGTTTCTCGCCCTCTGTTTCAGACCCCTCTGTTTCTCGCCCTCTGTTCAGCCCCTATGTTTCTCGCCCTCTGTTTCAGCGCCTCTGTTTCTCGCCCTCTGTTTCAGCCCCTCTGTTTCAGCCCCTCTGTTTCTCGCCCTCTGTTTCAGCCCATCTGATTCTCGCCCTCTGTTTCAGCCCTTCTGATTCTCGCCCTCTGTTTCAGCCCCTCTGATTCAGCCCCTCTGTTTCAGCCCCTCTGATTCAGCCCCTCTGATTCAGCCCCTCTGATGCAGCCCCTCTGTTTCTCGCCCTCTGTTTCAGCCCCTCTGTTTCAGCCCCTCTGTTTCAGCGCCTCTGTTTCTCGCCCTCTGTTTCAGCCCCTCTGTTTCTCGCCCTCTGTTTCAGCCCCTCTGATTCTGCCCCTCTTTTTCAGCCCCTATGTTTCTCCCCCTCTGTTCCAGCCCCTCTGTTTCAGCCCCTCTGTTTCAGCCACTCTGTTTCAGCCGCTCTGTTTCAGCCCCTCTGTTTCAGCCCTTCTGTTTCTCGCCCTGTGTTTCAGCCCCTCTGTTTCTCGCCCTCTGTTTCAGCCCCTCTGTTTCAGCCCCTCTGTTTCTCGCCCTCTGTTTCTGCCCCTCTGTTTCTCGCCCTCTGTTTCAGCCCCGCTGATTCAGCCCCTCTGTTTCAGCCCCTCTGAATCAGCCCCTCTGATTCAGCCCCTCTGTTTCAGCCCCTCTGTTTCAGCCCCTCTGTTTCTCGCCCTCTGTTTCAGCCCATCTGATTCTCGCCCTCTGTTTCAGCCCTTCTGATTCTCGCCCTCTGTTTTAGCCCCTCTGATTCAGCCCCTCTGTTTCAGCCCCTCTGATTCAGCCCCTCTGATTCAGCCCCTCTGATGCAGTCCCTCTGTTTCTCGCCCTCTGTTTCAGCCCCTCTGTTTCAGCCCCTCTGTTGCAGCGCCTCTGTTTCTCGCCCTCTGTTTCAGCCCCTCTGTTTCTCGCCCTCTGATTCAGCCCCTATGTTTCAGCCCCTCTGTTTCAGCCCCTCTGTTTCTCGCCCTCTATTTCTCACCCTCTGTTTCTCGCCCTCTGTTTCAGCCCCTCTGTTTTTCGCCCTCTGTTTCAGCCCCTCTGTTTCTTGCCCTCTGTTTCAGGCTCTCTGTTTCAGCCCGTCTGTTTCAGCCCCTCTGTTTCAGACCCTCTGTTTCTCGCCCTCTGTTTCAGCCCCTCTGATTCTTGCCCTCTGTTTCAGCCCGTCTGTTTCTCGCCCTCTGTTTCAGCCCCTTTGATTCAGCCCCTCTGTTTCAGCCGCTCTGATTCAGCCCCTCTGATTCAGCCCCTCTGATTCAGCCTCTCTGTTTCTCGCCCTCTGTTTCAGCCCCTCTGTTTCAGCCCCTCTGTTTCAGCCCCTCTGTTTCTCACCCTCTGTTTCAGCCCCTCTGATTCAGCCCCTCTGATTCAGCCCCTCTGATTCAGCCCCTCTGTTTCCCGCCCCTCTGTTTCAGCCCCTCTGTTTCTCGCCCTCTGTTTCAGCTCCTCTGTTTCTCGCCCTCTGTTTCAGCCCCTCTGTTTCAGCCCCTCTGTATCAGTCCCTCTGTTTCTCGCCCTCTGTTTCAGCCCCTCTGTTTCTCGCCCTCTGTTTCAGACCCTCTGTTTCATCCCCTCTGTTTCTCGCCCACTGTTTCAGCCCCTCTGTTTCTCGCCCTCTGTTTCAGCGCCTCTGTTTCAGCCCCTATATTTCAGCCCCTCTGTTTCTCGTCCTCTGTTTCAGCCCCTCTGTTTCAGCCCCTCTGTTTCAGCCCCTCTGTTTCTCGCCCTCTGTTTCAGCCCCTCTGATTCAGCCCCTCTGTTTCAGCCCCTCTGATTTAGCCCCTCTGTTTCAGCCCCTCGGTTTCTCGACCTCTGTTTCAGGCTCTCTGTTTCAGCCCGTCTGTTTCAGCCCCTCTGTTTCAGCCCCACTGTTTCGCGCCCTCTGTTTCTCGCCCGCTATTTCAGCCCCTCTGTTTCTCGCCCTCTGTTTCAGCCCCTCTGTTTCAGCCCCTCTGTTTCAGCCCCTCTGTTTCAGCCCCTCTGTTTCTCGCCCTCTGTTTCAGCCGCTCTGTTTCTCGCCCTCTGTTTCAGCCCCTCTGTTTCAGCGCCTCTGTTTCTCGCCCTCTGTTTCTCGCCCTCTGTTTCAGCCCCTCTGTTTCAGCCGCTCTGTTTCTCGCCCTCTGTTTCAGCCCCTCTGTTTCTCGCCCTCTGTTTCAGCCCCTCTGTTTCAGCCCCTCTGTTTCAGCCCCTCTGTTTCTCGCCCTCTGTTTCAGCCCCTCTGTTTCAGCCCCTCTGTTTCAGCCCCTCTGTTTCATCCCCTCTGTTTCTCGCCCTCTGTTTCAGACCCCTCTGTTTCTCGCCCTCTGTTCAGCCCCTATGTTTCTCGCCCTCTGTTTCAGCGCCTCTGTTTCTCGCCCTCTGTTTCAGCCCCTCTGTTTCAGCCCCTCTGTTTCTCGCCCTCTGTTTCAGCCCATCTGATTCTCGCCCTCTGTTTCAGCCCTTCTGATTCTCGCCCTCTGTTTCAGCCCCTCTGATTCAGCCCCTCTGTTTCAGCCCCTCTGATTCAGCCCCTCTGATTCAGCCCCTCTGATGCAGCCCCTCTGTTTCTCGCCCTCTGTTTCAGCCCCTCTGTTTCAGCCCCTCTGTTTCAGCGCCTCTGTTTCTCGCCCTCTGTTTCAGCCCCTCTGTTTCTCGCCCTCTGTTTCAGCCCCTCTGATTCTGCCCCTCTTTTTCAGCCCCTATGTTTCTCCCCCTCTGTTCCAGCCCCTCTGTTTCAGCCCCTCTGTTTCAGCCACTCTGTTTCAGCCGCTCTGTTTCAGCCCCTCTGTTTCAGCCCTTCTGTTTCTCGCCCTGTGTTTCAGCCCCTCTGTTTCTCGCCCTCTGTTTCAGCCCCTCTGTTTCAGCCCGTCTGTTTCAGCCACTCTGTTTCTCGCCCTCTGTTTCAGCCCCTCTGTTTCTCACCCTCTGTTTCAGCCCCTCTGATTCAGACCCTCTGTTTCTCGCCCTCTGTTTCAGCCCCTCTGTTTCTCGCCCTCTGTTTCAGCCCCTCTGTTTCAGCCCCTCTGTTTCAGCCTCTCTGTTTCTCGCCCTCTGTTTCAGGCCCTCTGTTTCTCGCCCTCTGTTTCAGCCCCTCTGATTCAGACCCTCTATTTCAGCCCCTCTGATTCAGCCCCTCTGTTTCAGCCCCTCTGTTTCAGCCCCTCTGTTTCAACCCCTCTGTTTCTCGCCCTCTATTTCTCACCCTCTGTTTCTCGCCCTCTGTTTCAGCCCCTCTGTTTTTCGCCCTCTGTTTCAGCCCCTCTGTTTCTTGCCCTCTGTTTCAGGCTCTCTGTTTCAGCCCGTCTGTTTCAGCCCCTCTGTTTCAGACCCTCTGTTTCTCGCCCTCTGTTTCAGCCCCTCTGATTCTCGCCCTCTGTTTCAGCCCCTCTGTTTCTCGCCCTCTGTTTCAGCCCCTCTGATTCAGCCCCTCTGTTTCAGCCCCTCTGATTCAGCCCCTCTGATTCAGCCCCTCTGATTCAGCCTCTCTGTTTCTCGCCCTCTGTTTCAGCCCCTCTGTTTCAGCCCCTCTGTTTCAGCCCCTCTGATTCAGCCCCTCTGATTCAGCCCCTCTGATTCAGCCCCTCTGTTTGCCGCCCCTCTGTTTCAGCCCCTCTGTTTCTCGCCCTCTGTTTCAGCCCCTCTGTTTCTCGCCCTCTGTTTCAGCCCCTCTGTTTCAGCCCCTCTGTTTCAGTCCCTCTGTTTCTCGCCCTCTGTTTCAGCCCCTCTGTTTCTCGCCCTCTGTTTCAGACCCTCTGTTTCAGCCCCTCTGTTTCAGTCCCTCTGTTTCTCGCCCTCTGTTTCTCGCCCTCTGTTTCAGACCCTCTGTTTCTCGCCCCCTGTTTCAGCCCCTCTGTTTCTCGCCCTCTGTTTCAGCCCCTCTGATTCAGCCCCTCTGTTTCAGCCCCTCTGATTCAGCCCCTCTGATTCAGCCCCTCTGATTCAGCCTCTCTGTTTCTCGCCCTCTGTTTCAGCCCCTCTGTTTCAGCCCCTCTGTTTCAGCCCCTCTGATTCAGCCCCTCTGATTCAGCCCCTCTGATTCAGCCCCTCTGTTTCCCGCCCCTCTGTTTCAGCCCCTCTGTTTCTCGCCCTCTGTTTCGGCCCCTCTGTTTCTCACCCTCTGTTTCAGCCCCTCTGTTTCAGCCCCTCTGTTTCAGTCCCTCTGTTTCTCGCCCTCTGTTTCAGCCCCTCTGTTTCTCGCCCTCTGTTTCAGACCCTCTGTGTCAGCCCCTCTGTTTCAGTCCCTCTGTTTCTCGCCCTCTGTTTCTCGCCCTCTGTTTCAGCCCCTCTGTTTCTCGCCCTCTGTTTCAGCCCCTCTGTTTCTCGCCCTCTGCTTCAGCCCCTCTGTTTCAGCCCCTCTGTTTCAGCCCCTCTGTTTCAGCCCCCCTGTTTCTCGCCCTCTGTTTCAGCCCCTCTGTTTCTCGCCCTCTGTTTCATCCCCTCTGTTTCTCGCCCTCTGTTTCAGCCCCTCTGTTTCTCGCCCTCTGTTTCAGCACCTCTGTTTCAGCCCCTATATTTCAGCCCCTCTGTTTCTCGTCCTCTGTTTTAGCCCGTCTGTTTCTCGCCCTCTGTTTCAGCCCCTCTTTTTCTCGCCCTCTGTTTCAGCCCCTCTGATTCAGCCCCTCTGTTTCAGCCCCTCTGATTTAGCCCCTCTGTTTCATCCCCTCAGTTTCAGCCCCTCTGTTTCAGCCCCTCTGTTTCTTGCCCTCTATTTCTCACCCTCTGTTTCTCGCCCTCTGTTTCAGCCCCTCTGTTTTTCGCCCGCTGTTTCAGCCCCTTTGTTTCTCGCCATCTGTTTCAGCCCCTCTGTTTCAGCCCCTCTGCTTCAGCCCCTCTGATTCAGCCCCTCTGTTTCTCGCCATCTGTTTCAACCCCTCTGTTTCAGCCTCTCTGTTTCAGCTCCTCTGTTTCAGCCCCTCTGTTTCTCGCCCTCTGTTTCAGCCCCTCTGTTTCTCGCCCTCTGTTTCTCGCCCTCTGTTTCAGCCCCTCTGTTTCAGCCGCTCTGTTTCTCGCCCTCTGTTTCAGCCCCTCTGTTTCTCGCCCTCTGTTCCAGCCCCTCTGTTTCAGCCCCTCTGTTTCAGCCCCTCTGTTTCAGCCCCTCTGTTTCAGCCCCTCTGTTTCTCGCCCTCTGTTTCAGACCCCTCTGTTTCTCGCCCTCTGTTCAGCCCCTATGTTTCTCGCCCTCTGTTTCAGCCCCTCTGTTTCTCGCCCTCTGTTTCAGCCCCTCTGTTTCAGCCCCTCTGTTTCTCGCCCTCTGTTTCTGCCCCTCTGTTTCTCGCCCTCTGTTTCAGCCCCTCTATTTCTCGCCCTCTGTTTCAGCCCCGCTGATTCAGCCCCTCTGTTTCAGCCCCTCTGAATCAGCCCCTCTGATTCAGCCCCTCTGTTTCAGCCCCTCTGTTTCAGCCCCTTTGTTTCTCGCCCTCTGTTTCAGCCCATCTGATTCTCGCCCTCTGTTTCAGCCCTTCTGATTCTCGCCTTCTGTTTTAGCCCCTCTGTTTCAGCCCCTCTGTTTCAGCCGCTCTGTTTCTCACCCTCTGTTTCAGCCCCTCTATTTCTCGCACTCTGTTTCAGACCCGCTGATTCAGCCCCTCTGTTTCAGCCCCTCTGAATCAGCCCCTCTGATTCAGCCGCTCTGTTTCAGCCCCACTGTTTCAGCCCCTCTGTTGCTCGCCCTCTGTTTCAGCCCCTCTGTTTCAGCCCCTCTGTTTCAGCCCCTCTGTTTCAGCACCTCTGTTTGAGCCCCTCTGTTTCTCGCCCTCTGTTTCAGCCCCTCTGTTTCAGCCCCTCTGTTTCAGCCCCTCTGTTTCAGCCCCTCTGTTTCTCGCCCTCTGTTTCAGCCGCTCTGTTTCTCGCCCTCTGTTTCAGCCCCTCTGTTTCAGCGCCTCTGTTTCTCGCCCTCTGTTTCTCGCCCTCTGTTTCAGCCCCTCTGTTTCAGCCGCTCTGTTTCTCGCCCTCTGTTTCAGCCCCTCTGTTTCTCGCCCTCTGTTTCAGCCCCTCTGTTTCAGCCCCTCTGTTTCAGCCCCTCTGTTTCTCGCCCTCTGTTTCAGCCCCTCTGTTTCAGCCCCTCTGTTTCAGCCCCTCTGTTTCAGCCCCTCTGTTTCTCGCCCTCTGTTTCAGACCCCTCTGTTTCTCGCCCTCTGTTCAGCCCCTATGTTTCTCGCCCTCTGTTTCAGCGCCTCTGTTTCTCGCCCTCTGTTTCAGCCCCTCTGTTTCAGCCCCTCTGTTTCTCGCCCTCTGTTTCAGCCCATCTGATTCTCGCCCTCTGTTTCAGCCCATCTGATTCTCGCCCTCTGTTTCAGCCCCTCTGATTCAGCCCCTCTGTTTCAGCCCCTCTGATTCAGCCCCTCTGATTCAGCCCCTCTGATGCAGCCCCTCTGTTTCTCGCCCTCTGTTTCAGCCCCTCTGTTTCAGCCCCTCTGTTTCAGCGCCTCTGTTTCTCGCCCTCTGTTTCAGCCCCTCTGTTTCTCGCCCTCTGTTTCAGCCCCTCTGATTCAGCCCCTCTTTTTCAGCCCCTATGTTTCTCCCCCTCTGTTCCAGCCCCTCTGTTTCAGCCCCTCTGTTTCAGCCACTCTGTTTCAGCCGCTCTGTTTCAGCCCCTCTGTTTCAGCCCTTCTGTTTCTCGCCCTGTGTTTCAGCCCCTCTGTTTCTCGCCCTCTGTTTCAGCCCCTCTGTTTCAGCCCGTCTGTTTCAGCCACTCTGTTTCTCGCCCTCTGTTTCAGCCCCTCTGTTTCTCACCCTCTGTTTCAGCCCCTCTGATTCAGACCCTCTGTTTCTCGCCCTCTGTTTCAGCCCCTCTGTTTCTCGCCCTCTGTTTCAGCCCCTCTGTTTCAGCCCCTCTGTTTCAGCCTCTCTGTTTCTCGCCCTCTGTTTCAGGCCCTCTGTTTCTCGCCCTCTGTTTCAGCCCCTCTGATTCAGCCCCTCTATTTCAGCCCCTCTGATTCAGCCCCTCTGTTTCAGCCCCTCTGTTTCAGCCCCTCTGTTTCAGCCCCTCTGTTTTTCGCCCTCTGTTTCAGCCCCTCTGTTTCTTGCCCTCTGTTTCAGGCTCTCTGTTTCAGCCCGTCTGTTTCAGCCCCTCTGTTTCAGACCCTCTGTTTCTCGCCCTCTGTTTCAGCCCCTCTGATTCTCGCCCTCTGTTTCAGCCCCTCTGTTTCTCGCCCTCTGTTTCAGCCCCTCTGATTCAGCCCCTCTGTTTCAGCCCCTCTGATTCAGCCCCTCTGATTCAGCCCCTCTGATTCAGCCTCTCTGTTTCTCGCCCTCTGTTTCAGCCCCTCTGTTTCAGCCCCTCTGTTTCAGCCCCTCTGATTCAGCCCCTCTGATTCAGCCCCTCTGATTCAGCCCCTCTGTTTCCCGCCCCTCTGTTTCAGCCCCTCTGTTTATCGCCCTCTGTTTCAGCCCCTCTGTTTCTCGCCCTCTGTTTCAGCCCCTCTGTTTCAGCCCCTCTGTTTCAGTCCCTCTGTTTCTCGCCCTCTGTTTCAGCCCCTCTGTTTCTCGCCCTCTGTTTCAGACCCTCTGTTTCAGCCCCTCTGTTTCAGTCCCTCTGTTTCTCGCCCTCTGTTTCTCGCCCTCTGTTTCTCGCCCTCTGTTTCAGCCCCTCTGTTTCTCGCCCTCTGTTTCAGCCCCTCTGTTTCTCGCCCTCTGCTTCAGCCCCTCTGTTTCAGCCCCTCTGTTTCAGCCCCTCTGTTTCAGCCCCCCTGTTTCTCGCCCTCTGTTTCAGCCCCTCTGTTTCTCGCCCTCTGTTTCATCCCCTCTGTTTCTCGCCCTCTGTTTCAGCCCCTCTGTTTCTCGCCCTCTGTTTCAGCCCCTCTGTTTCAGCCCCTATATTTCAGCCCCTCTGTTTCTCATCCTCTGTTTTAGCCCGTCTGTTTCTCGCCCTCTGTTTCAGCCCCTCTGTTTCTCGCCCTCTGTTTCAGCCCCTCTGATTCAGCCCCTCTGTTTCAGCCCCTCTGATTTAGCCCCTCTGTTTCATCCCCTCAGTTTCAGCCCCTCTGTTTCAGCCCCTCTGTTTCTTGCCCTCTATTTCTCACCCTCTGTTTCTCGCCCTCTGTTTCAGCCCCTCTGTCTTTCGCCCTCTGTTTCAGCCCCTCTGTTTCTCGACCTCTGTTTCAGGCTCTCTGTTTCAGCCCGTCTGTTTCAGCCCCTCTGTTTCAGCCCCTCTGTTTCGCGCACTCTGTTTCTCGCCCGCTGTTTCAGCCCCTTTGTTTCTCGCCGTCTGTTTCAGCCCCTCTGTTTCAGCCCCTCTGCTTCAGCCCCTCTGATTCAGCCCCTCTGTTTCTCGCCATCTGTTTCAACCCCTCTGTTTCAGCCTCTCTGTTTCAGCTCCTCTGTTTCAGCCCCTCTGTTTCTCGCCCTCTGTTTCAGCCCCTCTGTTTCTCGCCCTCTGTTTCTCGCCCTCTGTTTCAGCCCCTCTGTTTCAGCCGCTCTGTTTCTCGCCCTCTGTTTCAGCCCCTCTGTTTCTCGCCCTCTGTTCCAGCCCCTCTGTTTCAGCCCCTCTGTTTCAGCCCCTCTGTTTCAGCCCCTCTGTTTCAGCCCCTCTGTTTCTCGCCCTCTGTTTCAGACCCCTCTGTTTCTCGCCCTCTGTTCAGCCCCTATGTTTCTCGCCCTCTGTTTCAGCCCCTCTGTTTCTCGCCCTCTGTTTCAGCCCCTCTGTTTCAGCCCCTCTGTTTCTCGCCCTCTGTTTCTGCCCCTCTGTTTCTCGCCCTCTGTTTCAGCCCCGCTGATTCAGCCCCTCTGTTTCAGCCCCTCTGAATCAGCCCCTCTGATTCAGCCCCTCTGTTTCAGCCCCTCTGTTTCAGCCCCTCTGTTTCTCGCCCTCTGTTTCAGCCCATCTGATTCTCGCCCTCTGTTTCAGCCCTTCTGATTCTCGCCCTCTGTTTTAGCCCCTCTGATTCAGCCCCTCTGTTTCAGCCCCTCTGATTCAGCCCCTCTGATTCAGCCCCTCTGATGCAGTCCCTCTGTTTCTCGCCCTCTGTTTCAGCCCCTCTGTTTCAGCCCCTCTGTTGCAGCGCCTCTGTTTCTCGCCCTCTGTTTCAGCCCCTCTGTTTCTCGCCCTCTGATTCAGCCCCTATGTTTCAGCCCCTCTGTTTCAGCCCCTCTGTTTCTCGCCCTCTATTTCTCACCCTCTGTTTCTCGCCCTCTGTTTCAGCCCCTCTGTTTTTCGCCCTCTGTTTCAGCCCCTCTGTTTCTTGCCCTCTGTTTCAGGCTCTCTGTTTCAGCCCGTCTGTTTCAGCCCCTCTGTTTCAGACCCTCTGTTTCTCGCCCTCTGTTTCAGCCCCTCTGATTCTTGCCCTCTGTTTCAGCCCGTCTGTTTCTCGCCCTCTGTTTCAGCCCCTTTGATTCAGCCCCTCTGTTTCAGCCGCTCTGATTCAGCCCCTCTGATTCAGCCCCTCTGATTCAGCCTCTCTGTTTCTCGCCCTCTGTTTCAGCCCCTCTGTTTCAGCCCCTCTGTTTCAGCCCCTCTGTTTCTCACCCTCTGTTTCAGCCCCTCTGATTCAGCCCCTCTGATTCAGCCCCTCTGATTCAGCCCCTCTGTTTCCCGCCCCTCTGTTTCAGCCCCTCTGTTTCTCGCCCTCTGTTTCAGCTCCTCTGTTTCTCGCCCTCTGTTTCAGCCCCTCTGTTTCAGCCCCTCTGTATCAGTCCCTCTGTTTCTCGCCCTCTGTTTCAGACCCTCTGTTTCATCCCCTCTGTTTCTCGCCCACTGTTTCAGCCCCTCTGTTTCTCGCCCTCTGTTTCAGCGCCTCTGTTTCAGCCCCTATATTTCAGCCCCTCTGTTTCTCGTCCTCTGTTTCAGCCCCTCTGTTTCAGCCCCTCTGTTTCAGCCCCTCTGTTTCTCGCCCTCTGTTTCAGCCCCTCTGATTCAGCCCCTCTGTTTCAGCCCCTCTGATTTAGCCCCTCTGTTTCAGCCCCTCGGTTTCTCGACCTCTGTTTCAGGCTCTCTGTTTCTCGCCCGCTATTTCAGCCCCTCTGTTTCTCGCCCTCTGTTTCAGCCCCTCTGTTTCAGCCCCTCTGTTTCAGCCCCTCTGTTTCAGCCCCTCTGTTTCTCGCCCTCTGTTTCAGCCGCTCTGTTTCTCGCCCTCTGTTTCAGCCCCTCTGTTTCAGCGCCTCTGTTTCTCGCCCTCTGTTTCTCGCCCTCTGTTTCAGCCCCTCTGTTTCAGCCGCTCTGTTTCTCGCCCTCTGTTTCAGCCCCTCTGTTTCTCGCCCTCTGTTTCAGCCCCTCTGTTTCAGCCCCTCTGTTTCAGCCCCTCTGTTTCTCGCCCTCTGTTTCAGCCCCTCTGTTTCAGCCCCTCTGTTTCAGCCCCTCTGTTTCATCCCCTCTGTTTCTCGCCCTCTGTTTCAGACCCCTCTGTTTCTCGCCCTCTGTTCAGCCCCTATGTTTCTCGCCCTCTGTTTCAGCGCCTCTGTTTCTCGCCCTCTGTTTCAGCCCCTCTGTTTCAGCCCCTCTGTTTCTCGCCCTCTGTTTCAGCCCATCTGATTCTCGCCCTCTGTTTCAGCCCTTCTGATTCTCGCCCTCTGTTTCAGCCCCTCTGATTCAGCCCCTCTGTTTCAGCCCCTCTGATTCAGCCCCTCTGATTCAGCCCCTCTGATGCAGCCCCTCTGTTTCTCGCCCTCTGTTTCAGCCCCTCTGTTTCAGCCCCTCTGTTTCAGCGCCTCTGTTTCTCGCCCTCTGTTTCAGCCCCTCTGTTTCTCGCCCTCTGTTTCAGCCCCTCTGATTCTGCCCCTCTTTTTCAGCCCCTATGTTTCTCCCCCTCTGTTCCAGCCCCTCTGTTTCAGCCCCTCTGTTTCAGCCACTCTGTTTCAGCCGCTCTGTTTCAGCCCCTCTGTTTCAGCCCTTCTGTTTCTCGCCCTGTGTTTCAGCCCCTCTGTTTCTCGCCCTCTGTTTCAGCCCCTCTGTTTCAGCCCCTCTGTTTCTCGCCCTCTGTTTCTGCCCCTCTGTTTCTCGCCCTCTGTTTCAGCCCCGCTGATTCAGCCCCTCTGTTTCAGCCCCTCTGAATCAGCCCCTCTGATTCAGCCCCTCTGTTTCAGCCCCTCTGTTTCAGCCCCTCTGTTTCTCGCCCTCTGTTTCAGCCCATCTGATTCTCGCCCTCTGTTTCAGCCCTTCTGATTCTCGCCCTCTGTTTTAGCCCCTCTGATTCAGCCCCTCTGTTTCAGCCCCTCTGATTCAGCCCCTCTGATTCAGCCCCTCTGATGCAGTCCCTCTGTTTCTCGCCCTCTGTTTCAGCCCCTCTGTTTCAGCCCCTCTGTTGCAGCGCCTCTGTTTCTCGCCCTCTGTTTCAGCCCCTCTGTTTCTCGCCCTCTGATTCAGCCCCTATGTTTCAGCCCCTCTGTTTCAGCCCCTCTGTTTCTCGCCCTCTATTTCTCACCCTCTGTTTCTCGCCCTCTGTTTCAGCCCCTCTGTTTTTCGCCCTCTGTTTCAGCCCCTCTGTTTCTTGCCCTCTGTTTCAGGCTCTCTGTTTCAGCCCGTCTGTTTCAGCCCCTCTGTTTCAGACCCTCTGTTTCTCGCCCTCTGTTTCAGCCCCTCTGATTCTTGCCCTCTGTTTCAGCCCGTCTGTTTCTCGCCCTCTGTTTCAGCCCCTTTGATTCAGCCCCTCTGTTTCAGCCGCTCTGATTCAGCCCCTCTGATTCAGCCCCTCTGATTCAGCCTCTCTGTTTCTCGCCCTCTGTTTCAGCCCCTCTGTTTCAGCCCCTCTGTTTCAGCCCCTCTGTTTCTCACCCTCTGTTTCAGCCCCTCTGATTCAGCCCCTCTGATTCAGCCCCTCTGATTCAGCCCCTCTGTTTCCCGCCCCTCTGTTTCAGCCCCTCTGTTTCTCGCCCTCTGTTTCAGCTCCTCTGTTTCTCGCCCTCTGTTTCAGCCCCTCTGTTTCAGCCCCTCTGTATCAGTCCCTCTGTTTCTCGCCCTCTGTTTCAGCCCCTCTGTTTCTCGCCCTCTGTTTCAGACCCTCTGTTTCATCCCCTCTGTTTCTCGCCCACTGTTTCAGCCCCTCTGTTTCTCGCCCTCTGTTTCAGCGCCTCTGTTTCAGCCCCTATATTTCAGCCCCTCTGTTTCTCGTCCTCTGTTTCAGCCCCTCTGTTTCAGCCCCTCTGTTTCAGCCCCTCTGTTTCTCGCCCTCTGTTTCAGCCCCTCTGATTCAGCCCCTCTGTTTCAGCCCCTCTGATTTAGCCCCTCTGTTTCAGCCCCTCGGTTTCTCGACCTCTGTTTCAGGCTCTCTGTTTCAGCCCGTCTGTTTCAGCCCCTCTGTTTCAGCCCCACTGTTTCGCGCCCTCTGTTTCTCGCCCGCTATTTCAGCCCCTCTGTTTCTCGCCCTCTGTTTCAGCCCCTCTGTTTCAGCCCCTCTGTTTCAGCCCCTCTGTTTCAGCCCCTCTGTTTCTCGCCCTCTGTTTCAGCCGCTCTGTTTCTCGCCCTCTGTTTCAGCCCCTCTGTTTCAGCGCCTCTGTTTCTCGCCCTCTGTTTCTCGCCCTCTGTTTCAGCCCCTCTGTTTCAGCCGCTCTGTTTCTCGCCCTCTGTTTCAGCCCCTCTGTTTCTCGCCCTCTGTTTCAGCCCCTCTGTTTCAGCCCCTCTGTTTCAGCCCCTCTGTTTCTCGCCCTCTGTTTCAGCCCCTCTGTTTCAGCCCCTCTGTTTCAGCCCCTCTGTTTCATCCCCTCTGTTTCTCGCCCTCTGTTTCAGACCCCTCTGTTTCTCGCCCTCTGTTCAGCCCCTATGTTTCTCGCCCTCTGTTTCAGCGCCTCTGTTTCTCGCCCTCTGTTTCAGCCCCTCTGTTTCAGCCCCTCTGTTTCTCGCCCTCTGTTTCAGCCCATCTGATTCTCGCCCTCTGTTTCAGCCCTTCTGATTCTCGCCCTCTGTTTCAGCCCCTCTGATTCAGCCCCTCTGTTTCAGCCCCTCTGATTCAGCCCCTCTGATTCAGCCCCTCTGATGCAGCCCCTCTGTTTCTCGCCCTCTGTTTCAGCCCCTCTGTTTCAGCCCCTCTGTTTCAGCGCCTCTGTTTCTCGCCCTCTGTTTCAGCCCCTCTGTTTCTCGCCCTCTGTTTCAGCCCCTCTGATTCTGCCCCTCTTTTTCAGCCCCTATGTTTCTCCCCCTCTGTTCCAGCCCCTCTGTTTCAGCCCCTCTGTTTCAGCCACTCTGTTTCAGCCGCTCTGTTTCAGCCCCTCTGTTTCAGCCCTTCTGTTTCTCGCCCTGTGTTTCAGCCCCTCTGTTTCTCGCCCTCTGTTTCAGCCCCTCTGTTTCAGCCCGTCTGTTTCAGCCACTCTGTTTCTCGCCCTCTGTTTCAGCCCCTCTGTTTCTCACCCTCTGTTTCAGCCCCTCTGATTCAGACCCTCTGTTTCTCGCCCTCTGTTTCAGCCCCTCTGTTTCTCGCCCTCTGTTTCAGCCCCTCTGTTTCAGCCCCTCTGTTTCAGCCTCTCTGTTTCTCGCCCTCTGTTTCAGGCCCTCTGTTTCTCGCCCTCTGTTTCAGCCCCTCTGATTCAGACCCTCTATTTCAGCCCCTCTGATTCAGCCCCTCTGTTTCAGCCCCTCTGTTTCAGCCCCTCTGTTTCAACCCCTCTGTTTCTCGCCCTCTATTTCTCACCCTCTGTTTCTCGCCCTCTGTTTCAGCCCCTCTGTTTTTCGCCCTCTGTTTCAGCCCCTCTGTTTCTTGCCCTCTGTTTCAGGCTCTCTGTTTCAGCCCGTCTGTTTCAGCCCCTCTGTTTCAGACCCTCTGTTTCTCGCCCTCTGTTTCAGCCCCTCTGATTCTCGCCCTCTGTTTCAGCCCCTCTGTTTCTCGCCCTCTGTTTCAGCCCCTCTGATTCAGCCCCTCTGTTTCAGCCCCTCTGATTCAGCCCCTCTGATTCAGCCCCTCTGATTCAGCCTCTCTGTTTCTCGCCCTCTGTTTCAGCCCCTCTGTTTCAGCCCCTCTGTTTCAGCCCCTCTGATTCAGCCCCTCTGATTCAGCCCCTCTGATTCAGCCCCTCTGTTTGCCGCCCCTCTGTTTCAGCCCCTCTGTTTCTCGCCCTCTGTTTCAGCCCCTCTGTTTCTCGCCCTCTGTTTCAGCCCCTCTGTTTCAGCCCCTCTGTTTCAGTCCCTCTGTTTCTCGCCCTCTGTTTCAGCCCCTCTGTTTCTCGCCCTCTGTTTCAGACCCTCTGTTTCAGCCCCTCTGTTTCAGTCCCTCTGTTTCTCGCCCTCTGTTTCTCGCCCTCTGTTTCAGACCCTCTGTTTCTCGCCCCCTGTTTCAGCCCCTCTGTTTCTCGCCCTCTGTTTCAGCCCCTCTGATTCAGCCCCTCTGTTTCAGCCCCTCTGATTCAGCCCCTCTGATTCAGCCCCTCTGATTCAGCCTCTCTGTTTCTCGCCCTCTGTTTCAGCCCCTCTGTTTCAGCCCCTCTGTTTCAGCCCCTCTGATTCAGCCCCTCTGATTCAGCCCCTCTGATTCAGCCCCTCTGTTTCCCGCCCCTCTGTTTCAGCCCCTCTGTTTCTCGCCCTCTGTTTCGGCCCCTCTGTTTCTCACCCTCTGTTTCAGCCCCTCTGTTTCAGCCCCTCTGTTTCAGTCCCTCTGTTTCTCGCCCTCTGTTTCAGCCCCTCTGTTTCTCGCCCTCTGTTTCAGACCCTCTGTGTCAGCCCCTCTGTTTCAGTCCCTCTGTTTCTCGCCCTCTGTTTCTCGCCCTCTGTTTCAGCCCCTCTGTTTCTCGCCCTCTGTTTCAGCCCCTCTGTTTCTCGCCCTCTGCTTCAGCCCCTCTGTTTCAGCCCCTCTGTTTCAGCCCCTCTGTTTCAGCCCCCCTGTTTCTCGCCCTCTGTTTCAGCCCCTCTGTTTCTCGCCCTCTGTTTCATCCCCTCTGTTTCTCGCCCTCTGTTTCAGCCCCTCTGTTTCTCGCCCTCTGTTTCAGCACCTCTGTTTCAGCCCCTATATTTCAGCCCCTCTGTTTCTCGTCCTCTGTTTTAGCCCGTCTGTTTCTCGCCCTCTGTTTCAGCCCCTCTTTTTCTCGCCCTCTGTTTCAGCCCCTCTGATTCAGCCCCTCTGTTTCAGCCCCTCTGATTTAGCCCCTCTGTTTCATCCCCTCAGTTTCAGCCCCTCTGTTTCAGCCCCTCTGTTTCTTGCCCTCTATTTCTCACCCTCTGTTTCTCGCCCTCTGTTTCAGCCCCTCTGTTTTTCGCCCGCTGTTTCAGCCCCTTTGTTTCTCGCCATCTGTTTCAGCCCCTCTGTTTCAGCCCCTCTGCTTCAGCCCCTCTGATTCAGCCCCTCTGTTTCTCGCCATCTGTTTCAACCCCTCTGTTTCAGCCTCTCTGTTTCAGCTCCTCTGTTTCAGCCCCTCTGTTTCTCGCCCTCTGTTTCAGCCCCTCTGTTTCTCGCCCTCTGTTTCTCGCCCTCTGTTTCAGCCCCTCTGTTTCAGCCGCTCTGTTTCTCGCCCTCTGTTTCAGCCCCTCTGTTTCTCGCCCTCTGTTCCAGCCCCTCTGTTTCAGCCCCTCTGTTTCAGCCCCTCTGTTTCAGCCCCTCTGTTTCAGCCCCTCTGTTTCTCGCCCTCTGTTTCAGACCCCTCTGTTTCTCGCCCTCTGTTCAGCCCCTATGTTTCTCGCCCTCTGTTTCAGCCCCTCTGTTTCTCGCCCTCTGTTTCAGCCCCTCTGTTTCAGCCCCTCTGTTTCTCGCCCTCTGTTTCTGCCCCTCTGTTTCTCGCCCTCTGTTTCAGCCCCTCTATTTCTCGCCCTCTGTTTCAGCCCCGCTGATTCAGCCCCTCTGTTTCAGCCCCTCTGAATCAGCCCCTCTGATTCAGCCCCTCTGTTTCAGCCCCTCTGTTTCAGCCCCTTTGTTTCTCGCCCTCTGTTTCAGCCCATCTGATTCTCGCCCTCTGTTTCAGCCCTTCTGATTCTCGCCTTCTGTTTTAGCCCCTCTGATTCAGCCCCTCTGTTTCAGCCCCTCTGATTCAGCCCCTCTGATTCAGCCCCTCTGATGCAGTCCCTCTGTTTCTCGCCCTCTGTTTCAGCCCCTCTGTTTCAGCCCCTCTGTTTCAGCGCCTCTGTTTCTCGCCCTCTGTTTCAGCCCCTCTGTTTCACTCCCTCTGTTTCAGCCCCTCTGATTCAGCCCCTATGTTTCAGCCCCTCTGTTTCAGCCCCTCTGTTTCTCGCCCTCTATTTCTCACCCTCTGTTTCTCGCCCTCTGTTTCAGCCCCTCTGTTTTTCGCCCTCTGTTTCAGCCCCTCTGTTTCTTGCCCTCTGTTTCAGGCTCTCTGTTTCAGCCCGTCTGTTTCAGCCCCTCTGTTTCAGACCCTCTGTTTCTCGCCCTCTGTTTCAGCCCCTCTGATTCTTGCCCTCTGTTTCAGCCCGTCTGTTTCTCGCCCTCTGTTTCAGCCCCTCTGATTCAGCCCCTCTGTTTCAGCCGCTCTGATTCAGCCCCTCTGATTCAGCCCCTCTGATTCAGCCTCTCTGTTTCTCGCCCTCTGTTTCAGCCCCTCTGTTTCAGCCCCTCTGTTTCAGCCCCTCTGATTCTCACCCTCTGTTTCAGCCCCTCTGATTCAGCCCCTCTGATTCAGCCCCTCTGATTCAGCCCCTCTGTTTCCCGCCCCACTGTTTCAGTCCCTCTATTTCTCGCCCTCTGTTTCAGCCCCTCTGTTTCTCGCCCTCTGTTTCAGCCCCTCTGTTTCAGCCCCTCTGTTTCAGTCCCTCTGTTTCTCGCCCTCTGTTTCAGCCCCTCTGTTTCTCGCCCTCTGTTTCAGACCCTCTGTTTCAGCCCCTCTGTTTCAGTCCCTCTGTTTCTCGCCCTCTGTTTCAGACCCTCTGTTTAACGCCCTCTGTTTCAGCCCCTCTGTTTCTCGCCCTCTGCTTCAGCCCCTCTGTTTCAGCCCCTCTGTTTCAGCCCCTCTGTTTCAGCCCCCCTGTTTCTCGCCCTCTGTTTCAGCCCCTCAGTTTCTCGCCCTCTGTTTCATCCCCTCTGTTTCTCGCCCTCTGTTTCAGCCCCTCTGTTTCTCGCCCTCTGTTTCAGCGCCTCTGTTTCAGCCCCTATATTTCAGCCCCTCTGTTTCTCGTCCTCTGTTTCAGCCCCTCTGTTTCAGCCCCTCTGATTCTTCACCTCTGTTTCAGCCCCTCTGATTTAGCCCCTCTGTTTCAGCCCCTCTGTTTCTCGACCTCTGTTTCAGGCTCTCTGTTTCAGCCCGTCTGTTTCAGCCCCTCTGTTTCAGCCCCTCTGTTTCGCGCCCTCTGTTTCTCGCTCGCTGTTTCAGCCCCTTTGTTTCTCGCCGTCTGTTTCAGCCCCTCTGTTTCAGCCCCTCTGCTTCAGCCCCTCTGATTCAGCCCGTCTGTTTCTCGCCATCTGTTTCAGCCCCTCTGTTTCAGCCTCTCTGTTTCAGCTCCTCTGTTTCAGCCCCTCTGTTTCTCGCCCTCTGTTTCAGCCCCTCTGTGTCTCGCCCTATGTTTCAGCCCCTCTGTTTCAGCCGCTCTGTTTCTCGCCCTCTGTTTCAGCCCCTCTGTTTCTCGCCCTCTGTTTCAGCTCCTCTGTTTCAGCCCCTCTGTTTCAGCCCCTCTGTTTCAGCCCCTCTGTTTCTCGCCCTCTGTTTCAGACCCCTCTGTTTCTCGCCCTCTGTTCAGCCCCAATGTTTCTCGCCCTCTGTTTCAGCCCCTCTGTTTCTCGCCCTCTGTTTCAGCCCCTCTGTTTCAGCCCCTCTGTTTCTCGCCCTCTGTTTCAGCCCCTCTGTTTCTCGCCCTCTGTTTCAGCCCCTCTATTTCTCGCCCTCTGTTTCAGCCCCGCTGATTCAGCCCCTCTGTTTCAGCCCCTCTGAATCAGCCCCTCTGATTCAGCCCCTCTGTTTCAGCCCCTCTGTTTCAGCCCCTCTGTTTCTCGCCCTCTGTTTCAGCCCATCTGATTCTCGCCCGCTGTTTCAGCCCCTTTGTTTCTCGCCATCTGTTTCAGCCCCTCTGTTTCAGCCCCTCTGCTTCAGCCCCTCTGATTCAGCCCCTCTGTTTCTCGCCCTCTGTTTCAGCCCCGCTGATTCAGCCCCTCTGTTTCAGCCCCTCTGAATCAGCCCCTCTGATTCAGCCCCTCTGTTTCAGCCCCTCTGTTTCAGCCCCTCTGTTTCTCGCCCTCTGTTTCAGCCCATCTGATTCTCGCCCTCTGTTTCAGCCCTTCTGATTCTCGCCCTCTGTTTTAGCCCCTCTGATTCAGCCCCTCTGTTTCAGCCCCTCTGATTCAGCCCCTCTGATTCAGCCCCTCTGATGCAGTCCCTCTGTTTCTCGCCCTCTGTTTCAGCCCCTCTGTTTCAGCCCCTCTGTTGCAGCGCCTCTGTTTCTCGCCCTCTGTTTCAGCCCCTCTGTTTCTCGCCCTCTGATTCAGCCCCTATGTTTCAGCCCCTCTGTTTCAGCCCCTCTGTTTCTCGCCCTCTATTTCTCACCCTCTGTTTCTCGCCCTCTGTTTCAGCCCCTCTGTTTTTCGCCCTCTGTTTCAGCCCCTCTGTTTCTTGCCCTCTGTTTCAGGCTCTCTGTTTCAGCCCGTCTGTTTCAGCCCCTCTGTTTCAGACCCTCTGTTTCTCGCCCTCTGTTTCAGCCCCTCTGATTCTTGCCCTCTGTTTCAGCCCGTCTGTTTCTCGCCCTCTGTTTCAGCCCCTTTGATTCAGCCCCTCTGTTTCAGCCGCTCTGATTCAGCCCCTCTGATTCAGCCCCTCTGATTCAGCCTCTCTGTTTCTCGCCCTCTGTTTCAGCCCCTCTGTTTCAGCCCCTCTGTTTCAGCCCCTCTGTTTCTCACCCTCTGTTTCAGCCCCTCTGATTCAGCCCCTCTGATTCAGCCCCTCTGATTCAGCCCCTCTGTTTCCCGCCCCTCTGTTTCAGCCCCTCTGTTTCTCGCCCTCTGTTTCAGCTCCTCTGTTTCTCGCCCTCTGTTTCAGCCCCTCTGTTTCAGCCCCTCTGTATCAGTCCCTCTGTTTCTCGCCCTCTGTTTCAGCCCCTCTGTTTCTCGCCCTCTGTTTCAGACCCTCTGTTTCATCCCCTCTGTTTCTCGCCCACTGTTTCAGCCCCTCTGTTTCTCGCCCTCTGTTTCAGCGCCTCTGTTTCAGCCCCTATATTTCAGCCCCTCTGTTTCTCGTCCTCTGTTTCAGCCCCTCTGTTTCAGCCCCTCTGTTTCAGCCCCTCTGTTTCTCGCCCTCTGTTTCAGCCCCTCTGATTCAGCCCCTCTGTTTCAGCCCCTCTGATTTAGCCCCTCTGTTTCAGCCCCTCGGTTTCTCGACCTCTGTTTCAGGCTCTCTGTTTCAGCCCGTCTGTTTCAGCCCCTCTGTTTCAGCCCCACTGTTTCGCGCCCTCTGTTTCTCGCCCGCTATTTCAGCCCCTCTGTTTCTCGCCCTCTGTTTCAGCCCCTCTGTTTCAGCCCCTCTGTTTCAGCCCCTCTGTTTCAGCCCCTCTGTTTCTCGCCCTCTGTTTCAGCCGCTCTGTTTCTCGCCCTCTGTTTCAGCCCCTCTGTTTCAGCGCCTCTGTTTCTCGCCCTCTGTTTCTCGCCCTCTGTTTCAGCCCCTCTGTTTCAGCCGCTCTGTTTCTCGCCCTCTGTTTCAGCCCCTCTGTTTCTCGCCCTCTGTTTCAGCCCCTCTGTTTCAGCCCCTCTGTTTCAGCCCCTCTGTTTCTCGCCCTCTGTTTCAGCCCCTCTGTTTCAGCCCCTCTGTTTCAGCCCCTCTGTTTCATCCCCTCTGTTTCTCGCCCTCTGTTTCAGACCCCTCTGTTTCTCGCCCTCTGTTCAGCCCCTATGTTTCTCGCCCTCTGTTTCAGCGCCTCTGTTTCTCGCCCTCTGTTTCAGCCCCTCTGTTTCAGCCCCTCTGTTTCTCGCCCTCTGTTTCAGCCCATCTGATTCTCGCCCTCTGTTTCAGCCCTTCTGATTCTCGCCCTCTGTTTCAGCCCCTCTGATTCAGCCCCTCTGTTTCAGCCCCTCTGATTCAGCCCCTCTGATTCAGCCCCTCTGATGCAGCCCCTCTGTTTCTCGCCCTCTGTTTCAGCCCCTCTGTTTCAGCCCCTCTGTTTCAGCGCCTCTGTTTCTCGCCCTCTGTTTCAGCCCCTCTGTTTCTCGCCCTCTGTTTCAGCCCCTCTGATTCTGCCCCTCTTTTTCAGCCCCTATGTTTCTCCCCCTCTGTTCCAGCCCCTCTGTTTCAGCCCCTCTGTTTCAGCCACTCTGTTTCAGCCGCTCTGTTTCAGCCCCTCTGTTTCAGCCCTTCTGTTTCTCGCCCTGTGTTTCAGCCCCTCTGTTTCTCGCCCTCTGTTTCAGCCCCTCTGTTTCAGCCCGTCTGTTTCAGCCACTCTGTTTCTCGCCCTCTGTTTCAGCCCCTCTGTTTCTCACCCTCTGTTTCAGCCCCTCTGATTCAGACCCTCTGTTTCTCGCCCTCTGTTTCAGCCCCTCTGTTTCTCGCCCTCTGTTTCAGCCCCTCTGTTTCAGCCCCTCTGTTTCAGCCTCTCTGTTTCTCGCCCTCTGTTTCAGGCCCTCTGTTTCTCGCCCTCTGTTTCAGCCCCTCTGATTCAGACCCTCTATTTCAGCCCCTCTGATTCAGCCCCTCTGTTTCAGCCCCTCTGTTTCAGCCCCTCTGTTTCAACCCCTCTGTTTCTCGCCCTCTATTTCTCACCCTCTGTTTCTCGCCCTCTGTTTCAGCCCCTCTGTTTTTCGCCCTCTGTTTCAGCCCCTCTGTTTCTTGCCCTCTGTTTCAGGCTCTCTGTTTCAGCCCGTCTGTTTCAGCCCCTCTGTTTCAGACCCTCTGTTTCTCGCCCTCTGTTTCAGCCCCTCTGATTCTCGCCCTCTGTTTCAGCCCCTCTGTTTCTCGCCCTCTGTTTCAGCCCCTCTGATTCAGCCCCTCTGTTTCAGCCCCTCTGATTCAGCCCCTCTGATTCAGCCCCTCTGATTCAGCCTCTCTGTTTCTCGCCCTCTGTTTCAGCCCCTCTGTTTCAGCCCCTCTGTTTCAGCCCCTCTGATTCAGCCCCTCTGATTCAGCCCCTCTGATTCAGCCCCTCTGTTTGCCGCCCCTCTGTTTCAGCCCCTCTGTTTCTCGCCCTCTGTTTCAGCCCCTCTGTTTCTCGCCCTCTGTTTCAGCCCCTCTGTTTCAGCCCCTCTGTTTCAGTCCCTCTGTTTCTCGCCCTCTGTTTCAGCCCCTCTGTTTCTCGCCCTCTGTTTCAGACCCTCTGTTTCAGCCCCTCTGTTTCAGTCCCTCTGTTTCTCGCCCTCTGTTTCTCGCCCTCTGTTTCAGACCCTCTGTTTCTCGCCCCCTGTTTCAGCCCCTCTGTTTCTCGCCCTCTGTTTCAGCCCCTCTGATTCAGCCCCTCTGTTTCAGCCCCTCTGATTCAGCCCCTCTGATTCAGCCCCTCTGATTCAGCCTCTCTGTTTCTCGCCCTCTGTTTCAGCCCCTCTGTTTCAGCCCCTCTGTTTCAGCCCCTCTGATTCAGCCCCTCTGATTCAGCCCCTCTGATTCAGCCCCTCTGTTTCCCGCCCCTCTGTTTCAGCCCCTCTGTTTCTCGCCCTCTGTTTCGGCCCCTCTGTTTCTCACCCTCTGTTTCAGCCCCTCTGTTTCAGCCCCTCTGTTTCAGTCCCTCTGTTTCTCGCCCTCTGTTTCAGCCCCTCTGTTTCTCGCCCTCTGTTTCAGACCCTCTGTGTCAGCCCCTCTGTTTCAGTCCCTCTGTTTCTCGCCCTCTGTTTCTCGCCCTCTGTTTCAGCCCCTCTGTTTCTCGCCCTCTGTTTCAGCCCCTCTGTTTCTCGCCCTCTGCTTCAGCCCCTCTGTTTCAGCCCCTCTGTTTCAGCCCCTCTGTTTCAGCCCCCCTGTTTCTCGCCCTCTGTTTCAGCCCCTCTGTTTCTCGCCCTCTGTTTCATCCCCTCTGTTTCTCGCCCTCTGTTTCAGCCCCTCTGTTTCTCGCCCTCTGTTTCAGCACCTCTGTTTCAGCCCCTATATTTCAGCCCCTCTGTTTCTCGTCCTCTGTTTTAGCCCGTCTGTTTCTCGCCCTCTGTTTCAGCCCCTCTTTTTCTCGCCCTCTGTTTCAGCCCCTCTGATTCAGCCCCTCTGTTTCAGCCCCTCTGATTTAGCCCCTCTGTTTCATCCCCTCAGTTTCAGCCCCTCTGTTTCAGCCCCTCTGTTTCTTGCCCTCTATTTCTCACCCTCTGTTTCTCGCCCTCTGTTTCAGCCCCTCTGTTTTTCGCCCGCTGTTTCAGCCCCTTTGTTTCTCGCCATCTGTTTCAGCCCCTCTGTTTCAGCCCCTCTGCTTCAGCCCCTCTGATTCAGCCCCTCTGTTTCTCGCCATCTGTTTCAACCCCTCTGTTTCAGCCTCTCTGTTTCAGCTCCTCTGTTTCAGCCCCTCTGTTTCTCGCCCCTCTGTTTCAGCCCCTCTGTTTCTCGCCCTCTGTTTCTCGCCCTCTGTTTCAGCCCCTCTGTTTCAGCCGCTCTGTTTCTCGCCCTCTGTTTCAGCCCCTCTGTTTCTCGCCCTCTGTTCCAGCCCCTCTGTTTCAGCCCCTCTGTTTCAGCCCCTCTGTTTCAGCCCCTCTGTTTCAGCCCCTCTGTTTCTCGCCCTCTGTTTCAGACCCCTCTGTTTCTCGCCCTCTGTTCAGCCCCTATGTTTCTCGCCCTCTGTTTCAGCCCCTCTGTTTCTCGCCCTCTGTTTCAGCCCCTCTGTTTCAGCCCCTCTGTTTCTCGCCCTCTGTTTCTGCCCCTCTGTTTCTCGCCCTCTGTTTCAGCCCCTCTATTTCTCGCCCTCTGTTTCAGCCCCGCTGATTCAGCCCCTCTGTTTCAGCCCCTCTGAATCAGCCCCTCTGATTCAGCCCCTCTGTTTCAGCCCCTCTGTTTCAGCCCCTTTGTTTCTCGCCCTCTGTTTCAGCCCATCTGATTCTCGCCCTCTGTTTCAGCCCTTCTGATTCTCGCCTTCTGTTTTAGCCCCTCTGATTCAGCCCCTCTGTTTCAGCCCCTCTGATTCAGCCCCTCTGATTCAGCCCCTCTGATGCAGTCCCTCTGTTTCTCGCCCTCTGTTTCAGCCCCTCTGTTTCAGCCCCTCTGTTTCAGCGCCTCTGTTTCTCGCCCTCTGTTTCAGCCCCTCTGTTTCACTCCCTCTGTTTCAGCCCCTCTGATTCAGCCCCTATGTTTCAGCCCCTCTGTTTCAGCCCCTCTGTTTCTCGCCCTCTATTTCTCACCCTCTGTTTCTCGCCCTCTGTTTCAGCCCCTCTGTTTTTCGCCCTCTGTTTCAGCCCCTCTGTTTCTTGCCCTCTGTTTCAGGCTCTCTGTTTCAGCCCGTCTGTTTCAGCCCCTCTGTTTCAGACCCTCTGTTTCTCGCCCTCTGTTTCAGCCCCTCTGATTCTTGCCCTCTGTTTCAGCCCGTCTGTTTCTCGCCCTCTGTTTCAGCCCCTCTGATTCAGCCCCTCTGTTTCAGCCGCTCTGATTCAGCCCCTCTGATTCAGCCCCTCTGATTCAGCCTCTCTGTTTCTCGCCCTCTGTTTCAGCCCCTCTGTTTCAGCCCCTCTGTTTCAGCCCCTCTGATTCTCACCCTCTGTTTCAGCCCCTCTGATTCAGCCCCTCTGATTCAGCCCCCTGATTCAGCCCCTCTGTTTCCCGCCCCACTGTTTTCAGTCCCTCTATTTCTCGCCCTCTGTTTCAGCCCCTCTGTTTCTCGCCCTCTGTTTCAGCCCCTCTGTTTCAGCCCCTCTGTTTCAGTCCCTCTGTTTCTCGCCCTCTGTTTCAGCCCCTCTGTTTCTCGCCCTCTGTTTCAGACCCTCTGTTTCAGCCCCTCTGTTTCAGTCCCTCTGTTTCTCGCCCTCTGTTTCAGACCCTCTGTTTAACGCCCTCTGTTTCAGCCCCTCTGTTTCTCGCCCTCTGCTTCAGCCCCTCTGTTTCAAGCCCCTCTGTTTCAGCCCCTCTGTTTCAGCCCCCCTGTTTCTCGCCCTCTGTTTCAGCCCCTCAGTTTCTCGCCTCTGTTTCATCCCCTCTGTTTCTCGCCCTCTGTTTCAGCCCCTCTGTTTCTCGCCCTCTGTTTCAGCGCCTCTGTTTCAGCCCCTATATTTCAGCCCCTCTGTTTCTCGTCCTCTGTTTCAGCCCCTCTGTTTCAGCCCCTCTGATTCTTCACCTCTGTTTCAGCCCCTCGATTTAGCCCCTCTGTTTCAGCCCCTCTGTTTCTCGACCTCTGTTTCAGGCTCTCTGTTTCAGCCCGTCTGTTTCAGCCCCTCTGTTTCAGCCCCTCTGTTTCGCGCCCTCTGTTTCTCGCTCGCTGTTTCAGCCCCTTTGTTTCTCGCCGTCTGTTTCAGCCCCTCTGTTTCAGCCCCTCTGCTTCAGCCCCTCTGATTCAGCCCGTCTGTTTCTCGCCATCTGTTTCAGCCCCTCTGTTTCAGCCTCTCTGTTTCAGCTCCTCTGTTTCAGCCCCTCTGTTTCTCGCCCTCTGTTTCAGCCCCTCTGTGTCTCGCCCTATGTTTCAGCCCCTCTGTTTCAGCCGCTCTGTTTCTCGCCCTCTGTTTCAGCCCCTCTGTTTCTCGCCTCTGTTTCAGCTCCTCTGTTTCAGCCCCTCTGTTTCAGCCCCTCTGTTTCAGCCCCTCTGTTTCTCGCCCTCTGTTTCAGACCCCTCTGTTTCTCGCCCTCTGTTCAGCCCCAATGTTTCTCGCCCTCTGTTTCAGCCCCTCTGTTTTCTCGCCCTCTGTTTCAGCCCCTCTGTTTCAGCCCTCTGTTTCTCGCCCTCTGTTTCAGCCCCTCTGTTTCTCGCCCTCTGTTTCAGCCCCTCTATTTCTCGCCCTCTGTTTCAGCCCCGCTGATTCAGCCCCTCTGTTTCAGCCCCCCTCTGAATCAGCCCCTCTGATTCAGCCCCTCTGTTTCAGCCCCTCTGTTTCAGCCCCTCTGTTTCTCGCCCTCTGTTTCAGCCCATCTGATTCTCGCCCGCTGTTTCAGCCCCTTTGTTTCTCGCCATCTGTTTCAGCCCCTCTGTTTCAGCCCCTCTGCTTCAGCCCCTCTGATTCAGCCCCTCTGTTTCTCGCCATCTGTTTCAACCCCTCTGTTTCAGCCTCTCTGTTTCAGCTCCTCTGTTTCAGCCCCTCTTTTTCTCGCCCTCTGTTTCAGCCCCTCTGTTTCTCGCCCTCTGTTTCTCGCCCTCTGTTTCAGCCCCTCTGTTTCAGCCGCTCTGTTTCTCGCCCTCTGTTTCAGCCCCTCTGTTTCTCGCCCTCTGTTCCAGCCCCTCTGTTTCAGCCCCTCTGTTTCAGCCCCTCTGTTTCAGCCCCTCTGTTTCTCGCCCTCTGTTTCAGACCCCTCTGTTTCTCGCCCTCTGTTCAGCCCCTATGTTTCTCGCCCTCTGTTTCAGCCCCTCTGTTTCTCGCCCTCTGTTTCAGCCCCTCTGTTTCAGCCCCTCTGTTTCTCGCCCTCTGTTTCTGCCCCTCTGTTTCTCGCCCTCTGTTTCAGCCCCTCTATTTCTCGCCCTCTGTTTCAGCCCCGCTGATTCAGCCCCTCTGTTTCAGCCCCTCTGAATCAGCCCCTCTGATTCAGCCCCTCTGTTTCAGCCCCTCTGTTTCAGCCCCTTTGTTTCTCGCCCTCTGTTTCAGCCCATCTGATTCTCGCCCTCTGTTTCAGCCCTTCTGATTCTCGCCTTCTGTTTTAGCCCCTCTGATTCAGCCCCTCTGTTTCAGCCCCTCTGATTCAGCCCCTCTGATTCAGCCCCTCTGATGCAGTCCCTCTGTTTCTCGCCCTCTGTTTCAGCCCCTCTGTTTCAGCCCCTCTGTTTCAGCGCCTCTGTTTCTCGCCCTCTGTTTCAGCCCCTCTGTTTCACTCCCTCTGTTTCAGCCCCTCTGATTCAGCCCCTATGTTTCAGCCCCTCTGTTTCAGCCCCTCTGTTTCTCGCCCTCTATTTCTCACCCTCTGTTTCTCGCCCTCTGTTTCAGCCCCTCTGTTTTTCGCCCTCTGTTTCAGCCCCTCTGTTTCTTGCCCTCTGTTTCAGGCTCTCTGTTTCAGCCCGTCTGTTTCAGCCCCTCTGTTTCAGACCCTCTGTTTCTCGCCCTCTGTTTCAGCCCCTCTGATTCTTGCCCTCTGTTTCAGCCCGTCTGTTTCTCGCCCTCTGTTTCAGCCCCTCTGATTCAGCCCCTCTGTTTCAGCCGCTCTGATTCAGCCCCTCTGATTCAGCCCCTCTGATTCAGCCTCTCTGTTTCTCGCCCTCTGTTTCAGCCCCTCTGTTTCAGCCCCTCTGTTTCAGCCCCTCTGATTCTCACCCTCTGTTTCAGCCCCTCTGATTCAGCCCCTCTGATTCAGCCCCTCTGATTCAGCCCCTCTGTTTCCCGCCCCACTGTTTCAGTCCCTCTATTTCTCGCCCTCTGTTTCAGCCCCTCTGTTTCTCGCCCTCTGTTTCAGCCCCTCTGTTTCAGCCCCTCTGTTTCAGTCCCTCTGTTTCTCGCCCTCTGTTTCAGCCCCTCTGTTTCTCGCCCTCTGTTTCAGACCCTCTGTTTCAGCCCCTCTGTTTCAGTCCCTCTGTTTCTCGCCCTCTGTTTCAGACCCTCTGTTTAACGCCCTCTGTTTCAGCCCCTCTGTTTCTCGCCCTCTGCTTCAGCCCCACTGTTTCAGCCCCTCTGTTTCAGCCCCTCTGTTTCAGCCCCCCTGTTTCTCGCCCTCTGTTTCAGCCCCTCAGTTTCTCGCCCTCTGTTTCATCCCCTCTGTTTCTCGCCCTCTGTTTCAGCCCCTCTGTTTCTCGCCCTCTGTTTCAGCGCCTCTGTTTCAGCCCCTATATTTCAGCCCCTCTGTTTCTCGTCCTCTGTTTCAGCCCCTCTGTTTCAGCCCCTCTGATTCTTCACCTCTGTTTCAGCCCCTCTGATTTAGCCCCTCTGTTTCAGCCCCTCTGTTTCTCGACCTCTGTTTCAGGCTCTCTGTTTCAGCCCGTCTGTTTCAGCCCCTCTGTTTCAGCCCCTCTGTTTCGCGCCCTCTGTTTCTCGCTCGCTGTTTCAGCCCCTTTGTTTCTCGCCGTCTGTTTCAGCCCCTCTGTTTCAGCCCCTC
This sequence comes from Chiloscyllium punctatum, assembly GCF_047496795.1. Classification (NCBI taxonomy): domain Eukaryota; kingdom Metazoa; phylum Chordata; class Chondrichthyes; order Orectolobiformes; family Hemiscylliidae; genus Chiloscyllium; species Chiloscyllium punctatum. Next base: position 1,006,081 of record NW_027309792.1, on the reverse strand, counting down.
TGCTTCAGCCCCTCTGATTCAGCCCGTCTGTTTCTCGCCATCTGTTTCAGCCCCTCTGTTTCAGCCTCTCTGTTTCAGCTCCTCTGTTTCAGCCCCTCTGTTTCTCGCCCTCTGTTTCAGCCCCTCTGTGTCTCGCCCTATGTTTCAGCCCCTCTGTTTCAGCCGCTCTGTTTCTCGCCCTCTGTTTCAGCCCCTCTGTTTCTCGCCCTCTGTTTCAGCCCCTCTGTTTCAGCCCCTCTGTTTCAGCCCCTCTGTTTCAGCCCCTCTGTTTCTCGCCCTCTGTTTCAGACCCCTCTGTTTCTCGCCCTCTGTTCAGCCCCAATGTTTCTCGCCCTCTGTTTCAGCCCCTCTGTTTCTCGCCCTCTGTTTCAGCCCCTCTGTTTCAGCCCCTCTGTTTCTCGCCCTCTGTTTCAGCCCCTCTGTTTCTCGCCCTCTGTTTCAGCCCCTCTATTTCTCGCCCTCTGTTTCAGCCCCGCTGATTCAGCCCCTCTGTTTCAGCCCCTCTGAATCAGCCCCTCTGATTCAGCCCCTCTGTTTCAGCCCCTCTGTTTCAGCCCCTCTGTTTCTCGCCCTCTGTTTCAGCCCATCTGATTCTCGCCCTCTGTTTCAGCCCTTCTGATTCTCGCCCTCTGTTTTAGCCCCTCTGATTCAGCCCCTCTGTTTCAGCCCCTCTGATTCAGCCCCTCTGATTCAGCCCCTCTGATGCAGCCCCTCTGTTTCTCGCCCTCTGTTTCAGCCCCTCTGTTTCAGCCCCTCTGTTTCAGCGCCTCTGTTTCTTGCCCTCTATTTCTCACCCTCTGTTTCTCGCCCTCTGTTTCAGCCCCTCTGTTTTTCGCCCTCTGTTTCAGCCCCTCTGTTTCTCGACCTCTGTTTCAGGCTCTCTGTTTCAGTCCGTCTGTTTCAGCCCCTCTGTTTCAGCCCCTCTGTTTCGCGCACTCTGTTTCTCGCCCGCTGTTTCAGCCCCTTTGTTTCTCGCCATCTGTTTCAGCCCCTCTGTTTCAGCCCCTCTGCTTCAGCCCCTCTGATTCAGCCCCTCTGTTTCTCGCCATCTGTTTCAACCCCTCTGTTTCAGCCTCTCTGTTTCAGCTCCTCTGTTTCAGCCCCTCTGTTTCTCGCCCTCTGTTTCAGCCCCTCTGTTTCTCGCCCTCTGTTTTTCGCCCTCTGTTTCAGCCCCTCTGTTTCAGCCGCTCTGTTTCTCGCCCTCTGTTTCAGCCCCTCTGTTTCTCGCCCTCTGTTCCAGCCCCTCTGTTTCAGCCCCTCTGTTTCAGCCCCTCTGTTTCAGCCCCTCTGTTTCAGCCCCTCTGTTTCTCGCCCTCTGTTTCAGACCCCTCTGTTTCTCGCCCTCTGTTCAGCCCCTATGTTTCTCGCCCTCTGTTTCAGCCCCTCTGTTTCTCGCCCTCTGTTTCAGCCCCTCTGTTTCAGCCCCTCTGTTTCTCGCCCTCTGTTTCTGCCCCTCTGTTTCTCGCCCTCTGTTTCAGCCCCTCTATTTCTCGCCCTCTGTTTCAGCCCCGCTGATTCAGCCCCTCTGTTTCAGCCCCTCTGAATCAGCCCCTCTGATTCGGCCCCTCTGTTTCAGCCCCTCTGTTTCAGCCCCTTTGTTTCTCGCCCTCTGTTTCAGCCCATCTGATTCTCGCCCTCTGTTTCAGCCCTTCTGATTCTCGCCCTCTGTTTTAGCCCCTCTGATTCAGCCCCTCTGTTTCAGCCCCTCTGATTCAGCCCCTCTGATTCAGCCCCTCTGATGCAGTCCCTCTGTTTCTCGCCCTCTGTTTCAGCCCCTCTGTTTCAGCCCCTCTGTTTCAGCGCCTCTGTTTCTCGCCCTCTGTTTCAGCCCCTCTGTTTCTCTCCCTCTGTTTCAGCCCCTCTGATTCAGCCCCTATGTTTCAGCCCCTCTGTTTCAGCCCCTCTGTTTCTCGCCCTCTATTTCTCACCCTCTGTTTCTCACCCTCTGTTTCAGCCCCTCTGTTTTTCGCCCTCTGTTTCAGCCCCTCTGTTTCTTGCCCTCTGTTTCAGGCTCTCTGTTTCAGCCCGTCTGTTTCAGCCCCTCTGTTTCAGACCCTCTGTTTCTCGCCCTCTGTTTCAGCCCCTCTGATTCTTGCCCTCTGTTTCAGCCCGTCTGTTTCTCGCCCTCTGTTTCAGCCCCTCTGATTCAGCCCCTCTGTTTCAGCCGCTCTGATTCAGCCCCTCTGATTCAGCCCCTCTGATTCAGCCTCTCTGTTTCTCGCCCTCTGTTTCAGCCCCTCTGTTTCAGCCCCTCTGTTTCAGCCCCTCTGTTTCTCACCCTCTGTTTCAGCCCCTCTGATTCAGCCCCTCTGATTCAGCCCCTCTGATTCAGCCCCTCTGTTTCCCGCCCCTCTGTTTCAGCCCCTCTGTTTCTCGCCCTCTGTTTCAGCCCCTCTGTTTCTCGCCCTCTGTTTCAGCCCCTCTGTTTCAGCCCCTCTGTTTCAGTCCCTCTGTTTCTCGCCCTCTGTTTCAGCCCCTCTGTTTCTCGCCCTCTGTTTCAGACCCTCTGTTTCAGCCCCTCTGTTTCAGTCCCTCTGTTTCTCGCCCTCTGTTTCAGACCCTCTGTTTAACGCCCTCTGTTTCAGCCCCTCTGTTTCTCGCCCTCTGCTTCAGCCCCTCTGTTTCAGCCCCTCTGTTTCAGCCCCTCTGTTTCAGCCCCCCTGTTTCTCGCCCTCTGTTTCAGCCCCTCAGTTTCTCGCCCTCTGTTTCATCCCCTCTGTTTCTCGCCCTCTGTTTCAGCCCCTCTGTTTCTCGCCCTCTGTTTCAGCGCCTCTGTTTCAGCCCCTATATTTCAGCCCCTCTGTTTCTCGTCCTCTGTTTCAGCCCCTCTGTTTCAGCCCCTCTGTTTCAGCCCCTCTGTTTCACGCCCTCTGTTTCAGCCCCTCTGATTCTTCACCTCTGTTTCAGCCCCTCTGATTTAGCCCCTCTGTTTCAGCCCCTCTGTTTCTCGACCTCTGTTTCAGGCTCTCTGTTTCAGCCCGTCTGTTTCAGCCCCTCTGTTTCAGCCCCTCTGTTTCGCGCCCTCTGTTTCTCGCTCGCTGTTTCAGCCCCTTTGTTTCTCGCCGTCTGTTTCAGCCCCTCTGTTTCAGCCCCTCTGCTTCAGCCCCTCTGATTCAGCCCGTCTGTTTCTCGCCATCTGTTTCAGCCCCTCTGTTTCAGCCTCTCTGTTTCAGCTCCTCTGTTTCAGCCCCTCTGTTTCTCGCCCTCTGTTTCAGCCCCTCTGTGTCTCGCCCTATGTTTCAGCCCCTCTGTTTCAGCCGCTCTGTTTCTCGCCCTCTGTTTCAGCCCCTCTGTTTCTCGCCCTCTGTTTCAGCCCCTCTGTTTCAGCCCCTCTGTTTCAGCCCCTCTGTTTCAGCCCCTCTGTTTCTCGCCCTCTGTTTCAGACCCCTCTGTTTCTCGCCCTCTGTTCAGCCCCAATGTTTCTCGCCCTCTGTTTCAGCCCCTCTGTTTCTCGCCCTCTGTTTCAGCCCCTCTGTTTCAGCCCCTCTGTTTCTCGCCCTCTGTTTCAGCCCCTCTGTTTCTCGCCCTCTGTTTCAGCCCCTCTATTTCTCGCCCTCTGTTTCAGCCCCGCTGATTCAGCCCCTCTGTTTCAGCCCCTCTGAATCAGCCCTTCTGATTCAGCCCCTCTGTTTCAGCCCCTCTGTTTCAGCCCCTCTGTTTCTCGCCCTCTGTTTCAGCCCATCTGATTCTCGCCCTCTGTTTCAGCCCTTTTGATTCTCGCCCTCTGTTTTAGCCCCTCTGATTCAGCCCCTCTGTTTCAGCCCCTCTGATTCAGCCCCTCTGATTCAGCCCCTCTGATGCAGCCCCTCTGTTTCTCGCCCTCTGTTTCAGCCCCTCTGTTTCAGCCCCTCTGTTTCAGCGCCTCTGTTTCTCGCCCTCTGTTTCAGCCCCTCTGTTTCTCGCCCTCTGTTTCAGCCCCTCTGATTCAGCCCCTCTGTTTCAGCCCCTCTGTTTCAGCCCCTCTGTTTCTCGCCCTCTATTTCTCACCCTCTGTTTCTCGCCCTCTGTTTCAGCCCCTCTGTTTTTCGCCCTCTGTTTCAGCCCCTCTGTTTCTTGCCCTCTGTTTCAGGCTCTCTGTTTCAGCCCGTCTGTTTCAGCCCCTCTGTTTCAGACCCTCTGTTTCTCGCCCTCTGTTTCAGCCCCTCTGATTCTCGCCCTCTGTTTCAGCCCCTCTGTTTCTCGCCCTCTGTTTCAGCCCCTCTGATTCAGCACCTCTGTTTCAGCCCCTCTGATTCAGCCCCTCTGATTCAGCCCCTCTGATTCAGCCTCTCTGTTTCTCGCCCTCTGTTTCAGCCCCTCTGTTTCAGCCCCTCTGTTTCAGCCCCTCTGTTTCTCACCCTCTGTTTCAGCCCCTCTGATTCAGCCCCTCGGATTCAGCCCCTCGGATTCAGCCCCTCTGATTCCCGCCCCTCTGTTTCAGCACCTCTGTTTCTCGCCCTCTGTTTCAGTCCCTCTGTTTCTCGCCCTCTGTTTCAGCCCCACTGTTTCAGCCCCTCTGTTTCAGCCCCTCTGTTTCAGCGCCTCTGTTTCTCGCCCTCTGTTTCAGCCCCTCTGTTTCTCGCCCTCTGTTTCAGCCCCTCTGATTCCCCCCTCTGTTTCGGCCCCTCTGTTTCTCCGCCTCTGTTCCAGCCCCTCTGTCTCAGCCCCACTGTTTCAGCCACTCTGTTTCAGCCACACTGTGTTAGCCCCTCTGTTTCAGCCCCTCTGTTTCTCGCCCTCTGTTTCAGCCCCTCTGTTTCTCGCCCTCTGTTTCAGCCCCACTGTTTCAGCCCGTCTGTTTCAGCCACTCTGTTTCTCGCCCTCTGTTTCAGCCCCTCTGTTTCTCACCCTCTGTTTCAGCCCCTCTGGTTCAGCGCCTCTGTTTCTCGCCCTCTGTTTCAGCCCCTCTGTTTCTCGCCCTCTGCTTCAGCCCCTCTGTTTCAGCCCCTCTGTTTCAGCACCTCTGTTTCAGCCCCCCTGTTTCTCGCCCTCTGTTTCAGCCCCTCTGTTTCTCGCCCTCTGTTTCATCCCCTCTGTTTCTCGCCCTCTGTTTCAGCCCCTCTGTTTCTCGCCCTCTGTTTCAGCACCTCTGTTTCAGCCCCTATATTTCAGCCCCTCTGTTTCTCGTCCTCTGTTTTAGCCCGTCTGTTTCTCGCCCTCTGTTTCAGCCCCTCTTTTTCTCGCCCTCTGTTTCAGCCCCTCTGATTCAGCCCCTCTGTTTCAGCCCCTCTGATTTAGCCCCTCTGTTTCATCCCCTCAGTTTCAGCCCCTCTGTTTCAGCCCCTCTGTTTCTTGCCCTCTATTTCTCACCCTCTGTTTCTCGCCCTCTGTTTCAGCCCCTCTGTTTTTCGCCCTCTGTTTCAGCCCCTCTGTTTCTCGACCTCTGTTTCAGGCTCTCTGTTTCAGCCCGTCTGTTTCAGCCCCTCTGTTTCAGCCCCTCTGTTTCGCGCACTCTGTTTCTCGCCCGCTGTTTCAGCCCCTTTGTTTCTCGCCGTCTGTTTCAGCCCCTCTGTTTCAGCCCCTCTGCTTCAGCCCCTCTGATTCAGCCCCTCTGTTTCTCGCCATCTGTTTCAACCCCTCTGTTTCAGCCTCTCTGTTTCAGCTCCTCTGTTTCAGCCCCTCTGTTTCTCGCCCTCTGTTTCAGCCCCTCTGTTTCTCGCCCTCTGTTTCTCGCCCTCTGTTTCAGCCCCTCTGTTTCAGCCGCTCTGTTTCTCGCCCTCTGTTTCAGCCCCTCTGTTTCTCGCCCTCTGTTCCAGCCCCTCTGTTTCAGCCCCTCTGTTTCAGCCCCTCTGTTTCAGCCCCTCTGTTTCAGCCCCTCTGTTTCTCGCCCTCTGTTTCAGACCCCTCTGTTTCTCGCCCTCTGTTCAGCCCCTATGTTTCTCGCCCTCTGTTTCAGCCCCTCTGTTTCTCGCCCTCTGTTTCAGCCCCTCTGTTTCAGCCCCTCTGTTTCTCGCCCTCTGTTTCTGCCCCTCTGTTTCAGCCCCTCTATTTCTCGCCCTCTGTTTCAGCCCCGCTGATTCAGCCCCTCTGTTTCAGCCCCTCTGAATCAGCCCCTCTGATTCAGCCCCTCTGTTTCAGCCCCTCTGAATCAGCCCCTCTGATTCAGCCCCTCTGTTTCTCGCCCTCTGTTTCAGCCCATCTGATTCTCGCCCTCTGTTTCAGCCCTTTTGATTCTCGCCCTCTGTTTTAGCCCCTCTGATTCAGCCCCTCTGTTTCAGCCCCTCTGATTCAGCCCCTCTGATTCAGCCCCTCTGATGCAGTCCCTCTGTTTCTCGCCCTCTGTTTCAGCCCCTCTGTTTCAGCCCCTCTGTTTCAGCGCCTCTGTTTCTCGCCCTCTGTTTCAGCCCCTCTGTTTCTCTCCCTCTGTTTCAGCCCCTCTGATTCAGCCCCTATGTTTCAGCCCCTCTGTTTCAGCCCCTCTGTTTCTCGCCCTCTATTTCTCACCCTCTGTTTCTCGCCCTCTGTTTCAGCCCCTCTGTTTTTCGCCCTCTGTTTCAGCCCCTCTGTTTCTTGCCCTCTGTTTCAGGCTCTCTGTTTCAGCCCGTCTGTTTCAGCCCCTCTGTTTCAGACCCTCTGTTTCTCGCCCTCTGTTTCAGCCCCTCTGATTCTTGCCCTCTGTTTCAGCCCGTCTATTTCTCGCCCTCTGTTTCAGCCACTCTGATTCAGCCCCTCTGTTTCAGCCGCTCTGATTCAGCCCCTCTGATTCAGCCCCTCTGATTCAGCCTCTCTGTTTCTCGCCCTCTGTTTCAGCCCCTCTGTTTCAGCCCCTCTGTTTCAGCCCCTCTGTTTCTCACCCTCTGTTTCAGCACCTCTGATTCAGCCCCTCTGATTCAGCCCCTCTGATTCAGCCCCTCTGTTTCCCGCCCCTCTGTTTCAGCCCCTCTGTTTCTCGCCCTCTGTTTCAGCCCCTCTGTTTCTCGCCCTCTGTTTCAGCCCCTCTGTTTCAGCCCCTCTGTTTCAGTCCCTCTGTTTCTCGCCCTCTGTTTCAGCCCCTCTGTTTCTCGCCCTCTGATTCAGACCCTCTGTTTCAGCCCCTCTGTTTCAGTCCCTCTGTTTCTCGCCCTCTGTTTCAGACCCTCTGTTTAACGCCCTCTGTTTCAGCCCCTCTGTTTCTCGCCCTCTGCTTCAGCCCCTCTGTTTCAGCCCCTCTGTTTCAGCCCCTCTGTTTCAGCCCCCCTGTTTCTCGCCCTCTGTTTCAGCCCCTCAGTTTCTCGCCCTCTGTTTCATCCGCTCTGTTTCTCGCCCTCTGTTTCAGCCCCTCTGTTTCTCGCCCTCTGTTTCAGCGCCTCTGTTTCAGCCCCTATATTTCAGCCCCTCTGTTTCTCGTCCTCTGTTTCAGCCCCTCTGTTTCAGCCCCTCTGTTTCAGCCCCTCTGTTTCTCGCCCTCTGTTTCAGCCCCTCTGATTCTTCCCCTCTGTTTCAGCCCCTCTGATTTAGCCCCTCTGTTTCAGCCCCTCTGTTTCTCGACCTCTGTTTCAGGCTCACTGTTTCAGCCCGTCTGTTTCAGCCCCTCTGTTTCAGCCCCTCTGTTTCGCGCCCTCTGTTTCTCGCTCGCTGTTTCAGCCCCTTTGTTTCTCGCCGTCTGTTTCAGCCCCTCTGTTTCAGCCCCTCTGCTTCAGCCCCTCTGATTCAGCCCGTCTGTTTCTCGCCATCTGTTTCAGCCCCTCTGTTTCAGCCTCTCTGTTTCAGCTCCTCTGTTTCAGCCCCTCTGTTTCTCGCCCTCTGTCTCAGCCCCTCTGTGTCTCGCCCTCTGTTTCAGCCCCTCTGTTTCAGCCGCTCTGTTTCTCGCCCTCTGTTTCAGCCCCTCTGTTTCTCGCCCTCTGTTTCAGCCCCTCTGTTTCAGCCCCTCTGTTTCAGCCCCTCTGTTTCAGCCCCTCTGTTTCTCGCCCTCTGTTTCAGACCCCTCTGTTTCTCGCCCTCTGTTCAGCCCCTATGTTTCTCGCCCTCTGTTTCAGCCCCTCTGTTTCTCGCCCTCTGTTTCAGCCCCTCTGTTTCAGCCCCTCTGTTTCTCGCCCTCTGTTTCAGCCCCTCTGTTTCTCGCCCTCTGTTTCAGCCCCTCTATTTCTCGCCCTCTGTTTCAGCCCCGCTGATTCAGCCCCTCTGTTTCAGCCCCTCTGAATCAGCCCCTCTGATTCAGCCCCTCTGTTTCAGCCCCTCTGTTTCAGCCCCTCTGTTTCTCGCCCTCTGTTTCAGCCCATCTGATTCTCGCCCTCTGTTTCAGCCCTTCTGATTCTCGCCCTCTGTTTTAGCCCCTCTGATTCAGCCCCTCTGTTTCAGCCCCTCTGATTCAGCCCCTCTGATTCAGCCCCTCTGAAGCAGCCCCTCTGTTTCTCGCCCTCTGTTTCAGCCCCTCTGTTTCAGCCCCTCTGTTTCAGCGCCTCTGTTTCTCGCCCTCTGTTTCAGCCCCTCTGTTTCTCGCCCTCTGTTTCAGCCCCTCTGATTCAGCCCCTCTGTTTCAGCCCCTCTGTTTCAGCCCCTCTGTTTCTCGCCCTCTATTTCTCACCCTCTGTTTCTCGCCCTCTGTTTCAGCCCCTCTGTTTTTCGCCCTCTGTTTCAGCCCCTCTGTTTCTTGCCCTCTGTTTCAGGCTCTCTGTTTCAGCCCGTCTGTTTCAGCCCCTCTGTTTCAGACCCTCTGTTTCTCGCCCTCTGTTTCAGCACCTCTGATTCTCGCCCTCTGTTTCAGCCCCTCTGTTTCTCGCCCTCTGTTTCAGCCCCTCTGATTCAGGACCTCTGTTTCAGCCCCTCTGATTCAGCCCCTCTGATTCAGCCCCTCTGATTCAGCCTCTCTGTTTCTCGCCCTCTGTTTCAGCCCCTCTGTTTCAGACCCTCTGTTTCAGCCCCTCTGTTTCTCACCCTCTGTTTCAGCCCCTCTGATTCAGCCCCTCGGATTCAGCCCCTCGGATTCAGCCCCTCTGTTTCCCGCCCCTCTGTTTCAGCACCTCTGTTTCTCGCCCTCTGTTTCAGTCCCTCTGTTTCTCGCCCTCTGTTTCAGCCCCACTGTTTCAGCCCCTCTGTTTCAGCCCCTCTGTTTCAGCGCCTCTGTTTCTCGCCCTCTGTTTCAGCCCCTCTGTTTCTCGCCCTCTGTTTCAGCCCCTCTGATTCAGCCCCTCTGTTTCGGCCCCTCTGTTTCTCCGCCTCTGTTCCAGCCCCTCTGTCTCTGCCCCTCTGTTTCAGCCACTCTGTTTCAGCCACACTGTTTTAGCGCCTCTGTTTCAGCCCCTCTGTTTCTCGCCCTCTGTTGCAGCCCCTCTGTTTCTCGCCCTCTGTTTCAGCCCCACTGTTTCAGCCCGTCTGTTTCAGCCACTCTGTTTCTCGCCCTCTGTTTCAGCCCCTCTGTTTCTCACCCTCTGTTTCAGCCCCTCTGGTTCAGCGCCTCTGTTTCTCGCCCTCTGTTTCAGCCCCTCTGTTTCTCGCCCTCTGTTTCAGCCCCTCTGTTTAAGCCCCTCTGTTTCAGCCCCTTTGTTTCTCGCCCTCTGATTCAGCCCCTCTGTTTAAGCCCCTCTGTTTCAGTCCCTCTGTTTCTCGCCCTCTGTTTCAGACCCTCTGTTTAACGCCCTCTGTTTCAGCCCCTCTGTTTCTCGCCCTCTGCTTCAGCCCCTCTGTTTCAGCCCCTCTGTTTCAGCCCCTCTGTTTCAGCCCCCCTGTTTCTCGCCCTCTGTTTCAGCCCCTCAGTTTCTCGCCCTCTGTTTCATCCGCTCTGTTTCTCGCCCTCTGTTTCAGCCCCTCTGTTTCTCGCCCTCTGTTTCAGCGCCTCTGTTTCAGCCCCTATATTTCAGCCCCTCTGTTTCTCGTCCTCTGTTTCAGCCCCTCTGTTTCAGCCCCTCTGTTTCAGCCCCTCTGTTTCTCGCCCTCTGTTTCAGCCCCTCTGATTCTTCCCCTCTGTTTCAGCCCCTCTGATTTAGCCCCTCTGTTTCAGCCCCTCTGTTTCTCGACCTCTGTTTCAGGCTCACTGTTTCAGCCCGTCTGTTTCAGCCCCTCTGTTTCAGCCCCTCTGTTTCGCGCCCTCTGTTTCTCGCTCGCTGTTTCAGCCCCTTTGTTTCTCGCCGTCTGTTTCAGCCCCTCTGTTTCAGCCCCTCTGCTTCAGCCCCTCTGATTCAGCCCGTCTGTTTCTCGCCATCTGTTTCAGCCCCTCTGTTTCAGCCTCTCTGTTTCAGCTCCTCTGTTTCAGCCCCTCTGTTTCTCGCCCTCTGTCTCAGCCCCTCTGTGTCTCGCCCTCTGTTTCAGCCCCTCTGTTTCAGCCGCTCTGTTTCTCGCCCTCTGTTTCAGCCCCTCTGTTTCTCGCCCTCTGTTTCAGCCCCTCTGTTTCAGCCCCTCTGTTTCAGCCCCTCTGTTTCAGCCCCTCTGTTTCTCGCCCTCTGTTTCAGACCCCTCTGTTTCTCGCCCTCTGTTCAGCCCCTATGTTTCTCGCCCTCTGTTTCAGCCCCTCTGTTTCTCGCCCTCTGTTTCAGCCCCTCTGTTTCAGCCCCTCTGTTTCTCGCCCTCTGTTTCAGCCCCTCTGTTTCTCGCCCTCTGTTTCAGCCCCTCTATTTCTCGCCCTCTGTTTCAGCCCCGCTGATTCAGCCCCTCTGTTTCAGCCCCTCTGAATCAGCCCCTCTGATTCAGCCCCTCTGTTTCAGCCCCTCTGTTTCAGCCCCTCTGTTTCTCGCCCTCTGTTTCAGCCCATCTGATTCTCGCCCTCTGTTTCAGCCCTTCTGATTCTCGCCCTCTGTTTTAGCCCCTCTGATTCAGCCCCTCTGTTTCAGCCCCTCTGATTCAGCCCCTCTGATTCAGCCCCTCTGAAGCAGCCCCTCTGTTTCTCGCCCTCTGTTTCAGCCCCTCTGTTTCAGCCCCTCTGTTTCAGCGCCTCTGTTTCTCGCCCTCTGTTTCAGCCCCTCTGTTTCTCGCCCTCTGTTTCAGCCCCTCTGATTCAGCCCCTCTGTTTCAGCCCCTCTGTTTCAGCCCCTCTGTTTCTCGCCCTCTATTTCTCACCCTCTGTTTCTCGCCCTCTGTTTCAGCCCCTCTGTTTTTCGCCCTCTGTTTCAGCCCCTCTGTTTCTTGCCCTCTGTTTCAGGCTCTCTGTTTCAGCCCGTCTGTTTCAGCCCCTCTGTTTCAGACCCTCTGTTTCTCGCCCTCTGTTTCAGCACCTCTGATTCTCGCCCTCTGTTTCAGCCCCTCTGTTTCTCGCCCTCTGTTTCAGCCCCTCTGATTCAGGACCTCTGTTTCAGCCCCTCTGATTCAGCCCCTCTGATTCAGCCCCTCTGATTCAGCCTCTCTGTTTCTCGCCCTCTGTTTCAGCCCCTCTGTTTCAGACCCTCTGTTTCAGCCCCTCTGTTTCTCACCCTCTGTTTCAGCCCCTCTGATTCAGCCCCTCGGATTCAGCCCCTCGGATTCAGCCCCTCTGTTTCCCGCCCCTCTGTTTCAGCACCTCTGTTTCTCGCCCTCTGTTTCAGTCCCTCTGTTTCTCGCCCTCTGTTTCAGCCCCACTGTTTCAGCCCCTCTGTTTCAGCCCCTCTGTTTCAGCGCCTCTGTTTCTCGCCCTCTGTTTCAGCCCCTCTGTTTCTCGCCCTCTGTTTCAGCCCCTCTGCTTCAGCCCCTCTGTTTCAGCCCCTCTGTTTCAGCCCCTCTGTTTCAGCCCCCCTGTTTCTCGCCCTCTGTTTCAGCCCCTCAGTTTCTCGCCCTCTGTTTCATCCGCTCTGTTTCTCGCCCTCTGTTTCAGCCCCTCTGTTTCTCGCCCTCTGTTTCAGCGCCTCTGTTTCAGCCCCTATATTTCAGCCCCTCTGTTTCTCGTCCTCTGTTTCAGCCCCTCTGTTTCAGCCCCTCTGTTTCAGCCCCTCTGTTTCTCGCCCTCTGTTTCAGCCCCTCTGATTCTTCCCCTCTGTTTCAGCCCCTCTGATTTAGCCCCTCTGTTTCAGCCCCTCTGTTTCTCGACCTCTGTTTCAGGCTCACTGTTTCAGCCCGTCTGTTTCAGCCCCTCTGTTTCAGCCCCTCTGTTTCGCGCCCTCTGTTTCTCGCTCGCTGTTTCAGCCCCTTTGTTTCTCGCCGTCTGTTTCAGCCCCTCTGTTTCAGCCCCTCTGCTTCAGCCCCTCTGATTCAGCCCGTCTGTTTCTCGCCATCTGTTTCAGCCCCTCTGTTTCAGCCTCTCTGTTTCAGCTCCTCTGTTTCAGCCCCTCTGTTTCTCGCCCTCTGTCTCAGCCCCTCTGTGTCTCGCCCTCTGTTTCAGCCCCTCTGTTTCAGCCGCTCTGTTTCTCGCCCTCTGTTTCAGCCCCTCTGTTTCTCGCCCTCTGTTTCAGCCCCTCTGTTTCAGCCCCTCTGTTTCAGCCCCTCTGTTTCAGCCCCTCTGTTTCTCGCCCTCTGTTTCAGACCCCTCTGTTTCTCGCCCTCTGTTCAGCCCCTATGTTTCTCGCCCTCTGTTTCAGCCCCTCTGTTTCTCGCCCTCTGTTTCAGCCCCTCTGTTTCAGCCCCTCTGTTTCTCGCCCTCTGTTTCAGCCCCTCTGTTTCTCGCCCTCTGTTTCAGCCCCTCTATTTCTCGCCCTCTGTTTCAGCCCCGCTGATTCAGCCCCTCTGTTTCAGCCCCTCTGAATCAGCCCCTCTGATTCAGCCCCTCTGTTTCAGCCCCTCTGTTTCAGCCCCTCTGTTTCTCGCCCTCTGTTTCAGCCCATCTGATTCTCGCCCTCTGTTTCAGCCCTTCTGATTCTCGCCCTCTGTTTTAGCCCCTCTGATTCAGCCCCTCTGTTTCAGCCCCTCTGATTCAGCCCCTCTGATTCAGCCCCTCTGAAGCAGCCCCTCTGTTTCTCGCCCTCTGTTTCAGCCCCTCTGTTTCAGCCCCTCTGTTTCAGCGCCTCTGTTTCTCGCCCTCTGTTTCAGCCCCTCTGTTTCTCGCCCTCTGTTTCAGCCCCTCTGATTCAGCCCCTCTGTTTCAGCCCCTCTGTTTCAGCCCCTCTGTTTCTCGCCCTCTATTTCTCACCCTCTGTTTCTCGCCCTCTGTTTCAGCCCCTCTGTTTTTCGCCCTCTGTTTCAGCCCCTCTGTTTCTTGCCCTCTGTTTCAGGCTCTCTGTTTCAGCCCGTCTGTTTCAGCCCCTCTGTTTCAGACCCTCTGTTTCTCGCCCTCTGTTTCAGCACCTCTGATTCTCGCCCTCTGTTTCAGCCCCTCTGTTTCTCGCCCTCTGTTTCAGCCCCTCTGATTCAGGACCTCTGTTTCAGCCCCTCTGATTCAGCCCCTCTGATTCAGCCCCTCTGATTCAGCCTCTCTGTTTCTCGCCCTCTGTTTCAGCCCCTCTGTTTCAGACCCTCTGTTTCAGCCCCTCTGTTTCTCACCCTCTGTTTCAGCCCCTCTGATTCAGCCCCTCGGATTCAGCCCCTCGGATTCAGCCCCTCTGTTTCCCGCCCCTCTGTTTCAGCACCTCTGTTTCTCGCCCTCTGTTTCAGTCCCTCTGTTTCTCGCCCTCTGTTTCAGCCCCACTGTTTCAGCCCCTCTGTTTCAGCCCCTCTGTTTCAGCGCCTCTGTTTCTCGCCCTCTGTTTCAGCCCCTCTGTTTCTCGCCCTCTGTTTCAGCCCCTCTGATTCAGCCCCTCTGTTTCGGCCCCTCTGTTTCTCCGCCTCTGTTCCAGCCCCTCTGTCTCAGCCCCTCTGTTTCAGCCACTCTGTTTCAGCCACACTGTTTTAGCGCCTCTGTTTCAGCCCCTCTGTTTCTCGCCCTCTGTTGCAGCCCCTCTGTTTCTCGCCCTCTGTTTCAGCCCCACTGTTTCAGCCCGTCTGTTTCAGCCACTCTGTTTCTCGCCCTCTGTTTCAGCCCCTCTGTTTCTCACCCTCTGTTTCAGCCCCTCTGATTCAGCCTCTCTGTTTCTCGCCCTCTGTTTCAGCCCCTCTGTTTCCCGCCCCTCTGTTTCAGCACCTCTGTTTCTCGCCCTCTGTTTCAGTCCCTCTGTTTCTCGCCCTCTGTTTCAGCCCCACTGTTTCAGCCCCTCTGTTTCAGCCCCTCTGTTTCAGCGCCTCTGTTTCTCGCCCTCTGTTTCAGCCCCTCTGTTTCTCGCCCTCTGTTTCAGCCCCTCTGATTCAGCCCCTCTGTTTCGGCCCCTCTGTTTCTCCGCCTCTGTTCCAGCCCCTCTGTCTCAGCCCCTCTGTTTCAGCCACTCTGTTTCAGCCACACTGTTTTAGCGCCTCTGTTTCAGCCCCTCTGTTTCTCGCCCTCTGTTGCAGCCCCTCTGTTTCTCGCCCTCTGTTTCAGCCCCACTGTTTCAGCCCGTCTGTTTCAGCCACTCTGTTTCTCGCCCTCTGTTTCAGCCCCTCTGTTTCTCACCCTCTGTTTCAGCCCCTCTGGTTCAGCGCCTCTGTTTCTCGCCCTCTGTTTCAGCCCCTCTGTTTCTCGCCCTCTGTTTCAGCCCCTCTGTTTAAGCCCCTCTGTTTCAGCCCCTTTGTTTCTCGCCGTCTGTTTCAGCCCCTCTGTTTCAGCTCCTCTGCTTCAGCCCCTCTGTTTCAGCCCCTCTGTTTCTCGCCCTCTGTTTCAGCCCCTCTTTTTCTCGCCCTCTGTTTCTCGCCCTCTGTTTCAGCCCCTCTGTTTCAGCCGCTCTGTTTCTCGCCCTCTTTTTCAGCCCCTCTGTTTCTCACCCTCTGTTTCAGCCCCTCTGATTCAGCCCCTCGGATTCAGCCCCACGGATTCAGCCCCTCTGTTTCCCGCCCCTCTGTTTCAGCACCTCTGTTTCTCGCCCTCTGTTTCAGTCCCTCTGTTTCTCGCCCTCTGTTTCAGCCCCACTGTTTCAGCACCTCTGTTTCAGCCCCTCTGTTTCTCACCCTCTGTTTCTGCCCCTCTGATTCAGCCCCTCTGTTTCTCGCCCTCTGTTTCAGCCCCTCTGTTTCTCGCCCTCTGTTTCAGCCCCTCTGTTTCTCGCCCTCTGTTTCAGCCCCTCTGTTTCAGCCCCTCTGATTCAGCCTCTCTGTTTCTCGCCCTCTGTTTCAGCCCCTCTGTTTCTCGCCCTCTGTTTCAGCCCCTCTGTTTCTCGCCCTCTGTTTCAGCCCCTCTGTTTCAGCCCGTCTGTTTCACCCACTCTGTTTCTCGCCCTCTGTTTCAGCCCCTCTGTTTCTCATCCTCTGTTTCAGTCCCTCTGATTCAGCCCCTCTGTTTCAGCCCCTCTGATTCAGCCCCTCTGTTTCACACCCTCTGTTTCATCCCCTCTGTTTCAGCCCCTCTTTTTCTCGCCCTCCCTTTCTCACCCTCTGTTTCAGCTTCTCTGTTTCAGCCGCTCTGTTTCTCGCCCTCTGTTTCAGCCCCTCTGTTTCTCGCCCTCTGTTTCATCCCCTCTGATTCTTGCCCTCTGTTTCAGCCCCTCTGTTTCAGCCCCTCTGTTTCAGCCCCTCTGTTTCAGCCCCTCTGTTTCTCGCCCTGTGTTTCAGCCCCTCTGTTTCAGCCCCTCTGTTTCAGCCCCACTGTTTCTCGCCCTCTGTTTCAGCCCCTCTGTTTCAGCCCCTCTGTTTCAGACCCCTCTGTTTCTCGCCCTCTGTTCAGCCCCTATGTTTCTCGCCCTCTGTTTCAGCCCCTCTGTTTCCCGCCCTCTGTTTCAGCCCCTCTGTTTCAGCCCCTCTGTTTCTCGCCCTCTGTTTCTGCTCCTCTGTTTCTCGCCCTCTGTTTCAGTCCCTCTGTTTCTCGCCCTATGTTTCAGCCCCGCTGATTCAGCCCCTCTGATTCAGCACCTCTGAATCAGCCCCTCTAATTCAGCCCCTCAGTTTCAGCCCCTCTGTTTCAGCCCCTCTGTTTCTCGCCCTCTGTTTCAGCCCATCTGATTCTCGCCCTCTGTTTCAGCCCTTCTGATTCTCGCCCTCTGTTTCAGCCCCTCTGATTCAGCCCCTCTGTTTCAGCCCCTCTGATTCAGTCCCTCTGATTCAGCCCCTCTGATTCAGCCCCTCTGTTTCTCGCTCTCTGATTCAGCCCCTCTGATTCAGCCCCTCTGTTTCAGCCCCTCTGATTCAGTCCCTCTGATTCAGCCCCTCTGTTTCAGCCCCTCTGTTTCTCGCTCTCTGATTCAGCCCCTCTGTTTCTCACCCTCTGTTTGAGGCCCTCTGTTTCTCGCCCTCTGTTTCAGCCCCTCTGATTCAGCCCCTCTGTTTCAGCCCCTCTGATTCTCCCCCTCTGTTTCAGCCCCTCTGTTTCAGCCCCTCTGTTTCAGCCCCTCTGTTTCTCGCCCTCTGTTTCTCGCCCGCTGTTTCAGCCCCTCTGTTTCAGCCCCTCTCTTTCTCGCCCTCTGTTTCAGCCCCTCTGATTCAGCCCCTCTGATTCAGCCCCTCTGTTTCTCGCCCTCTGTTTCAGCCCCTCTGTTTCAGCCCCTCTCTTTCTCGCCCTCTGTTTCAGCCCCTCTGTTTCTCGCCCTCTGTTTCAGCCCTCTCTGTTTCTCACCCTCTGTTTCAGCCCCGCTGTTTCTCGCCCTCTGTTTCAGCCCCGCTGATTCAGCCCCTCTGTTTCAGCCCCTCTGAATCAGCCCCTCTGATTCAGCCCCTCTGTTTCAGCCCCTCTGATTCAGCCCCTCTGTTTCTCGCCCGCTGTTTCAGCCACTCTGTTTCTCGCCGTCTGTTTTAGCCCCTCTGATTCAGCCCCTCTGTTTCAGCCCCTCTGATTCAGCCCCTCTGATTCAGCCCCTCTGATTCAGCCCCTCTGTTTCCCGCCCCTCTGTTTCAGCCCCTCTGATTCAGCCCCTCTGTTTCCCGCCCCTCTGTTTCAGCCCCGCTGATTCAGCCCCTCTGTTTCAGCCCCTCTGAATCAGCCCCTCTGATTCAGCCCCTCTGTTTCAGCCCCTCTGATTCAGCCCCTCTGTTTCTCGCCCTCTGTTTCAGCCCCTCTGATTCTCGCCCGCTGTTTCAGCCCCTCTGATTCTCGCCGTCTGTTTTAGCCCCTCTGATTCAGCCCCTCTGTTTCAGCCCCTCTGATTCAGCCCCTCTGATTCAGCCCCACTGATTCGGCCCCTCTGTTTCTCGCCCTCTGTTTCAGCCCCTCTGATTCAGCCCCTCTGATTCAGCCCCTCTGTTTCAGCCCCTCTGATTCTCCCCCTCTGTTTCAGCCCCTCTGTTTCAGCCCCTCTGTTTCAGCCCCTCTGTTTCTCGCCCTCTGTTTCTCGCCCGCTGTTTCAGCCCCTTTGATTCTCGCCCTCTGTTTCAGCCCCACTGTTTCAGCCCCTCTGATTCAGCCCCTCTGATTCAGCCCCTCTGTTTCTCGCCCTCTGTTTCAGCCCCTCTGTTTCAGCCCCTCTCTTTCTCGCCCTCTGTTTCAGCCCCTCTGTTTCTCGCCCTCTGTTTCAGCCCTCTCTGTTTCTCGCCCTCTGTTTCAGCCCCGCTGTTTCTCGCCCTCTGTTTCAGCCCCGCTGATTCAGCCCCTCTGTTTCAGCCCCTCTGAATCAGCCCCTCTGATTCAGCCCCTCTGTTTCAGCCCCTCTGATTCAGCCCCTCTGTTTCTCGCCCTCTGTTTCAGCCCCTCTGATTCTCGCCCGCTGTTTCAGCCCCTCTGTTTCTCGCCGTCTGTTTTAGCCCCTCTGTTTCAGCCCCTCTGTTTCAGCCCCTCTGATTCAGCCCCTCTGATTCAGCCCCTCTGATTCGGCCCCTCTGTTTCTCGCCCTCTGTTTCAGCCCCTCTGTTTCAGCCCCTCTGTTTCAGCCCCTCTGTTTCTCACCCTCTGTTTCAGCCCCTCTGATTCAGCCCCTCTGATTCAGCCCCTCTGATTCAGCCCCTCTGTTTCCCGCCCCTCTGTTTCAGCCCCTCTGTTTCAGCCCCTCAGTTTCTCGCCCTCCCTTTCTCACCCTCTGTTTCAGCTCCTCTGTTTCAGCCGCTCTGTTTCTCGCCCGCTGTTTCAGCCCCTCTGTTTCTCGCCCTGTGTTTCAGCCCCTCTGTTTCTTGCCCTCTGTTTCAGCCCCTCTGTTTCAGCCCCTCTGTTTCAGCCCCTCTGTTTCAGCCCCTCTGTTTCTCGCCCTGTGTTTCAGCCCCTCTGTTTCAGCCCCTCTGTTTCAGCCCCACTGTTTCTCGCCCTCTGTTTCAGCCCCTCTGTTTCAGCCCCTCTGTTTCAGACCCCTCTGTTTCTCGCCCTCTGTTCAGCCCCTATGTTTCTCGCCCTCTGTTTCAGCCCCTCTGTTTCCCGCCCTCTGTTTCAGCCCCTCTGTTTCAGCCCCTCAGTTTCTCGCCCTCTGTTTCTGCTCCTCTGTTTCTCGCTTTCTGTTTCAGCCCCTCTGTTTCTCGCCCTCTGTTTCAGCCCCGCTGATTCAGCCCCTCTGTTTCAGCCCCTCTGAATCAGCCCCTCTGATTCAGCCCCTCTGTTTCAGCCCCTCTGTTTCAGCCCCTCTGTTTCTCGCCCTCTGTTTGAGCCCATCTGATTCTCGCCCTCTGTTTCAGTGCTTCTGATTCTCGCCCTCTGTTTCAGCCCCTCTGATTCAGCCCCTCTGTTTCAGCCCCTGGGATTCAGCCCCTCTGATTCAGCCCCTCTGATTCAGCCCCTCTGTTTCTCGCCCTCTGTTTCAGCCCCTCTGTTTCAGCCCCTCTGTTTCAGCGCCTCTGTTTCTCGCCCTCTGTTTCAGCCCCTCAGTTTCTCGGCCTCTGTTTCAGCCCCTCTGATTCAGCCCCTCTGTTTCAGCCCCTATGTTTCTCCCCCTCTGTTCCAGCCCCTCTGTTTCAGCCCCTCTGTTTCAGCCACTCTGTTTCAGCCCCTCTGTTTCAGCCCCTCCTGTTTCAGCCCCTCTGTTTCTCGCCCTCTGTTTCAGCCCCTCTGTTTCTCGCCCTCTGTTTCAGCCCCTCTGTTTCAGCCCGTCTGTTTCAGCCACTCTGTTTCTCGCCCTCTGTTTCAGCCCCTCTGTTTCTCACCCTATGTTTCAGCCCCTCTGATTCAGCCCCTCTGTGTCTCGCCCTCTGTTTCAGCCCCTCTGTTTCTCGCCCTCTGTTTCAGCCCCTCTGTTTCAGCCCCTCTGTTTCAGCCCCTCTGTTTCTCGCCCTCTGTTTCAGCCCCTCTGTTTCTCGCCCTCTGTTTCAGCCCCTCTGTTTCAGCCTGTCTGTTTCAGCCACTCTGTTTCTCGCCCTCTGTTTCAGCCCCTCTGTTTCTCACCCTCTGTTTCAGCCCCTCTGTTTCAGCCCCTCTGTTTCTCGCCGTCTGTTTCAGCCCCTCTGTTTCTCGCCCTCTGTTTCAGCCCCTCTGTTTCAGCCCCTCTGTTTCAGCCCCTCTGTTTCTCGCCCTCTGTTTCAGCCACTCTGTTTCTCGCCCTCTGTTTCAGGCCCTCTGTTTCTCGCCCTCTGTTTCAGCCACTCTGATTCAGCCCCTCTGCTTCAGGCCAACTGATTCAGCCCCTCTGTTTCAGCCCCTCTGTTTCAGCCCCTCTGTTTCAGCCCCTCTGTTTCTCGCCCTCTGTTTCTCGCCCGCTGTTTCAGCCCCTTTGTTTCTCGCCCTCTGTTTCAGCCCCACTGTTTCAGCCCCTCTGATTCAGCCCCTCTGATTCATCCCCTCTGTTTCTCGCCCTCTGTTTCAGCCCCTCTGTTTCAGCCACTCTGTTTCAGCCCCTCTGTTTCTCGCCCTCTGTTTCAGCCCCTGTGTTTCTCGCCCTCTGTTTCAGCCCATCTGTTTCTCGCCCTCTGTTTCAGCCCCTCTGTTTCAGCCCCTCTGTTTCTCGTCCTCTGTTTCTGCCCCTCTGTTTCTCTCACTCTGTTTCAGCCCCGCTGTTTCGCGCCCTATGTTTCAGCCCCGCTGATTCAGCCCGTCTGTTTCAGTCCCTCTGAATCAGCCCCATTGATTCAGCCCCTCTGTTTAGCCCCTCTGTTTCTCGCCCTCTGTTTCAGCCCCTCTGATTCTCGCCCTCTGTTTCAGCCCCTCTGATTCAGCCCCTCTGTTTCAGCCCCTCTGATTCAGCTCCTCTGATTCAGCCCCTCTGATTCAGCCCCTCTGTTTCTCGCCCTCTGTTCCAGCCCCTCTGTTTAAGCCCCTCTGTTTCTCGCCCTCTGTTTCAGACCCTCTCTTTCAGCCCATCTGTTTCACCCACTCTGTTGCTCGCCCACTGTTTCAGCCCCTCTGTTTCTCACCCTCTGTTTCAGCCCCTCTGATTCAGCCCCTCTGTTTCTCGCCCTCTGTTTCAGCCCCTCTGTTTCTCGTCCTCTGTTTCAGCCCCTCTGTTTCTCGCCCTCTGTTTCAGCCCCTCTGTTTCAGCGCCTCTGATTCAGCCTCTCTGTTTCTCGCCCTCTGTTTCAGCCCCTCTGTTTCTCGCCCTCTGTTTCAGCCCCTCTGTTTCTCGCCCTCTGTTTCAGCCCCTCTGTTTCAGCCCGTCTGTTTCACCCACTCTGTTTCTCGCCCTCTGTTTCAGCCCCTCTGTTTCTCACCCTCTGTTTCAGCCCCTCTGATTCAGCCCCTCTGTTTCAGCCACTCTGATTCAGCCCCTCTGTTTCACCCCCTCTGTTTCAGCCCCTCTGTTTCAGCCCCTCTGTTTCTCGCCCTCCCTTTCTCACCCTCTGTTTCAGCTCCTCTGTTTCAGCCGCTCTGTTTCTCGCCCTCTGTTTCAGCCCCTCTGTTTCTCGTCCTCTGTTTCAACCCCTCTGTTTCTTGCCCTCTGTTTCAGCCCCTCTGTTTCAGCCCCTCTGTTTCAGCCGCTCTGTTTCAGCCCCTCTGTTTCTCGCCCTGTGTTTCAGCCCCTCTGTTTCAGCCCCTCTGTTTCAGCCCCACTGTTTCTCGCCCTCTGTTTCAGCCCCTCTGTTTCAGCCCCTCTGTTTCAGCCCCTCTGTTTCAGCCCCTCTGTTTCTCGCCCTCTGTTTCAGACCCCTCTGTTTCTCGCCCTCTGTTCAGCCCCTATGTTTCTCGCCCTCTGTTCCAGCCCCTCTGTTTCCCGCCCTCTGTTTCAGCCCCTCTGTTTCAGCCCCTCTGTATCTCGCCCTCTGTTTCTGCTCCTCTGTTTCTCGCCCTCTGTTTCAGCCCCTCTGTTTCTCGCCCTCTGTTTCTGCTCCTCTGTTTCTCGCCCTCTGTTTCAGCCCCGCTGATTTAGCCCCTCTGTTTCAGCCCCTCTGAATCAGCCCCTCTGATTCAGCCCCTCTTTTTCAGCCCCTCTGTTTCTCGCCCTTTGTTTCAGCCCATCTGATTCTCGCCCTCTGTTTCAGCCCTTCTGATTCTCGCCCTCTGTTTCAGCCCCTCTGATTCAGCCCCTCTGTTTCAGCCCCTCTGATTCAGCCCCTCTGATTCAGCCCCTCTGATTCAGCCCCTCTGTTTCTCGCCCTCTGTTTCAGCCCCTCTGTTTCAGCCCCTCTGTTTCAGCGCCTCTGTTTCTCGCCCTCTGTTTCAGCCCCTCTGTTTCTCGCCCTCTGTTTCAGCCCCTCTGATTCAGCCCCTCTGTTTCAGCCCCTATGTTTCTCCCCCTCTGTTCCAGCCCCTCTGTTTCAGCCCCTCTGTTTCAGCCACTCTGTTTCAGCCCCTCTGTTTCAGCCCCTCTGTTTCAGCCCCTCTGTTTCTCGCCCTCTGTTTCAGCCCCTGTTTCTCGCCCTCTGTTTCAGCCCCTCTGTTTCAGCCCGTCTGTTTCAGCCACTCTGTTTCTCGCCCTCTGTTTCAGCCCCTCTGTTTCTCACCCTCTGTTTCAGCCCCTCTGATTCAGCCCCTCTGTTTCTCGCCCTCTGTTTCAGCCCCTCTGTTTCTCGCCCTCTGATTCAGCCCCTCTGTTTCAGCCCCTCTGTTTCTCGCCCTCTGTATCAGCCCCTCTCTTTCTCGCCCTCTGTTTCAGCCCCTCTGTTTCAGCCCGTCTGTTTCAGCCACTCTGTTTCTCGCCCTCTGTTTCAGCCCCTCTGTTTCTCACCCTCTGTTTCAGCCGCTCTGATTCAGCCCCTCTGTTTCTCGCCCTCTGTTTCAGCCCCTCTGTTTCTCGCCCTCTGTTTCACGCCCTCTGTTTCAGCCCCTCTGTTTCAGCCCCTCTGTTTCTCGCCCTCTGTTTCAGCCACTCTGTTTCTCGCCCTCTGTTTCAGGCCCTCTGTTTCTCGCCCTCTGTTTCAGCCACTCTGATTCAGCACCTCTGTTTCAGCCCCTCTGATTCAGCCCCTCTGATTCAGCCCCTCTGTTTCAGCCCCTCTGTTTCAGCCCCTCTGTTTCTCGCCCTCTGTTTCAGCCCATCTGATTCTCGCCCTCTGTTTCAGCCCCTCTGATTCTCGCCCTCTGTTTCAGCCCCGCTGATTCAGCCCCTCTGTTTCAGCCCCTCAGATTCAGCCCCTCTGATTCAGCCCCTCCGATTCAGCCCCTCTGTTTCTCGCCCTCTGTTTCAGCCCCTCTGTTTCAGCCCCTCTGTTTCAGCCCCTCCGTTTCTCACCCTCTGTTTCAGCCCCTCTGATTCAGCACCTCTGATTCAGCCCCTCTGATTCAGCCCCTCTGTTACAGCGCCTCTGTATCTCGCCCTCTCTTTCAGCCCCTCTGTTTCAGCCCCTCTGTTTCAGCTCCTCTGTTTCAGCCCCTCTGTTTCTCGCCCTCTGTTTCAGCCCCTCTGTTTCTCGCCCTCTGTTTCAGCCCCTCTGTTTCTCGCCCTCTGTTTCAGCCACTCTCTTTCAGCCCCTCTGTTTCATCCCCACTGTTTCAGCCCCTCTGTTTCTCGCCCTCTGTTTCAGCCCCTCTGTTTCTCCCCCTCTGTTTCAGCCCCTCTGTTTCTCGCCCTCTGTTTCAGCCTCTCTGTTCCTCGCCCTCTGTTTCAGCCCCTCTGTTTCAGCCCCTCTGTTTCTCGCCCTCTGTTTCAGCCCCTCTGTTTCAGCCCCTCTGTTTCAGCCACTCTGTTTCTCGCCCTCTGTTTCAGCCACTCTGTTTCTCGCCCTCTGTTTCAGGCCCTCTGTTTCTCGCCCTCTGTTTCAGCCCCTCTGTTTCTCGCCATCTGTTTCTCGCCCGCTGTTTCAGCCCCTTTGTTTCTCGCCCTCTGTTTCAGCCCCACTGTTTCAGCCCCTCTGATTCAGCCCCTCTGATTCAGCCCCTCTGTTTCTCGCCCTCTGTTTCAGCCCCTCTGTTTCTCGCCCTCTGTTTCAGCCCCGCTGATTCAGCCCCTCTGTTTCAGCCCCTCTGAATCAGCCCCTCTGATTCAGCCCCTCTGTTTCAGCCCCTCTGTTTCAGCCCCTCTGTTTCTCGCCCTCTGTTTCAGCCCATCTGATTGTCGCCCTCTGTTTCAGCCCATCTGATGCTTGCCCACTGTTTCAGCCCCTCTGATTCAGCCCCTCTGTTTCAGCCCCTCTGATTCAGACCCTCTGATTCAGCCCCTCTGATTCAGCCCCTCTGCTTCTCGCCCTCTGTTTCAGCCCCTCTGTTTCAGCCCCTCTGTTTCAGCCCCTCCGTTTCTCACCCTCTGTTTCAGCCCCTCTGATTCAGCACCTCTGATTCAGCCCCTCTGATTCAGCCCCTCTGTTTCAGCGCCTCTGTTTCTCGCCCTCTCTTTCAGCCCCTCTGTTTCAGCCCCTCTGTTTCAGCTCCTCTGTTTCAGCCCCTCTGTTTCTCGCCCTCTGTTTCAGCCCCTCTGTTTCAGCCCCTCTGTTTCTCGCCCTCTGTTTCTGCCCCTCTGTTTCTCGCCCTCTGTTTCAGCCCCTCTGTTTGTCGCCCTCTGTTTCTGCCCCTCTGTTTCTCGCCCTCTGTTTCAGCCCCTCTGTTTCTCGCCCTCTGTTTCAGCCCCGCTGATTCAGCCCCTCTGTTTCAGCCCCTCTGAATCAGCCCCTCTGATTCAGCCCCTCTGTTTCAGCCCCTCTGTTTCAGCCCCTCTGTTTCTCGCCCTCTGTTTCAGCCAATCTGATTCTCGCCCTCTGTTTCAGGCCCTCTGATTCTCGCCCTCTGTTTCAGCCCCTCTGATTCAGCCCCTCTCTTTCAGCCCCTCTGATTCAGCCCCTCTGATTCAGCCCCTCTGATTCAGCCCCTCTGTTTCTCGCCCTCTGTTTCAGCCCCTCTGTTTCAGCCCCTCTGTTTCAGCCCCTCCGTTTCTCACCCTCTGTTTCAGCCCCTCTGATTCTCGCCCTCTGTTTCAGCCCCTCTGATTCAGCCCCTCTGTTTCAGCCCCTCTGATTCAGCCCCTCTGATTCAGCCCCTCTGATTCAGCCCCTCTGTTTCTCGCCCTCTCTTTCAGCCCCTCTGTTTCAGCCCCTCTGTTTCAGCTCCTCTGTTTCAGCCCCTCTGTTTCTCGCCCTCTGTTTCAGCCCCTCTGTTTCTCGCCCTCTGTTTCAGCCCCTCTGTTTCTCGCCCTCTGTTTCAGCCCCTCTGTTTCAGCCCCTCTGTTTCAGCCCCACTGTTTCAGCCCCTCTGTTTCTCGCCCTCTGTTTCAGCCCCTCTGTTTCTCCCCCTCTGTTTCAGCCCCTCTGTTTCTCGCCCTCTGTTTCAGCCCCTCTGTTCCTCGCCCTCTGTTTCAGCCGCTCTGTTTCAGCCCCTCTGTTTCAGCCCCTCCGTTTCTCACCCTCTGTTTCAGCCCCTCTGATTCAGCACCTCTGATTCAGCCCCTCTGATTCAGCCCCTCTGTTTCAGCTCCTCTGTTTCTCGCCCTCTCTTTCAGCCCCTCTGTTTCAGCCCCTCTGTTTCAGCTCCTCTGTTTCAGCCCCTCTGTTTCTCGCCCTCTGTTTCAGCCCCTCTGTTTCTCGCCCTCTGTTTCAGCCCCTCTGTTTCAGCCCCTCTGTTTCTCGCCCTCTGTTTCTGCCCCTCTGTTTCTCGCCCTCTGTTTCAGCCCCTCTGTTTCTCGCCCTGTGTTTCAGCCCCGCTGATTCAGCCCCTCTGTTTCAGCCCCTCTGAATCAGCCCCTCTGATTCAGCCCCTCTGTTTCAGCCCCTCTGTTTCAGCCCCTCTGTTTCTCGCCCTCTGTTTCAGCCCATCTGATTCTCGCCCTCTGTTTCAGGCCCTCTGATTCTCGCCCTCTGTTTCAGCCCCTCTGATTCAGCCCCTCTGTTTCAGCCCCTCTGATTCAGCCCCTCTGATTCAGCCCCTCTGATTCAGCCCCTCTGTTTCTCGCCCTCTGTTTCAGCCCCTCTGTTTCAACCCCTCTGTTTCAGCCCCTCCGTTTCTCACCCTCTGTTTCAGCCCCTCTGATTCTCGACCTCTGTTTCAGCCCCTCTGATTCAGCCCCTCTGTTTCAGCCCCTCTGATTCAGCCCCTCTGATTCAGCCCCTCTGATTCAGCCCCTCTGTTTCTCGCCCTCTCTTTCAGCCCCTCTGTTTCAGCCCCTCTGTTTCAGCTCCTCTGTTTCAGCCCCTCTGTTTCTCGCCCTCTGTTTCAGCCCCTCTGTTTCTCGCCCTCTGTTTCAGCCCCTCTGTTTCTCGCCCTCTGTTTCAGCCCCTCTGTTTCAGCCCCTCTGTTTCAGCCCCACTGTTTCAGCCCCTCTGTTTCTCGCCCTCTGTTTCAGCCCCTCTGTTTCTCCCCCTCTGTTTCAGCCCCTCTGTTTCTCGCCCTCTGTTTCAGCCCCTCTGTTCCTCGCCCTCTGTTTAAGCCCCTCTGTTTCTCCCCCTCTGTTTCAGCCCCTCTGTTTCTCGCCCTCTGTTTCAGCCCCTCTGTTCCTCGCCCTCTGTTTCAGCCCCTCTGTTTCTCGCCCTCTGTTTCTGCCCCTCTGTTTCTCGCCCTCTGTTTCAGCCCCTCTGTTTCAGCCCCTCTGAATCAGCCCCTCTGATTCAGCCCCTCTGTTTCAGCCCCTCTGTTTCAGCCCCTCTGTTTCAGCCCCTCTGTTTCTCGCCCTCTGTTTCAGCCCCTCTGATTCTCGCCCTCTGTTTCAGCGCCTGGGTTTCTCGTCCTCTGTTTAAGCCCCTCTGATTCAGCCCCTCTGATTCAGCCCCTCTGATTCAGCCCCTCTGATTCAGCCCCTCTGTTTCTCGCCCTCTTTTTCAGCCCCTCTGTTTCAGCCCCTCTGTTTCAGCCCCTCTGTTTCTCACCCTCTGTTTCAGCCCCTCTGATTCAGCCCCTCTGATTCAGCCCCTCTGTTTCTCGCCCTCTCTTTCAGCCCCTCTGTTTCAGCCCCTCTGTTTCAGCTCCTCTGTTTCAGCCCCTCTGTTTCTCGCCCTCTGTTTCAGCCCCTCTGTTTCTCGCCCTCTGTTTCAGCCCCTCTGTTTCTCGCCCTCTGTTTCAGCCCCTCTGTTTCAGCCCCTCTGTTTCAGCCCCACTGTTTCAGCCCCTCTGTTTCTCGCCCTCTGTTTCTGCCCCTCTGTTTCTCCCCCTCTGTTTCTGCCCCTCTGTTTCTCGCCCTCTGTTTCAGCCCCTCTGTTCCTCGCCCTCTGTTTCAGCCGCTCTGTTTCAGCCCCTCTGTTTCAGCCCCTCTGTTTCAGCCCCTCCGTTTCTCACCCTCTGTTTCAGCCCCTCTGATTCAGCACCTCTGATTCAGCCCCTCTGTTTCAGCGCCTCTGTTTCTCGCCCTCTCTTTCAGCCCCTCTGTTTCAGCCCCTCTGTTTCAGCTCCTCTGTTTCAGCCCCTCTGTTTCTCGCCCTCTGTTTCAGCCCCTCTGTTTCTCGCCCTCTGTTTCAGCCCCTCTGTTTCAGCCCCTCTGTTTCTCGCCCTCTGTTTCTGCCCCTCTGTTTCTCGCCCTCTGTTTCAGCCCCTCTGTTTCTCGCCCTGTGTTTCAGCCCCTCTGATACAGCCCCTCTGTTTCAGCCCCTCTGTTTCAGCCCCTCCGTTTCTCACCCTCTGTTTCAGCCCCTCTGATTCAGCACCTCTGATTCAGCCCCTCTGATTCAGCCCCTCTGTTTCAGCGCCTCTGTTTCTCGCCCTCTCTTTCAGCCCCTCTGTTTCAGCCCCTCTGTTTCAGCTCCTCTGTTTCAGCCCCTCTGTTTCTCGCCCTCTGTTTCAGCCCCTCTGTTTCAGCCCCTCTGTTTCTCGCCCTCTGTTTCTGCCCCTCTGTTTCTCGCCCTCTGTTTCAGCCCCTCTGTTTGTCGCCCTCTGTTTCTGCCCCTCTGTTTCTCGCCCTCTGTTTCAGCCCCTCTGTTTCTCGCCCTCTGTTTCAGCCCCGCTGATTCAGCCCCTCTGTTTCAGCCCCTCTGAATCAGCCCCTCTGATTCAGCCCCTCTGTTTCAGCCCCTCTGTTTCAGCCCCTCTGTTTCTCGCCCTCTGTTTCAGCCAATCTGATTCTCGCCCTCTGTTTCAGGCCCTCTGATTCTCGCCCTCTGTTTCAGCCCCTCTGATTCAGCCCCTCTCTTTCAGCCCCTCTGATTCAGCCCCTCTGATTCAGCCCCTCTGATTCAGCCCCTCTGTTTCTCGCCCTCTGTTTCAGCCCCTCTGTTTCAGCCCCTCTGTTTCAGCCCCTCCGTTTCTCACCCTCTGTTTCAGCCCCTCTGATTCTCGCCCTCTGTTTCAGCCCCTCTGATTCAGCCCCTCTGTTTCAGCCCCTCTGATTCAGCCCCTCTGATTCAGCCCCTCTGATTCAGCCCCTCTGTTTCTCGCCCTCTCTTTCAGCCCCTCTGTTTCAGCCCCTCTGTTTCAGCTCCTCTGTTTCAGCCCCTCTGTTTCTCGCCCTCTGTTTCAGCCCCTCTGTTTCTCGCCCTCTGTTTCAGCCCCTCTGTTTCTCGCCCTCTGTTTCAGCCCCTCTGTTTCAGCCCCTCTGTTTCAGCCCCACTGTTTCAGCCCCTCTGTTTCTCGCCCTCTGTTTCAGCCCCTCTGTTTCTCCCCCTCTGTTTCAGCCCCTCTGTTTCTCGCCCTCTGTTTCAGCCCCTCTGTTCCTCGCCCTCTGTTTCAGCCGCTCTGTTTCAGCCCCTCTGTTTCAGCCCCTCCGTTTCTCACCCTCTGTTTCAGCCCCTCTGATTCAGCACCTCTGATTCAGCCCCTCTGATTCAGCCCCTCTGTTTCAGCTCCTCTGTTTCTCGCCCTCTCTTTCAGCCCCTCTGTTTCAGCCCCTCTGTTTCAGCCCCTCTGTTTCAGCCCCTCTGTTTCTCGCCCTCTGTTTCAGCCCCTCTGTTTCTCGCCCTCTGTTTCAGCCCCTCTGTTTCAGCCCCTCTGTTTCTCGCCCTCTGTTTCTGCCCCTCTGTTTCTCGCCCTCTGTTTCAGCCCCTCTGTTTCTCGCCCTGTGTTTCAGCCCCGCTGATTCAGCCCCTCTGTTTCAGCCCCTCTGAATCAGCCCCTCTGATTCAGCCCCTCTGTTTCAGCCCCTCTGTTTCAGCCCCTCTGTTTCTCGCCCTCTGTTTCAGCCCATCTGATTCTCGCCCTCTGTTTCAGGCCCTCTGATTCTCGCCCTCTGTTTCAGCCCCTCTGATTCAGCCCCTCTGTTTCAGCCCCTCTGATTCAGCCCCTCTGATTCAGCCCCTCTGATTCAGCCCCTCTGTTTCTCGCCCTCTGTTTCAGCCCCTCTGTTTCAACCCCTCTGTTTCAGCCCCTCCGTTTCTCACCCTCTGTTTCAGCCCCTCTGATTCTCGACCTCTGTTTCAGCCCCTCTGATTCAGCCCCTCTGTTTCAGCCCCTCTGATTCAGCCCCTCTGATTCAGCCCCTCTGATTCAGCCCCTCTGTTTCTCGCCCTCTCTTTCAGCCCCTCTGTTTCAGCCCCTCTGTTTCAGCTCCTCTGTTTCAGCCCCTCTGTTTCTCGCCCTCTGTTTCAGCCCCTCTGTTTCTCGCCCTCTGTTTCAGCCCCTCTGTTTCTCGCCCTCTGTTTCAGCCCCTCTGTTTCAGCCCCTCTGTTTCAGCCCCACTGTTTCAGCCCCTCTGTTTCTCGCCCTCTGTTTCAGCCCCTCTGTTTCTCCCCCTCTGTTTCAGCCCCTCTGTTTCTCGCCCTCTGTTTCAGCCCCTCTGTTCCTCGCCCTCTGTTTAAGCCCCTCTGTTTCTCCCCCTCTGTTTCAGCCCCTCTGTTTCTCGCCCTCTGTTTCAGCCCCTCTGTTCCTCGCCCTCTGTTTCAGCCCCTCTGTTTCTCGCCCTCTGTTTCTGCCCCTCTGTTTCTCGCCCTCTGTTTCAGCCCCTCTGTTTCAGCCCCTCTGAATCAGCCCCTCTGATTCAGCCCCTCTGTTTCAGCCCCTCTGTTTCAGCCCCTCTGTTTCAGCCCCTCTGTTTCTCGCCCTCTGTTTCAGCCCCTCTGATTCTCGCCCTCTGTTTCAGCGCCTGGGTTTCTCGTCCTCTGTTTAAGCCCCTCTGATTCAGCCCCTCTGATTCAGCCCCTCTGATTCAGCCCCTCTGATTCAGCCCCTCTGTTTCTCGCCCTCTTTTTCAGCCCCTCTGTTTCAGCCCCTCTGTTTCAGCCCCTCTGTTTCTCACCCTCTGTTTCAGCCCCTCTGATTCAGCCCCTCTGATTCAGCCCCTCTGTTTCTCGCCCTCTCTTTCAGCCCCTCTGTTTCAGCCCCTCTGTTTCAGCTCCTCTGTTTCAGCCCCTCTGTTTCTCGCCCTCTGTTTCAGCCCCTCTGTTTCTCGCCCTCTGTTTCAGCCCCTCTGTTTCTCGCCCTCTGTTTCAGCCCCTCTGTTTCAGCCCCTCTGTTTCAGCCCCACTGTTTCAGCCCCTCTGTTTCTCGCCCTCTGTTTCTGCCCCTCTGTTTCTCCCCCTCTGTTTCTGCCCCTCTGTTTCTCGCCCTCTGTTTCAGCCCCTCTGTTCCTCGCCCTCTGTTTCAGCCGCTCTGTTTCAGCCCCTCTGTTTCAGCCCCTCTGTTTCAGCCCCTCCGTTTCTCACCCTCTGTTTCAGCCCCTCTGATTCAGCACCTCTGATTCAGCCCCTCTGTTTCAGCGCCTCTGTTTCTCGCCCTCTCTTTCAGCCCCTCTGTTTCAGCCCCTCTGTTTCAGCTCCTCTGTTTCAGCCCCTCTGTTTCTCGCCCTCTGTTTCAGCCCCTCTGTTTCTCGCCCTCTGTTTCAGCCCCTCTGTTTCAGCCCCTCTGTTTCTCGCCCTCTGTTTCTGCCCCTCTGTTTCTCGCCCTCTGTTTCAGCCCCTCTGTTTCTCGCCCTGTGTTTCAGCCCCGCTGATTCAGCCCCTCTGTTTCAGCCCCTCTGAATCAGCCCCTCTGATTCAGCCCCTCTGTTTCAGCCCCTCTGTTTCAGCCCCTCTGTTTCTCGCCCTCTGTTTCAGCCCATCTGATTCTCGCCCTCTGTTTCAGGCCCTCTGATTCTCGCCCTCTGTTTCAGCCCCTCTGATTCAGCCCCTCTGTTTCAGCCCCTCTGTTTCTCGCCCTCTGTTTCAGCCCCTCTGTTTCAGCCCCTATGTTTCTCGCCCTCTGTTTCAGCCCATCTGATTCTCGCCCTCTGTTTCAGGCCCTCTGATTCTCGCCCTCTGTTTCAGCCCCTCTGATTCAGCCCCTCTGATTCAGCCCCTCTGTTTCTCGCCCTCTGTTTCAGCCCCTCTGTTTCAGCCCCTCTGTTTCAGCCCCTCCGTTTCTCACCCTCTGTTTCAGCCCCTCTGATTCTCGACCTCTGTTTCAGCCCCTCTGATTCAGCCCCTCTGTTTCAGCCCATCTGATTCAGTCCCTCTGATTCAGCCCCTCTGATTCAGCCCCTCTGTTTCTCGCCATCTCTTTCAGCCCCTCTGTTTCAGCCCCTCTGTTTCAGCTCCTCTGTTTCAGCCCCTCTGTTTCTCGCCCTCTGTTTCAGCCCCTCTGTTTCTCGCCCTCTGTTTCAGCTCCTCTGTTTCTCGCCCTCTGTTTCAGCCCCTCTGTTTCAGCCCCTCTGTTTCAGCCCCACTGTTTCAGCCCCTCTGTTTCTCGCCCTCTGTTTCAGCCCCTCTGTTTCTCCCCCTCTGTTTCAGCCCCTCTGTTTCTCGCCCTCTGTTTCAGCCCCTCTGTTCCTCGCCCTCTGTTTCAGCCCCTCTGTTTCTCGCCCTCTGTTTCTGCCCCTCTGTTTCTCGCCCTCTGTTTCAGCCCCGCTGTTTCTTGCCCTCTGTTTCAGCCCCGCTGATTCAGCCCCTCTGTTTCAGCCCCTCTGAATCAGCCCCTCTGATTCAGCCCCTCTGTTTCAGCCCCTCTGTTTCAGCCCCTCTGTTTCAGCCCCTCTGTTTCTCGACCTCTGTTTCAGCCCCTCTGATTCTCGCCCTCTGTTTCAGCGCCTGGGTTTCTCGTCCTCTGTTTAAGCCCCTCTGATTCAGCCCCTCTGATTCAGCCCCTCTGATTCAGCCCCTCTGATTCAGCCCCTCTGTTTCTCGCCCTCTTTTTCAGCCCCTCTGTTTCAGCCCCTCTGTTTCAGCCCCTCTGTTTCTCACCCTCTGTTTCAGCCCCCTGATTCAGCCCCTCTGATTCAGCCCCTCTGTGTCCCGCCCCTCTGTTTCAGCCCCTCTGTTTCTCGCCCTCTGTTTCAGCCCCTCTGTTTCTCGCCTTCTGTTTCAGCCCCTCTGTTTCAGCCCCTCTGTTTCAGTCCCTCTGTTTCTCGCCCTCTGTTTAAGCCCCTCTGTTTCAGCCCCTCAGATTCAGCCCCTCTGATTCAGCCCCTCTGATTCAGCCCCTCTGTTTCTCGCCCTCTGTTTCAGCCCATCTGATTCTCGCCCTCTGTTTCAGCCCCTCTGATTCTCGCCCTCTGTTTCAGCCCCTCTGATTCAGCCCCTCTGTTTCAGCCCCTCAGATTCAGCCCCTCTGATTCAGCCCCTCTGATTCAGCCCCTCTGTTTCTCGCCCTCTGTTTCAGCCCCTCTGATTCAGCCCCTCTGTCTCCCGCCCCTCTGTTTCAGCCCCTCTGTTTCTCGCCCTCTGTTTCAGCCGCTCTGTTTCAGTCCCTCTGTATCTCGCCCTCTGTTTCTCGCCCTCTGTTTCAGCCCCTCTGTTTCTCGCCCTCTGTTTCAGCCCCTCTGATTCTCGCCCTCTGCTTCAGCCCCTCTGTTTCAGCCCCTCTGTTTCAGCCCCTCTGTTTCAGCCCCTCTGTTTCTCGCCCTCTGTTTCAGCCCCTCTGTTTCAGCCCCTCTGTTTCTCGCCCTCTGTTTCTGCCCCTCTGTTTCTCGCCCTCTGTTTCAGCCCCTCTGTTTCTCGCCCTGTGTTTCAGCCCCGCTGATTCAGCCCCTCTGTTTCAGCCCCTCTGAATCAGCCCCTCTGATTCAGCCCCTCTGTTTCAGCCCCTCTGTTTCAGCCCCTCTGTTTCTCGCCCTCTGTTTCAGCCCATCTGATTCTCGCCCTCTGTTTCAGGCCCTCTGATTCTCGCCCTCTGTTTCAGCCCCTCTGATTCAGCCCCTCTGTTTCAGCCCCTCTGTTTCTCGCCCTCTGTTTCAGCCCCTCTGTTTCAGCCCCTATGTTTCTCGCCCTCTGTTTCAGCCCATCTGATTCTCGCCCTCTGTTTCAGGCCCTCTGATTCTCGCCCTCTGTTTCAGCCCCTCTGATTCAGCCCCTCTGATTCAGCCCCTCTGTTTCTCGCCCTCTGTTTCAGCCCCTCTGTTTCAGCCCCTCTGTTTCAGCCCCTCCGTTTCTCACCCTCTGTTTCAGCCCCTCTGATTCTCGACCTCTGTTTCAGCCCCTCTGATTCAGCCCCTCTGTTTCAGCCCATCTGATTCAGTCCCTCTGATTCAGCCCCTCTGATTCAGCCCCTCTGTTTCTCGCCATCTCTTTCAGCCCCTCTGTTTCAGCCCCTCTGTTTCAGCTCCTCTGTTTCAGCCCCTCTGTTTCTCGCCCTCTGTTTCAGCCCCTCTGTTTCTCGCCCTCTGTTTCAGCTCCTCTGTTTCTCGCCCTCTGTTTCAGCCCCTCTGTTTCAGCCCCTCTGTTTCAGCCCCACTGTTTCAGCCCCTCTGTTTCTCGCCCTCTGTTTCAGCCCCTCTGTTTCTCCCCCTCTGTTTCAGCCCCTCTGTTTCTCGCCCTCTGTTTCAGCCCCTCTGTTCCTCGCCCTCTGTTTCAGCCCCTCTGTTTCTCGCCCTCTGTTTCTGCCCCTCTGTTTCTCGCCCTCTGTTTCAGCCCCGCTGTTTCTTGCCCTCTGTTTCAGCCCCGCTGATTCAGCCCCTCTGTTTCAGCCCCTCTGAATCAGCCCCTCTGATTCAGCCCCTCTGTTTCAGCCCCTCTGTTTCAGCCCCTCTGTTTCAGCCCCTCTGTTTCTCGACCTCTGTTTCAGCCCCTCTGATTCTCGCCCTCTGTTTCAGCGCCTGGGTTTCTCGTCCTCTGTTTAAGCCCCTCTGATTCAGCCCCTCTGATTCAGCCCCTCTGATTCAGCCCCTCTGATTCAGCCCCTCTGTTTCTCGCCCTCTTTTTCAGCCCCTCTGTTTCAGCCCCTCTGTTTCAGCCCCTCTGTTTCTCACCCTCTGTTTCAGCCCCCTGATTCAGCCCCTCTGATTCAGCCCCTCTGTGTCCCGCCCCTCTGTTTCAGCCCCTCTGTTTCTCGCCCTCTGTTTCAGCCCCTCTGTTTCTCGCCTTCTGTTTCAGCCCCTCTGTTTCAGCCCCTCTGTTTCAGTCCCTCTGTTTCTCGCCCTCTGTTTAAGCCCCTCTGTTTCAGCCCCTCAGATTCAGCCCCTCTGATTCAGCCCCTCTGATTCAGCCCCTCTGTTTCTCGCCCTCTGTTTCAGCCCATCTGATTCTCGCCCTCTGTTTCAGCCCCTCTGATTCTCGCCCTCTGTTTCAGCCCCTCTGATTCAGCCCCTCTGTTTCAGCCCCTCAGATTCAGCCCCTCTGATTCAGCCCCTCTGATTCAGCCCCTCTGTTTCTCGCCCTCTGTTTCAGCCCCTCTGATTCAGCCCCTCTGTCTCCCGCCCCTCTGTTTCAGCCCCTCTGTTTCTCGCCCTCTGTTTCAGCCGCTCTGTTTCAGTCCCTCTGTATCTCGCCCTCTGTTTCTCGCCCTCTGTTTCAGCCCCTCTGTTTCTCGCCCTCTGTTTCAGCCCCTCTGATTCTCGCCCTCTGCTTCAGCCCCTCTGTTTCAGCCCCTCTGTTTCAGCCCCTCTGTTTCAGCCCCTCTGTTTCTCGCCCTCTGTTTCAGCCCCTCTGTTTCTCGCCCTCTGTTTCATCCCCTCTGTTCCTCGCCCTCTGTTTCAGCCCCTCTGTTTCAGCCCCTATATTTCAGACCCTCTGTTTCTCGTCCTCTGTTTCAGCCCCTCTGTTTCTCGCCCTCTGTTTCAGCCCCTCTGATTCAGCCCCTCTGTTTCAGCCCCTCTGATTCAGCCCCTCTGTTTCAGCCCCTGTGTTTCAGCCCCTCTGTTTCAGCCCCTCTGTTTCTTGCCCTCTATTTCTCACCCTCTGTTTCTCGCCCTCTGTTTCATTCCCTCTGTTTCTCGCCCTCTGTTTCAGCCCCTCTGTTTCAGCCCCTATATTTCAGACCCTCTGTTTCTGGTCCTCTGTTTCAGCCCCTCTGTTTCTCGCCCTCTGTTTCAGCCCCTCTGTTTCTCGCCCTCTGTTTCAGCCCCTCTGTTTCAGCCCCTCTGTTTCAGCCCCTCTGTTTCAGCCCCTCTGTTTCTCGCCCTCTGTTTCAGACCCCTCTTTTTCTCGCTCTGTGTTCAGCCCCTATGTTTCTCGCCCTCTGTTTCAGCCCCTGTGTTTCCCGCCCTCTGTTTCAGCCCCTCTGTTTCAGCCCCTCTGTTTCTCGCCCTCTGTTTCTGCTCCTCTATTTCTCGCCCTCTGTTTCAGCCCCTCTGTTTCTCGCCCTCTGTTTCAGCCCCGCTGATTCAGCCCCTCTGTTTCAGCCCCTCTGAATCAGCCCCTCTGATTCAGCCCCTCTGTTTCAGCCCCTCTGTTTCAGCCCCTCTGTTTCTCGCCCTCTGTTTCAGCCCATCTGATTCTCGCCCTCTGTTTCAGCCCTTCTGATTCGCGCCCTCTGTTTCAGCCCCTCTGATTCAGCCCCTCTGTTTCAGCCCCTCTGATTCAGCCCCTCTGATTCAGCCCCTCTGATTCAGCCCCTCTGTTTCTCGCCCTCTGTTTCAGCCCCTCTGTTTCAGCCCCTCTGTTTCAGCGCCTCTGTTTCTCGGCCTCTGTTTCAGCCCCTCTGTTTCTCGCCCTCTGTTTCAGCCCCTCTGATTCAGCCCCTCTGTTTCAGCCCCTATGTTTCTCCCCATCTGTTCCAGCCCCTCTGTTTCAGCCCCTCTGTTTCAGCCACTCTGTTTCAGCCCCTCTGTTTCAGCCCCTCTGTTTCAGCCCCTCAGTTTCTCACCCTCTGTTTCAGCCCCTCTGTTTCTCGCCCTCTGTTTCAGCCCCTCTGTTTCAGCCACTCTGTTTCTCGCCCTCGGTTTCAGCCCCTCTGTTTCTCACCCTCTGTTTCAGCCCCTCTGATTCAGCCCCACTGTTTCTCGCCCTCTGTTTCAGCCCCTCTGTTTCTCGCCCTCTGTTTCAGCCCCTCTGTTTCAGCCCCTCTGTTTCAGCCCCTCTGTTTCTCGCCCTCTGTTTCAGCCCCTCTGTTTCTCCCCCTCTGTTTCAGCCCCTCTGTTTCAGCCCGTCTGTTTCAGCCACTCTGTTTCAGCCCCTCTGTTTCAGCCCCTCTGTTTCTCACCCTCTGTTTCAGCCCCTCTGATTCAGCCCCTCTGTTTCTTGCCCTCTGTTTCAGCCCCTCTGTTTCTCGCCCTCTGTTTCAGCCCCTCTGTTTCAGCCCCTCTGTTACTCGCCCTCTGTTTCAGCCACTCTGTTTCTCGCCCTCTTTTTCAGGCCCCCTGTTTCTCGCCCTCTGTTTCTGCCCCTCTGTTTCTCGCCCTCTGTTTCAGCCCCTCTGTTTCTCGCCCTCTGTTTCAGCCCCGCTGATTCAGCCCCTCTGTTTCAGCCCCTCTGAATCAGCCCCTCTGATTCAGCCCCTCTGTTTCAGCCCCTCTGTTTCAGCCCCTCTGTTTCTCGCCCTCTGTTTCAGCCCATCTAATTCTCGCCCTCTGTTTCAGGCCCTCTGATTCTCGCCCTCTGTTTCAGCCCCTCTGATTCAGCCCCTCTGTTTCAGCCCCTCTGATTCAGCCCCTCTGATTCAGCCCCTCTGATTCAGCCCCTCTGTTTCTCGCCCTCTGTTTCAGCCCCTCTGTTTCAGCCCCTCTGTTTCAGCCCCTCCGTTTCTCACCCTCTGTTTCAGCCCCTCTGATTCAGCACCTCTGATTCAGCCCCTCTGATTCAGCCCCTCTGTTTCAGCGCCTCTGTTTCTCGCCCTCTCTTTCAGCCCCTCTGTTTCAGCCCCTCTGTTTCAGCTCCTCTGTTTCAGCCCCTCTTTTTCTCGCCCTCTGTTTCAGCCCCTCTGTTTCTCGCCCTCTGTTTCAGCCCCTCTGTTTCTCGCCCTCTGTTTCAGCCCCTCTGTTTCAGCCCCTCTGTTTCAGCCCCACTGTTTCAGCCCCTCTGTTTCTCGCCCTCTGTTTCAGCCCCTCTGTTTCTCCCCCTCTGTTTCAGCCCCTCTGTTTCTCGCCCTCTGTTTCAGCCCCTCTGTTCCTCGCCCTCTGTTCCAGCCCCTCTGTTTCTCACCCTCTGTTTCAGCCCCTCTGTTTCTCGCCCTCTGTTTCAGGCCCTCTGTTTCTCGCCCTCTGTTTCAGCCCCTCTGTTTCAGCCCCTCTGTTTCAGCCCCTCTGAATCAGCCCCTCTGATTCAGCCCCTCTGTTTCAGCCCCTCTGTTTCAGCCCCTCTGTTTCTCGCCCTCTGTTTCAGCCCCTCTGATTCTCGCCCTCTGTTTCAGCGCCTGGGTTTCTCGTCCTCTGTTTAAGCCCCTCTGATTCAGCCCCTCTGTTTCAGCCCCTCTGATTCAGCCCCTCTGATTCAGCCCCTCTGTTTCTCGCCCTCTTTTTCAGCCCCTCTGTTTCAGCCCCTCTGTTTCAGCCCCTCTGTTTCTCACCCTCTGTTTCAGCCCCCTGATTCAGCCCCTCTGATTCAGCCCCTCTGTTTCAGCCCCTCTGTTTCTCGCCCTCTGTTTCAGCCCCTCTGTTTCTCGCCTTCTGTTTCAGCCCCTCTGTTTCAGCCCCTCTGTTTCAGCCCCTCTGTTTCTCGCCCTCTGTTTCAGCCCCTCTGTTTCTCGCCCTCTGTTTCAGCCCCTCTGTTTCAGCCCCTCTGTTTCAGTCCCTCTGTTTCTCGCCCTCTGTTTCTCGCCCTCTGTTTCAGCCCCTCTGTTTCTCGCCCTCTGTTTCAGCCCCTCTGTTTCTCGCCCTCTGCTTCAGCCCCTCTGTTTCAGCCCCTCTGTTTCAGCTCCTCTGTTTCAGCCCCTCTGTTTCTCGCCCTCTGTTTCAGCCACTCTGTTTCTCGCCCTCCGTTTCATCCCCTCTGTTTCTCGCCCTCTGTTTCAGCCCCTCTGTTTCAGCCCCTATATTTCAGACCCTCTGTTTCTCGCCCTCTGTTTCAGCCCCTCTGTTTCTCGCCCTCTGTTTCAGCCCCTCTGTTTCTCGCCCTCTGTTTCAGCCCCTCTGATTCAGCCCCTCTGTTTCAGCCCCTCGGATTCAGCCCCTCTGTTTCAGCCACTGTGTTTCAGCCCCTCTGCTTCAGCCCCTCTGCTTCTTGCCCTCTATTTCTCACCCTTTGTTTCTCGCCCTCTGTTTCATCGCTCTGTTTCTCGCCCTCTGTTTCAGCCCCTCTGTTTCAGCCCCTATATTTCAGACCCTCTGTTTCTCGTCCTCTGTTTCAGCCTCTCTGTTTCTCGCCCTCTGTTTCAGCCCCTCTGTTTCTAGCCCTCTGTTTCAGCCCCTCTGTTTCTCGCCCTCTGTTTCACACCCGTCTGTTTCTCGCCCTCTGTTCAGCCCCTATGTTTCTCGCCCTCTGTTTCAGCCCCTCTGTTTCCCGCCCTCTGTTTCAGCCCCTCTGTTTCAGCCCCTCTGTTTCTCGCCCTCTGTTTCTGCTCCTCTGTTTCTCGCCCTCTGTTTCAGCCCCTCTGTTTCTCGCCCTCTGTTTCAGCCCCGCTGATTCAGCCCCTCTGTTTCAGCCCCTCTGAATCAGCCCCTCTGATTCAGCCCCTCTGTTTCAGCCCCTCTGTTTCAGCCCCTCTGTTTCTCGCCCTCCGTTTCAGCCCATCTGATTCTCGCCCTCTGTTTCAGCCCTTCTGATTCTCGCCCTCTGTTTCAGCCCCTCTGATTCAGCCCCTCTGTTTCAGCCCCTCTGATTCAGCCCCTCTGTTTCAGCCCCTCTGTTTCTCGCCTTCTGTTTCAGCCGCTCTGATTCTCGCCCTCTGTTTCAGCACCTGGGTTTCTCGTCCTCTGTTTAAGCCCCTCTGATTCAGCCCCTCTGTTTCAGCCCCTCTGATTCAGCCCCTCTGATTCAGCCCCTCTGTTTCTCGCCCTCTTTTTCAGCCCCTCTGTTTCAGCCCCTCTGTTTCAGCCCCTCTGTTTCTCACCCTCTGTTTCAGCCCCCTGATTCAGCCCCTCTGATTCAGCCCCTCTGATTCAGCCCCTCTGTGTCCCGCCCCTCTGTTTCAGCCCCTCTGTTTCTCGCCCTCTGTTTCAGCCCCTCTGTTTCTCGCCTTCTGTTTCAGCCCCTCTGTTTCAGCCCCTCTGTTTCAGTCCCTCTGTTTCTCGCCCTCTGTTTCAGCCCCTCTGTTTCTCGCCCTCTGTTTCAGCCCCTCTGTTTCAGTCCCTCTGTTTCTCGCCCTCTGTTTCTCGCCCTCTGTTTCAGCCCCTCTGTTTCTCGCCCTCTGTTTCAGCCCCTCTGTTTCTCGCCCTCTGCTTCAGCCCCTCTGTTTCAACCCCTCTGTTTCAGCCCCTCTGTTTCAGCCCCTCTGTTTCTCGCCCTCTGTTTCAGCCACTCTGTTTCTCGCCCTCCGTTTCATCCCCTCTGTTTCTCGCCCTCTGTTTCAGCCCCTCTGTTTCAGCCCCTATATTTCAGACCCTCTGTTTCTCGCCCTCTGTTTCAGCCCCTCTGTTTCTCGCCCTCTGTTTCAGCCCCTCTGTTTCTCGCCCTCTGTTTCAGACCCTCTGATTCAGCCCCTCTGTTTCAGCCCCTCGGATTCAGCCCCTCTGTTTCAGCCCCTGTGTTTCAGCCCCTCTGCTTCAGCCCCTCTGCTTCTTGCCCTCTATTTCTCACCCTTTGTTTCTCGCCCTCTGTTTCATCGCTCTGTTTCTCGCCCTCTGTTTCAGCCCCTCTGTTTCAGCCCCTATATTTCAGACCCTCTGTTTCTCGTCCTCTGTTTCAGCCTCTCTGTTTCTCGCCCTCTGTTTCAGCCCCTCTGTTTCCCGCCCTCTGTTTCAGCCCCTCTGTTTCAGCCCCTTTGTTTCTCGCCCTCTGTTTCTGCTCCTCTGTTTCTCGCCCTCTGTTTCAGCCCCTCTGTTTCTCGCCCTCTGTTTCAGCCCCGCTGATTTAGCCCCTCTGTTTCAGCCCCTCTGAATCAGCCCCTCTGATTCAGCCCCTCTGTTTCAGCCCCTCTGTTTCAGCCCCTCTGTTTCTCGCCCTCTGTTTCAGCCCATCTGATTCTCGCCCTCTGTTTCAGCCCTTCTGATTCTCGCCCTCTGTTTCAGCCCCTCTGATTCAGCCCCTCTGTTTCAGCCCCTCTGATTCAGCCCCTCTGATTCAGCCCCTCTGATTCAGCCCCTCTGCTTCTCGCCCTCGGTTTCAGCCCCTCTGTTTCAGCCCCTCTGTTTCAGCGCCTCTGTTTCTCGCCCTCTGTTTCAGCCCCTCTGTTTCTCGCCCTCTGTTTCAGACCCTCTGTTTCAGTCCCTCTGTTTCAGCCCCTATGTTTCTCCCCCTCTGTTCCAGCCCCTCTGTTTCAGCCCCTCTGTTTCAGCCCCTCTGTTTCAGCCCCTCTGTTTCAGCCCCTCTGTTTCAGCCCCTCTGTTTCTCGCCCTCTGTTTCAGCCCCTCTGTTTCTCGCCCTCTGTTTCAGCCCCTCTGTTTCAGCCCGTCTGTTTCAGCCACTCTGTTTCTCGCCCTCTGTTTCAGCCCCTCTGTTTCTCACCCTCTGTTTCAGCCCCTCTGATTCAGCCCCTCTGTTTCTCGCCCTCTGTTTCAGCCCCTCTGTTTCTCGCCCTCTGTTTCAGCCCCTCTGTTTCAGCCCCTCTGTTTCAGCCCCTCTGTTTCTCGCCCTCTGTTTCAGCCCCTCTGTTTCTCGCCCTCTGTTTCAGCCCCTCTGTTTCAGCCCCTCTGTTTCAGCCCCTCTGTTTCTCGCCCTCTGTTCCAGCCCCTCTGTTTCAGCCCGTCTGTTTCAGCCACTCTGTTTCTCGCCCTCTGTTTCAGCCCCTCTGTTTCTCACCCTCTGTTTCAGCCCCTCTGATTCAGCCCCTCTGTTTCTCGCCCTCTGTTTCAGCCCCTTGTTTCTCGCCCTCTGTTTCAGCCCCTCTGTTTCAGCCCCTCTGTTTCAGCCCCTCTGTTTCTCGCCCTCTGTTTCAGCCACTCTGTTTCTCGCCCTCTGTTTCAGGCCCCCTGTTTCTCGCCCTCTGTTTCAGCCACTCTGATTCAGCCCCTCTGTTTCAGCCCAACTGATTTAGCCCCTCTGTTTCAGCCCCTCTGTTTCAGCCCCTCTGTTTCAGCCCCTCTGTTTCTCGCCCTCTGTTTCTCGCCCGCTGTTTCAGCCCCTTTGTTTCTCGCCCTCTGTTTCAGCCCCACTGTTTCAGCCCCTCTGATTCAGCCCCTCTGATTCAGCCCCTCTGTTTCTCGCCCGCTGTTTCAGCCCCTTTGTTTCTCGCCCTCTGTTTCAGCCCCACTGTTTCAGCCCCTCTGATTCAGCCCCTCTGATTCAGCCCCTCTGTTTCTCGCCCTCTGTTTCAGCCCCTCTGTTTCAGCCCCTCTGTTTCAGCCCCTCTGTTTCTCGCCCTCTGTTTCAGCCCCTCTGTTTCTCGCCCTCTGTTTCTGCCCCTCTGTTTCTCGCCCTCTGTTTCAGCCCCTCTGTTTCTCGCCCTCTGTTTCAGCCCCGCTGATTCAGACCCTCTGTTCCAGCGCCTCTGAATCAGCCCCTCTGATTCAGCCCCTCTGTTTCAGCCCCTCTGTTTCAGCCCCTCTGTTTCTCGCCCTCTGTTTCAGCCCATCTGATTCTCGCCCTCTGTTTCATTCCCTCTGATTCTCGCCCTCTGTTTCAGCCCCTCTGATTCAGCCCCTCTGTTTCAGCCCCTCTGATTCAGCCCCTCTGATTCAGCCCCTCTGATTCAGCCCCTCTGTTTCTCGCCCTCTGTTTCAGCCCCTCTGTTTCAGCCCCTCCGTTTCTCACCCTCTGTTTCAGCCCCTCTGATTCAGCACCTCTGATTCAGCCCCTCTGATTCAGCCCCTCTGTTTCAGCGCCTCTGTTTCTCGCCCTCTCTTTCAGCCCCTCTGTTTCAGCCCCTCTGTTTCAGCTCCTCTGTTTCAGCCCCTCTGTTTCTCGCCCTCTGTTTCAGCCCCTCTGTTTCTCGCCCTCTGTTTCAGCCCCTCTGTTTCTCGCCCTCTGTTTCAGCCCCTCTGTTTCAGCCCCTCTGTTTCAGCCCCACTGTTTCAGCCCCTCTGTTTCTCGCCCTCTGTTTCAGCCCCTCTGTTTCTCCCCCTCTGTTTCAGCCCCTCTGTTTCTCGCCCTCTGTTTCAGCCCCTCTGTTCCTCGCCCTCTGTTTCAGCCCCTCTGTTTCAGCCCCTCTGTTTCTCGCCCTCTGTTTCTGCCCCTCTGTTTCTCGCCCTCTGTTTCAGCCCCGCTGTTTCTCGCCCTCTGTTTCAGCCCCTCTGTTTCTAGCCCTCTGTTTCAGCCCCTCTGTTTCAGCCCCTCTGTTTCAGCCCCTCTGTTTCAGCCCCTCTGTTTCTCGCCCTCTGTTTCAGACCCGTCTGTTTCTCGCCCTCTGTTCAGCCCCTATGTTTCTCGCCCTCTGTTTCAGCCCCTCTGTTTCCCGCCCTCTGTTTCAGCCCCTCTGTTTCAGCCCCTTTGTTTCTCGCCCTCTGTTTCTGCTCCTCTGTTCCTCGCCCTCTGTTTCAGCCCCTCTGTTTCTCGCCCTCTGTTTCAGCCCCGCTGATTTAGCCCCTCTGTTTCAGCCCCTCTGAATCAGCCCCTCTGATTCAGCCCCTCTGTTTCAGCCCCTCTGTTTCAGCCCCTCTGTTTCTCGCCCTCTGTTTCAGCCCATCTGATTCTCGCCCTCTGTTTCAGCCCTTCTGATTCTCGCCCTCTGTTTCAGCCCCTCTGATTCAGCCCCTCTGTTTCAGCCCCTCTGATTCAGCCCCTCTGATTCAGCCCCTCTGATTCAGCCCCTCTGCTTCTCGCCCTCGGTTTCAGCCCCTCTGTTTCAGCCACTCTGTTTCAGCGCCTCTGTTTCTCGCCCTCTGTTTCAGCCCCTCTGTTTCTCGCACTCTGTTTCAGACCCTCTGTTTCAGTCCCTCTGTTTCAGCCCCTATGTTTCTCCCCCTCTGTTCCAGCCCCTCTGTTTCAGCCCCTCTGTTTCAGCCCCTCTGTTTCAGCCCCTCTGTTTCAGCCCCTCTGTTTCAGCCCCTCTGTTTCTCGCCCTCTGTTTCAGCCCCTCTGTTTCTCGCCCTCTGTTTCAGCCCCTCTGTTTCAGCCCGTCTGTTTCAGCCACTCTGTTTCTCGCCCTCAGTTTCAGCCCCTCTGATTCAGCCCCTCTGTTTCTCGCCCTCTGTTTCAGCCCCTCTGTTTCTCGCCCTCTGTTTCAGCCCCTCTGTTTCAGCCCCTCTGTTTCAGCCCCTCTGTTTCTCGCCCTCTGTTTCAGCCCCTCTGTTTCTCGCCCTCTGTTTCAGCCCCTCTGTTTCAGCCCCTCTGTTTCAGCCCCTCTGTTTCTCGCCCTCTGTTCCAGCCCCTCTGTTTCAGCCCGTCTGTTTCAGCCACTCTGTTTCTCGCCCTCTGTTTCAGCCCCTCTGTTTCTCACCCTCTGTTTCAGCCCCTCTGATTCAGCCCCTCTGTTTCTCGCCCTCTGTTTCAGCCCCTTGTTTCTCGCCCTCTGTTTCAGCCCCTCTGTTTCAGCCCCTCTGTTTCAGCCCCTCTGTTTCTCGCCCTCTGTTTCAGCCACTCTGTTTCTCGCCCTCTGTTTCAGCCCCTCTGTTTCTAGCCCTCTGTTTCAGCCCCTCTGTTTCAGCCCCTCTGTTTCAGCCCCTCTGTTTCAGCCCCTCTGTTTCTCGCCCTCTGTTTCACACCCGTCTGTTTCTCGCCCTCTGTTCAGCCCCTATGTTTCTCGCCCTCTGTTTCAGCCCCTCTGTTTCACGCCCTCTGTTTCAGCCCCTCTGTTTCAGCCC
This sequence comes from Chiloscyllium punctatum, assembly GCF_047496795.1. Classification (NCBI taxonomy): domain Eukaryota; kingdom Metazoa; phylum Chordata; class Chondrichthyes; order Orectolobiformes; family Hemiscylliidae; genus Chiloscyllium; species Chiloscyllium punctatum. The sequence goes on along the minus strand of NW_027309792.1, from coordinate 963,335 downwards.
CTCTGTTTCTCGCCCTCTGTTTCTGCTCCTCTGTTTCTCGCCCTCTGTTTCAGCCCCTCTGTTTCTCGCCCTCTGTTTCAGCCCCGCTGATTCAGCCCCTCTGTTTCAGCCCCTCTGAATCAGCCCCTCTGATTCAGCCCCTCTGTTTCAGCCCCTCTGTTTCAGCCCCTCTGTTTCTCGCCCTCCGTTTCAGCCCATCTGATTCTCGCCCTCTGTTTCAGCCCTTCTGATTCTCGCCCTCTGTTTCAGCCCCTCTGATTCAGCCCCTCTGTTTCAGCCCCTCTGATTCAGCCCCTCTGTTTCAGCCCCTCTGTTTCTCGCCTTCTGTTTCAGCCGCTCTGATTCTCGCCCTCTGTTTCAGCACCTGGGTTTCTCGTCCTCTGTTTAAGCCCCTCTGATTCAGCCCCTCTGTTTCAGCCCCTCTGATTCAGCCCCTCTGATTCAGCCCCTCTGTTTCTCGCCCTCTTTTTCAGCCCCTCTGTTTCAGCCCCTCTGTTTCAGCCCCTCTGTTTCTCACCCTCTGTTTCAGCCCCCTGATTCAGCCCCTCTGATTCAGCCCCTCTGATTCAGCCCCTCTGTGTCCCGCCCCTCTGTTTCAGCCCCTCTGTTTCTCGCCCTCTGTTTCAGCCCCTCTGTTTCTCGCCTTCTGTTTCAGCCCCTCTGTTTCAGCCCCTCTGTTTCAGTCCCTCTGTTTCTCGCCCTCTGTTTCAGCCCCTCTGTTTCTCGCCCTCTGTTTCAGCCCCTCTGTTTCAGCCCCTCTGTTTCAGTCCCTCTGTTTCTCGCCCTCTGTTTCTCGCCCTCTGTTTCAGCCCCTCTGTTTCTCGCCCTCTGTTTCAGCCCCTCTGTTTCTCGCCCTCTGCTTCAGCCCCTCTGTTTCAACCCCTCTGTTTCAGCCCCTCTGTTTCAGCCCCTCTGTTTCTCGCCCTCTGTTTCAGCCACTCTGTTTCTCGCCCTCCGTTTCATCCCCTCTGTTTCTCGCCCTCTGTTTCAGCCCCTCTGTTTCAGCCCCTATATTTCAGACCCTCTGTTTCTCGCCCTCTGTTTCAGCCCCTCTGTTTCTCGCCCTCTGTTTCAGCCCCTCTGTTTCTCGCCCTCTGTTTCAGCCCCTCTGATTCAGCCCCTCTGTTTCAGCCCCTCGGATTCAGCCCCTCTGTTTCAGCCCCTGTGTTTCAGCCCCTCTGCTTCAGCCCCTCTGCTTCTTGCCCTCTATTTCTCACCCTTTGTTTATCGCCCTCTGTTTCATCGCTCTGTTTCTCGCCCTCTGATTCAGCCCCTCTGTTTCAGCCCCTATATTTCAGACCCTCTGTTTCTCGTCCTCTGTTTCAGCCTCTCTGTTTCTCGCCCTCTGTTTCAGCCCCTCTGTTTCTAGCCCTCTGTTTCAGCCCCTCTGTTTCAGCCCCTCTGTTTCAGCCCCTCTGTTTCAGCCCCTCTGTTTCTCGCCCTCTGTTTCAGACCCGTCTGTTTCTCGCCCTCTGTTCAGCCCCTATGTTTCTCGCCCTCTGTTTCAGCCCCTCTGTTTCCCGCCCTCTGTTTCAGCCCCTCTGTTTCAGCCCCTTTGTTTCTCGCCCTCTGTTTCTGCTCCTCTGTTTCTCGCCCTCTGTTTCAGCCCCTCTGTTTCTCGCCCTCTGTTTCAGCCCCGCTGATTTAGCCCCTCTGTTTCAGCCCCTCTGAATCAGCCCCTCTGATTCAGCCCCTCTGTTTCAGCACCTCTGTTTCAGCCCCTCTGTTTCTCGCCCTCTGTTTCAGCCCATCTGATTCTCGCCCTCTGTTTCAGCCCTTCTGATTCTCGCCCTCTGTTTCAGCCCCTCTGATTCAGCCCCTCTGTTTCAGCCCCTCTGATTCAGCCCCTCTGATTCAGCCCCTCTGATTCAGCCCCTCTGCTTCTCGCCCTCGGTTTCAGCCCCTCTGTTTCAGCCCCTCTGTTTCAGCGCCTCTGTTTCTCGCCCTCTGTTTCAGCCCCTCTGTTTCAGTCCCTCTGTTTCAGCCCCTATGTTTCTCCCCCTCTGTTCCAGCCCCTCTGTTTCAGCCCCTCTGTTTCAGCCCCTCTGTTTCAGCCCCTCTGTTTCAGCCCCTCTGTTTCAGCCCCTCTGTTTCTCGCCCTCTGTTTCAGCCCCTCTGTTTCTCGCCCTCTGTTTCAGCCCCTCTGTTTCAGCCCGTCTGTTTCAGCCACTCTGTTTCTCGCCCTCTGTTTCAGCCCCTCTGTTTCTCACCCTCTGTTTCAGCCCCTCTGATTCAGCCCCTCTGTTTCTCGCCCTCTGTTTCAGCCCCTCTGTTTCTCGCCCTCTGTTTCAGCCCCTCTGTTTCAGCCCCTCTGTTTCAGCCCCTCTGTTTCTCGCCCTCTGTTTCAGCCCCTCTGTTTCTCGCCCTCTGTTTCAGCCCCTCTGTTTCAGCCCCTCTGTTTCAGCCCCTCTGTTTCTCGCCCTCTGTTCCAGCCCCTCTGTTTCAGCCCGTCTGTTTCAGCCACTCTGTTTCTCGCCCTCTGTTTCAGCCCCTCTGTTTCTCACCCTCTGTTTCAGCCCCTCTGATTCAGCCCCTCTGTTTCTCGCCCTCTGTTTCAGCCCCTTGTTTCTCGCCCTCTGTTTCAGCCCCTCTGTTTCAGCCCCTCTGTTTCAGCCCCTCTGTTTCTCGCCTTCTGTTTCAGCCACTCTGTTTCTCGCCCTCTGTTTCAGGCCCCCTGTTTCTCGCCCTCTGTTTCAGCCACTCTGATTCAGCCCCTCTGTTTCAGCCCAACTGATTTAGCCCCTCTGTTTCAGCCCCTCTGTTTCAGCCCCTCTGTTTCAGCCCCTCTGTTTCTCGCCCTCTGTTTCTCGCCCGCTGTTTCAGCCCCTTTGTTTCTCGCCCTCTGTTTCAGCCCCACTGTTTCAGCCCCTCTGATTCAGCCCCTCTGATTCAGCCCCTCTGTTTCTCGCCCGCTGTTTCAGCCCCTTTGTTTCTCGCTCTCTGTTTCAGCCCCACTGTTTCAGCCCCTCTGATTCAGCCCCTCTGATTCAGCCCCTCTGTTTCTCGCCCTCTGTTTCAGCCCCTCTGTTTCAGCCCCTCTGTTTCAGCCCCTCTGTTTCTCGCCCTCTGTTTCAGCCCCTCTGTTTCTCGCCCTCTGTTTCTGCCCCTCTGTTTCTCGCCCTCTGTTTCAGCCCCTCTGTTTCTCGCCCTCTGTTTCAGCCCCGCTGATTCAGACCCTCTGTTCCAGCGCCTCTGAATCAGCCCCTCTGATTCAGCCCCTCTGTTTCAGCCCCTCTGTTTCAGCCCCTCTGTTTCTCGCCCTCTGTTTCAGCCCATCTGATTCTCGCCCTCTGTTTCATTCCCTCTGATTCTCGCCCTCTGTTTCAGCCCCTCTGATTCAGCCCCTCTGTTTCAGCCCCTCTGATTCAGCCCCTCTGATTCAGCCCCTCTGATTCAGCCCCTCTGTTTCTCGCCCTCTGTTTCAGCCCCTCTGTTTCAGCCCCTCCGTTTCTCACCCTCTGTTTCAGCCCCTCTGATTCAGCACCTCTGATTCAGCCCCTCTGATTCAGCCCCTCTGTTTCAGCGCCTCTGTTTCTCGCCCTCTCTTTCAGCCCCTCTGTTTCAGCCCCTCTGTTTCAGCTCCTCTGTTTCAGCCCCTCTGTTTCTCGCCCTCTGTTTCAGCCCCTCTGTTTCTCGCCCTCTGTTTCAGCCCCTCTGTTTCTCGCCCTCTGTTTCAAACCCTCTGTTTCAGCCCCTCTGTTTCAGCCCCACTGTTTCAGCCCCTCTGTTTCTCGCCCTCTGTTTCAGCCCCTCTGTTTCTCCCCCTCTGTTTCAGCCCCTCTGTTTCTCGCCCTCTGTTTCAGCCCCTCTGTTCCTCGCCCTCTGTTTCAGCCCCTCTGTTTCAGCCCCTCTGTTTCTCGCCCTCTGTTTCTGCCCCTCTGTTTCTCGCCCTCTGTTTCAGCCCCGCTGTTTCTCGCCCTCTGTTTCAGCCCCTCTGTTTCTAGCCCTCTGTTTCAGCCCCTCTGTTTCAGCCCCTCTGTTTCAGCCCCTCTGTTTCAGCCCCTCTGTTTCTCGCCCTCTGTTTCAGACCCGTCTGTTTCTCGCCCTCTGTTCAGCCCCTATGTTTCTCGCCCTCTGTTTCAGCCCCTCTGTTTCCCGCCCTCTGTTTCAGCCCCTCTGTTTCAGCCCCTTTGTTTCTCGCCCTCTGTTTCTGCTCCTCTGTTCCTCGCCCTCTGTTTCAGCCCCTCTGTTTCTCGCCCTCTGTTTCAGCCCCGCTGATTTAGCCCCTCTGTTTCAGCCCCTCTGAATCAGCCCCTCTGATTCAGCCCCTCTGTTTCAGCCCCTCTGTTTCAGCCCCTCTGTTTCTCGCCCTCTGTTTCAGCCCATCTGATTCTCGCCCTCTGTTTCAGCCCTTCTGATTCTCGCCCTCTGTTTCAGCCCCTCTGATTCAGCCCCTCTGTTTCAGCCCCTCTGATTCAGCCCCTCTGATTCAGCCCCTCTGTTTCAGTCCCTCTGTTTCAGCCCCTATGTTTCTCCCCCTCTGTTCCAGCCCCTCTGTTTCAGCCCCTCTGTTTCAGCCCCTCTGTTTCAGCCCCTCTGTTTCAGCCACTCTGTTTCAGCCCCTCTGTTTCTCGCCCTCTGTTTCAGCCCCTCTGTTTCTCGCCCTCTGTTTCAGCCCCTCTGTTTCAGCCCGTCTGTTTCAGCCACTCTGTTTCTCGCCCTCTGTTTCAGCCCCTCTGTTTCTCACCCTCTGTTTCAGCCCCTCTGATTCAGCCCCTCTGTTTCTCGCCCTCTGTTTCAGCCCCTCTGTTTCTCGCCCTCTGTTTCAGCCCCTCTGTTTCAGCCCCTCTGTTTCAGCCCCTCTGTTTCTCGCCCTCTGTTTCAGCCACTCTGTTTCTCGCCCTCTGTTTCAGGCCCCCTGTTTCTCGCCCTCTGTTTCAGCCACTCTGATTCAGCCCCTCTGTTTCAGCCCAACTGATTTAGCCCCTCTGTTTCAGCCCCTCTGTTTCAGCCCCTCTGTTTCAGCCCCTCTGTTTCTCGCCCTCTGTTTCTCGCCCGCTGTTTCAGCCCCTTTGTTTCTCGACCTCTGTTTCAGCCCCACTGTTTCAGCCCCTCTGATTCAGCCCCTCTGATTCAGCCCCTCTGTTTCTCGCCCGGTGTTTCAGCCCCTTTGTTTCTCGCCCTCTGTTTCAGCCCCACTGTTTCAGCCCCTCTGATTCAGCCCCTCTGATTCAGCCCCTCTGTTTCTCGCCCTCTGTTTCAGCCCCTCTGTTTCAGCCCCTCTGTTTCAGCCCCTCTGTTTCTCGCCCTCTGTTTCAGCCCCTCTGTTTCTCGCCCTCTATTTCTGCCCCTCTGTTTCTCGCCCTCTGTTTCAGCCCCTCTGTTTCTCGCCCTCTGTTTCAGCCCCGCTGATTCAGACCCTCTGTTCCAGCCCCTCTGAATCAGCCCCTCTGATTCAGCCCCTCTGTTTCAGCCCCTCTGTTTCAGCCCCTCTGTTTCTCGCCCTCTGTTTCAGCCCATCTGATTCTCGCCCTCTGTTTCATTCCCTCTGATTCTCGCCCTCTGTTTCAGCCCCTCTGATTCAGCCCCTCTGTTTCAGCCCCTCTGATTCAGCCCCTCTGATTCAGCCCCTCTGATTCAGCCCCTCTGTTTCTCGCCCTCTGTTTCAGCCCCTCTGTTTCAGCCCCTCCGTTTCTCACCCTCTGTTTCAGCCCCTCTGATTCAGCACCTCTGATTCAGCCCCTCTGATTCAGCCCCTCTGTTTCAGCGCCTCTGTTTCTCGCCCTCTCTTTCAGCCCCTCTGTTTCAGCCCCTCTGTTTCAGCTCCTCTGTTTCAGCCCCTCTGTTTCTCGCCCTCTGTTTCAGCCCCTCTGTTTCTCGCCCTCTGTTTCAGCCCCTCTGTTTCTCGCCCTCTGTTTCAGCCCCTCTGTTTCAGCCCCTCTGTTTCAGCCCCACTGTTTCAGCCCCTCTGTTTCTCGCACTCTGTTTCAGCCCCTCTGTTTCTCCCCCTCTGTTTCAGCCCCTCTGTTTCTCGCCCTCTGTTTCAGCCCCTCTGTTCCTCGCCCTCTGTTTCAGCCCCTCTGTTTCAGCCCCTCTGTTTCTCGCCCTCTGTTTCTGCCCCTCTGTTTCTCGCCCTCTGTTTCAGCCCCGCTGTTTCTCGCCCTCTGTTTCAGCCCCGCTGATTCAGCCCCTCTGTTTCAGCCCCTCTGAATCAGCCCCTCTGATTCAGCCCCTCTGTTTCAGCCCCTCTGTTTCAGCCCCTCTGTTTCAGCCCCTCTGTTTCTCGCCCTCTGTTTCAGCCCCTCTGATTCTCGCCCTCTGTTTCAGCGCCTGGGTTTCTCATCCTCTGTTTAAGCCCCTCTGATTCAGCCCAACTGTTTCAGCCCCTCTGATTCAGCCCCTCTGATTCAGCACCTCTGTTTCTCGCCCTCTTTTTCAGCCCCTCTGTTTCAGCCCCTCTGTTTCAGCCCCCTGATTCAGCCCCTCTGATTCAGCCCCTCTGATTCAGCCCCTCTGTCTCCCGCCCCGCTGTTTCAGCCCATCTGTTTCTCCCCCTCTGTTTCAGCCCCTCTGTTTCTCGCCCTCTGTTTCAGCCCCTCTGTTTCAGCCCCTCTGTTTCAGCCCCTCTGTTTCTCGCCCTCTGTTTCAGCCCCTCTGTTTCTCGCCCTCTGTTTCATCCCCTCTGTTTCTCGCCCTCTGTTTCAGCCCCTCTGTTTCAGCCCCTATATTTCAGACCCTCTGTTTCTCGTCCTCTGTTTCAGCCCCTCTGTTTCTCGCCCTCTGTTTCAGCCCCTCTGTTTCTCGCCCTCTGTTTCAGCCCCTCTGATTCAGCCCCTCTGTTTCAGCTCCTCGGATTCAGCCCCTCTGTTTCAGCCCCTGTGTTTCAGCCCCTCTGTTTCAGCCCCTCTGTTTCTTGCCCTCTATTTCTCACCCTCTGTTTCTCGCCCTCTGTTTCATCCCCTCTATTTCTCCCCCTCTGTTTCAGCCCCTCTGTTTCAGCCCCTATATTTCAGACCCTCTGTTTCTCGTCCTCTGTTTCAGCCCCTCTGTTTCTCGCCCTCTGTTTCAGCCCCTCTGTTTCTAGCCCTCTGTTTCAGCCCCTCTGTTTCAGCCCCTCTGTTTCAGCCCCTCTGTTTCAGCCCCTCTGTTTCTCGCCCTCTGTTTCAGACCCCTCTGTTTCTCGCCCTCTGTTCAGCCCCTATGTTTCTCGCCCTCTGTTTCAGCCCCTCTGTTTCTCGCCCTCTGTTTCAGCCCCTCTGTTTCAGCCCCTCTGTTTCTCGCCCTCTGTTTCTGCTCCTCTGTTTCTCGCCCTCTGTTTCAGCCCCTCTGTTTCTCGCCCTCTGTTTCAGCCCCGCTGATTTAGCCCCTCTGTTTCAGCCCCTCTGAATCAGCCCCTCTGATTCAGCCCCTCTGTTTCAGCCCCTCTGTTTCAGCCCCTTTTTTGTCTCGCCCTCTGTTTCAGCCCATCTGATTCTCGCCCTCTGTTTCGGCCCTTCTGATTCTCGCCCTCTGGTTCAGCCCCTCTGATTCAGCCCCTCTGTTTCAGCCCCTCTGATTCAGCCCCTCTGATTCAGCCCCTCTGATTCAGCCCCTCTGTTTCTCGCCCTCTGTTTCAGCCCCTCTGTTTCAGCCCCTCTGTTTCAGCGCCTCTGTTTCTCGCCCTCTGTTTCAGCCCCTCTGTTTCTCGCCCTCTGTTTCAGCCCCTCTGATTCAGCCCCTCTGTTTCAGCCCCTATGTTTCTCCCCCTCTGTTCCAGCCCCTCTGTTTCAGCCCCTCTGTTTCAGCCACTCTGTTTCAGCCCCTCTGTTTCAGCCCCTCTGTTTCAGCCCCTCTGTTTCTCGCCCTCTGTTTCAGCCCCTCTTTTTCTCGCCCTCTGTTTCAGCCCCTCTGTTTCAGCCCGTCTGTTTCAGCCACTCTGTTTCTCGCCCTCTGTTTCAGCCCCTCTGTTTCTCACCCTCTGTTTCAGCCCCTCTGATTCAGCCCCTCTGTTTCTCGCCCTCTGTTTCAGCCCCTCTGTTTCTCGCCCTCTGTTTCAGCCCCTCTGTTTCAGCCCCTCTGTTTCAGCCACTCAGTTTCTCGCCCTCTGTTTCAGCCTCTCTGTTTCTCGCACTCTGTTTCAGGCCCCCTGTTTCTCGCCCTCTGTTTCAGCCACTCTGATTCAGCCCCTCTGTTTCAGCCCAACTGATTCAGCCCCTCTGTTTCAGCCCCTCTGTTTCAGCCCCTCTGTTTCAGCCCCTCTGTTTCTCACCCTCTGTTTCTCGCCCGCTGTTTCAGCCCCTTTGTTTCTCGCCCTCTGTTTCAGCCCCACTGTTTCAGCCCCTCTGATTCAGCCCCTCTGTTTCAGCCCCTCTGTTTCTCGCCCTCTGTTTCAGCCCCTCTGTTTCTCGCCCTCTGTTTCAGCCCCTCTGTTTCAGCCCCTCTGTTTCTCGCCCTCTGTTTCTGCCCCTCTGTTTCTCGCCCTCTGTTTCAGCCCCTCTGTTTCTCGCCCTCTGTTTCAGCCCCGCTGATTCAGCCCCTCTGTTTCAGTCCCTCTGTTTCTCGCCCTCTGTTTCTCGCCCTCTGTTTCAGCCCCTCTGTTTCTCGCCCTCTGTTTCAGCCCCTCTGTTTCTCGCCCTCTGCTTCAGCCCCTCTGTTTCAGCCCCTCTGTTTCAGCCCCTCTGTTTCAGCCCCTCTGTTTCTCGCCCTCTGTTTCAGCCCCTCTGTTTCTCGCCCTCTGTTTCAACCCCTCTGTTTCAGCCCCTCTGTTTCAGCCCCTATATTTCAGACCCTCTGTTTCTCGTCCTCTGTTTCAGCCCCTCTGTTTCTCGCCCTCTGTTTCAGCCCCTCTGTTTCTCGCCCTCTGTTTCAGCCCCTCTGATTCAGCCCCTCTTTTTCAGCCCCTCTGTTTCAGCCCCTCTGTTTCTCGCCATCTGTTTCAGCCCATCTGATTCTCGCCCTCTGTTTCAGCCCTTCTGATTCTCGCCCTCTGTTTCAGCCCCTCTGATTCAGCCCCTCTGTTTCAGCACCTCTGATTCAGCCCCTCTGATTCAGCCCCTCTGATTCAGCCCCTCTGTTTCTCGTCCTCTGTTTCAGCCCCTCTGTTTCAGCCCCTCTGTTTCAGCGCCTCTGTTTCTCGCCCTCTGTTTCAGCCCCTCTGTTTCTCGCCCTCTGTTTCAGCCCCTCTGATTCAGCCCCTCTGTTTCAGCCCCTATGTTTCTCCCCCTCTGTTCCAGCCCCTCTGTTTCAGCCCCTCTGTTTCAGCCCCTCTGTTTCAGCCCCTCTGTTTCAGCCCCTCTGTTTCTCGCCCTCTGTTTCAGCCCCTCTGTTTCTCGCCCTCTGTTTCAGCACCTCTGTTTCAGCCCGTCTGTTTCAGCCACTCTGTTTCTCGCCCTCTGTTTCAGCCCCTCTGTTTCTCACCCTCTGTTTCAGCCCCTCTGATTCAGCCCCTCTGTTTCTCGCCCTCTGTTTCAGCCCCTCTGTTTCTCGCCCTCTGTTTCAGCCCCTCTGTTTCAGCCCCTCTGTTTCAGCCCCTCTGTTTCTCGCCCTCTGTTTCAGCCCCTCTGTTTCTCGCCCTCTGTTCCAGCCCCTCTGTTTCAGCCCGTCTGTTTCAGCCACTCTGTTTCTCGCCCTCTGTTTCAGCCCCTCTGTTTCTCACCCTCTGTTTCAGCCCCTCTGATTCAGCCCCTCTGTTTCTCGCCCTCTGTTTCAGCCCCTCTGTTTCTCGCCCTCTGTTTCAGCCCCTCTGTTTCAGCCCCTCTGTTTCAGCCCCTCTGTTTCTCGCCCTCTGTTTCAGCCTCTCTGTTTCTCGCACTCTGTTTCAGGCCCCCTGTTTCTCGCCCTCTGTTTCAGCCACTCTGATTCAGCCCCTCTGTTTCAGCCCAACTGATTCAGCCCCTCTGTTTCACCCCCTCTGTTTCAGCCCCTCTGTTTCAGCCCCTCTGTTTCTCGCCCTCTGTTTCTCGCCCGCTGTTTCAGCCCCTTTGTTTCTCGCCCTCTGTTTCAGCCCCACTGTTTCAGCCCCTCTGATTCAGCCCCTCTGATTCAGCCCCTCTGTTTCTCGCCCTCTGTTTCAGCCCCTCTGGTTCAGCCCCTCTGTTTCAGCCCCTCTGTTTCAGCCCCACTGTTTCAGCCCCTCTGTTTCTCGCCCTCTGTTTCAGCCCCTCTGTTTCTCCCCCTCTGTTTCAGCCCCTCTGTTTCTCGCCCTCTGTTTCAGCCCCTCTGTTCCTCGCCCTCTGTTTCAGCCCCTCTGTTTCAGCCCCTCTGTTTCTCGCCCTCTGTTTCTGCCCCTCTGTTTCTCGCCCTCTGTTTCAGCCCCGCTGTTTCTCGCCCTCTGTTTCAGCCCCGCTGATTCAGCCCCTCTGTTTCAGCCCCTCTGAATCAGCCCCTCTGATTCAGCCCCTCTGTTTCAGCCCCTCTGTTTCAGCCCCTCTGTTTCAGCCCCTCTGTTTCTCGCCCTCTGTTTCAGCCCCTCTGATTCTCGCCCTCTGTTTCAGCGCCTGGGTTTCTCATCCTCTGTTTAAGCCCCTCTGATTCAGCCCAACTGTTTCAGCCCCTCTGATTCAGCCCCTCTGATTCAGCCCCTCTGTTTCTCGCCCTCTTTTTCAGCCCCTCTGTTTCAGCCCCTCTGTTTCAGCCCCTCTGTTTCTCACCCTCTGTTTCAGCCCCCTGATTCAGCCCCTCTGATTCAGCCCCTCTGATTCAGCCCCTCTGTCTCCCGCCCCGCTGTTTCAGCCCATCTGTTTCTCGCCCTCTGTTTCAGCCCCTCTGTTTCTCGCCCTCTGTTTCAGCCCCTCTGTTTCAGCCCCTCTGTTTCAGCCCCTCTGTTTCTCGCCCTCTGTTTCAGCCCCTCTGTTTCTCGCCCTCTGTTTCATCCCCTCTGTTTCTCGCCCTCTGTTTCAGCCCCTCTGTTTCAGCCCCTATATTTCAGACCCTCTGTTTCTCGTCCTCTGTTTCAGCCCCTCTGTTTCTCGCCCTCTGTTTCAGCCCCTCTGTTTCTCGCCCTCTGTTTCAGCCCCTCTGATTCAGCCCCTCTGTTTCAGCTCCTCGGATTCAGCCCCTCTGTTTCAGCCCCTGTGTTTCAGCCCCTCTGTTTCAGCTCCTCTGTTTCTTGCCCTCTATTTCTCACCCTCTGTTTCTCGCCCTCTGTTTCATCCCCTCTATTTCTCCCCCTCTGTTTCAGCCCCTCTGTTTCAGCCCCTATATTTCAGACCCTCTGTTTCTCGTCCTCTGTTTCAGCCCCTCTGTTTCTCGCCCTCTGTTTCAGCCCCTCTGTTTCTAGCCCTCTGTTTCAGCCCCTCTGTTTCAGCCCCTCTGTTTCAGCCCCTCTGTTTCAGCCCCTCTGTTTCTCGCCCTCTGTTTCAGACCCCTCTGTTTCTCGCCCTCTGTTCAGCCCCTATGTTTCTCGCCCTCTGTTTCAGCCCCTCTGTTTCTCGCCCTCTGTTTCAGCCCCTCTGTTTCAGCCCCTCTGTTTCTCGCCCTCTGTTTCTGCTCCTCTGTTTCTCGCCCTCTGTTTCAGCCCCTCTGTTTCTCGCCCTCTGTTTCAGCCCCGCTGATTTAGCCCCTCTGTTTCAGCCCCTCTGAATCAGCCCCTCTGATTCAGCCCCTCTGTTTCAGCCCCTCTGTTTCAGCCCCTCTGTTTCTCGCCCTCTGTTTCAGCCCATCTGATTCTCGCCCTCTGTTTCGGCCCTTCTGATTCTCGCCCTCTGTTTCAGCACCTCTGATTCAGCCGCTCTGTTTCAGCCCCTCTGATTCAGCCCCTCTGATTCAGCCCCTCTGATTCAGCCCCTCTGTTTCTCGCCCTCTGTTTCAGCCCCTCTGTTTCAGCCCCTCTGTTTCAGCGCCTCTGTTTCTCGCCCTCTGTTTCAGCCCCTCTGTTTCTCGCCCTCTGTTTCAGCCCCTCTGATTCAGCCCCTCTGTTTCAGCCCCTATGTTTCTCCCCCTGTGTTCCAGCCCCTCTGTTTCAGCCCCTCTGTTTCAGCCACTCTGTTTCAGCCCCTCTGTTTCAGCCCCTCTGTTTCAGCCCCTCTGTTTCTCGCCCTCTGTTTCAGCCCCTCTGTTTCTCGCCCTCTGTTTCAGCCCCTCTGTTTCAGCCCGTCTGTTTCAGCCACTCTGTTTCTCGCCCTCTGTTTCAGCCCCTCTGTTTCTCACCCTCTGTTTCAGCCCCTCTGATTCAGCCCCTCTGTTTCTCGCCCTCTGTTTCAGCCCCTCTGTTTCTCGCCCTCTGTTTCAGACCCTCTGTTTCAGCCCCTCTGTTTCAGCCACTCTGTTTCTCGCCCTCTGTTTCAGCCTCTCTGTTTCTCGCACTCTGTTTCAGGCCCCCTGTTTCTCGCCCTCTGTTTCAGCCACTCTGATTCAGCCCCTCTGTTTCAGCCCAACTGATTCAGCCCCTCTGTTTCAGCCCCTCTGTTTCAGCCCCTCTGTTTCAGCCCCTCTGTTTCTCACCCTCTGTTTCTCGCCCGCTGTTTCAGCCCCTTTGTTTCTCGCCCTCTGTTTCAGCCCCACTGTTTCAGCCCCTCTGATTCAGCCCCTCTGTTTCAGCCCCTCTGTTTCTCGCCCTCTGTTTCAGCCCCTCTGTTTCTCGCCCTCTGTTTCAGCCCCTCTGTTTCAGCCCCTCTGTTTCTCGCCCTCTGTTTCTGCCCCTCTGTTTCTCGCCCTCTGTTTCAGCACCTCTGTTTCTCGCCCTCTGCTTCAGCCCCGCTGATTCAGCCCCTCTGTTTCAGTCCCTCTGTTTCTCGCCCTCTGTTTCTCGCCCTCTGTTTCAGCCGCTCTGTTTCTCGCCCTCTGTTTCAGCCCCTCTGTTTCTCGCCCTCTGCTTCAGCCCCTCTGTTTCAGCCCCTCTGTTTCAGCCCCTCTGTTTCAGCCCCTCTGTTTCTCGCCCTCTGTTTCAGCCCCTCTGTTTCTCGCCCTCTGTTTCAGCCCCTCTGTTTCAGCCCCTCTGTTTCAGCCCCTATATTTCAGACCCTCTGTTTCTCGTCCTCTGTTTCAGCCCCTCTGTTTCTCGCCCTCTGTTTCAGCCCCTCTGTTTCTCGCCCTCTGTTTCAGCCCCTCTGATTCAGCCCCTCTGTTTCAGCCACTCTGTTTCAGCCCCTCTGTTTCTCGCCATCTGTTTCAGCCCATCTGATTCTCGCCCTCTGTTTCAGCCCTTCTGATTCTCGCCCTCTGTTTCAGCCCATCTGATTCAGCCCCTCTGTTTCAGCACCTCTGATTCAGCCCCTCTGATTCAGCCCCTCTGATTCAGCCCCTCTGTTTCTCGCCCTCTGTTTCAGCCCCTCTGTTTCAGCCCCTCTGTTTCAGCGCCTCTGTTTCTCGCCCTCTGTTTCAGCCCCTCTGTTTCTCGCCCTCTGTTTCAGCCCCTCTGATTCAGCCCCTCTGTTTCAGCCCCTATGTTTCTCCCCCTCTGTTCCAGCCCCTCTGTTTCAGCCACTCTGTTTCAGCCCCTCTGTTTCAGCCCCTCTGTTTCAGCCCCTCTGTTTCTCGCCCTCTGTTTCAGCCCCTCTGTTTCTCGCCCTCTGTTTCAGCCCCTCTGTTTCAGCCCGTCTGTTTCAGCCACTCTGTTTCTCGCCCTCTGTTTCAGCCCCTCTGTTTCTCACCCTCTGTTTCAGCCCCTCTGATTCAGCCCCTCTGTTTCTCGCCCTCTGTTTCAGCCCCTCTGTTTCTCGCCCTCTGTTTCAGCCCCTCTGTTTCAGCCCCTCTGTTTCAGCCCCTCTGTTTCTCGCCCTCTGTTCCAGCCCCTCTGTTTCAGCCCGTCTGTTTCAGCCACTCTGTTTCTCGCCCTCTGTTTCAGCCCCTCTGTTTCTCACCCTCTGTTTCAGCCCCTCTGATTCAGCCCCTCTGTTTCTCGCCCTCTGTTTCAGCCCCTCTGTTTCTCGCCCTCTGTTTCAGCCCCTCTGTTTCAGCCCCTCTGTTTCAGCCCCTCTGTTTCTCGCCCTCTGTTTCAGCCTCTCTGTTTCTCGCCCTCTGTTTCAGGCCCCCTGTTTCTCGCCCTCTGTTTCAGCCACTCTGATTCAGCCCCTCTGTTTCAGCCCAACTGATTCAGCCCCTCTGTTTCAGCCCCTCTGTTTCAGCCCCTCTGTTTCAGCCCCTCTGTTTCTCGCCCTCTGTTTCTCGCCCGCTGTTTCAGCCCCTTTGTTTCTCGCCCTCTGTTTCAGCCCCACTGTTTCAGCCCCTCTGATTCAGCCCCTCTGATTCAGCCCCTCTGTTTCTCGCCCTCTGTTTCAGCCCCTCTGGTTCAGCCCCTCTGTTTCAGCCCCTCTGTTTCTCGCCCTCTGTTTCAGCCCCTCTGTTTCTCGCCCTCTGTTTCAGCCCCTCTGTTTCAGCCCCTCTGTTTCTCGCCCTCTGTTTCTGCCCCTCTGTTTCTCGCCCTCTGTTTCAGCCCCTCTGTTTCTCGCCCTCTGTTTCAGCCCCGCTGATTCAGCCCCTCTGTTTCAGTCCCTCTGTTTCTCGCCCTCTGTTTCTCGCCCTCTGTTTCAGCCCCTCTGTTTCTCGCCCTCTGTTTCAGCCCCTCTGTTTCTCGCCCTCTGCTTCAGCCCCTCTGTTTCAGCCCCTCTGTTTCAGCCCCTCTGTTTCAGCCCCTCTGTTTCTCGCCCTCTGTTTCAGCCCCTCTGTTTCTCGCCCTCTGTTTCATCCCCTCTGTTTCTCGCCCTCTGTTTCAGCCCCTCTGTTTCAGCCCCTATATTTCAGACCCTCTGTTGCTCGTCCTCTGTTTCAGCCCCTCTGTTTCTCGCCCTCTGTTTCAGCCCCTCTGATTCAGCCCCTCTGTTTCAGCCCCTCTGATTCAGCCCCTCTGTTTCAGCCCCTGTGGTTCAGCCCCTCTGTTTCAGCCCCTCTGTTTCTTGCCCTCTATTTCTCACCCTCTGTTTCTCGCCCTCTGTTTCATCGCTCTGTTTCTCGCCCTCTGTTTCAGCCCCTCTGTTTCAGCCCCTATATTTCAGACCCTCTGTTTCTCGTCCTCTGTTTCAGCCCCTCTGTTTCTCGCCCTCTGTTTCAGCCCCTCTGTTTCTAGCCCTCTGTTTCAGCCCCTCTGTTTCAGCCCCTCTGTTTCAGCCCCTCTGTTTCTCGCCCTCTGTTTCAGACCCGTCTGTTACTCGCCCTCTGTTCAGCCCCTATGTTTCTCGCCCTCTGTTTCAGCCCCTCTGTTTCTCGCCCTCTGTTTCAGCCCCGCTGATTCAGCCCCTCTGTTTCAGCCCCTCTGAATCAGCCCCTCTGATTCAGCCCCTCTGTTTCAGCCCCTCTGTTTCAGCCCCTCTGTTTCTCGCCCTCTGTTTCAGACCATCTGATTCTCGCCCTCTGTATCAGCCCTTCTGATTCTCGCCCTCTGTTTCAGCCCCTCTGATTCAGCCCCTCTGTTTCAGCCCCTCTGATTCAGCCCCTCTGATTCAGCCCCTCTGATTCAGCCCCTCTGTTCTCGCCCTCGGTTTCAGCCCCTCTGTTTCAGCCCCTCTGTTTCAGCGCCTCTGTTTCTCGCCCTCTGTTTCAGCCCCTCTGTTTCTCGCCCCCTGTTTCAGCCCCTCTGATTCAGCCCCTCTGTTTCAGCCCCTATGTTTCTCCCCCTCTGTTCCAGCCCCTCTGTTTCAGCCACTCTGTTTCAGCCCCTCTGTTTCAGCCCCTCTGTTTCAGCCCCTCTGTTTCTCGCCCTCTGTTTCAGCCCCTCTGTTTCTCGCCCTCTGTTTCAGCCACTCTGTTTCAGCCCGTCTGTTTCAGCCACTCTGTTTCTCGCCCTCTGTTTCAGCCCCTCTGTTTCTCACCCTCTGTTTCAGCCCCTCTGATTCAGCCCCTCTGTTTCTCGCCCTCTGTTTCAGCCCCTCTGTTTCTCGCCCTCTGTTTCAGCCCCTCTGTTTCAGCCCCTCTGTTTCAGCCCCTCTGTTTCTCGCCCTCTGTTTCAGCCCCTCTGTTTCTCGCCCTCTGTTCCAGCCCCTCTGTTTCAGCCCGTCTGTTTCAGCCACTCTGTTTCTCGCCCTCTGTTTCAGCCCCTCTGTTTCTCACCCTCTGTTTCAGCCCCTCTGATTCAGCCCCTCTGTTTCTCGCCCTCTGTTTCAGCCCCTCTGTTTCTCGCCCTCTGTTTCAGCCCCTCTGTTTCAGCCCCTCTGTTTCAGCCCCTCTGTTTCTCGCCCTCTGTTTCAGCCTCTCTGTTTCTCGCCCTCTGTTTCAGGCCCCCTGTTTCTCGCCCTCTGTTTCAGCCACTCTGATTCAGCCCCTCTGTTTCAGCCCAACTGATTCAGCCCCTCTGTTTCAGCCCCTCTGTTTCAGCCCCTCTGTTTCAGCCCCTCTGTTTCTCGCCCTCTGTTTCTCGCCCGCTGTTTCAGCCCCTTTGTTTCTCGCCCTCTGTTTCAGCCCCACTGTTTCAGCCCCTCTGATTCAGCCCCTCTGATTCAGCCCCTCTGTTTCTCGCCCTCTGTTTCAGCCCCTCTGGTTCAGCCCCTCTGTTTCAGCCCCTCTGTTTCTCGCCCTCTGTTTCAGCCCCTCTGTTTCTCGCCCTCTGTTTCAGCCCCTCTGTTTCAGCCCCTCTGTTTCTCGCCCTCTGTTTCTGCCCCTCTGTTTCTCGCCCTCTGATTCAGCCCCTCTGTTTCTCGCCCTCTGTTTCAGCCCCGCTGATTCAGCCCCTCTGTTTCAGTCCCTCTGTTTCTCGCCCTCTGTTTCTCGCCCTCTGTTTCAGCCCCTCTGTTTCTCGCCCTCTGTTTCAGCCCCTCTGTTTCTCGCCCTCTGCTTCAGCCCCTCTGTTTCAGCCCCTCTGTTTCAGCCCCTCTGTTTCAGCCCCTCTGTTTCTCGCCTTCTGTTTCAGCCCTTCTGTTTCTCGCCCTCTGTTTCATCCCCTCTGTTTCTCGCCCTCTGTTTCAGCCCCTCTGTTTCAGCCCCTATATTTCAGACCCTCTGTTGCTCGTCCTCTGTTTCAGCCCCTCTGTTTCTCGCCCTCTGTTTCAGCCCCTCTGTTTCTCGCCCTCTGTTTCAGCCCCTCTGATTCAGCCCCTCTGTTTCAGCCCCTCTGATTCAGCCCCTCTGTTTCAGCCCCTGTGGTTCAGCCCCTCTGTTTCAGCCCCTCTGTTTCTTGCCCTCTATTTCTCACCCTCTGTTTCTCGCCCTCTGTTTCATCGCTCTGTTTCTCGCCCTCTGTTTCAGCCCCTCTGTTTCAGCCCCTATATTTCAGACCCTCTGTTTCTCGTCCTCTGTTTCAGCCCCTCTGTTTCTCGCCCTCTGTTTCAGCCCCTCTGTTTCTAGCCCTCTGTTTCAGCCCCTCTGTTTCAGCCCCTCTGTTTCAGCCCCTCTGTTTCTCGCCCTCTGTTTCAGACCCGTCTGTTTCTCGCCCTCTGTTCAGCCCCTATGTTTCTCGCCCTCTGTTTCAGCCCCTCTGTTTCTCGCCCTCTGTTTCAGCCCCGCTGATTCAGCCCCTCTGTTTCAGCCCCTCTGAATCAGCCCCTCTGATTCAGCACCTCTGTTTCAGCCCCTCTGTTTCAGCCCCTCTGTTTCTCGCCCTCTGTTTCAGCCCATCTGATTCTCGCCCTCTGTATCAGCCCTTCTGATTCTCGCCCTCTGTTTCAGCCCCTCTGATTCAGCCCCTCTGTTTCAGCCCCTCTGATTCAGCCCCTCTGATTCAGCCCCTCTGTTCTCGCCCTCGGTTTCAGCCCCTCTGTTTCTCACCCTCTGTTTCAGCCCCTCTGTTTCTCGCCCTCTGTTTCAGCCCCTCTGTTTCTCGCCCTCTGTTTCAGCCCCTCTGATTCAGCCCCTCTGTTTCAGCCCCTATGTTTCTCCCCCTCTGTTCCAGCCCCTCTGTTTCAGCCCCTCTGTTTCAGCCCCTCTGTTTCAGCCCCTCTGTTTCTCGCCCTCTGTTTCAGCCCCTCTGTTTCTCGCCCTCTGTTTCAGCCCCTCTGTTTCAGCCCGTCTGTTTCAGCCACTCTGTTTCTCGCCCTCTGTTTCAGCCCCTCTGTTTCTCACCCTCTGTTTCAGCCCCTCTGATTCAGCCCCTCTGTTTCTCGCCCTCTGTTTCAGCCCCTCTGTTTCTCGCCCTCTGTTTCAGCCCCTCTGTTTCAGCCCCTCTGTTTCAGCCCCTCTGTTTCTCGCCCTCTGTTTCAGCCCCTCTGTTTCTCGCCCTCTGTTCCAGCCCCTCTGTTACAGCCCGTCTGTTTCAGCCACTCTGTTTCTCGCCCTCTGTTTCAGCCCCTCTGTTTCTCACCCTCTGTTTCAGCCCCTCTGATTCAGCCCCTCTGTTTCTCGCCCTCTGTTTCAGCCCCTTGTTTCTCGCCCTCTGTTTCAGCCCCTCTGTTTCAGCCCCTCTGTTTCAGCCCCTCTGTTTCTCGCCCTCTGTTTCAGCCACTCTGTTTCTCGCCCTCTGTTTCAGGCCCCCTGTTTCTCGCCCTCTGTTTCAGCCACTCTGATTCAGCCCCTCTGTTTCAGCCCAACTGATTCAGCCCCTCTGTTTCAGCCCCTCTGTTTCAGCCCCTCTGTTTCAGCCCCTCTGCTTCTCGCCCTCTGTTTCTCGCCCGCTGTGTCAGCCCCTTTGTTTCTCGCCCTCTGATTCAGCCCCTCTGATTCAGCCCCTCTGTTTCTCGCCCTCTGTTTCAGCCCCTCTGTTTCAGCCCCTCTGTTTCAGCCCCTCTGTTTCTCGCCCTCTGTTTCAGCCCCTCTGTTTCTCGCCCTCTGTTTCAGCCCCTCTGTTTCAGCCCCTCTGTTTCTCGCCCTCTGTTTCTGCCCCTCTGTTTCTCGCCCTCTGTTTCAGCCCCTCTGTTTCTCGCCCTCTGTTTCAGCCCCGCTGATTCAGCCCCTCTGTTTCAGCCCCTCTGAATCAGCCCCTCTGATTCAGCCCCTCTGTTTCAGCCCCTCTGTTTCTCGCCCTCTGTTTCAGCCCATCTGATTCTCGCCCTCTGTTTCATTCCCTCTGATTCTCGCCCTCTGTTTCAGCCCCTCTGATTCAGCCCCTCTGTTTCAGCCCCTCTGATTCAGCCCCTCTGATTCAGCCCCTCTGATTCAGCCCCTCTGTTTCTCGCCCTCTGTTTCAGCCCCTCTGTTTCAGCCCCTCCGTTTCTCACCCTCTGTTTCAGCCCCTCTGATTCAGCACCTCTGATTCAGCCCCTCTGATTCAGCCCCTCTGTTTCAGCGTCTCTGTTTCTCGCCCTCTCTTACAGCCCCTCTGTTTCAGCCCCTCTGTCTCAGCTCCTCTGTTTCTGCCCCTCTGTTTCTCGCCCTCAGTTTCAGCCCCTCTGTTTCTCGCCCTCTGTTTCAGCCCATCTGTTTCTCGCCCTCTGTTTCAGCCCTTCTGTTTCAGCCCCTCTGTTTCAGCCCAACTGTTTCAGCCCCTCTGTTTCTCGCCCTCTGTTTCAGCCCCTCTGTTTCTCCCCCTCTGTTTCAGCCCCTCTGTTTCTCGCCCTCTGTTTCAGCCCCTCTGTTCCTCGCCCTCTGTTTCAGCCCCTCTGTTTCAGCCCCTCTGTTTCTCGCCCTCTGTTTCTGCCCCTCTGTTTCTCGCCCTCTGTTTCAGCCCCGCTGTTTCTCGCCCTCTGTTTCAGCCCCGCTGATTCAGCCCCTCTGTTTCAGCCCCTCTGAATCAGCCCCTCTGATTCAGCCCCTCTGTTTCAGCCCCTCTGTTTCAGCCCCTCTGTTTCAGCCACTCTGTTTCTCGCCCTCTGTTTCAGCCCCTCTGTCTCTCACCCTCTGTTTCAGCCCCTCTGATTCAGCCCCTCTGTTTCTCGCCCTCTGTTTCAGCCCCTCTGTTTCTCGCCCTCTGTTTCAGCCCCTCTGTTTCAGCCCCTCTGTTTCAGCCACTCTGTTTCTCGCCCTCTGTTTCAGCCCCTCTGTTTCTCACCCTCTGTTTCAGCCCCTCTGATTCAGCCCCTCTGTATCTCGCCCTCTGTTTCAGCCCCTCTGTTTCAGCCCCTCTGTTTCTCGCCCTCTGTTTCAGCCCCTCTGTTTCAGCCCGTCTGTTTCAGCCACTCTGTTTCTCGCCCTCTGTTTCAGCCCCTCTGTTTCTCACCCTCTGTTTCAGCCCCTCTGATTCAGCCCCTCTGTTTCTCGCCCTCTGTTTCAGCCCCTCTGTTTCTCGCCCTCGGTTTCAGCCCCTCTGTTTCAGCCCCTCTGTTTCAGCCCCTCTGTTTCTCGCCCTCTGTTTCAGCGCCTCTGTTTCTCGCCCTCTGTTTCAGGCCCCCAGTTTCTCGCCCTCTGTTTCAGCCACTCTGATTCAGCCCCTCTGTTTCAGCCCAACTGATTCAGCCCCTCTGTTTCAGCCCCTCTGTTTCAGCCCCTCTGTTTCAGCCCCTCTGTTTCTCGCCCTCTGTTTCTCGCCCTCTATTTCAGCCCCACTGTTTCAGCCCCTCTGATTCAGCCCCTCTGATTCAGCCCCTCTGATTCTCGCCCTCTGTTTCAGCCCCTCTGTTTCATCCCCTCTGTTTCAGCCCCTCTGTTTCTCGCCCTCTGTTTCAGCCCCTCTGTTTCTCGCCCTCTGTTTCAGCCCCTCTGTTTCAGCCCCTCTGTTTCTCGCCCTCTGTTTCGGCCCCTCTGTTTCTCGCCCTCTGTTTCAGCCCCTCTGTTTCTCGCCCTCTGTTTCAGCGCATCTGATTCTCGCCCTCTGTTTCAGCCCTTCTGATTCTCGCCCTCAGTTTCAGCCCCTCTGATTCAGCCCCTCTGTTTCAGCCCCTCTGATTCAGCCCCTCTGATTCAGCCCCTCTGTTTCAGCCCCTCTGTTTCAGCTCCTATGTTTCTCCCCCTCTGTTTCAGCCCCTCTGTTTCAGCCCCTCTGTTTCAGCCCCTCTGTTTCTCGCCCTCTGTTTCAGCCCCTCTGTTTCTCGCCCTCTGTTTCAGCCCCTCTGTTTCTCGCCCTCTGTTTCAGCCCCTCTGTTTCTCGCCCTCTGTTTCAGCCCCTCTGTTTCAGCCCGTCTGTTTCAGCCACTCTGTTTCTCGCCCTCTGTTTCAGCCCCTCTGTTTCAGCCCCTCTGATTCAGCCCCTCTGTTTCTCGCCCTCTGTTTCAGCCCCTCTGTTTCTCGCCCTCTGTTTCAGCCCCTCTGTTTCAGCCCCTCTGTTTCAGCCCCTCTGTTTCTCGCCCTCTGTTTCAGCCCCTCTGTTTCTCGCCCTCTGTTCCAGCCCCTCTGTTTCAGCCCGTCTGTTTCAGCCACTCTGTTTCTCGCCCTCTGTTTCAGCCCCTCTGTTTCTCACCCTCTGTTTCAGCCCCTCTGATTCAGCCCCTCTGTTTCTCGCCCTCTGTTTCAGCCCCTTGTTTCTCGCCCTCTCTTTCAGCCCCTCTGTTTCAGCCCCTCTGTTTCAGCCCCTCTGTTTCTCGCCCTCTGTTTCAGCCACTCTGTTTCTCGCCCTCTGTTTCAGGCCCCCTGTTTCTCGCCCTCTGTTTCAGCCACTCTGATTCAGCCCCTCTGTTTCAGCCCAACTGATTCAGCCCCTCTGTTTCAGCCCCTCTGTTTCAGCCCCTCTGTTTCAGCCCCTCTGTTTCTCGCCCTCTGTTTCTCGCCCGCTGTGTCAGCCCCTTTGTTTCTCGCCCTCTGTTTCAGACCCACTGTTTCAGCCCCTCTGATTCAGCCCCTCTGATTCAGCCCCTCTGTTTCTCGCCCTCTGTTTCAGCCCCTCTGTTTCAGCCCCTCTGTTTCAGCCCCTCTGTTTCTCGCCCTCTGTTTCAGCCCCTCTGTTTCTCGCCCTCTGTTTCAGCCCCTCTGTTTCAGCCCCTCTGTTTCTCGCCCTCTGTTTCTGCCCCTCTGTTTCTCGCCCTCTGTTTCAGCCCCTCTGTTTCTCGCCCTCTGTTTCAGCCCCGCTGATTCAGCCCCTCTGTTTCAGCCCCTCTGAATCAGCCCCTCTGATTCAGCCCCTCTGTTTCAGCCCCTCTGTTTCAGCCCCTCTGTTTCTCGCCCTCTGTTTCAGCCCATCTGATTCTCGCCCTCTGTTTCATTCCCTCTGATTCTCGCCCTCTGTTTCAGCCCCTCTGATTCAGCCCCTCTGTTTCAGCCCCTCTGATTCAGCCCCTCTGATTCAGCCCCTCTGATTCAGCCCCTCTGTTTCTCGCCCTCTGTTTCAGCCCCTCTGTTTCAGCCCCTCCGTTTCTCACCCTCTGTTTCAGCCCCTCTGATTCAGCACCTCTGATTCAGCCCCTCTGATTCAGCCCCTCTGTTTCAGCGTCTCTGTTTCTCGCCCTCTCTTTCAGCCCCTCTGTTTCAGCCCCTCTGTTTCAGCTCCTCTGTTTCAGCCACTCTGTTTCTCGCCCTCTGTTTCAGCCCCTCTGTTTCTCGCCCTCTGTTTCAGCCCATCTGTTTCTCGCCCTCTGTTTCAGCCCTTCTGTTTCAGCCCCTCTGTTTCAGCCCCACTGTTTCAGCCCCTCTGTTTCTCGCCCTCTGTTTCAGCCCCTCTGTTTCTCCCCCTCTGTTTCAACCCCTCTGTTTCTCGCCCTCTGTTTCAGCCCCTCTGTTCCTCGCCCTCTGTTTCAGCCCCTCTGTTTCAGCCCCTCTATTTCTCGCCCTCTGTTTCTGCCCCTCTGTTTCTCGCCCTCTGTTTCAGCCCCGCTGATTCAGCCCCTCTGTTTCAGCCCCTCTGAATCAGCCCCTCTGATTCAGCCCCTCTGTTTCAGCCCCTCTGTTTCAGCCCCTCTGTTTCAGCCAATCTGTTTCTCGCCCTCTGTTTCAGCCCGTCTGTTTCTCACCCTCTGTTTCAGCCCCTCTGATTCAGCCCCTCTGTTTCTCGCCCTCTGTTTCAGCCCCTCTGTTTCTCGCCCTCTGTTTCAGCCCCTCTGTTTCAGCCCCTCTGTTTCAGCCACTCTGTTTCTCGCCCTCTGTTTCAGCCCCTCTGTTTCTCACCCTCTGTTTCAGCCCCTCTGATTCAGCCCCTCTGTTTCTCGCCCTCTGTTTCAGCCCCTCTGTTTCAGCCCCTCTGTTTCTCGCCCTCTGTTTCAGCCCCTCTGTTTCAGCCCGTCTGTTTCAGCCACTCTGTTTCTCGCCCTCTGTTTCAGCCCCTCTGTTTCTCACCCTCTGTTTCAGCCCCTCTGATTCAGCCCCTCTGTTTCTCGCCCTCTGTTTCAGCCCCTCTGTTTCTCGCCCTCTGTTTCAGCCCCTCTATTTCAGCCCCTCTGTTTCAGCCCCTCTGTTTCTCGCCCTCTGTTTCAGCCCCTCTGTTTCTCGCCCTCTGTTTCAGGCCCCCTGTTTCTCGCCCTCTGTTTCAGCCACTCAGATTCAGCCCCTCTGTTTCAGCCCAACTGATTCAGCCCCTCTGTTTCAGCCCCTCTGTTTCAGCCCCTCTGTTTCAGCCCCTCTGTTTCTCGCCCTCTGTTTCTCGCCCTCTGTTTCAGCCCCACTGTTTCAGCCCCTCTGTTTCAGCCCCTCTGATTCAGCACCTCTGATTCAGCCCCTCTGATTCAGCCCCTCTGTTTCAGCGCCTCTGTTTCACGCCCTCTCTTTCAGCCCCTCTGTTTCAGCCCCTCTGTTTCAGCTCCTCTGTTTCAGCCCCTCTGTTTCTCGCCCTCTGTTTCAGCCCCTCTGTTTCTCGCCCTCTGTTTCAGCCCCTCTGTTCCTCGCCCTCTGTTTCAGCCCCTCTGTTTCAGCCCCTCTGTTTCTCGCCCTCTGTTTCTGCCCCTCTGTTTCTCGCCCTCTGTTTCAGCCCCGCTGTTTCTCGCCCTCTGTTTCAGCCCCGCTGATTCAGCCCCTCTGTTTCAGCCCCTCTGAATCAGCCCCTCTGATTCAGCCCCTCTGTTTCAGCCCCTCTGTTTCAGCCCCTCTGTTTCAGCCCCTCTGTTTCTCGCCCTCTGTTTCAGCCCCTCTGTTTCTCACCCTCTGTTTCAGCCCCTCTGATTCAGCCCCTCTGTATCTCGCCCTCTGTTTCAGCCCCTCTGTTTCAGCCCCTCTGTTTCTCGCCCTCTGTTTCAGCCCCTCTGTTTCAGCCCGTCTGTTTCAGCCACTCTGTTTCTCGCCCTCTGTTTCAGCCCCTCTGTTTCTCACCCTCTGTTTCAGCCCCTCTGATTCAGCCCCTCTGTTTCTCGCCCTCTGTTTCAGCCCCTCTGTTTCTCGCCCTCTGTTTCAGCCCCTCTGTTTCAGCCCCTCTGTTTCAGCCCCTCTGTTTCTCGCCCTCTGTTTCAGCGCCTCTGTTTCTCGCCCTCTGTTTCAGGCCCCCTGTTTCTCGCCCTCTGTTTCAGCCACTCTGATTCAGCCCCTCTGTTTCAGCCCAACTGATTCAGCCCCTCTGTTTCAGCCCCTCTGTTTCAGCCCCTCTGTTTCAGCCCCTCTGTTTCTCGCCCTCTGTTTCTCGCCCTCTGTTTCAGCCCCACTGTTTCAGCCCCTCTGATTCAGCCCCTCTGATTCAGCCCCTCTGATTCTCGCCCTCTGTTTCAGCCCCTCTGTTTCATCCCCTCTGTTTCAGCCCCTCTGTTTCTCGCCCTCTGTTTCAGCCCCTCTGTTTCTCGCCCTCTGTTTCAGCCCCTCTGTTTCAGCCCCTCTGTTTCACGCCCTCTGTTTCGGCCCCTCTGTTTCTCGCCCTCTGTTTCAGCCCCTCTGTTTCTCGCCCTCTGTTTCAGCCCATCTGATTCTCGCCCTCTGTTTCAGCCCTTATGATTCTCGCCCTCAGTTTCAGCCCCTCTGATTCAGCCCCTCTGTTTCAGCCCCTCTGATTCAGCCCCTCTGATTCAGCCCCTCTGTTTCAGCCCCTCTGTTTCAGCTCCTATGTTTCTCCCCCTCTGTTTCAGCCCCTCTGTTTCAGCCCCTCTGTTTCAGCCCCTCTGGTTCTCGCCCTCTGTTTCAGCCCCTCTGTTTCTCGCCCTCTGTTTCAGCCCCTCTGTTTCTCGCCCTCTGTTTCAGCCCCTCTGTTTCTCGCCCTCTGTTTCAGCCCCTCTGTTTCAGCCCGTCTGTTTCAGCCACTCTGTTTCTCGCCCTCTGTTTCAGCCCCTCTGTTTCAGCCCCTCTGATTCAGCCCCTCTGTTTCTCGCCCTCTGTTTCAGCCCCTCTGTTTCTCGCCCTCTGTTTCAGCCCCTCTGTTTCAGCCCCTCTGTTTCAGCCCCTCTGTTTCTCGCCCTCTGTTTCAGCCCCTCTGTTTCTCGCCCTCTGTTCCAGCCCCTCTGTTTCAGCCCGTCTGTTTCAGCCACTCTGTTTCTCGCCCTCTGTTTCAGCCCCTCTGTTTCTCACCCTCTGTTTCAGCCCCTCTGATTCAGCCCCTCTGTTTCTCGCCCTCTGTTTCAGCCCCTTGTTTCTCGCCCTCTGTTTCAGCCCCTCTGTTTCAGCCCCTCTGTTTCAGCCCCTCTGTTTCTCGCCCTCTGTTTCAGCCACTCAGTTTCTCGCCCTCTGTTTCAGGCCCCCTGTTTCTCGCCCTCTGTTTCAGCCACTCTGATTCAGCCCCTCTGTTTCAGCCCAACTGATTCAGCCCCTCTGTTTCAGCCCCTCTGTTTCAGCCCCTCTGTTTCAGCCCCTCTGTTTCTCGCCCTCTGTTTCTCGCCCGCTGTGTCAGCCCCTTGTTTCTCGCCCTCTGTTTCAGACCCACTGTTTCAGCCCCTCTGATTCAGCCCCTCTGATTCAGCCCCTCTGTTTCTCGCCCTCTGTTTCAGCCCCTCTGTTTCAGCCCCTCTGTTTCAGCCCCTCTGTTTCTCGCCCTCTGTTTCAGCCCCTCTGTTTCTCGCCCTCTGTTTCAGCCCCTCTGTTTCAGCCCCTCTGTTTCTCGCCCTCTGTTTCTGCCCCTCTGTTTCTCGCCCTCTGTTTCAGCCCCTCTGTTTCTCGCCCTCTGTTTCAGCCCCGCTGATTCAGCCCGTCTGTTTCAGCCCCTCTGAATCAGCCCCTCTGATTCAGCCCCTCTGTTTCAGCCCCTCTGTTTCAGCCCCTCTGTTTCTCGCCCTCTGTTTCAGCCCATCTGATTCTCGCCCTCTGTTTCATTCCCTCTGATTCTCGCCCTCTGTTTCAGCCCCTCTGATTCAGCCCCTCTGTTTCAGCTTCTCTGATTCAGCCCCTCTGATTCAGCCCCTCTGATTCAGCCCCTCTGTTTCTCGCCCTCTGTTTCAGCCCCTCTGTTTCAGCCCCTCCGTTTCTCACCCTCTGTTTCAGCCCCTCTGATTCAGCACCTCTGATTCAGCCCCTCTGATTCAGCCCCTCTGTTTCAGCGTCTCTGTTTCTCGCCCTCTCTTTCAGCCCCTCTGTTTCAGCCCCTCTGTTTCAGCACCTCTGTTTCAGCCACTCTGTTTCTCGCCCTCTGTTTCAGCCCCTCTGTTTCTCGCCCTCTGTTTCAGCCCATCTGTTTCTCGCCCTCTGTTTCAGCCCTTCTGTTTCAGCCCCTCTGTTTCAGCCCCACTGTTTCAGCCCCTCTGTTTCTCGCCCTCTGTTTCAGCCCCTCTGTTTCTCCCCCTCTGTTTCAGCCCCTCTGTTTCTCGCCCTCTGTTTCAGCCCCTCTGTTCCTCGCCCTCTGTTTCAGCCCCTCTGTTTCAGCCCCTCTATTTCTCGCCCTCTGTTTCTGCCCCTCTGTTTCTCGCCCTCTGTTTCAGCCCCGCTGATTCAGCCCCTCTGTTTCAGCCCCTCTGAATCAGCCCCTCTGATTCAGCCCCTCTGTTTCAGCCCCTCTGTTTCAGCCCCTCTGTTTCAGCCACTCTGTTTCTCGCCCTCTGTTTCAGCCCCTCTGTTTCTCACCCTCTGTTTCAGCCCCTCTGATTCAGCCCCTCTGTTTCTCGCCCTCTGTTTCAGCCCCTCTGTTTCTCGCCCTCTGTTTCAGCCCCTCTGTTTCAGCCACTCTGTTTCTCGCCCTCTGTTTCAGCCCCTCTGTTTCTCACCCTCTGTTTCAGCCCCTCTGATTCAGCCCCTCTGTTTCTCGCCCTCTGTTTCAGCCCCTCTGTTTCAGCCCCTCTGTTTCTCGCCCTCTGTTTCAGCCCCTCTGTTTCTCGCCCTCTGTTTCAGCCCCTCTGTTTCAGCCCCTCTGTTTCAGCCCCTCTGTTTCTCGCCCTCTGTTTCAGCCCCTCTGTTTCTCGCCCTCTGTTCCAGCCCCTCTGTTTCAGCCCGTCTGTTTCAGCCACTCTGTTTCTCGCCCTCTGTTTCAGCCCCTCTGTTTCTCACCCTCTGTTTCAGCCCCTCTGATTCAGCCCCTCTGTTTCTCGCCCTCTGTTTCAGCCCCTTGTTTCTCGCCCTCTGTTTCAGCCCCTCTGTTTCAGCCCCTCTGTTTCAGCCCCTCTGTTTCTCGCCCTCTGTTTCAGCCACTCTGTTTCTCGCCCTCTGTTTCAGGCCCCCTGTTTCTCGCCCTCTGTTTCAGCCACTCTGATTCAGCCCCTCTGTTTCAGCCCAACTGATTCAGCCCCTCTGTTTCAGCCCCTCTGTTTCAGCCCCTCTGTTTCAGCCCCTCTGTTTCTCGCCCTCTGTTTCTCGCCCGCTGTGTCAGCCCCTTTGTTTCTCGCCCTCTGTTTCAGACCCACTGTTTCAGCCCCTCTGATTCAGCCCCTCTGATTCAGCCCCTCTGTTTCTCGCCCTCTGTTTCAGCCCCTCTGTTTCAGCCCCTCTGTTTCAGCCCCTCTGTTTCTCGCCCTCTGTTTCAGCCCCTCTGTTTCTCGCCCTCTGTTTCAGCCCCTCTGTTTCAGCCCCTCTGTTTCTCGCCCTCTGTTTCTGCCCCTCTGTTTCTCGCCCTCTGTTTCAGCCCCTCTGTTTCTCGCCCTCTGTTTCAGCCCCGCTGATTCAGCCCCTCTGTTTCAGCCCCTCTGAATCAGCCCCTCTGATTCAGCCCCTCTGTTTCAGCCCCTCTGTTTCTCGCCCTCTGTTTCAGCCCCTCTGTTTCAGCCCCTCCGTTTCTCACCCTCTGTTTCAGCCCCTCTGATTCAGCACCTCTGATTCAGCCCCTCTGATTCAGCCCCTCTGTTTCAGCGTCTCTGTTTCTCGCCCTCTCTTTCAGCCCCTCTGTTTCAGCCCCTCTGTTTCAGCACCTCTGTTTCAGCCACTCTGTTTCTCGCCCTCTGTTTCAGCCCCTCTGTTTCTCGCCCTCTGTTTCAGCCCATCTGTTTCTCGCCCTCTGTTTCAGCCCTTCTGTTTCAGCCCCTCTGTTTCAGCCCCACTGTTTCAGCCCCTCTGTTTCTCGCCCTCTGTTTCAGCCCCTCTGTTTCTCCCCCTCTGTTTCAGCCCCTCTGTTTCTCGCCCTCTGTTTCAGCCCCTCTATTTCTCGCCCTCTGTTTCTGCCCCTCTGTTTCTCGCCCTCTGTTTCAGCCCCGCTGATTCAGCCCCTCTGTTTCAGCCCCTCTGAATCAGCCCCTCTGATTCAGCCCCTCTGTTTCAGCCCCTCTGTTTCAGCCCCTCTGTTTCAGCCACTCTGTTTCTCGCCCTCTGTTTCAGACCCTCTGTTTCTCACCCTCTGTTTCAGCCCCTCTGATTCAGCCCCTCTGTTTCTCGCCCTCTGTTTCAGCCCCTCTGTTTCTCGCCCTCTGTTTCAGACCCTCTGTTTCAGCCACTCTGTTTCTCGCCCTCTGTTTCAGCCCCTCTGTTTCTCACCCTCTGTTTCAGCCCCTCTGATTCAGCCCCTCTGTTTCTCGCCCTCTGTTTCAGCCCCTCTGTTTCAGCCCCTCTGTTTCTCGCCCTCTGTTTCAGCCCCTCTGTTTCAGCCCGTCTGTTTCAGCCACTCTGTTTCTCGCCCTCTGTTTCAGCCCCTCTGTTTCTCACCCTCTGTTTCAGCCCCTCTGATTCAGCCCCTCTGTTTCTCGCCCTCTGTTTCAGCCCCTCTGTTTCTCGCCCTCTGTTTCAGCCCCTCTATTTCAGCCCCTCTGTTTCAGCCCCTCTGTTTCTCGACCTCTGTTTCAGCCCCTCTGTTTCTCGCCCTCTGTTTCAGGCCCCCTGTTTCTCGCCCTCTGTTTCAGCCACTCTGATTCAGCCCCTCTGTTTCAGCCCAACTGATTCAGCCCCTCTGTTTCAGCCCCTCTGTTTCAGCCCCTCTGTTTCAGCCCCTCTGTTTCTCGCCCTCTGTTTCTCGCCCTCTGTTTCAGCCCCACTGTTTCAGCCCCTCTGTTTCAGCCCCTCTGATTCAGCACCTCTGATTCAGCCCCTCTGATTCAGCCCCTCTGTTTCAGCGCCTCTGTTTCACGCCCTCTCTTTCAGCCCCTCTGTTTCAGCCCCTCTGTTTCAGCTCCTCTGTTTCAGCCCCTCTGTTTCTCGCCCTCTGTTTCAGCCCCTCTGTTTCTCGCCCTCTGTTTCAGCCCCTCTGTTCCTCGCCCTCTGTTTCAGCCCCTCTGTTTCAGCCCCTCTGTTTCTCGCCCTCTGTTTCTGCCCCTCTGTTTCTCGCCCTCTGTTTCAGCCCCTCTGTTTCTCGCCCTCTGTTTCAGCCCCGCAGATTCAGCCCCTCTGTTTCAGCCCCTCTGAATCAGCCCCTCTGATTCAGCCCCTCTGTTTCAGCCCCTCTGTTTCAGCCCCTCTGTTTCAGCCACTCTGTTTCTCGCCCTCTGTTTCAGCCCCTCTGTTTCTCACCCTCTGTTTCAGCCCCTCTGATTCAGCCCCTCTGTTTCTCGCCCTCTGTTTCAGCCCCTCTGTTTCTCGCCCTCTGTTTCAGCCCCTCTGTTTCAGCCCCTCTGTTTCAGCCACTCTGTTTCTCGCCCTCTGTTTCAGCCCCTCTGTTTCTCACCCTCTGTTTCAGCCCCTCTGATTCAGCCCCTCTGTTTCTCGCCCTCTGTTTCAGCCCCTCTGTTTCAGCCCCTCTGTTTCTCGCCCTCTGTTTCAGCCCCTCTGTTTCAGCCCGTCTGTTTCAGCCACTCTGTTTCTCGCCCTCTGTTTCAGCCCCTCTGTTTCTCACCCTCTGTTTCAGCCCATCTGATTCAGCCCCTCTGTTTCTCGCCCTCTGTTTCAGCCCCTCTGTTTCTCGCCCTCTGTTTCAGCCCCTCTATTTCAGCCCCTCTGTTTCAGCCCCTCTGTTTCTCGCCCTCTGTTTCAGACCCCCTGTTTCTCGCCCTCTGTTTCAGCCACTCTGATTCAGCCCCTCTGTTTCAGCCCAACTGATTCAGCCCCTCTGTTTCAGCCCCTCTGTTTCAGCCCCTCTATTTCAGCCCCTCTGTTTCTCGCCCTCTGTTTCTCGCCCTCTGTTTCAGACCCACTGTTTCAGCCCCTCTGATTCAGCCCCTCTGATTCAGCCCCTCTGTTTCTCGCCCTCTGTTTCAGCCCCTCTGTTTCAGCCCCTCTGTTTCAGCCCCTCTGTTTCTCGCCCTCTGTTTCAGCCCCTCTGTTTCTCGCCCTCTGTTTCAGCCCCTCTGTTTCAGCCCCTCTGTTTCTCGCCCTCTGTTTCGGCCCTTCTGTTTCTCGCCCTCTGTTTCAGCCCCTCTGTTTCTCGCCCTCTGTTTCAGCCCCGCTGATTCAGCCCCTCTGTTTCAGCCCCTCTGAATCAGCCCCTCTGATTCAGTCCCTCTGTTTCAGCCCCTCTGTTTCAGCCCCTCTGTTTCTCGCCCTCTGTTTCAGCCCATCTGATTCTCGCCCTCTGTTTCATTCCCTCTGATTCTCGCCCTCTGTTTCAGCCCCTCTGATTCAGCCCCTCTGTTTCAGCCGCTCCGATTCAGCCCCTCTGATTCAGCCCCTCTGATTCAGCCCATCTGTTTCTCGCCCTCTGTTTCAGCCCCTCTGTTTCAGCCCCTCCGTTTCTCACCCTCTGTTTCAGCCCCTCTGATTCAGCACCTCTGATTCAGCCCCTCTGATTCAGCCCCTCTGTTTCAGCGCCTCTGTTTCACGCCCTCTCTTTCAGCCCCTCTGTTTCAGCCCCTCTGTTTCAGCCCCTCTGTTTCTCGCCCTCTGTTTCAGCCCCTCTGTTTCTCGCCCTCTGTTTCAGCCCCTCTGTTTCAGCCCCTCTGTTTCTCGCCCTCTGTTTCGGCCCTTCTGTTTCTCGCCCTCTGTTTCAGCCCCTCTGTTTCTCGCCCTCTGTTTCAGCCCCGCTGATTCAGCCCCTCTGTTTCAGCCCCTCTGAATCAGCCCCTCTGATTCAGTCCCTCTGTTTCAGCCCCTCTGTTTCAGCCCCTCTGTTTCTCGCCCTCTGTTTCAGCCCATCTGATTCTCGCCCTCTGTTTCATTCCCTCTGATTCTCGCCCTCTGTTTCAGCCCCTCTGATTCAGCCCCTCTGTTTCAGCCCCTCCGATTCAGCCCCTCTGATTCAGCCCCTCTGATTCAGCCCATCCGTTTCTCGCCCTCTGTTTCAGCCCCTCTGTTTCAGCCCCTCCGTTTCTCACCCTCTGTTTCAGCCCCTCTGATTCAGCACCTCTGATTCAGCCCCTCTGATTCAGCCCCTCTGTTTCAGCGCCTCTGTTTCACGCCCACTCTTTCAGCCCCTCTGTTTCAGCCCCTCTGTTTCAGCTCCTCTGTTTCAGCCCCTCTGTTTCTCGCCCTCTGTTTCAGCCCCTCTGTTTCTCGCCCTCTGTTTCAGCCCATCTGTTTCTCGCCCTCTGTTTCAGCCCCTCTGTTTCAGCCCCTCTGTTTCAGCCCCACTGTTTCAGCCCCTCTGTTTCTCGCCCTCTGTTTCAGCCCCTCTGTTTCTCCCCCTCTGTTTCAGCCCCTCTGTTTCTCGCCCTCTGTTTCAGCCCCTCTGTTCCTCGCCCTCTGTTTCAGCCCCTCTGTTTCAGCCCCTCTGTTTCTCGCCCTCTGTTTCTGCCCCTCTGTTTCTCGCCCTCTGTTTCAGCCCCGCTGTTTCTCGCCCTCTGTTTCAGCCCCGCTGATTCAGCCCCTCTGTTTCAGCCCCTCTGAATCAGCCCCTCTGATTCAGCCCCTCTGTTTCAGCGCCTCTGTTTCAGCCCCTCTGTTTCAGCCCCTCTGTTTCTCGCCCTCTGTTTCAGCCCCTCTGATTCTCGCCCTCTGTTTCAGCGCCTGGGTTTCTCATCCTCTGTTTAAGCCCCTCTGATTCAGCCCAACTGTTTCAGCCCCTCTGATTCAGCCCCTCTGATTCAGCCCCTCTGTTTCTCGCCCTCTTTTTCAGCCCCTCTGTTTCAGCCCCTCTGTTTCAGCCACTCTGTTTCTCACCCTCTGTTTCAGCCCCCTGATTCAGCCCCTCTGATTCAGCCCCTCTGATTCAGCCCCTCTGTCTCTCGCCCCTCTGTTTCAGCCCCTCTGTTTCTCGCCCTCTGTTTCAGCCCCTCTGTTTCTCGCCCTCTGTTTCAGCCCCTCAGTTTCAGCCCCTCTGTTTCAGTCCCTCTGTTTCTCGCCCTCTGTTTCTCGCCCTCTGTTTCAGCCCCTCTTTTTCTCGCCCTCTGTTTAAGCCCCTCTGTCTCTCGCCCTCTGCTTCAGCCCCTCTGTTTCAGCCGCTCTGTTTCAGCCCCTCTGTTTCAGCCCCTCTGTTTCTCGCCCTCTGTTTCAGCCCCTCTGTTTCTCGCCCTCTGTTTCATCCCCTCTGTTTCAGCCCCTATATTTCAGACCCTCTGTTTCTCGTCCTCTGTTTCAGCCCCTCTGTTTCTCGCCCTCTGTTTCAGCCCCTCTGTTTCTCGCCCTCTGTTTCAGCCCCTCTGATTCAGCCCCTCTGTTTCAGCCCCTCTGATTCAGCCCTTCTGTTTCAGCCCCTGTGTTTCAGCCCCTCTGTTTCAGCCCCTCTGTTTCTTGCCCTCTATTTCTCACCCTCTGTTTCTCGCCCTCTGTGTCAGCCCCTCTGTTTTTCGCCCTCTGTTTCAGACCCACTGTTTCTCGACCTCTGTTTCAGGCTCTCTGTTTCAGCCTGTCTGTTTCAGCCCCTCTGTTTCAGCCCCTCTGTTTCAGCCCCTCTGATTCAGCCCCTCTGTTTCAGCCCCTTTGTTTCTCGCCCTCTGTTTCAGCCCCTCTGTTTCAGCCCCTCTGATTCAGCCCATCTGATTCAGCCCCTCTGTTTCTCGCCATCTGTTTCAGCCCCTCTGTTTCAGCCTCTCTGTTTCAGCTCCTCTGTTTCAGCGCCTCTGTTTCTCGCCCTCTGATTCAGCCCCTCTGTTTCTCGCCCTCTGTTTCAGCCCCTCTGTTTCAGCCCCTCTGTTTCAGCCCCTCTGTTTCTCGCCCTCTGTTTCAGCCCCTCTGTTTCTCGCCCTCTGTTTCAGCCCCTCTGTTTCAGCCCCTCTGTTTCAGCCCCTCTGTTTCTCGCCCTCTGTTTTAGCCCCTCTGTTTCAGCCCCTCTGTTTCGGCCCCTCTGTTTCAGCTCCTCTGTTTCTCGCCCTCTGTTTCAGACCCCTCTGTTTCTCGCCCTCTGTTCAGCCCCTATGTTTCTCGCCCTCTGTTTCAGCCCCTCTGTTTCTCGCCCTCTGTTTCTGCCCCTCTGTTTCTCGCCCTCTGTTTCAGCCCCTCTGTTTCTCGCCCTCTGTTTCAGCCCCGCTGATTCAGCCCCTCTGTTTCAGCCCCTCTGAATCAGCCCCTCTGATTCAGCCCCTCTGTTTCAGCCCCTCTGTTTCTGCCCCTCTGTTTCTCGCCCTCTGTTTCAGCCCATCTGATTCTCGCCCTCTGTTTCAGCCCTTCTGATTCTCGCCCTCTTTTTCAGCCCCTCTGATTCAGCCCCTCTGTTTCAGCCCCTCTGATTCAGCCCCTCTGATTCAGCCCCTCTGATTCAGCCCCTCTGTTTCTCGCCCTCTGTTTCAGCCCCTTTGTTTCTGCCCCTCTGTTTCAGCGCCTCTGTTTCTCGCCCTCTGTTTGTGTCCCTCTGGTTCTCGCCCTCTGTTTCAGCCCCTCTGATTCAGCCCCTCTGTTTCAGCTCCTATGTTTCTCCCCCTCTGTTCCAGCCCCTCTGTTTCAGCCCCTCTGTTTCAGCCACTCTGTTTCAGCCCCTCTGTTTCAGCCCCTCTGTTTCAGCCCCTCTGTTCCTCGCCCTCTGTTTCAGCCCCTCTGTTTCAGCCCGTCTGTTTCAGCCACTCTGTTTCTCGCCCTCTGTTTCAGCCCCTCTGTTTCTCACCCTCTGATTCAGCCCCTCTGTTTCAGCCCCTCTGATTCAGCCCCTCTGATTCAGCCCCTCTGATTCAGCCCCTCTGTTTCTCGCCCTCTGTTTCAGCCCCTCTGTTTCTGCCCCTCTGTTTCAGCGCCTCTGTTTCTCGCCCTCTGTTTCTGTCCCTCTGTTTCTCGCCCTCTGTTTCAGCCCCTCTGATTCAGCCGCTCTGATTCAGCCCCTCTGTTTCAGCCCCGCTGTTTCAGCCCCTCTGTTTCTCGCCCTCTGTTTCTGCCCCTCTGTTTCTCGCCCTCTGTTTCAGCCCTGCTGATTCAGCCCCTCTGTTTCAGCCCCTCTGAATCAGCCCCTCTGATTCAGCCCCTCTGTTTCAGCCCCTCTGTTTCAGCCCCTCTGTTTCAGCCGCTCTGTTTCTCGCCCTCTGTTTCAGGCCCCCTGTTTCTCACCCTCTGTTTCAGCCACTCTGATTCAGCCCCTCTGTTTCAGCCCAACTGATTCAGCCCCTCTGTTTCAGCCCATCTGTTTCAGCCCCTCTGTTTCAGCCCCTCTGTTTCTCGCCCTCTGTTTCTCGCCCGCTGTGTCAGCCCCTTTGTTTCTCGCCCTCTGTTTCAGCCCCACTGTTTCAGCCCCTCTGATTCAGCCCCTCTGATTCAGCCCCTGTTTCTCGCCCTCTGTTTCAGCCCCTCTGTTTCAGCCCCTCTGTTTCAGCCCCTGTTTCTCGCCCTCTGTTTCAGCCCCTCTGTTTCTCGCCCTCTGTTTCAGCCCCTCTGTTTCAGCCCCTCTGTTTCTCGCCCTCTGTTTCTGCCCCTCTGTTTCTCGCCCTCTGTTTCAGCCCTTCTGTTTCTCGCCCTCTGTTTCAGCCCCGCTGATTCAGCCCCTCTGTTTCAGCCCCTCTGAATCAGCCCCTCTGATTCAGCCCCTCTGTTTCAGCACCTCTGTTTCAGCCCCTCTGTTTCTCGCCCTCTGTTTCAGCCCATCTGATTCTCGCCCTCTGTTTCATTCCCTCTGATTCTCGCCCTCTGTTTCAGCCCCGCTGTTTCTCGCCCTCTGTTTCAGCCCCACTGATTCAGCCCCTCTGTTTCATCCCCTCTGAATCAGCCCCTCTGATTCAGCCCCTCTGTTTCAGCCCCTCTGTTTCATCCCCTCTGTTTCAGCCCCTCTGTTTCTCGCCCTCTGTTTCAGCCCCTCTGATTCTCGCCCTCTGTTTCAGCGCCTGGATTTCTCATCCTCTGTTTAAGCCCCTCTGATTCAGCCCAACTGTTTCAGCCCCTCTGATTCAGCCCCTCTGATTCAGCCCCTCTGTTTCTCGCCCTCTTTTTCAGCCCCTCTGTTTCAGCCCGTCTGTTTCAGCCCCTCTGTTTCTCACCCTCTGTTTCAGCCCCCTGATTCAGCCCCTCTGATTCAGCCCCTCTGATTCAGCCCCTCTGTCTCCCGCCCCTCTGTTTCAGCCCCTCTGTTTCTCGCCCTCTGTTTCAGCCCCTCTGTTTCTCGCCCTCTGTTTCAGCCCCTCTGTTTCTCGCCCTCTGTTTCAGCCCATCTGTTTCTCGCCCTCTGTTTCAGCCGTTCTGTTTCAGCCCCTCTGTTTCAGCCCCACTGTTTCAGCCCCTCTGTTTCTCGCCCTCTGTTTCAGCCCCTCTGTTTCTCCCCCTCTGTTTCAGCCCCTCTGTTTCTCGCCCTCTGTTTCAGCCCCTCTGTTCCTCGCCCTCTGTTTCAGCCCCTCTGTTTCAGCCCCTCTGTTTCTCGCCCTCTGTTTCTGCCCCTCTGTTTCTCGCCCTCTGTTTCAGCCCCGCTGTTTCTCGCCCTCTGTTTCAGCCCCGCTGATTCAGCCCCTCTGTTTCAGCCCCTCTGAATCAGCCCCTCTGATTCAGCCCCTCTGTTTCAGCCCCTCTGTTTCAGCCCCTCTGTTTCAGCCCCTCTGTTTCTCGCCCTCTGTTTCAGCCCCTCTGATTCTCGCCCTCTGTTTCAGCGCCTGGATTTCTCATCTTCTGTTTAAGCCCCTCTGATTCAGCCCAACTGTTTCAGCCCCTCTGATTCAGCCCCTCTGATTCAGCCCCTCTGTTTCTCGCCCTCTTTTTCAGCCCCTCTGTTTCAGCCCGTCTGTTTCATCCCCTCTGTTTCTCACCCTCTGTTTCAGCCCCCTGATTCAGCCCCTCTGATTCAGCCCCTCTGATTCAGCCCCTCTGTCTCCCGCCCCTCTGTTTCAGCCCCTCTGTTTCTCGCCCTCTGTTTCAGCCCCTCTGTTTCTCGCCCTCTGTTTCAGCCCCTCTGTTTCAGCCCCTCTGTTTCAGTCCCTCTGTTTCTCGCCCTCTGTTTCTCGCCCTCTGTTTCAGCCCCTCTGTTTCAGCCCCTCTGTTTCTCGCCCTCTGTTTCAGCCCCTCTGTTTCTCGCCCTCTGTTTCATCCCCTCTGTTTCTCGCCCTCTGTTTCAGCC
This sequence comes from Chiloscyllium punctatum, assembly GCF_047496795.1. NCBI lineage: Eukaryota > Metazoa > Chordata > Chondrichthyes > Orectolobiformes > Hemiscylliidae > Chiloscyllium > Chiloscyllium punctatum. Next base: position 927,244 of record NW_027309792.1, on the reverse strand, counting down.
CCTCTGTTTCAGCCCCTATATTTCAGACCCTCTGTTTCTCGTCCTCTGTTTCAGCCCCTCTGTTTCTCGCCCTCTGTTTCAGCCCCTCTGTTTCTCGCCCTCTGTTTCAGCCCCTCTGATTCAGCCCCTCTGTTTCAGCCCCTCTGATTCAGCCCCTCAGCTTCAGCCCCTGTGTTTCAGCCCCTCTGTTTCAGCCCCTCTGTTTCTTGCCCTCTATTTCTCACCCTCTGTTTCTCGCCCTCTGTTTCATCCCCTCTATTTCTCCCCCTCTGTTTCAGCCCCTCTGTTTCAGCCCCTATATTTCAGACCCTCTGTTTCTCGTCCTCTGTATCAGCCCCTCTGTTTCTCGCCCTCTGTTTCAGCCCCTCTGTTTCTAGCCCTCTGTTTCAGCCCCTCTGTTTCAGCCCCTCTGTTTCAGCCCCTCTGTTTCAGCCCCTCTGTTTCTCGCCCTCTGTTTCTCGCCCGCTGTTTCAGCCCCTTTGTTTCTCGCCCTCTGTTTCAGCCCCACTGTTTCAGCCCCTCTGATTCAGCCCCTCTGATTCAGCCCCTCTGTTTCTCGCCCTCTGTTTCAGCCCAACTGTTTCAGCCCCTCTGTTTCAGCCCCTCTGTTTCTCGCCCCCTGTTTCAGCCCCTCTGTTTCTCGCCCTCTGTTTCAGCCCGTCTGTTTCAGCCCCTCTGTTTCTCACCCTCTGTTTCAGCCCCCTGATTCAGCCCCTCTGATTCAGCCCCTCTGATTCAGCCCCTCTGTCTCCCGCCCCTCTGTTTCAGCCCCTCTGTTTCTCGCCCTCTGTTTCAGCCCCTCTGTTTCTCGCCCTCTGTTTCAGCCCCTCTGTTTCAGCCCCTCTGTTTCAGTACCTCTGTTTCTCGCCCTCTGTTTCTCGCCCTCTGTTTCAGCCCCTCTGTTTCAGCCCCTCTGTTTCTCGCCCTCTGTTTCAGCCCCTCTGTTTCTCGCCCTCTGTTTCATCCCCTCTGTTTCTCGCCCTCTGTTTCAGCCCCTCTGATTCAGCCCCTCTGATTCAGCCCCTCTGTTTCTCGCCCTCTGTTTCAGCCCCTCTGTTTCTCGCCCTCTGTTTCAGCCCTTCTGATTCTCGCCCTCTGTTTCAGCCCCTCTGATTCAGCCCCTCTGTTTCAGCCCCTCTGATTCAGCCCCTCTGATTCAGCCCCTCTGTTTCTCGCCCTCTGTTTCAGCCCCTCTGTTTCAGCCCCTCTGTTTCAGCGCCTCTGTTTCTCGCCCTCTGTTTCAGCCCCTCTGTTTCTCGCCCTCTGTTTCAGCCCCTCTGATTCAGCCCCTCTGTTTCAGCCCCTATGTTTCTCCCCCTCTGTTCCAGCCCCTCTGTTTCAGCCCCTCTGTTTCAGCCACTCTGTTTCAGCCCCTCTGTTTCAGCCCCACTGTTTCAGCCCCTCTGTTTCTCGCCCTCTGTTTCAGCCCCTCTGTTTCTCGCCCTCTGTTTCAGCCCCTCTGTTTCAGCCCGTCTGTTTCAGCCACTCTGTTTCTCGCCCTCTGTTTCAGCCCCTCTGTTTCTCACCCTCTGTTTCAGCCCCTCTGATTCAGCCCCTCTGTTTCTCGCCCTCTGTTTCAGCCCCTCTGTTTCTCGCCCTCTGTTTCAGCCCCTCTGTTTCAGCCCCTCTGTTTCAGCCCCTCTGTTTCTCGCCCTCTGTTTCAGCCCCTCTGTTTCTCGCCCTCTGTTCCAGCCCCTCTGTTTCAGCCCGTCTGTTTCAGCCACTCTGTTTCTCGCCCTCTGTTTCAGCCCCTCTGTTTCTCACCCTCTGTTTCAGCCCCTCTGATTCAGCCCCTCTGTTTCTCGCCCTCTGTTTCAGCCCCTCTGTTTCTCGCCCTCTGTTTCAGCCCCTCTGTTTCAGCCCCTCTGTTTCTCGCCCTCTGTTTCAGCCCCTCTGTTTCTCGCCCTCTGTTTCAGGCCCCCTGTTTCTCGCCCTCTGTTTCAGCCACTCTGATTCAGCCCCTCTGTTTCAGCCCAACTGATTCAGCCCCTCTGTTTCAGCCCCTCTGTTTCAGCCCCTCTGTTTCAGCCCCTCTGTTTCTCGCCCTCTGTTTCTCGCCCGCTGTTTCAGCCCCTTTGTTTCTCGCCCTCTGTTTCAGCCCCACTGTTTCAGCCCCTCTGATTCAGCCCCTCTGATTCAGCCCCTCTGTTTCTCGCCCTCTGTTTCAGCCCCTCTGTTTCAGCCCCTCTGTTTCAGCCCCTCTGTTTCTGGCCCTCTGTTTCAGCCCCTCTGTTTCCCGCCCTCTGTTTCAGCCCCTCTGTTTCAGCCCCTCTGTTTCTCGCCCTCTGTTTCGGCCCCTCTGTTTCTCGCCCTCTGTTTCTGCTCCTCTGTTTCTCGCCCTCTGTTTCAGCCCCTCTGTTTCTCGCCCTCTGTTTCAGCCCCGCTGATTTAGCCCCTCTGTTTCAGCCCCTCTGAATCAGCCCCTCTGATTCAGCCCCTCTGTTTCAGCACCTCTGTTTCAGCCCCTCTGTTTCTCGCCCTCTGTTTCAGCCCATCTGATTCTCGCCCTCTGTTTCAGCCCTTCTGATTCTCGCCCTCTGTTTCAGCCCCTCTGATTCAGCCCCTCTGTTTCAGCCCCTCTGATTCAGCCCCTCTGATTCAGCCCCTCTGTTTCTCGCCCTCTGTTTCAGCCCCTCTGTTTCAGCCCCTCTGTTTCAGCGCCTCTGTTTCTCGCCCTCTGTTTCAGCCCCTCTGTTTCTCGCCCTCTGTTTCAGCCCCTCTGATTCAGCCCCTCTGTTTCAGCCCCTATGTTTCTCCCCCTCTGTTCCAGCCCCTCTGTTTCAGCCCCTCTGTTTCAGCCACTCTGTTTCAGCCCCTCTGTTTCAGCCCCACTGTTTCAGCCCCTCTGTTTCTCGCCCTCTGTTTCAGCCCCTCTGTTTCTCGCCCTCTGTTTCAGCCCCTCTGTTTCAGCCCGTCTGTTTCAGCCACTCTGTTTCTCGCCCTCTGTTTCAGCCCCTCTGTTTCTCACCCTCTGTTTCAGCCCCTCTGATTCAGCCCCTCTGTTTCTCGCCCTCTGTTTCAGCCCCTCTGTTTCTCGCCCTCTGTTTCAGCCCCTCTGTTTCAGCCCCTCTGTTTCTCGCCCTCTGTTTCAGCCCCTCTGTTTCTCGCCCTCTGTTCCAGCCCCTCTGTTTCAGCCCGTCTGTTTCAGCCACTCTGTTTCTCGCCCTCTGTTTCAGCCCCTCTGTTTCTCACCCTCTGTTTCAGCCCCTCTGATTCAGCCCCTCTGTTTCTCGCCCTCTGTTTCAGCCCCTCTGTTTCTCGCCCCCTGTTTCAGCCCCTCTGTTTCAGCCCCTCTGTTTCTCGCCCTCTGTTTCAGCCCCTCTGTTTCTCGCCCTCTGTTTCAGGCCCCCTGTTTCTCGCCCTCTGTTTCAGCCACTCTGATTCAGCCCCTCTGTTTCAGCCCAACTGATTCAGCCCCTCTGTTTCAGCCCCTCTGTTTCAGCCCCTCTGTTTCAGCCCCTCTGTTTCTCGCCCTCTGTTTCTCGCCCGCTGTTTCAGCCCCTTTGTTTCTCGCCCTCTGTTTCAGCCCCACTGTTTCAGCCCCTCTGATTCAGCCCCTCTGATTCAGCCCCTCTGTTTCTCGCCCTCTGTTTCAGCCCCTCTGTTTCAGCCCCTCTGTTTCAGCCCCTCTGTTTCTCGCCCTCTGTTTCAGCCCCTCTGTTTCCCGCCCTCTGTTTCAGCCCCTCTGTTTCAGCCCCTCTGTTTCTCGCCCTCTGTTTCGGCCCCTCTGTTTCTCGCCCTCTGTTTCAGCCCCTCTGTTTCTCGCCCTCTGTTTCAGCCCCGCTGATTCAGCCCCTCTGTTTCAGCCCCTCTGAATCAGCCCCTCTGATTCAGTCCCTCTGTTTCAGCCCCTCTGTTTCAGCCCCTCTGTTTCTCGCCCTCTGTTTCAGCCCATCTGATTCTCGCCCTCTGTTTCATTCCCTCTGATTCTCGCCCTCTGTTTCAGCCCCTCTGATTCAGCCCCTCTGTTTCAGCCCCTCCGATTCAGCCCCTCTGATTCAGCCCCTCTGATTCAGCCCATCTGTTTCTCGCCCTCTGTTTCAGCCCCTCTGTTTCAGCCCCTCTGTTTCAGCCCCTCCGTTTCTCACCCTCTGTTTCAGCCCCTCTGATTCAGCACCTCTGATTCAGCCCCTCTGATTCAGCCCCTCTGTTTCAGCGCCTCTGTTTCACGCCCTCTCTTTCAGCCCCTCTGTTTCAGCTCCTCTGTTTCAGCCCCTCTGTTTCTCGCCCTCTGTTTCAGCCCCTCTGTTTCTCGCCCTCTGTTTCAGCCCATCTGTTTCTCGCCCTCTGTTTCTCGCCCTCTGTTTCAGCCCCTCTGTTTCTCCCCCTCTGTTTCAGCCCCTCTGTTTCTCGCCCTCTGTTTCAGCCCCTCTGTTCCTCGCCCTCTGTTTCAGCCCCTCTGTTTCAGCCCCTCTGTTTCTCGCCCTCTGTTTCTGCCCCTCTGTTTCTCGCCCTCTGTTTCAGCCCCGCTGTTTCTCGCCCTCTGTTTCAGCCCCGCTGATTCAGCCCCTCTGTTTCAGCCCCTCTGAATCAGCCCCTCTGATTCAGCCCCTCTGTTTCAGCGCCTCTGTTTCAGCCCCTCTGTTTCAGCCCCTCTGTTTCTCGCCCTCTGTTTCAGCCCCTCTGATTCTCGCCCTCTGTTTCAGCGCCTGGGTTTCTCATCCTCTGTTTAAGCCCCTCTGATTCAGCCCAACTGTTTCAGCCCCTCTGATTCAGCCCCTCTGATTCAGCCCCTCTGTTTCTCGCCCTCTTTTTCAGCCCCTCTGTTTCAGCCCCTCTGTTTCAGCCACTCTGTTTCTCACCCTCTGTTTCAGCCCCCTGATTCAGCCCCTCTGATTCAGCCCCTCTGATTCAGCCCCTCTGTCTCTCGCCCCTCTGTTTCAGCCCCTCTGTTTCTCGCCCTCTGTTTCAGCCCCTCTGTTTCTCGCCTTCTGTTTCAGCCCCTCTGTTTCAGCCCCTCTGTTTCAGTCCCTCTGTTTCTCGCCCTCTGTTTCAGCCCCTCTGTTTCACGCCCTCTGTTTCAGCCCCTCAGTTTCAGCCCCTCTGTTTCAGTCCCTCTGTTTCTCGCCCTCTGTTTCTCGCCCTCTGTTACAGCCCCTCTTTTTCTCGCCCTCTGTTTCAGCCCCTCTGTCTCTCGCCCTCTGCTTCAGCCCCTCTGTTTCAGCCCCTCTGTTTCAGCCCCTCTGTTTCAGCCCCTCTGTTTCTCGCCCTCTGTTTCAGCCCCTTTGTTTCTCGCCCTCTGTTTCAGCCCCACTGTTTCAGCCCCTCTGATTCAGCCCCTCTGATTCAGCCCCTCTGTCTCTCGCCCTCTGCTTCAGCCCCTCTGTTTCAGCCCCTCTGTTTCAGCCCCTCTGTTTCAGTCCCTCTGTTTCTCGCCCTCTGTTTCAGCCCCTCTGTTTCTCGCCCTCTGTTTCAGCCCCTCTGATTCAGCCCCTCTGTTTCAGCCCCTCTGATTCAGCCCTTCTGTTTCAGCCCCTGTGTTTCAGCCCCTCTGTTTCAGCCCCTCTGTTTCTTGCCCTCTATTTCTCACCCTCTGTTTCTCGCCCTCTGTTTCAGCCCCTCTGTTTTTCGCCCTCTGTTTCAGACCCTCTGTTTCTCGACCTCTGTTTCAGGCTCTCTGTTTCAGCCTGTCTGTTTCAGCCCCTCTGTTTCAGCCCCTCTCTTTCGCGCCCTCTGTTTCTCGCTCGCTGTTTCAGCCCCTTTGTTTCTCGCCCTCTGTTTCAGCCCCTCTGTTTCAGCCCCTCTGATTCAGCCCATCTGATTCAGCCCCTCTGTTTCTCGCCATCTGTTTCAGCCCCTCTGTTTCAGCCTCTCTGTTTCAGCTCCTCTGTTTCAGCGCCTCTGTTTCTCGCCCTCTGAATCAGCCCCTCTGTTTCTCGCCCTCTGTTTCAGCCCCTCTGTTTCAGCCCCTCTGTTTCAGCCCCTCTGTTTCTCGCCCTCTGTTTCAGCCCCTCTGTTTCTCGCCCTCTGTTTCAGCCCCTCTGTTTCAGCCCCTCTGTTTCAGCCCCTCTGTTTCTCGCCCTCTGTTTCAGCCCCTCTGTTTCAGCCCCTCTGTTTCAGCCCCTCTGTTTCAGCTCCTCTGTTTCTCGCCCTCTGTTTCAGACCCCTCTGTTTCTCGCCCTCTGTTCAGCCCCTATGTTTCTCGCCCTCTGTTTCAGCCCCTCTGTTTCTCGCCCTCTGTTTCTGCCCCTCTGTTTCTCGCCCTCTGTTTCAGCCCCTCTGTTTCTCGCCCTCTGTTTCAGCCCCGCTGATTCAGCCCCTCTGTTTCAGCCCCTCTGAATCAGCCCCTCTGATTCAGCCCCTCTGTTTCAGCCCCTCTGTTTCAGCCCCTCTGTTTCTCGCCCTCTGTTTCAGCCCATCTGATTCTCGCCCTCTGTTTCAGCCCTTCTGATTCTCGCCCTCTTTTTCAGCCCCTCTGATTCAGCCCCTCTGTTTCAGCCCCTCTGATTCAGCCCCTCTGATTCAGCCCCTCTGATTCAGCCCCTCTGTTTCTCGCCCTCTGATTCAGCCCCTCTGTTTCTGCCCCTCTGTTTCAGCGCCTCTGTTTCTCGCCCTCTGTTTCTGTCCCTCTGGTTCTCGCCCTCTGTTTCAGCCCCTCTGATTCAGCCCCTCTGTTTCAGCTCCTATGTTTCTCCCCCTCTGTTCCAGCCCCTCTGTTTCAGCCCCTCTGTTCCAGCCACTCTGTTTCAGCCCCTCTGTTTCAGCCCCACTGTTTCAGCCCCTCTGTTTCTCGCCTTCTGTTTCAGCCCCTCTGTTTCAGCCCCTCTGTTTCAGTCCCTCTGTTTCTCGCCCTCTGTTTCAGCCCCTCTGTTTCTCGCCCTCTGTTTCAGCCCCTCTGTTTCAGCCCCTCTGTTTCAGTCCCTCTGTTTCTCGCCCTCTGTTTCTCGCCCTCTGTTTCAGCCCCTCTGTTTCTCGCCCTCTGTTTCAGCCCCTCTGTTTCTCGCCCTCTGCTTCAGCCCCTCTGTTTCAGCCCCTCTGTTTCAGCCCCTCTGTTTCTCGCCCTCTGTTTCAGCCCCTCTGTTTCTCGCCCTCTGTTTCATCCCCTCTGTTTCTCGCCCTTTGTTTCAGCCCCTCTGTTTCAGCCCCTATATTTCAGACCCTCTGTTTCTCGTCCTCTGTTTCAGCCCCTCTGTTTCTCGCCCTCTGTTTCAGCCCCTCTGTTTCTCGCCCTCTGTTTCAGCCCCTCTGATTCAGCCCCTCTGTTTCAGCCCCTCTGATTCAGCCCCTCTGTTTCAGCCCCTGTGTTTCCGTCCCTCTGTTTCAGCCCCTCTGTTTCTTGCCCTCTATTTCTCACCCTCTGTTTCTCGCCCTCTGTTTCATCCCCTCTGTTTTTCGCCCTCTGTTTCAGCCCCTCTGTTTCTCGACCTCTGTTTCAGGCTCTCTGTTTCAGCCCATCTGTTTCAGCCCCTCTGTTTCAGCCCCTCTGTTTCGCGCCCTCTGTTTCTCGCTCGCTGTTTCAGCCCCTTTGTTACTCGCCCTCTGTTTCAGCCCCTCTGTTTCTCGCCATCTGTTTCAGCCCCTCTGTTTCAGCCTCTCTGTTTCAGCACCTCTGTTTCAGCGCCTCTGTTTCTCGCCCTCTGATTCAGCCCCTCTGTTTCTCGCCCTCTGTTTCAGCCCCTCTGTTTCAGCCCCTCTGTTTCAGCCCCGCTGTTTCTCGCCCTCTGTTTCAGCCCCTCTGTTTCTCGCCCTCTGATTCAGCCCCTCTGTTTCAGCCCCTCAGTTTCAGCCCCTCTGTTTCTCGCCCTCTGTTTCAGCCCCTCTGTTTCAGCCCCTCTGTTTCAGCCCCTCTGTTTCAGCCCCTCTGTTTCTCGCCCTCTGTTTCAGACCCCTCTGTTTCTCGCCCTCTGTTCAGCCCCTATGTTTCTCGCCCTCTGTTTCAGCCCCTCTGTTTCTCGCACTCTGTTTCTGCCCCTCTGTTTCTCACCCTCTGTTTCAGCCCCTCTGTTTCTCGCCCTCTGTTTCAGCCCCGCTGATTCAGCCCCTCTGTTTCAGCCCCTCTGAATCAGCCCCTCTGATTCAGCCCCTCTGTTTCAGCCCCTCTGTTTCAGCCCCTCTGTTTCTCGCCCTCTGTTTCAGCCCATCTGATTCTCGCCCTCTGTTTCAGCCCTTCTGATTCTCGCCCTCTGTTTCAGCGCCTCTGATTCAGCCCCTCTGTTTCAGCCCCTCTGATTCAGCCCCTCTGATTCAGCCCCTCTGATTCAGCCCCTCTGTTTCTCGCCCTCTGTTTCAGCCCCTCTGTTTCTGCCCCTCTGTTTCAGCGCCTCTGTTTCTCGCCCTCTGTTTCTGTCCCTCTGTTTCTCGCCCTCTGTTTCAGCCCCTCTGATTCATCCCCTCTGTTTCAGCTCCTATGTTTCTCCCCCTCTGTTCCAGCCCCTCTGTTTCAGCCCCTTTGTTTCAGCCACTCTGTTTCAGCCCCTCTGATTCAGCCCCTCTGATTCAGCCCCTCTGTTTCTCGCCCTCTGTTTCAGCCCCTCTGTTTCTGCCCCTCTGTTTCAGCGCCTCTGTTTCTCGCCCTCTGTTTCTGTCCCTCTGTTTCTCGCCCTCTGTTTCAGCCCCTCTGATTCATCCCCTCTGTTTCAGCTCCTATGTTTCTCCCCCTCTGTTCCAGCCCCTCTGTTTCAGCCCCTTTGTTTCAGCCACTCTGTTTCAGCTCCTCTGTTTCAGCCCCTCTGTTTCAGCCCCTCTGTTTCTCGCCCTCTGTTTCAGCCCCTCTGTTTCAGCCCCTCTGTTTCTCGCCCTCTGTTTCAGCCCCTCTGTTTCTGCCCCTCTGTTTCAGCGCCTCTGTTTCTCGCCCTCTGTTTCTGTCCCTCTGTTTCTCGCCCTCTGTTTCAGCCCCTCTGATTCAGCCCCTCTGATTCAGCCCCTCTGTTTCAGCCCCTCTGATTCAGCCCCTCTGTTTCAGCCCCTCTGTTTCAGCCCCTCTGTTTCAGCCACTCTGTTTCTCGCCCTCTATTTCTCACCCTCTGTTTCTCGCCCTCTGTTTCAGCCCCTCTGTTTTTCGCCCTCTGTTTCAGCCCCTCTGTTTCTTGCCCTCTGTTTCAGGCTCTCTGTTTCAGCCCGTCTGTTTCAGCCCCTCTGTTTCAGCCCCTCTGTTTCTCGCCCTCTCTTTCAGCCCCTCTGATTCTCGCCCTCTGTTTCAGCCCCTCTGTTTCTCGCACTCTGTTTCTGCCCCTCTGTTTCTCGCCCTCTGTTTCAGCACCTCTGTTTCTCGCCCTCTGTTTCAGCCCCGCTGATTCAGCCCCTCTGTTTCAGCCCCTCTGAATCACCCCCTCTGATTCAGCCCCTCTGTTTCAGCCCCTCTGTTTCAGCCCCTGTGTTTCTCGCCCTCTGTTTCAGCCCATCTGATTCTCGCTCTCTGTTTCAGCCCCTCTGATTCTCGCCCTCTGTTTCAGCCCCTCTGTTTCAGCCCCTCTGATTCAGCCCCTCTAATTCAGCCCCTCTGATTCAGCCCCTCTGTTTCTCGCCCTCTGTTTCAGCCCCTCTGTTTCAGCCCCTCGGTTTCAGCCCCTCTGTTTCTCACCCTCTGTTTCAGCCCCTCTGATTCAGCACCTCTGATTCAGCCCCTCTGATTCAGCCCCTCTGTTTCAGCGCCTCTGATTCAGCCCCTCTGTTTCTCGCCCTCTCTTTCAGCCCCTCTGTTTCAGCCTCTCTGTTTCAGCTCCACTGTTTCAGCCCCTCTGTTTCTCGCCCTCTGTTTCAGCCCCTCTGTTTCTCGCCCTCTGTTTCAGCCCCTCTGTTTCTCGCCCTCTGTTTCAGCCCCTCTGCTTCAGCCCCTCTGTTTCTCGCTCTCTGTTTCAGCCCCTCTGTTTCTCCCCCTCTGTTTCATCCCCTCAGTTTCTCTCCCTCTGTTTCAGCCCCTCTGTTTCTCGCCCTCTGTTTCAGCCCCTCTGTTTCAGCCCCGCTGTTTCTCGCCCTCTGATTCTGCCCCTCTGTTTCTGCCCCTCTGTTTCAGCCCCGCTGTTTCTCGCCCTCTGTTTCAGCCCCGCTGATTCAGCCCCTCTGTTTCAGCCCCTCTGAATCAGCCCCTCTGATTCAGCCCCTCTGTTTCAGCCCCTCTGTTTCAGCCCCTCTGTTTCAGCCCCTCTGATTCAGCCCCTTTGTTTCAGCCCCTCTGATTCAGCCCCTCTGATTCAGCCCCTCTGTTTCTCGCCCTCTGTTTCAGCCCCTCTGTTTCAGCCCCCCTGTTTCAGCCCCTCTGTTTCTCACCCTCTGTTTCAGCCCCCTGATTCAGCCCCTCTGATTCAGACACTCTGATTCAGCCCCTCTGTTTCCCGCCCCTCTGTTTCAGCCCCTCTGTTTCTCGCCCTCTGTTTCAGCACCTCTGTTTCTCGCCCTCTGTTTCAGCCCCTCTGTTTCAGCCCCTCTGTTTCAGTCCCTCTGTTTCTCGCCCTCTGTTTCAGCCCCTCTGTTTCTCGCCCTCTGTTTCAGCCCCTCTGTTTCAGCCCCTCTGTTTCAGTCCCTATGTTTCTCGCCTTCTGTTTCTCGCCCTCTGTTTCAGCCCCTCTGTTTCTCGCCCTCTGTTTCAGCCCCTCTGTTTCTCGCCCTCTGCTTCAGCCCCTCTGTTTCAGCCCCTCTGTTTCAGCCCCTCTGTTTCAGCCCCTCTGTTTCTCGCCCTCTGTTTCAGCCCCTCTGTTTCTCGCCCTCTGTTTCATCCCCTCTGTTTCTCGCCATCTGTTTCAGCCCCTCTGTTTCATGCCCTCTGTTTCAGCCCCTCTGTTTCAGCCCCTATATTTCAGCCCCTCTGTTTCTCGTCCTCTGTTTCAGACCCTCTGTTTCTCGCCCTCTGTTTCAGACCCTCTGTTTCTCGCCCTCTGTTTCAGCCCCTCTGATTCAGCCCCTCTGATTCAGCCCCTCTGATGTAGCCCCTCTGTTTCAGCCCCTCTGATTCAGCCCCTCTGTTTCAGCCCCTCTGTTTCAGCCCCTCTGTTTCTCGCCCTCTGTTTCAGCCCCTCTGTTTTTCGCCCTCTGTTTCAGCCCCTCTGTTTCTCGACCTCTGTTTCAGGCTCTCTGTTTTAGCCCGTCTGTTTCAGCCCCTCTGTTTCAGCCCCTCTGATTCAGCCCCTCTGTTTCAGCCCCTCTGTTTCAGCCTCTCTGTTTCAGCTCCTCTGTTTCAGCCCCTCTGTTTCTCGCCCTCTGTTTCAGCCCCTCTGTTTCTCGCCCTCTGTTTCTCGCCCTCTGTTTCAGCCCCTCTGTTTCAGCCGCTCTGTTTCTCGCCCTCTGTTTCAGCCCCTCTGTTTCTCGCCCTCTGTTTCAGCCCCTCTGTTTCAGCCCCTCTGTTTCAGCCCCTCTGTTTCAGCCCCTCTGTTTCAGCCCCTCTGTTTCTCGCCCTCTGTTTCAGACCCCTCTGTTTCTCGCCCTCTGTTCAGCCCCTATGTTTCTCGCCCTCTGTTTCAGCACCTCTGTTTCTCGCCCTCTGTTTCAGCCCCTCTGTTTCAGCCCCTCTGTTTCTCGCCCTCTGTTTCTGCCCCTCTGTTTCTCGCCCTCTGTTTCAGCCACTCTATTTCTCGCCCTCTGTTTCAGCCCCGCTGATTCAGCCCCTCTGTTTCATCCCCTCTGAATCAGCCCCTCTGATTCAGCACCTCTGTTTCAGCCCCTCTGTTTCAGCCCCTCTGTTTCTCGCCCTCTGTTTCAGCCCATCTGATTCTCGCCCTCTGTTTCAGCCCTTCTGATTCTCGCCCTCTGTTTCAGCCCCTCTGATTCAGCCCCTCTGTTTCAGCCCCTCTGTTTCAGCCCCTCTGTTTCTCGCCCTCTGTTTCAGCCCCTCTGTTTCTCGCCCTCTGTTTCAGCCCCTCTGTTTCAGCCCGTCTGTTTCAGCCACTCTGTTTCTCGCCCACTGTTTCAGCCCCTCTGTTTCTCACCCTCTGTTTCATCCCCTCTGATTCAGACCCTCTGTTTCTCGCCCTCTGTTTCAGCCCCTCTGTTTCTCGCCGTCTGTTTCAGCCCCTCTGTTTCAGCCCCTCTGTTTCAGCCCCTCTGTTTCTCGCCCTCTGTTTCAGGCCCTCTGTTTCTCGCCCTCTGTTTCAGCCCCTCTGATTCAGCCCCTCTGTTTCAGCCCCTCTGATTCAGCCCCTCTGTTTCAGCCCCTCTGTTTCAGCCCCTCTGTTTCAGCCCCTCTGTTTCTCGCCCTCTATTTCTCACCCTCTGTTTCTCGCCCTCTGTTTCAGCCCCTCTGTTTTTCGCCCTCTGTTTCAGCCCCTCTGTTTCTTGCCCTCTGTTTCAGGCTCTCTGTTTCAGCCCGTCTGTTTCAGGCCCTCTGTTTCAGCCCCTCTGTTTCTCGCCCTCTGTTTCAGCCCCTCTGATTCTCGCCCTCTGTTTCAGCCCCTCTGTTTCTCGCCCTCTGTTTCAGCCCCTCTGATTCAGCCCCTCTGTTTCAGAACCTCTGATTCATCCCCTCTGATTCAGCCCCTCTGATTCAGCCTCTCTGTTTCTCGCCCTCTGTTTCAGCCCCTCTGTTTCTGCCCCTCTGTTTCAGCCCCTCTGTTTCTCGCCCTCTGTTTCAGCCCCTCTGATTCAGCCCCTCTGATTCAACCCCTCTGATTCAGCCCCTCTGTTTCCCGCCCCTCTGTTTCAGCTTTTCTGTTTCTCGCCCTCTGTTTCAGTCCCTCTGTTTCTCGCCCTCTGTTTCAGCCCCACTGTTTCAGCCCCTCTGTTTCAGCACCTCTGTTTCAGCGCCTCTGTTTCTCGCCCTCTGTTTCAGCCCCTCTGTTTCTCGCCCTCTGTTTCAGCCCCTCTGATTCAGCCCCTCTGTTTCAGACCCTCTGTTTCTCCGCCTCTGTTCCAGCCCCTCTGTTTCAGCCCCTCTGTTTCAGCCACTCTGTTTCAGCCACTCTGTTCCAGCCCCTCTGTTTCAGCCCCTCTGTTTCTCGCCCTCTGTTTCAGCCCCTCTGTTTCTCGCCCTCTGTTTCAGCCCCACTGTTTCAGCCCGTCTGTTTCAGCCACTCTGTTTCCCGCCCTCTGTTTCAGCCCCTCTGTTTCTCACCCTCTGTTTCAGCCCCTCTGATTCAGCGCCTCTGTTTCTCGCCCTCTGTTTCAGCCCCTCTGTTTCTCGCCCTCTGTTTCAGCCCCTCTGTTTCAGCCCCTCTGTTTCAGCCCCTCTGGTTCTCGCACTCTGATTCAGCCCCTCTGATTCAGCCCCTCTGTTTCAGCCCCTCTGATTCAGCCCCTCTGTTTCAGCCCCTCTGTTTCAGCCCCTCTGTTTCAGCCCCTCTGTTTCTCGCCCTCTGTTTCTCGCCCGCTGTTTCAGCCCCTTTGTTTCTCGCCCTCTGTTTCAGCCCCACTGTTTCAGCCCCTCTGATTCAACCCCTCTGATTCAGCCCCTCTGTTTCTCGCCCTCTGTTTCAGCCCCTCTGTTTCAGCCCCTCTGTTTCAGCCCCTCTCTTTCTCGCCCTCTGTTTCAGCCCCTCTGTTTCTCGCCCTCTGTTTCAGCCGTACTGATTCTCGCCCTCTGTTTCTGCCCCTCTGTTTCTCGCCCTGTGTTTCAGCCCCGCTGCTTCTCGCCCTCTGTTTCAGCCCCGCTGATTCAGCCCCTCTGTTTCAGCCCCTCTGAATCAGCCCCTCTGATTCAGCCCCTCTGTTTCAGCCCCTCTGTTTCAGCCCCTCTGTTTCTCGCCCTCTGTTTCAGCCCCTCTGATTCTCGCCCGCTGTTTCAGCCCCTCTGTTTCTTGCCGTCTGTTTTAGCCCCTCTGATTCAGCCCCTCTGTTTCAGCCCCTCTGATTCAGCCCCTCTGATTCGGCGCTTCGGTTTCTTGCCCTCTGTTTCAGCCCCTCTGTTTCAGCCCCTCTGTTTCTCACCCTCTGTTTCAGCCCCTCTGATTCAGCCCCTCTGATTCAGCCCCTCTGATTCAAGCTCTGTTTCCCACCCCTCTGTTTCAGCCCCTCTGTTTCTCGCCCTCTGTTTCAGCCCCTCTGTTTCTCGCCCTCTGTTACAGCCCCTCTGTTTCAGCCCCTCTGTTTCAGCCCCTCTGTTTCAGCGCCTCTGTTCCAGCCCCTCTGTTTCAGCCCCTCTGTTTCAGCCACTCTGTTTCAGCCCCTCTCTTTCAAACCCTCTGTTTCAGCCCCTCTGTTTCTCGCCCTCTGTTTCAGCCCCTCTGTTTCTCGCCCACTGTTTCAGCCCCTCTGTTTCAGCCCGTCTGTTTCACGCACTCTGTTTCTCGCCCTCTGTTTCAGCCCCTCTGTTTCTCACCCTCTGTTCCAGCCCCTCTGATTCAGCCCCTCTGTTTCTCGCCCTCTGTTTCAGCCCCTCTGTTTCTCGCACTCTGTTTCAGCCCCTCTGTTTCTCGCACTCTGTTTCAGCCCCTCTGTTTCAGCCCCTCTGATTCAGCCTCTCTGTTTCTCGCCCTCTGTTTCAGCCCCTCTGTTTCTCGCCCTCTTTTTCAGCCCCTCTGTTTCTCGCCCTCTGTTTCAGCCCCTCTGTTTCAGCCCGTCTGTTTCACCCACTCTGTTTCTCGCCCTCTGTTTCAGCCCCTCTGTTTCTCACCCTCTGTTTCAGCCCCTCTGATTCAACCCCTCTGTTTCAGCCCCTCTGATTCAGCCCCTCTGTTTCACCCCCTCTGTTTCAGCCCCTCTGTTTCTCGCCCTCCCTTTCTCACCCTCTGTTTCAGCTCCTCTGTTTCAGCCGCTCTGTTTCTCGCCCTCTGTTTCAGCCCCTCTGTTTCTCGCCCTCTGTTTCAGCCCCTCTGTTTCTTGCCCTCTGTTTCAGCCCCTCTGATTCAGCCCCTCTGTTTCAGCCCCTCTGTTTCTGCCCCTCTGTTTCTCGCCCTGTGTTTCAGCCCCTCTGTTTCAGCCCCTCTGTTTCAGCCCCACTGTTTCTCGCCCTCTGTTTCAGCCCCTCTGTTTCAGCCCCTCTGTTTCAGCCCCTCGGTTTCTCGCCCTCTGTTTCAGACCCCTCTGTTTCTCGCCCTCTGTTCAGCCCCTATGTTTCTCGCCCTCTGTTTCAGCCCCTCTGTTTCCCGCCCTCTGTTTCAGCCCCTCTGTTTCAGCCCCTCTGTTTCTCACCCTCTGTTTCTGCTCCTCTGTTTCTCGCCCTCTGTTTCAGCCCCTCTGTTTCTCGCCCTCTGTTTCAGCCCCGCTGATTCAGCCCCTCTGTTTCAGCCCCTCTGAATCAGCCCCTCTGATTCAGCCCCTCTGTTTCAGCCCCTCTGTTTCAGCCCCTCTGTTTCTCGCCCTCTGTTTCAGCCCATCTGATTCTCGCCCTCTGTTTCAGCCCTTCTGATTCTCGCCCTCTGTTTCAGCCCCTCTGATTCAGCCCCTCTGATTCAGCCCCTCTGATTCAGCCCCTCTGTTTCTCGCCCTCTGTTTCAGCCCCTCTGTTACAGCCACTCTGTTTCAGCCCCTCTGTTACAGCCCCTCTGTTTCAGCCCCTCTGTTTCTCGCCCTCTGTTTCAGCCCATCTGTTTCTCGCCCTCTGTTTCAGCCACTCTGTTTCTCGCCCTCTGTTTCAGCCCCTCTGTTTCTCACCCTCTGTTTCAGCCCCTCTGATTCAGCCCCTCTGTTTCTTGCCCTCTGTTTCAGCCCCTCTGTTTCTCGCCCTCTGTTTCAGCCCCTCTGTTTCAGCCCCTCTGTTTCAGCTCCTCTGTTTCTCGCCCGCTGTTTCAGCCCCTCTGTTTCTTGCCGTCTGTTTTAGCCCCTCTGATTCAGCCCCTCTGTTTCAGCCCCTCTGATTCAGCCCCTCTGATTCAGCCCCTCTGATTCGGCGCTTCGGTTTCTTGCCCTCTGTTTCAGCCCCTCTGTTTCAGCCCCTCTGTTTCTCACCCTCTGTTTCAGCCCCTCTGATTCAGCCCCTCTGATTCAGCCCCTCTGATTCAAGCTCTGTTTCCCGCCCCTCTGTTTCAGCCCCTCTGTTTCTCGCCCTCTGTTTCAGCCCCTCTGTTTCTCGCCCTCTGTTACAGCCCCTCTGTTTCAGCCCCTCTGTTTCAGCCCCTCTGTTTCAGCGCCTCTGTTCCAGCCCCTCTGTTTCAGCCCCTCTGTTTCAGCCACTCTGTTTCAGCCCCTCTCTTTCAAACCCTCTGTTTCAGCCCCTCTGTTTCTCGCCCTCTGTTTCAGCCCCTCTGTTTCTCGCCCTCTGTTTCAGCCCCTCTGTTTCAGCCCGTCTGTTTCACGCACTCTGTTTCTCGCCCTCTGTTTCAGCCCCTCTGTTTCTCACCCTCTGTTCCAGCCCCTCTGATTCAGCCCCTCTGTTTCTCGCCCTCTGTTTCAGCCCCTCTGTTTCTCGCACTCTGTTTCAGCCCCTCTGTTTCTCGCACTCTGTTTCAGCCCCTCTGTTTCAGCCCCTCTGATTCAGCCTCTCTGTTTCTCGCCCTCTGTTTCAGCCCCTCTGTTTCTCGCCCTCTTTTTCAGCCCCTCTGTTTCTCGCCCTCTGTTTCAGCCCCTCTGTTTCAGCCCGTCTGTTTCACCCACTCTGTTTCTCGCCCTCTGTTTCAGCCCCTCTGTTTCTCACCCTCTGTTTCAGCCCCTCTGATTCAACCCCTCTGTTTCAGCCCCTCTGATTCAGCCCCTCTGTTTCACCCCCTCTGTTTCAGCCCCTCTGTTTCTCGCCCTCCCTTTCTCACCCTCTGTTTCAGCTCCTCTGTTTCAGCCGCTCTGTTTCTCGCCCTCTGTTTCAGCCCCTCTGTTTCTCGCCCTCTGTTTCAGCCCCTCTGTTTCTTGCCCTCTGTTTCAGCCCCTCTGATTCAGCCCCTCTGTTTCAGCCCCTCTGTTTCTGCCCCTCTGTTTCTCGCCCTGTGTTTCAGCCCCTCTGTTTCAGCCCCTCTGTTTCAGCCCCACTGTTTCTCGCCCTCTGTTTCAGCCCCTCTGTTTCAGCCCCTCTGTTTCAGCCCCTCGGTTTCTCGCCCTCTGTTTCAGACCCCTCTGTTTCTCGCCCTCTGTTCAGCCCCTATGTTTCTCGCCCTCTGTTTCAGCCCCTCTGTTTCCCGCCCTCTGTTTCAGCCCCTCTGTTTCAGCCCCTCTGTTTCTCACCCTCTGTTTCTGCTCCTCTGTTTCTCGCCCTCTGTTTCAGCCCCTCTGTTTCTCGCCCTCTGTTTCAGCCCCGCTGATTCAGCCCCTCTGTTTCAGCCCCTCTGAATCAGCCCCTCTGATTCAGCCCCTCTGTTTCAGCCCCTCTGTTTCAGCCCCTCTGTTTCTCGCCCTCTGTTTCAGCCCATCTGATTCTCGCCCTCTGTTTCAGCCCTTCTGATTCTCGCCCTCTGTTTCAGCCCCTCTGATTCAGCCCCTCTGATTCAGCCCCTCTGATTCAGCCCCTCTGTTTCTCGCCCTCTGTTTCAGCCCCTCTGTTACAGCCACTCTGTTTCAGCCCCTCTGTTACAGCCCCTCTGTTTCAGCCCCTCTGTTTCTCGCCCTCTGTTTCAGCCCATCTGTTTCTCGCCCTCTGTTTCAGCCACTCTGTTTCTCGCCCTCTGTTTCAGCCCCTCTGTTTCTCACCCTCTGTTTCAGCCCCTCTGATTCAGCCCCTCTGTTTCTTGCCCTCTGTTTCAGCCCCTCTGTTTCTCGCCCTCTGTTTCAGCCCCTCTGTTTCAGCCCCTCTGTTTCAGCTCCTCTGTTTCTCGCCCTCTGTTTCAGCCCCTCTGTTTCTCGCCCTGTGTTTCAGCCCCTCTGTTTCAGCCCGTCTGATTCAGCCCCTCTGTTTCTCGCCCTCTGTTTCAGCCCCTCTGTTTCTCACCCTCTGTTTCAGCCCCTCTGATTCAGCCCCTCTGTTTCTTGCCCTCTGTTTCAGCCCCTCTGTTTCTCGCCCTCTGTTTCAGCCCCTCTGTTTTAGCCCCTCTGTTTCAGCCCCTCTGTTTCTCGCCCTCTGTTTCAGCCACTCTGTTTCTCGCCCTCTGTTTCAGGCCCTCTGTTTCTCGCCCTCTGTTTCAGCCACTCTGATTCAGCCCCTCTGTTTCAGCCCAACTGATTCAGCACCTCTGTTTCAGCCCCTCTGTTTCAGCCCCTCTGTTTCATCCCTCTGTTTCTCGCCCTCTGTTTCTCGCCCGCTGTTTCAGCCCCTTTGTTTCTCACCCTCTGTTTCAGCCCCACTGTTTCAGCCCCTCTGATTCAGCCCCTCTGATTCAGCCCCTCTGTTTCTCGCCCTCTGTTTCAGCCCCTCTGTTTCAGCCCCTCAGTTTCAGCCCCTCTGTTTCTCACCCTCTGTTTCAGCCCCTCTGATTCAGCCCCTCTGATTCAGCCCCTCTGATTCAGCCCCTCTGTTTCAGCCACTCTGTTTCAGCCTCTCTGTTTCAGCTAATCTGTTTCAGCCCCTCTGTTTCTCGCCCTCTGTTTCAGCCCCTCTGTTTCTCGCCCTGTGTTTCAGCCCCTCTGTTTCAGCCCGTCTGATTCAGCCCCTCTGTTTCTCGCCCTCTGTTTCAGCCCCTCTGTTTCTCACCCTCTGTTTCAGCCCCTCTGTTTCAGCCCCTCTGTTTCAGCCCCTCTGTTTCTCGCCCTCTGTTTCAGACCCCTCTGTTTCTCGCCCTCTGTTCAGCCCCTATGTTTCTCGCCCTCTGTTTCAGCACCTCTGTTTCTCGCCCTCTGTTTCAGCCCCTCTGTTTCAGCCCCTCTGTTTCTCGCCCTCTGTTTCTGCCCCTCTGTGTCTCGCCCTCTGTTTCAGCCACTCTATTTCTCGCCCTCTGTTTCAGCCCCGCTGATTCAGCCCCTCTGTTTCATCCCCTCTGAATCAGCCCCTCTGATTCAGCACCTCTGTTTCAGCCCCTCTGTTTCAGCCCCTCTGTTTCTCGCCCTCTGTTTCAGCCCATCTGATTCTCGCCCTCTGTTTCAGCCCTTCTGATTCTCGCCCTCTGTTTCAGCCCCTCTGATTCAGCCCCTCTGTTTCAGCCCCTCTGTTTCAGCCCCTCTGTTTCTCGCCCTCTGTTTCAGCCCCTCTGTTTCTCGCCCTCTGTTTCAGCCCCTCTGTTTCAGCCCGTCTGTTTCAGCCACTCTGTTTCTCGCCCACTGTTTCAGCCCCTCTGTTTCTCACCCTCTGTTTCATCCCCTCTGATTCAGACCCTCTGTTTCTCGCCCTCTGTTTCAGCCCCTCTGTTTCTCGCCGTCTGTTTCAGCCCCTCTGTTTCAGCCCCTCTGTTTCAGCCCCTCTGTTTCTCGCCCTCTGTTTCAGGCCCTCTGTTTCTCGCCCTCTGTTTCAGCCCCTCTGATTCAGCCCCTCTGTTTCAGCCCCTCTGATTCAGCCCCTCTGTTTCAGCCCCTCTGTTTCAGCCCCTCTGTTTCAGCCCCTCTGTTTCTCGCCCTCTATTTCTCACCCTCTGTTTCTCGCCCTCTGTTTCAGCCCCTCTGTTTTTCGCCCTCTGTTTCAGCCCCTCTGTTTCTTGCCCTCTGTTTCAGGCTCTCTGTTTCAGCCCGTCTGTTTCAGGCCCTCTGTTTCAGCCCCTCTGTTTCTCGCCCTCTGTTTCAGCCCCTCTGATTCTCGCCCTCTGTTTCAGCCCCTCTGTTTCTCACCCTCTGTTTCAGCCCCTCTGATTCAACCCCTCTGTTTCAGCCCCTCTGATTCAGCCCCTCTGTTTCACCCCCTCTGTTTCAGCCCCTCTGTTTCTCGCCCTCCCTTTCTCACCCTCTGTTTCAGCTCCTCTGTTTCAGCCGCTCTGTTTCTCGCCCTCTGTTTCAGCCCCTCTGTTTCTCGCCCTCTGTTTCAGCCCCTCTGTTTCTTGCCCTCTGTTTCAGCCCCTCTGATTCAGCCCCTCTGTTTCAGCCCCTCTGTTTCTGCCCCTCTGTTTCTCGCCCTGTGTTTCAGCCCCTCTGTTTCAGCCCCTCTGTTTCAGCCCCACTGTTTCTCGCCCTCTGTTTCAGCCCCTCTGATTCAGCCCCTCTGTTTCAGCCCCTCTGTTTCAGACCCCTCTGTTTCTCGCCCTCTGTTCAGCCCCTATGTTTCTCGCCCTCTGTTTCAGCCCCTCTGTTTCCCGCCCTCTGTTTCAGCCCCTCTGTTTCAGCCCCTCTGTTTCTCACCCTCTGTTTCTGCTCCTCTGTTTCTCGCCCTCTGTTTCAGCCCCTCTGTTTCTCGCCCTCTGTTTCAGCCCCGCTGATTCAGCCCCTCTGTTTCAGCCCCTCTGAATCAGCCCCTCTGATTCAGCCCCTCTGTTTCAGCCCCTCTGTTTCAGCCCCTCTGTTTCTCGCCCTCTGTTTCAGCCCATCTGATTCTCGCCCTCTGTTTCAGCCCTTCTGATTCTCGCCCTCTGTTTCAGCCCCTCTGATTCAGCCCCTCTGATTCAGCCCCTCTGATTCAGCCCCTCTGTTTCTCGCCCTCTGTTTCAGCCCCTCTGTTACAGCCACTCTGTTTCAGCCCCTCTGTTACAGCCCCTCTGTTTCAGCCCCTCTGTTTCTCGCCCTCTGTTTCAGCCCATCTGTTTCTCGCCCTCTGTTTCAGCCACTCTGTTTCTCGCCCTCTGTTTCAGCCCCTCTGTTTCTCACCCTCTGTTTCAGCCCCTCTGATTCAGCCCCTCTGTTTCTTGCCCTCTGTTTCAGCCCCTCTGTTTCTCGCCCTCTGTTTCAGCCCCTCTGTTTCAGCCCCTCTGTTTCAGCTCCTCTGTTTCTCGCCCTCTGTTTCAGCCCCTCTGTTTCTCGCCCTGTGTTTCAGCCCCTCTGTTTCAGCCCGTCTGATTCAGCCCCTCTGTTTCTCGCCCTCTGTTTCAGCCCCTCTGTTTCTCACCCTCTGTTTCAGCCCCTCTGATTCAGCCCCTCTGTTTCTTGCCCTCTGTTTCAGCCCCTCTGTTTCTCGCCCTCTGTTTCAGCCCCTCTGTTTTAGCCCCTCTGTTTCAGCCCCTCTGTTTCTCGCCCTCTGTTTCAGCCACTCTGTTTCTCGCCCTCTGTTTCAGGCCCTCTGTTTCTCGCCCTCTGTTTCAGCCACTCTGATTCAGCCCCTCTGTTTCAGCCCAACTGATTCAGCACCTCTGTTTCAGCCCCTCTGTTTCAGCCCCTCTGTTTCATCCCTCTGTTTCTCGCCCTCTGTTTCTCGCCCGCTGTTTCAGCCCCTTTGTTTCTCACCCTCTGTTTCAGCCCCACTGTTTCAGCCCCTCTGATTCAGCCCCTCTGATTCAGCCCCTCTGTTTCTCGCCCTCTGTTTCAGCCCCTCTGTTTCAGCCCCTCAGTTTCAGCCCCTCTGTTTCTCACCCTCTGTTTCAGCCCCTCTGATTCAGCCCCTCTGATTCAGCCCCTCTGATTCAGCCCCTCTGTTTCAGCCCCTCTGTTTCAGCCTCTCTGTTTCAGCTCCTCTGTTTCAGCCCCTCTGTTTCTCGCCCTCTGTTTCAGCCCCTCTGTTTCTCGCCCTCTGTTTCTCGCCCTCTGTTTCAGCCCCTTTGTTTCAGCCGCTCTGTTTCTCGCCCTCTGTTTCAGCCCCTCTGTTTCTCGCCCTCTGTTTCAGCCCCTCTGTTTCAGCCCCTCTGTTTCAGCCCCTCTGTTTCAGCCCCTCTGTTTCAGCCCCTCTGTTTCTCGCCCTCTGTTTCAGACCCCTCTGTTTCTCACCCTCTGTTCAGCCCCTATGTTTCTCGCCCTCTGTTTCAGCACCTCTGTTTCTCGCCCTCTGTTTCAGCCCCTCTGTTTCAGCCCCTCTGTTTCTCGCCCTCTGTTTCTGCCCCTCTGTGTCTCGCCCTCTGTTTCAGCCACTCTATTTCTCGCCCTCTGTTTCAGCCCCGCTGATTCAGCCCCTCTGTTTCATCCCCTCTGAATCAGCCCCTCTGATTCAGCACCTCTGTTTCAGCCCCTCTGTTTCAGCCCCTCTGTTTCTCGCCCTCTGTTTCAGCCCATCTGATTCTCGCCCTCTGTTTCAGCCCTTCTGATTCTCGCCCTCTGTTTCAGCCCCTCTGATTCAGCCCCTCTGTTTCAGCCCCTCTGTTTCTCGCCTTCTGTTTCAGCCCCTCTGTTTCTCGCCCTCTGTTTCAGCCCCTCTGTTTCAGCCCGTCTGTTTCAGCCACTCTGTTTCTCGCCCACTGTTTCAGCCCCTCTGTTTCTCGCCCTCTGTTTCAGCCCATCTGATTCTCGCCCTCTGTTTCAGCCCTTCTGATTCTCGCCCTCTGTTTCAGCCCCTCTGATTCAGCCCCTCTGTTTCATCCCCTCTGATTCAGACCCTCTGTTTCTCGCCCTCTGTTTCAGCCCCTCTGTTTCTCGCCGTCTGTTTCAGCCCCTCTGTTTCAGCCCCTCTGTTTCAGCCCCTCTGTTTCTCGCCCTCTGTTTCAGGCCCTCTGTTTCTCGCCCTCTGTTTCAGCCCCTCTGATTCAGCCCCTCTGTTTCAGCCCCTCTGATTCAGCCCCTCTGTTTCAGCCCCTCTGTTTCAGCCCCTCTGTTTCAGCCCCTCTGTTTCTCGCCCTCTATTTCTCACCCTCTGTTTCTCGCCCTCTGTTTCAGCCCCTCTGTTTTTCGCCCTCTGTTTCAGCCCCTCTGTTTCTTGCCCTCTGTTTCAGGCTCTCTGTTTCAGCCCGTCTGTTTCAGGCCCTCTGTTTCAGCCCCTCTGTTTCTCGCCCTCTGTTTCAGCCCCTCTGATTCTCGCCCTCTGTTTCAGCCCCTCTGTTTCTCGCCCTCTGTTTCAGCCCCTCTGATTCAGCCCCTCTGTTTCAGAACCTCTGATTCATCCCCTCTGATTCAGCCCCTCTGATTCAGCCTCTCTGTTTCTCGCCCTCTGTTTCAGCCCCTCTGTTTCTGCCCCTCTGTTTCAGCCCCTCTGTTTCTCGCCCTCTGTTTCAGCCCCTCTGATTCAGCCCCTCTGATTCAACCCCTCTGATTCAGCCCCTCTGTTTCCCGCCCCTCTGTTTCAGCTTTTCTGTTTCTCGCCCTCTGTTTCAGTCCCTCTGTTTCTCGCCCTCTGTTTCAGCACCACTGTTTCAGCCCCTCTGTTTCAGCACCTCTGTTTCAGCGCCTCTGTTTCTCGCCCTCTGTTTCAGCCCCTCTGTTTCTCGCCCTCTGTTTCAGCCCCTCTGATTCAGCACCTCTGTTTCAGACCCTCTGTTTCTCCGCCTCTGTTCCAGCCCCTCTGTTTCAGCCCCTCTGTTTCAGCCACTCTGTTTCAGCCACTCTGTTCCAGCCCCTCTGTTTCAGCCCCTCTGTTTCTCGCCCTCTGTTTCAGCCCCTCTGTTTCTCGCCCTCTGTTTCAGCCCCACTTTTTCAGCCCGTCTGTTTCAGCCACTCTGTTTCCCGCCCTCTGTTTCAGCCCCTCTGTTTCTCACCCTCTGTTTCAGCCCCTCTGATTCAGCGCCTCTGTTTCTCGCCCTCTGTTTCAGCCCCTCTGTTTCTCGCCCTCTGTTTCAGCCCCTCTGTTTCAGCCCCTCTGTTTCAGCCCCTCTGTTTCTCGCCCTCTGATTCAGCCCCTCTGATTCAGCCCCTCTGTTTCAGCCCCTCTGTTTCTCGCCCTCTGTTTCAGCCCCTCTGTTTCAGCCCCTCTGTTTCAGCCCCTCTGTTTCTCGCCCTCTGTTTATCGCCCGCTGTTTCAGCCCCTTTGTTTCTCGCCCTCTGTTTCAGCCCCACTGTTTCAGCCCCTCTGATTCAACCCCTCTGATTCAGCCCCTCTGTTTCTCGCCCTCTGTTTCAGCCCCTCTGTTTCAGCCCCTCTGTTTCAGCCCCTCTCTTTCTCGCCCTCTGTTTCAGCCCCTCTGTTTCTCGCCCTCTGTTTCAGCCGTCTCTGATTCTCGCCCTCTGTTTCTGCCCCTCTGTTTCTCGCCCTGTGTTTCAGCCCCGCTGCTTCTCGCCCTCTGTTTCAGCCCCGCTGATTCAGCCCCTCTGTTTCAGCCCCTCTGAATCAGCCCCTCTGATTCAGCCCCTCTGTTTCAGCCCCTCTGTTTCAGCCCCTCTGTTTCTCGCCCTCTGTTTCAGCCCCTCTGATTCTCGCCCGCTGTTTCAGCCCCTCTGTTTCTTGCCGTCTGTTTTAGCCCCTCTGATTCAGCCCCTCTGTTTCAGCCCCTCTGATTCAGCCCCTCTGATTCAGCCCCTCTGATTCGGCGCTTCGGTTTCTTGCCCTCTGTTTCAGCCCCTCTGTTTCAGCCCCTCTGTTTCTCACCCTCTGTTTCAGCCCCTCTGATTCAGCCCCTCTGATTCAGCCCCTCTGATTCAAGCTCTGTTTCCCGCCCCTCTGTTTCAGCCCCTCTGTTTCTCGCCCTCTGTTTCAGCCCCTCTGTTTCTCGCCCTCTGTTACAGCCCCTCTGTTTCAGCCCCTCTGTTTCAGCCCCTCTGTTTCAGCGCCTCTGTTCCAGCCCCTCTGTTTCAGCCCCTCTGTTTCAGCCACTCTGTTTCAGCCCCTCTCTTTCAAACCCTCTGTTTCAGCCCCTCTGTTTCTCGCCCTCTGTTTCAGCCCCTCTGTTTCTCGCCCTCTGTTTCAGCCCCTCTGTTTCAGCCCGTCTGTTTCACGCACTCTGTTTCTCGCCCTCTGTTTCAGCCCCTCTGTTTCTCACCCTCTGTTCCAGCCCCTCTGATTCAGCCCCTCTGTTTCTCGCCCTCTGTTTCAGCCCCTCTGTTTCTCGCACTCTGTTTCAGCCCCTCTGTTTCTCGCACTCTGTTTCAGCCCCTCTGTTTCAGCCCCTCTGATTCAGCCTCTCTGTTTCTCGCCCTCTGTTTCAGCCCCTCTGTTTCTCGCCCTCTTTTTCAGCCCCTCTGTTTCTCGCCCTCTGTTTCAGCCCCTCTGTTTCAGCCCGTCTGTTTCACCCACTCTGTTTCTCGCCCTCTGTTTCAGCCCCTCTGTTTCTCACCCTCTGTTTCAGCCCCTCTGATTCAACCCCTCTGTTTCAGCCCCTCTGATTCAGCCCCTCTGTTTCACCCCCTCTGTTTCAGCCCCTCTGTTTCTCGCCCTCCCTTTCTCACCCTCTGTTTCAGCTCCTCTGTTTCAGCCGCTCTGTTTCTCGCCCTCTGTTTCAGCCCCTCTGTTTCTCGCCCTCTGTTTCAGCCCCTCTGTTTCTTGCCCTCTGTTTCAGCCCCTCTGTTTCAGCCCCTCTGTTTCAGCCCCTCTGTTTCTGCCCCTCTGTTTCTCGCCCTGTGTTTCAGCCCCTCTGTTTCAGCCCCTCTGTTTCAGCCCCACTGTTTCTCGCCCTCTGTTTCAGCCCCTCTGTTTCAGCCCCTCTGTTTCAGCCCCTCTGTTTCTCGCCCTCTGTTTCAGACCCCTCTGTTTCTCGCCCTCTGTTCAGCCCCTATGTTTCTCGCCCTCTGTTTCAGCCCCTCTGTTTCCCGCCCTCTGTTTCAGCCCCTCTGTTTCAGCCCCTCTGTTTCTCACCCTCTGTTTCTGCTCCTCTGTTTCTCGCCCTCTGTTTCAGCCCCTCTGTTTCTCGCCCTCTGTTTCAGCCCCGCTGATTCAGCCCCTCTGTTTCAGCCCCTCTGAATCAGCCCCTCTGATTCAGCCCCTCTGTTTCAGCCCCTCTGTTTCAGCCCCTCTGTTTCTCGCCCTCTGTTTCAGCCCATCTGATTCTCGCCCTCTGTTTCAGCCCTTCTGATTCTCGCCCTCTGTTTCAGCCCCTCTGATTCAGCCCCTCTGATTCAGCCCCTCTGATTCAGCCCCTCTGTTTCTCGCCCTCTGTTTCAGCCCCTCTGTTACAGCCACTCTGTTTCAGCCCCTCTGTTACAGCCCCTCTGTTTCAGCCCCTCTGTTTCTCGCCCTCTGTTTCAGCCCATCTGTTTCTCGCCCTCTGTTTCAGCCACTCTGTTTCTCGCCCTCTGTTTCAGCCCCTCTGTTTCTCACCCTCTGTTTCAGCCCCTCTGATTCAGCCCCTCTGTTTCTTGCCCTCTGTTTCAGCCCCTCTGTTTCTCGCCCTCTGTTTCAGCCCCTCTGTTTCAGCCCCTCTGTTTCAGCTCCTCTGTTTCTCGCCCTCTGTTTCAGCCCCTCTGTTTCTCGCCCTGTGTTTCAGCCCCTCTGTTTCAGCCCGTCTGATTCAGCCCCTCTGTTTCTCGCCCTCTGTTTCAGCCCCTCTGTTTCTCACCCTCTGTTTCAGCCCCTCTGATTCAGCCCCTCTGTTTCTTGCCCTCTGTTTCAGCCCCTCTGTTTCTCGCCCTCTGTTTCAGCCCCTCTGTTTTAGCCCCTCTGTTTCAGCCCCTCTGTTTCTCGCCCTCTGTTTCAGCCACTCTGTTTCTCGCCCTCTGTTTCAGGCCCTCTGTTTCTCGCCCTCTGTTTCAGCCACTCTGATTCAGCCCCTCTGTTTCAGCCCAACTGATTCAGCACCTCTGTTTCAGCCCCTCTGTTTCAGCCCCTCTGTTTCATCCCTCTGTTTCTCGCCCTCTGTTTCTCGCCCGCTGTTTCAGCCCCTTTGTTTCTCACCCTCTGTTTCAGCCCCACTGTTTCAGCCCCTCTGATTCAGCCCCTCTGATTCAGCCCCTCTGTTTCTCGCCCTCTGTTTCAGCCCCTCTGTTTCAGCCCCTCAGTTTCAGCCCCTCTGTTTCTCACCCTCTGTTTCAGCCCCTCTGATTCAGCCCCTCTGATTCAGCCCCTCTGATTCAGCCCCTCTGTTTCAGCCCCTCTGTTTCAGCCTCTCTGTTTCAGCTCCTCTGTTTCAGCCCCTCTGTTTCTCGCCCTCTGTTTCAGCCCCTCTGTTTCTCGCCCTCTGTTTCTCGCCCTCTGTTTCAGCCCCTTTGTTTCAGCCGCTCTGTTTCTCGCCCTCTGTTTCAGCCCCTCTGTTTCTCGCCCTCTGTTTCAGCCCCTCTGTTTCAGCCCCTCTGTTTCAGCCCCTCTGTTTCAGCCCCTCTGTTTCAGCCCCTCTGTTTCTCGCCCTCTGTTTCAGACCCCTCTGTTTCTCGCCCTCTGTTCAGCCCCTATGTTTCTCGCCCTCTGTTTCAGCACCTCTGTTTCTCGCCCTCTGTTTCAGCCCCTCTGTTTCAGCCCCTCTGTTTCTCGCCCTCTGTTTCTGCCCCTCTGTGTCTCGCCCTCTGTTTCAGCCACTCTATTCTCGCCCTCTGTTTCAGCCCCGCTGATTCAGCCCCTCTGTTTCATCCCCTCTGAATCAGCCCCTCTGATTCAGCACCTCTGTTTCAGCCCCTCTGTTTCAGCCCCTCTGTTTCTCGCCCTCTGTTTCAGCCCATCTGATTCTCGCCCTCTGTTTCAGCCCTTCTGATTCTCGCCCTCTGTTTCAGCCCCTCTGATTCAGCCCCTCTGTTTCAGCCCCTCTGTTTCAGCCCCTCTGTTTCTCGCCCTCTGTTTCAGCCCCTCTGTTTCTCGCCCTCGGTTTCAGCCCCTCTGTTTCAGCCCGTCTGTTTCAGCCACTCTGTTTCTCGCCCACTGTTTCAGCCCCTCTGTTTCTCACCCTCTGTTTCATCCCCTCTGATTCAGACCCTCTGTTTCTCGCCCTCTGTTTCAGCCCCTCTGTTTCTCGCCGTCTGTTTCAGCCCCTCTGTTTCAGCCCCTCTGTTTCAGCCCCTCTGTTTCTCGCCCTCTGTTTCAGGCCCTCTGTTTCTCGCCCTCTGTTTCAGCCCCTCTGATTCAGCCCCTCTGTTTCAGCCCCTCTGATTCAGCCCCTCTGTTTCAGCCCCTCTGTTTCAGCCCCTCTGTTTCAGCCCCTCTGTTTCTCGCCCTCTATTTCTCACCCTCTGTTTCTCGCCCTGTGTTTCAGCCCCTCTGTTTTTCGCCCTCTGTTTCAGCCCCTCTGTTTCTTGCCCTCTGTTTCAGGCTCTCTGTTTCAGCCCGTCTGTTTCAGGCCCTCTGTTTCAGCCCCTCTGTTTCTCGCCCTCTGTTTCAGCCCCTCTGATTCTCGCCCTCTGTTTCAGCCCCTCTGTTTCTCGCCCTCTGTTTCAGCCCCTCTGATTCAGCCCCTCTGTTTCAGAACCTCTGATTCATCCCCTCTGATTCAGCCCCTCTGATTCAGCCTCTCTGTTTCTCGCCCTCTGTTTCAGCCCCTCTGTTTCTGCCCCTCTGTTTCAGCCCCTCTGTTTCTCGCCCTCTGTTTCAGCCCCTCTGATTCAGCCCCTCTGATTCAACCCCTCTGATTCAGCCCCTCTGTTTCCCGCCCCTCTGTTTCAGCTTTTCTGTTTCTCGCCCTCTGTTTCAGTCCCTCTGTTTCTCGCCCTCTGTTTCAGCACCACTGTTTCAGCCCCTCTGTTTCAGCACCTCTGTTTCAGCGCCTCTGTTTCTCGCCCTCTGTTTCAGCCCCTCTGTTTCTCGCCCTCTGTTTCAGCCCCTCTGATTCAGCCCCTCTGTTTCAGACCCTCTGTTTCTCCGCCTCTCTTCCAGCCCCTCTGTTTCAGCCCCTCTGTTTCAGCCACTCTGTTTCAGCCACTCTGTTCCAGCCCCTCTGTTTCAGCCCCTCTGTTTCTCGCCCTCTGTTTCAGCCCCTCTGTTTCTCGCCCTCTGTTTCAGCCCCACTGTTTCAGCCCGTCTGTTTCAGCCACTCTGTTTCCCGCCCTCTGTTTCAGCCCCTCTGTTTCTCACCCTCTGTTTCAGCCCCTCTGATTCAGCGCCTCTGTTTCTCGCCCTCTGTTTCAGCCCCTCTGTTTCTCGCCCTCTGTTTCAGCCCCTCTGTTTCAGCCCCTCTGTTTCAGCCCCTCTGTTTCTCGCCCTCTGATTCAGCCCCTCTGATTCAGCCCCTCTGTTTCAGCCCCTCTGATTCAGCCCCTCTGTTTCAGCCCCTCTGTTTCAGCCCCTCTGTTTCAGCCCCTCTGTTTCTCGCCCTCTGTTTCTCGCCCGCTGTTTCAGCCCCTTTGTTTCTCGCCCTCTGTTTCAGCCCCACTGTTTCAGCCCCTCTGATTCAACCCCTCTGATTCAGCCCCTCTGTTTCTCGCCCTCTGTTTCAGCCCCTCTGTTTCAGCCCCTCTGTTTCAGCCCCTCTCTTTCTCGCCCTCTGTTTCAGCCCCTCTCTTTCTCGCCCTCTGTTTCAGCCGTCTCTGATTCTCGCCCTCTGTTTCTGCCCCTCTGTTTCTCGCCCTGTGTTTCAGCCCCGCTGCTTCTCGCCCTCTGTTTCAGCCCCGCTGATTCAGCCCCTCTGTTTCAGCCCCTCTGAATCAGCCCCTCTGATTCAGCCCCACTGTTTCAGCCCCTCTGTTTCAGCCCCTCTGTTTCTCGCCCTCTGTTTCAGCCCCTCTGATTCTCGCCCGCTGTTTCAGCCCCTCTGTTTCTTGCCGTCTGTTTTAGCCCCTCTGATTCAGCCCCTCTGTTTCAGCCCCTCTGATTCAGCCCCTCTGATTCAGCCCCTCTGATTCGGCCCTTCGGTTTCTTGCCCTCTGTTTCAGCCCCTCTGTTTCAGCCCCTCTGTTTCTCACCCTCTGTTTCAGCCCCTCTGATTCAGCCCCTCTGATTCAGCCCCTCTGATTCAAGCTCTGTTTCCCGCCCCTCTGTTTCAGCCCCTCTGTTTCTCGCCCTCTGTTTCAGCCCCTCTGTTTCTCGCCCTCTGTTACAGCCCCTCTGTTTCAGCCCCTCTGTTTCAGCCCCTCTGTTTCAGCGCCTCTGTTCCAGCCCCTCTGTTTCAGCCCCTCTGTTTCAGCCACTCTGTTTCAGCCCCTCTCTTTCAAACCCTATGTTTCAGCCCCTCTGTTTCTCGCCCTCTGTTTCAGCCCCTCTGTTTCTCGCCCTCTGTTTCAGCCCCTCTGTTTCAGCCCGTCTGTTTCACGCACTCTGTTTCTCGCCCTCTGTTTCAGCCCCTCTGTTTCTCACCCTCTGTTCCAGCCCCTCTGATTCAGCCCCTCTGTTTCTCGCCCTCTGTTTCAGCCCCTCTGTTTCTCGCACTCTGTTTCAGCCCCTCTGTTTCTCGCACTCTGTTTCAGCCCCTCTGTTTCAGCCCCTCTGATTCAGCCTCTCTGTTTCTCGCCCTCTGTTTCAGCCCGTCTGTTTCTCGCCCTCTTTTTCAGCCCCTCTGTTTCTCGCCCTCTGTTTCAGCCCCTCTGTTTCAGCCCGTCTGTTTCACCCACTCTGTTTCTCGCCCTCTGTTTCAGCCCCTCTGTTTCTCACCCTCTGTTTCAGCCCCTCTGATTCAACCCCTCTGTTTCAGCCCCTCTGATTCAGCCCCTCTGTTTCACCCCCTCTGTTTCAGCCCCTCTGTTTCGCCCCCCTGTTTCTCGCCCTCCCTTTCTCACCCTCTGTTTCAGCTCCTCTGTTTCAGCCGCTCTGTTTCTCGCCCTCTGTTTCAGCCCCTCTGTTTCTCGCCCTCTGTTTCAGCCCCTCTGTTTCTTGCCCTCTGTTTCAGCCCCTCTGTTTCAGCCCCTCTGTTTCAGCCCCTCTGTTTCTGCCCCTCTGTTTCTCGCCCTGTGTTTCAGCCCCTCTGTTTCAGCCCCTCTGTTTCAGCCCCACTGTTTCTCGCCCTCTGTTTCAGC
The DNA here is from genome assembly GCF_047496795.1 of Chiloscyllium punctatum. NCBI lineage: Eukaryota > Metazoa > Chordata > Chondrichthyes > Orectolobiformes > Hemiscylliidae > Chiloscyllium > Chiloscyllium punctatum. Next base: position 897,079 of record NW_027309792.1, on the reverse strand, counting down.
CCCTCTGTTTCAGCCCCTCTGTTTCAGCCCCTCTGTTTCTCGCCCTCTGTTTCAGACCCCTCTGTTTCTCGCCCTCTGTTCAGCCCCTATGTTTCTCGCCCTCTGTTTCAGCCCCTCTGTTTCCCGCCCTCTGTTTCAGCCCCTCTGTTTCAGCCCCTCTGTTTCTCACCCTCTGTTTCTGCTCCTCTGTTTCTCGCCCTCTGTTTCAGCCCCTCTGTTTCTCGCCCTCTGTTTCAGCCCCGCTGATTCAGCCCCTCTGTTTCAGCCCCTCTGAATCAGCCCCTCTGATTCAGCCCCTCTGTTTCAGCCCCTCTGTTTCAGCCCCTCTGTTTCTCGCCCTCTGTTTCAGCCCATCTGATTCTCGCCCTCTGTTTCAGCCCTTCTGATTCTCGCCCTCTGTTTCAGCCCCTCTGATTCAGCCCCTCTGATTCAGCCCCTCTGATTCAGCCCCTCTGTTTCTCGCCCTCTGTTTCAGCCCCTCTGTTACAGCCACTCTGTTTCAGCCCCTCTGTTACAGCCCCTCTGTTTCAGCCCCTCTGTTTCTCGCCCTCTGTTTCAGCCCATCTGTTTCTCGCCCTCTGTTTCAGCCACTCTGTTTCTCGCCCTCTGTTTCAGCCCCTCTGTTTCTCACCCTCTGTTTCAGCCCCTCTGATTCAGCCCCTCTGTTTCTTGCCCTCTGTTTCAGCCCCTCTGTTTCTCGCCCTCTGTTTCAGCCCCTCTGTTTCAGCCCCTCTGTTTCAGCTCCTCTGTTTCTCGCCCTCTGTTTCAGCCCCTCTGTTTCTCGCCCTGTGTTTCAGCCCCTCTGTTTCAGCCCGTCTGATTCAGCCCCTCTGTTTCTCGCCCTCTGTTTCAGCCCCTCTGTTTCTCACCCTCTGTTTCAGCCCCTCTGATTCAGCCCCTCTGTTTCTTGCCCTCTGTTTCAGCCCCTCTGTTTCTCGCCCTCTGTTTCAGCCCCTCTGTTTTAGCCCCTCTGTTTCAGCCCCTCTGTTTCTCGCCCTCTGTTTCAGCCACTCTGTTTCTCGCCCTCTGTTTCAGGCCCTCTGTTTCTCGCCCTCTGTTTCAGCCACTCTGATTCAGCCCCTCTGTTTCAGCCCAACTGATTCAGCACCTCTGTTTCAGCCCCTCTGTTTCAGCCCCTCTGTTTCATCCCTCTGTTTCTCGCCCTCTGTTTCTCGCCCGCTGTTTCAGCCCCTTTGTTTCTCACCCTCTGTTTCAGCCCCACTGTTTCAGCCCCTCTGATTCAGCCCCTCTGATTCAGCCCCTCTGTTTCTCGCCCTCTGTTTCAGCCCCTCTGTTTCAGCCCCTCAGTTTCAGCCCCTCTGTTTCTCACCCTCTGTTTCAGCCCCTCTGATTCAGCCCCTCTGATTCAGCCCCTCTGATTCAGCCCCTCTGTTTCCCGCCCCTCTGTTTCAGCCCCTCTGTTTCTCGCCCTCTGTTTCAGCCCCTCTGTTTCTCGCCCTCTGTTACAACCCCTCTGTTTCAGCCCCTCTGTTTCAGCCCCTCTGTTTCAGCGTCTCTGTCCCAGCCCCTCTGTTTCAGCCCCTCTGTTTCAGCCACTCTCTTTCAGCCCCTCTCTTTCAAACCCTCTGTTTCAGCCCCTCTGTTTCAGCCCCTCTGTTTCAGCCCCTCTGTTTCTCGCCCTCTGTTTCAGACCCTCTCTTTCAGCCCGTCTGTTTCACCCACTCTGTTGCTCGCCCTCTGTTTCAGCCCCTCTGTTTCTCACCCTCTGTTCCAGCCCCTCTGATTCAGCCCCTCTGTTTCTCGCCCTCTGTTTCAGCCCCTCTGTTTCTCGTCCTCTGTTTCAGCCCCTCTGTTTCTCGCCCTCTGTTTCAGCCCCTCTGTTTCAGCCCCTCTGATTCAGCCTCTCTGTTTCTCGTCCTCTGTTTCAGCCCCTCTGTTTCTCACCCTCTGTTTCAGCCCCTCTGTTTCTCGCCCTCTGTTTCAGCCCTTCTATTTCTCACCCTCTGTTTCAGCCCCTCTGATTCAGCCCCTCTGTTTCAGCCCCTCTGATTCAGCCCCTCTGTTTCACCCCCTCTGTTTCAGTCCCTCTGTTTCAGCCCCTCTGTTTCTCGCCCTCCCTTTCTCACCCTCTGTTTCAGCTCCTCTGTTTCAGCCACTCTGTTTCTCACCCTCTGTTTCAGCCCCTCTGTTTCTTGCCCTCTGTTTCAGCACCTCTGTTTCAGCCCCTCTGTTTCAGCTCCTCTGTTTCTGCCCCTCTGTTTCTCGCCCTGTGTTTCAGCCCCTCTGTTTCAGCCCCTCTGTTTCAGCCTAACTGTTTCTCGCCCTCTGTTTCAGCCCCTCTGTTTCAGCCCCACTGTTTCAGCCCCTCTGTTTCAGCCCCTCTGTTTCTCGCCCTCTGTTTCAGACCCCTCTGTTTCTCGCCCTCTGTTCAGCCCCTATGTTTCTCGCCCTCTGTTTCAGCCCCTATGTTTCCCGCCCTCTGTTTCAGCCCCTCTGTTTCAGCCCCTCTGTTTCTCACCCTCTGTTTCTGCTCCTCTGTTTCTCGCCCTCTGTTTCAGCCCCTCTGTTTCTCGCCCTCTGTTTCAGCCCTGCTGACTCAGCCCCTCTGTTTCAGCCCCTCAGAATCAGCCCCTCTGATTCAGCCGCTCTGTTTCAGCCCCTCTGTTTCAGCCCCTCTGTTTCTCGCCCTCTGTTTCTGCCCATCTGATTCTCGCCCTCTGTTTCAGCCCTTCTGATTCTCGCCCTCTGTTTCAGCCCCTCTGATTCAGCCCCTCTGATTCAGCCCCTCTGATTCAGCCCCTCTGTTTCTCGCCCTCTGTTTCAGCCCCTCTGTTTCAGCCACTCTGTTTCAGCCCCTCTGTTTCAACCCCTCTGTTTCTCGCCCTCTGTTTCAGCCCCTCTGTTTCTCGCCCTCTGTTTCAGCCACTCTGTTTCTCGCCCTCTGTTTCAGCCCCTCTGTTTCTCACCCTCTGTTTCAGCCCCTCTGATTCAGCCCCTGTATTTCTCGCCCTCTGTTTCAGCCCCGCTGATTCAGCCCCTCTGTTTCAGCCCCTCTGAATCAGCCCCTCTGATTCAGCCCCTCTGTTTCAGCCCCTCTGTTTCAGCCCCTCTGTTTCTCGCCCTCTGTTTCAGCCCCTCTGTTTCAGCCCGTCTGTTTCAGCCACTCTGTTTCTCGCCCTCTGTTTCAGCCCCTCTGTTTCTCACCCTCTGTTTCAGCCCCTCTGATTCAGCCCCTCTGTTTCTTGCCCTCTGTTTCAGCCCCTCTGTTTCTCGCCCTCTGTTTCAGCCCCTCTGTTTTAGCCCCTCTGTTTCAGCCCCTCTGTTTCTCGCCCTCTGTTTCAGCCACTCTGTTTCTCGCCCTCTGTTTCAGGCCCTCTGTTTCTCGCCCTCTGTTTCAGCCACTCTGATTCATCCCCTCTGTTTCAGCCCAACTGATTCAGCCCCTCTGTTTCAGCCCCTCTGTTTCAGCCCCTGTGTTTCTCGCCCTCTGTTTCTCGCCCGCTGTTTCAGCCCCTTTGTTTCTCGCCCTCTGTTTCAGCCCCTCTGTTTCTCGTCCTCTGTTTCAGCCCCTCTGTTTCTCGCCCTCTGTTTCAGCCCCTCTGTTTCAGCCCCTCTGATTCAGCCTCTCTGTTTCTCGCCCTCTGTTTCAGCCCCTCTGTTTCTCACCCTCTGTTTCAGCCCCTCTGTTTCTCGCCCTCTGTTTCAGCCCCTCTGTTTCAGCCCGTCTGTTTCACCCACTCTGTTTCTCGCCCTCTGTTTCAGCCCCTCTGTTTCTCACCCTCTGTTTCAGCCCCTCTGATTCAGCCCCTCTGTTTCAGCCCCTCTGATTCAGCCCCTCTGTTTCACCCCCTCTGTTTCAGTCCCTCTGTTTCAGCCCCTCTGTTTCTCGCCCTCCCTTTCTCACCCTCTGTTTCAGCTCCTCTGTTTCAGCCACTCTGTTTCTCGCCCTCTGTTTCAGCCCCTCTGTTTCTTGCCCTCTGTTTCAGCACCTCTGTTTCAGCCCCTCTGTTTCAGCTCCTCTGTTTCTGCCCCTCTGTTTCTCGCCCTGTGTTTCAGCCCCTCTGTTTCAGCCCCTCTGTTTCAGCCTAACTGTTTCTCGCCCTCTGTTTCAGCCCCTCTGTTTCAGCCCCTCTGTTTCAGCCCCTCTGTTTCAGCCCCTCTGTTTCTCGCCCTCTGTTTCAGACCCCTCTGTTTCTCGCCCTCTGTTCAGCCCCTATGTTTCTCGCCCTCTGTTTCAGCCCCTATGTTTCCCGCCCTCTGTTTAAGCCCCTCTGTTTCAGCACCTCTGTTTCTCACCCTCTGTTTCTGCTCCTCTGTTTCTCGCCCTCTGTTTCAGCCCCTCTGTTTCTCGCCCTCTGTTTCAGCCCTGCTGACTCAGCCCCTCTGTTTCAGCCCCTCAGAATCAGCCCCTCTGATTCAGCCGCTCTGTTTCAGTCCCTCTGTTTCAGCCCCTCTGTTTCTCGCCCTCTGTTTCTGCCCATCTGATTCTCGCCCTCTGTTTCAGCCCTTCTGATTCTCGCCCTCTGTTTCAGCCCCTCTGATTCAGCCCCTCTGATTCAGCCCCTCTGTTTCTCGCCCTCTGTTTCAGCCCCTCTGTTTCAGCCACTCTGTTTCAGCCCCTCTGTTTCAACCCCTCTGTTTCTCGCCCTCTGTTTCAGCCCCTCTGTTTCTCGCCCTCTGTTTCAGCCACTCTGTTTCTCGCCCTCTGTTTCAGCCCCTCTGTTTCTCACCCTCTGTTTCAGCCCCACTGATTCAGCCCCTGTATTTCTCGCCCTCTGTTTCAGCCCCGCTGATTCAGCCCCTCTGTTTCAGCCCCTCTGAATCAGCCCCTCTGATTCAGCCCCTCTGTTTCAGCCCCTCTGTTTCAGCCCCTCTGTTTCGCGCCCTCTGTTTCAGCCCCTCTGTTTCAGCCCGTCTGTTTCAGCCACTCTGTTTCTCGCCCTCTGTTTCAGCCCCTCTGTTTCTCACCCTCTGTTTCAGCCCCTCTGATTCAGCCCCTCTGTTTCTTGCCCGCTGTTTCAGCACCTCTGTTTCTCGCCCTCTGTTTCAGCCCCTCTGTTTCAGCCCCTCTGTTTCAGCCCCTCTGATTCAGCCCCTGTATTTCTCGCCCTCTGTTTCAGCCCCGCTGATTCAGCCCCTCTGTTTCAGCCCCTCTGAATCAGCCCCTCTGATTCAGCCCCTCTGTTTCAGCCCCTCTGTTTCAGCCCCTCTGTTTCAGCCCCTCTGTTTCTCGCCCTCTGTTTCAGCCACTCTGTTTCTCGCCCTCTGTTTCAGCCCCTCTGTTTCTCGCACTCTGTTTCAGCAACTCTGATTCAGCCCCTCTGTTTCAGCCCAACTGATTCAGCCCCTCTGTTTCAGCCCCTGTGTTTCTCGCCCTCTGCTTCTCGCCCGCTGTTTCAGCCCCTTTGTTTCTCGCCCTCTGTTTCGGCCCCATTGTTTCAGCCCCTCTGATTCAGCCCCTCTGATACAGCCCCTCTGTTTCTCGCCCTCTGTTTCAGCCCCTCTGTTTCAGCCCCTCTGATTCAGCCCCTATGTTTCCCGCCCTCTGTTTCAGCCCCTCTGTTTCAGCCCCTCTGTTTCTCACCCTCTGTTTCTGCTCCTCTGTTTCTCGCCCTCTGTTTCAGCCCCTCTGTTTCTCGCCCTCTGTTTCAGCCCTGCTGACTCAGCCCCTCTGTTTCAGCCCCTCAGAATCAGCCCCTCTGATTCAGCCGCTCTGTTTCAGACCCTCTGTTTCAGCCCCTCTGTTTCTCGCCCTCTGTTTCTGCCCATCTGATTCTCGCCCTCTGTTTCAGCCCTTCTGATTCTCGCCCTCTGTTTCAGCCCCTCTGATTCAGCCCCTCTGATTCAGCCCCTCTGATTCAGCCCCTCTGTTTCTCGCCCTCTGTTTCAGCCCCTCTGTTTCAACCCCTCTGTTTCTCGCCCTCTGTTTCAGCCCCTCTGTTTCTCGCCCTCTGTTTCAGCCACTCTGTTTCTCGCCCTCTGTTTCAGCCCCTCTGTTTCTCACCCTCTGTTTCAGCCCCTCTGATTCAGCCCCTGTATTTCTCGCCCTCTGTTTCAGCCCCGCTGATTCAGCCCCTCTGTTTCAGCCCCTCTGAATCAGCCCCTCTGATTCAGCCCCTCTGTTTCAGCCCCTCTGTTTCAGCCCCTCTGTTTCTCGCCCTCTGTTTCAGCCCCTCTGTTTCAGCCCGTCTGTTTCAGCCACTCTGTTTCTCGCCCTCTGTTTCAGCCCCTCTGTTTCTCACCCTCTGTTTCAGCCCCTCTGATTCAGCCCCTCTGTTTCTTGCCCGCTGTTTCAGCCCCTCTGTTTCTCGCCCTCTGTTTCAGCCCCTCTGTTTCAGCCCCTCTGTTTCAGCCCCTCTGATTCAGCCCCTGTATTTCTCGCCCTCTGTTTCAGCGCCGCTGATTCAGCCCCTCTGTTTCAGCCCCTCTGAATCAGCCCCTCTGATTCAGCCCCTCTGTTTCAGCCCCTCTGTTTCAGCCCCTCTGTTTCAGCCCCTCTGTTTCAGCCCCTCTGTTTCTCGCCCTCTGTTTCAGCCACTCTGTTTCTCGCCCTCTGTTTCAGGCCCTCTGTTTCTCGCCCTCTGTTTCAGCCACTCTGATTCAGCCCCTCTGTTTCAGCCCAACTGATTCAGCCCCTCTGTTTCAGCCACTCTGTTTCAGCCCCTGTGTTTCTCGCCCTCTGTCTCTCGCCCGCTGTTTCAGCCCCTTTGTTTCTCGCCCTCTGTTTCGGCCCCACTGTTTCAGCCCCTCTGATTCAGCCCCTCTGATACAGCCCCTCTGTTTCTCGCCCTCTGTTTCAGCCCCTCTGTTTCAGCCCCTCTGTTTCAGCCCCACTGTTTCTCGCCCTCTGTTTCTCGCTCTCTGTTTCATCCCCTCTGTTTCTCGCCCTCTGTTTCAGCCCCTCTGTTTCAGCCCCTCTGTTTCTCGCCCTCTGTTTCTGCCCCTCTGTTTCTCGCACTCTGTTTCAGCCCCGCTGTTTCTCGACCTCTGTTTCAGCCCCGCTGATTCAGCCCCTCTGTTTCAGCCCCTCTGAATCAGCCCCTCTGATTCAGCCCCTCTGTTTCAGCCCCTCTGTTTCAGCCCCTCTGTTTCTCGCCCTCTGTTTCAGCCCCTCTGATTCTCGCCCTCTATTTCAGCCCCTCTGTTTCTCGCCCTCTGTTTTAGCCCCTCTGATTCAGCCCCTCTGTTTCAGCCCCTCTGATTCAGCCCCTCTGATTCAGCCCCTCTGATTCAGCCCCTCTGTTTCTCGCCCTCTGTTTCAGCCCCTCTGTTTAAGCCCCTCTGTTTCTCGCCCTCTGTTTCAGACCCTCTCTTTCAGCCCGTCTGTTTCACCCACTCTGTTGCTCGCCCTCTGTTTCAGTCCCTCTGTTTCTCACCCTCTGTTTCAGCCCCTCTGATTCAGCCACTCTGTTTCTCGCCCTCTGTTTCAGCCCCTCTGATTCTCGCCCTCTGTTTCAGCCCCTCTGTTTCTCGCTCTCTGTTTCAGCGCCTCTGTTTCAGCCCCTCTGATTCAGCCTCTCTGTTTCTCGCCCTCTGTTTCAGCCCCTCTGTTTCTCGCCCTCTGTTGCAGCCCCTCTGTTTCAGCCCGTCTGTTTCACCCACTCTGTTTCTCGCCCTCTGTTTCAACCCCTCTGTTTCTCACCCTCTGTTTCAGCCCCTCTGATTCAGCCCCTCTGTTTCACCCCCTCTGATTCAGCCCCTCTGTTTCACCCCCTCTGTTTCAGCCCCTCTGTTTCAGCCCCTCTGTTTCTCGCCCTCCCTTTCTCACCCTCTGTTTCAGCTCCTCTGTTTCCGCCGCTCTGTTTCTCGCACTCTGTTTCAGCCCCTCTGTTTCTCGCCCTCTGTTTCAGCCCCTCTGTTTCTTGCCCTCTGTTTCAGCCCCTCTGTTTCAGCCCCTCTGTTTCAGCCCCTCTGTTTCAGCCCCTCTGTTTCTCGCCCTGTGTTTCAGCCCCTCTGTTTCAGCCCCTCTGTTTCTCGCCCTCTGTTTCAGCCCCTCTGTTTAAGCCCCTCTGTTTCTCGCCCTCTGTTTCAGACCCTCTCTTTCAGCCCGTCTGTTTCACCCACTCTGTTTCTCGCCCTCTGTTTCAGCCCCTCTGATTCTCGCCCTCTGTTTCAGCCCCTCTGTTTCTCGCCCTCTGTTTTAGCACCTCTGATTCAGCCCCTCTGTTTCTGCCCCTCTGATTCAGCCCCTCTGATTCAGCCCCTCTGATTCAGCCCCTCTGTTTCTCGCCCTCTGTTTCAGCCCCTCTGTTTCAGCCCCTCTGTTTCAGCCCCACTGTTTCTCACCCTCTGTTTCAGCCCCTCTGATTCAGCCCCTCTGATTCAGCCCCTCTGATTCAGCCCCTCTGTTTCCCGCCCCTCTGTTTCAGCCCCTCTGTTTCTCGCCCTCTGTTTCAGCCCCTCTGTTTCTCGCCCTCTGTTACAGCCCCTCTGTTTCAGCCCCTCTGTTTCAGCCGCTCTGATTCAGCGCCTCTGTTCCAGCCCCTCTGTTTCAGCCCCTCTGTTTCAGCCATTCTGTTTCAGCCCCTCTCTTTCAGCCCCTCTGTTTCAGCCCCTCTGTTTCTCGCCCTCTGTTTCAGCCCCTCTGTTTCTCGCCCTCTGTTTCAGCCCCTCTCTTTCAGCCCGTCTGTTTCACCCACTCTGTTGCTCGCCCTCTGTTTCAGCCCCTCTGTTTCTCACCCACTGTTTCAGCCCCTCTGATTCAGCCCCTCTGTTTCTCGCCCTCTGTTTCTGCCCCTCTGTTTCAGCCCCTCTGTTTCAGCCCCTCTGTTTCTCGCCCTCTGTTTCAGCCCCTCTGTTTCAGCCCCTCTGATTCAGCCTCTCTGTTTCTCGCCCTCTGTTTCAGCCCCTCTGTTTCTCGCCCTCTGTTTCAGCCCCTCTGTTTCTCGCCCTCTGTTTCAGCCCCTCTGTTTCAGCCCGTCTGTTTCACCCACTCTGTTTCTCGCCCTCTGTTTCAGCCCCTCCGTTTCTCACCCTCTGTTTCAGCCCCTCTGATTCAGCCCCTCTGTTTCAGCCCCTCTGATTCAGCCCCTCTGTTTCAGCCCCTCTGTTTCTCGCCCTCCCTTTCTCACCCTCTGTTTCTCGCCCTCTGTTTCAGCCCCTCTGTTTTTCGCCCTCTCTTCCAGCCCCTCTGTTTCTCGACCTCTGTTTCAGGCTCTCTGTTTCAGCCCGTCTGTTTCAGCCCCTCTGTTTCAGCCCCTCGGTTTCTCGCCCTCTGTTTCTCGCCCGCTGTTTCAGCCCCTTTGTTTCTCGCCCTCTGTTTCAGCCCCTATGTTTCAACCCCTCTGATTCAGCCCCTCTGATTCAGCCCCTCTGTTTCTCACCATCTGTTTCAGCCCCTCTGTTTCAGCCCCTCTGTTTCAGCTCCTCTGTTTCAGACGCTCTGTTTCTCGCCCTCTGTTTCAGCCCCTCTGTTTTTCGCCCTCTGTTTCAGCCCCTCTGTTTCTCGCCCTCTGTTTCAGCCCCTCTGTTTCAGCCCCTCTGTTTCTCGCCCTGTGTTTCAGCCCCTCTGTTTCAGCCCCTCTGTTTCAGCCCCACTGTTTCTCGCCCTCTGTTTCAGCACCTCTGTTTCATCCCCTCTGTTTCAGCCCCTCTGTTTCAGCCCCTCTGTTTCTCGCTCTCTGTTTCAGACCCCTCTGTTTCTCGCCCTCTGTTCAGCCCCTATGTTTCTCGCCCTCTGTTTCAGCCCCTCTGATTCAGCCCCTCTGCTTCTCGCCCTCTGTTTCAGCCCCTCTGTTTCTCGCCCTCTGTTTCAGCCCCTCTGTTTCAGCCCCTCTGTTTCAGCCCCTCTGTTTCTCGCCCTCTGTTTCAGCCCCTCTGTTTCTCGCCCTCTGTTTCAGCCCCTCTGTTTCAGCCCGTCTGTTTCAGCCACTCTGTTTCTCGCCCTCTGTTTCAGCCCCTCTGATTCTCACCCTCTCTTTCAGCCCCTCTGATTCAGCCCCTCTGTTTCTCGCCCTCTGTTTCAGCCCCTCTGTTTCTCGCCCTCTGTTTCAGCCCCTCTGTTTCTCGCCCTCTGTTTCAGCCCCTCTGTTTCAGCCCCTCTGTTTCAGCCCCACTGTTTCTCGCCCTCTGTTTCAGCCCCTCTGTTTCAGCCCCTCTGTTTCTCGCTCTCTGTTTCAGACCCCTCTGTTTCTCGCCCTCTGTTCAGCCCTTATGTTTCTCGCCCTCTGTTTCAGCCCCTCTGATTCAGCCCCTCTGTTTCTCGCTCTCTGTTTCAGACCCCTCTGTTTCTCGCCCTCTGTTCAGCCCCTATGTTTCTCGCCCTCTGTTTCAGCCCCTCTGATTCAGCCCCTCTGCTTCTCGCCCTCTGTTTCAGCCCCTCTGTTTCTCGCCCTCTGTTTCAGCCCCTCTGTTTCAGCCCCTCTGTTTCAGCCCCTCTCTTTCTCGCCCTCTGTTTCAGCCCCTCTGTTTCTCGCCCTCTGTTTCAGCCCCTCTGCTTCAGCCCGTCTGTTTCAGCCACTCTGTTTCTCGCCCTCTGGTTCAGCCCCTCTGATTCTCACCCTCTGTTTCAGCCCCTCTGATTCAGCCCCTCTGTTTCTCGCCCTCTGTTTCAGCCCCTCTGTTTCTCGCCCTCTGTTTCAGCCCCTCTGTTTCTCGCCCTCTGTTTCAGCCCCTCTGTTTCAGCCCCTCTGTTTCAGCCCCACTGTTTCTCGCCCTCTGTTTCAGCGCCTCTGTTTCATCCCCTCTGTTTCAGCCCCTCTGTTTCAGCCCCTCTGTTTCTCGCCCTCTGTTTCAGACCCCTCTGTTTCTCGCCCTCTGTTCAGCCCCTATGTTTCTCGCCCTCTGTTTCAGCCCCTCTGTTTCTCGCCCTCTGTGTCAGCCCCTCTGTTTCAGCCCCTCTGTTTCTCGCCCTCTGTTTCTGCTCCTCTGTTTCTCGCTCTCTGTTTCAGCCCCTCTGTTTCTCGCCCTCTGTTTCAGCCCCGCTGATTCAGCCCCTCTGTTTCAACCCCTCTGAATCAGCCCCTCTGATTCAGCCCCTCTGTTTCAGCCCCTCTGTTTCAGCCCCTCTGTTTCTCGCCCTCTTTTTCAGCCCATCTGATTCTCGCCCTCTGTTTCAGCCCTTCTGATTCTCGGCCTCTGTTTCAGCCCCTCTGATTCAGCCCCTCTGTTTCAGCCCCTCTGATTCAGCCCCTCTGATTCAGCCCCTCTGATTCAGCCCCTCTGTTTCTCGCCCTCTGTTTCAGCCCCTCTGTTTCAGCCCCTCTGTTTCAGCGCCTCTGTTTCTTGCCCTCTGTTTCAGCCCCTCTGATTCAGCCCCTCTGTTTCAGCCCCTATGTTTCTCCCCCTCTGTTCCAGCCCCTCTGTTTCAGCCCCTCTGTTTCAGCCACTCTGTTTCAGCCCCTCTGTTTCAGCCCCTCTGTTTCAGCCCCTCTGTTTCTCGCCCTCTGTTTCAGCCCCTGTGTTTCTGGCCCTCTGTTTCAGCCCATCTGTTTCAGCCCGTCTGTTTCAGCCACTCTGTTTCTCGCCCTCTGTTTCAGCCCCCCTGTTTCTCACCCTCTGTTTCAGCCCCTCTGATTCAGCCGCTCTGCTTCTCGCCCTCTGTTTCAGCCCCTCTGTTTCTCGCCCTCTATTTCAGCCCCTCTGTTTCAGCCCCTCTGTTTCTGCCCCTCTGTTTCTCGCCCTCTGTTTCAGCCCCTCTGTTTCTCGCCCTCTGTTTCAGCCCCTATGTTTCAGCCCGTCTGTTTCAGCCACTCTGTTTCTCGCCCTCTGTTTCAGCCCCTCTGTTTCTCACCCTGTGTTTCAGCCCCTCTGATTCAGCCCCTCTGTTTCTCGCCCTCTGTTTCAGCCCCTCTGTTTCTCGCCCTCTGTTTCAGCCCCTCTGTTTCAGCCCCTCTGTTTCAGCACCTCTGTTTCTCGCCCTCTGTTTCAGCCACTCTGTTTCTCGCCCTCTGTTTCAGGCCCTCTGTTTCTCGCCCTCTGTTTCAGCCACTCTGATTCAGCCCCTCTGTTTCAGCCCAACTGATTCAGCCCCTCTGTTTCAGCCCCTCTGTTTCAGCCCCTCTGTTTCAGCCCCTCTGTTTCTCGTTCTCTGTTTCTCGCCCTCTGTTTCAGCCACTCTGTTTCTCGCCCTCTGTTTCAGGCCCTCTGTTTCTCGCCCTCTGTTTCAGCCACTCTGATTCAGCCCCTCTGTTTCAGCCCAACTGATTCAGCCCCTCTGTTTCAGCCCCTCTGTTTCAGCCCCTCTGTTTCAGCCCCTTTGTTTCTCGCCCTCTGTTTCAGCCCCTCTGTTTCAGCCCCTCTGTTTCAGCCACTCTGTTTCTCGCCCTCTGTTTCAGGCCCTCTGTTTCTCGCCCTCTGTTTCAGCCACTCTGATTCAGCCCCTCTGTTTCAGCCCAACTGATTCAGCCCCTCTGTTTCAGCCCCTCTGTTTCAGCCCCTCTGTTTCAGCCCCTCTGATTCTCGCCCTCTGTTTTAGCACCTCTGATTCAGCCCCTCTGTTTTAGCCCCTCTGATTCAGCCCCTCTGATTCAGCCCCTCTGTTTCTCGCCCTCTGTTTCAGCCCCTTTATTTAAGCCCCTCTGTTCCTCGGCCTCTGTTTCAGCCCCTCTGTTTCAGCCCCTCTGTTTCAGCCCCTCAGTTTCAGCGCCTCTGTTTCTCGCCCTCTGTTTCAGCCCCTCTGTTTCTCGCCCTCTGTTTCAGCCCCTCTGTTTCAGCCCCTCTGTTTCAGCCCCTCTGTTTCTCGCCCTCTTTTTCAGCCCATCTGATTCTCGCCCTCTGTTTCAGCCCTTCTGATTCTCGGCCTCTGTTTCAGCCCCTCTGATTCAGCCCCTCTGTTTCAGCCCCTCTGATTCAGCCCCTCTGATTCAGCCCCTCTGATTCAGCCCCTCTGTTTCTCGCCCTCTGTTTCAGCCCCTCTGTTTCAGCCCCTCTGTTTCAGCGCCTCTGTTTCTTGCCCTCTGTTTCAGCCCCTCTGATTCAGCCCCTCTGTTTCAGCCCCTATGTTTCTCCCCCTCTGTTCCAGCCCCTCTGTTTCAGCCCCTCTGTTTCAGCCACTCTGTTTCAGCCCCTCTGTTTCAGCCCCTCTGTTTCAGCCCCTCTGTTTCTCGCCCTCTGTTTCAGCCCCTGTGTTTCTGGCCCTCTGTTTCAGCCCATCTGTTTCAGCCCGTCTGTTTCAGCCACTCTGTTTCTCGCCCTCTGTTTCAGCCCCCCTGTTTCTCACCCTCTGTTTCAGCCCCTCTGATTCAGCCGCTCTGCTTCTCGCCCTCTGTTTCAGCCCCTCTGTTTCTCGCCCTCTATTTCAGCCCCTCTGTTTCAGCCCCTCTGTTTCTGCCCCTCTGTTTCTCGCCCTCTGTTTCAGCCCCTCTGTTTCTCGCCCTCTCTTTCAGCCCCTATGTTTCAGCCCGTCTGTTTCAGCCACTCTGTTTCTCGCCCTCTGTTTCAGCCCCTCTGTTTCTCACCCTCTGTTTCAGCCCCTCTGATTCAGCCCCTCTGTTTCTCGCCCTCTGTTTCAGCCCCTCTGTTTCTCGCCCTCTGTTTCAGCCCCTCTGTTTCAGCCCCTCTGTTTCAGCACCTCTGTTTCTCGCCCTCTGTTTCAGCCACTCTGTTTCTCGCCCTCTGTTTCAGGCCCTCTGTTTCTCGCCCTCTGTTTCAGCCACTCTGATTCAGCCCCTCTGTTTCAGCCCAACTGATTCAGCCCCTCTGTTTCAGCCCCTCTGTTTCAGCCCCTCTGTTTCAGCCCCTCTGTTTCTCGTTCTCTGTTTCTCGCCCTCTGTTTCAGCCACTCTGTTTCTCGCCCTCTGTTTCAGGCCCTCTGTTTCTCGCCCTCTGTTTCAGCCACTCTGATTCAGCCCCTCTGTTTCAGCCCAACTGATTCAGCCCCTCTGTTTCAGCCCCTCTGTTTCAGCCCCTCTGTTTCAGCCCCTTTGTTTCTCGCCCTCTGTTTCAGCCCCTCTGTTTCAGCCCCTCTGTTTCAGCCACTCTGTTTCTCGCCCTCTGTTTCAGGCCCTCTGTTTCTCGCCCTCTGTTTCAGCCACTCTGATTCAGCCCCTCTGTTTCAGCCCAACTGATTCAGCCCCTCTGTTTCAGCCCCTCTGTTTCAGCCCCTCTGTTTCAGCCCCTCTGATTCTCGCCCTCTGTTTTAGCACCTCTGATTCAGCCCCTCTGTTTTAGCCCCTCTGATTCAGCCCCTCTGATTCAGCCCCTCTGTTTCTCGCCCTCTGTTTCAGCCCCTTTATTTAAGCCCCTCTGTTCCTCGGCCTCTGTTTCAGCCCCTCTGTTTCAGCCCCTCTGTTTCAGCCCCTCAGTTTCAGCGCCTCTGTTTCTCGCCCTCTGTTTCAGCCCCTCTGTTTCTCGCCCTCTGTTTCAGCCCCTCTGATTCAGCCCCTCTGTTTCAGCCCCTCTGTTTCTCCCCCTCTGTTCCAGCCCCTCTGTTTCAGCCCCTCTGTTTCAGCCACTCTGTTTCAGCCCCTCTCACTCAGCCCCTCTGTTTCAGCCCCTCTGTTTCTCGCCCTCTGTTTCAGTCCCTCTGTTTCAGCCCGTCTGTTTCACCCACTCTGTTTCTCGCCCTCTGTTTCAGCCCCTCTGTTTCTCACCCTCTGTTTCAGCCCGTCTGATTCAGCCCCTCTGTTTCTCGCCCTCTGTTTCAGCCCCTCTGTTTCTCGCCCTCTGTTTCAGCCCCTCTGTTTCTCGCCCTCTGTTTCAGCCCCTCTGTTTCTGCCCCTCTGATTCAGCCTCTCTGTTTCTCGCCCTCTGTTTCAGCCCCTCTGTTTCTCGCCCTCTGTTTCAGCCCCTCTGTTTCAACCCGTCTGTTTCACCCACTCTGTTTCTCGCCCTCTGTTTCAGCCCCTCTGTTTCTCACCCTCTGTTTCAGCCCCTCTGATTCAGCCCCTCTGTTTCAGCCCCTATGATTCAGCCCCTCTGTTTCAGCCCCTCTGTTTCAGCCCCTCTGTTTCTCGCCTTCTATTTCTCACCCTCTGTTTCTCGCCCTCTGTTTCAGCCCCTCTGTTTTTCGCCCTCTGTTTCAGCCACTCTGTTTCTCGTCCTCTGTTTCAGGCTCTCTGTTTCAGCCCGTCTGTTTCAGCCCCTCTGTTTCAGCCCCTCTGTTTCTCGCCCTCTGTTTCTCGCCCGCTGTTTCAGCCCATTTGTTTCTCGCCCTCTGTTTCAGCCCCTCTGTTTCAGCCCCTCTGATTCAGCCCCTCTGATTCAGCCCCTCGGTTTCTCGCCATCTGTTTCAGCCCCTCTGTTTCAGCCCCTCTGTTTCAGCCCCTCTGTTTCAGCCCCTCTGTTTCAGCCCCTTTGTTTCTCGCCCTCTGTTTCAGCCCCTCTGTTTCAGCCCCTCTGTTTCAGCCACTCTGTTTCTCGCCCTCTGTTTCAGGCCCTCTGTTTCTCGCCCTCTGTTTCAGCCACTCTGATTCAGCCCCTCTGTTTCAGCCCAACTGATTCAGCCCCTCTGTTTCAGCCCCTCTGTTTCAGCCCCTCTGTTTCAGCCCCTCTGATTCTCGCCCTCTGTTTTAGCACCTCTGATTCAGCCCCTCTGTTTTAGCCCCTCTGATTCAGCCCCTCTGATTCAGCCCCTCTGTTTCTCGCCCTCTGTTTCAGCCCCTTTGTTTAAGCCCCTCTGTTCCTCGGCCTCTGTTTCAGCCCCTCTGTTTCAGCCCCTCTGTTTCAGCCCCTCAGTTTCAGCGCCTCTGTTTCTCGCCCTCTGTTTCAGCCCCTCTGTTTCTCGCCCTCTGTTTCAGCCCCTCTGATTCAGCCCCTCTGTTTCAGCCCCTCTGTTTCTCCCCCTCTGTTCCAGCCCCTCTGTTTCAGCCCCTCTGTTTCAGCCACTCTGTTTCAGCCCCTCTCATTCAGCCCCTCTGTTTCAGCCCCTCTGTTTCTCGCCCTCTGTTTCAGTCCCTCTGTTTCAGCCCGTCTGTTTCACCCACTCTGTTTCTCGCCCTCTGTTTCAGCCCCTCTGTTTCTCACCCTCTGTTTCAGCCCGTCTGATTCAGCCCCTCTGTTTCTCGCCCTCTGTTTCAGCCCCTCTGTTTCTCGCCCTCTGTTTCAGCCCCTCTGTTTCTCGCCCTCTGTTTCAGCCCCTCTGTTTCTGCCCCTCTGATTCAGCCTCTCTGTTTCTCGCCCTCTGTTTCAGCCCCTCTATTTCTCGCCCTCTGTTTCAGCCCCTCTGTTTCAACCCGTCTGTTTCACCCACTCTGTTTCTCGCCCTCTGTTTCAGCCCCTCTGTTTCTCACCCTCTGTTTCAGCCCCTCTGATTCAGCCCCTCTGTTTCAGCCCCTATGATTCAGCCCCTCTGTTTCAGCCCCTCTGTTTCAGCCCCTCTGTTTCTCGCCCTCTATTTCTCACCCTCTGTTTCTCGCCCTCTGTTTCAGCCCCTCTGTTTTTCGCCCTCTGTTTCAGCAACTCTGTTTCTCGACCTCTGTTTCAGGCTCTCTGTTTCAGCCCGTCTGTTTCAGCCCCTCTGTTTCAGCCCCTCTGTTTCTCGCCCTCTGTTTCTCGCCCGCTGTTTCAGCCCATTTGTTTCTCGCCCTCTGTTTCAGCCCCTCTGTTTCAGCCCCTCTGATTCAGCCCCTCTGATTCAGCCCCTCGGTTTCTCGCCATCTGTTTCAGCCCCTCTGTTTCAGCCCCTCTGTTTCAGCTCCTCTGTTTCAGCCCCTCTGTTTCTCGCCCTCTGTTTCAGCCCCTCTGTTTCTCGCCCTCTGTTTCAGCCCCTCTGTTTCTCGCCCTCTGTTTCAGCCCCTCTGTTTCAGCCCCTCTGTTTCAGCCCATCTGTTTCTCGCCGTCTGTTTCAGCCGCTCTGTTTCTCGCCCTCTGTTTCAGCCCCTCTGTTTCAGCCCCTCTGTTTCAGCCCCTCTGTTTCTCGCCCTCTGTTTCAGCCCCTCTGTTTCAGCCCCTCTGTTTCAGCCCCTCTGTTTCAGCCCCTCTGTTTCTCGCCCTCTGTTTCAGACCCCTCTGTTTCTCGCCCTCTGTTCAGCCCCTATGTTTCTCGCCCTCTGTTTCAGCCACTCTGTTTCTCGATCTCTGTTTCAGCCCCTCTGTTTCAGCCCCTCTGTTTCTCGCCCTCTGTTTCAGCCCCTCTGTTTCTCACCCTCTGTTTCAGCCCCGCTGATTCAGCCCCTCTGTTTCAGCCCCTCTGAATCAGCCCCTCTGATTCAGCCCCTCTGTTTCAGCCCCTCTGTTTCAGCCCCTCTGTTTCTCGCCCTCTGTTTCAGCCCATCTGATTCTCGCCCTCTGTTTCAGCCCTTCTGATTCTCGCCCTCTGTTTCAGCCACTCTGATTCAGCCCCTCTGTTTCAGCCCCTCTGATTCATCCCCTCTGATTCAGCCCCTCAGATTCAGCCCCTCTGTTTCTCGCCACCTGTTTCAGCCCCTCTGTTTCAGCCCCTCTGTTTCAGCGCCTCTGTTTCTCGCCCTCTGTTTCAGCCCCTCTGTTTCTCGCCCTCTGTTTCAGCCCCTCTGATTCAGCCCCTCTGTTTCAGCCCCTATGTTTCTCCCCCTCTGTTCCAGCCCCTCTGTTTCAGCCCCTCTGTTTCAGCCACTCTGTTTCAGCCCCTCTGTTTCAGCCCCGCTGTTTCAGCCCCTCTGTTTCTCGCCCTCTGTTTCAGCCCCTCTGTTTCTCGCCCTCTGTTTCAGCCCCTCTGTTTCAGCCCGTCTGTTTCAGCCACTCTGTTTCTCGCCCTCTGTTTCAGCCCCTCTGTTTCTCACCCTCTGTTTCAGCCCCTCTGATTCAGCCGCTCTGTTTCTCGCCCTCTGTTTCAGCCCCTCTGTTTCTCGCACTCTGTTTCAGCCCCTCTGTTTCTCGCCCTCTGTTTCAGCCACTCTGTTTCTCGCCCTCTGTTTCAGGCCCTCTGTTTCTCGCCCTCTGTTTCAGCCACTCTGATTCAGCCCCTCTGTTTCAGCCCAACTGATTCAGACCCTCTGTTTCAGCCCCTCTGTTTCAGCCCCTCTGTTTCAGCCCCTCTGTTTCTCGTTCTCTGTTTCTCGCCCTCTGTTTCAGCCACTCTGTTTCTCGCCCTCTGTTTCAGGCCCTCTGTTTCTCGCCCTCTGTTTCAGCCACTCTGATTCAGCCCCTCTGTTTCAGCCCAACTGATTCAGCCCCTCTGTTTCAGCCCCTCTGTTTCAGCCCCTCTGTTTCAGCCCCTTTGTTTCTCGCCCTCTGTTTCAGCCCCTCTGTTTCAGCCCCTCTGTTTCAGCCACTCTGTTTCTCGCCCTCTGTTTCAGGCCCTCTGTTTCTCGCCCTCTGTTTCAGCCACTCTGATTCAGCCCCTCTGTTTCAGCCCAACTGATTCAGCCCCTCTGTTTCAGCCCCTCTGTTTCAGCCCCTCTGTTTCAGCCCCTCTGATTCTCGCCCTCTGTTTTAGCACCTCTGATTCAGCCCCTCTGTTTTAGCCCCTCTGATTCAGCCCCTCTGATTCAGGCCCTCTGTTTCTCGCCCTCTGTTTCAGCCCCTTTGTTTAAGCCCCTCTGTTCCTCGGCCTCTGTTTCAGCCCCTCTGTTTCAGCCCCTCTGTTTCAGCCCCTCTGTTTCAGCCCCTCAGTTTCAGCGCCTCTGTTTCTCGCCCTCTGTTTCAGCCCCTCTGTTTCTCGCCCTCTGTTTCAGCCCCTCTGATTCAGCCCCTCTGTTTCAGCCCCTCTGTTTCTCCCCCTCTGTTCCAGCCCCTCTGTTTCAGCCCATCTGTTTCAGCCACTCTGTTTCAGCGCCTCTCATTCAGCCCCTCTGTTTCAACCCCTCTGTTTCTCGCCCTCTGTTTCAGTCCCTCTGTTTCAGCCCGTCTGTTTCACCTACTCTGTTTCTCGCCCTCTGTTTCAGCCCCTCTGTTTCTCACCCTCTGTTTCAGCCCGTCTGATTCAACCCCTCTGTTTCTCGCCCTCTGTTTCAGCCCCTCTGTTTCTCGCCCTCTGTTTCAGCCCCTCTGTTTCTCGCCCTCTGTTTCAGCCCCTCTGTTTCTGCCCCTCTGATTCAGCCTCTCTGTTTCTCGCCCTCTGTTTCAGCCCCTCTGTTTCTCGCCCTCTGTTTCAGCCCCTCTGTTTCAACCCGTCTGTTTCACCCACTCTGTTTCTCGCCCTCTGTTTCAGCCCCTCTGTTTCTCACCCTCTGTTTCAGCCCCTCTGATTCAGCCCCTCTGTTTCAGCCCCTATGATTCAGCCCCTCTGTTTCAGCCCCTCTGTTTCAGCCCCTCTGTTTCTCGCCCTCTATTTCTCACCCTCTGTTTCTCGCCCTCTGTTTCAGCCCCTCTGTTTTTCGCCCTCTGTTTCAGCCCCTCTGTTTCTCGACCTCTGTTTCAGGCTCTCTGTTTCAGCCCGTCTGTTTCAGCCCCTCTGTTTCAGCCCCTCTGTTTCTCGCCCTCTGTTTCTCGCCCGCTGTTTCAGCCCATTTGTTTCTCGCCCTCTGTTTCAGCCCCTCTGTTTCAGCCCCTCTGATTCAGCCCCTCTGATTCAGCCCCTCGGTTTCTCGCCATCTGTTTCAGCCCCTCTGTTTCAGCCCCTCTGTTTCAGCTCCTCTGTTTCAGCCCCTCTGTTTCTCGCCCTCTGTTTCAGCCCCTCTGTTTCTCGCCCTCTGTTTCAGCCCCTCTGTTTCTCGCCCTCTGTTTCAGCCCCTCTGTTTCAGCCCCTCTGTTTCAGCCCCTCTGTTTCTCGCCGTCTGTTTCAGCCGCTCTGTTTCTCGCCCTCTGTTTCAGCCCCTCTGTTTCAGCCCCTCTGTTTCAGCCCCTCTGTTTCTCGCCCTCTGTTTCAGCCCCTCTGTTTCAGCCCCTCTGTTTCAGCCCCTCTGTTTCAGCCCCTCTGTTTCTCGCCCTCTGTTTCAGACCCCTCTGTTTCTCGCCCTCTGTTCAGCCCCTATGTTTCTCGCCCTCTGTTTCAGCCACTCTGTTTCTCGCTCTCTGTTTCAGCCCCTCTGTTTCAGCCCCTCTGTTTCTCGCCCTCTGTTTCAGCCCCTCTGTTTCTCACCCTCTGTTTCAGCCCCGCTGATTCAGCCCCTATGTTTCAGCCCCTCTGAATCAGCCCCTCTGATTCAGCCCCTCTGTTTCAGCCCCTCTGTTTCAGCCCCTCTGTTTCTCGCCCTCTGTTTCAGCCCATCTGATTCTCGCCCTCTGTTTCAGCCCTTCTGATTCTCGCCCTCTGTTTCAGCCACTCTGATTCAGCCCCTCTGTTTCAGCCCCTCTGATTCATCCCCTCTGATTCAGCCCCTCAGATTCAGCCCCTCTGTTTCTCGCCACCTGTTTCAGCCCCTCTGTTTAAGCCCCTCTGTTTCAGCGCCTCTGTTTCTCGCCCTCTGTTTCAGCCCCTCTGTTTCTCGCCCTCTGTTTCAGCCCCTCTGATTCAGCCCCTCTGTTTCAGCCCCTATGTTTCTCCCCCTCTGTTCCAGCCCCTCTGTTTCAGCCCCTCTGTTTCAGCCACTCTGTTTCAGCCCCTCTGTTTCAGCCCCGCTGTTTCAGCCCCTCTGTTTCTCGCCCTCTGTTTCAGCCCCTCTGTTTCTCGCCCTCTGTTTCAGCCCCTCTGTTTCTCACCCTCTGTTTCAGCCCCTCTGATTCAGCCCCTCTGTTTCTCGCCCTCTGTTTCAGCCCCTCTTTTTGTCGCCCTCTTTTTCAGCCCCTATGTTTCAGCCCCTCTGTTTCAGCCTCTCTGTTTCTCGCCCTCTGTTTCAGCCCCTCTGTTTCTCGCCCTCTGTTTCAGCCCCTCTGTTTCAGCCCGTCTGTTTCAGCCACTCTGTTTCTCGCCCTCTGTTTCCGCTCCTCTGTTTCTCACCCTCTGTTTCAGCCCCTCTGATTCAGCACCTCTGTTTCTCGCCCTCTGTTTCAGCCCTCTGTTTCTCGCCCTCTGTTTCAGCCCCTCTGTTTCAGCCCCTCTGTTTCAGCCCCTCTGTTTCTCGCCCTCTGTTTCAGCCACTCTGTTTCTCGCCCTCTGTTTCAGGCCCTCTGTTTCTCGCCCTCTGTTTCAGCCACTCTGATTCAGCCCCTCTGTTTCAGCCCCTTTGTTTCAGCCCCTCTGTTTCAGCCCCTCTGTTTCTCGCCCTCTGTTTCTCGCCCACTGTTTCAGCCCCTTTGTTTCTCGCCCTCTGTTTCAGCCTCTCTGTTTCTCGTCCTCTGTTTCAGCCCCTCTGTTTCAGCCCCTCTGTTTCTCGCCCTCTGTTTCAGCCACTCTGTTTCTCGCCCTCTGTTTCAGGCCCTCTGTTTCTCGCCCTCTGTTTCAGCCACTCTGATTCAGCCCCTCTGTTTCAGCCCAACTGATTCAGCCCCTCTGTTTCAGCACCTCTGTTTCAGCCACTCTGTTTCAGCCCCTCTGTTTCTCGCCCTCTGTTTCTCGCCCGCTGTTTCAGCCCCTTTGTTTCTCGCCCTCTGTTTCAGCCCCACTGTTTCAGCCCCTCTGATTCAGCCCCTCTGATTCAGCCCCTCTGTTTCTCGCCCTCTGTTTCAGCCCCTCTGTTTCAACCCCTCTGTTTCAGCCCCTCTCTTTCTCGCCCTCTGTTTCAGCCCCTCTGTTTCTCACCCTCTGTTTCAGCCCCTCTGTTTCTCGCCCTCTGTTTCAGCCCCTCTGATTCAGCCCCTCTGTTTCAGCCCAACTGATTCAGCCCCTCTGTTTCAGCCCCTCTGTTTCAGCCCCTCTGTTTCAGCCCCTCTGTTTCTCGCCCTCTGTTTCTCGCCGGCTGTTTTAGCCCCTTTGTTTCTCGCCCTCTGTTTCAGACCCACTGTTTCAGCCCCTCTGATTCAGCCCCTCTGATTCAGCCCCTCTGTTTCTCGCCCTCTGTTTCAGCCCCTCTTTTTCAGCCCCTCTGTTTCAGCCCCTCTGTTTCTCGCCCTCTGTTTCAGCCCGTCTGTTTCTCGCCCTCTGTTTCAGCCCGTCTGTTTCTCGCCCTCTGTTTCTGCCCCTCTGTTTCTCGCACTCTGTTTCAGCCCCGCTGTTTCTCGCCCTCTGTTTCAGCCCCGCTGATTCAGCCCCTCTGTTTCAGCCCCTCTGAATCAGCCCCTCTGATTCAGCCCCTCTGTTTCAGCCCCTCTGTTTCAGCCCCTCTGTTTCTCGCCCTCTGTTTCAGACCCTCTGATTCTCGCCCTCTGTTTCAGCCCCTCTGTTTCTCGCCCTCTGTTTTAGCACCTCTGATTCAGCCCCTCTGTTTCAGCCCCTCTGATTCAGCCCCTCTGATTCAGCCCCTCTGTTTCTCGCACTCTGTTTCAGCCCCTCTCTTTAAGCCCCTCTGTTTCTCGCCCTCTGTTTCAGCCCCTCTGTTTCTCGCCCTCTGTTTCAGCCCCTCTGTTTCAGCCCCTCTGTTTCAGCCCCTCTGTTTCAGCACCTCTGTTTCTCGCCCTCTGTTTCAGCCCCTCTGTTTCTCGCCCTCTGTTTCAGCCCCTCTGATTTTGCCCCTCTTTTTCAGCCCCTCTGTTTCTCCCCCTCTTTTCCAGCCCCTCTGTTTCAGCCCCTCTGTTTCAGCAACTCTGTTTCAGCCCCTCTCCTTCAGCCCCTCTGTTTCAGCCCCTCTGTTTCTCCCACTCTGTTTCAGCCACTCTGTTTCAGCCCGTCTGTTTCACCCACTCAGTTTCTCGCCCTCTGTTTCAGCCCCTCTGTTTCTCACCCTCTGTTTCAGCCCGTCTGATTCAGCCCCTCTGTTTCTCGCCCTCTGTTTCAGCCCCTCTGTTTCTCGCCCTCTGTTTCAGCCCCTCTGTTTCTCGCCCTCTGTTTCAGCCCCTCTGTTTCAGCCCCTCTGATTCAGCCTCTCTGTTTCTCGCCCTCTGTTTCAGCCCCTCTGTTTCTCGCCCTCTGTTTCAGCCCCACTGTTTCAGCCCGTCTGTTTCACCCACTCTGTTTCTCGCCCTCTGTTTCAGCCCCTGTTTCTCACCCTCTTTTTCAGCCCCTCTGATTCAGCCCCTCTGTTTCAGCCCCTCTGATTCAGCGCCCCTGTTTCAGCCCCTCTGTTTCAGCCCCTCTGTTTCAGCCCCTCTGTATCTCGCCCTCTATTTCTCACCCTCTGTTTCTCGCCCTCTGTTTCAGCCCCTCTGTTTTTCGCCCTCTGTTTCAGCCCCTCTGTTTCTCGACCTCTGTTTCAGGCTCTCTGTTTCAGCCCGTCTGTTTCAGCCCGTCTGTTTCAGCCCCTCTGTTTCTCGCCCTCTGTTTCTCGCTCGCTTTTTCAGCCCATTTGTTTCTCGCCCTCTGTTTCAGCCCCTCTGTTTCAGCCCCTCTGATTCAGCCCCTCTGATTCAGCCCCTCGGTTTCTCACCATCTGTTTCAGCCCCTATGTTTCAGCCCCTCTGTTTCAGCTACTCTGTTTCAGCCCCTCTGTTTCTCGCCCTCTGTTTCAGCCCCTCTGTTTCTCGCCCTCTGTTTCAGCCCCTCTGTTTCTCGCCCTCTTTTTCAGCCCCTCTGTTTCAGCCCCTCTGTTTCAGCACCTCTGTTTCTCGCCCTCTGTTTCAGCCGCTCTGTTTCTCGCCCTCTGTTTCAGCCCCTCTGTTTCAGCCCCTCTGTTTCAGCACCTCTGTTTCTCGCCCTCTGTTTCAGCCGCTCTGTTTCTCGACCTCTGTTTCAGCCCCTCTGTTTCAGACCCTCTGTTTCAGCCCCTCTGTTTCTCGCCCTCTGTTTCAGCCCCTCTGTTTCAGCCCCTCTGTTTCTCGCCCTCTGTTCAGCCCCTATGTTTCTCGCCCTCTGTTTCAGCCACTCTGTTTCTCGCCCTCTGTTTCAGCCCCTCTGTTTCAGCCCCTCTGTTTCTCGCCCTCTGTTTCTGCCCCTCTGTTTCTCACCCTCTGTTTCAGCCCTGCTGATTCAGCCCCTCTGTTTCAGCCCCTCTGAATCAGCCCCTCTGATTCAGCACCTCTGTTTCAGCCCCTCTGTTTCAGCCCCTCTGTTTCTCGCCCTCTGTTTCAGCCCTTCTGATTCTCGACCTCTGTTTCAGCCCCTCTGATTCAGCCCCTCTGTTTCAGCCCCTCTGATTCATCCCCTCTGATTCAGCCCCTCTGATTCAGCCCGTCTGTTTCTCGCCATCTGTTTCAGCCCCTCTGTTTCAGCCTCTCTGTTTCAGCGCCTGTGTTTCTCGCCCTCTGTTTCAGCCCCTCTGTTTCTCGCCCGCTGTTTCAGCCCCTTTGTTTCTCGCCCTCTGTTTCAGCCCCACTGTTTCAGCCCCTCCGATTCAGCCCCTCTGATTCAGCGCCTCTGTTTTTCGCCCTCTGTTTCAGCCACTCTGTTTCTCGCCCTCTGTTTCAGGCCCTCTGTTTCTCGCCCTCTGTTTCAGCCACTCTGATTCAGCCCCTCTGTTTCAGCCCAACTGATTCAGCCCCTCTGTTTCAGCCCCTCTTTTTCAGCCACTCTGTTTCAGCCCCTCTGTTTCTCGCCCTCTGTTTCTCGCCCGCTGTTTCAGCCCCTTTGTTTCTCGCCCTCTGTTTCAGCCCCACTGTTTCAGCCCCTCTGATTCAGCCCCTCTGATTCAGCCCCTCTGTTTCTCGCCCTCTGTTTCAGCCCCGCTGTTTCAGCCCCTCTGTTTCAGCCCCTCTGTTTCTCGCCCTCTGTTTCAGCCCCTCTGTTTCTCACCCTCTGTTTCAGCCCCTCTGTTTCTCGCCCATTGTTTCAGCCCCTCTGATTCAGCCCCTCTGTTTCAGCCCAACTGATTCAGCCCCTCTGTTTCAGCCCCTCTGTTTCAGCCCCTCTGTTTCAGCCCCTCTGTTTCTCGCCCTCTGTTTCTCGTCCTCTGTTTCAGACCCACTGTTTCAGCCCCTCTGATTCAGCCCCTCTGATTCAGCCCCTCTGTTTCTCGCCCTCTGTTTCAGCCCCTCTTTTTCAGCACCTCTGTTTCAGCCCCTCTGTTTCTCGCCCTCTGTTTCAGCCCGTCTGTTTCTCGCCCTCTGTTTCAGCCCGTCTGTTTCTCGCCCTCTGTTTCTGCCCCTCTGTTTCTCGCACTCTGTTTCAGCCACGCTGTTTCTCGCCCTCTGTTTCAGCCCCGCTGATTCAGCCCCTCTGTTTCAGCCCCTCTGAATCAGCCCCTCTGATTCAGCCCCTCTGTTTCAGCCCCTCTGTTTCAGCCCCTCTGTTTGTCGCCCTCTGTTTCAGCCCCTCTGATTCTCGCCCTCTGTTTCAGCACCTCTGTTTCTCGCCCTCTGTTTTAGCACCTCTGATTCAGCCCCTCTGTTTCAGCCCCTCTGATTCAGCCCCTCTGATTCAGCCCCTCTGATTCAGCCCTTCTGTTTCTCGCCATCTGTTTCAGCCCTTCTCTTTAAGCCCCTCTGTTTCTCGCCCTCTGTTTCAGCCCCTCTGTTTCTCGCCCTCTGTTTCAGCCCCTCTGTTTCAGCCCCTCTGTTTCAGCCCCTCTGTTTCAGCAACTCTGTTTCTCGCCCTCTGTTTCAGCCCCTCTGTTTCTCGCCCTCTGTTTCAGCCCCTCTGATTTTGCACCTCTTTTTCAGCCCCTCTGTTTCTCCCCCTCTGTTCCAGCCCCTCTGTTTCAGCCCCTCTGTTTCAGCAACTCTGTTTCAGCCCCTCTCCTTCAGCCCCTCTGTTTCAGCCCCTCTGTTTCTCGCCCTCTGTTTCAGCCACTCTGTTTCAGCCCATCTGTTTCACCCACTCTGTTTCTCGCCCTCTCTTTCAGCCGCTCTGTTTCTCACCCTCTGTTTCAGCCCGTCTGATTCAGCCCCTCTGTTTCTCGCCCTCTGTTTCAGCCCCTCTGTTTCTCGCCCTCTGTTTCAGCCCCTCTGTTTCTCGCCCTCTGTTTCAGCCCCTCTGTTTCAGCCCCTCTGATTCAGCCTCTCTGTTTCTCGCCCTCTGTTTCAGCCCCTCTGTTTCTCGCCCTCTGTTTCAGCACCTCTGTTTCAGCCCGTCTGTTTCACCCACTCTGTTTCTCGCCCGCTGTTTCAGCCCCTCTGTTTCTCACCCTCTGTTTCAGCCCCTCTGATTCAGCCCCTCTGTTTCAGCCCCTCTGATTCAGCGCCCCTGTTTCAGCCCCTCTGTTTCAGCCCCTCTGTTTCAGCCCCTCTGTATCTCGCCCTCTATTTCTCACCCTCTGTTTCTCGCCCTCTGTTTCAGCCCCTCTGTTTTTCGCCCTCTGTTTCAGCCCCTCTGATTTTGCCCCTCTTTTTCAGCCCCTCTGTTTCTCCCCCTCTGTTACAGCCCCTCTGTTTCAGCCCCTCTGTTTCAGCAACTCTGTTTCAGCCCCTCTCCTTCAGCCCCTCTGTTTCAGCCCCTCTGTTTCTCGCCCTCTGTTTCAGCCACTCTGTTTCAGCCCGTCTGTTTCACCCACTGTGTTTCTCGCCCTCTGTTTCAGCCCCTCTGTTTCTCACCCTCTGTTTCAGCCCGTCTGATTCAGCCCCTCTGTTTCTCGCCCTCTGTTTCAGCCCCTCTGTTTCTCGCCCTCTGTTTCAGCCCCTCTGTTTCTCGCCCTCTGTTTCAGCCCCTCTGTTTCAGCCCCTCTGATTCAGCCTCTCTGTTTCTCGCCCTCTG
The DNA here is from genome assembly GCF_047496795.1 of Chiloscyllium punctatum. NCBI lineage: Eukaryota > Metazoa > Chordata > Chondrichthyes > Orectolobiformes > Hemiscylliidae > Chiloscyllium > Chiloscyllium punctatum. Next base: position 870,783 of record NW_027309792.1, on the reverse strand, counting down.
TTTCAGCCCCTCTGTTTCTCGCCCTCTGTTTCAGCCCCTCTGTTTCAGCACGTCTGTTTCACCCACTCTGTTTCTCGCCCTCTGTTTCAGCCCCTCTGTTTCTCACCCTCTGATTCAGCCCCTCTGATTCAGCCCCTCTGTTTCAGCCCCTCTGATTCAGCGCCCCTGTTTCAGCCCCTCTGTTTCAGCCCCTCTGTTTCAGCCCCTCTGTATCTCGCCCTCTATTTCTCACCCTCTGTTTCTCGCCCTCTGTTTCAGCCCCTCTGTTTTTCGCCCTCTGTTTCAGCCCCTCTCTTTCTCGACCTCTGTTTCAGGCTCTCTGTTTCAGCCCGTCTGTTTCAGCCCCTCTGTTTCAGCCCCTCTGTTTCTCGCCCTCTGTTTCTCGCCCGCTGTTTCAGCCCCTCTGTTTCAGCCCCTCTGATTCAGCCCCTCTGATTCAGCCCCTCGGTTTCTCACCATCTGTTTCAGCCCCTCTGTTTCAGCCCCTCTGTTTCAGCTCCTCTGTTTCAGCCCCTCTGTTTCTCGCCCTCTGTTTCAGCCCCTCTGTTTCTCGCCCTCTGTTTCAGCCCCTCTGTTTCTCGCCCTCTGTTTCAGCCCCTCTGTTTCAGCCCCTCTGTTTCAGCACCTCTGTTTCTCGCCCTCTGTTTCAGCCGCTCTGTTTCTCGCCCTCTGTTTCAGCCCCTCTGTTTCAGACCCTCTGTTTCAGCCCCTCTGTTTCTCGCCCTCGGTTTCAGCCCCTCTGTTTCAGCCCCTCTGTTTCAGCCCCTCTGTTTCTCGCCCTCTGTTCAGCCCCTATGTTTCTCGCCCTCTGTTTCAGCCACACTGTTTCTCGCCCTCTGTTTCACCCCCTCTGTTTCAGCCCCTCTGTTTCTCGCCCTCTGTTTCTGCCCCTCTGTTTCTCACCCTCTGTTTCAGCCCTGCTGATTCAGCCCCTCTGTTTCAGCCCCTCTGAATCAGCCCCTCTGATTCAGCACCTCTGTTTCAGCCCCTCTGTTTCAGCCCCTCTGTTTCTCGCCCTCTGTTTCAGCCCTTCTGATTCTCGCCCTCTGTTTCAGCCCCTCTGATTCAGCCCCTCTCTTTCAGCCCCTCTGATTCATCCCCTCTGATTCAGCCCCTCTGATTCAGCCCGTCTGTTTCTCGCCATCTGTTTCAGCCCCTCTGTTTCAGCCCCTCTGTTTCAGCGCCTCTGTTTCTCGCCCTGTGTTTCAGCCCCTCTGTTTGTCGCCCGCTGTTTCAGCCCCTTTGTTTCTCGCCCTCTGTTTCAGCCCCACTGTTTCAGCCCCTCTGTTTCCCGCCCCTCTGTTTCAGCCCCTCTGTTTCTCGCCCTCTGTTTCAGCCCCTCTGTTTCTCGCCCTCTGTTACAGACCCTCTGTTTCAGCCCCTCTGTTTCAGCCCCTCTGTTTCAGCGCCTCTGTTCCAGCCCCTCTGTTTCAGCCCCTCTGTTTCAGCCACTCTGTTTCAGCCTCTCTCATTCAAACCCTCTGTTTCAGCCCCTCTGTTTCTCGCCCTCTGTTTCAGCCCCTCTGTTTCTCGCCCACTGTTTCAGATCCTCTCTTTCAGCCCGTCTGTTTCACCCACTCTGTTGCTCGTCCTCTGTCTCAGCCCCTCTGTTTCTCACCCTCTGTTCCAGCCCCTCTGATTCAGCCCCTCTGTTTCTCGCCCTCTGTTTCAGCCCCTCTGATTCATCCCCTCTGATTCAGCCCCTCTGTTTCAGCCCGTCTGTTTCACCCACTCTGTTTCTCGCCCTCTGTTTCAGCCCCTCTTTTTCTCACCCTCTGTTTCAGCGCCTCTGATTCAGCCCCACTGTTTCAGCCCCTCTGATTAAGCCCCTCTGTTTCACCCCCTCTGTTTCAGCCCTTCTGTTTCAGCCCCTCTGTTTCTCGCCCTCCCTTTCTCACCCTCTGTTTCAGCTCCTCTGTTTCAGCCCCTCTGTTTCTCGCACTCTGTTTCAGCCCCTCTGTTTCTCGCCCTCTGTTTCAGCCCCTCTGTTTCTTGCCCTCTGTTTCAGCCCCTCTGTTTCAGCCCATCTGTTTCAGCCCCTCTGTTTCTGCCCCTCTGTTTCTCGCCCTGTGTTTCAGCCCCTCTGTTTCAGCCCCTCTGTTTCAGCCCCACTGTTTCTCGCCCTCTGTTTCACCCCCTCTGTTTCAGCCCCTCTGTTGCAGCCCCTCTGTTTCAGACCCCTCTGTTTCTCGCCTTCTGTTCAGCCCCTATGTTTCTCGCCCTCTGTTTCAGCCCCTGTGTTTCCCACCCTCTGTTTCAGCCCCTCTGTTTCAGCCCCTCTGTTTCTCGCCCTCTGTTTCTGCTCCTCTGTTTCTCGCCCTCTGTTTCAGCCCCTCTGTTTCTCGCCCTCTGTTTCAGCCCCGCTGATTCAGCCCTTCTGTTTCAGACCCTCTGAATCAGCCCCTCTGATTCAGCCCCTCTGTTTCAGCCCCTCTGATTCAGCCCGTCTGTTTCACCCACTCTGTTTCTCGCCCTCTGTTTCAGCCCCTCTGTTTCTCGCCCTCTGTTTCAGCCCCGCTGATTCAGCCCCTCTGTTTCAGCCCCTCTGAATCAGCCCCTCTGATTCAGCCCCTCTGTTTCAGCCCCTCTGTTTCAGCCCCTCTGTTTCTCGCCCTCTGTTTCAGCCCATCTGATTCTCGCCCTCTGTTTCAGCCCTTCTGATTCTCGCCCTCTGTTTCAGCCCCTCTGATTCAGCCCCTCTGATTCAGCCCCTCTGATTCAGCCCCTCTGTTTCTCGCCCTCTTTCAGCCCCTCTGTTTCAGCCACTCTGTTTCAGCCCCTCTGTTTCAGCCCCTCTGTTTCAGCCCCTCTGTTTCTCGCCCTCTGTTTCAGCCCCTCTGTTTCTCGCCCTCTGTTTCAGCCACTCTCTTTCTCGCCCTCTGTTTCAGCCCCTCTGTTTCTCACCCTCTGTTTCAGCCCCTCTGATTCAGCCCCTCTGTTTCTCGCCCTCTGTTTCAGCCCCACTGTTTCTCGCCCTCTGGTTCAGCGCCTCTGTTTCAGCCCCTCTGTTTCAGCCCCTCTGTTTCTCGCCCTCTGTTTCAGCCCCTCTGTTTCTCGCCCTCTGTTTCAGCGCCTCTGTTTCAGACCGTCTGTTTCAGCCACTCTGTTTCTCGCCCTCTGTTTCAGCCCCTCTGTTTCTCACCCTCTGTTTCAGCCCCTCTGATTCAGCCCCTCTGTTTCTTGCCCTCTGTTTCAGCCCCTCTGTTTCTCGCCCTCTGTTTCAGCCCCTCTGTGTTAGCCCCTCTGTTTCAGCCCCTCTGTTTCTCGCCCTCTGTTTCAGCCACTCTGTTTCTCGCCCTCTGATTCAGGCCCTCTGTTTCTCGCCCTCTGTTTCAGCCACTCTGTTTCTCGCCCTCTGTTTCAGCCCCTCTGTTTCTCACCCTCTGTTTCAGCCCGTCTGATTCAGCCCCTCTGTTTCTCGCCCTCTGTTTCAGCCCCTCTGTTTCTCGCCCTCTGTTTCAGCCCCTCTGTTTCTCGCCCTCTGTTTCAGCCCCTCTGTTTCAGCCCCTCTGATTCAGCCTCTCTGTTTCTCGCCCTCTGTTTCAGCCCCTCTGTTTCTCGCCCTCTGTTTCAGCCCCTCTGTTTCAGCACGTCTGTTTCACCCACTCTGTTTCTCGCCCTCTGTTTCAGCCCCTCTGTTTCTCACCCTCTGATTCAGCCCCTCTGATTCAGCCCCTCTGTTTCAGCCCCTCTGATTCAGCGCCCCTGTTTCAGCCCCTCTGTTTCAGCCCCTCTGTTTCAGCCCCTCTGTATCTCGCCCTCTATTTCTCACCCTCTGTTTCTCGCCCTCTGTTTCAGCCCCTCTGTTTTTCGCCCTCTGTTTCAGCCCCTCTCTTTCTCGACCTCTGTTTCAGGCTCTCTGTTTCAGCCCGTCTGTTTCAGCCCCTCTGTTTCAGCCCCTCTGTTTCTCGCCCTCTGTTTCTCGCCCGCTGTTTCAGCCCCTCTGTTTCAGCCCCTCTGATTCAGCCCCTCTGATTCAGCCCCTCGGTTTCTCACCATCTGTTTCAGCCCCTCTGTTTCAGCCCCTCTGTTTCAGCTCCTCTGTTTCAGCCCCTCTGTTTCTCGCCCTCTGTTTCAGCCCCTCTGTTTCTCGCCCTCTGTTTCAGCCCCTCTGTTTCTCGCCCTCTGTTTCAGCCCCTCTGTTTCAGCCCCTCTGTTTCAGCACCTCTGTTTCTCGCCCTCTGTTTCAGCCGCTCTGTTTCTCGCCCTCTGTTTCAGCCCCTCTGTTTCAGACCCTCTGTTTCAGCCCCTCTGTTTCTCGCCCTCGGTTTCAGCCCCTCTGTTTCAGCCCCTCTGTTTCAGCCCCTCTGTTTCTCGCCCTCTGTTCAGCCCCTATGTTTCTCGCCCTCTGTTTCAGCCACACTGTTTCTCGCCCTCTGTTTCAGCCCCTCTGTTTCAGCCCCTCTGTTTCTCGCCCTCTGTTTCTGCCCCTCTGTTTCTCACCCTCTGTTTCAGCCCTGCTGATTCAGCCCCTCTGTTTCAGCCCCTCTGAATCAGCCCCTCTGATTCAGCACCTCTGTTTCAGCCCCTCTGTTTCAGCCCCTCTGTTTCTCGCCCTCTGTTTCAGCCCTTCTGATTCTCGCCCTCTGTTTCAGCCCCTCTGATTCAGCCCCTCTCTTTCAGCCCCTCTGATTCATCCCCTCTGATTCAGCCCCTCTGATTCAGCCCGTCTGTTTCTCGCCATCTGTTTCAGCCCCTCTGTTTCAGCCCCTCTGTTTCAGCGCCTCTGTTTCTCGCCCTGTGTTTCAGCCCCTCTGTTTGTCGCCCGCTGTTTCAGCCCCTTTGTTTCTCGCCCTCTGTTTCAGCCCCACTGTTTCAGCCCCTCTGTTTCCCGCCCCTCTGTTTCAGCCCCTCTGTTTCTCGCCCTCTGTTTCAGCCCCTCTGTTTCTCGCCCTCTGTTACAGACCCTCTGTTTCAGCCCCTCTGTTTCAGCCCCTCTGTTTCAGCGCCTCTGTTCCAGCCCCTCTGTTTCAGCCCCTCTGTTTCAGCCACTCTGTTTCAGCCTCTCTCATTCAAACCCTCTGTTTCAGCCCCTCTGTTTCTCGCCCTCTGTTTCAGCCCCTCTGTTTCTCGCCCACTGTTTCAGATCCTCTCTTTCAGCCCGTCTGTTTCACCCACTCTGTTGCTCGTCCTCTGTCTCAGCCCCTCTGTTTCTCACCCTCTGTTCCAGCCCCTCTGATTCAGCCCCTCTGTTTCTCGCCCTCTGTTTCAGCCCCTCTGATTCATCCCCTCTGATTCAGCCCCTCGGATTCAGCCCGTCTGTTTCACCCACTCTGTTTCTCGCCCTCTGTTTCAGCCCCTCTTTTTCTCACCCTCTGTTTCAGCGCCTCTGATTCAGCCCCACTGTTTCAGCCCCTCTGATTAAGCCCCTCTGTTTCACCCCCTCTGTTTCAGCCCTTCTGTTTCAGCCCCTCTGTTTCTCGCCCTCCCTTTCTCACCCTCTGTTTCAGCTCCTCTGTTTCAGCCCCTCTGTTTCTCGCACTCTGTTTCAGCCCCTCTGTTTCTCGCCCTCTGTTTCAGCCCCTCTGTTTCTTGCCCTCTGTTTCAGCCCCTCTGTTTCAGCCCATCTGTTTCAGCCCCTCTGTTTCTGCCCCTCTGTTTCTCGCCCTGTGTTTCAGCCCCTCTGTTTCAGCCCCTCTGTTTCAGCCCCACTGTTTCTCGCCCTCTGTTTCACCCCCTCTGTTTCAGCCCCTCTGTTGCAGCCCCTCTGTTTCAGACCCCTCTGTTTCTCGCCTTCTGTTCAGCCCCTATGTTTCTCGCCCTCTGTTTCAGCCCCTCTGTTTCCCACCCTCTGTTTCAGCCCCTCTGTTTCAGCCCCTCTGTTTCTCGCCCTCTGTTTCTGCTCCTCTGTTTCTCGCCCTCTGTTTCAGCCCCTCTGTTTCTCGCCCTCTGTTTCAGCCCCGCTGATTCAGCCCTTCTGTTTCAGCCCCTCTGAATCAGCCCCTCTGATTCAGCCCCTCTGTTTCAGCCCCTCTGATTCAGCCCGTCTGTTTCACCCACTCTGTTTCTCGCCCTCTGTTTCAGCCCCTCTGTTTCTCGCCCTCTGTTTCAGCCCCGCTGATTCAGCCCCTCTGTTTCAGCCCCTCTGAATCAGCCCCTCTGATTCAGCCCCTCTGTTTCAGCCCCTCTGTTTCAGCCCCTCTGTTTCTCGCCCTCTGTTTCAGCCCATCTGATTCTCGCCCTCTGTTTCAGCCCTTCTGATTCTCGCCCTCTGTTTCAGCCCCTCTGATTCAGCCCCTCTGATTCAGCCCCTCTGATTCAGCCCCTCTGTTTCTCGCCCTCTTTCAGCCCCTCTGTTTCAGCCACTCTGTTTCAGCCCCTCTGTTTCAGCCCCTCTGTTTCAGCCCCTCTGTTTCTCGCCCTCTGTTTCAGCCCCTCTGTTTCTCGCCCTCTGTTTCAGCCACTCTCTTTCTCGCCCTCTGTTTCAGCCCCTCTGTTTCTCACCCTCTGTTTCAGCCCCTCTGATTCAGCCCCTCTGTTTCTCGCCCTCTGTTTCAGCCCCACTGTTTCTCGCCCTCTGGTTCAGCGCCTCTGTTTCAGCCCCTCTGTTTCAGCCCCTCTGTTTCTCGCCCTCTGTTTCAGCCCCTCTGTTTCTCGCCCTCTGTTTCAGCGCCTCTGTTTCAGACCGTCTGTTTCAGCCACTCTGTTTCTCGCCCTCTGTTTCAGCCCCTCTGTTTCTCACCCTCTGTTTCAGCCCCTCTGATTCAGCCCCTCTGTTTCTTGCCCTCTGTTTCAGCCCCTCTGTTTCTCGCCCTCTGTTTCAGCCCCTCTGTGTTAGCCCCTCTGTTTCAGCCCCTCTGTTTCTCGCCCTCTGTTTCAGCCACTCTGTTTCTCGCCCTCTGATTCAGGCCCTCTGTTTCTCGCCCTCTGTTTCAGCCACTCTGTTTCTCGCCCTCTGATTCAGCCCCTCTGTTTCAGCCCAACTGATTCAGCCCCTCTGTTTCAGCCCCTCTGTTTCAGCCCCTCTGTTTCAGCCCCTCTGTTTCTCGCCCTCTGTTTCTCGCCCGCTGTTTCAGCCCCTTTGTTTCTCGCCCTCTTTTTCAGCCCCTCTGTTTCAGCCCCACTGTTTCTCGCCCTCTGTTTCTGCCCCGCTGTTTCTCGCCCTCTGTTTCAGCCCCGCTGATTCAGCCCCTCTGTTTCAGCCCCTCTGAATCAGCCCCTCTGATTCAGCCCCTCTGTTTCAGCCCCTCTGTTTCAGCCCCTCTGTTTCAGCCCCTCTGTTTCTCGCCCTCTGTTTCAGCCCCTCTGATTCTCGCCCTTTGTTTCAGCGCCTGGGTTTCTCATCCTCTGTTTAAGCCCCTCTGATTCAGCCCAACTGTTTCAGCCCCTCTGATTCAGCCCCTCTGTTTCAGCCCCTCTGTTTCAGCCCCTCTGTTTCTCACCCTCTGTTTCAGCCCCCTGATTCAGTCCCTCTGATTCAGCCCCACTGATTCAGCCCCTCTGTCTCTCGCCCCTCTGTTTCAGCCCCTCTGTTTCTCGCCCTCTGTTTCAGCCCCTCTGTTTCTCGCCTTCTGTTTCAGCCCCTCTGTTTCAGCCCCTCTGTTTCAGTCCCTCTGTTTCTCGCCCTCTGTTTCAGCCCCTCTGTTTCTCGCCCTCTGTTTCAGCCCCTCTGTTTCAGCCCCTCGGTTTCAGTCCCTCTGTTTCTCGCCCTCTGTTTCTCGCCCTCTGTTTCAGCCCCTCTTTTTCTCGCCCTCTGTTTCAGCCCCTCTGTTTCTCGCCCTCTGCTTCAGCCCCTCTGTTTCAGCCCCTCTGTTTCAGCCCCTCTGTTTCAGCCCCTCTGTTTCTCGCCCTCTGTTTCAGCCCCTCTGTTTCTCGCCCTCTGTTTCAGCCCCTATATTTCAGACCCTCTGTTTCTCGTCCTCTGTTTCAGCACCTCTGTTTCTCGCCCTCTGTTTCAGCCCCTCTGTTTCTCGCCCTCTGTTTCAGCCCCTCTGATTCAGCCCCTCTGTTTCAGCCCCTCTGATTCAGCCCCTCTGTTTCAGCCCCTGTGTTTCAGCCCCTCTGTTTCAGCCCCTCTGTTTCTTGCCCTCTATTTCTCACCCTCTGTTTCTCGCCCTCTGTTTCAGCCCCTCTGTTTTTCGCCCTCTGTTTCAGCCCCTTTGTTTCTCGCCATCTGTTTCAGCCCCTCTGTTTCAGCCTCTCTGTTTCAGCTCCTCTGTTTCAGCGCCTCTGTTTCTCGCCCTCTGATTCAGCCCCTCTGTTTCTCGCCCTCTGTTTCAGCCCCTCTGTTTCAGCCCCACTGTTTCAGCCCCTCTGTTTCTCGCCCTCTGTTTCAGCCACTCTGTTTCAGCCCCTCTGTTTCAGCCCCTCTGTTTCTCGCCCTCTGTTTCAGCCCCTCTGTTTCAGCCCCTCTGTTTCAGCCCCTCTGTTTCAGCTCCTCTGTTTCTCGCCCTCTGTTTCAGACCCCTCTGTTTCTCGCCCTCTGTTCAGCCCCTATGTTTCTCGCCCTCTGTTTCTGCCCCTCTGTTTCTCGCCCTCTGTTTCAGCCCCTCTGTTTCTCGCCCTCTGTTTCAGCCCCGCTGATTCAGCCCCTCTGTTTCAGCCCCTCTGAATCAGACCCTCTGATTCAGCCCCTCTGTTTCAGCCCCTCTGTTTCAGCCCTTCTGTTTCTCGCCCACTGTTTCAGCCCATCTGATTCTCGCCCTCTGTTCCAGCCCTTCTGATTCTCGCCCTCTTTTTCAGCCCCTCTGATTCAGCCCCTCTGTTTCAGCCCCTCTGATTCAGCCCCACTGATTCAGCCCCTCTGATTCAGCCCCTCTGTTTCTCGGCCTCTGTTTCAGCCCTCTGTTTCTGCCCCTCTGTTTCAGCGCCTCTGTTTCTCGCCCTCTGTTTCTGTCCCTCTGGTTCTCGCCCTCTGTTTCAGCCCCTCTGATTCAGCCCCTCTGTTTCAGCTCCTATGTTTCTCCCCCTCTGTTCCAGCCCCTCTGTTTCAGCCCCTCTGTTTCAGCCACTCTGTTTCAGCCCCACTGTTTCAGCCCCTCTGTTTCAGCCCCTCTGTTTCTCGCCCTCTGTTTCAGCCCCTCTGTTTCTCGCCCTCTGTTTCAGCCCCTCTGTTTCAGCCCGTCTGTTTCAGCCACTCTGTTTCTCGCCCTCTGTTTCAGCCCCTCTGTTTCTCACCCTCTGATTCAGCCCCTCTGTTTCAGCCCCTCTGTTTCAGCCCCTCTGTTTCAGCCCCTCTGTTTCTCGCCCTCTGTTTCAGCCCCTCTGTTTCTCGCCCTCTGTTTCAGCCACTCTGTTTCTCGCCCTCTGTTTCAGCCCCTCTGTTTCTCACCCTCTGATTCAGCCCCTCTGATTCAGCCCCTCTGTTTCTCGCCCTCTGTTTCAGCCCCTCTGTTTCTCGCCCTCTGTTTCAGCGCCTCTGTTTCAGCCCCTCTGTTTCAGCCCCTCTGTTTCTCGCCCTCTGTTCCAGCCCCTCTGTTTCTCGCCCTCTGTTTCAGCCCCTCTGTTTCAGCCCGTCTGTTTCAGCCACTCTGTTTCTCGCCCTCTGTTTCAGCCCCTCTGTTTCTCACCCTCTGTTTCAGCCCCCTGATTCAGCCCCTCTGATTCAGCCCCTCTGATTCAGCCCCTCTGTCTCTCGCCCCTCTGTTTCAGCCCCTCTGTTTCTCGCCCTCTGTTTCAGCCCCTCTGTTTCTCGCCTTCTGTTTCAGCCCCTCTGTTTCAGCCCCTCTGTTTCAGTCCCTCTGTTTCTCGCCCTCTGTTTCAGCCCCTCTGTTTCTCGCCCTCTGTTTCAGCCCCTCTGTTTCAGTCCCTCTGTTTCTCGCCCTCTGTTTCTCGCCCTCTGTTTCAGCCCCTCTTTTTCTCGCCCTCTGTTTCAGCCCCTCTGTTTCAGCCCCTCTGTTTCAGCCCCTCTGTTTGTCGCCCTCTGTTTCAGCCCCTCTGTTTCTCGCCCTCTGTTTCATCCCCTCTGTTTCAGACCCTATATTTCAGACCCTCTGTTTCTCGTCCTCTGTTTCAGCCCCTCTGTTTCTCGCCCTCTGTTTCAGCCCCTCGGTTTCTCGCCCTCTGTTTCAGCCCCTCTGATTCAGCCCCTCTGTTTCAGCCCCTCTGTTTCTTGCCCTCTATTTCTCACCCTCTGTTTCTCGCCCTCTGTTTCAGCCCCTCTGTTTTTCGCCCTCTGTTTCAGCCCCTCTGTTTCTCGACCTCTGTTTCAGGCTCTCTGTTTCAGCCTGTCTGTTTCAGACCCTCTGTTTCAGCCCCTCTCGTTCGCGCCCTCTGTTTCTCGCTCGCTGTTTCAGCCCCTTTGTTTCTCGCCCTCTGTTTCAGCCCCTCTGATTCAGCTCATCTGATTCAGCCCCTCTGTTTCTCGCCATCTGTTTCAGCCCCTCTGTTTCAGCCTCTCTGTTTCAGCTCCTCTGTTTCAGCGCCTCTGTTTCTCGCCCTCTGATTCAGCCCCTCTGTTTCTCGCCCTCTGTTTCAGCCCCTCTGTTTCAGCCCCTCTGTTTCAGCCCCTCTGTTTCTCGCCCTCTGTTTCAGCCCCTCTGTTTCTCGCCCTCTGTTTCAGCCCCTCTGTTTCAGCCCCTCTGTTTCAGCCCCTCTGTTTCTCGCCCTCTGTTTCAGCCCCTCTGTTTCAGCCCCTCTGTTTCAGCCCCTCTGTTTCAGCTCCTCTGTTTCTCGCCCTCTGTATCAGACCCCTCTGTTTCTCGCCCTCTGTTTCAGCCCCTCTGTTTTAGCCCCTCTGTTTCAGCCCCTCTGTTTCTCGCCCTCTGTTTCTGCCCCTCTGTTTCTCGCCCTCTGATTCAGCCCCTCTGTTTCAGCCCCTCTGAATCAGCCCCTCTGATTCAGCCCCTCTGTTTCAGCCCCTCTGTTTCAGCCCCTCTGTTTCTCGCCCTCTGTTTCAGCCCATCTGATTCTCGCCCTCTGTTTCAGCCCCTCTGATTCTCGCCCTCTTTTTCAGCCCTCTGATTCAGCCCCTCTGTTTCAGCCCCTCTGATTCAATCCCTCTGATTCAGCCCCTCTGATTCAGCCCCTCTGTTTCTCGCCCTCTGTTTCAGCCCCTCTGTTTCTGCCCCTCTGTTTCAGTGCCTCTGTTTCTCGCCCTCTGTTTCTGTCCCTCTGGTTCTCGCCCTCTGTTTCAGCCCCTCTGATTCAGCCCCTCTGTTTCAGCTCCTATGTTTCTCCCCCTCTGTTCCAGCCCCTCTGTTTCAGCCCCTCTGTTTCAGCCACTCTGTTTCAGCCCCTCTGTTTCAGCCCCTCTGTTTCAGCCCCTCTGTTTCTTGCCCTCTGTTTCAGCCCCTCTGTTTCTCGCCCTCTGTTTCAGCCCCTCTGTTTCAGCCCGTCTGTTTCAGCCACTCTGTTTCTCGCCCTCTGTTTCAGCCCCTCTGTTTCTCACCCTCTGATTCAGCCCCTCTGTTTCAGCCCCTCTGATTCAGCCCCTCTGATTCAGCCCCTCTGATTCAGCCCCTCTGTTTCTCGCCCTCTGTTTCAGCCCCTCTGTTTCTGCCCCTCTGTTTTTCGCCCTCTGTTTCAGCCCCTCTGTTTCTCGCCCTCTGTTTCTGTCCCTCTGTTTCTCGCCCTCTGTTTCAGCCCCTCTGATTCAGCCCCTCTGATTCAGCCCCTCTGTTTCAGCCCCTCTGTTTCAGCCCCTCTGTTTCTCGCCCTCTGTTTCTGCCCCTCTGTTTCTCGCCCTCTGTTTCAGCCCTGCTGATTCAGCCCCTCTGTTTCAGCCCCTCTGAATCAGCCCCTCTGATTCAGCCCCTCTGTTTCAGCCCCTCTGTTTCAGCCCCTCTGTTTCAGCCGCTCTGTTTCTCGCCCTCTGTTTCAGCCCCTCTGATTCTCGCGCTCTGTTTCAGCGCCTGGGTTTCTCGTCCTCTGTTTAATCACCTCTGTTTCAGCCGCTCTGATTCAGCCCATCTGATTCAGCCCCTCTGTTTCTCGCTCTCTTTTTCAGCCCCTCTGTTTCAGCCCCTCTGTTTCAGCCCCTCTGTTTCTCACCCTCTGTTTCAGCCCCCTGATTCAGCCCCTCTGATTCAGCCCCTCTGATTCAGCCCCTCTGTCTCCCGCCCCTCTGTTTCAGCCCCTCTGGTTCTCGCCCTCTGTTTCAGCCCCTCTGTTTCTCGCCTTCTGTTTCAGCCCCTCTGTTTCAGCACCTCTGTTTCAGTCCCTCTGTTTCTCGCCCTCTGTTTCAGCCCCTCTGTTCCTCGCCCTCTGTTTCAGCCCCTCTGTTTCAGCCCCTCTGTTTCAGTCCCTCTGTTTCTCGCCCTCTGTTTCTCGCCCTCTGTTTCAGCCCCTCTGTTTCTCGCCCTCTGTTTCAACCCCTCTGTTTCTCGCCCTCTGCTTCAGCCCCTCTGTTTCAGCCCCTCTGTTTCAGCCCCTCTGTTTCAGCCCCTCTGTTTCTCGCCCTCTGTTTCAGCCCCTCTGTTTCTTGCCCTCTATTTCTCACACTCTGTTTCTCGCCCTCTGTTTCATCCCCTCTGTTTTTCGCCCTCTGTTTCAGCCCCTCTGTTTCTCGACCTCTGTTTCAGTCTCTCTGTTTCAGCCGGTCTGTTTCAGCCCCTCTGTTTCAGCCCCACTGTTTCGCGCCCTCTGTTTCTCGCTCGCTGTTTCAGCCCCTTTGTTTCTCGCCCTCTGTTTCAGCCCCTCTGTTTCTCGCCATCTGTTTCAGCCCCTCTGTTTCAGCCTCTCTGTTTCAGCACCTCTGTTTCAGCGCCTCTGTTTCTCGCCCTCTGATTCAGCCCCTCTGTTTCTCGCCCTCTGTTTCAGCCCCTCTGTTCCAGCCCCTCTGTTTCAGCCCTGCTGTTTCTCGCCCTCTGTTTCAGCCCCTCTGTTTCTCGCCCTCTGTTTCAGCCCCTCTGTTTCAGCCCCTCTGTTTCAGCCCCTCTGTTTCAGCCCCTCTGTTTCTCGCCCTCTGTTTCAGACCCCTCTGTTTCTCGCCCTCTGTTTCAGACCCCTCTGTTTCTCGCCCTCTGTTTCAGCCCCTCTGTTTCTCGCCCTCTGTTTCTGCCCCTCTGTTTCTCGCCCTCTGTTTCAGCCCCTCTGTTTCTCGCCCTCTGTTTCAGCCCCGCTGATTCAGCCCCTCTGTTTCAGCCCCTCTGTTTCTCGCCCTCTGTTTCAGCCCCTCTGTTTCAGCCCCTCTGTTTCAGCCCCTCTGTTTCTCGCCCTCTGTTTCAGCCCATCTGATTCTCGCCCTCTGTTTCAGCCCTTCTGATTCTCGCCCTCTGTTTCAGCCCCTCTGATTCAGCCCCTCTGTTTCAGCCCCTCTGATTCAGCCCTTCTGATTCAGCCCCGCTGATTCAGCCCCTCTGTTTCTCGCCCTCTGTTTCAGCCCCTCTGTTTCTGCCCCTCTGTTTCAGCGCCTCTGTTTCTCGCCCTCTGTTTCTGTCCCTCTGTTTCTCGCCCTCTGTTTCAGCCCCTCTGATTCAGCCCCTCTGTTTCAGCTCCTATGTTTCTCCCCCTCTGTTCCAGCCTCTCTGTTTCAGCCCCTCTGTTTCAGCCACTCTGTTTCAGCCCCTCTGTTTCAGCCGCTCTGTTTCAGCCCCTCTGTTTCTCGCCCTCTGTTTCAGCCCCTCTGATTCTCGCCCTCTGTTTCAGCCCCTCTGTTTCAGCCCGTCTGTTTCAGCCCCTCTGTTTTTCGCCCTCTGTTTCAGCCCCTCTGTTTCTTGCCCTCTGTTTCAGTCTCTCTGTTTCAGCCCGTCTGTTTCAGCCCCTCTGTTTCAGCCCCTCTGTTTCTCGCCCTCTCTTTCAGCCCCTCTGATTCTCGCCCTCTGTTTCAGCCCCTCTGTTTCTCGCACTCTGTTTCTGCCCCTCTGTTTCTCGCCCTCTGTTTCAGCACCTCTGTTTCTCGCCCTCTGTTTCAGCCCCGCTGATTCAGCCCCTCTGTTTCAGCCCCTCTGAATCACCCCCTCTGATTCAGCCCCTCTGTTTCAGCCCATCTGTTTCAGCCCCTGTGTTTCTCGCCCTCTGTTTCAGCCCATCTGATTCTCGCTCTCTGTTTCAGCCCCTCTGATTCTCGCCCTCTGTTTCAGCCCCTCTGTTTCAGCCCCTCTGATTCAGCCCCTCTAATTCAGCCCCTCTGATTCAGCCCCTCTGTTTCTCGCCCTCTGTTTCAGCCCCTCTGTTTCAGCCCCTCGGTTTCAGCCCCTCTGTTTCTCACCCTCTGTTTCAGCCCCTCTGATTCAGCACCTCTGATTCAGCCCCTCTGTTTCAGCCCCTCTGTTTCAGCGCCTCTGATTCAGCCCCTCTGTTTCAGCCTCTCTGTTTCAGCTCCACTGTTTCAGCCCCTCTGTTTCTCGCCCTCTGTTTCAGCCCCTCTGTTTCTCGCCCTCTGTTTCAGCCCCTCTGTTTCTCGCCCTCTGTTTCAGCCCCTCTGCTTCAGCCCCTCTGTTTCTCGCCCTCTGTTTCAGCCCCTCTGTTTCTCCCCCTCTGTTTCATCCCCTCTGTTTCTCTCCCTCTGTTTCAGCCCCTCTGTTTCTCGCCCTCTGTTTCAGCCCCTCTGTTTCAGCCCCGCTGTTTCTCGCCCTCTGTTTCTGCCCCTCTGTTTCTGCCCCTCTGTTTCAGCCCCGCTGTTTCTTGCCCTCTGTTTCAGCCCCGCTGATTCAGCCCCTCTGTTTCAGCCCCTCTGAATCAGCCCCTCTGATTCAGCCCCTCTGTTTCAGCCCCTCTGTTTCAGCCCCTCTGTTTCAGCCCCTCTGATTCAGCCCCTCTGTTTCAGCCCCTCTGATTCATCCCCTCTGATTCAGCCCCTCTGTTTCTCGCCCTCTGTTTCAGCCCCTCTGTTTCAGCCCCTCTGTTTCAGCCCCTCTGTTTCTCACCCTCTGTCTCAGCCCCCTGATTCAGCCCCTCTGATTCAGCCACTCTGATTCAGCCCCTCTGTTTCCCGCCCCTCTGTTTCAGCCCCTCTGTTTCTCGCCCTCTGTTTCAGCCCCTCTGTTTCTCGCCCTCTGTTTCAGCCCCTCTGTTTCAGCCCCTCTGTTTCAGTCCCTCTGTTTCTCGCCCTCTGTTTCAGCCCCTCTGTTTCTCGCCCTCTGTTTCAGACCCTCTGTTTCAGCCCCTCTGTTTCAGTCCCTATGTTTCTCGCCTTCTGTTTCTCGCCCTCTGTTTCAGCCCCTCTGTTTCTCGCCCTCTGTTTCAGCCCCTCTGTTTCTCGCCCTCTGCTTCAGCCCCTCTGTTTCTCGCCCTCTGTTTCAGCCCCTCTGTTTCAGCCCCTCTGTTTCTCGCCCTCTGTTTCAGCCCCTCTGTTTCTCGCCCTCTGTTTCATCTCCTCTGTTTCTCGCCATCTGTTTCAGCCCCTCTGTTTCATGCCCTCTGTTTCAGCCCCTCTGTTTCAGCCCCTATATTTCAGCCCCTCTGTTTCAGCCCCTCTGTTTCTCGCCCTCTGTTTCAGCCCCTCTGTTTCTCGCCCTCTGCTTCAGCCCCTCTGTTTCTCGCCCTCTGTTTCAGCCCCTCTGTTTCAGCCCCTCTGTTTCTCGCCCTCTGTTTCAGCCCCTCTGTTTCTCGCCCTCTGTTTCATCTCCTCTGTTTCTCGCCATCTGTTTCAGCCCCTCTGTTTCATGCCCTCTGTTTCAGCCCCTCTGTTTCAGCCCCTATATTTCAGCCCCTCTGATTCAGCCCCTCTGTTTCTCGCCCTCTGTTTCAGCCCCTCTGTTTCAGCCCCTCTGTTTCAGCCCCTCTGTTTCTCACACTCTGTCTCAGCCCCCTGATTCAGCCCCTCTGATTCAGCCACTCTGATTCAGCCCCTCTGTTTCCCGCCCCTCTGTTTCTGCCCCTCTGTTTCTCGCCCTCTGTTTCAGCCCCTCTGTTTCTCGCCCTCTGTTTCAGCCCCTCTGTTTCAGCCCCTCTGTTTCAGTCCCTCTGTTTCTCGCCCTCTGTTTCAGCCCCTCTGTTTCTCGCCCTCTGTTTCAGACCCTCTGTTTCAGCCCCTCTGTTTCAGTCCCTATGTTTCTCGCCTTCTGTTTCTCGCCCTCTGTTTCAGCCCCTCTGTTTCTCGCCCTCTGTTTCAGCCCCTCTGTTTCTCGCCCTCTGCTTCAGCCCCTCTGTTTCTCGCCCTCTGTTTCAGCCCCTCTGTTTCAGCCCCTCTGTTTCTCGCCCTCTGTTTCAGCCCCTCTGTTTCTCGCCCTCTGTTTCATCTCCTCTGTTTCTCGCCATCTGTTTCAGCCCCTCTGTTTCATGCCCTCTGTTTCAGCCCCTCTGTTTCAGCCCCTATATTTCAGCCCCTCTCTTTCTCGTCCTCTGTTTCAGACCCTCTGTTTCTCGCCCTCTGTTTCAGACCCTCTGTTTCTCGCCCTCTGTTTCAGCCCCTCTGATTCAGCCCCTCTGATTCAGCCCCTTTGATTTAGCCCCTCTGTTTCAGCCCCTCTGATTCAGCCCCTCTGTTTCAGCCCCTCTGTTTCAGCCCCTCTGTTTCTCGCCCTCTGTTTCAGCCCCTCTGTTTTTCGCCCTCTGTTTCAGCCCCTCTGTTTCTCGACCTCTGTTTCAGGCTCTCTGTTTCAGCCCGTCTGTTTCAGCCCCTCTGTTTCAGCCCCTCTGTTTCGCGCCCTCTGTTTGTCGCCCGCTGTTTCAGCCCCTTTGTTTCTCGCCCTCTGTTTTAGCCCCTCTGTTTCAGCCCCTCTGATTCAGCCCCTCTGTTTCAGCCCCTCTGTTTCAGCCTCTCTGTTTCAGCTCCTCTGTTTCAGCCCCTCTGTTTCTCGCCCTCTGTTTCAGCCCCTCTGTTTCTCGCCCTCTGTTTCTCGCCCTCTGTTTCAGCCCCTCTGTTTCAGCCGCTCTGTTTCTCGCCCTGTGTTTCAGCCCCTCTGTTTCTCGCCCTCTGTTTCAGCCCCTCTGTTTCAGCCCCTCTGTTTCAGCCCCTCTGTTTCTCGCCCTCTGTTTCAGCCCCTCTGTTTCAGCCCCTCTGTTTCAGCACCTCTGTTTCAGCCCCTCTGTTTCTCGCCCTCTGTTTCAGACCCCTCTGTTTCTCGCCCTCTGTTCAGCCCCTATGTTTCTCGCCCTCTGTTTCAGCACCTCTGTTTCTCGCCCTCTGTTTCAGCCCCTCTGTTTCAGCCCCTCTGTTTCTCGCCCTCTGTTTCTGCCCCTCTGTTTCTCACCCTCTGTTTCAGCCACTCTATTTCTCGCCCTCTGTTTCAGCCCCGCTGATTCAGCCCCTCTGTTTCATCCCCTCTGAATCAGCCCCTCTGATTCAGCACCTCTGCTTCAGCCCCTCTGTTTCAGCCCCTCTGTTTCTCGCCCTCTGTTTCAGCCCATCTGATTCTCGCCCTCTGTTTCAGCCCTTCTGATTCTCGCCCTCTGTTTCAGCCCCTCTGTTTCAGCCCCTCTGTTTCAGCCCCTCTGTTTCTCGCCCTCTGTTTCAGACCCCTCTGTTTCTCGCCCTCTGTTCAGCCCCTATGTTTCTCGCCCTCTGTTTCAGCCCCTCTGTTTCTCGCCCTCTGTTTCTGCCCCTCTGTTTCTCGCCCTCTGTTTCAGCCCCTCTGTTTCTCGCCCTCTGTTTCAGCCCCGCTGATTCAGCCCCTCTGTTTCAGCCCCTCTGAATCCGCCCCTCTGATTCAGCCCCTCTGTTTCAGCCCCTCTGTTTCAGCCCCTCTGTTTCTCGCCCTCTGTTTCAGCCCATCTGATTCTCGCCCTCTGTTTCAGCCCTTCTGATTCTCGCCCTCTGTTTCAGCCCCTCTGATTCAGCCCCTCTGTTTCAGCCCCTCTGATTCAGCCCCTCTGATTCAGCCCCGCTGATTCAGCCCCTCTGTTTCTCGCCCTCTGTTTCAGCCCCTCTGTTTCTGCCCCTCTGTTTCAGCGCCTCTGTTTCTCGCCCTCTGTTTCTGTCCCTCTGTTTCTCGCCCTCTGTTTCAGCCCCTCTGATTCAGCCCCTCTGTTTCAGCTCCTATGTTTCTCCCCCTCTGTTCCAGCCCCTCTGTTTCAGCCCCTCTTTTTCAGCCACTCTGTTTCAGCCCCTCTGTTTCAGCCCCTCTGTTTCAGCCCCTCTGTTTCAGCCCCTCTGTTTCTCGCCCTCTGTTTCAGACCCCTCTGTTTCTCGACCTCTGTTCAGCCCCTATGTTTCTCGCCCTCGGTTTCAGCCCCTCTGTTTCTCGCCCTCTGTTTCTGCACCTCTGTTTCTCGCCCTCTGTTTCAGCCCCTCTGTTTCTCGCCCTCTGTTTCAGCCCCGCTGATTCAGCCCCTCTGTTTCAGCACCTCTGAATCACCCCCTCTGATTCAGCCCCTCTGTTTCAGCCCATCTGTTTCAGCCCCTGTGTTTCTCGCCCTCTGTTTCAGCCCATCTGATTCTCGCTCTCTGTTTCAGCCCTTCTGATTCTCGCCCTCTGTTTCAGCCCCTCTGTTTCAGCCCCTCTGATTCAGCCCCTCTAATTCAGCCCCTCTGATTCAGCCCCTCTGTTTCTCGCCCTCTGTTTCAGCCCCTCTGTTTCAGCCCCTCGGTTTCAGCCCCTCTGTTTCTCACCCTCTGTTTCAGCCCCTCTGATTCAACACCTCTGATTCAGCCCCTCTGATTCAGCCCCTCTGTTTCAGCGCCTCTGATTCAGCCCCTCTGTTTCTCGCCCTCTCTTTCAGCCCCTCTGTTTCAGCCTCTCTGTTTCAGCTCCACTGTTTCAGCCCCTCTGTTTCTCGCCCTCTGTTTCAGCCCCTCTGTTTCTCGCCCTCTGTTTCAGCCCCTCTGCTTCAGCCCCTCTGTTTCTCGCCCTCTGTTTCAGCCCCTCTGTTTCAGCCCCGCTGTTTCTCGCCCTCTGTTTCTGCCCCTCTGTTTCTGCCCCTCTGTTTCAGCCCCGCTGTTTCTTGCCCTCTGTTTCAGCCCCGCTGATTCAGCCCCTCTGTTTCAGCCCCTCTGAATCAGCCCCTCTGATACAGCCCCTCTGTTTCAGCCCCTCTGTTTCAGCCCCTCTGTTTCAGCCCCTCTGATTCAGCCCCTCTGTTTCAGCCCCTCTGATTCAGCCCCTCTGATTCAGCCCCTCTGTTTCTCGCCCTCTGTTTCAGCCCCTCTGTTTAAGCCCCTCTGATTCAGCCACTCTGATTCAGCCCCTCTGTTTCCCGCCCCTCTGTTTCAGCCCCTCTGTTTCTCGCCCTCTGTTTCAGCCCCTCTGTTTCTCGCCCTCTGTTTCAGCATCTCTGTTTCAGTCCCTCTGTTTCTCGCCCTCAGTTTCAGCCCCTCTGTTTCTCGCCCTCTGTTTCAGACCCTCTGTTTCAGCCCCTCTGTTTCAGTCCCTATGTTTCTCGCCTTCTGTTTCTCGCCCTCTGTTTCAGCCCCTCTGTTTCTCGCCCTCTGTTTCAGCCCCTCTGTTTCTCGCCCTCTGCTTCAGCCCCTCTGTTTCAGCCCCTCTGTTTCTCACCCTCTGTTTCAGCCCCTCTGTTTCTCGCCCTCTGTTTCAGCCCCTCTGTTTCTCGCCCTCTGTTTCAGCCCCTCTGTTTCAGCCCCTCTGTTTCAGTCCCTCTGTTTCTCGCCATCTGTTTCAGCCCCTCTGTTTCTCGCCCTCTGTTTCAGCCCCTCTGTTTCAGCCCCTCTGTATCAGTCCCTATGTTTCTCGCCTTCTGTTTCTCGCCCTCTGTTTCAGCCCCTCTGTTTCTCGCCCTCTGTTTCAGCCCCTCTGTTTCTCGCCCTCTGCTTCAGCCCCTCTGTTTCAGCCCCTCTGTTTCAGCCCCTCTGTTTCAGCCCCTCTGTTTCTCGCCCTCTGTTTCAGCCCCTCTGTTTCTCGCCCTCTGTTTCATCTCCTCTGTTTCTCGCCATCTGTTTCAGCCCCTCTGTTTCATGCCCTCTGTTTCAGCCCCTCTGTTTCAGCCCCTATATTTCAGCCCCTCTCTTTCTCGTCCTCTGTTTCAGACCCTCTGTTTCTCGCCCTCTGTTTCAGACCCTCTGTTTCTCGCCCTCTGTTTCAGCCCCTCTGATTCAGCCCCTCTGATTCAGCCCCTCTGATTTAGCCCCTCTGTTTCAGCCCCTCTGATTCAGCCCCTCTGTTTCAGCCCCTCTGTTTCAGCCCCTCTGTTTCTCGCCCTCTGTTTCAGCCCCTCTGTTTTTCGCCCTCTGTTTCAGCCCCTCTGTTTCTCGACCTCTGTTTCAGGCTCTCTGTTTCAGCCCGTCTGTTTCAGCCCCTCTGTTTCAGCCCCTCTGTTTCGCGCCCTCTGTTTGTCGCCCGCTGTTTCAGCCCCTTTGTTTCTCGCCCTCTGTTTTAGCCCCTCTGTTTCAGCCCCTCTGATTCAGCCCCTCTGTTTCAGCCCCTCTGTTTCAGCCTCTCTGTTTCAGCTCCTCTGTTTCAGCCCCTCTGTTTCTCGCCCTCTGTTTCAGCCCCTCTGTTTCTCGCCCTCTGTTTCTCGCCCTCTGTTTCAGCCCCTCTGTTTCAGCCGCTCTGTTTCTCGCCCTCTGTTTCAGCCCCTCTGTTTCTCGCCCTCTGTTTCAGCCCCTCTGTTTCAGCCCCTCTGTTTCAGCCCCTCTGTTTCTCGCCCTCTGTTTCAGCCCCTCTGTTTCAGCCCCTCTGTTTCAGCCCCTCTGTTTCAGCCCCTCTTTTTCTCGCCCTCTGTTTCAGACCCCTCTGTTTCTCGCCCTCTGTTCAGCCCCTATGTTTCTCGCCCTCTGTTTCAGCACCTCTGTTTCTCGCCCTCTGTTTCAGCCCCTCTGTTTCAGCCCCTCTGTTTCTCGCCCTCTGTTTCTGCCCCTTTGTTTCTCGCCCTCTGTTTCAGCCCCGCTGATTCAGCCCCTCTGTTTCATCCCCTCTGAATCAGCCCCTCTGATTCAGCACCTCTGTTTCAGCCCCTCTGTTTCAGCCCCTCTGTTTCTCGCCCTCTGTTTCAGCCCATCTGATTCTCACCCTCTGTTTCAGCCCCTCTGATTCAGCCCCTCTATTTCAGCCCCTCTGTTTCAGCCCCTCTGTTTCTCGCCCTCTGTTTCAGCCCCTCTGTTTCTCGCCCACTGTTTCAGCCCCTCTGTTTCAGCCCGTCTGTTTCAGCCACTCTGTTTCTCGCCCACTGTTTCAGCCCCTCTGTTTCTCACCCTCTGTTTCAGCCCCTCTGATTCAGACCCTCTGTTTCTCGCCCTCTGTTTCAGCCCCTCTGTTTCTCGCCCTCTGTTTCAGCCCCTCTGTTTCAGCCCCTCTGTTTCAGCCCCTCTGTTTCTCGCCCTCTGTTTCAGGCCCTCTGTTTCTCGCCCTCTGTTTCAGCCCCTCTGATTCAGCCCCTCTGTTTCAGCCCCTCTGATTCAGCCCCTCTGTTTCAGCCCCTCTGTTTCAGCCCCTCTGTTTCAGCCCCTCTGTTTCTCGCCCTCTATTTCTCACCCTCTGTTTCTCGCCCTCTGTTTCAGCCCCTCTGTTTTTCGCCCTCTGTTTCAGCCCCTCTGTTTCTTGCCCTCTGTTTCAGGCTCTCTGTTTCAGCCCGTCTGTTTCAGCCCCTCTGTTTCAGCCCCTCTGTTTCTCGCCCTCTGTTTCAGCCCCTCTGATTCTCGCCCTCTGTTTCAGCCCCTCTGTTTCTCGCCCTCTGTTTCAGCCCCTCTGATTCAGCCCCTCTGTTTCAGCCCCTCTGATTCATCCCCTCTGATTCAGCCCTTCTGATTCAGCCTCTCTGTTTCTCGCCCTCTGTTTCAGCCCCTCTGTTTCTCACCCTCTGTTTCAGCCCCTCTGTTTCTCGCCCTCTGTTTCAGCCCCTCTGATTCATCCCCTCTGATTCAGCCACTCTGATTCAGCCCCTCTGTTTCCCGCCCCTCTGTTTCAGCCCCTCTGTTTCTCGCCCTCTGTTTCAGCCCCTCTGTTTCTCGCCCTCTGTTTCAGCCCCTCTGTTTCAGCCCCTCTGTTTCAGTCCCTCTGTTTCTCGCCCTCTGTTTCAGCCCCTCTGTTTCTCGCCCTCTGTTTCAGCCCCTCTGTTTCAGCCCCTCTGTTTCAGTCCCTATGTTTCTCGCCTTCTGTTTCTCGCCCTCTGTTTCAGCCCCTCTGTTTCTCGCCCTCTGTTTCAGCCCCTCTGTTTCTCGCCCTCTGCTTCAGCCCCTCTGTTTCAGCCCCTCTGTTTCAGCCCCTCTGTTTCAGCCCCTCTGTTTCTCGCCCTCTGTTTCAGCCCCTCTGTTTCTCGCCCTCTGTTTCATCTCCTCTGATTCTCGCCATCTGTTTCAGCCCCTCTGTTTCATGCCCTCTGTTTCAGCCCCTCTGTTTCAGCCCCTATATTTCAGCCCCTCTCTTTCTCGTCCTCTGTTTCAGACCCTCTGTTTCTCGCCCTCTGTTTCAGACCCTCTGTTTCTCGCCCTCTGTTTCAGCCCCTCTGATTCAGCCCCTCTGATTCAGCCCCTCTGATTTAGCCCCTCTGTTTCAGCCCCTCTGATTCAGCCCCTCTGTTTCAGCCCCTCTGTTTCTCGCCCTCTGTTTCAGCCCCTCTGTTTTTCGCCCTCTGTTTCAGCCCCTCTGTTTCTCGACCTCTGTTTCAGGCTCTCTGTTTCAGCCCGTCTGTTTCAGCCCCTCTGTTTCAGCCCCTCTGTTTCGCGCCCTCTGTTTGTCGCCCGCTGTTTCAGCCCCTTTGTTTCTCGCCCTCTGTTTTAGCCCCTCTGTTTCAGCCCCTCTGATTCAGCCCCTCTGTTTCAGCCCCTCTGTTTCAGCCTCTCTGTTTCAGCTCCTCTGATTCAGCCCCTCTGTTTCTCGCCCTCTGTTTCAGCCCCTCTGTTTCTCGCCCTCTGTTTCTCGCCCTCTGTTTCAGCCCCTCTGTTTCAGCCCCTCTGTTTCTCGCCCTCTGTTTCAGCCCCTCTGTTTCTCGCCCTCTGTTTCAGCCCCTCTGTTTCAGCCCCTCTGTTTCAGCCCCTCTGTTTCTCGCCCTCTGTTTCAGCCCCTCTGTTTCAGCCCCTCTGTTTCAGCCCCTCTGTTTCAGCCCCTCTTTTTCTCGCCCTCTGTTTCAGACCCCTCTGTTTCTCGCCCTCTGTTCAGCCCCTATGTTTCTCGCCCTCTGTTTCAGCACCTCTGTTTCTCGCCCTCTGTTTCAGCCCCTCTGTTTCAGACCCTCTGTTTCTCGCCCTCTGTTTCTGCCCCTCTGTTTCTCGCCCTCTGTTTCAGCCCCGCTGATTCAGCCCCTCTGTTTCATCCCCTCTGAATCAGCCCCACTGATTCAGCACCTCTGTTTCAGCCCCTCTGTTTCAGCCCCTCTGTTTCTCGCCCTCTGTTTCAGCCCATCTGATTCTCGCCCTCTGTTTCAGCCCTTCTGATTCTCGCCCTCTGTTTCAGCCCCTCTGATTCAGCCCCTCTATTTCAGCCCCTCTGTTTCAGCCCCTCTGTTTCTCGCCCTCTGTTTCAGCCCCTCTGTTTCTCGCCCTCTGTTTCAGCCCCTCTGTTTCAGCCCCTCTGTTTCAGCCCCTCTGTTTCAGCCCCTCTGATTCAGCCCCTCTGTTTCAGCCCCTCTGATTCAGCCCCTCTGATTCAGCCCCTCTGTTTCTCGCCCTCTGTTTCAGCCCCTCTGTTTCAGCCCCTCTGTTTCAGCCCCTCTGTTTCTCACCCTCTGTTTCAGCCCCCTGATTCAGCCCCTCTGATTCAGCCACTCTGATTCAGCCCCTCTGTTTCCCGCCCCTCTGTTTCAGCCCCTCTGTTTCTCGCCCTCTGTTTCAGCCCCTCTGTTTCTCGCCCTCTGTTTCAGCCCCTCTGTTTCAGCCCCTCTGTTTCAGTCCCTCTGTTTCTCGCCCTCTGTTTCAGCCCCTCTGTTTCTCGCCCTCTGTTTCAGCCCCTCTGTTTCAGCCCCTCTGTTTCAGTCCCTATGTTTCTCGCCTTCTGTTTCTCGCCCTCTGTTTCAGCCCCTCTGTTTCTCGCCCTCTGTTTCAGCCCCTCTGTTTCTCGCCCTCTGCTTCAGCCCCTCTGTTTCAGCCCCTCTGTTTCAGCCCCTCTGTTTCAGCCCCTCTGTTTCTCGCCCTCTGTTTCAGCCCCTCTGTTTCTCGCCCTCTGTTTCATCTCCTCTGATTCTCGCCATCTGTTTCAGCCCCTCTGTTTCATGCCCTCTGTTTCAGCCCCTCTGTTTCAGCCCCTATATTTCAGCCCCTCTCTTTCTCGTCCTCTGTTTCAGACCCTCTGTTTCTCGCCCTCTGTTTCAGACCCTCTGTTTCTCGCCCTCTGTTTCAGCCCCTCTGATTCAGCCCCTCTGATTCAGCCCCTCTGATTTAGCCCCTCTGTTTCAGCCCCTCTGATTCAGCCCCTCGGTTTCAGCCCCTCTGTTTCAGCCCCTCTGTTTCTCGCCCTCTGTTTCAGCCCCTCTGTTTTTCGCCCTCTGTTTCAGCCCCTCTGTTTCTCGACCTCTGTTTCAGGCTCTCTGTTTCAGCCCGTCTGTTTCAGCCCCTCTGTTTCAGCCCCTCTGTTTCGCGCCCTCTGTTTGTCGCCCGCTGTTTCAGCCCCTTTGTTTCTCGCCCTCTGTTTTAGCCCCTCTGTTTCAGCCCCTCTGATTCAGCCCCTCTGTTTCAGCCCCTCTGTTTCAGCCTCTCTGTTTCAGCTCCTCTGATTCAGCCCCTCTGTTTCTCGCCCTCTGTTTCAGCCCCTCTGTTTCTCGCCCTCTGTTTCTCGCCCTCTGTTTCAGCCCCTCTGTTTCAGCCGCTCTGTTTCTCGCCTTCTGTTTCAGCCCCTCTGTTTCTCGCCCTCTGTTTCAGCCCCTCTGTTTCAGCCCCTCTGTTTCAGCCCCTCTGTTTCAGCCCCTCTGTTTCAGCCCCTCTGTTTCAGCCCCTCTTTTTCTCGCCCTCTGTTTCAGACCCCTCTGTTTCTCGCCCTCTGTTCAGCCCCTATGTTTCTCGCCCTCTGTTTCAGCACCTCTGTTTCTCGCCCTCTGTTTCAGCCCCTCTGTTTCAGCCCCTCTGTTTCTCGCCCTCTGTTTCTGCCCCTCTGTTTCTCGCCCTCTGTTTCAGCCCCGCTGATTCAGCCCCTCTGTTTCATCCCCTCTGAATCAGCCCCTCTGATTCAGCACCTCTGTTTCAGCCCCTCTGTTTCAGCCCCTCGGTTTCAGCCCCTCTGTTTCAGCCCCTCTGTTTCTCGCCCTCTGTTTCAGCCCCTCTGTTTTTCGCCCTCTGTTTCAGCCCCTCTGTTTCTCGACCTCTGTTTCAGGCTCTCTGTTTCAGCCCGTCTGTTTCAGCCCCTCTGTTTCAGCCCCTCTGTTTCGCGCCCTCTGTTTGTCGCCCGCTGTTTCAGCCCCTTTGTTTCTCGCCCTCTGTTTTAGCCCCTCTGTTTCAGCCCCTCTGATTCAGCCCCTCTGTTTCAGCCCCTCTGTTTCAGCCTCTCTGTTTCAGCTCCTCTGATTCAGCCCCTCTGTTTCTCGCCCTCTGTTTCAGCCCCTCTGTTTCTCGCCCTCTGTTTCTCGCCCTCTGTTTCAGCCCCTCTGTTTCAGCCGCTCTGTTTCTCGCCTTCTGTTTCAGCCCCTCTGTTTCTCGCCCTCTGTTTCAGCCCCTCTGTTTCAGCCCCTCTGTTTCAGCCCCTCTGTTTCAGCCCCTCTGTTTCAGCCCCTCTGTTTCAGCCCCTCTTTTTCTCGCCCTCTGTTTCAGACCCCTCTGTTTCTCGCCCTCTGTTCAGCCCCTATGTTTCTCGCCCTCTGTTTCAGCACCTCTGTTTCTCGCCCTCTGTTTCAGCCCCTCTGTTTCAGCCCCTCTGTTTCTCGCCCTCTGTTTCTGCCCCTCTGTTTCTCGCCCTCTGTTTCAGCCCCGCTGATTCAGCCCCTCTGTTTCATCCCCTCTGAATCAGCCCCTCTGATTCAGCACCTCTGTTTCAGCCCCTCTGTTTCAGCCCCTCTGTTTCTCGCCCTCTGTTTCAGCCCATCTGATTCTCGCCCTCTGTTTCAGCCCTTCTGATTCTCGCCCTCTGTTTCAGCCCCTCTGATTCAGCCCCTCTATTTCAGCCCCTCTGTTTCAGCCCCTCTGTTTCTCGCCCTCTGTTTCAGCCCCTCTGTTTCTCGCCCTCTGTTTCAGCCCCTCTGTTTCAGCCCGTCTGTTTCAGCCACTCTGTTTCTCGCCCACTGTTTCAGCCCCTCTGTTTCTCACCCTCTGTTTCAGCCCCTCTGATTCAGACCCTCTGTTTCTCGCCCTCTGTTTCAGCCCCTGTGTTTCTCGTCCTCTGTTTCAGCCCCTCTGTTTCAGCCCCTCTGTTTCAGCCCCTCTGTTTCTCGCCCTCTGTTTCAGGCCCTCTGTTTCTCGCCCTCTGTTTCAGCCCCTCTGATTCAGCCCCTCTGTTTCAGCCCCTCTGATTCAGCCCCTCTGTTTCAGCCCCTCTGTTTCAGCCCCTCTGTTTCAGCCCCTCTGTTTCTCGCCCTCTATTTCTCACCCTCTGTTTCTCGCCCTCTGTTTCAGCCCCTCTGTTTTTCGCCCTCTGTTTCAGCCCCTCTGTTTCTTGCCCTCTGTTTCAGGCTCTCTGTTTCAGCCCGTCTGTTTCAGCCCCTCTGTTTCAGCCCCTCTGTTTCTCGCCCTCTGTTTCAGCCCCTCTGATTCTCGCCCTCTATTTCAGCCCCTCTGTTTCTCGCCCTCTGTTTCAGCCCCTCTGATTCAGCCCCTCTGTTTCAGCCCCTCTGATTCATCCCCTCTGATTCAGCCCTTCTGATTCAGCCTCTCTGTTTCTCGCCCTCTGTTTCAGCCCCTCTGTTTCTGCCCCTCTGTTTCAGCCCCTCTGTTTCTCACCCTCTGTTTCAGCCCCTCTGATTCAGCCCCTCTGATTCAACCCCTCTGATTCAGCCCCTCTGTTTCCCGCCCCTCTGTTTCAGCACCTCTGTTTCTCGCTCTCTGTTTCAGTCCCTCTGTTTCTCGCCCTCTGTTTCAGCCCCACTGTTTCAGCCCCTCTGTTTCAGCCCCTCTGTTTCAGCGCCTCTGTTTCTCGCCCTCTGTTTCAGCCCCTCTGTTTCTCGCCCTCTGTTTCAGCCCCTCTGATTCAGCCCCTCTGTTTCAGCCCCTCTGTTTCTCCGCCTCTGTTCCAGCCCCTCTGTTTCAGCCCCTCTGTTTCTCACCCTCTGTTCCAGCCCCTCTGATTCAGCCCCTCTGTTTCTCGCCCTCTGTTTCAGCCCCTCTGATTCTCGCACTCTGTTTCAGCCCCTCTGTTTCTCGCCCTCTGTTTCAGCCCCTCTGTTTCAGCCCCTCTGATTCAGCCTCTCTGTTTCTCGCCCTCTGTTTCAGCCCCTCTGTTTCTCGCCCTCTGTTTCAGCCCCTCTGTTTCAGCCCCTCTGTTTCAGCCCCTCTGTTTCTCGCCCTCTGTTTCAGCCCCACTGTTTCAGCCCGTCTGTTTCAGCCACTCTGTTTCTCGCCCTCTGTTTCAGCCCCTCTGTTTCTCACCCTCTGTTTCAGCCCCTCTGATTCAGCGCCTCTGTTTCTCGCCCTCTGTTTCAGCCCCTCTGATTCAGCCCCTCTGTTTCAGCCCCTCTGTTTCAGCCCCTCTGTTTCAGCCCCTCTGTTTCTCGCCCTCTGTTTCTCGCCCGCTGTTTCAGCCCCTTTGTTTCTCGCCCTCTGTTTCTCGCCCTCTGTTTCAGCCCCTCTGTTTCAGCCCCTCTGTTTCAGCCCCTCTCTTTCTCGCCCTCTGTTTCAGACCCTCTGTTTCTCGCCCTCTGTTTCAGCCGTCTCTGTTTCTCGCCCTCTGTTTCTGCCCCTCTGTTTCTCGCCCTGTGTTTCAGCCCCGCTGCTTCTCGCCCTCTGTTTCAGCCCCGCTGATTCAGCCCCTCTGTTTCAGCCCCTCTGAATCAGCCCCTCTGATTCAGCCCCTCTGTTTCAGCCACTCTGTTTCAGCCCCTCTGTTTCTCACCCTCTGTTTCAGACCCTCTGATTCAGCCCCTCTGATTCAGCCCCTCTGATTCAGCCCCTCTGTTTCCCGCCCCTCTGTTTCAGCCCCTCTGTTTCTCGCCCTCTGTTTCAGCCCCTCTGTTTCTCGCCCTCTGTTTCAGACCCTCTGATTCAGCCCCTCTGTTTCAGCCCCTCTGTTTCAGCCCCTCTGTTTCAGCCCCTCTGTTTCAGCGCCTCTGTTCCAGCCCCTCTGTTTCAGCCCCTCTGTTTCAGCCACTCTGTTTCAGCCCCTCTCTTTCAAACCCTCTGTTTCAGCCCCTCTGTTTCTCGCCCTCTGTTTCTGCCCCTCAGTTTCTCGCCCTCTGTTTCAGCCCCTCTGTTTCAGCCCATCTGTTTCACGCACTCTGTTTCTCGCCCTCTGTTTCAGCCCCTCTGTTTCTCACCCTCTGTTCCAGCCCCTCTGATTCAGCCCCTCTGTTTCTCGCCCTCTGTTTCAGCCCCTCTGATTCTCGCACTCTGTTTCAGCCCCTCTGTTTCTCGCCCTCTGTTTCAGCCCCTCTGTTTCAGCCCCTCTGATTCAGCCTCTCTGTTTCTCGCCCTCTGTTTCAGCCCCTCTGTTTCTCGCCCTCTGTTTCAGCCCCTCTGTTTCTCGCCCTCTGTTTCAGCCCCTCTGTTTCAGCCCGTCTGTTTCACCCACTCTGTTTCTCGCCCTCTGTTTCAGCCCCTCTGTTTCTCACCCTCTGTTTCAGCCCCTCTGATTCAACCCCTCTGTTTCAGCCCCTCTGATTCAGCCCCTCTGTTTCACCCCCTCTGTTTCAGCCCCTCTGTTTCAGCCCCTCTGTTTCTCGCCCTCCCTTTCTCACCCTCTGTTTCAGCTCCTCTGTTTCAGCCGCTCTGTTTCTCGCCCTCTGTTTCAGCCCCTCTGTTTCTCGCCCTCTGTTTCAGCCCCTCTGTTTCTTGCCCTCTGTTTCAGCCCCTCTGTTTCAGCCCCTCTGTTTCAGCCCCTCTGTTTCTGCCCCTCTGTTTCTCGCCCTGTGTTTCAGCCCCTCTGTTTCAGCCCCTCTGTTTCAGCCCCACTGTTTCTCGCCCTCTGTTTCAGCCCCTCTGTTTCAGCCCCTCTGTTTCAGCCCCTCTGTTTCTCGCCCTGTGTTTCAGACCCCCCTGTTTCTCGCCCTCTGTTCAGCCCCTATGTTTCTCGCCCTCTGTTTCAGCCCCTCTGTTTCCCGCCCTCTGTTTCAGCCCCTCTGTTTCAGCCCCTCTGTTTCTCACCCTCTGTTTCTGCCCCTCTGTTTCTCGCCCTCTGTTTCAGCCCCTCTGTTTCTTGCCCTCTGTTTCAGCCCCTCTGTTTCAGCCCCTCTGTTTCAGCCCCTCTGTTTCTGCCCCTCTGTTTCTCGCCCTGTGTTTCAGCCCCTCTGTTTCAGCCCCTCTGTTTCAGCCCCACTGTTTCTCGCCCTCTGTTTCAGCCCCTCTGTTTCAGCCCCTCTGTTTCAGCCCCTCTGTTTCTCGCCCTGTGTTTCAGACCCCCCTGTTTCTCGCCCTCTGTTCAGCCCCTATGTTTCTCGCCCTCTGTTTCAGCCCCTCTGTTTCCCGCCCTCTGTTTCAGCCCCTCTGTTTCAGCCCCTCTGTTTCTCACCCTCTGTTTCTGCTCCTCTGTTTCTAGCCCTCTGTTTCAGCCCCTCTGTTTCTCGCCCTCTGTTTCAGCCCCGCTGATTCAGCCCCTCTGTTTCGGCCCATCTGAATCAGCCCCTCTGATTCAGCACCTCTGTTTCAGCCCCTCTGTTTCAGCCCCTCTGTTTCTCGCCCTCTGTTTCAGCCCATCTGATTCTCGCCCTCTGTTTCAGCCCTTCTGATTCTCGCCCTCTGTTTCAGCCCCTCTGATTCAGCCCCTCTGATTCAGCCCCTCTGATTCAGCCCCTCTGTTTCTCGCCCTCTGTTTCAGCCCCTCTGTTTCAGCCACTCTGTTTCAGCCCCTCTGTTTCTGCCCCTCTGTTTCAGCCCCTCTGTTTCTCGCCCTCTGTTTCAGCCCATCTGTTTCTCGCCCTCTGTTTCAGCCACTCTGTTTCTCGCCCTCTGTTTCAGCCCCTCTGTTTCTCACCCTCTGTTTCAGCCCCTCTGATTCAGCCCCTCTGTTTCTTGCCCTCTGTTTCAGCCCCTCTGTTTCTCGCCCTCTGTTTTAGCCCCTCTGTTTCAGCCCCTCTGTTTCAGCTCCTCTGTTTCTCGCCCTCTGTTTCAGCCCCTCTGTTTCTCGCCCTGTGTTTCAGCCCCTCTGTTTCAGCCCGTCTGTTTCAGCCCCTCTGTTTCTCGCCCTCTGTTTCAGCCCCTCTGTTTCTCACCCTCTGTTTCAGCCCCTCTGATTCAGACCCTCTGTTTCTCGCCCTCTGTTTCAGCCCCTCTGTTTCTCGTCCTCTGTTTCAGCCCCTCTGTTTCAGCCCCTCTGTTTCAGCCCCTCTGTTTCTCGCCCTCTGTTTCAGGCCCTCTGTTTCTCGCCCTCTGTTTCAGCCCCTCTGATTCAGCCCCTCTGTTTCAGCCCCTCTGATTCAGCCCCTCTGTTTCAGCCCCTCTGTTTCAGCCCCTCTGTTTCAGCCCCTCTGTTTCTCGCCCTCTATTTCTCACCCTCTGTTTCTCGCCCTCTGTTTCAGCCCCTCTGTTTTTCGCCCTCTGTTTCAGCCCCTCTGTTTCTTGCCCTCTGTTTCAGGCTCTCTGTTTCAGCCCGTCTGTTTCAGCCCCTCTGTTTCAGCCCCTCTGTTTCTCGCCCTCTGTTTCAGCCCCTCTGATTCTCGCCCTCTATTTCAGCCCCTCTGTTTCTCGCCCTCTGTTTCAGCCCCTCTGATTCAGCCCCTCTGTTTCAGCCCCTCTGATTCATCCCCTCTGATTCAGCCCTTCTGATTCAGCCTCTCTGTTTCTCGCCCTCTGTTTCAGCCCCTCTGTTTCTGCCCCTCTGTTTCAGCCCCTCTGTTTCTCACCCTCTGTTTCAGCCCCTCTGATTCAGCCCCTCTGATTCAACCCCTCTGATTCAGCCCCTCTGTTTCCCGCCCCTCTGTTTCAGCACCTCTGTTTCTCGCTCTCTGTTTCAGTCCCTCTGTTTCTCGCCCTCTGTTTCAGCCCCACTGTTTCAGCCCCTCTGTTTCAGCCCCTCTGTTTCAGCGCCTCTGTTTCTCGCCCTCTGTTTCAGCCCCTCTGTTTCTCGCCCTCTGTTTCAGCCCCTCTGATTCAGCCCCTCTGTTTCAGCCCCTCTGTTTCTCCGCCTATGTTCCAGCCCCTCTGTTTCAGCCCCTCTGTTTCTCACCGTCTGTTCCAGCCCCTCTGATTCAGCCCCTCTGTTTCTCGCCCTCTGTTTCAGCCCCTCTGATTCTCGCACTCTGTTTCAGCCCCTCTGTTTCTCGCCCTCTGTTTCAGCCCCTCTGTTTCAGCCCCTCTGATTCAGCCTCTCTGTTTCTCGCCCTCTGTTTCAGCCCCTCTGTTTCTCGCCCTCTGTTTCAGCCCCTCTGTTTCAGCCCCTCTGTTTCAGCCCCTCTGTTTCTCGCCCTCTGTTTCAGCCCCACTGTTTCAGCCCGTCTGTTTCAGCCACTCTGTTTCTCGCCCTCTGTTTCAGCCCCTCTGTTTCTCACCCTCTGTTTCAGCCCCTCTGATTCAGCGCCTCTGTTTCTCGCCCTCTGTTTCAGCCCCTCTGATTCAGCCCCTCTGTTTCAGCCCCTCTGTTTCAGCCCCTCTGTTTCAGCCCCTCTGTTTCTCGCCCTCTGTTTCTCGCCCGCTGTTTCAGCCCCTTTGTTTCTCGCCCTCTGTTTCTCGCCCTCTGTTTCAGCCCCTCTGTTTCAGCCCCTCTGTTTCAGCCCCTCTCTTTCTCGCCCTCTGTTTCAGACCCTCTGTTTCTCGCCCTCTGTTTCAGCCGTCTCTGTTTCTCGCCCTCTGTTTCTGCCCCTCTGTTTCTCGCCCTGTGTTTCAGCCCCGCTGCTTCTCGCCCTCTGTTTCAGCCCCGCTGATTCAGCCCCTCTGTTTCAGCCCCTCTGAATCAGCCCCTCTGATTCAGCCCCTCTGTTTCAGCCACTCTGTTTCAGCCCCTCTGTTTCTCACCCTCTGTTTCAGACCCTCTGATTCAGCCCCTCTGATTCAGCCCCTCTGATTCAGCCCCTCTGTTTCCCGCCCCTCTGTTTCAGCCCCTCTGTTTCTCGCCCTCTGTTTCAGCCCCTCTGTTTCTCGCCCTCTGTTACAGCCCCTCTGTTTCAGCCCCTCTGTTTCAGCCCCTCTGTTTCAGCGCCTCTGTTCCAGCCCCTCTGTTTCAGCCCCTCTGTTTCAGCCACTCTGTTTCAGCCCCTCTCTTTCAAACCCTCTGTTTCAGCCCCTCTGTTTCTCGCCCTCTGTTTCAGCCCCTCTGTTTCTCGCCCTCTGTTTCAGCCCCTCTGTTTCAGCCCATCTGTTTCACGCACTCTGTTTCTCGCCCTCTGTTTCAGCCCCTCTGTTTCTCACCCTCTGTTCCAGCCCCTCTGATTCAGCCCCTCTGTTTCTCGCCCTCTGTTTCAGCCCCTCTGATTCTCGCACTCTGTTTCAGCCCCTCTGTTTCTCGCCCTCTGTTTCAGCCCCTCTGTTTCAGCCCCTCTGATTCAGCCTCTCTGTTTCTCGCCCTCTGTTTCAGCCCCTCTGTTTCTCGCCCTCTGTTTCAGCCCCTCTGTTTCTCGCCCTCTGTTTCAGCCCCTCTGTTTCAGCCCGTCTGTTTCACCCACTCTGTTTCTCGCCCTCTGTTTCAGCCCCTCTGTTTCTCACCCTCTGTTTCAGCCCCTCTGATTCAACCCCTCTGTTTCAGCCCCTCTGATTCAGCCCCTCTGTTTCACCCCCTCTGTTTCAGCCCCTCTGTTTCAGCCCCTCTGTTTCTCGCCCTCCCTTTCTCACCCTCTGTTTCAGCTCCTCTGTTTCAGCCGCTCTGTTTCTCGCCCTCTGTTTCAGCCCCTCTGTTTCTCGCCCTCTGTTTCAGCCCCTCTGTTTCTTGCCCTCTGTTTCAGCCCCTCTGTTTCAGCCCCTCTGTTTCAGCCCCTCTGTTTCTGCCCCTCTGTTTCTCGCCCTGTGTTTCAGCCCCTCTGTTTCAGCCCCTCTGTTTCAGCCCCACTGTTTCTCGCCCTCTGTTTCAGCCCCTCTGTTTCAGCCCCTCTGTTTCAGCCCCTCTGTTTCTCGCCCTGTGTTTCAGACCCCCCTGTTTCTCGCCCTCTGTTCAGCCCCTATGTTTCTCGCCCTCTGTTTCAGCCCCTCTGTTTCCCGCCCTCTGTTTCAGCCCCTCTGTTTCAGCCCCTCTGTTTCTCACCCTCTGTTTCTGCTCCTCTGTTTCTAGCCCTCTGTTTCAGCCCCTCTGTTTCTCGCCCTCTGTTTCAGCCCCGCTGATTCAGCCCCTCTGTTTCGGCCCATCTGAATCAGCCCCTCTGATTCAGCACCTCTGTTTCAGCCCCTCTGTTTCAGCCACTCTGTTTCTCGCCCTCTGTTTCAGCCCATCTGATTCTCGCCCTCTGTTTCAGCCCTTCTGATTCTCGCCCTCTGTTTCAGCCCCTCTGATTCAGCCCCTCTGATTCAGCCCCTCTGATTCAGCCCCTCTGTTTCTCGCCCTCTGTTTCAGCCCCTCTGTTTCAGCCACTCTGTTTCAGCCCCTCTGTTTCAGCCCCTCTGTTTCAGCCCCTCTGTTTCTCGCCCTCTGTTTCAGCCCATCTGTTTCTCGCCCTCTGTTTCAGCCACTCTGTTTCTCGCCCTCTGTTTCAGCCCCTCTGTTTCTCACCCTCTGTTTCAGCCCCTCTGATTCAGCCCCTCTGTTTCTTGCCCTCTGTTTCAGCCCCTCTGTTTCTCGCCCTCTGTTTTAGCCCCTCTGTTTCAGCCCCTCTGTTTCAGCTCCTCTGTTTCTCGCCCTCTGTTTCAGCCCCTCTGTTTCTCGCCCTGTGTTTCAGCCCCTCTGTTTCAGCCCGTCTGTTTCAGCCCCTCTGTTTCTCGCCCTCTGTTTCAGCCCCTCTGTTTCTCACCCTCTGTTTCAGCCCCTCTGATTCAGCCCCTCTGTTTCTTGCCCTCTGTTTCAGCCCCTCTGTTTCTCGCCCTCTGTTTCAGCCCCTCTGTTTTAGCCCCTCTGTTTCAGCCCCTCTGTTTCTCGCCCTCTGTTTCAGCCACTCTGTTTCTCGCCCTCTGTTTCAGGCCCTCTGTTTCTCGCCCTCTGTTTCAGCCACTCTGATTCAGCCCCTCTGTTTCAGCCCAACTGATTCAGCACCTCTGTTTCAGCCCCTCTGTTTCAGCCCCTCTGTTTCATCCCTCTGTTTCTCGCCCTCTGTTTCTCGCCCGCTGTTTCAGCCCCTTTGTTTCTCACCCTCTGTTTCAGCCCCACTGTTTCAGCCCCTCTGATTCAGCCCCTCTGATTCAGCCCCTCTGTTTCTCGCCCTCTGTTTCAGCCACTCTGTTTCAGCCCCTCAGTTTCAGCCCCTCTGTTTCTCACCCTCTGTTTCAGCCCCTCTGTTTCAGCGCCTCTGTCCCAGCCCCTCTGTTTCAGGCCCTCTGTTTCAGCCACTCTCTTTCAGCCCCTCTCTTTCAAACCCTCTGTTTCAGCCCCTCTGTTTCAGCCCCTCTGTTTCACCCCCTCTGTTTCTCGCCCTCTGTTTCAGACCCTCTCTTTCAGCCCGTCTGTTTCACCCACTCTGTTTCTCGCCCTCTGTTTCAGCCCCTCTGATTCTCGCACTCTGTTTCAGCCCCTCTGTTTCTCGCCCTCTGTTTCAGCCCCTCTGTTTCAGCCTCTCTGATTCAGCCTCTCTGTTTCTCGCCCTCTGTTTCAGCCCCTCTGTTTCTCGCCCTCTGTTTCAGCCCCTCTGTTTCAGCCCCTCTGTTTCAGCCCCTCTGTTTCTCGCCCTCTGTTTCAGCCCCACTGTTTCAGCCCGTCTGTTTCAGCCACTCTGTTTCTCGCCCTCTGTTTCAGCCCCTCTGTTTCTCACCCTCTGTTTCAGCCCCTCTGATTCAGCGCCTCTGTTTCTCGCCCTCTGTTTCAGCCCCTCTGATTCAGCCCCTCTGTTTCAGCCCCTCTGTTTCAGCCCCTCTGTTTCAGCCCCTCTGTTTCTCGCCCTCTGTTTCTCGCCCGCTGTTTCAGCCCCTTTGTTTCTCGCCCTCTGTTTCTCGCCCTCTGTTTCAGCCCCTCTGTTTCAGCCCCTCTGTTTCAGCCCCTCTCTTTCTCGCCCTCTGTTTCAGCCCCTCTGTTTCTCGCCCTCTGTTTCAGCCGTCTCTGTTTCTCGCCCTCTGTTTCTGCCCCTCTGTTTCTCGCCCTGTGTTTCAGCCCCGCTGCTTCTCGCCCTCTGTTTCAGCCCCGCTGATTCAGCCCCTCTGTTTCAGCCCCTCTGAATCAGCCCCTCTGATTCAGCCCCTCTGTTTCAGCCACTCTGTTTCAGCCCCTCTGTTTCTCACCCTCTGTTTCAGCCCCTCTGATTCAGCCCCTCTGATTCAGCCCCTCTGATTCAGCCCCTCTGTTTCCCGCCCCTCTGTTTCAGCCCCTCTGTTTCTCGCCCTCTGTTTCAGCCCCTCTGTTTCTCGCCCTCTGTTACAGCCCCTCTGTTTCAGCCCCTCTGTTTCAGCCCCTCTGTTTCAGCGCCTCTGTTCCAGCCCCTCTGTTTCAGCCCCTCTGTTTCAGCCACTCTGTTTCAGCCCCTCTCTTTCAAACCCTCTGTTTCAGCCCCTCTGTTTCTCGCCCTCTGTTTCAGCCCCTCTGTTTCTCGCCCTCTGTTTCAGCCCCTCTGTTTCAGCCCATCTGTTTCACGCACTCTGTTTCTCGCCCTCTGTTTCAGCCCCTCTGTTTCTCACCCTCTGTTCCAGCCCCTCTGATTCCGCCCCTCTGTTTCTCGCCCTCTGTTTCAGCCCCTCTGATTCTCGCACTCTGTTTCAGCCCCTCTGTTTCTCGCCCTCTGTTTCAGCCCCTCTGTTTCAGCCCCTCTGATTCAGCCTCTCTGTTTCTCGCCCTCTGTTTCAGCCCCTCTGTTTCTCGCCCTCTGTTTCAGCCCCTCTGTTTCTCGCCCTCTGTTTCAGCCCTTCTGTTTCAGCCCGTCTGTTTCACCCACTCTGTTTCTCGCCCTCTGTTTCAGCCCCTCTGTTTCTCACCCTCTGTTTCAGCCCCTCTGATTCAACCCCTCTGTTTCAGCCCCTCTGATTCAGCCCCTCTGTTTCACCCCCTCTGTTTCAGCCCCTCTGTTTCAGCCCCTCTGTTTCTCGCCCTCCCTTTCTCACCCTCTGTTTCAGCTCCTCTGTTTCAGCCGCTCTGTTTCTCGCCCTCTGTTTCAGCCCCTCTGTTTCTCGCCCTCTGTTTCAGCCCCTCTGTTTCTTGCCCTCTGTTTCAGCCCCTCTGTTTCAGCCCCTCTGTTTCTGCCCCTCTGTTTCTCGCCCTGTGTTTCAGCCCCTCTGCTTCAGCCCCTCTGTTTCAGCCCCACTGTTTCTCGCCCTCTGTTTCAGCCCCTCTGTTTCAGCCCCTCTGTTTCAGCCCCTCTGTTTCTCGCCCTGTGTTTCAGACCCCCCTGTTTCTCGCCCTCTGTTCAGCCCCTATGTTTCTCGCCCTCTGTTTCAGCCCCTCTGTTTCCCGCCCTCTGTTTCAGCCCCTCTGTTTCAGCCCCTCTGTTTCTCACCCTCTGTTTCTGCTCCTCTGTTTCTAGCCCTCTGTTTCAGCCCCTCTGTTTCTCGCCCTCTGTTTCAGCCCCGCTGATTCAGCCCCTCTGTTTCGGCCCATCTGAATCAGCCCCTCTGAT
Source organism: Chiloscyllium punctatum (assembly GCF_047496795.1). Lineage (NCBI taxonomy): Eukaryota > Metazoa > Chordata > Chondrichthyes > Orectolobiformes > Hemiscylliidae > Chiloscyllium > Chiloscyllium punctatum. Next base: position 834,459 of record NW_027309792.1, on the reverse strand, counting down.
TCAGCCCCTCTGTTTCAGCCCCTCTGTTTCAGCCCCTCTGTTTCTCGCCCTCTGTTTCAGCCCATCTGATTCTCGCCCTCTGTTTCAGCCCTTCTGATTCTCGCCCTCTGTTTCAGCCCCTCTGATTCAGCCCCTCTGATTCAGCCCCTCTGATTCAGCCCCTCTGTTTCTCGCCCTCTGTTTCAGCCCCTCTGTTTCAGCCACTCTGTTTCAGCCCCTCTGTTTCAGCCCCTCTGTTTCAGCCCCTCTGTTTCTCGCCCTCTGTTTCAGCCCATCTGTTTCTCGCCCTCTGTTTCAGCCACTCTGTTTCTCGCCCTCTGTTTCAGCCCCTCTGTTTCTCACCCTCTGTTTCAGCCCCTCTGATTCAGCCCCTCTGTTTCTTGCCCTCTGTTTCAGCCCCTCTGTTTCTCGCCCTCTGTTTCAGCCCCTCTGTTTCAGCCCCTCTGTTTCAGCTCCTCTGTTTCTCGCCCTCTGTTTCAGCCCCTCTGTTTCTCGCCCTGTGTTTCAGCCCCTCTGTTTCAGCCCGTCTGTTTCAGCCCCTCTGTTTCTCGCCCTCTGTTTCAGCCCCTCTGTTTCTCACCCTCTGTTTCAGCCCCTCTGATTCAGCCCCTCTGTTTCTTGCCCTCTGTTTCAGCCCCTCTGTTTCTCGCCCTCTGTTTCAGCCCCTCTGTTTTAGCCCCTCTGTTTCAGCCCCTCTGTTTCTCGCCCTCTGTTTCAGCCACTCTGTTTCTCGCCCTCTGTTTCAGGCCCTCTGTTTCTCGCCCTCTGTTTCAGCCACTCTGATTCAGCCCCTCTGTTTCAGCCCAACTGATTCAGCACCTCTGTTTCAGCCCCTCTGTTTCAGCCCCTCTGTTTCATCCCTCTGTTTCTCGCCCTCTGTTTCTCGCCCGCTGTTTCAGCCCCTTTGTTTCTCACCCTCTGTTTCAGCCCCACTGTTTCAGCCCCTCTGATTCAGCCCCTCTGATTCAGCCCCTCTGTTTCTCGCCCTCTGTTTCAGCCACTCTGTTTCAGCCCCTCAGTTTCAGCCCCTCTGTTTCTCACCCTCTGTTTCAGCCCCTCTGTTTCAGCGCCTCTGTCCCAGCCCCTCTGTTTCAGGCCCTCTGTTTCAGCCACTCTCTTTCAGCCCCTCTCTTTCAAACCCTCTGTTTCAGCCCCTCTGTTTCAGCCCCTCTGTTTCACCCCCTCTGTTTCTCGCCCTCTGTTTCAGACCCTCTCTTTCAGCCCGTCTGTTTCACCCACTCTGTTGCTCGCCCTCTGTTTCAGCCCCACTGTTTCTCACCCTCTGTTCCAGCCCCTCTGATTCAGCCACTCTGTTTCTCGCCCTCTGTTTCAGCCCCTCTGTTTCTCGTCCTCTGTTTCAGCCCCTCTGTTTCTCGCCCTCTGTTTCAGCCCCTCTGTTTCAGCCCCTCTGATTCAGCCTCTCTGTTTTTCGCCCTCTGTTTCAGCCCCTCTGTTTCTCACCCTCTGTTTCAGCCCCTCTGTTTCTCGCCCTCTGTTTCAGCCCCTCTGTTTCAGCCCGTCTGTTTCACCCACTCTGTTTCTCGCCCTCTGTTTCAGCCCCTCTGTTTCTCACCCTCTGTTTCAGCCCCTCTGATTCAGCCCCTCTGTTTCAGCCCCTCTGATTCAGCCCCTCTGTTTCACCCCCTCTGTTTCAGTCCCTCTGTTTCAGCCCCTCTGTTTCTCGCCCTCCCTTTCTCACCCTCTGTTTCAGCTCCTCTGTTTCAGCCCCTCTGTTTCTCCCCCTCTGTTTCAGCCCCTCTGTTTCTTGCCCTCTGTTTCAGCCCCTCTGTTTCAGCCCCTCTGTTTCAGCCCCTCTGTTTCTGCCCCTCTGTTTCTCGCCCTGTGTTTCAGCCCCTCTGTTTCAGCCCCTCTGTTTCAGCCCCACTGTTTCTCGCCCTCTGTTTCAGCCCCTCTGTTTCAGCCCCTCTGTTTCAGCCCCTCTGTTTCTCGCCCTCTGTTTCAGACCCCTCTGTTTCTCGCCCTCTGTTCAGCCCCTATGTTTCTCGCCCTCTGTTTCAGCCCCTATGTTTCCCGCCCTCTGTTTCAGCCCCTCTGTTTCAGCCCCTCTGTTTCTCACCCTCTGTTTCTGCTCCTCTGTTACTCGCCCTCTGTTTCAGCCCATCTGTTTCTCGCCCTCTGTTTCAGCCCTGCTGACTCAGCCCCTCTGTTTCAGCCCCTCTGAATCAGCCCCTCTGATTCAGCCGCTCTGTTTCAGCCCCTCTGTTTCAGCCCCTCTGTTTCTCGCCCTCTGTTTCTGCCCTTCTGATTCTCGCCCTCTGTTTCAGCCCTTCTGATTCTCGCCCTCTGTTTCAGCCCATCTGATTCAGCCCCTCTGATTCAGCCCCTCTGATTCAGCCCCTCTGTTTCTCGCCCTCTGTTTCAGCCCCTCTGTTTCAGCCACACTGTTTCAGCCCCTCTGTTTCAACCCCTCTGTTTCTCGCCCTCTGTTTCAGCCCCTCTGTTTCTCGCCCTCTGTTTCAGCCACTCTGTTTCTCGCCCTCTGTTTCAGCCCCTCTGTTTCTCACCCTCTGTTTCAGCCCCTCTGATTCAGCCCCTCTGTTTCTTGCCCTCTGTTTCAGCCCCTCTGTTTCTCGCCCTCTGTTTCAGCCCCTCTGTTTCAGCCCCTCTGTTTCAGCCCCTCTGTTTCTCGCCCTCTGTTTCAGCCCCTCTGTTTCTCGCGTTCTGTTTCAGCCCCTCTGTTTCAGCCCGTCTGTTTCAGCCACTCTGTTTCTCGCCCTCTGTTTCAGCCCCTCTGTTTCTCACCCTCTGTTTCAGCCCCTCTGATTCAGCCCCTCTGTTTCTTGCCCTCTGTTTCAGCCCCTCTGTTTCTCGCCCTCTGTTTCAGCCCCTCTGTTTTAGCCCCTCTGTTTCAGCCCCTCTGTTTCTCGCCCTCTGTTTCAGCCACTCTGTTTCTCGCCCTCTGTTTCAGGCCCTCTGTTTCTCGCCCTCTGTTTCAGCCACTCTGATTCAGCCCCTCTGTTTCAGCCCAACTGATTCAGCCCCTCTGTTTCAGCCCCTCTGTTTCAGCCACTCTGTTTCAGCCCCTGTGTTTCTCGCCCTCTGCTTCTCGCCCGCTGTTTCAGCCCCTTTGTTTCTCGTCCTCTGTTTCAGCCCCTCTGTTTCAGCCCCTCTGATTCAGCCCCTCTGATACAGCCCCTCTGTTTCTCGCCCTCTGTTTCAGCCCCTCTGTTTCAGCCCCTCTGTTTCAGCCCCACTGTTTCTCGCCCTCGGTTTCAGCCCCTCTGTTTCTCGCCCTCTGTTTCATCCCCTCTGTTTCTCGCCCTCTGTTTCAGCCCCTCTGTTTCAGCCCCTCTGTTTCTCGCCCTCTGTTTCTGCCCCTCTGTTTCTCGCACTCTGTTTCAGCCCCGCTGTTTCTCGCCCTCTGTTTCAGCCCCGCTGATTCAGCCCCTCTGTTTCAGCCCCTCTGTTTCTCGCCCTCTGTTTCTGCCCCTCTGTTTCTCGCCCTGTGTTTCAGCCCCTCTGTTTCAGCCCCTCTGTTTCAGCCCCACTGTTTCTCGCCCTCTGTTTCAGCCCCTCTGTTTCAGCCCCTCTGTTTCTCGCCCTCTGTTTCAGCCCCTCTGTTTCTCGCCCTCTGTTTCAGCCCCTCTGTTTCAGCCCGTCTGTTTCAGCCACTCTGTTTCTCGCCCACTGTTTCAGCCCCTCTGTTTCTCACCCTCTGTTTCAGCCCCTCTGATTCAGCGCCTCTGTTTCTCGCCCTCTGTTTCAGCCCCTCTGTTTCTCGCCCTCTGTTTCAGCCCCTCTGTTTCAGCCCCTCTGTTTCAGCCCCTCTGTTTCTCGCCCTCTGTTTCAGGCCCTCTGTTTCTCGCCCTCTGTTTCAGCCCCTCTGATTCAGCCCCTCTGTTTCAGCCCCTCTGATTCAGCCCCTCTGTTTCAGCCCCTCTGTTTCAGCCCCTCTGTTTCAGCCCCTCTGTTTCTCGCCCTCTATATCTCACCCTCTGTTTCTCGCCCTCTGTTTCAGCCCCTCTGTTTTTCGCCCTCTGTTTCAGCCCCTCTGTTTCTTGCCCTCTGTTTCAGGCTCTCTGTTTCAGCCCGTCTGTTTCAGCCCCTCTGTTTCAGCCCCTCTGTTTCTCGCCCTCTGTTTCAGCCCCTCTGATTCTCGCCCTCTATTTCAGCCCCTCTGTTTCTCGCCCTCTGTTTCAGCCCCTCTGATTCAGCCCCTCTGTTTCAGCCCCTCTGATTCATCCCCTCTGATTCAGCCCTTCTGATTCAGCCTCTCTGTTTCTCGCCCTCTGTTTCAGCCCCTCTGTTTCTGCCCCTCTGTTTCAGCCCCTCTGTTTCTCACCCTCTGTTTCAGCCCCTCTGATTCAGCCCCTCTGATTCAACCCCTCTGATTCAGCCCCTCTGTTTCCCGCCCCTCTGTTTCAGCACCTCTGTTTCTCGCCCTCTGTTTCAGTCCCTCTGTTTCTCGCCCTCTGTTTCAGCCCCACTGTTTCAGCCCCTCTGTTTCAGCCCCTCTGTTTCAGCGCCTCTGTTTCTCGCCCTCTGTTTCAGCCCCTCTGTTTCTCGCCCTCTGTTTCAGCCCCTCTGATTCAGCCCCTCTGTTTCAGCCCCTCTGTTTCTCCGCCTCTGTTCCAGCCCCTCTGTTTCAGCCCCTCTGTTTCTCACCCTCTGTTCCAGCCCCTCTGATTCAGCCCCTCTGTTTCTCGCCCTCTGTTTCAGCCCCTCTGATTCTCGCACTCTGTTTCAGCCCCTCTGTTTCTCGCCCTCTGTTTCAGCCCCTCTGTTTCAGCCCCTCTGATTCAGCCTCTCTGTTTCTCGCCCTCTATTTCAGCCCCTCTGTTTCTCGCCCTCTGTTTCAGCCCCTCTGTTTCTCGCCCTCTGTTTCAGCCCCTCTGTTTCTCGCCCTCTGTTTCAGCCCCACTGTTTCAGCCCGTCTGTTTCAGCCACTCTGTTTCTCGCCCTCTGTTTCAGCCCCTCTGTTTCTCACCCTCTGTTTCAGCCCCTCTGATTCAGCGCCTCTGTTTCTCGCCCTCTGTTTCAGCCCCTCTGTTTCTCGCCCTCTGTTTCAGCCCCTCTGTTTCAGCCCCTCTGTTTCAGCCCCTCTGTTTCTCGCCCTCTGATTCAGCCCCTCTGATTCAGCCGCTCTGTTTCAGCCCCTCTGATTCAGCCCCTCTGTTTCAGCCCCTCTGTTTCAGCCCCTCTGTTTCAGCCCCTCTGTTTCTCGCCCTCTGTTTCTCGCCCGCTGTTTCAGCCCCTTTGTTTCTCGCCCTCTGTTTCAGCCCCACTGTTTCAGCCCCTCTGATTCAGCCCCTCTGATTCAGCCCCTCTGTTTCTCGCCCTCTGTTTCAGCCCCTCTGTTTCAGCCCCTCTGTTTCAGCCCCTCTCTTTCTCGCCCTCTGTTTCAGCCCCTCTGTTTCTCGCCCTCTGTTTCAGCCGTCTCTGTTTCTCGCCCTCTGTTTCTGCCCCTCTGTTTCTCGCCCTGTGTTTCAGCCCCGCTGCTTCTCGCCCTCTGTTTCAGCCCCGCTGATTCAGCCTCTCTGTTTCAGCCCCTCTGAATCAGCCCCTCTGATTCAGCCCCTCTGTTTCAGCCCCTCTGTTTCAGCCCCTCTGTTTCTCGCCCTCTGTTTCAGCCCCTCTGTTTCAGCCCCTCTGTTTCAGCCCCTCTCTTTCTCGCCCTCTGTTTCAGCCCCTCTGTTTCTCGCCCTCTGTTTCAGCCGTCTCTGTTTCTCGCCCTCTGTTTCTGCCCCTCTGTTTCTCGCCCTGTGTTTCAGCCCCGCTGCTTCTCGCCCTCTGTTTCAGCCCCGCTGATTCAGCCTCTCTGTTTCAGCCCCTCTGATTCAGCCCCTCTGATTCAGCCCCTCTGATTCAGCCCCTCTGTTTCCCGCCCCTCTGTTTCAGCCCCTCTGTTTCTCGCCCTCTGTTTCAGCCCCTCTGTTTCTCGCCCTCTGTTACAGCCCCTCTGTTTCAGCCCCTCTGTTTCAGCCCCTCTGTTTCAGCGCCTCTGTTCCAGCCCCTCTGTTTCAGCCCCTCTGTTTCAGCCACTCTGTTTCAGCCCGTCTCTTTCAAACCCTCTGTTTCAGCCCCTCTGTTTCTCGCCCTCTGTTTCAGCCCCTCTGTTTCTCGCCCTCTGTTTCAGCCCCTCTGTTTCAGCCCATCTGTTTCACGCACTCTGTTTCTCGCCCTCTGTTTCAGCCCCTCTGTTTCTCACCCTCTGTTCCAGCCCCTCTGATTCAGCCCCTCTGTTTCTCGCCCTCTGTTTCAGCCCCTCTGATTCTCGCACTCTGTTTCAGCCCCTCTGTTTCTCGCCCTCTGTTTCAGCCCCTCTGTTTCAGCCCCTCTGATTCAGCCTCTCTGTTTCTCGCCCTCTGTTTCAGCCCCTCTGTTTCTCGCCCTCTGTTTCAGCCCCTCTGTTTCTCGCCCTCTGTTTCAGCCCCTCTGTTTCAGCCCGTCTGTTTCACCCACTCTGTTTCTCGCCCTCTGTTTCAGCCCCTCTGTTTCTCACCCTCTGTTTCAGCCCCTCTGATTCAACCCCTCTGTTTCAGCCCCTCTGATTCAGCCCCTCTGTTTCACCCCCTCTGTTTCAGCCCCTCTGTTTCAGCCCCTCTGTTTCTCGCCCTCCCTTTCTCACCCTCTGTTTCAGCTCCTCTGTTTCAGCCGCTCTGTTTCTCGCCCTCTGTTTCAGCCCCTCTGTTTCTCGCCCTCTGTTTCAGCCCCTCTGTTTCTTGCCCTCTGTTTCAGCCCCTCTGTTTCAGCCCCTCTGTTTCAGCCCCTCTGTTTCTGCCCCTCTGTTTCTCGCCCTGTGTTTCAGCCCCTCTGTTTCAGCCCCTCTGTTTCAGCCCCACTGTTTCTCGCCCTCTGTTTCAGCCCCTCTGTTTCAGCCCCTCTGTTTCAGCCCCTCTGTTTCTCGCCCTGTGTTTCAGACCCCCCTGTTTCTCGCCCTCTGTTCAGCCCCTATGTTTCTCGCCCTCTGTTTCAGCCCCTCTGTTTCCCGCCCTCTGTTTGAGCCCCTCTGTTTCAGCCCCTCTGTTTCTCACCCTCTGTTTCTGCTCCTCTGTTTCTAGCCCTCTGTTTCAGCCCCTCTGTTTCTCGCCCTCTGTTTCAGCCCCGCTGATTCAGCCCCTCTGTTTCGGCCCATCTGAATCAGCCCCTCTGTTTCAGCCCCTCTGTTTCTCGCCCTCTGTTTCAGCCCCTCTGTTTCAGCCCGTCTGTTTCAGCCACTCTGTTTCTCGCCCTCTGTTTCAGCCCCTCTGTTTCTCACCCTCTGTTTCAGCCCCTCTGATTCAGCCCCTCTGTTTCTTGCCCTCTGTTTCAGCCCCTCTGTTTCTCGCCCTCTGTTTCAGCCCCTCTGTTTTAGCCCCTCTGTTTCAGCCCCTCTGTTTCTCGCCCTCTGTTTCAGCCACTCTGTTTCTCACCCTCTGTTTCAGCCCCTCTGTTTCTCGTCCTCTGTTTCAGCCCCTCTGTTTCTCGCCCTCTGTTTCAGCCCCTCTGTTTCAGCCCCTCTGATTCAGCCTCTCTGTTTTTCGCCCTCTGTTTCAGCCCCTCTGTTTCTCATCCTCTGTTTCAGCCCCTCTGTTTCTCGCCCTCTGTTTCAGCCCCTCTGTTTCAGCCCGTCTGTTTCACCCACTCTGTTTCTCGCCCTCTGTTTCAGCCCCTCTGTTTCTCACCCTCTGTTTCAGCCCCTCTGATTCAGCCCCTCTGTTTCAGCCCCTCTGATTCAGCCCCTCTGTTTCACCCCCTCTGTTTCAGTCCCTCTGTTTCAGCCCCTCTGTTTCTCGCCCTCCCTTTCTCACCCTCTGTTTCAGCTCCTCTGTTTCAGCCCCTCTGTTTCAGCCCCTCTGTTTCTGCCCCTCTGTTTCTCGCCCTGTGTTTCAGCCCCTCTGTTTCAGCCCCTCTGTTTCAGCCCCACTGTTTCTCGCCCTCTGTTTCAGCCCCTCTGTTTCAGCCCCTCTGTTTCAGCCCCTCTGTTTCAGCCCCTCTGTTTCTCGCCCTCTGTTTCAGACCCCTCTGTTTCTCGCCCTCTGTTCAGCCCCTATGTTTCTCGCCCTCTGTTTCAGCCCCTATGTTTCCCGCCCTCTGTTTCAGCCCCTCTGTTTCAGCCCCTCTGTTTCTCACCCTCTGTTTCTGCTCCTCTGTTACTCGCCCTCTGTTTCAGCCCATCTGTTTCATGCCCTCTGTTTCAGCCCTGCTGACTCAGCCCCTCTGTTTCAGCCCCTCTGAATCAGCCCCTCTGATTCAGCCGCTCTGTTTCAGCCCCTCTGTTTCAGCCCCTCTGTTTCTCGCCCTCTGTTTCTGCCCATCTGATTCTCGCCCTCTGTTTCAGCCCTTCTGATTCTCGCCCTCTGTTTCAGCCCCTCTGATTCAGCCCCTCTGATTCAGCCCCTCTGATTCAGCCCCTCTGTTTCTCGCCCTCTGTTTCAGCCCCTCTGTTTCAGCCACACTGTTTCAGCCCCTCTGTTTCAACCCCTCTGTTTCTCGCCCTCTGTTTCAGCCCCTCTGTTTCTCGCCCTCTGTTTCAGCCACTCTCTTTCTCGCCCTCTGTTTCAGCCCCTCTGTTTCTCACCCTCTGTTTCAGCCCCTCTGATTCAGCCCCTCTGTTTCTTGCCCTCTGTTTCAGCCCCTCTGTTTCTCGCCCTCTGTTTCAGCCCCTCTGTTTCAGCCCCTCTGTTTCAGCCCCTCTTTTTCTCGCCCTCTGTTTCAGCCCCTCTGTTTCTCGCGTTCTGTTTCAGCCCCTCTGTTTCAGCCCGTCTGTTTCAGCCACTCTGTTTCTCGCCCTCTGTTTCAGCCCATCTGTTTCTCACCCTCTGTTTCAGCCCCTCTGATTCAGCCCCTCTGTTTCTTGCCCTCTGTTTCAGCCCCTCTGTTTCTCGCCCTCTGTTTCAGCCCCTCTGTTTTAGCCCCTCTGTTTCAGCCCCTCTGTTTCTCGCCCTCTGTTTCAGCCACTCTGTTTCTCGCCCTCTGTTTCAGGCCCTCTGTTTCTCGCCCTCTGTTTCAGCCACTCTGATTCAGCCCCTCTGTTTCAGCCCAACTGATTCAGCCCCTCTGTTTCAGCCCCTCTGTTTCAGCCACTCTGTTTCAGCCCCTGTGTTTCTCGCCCTCTGTTTCTCGCCCGCTGTTTCAGTCCCTTTGTTTCTCGTCCTCTGTTTCAGCCCCTCTGTTTCAGCCCCTCTGATTCATCCCCTCTGATATAGCCCCTCTGTTTCTCGCCCTCTGTTTCAGCCCCTCTGTTTCAGCCCCTCTGTTTCAGCCCCACTGTTTCTCGCCCTCGGTTTCAGCCCCTCTGTTTCTCGCCCTCTGTTTCTCCCCTCTGTTTCTCGCCCTCTGTTTCAGCCCCTCTGTTTCAGCCCCTCTGTTTCTCGCCCTCTGTTTCTGCCCCTCTGTTTCTCGCACTCTGTTTCAGCCCCGCTGTTTCTCGCCCTCTGTTTCAGCCCCTCTGATTCATCCCCTCTGATTCAGCCCTTCTGATTCAGCCTCTCTGTTTCTCGCCCTCTGTTTCAGCCCCTCTGTTTCTGCCCCTCTGTTTCAGCCCCTCTGTTTCTCACCCTCTGTTTCAGCCCCTCTGATTCAGCCCCTCTGATTCAACCCCTCTGATTCAGCCCCTCTGTTTCCCGCCCCTCTGTTTCAGCACCTCTGTTTCTCGCCCTCTGTTTCAGTCCCTCTGTTTCTCGCCCTCTGTTTCAGCCCCACTGTTTCAGCCCCTCTGTTTCAGCCCCTCTGTTTCAGCGCCTCTGTTTCTCGCCCTCTGTTTCAGCCCCTCTGTTTCTCGCCCTCTGTTTCAGCCCCTCTGATTCAGCCCCTCTGTTTCAGCCCCTCTGTTTCTCCGCCTCTGTTCCAGCCCCTCTGTTTCAGCCCCTCTGTTTCTCACCCTCTGTTCCAGCCCCTCTGATTCAGCCCCTCTGTTTCTCGCCCTCTGTTTCAGCACCTCTGATTCTCGCACTCTGTTTCAGCCCCTCTGTTTCTCGCCCTCTGTTTCAGCCCCTCTGTTTCAGCCCCTCTGATTCAGCCTCTCTGTTTCTCGCCCTCTGTTTCAGCCCCTCTGTTTCTCGCCCTCTGTTTCAGCCCCTCTGTTTCTCGCCCTCTGTTTCAGCCCCTCTGTTTCTCGCCCTCTGTTTCAGCCCCACTGTTTCAGCCCGTCTGTTTCAGCCACTCTGTTTCTCGCCCTCTGTTTCAGCCCCTCTGTTTCTCACCCTCTGTTTCAGCCCCTCTGATTCAGCGCCTCTGTTTCTCGCCCTCTGTTTCAGCCCCTCTGTTTCTCGCCCTCTGTTTCAGCCCCTCTGTTTCAGCCCCTCTGTTTCAGCCCCTCTGTTTCTCGCCCTCTGATTCAGCCCCTCTGATTCAGCCGCTCTGTTTCAGCCCCTCTGATTCAGCCCCTCTGTTTCAGCCCCTCTGTTTCAGCCCCTCTGTTTCAGCCCCTCTGTTTCTCGCCCTCTGTTTCTCGCCCGCTGTTTCAGCCCCTTTGTTTCTCGCCCTCTGTTTCAGCCCCACTGTTTCAGCCCCTCTGATTCAGCCCCTCTGATTCAGCCCCTCTGTTTCTCGCCCTCTGTTTCAGCCCCTCTGTTTCAGCCCCTCTGTTTCAGCCCCTCTCTTTCTCGCCCTCTGTTTCAGCCCCTCTGTTTCTCGCCCTCTGTTTCAGCCGTCTCTGTTTCTCGCCCTCTGTTTCTGCCCCTCTGTTTCTCGCCCTGTGTTTCAGCCCCGCTGCTTCTCGCCCTCTGTTTCAGCCCCGCTGATTCAGCCTCTCTGTTTCAGCCCCTCTGAATCAGCCCCTCTGATTCAGCCCCTCTGTTTCAGCCCCTCTGTTTCAGCCCCTCTGTTTCTCGCCCTCTGTTTCAGCCCCTCTGTTTCAGCCCCTCTGTTTCAGCCCCTCTCTTTCTCGCCCTCTGTTTCAGCCCCTCTGTTTCTCGCCCTCTGTTTCAGCCGTCTCTGTTTCTCGCCCTCTGTTTCTGCCCCTCTGTTTCTCGCCCTGTGTTTCAGCCCCGCTGCTTCTCGCCCTCTGTTTCAGCCCCGCTGATTCAGCCTCTCTGTTTCAGCCCCTCTGATTCAGCCCCTCTGATTCAGCCCCTCTGATTCAGCCCCTCTGTTTCCCGCCCCTCTGTTTCAGCCCCTCTGTTTCTCGCCCTCTGTTTCAGCCCCTCTGTTTCTCGCCCTCTGTTACAGCCCCTCTGTTTCAGCCCCTCTGTTTCAGCCGCTCTGTTTCAGCGCCTCTGTTCCAGCCCCTCTGTTTCAGCCCCTCTGTTTCAGCCACTCTGTTTCAGCCCGTCTCTTTCAAACCCTCTGTTTCAGCCCCTCTGTTTCTCGCCCTCTGTTTCAGCCCCTCTGTTTCTCGCCCTCTGTTTCAGCCCCTCTGTTTCAGCCCATCTGTTTCACGCACTCTGTTTCTCGCCCTCTGTTTCAGCCCCTCTGTTTCTCACCCTCTGTTCCAGCCCCTCTGATTCAGCCCCTCTGTTTCTCGCCCTCTGTTTCAGCCCCTCTGATTCTCGCACTCTGTTTCAGCCCCTCTGTTTCTCGCCCTCTGTTTCAGCCCCTCTGTTTCAGCCCCTCTGATTCAGCCTCTCTGTTTCTCGCCCTCTGTTTCAGCCCCTCTGTTTCTCGCCCTCTGTTTCAGCCCCTCTGTTTCTCGCCCTCTGTTTCAGCCCCTCTGTTTCAGCCCGTCTGTTTCACCCACTCTGTTTCTCGCCCTCTGTTTCAGCCCCTCTGTTTCTCACCCTCTGTTTCAGCCCCTCTGATTCAACCCCTCTGTTTCAGCCCCTCTGATTCAGCCCCTCTGTTTCACCCCCTCTGTTTCAGCCCCTCTGTTTCAGCCCCTCTGTTTCTCGCCCTCCCTTTCTCACCCTCTGTTTCAGCTCCTCTGTTTCAGCCGCTCTGTTTCTCGCCCTCTGTTTCAGCCCCTCTGTTTCTCGCCCTCTGTTTCAGCCCCTCTGTTTCTTGCCCTCTGTTTCAGCCCCTCTGTTTCAGCCCCTCTGTTTCAGCCCCTCTGTTTCTGCCCCTCTGTTTCTCGCCCTGTGTTTCAGCCCCTCTGTTTCAGCCCCTCTGTTTCAGCCCCACTGTTTCTCGCCCTCTGTTTCAGCCCCTCTGTTTCAGCCCCTCTGTTTCAGCCCCTCTGTTTCTCGCCCTGTGTTTCAGACCCCCCTGTTTCTCGCCCTCTGTTCAGCCCCTATGTTTCTCGCCCTCTGTTTCAGCCCCTCTGTTTCCCGCCCTCTGTTTGAGCCCCTCTGTTTCAGCCCCTCTGTTTCTCACCCTCTGTTTCTGCTCCTCTGTTTCTAGCCCTCTGTTTCAGCCCCTCTGTTTCTCGCCCTCTGTTTCAGCCCCGCTGATTCAGCCCCTCTGTTTCGGCCCATCTGAATCAGCCCCTCTGTTTCAGCCCCTCTGTTTCTCGCCCTCTGTTTCAGCCCCTCTGTTTCAGCCCGTCTGTTTCAGCCACTCTGTTTCTCGCCCTCTGTTTCAGCCCATCTGTTTCTCACCCTCTGTTTCAGCCCCTCTGATTCAGCCCCTCTGTTTCTTGCCCTCTGTTTCAGCCCCTCTGTTTCTCGCCCTCTGTTTCAGCCCCTCTGTTTTAGCCCCTCTGTTTCAGCCCCTCTGTTTCTCGCCCTCTGTTTCAGCCACTCTGTTTCTCACCCTCTGTTTCAGCCCCTCTGTTTCTCGTCCTCTGTTTCAGCCCCTCTGTTTCTCGCCCTCTGTTTCAGCCCCTCTGTTTCAGCCCCTCTGATTCAGCCTCTCTGTTTTTCGCCCTCTGTTTCAGCCCCTCTGTTTCTCACCCTCTGTTTCAGCCCCTCTGTTTCTCGCCCTCTGTTTCAGCCCCTCTGTTTCAGCCCGTCTGTTTCACCCACTCTGTTTCTCGCCCTCTGTTTCAGCCCCTCTGTTTCTCACCCTCTGTTTCAGCCCCTCTGATTCAGCCCCTCTGTTTCAGCCCCTCTGATTCAGCCCCTCTGTTTCACCCCCTCTGTTTCAGTCCCTCTGTTTCAGCCCCTCTGTTTCTCGCCCTCCCTTTCTCACCCTCTGTTTCAGCTCCTCTGTTTCAGCCCCTCTGTTTCAGCCCCTCTGTTTCTGCCCCTCTGTTTCTCGCCCTGTGTTTCAGCCCCTCTGTTTCAGCCCCTCTGTTTCAGCCCCACTGTTTCTCGCCCTCTGTTTCAGCCCCTCTGTTTCAGCCCCTCTGTTTCAGCCCCTCTGTTTCAGCCCCTCTGTTTCTCGCCCTCTGTTTCAGACCCCTCTGTTTCTCGCCCTCTGTTCAGCCCCTATGTTTCTCGCCCTCTGTTTCAGCCCCTATGTTTCCCGCCCTCTGTTTCAGCCCCTCTGTTTCTCACCCTCTGTTTCTGCTCCTCTGTTACTCGCCCTCTGTTTCAGCCCATCTGTTTCATGCCCTCTGTTTCAGCCCTGCTGACTCAGCCCCTCTGTTTCAGCCCCTCTGAATCAGCCCCTCTGATTCAGCCGCTCTGTTTCAGCCCCTCTGTTTCAGCCCCTCTGTTTCTCGCCCTCTGATTCTGCCCATCTGATTCTCGCCCTCTGTTTCAGCCCTTCTGATTCTCGCCCTCTGTTTCAGCCCCTCTGATTCAGCCCCTCTGATTCAGCCCCTCTGATTCAGCCCCTCTGTTTCTCGCCCTCTGTTTCAGCCCCTCTGTTTCAGCCACACTGTTTCAGCCCCTCTGTTTCAGCCCCTCTGTTTCTCACCCTCTGTTTCAGCCCCTCTGATTCAGCCCCTCTGTTTCTTGCCCTCTGTTTCAGCCCCTCTGTTTCTCGCCCTCTGTTTCAGCCCCTCTGTTTCAGCCCCTCTGTTTCAGCCCCTCTTTTTCTCGCCCTCTGTTTCAGCCCCTCTGTTTCTCGCGTTCTGTTTCAGCCCCTCTGTTTCAGCCCGTCTGTTTCAGCCACTCTGTTTCTCGCCCTCTGTTTCAGCCCATCTGTTTCTCACCCTCTGTTTCAGCCCCTCTGATTCAGCCCCTCTGTTTCTTGCCCTCTGTTTCAGCCCCTCTGTTTCTCGCCCTCTGTTTCAGCCCCTCTGTTTTAGCCCCTCTGTTTCAGCCCCTCTGTTTCTCGCCCTCTGTTTCAGCCACTCTGTTTCTCGCCCTCTGTTTCAGGCCCTCTGTTTCTCGCCCTCTGTTTCAGCCACTCTGATTCAGCCCCTCTGTTTCAGCCCAACTGATTCAGCCCCTCTGTTTCAGCCCCTCTGTTTCAGCCACTCTGTTTCAGCCCCTGTGTTTCTCGCCCTCTGTTTCTCGCCCGCTGTTTCAGCCCCTTTGTTTCTCGTCCTCTGTTTCAGCCCCTCTGTTTCAGCCCCTCTGATTCAGCCCCTCTGATACAGCCCCTCTGTTTCTCGCCCTCTGTTTCAGCCCCTCTGTTTCAGCCCCTCTGTTTCAGCCCCACTGTTTCTCGCCCTCGGTTTCAGCCCCTCTGTTTCTCGCCCTCTGTTTCATCCCCTCTGTTTCTCGCCCTCTGTTTCAGCCCCTCTGTTTCAGCCCCTCTGTTTCTCGCCCTCTGTTTCTGCCCCTCTGTTTCTCGCACTCTGTTTCAGCCCCGCTGTTTCTCGCCCTCTGTTTCACCCCCTCTGTTTCAGCCCCTCTGTTTCAGCCCCTCTGTTTCTGCCCCTCTGTTTCTCGCCCTGTGTTTCAGCCCCTCTGTTTCAGCCCCTCTGTTTCAGCCCCACTGTTTCTCGCCCTCTGTTTCAGCCCCTCTGTTTCAGCCCCTCTGTTTCAGCCCCTCTGTTTCTCGCCCTGTGTTTCAGACCCCCCTGTTTCTCGACCTCTGTTCAGCCCCTATGTTTCTCGCCCTCTGTTTCAGCCCCTCTGTTTCCCGCCCTCTGTTTCAGCCCCTCTGTTTCAGCCCCTCTGTTTCTCACCCTCTGTTTCTGCTCCTCTGTTTCTAGCCCTCTGTTTCAGCCCCTCTGTTTCTCGCCCTCTGTTTCAGCCCCGCTGATTCAGCCCCTCTGTTTCGGCCCATCTGAATCAGCCCCTCTGTTTCAGCCCCTCTGTTTCTCGCCCTCTGTTTCAGCCCCTCTGTTTCAGCCCGTCTGTTTCAGCCACTCTGTTTCTCGCCCTCTGTTTCAGCCCCTCTGTTTCTCACCCTCTGTTTCAGCCCCTCTGATTCAGCCCCTCTGTTTCTTGCCCTCTGTTTCAGCCCCTCTGTTTCTCGCCCTCTGTTTCAGCCCCTCTGTTTTAGCCCCTCTGTTTCAGCCCCTCTGTTTCTCGCCCTCTGTTTCAGCCACTCTGTTTCTCACCCTCTGTTTCAGCCCCTCTGTTTCTCGTCCTCTGTTTCAGCCCCTCTGTTTCTCGCCCTCTGTTTCAGCCCCTCTGTTTCAGCCCCTCTGATTCAGCTTCTCTGTTTTTCGCCCTCTGTTTCAGCCCCTCTGTTTCTCACCCTCTGTTTCAGCCCCTCTGTTTCTCGCCCTCTGTTTCAGCCCCTCTGTTTCAGCCCGTCTGTTTCACCCACTCTGTTTCTCGCCCTCTGTTTCAGCCCCTCTGTTTCTCACCCTCTGTTTCAGCCCCTCTGATTCAGCCCCTCTGTTTCAGCCCCTCTGATTCAGCCCCTCTGTTTCACCCCCTCTGTTTCAGTCCCTCTGTTTCAGCCCCTCTGTTTCTCGCCCTCCCTTTCTCACCCTCTGTTTCAGCTCCTCTGTTTCAGCCCCTCTGTTTCTCGCCCTCTGTTTCAGCCCCTCTGTTTCTTGCCCTCTGTTTCAGCCCCTCTGTTTCAGCCCCTCTGTTTCAGCCCCTCTGTTTCTGCCCCTCTGTTTCTCGCCCTGTGTTTCAGCCCCTCTGTTTCAGCCCCTCTGTTTCAGCCCCACTGTTTCTCGCCCTCTGTTTCAGCCCATCTGTTTCATGCCCTCTGTTTCAGCCCCTCTGTTTCAGCCCCTCTGTTTCTCGCCCTCTGTTTCAGACCCCTCTGTTTCTCGCCCTCTGTTCAGCCCCTATGTTTCTCGCCCTCTGTTTCAGCCCCTATGTTTCCCGCCCTCTGTTTCAGCCCCTCTGTTTCAGCCCCTCTGTTTCTCACCCTCTGTTTCTGCTCCTCTGATACTCGCCCTCTGTTTCAGCCCATCTGTTTCATGCCCTCTGTTTCAGCCCTGCTGACTCAGCCCCTCTCTTTCAGCCCCTCTGAATCAGCCCCTCTGATTCAGCCGCTCTGTTTCAGCCCCTCTGTTTCAGCCCCTCTGTTTCTCGCCCTCTGTTTCTGCCCATCTGATTCTCGCCCTCTGTTTCAGCCCTTCTGATTCTCGCCCTCTGTTTCAGCCCCTCTGATTCAGCCCCTCTGATTCAGCCCCTCTGATTCAGCCCCTCTGTTTCTCGCCCTCTGTTTCAGCCCCTCTGTTTCAGCCACACTGTTTCAGCCCCTCTGTTTCAACCCCTCTGTTTCTCGCCCTCTGTTTCAGCCCCTCTGTTTCTCGCCCTCTGTTTCAGCCACTCTGTTTCTCGCCCTCTGTTTCAGCCCCTCTGTTTCTCACCCTCTGTTTCAGCCCCTCTGATTCAGCCCCTCTGTTTCTTGCCCTCTGTTTCAGCCCCTCTGTTTCTCGCCCTCTGTTTCAGCCGCTCTGTTTTAGCCCCTCTGTTTCAGCCCCTCTGTTTCTCGCCCTCTGTTTCAGCCACTCTGTTTCTCGCCCTCTGTTTCAGGCCCTCTGTTTCTCGCCCTCTGTTTCAGCCACTCTGATTCAGCCCCTCTGTTTCAGCCCAACTGATTCAGCCCCTCTGTTTCAGCCCCTTCTGTTTCAGCCACTCTGTTTCAGCCCCTGTGTTTCTCGCCCTCTGTTTCTCGCCCGCTGTTTCAGCCCCTTTGTTTCTCGTCCTCTGTTTCAGCCCCTCTGTTTCAGCCCCTCTGATTCAGCCCCTCTGATACAGCCCCTCTGTTTCTCGCCCTCTGTTTCAGCCCCTCTGTTTCAGCCCCTCTGTTTCAGCCCCACTGTTTCTCGCCCTCGGTTTCAGCCCCTCTGTTTCTCGCCCTCTGTTTCATCCCCTCTGTTTCTCGCCCTCTGTTTCAGCCCCTCTGTTTCAGCCCCTCTGTTTCTCGCCCTCTGTTTCTGCCCCTCTGTTTCTCGAACTCTGTTTCAGCCCCGCTGTTTCTCGCCCTCTGTTTCAGCCCCGCTGATTCAGCCCCTCTGTTTCAGCCCCTCTGAATCAGCCCCTCTGATTCAGCCCCTCTGTTTCAGCCCCTCTGTTTCAGCCCCTCTGTTTCTCGGCCTCTGTTTCAGCCCCTCTGATTCTCGCCCTCTGTTTCAGCCCCTCTGTTTCTCGCCCTCTGTTTTAGCCCCTCTGATTCAGCCCCTCTGTTTCAGCCCCTCTGATTCAGCCCCTCTGATTCAGCCCCTCTGATTCAGCCCCTCTGTTTCTCGCCCTCTGTTTCAGCCCCTCTGTTTAAGCCCCTCTGTTTCTCGCCCTCTGTTTCAGACCCTCTCTTTCAGCCCGTCTGTTTCACCCACTCTGTTGCTCGCCCTCTGTTTCAGTCCCTCTGTTTCTCACCCTCTGTTTCAGCCCCTCTGATTCAGCCCCTCTGTTTCTCGCCCTCTGTTTCAGCCCCTCTGATTCTCGCCCTCTGTTTCAGCCCCTCTGTTTCTCGCCCTCTGTTTCAGCCCCTCTGTTTCAGCCCCTCTGATTCAGCCTCTCTGTTTCTCGCCCTCTGTTTCAGCCCCTCTGTTTCTCGCCCTCTGTTTCAGCCCCTCTGTTTCAGCCCGTCTGTTTCACCCACTCTGTTTCTCGCCCTCTGTTTCAGCCCCTCTGTTTCTCACCCTCTGTTTCAGCCCCTCTGATTCAGCCCCTCTGTTTCACCCCCTCTGATTCAGCCCCTCTGTTTCACCCCCTCTGTTTCAGCCCCTCTGTTTCAGCCCCTCTGTTTCTCGCCCTCCCTTTCTCACCCTCTGTTTCAGCTCCTCTGTTTCAGCCACTCTGTTTCTCGCCCTCTGTTTCAGCCCCTCTGTTTCTCACCCTCTGTTTCAGCCCCTCTGATTCAGCCCCTCTGTTTCTTGCCCTCTGTTTCAGCCCCTCTGTTTCTCGCCCTCTGTTTCAGCCCCTCTGTTTCAGCCCCTCTGATTCAGCCCCTCTGTTTCTCGCCCTCTGTTTCAGCCCCTCTGTTTCTCGCCCTCTGTTTCAGCCCCTCTGTTTCAGCCCGTCTGTTTCAGCCACTCTGTTTCTCGCCCTCTGTTTCAGCCCCTCTGTTTCTCACCCTCTGTTTCAGCCCCTCTGATTCAGCCCCTCTGTTTCTTGCCCTCTGTTTCAGCCCCTCTGTTTCTCGCCCTCTGTTTCAGCCCCTCTGTTTTAGCCCCTCTGTTTCAGCCCCTCTGTTTCTCGCCCTCTGTTTCAGCCACTCTGTTTCTCGCCCTCTGTTTCAGGCCCTCTGTTTCTCGCCCTGTGTTTCAGCCACTCTGATTCAGCCCCTCTGTTTCAGCCCAACTGATTCAGCCCCTCTGTTTCAGCCCCTCTGTTTCAGCCCCTCTGTTTCTCACCCTCTGTTTCTGCTCCTCTGTTACTCGCCCTCTGTTTCAGCCCATCTGTTTCTCGCCCTCTGTTTCAGCCCTGCTGACTTAGCCCCTCTGTTTCAGCCCCTCTGAATCAGCCCCTCTGATTCAGCCGCTCTGTTTCAGCCCCTCTGTTTCAGCCCCTCTGTTTCTCGCCCTCTGTTTCTGCCCATCTGATTCTCGCCCTCTGTTTCAGCCCTTCTGATTCTCGCCCTCTGTTTCAGCCCCTCTGATTCAGCCCCTCTGATTCAGCCCCTCTGATTCAGCCCCTCTGTTTCTCGCCCTCTGTTTCAGCCCCTCTGTTTCAGCCACACTGTTTCAGCCCCTCTCTTTCAACCCCTCTGTTTCTCGCCCTCTGTTTCAGCCCCTCTGTTTCTCGCCCTCTGTTTCAGCCACTCTGTTTCTCGCCCTCTGTTTCAGCCCCTCTGTTTCTCACCCTCTGTTTCAGCCCCTCTGATTCAGCCCCTCTGTTTCTTGCCCTCTGTTTCAGCCCTCTGTTTCTCGCCCTCTGTTTCAGCCCCTCTGTTTCAGCCCCTCTGTTTCAGCCCCTCTGTTTCTCGCCCTCTGTTTCAGCCCCTCTGTTTCTCGCGTTCTGTTTCAGCCCCTCTGTTTCAGCCCGTCTGTTTCAGCCACTCTGTTTCTCGCCCTCTGTTTCAGCCCCTCTGTTTCTCACCCTCTGTTTCAGCCCCTCTGATTCAGCCCCTCTGTTTCTTGCCCTCTGTTTCAGCCCCTCTGTTTCTCGCCCTCTGTTTCAGCCCCTCTGTTTTAGCCCCTCTGTTTCAGCCCGTCTGTTTCTCGCCCTCTGTTTCAGCCACTCTGTTTCTCGCCCTCTGTTTCAGGCCCTCTGTTTCTCGCCCTCTGTTTCAGCCACTCTGATTCAGCCCCTCTGTTTCAGCCCAACTGATTCAGCCCCTCTGTTTCAGCCCCTCTGTTTCAGCCACTCTGTTTCAGCCCCTGTGTTTCTCGCCCTCTGTTTCTCGCCCGCTGTTTCAGCCCCTTTGTTTCTCGTCCTCTGTTTCAGCCCCTCTGTTTCAGCCCCTCTGATTCAGCCCCTCTGATACAGCCCCTCTGTTTCTCGCCCTCTGTTTCAGCCCCTCTGTTTCAGCCCCTCTGTTTCAGCCCCACTGTTTCTCGCCCTCGGTTTCAGCCCCTCTGTTTCTCGCCCTCTGTTTCATCCCCTCTGTTTCTCGCCCTCTGTTTCAGCCCCTCTGTTTCAGCCCCTCTGTTTCTCGCCCTCTGTTGCTGCCCCTCTGTTTCTCGCACTCTGTTTCAGCCCCGCTGTTTCTCGCCCTCTGTTTCAGCCCCGCTGATTCAGCCCCTCTGTTTCAGCCCCTCTGAATCAGCCCCTCTGATTCAGCCCCTCTGTTTCAGCCCCTCTGTTTCAGCCCCTCTGTTTCTCAGCCTCTGTTTCAGCCCCTCTGATTCTCGCCCTCTGTTTCAGCCCCTCTGTTTCTCGCCCTCTGTTTTAGCCCCTCTGATTCAGCCCCTCTGTTTCAGCCCCTCTGATTCAGCCCCTCTGATTCAGCCCCTCTGATTCAGCCCCTCTGTTTCTCGCCCTCTGTTTCAGCCCCTCTGTTTAAGCCCCTCTGTTTCTCGCCCTCTGTTTCAGACCCTCTCTTTCAGCCCGTCTGTTTCACCCACTCTGTTGCTCGCCCTCAGTTTCAGTCCCTCTTTTTCTCACCCTCTGTTTCAGCCCCTCTGATTCAGCCCCTCTGTTTCTCGCCCTCTGTTTCAGCCCCTCTGATTCTCGCCCTCTGTTTCAGCCCCTCTGTTTCTCGCCCTCTGTTTCAGCCCCTCTGTTTCAGCCCCTCTGATTCAGCCTCTCTGTTTCTCGCCCTCTGTTTCAGCCCCTCTGTTTCTCGCCCTCTGTTTCAGCCCCTCTGTTTCAGCCCGTCTGTTTCACCCACTCTGTTTCTCGCCCTCTGTTTCAGCCCCTCTGTTTCTCACCCTCTGTTTCAGCCCCTCTGATTCAGCCCCTCTGTTTCACCCCCTCTGATTCAGCCCCTCTGTTTCACCCCCTCTGTTTCAGCCCCTCTGTTTCAGCCCCTCTGTTTCTCGCCCTCCCTTTCTCACCCTCTGTTTCAGCTCCTCTGTTTCAGCCACTCTGTTTCTCGCCCTCTGTTTCAGCCCCTCTGTTTCTCACCCTCTGTTTCAGCCCCTCTGATTCAGCCCCTCTGTTTCTTGCCCTCTGTTTCAGCCCCTCTGTTTCTCGCCCTCTGTTTCAGCCCCTCTATTTCAGCCCCTCTGTTTCAGCCCCTCTGTTTCTCGCCCTCTGTTTCAGCCCCTCTGTTTCTCGCCCTCTGTTTCAGCCCCTCTGTTTCAGCCCGTCTGTTTCAGCCACTCTGTTTCTCGCCCTCTGTTTCAGCCCCTCTGTTTCTCACCCTCTGTTTCAGCCCCTCTGATTCAGCCCCTCTGTTTCTTGCCCTCTGTTTCAGCCCCTCTGTTTCTCGCCCTCTGTTTCAGCCCCTCTGTTTTAGCCCCTCTGTTTCAGCCCCTCTGTTTCTCGCCCTCTGTTTCAGCCACTCTGTTTCTCGCCCTCTGTTTCAGGCCCTCTGTTTCTCGCCCTGTGTTTCAGCCACTCTGATTCAGCCCCTCTGTTTCAGCCCACCTGATTCAGCCCCTCTGTTTCAGCCCCTCTGTTTCAGCCCCTCTGTTTCAGCCCCTGTGTTTCTCGCCCTCTGTTTCTCTCCCGCTGTTTCAGCCCCTTTGTTTCTCGTCCTCTGTTTCAGCCCCACAGTTTCAGCCCCTCTGATTCAGCCCCTCTGATACAGCCCCTCTGTTTCTCGCCCTCTGTTTCAGCCCCTCTGTTTCAGCCCCTCTGTTTCAGCCCCACTGTTTCTCGCCCTCTGTTTCAGCCCCTCTGTTTCTCGCCCTCTGTTTCATCCCCTCTGTTTCTCGCCCTCTGATTCAGCCCCTCTGATTCAGCCCCTCTGTTTCTCGCCCTCTGTTTCAGCACCTCTGTTTCAGCCACTCTGTTTCAGCCCCTCTGTTTCTCGCCCTCTGTTTCGCGCCCTCTGTTTCAGCCCCTCTGTTTCTCGCCCTCTGTTTCAGCCACTCTGTTTCTCGCCCTCTGTTTCAGCCCCTCTGTTTCTCACCCTCTGTTTCAGCCCCTCTGATTCAGCCCCTCTGTTTCTCGCCCTCTGTTTCAGCCCCTATGTTTCTCGCCCTCTGTTTCAGCCCCTCTGTTTCAGCCCCTCTGTTTCAGCCCCTCTGTTTCTCGCCCTCTGTTTCAGCCCCTCTGTTTCTCGCCCTCTGTTTCAGCCCCTCTGTTTCAGCCCGTCTGTTTCAGCCACTCTGTTTCTCGCCCTCTGATTCAGCCCATCTGTTTCTCACCCTCTGTTTCAGCCCCTCTGATTCAGCCCCTCTGTTTCTTGCCCTCTGTTTCAGCCCCTCTGTTTCTCGCCCTCTGTTTCAGCCCCTCTGTTTTAGCCCCTCTGTTTCAGCCCCTCTGTTTCTCGCCCTCTGTTTCAGCCACTCTGTTTCTCGCCCTCTGTTTCAGGCCCTCTGTTACTCGCCCTCTGTTTCAGCCACTCTGATTCAGCCCCTCTGTTTCAGCCCAACTGATTCAGCCCCTCTGTTTCAGCCCCTCTGTTTCAGCCCCTCTGTTTCAGCCCCTGTGTTTCTCGCCCTCTGTTTCTCGCCCGCTGTTTCAGCCCCTTTGTTTCTCGTCCTCTGTTTCAGCCCCACTGTTTCAGCCCCTCTGATTCAGCCCCTCTGTTTCAGCCCCTCTGTTTCTCGCCCTGTGTTTCAGACCCCCCTGTTTCTCGCCCTCTGTTCAGCCCCTATGTTTCTCGCCCTCTGTTTCAGCCCCTCTGTTTCCCGCCCTCTGTTTGAGCCCCTCTGTTTCAGCCCCTCTGTTTCTCACCCTCTGTTTCTGCTCCTCTGTTTCTAGCCCTCTGTTTCAGCCCCTCTGTTTCTCGCCCTCTGTTTCAGCCCCGCTGATTCAGCCCCTCTGTTTCGGCCCATCTGAATCAGCCCCTCTGTTTCAGCCCCTCTGTTTCTCGCCCTCTGTTTCAGCCCCTCTGTTTCAGCCCGTCTGTTTCAGCCACTCTGTTTCTCGCCCTCTGTTTCAGCCCCTCTGTTTCTCACCCTCTGTTTCAGCCCCTCTGATTCAGCCCCTCTGTTTCTTGCCCTCTGTTTCAGCCCCTCTGATTCTCGCCCTCTGTTTCAGCCCCTCTGTTTCTCGCCCTCTGTTTCAGCCCCTCTGTTCCAGCCCCTCTGATTCAGCCTCTCTGTTTTTCGCCCTCTGTTTCAGCCCCTCTGTTTCTCACCCTCTGTTTCAGCCCCTCTGTTTCTCGCCCTCTGTTTCAGCCCCTCTGTTTCAGCCCGTCTGTTTCACCCACTCTGTTTCTCGCCCTCTGTTTCAGCCCCTCTGTTTCTCACCCTCTGTTTCAGCCCCTCTGCTTCAGCCCCTCTGTTTCAGCCCCTCTGATTCAGCCCCTCTGTTTCACCCCCTCTGTTTCAGTCCCTCTGTTTCAGCCCCTCTGTTTCTCGCCCTCCCTTTCTCACCCTCTGTTTCAGCTCCTCTGTTTCAGCCCCTCTGTTTCAGCCCCTCTGTTTCTGCCCCTCTGTTTCTCGCCCTGTGTTTCAGCCCCTCTGTTTCAGCCCCTCTGTTTCAGCCCCACTGTTTCTCGCCCTCTGTTTCAGCCCCTCTGTTTCAGCCCCTCTGTTTCAGCCCCTCTGTTTCAGCCCCTCTGTTTCTCGCCCTCTGTTTCAGACCCCTCTGTTTCTCGCCCTCTGTTCAGCCCCTATGTTTCTCGCCCTCTGTTTCAGCCCCTATGTTTCCCGCCCTCTGTTTCAGCCCCTCTGTTTCAGCCCCTCTGTTTCTCACCCTCTGTTTCTGCTCCTCTGTTACTCGCCCTCTGTTTCAGCCCATCTGTTTCATGCCCTCTGTTTCAGCCCTGCTGACTCAGCCCCTCTGTTTCAGCCCCTCTGAATCAGCCCCTCTGATTCAGCCGCTCTGTTTCAGCCCCTCTGTTTCAGCCCCTCTGTTTCTCGCCCTCTGTTTCTGCCCATCTGATTCTCGCCCTCTGTTTCAGCCCTTCTGATTCTCGCCCTCTGTTTCAGCCCCTCTGATTCAGCCCCTCTGATTCAGCCCCTCTGATTCAGCCCCTCTGTTTCTCGCCCTCTGTTTCAGCCCCTCTGTTTCAGCCACACTGTTTCAGCCCCTCTGTTTCAACCCCTCTGTTTCTCGCCCTCTGTTTCAGCCCCTCTGTTTCTCGCCCTCTGTTTCAGCCACTCTGTTTCTCGCCCTCTGTTTCAGCCCCTCTGTTTCTCACCCTCTGTTTCAGCCCCTCTGATTCAGCCCCTCTGTTTCTTGCCCTCTGTTTCAGCCCCTCTGTTTCTCGCCCTCTGTTTCAGCCCCTCTGTTTCAGCCCCTCTGTTTCAGCCCCTCTTTTTCTCGCCCTCTGTTTCAGCCCCTCTGTTTCTCGCGTTCTGTTTCAGCCCCTCTGTTTCAGCCCGTCTGTTTCAGCCACTCTGTTTCTCGCCCTCTGTTTCAGCCCATCTGTTTCTCACCCTCTGTTTCAGCCCCTCTGATTCAGCCCCTCTGTTTCTTGCCCTCTGTTTCAGCCCCTCTGTTTCTCGCCCTCTGTTTCAGCCCCTCTGTTTTAGCCCCTCTGTTTCAGCCCCTCTGTTTCTCGCCCTCTGTTTCAGCCACTCTGTTTCTCGCCCTCTGTTTCAGGCCCTCTGTTTCTCGCCCTCTGTTTCAGCCACTCTGATTCAGCCCCTCTGTTTCAGCCCAACTGATTCAGCCCCTCTGTTTCAGCCCCTCTGTTTCAGCCACTCTGTTTCAGCCCCTGTGTTTCTCGCCCTCTGTTTCTCGCCCGCTGTTTCAGCCCCTTTGTTTCTCGTCCTCTGTTTCAGCCCCTCTGTTTCAGCCCCTCTGATTCAGCCCCTCTGATACAGCCCCTCTGTTTCTCGCCCTCTGTTTCAGCCCCTCTGTTTCAGCCCCTCTGTTTCAGCCCCACTGTTTCTCGCCCTCGGTTTCAGCCCCTCTGTTTCTCGCCCTCTGTTTCATCCCCTCTGTTTCTCGCCCTCTGTTTCAGCCCCTCTGTTTCAGCCCCTCTGTTTCTCGCCCTCTGTTTCTGCCCCTCTGTTTCTCGCACTCTGTTTCAGCCCCGCTGTTTCTCGCCCTCTGTTTCAGCCCCGCTGATTCAGCCCCTCTGTTTCAGCCCCTCTGAATCAGCCCCTCTGATTCAGCCCCTCTGTTTCAGCCCCTCTGTTTCAGCCCCTCTGTTTCTCGGCCTCTGTTTCAGCCCCTCTGATTCTCGCCCTCTGTTTCAGCCCCTCTGTTTCTCGCCCTCTGTTTTAGCCCCTCTGATTCAGCCCCTCTGATTCAGCCCCTCTGATTCAGCCCCTCTGTTTCTCGCCCTCTGTTTCAGCCCCTCTGTTTCAGCCCCTCTGTTTCAGCCCCTCTCTTTCTCGCCCTCTGTTTCAGCCCCTCTGTTTCTCGCCCTCTGTTTCAGCCGTCTCTGTTTCTCGCCCTCTGTTTCTGCCCCTCTGTTTCTCGCCCTGTGTTTCAGCCCCGCTGCTTCTCGCCCTCTGTTTCAGCCCCGCTGATTCAGCCTCTCTGTTTCAGCCCCTCTGAATCAGCCCCTCTGATTCAGCCCCTCTGTTTCAGCCCCTCTGTTTCAGCCCCTCTGTTTCTCACCCTCTGTTTCAGCCCCTCTGATTCAGCCCCTCTGATTCAGCCCCTCTGATTCAGCCCCTCTGTTTCCCGCCCCTCTGTTTCAGCCCCTCTGTTTCTCGCCCTCTGTTTCAGCCCCTCTGTTTCTCGCCCTCTGTTACAGCCCCTCTGTTTCAGCCCCTCTGTTTCAGCCCCTCTGTTTCAGCGCCTCTGTTCCAGCCCCTCTGTTTCAGCCCCTCTGTTTCAGCCACTCTGTTTCAGCCCGTCTCTTTCAAACCCTCTGTTTCAGCCCCTCTGTTTCTCGCCCTCTGTTTCAGCCCCTCTGTTTCTCGCCCTCTGTTTCAGCCCCTCTGTTTCAGCCCATCTGTTTCACGCACTCTGTTTCTCGCCCTCTGTTTCAGCCCCTCTGTTTCTCACCCTCTGTTCCAGCCCCTCTGATTCAGCCCCTCTGTTTCTCGCCCTCTGTTTCAGCCCCTCTGATTCTCGCACTCTGTTTCAGCCCCTCTGTTTCTCGCCCTCTGTTTCAGCCCCTCTGTTTCAGCCCCTCTGATTCAGCCTCTCTGTTTCTCGCCCTCTGTTTCAGCCCCTCTGTTTCTCGCCCTCTGTTTCAGCCCCTCTGTTTCTCGCCCTCTGTTTCAGCCCCTCTGTTTCAGCCCGTCTGTTTCACCCACTCTGTTTCTCGCCCTCTGTTTCAGCCCCTCTGTTTCTCACCCTCTGTTTCAGCCCCTCTGATTCAACCCCTCTGTTTCAGCCCCTCTGATTCAGCCCCTCTGTTTCACCCCCTCTGTTTCAGCCCCTCTGTTTCAGCCCCTGTGTTTCTCGCCCTCCCTTTCTCACCCTCTGTTTCAGCTCCTCTGTTTCAGCCGCTCTGTTACTCGCCCTCTGTTTCAGCCCCTCTGTTTCTCGCCCTCTGTTTCAGCCCCTCTGTTTCTTGCCCTCTGTTTCAGCCCCTCTGTTTCAGCCCCTCTGTTTCAGCCCCTCTGTTTCTGCCCCTCTGTTTCTCGCCCTGTGTTTCAGCCCCTCTGTTTCAGCCCCTCTGTTTCAGCCCCACTGTTTCTCGCCCTCTGTTTCAGCCCCTCTGTTTCAGCCCCTCTGTTTCAGCCCCTCTGTTTCTCGCCCTGTGTTTCAGACCCCCCTGTTTCTCGCCCTCTGTTCAGCCCCTATGTTTCTCGCCCTCTGTTTCAGCCCCTCTGTTTCCCGCCCTCTGTTTCAGCCCCTCTGTTTCAGCCCCTCTGTTTCTCACCCTCTGTTTCTGCTCCTCTGTTTCTAGCCCTCTGTTTCAGCCCCTCTGTTTCTCGCCCTCTGTTTCAGCCCCGCTGATTCAGCCCCTCTGTTTCGGCCCATCTGAATCAGCCCCTCTGTTTCAGCCCCTCTGTTTCTCGCCCTCTGTTTCAGCCCCTCTGTTTCAGCCCGTCTGTTTCAGCCCCTCTGATTCAGCCCCTCTGTTTCTTGCCCTCTGTTTCAGCCCCTCTGTTTCTCGCCCTCTTTTTCAGCCCCTCTGTTTCTCGCCCTCTGTTTCAGCCCCTCTGTTTCTCACCCTCTGTTTCAGCCCCTCTGATTCAGCCCCTCTGTTTCTTGCCCTCTGTTTCAGCCCCTCTGTTTCTCGCCCTCTGTTTCAGCCCCTCTGTTTTAGCCCCTCTGTTTCAGCCCCTCTGTTTCTCGCCCTCTGTTTCAGCCACTCTGTTTCTCACCCTCTGTTTCAGCCCCTCTGTTTCTCGTCCTCTGTTTCAGCCCCTCTGTTTCTCGCCCTCTGTTTCAGCCCCTCTGTTTCAGCCCCTCTGATTCAGCCTCTCTGTTTTTCGCCCTCTGTTTCAGCCCCTCTGTTTCTCACCCTCTGTTTCAGCCCCTCTGTTTCTCGCCCTCTGTTTCAGCCCCTCTGTTTCAGCCCGTCTGTTTCACCCACTCTGTTTCTCGCCCTCTGTTTCAGCCCCTCTGTTTCTCACCCTCTGTTTCAGCCCCTCTGATTCAGCCCCTCTGTTTCAGCCCCTCTGATTCAGCCCCTCTGTTTCACCCCCTCTGTTTCAGTCCCTCTGTTTCAGCCCCTCTGTTTCTCGCCCTCCCTTTCTCACCCTCTGTTTCAGCTCCTCTGTTTCAGCCCCTCTGTTTCTCGCCCTCTGTTTCAGCCCCTCTGTTTCTTGCCCTCTGTTTCAGCCCCTCTGTTTCAGCCCCTCTGTTTCAGCCCCTCTGTTTCTGCCCCTCTGTTTCTCGCCCTGTGTTTCAGCCCCTCTGTTTCAGCCCCTCTGTTTCAGCCCCACTGTTTCTCGCCCTCTGTTTCAGCCCCTCTGTTTCAGCCCCTCTGTTTCAGCCCCTCTGTTTCAGCCCCTCTGTTTCTCGCCCTCTGTTTCAGACCCCTCTGTTTCTCGCCCTCTGTTCAGCCCCTATGTTTCTCGCCCTCTGTTTCAGCCCCTATGTTTCCCGCCCTCTGTTTCAGCCCCTCTGTTTCAGCCCCTCTGTTTCTCACCCTCTGTTTCTGCTCCTCTGTTACTCGCCCTCTGTTTCAGCCCATCTGTTTCATGCCCTCTGTTTCAGCCCTGCTGACTCAGCCCCTCTCTTTCAGCCCCTCTGAATCAGCCCCTCTGATTCAGCCGCTCTGTTTCAGCCCCTCTGTTTCAGCCCCTCTGTTTCTCGCCCTCTGTTTCTGCCCATCTGATTCTCGCCCTCTGTTTCAGCCCTTCTGATTCTCGCCCTCTGTTTCAGTCCCTCTGATTCAGCCCCTCTGATTCAGCCCCTCTGATTCAGCCCCTCTGTTTCTCGCCCTCTGTTTCAGCCCCTCTGTTTCAGCCACACTGTTTCAGCCCCTCTGTTTCAACCCCTCTGTTTCTCGCCCTCTGTTTCAGCCCCTCTGTTTCTCGCCCTCTGTTTCAGCCACTCTGTTTCTCGCCCTCTGTTTCAGCCCCTCTGTTTCTCACCCTCTGTTTCAGCCCCTCTGATTCAGCCCCTCTGTTTCTTGCCCTCTGTTTCAGCCCCTCTGTTTCTCGCCCTCTGTTTCAGCCCCTCTGTTTCAGCCCCTCTGTTTCAGCCCCTCTGTTTCTCGCCCTCTGTTTCAGCCCCTCTGTTTCTCACGTTCTGTTTCAGCCCCTCTGTTTCAGCCACTCTGTTTCTCGCCCTCTGTTTCAGCCCATCTGTTTCTCACCCTCTGTTTCAGCCCCTCTGATTCAGCCCCTCTGTTTCTTGCCCTCTGTTTCAGCCCCTCTGTTTCTCGCCCTCTGTTTCAGCCGCTCTGTTTTAGCCCCTCTGTTTCAGCCCCTCTGTTTCTCGCCCTCTGTTTCAGCCACTCTGTTTCTCGCCCTCTGTTTCAGGCCCTCTGTTTCTCGCCCTCTGTTTCAGCCACTCTGATTCAGCCCCTCTGTTTCAGCCCAACTGATTCAGCCCCTCTGTTTCAGCCCCTTCTGTTTCAGCCACTCTGTTTCAGCCCCTGTGTTTCTCGCCCTCTGTTTCTCGCCCGCTGTTTCAGCCCCTTTGTTTCTCGTCCTCTGTTTCAGCCCCTCTGTTTCAGCCCCTCTGATTCAGCCCCTCTGATACAGCCCCTCTGTTTCTCGCCCTCTGTTTCAGCCCCTCTGTTTCAGCCCCTCTGTTTCAGCCCCACTGTTTCTCGCCCTCGGTTTCAGCCCCTCTGTTTCTCGCCCTCTGTTTCATCCCCTCTGTTTCTCGCCCTCTGTTTCAGCCCCTCTGTTTCAGCCCCTCTGTTTCTCGCCCTCTGTTTCTGCCCCTCTGTTTCTCGCACTCTGTTTCAGCCCCGCTGTTTCTCGCCCTCTGTTTCAGCCCCGCTGATTCAGCCCCTCTGTTTCAGCCCCTCTGAATCAGCCCCTCTGATTCAGCCCCTCTGTTTCAGCCCCTCTGTTTCAGCCCCTCTGTTTCTCGGCCTCTGTTTCAGCCCCTCTGATTCTCGCCCTCTGTTTCAGCCCCTCTGTTTCTCGCCCTCTGTTTTAGCCCCTCTGATTCAGCCCCTCTGTTTCAGCCCCTCTGATTCAGCCCCTCTGATTCAGCCCCTCTGATTCAGCCCCTCTGTTTCTCGCCCTCTGTTTCAGCCCCTCTGTTTAAGCCCCTCTGTTTCTCGCCCTCTGTTTCAGACCCTCTCTTTCAGCCCGTCTGTTTCACCCACTCTGTTGCTCGCCCTCTGTTTCAGTCCCTCTGTTTCTCACCCTCTGTTTCAGCCCCTCTGATTCAGCCCCTCTGTTTCTCGCCCTCTGTTTCAGCCCCTCTGATTCTCGCCCTCTGTTTCAGCCCCTCTGTTTCTCGCCCTCTGTTTCAGCCCCTCTGTTTCAGCCCCTCTGATTCAGCCTCTCTGTTTCTCGCCCTCTGTTTCAGCCCCTCTGTTTCTCGCCCTCTGTTTCAGCCCCTCTGTTTCAGCCCGTCTGTTTCACCCACTCTGTTTCTCGCCCTCTGTTTCAGCCCCTCTGTTTCTCACCCTCTGTTTCAGCCCCTCTGATTCAGCCCCTCTGTTTCACCCCCTCTGATTCAGCCCCTCTGTTTCACCCCCTCTGTTTCAGCCCCTCTGTTTCAGCCCCTCTGTTTCTCGCCCTCCCTTTCTCACCCTCTGTTTCAGCTCCTCTGTTTCAGCCACTCTGTTTCTCGCCCTCTGTTTCAGCCCCTCTGTTTCTCACCCTCTGTTTCAGCCCCTCTGATTCAGCCCCTCTGTTTCTTGCCCTCTGTTTCAGCCCCTCTGTTTCTCGCCCTCTGTTTCAGCCCCTCTGTTTCAGCCCCTCTGATTCAGCCCCTCTGTTTCTCGCCCTCTGTTTCAGCCCCTCTGTTTCTCGCGTTCTGTTTCAGCCCCTCTGTTTCAGCCCGTCTGTTTCAGCCACTCTGTTTCTCGCCCTCTGTTTCAGCCCCTCTGTTTCTCACCCTCTGTTTCAGCCCCTCTGATTCAGCCCCTCTGTTTCTTGCCCTCTGTTTCAGCCCCTCTGTTTCTCGCCCTCTGTTTCAGCCCCTCTGTTTTAGCCCCTCTGTTTCAGCCCCTCTGTTTCTCGCCCTCTGTTTCAGCCACTCTGTTTCTCGCCCTCTGTTTCAGGCCCTCTGTTTCTCGCCCTGTGTTTCAGCCACTCTGATTCAGCCCCTCTGTTTCAGCCCAACTGATTCAGCCCCTCTGTTTCAGCCCCTCTGTTTCTCACCCTCTGTTTCTGCTCCTCTGTTACTCGCCCTCTGTTTCAGCCCATCTGTTTCTCGCCCTCTGTTTCAGCCCTGCTGACTTAGCCCCTCTGTTTCAGCCCCTCTGAATCAGCCCCTCTGATTCAGCCGCTCTGTTTCAGCCCCTCTGTTTCAGCCCCTCTGTTTCTCGCCCTCTGTTTCTGCCCATCTGATTCTCGCCCTCTGTTTGAGCCCTTCTGATTCTCGCCCTCTGTTTCAGCCCCTCTGATTCAGCCCCTCTGATTCAGCCCCTCTGATTCAGCCCCTCTGTTTCTCGCCCTCTGTTTCAGCCCCTCTGTTTCAGCCACACTGTTTCAGCCCCTCTGTTTCAACCCCTCTGTTTCTCGCCCTCTGTTTCAGCCCCTCTGTTTCTCGCCCTCTGTTTCAGCCACTCTGTTTCTCGCCCTCTGTTTCAGCCCCTCTGTTTCTCACCCTCTGTTTCAGCCCCTCTGATTCAGCCCCTCTGTTTCTTGCCCTCTGTTTCAGCCCTCTGTTTCTCGCCCTCTGTTTCAGCCCCTCTGTTTCAGCCCCTCTGTTTCAGCCCCTCTGTTTCTCGCCCTCTGTTTCAGCCCCTCTGTTTCTCGCGTTCTGTTTCAGCCCCTCTGTTTCAGCCCGTCTGTTTCAGCCACTCTGTTTCTCGCCCTCTGTTTCAGCCCCTCTGTTTCTCACCCTCTGTTTCAGCCCCTCTGATTCAGCCCCTCTGTTTCTTGCCCTCTGTTTCAGCCCCTCTGTTTCTCGCCCTCTGTTTCAGCCCCTCTGTTTTAGCCCCTCTGTTTCAGCCCGTCTGTTTCTCGCCCTCTGTTTCAGCCACTCTGTTTCTCGCCCTCTGTTTCAGGCCCTCTGTTTCTCGCCCTCTGTTTCAGCCACTCTGATTCAGCCCCTCTGTTTCAGCCCAACTGATTCAGCCCCTCTGTTTCAGCCCCTCTGTTTCAGCCACTCTGTTTCAGCCCCTGTGTTTCTCGCCCTCTGTTTCTCGCCCGCTGTTTCAGCCCCTTTGTTTCTCGTCCTCTGTTTCAGCCCCTATGTTTCAGCCCCTCTGATTCAGCCCCTCTGATACAGCCCCTCTGTTTCTCGCCCTCTGTTTCAGCCCCTCTGTTTCAGCCCCTCTGTTTCAGCCCCACTGTTTCTCGCCCTCGGTTTCAGCCCCTCTGTTTCTCGCCCTCTGTTTCATCCCCTCTGTTTCTCGCCCTCTGTTTCAGCCCCTCTGTTTCAGCCCCTCTGTTTCTCGCCCTCTGTTGCTGCCCCTCTGTTTCTCGCTCTCTGTTTCAGCCCCGCTGTTTCTCGCCCTCTGTTTCAGCCCCGCTGATTCAGCCCCTCTGTTTCAGCCCCTCTGAATCAGCCCCTCTGATTCAGCCCCTCTGTTTCAGCCCCTCTGTTTCAGCCCCTCTGTTTCTCAGCCTCTGTTTCAGCCCCTCTGATTCTCGCCCTCTGTTTCAGCCCCTCTGTTTCTCGCCCTCTGTTTTAGCCCCTCTGATTCAGCCCCTCTGTTTCAGCCCCTCTGATTCAGCCCCTCTGATTCAGCCCCTCTGATTCAGCCCCTCTGTTTCTCGCCCTCTGTTTCAGCCCCTCTGTTTAAGCCCCTCTGTTTCTCGCCCTCTGTTTCAGACCCTCTCTTTCAGCCCGTCTGTTTCACCCACTCTGTTGCTCGCCATCAGTTTCAGTCCCTCTTTTTCTCACCCTCTGTTTCAGCCCCTCTGATTCAGCCCCTCTGTTTCTCGCCCTCTGTTTCAGCCCCTCTGATTCTCGCCCTCTGTTTCAGCCCCTCTGTTTCTCGCCATCTGTTTCAGCCCCTCTGTTTCAGCCCCTCTGATTCAGCCTCTCTGTTTCTCGCCCTCTGTTTCAGCCCCTCTGTTTCTCGCCCTCTGTTTCAGCCCCTCTGTTTCAGCCCGTCTGTTTCACCCACTCTGTTTCTCGCCCTCTGTTTCAGCCCCTCTGTTTCTCACCCTCTGTTTCAGCCCCTCTGATTCAGCCCCTCTGTTTCACCCCCTCTGATTCAGCCCCTCTGTTTCACCCCCTCTGTTTCAGCCCCTCTGTTTCAGCCCCTCTGTTTCTCGCCCTCCCTTTCTCACCCTCTGTTTCAGCTCCTCTGTTTCAGCCACTCTGTTTCTCGCCCTCTGTTTCAGCCCCTCTGTTTCTCACCCTCTGTTTCAGCCCCTCTGATTCAGCCCCTCTGTTTCTTGCCCTCTGTTTCAGCCCCTCTGTTTCTCGCCCTCTGTTTCAGCCCCTCTATTTCAGCCCCTCTGTTTCAGCCCCTCTGTTTCTCGCCCTCTGT
Organism: Chiloscyllium punctatum; assembly: GCF_047496795.1. Lineage (NCBI taxonomy): Eukaryota > Metazoa > Chordata > Chondrichthyes > Orectolobiformes > Hemiscylliidae > Chiloscyllium > Chiloscyllium punctatum. The sequence goes on along the minus strand of NW_027309792.1, from coordinate 802,056 downwards.
TTCAGCCCCTCTGTTTCAGCCCCTCTGTTTCAGCCCCTCTGTTTCAGCCCGTCTGTTTCAGCTTCTCTGTTTCTCGCCCTCTGTTTCAGCCCCTCTGTTTCTCACCCTCTGTTTCAGCCCCTCTGATTCAGCCCCTCTGTTTCTTGCCCTCTGTTTCAGCCCCTCTGTTTCTCGCCCTCTGTTTCAGCCCCTCTGTTTTAGCCCCTCTGTTTCAGCCCCTCTGTTTCTCGCCCTCTGTTTCAGCCACTCTGTTTCTCGCCCTCTGTTTCAGGCCCTCTGTTTCTCGCCCTGTGTTTCAGCCACTCTGATTCAGCCCCTCTGTTTCAGCCCACCTGATTCAGCCCCTCTGTTTCAGCCCCTCTGTTTCAGCCCCTCTGTTTCAGCCCCTGTGTTTCTCGCCCTCTGTTTCTCTCCCGCTGTTTCAGCCCCTTTGTTTCTCGTCCTCTGTTTCAGCCCCACAGTTTCAGCCCCTCTGATTCAGCCCCTCTGATACAGCCCCTCTGTTTCTCGCCCTCTGTTTCAGCCCCTCTGTTTCAGCCCCTCTGTTTCAGCCCCACTGTTTCTCGCCCTCTGTTTCAGCCCCTCTGTTTCTCGCCCTCTGTTTCATCCCCTCTGTTTCTCGCCCTCTGATTCAGCCCCTCTGATTCAGCCCCTCTGTTTCTCGCCCTCTGTTTCAGCACCTCTGTTTCAGCCACTCTGTTTCAGCCCCTCTGTTTCTCGCCCTCTGTTTCGCGCCCTCTGTTTCAGCCCCTCTGTTTCTCGCCCTCTGTTTCAGCCACTCTGTTTCTCGCCCTCTGTTTCAGCCCCTCTGTTTCTCACCCTCTGTTTCAGCCCCTCTGATTCAGCCCCTCTGTTTCTCGCCCTCTGTTTCAGCCCCTCTGTTTCTCGCCCTCTGTTTCAGCCCCTCTGTTTCAGCCCCTCTGTTTCAGCCCCTCTGTTTCTCGCCCTCTGTTTCAGCCCCTCTGTTTCTCGCCCTCTGTTTCAGCCCCTCTGTTTCAGCCCGTCTGTTTCAGCCACTCTGTTTCTCGCCCTCTGTTTCAGCCCATCTGTTTCTCACCCTCTGTTTCAGCCCCTCTGATTCAGCCCCTCTGTTTCTTGCCCTCTGTTTCAGCCCCTCTGTTTCTCGCCCTCTGTTTCAGCCCCTCTGTTTTAGCCCCTCTGTTTCAGCCCCTCTGTTTCTCGCCCTCTGTTTCAGCCACTCTGTTTCTCGCCCTCTGTTTCAGGCCCTCTGTTACTCGCCCTCTGTTTCAGCCACTCTGATTCAGCCCCTCTGTTTCAGCCCAACTGATTCAGCCCCTCTGTTTCAGCCCCTCTGTTTCAGCCCCTCTGTTTCAGCCCCTGTGTTTCTCGCCCTCTGTTTCTCGCCCGCTGTTTCAGCCCCTTTGTTTCTCGTCCTCTGTTTCAGCCCCACTGTTTCAGCCCCTCTGATTCAGCCCCTCTGATACAGCCCCTCTGTTTCTCGCCCTCTGTTTCAGCCCCTCTGTTTCAGCCCCTCTGTTTCAGCCCCACTGTTTCTCGCCCTCTGTTTCAGCCCCTCTGTTTCTCGCCCTCTGTTTCATCCCCTCTGTTTCTCGCCCTCTGTTTCAGCCCCTCTGTTTCAGCCCCTCTGTTTCTCGCCCTCTGTTTCTGCCCCTCTGTTTCTCGCACTCTGTTTCAGCCCGGCTGTTTCTCGCCCTCTGTTTCAGCCCCGCTGATTCAGCCCCTCTGTTTCAGCCCCTCTGAATCAGCCCCTCTGATTCAGCCCCTCTGTTTCAGCCCCTCTGTTTCAGCCCCTCTGTTTCTCGCCCTCTGTTTCAGCCCCTCTGATTCTCGCCCTCTGTTTCAGCCCCTCTGTTTCTCGCCCTCTGTTTTAGCCCCTCTGATTCAGCCCCTCTGTTTCAGCCCCTCTGATTCAGCCACTCTGTTTCAGCCCCTCTCTTTCAGCCCCTCTGTTTCTCGCCCTCTGTTTCAGCCCCTCTCTTTAAGCCCCTCTGTTTCTCGCCCTCTGTTTCAGACCCTCTCTTTCAGCCCGTCTTTTTCACCCACTCTGTTGCTCGCCCTCTGTTTCAGTCCCTCTGTTTCTCACCCTCTGTTTCAGCCCCTCTGATTCAGCCCCTCTGTTTCTCGCCCTCTGTTTCAGCCCCTCTGATTCTCGCCCTCTGTTTCAGCCCCTCTGTTTCTCGCCCTCTGATTCAGCCCCTCTGTTTCAGCCCCTCTGATTCAGCCTCTCTGTTTCTCGCCCTCTGTTTCAGCCCCTCTGTTTCTCGCCCTCTGTTTCAGCCCCTCTGTTTCAGCCCGTCTGTTTCACCCACTCTGTTTCTCGCCCTCTGTTTCAGCCCCTCTGTTTCTCACCCTCTGTTTCAGCCCCTCTGATTCAGCCCCTCTGTTTCACCCCCTCTGATTCAGCCCCTCTGTTTCACCCCCTCTGTTTCAGCCCCTCTGTTTCAGCCCCTCTGTTTCTCGCCCTCCCTTTCTCACCCTCTGTTTCAGCTCCTCTGTTTCAGCCGCTCTGTTTCTCGCCCTCTGTTTCAGCCCCTCTGTTTCTCGCCCTCTGTTTCAGCCCCTCTGTTTCTTGCCCTCTGTTTCAGCCCCTCTGTTTCAGCCCCTCTGTTTCAGCCCCTCTGTTTCAGCCCCTCTGTTTCTCGCCCTGTGTTTCAGCCCCTCTGTTTCAGCCCCTCTGTTTCAGCCCCACTGTTTCTCGCCCTCTATTTCAGCCCCTCTGTTTCAGCCCCTCTGTTTCAGCCCCTCTGTTTCAGCCCCTCTGTTTCTCGCCCTCTGTTTCAAACCCCTCTGTTTCTCGCCCTCTGTTCAGCCGCTATGTTTCTCGCCCTCTGTTTCAGCCCCTCTGTTTCCCGCCCTCTGTTTCAGCCCCTCTGTTTCAGCCCCTCTGTTTCTCGCCCTCTGTTTCTGCTCCTCTGTTTCTCGCCCTCTGTTTCAGCCCCTCTGTTTCTCGCCCTCTGTTTCAGCACAGCTGATTCACCCCCTCTGTTTCAGCCCCTCTGAATCAGCCCCTCTGATTCAGCCCCTCTGTTTCAGCCCCTCTGTTTCAGCCCCTCTGCTTCTCGCCCTCTGTTTCAGCCCATCTGATTCTCGCCCTCTGTTTCAGCCCTTCTGATACTCGCCCTCTGTTTCAGCCCCTCTGTTCCAGCCCCTCTGTTTCAGCCCCTCTGTTTCAGCCACTCTGTTTCAGCCCCTCTGTTTCAGCCACTCTGTTTCAGCCCCTCTGTTTCTCGCCCTCTGTTTCAGCCCTCTGTTTCTCGCCCTCTGTTTCAGCCCCTCTGTTTCAGCCCGTCTGTTTCAGCCACTGTGTTTCTCGCCCTCTGTTTCAACCCCTCTGTTTCTCACCCTCTGTTTCAGCCCCTCTGATTCAGCCCCTCTGTTTCTCGCCCTCTGTTTCAGCCCCTCTGTTTCTCGCCCTCTGTTCCAGCCCCTCTGTTTCAGCCCCTCTGTTTCAGCCCCTCTGTTTCTCGCCCTCTGTTTCAGCCCCTCTGCTTCTCGCGCTCTGTTTCAGCCCCTCTGTTTCAGCCCGTCTGTTTCAGCCACTCTGTTTCTCACCCTCTGCTTCAGCCCCTCTGATTCAGCCCCTCTGTTTCTCGCCCTGTGTTTCAGCCCCTCTGTTTCTCGCCCTCTGTTTCAGCCCCTCTGTTTCAGCCACTCTGTTTCAGCCCCTCTGTTTCTCGCCCTCTGTTTCAGCCACTCTGTTTCTCGCCCTCTGTTTCAGGCCCTCTGTTTCTCGCCCTCTGTGTCAGCCACTCTGATTCAGCCCCTCTGTTTCAGCCCAACTGATTCAGCACCTCTGTTTCAGCCCCTCTGTTTCAGCCCCTCTGTTTCAGCCCCTCTGTTTCTCGCCCTCTGTTTCTCGCCCGCTGTTTCAGCCCCTTTGTTTCTCGCCCTCTGTTTCAGCCCCACTGTTTCAGCCCCTCTGATTCAGCCCCTCTGATTCAGCCCCTCTGTTTCTCGCCCTCTGTTTCAGCCCCTCTGTTTCAGCCCCTCTGTTTCAGCCCCTCTGTTTCTCGCCCTCTGTTTCAGCCCCTCTGTTTCACCCCCTCTGTTTCAGCCCCTCTGTTTCAGCCCCTCTGTTTCTCGCCCTCTGTTTCTGCCCCTCTGTTTCTCGCACTCTGTTTCAGCCCGGCTGTTTCTCGCCCTCTGTTTTGGCCCCGCTGATTCAGCCCCTCTGTTTCAGGCCCTCTGAATCAGCCCCTCTGATTCAGCCCCTCTGTTTCAGCCCCTCTGTTTCAGCCCCTCTGTTTCTCGCCCTCTGTTTCAGCCCCTCTGATTCTCGCCCTCTGTTTCAGCCCCTCTGTTTCTCGCCCTCTGTTTTAGCCCCTCTGATTGAGCCCCTCTGTTTCAGCCCCTCTGATTCAGACCCTCTGATTCAGCCCCTCTGATTCAGCCCCTCTGTTTCTCGCCCTCTGTTTCAGCCCCTCTGTTTAAGCCCCTCTGTTTCTCGCCAGCTGTTTCAGCCCCTCTGTTTCTCGCCCTCTGTTTCAGCCCCTCTGTTTCAGCCCCTCTGTTTCTCGCCCTCTGTTTCAGCCCCTCTGATTCAGCCCCTCTGTTTCAGCCCCTCTGATTCAGCCCCTCTGATTCAGCCCCTCTGTTTCAGCCCCTCTGTTTCAGCCCCTCTGTTTCTCGCCCTCTGTTTCAGCCCCTCTGATTCTCGCCCTCTGTTTCAGCCCCTCTGTTTCTCGCCCTCTGTTTTAGCACCTCTGATTCAGCCCCTCTGTTTCAGCCCCTCTGATTCAGCCCCTCTGATTCAGCCCCTCTGATTCAGCCCCTCTGTTTCTCGCCCTCTGTTTCAGCCCCTCTGTTTCAGCCCCTCTGTTTCAGCCCCACTGTTTCTCACCCTCTGTTTCAGCCCCTCTGATTCAGCCCCTCTGATTCAGCCCCTCTGATTCAGACCCTCTGTTTCCCGACCCTCTGTTTCAGCCCCTCTGTTTCTCGCCCTCTGTTTCAGCCCCTCTGTTTCTCGCCCTCTGTTACAGCCCCTCTGTTTCAGCCCCTCTGTTTCAGCCCCTCTGTTTCAGCGCCTCTGTTCCAGCCCCTCTGTTTCAGCCCCTCTGTTTCAGCCATTCTGTTTCAGCCCCTCTCTTTCAGCCCCTCTGTTTCAGCCCCTCTGTTTCTCCCCCTCTGTTTCTCGCCCTCTGTTTCAGCCCCTCTCTTACAGCCCGTCTGTTTCACCCACTCTGTTGCTCGCCCTCTGTTTCAGCCCCTCTGTTTCTCACCCACTGTTTCAGCGCCTCTGATTCAGCCCCTCTGTTTCTCGCCCTCTGTTTCAGCCCCTCTGTTTCTCGCCCTCTGTTTCAGCCCCTCTGTTTCTCGCCCTCTGTTTCAGCCCCTCTGTTTCAGCCCCTCTGATTCAGCCTCTCTGTTTCTCGCCCTCTGTTTCAGCCCCTCTGTTTCTCGCCCTCTGTTTCAGCCCCTCTGTTTCTCGCCCTCTGTTTCAGCCCCTCTGTTTCAGCCCGTCTGTTTCACCCACTCTGTTTCTCGCCCTCTGTTTCAGCCCCTCTGTTTCTCACCCTCTGTTTCAGCCCCTCTGATTCAGCCCCTCTGTTTCAGCCCCTCTGATTCAGCCCCTCTGTTTCAGCCCCTCTGTTTCAGCCCCTCTGTTTCTGCCCCTCTGTTTCTCGCCCTCCCTTTCTCACCCTCTGTTTCTCGCCCTCTGTTTCAGCCCCTCTGTTTTTCGCCCTCTGTTTCAGCCCCTCTGTTTCTCGACCTCTGTTTCAGGCTCTCTGTTTCAGCCCGTCTGTTTCAGCCCCTCTGTTTCAGCCCCTCTGTTTCTCGCCCTCTGTTTCTCGCCCGCTGTTTCAGCCTCTTTGTTTCTCGCCCTCTGTTTCAGCCCCTATGTTTCAACCCCTCTGATTCAGCCCCTCTGATTCAGCCCCTCTGTTTCTCACCATCTGTTTCAGCCCCTCTGTTTCAGCCCCTCTGTTTCAGCTCCTCTGTTTCAGCCGCTCTGTTTCTCGCCCTCTGTTTCAGCCCCTCTGTTTTTCGCCCTCTGTTTCAGCCCCTCTGTTTCTCGCCCTCTGTTTCAGCCCCTCTGTTTCAGCCCCTCTGTTTCTCGCCCTCTGTTTCAGCCCCTCTGTTTCAGCCCCTCTGTTTCAGCCCCACTGTTTCTCGCCCTCTGTTTCAGCGCCTCTGTTTCATCCCCTCTGTTTCAGCCCCTCTGTTTCTCGCTCTCTGTTTCAGACCCCTCTGTTTCTCGCCCTCTGTTCAGCCCCTATGTTTCTCGCCCTCTGTTTCAGCCCCTCTGATTCAGCCCCTCTGCTTCTCGCCCTCTGTTTCAGCCCCTCTGTTTCTCGCCCTCTGTTTCAGCCCCTCTGTTTCAGCCCCTCTGTTTCAGCCCCTCTGTTTCTCGCCCTCTGTTTCAGCCCCTCTGTTTCTCGCCCTCTGTTTCAGCCCTCTGTTTCAGCCCGTCTGTTTCAGCCACTCTGTTTCTCGCCCTCTGGTTCAGCCCCTCTGATTCTCACCCTCTGTTTCAGCCCCTCTGATTCAGCCCCTCTGTTTCTCGCCCTCTGTTTCAGCCCCTCTGTTTCTCGCCCTCTGTTTCAGCCCCTCTGTTTCTCGCCCTCTGTTTCAGCCCCTCTGTTTCAGCCCCTCTGTTTCAGCCCCACTGTTTCTCGCCCTCTGTTTCAGCGCCTCTGTTTCATCCCCTCTGTTTCAGCCCCTCTGTTTCAGCCCCTCTGTTTCTCGCCCTCTGTTTCAGACCCCTCTGTTTCTCGCCCTCTGTTCAGCCCCTATGTTTCTCGCCCTCTGTTTCAGCCCCTCTGTTTCTCGCCCTCTGTGTCATCCCCTCTGTTTCAGCCCCTCTGTTTCTCGCCCTCTGTTTCTGCTCCTCTGTTTCTCGCCCTCTGTTTCAGCCCCTCTGTTTCTCGCCCTCTGTTTCAGCCCCGCTGATTCAGCCCCTCTGTTTCAACCCCTCTGAATCAGCCCCTCTGATTCAGCCCCTCTGTTTGAGCCACTCTGTTTCAGCCCCTCTGTTTCTCGCCCTCTGTTTCAGCCCATCTGATTCTCGCCCTATGTTTCAGCCCTTCTGATTCTCGGCCTCTGTTTCAGCCCCTCTGATTCAGCCCCTCTGTTTCAGCCCCTCTGATTCAGCCCCTCTGATTCAGCCCCTCTGATTCAGCCCCTCTGTTTCTCGCCCTCTGTTTCAGCCCCTCTGTTTCAGCCCCTCTGTTTCAGCGCCTCTGTTTCTCGCCCTCTGTTTCAGCCCCTCTGATTCAGCCCCTCTGTTTCAGCCCCTATGTTACTCCCCCTCTGTTCCAGCCCCTCTGTTTCAGCCCCTCTGTTTCAGCCACTCTGTTTCAGCCCCTCTGTTTCAGCCCCTCTGTTTCAGCCCCTCTGTTTCTCGCCCTCTGTTTCAGCCCCTCTGTTTCTCGCCCTCTGTTTCAGCCCCTCTGTTTCAGCCCGTCTGTTTCAGCCACTCTGTTTCTCGCCCTCAGTTTCAGCCCCCCTGTTTCTCACCCTCTGTTTCAGCCCCGCTGATTCAGCCGCTCTGCTTCTCGCCCTCTGTTTCAGCCCCTCTGTTTCTCGCCCTCTGTTTCAGCCCCTCTGTTTCAGCCCCTCTGTTTCAGCCCCTCTGTTTCTCGCCCTCTGTTTCAGCCCCTCTGTTTCTCGCCCTCTGTTTCAGCCCCTCTGTTTCAGCCCGTCTGTTTCAGCCACTCTGTTTCTCGCCCTCTGTTTCAGCCCCTCTGTTTCTCACCCTCTGTTTCAGCCCCTCTGATTCAGCCCCTCTGTTTCTCGCCCTCTGTTTCAGCCCCTCTGTTTCTCGCCCTCTGTTTCAGCCCCTCTGTTTAAGCCCCTCTGTTTCAGCCCGTCTGTTTCAGCCACTCTGTTTCTCGCCCTCTGTTTCAGCCCCTCTGTTTCTCACCCTCTGTTTCAGCCCCTCTGATTCAGCCCCTCTGTTTCTCGCCCTCTGTTTCAGCCCCTCTGTTTCTCACCCTCTGTTTCAGCCACTCTGTTTCTCGCCCTCTGTTTCAGGCCCTCTGTTTCTCGCCCTCTGTTTCAGCCACTCTGATTCAGCCCCTCTGTTTCAGCCCAACTGATTCAGCCCCTCTGTTTCAGCACCTCTGTTTCAGCCCCTCTGTTTCAGCCCCTCTGTTTCTCGTTCTCTGTTTCTCGCCCTCTGTTTCAGCCACTCTGTTTCTCGCCCTCTGTTTCAGGCCCTCTGTTTCTCGCCCTCTGTTTCAGCCACTCTGATTCAGCCCCTCTGTTTCAGCCCAACTTATTCAGCCCCTCTGTTTCAGCCCCTCTGTTTCAGCCCCTCTCTTTCAGCCCCTTTGTTTCTCGCCCTCTGTTTCAGCCCCTCTGTTTCAGCCCCTCTGTTTCAGCCACTCTGTTTCTCGCCCTCTGTTTCAGGCCCTCTGTTTCTCGCCCTCTGTTTCAGCCACTCTGATTCAGCCCCTCTGTTTCAGCCCAACTGATTCAGCCCCTCTGTTTCAGCCCCTCTGTTTCAGCCCCTCTGTTTCAGCCCCTCTGTTTCTCGCCCTCTGTTTCTCGCCCGCTGTTTCAGCCCCTTTGTTTCTCGCCCTCTGTTTCAGCCCCACTGTTTCAGCCCCTCTGATTCAGCCCCTCTGATTCAGCCCCTCTGTTTCTCGCCCTCTGTTTCAGCCCCTCTGTTTCAGCCCCTCTGTTTCAGCCCCTCTGTTTCTCGCCCTCTGTTTCAGCCCCTCTGTTTCTCGCACTCTGTTTCAGCCCCTCTGTTTCTCGCCCTCTGTTTGAGCCCCTCTGTTTCTCGCCCTGTGTTTCAGCCCCTCTGTTTCAGCTCCTCTGTTTCTCGCCCTCTGTTTCTGCCCCTCTGTTTCTCGCACTCTGTTTCAGCCCCGCTGTTTCTCGCCCTCTGTTTCAGCCCCGCTGATTCAGCCCCTCTGTTTCAGCCCCTCTGAATCAGCCCCTCTGATTCAGCCCTTCTGTTTCAGCCCCTCTGTTTCTCGCCCTCTGTTTCAGCCCATCTGATTCTCGCCCTCTGTTTCAGCCCCTCTGTTTCTCGCCCTCTGTTTTAGCACCTCTGATTCAGCCCCTCTGTTTTAGCCCCTCTGATTCAGCCCCTCTGATTCAGCCCCTCTGTTTCTCGCCCTCTGTTTCAGCCCCTTTGTTTAAGCCCCTCTGTTCCTCGGCCTCTGTTTCAGCCCCTCTGTTTCAGCCCCTCTGTTTCAGCCCCTCTGTTTCAGCCCCTCAGTTTCAGCGCCTCTGTTTCTCGCCCTCTGTTTCAGCCCCTATGTTTCTCCCCCTCTGTTCCAGCCCCTCTGTTTCAGCCCCTCTGTTTCAGCCACTCTGTTTCAGCCCCTCTCATTCAGCCCCTCTGTTTCAGCCCCTCTGTTTCTCGCCCTCTGTTTCAACCCCTCTGTTTCAGCCCGTCTGTTTCACCCACTCTGTTTCTCGCCCTCTGTTTCAGCCCCTCTGTTTCTCACCCTCTGTTTCAGCCCGTCTGATTCAGCCCCTCTGTTTCTCGCCCTCTGTTTCAGCCCCTCTGTTTCTCGCCCTCTGTTTCAGCCCCTCTGTTTCAGCCCCTCTGATTCAGCCTCTCTGTTTCTCGCCCTCTGTTTCAGCCCCTCTGTTTCTCGCCCTCTGTTTCAGCCCCTCTGTTTCAACCCGTCTGTTTCACCCACTCTGTTTCTCACCCTCTGTTTCAGCCCCTCTGTTTCTCACCCTCTGTTTCAGCCCCTCTGATTCAGCCCCTCTGTTTCAGCCCCTCTGATTCAGCCCCTCTGTTTCAGCCCCTCTGTTTCAGCCCCTCTGTTTCTCGCCCTCTATTTCTCACCCTCTGTTTCTAGCCCTCTGTTTCAGCCCCTCTGTTTTTCGCCCTCTGTTTCAGCCCCTCTGTTTCTCGACCTCTGTTTCTGGCTCTGTGTTTCAGCCCGTCTGTTTCAGCCCCTCTGTTTCAGCCCCTCTGTTTCTCGCCCTCTGTTTCTCGCCCGCTGTTTCAGCCCATTTGTTTCTCGCCCTCTGTTTCAGCCCCTCTGTTTCAGCCCCTCTGATTCAGCCCCTCTGATTCAGCCCCTCGGTTTCTCGCCATCTGTTTCAGCCCCTCTGTTTCAGCCCCTCTGTTTCAGCTCCTCTGTTTCAGCCCCTCTGTTTCTCGCCCTCTGTTTCAGCCCCTCTGTTTCTCGCCCTCTGTTTCAGCCCCTCTGTTTCTCGCCCTCTGTTTCAGCCCCTCTGTTTCAGCCCCTCTGTTTCTCGCCCTCTGTTTCAGCCGCTGTGTTTCTCGCCCTCTGTTTCAGCCCCTCTGTTTCAGCCCCTCTGTTTCAGCCCCTCTGTTTCTCGCCCTCTGTTTCAGCCCCTCTGTTTCAGCCCCTCTGTTTCAGCCCCTCTGTTTCTCGCCCTCTGTTTCAGACCCCTCTGTTTCTCGCTCTCTGTTCAGACCCTATGTTTCTCGCCCTCTGTTTCAGCCACTCTGTTTCTCGCCCTCTGTTTCAGCCCCTCTGTTTCAGCCCCTCTGTTTCTCGCCCTCTGTTTCTGCCCCTCTGCTTCTCACCCTCTGTTTCAGCCCCGCTGATTCAGCCCCTCTGTTTCAGCCCCTCTGAATCAGCCCCTCTGATTCAGCCCCTCTGTTTCAGCCCCTCTGTTTCAGCCCCTCTGTTTCTCGCCCTCTGTTTCAGCCCATCTGATTCTCGCCCTCTGTTTCAGCCCTTCTGATTCTCGCCCTCTGTTTCAGCCCCTCTGATTCAGCCCCTCTGTTTCAGCCCCTCTGATTCATCCCCTCTGATTCAGCCCCTCTGATTCAGCCCCTCTGTTTCTCGCCACCTGTTTCAGCCCCTCTGTTTCAGCCCCTCTGTTTCAGCGCCTCTGTTTCTCGCCCTCTGTTTCAGCCCCTCTGTTTCTCGCCCTCTGTTTCAGCCCCTCTGATTCAGCCCCTCTGTTTCAGCCCCTATGTTTCTCCCCCTCTGTTCCAGCCCCTCTGTTTCAGCCCCTCTGTTTCAGCCACTCTGTTTCAGCCCCTCTGTTTCAGCCCCGCTGTTTCAGCCCCTCTGTTTCTCGCCCTCTGTTTCAGCCACTCTGTTTCTCGCCCGCTGTTTCTCGCCCTCTGTTTCAGCCACTTTGATTCAGCCCCTCTGTTTCAGCCCAACTGATTCAGCCCCTCTGTTTCAGCCCCTCTGTTTCAGCCACTCTGTTTCAGCCCCTCTGTTTCTCGCCCTCTGTTTCTCGCCCGCTGTTTCAGCCCCTTTGTTTCTCGCCCTCTGTTTCAGCCCCACTGTTTCAGCCCCTCTGATTCAGCCCCTCTGATTACCCCCTCTGTTTCTCGCCCTCTGTTTCAGCCCCTCTGTTTCATCCCCTCTGTTTCAGCCCCTCTGTTTCTCGCCCTCTGTTTCAGCCCCTCTGTTTCTCACCCTCTGTTTCAGCCCCTCTGTTTCTCGCCCTCTGTTTAAGCCCCTCTGATTCAGCCCCTCTGTTTTAGCCCAACTGATTCAGCCCCTCTGTTTCAGCCCCTCTGTTTCAGCCCCTCTGTTTCAGCCCCTCTGTTTCTCGCCCTCTGTTTCTCGCCCGCTGTTTCAGCCCCTTTGTTTCTCGCCCTCTGTTTCAGACCCACTGTTTCAGCCCCTCTGATTCAGCCCCTCTGATTCAGCCCCTCTGTTTCTCTCCCTCTGTTTCAGCCCCTCTTTTTCAGCCCCTCTGTTTCAGCCCCTCTGTTTCTCGCCCTCTGTTTCAGCCCGTCTGTTTCTCGCCCTCTTTTTCAGCCCCTCTGTTTCTCGCCCTCTGTTTCAGCCCCTCTGTTTCTCGCCCTCTGTTTCAGCCCCTCTGTTTCAGCCCCTCTGTTTCTCGCCCTCTGTTTCTGCCCCTCTGTTTCTCGCCCTCTGTTTCAGCCCCTCTGTTTCTCGCCCTCTGTTTCAGCCCCTCTGTTTCAGCCACTCTGTTTCTCGCCCTCTGTTTCAGGCCCTCTGTTTCTCGCCCTCTGTTTCAGCCACTCTGATTCAGCCCCTCTGTTTCAGCCCAACTGATTCAGCCCCTCTGTTTCAGCCCCTCTGTTTCAGCCCCTCTGTTTCAGCCCCTCTGTTTCTCGCCCTCTGTTTCTCGCCCGCTGTTTCAGCCCCTTTGTTTCTCGCCCTCTGTTTCAGCCCCACTGTTTCAGCCCCTCTGATTCAGCCCCTCTGATTCAGCCCCTCTGTTTCTCGCCCTCTGTTTCAGCCCCTCTGTTTCAGCCCCTCTGTTTCTCGCCCTCTGTTTCAGCCCCTCTGTTTCTCGCACTCTGTTTCAGCCCCTCTGTTTCTCGCCCTCTGTTTGAGCCCCTCTGTTTCTCGCCCTGTGTTTCAGCCCCTCTGTTTCAGCTCCTCTGTTTCTCGCCCTCTGTTTCTGCCCCTCTGTTTCTCGCACTCTGTTTCAGCCCCGCTGTTTCTCGCCCTCTGTTTCAGCCCCGCTGATTCAGCCCCTCTGTTTCAGCCCCTCTGAATCAGCCCCTCTGATTCAGCCCCTCTGTTTCAGCCCCTCTGTTTCTCGCCCTCTGTTTCAGCCCATCTGATTCTCGCCCTCTGTTTCAGCCCCTCTGTTTCTCGCCCTCTGTTTTAGCACCTCTGATTCAGCCCCTCTGTTTTAGCCCCTCTGATTCAGCCCCTCTGATTCAGCCCCTCTGTTTCTCGCCCTCTGTTTCAGCCCCTTTGTTTAAGCCCCTCTGTTCCTCGGCCTCTGTTTCAGCCCCTCTGTTTCAGCCCCTCTGTTTCAGCCCCTCTGTTTCAGCCCCTCAGTTTCAGCGCCTCTGTTTCTCGCCCTCTGTTTCAGCCCCTCTGTTTCTCCCCCTCTGTTCCAGCCCCTCTGTTTCAGCCCCTCTGTTTCAGCCACTCTGTTTCAGCCCCTCTCATTCAGCCCCTCTGTTTCAGCCCCTCTGTTTCTCGCCCTCTGTTTCAACCCCTCTGTTTCAGCCCGTCTGTTTCACCCACTCTGTTTCTCGCCCTCTGTTTCAGCCCCTCTGTTTCTCACCCTCTGTTTCAGCCCGTCTGATTCAGCCCCTCTGTTTCTCGCCCTCTGTTTCAGCCCCTCTGTTTCTCGCCCTCTGTTTCAGCCCATCTGTTTCAGCCCCTCTGATTCAGCCTCTCTGTTTCTCGCCCTCTGTTTCAGCCCCTCTGTTTCTCGCCCTCTGTTTCAGCCCCTCTGTTTCAACCCGTCTGTTTCACCCACTCTGTTTCTCGCCCTCTGTTTCAGCCCCTCTGTTTCTGACCCTCTGTTTCAGCCCCTCTGATTCAGCCCCTCTGTTTCAGCCCCTCTGATTCAGCCCCTCTGTTTCAGCCCCTCTGTTTCAGCCCCTCTGTTTCTCGCCCTCTATTTCTCACCCTCTGTTTCTAGCCCTCTGTTTCAGCCCCTCTGTTTTTCGCCCTCTGTTTCAGCCCCTCTGTTTCTCGACCTCTGTTTCAGGCTCTGTGTTTCAGCCCGTCTGTTTCAGCCCCTCTGTTTCAGCCCCTCTGTTTCTCGCCCTCTGTTTCTCGCCCGCTGTTTCAGCCCATTTGTTTCTCGCCCTCTGTTTCAGCCCCTCTGTTTCAGCCCCTCTGATTCAGCCCCTCTGATTCAGCCCCTCGGTTTCTCGCCATCTGTTTCAGCCCCTCTGTTTCAGCCCCTCTGTTTCTCGCCCTCGGTTTCAGCCCGTCTGTTTCTCGCCCTCTGTTTCAGCCCCTCTGTTTCTCGCCCTCTGTTTCAGCCCCTCTGTTTCTCGCCCTCTGTTTCAGCCCCTCTGTTTCAGCCCCTCTGTTTCAGCCCCTCTGTTTCTCGCCCTCTGTTTCAGCCGCTGTGTTTCTCGCCCTCTGTTTCAGCCCCTCTGTTTCAGCCCCTCTGTTTCAGCCCCTCTGTTTCTCGCCCTCTGTTTCAGCCCCTCTGTTTCAGCCCCTCTGTTTCAGCCCCTCTGTTTCAGCCCCTCTGTTTCTCGCCCTCTGTTTCAGACCACTCTGTTTCTCGCCCTCTGTTCAGACCCTATGTTTCTCGCCCTCTGTTTCAGCCACTCTGTTTCTCGCCCTCTGTTTCAGCCCCTCTGTTTCAGCCCCTCTGTTTCTCGCCCTCTGTTTCTGCCCCTCTGCTTCTCACCCTCTGTTTCAGCCCCGCTGATTCAGCCCCTCTGTTTCAGCCCCTCTGAATCAGCCCCTCTGATTCAGCCCCTCTGTTTCAGCCCCTCTGTTTCAGCCCCTCTGTTTCTCGCCCTCTGTTTCTCGCCACCTGTTTCAGCCCCTCTGTTTCAGCCCCTCTGTTTCAGCGCCTCTGTTTCTCGCCCTCTGTTTCAGCCCCTCTGTTTCTCGCCCTCTGTTTCAGCCCCTCTGATTCAGCCCCTCTGTTTCAGCCCCTATGTTTCTCCCCCTCTGTTCCAGCCCCTCTGTTTCAGCCCCTCTGTTTCAGCCACTCTGTTTCAGCCCCTCTGTTTCAGCCCCGCTGTTTCAGCCCCTCTGTTTCTCGCCCTCTGTTTCAGCCACTCTGTTTCTCGCCCGCTGTTTCTCGCCCTCTGTTTCAGCCACTTTGATTCAGCCCCTCTGTTTCAGCCCAACTGATTCAGCCCCTCTGTTTCAGCCCCTCTGTTTCAGCCATTCTGTTTCAGCCCCTCTGTTTCTCGCCCTCTGTTTCTCGCCCGCTGTTTCAGCCCCTTTGTTTCTCGCCCTCTGTTTCAGCCCCACTGTTTCAGCCCCTCTGATTCAGCCCCTCTGATTACCCCCTCTGTTTCTCGCCCTCTGTTTCAGCCCCTCTGTTTCATCCCCTCTGTTTCAGCCCCTCTGTTTCTCGCCCTCTATTTCAGCCCCTCTGTTTCTCACCCTCTGTTTCAGCCCCTCTGTTTCTCGCCCTCTGTTTAAGCCCCTCTGATTCAGCCCCTCTGTTTTAGCCCAACTGATTCAGCCCCTCTGTTTCAACCCCTCTGTTTCAGCCCCTCTGTTTCTCGCCCTCTGTTTCTCGCCCGCTGTTTCAGCCCCTTTGTTTCTCGCCCTCTGTTTCAGACCCACTGTTTCAGCCCCTCTGATTCAGCCCCTCTGATTCAGCCCCTCTGTTTCTCTCCCTCTGTTTCAGCCCCTCTTTTTCAGCCCCTCTGTTTCAGCCCCTCTGTTTCTCGCCCTCGGTTTCAGCCCGTCTGTTTCTCGCCCTCTGTTTCAGCCCCTCTGTTTCTCGCCCTCTGTTTCAGCCCCTCTGTTTCTCGCCCTCTGTTTCAGCCCCTCTGTTTCAGCCCCTCTGTTTCTCGCCCTCTGTTTCTGCCCCTCTGTTTCTCACACTCTGTTTCAGCCCCGCTGTTTCTCGCCCTCTGTTTCAGCCCCGCTGATTCAGCCCCTCTGTTTCAGCCCCTCTGAATCAGCCCCTCTGATTCAGCCCCTCTGTTTCAGCCCCTCTGTTTCAGCCCCTCTGTTTCTCGCCCTCTGTTTCAGCCCCTCTGATTCTCGCCCTCTGTTTCAGCCCCTCTGTTTCTCGCCCTCTGTTTTAGCACCTCTGATTCAGCCCCTCTGTTTCAGCCCCTCTGATTCAGCCCCTCTGATTCAGCCCCTCTGATTCAGCCCCTCTGTTTCTCGCCCTCTCTTTCAGCCCCTCTCTTTAAGCCCCTCTGTTTCTCGCCCTCTGTTTCAGCCCCTCTGTTTCTCGCCCTCTGTTTCAGCCCCTCTGTTTCATCCCCACTGTTTCAGCACCTCTGTTTCTCGCCCTCTGTTTCAGCCCCTCTGTTTCTCGCCCTCTGTTTCAGCCCCTCTGATTCTGCCCCTCTGTTTCAGCCCCTCTGTTTCTCCCCCTCTGTTCCAGCCCCTCTGTTTCAGCCCCTCTGTTTCAGCAACTCTGTTTCAGCCCCTCTCCTTCAGCCCCTCTGTTTCAGCCCCTCTGTTTCTCGCCCTCTGTTTCAGCCACTCTGTTTCAGCCCGTCTGTTTCACCCACTCTGTTTCTCGCCCTCTGTTTCAGCCCCTCTGTTTCTCACCCTCTGTTTCAGCCCGTCTGATTTAGACCCTCTGTTTCTCGCCCTCTGTTTCAGCCCCTCTGTTTCTCGCCCTCTGTTTCAGCCCCTCTGTTTCTCGCCCTCTGTTTCAGCCCCTCTGTTTCAGCCCCTCTGATTCAGCCTCTCTGTTTCTCGCCCTCTGTTTCAGCCCCTCTGTTTCTCGCCCTCTGTTTCAGCCCCTCTGTTTCAGCCCGTCTTTTTCACCCACTCTGTTTCTCGCCCTCTGTTTCAGCCCCTCTGTTTCTCACCCTCTGTTTCAGCCCCTCTGATTCAGCCCCTCTGTTTCAGCCCCTCTGATTCAGCGCCCCTGTTTCAGCCCCTCTGTTTCAGCCCCTCTGTTTCAGCCCCTCTGTATCTCGCCCTCTATTTCTCACCCTCTGTTTCTCTCCCTCTGTTTCAGCCCCTCTGTTTTTCGCCCTCTGTTTCAGCCCCTCTGTTTCTCGACCTCTGTTTCAGGCTCTCTGTTTCAGCCCGTCAGTTTCAGCCCCTCTGTTTCAGCCCCTCTGTTTCTCGCCCTCTGTTTCTCGCCCGCTGTTTCAGCCCATTTGTTTCTTGCCCTCTGTTTCAGCCCCTCTGTTTCAGCCCCTCTGATTCAGCCCCTCTGATTCAGCCCCTCGGTTTCTCACCATCTGTTTCAGCCCCTCTGTTTCAGCCCCTCTGTTTCAGCCCCTCTGTTTCTCGCCCTCTGTTTCAGCCCCTCTGTTTCTCGCCCTCTGTTTCAGCCCCTCTGTTTCAGCCCCTCTGTTTCAGCACCTCTGTTTCTCGCCCACTGTTTCAGCCGCTCTGTTTCTCGCCCTCTGTTTCAGCCCCTCTGTTTCAGCCCCTCTGTTTCAGCCCCTCTGTTTCTCGCCCTCTGTTTCAGCTCCTCTGTTTCAGCCCCTCTGTTTCAGCCCCTCTGTTTCTCGCCCTCTGTTCAGCCCCTATGTTTCTCGCCCTCTGTTTCAGCCACTCTGTTTCTCGCCCTCTGTTTCAGCCCCTCTGTTTCAGCCCCTCTGTTTCTCGCCCTCTGTTTCTGCCCCTCTGTTTCTCACCCTCTGTTTCAGCCCTGCTGATTCAGCCCCTCTGTTTCAGCCCCTCTGAATCAGCCCCTCTGATTCAGCACCTCTGTTTCGGCCCCTCTGTTTCAGCCCCTCTGTTTCTCGCCCTCTGTTTCAGCCCTTCTGATTCTCGCCCTCTGTTTCAGCCCCTCTGATTCAGCCCGTCTGTTTCAGCCACTCTGTTTCTCGCCCTCTGTTTCAGCCCCTCTGTTTAAGCCCCTCTGTTTCTCACCCTCTGTTTCAGCCCCTCTGATTCAGCCCCTCTGTTTCTTGCCCTCTGTTTCAGCCCCTCTGTTTCTCGCCCTCTGTTTCAGCCCCTTGTTTTAGCCCCTCTGTTTCAGCCCCTCTGTTTCTCGCCCTCTGTTTCAGCCACTCTGTTTCTCGCCCTCTGATTCAGGCCCTCTGTTTCTAGCCCTCTGTTTCAGCCACTCTGATTCAGCCCCTCTGTTTCAGCCCAACTGATTCAGCCCCTCTGTTTCAGCCCCTCTGTTTCTCGCCCTCTGTTTCAGCCCCTCTGTTTCTCACCATCTGTTTCTCGCCCGCTGTTTCAGCCCCTTTGTTTCTCGCCCTCTGTTTCAGCCCCACTGTTTCAGCCCCTCTGATTCAGCCCCTCTGATTCAGCCCGTCTGTTTCTCGCCATCTGTTTCAGCCCCTCTGTTTCAGCCCCTCTGTTTCAGCGCCTCTGTTTCTCGCCCTCTGTTTCAGCCCCTCTGTTTCTCGCCCGCTGTTTCAGCCCCTTTGTTTCTCGCCCTCTGTTTCAGCCCCACTGTTTCAGCCCCTCTGATTCAGCCCCTCTGATTCAGCCCCTCTGTTTCTCGCCCTCTGTTTCAGCCCCTCTGTTTCAGCCCCTCTGTTTCAGCCCCTCTGTTTCTCGCCCTCTGTTTCAGCCCCTCTGATTCTCGCCCGCTGTTTCAGCCGCTCTGTTTCTCGCCGTCTGTTTTAGCCCCTCTGATTCAGCCCCTCTGTTTCAGCCCCTCTGATTCAGCCCCTCTGATTCAGCCGCTCTGATTCAGCCCCTCTGTTTCTTGCCCTCTGTTTCAGCCCCTCTGTTTCAGCCCCTCTGTTTCTCACCCTCTGTTTCAGCCCCTCTGATTCAGCCCCTCTGATTCAGCCCCTCTGATTCAGCCCCTCTGTTTCCCGCCCCTCTGTTTCAGCCCCTCTGTTTCTCGCCCTCTGTTTCAGCCCCTCTGTTTCTCGCCCTCTGTTTCAGCCACTCTGTTTCTCGCCCTCTGTTTCAGCCCCTCTGTTTCTCACCCTCTGTTTCAGCCCCTCTGATTCAGCCCTCTGTTTCTCGCCCTCTGTTTCAGCCCCTCTGTTTCTCGCCCTCTGTTTCAGCGCCTCTGTTTCAGCCCCTCTGTTTCAGCCCCTCTGTTTCTCGCCCTCTGTTTCAGCCTCTCTGTTTCTCGCCCTCTGTTTCAGCCCCTCTGTTTCAGCCCGTCTGTTTCAGCCACTCTGTTTCTCGCCCTCTGTTTCAGCCCCTCTGTTTCTCACCCTCTGTTTCAGCCCCTCTGATTCAGCCCCTCTGTTTCTTGCCCTCTGTTTCAGCCCCTCTGTTTCTCGCCCTCTGTTTCAGCCCCTCTGTTTTAGCCCCTCTGTTTCAGCCCCTCTGTTTCTCGCCCTCTGTTTCAGCCACTCTGTTTCTCGCCCTCTGATTCAGGCCCTCTGTTTCTAGCCCTCTGTTTCAGCCACTCTGATTCAGCCCCTCTGTTTCAGCCCAACTGATTCAGCCCCTCTGTTTCAGCCCCTCTGTTTCAGCCCCTCTGTTTCTCGCCCTCTGTTTCTCGCCCGCTGTTTCAGCCCCTTTGTTTCTCGCCCTCTGTTTCAGCCCCACTGTTTCAGCCCCTCTGATTCAGACCCTCTGATTCAGCCCCTCTGTTTCTCGCCCTCTGTTTCAGCCCCTCTGTTTCAGCCCCTCTGTTTCGGCCCCACTGTTTCTCGCCCTCTGTTTCAGCCCCTCTGTTTCTCGCCCTTTGTTTCAGCCCCTCTGTTTCTCGCCCTCTGTTTCAGCCCCTCTGTTTCAGCCCCTCTGTTTCAGCCCCTCTGTTTCTCACCCTCTGTTTCAGCCCCTCTGATTCAGCCCCTCTGATTCAGCCCCTCTGATTCAGCCCCTCTGTTTCCCGCCCCTCTGTTTCAGCCCCTCTGTTTCTCGCCCTCTGTTTCAGCCCCTCTGTTTCTCGCCCTCTGTTTCAGCCACTCTGTTTCTCGCCCTCTGTTTCAGCCCCTCTGTTTCTCACCCTCTGTTTCAGCCCCTCTGATTCAGCCCTCTGTTTCTCGCCCTCTGTTTCAGCCCCTCTGTTTCTCGCCCTCTGTTTCAGCGCCTCTGTTTCAGCCCCTCTGTTTCAGCCCCTCTGTTTCTCGCCCTCTGTTTCAGCCTCTCTGTTTCTCGCCCTCTGTTTCAGCCCCTCTGTTTCAGCCCGTCTGTTTCAGCCACTCTGTTTCTCGCCCTCTGTTTCAGCCCCTCTGTTTCTCACCCTCTGTTTCAGCCCCTCTGATTCAGCCCCTCTGTTTCTTGCCCTCTGTTTCAGCCCCTCTGTTTCTCGCCCTCTGTTTCAGCCCCTCTGTTTTAGCCCCTCTGTTTCAGCCCCTCTGTTTCTCGCCCTCTGTTTCAGCCACTCTGTTTCTCGCCCTCTGATTCAGGCCCTCTGTTTCTAGCCCTCTGTTTCAGCCACTCTGATTCAGCCCCTCTGTTTCAGCCCAACTGATTCAGCCCCTCTGTTTCAGCCCCTCTGTTTCAGCCCCTCTGTTTCTCGCCCTCTGTTTCTCGCCCGCTGTTTCAGCCCCTTTGTTTCTCGCCCTCTGTTTCAGCCCCACTGTTTCAGCCCCTCTGATTCAGACCCTCTGATTCAGCCCCTCTGTTTCTCGCCCTCTGTTTCAGCCCCTCTGTTTCAGCCCCTCTGTTTCGGCCCCACTGTTTCTCGCCCTCTGTTTCAGCCCCTCTGTTTCTCGCCCTTTGTTTCAGCCCCTCTGTTTCTCGCCCTCTGTTTCAGCCCCTCTGTTTCAGCCCCTCTGTTTCTCGCCCTCTGTTTCTGCCCCTCTGTTTCTCGCACTCTGTTTCAGCCCCGCTGTTTCTCGCCCTCTGTTTCAGCCCCGCTGATTCAGCCCCTCTGTTTCAGCCCCTCTGAATCAGCCCATCTGATTCAGCCCCTCTGTTTCAGCCCCTCTGTTTCAGGCCCTCTGTTTCTCGCCCTCTGTTTCAGCCCCTCTGATTCTCGCCCTCTGTTTCAGCCCCTCTGTTTCTCGCACTCTGTTTTAGCCCCTCTGATTCAGCCCCTCTGTTTCAGCCCCTCTGATTCAGCCCCTCTGATTCAGCCCCTCTGATTCAGCCCCTCTGTTTCTCGCCCTCTGTTTCAGCCCCTCTGTTTAAGCCCCTCTGTTGCTCGCCCTCTGTTTCTCGCCCTCTGTTTCAGCCCCTCTGTTTCAGCCCGTCTGTTTCAGCCACTCTGTTTCTCGCCCTCTGTTTCAGCCCCTCTGTTTAAGCCCCTCTGTTTCTCACCCTCTGTTTCAGCCCCTCTGATTCAGCCCCTCTGTTTCTTGCCCTCTGTTTCAGCCCCTCTGTTTCTCGCCCTCTGTTTCAGCCCCTTGTTTTAGCCCCTCTGTTTCAGCCCCTCTGTTTCTCGCCCTCTGTTTCAGCCACTCTGTTTCTCGCCCTCTGATTCAGGCCCTCTGTTTCTAGCCCTCTGTTTCAGCCACTCTGATTCAGCCCCTCTGTTTCAGCCCAACTGATTCAGCCCCTCTGTTTCAGCCCCTCTGTTTCTCGCCCTCTGTTTCAGCCCCTCTGTTTCTCACCATCTGTTTCTCGCCCGCTGTTTCAGCCCCTTTGTTTCTCGCCCTCTGTTTCAGCCCCACTGTTTCAGCCCCTCTGATTCAGCCCCTCTGATTCAGCCCGTCTGTTTCTCGCCATCTGTTTCAGCCCCTCTGATTCAGCCCCTCTGATTCAGCCCGTCTGTTTCTCGCCATCTGTTTCAGCCCCTCTGTTTCAGCCCCTCTGTTTCAGCGCCTCTGTTTCTCGCCCGCTGTTTCAGCCCCTTTGTTTCTCGCCCTCTGTTTCAGCCCCACTGTTTCAGCCCCACTGATTCAGCCCCTCTGATTCAGCCCCTCTGTTTCTCGCCCTCTGTTTCAGCCCCTCTGTTTCAGCCCCTCTGTTTCAGCCCCTCTGTTTCTCGCCCTCTGTTTCAGCCCCTCTGATTCTCGCCCGCTGTTTCAGCCGCTCTGTTTCTCGCCGTCTGTTTTAGCCCCTCTGATTCAGCCCCTCTGTTTCAGCCCCTCTGATTCAGCCCCTCTGATTCAGCCCCTCTGATTCAGCCCCTCTGTTTCTTGCCCTCTGTTTCAGCCCCTCTGTTTCAGCCCCTCTGTTTCTCACCCTCTGTTTCAGCCCCTCTGATTCAGCCCCTCTGATTCAGCCCCTCTGATTCAGCCCCTCTGTTTCCCGCCCCTCTGTTTCAGCCCCTCTGTTTCTCGCCCTCTGTTTCAGCCCCTCTGTTTCTCGCCCTCTGTTACAGCCCCTCTGTTTCAGCCCCTCTGTTTCAGCCCCTCTGTTTCAGCGCCTCTGTTCCAGCCCCTCTGTTTCAGCCCCTCTGTTTCAGCCACTCTGTTTCAGCCCCTCTCTTTCAAACCCTCTGTTTCAGCCCCTCTGTTTCTCGCCCTCTGTTTCAGCCCCTCTGTTTCTCGCCCTCTGTTTCAGACCCTCTCTTTCTGCCCGTCTGTTTCACCCACTCTGTTGCTCGCCCTCTGTCTCAGCCCCTCTGTTTCTCACCCTCTGTTCCAGCCCCTCTGATTCAGCCCCTCTGTTTCTCGCCCTCTGTTTCAGCCCCTCTGATTCATCCCCTCTGATTCAGCCCCTCTGATTCAGCCCGTCTGTTTCACCCACTCTGTTTCTCGCCCTCTGTTTCAGCCCCTCTGTTTCTCACCCTCTGTTTCAGCGCCTCTGATTCAGCCCCTCTGTTTCAGCCCCTCTGTTTCTCGCCCTCTGTTTCAGCCCCTCTGTTTCAGCCCCTCTGTTTCAGCCCCTCTGTTTCTCGCCCTCTGTTCAGCCCCTATGTTTCTCGCCCTCTGTTTCAGCCACTCTGTTTCTCGCCCTCTGTTTCAGCCCCTCTGTTTCAGCCCCTCTGTTTCTCGCCCTCTGTTTCTGCCCCTCTGTTTCTCACCCTCTGTTTCAGCCCTGCTGATTCAGCCCCTCTGTTTCAGCCCCTCTGAATCAGCCCCTCTGATTCAGCACCTCTGTTTCGGCCCCTCTGTTTCAGCCCCTCTGTTTCTCGCCCTCTGTTTCAGCCCTTCTGATTCTCGCCCTCTGTTTCAGCCCCTCTGATTCAGCCCCTCAGTTTCAGCCCCTCTGATTCATCCCCTCTGATTCAGCCCCTCTGATTCAGCCCGTCTGTTTCTCGCCATCTGTTTCAGCCCCTCTGTTTCAGCCCCTCTGTTTCAGCGCCTCTGTTTCTCGCCCTCTGTTTCAGCCCCTCTGTTTCTCGCCCGCTGTTTCAGCCCCTTTGTTTCTCGCCCTCTGTTTCAGCCCCACTGTTTCAGCCCCTCTGATTCAGCCCCTCTGATTCAGCCCCTCTGTTTCTCGCCCTCTGTTTCAGCCCCTCTGTTTCTCGCCCTCTGTTTCAGCCCTCTCTGTTTCTCGCCCTCTGTTTCTGCCCCTCTGTTTCTCGCCCTCTGTTTCAGCCCCGCTGTTTCTCGCCCTCTGTTTCAGCCCCGCTGATTCAGCCCCTCTGTTTCAGCCCCTCTGAATCAGCCCCTCTGATTCAGCCCCTCTGTTTCAGCCCCTCTGTTTCAGCCCCTCTGTTTCTCGCCCTCTGTTTCAGCCCCTCTGATTCTCGCCCGCTGTTTCAGCCCCTCTGTTTCTCGCCGTCTGTTTTAGCCCCTCTGATTCAGCCCCTCTGTTTCAGCCCCTCTGATTCAGCCCCTCTGATTCAGCCCCTCTGATTCCGCCCCTCTGTTTCTTGCCCTCTGTTTCAGCCCCTCTGTTTCAGCCCCTCTGTTTCTCACCCTCTGTTTCAGCCCCTCTGATTCAGCCCCTCTGATTCAGCCCCTCTGATTCAGCCCCTCGGTTTCCCGCCCCTCTGTTTCAGCCCCTCTGTTTCTCGCCCTCTGTTTCAGCCCCTCTGTTTCTCGCCCTCTGTTACAGCCCCTCTGTTTCAGCCCCTCTGTTTCAGCCCCTCTGTTTCAGCGCCTCTGTTCCAGCCCCTCTGTTTCAGCCCCTCTGTTTCAGCCACTCTGTTTCAGCCCCTCTCTTTCAAACCCTCTGTTTCAGCCCCTCTGTTTCTCGCCCTCTGTTTCAGCCCCTCTGTTTCTCGCCCTCTGTTTCAGACCCTCTCTTTCAGCCCGTCTGTTTCACCCACTCTGTTGCTCGCCCTCTGTCTCAGCCCCTCTGTTTCTCACCCTCTGTTCCAGCCCCTCTGATTCAGCCCCTCTGTTTCTCGCCCTCTGTTTCAGCCCCTCTGATTCATCCCCTCTGATTCAGCCCCTCTGATTCAGCCCGTCTGTTTCACCCACTCTGTTTCTCGCCCTCTGTTTCAGCCCCTCTGTTTCTCACCCTCTGTTTCAGCGCCTCTGATTCAGCCCCTCTGTTTCAGCCCCTCTGATTCAGCCCCTCTGTTTCAACCCCTCTGTTTCAGCCCCTCTGTTTCAGCCCCTCTGTTTCTCGCCCTCCCTTTCTCACCCTCTGTTTCAGCTCCTCTGTTTCAGCCCCTCTGTTTCTCGCCCTCTGTTTCAGCCCCTCTGTTTCTCGCCCTCTGTTTCAGCCCCTCTGTTTCTTGCCCTCTGTTTCAGCCCCTCTGTTTCAGCCCCTCTGTTTCTGCCGCTCTGTTTCTCGCCCTGTGTTTCAGCCCCTCTGTTTCGGCCCCTCTGTTTCAGCCCCACTGTTTCTCGCCCTCTGTTTCACACCCTCTGTTTCAGCCCCTCTGTTGCAGCCCCTCTGTTTCAGACCCCTCTGTTTCTCGCCTTCTGTTCAGCCCCTATGTTTCTCGCCCTCTGTTTCAGCCCCTCTGTTTCCCGCCCTCTGTTTCAGCCCCTCTGTTTCAGCCCCTCTGTTTCTCGCCCTCTGTTTCTGCTCCTCTGTTTCTCGCCCTCTGTTTCAGCCCCTCTGTTTCTCGCCCTCTGTTTCAGCCCCGCTGATTCAGTCCCTCTGTTTCAGCCCCTCTGTTTCAGCCCCTCTGTTTCTCGCCCTCTGTTTCAGCCCATCTGATTCTCGCCCTCTGTTTCAGCCCTTCTGATTCTCGCCCTCTGTTTCAGCCCCTCTGATTCAGCCCCTCTGATTCAGCCCCTCTGATTCAGCCCCTCTGTTTCTCGCCCTCTGTTTCAGCCCCTCTGTTTCAGCCACTCTGTTTCAGCCCCTCTGTTTCAGCCCCTCTGTTTCAGCCCCTCTGTTTCTCGCCCTCTGTTTCAGCCCCTCTGTTTCTCGCCCTCTGTTTCAGCCACTCTGTTTCTCGCCCTCTGTTTCAGCCCCTCTGTTTCTCACCCTCTTTCAGCCCCTCTGATTCAGCCCTCTGTTTCTCGCCCTCTGTTTCAGCCCCTCTGTTTCTCGCCCTCTGTTTCAGCGCCTCTGTTTCAGCCCCTCTGTTTCAGCCCCTCTGTTTCTCGCCCTCTGTTTCAGCCTCTCTGTTTCTCGCCCTCTGTTTCAGCCCCTCTGTTTCAGCCCGTCTGTTTCAGCCACTCTGTTTCTCGCCCTCTGTTTCAGCCCCTCTGTTTCTCACCCTCTGTTTCAGCCCCTCTGATTCAGCCCCTCTGTTTCTTGCCCTCTGTTTCAGCCCCTCTGTTTCTCGCCCTCTGTTTCAGCCCCTCTGTTTTAGCCCCTCTGTTTCAGCCCCTCTGTTTCTCGCCCTCTGTTTCAGCCACTCTGTTTCTCGCCCTCTGATTCAGGCCCTCTGTTTCTAGCCCTCTGTTTCAGCCACTCTGATTCAGCCCCTCTGTTTCAGCCCAACTGATTCAGCCCCTCTGTTTCAGCCCCTCTGTTTCAGCCCCTCTGTTTCTCGCCCTCTGTTTCTCGCCCGCTGTTTCAGCCCCTTTGTTTCTCGCCCTCTGTTTCAGCCCCACTGTTTCAGCCCCTCTGATTCAGACCCTCTGATTCAGCCCCTCTGTTTCTCGCCCTCTGTTTCAGCCCCTCTGTTTCAGCCCCTCTGTTTCGGCCCCACTGTTTCTCGCCCTCTGTTTCAGCCCCTCTGTTTCTCGCCCTTTGTTTCAGCCCCTCTGTGTCTCGCCCTCTGTTTCAGCCCCTCTGTTTCAGCCCCTCTGTTTCTCGCCCTCTGTTTCTGCCCCTCTGTTTCTCGCACTCTGTTTCAGCCCCGCTGTTTCTCGCCCTCTGTTTCAGCCCCGCTGATTCAGCCCCTCTGTTTCAGCCCCTCTGAATCAGCCCATCTGATTCAGCCCCTCTGTTTCAGCCCCTCTGTTTCAGGCCCTCTGTTTCTCGCCCTCTGTTTCAGCCCCTCTGATTCTCGCCCTCTGTTTCAGCCCCTCTGTTTCTCGCCCTCTGTTTTAGCCCCTCTGATTCAGCCCCTCTGTTTCAGCCCCTCTGATTCAGCCCCTCTGATTCAGCCCCTCTGATTCAGCCCCTCTGTTTCTCGCCCTCTGTTTCAGCCCCTCTGTTTAAGCCCCTCTGTTGCTCGCCCTCTGTTTCTCGCCCTCTGTTTCAGCCCCTCTGTTTCAGCCCGTCTGTTTCAGCCACTCTGTTTCTCGCCCTCTGTTTCAGCCCCTCTGTTTAAGCCCCTCTGTTTCTCACCCTCTGTTACAGCCCCTCTGATTCAGCCCCTCTGTTTCTTGCCCTCTGTTTCAGCCCCTCTGTTTCTCGCCCTCTGTTTCAGCCCCTTGTTTTAGCCCCTCTGTTTCAGCCCCTCTGTTTCTCGCCCTCTGTTTCAGCCACTCTGTTTCTCGCCCTCTGATTCAGGCCCTCTGTTTCTAGCCCTCTGTTTCAGCCACTCTGATTCAGCCCCTCTGTTTCAGCCCAACTGATTCAGCCCCTCTGTTTCAGCCCCTCTGTTTCTCGCCCTCTGTTTCAGTCCCTCTGTTTCTCACCATCTGTTTCTCGCCCGCTGTTTCAGCCCCTTTGTTTCTCGCCCTCTGTTTCAGCCCCACTGTTTCAGCCCCTCTGATTCAGCCCCTCTGATTCAGCCCCTCTGTTTCTCGCCCTCTGTTTCAGCCCCTCTGTTTCAGCCCCTCTGTTTCAGCCCCACTGTTTCTCCCCCTCTGTTTCAGCCCCTCTGTTTCTCGCCCTCTGTTTCAGCCCCTCTGTTTCTCGCCCTCTGTTTCAGCCCCTCTGTTTCAGCCCCTCTGTTTCTCGCCCTCTGTTTCTGCCCCTCTGTTTCTCGCACTCTGTTTCAGCCCCGCTGTTTCTCGCCCTCTGTTTCAGCCCCGCTGATTCAGCCCCTCTGTTTCAGCCCCTCTGAATCAGCCCCTCTGATTCAGCCCCTCTGTTTCAGCCCCTCTGTTTCAGCCCCTCTGTTTCTCGCCCTCTGTTTCAGCCCCTCTGATTCTCGCCCTCTGTTTCAGCCCCTCTGTTTCTCGCCCTCTGTTTTAGCCCCTCTGATTCAGCCCCTCTGTTTCAGCCCCTCTGATTCAGCCCCCCTGATTCAGCCCCTCTGATTCAGCCCCTCTGTTTCTCGCCCTCTGTTTCAGCCCCTCTGTTTAAGCCCCTCTGTTGCTCGCCCTCTGTTTCAGCCCCTCTGTTTCTCACCCTCTGTTTCAGCCCCTCTGATTCAGCCCGTCTGATTCAGCCCCTCTGATTCAGCCCCTCTGTTTCCCGCCCCTCTGTTTCAGCCCCTCTGTTTCTCGCCCTCTGTTTCAGCCCCTCTGTTTCTCGCCCTCTGTTTCAGCCCCTCTGTTTCTGCCCGTCTGTTTCACCCACTCTGTTTCTCGCCCTCTGTTTCAGTCCATCTGATTCTCGCCCTCTGTTTCAGCCCTTCTGATTCTCGCCCTCTGTTTCAGCCCCTCTGATTCAGCCCCTCTGATTCAGCCCCTCTGTTTCTCGCCCTCTGTTTCAGTCCCTCTGTTTCAGCCACTCTGTTTCAGCCCCTCTGTTTCAGCCCCTCTGTTTCAGCCCCTCTGTTTCTCGCCCTCTGTTTCAGCCCCTCTGTTTCTCGCCCTCTGTTTCAGCCACTCTGTTTCTCGCCCTCTGTTTCAGCCCCTCTGTTTCTCACCCACTGTTTCAGCCCCTCTGATTCAGCCCCTCTGTTTCTCGCCCTCTGTTTTAGCCCCTCTGATTTAGCCCCTCTGTTTCAGCCCCTCTGATTCAGCCCCTCTGATTCAGCCCCTCTGATTCAGCCCCTCTGTTTCTCGCCCTCTGTTTCAGCCCCTCTGTTTAAGCCCCTCTGTTGCTCGCCCTCTGATTCAGCCTCTCTGTTTCTCGCCCTCTGTTTCAGCCCCTCTGTTTCTCGCCCTCTGTTTCAGCCCCTCTGTTTCTCGCCCTCTGTTTCAGCCCCTCTGTTTCAGCCCGTCTGTTTCACCCACTCTGTTTCTCGCCCTCTGTTTCAGCCCCTCTGTTTCTCACCCTCTGTTTCAGCCCCTCTGATTCAGCCCCTCTGTTTCACCCCCTCTGTTTCAGCCCCTCTGTTTCAGCCCCTCTGTTTCTCGCCCTCCCTTTCTCAGCCTCTGTTTCAGCTCCTCTGTTTCAGCCGCTCTGTTTCTCGCCCTCTGTTTCAGCCCCTCTGTTTCTCGCCCTCTGTTTCAGCCCCTCTGTTTCTTGCCCTCTGTTTCAGACCCTCTGTTTCAGCCCCTCTGTTTCAACCCCTCTGTTTCAGCCCCTCTGTTTCTCGCCCTGTGTTTCAGCCCCTCTGTTTCAGCCCCTCTGTTTCAGCCCCTCTGTTTCTCGCCCTCTGTTTCAGACCCCTCTGTTTCTCGCCCTCTGTTCAGCCCCTATGTTTCTCGCCCTCTCTTTCAGCCACTCTGTTTCCCGCCCTCTGTTTCAGCCCCTCTCTTTCAGCCCCTCTGTTTCTCGCCCTCTGTTTCTTCTCCTCTGTTTCTCGCCCTCTGTTTCAGCCCCTCTGTTTCTCGCCCTCTGTTTCAGCCCCGCTGATTCAGCCCCTCTGTTTCAGCCCCTCTGAATCAGCCCCTCTGATTCAGCCCCTCTGTTTCAGCCCCTCTGTTTCAGCCCCTCTGTTTCTCGCCCTCTGTTTCAGCCCATCTGATTCTCGCCCTCTGTTTCAGCCCTTCTGATACTCGCCCTCTGTTTCAGCCCCTCTGATTCAGCCCCTCTGTTTCAGCCCCTCTGAATCAGCCCCTCTGTTTCAGCCCCTCTGTTTCAGCCCCTCTGATTCAGGCCCTCTGATTCAGCCCCTCTGTTTCTTGCCCTCTGTTTCAGCCCCTCTGTTTCAGCCCCTCTGTTTCTCACCCTCTGTTTCAGCCCCTCTGATTCAGCCCCTCTGATTCAGCCCCTCTGATTCAGCCCCTCTGTTTCTCGCCCTCTGTTTCAGCCCCTCTGTTTCAGCCCCTCTGTTTCTCGCCCTCCCTTTCTCACCCTCTGTTTCAGCTCCTCTGTTTCAGCCCCTCTGTTTCTCGCCCTCTGTTTCAGCCCCTCTGTTTCTCGCCCTCTGTTTCAGCCCCTCTGTTTCTTGCCCTCTGTTTCAGCCCCTCTGTTTCAGCCCCTCTGTTTCTGCCGCTCTGTTTCTCGCCCTGTGTTTCAGCCCCTCTGTTTCGGCCCCTCTGTTTCAGCCCCACTGTTTCTCGCCCTCTGTTTCACACCCTCTGTTTCAGCCCCTCTGTTGCAGCCCCTCTGTTTCAGACCCCTCTGTTTCTCGCCTTCTGTTCAGCCCCTATGTTTCTCGCCCTCTGTTTCAGCCCCTCTGTTTCCCGCCCTCTGTTTCAGCCCCTCTGTTTCAGCCCCTCTGTTTCTCGCCCTCTGTTTCTGCTCCTCTGTTTCTCGCCCTCTGTTTCAGCCCCTCTGTTTCTCGCCCTCTGTTTCAGCCCCGCTGATTCAGCCCCTCTGTTTCAGCCCCTCTGAATCAGCCCCTCTGATTCAGCCCCTCTTTTTCAGCCCCTCTGTTTCAGCCCCTCTGTTTCTCGCCCTCTGTTTCAGCCCATCTGATTCTCGCCCTCTGTTTCAGCCCTTCTGATTCTCGCCCTCTGTTTCAGCCCCTCTGATTCAGCCCCTCTGATTCAGCCCCTCTGATTCAGCCCCTCTGTTTCTCGCCCTCTGTTTCAGCCCCTCTGTTTCAGCCACTCTGTTTCAGCCCCTCTGTTTCAGCCCCTCTGTTTCAGCTCCTCTGTTTCTCGCCCTCTGTTTCAGCCCCTCTGTTTCTCGCCCTCTGTTTCAGAAACTCTGTTTCTCGCCCTCTGTTTCAGCCCCTCTGTTTCTCACCCTCTGTTTCAGCCCCTCTGATTCAGCCCTCTGTTTCTCGCCCTCTGTTTCAGCCCCTCTGTTTCTCGCCCTCTGTTTCAGCCCCTCTGTTTCAGCCCCTCTGTTTCAGCCCCTCTGTTTCTCGCCCTCTGTTTCAGCCTCTCTGTTTCTCTCCCTCTGTTTCAGCCCCTCTGTTTCTCGCCCTCTGTTTCAGCCACTCTGTTTCTCGCCCTCTGTTTCAGCCCCTCTGTTTCTCACCCTCTGTTTCAGCCCCTCTGATTCAGCCCCTCTGTTTCTTGCCCTCTGTTTCAGCCCCTCTGTTTCTCGCCCTCTGTTTCAGCCCCTCTGTTTTAGCCCCTCTGTTTCAGCCCCTCTGTTTCTCGCCCTCTGTTTCAGCCACTCTGTTTCTCGCCCTCTGATTCAGGCCCTCTGTTTCTAGCCCTCTGTTTCAGCCACTCTGATTCAGCCCCTCTGTTTCAGCCCAACTGATTCAGCCCCTCTGTTTCAGCCCCTCTGTTTCAGCCCCTCTGTTTCTCGCCCTCTGTTTCTCGCCCGCTGTTTCAGCCCCTTTGTTTCTCGCCCTCTGTTTCAGCCCCACTGTTTCAGCCCCTCTGATTCAGACCCTCTGATTCAGCCCCTCTGTTTCTCGCCCTCTGTTTCAGCCCCTCTGTTTCAGCCCCTCTGTTTCAGCCCCACTGTTTCTTGCCCTCTGTTTCAGCCCCTCTGTTTCTCGCCCTTTGTTTCAGCCCCTCTGTTTCTCGCCCTCTATTTCAGCTCCTCTGTTTCAGCCCCTCTGTTTCTCGCCCTCTGTTTCTGCCCCTCTGTTTCTCGCACTCTGTTTCAGCCCCGCTGTTTCTCGCCCTCTGTTTCAGCCCCGCTGATTCAGCCCCTCTGTTTCAGCCCCTCTGAATCAGCCCATCTGATTCAGCCCCTCTGTTTCAGCCCCTCTGTTTCAGGCCCTCTGTTTCTCGCCCTCTGTTTCAGCCCCTCTGATTCTCGCCCTCTGTTTCAGCCCCTCTGTTTCTCGCCCTCTGTTTTAGCCCCTCTGATTCAGCCCCTCTGTTTCAGCCCCTCTGATTCAGCCCCTCTGATTCAGCCCCTCTGATTCAGCCCCTCTGTTTCTCGCCCTCTGTTTCAGCCCCTCTGTTTAAGCCCCTCTGTTGCTCGCCCTCTGTTTCTCGCCCTCTGTTTCAGCCCCTCTGTTTCAGCCCGTCTGTTTCAGCCACTCTGTTTCTCGCCCTCTGTTTCAGCCCCTCTGTTTAAGCCCCTCTGTTTCTCACCCTCTGTTTCAGCCCCTCTGATTCAGCCCCTCTGTTTCTTGCCCTCTGTTTCAGCCCCTCTGTTTCTCGCCCTCTGTTTCAGCCCCTTGTTTTAGCCCCTCTGTTTCAGCCCCTCTGTTTCTCGCCCTCTGTTTCAGCCACTCTGTTTCTCGCCCTCTGATTCAGGCCCTCTGTTTCTAGCCCTCTGTTTCAGCCACTCTGATTCAGCCCCTCTGTTTCAGCCCAACTGATTCAGCCCCTCTGTTTCAGCCCCTCTGTTTCTCGCCCTCTGTTTCAGTCCCTCTGTTTCTCACCATCTGTTTCTCGCCCGCTGTTTCAGCCCCTTTGTTTCTCGCCCTCTGTTTCAGCCCCACTGTTTCAGCCCCTCTGATTCAGCCCCTCTGATTCAGCCCCTCTGTTTCTCGCCCTCTGTTTCAGCCCCTCTGTTTCAGCCCCTCTGTTTCAGCCCCACTGTTTCTCCCCCTCTGTTTCAGCCCCTCTGTTTCTCGCCCTCTGTTTCAGCCCCTCTGTTTCTCGCCCTCTGTTTCAGCCCCTCTGTTTCAGCCCCTCTGTTTCTCGCCCTCTGTTTCTGCCCCTCTGTTTCTCGCACTCTGTTTCAGCCCCGCTGTTTCTCGCCCTCTGTTTCAGCCCCGCTGATTCAGCCCCTCTGTTTCAGCCCCTCTGAATCAGCCCCTCTGATTCAGCCCCTCTGTTTCAGCCCCTCTGTTTCAGCCCCTCTGTTTCTCGCCCTCTGTTTCAGCCCCTCTGATTCTCGCCCTCTGTTTCAGCCCCTCTGTTTCTCGCCCTCTGTTTTAGCCCCTCTGATTCAGCCCCTCTGTTTCAGCCCCTCTGATTCAGCCCCCCTGATTCAGCCCCTCTGATTCAGCCCCTCTGTTTCTCGCCCTCTGTTTCAGCCCCTCTGTTTAAGCCCCTCTGTTGCTCGCCCTCTGTTTCAGCCCCTCTGTTTCTCACCCTCTGTTTCAGCCCCTCTGATT
Organism: Chiloscyllium punctatum; assembly: GCF_047496795.1. Taxonomy (NCBI): domain Eukaryota; kingdom Metazoa; phylum Chordata; class Chondrichthyes; order Orectolobiformes; family Hemiscylliidae; genus Chiloscyllium; species Chiloscyllium punctatum. The sequence continues at coordinate 770,661 of NW_027309792.1, read as the reverse complement.
CAGCCCGTCTGATTCAGCCCCTCTGATTCAGCCCCTCTGTTTCCCGCCCCTCTGTTTCAGCCCCTCTGTTTCTCGCCCTCTGTTTCAGCCCCTCTGTTTCTCGCCCTCTGTTTCAGCCCCTCTGTTTCTGCCCGTCTGTTTCACCCACTCTGTTTCTCGCCCTCTGTTTCAGTCCATCTGATTCTCGCCCTCTGTTTCAGCCCTTCTGATTCTCGCCCTCTGTTTCAGCCCCTCTGATTCAGCCCCTCTGATTCAGCCCCTCTGTTTCTCGCCCTCTGTTTCAGTCCCTCTGTTTCAGCCACTCTGTTTCAGCCCCTCTGTTTCAGCCCCTCTGTTTCAGCCCCTCTGTTTCTCGCCCTCTGTTTCAGCCCCTCTGTTTCTCGCCCTCTGTTTCAGCCACTCTGTTTCTCGCCCTCTGTTTCAGCCCCTCTGTTTCTCACCCACTGTTTCAGCCCCTCTGATTCAGCCCCTCTGTTTCTCGCCCTCTGTTTTAGCCCCTCTGATTTAGCCCCTCTGTTTCAGCCCCTCTGATTCAGCCCCTCTGATTCAGCCCCTCTGATTCAGCCCCTCTGTTTCTCGCCCTCTGTTTCAGCCCCTCTGTTTAAGCCCCTCTGTTGCTCGCCCTCTGATTCAGCCTCTCTGTTTCTCGCCCTCTGTTTCAGCCCCTCTGTTTCTCGCCCTCTGTTTCAGCCCCTCTGTTTCTCGCCCTCTGTTTCAGCCCCTCTGTTTCAGCCCGTCTGTTTCACCCACTCTGTTTCTCGCCCTCTGTTTCAGCCCCTCTGTTTCTCACCCTCTGTTTCAGCCCCTCTGATTCAGCCCCTCTGTTTCACCCCCTCTGTTTCAGCCCCTCTGTTTCAGCCCCTCTGTTTCTCGCCCTCCCTTTCTCAGCCTCTGTTTCAGCTCCTCTGTTTCAGCCGCTCTGTTTCTCGCCCTCTGTTTCAGCCCCTCTGTTTCTCGCCCTCTGTTTCAGCCCCTCTGTTTCTTGCCCTCTGTTTCAGACCCTCTGTTTCAGCCCCTCTGTTTCAACCCCTCTGTTTCAGCCCCTCTGTTTCTCGCCCTGTGTTTCAGCCCCTCTGTTTCAGCCCCTCTGTTTCAGCCCCTCTGTTTCTCGCCCTCTGTTTCAGACCCCTCTGTTTCTCGCCCTCTGTTCAGCCCCTATGTTTCTCGCCCTCTCTTTCAGCCACTCTGTTTCCCGCCCTCTGTTTCAGCCCCTCTGTTTCAGCCCCTCTGTTTCTCGCCCTCTGTTTCTTCTCCTCTGTTTCTCGCCCTCTGTTTCAGCCCCTCTGTTTCTCGCCCTCTGTTTCAGCCCCGCTGATTCAGCCCCTCTGTTTCAGCCCCTCTGAATCAGCCCCTCTGATTCAGCCCCTCTGTTTCAGCCCCTCTGTTTCAGCCCCTCTGTTTCTCGCCCTCTGTTTCAGCCCATCTGATTCTCGCCCTCTGTTTCAGCCCTTCTGATACTCGCCCTCTGTTTCAGCCCCTCTGATTCAGCCCCTCTGTTTCAGCCCCTCTGAATCAGCCCCTCTGTTTCAGCCCCTCTGTTTCAGCCCCTCTGATTCAGGCCCTCTGATTCAGCCCCTCTGTTTCTTGCCCTCTGTTTCAGCCCCTCTGTTTCAGCCCCTCTGTTTCTCACCCTCTGTTTCAGCCCCTCTGATTCAGCCCCTCTGATTCAGCCCCTCTGATTCAGCCCCTCTGTTTCTCGCCCTCTGTTTCAGCCCCTCTGTTTCAGCCCCTCTGTTTCTCGCCCTCCCTTTCTCACCCTCTGTTTCAGCTCCTCTGTTTCAGCCCCTCTGTTTCTCGCCCTCTGTTTCAGCCCCTCTGTTTCTCGCCCTCTGTTTCAGCCCCTCTGTTTCTTGCCCTCTGTTTCAGCCCCTCTGTTTCAGCCCCTCTGTTTCTGCCGCTCTGTTTCTCGCCCTGTGTTTCAGCCCCTCTGTTTCGGCCCCTCTGTTTCAGCCCCACTGTTTCTCGCCCTCTGTTTCACACCCTCTGTTTCAGCCCCTCTGTTGCAGCCCCTCTGTTTCAGACCCCTCTGTTTCTCGCCTTCTGTTCAGCCCCTATGTTTCTCGCCCTCTGTTTCAGCCCCTCTGTTTCCCGCCCTCTGTTTCAGCCCCTCTGTTTCAGCCCCTCTGTTTCTCGCCCTCTGTTTCTGCTCCTCTGTTTCTCGCCCTCTGTTTCAGCCCCTCTGTTTCTCGCCCTCTGTTTCAGCCCCGCTGATTCAGCCCCTCTGTTTCAGCCCCTCTGAATCAGCCCCTCTGATTCAGCCCCTCTTTTTCAGCCCCTCTGTTTCAGCCCCTCTGTTTCTCGCCCTCTGTTTCAGCCCATCTGATTCTCGCCCTCTGTTTCAGCCCTTCTGATTCTCGCCCTCTGTTTCAGCCCCTCTGATTCAGCCCCTCTGATTCAGCCCCTCTGATTCAGCCCCTCTGTTTCTCGCCCTCTGTTTCAGCCCCTCTGTTTCAGCCACTCTGTTTCAGCCCCTCTGTTTCAGCCCCTCTGTTTCAGCTCCTCTGTTTCTCGCCCTCTGTTTCAGCCCCTCTGTTTCTCGCCCTCTGTTTCAGAAACTCTGTTTCTCGCCCTCTGTTTCAGCCCCTCTGTTTCTCACCCTCTGTTTCAGCCCCTCTGATTCAGCCCTCTGTTTCTCGCCCTCTGTTTCAGCCCCTCTGTTTCTCGCCCTCTGTTTCAGCCCCTCTGTTTCAGCCCCTCTGTTTCAGCCCCTCTGTTTCTCGCCCTCTGTTTCAGCCTCTCTGTTTCTCTCCCTCTGTTTCAGCCCCTCTGTTTCTCGCCCTCTGTTTCAGCCACTCTGTTTCTCGCCCTCTGTTTCAGCCCCTCTGTTTCTCACCCTCTGTTTCAGCCCCTCTGATTCAGCCCCTCTGTTTCTTGCCCTCTGTTTCAGCCCCTCTGTTTCTCGCCCTCTGTTTCAGCCCCTCTGTTTTAGCCCCTCTGTTTCAGCCCCTCTGTTTCTCGCCCTCTGTTTCAGCCACTCTGTTTCTCGCCCTCTGATTCAGGCCCTCTGTTTCTAGCCCTCTGTTTCAGCCACTCTGATTCAGCCCCTCTGTTTCAGCCCAACTGATTCAGCCCCTCTGTTTCAGCCCCTCTGTTTCAGCCCCTCTGTTTCTCGCCCTCTGTTTCTCGCCCGCTGTTTCAGCCCCTTTGTTTCTCGCCCTCTGTTTCAGCCCCACTGTTTCAGCCCCTCTGATTCAGACCCTCTGATTCAGCCCCTCTGTTTCTCGCCCTCTGTTTCAGCCCCTCTGTTTCAGCCCCTCTGTTTCAGCCCCACTGTTTCTTGCCCTCTGTTTCAGCCCCTCTGTTTCTCGCCCTTTGTTTCAGCCCCTCTGTTTCTCGCCCTCTTTCAGCTCCTCTGTTTCAGCCCCTCTGTTTCTCGCCCTCTGTTTCTGCCCCTCTGTTTCTCGCACTCTGTTTCAGCCCCGCTGTTTCTCGCCCTCTGTTTCAGCCCCGCTGATTCAGCCCCTCTGTTTCAGCCCCTCTGAATCAGCCCATCTGATTCAGCCCCTCTGTTTCAGCCCCTCTGTTTCAGGCCCTCTGTTTCTCGCCCTCTGTTTCAGCCCCTCTGATTCTCGCCCTCTGTTTCAGCCCCTCTGTTTCTCGCCCTCTGTTTTAGCCCCTCTGATTCAGCCCCTCTGTTTCAGTCCCTCTGATTCAGCCCCTCTGATTCAGCCCCTCTGATTCAGCCCCTCTGTTTCTCGCCCTCTGTTTCAGCCCCTCTGTTTAAGCCCCTCTGTTGCTCGCCCTCTGTTTCTCGCCCTCTGTTTCAGCCCCTCTGTTTCAGCCCGTCTGTTTCAGCCACTCTGTTTCTCGCCCTCTGTTTCAGCCCCTCTGTTTAAGCCCCTCTGTTTCTCACCCTCTGTTTCAGCCCCTCTGATTCAGCCCCTCTGTTTCTTGCCCTCTGTTTCAGCCCCTCTGTTTCTCGCCCTCTGTTTCAGCCCCTCTGTTTTAGCCCCTCTGTTTCAGCCCCTCTGTTTCTCGCCCTCTGTTTCAGCCACTCTGTTTCTCGCCCTCTGATTCAGGCCCTCTGTTTCTAGCCCTCTGTTTCAGCTACTCTGATTCAGCCCCTCTGTTTCAGCCCAACTGATTCAGCCCCTCTGTTTCAGCCCCTCTGTTTCTCGCCCGCTGTTTCAGCCCCTCTGTTTCTCACCCTCTGTTTCTCGCCCGCTGTTTCAGCCCCTTTGTTTCTCGCCCTCTGTTTCAGCCCCACTGTTTCAGCCCCTCTGATTCAGCCCCTCTGATTCAGCCCCTCTGTTTCTCGCCCTCTGTTTCAGCCCCTCTGTTTCAGCCCCTCTGTTTCAGCCCCACTGTTTCTCGCCCTCTGTTTCAGCCCCTCTGTTTCTCGCCCTCTGTTTCAGCCCCTCTGTTTCAGCCCCTCTGTTTCTCGCCCTCTGTTTCTGCCCCTCTGTTTCTCGCACTCTGTTTCAGCCCCGCTGTTTCTCGCCCTCTGTTTCAGCCCCGCTGATTCAGCCCCTCTGTTTCAGCCCCTCTGAATCAGCCCCTCTGATTCAGCCCCTCTGTTTCAGCACCTCTGTTTCAGCCCCTCTGTTTCTCGCCCTCTGTTTCAGCCCCTCTGATTCTCGCCCTCTGTTTCAGCCCCTCTGTTTCTCGCCCTCTGTTTTAGCCCCTCTGATTCAGCCCCTCTGTTTCAGCCCCTCTGATTCAGCCCCTCTGATTCAGCCCCTCTGATTCAGCCCCTCTGTTTCTCGCCCTCTGTTTCAGCCCCTCTGTTTAAGCCCCTCTGTTGCTCGCCCTCTGTTTCAGCCCCTCTGTTTCTCACCCTCTGTTTCAGCCCCTCTGATTCAGCCCCTCTGTTTCTCGCCCTCTGTTTCAGCCCCTCTGTTTCTCGCCCTCTGTTTCAGCCCCTCTGTTTCTGCCCGTCTGTTTCACCCACTCTGTTTCTCGCCCTCTGTTTCAGCCCATCTGATTCTCGCCCTCTGTTTCAGCCCTTCTGATTCTCGCCCTCTGTTTCAGCCCCTCTGATTCAGCCCCTCTGATTCAGCCCCTCTGTTTCTCGCCCTCTGTTTCAGTCCCTCTGTTTCAGCCACTCTGTTTCAGCCCCTCTGTTTCAGCCCCTCTGTTTCAGCCCCTCTGTTTCTCGCCCTCTGTTTCAGCCCCTCTGTTTCTCGCCCTCTGTTTCAGCCACTCTGTTTCTCGCCCTCTGTTTCAGCCCCTCTGTTTCTCACCCACTGTTTCAGCCCCTCTGATTCAGCCCCTCTGTTTCTCGCCCTCTGTTTTAGCCCCTCTGATTTAGCCCCTCTGTTTCAGCCCCTCTGATTCAGCCCCTCTGATTCAGCCCCTCTGTTTCTCGCCCTCTGTTTCAGCCCCTCTGTTTAAGCCCCTCTGTTGCTCGCCCTCTGATTCAGCCTCTCTGTTTCTCGCCCTCTGTTTCAGCCCCTCTGTTTCACGCCCTCTGCTTCAGCCCCTCTGTTTCTCGCCCTCTGTTTCAGCCCCTCTGTTTCAGCCCGTCTGTTTCACCCACTCTGTTTCTGGCCCTCTGTTTCAGCGCCTCTGTTTCTCACCCTCTGTTTCAGCCCCTCTGATTCAGCCCCTCTGTTTCACCCCCTCTGTTTCAGCCCCTCTGTTTCAGCCCCTCTGTTTCTCGCCCTCCCTTTCTCAGCCTCTGTTTCAGCTCCTCTGTTTCAGCCGCTCTGTTTCTCGCCCTCTGTTTCAGCCCCTCTGTTTCTCGCCCTCTGTTTCAGCCCCTCTGTTTCTTGCCCTCTGTTTCAGACCCTCTGTTTCAGCCCCTCTGTTTCAACCCCTCTGTTTCAGCCCCTCTGTTTCTCGCCCTGTGTTTCAGCCCCTCTGTTTGAGCCCCTCTGTTTCAGCCCCACTGTTTCTCGCCCTCTGTTTCAGCCCCTCTGTTTCAGCCCCTCTGTTTCAGCCCCTCTGTTTCTCGCCCTCTGTTTCAGACCCCTCTGTTTCTCGCCCTCTGTTCAGCCCCTATGTTTCTCGCCCTCTGTTTCAGCCACTCTGTTTCCCGCCCTCTGTTTCAGCCCCTCTGTTTCAGCCCCTCTGTTTCTCGCCCTCTGTTTCTTCTCCTCTGTTTCTCGCCCTCTGTTTCAGCCCCTCTGTTTCTCGCCCTCTGTTTCAGCCCCGCTGATTCAGCCCCTCTGTTTCAGCCCCTCTGAATCTGCCCCTCTGATTCAGCCCCTCTGTTTCAGCCCCTCTGTTTCAGCCCCTCTGTTTCTCGCCCTCTGTTTCAGCCCATCTGATTCTCGCCCTCTGTTTCAGCCCTTCTGATACTCGCCCTCTGTTTCAGCCCCTCTGATTCAGCCCCTCTGTTTCAGCCCCTCTGATTCAGCCCCTCTGATTCAGCCCCTCTGATTCAGAACCCTCTGTTTCTCGCCCTCTGATTCAGCCCCTCTGTTTCTCGCCCTCTGTTTCAGCCCCTCTGATTCAGCCCCTCTGTTTCAGCCCCTATGTTTCTCCCCCTCTGTTCCAGCCCCTCTGTTTCAGCCCCTCTGTTTCAGCCACTCTGTTTCAGCCCCTCTGTTTCAGCCCCTCTGTTTCAGCCCCTCTGTATCTCGCCCTCTGTTTCAGCCCCTCTGTTTCTCGCCCTCTGTTTCAGCCCCTCTGTTTCAGCCCGTCTGTTTCAGCCACACTGTTTCTCGCCCTCTGTTTCAGCCCCTCTGTTTCTCACCCTCTGTTTCAGCGCCTCTGATTCAGCCCCTCTGTTTCTCGCCCTCTGTTTCAGCCCCTCTGTTTCTCGCCCTCTGTACCAACCCCTCTGTTTCAGCCCCTCTGTTTCAGCCCCTCTGTTTCTCGCCCTCTGTTTCAGCCCCTCTGTTTCTCGCGCTCTGTTTCAGTCCCTCTGTTTCATCCCGTCTGTTTCAGCCACTCTGTTTCTCCCCCTCTGTTTCAGCCCCTCTGTTTCTCACCCTCTGTTTCAGCCCCTCTGATTCAGCCCCTCTGTTTCTCGCCCTCTGTTTCAGCCCCTCTGTTTCTCGCCCTCTGTTTCAGCCCCTCTGTTTCAGCCCCTCTGTTTCAGCCCCTCTGTTTCTCGCCCTCTGTTTCAGCCCCTCTGTTTCTCGCCCTCTGTTTCAGCCCCGCTGATTCAGCCCCTCTGTTTCAGCCCCTCTGAATCAGCCCCTCTGATTCAGCCCCTCTGTTTCAGCCCCTCTGTTTCAGCCCCTCTGTTTCTCGCCCTCTGTTTCAACCCATCTGATTCTCGCCCTCTGTTTCAGCCCTTCTGATACTCGCCCTCTGTTTCAGCCCCTCTGATTCAGCCCCTCTGTTTCAGCCCCTCTGATTCAGCCCCTCTGATTCAGCCCCTCTGATTCAGCCCCTCTGTTTCTCGCCCTCTGTTTCAGCGCCTCTGTTTCAGCCCCTCTGTTTCAGCGCCTCTGTTTCTCGCCCTCTGTTTCAGCCCCTCTGTTTCTCGCCCTCTGTTTCAGCCCCTCTGATTCAGCCCCTCTGTTTCAGCCCCTATGTTTCTCCCCCTCTGTTCCAGCCCCTTTTTTCAGCCCCTCTGTTTCAGCCACTCTGTTTCAGCCCCTCTGTTTCAGCCCCTCTGTTTCAGCCCCTCTGTTTCTCGCCTCTGTTTCAGCCCCTCTGTTTCTCGCCCTCTGTTTCAGCCCCTCTGTTTCTCGCCTTCTGTTTCAGCCCCTCTGTTTCAGCCCGTCTGTTTCAGCCACTCTGTTTCTCGCCCTCTGTTTCAGCCCCACTGTTTCTCACCCTCTGTTTCAGCCCCTCTGATTCAGCCCCTCTGTTTCTCGCCCTCTGTTTCAGCCCCTCTGTTTCTCGCCCTCTGTTCCAGCCCCTCTGTTTCAGCCCCTCTGTTTCAGCCCCTCTGTTTCTCGCCCTCTGTTTCAGCCCCTCTGTTTCTCGCGCTCTGTTTCAGCCCCTCTGTTTCAGCCCCTCTGTTTCAGCCACTCTGTTTCTCGCCCTTTGTTTCAGCCCCTCTGTTTCTCACCCTCTGTTTCAGCATCTCTGATTCAGCCCCTCTGTTTCTCGCCCTCTGTTTCAGCCCCTCTGTTTCTCGCCCTCTGTTTCAGCCCCTCTGTTTCAGCCCCTCTGTTTCAGCCCCTCTGTTTCTCGCCCTCTGTTTCAGCCACTCTGTTTCTCGCCCTCTGTTTCAGGTCCTCTGTTTCTCGCCCTCTGTTTCAGCCACTCCGATTCAGCCCCTCTGTTTCAGCCCAACTGATTCAGCCCTTCTGTTTCAGCCCCTCTGTTTCAGCCCCTCTGTTTCAGCCCCTCTGTTTCTCGCCCTCTGTTTCTCGCCCGCTGTTTCAGCCCCTTTGTTTCTCGCCCTCTGTTTCAGCCCCACTGTTTCAGCCCCTCTGATTCAGCTCCTCTGAATCAGCCCCTCTGTTTCCCGCCCTCTGTTTCAGCCCCTATGTTTCAGCCCCTCTGTTTCAGCCCCTCTGTTTCTCGCCCTCTGTTTCAGCCCCTCTGTATTTCGCCCTCTGTTTCAGCCCCTCTGTTTCAGCCCCTCTGTTTCTCGCCCTCTGTTTCAGCCCCTCTGTTTCTCGCACTCTGTTTCAGCCCCGCTGTTTCTCGCCCTCTGTTTTAGCCCCTCTGTTTCTGCCCCGCTGATTCAGCCCCTCTGTTTCAGCCCCTCTGTTTCAGCCCCTCTGTTTCTCGCCCTCTGTTTCAGCCACTCTGATTCTCGCCCTCTGTTTCAGCCCCTCTGTTTCTCGCCCTCTGTTTTAGCCCCTCTGATTCAGCCCCTCTGTTTCAGCCCCTCTGATTCAGCCCCTCTGATTCAGCCCCTCTGATTCAGCCCCTCTGTTTCTCGCCCTCTGTTTCAGCCCCTCTGTTTAAGCACCTCTGTTTCTCGCCATCTGTTTCAGCCCCTCTGTTTCTCGCCCTCTGTTTCAGCCCCTCTGTTTCAGCCCCTCTGTTTCTCGCCCTCTGTTTCAGCCCCGCTGATTCAGCCCCTCTGTTTCAGCCCCTCTGATTCAGCCCCTCTGTTTCAGCCCCTCTGTTTCAGCCCCTCTGTTTCTCGCCCTCTGTTTCAGCCCGTCTGTTTCAGCCCCTCTGTTTCAGCCCCTCTGTTTCTCGCCCTCCCTTTCTCAGCCTCTGTTTCAGCTCCTCTGTTTCAGCCGCTCTGTGTCTCGCCCTCTGTTTCAGCCCCTCTGTTTCTCGCCCTCTGTTTCAGCCCCTCTGTTTCTTGCCCTCTGTTTCAGACCCTCTGTTTCAGCCCCTCTGTTTCAACCCCTCTGTTTCAGCCCCTCTGTTTCTCGCCCTGTGTTTCAGCCCCTCTGTTTGAGCCCCTCTGTTTCAGCCCCACTGTTTCTCGCCCTCTGTTTCAGCCCCTCTGTTTCAGCCCCTCTGTTTCAGCCCCTCTGTTTCTCGCCCTCTGTTTCAGACCCCTCTGTTTCTCGCCCTCTGTTCAGCCCCTCTGTTTCTCGCCCTCTGTTTCAGCCACTCTGTTTCCCGCCCTCTGTTTCAGCCCCTCTGTTTCAGCCCCTCTGTTTCTCGCCCTCTGTTTCAGCCCCTCTGTTTCTCGCCCTCTGTTTCAGCCCCTCTGTTTCTCGCCCTCTGTTTCAGCCCCGCTGATTCAGCCCCTCTGTTTCAGCCCCTCTGAATCAGCCCCTCTGATTCAGCCCCTCTGTTTCAGCCCCTCTGTTTCAGCCCCTCTGTTTCTCGCCCTCTGTTTCAGCCCATCTGATTCTCGCCCTCTGTTTCAGCCCTTCTGATACTCGCCCTCTGTTTCAGCCCCTCTGATTCAGCCCCTCTGTTTCAGCCCCTCTGATTCAGCCCCTCTGATTCAGCCCCTCTGATTCAGAACCCTCTGTTTCTCGCCCTCTGATTCAGCCCCTCTGTTTCTCGCCCTCTGTTTCAGCCCCTCTGATTCAGCCCCTCTGTTTCAGCCCCTATGTTTCTCCCCCTCTGTTCCAGCCCCTCTGTTTCAGCCCCTCTGTTTCAGCCACTCTGTTTCAGCCCCTCTGTTTCAGCCCCTCTGTTTCAGCCCCTCTGTATCTCGCCCTCTGTTTCAGCCCCTCTGTTTCTCGCCCTCTGTTTCAGCCCCTCTGTTTCAGCCCGTCTGTTTCAGCCACACTGTTTCTCGCCCTCTGTTTCAGCCCCTCTGTTTCTCACCCTCTGTTTCAGCGCCTCTGATTCAGCCCCTCTGTTTCTCGCCCTCTGTTTCAGCCCCTCTGTTTCTCGCCCTCTGTACCAACCCCTCTGTTTCAGCCCCTCTGTTTCAGCCCCTCTGTTTCTCGCCCTCTGTTTCAGCCCCTCTGTTTCTCGCGCTCTGTTTCAGTCCCTCTGTTTCATCCCGTCTGTTTCAGCCACTCTGTTTCTCGCCCTCTGTTTCAGCCCCTCTGTTTCTCACCCTCTGTTTCAGCCCCTCTGATTCAGCCCCTCTGTTTCTCGCCCTCTGTTTCAGCCCCTCTGTTTCTCGCCCTCTGTTTCAGCCCCTCTGTTTCAGCCCCTCTGTTTCAGCCCCTCTGTTTCTCGCCCTCTGTTTCAGCCCCTCTGTTTCTCGCCCTCTGTTTCAGCCCCGCTGATTCAGCCCCTCTGTTTCAGCCCCTCTGAATCAGCCCCTCTGATTCAGCCCCTCTGTTTCAGCCCCTCTGTTTCAGCCCCTCTGTTTCTCGCCCTCTGTTTCAACCCATCTGATTCTCGCCCTCTGTTTCAGCCCTTCTGATACTCGCCCTCTGTTTCAGCCCCTCTGATTCAGCCCCTCTGTTTCAGACCCTCTGATTCAGCCCCTCTGATTCAGCCCCTCTGATTCAGCCCCTCTGTTTCTCGCCCTCTGTTTCAGCCCCTCTGTTTCAGCCCCTCTGTTTCAGCGCCTCTGTTTCTCGCCCTCTGTTTCAGCCCCTCTGTTTCTCGCCCTCTGTTTCAGCCCCTCTGATTCAGCCCCTCTGTTTCAGCCCCTATGTTTCTCCCCCTCTGTTCCAGCCCCTTTTTTCAGCCCCTCTGTTTCAGCCACTCTGTTTCAGCCCCTCTGTTTCAGCCCCTCTGTTTCAGCCCCTCTGTTTCTCGCCTCTGTTTCAGCCCCTCTGTTTCTCGCCCTCTGTTTCAGCCCCTCTGTTTCTCGCCTTCTGTTTCAGCCCCTCTGTTTCAGCCCGTCTGTTTCAGCCACTCTGTTTCTCGCCCTCTGTTTCAGCCCCACTGTTTCTCACCCTCTGTTTCAGCCCCTCTGATTCAGCCCCTCTGTTTCTCGCCCTCTGTTTCAGCCCCTCTGTTTCTCGCCCTCTGTTCCAGCCCCTCTGTTTCAGCCCCTCTGTTTCAGCCCCTCTGTTTCTCGCCCTCTGTTTCAGCCCCTCTGTTTCTCGCGCTCTGTTTCAGCCCCTCTGTTTCAGCCCCTCTGTTTCAGCCACTCTGTTTCTCGCCCTTTGTTTCAGCCCCTCTGTTTCTCACCCTCTGTTTCAGCATCTCTGATTCAGCCCCTCTGTTTCTCGCCCTCTGTTTCAGCCCCTCTGTTTCTCGCCCTCTGTTTCAGCCCCTCTGTTTCAGCCCCTCTGTTTCAGCCCCTCTGTTTCTCGCCCTCTGTTTCAGCCACTCTGTTTCTCGCCCTCTGTTTCAGGTCCTCTGTTTCTCGCCCTCTGTTTCAGCCACTCTGATTCAGCCCCTCTGTTTCAGCCCAACTGATTCAGCCCTTCTGTTTCAGCCCCTCTGTTTCAGCCCCTCTGTTTCAGCCCCTCTGTTTCTCGCCCTCTGTTTCTCGCCCGCTGTTTCAGCCCCTTTGTTTCTCGCCCTCTGTTTCAGCCCCACTGTTTCAGCCCCTCTGATTCAGCTCCTCTGAATCAGCCCCTCTGTTTCCCGCCCTCTGTTTCAGCCCCTCTGTTTCAGCCCCTCTGTTTCAGCCCCTCTGTTTCTCGCCCTCTATTTCAGCCCCTCTGTTTTTCGCCCTCTGTTTCAGCCCCTCTGTTTCAGCCCCTCTGTTTCTCGCCCTCTGTTTCAGCCCCTCTGTTTCTCGCCCTCTGTTTCAGCCCCGCTGATTCAGCCCCTCTGTTTCAGCCCCTCTGAATCTGCCCCTCTGATTCAGCCCCTCTGTTTCAGCCCCTCTGTTTCAGCCCCTCTGTTTCTCGCCCTCTGTTTCAGCCCATCTGATTCTCGCCCTCTGTTTCAGCCCTTCTGATACTCGCCCTCTGTTTCAGCCCCTCTGATTCAGCCCCTCTGTTTCAGCCCCTCTGATTCAGCCCCTCTGATTCAGCCCCTCTGATTCAGAACCCTCTGTTTCTCGCCCTCTGATTCAGCCCCTCTGTTTCTCGCCCTCTGTTTCAGCCCCTCTGATTCAGCCCCTCTGTTTCAGCCCCTATGTTTCTCCCCCTCTGTTCCAGCCCCTCTGTTTCAGCCCCTCTGTTTCAGCCACTCTGTTTCAGCCCCTCTGTTTCAGCCCCTCTGTTTCAGCCCCTCTGTATCTCGCCCTCTGTTTCAGCCCCTCTGTTTCTCGCCCTCTGTTTCAGCCCCTCTGTTTCAGCCCGTCTGTTTCAGCCACACTGTTTCTCGCCCTCTGTTTCAGCCCCTCTGTTTCTCACCCTCTGTTTCAGCGCCTCTGATTCAGCCCCTCTGTTTCTCGCCCTCTGTTTCAGCCCCTCTGTTTCTCGCCCTCTGTACCAACCCCTCTGTTTCAGCCCCTCTGTTTCAGCCCCTCTGTTTCTCGCCCTCTGTTTCAGCCCCTCTGTTTCTCGCGCTCTGTTTCAGTCCCTCTGTTTCATCCCGTCTGTTTCAGCCACTCTGTTTCTCGCCCTCTGTTTCAGCCCCTCTGTTTCTCACCCTCTGTTTCAGCCCCTCTGATTCAGCCCCTCTGTTTCTCGCCCTCTGTTTCAGCCCCTCTGTTTCTCGCCCTCTGTTTCAGCCCCTCTGTTTCAGCCCCTCTGTTTCAGCCCCTCTGTTTCTCGCCCTCTGTTTCAGCCCCTCTGTTTCTCGCCCTCTGTTTCAGCCCCGCTGATTCAGCCCCTCTGTTTCAGCCCCTCTGAATCAGCCCCTCTGATTCAGCCCCTCTGTTTCAGCCCCTCTGTTTCTCGCCCTCTGTTTCAACCCATCTGATTCTCGCCCTCTGTTTCAGCCCTTCTGATACTCGCCCTCTGTTTCAGCCCCTCTGATTCAGCCCCTCTGTTTCAGCCCCTCTGATTCAGCCCCTCTGATTCAGCCCCTCTGATTCAGCCCCTCTGTTTCTCGCCCTCTGTTTCAGCCCCTCTGTTTCAGCCCCTCTGTTTCAGCGCCTCTGTTTCTCGCCCTCTGTTTCAGCCCCTCTGTTTCTCGCCCTCTGTTTCAGCCCCTCTGATTCAGCCCCTCTGTTTCAGCCCCTATGTTTCTCCCCCTCTGTTCCAGCCCCTTTTTTCAGCCCCTCTGTTTCAGCCACTCTGTTTCAGCCCCTCTGTTTCAGCCCCTCTGTTTCAGCCCCTCTGTTTCTCGCCTCTGTTTCAGCCCCTCTGTTTCTCGCCCTCTGTTTCAGCCCCTCTGTTTCTCGCCTTCTGTTTCAGCCCCTCTGTTTCAGCCCGTCTGTTTCAGCCACTCTGTTTCTCGCCCTCTGTTTCAGCCCCACTGTTTCTCACCCTCTGTTTCAGCCCCTCTGATTCAGCCCCTCTGTTTCTCGCCCTCTGTTTCAGCCCCTCTGTTTCTCGCCCTCTGTTCCAGCCCCTCTGTTTCAGCCCCTCTGTTTCAGCCCCTCTGTTTCTCGCCCTCTGTTTCAGCCCCTCTGTTTCTCGCCCTCTGTTTCAGCCCCTCTGTTTCAGCCCCTCTGTTTCAGCCACTCTGTTTCTCGCCCTTTGTTTCAGCCCCTCTGTTTCTCACCCTCTGTTTCAGCATCTCTGATTCAGCCCCTCTGTTTCTCGCCCTCTGTTTCAGCCCCTCTGTTTCTCGCCCTCTGTTTCAGCCCCTCTGTTTCAGCCCCTCTGTTTCAGCCCCTCTGTTTCTCGCCCTCTGTTTCAGCCACTCTGTTTCTCGCCCTCTGTTTCAGGTCCTCTGTTTCTCGCCCTCTGTTTCAGCCACTCTGATTCAGCCCCTCTGTTTCAGCCCAACTGATTCAGCCCTTCTGTTTCAGCCCCTCTGTTTCAGCCCCTCTGTTTCTCGCCCTCTGTTTCAGCCACTCTGATTCTCGCCCTCTGTTTCAGCCCCTCTGTTTCTCGCCCTCTGTTTTAGCCCCTCTGATTCAGCCCCTCTGTTTCAGCCCCTCTGATTCAGCCCCTCTGATTCAGCCCCTCTGATTCAGCCCCTCTGTTTCTCGCCCTCTGTTTCAGCCCCTCTGTTTAAGCACCTCTGTTTCTCGCCATCTGTTTCAGCCCCTCTGTTTCTCGCCCTCTGTTTCAGCCCCTCTGTTTCAGCCCCTCTGTTTCTCGCCCTCTGTTTCAGCCCCGCTGATTCAGCACCTCTGTTTCAGCCCCTCTGATTCAGCCCCTCTGTTTCAGCCCCTCTGTTTCAGCCCCTCTGTTTCTCGCCCTCTGTTTCAGCCCGTCTGTTTCAGCCCCTCTGTTTCAGCCCCTCTGTTTCTCGCCCTCCCTTTCTCAGCCTCTGTTTCAGCTCCTCTGTTTCAGCCGCTCTGTGTCTCGCCCTCTGTTTCAGCCCCTCTGTTTCTCGCCCTCTGTTTCAGCCCCTCTGTTTCTTGCCCTCTGTTTCAGACCCTCTGTTTCAGCCCCTCTGTTTCAACCCCTCTGTTTCAGCCCCTCTGTTTCTCGCCCTGTGTTTCAGCCCCTCTGTTTGAGCCCCTCTGTTTCAGCCCCACTGTTTCTCGCCCTCTGTTTCAGCCCCTCTGTTTCAGCCCCTCTGTTTCAGCCCCTCTGTTTCTCGCCCTCTGTTTCAGACCCCTCTGTTTCTCGCCCTCTGTTCAGCCCCTCTGTTTCTCGCCCTCTGTTTCAGCCACTCTGTTTCCCGCCCTCTGTTTCAGCCCCTCTGTTTCAGCCCCTCTGTTTCTCGCCCTCTGTTTCAGCCCTTCTGTTTCTCGCCCTCTGTTTCAGCCCCTCTGTTTCTCGCCCTCTGTTTCAGCCCCGCTGATTCAGCCCCTCTGTTTCAGCCCCTCTGAATCAGCCCCTCTGATTCAGCCCCTCTGTTTCAGCCCCTCTGTTTCAGCCCCTCTGTTTCTCGCCCTCTGTTTCAGCCCATCTGATTCTCGCCCTCTGTTTCAGCCCTTCTGATACTCGCCCTCTGTTTCAGCCCCTCTGATTCAGCCCCTCTGTTTCAGCCCCTCTGATTCAGCCCCTCTGATTCAGCCCCTCTGATTCAGCCCCTCTGTTTCTCGCCCTCTGTTTCAGCCCCTCTGATTCAGCCCCTCTGTTTCAGCCCCTATGTTTCTCCCCCTCTGTTCCAGCCCCTCTGTTTCAGCCCCTCTGTTTCAGCCACTCTGTTTCAGCCCCTCTGTTTCAGCCCCTCTGTTTCAGCCCCTCTGTATCTCGCCCTCTGTTTCAGCCCCTCTGTTTCTCGCCCTCTGTTTCAGCCCCTCTGTTTCAGCCCGTCTGTTTCAGCCACACTGTTTCTCGCCCTCTGTTTCAGCCCCTCTGTTTCTCACCCTCTGTTTCAGCGCCTCTGATTCAGCCCCTCTGTTTCTCGCCCTCTGTTTCAGCCCCTCTGTTTCTCGCCCTCTGTACCAACCCCTCTGTTTCAGCCCCTCTGTTTCAGCCCCTCTGTTTCTCGCCTTCTGTTTCAGCCCCTCTGTTTCTCGCGCTCTGTTTCAGTCCCTCTGTTTCATCCCGTCTGTTTCAGCCACTCTGTTTCTCGCCCTCTGTTTCAGCCCCTCTGTTTCTCACCCTCTGTTTCAGCCCCTCTGATTCAGCCCCTCTGTTTCTCGCCCTCTGTTTCAGCCCCTCTGTTTCTCGCCCTCTGTTTCAGCCCCTCTGTTTCAGCCCCTCTGTTTCAGCCCCTCTGTTTCTCGCCCTCTGTTTCAGCCCCTCTGTTTCTCGCCCTCTGTTTCAGCCCCGCTGATTCAGCCCCTCTGTTTCAGCCCCTCTGAATCAGCCCCTCTGATTCAGCCCCTCTGTTTCAGCCCCTCTGTTTCAGCCCCTCTGTTTCTCGCCCTCTGTTTCAACCCATCTGATTCTCGCCCTCTGTTTCAGCCCTTCTGATACTCGCCCTCTGTTTCAGCCCCTCTGATTCAGCCCCTCTGTTTCAGCCCCTCTGATTCAGCCCCTCTGATTCAGCCCCTCTGATTCAGCCCCTCTGTTTCTCGCCCTCTGTTTCAGCCCCTCTGTTTCAGCCCCTCTGTTTCAGCGCCTCTGTTTCTCGCCCTCTGTTTCAGCCCCTCTGTTTCTCGCCCTCTGTTTCAGCCCCTCTGATTCAGCCCCTCTGTTTCAGCCCCTATGTTTCTCCCCCTCTGTTCCAGCCCCTTTTTTCAGCCCCTCTGTTTCAGCCACTCTGTTTCAGCCCCTCTGTTTCAGCCCCTCTGTTTCAGCCCCTCTGTTTCTCGCCTCTGTTTCAGCCCCTCTGTTTCTCGCCCTCTGTTTCAGCCCCTCTGTTTCTCGCCTTCTGTTTCAGCCCCTCTGTTTCAGCCCGTCTGTTTCAGCCACTCTGTTTCTCGCCCTCTGTTTCAGCACCACTGTTTCTCACCCTCTGTTTCAGCCCCTCTGATTCAGCCCCTCTGTTTCTCGCCCTCTGTTTCAGCCCCTCTGTTTCTCGCCCTCTGTTCCAGCCCCTCTGTTTCAGCCCCTCTGTTTCAGCCCCTCTGTTTCTCGCCCTCTGTTTCAGCCCCTCTGTTTCTCGCGCTCTGTTTCAGCCCGTCTGTTTCAGCCCCTCTGTTTCAGCCACTCTGTTTCTCGCCCTTTGTTTCAGCCCCTCTGTTTCTCACCCTCTGTTTCAGCATCTCTGATTCAGCCCCTCTGTTTCTCGCCCTCTGTTTCAGCCCCTCTGTTTCTCGCCCTCTGTTTCAGCCCCTCTGTTTCAGCCCCTCTGTTTCAGCCCCTCTGTTTCTCGCCCTCTGTTTCAGCCACTCTGTTTCTCGCCCTCTGTTTCAGGTCCTCTGTTTCTCGCCCTCTGTTTCAGCCACTCTGATTCAGCCCCTCTGTTTCAGCCCAACTGATTCAGCCCTTCTGTTTCAGCCCCTCTGTTTCAGCCACTCTGTTTCAGCCCCTCTGTTTCTCGCCCTCTGTTTCTCGCCCGCTGTTTCAGCCCCTTTGTTTCTCGCCCTCTGTTTCAGCCCCACTGTTTCAGCCCCTCTGATTCAGCTCCTCTGAATCAGCCCCTCTGTTTCCCGCCCTCTGTTTCAGCCCCTCTGTTTCAGCCCCTCTGTTTCAGCCCCTCTGTTTCTCGCCCTCTATTTCAGCCCCTCTGTTTTTCGCCCTCTGTTTCAGCCCCTCTGTTTCAGCCCCTCTGTTTCTCGCCCTCTGTTTCAGCCCCTCTGTTTCTCGCACTCTGTTTCAGCCCCGCTGTTTCTCGCCCTCTGTTTTAGCCCCTCTGTTTCAGCCCCGCTGATTCAGCCCCTCTGTTTCAGCCCCTCTGTTTCAGCCCCTCTGTTTCTCGCCCTCTGTTTCAGCCACTCTGATTCTCGCCCTCTGTTTCAGCCCCTCTGTTTCTCGCCCTCTGTTTTAGCCCCTCTGATTCAGCCCCTCTGTTTCAGCCCCTCTGATTCAGCCCCTCTGATTCAGCCCCTCTGATTCAGCCCCTCTGTTTCTCGCCCTCTGTTTCAGCCCCTCTGTTTAAGCACCTCTGTTTCTCGCCATCTGTTTCAGCCCCTCTGTTTCTCGCCCTCTGTTTCAGCCCCTCTGTTTCAGCCCCTCTGTTTCTCGCCCTCTGTTTCAGCCCCGCTGATTCAGCCCCTCTGTTTCAGCCCCTCTGATTCAGCCCCTCTGATTCAGCCCCTCTGTTTCAGCCCCTCTGTTTCAGCCCCTCTGTTTCTCGCCCTCTGTTTCAGCCCCTCTGATTCTCGCCCTCTGTTTCAGCCCCTCTGTTTCTCGCCCTCTGTTTTAGCCCCTCTGATTCAGCCCCTCTGATTCAGCCCCTCTGTTTCTCGCCCTCTGTTTCAGCCCATCTGATTCTCGCCCTCTGTTTCAGCCCTTCTGATACTCGCCCTCTGTTTCAGCCACTCTGATTCCGCCCCTCTGTTTCAGCCCCTCTGATTCAGCACCTCTGATTCTCGCCCTCTGTTTCAGCCCCTCTGATTCAGCCCCTCTGTTTCAGCCCCTATGTTTCTCCCCCTCTGTTCCAGCCCCTCTGTTTCAGCACCCCTGTTTCAGCCACTTTGTTTCAGCCCCTCTGTTTCAGCCCCTCTGTTTCTCGCCCTCTGTTTCAACCCCTCTGTTTCTCGCCCTCTGTTTCAGCCCCTCTGTTTCAGCCGGTCTGTTTCAGCCACTCTGTTTCTCGCCCTCTGTTTCAGCCCCTCTGTTTCTCACCCTCTGTTTCAGACCCTCTGATTCAGCCCCTCTGTTTCTCGCCCTCTGTTTCAGCCCCTCTGTTTCTCGCCCTCTGTTCCAGCCCCTCTGTTTCAGCCCCTCTGTTTCAGCCCCTCTGTTTCTCGCCCTCTGTTTCAGCCCCTCTGTTTCTCGCGTTCTGTTTCAGCCCCTCTGTTTCAGCCCGTCTGTTTCAGCCACTCTGTTTCTCGCCCTCTGTTTCAGCCCCTCCAGTTCTCACCCTCTGTTTCAGCCCCTCTGATTCAGCCCCTCTGTTTCTCGCCCTCTGTTTCAGCCCCGCTGATTCAGCCCCTCTGTTTCAGCCCCTCTGAATCAGCCCCTCTGATTCAGCCCCTCTGTTTCAGCCCCTCTGTTTCAGCCCCTCTGTTTCTCGCCCTCTGTTTCAGCCCATCTGATTCTCGCCCTCTGTTTCAGCCCTTCTGATACTCGCCCTCTGTTTCAGCCCCTCTGATTCAGCCCCTCTGTTTCAGCCCCTCTGATTCAGCCCCTCTGATTCAGCCCTTCTGATTCAGCCCCTCTGTTTCTCGCCCTCTGTTTCAGCCCCTCTGTTTCAGCCCCTCTGATTCAGCGCCTCTGTTTCTCGCCCTCTGTTTCAGCCCCTCTGTTTCTCGCCATCTGTTTCAGCCCCTCTGATTCAGCCCCTCTGTTTCAGCCCCTATGTTTCTCCCCCTCTGTTCCAGCCCCTTTTTTCAGCCCCTCTGTTTCAGCCACTCTGTTTCAGCCCCTCTGTTTCAGCCCCTCTGTTTCAGCCCCTCTGTTTCAGCCCGTCTGTTTCAGCCACTCTGTTTCTCGCCCTCTGTTTCAGCCCCTCTGTTTCTCGCCCTCTGTTTCAGCCCCTCTGTTTCAGCCCGTCTGTTTCAGCCACTCTGTTTCTCGCCCTCTTTTTCAGCCCCTCTGTTTCTCACCCTCTGTTTCAGCCCCTCTGATTCAGCCCCTCTGTTTCTCGCCCTCTGTTTCAGCCCCTCTGTTTCTCGCCCTCTGTTCCAGCCCCTCTGTTTCAGCCCCTCTGTTTCAGCCCCTCTGTTTCTCGCCCTCTGTTTCAGCCCCTCTGTTTCTCGCGCTCTGTTTCAGCCCCTCTGTATCAGCCCGTCTGTTTCAGCCACTCTGTTTCTCGCCCTCTGTTTCAGCCCCTCTGTTTCTCACCCTCTGTTTCAGCCCCTCTAATTCAGCCCCTCTGTTTCTCGCCCTCTGTTTCAGCCCCTCTGTTTCTCGCCCTCTGTTTCAGCCCCTCTGTTTCAGCCCCTCTGTTTCACCCCCTCTGTTTCTCGCCCTCTGTTTCAGCCACTCTGTTTCTCGCCCTCTGTTTCAGGCCATCTGTTTCTCGCCCTCTGTTTCAGCCACTCTGATTCAGCCCCTCTGTTTGAGCCCAACTGATTCAGCCCCTCTGTTTCAGCCCCTCTGTTTCAGCCCCTCTGTTTCAGCCCCTCTGTTTCTCGCCCTCTGTTTCTCGCCCTCTGTTTCAGCCCCTTTGTTTCTCGCCTTCTGTTTCAGCCCCACTGTTTCAGCCCCTCTGATTCAGCCCCTCTGATTCAGCACCTCTGTTTCTCGCCCTCTGTTTCAGCCCCTCTGTTTCAGCCCCTCTGTTTCAGCCCCTCTGTTTCTCGCCCTCTGTTTCAGACCCTCTGTTTCTCGCCCTCTGTTTCAGCCCCTCTGTTTCAGCCCCTCTGTTTATCGCCCTCTGTTTCTGCCCCTCTGTTTCTCGCACTCTGTTTCAGCCCCGCTGTTTCTCGCCCTCTGTTTTGGCCCCGCTGATTCAGCCCCTCTGTTTCAGCCCCTCTGAATCAGCCCCTCTGATTCAGCCCCTCTGTTTCAGCCCCTCTGTTTCAGCCCCTCTGTTTCTCGCCCTCTGTTTCAGCCCCTCTGATTCTCGCCCTCTGTTTCAGCCCCTCTGTTTCTCGCCCTCTGTTTTAGCCCCTCTGATTCAGCCCCTCTGTTTCAGCCTCTCTGATTCAGCCCCTCTGATTCAGCCCCTCTGATTCAGCCCCTCTGTTTCTCGCCCTCTGTTTCAGCCCCTCTGTTTCAGCCCCTCTGTTTCTCGCCATCTGTTTCAGCCCCTCTGCTTCTCGCCCTCTGTTTCAGCCCCTCTGTTTCAGCCCCTCTGTTTCTCGCCCTCTGTTTCTGCCCCTCTGTTTCTCGCATGTGTTTCAGCCCCGCTGTTTCTCGCCCTCTGTTTTGGCCCCGCTGATTCAGCCCCTCTGTTTCAGCCCCACTGAATCAGCCCCTCTGATTCACCCCCTCTGTTTCAGCCCCTCTGTTTCAGACCCTCTGTTTCTCGCCCTCTGTTTCTGCCCCTCTTTTTCTCGCACTCTGTTTCAGCCCCTCTGTTTCTCGCCCTCTGTTTTAGCCCCTCTGATTCAGCCCCTCTGTTTTTGCCCCTCTGAATCAGCCCCTCTGATTCAGCCCCTCTGTTTCAGCCCCTCTGTTACAGCCCCTCTGTTTCTCGCCCTCTGTTTCAGCCCCTCTGATTCTCGCCCTCTGTTTCAGCCCCTCTGTTTCTCGCCCTCTGTTTTAGCCCCTCTGTTTCAGCCCCTCTGTTTCTCGCCCTCTGTTTCAGCCCCTCTGTTTCAGCCCCTCTGTTTCTCGCCCTCTGTTTCAGCCCCGCTGATTCAGCCCCTGTGTTTCAGCCCCTCTGATTCAGCCCCTCTGTTTCTCGCCCTCTGTTTCAGCCCCTCTGATTCTCGCCCTCTGTTTCAGCCCCTCTGTTTCTCGCCCTCTGTTTTAGCCACTCTGATTCAGCCCCTCTGTTTCAGCCCCTCTGTTTCTCGCCCTCTGTTTTAGCCCCTCTGATTCAGCCCCTCTGTTTCTCGCCCTCTGCTTCAGCCCCTCTGATTCAGCCCCTCTGATTCAGCCCCTCTGTTTCTCGCCCTCTGTTTCAGCCCCTCTGTTTCTCGCCCTCTGTTTCAGCCCCTCTGTTTCTCGCGTTCTGTTTCAGCCCCTCTGTTTCAGCCCGTCTGTTTCAGCCACTCTGTTTCTCGCCCTCTGTTTCAGCCCCTTCAGTTCTCACCCTCTGTTTCAGCCCCTCTGATTCAGACCCTCTGTTTCTCGCCCTCTGGTTCAGCCCCTCTGTTTCTCGCCCTCTGTTTCAGCCCCTCTGTTTCAGCCCCTCTGTTTCTCGCCCTCTGTTTCAGCCCCTCTGTTTCTCGCCCTCTGTTTCAGCCCCGCTGATTCAGCCCCTCTGTTTCAGCCCCTCTGAATCAGCCCCTCTGATTCAGCCCCTCTGTTTCAGCCCTTCTGTTTCAGCCCCTCTGTTTCTCGCCCTCTGTTTCAGCCCATCTGATTCTCGCCCTCTGTTTCAGCCCTTCTGATACTCGCCCTCTGTTTCAGCCCCTCTGATTCAGCCCCTCTGTTTCAGCCCCTCTGATTCAGCCCCTCTGATTCAGCCCCTCTGATTCAGCCCCTCTGTTTCTCGCCCTCTGTTTCAGCCCCTCTGTTTCAGCCCCTCTGATTCAGCACCTCTGTTTCTCGCCCTCTGTTTCAGCCCCTCTGTTTCTCGCCCTCTGTTTCAGCCCCTCTGATTCAGCCCCTCTGTTTCAGCCCCTATGTTTCTCCCCCTCTGTTCCAGCCCCTTTTTTCAGCCCCTCTGTTTCAGCCACTCTGTTTCAGCCCCTCTGTTTCAGCCCCTCTGTTTCAGCCCCTCTGTTTCTCGCCCTCTGTTTCAGCCCCTCTGTTTGTCGCCCTCTGTTTCAGCCCCTCTGTTTCAGCCCGTCTGTTTCAGCCACTCTGTTTCTCGCCCTCTGTTTCAGCCCCTCTGTTTCTCACCCTCTGTTTCAGCCCCTCTGATTCAGCCCCTCTGTTTCTCGCCCTCTGTTTCAGCCCCTCTGTTTCTCGCCCTCTGTTCCAGCCCCTCTGTTTCAGCCCCTCTGTTTCAGCCCCTCTGTTTCTCGCCCTCTGTTTCAGCCACTCTGTTTCTCGCGCTCTGTTTCAGCCCCTCTGTATCAGCCCGTCTGTTTCAGCCACTCTGTTTCTCGCCCTCTGTTTCAGCCCCTCTGTTTCTCACCCTCTGTTTCAGCCCCTCTGATTCAGCCCCTCTGTTTCTCGCCCTCTGTTTCAGCCCCTCTGTTTCTCGCCCTCTGTTTCAGCCCCTCTGTTTCAGCCCCTCTGTTTCAGCCCCTCTGTTTCTCGCCCTCTGTTTCAGCCACTCTGTTTCTCGCCCTCTGTTTCAGGCCATCTGTTTCTCGCCCTCTGTTTCAGCCACTCTGATTCAGCCCCTCTGTTTGAGCCCAACTGATTCAGCCCCTCTGTTTCAGCCCCTCTGTTTCAGCCCCTCTGTTTCAGCCCCTCTGTTTCTCGCCCTCTGTTTCTCGCCCGCTGTTTCAGCCCCTTTGTTTCTCGCCTTCTGTTTCAGCCCCACTGTTTCAGCCCCTCTGATTCAGCCCCTCTGATTCAGCCCCTCTGTTTCTCGCCCTCTGTTTCAGCCCCTCTGTTTCAGCCCCTCTGTTTCAGCCCCTCTGTTTCTCGCCCTCTGTTTCAGACCCTCTGTTTCTCGCCCTCTGTTTCAGCCCCTCTGTTTCAGCCCCTCTGTTTATCGCCCTCTGTTTCTGCCCCTCTGTTTCTCGCACTCTGTTTCAGCCCCTCTGATTCTCGCCCTCTGTTTCAGCCCCGCTGTTTCTCGCCCTCGGTTTTGGCCCCGCTGATTCAGCCCCTCTGTTTCAGCCCCTCTGAATCAGCCCCTCTGATTCAGCCCCTCTGTTTCAGCCCCTCTGTTTCAGCCCCTCTGTTTCTCGCCCTCTGTTTCAGCCCCTCTGATTCTCGCCCTCTGTTTCAGCCCCTCTGTTTCTCGCCCTCTGTTTTAGCCCCTCTGATTCAGCCCCTCTGTTTCAGCCCCTCTGATTCAGCCCCTCTGATTCAGCCCCTCTGATTCAGCCCCTCTGTTTCTCGCACTCTGTTTCAGCCCCTCTGATTCTCGCCCTCTGTTTCAGCCCCGCTGTTTCTCGCCCTCTGTTTCAGCCCCTCTGTTTCTCGCCCTCTGTTTCAGCCCCTCTGTTTCAGCCCCTCTGATTCAGCCTCTCTGTTTCTCGCCCTCTGTTTCAGCCCCGCTGTTTCTCGCCCTCTGTTTCAGCCCCTCTGTTTCTCACCCTCTGTTTCAGCCCCTCTGTTTCAGCCCCTCTGTTTCACCCACTCTGTTTCTCGCCCTCTGTTTCAGCCCCTCTGTTTCTCACCCTCTGTTTCAGCCCGTCTGATTCAGCCCCTCTATTTCAGCCCCTCTGATTCAGCCCCTCTGTTTACGCCCCTCTGATTCAGCCCCTCTGATTCAGCCCCTCTGATTCAGCCCCTTTGTTTCTCGCCCTCTGTTTCAGCCCCTCTGTTTCAGCCCCTCTGATTCAGCGCCTCTGTTTCTCGCCCTCTGTTTCAGCCCCTCTGTTTCTCGCCCTCTGTTTCAGCCCCTCTGATTCAGCCCCTCTGTTTCAGCCCCTATGTTTCTCCCCCTCTGTTCCAGCCCCTTTTTTCAGCCCCTCTGTTTCAGCCACTCTGTTTCAGCCCCTCTGTTTCAGCCACTCTGTTTCAGCCCCTCTGTTTCTCGCCCTCTGTTTCAGCCCCTCTGTTTCTCGCCCACTGTTTCAGCCCCTCTGTTTCAGCCCGTCTGTTTCAGCCACTCTGTTTCTCGCCCTCTGTTTCAGCCCCTCTGTATCTCACCCTCTGTTTCAGCCCCTCTGATTCAGCCCCTCTGTTTCTCGCCCTCTGTTTCAGCCCCTCTGTTTCTCGCCCTCTGTTCCAGCCCCTCTGTTTCAGCCCCTCTGTTTCAGCCCCTCTGTTTCTCGCCCTCTGTTTCAGCCCCTCTGTTTCTCGCGCTCTGTTTCAGCCCCTCTGTATCAGCCCGTCTGTTTCAGCCCCTCTGTTTCTCGCCCTCTGTTTCAGCCCCTCTGTTTCTCACTCTCTGTTTCAGCCCCTCTGATTCAGCCCCTCTGTTTCTCGCCCTCTGTTTTAGCCCCTCTGATTCAGCCCCTCTGTTTCAGCCCCTCTGAATCAGCCCCTCTGATTCAGCCCCTCTGTTTCAGCCCCTCTGTTACAGCCCCTCTGTTTCTCGAACTCTGTTTCAGCCCCTCTGATTCTCGCCCTCTGTTTCAGCCCCTCTGTTTCTCGCCCTCTGTTTTAGCCCCTCTGTTTCAGCCCCGCTGTTTCTCGCCCTCTGTTTCAGCCCCTCTGTTTCAGCCCCTCTGTTTCTCGCCCTCTGTTTCAGCCCCGCTGATTCAGCCCCTGTGTTTCAGCCCCTCTGATTCAGCCCCTCTGTTTCTCGCCCTCTGTTTCAGCCCCTCTGATTCTCGCCCTCTGTTTCAGCCCCTCTGTTTCTCGCCCTCTGTTTTAGCCACTCTGATTCAGCCCCTCTGTTTCAGCCCCTCTGTTTCTCGCCCTCTGTTTTAGCCCCTCTGATTCAGCCCCTCTGTTTCTCGCCCTCTGTTTCAGCCCCTCTGATTCAGCCCCTCTGTTTCTCGCCCACTGTTTCAGCCCCTCTGTTTCAGCCCCTCTGTTTCTCGCCCTCTGTTTCAGCCCCTCTGTTTCTCGTGTTCTGTTTCAGCCCCTCTGTTTCAGCCCGTCTGTTTCAGCCACTCTGTTTCTCGCCCTCTGTTTCAGCCCCTCCAGTTCTCACCCTCTGTTTCAGCCCCTCTGATTCAGCCCCTCTGTTTCTCGCCCTCTGTTTCAACCCCTCTGTTTCTCGCCCTCTGTTTCAGCCCCTCTGTTTCAGCCCCTCTGTTTCAGCCCCTCTGTTTCTCGCCGTCTGTTTCAGCCCCTCTGTTTCAGCCCCGCTGATTCAGCCCCTCTGTTTCAGCCCCTCTGAATCAGCACCTCTGATTCAGCCCCTCTGTTTCAGCCCCTCTGTTTCAGCCCCTCTGTTTCTCGCCCTCTGTTTCAGCCCATCTGATTCTCGCCCTCTGTTTCAGCCCTTCTGATACTCGCCCTCTGTTTCAGCCCCTCTGATTCAGCCCCTCTGTTTCAGCCCCTCTGATTCAGCCCCTCTGATTCAGCCCCTCTGATTCAGCCCCTCTGTTTCTCGCCCTCTGTTTCAGCCCCTCTGTTTCAGCCCCTCTGATTCAGCGCCTCTGTTTCTCGCCCTCTGTTTCAGCCCCTCTGTTTCTCGCCCTCTGTTTCAGCCCCTCTGATTCAGCCCCTCTGTTTCAGCCCCTATGTTTCTCCCCCTCTGTTCCAGCCCATTTTTTCAGCCCCTCTGTTTCAGCCACTCTGTTTCAGCCCCTCTGTTTCAGCCCCTCTGTTTCAGCCCCTCTGTTTCTCGCCCTCTGTTTCAGCCCCTCTGTTTCTCGCCCTCTGTTTCAGCCCCTCTGTTTCAGCCCGTCTGTTTCAGCCACTCTGTTTCTCGCCCTCTGTTTCAGCCCCTCTGTTTCTAACCCTCTGTTTCAGCCCCTCTGATTCAGCCCCTCTGTTTCTCGCCCTCTGTTTCAGCCCCTCTGTTTCTCGCCCTCTGTTCCAGCCCCTCTGTTTCATGCCCTCTGTTTCAGTCCCTCTGTTTCTCGCCCTCTGTTTCAGCCCCTCTGTTTCTCGCGCTCTGTTTCAGCCCCTCTGTATCAGCCCGTCTGTTTCACCCACTCTGTTTCTCGCCCTCTGTTTCAGCCCCTCTGTTTCTCACCCTCTGTTTCAGCCCCTCTGATTCAGCCCCTCTGTTTCTCGCCCTCTGTTTCAGCCCCTCTGTTTCTCGCCCTCTGTTTCAGCCCCTCTGTTTCAGCCCCTCTGTTTCAGCCCCTCTGTTTCTCGCCCTCTGTTTCAGCCACTCTGTTTCTCGCCCTCTGTTTCAGGCCATCTGTTTCTCGCCCTCTGTTTCAGCCACTCTGATTCAGCCCCTCTGTTTGAGCCCAACTGATTCAGCCCCTCTGTTTCAGCCCCTCTGTTTCAGCCCCTCTGTTTCAGCCCCTCTGTTTCTCGCCCTCTGTTTCTCGCCCGCTGTTTCAGCCCCTTTGTTTCTCGCCTTCTGTTTCAGCCCCACTGTTTCAGCCCCTCTGATTCAGCCCCTCTGATTCAGCCCCTCTGTTTCTCGCCCTCTGTTTCAGCCCCTCTGTTTCAGCCCCTCTGTTTCAGCCCCTCTGTTTCTCCCCCTCTGTTTCAGACCCTCTGTTTCTCGCCCTCTGTTTCAGCCCCTCTGTTTCAGCCCCTCTGTTTATCGCCCTCTGTTTCTGCCCCTCTGTTTCTCGCACTCTGTTTCAGCCCCTCTGATTCTCGCCCTCTGTTTCAGCCCCGCTGTTTATCGCCCTCTGTTTTGGCCCCGCTGATTCAGCCCCTCTGTTTCAGCCCCTCTGAATCAGCCCCTCTGATTCAGCCCCTCTGTTTCAGCCCCTCTGTTTCAGCCCCTCTGTTTCTCGCCCTCTGTTTCAGCCCCTCTGATTCTCGCCCTCTGTTTCAGCCCCTCTGTTTCTCGCCCTCTGTTTTAACCCCTCTGATTCAGCCCCTCTGTTTCAGCCCCTCTGATTCAGCCCCTCTGATTCAGCCCCTCTGATTCAGCCCCTCTGTTTCTCGCCCTCTGTTTCAGCCCCTCTGTTTAAGCCCCTCTGTTTCTCGCCATCTGTTTCAGCCCCTCTGTTTCTCGCCCTCTGTTTCAGCCCCTCTGTTTCAGCCCCTCTGTTTCTCGCCCTCTGTTTCAGCCCCACTGATTCAGCCCCTGTGTTTCAGCCCCTCTGATTCAGCCCCTCTGATTCAGCCCCTCTGTTTCAGCCCCTCTGTTTCTCGCCCTCTGTTTCAGCCCCTCTGTTTCTCGCCCTCTGTTTCAGCCCCTCTGTTTCAGCCCCTCTGTTTCTCGCCCTCTGTTTCTGCCCCTCTGTTTCTCGCATGTGTTTCAGCCCCGCTGTTTCTCGCCCTCTGTTTTGGCCCCGCTGATTCAGCCCCTCTGTTTCAGCCCCACTGAATCAGCCCCTCTGATTCACCTCCTCTGTTTCAGCCCCTCTGTTTCAGACCCTCTGTTTCTCGCCCTCTGTTTCTGCCCCTCTTTTTCTCGCACTCTGTTTCAGCCCCTCTGTTTCTCGCCCTCTGTTTTAGCCCCTCTGATTCAGCCCCTCTGTTTCAGCCCCTCTGAATCAGCCCCTCTGATTCAGCCCCTCTGTTTCAGCCCCTCTGTTACAGCCCCTCTGTTTCTCGCCCTCTGTTTCAGCCCCTCTGATTCTCGCCCTCTGTCTCAGCCCCTCTGTTTCTCGCCCTCTGTTTTAGCCCCTCTGTTTCAGCCCCTCTGTTTCTCGCCCTCTGTTTCAGCCCCTCTGTTTCTCGCCCTATGTTTCAGCCCCGCTGATTCAGCCCCTGTGTTTCAGCCCCTCTGATTCAGCCCCTCTGTTTCTCGCCCTCTGTTTCAGCCCCTCTGATTCTCGCCCTCTGTTTCAGCCCCTCTGTTTCTCGCCCTCTGTTTTAGCCCCTCTGATTCAGCCCCTCTGTTTCTCGCCCTCTGTTTCAGCCCCTCTGATTCAGCCCCTCTGATTCAGCCCCTCTGTTTCTCGCCCTCTGTTTCAGCCCCTCTGTTTCAGCCCCTCTGTTTCAGCCCCACTGTTTCTCACCCTCTGTTTCAGCCCCTCTGATTCAGCCCCTCTGATTCAGCCCCTCTGATTCAGCCCCTCTGTTTCCCGCCCCTCTGTTTCAGCCCCTCTGTTTCTCGCCCTCTGTTTCAGCCCCTCTGTTTCAGCCCCTCTGTTTCAGCCCCTCTGTTTCAGCGCCTCTGTTTCAGCCCCTCTGTTTCAGCGCCTCTGTTCCAGCCCCTCTGTTTCAGCCCCTCTGTTTCAGCCACTCTGTTTCAGCCCCTCTCTTTCAGCCCCTCTGTTTCAGCCCCTCTGTTTCTCGCCCTCTGTTTCAGCCCCTCTGTTTCTCGCCCTCTGTTTCAGCCCCTCTCTTTCAGCCCGTCTGTTTCACCCACTCTGTTGCTCGCCCTCTGTTTCAGCCCATCTGTATCTCACCCACTGTTTCAGCCCCGCTGATTCAGCCCCTCTGTTTCTCGCCCTCTGTTTCAGCCCCTCTGTTTCTCGTCCTCTGTTTCAGCCCCTCTGTTTCTCGCCCTCTGTTTCAGCCCCTCTGTTTCAGCCCCTCTGTTTCAGCCCCTCTGTTTCTCGCCCTCTGTTTCAGCCCCTCTGTTTCTCGCCCTCTGTTTCAGCCCGTCTGTTTCAGCCACTCTGTTTCTCGCCCTCTGTTTCAGCCCCTCTGTTTCTCACCCTCTGTTTCAGCCCCTCTGATTCAGCCCCTCTGTTTCTCGCCCTCTGTTTCAGCCCCTCTGTTTCTCGCCCTCTGTTCCAGCCCCTCTGTTTCAGCCCCTCTGTTTCTCGCCCTCTGTTTCAGCCCCTCTGTTTCTCGCGCTCTGTTTCAGCCCCTGTGTATCAGCCCGTCTGTTTCACCCACTCTGTTTCTCGCCCTCTGTTTCAGCCCCTCTGTTTCTCACCCTCTGTTTCAGCCCCTTTGATTCAGCCCCTCTGTTTCTCGCCCTCTGTTTCAGCCCCTCTGTTTCTCGCCCTCTGTTTCAGCCCCTCTGTTTCAGCCCCTCTGTTTCAGCCCCTCTGTTTCTCGCCCTCTGTTTCAGCCACTCTGTTTCTCGCCCTCTGTTTCAGGCCATCTGTTTCTCGCCCTCTGTTTCAGCCACTCTGATTCAGCCCCTCTGTTTGAGCCCAACTGATTCAGCCCCTCTGTTTCAGCCCCTCTGTTTCAGCCCCTCTGTTTCAGCCCCTCTGTTTCTCGCCCTCTGTTTCTCGCCCGCTGTTTCAGCCCCTTTGTTTCTCGCCTTCTGTTTCAGCCCGACTGTTTCAGCCCCTCTGATTCAGCCCCTCTGATTCAGCCCCTCTGTTTCTCGCCCTCTGTTTCAGCCCCTCTGTTTCAGCCCCTCTGTTTCAGCCCCTCTGTTTCTCCCCCTCTGTTTCAGACCCTCTGTTTCTCGCCCTCTGTTTCAGCCCCTCTGTTTCAGCCCCTCTGTTTATCGCCCTCTGTTTCTGCCCCTCTGTTTCTCGCACTCTGTTTCAGCCCCTCTGATTCTCGCCCTCTGTTTCAGCCCCGCTGTTTCTCGCCCTCTGTTTTGGCCCCGCTGATTCAGCCCCTCTGTTTCAGCCCCTCTGAATCAGCCCCTCTGATTCAGCCCCTCTGTTTCAGCCCCTCTGTTTCAGCCCCTCTGTTTCTCGCCCTCTGTTTCAGCCCCTCTGATTCTCGCCCTCTGTTTCAGCCCCTCTGTTTCTCGCCCTCTGTTTTAGCCCCTCTGATTCAGCCCCTCTGTTTCAGCCCCTCTGATTCAGCCCCTCTGATTCAGCCCCTCTGATTCAGCCCCTCTGTTTCTCGCCCTCTTTTTCAGCCCCTCTGTTTAAGCCCCTCTGTTTCTCGCCATCTGTTTCAGCCCCTCTGTTTCTCGCCCTCTGTTTCAGCCCCTCTGTTTCAGCCCCTCTGTTTCTCGCCCTCTGTTTCAGCCCCGCTGATTCAGCCCCTGTGTTTCAGCCCCTCTGATTCAGCCCCTCTGATTCAGCCCCTCTGTTTCAGCCCCTCTGTTTCTCGCCCTCTGTTTCAGCCCCTCTGTTTCTCGCCCTCTGTTTCAGCCCCTCTGTTTCAGCCCCTCTGTTTCTCGCCCTCTGTTTCTGCCCCTCTGTTTCTCGCATGTGTTTCAGCCCCGCTGTTTCTCGCCCTCTGTTTTGGCCCCGCTGATTCAGCCCCTCTGTTTCAGCCCCACTGAATCAGCCCCTCTGATTCACCCCCTCTGTTTCAGCCCCTCTGTTTCAGACCCTCTGTTTCTCGCCCTCTGTTTCTGCCCCTCTTTTTCTCGCACTCTGTTTCAGCCCCACTGTTTCTCGCCCTCTGTTTTAGCCCCTCTGATTCAGCCCCTCTCTTTCAGCCCCTCTGAATCAGCCCCTCTGATTCAGCCCCTCTGTTTCAGCCCCTCTGTTACAGCCCCTCTGTTTCTCGCCCTCTGTTTCAGCCCCTCTGATTCTCGCCCTCTGTTTCAGCCCCTCTGTTTCTCGCCCTCTGTTTTAGCCCCTCTGTTTCGGCCCCTCTGTTTCTCGCCCTCTGTTTCAGCCCCTCTGTTTCGGCCCCTCTATTTCTCGCCCTCTGTTTCAGCCCCGCTGATTCAGCCCCTGTGTTTCAGCCCCTCTGATTCAGCCCCTCTGTTTCTCGCCCTCTGTTTCAGCCCCTCTGATTCTCGCCCTCTGTTTCAGCCCCTCTGTTTCTCGCCCTCTGTTTTAGCCACTCTGATTCAGCCCCTCTGTTTCAGCCCCTCTGTTTCTCGCCCTCTGTTTTAGCCGCTCTGATTCAGCCCCTCTGTTTCTCGCCCTCTGTTTCAGCCCCTCTGATTCAGCCCCTCTGATTCAGCCCCTCTGTTTCTCGCCCTCTGTTTCAGCCCCTCTGTTTCAGCCCCTCTGTTTCAGCCCCACTGTTTCTCACCCTCTGTTTCAGCCCCTCTGATTCAGCCCCTCTGATTCAGCCCCTCTGATTCAGCCCCTCTGTTTCCCGCCCCTCTGTTTCAGCCCCTCTGTTTCTCGCCCTCTGTTTCAGCCCCTCTGTTTCAGCCCCTCTGTTTCAGCCCCTCTGTTTCAGCGCCTCTGTTTCAGCCCCTCTGTTTCAGCGCCTCTGTTCCAGCCCCTCTGTTTCAGCCCCTCTGTTTCAGCCACTCTGTTTCAGCCCCTCTCTTTCAGCCCCTCTGTTTCAGCCCCTCTGTTTCTCGCCCTCTGTTTCAGCCCCTCTGTTTCTCGCCCTCTGTTTCAGCCCCTCTCTTTCAGCCCGTCTGTTTCACCCACTCTGTTGCTCGCCCTCTGCTTCAGCCCATCTGTATCTCACCCACTGTTTCAGCCCCGCTGATTCAGCCCCTCTGTTTCTCGCCCTCTGTTTCAGCCCCTCTGTTTCTCGCCCTCTGTTTCAGCCCCTCTGTTTCTCGCCCTCTGTTTCAGCCCCTCTGTTTCAGCCCCTCTGATTCAGCCTCTCTGTTTCTCGCCCTCTGTTTCAGCCCCTCTGTTTCTCGCCCTCTGTTTCAGCCCCTCTGTTTCTCACCCTCTGTTTCAGCCCCTCTGTTTCAGCCCGTCTGTTTCACCCACTCTGTTTCTCGCCCTCTGTTTCAGCCCCTCTGTTTCTCACCCTCTGTTTCAGCCCCTCTGATTCAGCCCCTCTATTTCAGCCCCTCTGATTCAGCCCCTCTGTTTACGCCCCTCTGTTTCAGCCCCTCTGTTTCTCGCCCTCTGTTTCAGCCCCTCTGTTTCTCACCCTCTGTTTCAGCCCCTCTGTTTCAGCCCGTCTGTTTCACCCACTCTGTTTCTCGCCCTCTGTTTCAGCCCCTCTGTTTCTCACCCTCTGTATCAGCCCCTCTGATTCAGCCCCTCTATTTCAGCACCTCTGATTCAGCCCCTCTGTTTACGCCCCACTGTTTCAGCCCCTCTGTTTCAGCCCCTCTGTTTCTCGCCCTCCCTTTCTCACCCTCTGTTTCTCGCCCTCTGTTTCAGCCCCTCTGTTTTTCGCCCTCTGTTTCAGCCCCTCTTTTTCAGCCCCTCTGTTTCTCGCCCTCTGTTTCAGCCACTCTGTTTCTCGCCCTCTGTTTCAAGCCCTCTGTTTCTCGCCCTCTGTTTCAGCCACTCTGATTCAGCCCCTCTGTTTCAGCCCAAAAGATTCAGCCCCTCTGTTTCAGCCCCTCTGTTTCAGCCCCTCTGTTTCAGCCCCTCTGTTTCTCGCCCTCTGTTTCTCGCCCGCTGTTTCAGCCCCCTTGTTTCTCGCCTTCTGTTTCAGCCCCACTGTTTCAGCCCCTCTGATTCAGCCCCTCTGATTCAGCCCCTCTGTTTCTCGCCCTCTGTTTCAGCCCCTCTGTTTCAGCCCCTCTGTTTCAGCCCCTCTGTTTCTCGCCCTCTGTTTCAGCCCCTCTGTTTCTCGCCCTCTGTTTCAGCCCCTCTGTTTCAGCCCCTCTGTTTATCGCCCTCTGTTTCTGCCCCTCTGTTTCTCGCACTCTGTTTCAGCCCCGCTGTTTCTCGTCCTCTGTTTTGGCCCCGCTGATTCAGCCCCTCTGTTTCAGCCCCTCTGAATCAGCCCCTCTGATTCAGCCCCTCTGTTTCAGCCCCTCTGTTTCAGCCCCTCTGTTTCTCGCCCTCTGTTTCAGCCCCTCTGATTCTCGCCCTCTGTTTCAGCCCCTCTGTTTCTCGCCCTCTGTTTTAGCCCCTCTGATTCAGCCCCTCTGTTTCAGCCCCTCTGATTCAGCCCCTCTGATTCAGCCCCTCTGATTCAGCCCCTCTGTTTCTCGCCCTCTGTTTAAGCCCCTCTGTTTCTCGCCATCTGTTTCAGCCCATCTGTTTCTCGCCCTCTGTTTCAGCCCCTCTGTTTCAGCCCCTCTGTTTCTCGCCCTCTGTTTCAGCCCCGCTGATTCAGCCCCTGTGTTTCAGCCCCTCTGATTCAGCCCCTCTGATTCAGCCCCTCTGTTTCAGCCCCTCTGTTTCTCGCCCTCTGTTTCAGCCCCTCTGTTTCTCGCCCTCTGTTTCAGCCCCTCTGTTTCAGCCCCTCTGTTTCTCGCCCTCTGTTTCTGCCCCTCTGTTTCTCGCATGTGTTTCAGCCCCGCTGTTTCTCGCCCTCTGTTTTGGCCCCGCTGATTCAGCCCCTCTGTTTCAGCCCCACTGAATCAGCCCCTCTGATTCACCCCCTCTGTTTCAGCCCCTCTGTTTCAGACCCTCTGTTTCTCGCCCTCTGTTTCTGCCCCTCTTTTTCTCGCACTATGTTTCAGCCCCTCTGTTTCTCGCCCTCTGTTTTAGCTCCTCTGATTCAGCCCCTCTGTTTCAGCCCCTCTGAATCAGCCCCTCTGATTCAGCCCCTCTGTTTCAGCCCCTCTGTTACAGCCCCTCTGTTTCTCGCCCTCTGTTTCAGCCCCTCTGATTCTCGCCCTCTGTTTCAGCCCCTCTGTTTCTTGCCCTCTGTTTTAGCCCCTCTGTTTCAGCCCCTCTGTTTCTCGCCCTCTGTTTCAGCCCCTCTGTTTCAGCCCCTCTGTTTCTCGCCCACTGTTTCAGGCCATCTGTTTCTCGCCCTCTGTTTCAGCCACTCTGATTCAGCCCCTCTGTTGGAGCCCAACTGATTCAGCCCCTCTGTTTCAGCCCCTCTGTTTCAGCCCCTCTGTTTCAGCCCCTCTGTTTCTCGCCCTCTGTTTCTCGCCCGCTGTTTCAGCCCCTTTGTTTCTCGCCTTCTGTTTCAGCCCCACTGTTTCAGCCCCTCTGATTCAGCCCCTCTGATTCAGCCCCTCTGTTTCTCGCCCTCTGTTTCAGCCCCTCTGTTTCAGCCCCTCTGTTTCAGCCCCTCTGTTTCTCGCCCTCTGTTTCAGCCCCTCTGTTTCTCGCCCTCTGTTTCAGCCCCTCTGTTTCAGCCCCTCTGTTTATCGCCCTCTGTTTCTGCCCCTCTGTTTCTCGCACTCTGTTTCAGCCCCGCTGTTTCTCGCCCTCTGTTTTGGCCCCGCTGATTCAGCCCCTCTGTTTCAGCCCCTCTGAATCAGCCCCTCTGATTCAGCCCCTCTGTTTCAGCCCCTCTGTTTCAGCCCCTCTGTTTCTCGCCCTCTGTTTCAGCCCCTCTGATTCTCGCCCTCTGTTTCAGCCCCTCTGTTTCTCGCCCTCTGTTTTAGCCCCTCTGATTCAGCCCCTCTGTTTCAGCCCCTCTGATTCAGCCCCTCTGATTCAGCCCCTCTGATTCAGCCCCTCTGTTTCTCGCCCTCTGTTTCAGCCCCTCTGTTTAAGCCCCTCTGTTTCTCGCCATCTGTTTCAGCCCCTCTGTTTCTCGCCCTCTGTTTCAGCCCCTCTGTTTCAGCCCCTCTGTTTCTCGCCCTCTGTTTCAGCCCCGCTGATTCAGCCCCTGTGTTTCAGCCCCTCTGATTCAGCCCCTCTGATTCAGCCCCTCTGTTTCAGCCCCTCTGTTTCTCCCCCTCTGTTTCAGACCCTCTGTTTCTCGCCCTCTGTTTCAGCCCCTCTGTTTCAGCCCCTCTGTTTATCGCCCTCTGTTTCTGCCCCTCTGTTTCTCGCACTCTGTTTCAGCCCCTCTGATTCTCGCCCTCTGTTTCAGCCCCGCTGTTTCTCGCCCTCTGTTTTGGCCCCGCTGATTCAGCCCCTCTGTTTCAGCCCCTCTGAATCAGCCCCTCTGATTCAGCCCCTCTGTTTCAGCCCCTCTGTTTCAGCCCCTCTGTTTCTCGCCCTCTGTTTCAGCCCCTCTGATTCTCGCCCTCTGTTTCAGCCCCTCTGTTTCTCGCCCTCTGTTTTAGCCCCTCTGATTCAGCCCCTCTGTTTCAGCCCCTCTGATTCAGCCCCTCTGATTCAGCCCCTCTGTTTCAGCCCCTCTGTTTCAGCCCCTCTGTTTCTCGCCCTCTGTTTCAGCCCCTCTGATTCTCGCCCTCTGTTTCAGCCCCTCTGTTTCTCGCCCTCTGTTTTAGCCCCTCTGATTCAGCCCCTCTGTTTCAGCCCCTCTGTTTCTCGCCCTCTGTTTCAGCCCCTCTGTTTCTCACCCTCTGTTTCAGCCCCTCTGTTTCAGCCCGTCTGTTTCACCCACTCTGTTTCTCGCCCTCTGTTTCAGCCCCTCTGTTTCTCACCCTCTGTATCAGCCCCTCTGATTCAGCCCCTCTATTTCAGCACCTCTGATTCAGCCCCTCTGTTTACGCCCCACTGTTTCAGCCCCTCTGTTTCAGCCCCTCTGTTTCTCGCCCTCCCTTTCTCACCCTCTGTTTCTCGCCCTCTGTTTCAGCCCCTCTGTTTTTCGCCCTCTGTTTCAGCCCCTCTTTTTCAGCCCCTCTGTTTCTCGCCCTCTGTTTCAGCCACTCTGTTTCTCGCCCTCTGTTTCAAGCCCTCTGTTTCTCGCCCTCTGTTTCAGCCACTCTGATTCAGCCCCTCTGTTTCAGCCCAAAAGATTCAGCCCCTCTGTTTCAGCCCCTCTGTTTCAGCCCCTCTGTTTCAGCCCCTCTGTTTCTCGCCCTCTGTTTCTCGCCCGCTGTTTCAGCCCCCTTGTTTCTCGCCTTCTGTTTCAGCCCCACTGTTTCAGCCCCTCTGATTCAGCCCCTCTGATTCAGCCCCTCTGTTTCTCGCCCTCTGTTTCAGCCCCTCTGTTTCAGCCCCTCTGTTTCAGCCACTCTGTTTCTCGCCCTCTGTTTCAGCCCCTCTGTTTCTTGCCCTCTGTTTCAGCCCCTCTGTTTCAGCCCCTCTGTTTATCGCCCTCTGTTTCTGCCCCTCTGTTTCTCGCACTCTGTTTCAGCCCCGCTGTTTCTCGTCCTCTGTTTTGGCCCCGCTGATTCAGCCCCTCTGTTTCAGCCCCTCTGAATCAGCCCCTCTGTTTCAGCCCCTCTGTTTCAGCCCCTCTGTTTCAGCCCCTCTGTTTCTCGCCCTCTGTTTCAGCCCCTCTGATTCTCGCCCTCTGTTTCAGCCCCTCTGTTTCTCGCCCTCTGTTTTAGCCCCTCTGATTCAGCCCCTCTGTTTCAGCCCCTCTGATTCAGCCCCTCTGATTCAGCCCCTCTGATTCAGCCCCTCTGTTTCTCGCCCTCTGTTTAAGCCCCTCTGTTTCTCGCCATCTGTTTCAGCCCATCTGTTTCTCGCCCTCTGTTTCAGCCCCTCTGTTTCAGCCCCTCTGTTTCTCGCCCTCTGTTTCAGCCCCGCTGATTCAGCCCCTGTGTTTCAGCCCCTCTGATTCAGCCCCTCTGATTCAGCCCCTCTGTTTCAGCCCCTCTGTTTCTCGCCCTCTGTTTCAGCCCCTCTGTTTCTCGCCCTCTGTTTCAGCCCCTCTGTTTCAGCCCCTCTGTTTCTCGCCCTCTGTTTCTGCCCCTCTGTTTCTCGCATGTGTTTCAGCCCCGCTGTTTCTCGCCCTCTGTTTTGGCCCCGCTGATTCAGCCCCTCTGTTTCATTCCCACTGAATCAGCCCCTCTGATTCACCCCCTCTGTTTCAGCCCCTCTGTTTCAGACCCTCTGTTTCTCGCCCTCTGTTTCTGCCCCTCTTTTTCTCGCACTCTGTTTCAGCCCCTCTGTTTCTCGCCCTCTGTTTTAGCTCCTCTGATTCAGCCCCTCTGTTTCAGCCCCTCTGAATCAGCCCCTCTGATTCAGCCCCTCTGTTTCAGCCCCTCTGTTACAGCCCCTCTGTTTCTCGCCCTCTGTTTCAGCCCCTCTGATTCTCGCCCTCTGTTTCAGCCCCTCTGTTTCTTGCCCTCTGTTTTAGCCCCTCTGTTTCAGCCCCTCTGTTTCTCGCCCTCTGTTTCAGCCCCTCTGTTTCAGCCCCTCTGTTTCTCGCCCTCTGTTTCAGGCCATCTGTTTCTCGCCCTCTGTTTCAGCCACTCTGATTCAGCCCCTCTGTTGGAGCCCAACTGATTCAGCCCCTCTGTTTCAGCCCCTCTGTTTCAGCCCCTCTGTTTCAGCCCCTCTGTTTCTCGCCCTCTGTTTCTCGCCCGCTGTTTCAGCCCCTTTGTTTCTCGCCTTCTGTTTCAGCCCCACTGTTTCAGCCCCTCTGATTCAGCCCCTCTGATTCAGCCCCTCTGTTTCTCGCCCTCTGTTTCAGCCCCTCTGTTTCAGCCCCTCTGTTTCTCGCCCTCTGTTTCAGCCCCTCTGTTTCTCGCCCTCTGTTTCAGCCCCTCTGTTTCAGCCCCTCTGTTTATCGCCCTCTGTTTCTGCCCCTCTGTTTCTCGCACTCTGTTTCAGCCCCGCTGTTTCTCGCCCTCTGTTTTGGCCCCGCTGATTCAGCCCCTCTGTTTCAGCCCCTCTGAATCAGCCCCTCTGATTCAGCCCCTCTGTTTCAGCCCCTCTGTTTCAGCCCCTCTGTTTCTCGCCCTCTGTTTCAGCCCCTCTGATTCTCGCCCTCTGTTTCAGCCCCTCTGTTTCTCGCCCTCTGTTTTAGCCCCTCTGATTCAGCCCCTCTGTTTCAGCCCCTCTGATTCAGCCCCTCTGATTCAGCCCCTCTGATTCAGCCCCTCTGTTTCTCGCCCTCTGTTTCAGCCCCTCTGTTTAAGCCCCTCTGTTTCTCGCCATCTGTTTCAGCCCCTCTGTTTCTCGCCCTCTGTTTCAGCCCCTCTGTTTCAGCCCCTCTGTTTCTCGCCCTCTGTTTCAGCCCCGCTGATTCAGCCCCTGTGTTTCAGCCCCTCTGATTCAGCCCCTCTGATTCAGCCCCTCTGTTTCAGCCCCTCGGTTTCTCCCCCTCTGTTTCAGATCCTCTGTTTCTCGCCCTCTGTTTCAGCCCCTCTGTTTCAGCCCCTCTGTTTATCGCCCTCTGTTTCTGCCCCTCTGTTTCTCGCACTCTGTTTCAGCCCCTCTGATTCTCGCCCTCTGTTTCAGCCCCGCTGTTTCTCGCCCTCTGTTTTGGCCCCGCTGATTCAGCCCCTCTGTTTCAGCCCCTCTGAATCAGCCCCTCTGATTCAGCCCCTCTGTTTCAGCCCCTCTGTTTCAGCCCCTCTGTTTCTCGCCCTCTGTTTCAGACCCTCTGATTCTCGCCCTCTGTTTCAGCCCCTCTGTTTCTCGCCCTCTGTTTTAGCCCCTCTGATTCAGCCCCTCTGTTTCAGCCCCTCTGATTCAGCCCCGCTGATTCAGCCCCTCTGATTCAGCCCCTCTGTTTCTCGCCCTCTGTTTCAGCCCCTCTGTTTAAGCCCCTCTGTTTCTCGCCATCTGTTTCAGCCCCTCTGTTTCTCGCCCTCTGTTTCAGCCCCTCTGTTTCAGCCCCTCTGTTTCTCGCCCTCTGTTTCAGCCCCACTGATTCAGCCCCTGTGTTTCAGCCCCTCTGATTCAGCCCCTCTGATTCAGCCCCTCTGTTTCAGCCCCTCTGTTTCTCGCCCTCTGTTTCAGCCCCTCTGTTTTTCGCCCTCTGTTTCAGCCCCTCTGTTTCAGCCCCTCTGTTTCTCGCCCTCTGTTTCTGCCCCTCTGTTTCTCGCATGTGTTTCAGCCCCGCTGTTTCTCGCCCTCTGTTTTGGCCCCGCTGATTCAGCCCCTCTGTTTCAGCCCCACTGAATCAGCCCCTCTGATTCACCCCCTCTGTTTCAGCCCCTCTGTTTCAGACCCTCTGTTTCTCGCCCTCTGTTTCTGCCCCTCTTTTTCTCGCACTCTGTTTCAGCCCCTCTGTTTCTCGCCCTCTGTTTTAGCCCCTCTGATTCAGCCCCTCTGTTTCAGCCCCTCTGAATCAGCCCCTCTGATTCAGCCCCTCTGTTTCAGCCCCTCTGTTACAGCCCCTCTGTTTCTCGCCCTCTGTTTCAGCCCCTCTGATTCTCGCCCTCTGTTTCAGCCCCTCTGTTTCTCGCCCTCTGTTTTAGCCCCTCTGTTTCAGCCCCTCTGTTTCTCGCCCTCTGTTTCAGCCCCTCTGTTTCAGCCCCTCTGTTTCTCGCCCTCTGTTTCAGCCCCGCTGATTCAGCCCCTGTGTTTCAGCCCCTCTGATTCAGCCCCTCTGTTTCTCGCCCTCTGTTTCAGCCCCTCTGATTCTCGCCCTCTGTTTCAGCCCCTCTGTTTCTCGCCCTCTGTTTTAGCCACTCTGATTCAGCCCCTCTGTTTCAGCCCCTCTGTTTCTCGCCCTCTGTTTTAGCCCCTCTGATTCAGCCCCTCTGTTTCTCGCCCTCTGTTTCAGCCCCTCTGATTCAGCCCCTCTGATTCAGCCCCTCTGTTTCTCGCCCTCTGTTTCAGCCCCTCTGTTTCAGCCCCTCTGTTTCAGCCCCACTGCTTCTCACCCTCTGTTTCAGCCCCTCTGATTCAGCCCCTCTGATTCAGCCCCTCTGATTCAGCCCCTCTGTTTCCCGCCCCTCTGTTTCAGCCCCTCTGTTTCTCGCCCTCTGTTTCAGCCCCTCTGTTTCAGCCCCTCTGTTTCAGCCCCTCTGTTTCAGCGCCTCTGTTTCAGCCCCTCTGTTTCAGCGCCTCTGTTCCAGCCCCTCTGTTTCAGCCCCTCTGTTTCAGCCACTCTGTTTCAGCCCCTCTCTTTCAGCCCCTCTGTTTCAGCCCCTCTGTTTCTCGCCCTCTGTTTCAGCCCCTCTGTTTCTCGCCCTCTGTTTCAGCCCCTCTCTTTCAGCCCGTCTGTTTCACCCACTCTGTTGCTCGCCCTCTGTTTCACCCACTCTGTTTCTCGCCCTCTGTTTCAGCCCCTCTGTTTCAGCCCCTCTGATTCAGCCTCTCTGTTTCTCGCCCTCTGTTTCAGCCCCTCTGTTTCTCGCCCTCTGTTTCAGCCCCTCTGTTTCTCACCCTCTGTTTCAGCCCCTCTGTTTCAGCCCGTCTGTTTCACCCACTCTGTTTCTCGCCCTCTGTTTCAGCCCCTCTGTTTCTCACCCTCTGTTTCAGCCCCTCTGATTCAGCCCCTCTATTTCAGCCCCTCTGATTCAGCCCCTCTGTTTACGCCCCTCTGTTTCAGCCCCTCTGTTTCTCGCCCTCTGTTTCAGCCCCTCTGTTTCTCACCCTCTGTTTCAGCCCCTCTGTTTCAGCCCGTCTGTTTCAGCCACTCTGTTTCTCGCCCTCTGTTTCAGCCCCTCTGTTTCTCACCCTCTGTTTCAGCCCCTCTGATTCAGCCCCTCTATTTCAGCACCTCTGATTCAGCCCCTCTGTTTACGCGCCTCTGTTTCAGCCCCTCTGTTTCAGCCCCTCTGTTTCTCGCCCTCCCTTTCTCACCCTCTGTTTCTCGCCCTCTGTTTCAGCCCCTCTGTTTTTCGCCCTCTGTTTCAGCCCCTCTTTTTCAGCCCCTCTGTTTCTCGCCCTCTGTTTCAGCCACTCTGTTTCTCGCCCTCTGTTTCAAGCCCTCTGTTTCTCGCCCTCTGTTTCAGCCACTCTGATTCAGCCCCTCTGTTTCAGCCCAACTGATTCAGCCCCTCTGTTTCAGCCCCTCTGTTTCAGCCCCTCTGTTTCAGCCCCTCTGTTTCTCGCCCTCTGTTTCTCGCCCGCTGTTTCAGCCCCCTTGTTTCTCGCCTTCTGTTTCAGCCCCGCTGTTTCAGCCCCTCTGATTCAGCCCCTCTGATTCAGCCCCTCTGTTTCTCGCCCTCTGTTTCAGCCCCTCTGTTTCAGCCCCTCTGTTTCAGCCCCTCTGTTTCTCGCCCTCTGTTTCAGCCCCTCTGTTTCTCGCCCTCTGTTTCAGCCCCTCTGTTTCAGCCCCTCTGTTTATCGCCCTCTGTTTCTGCCCCTCTGTTTCTCGCACTCTGTTTCAGCCCCGCTGTTTCTCGCCCTCGGTTTTGGCCCCGCTGATTCAGCCCCTCTGTTTCAGCCCCTCTGAATCAGCCCCTCTGATTCAGCCACTCTGTTTCAGCCCCTCTGTTTCAGCCCCTCTGTTGCTCGCCCTCTGTTTCAGCCCCTCTGATTCTCGCCCTCTGTTTCAGCCCCTCTGTTTCTCGCCCTCTGTTTTAGCCCCTCTGATTCAGCCCCTCTGTTTCAGCCCCTCTGATTCAGCCCCTCTGATTCAGCCCCTCTGATTCAGCCCCTCTGTTTCTCGCCCTCTGTTTAAGCCCCTCTGTTTCTCGCCATCTGTTTCAGCCCCTCTGTTTCTCGCCCTCTGTTTCAGCCCCTCTGTTTCAGCCCCTCTGTTTCTCGCCCTCTGTTTCAGCCCCGCTGATTCAGCCCCTGTGTTTCAGCCCCTCTGATTCAGCCCCTCTGATTCAGCCCCTCTGTTTCAGCCCCTCTGTTTCTCGCCCTCTGTTTCAGCCCCTCTGTTTCTCGCCCTCTGTTTCAGCCCCTCTGTTTCAGCCCCTCTGTTTCTCGCCCTCTGTTTCTGCCCCTCTGTTTCTCGCATGTGTTTCAGCCCCGCTGTTTCTCGCCCTCTGTTTTGGCCCCGCTTATTCAGCCCCTCTGTTTCAGCCCCACTGAATCAGCCCCTCTGATTCACCCCCTCTGTTTCAGCCCCTCTGTTTCAGACCCTCTGTTTCTCGCCCTCTGTTTCTGCCCCTCTTTTTCTCGCACTCTGTTTCAGCCCCTCTGTTTCTCGCCCTCTGTTTTAGCTCCTCTGATTCAGCCCCTCTGTTTCAGCCCCTCTGAATCAGCCCCTCTGATTCAGCCCCTCTGTTTCAGCCCCTCTATTGCAGCCCCTCTGTTTCTCGCCCTCTGTTTCAGCCCCTCTGATTCTCGCCCTCTGTTTCAGCCCCTCTGTTTCTCGCCCTCTGTTTTAGCCCCTCTGTTTCAGCCCCTCTGTTTCTCGCCCTCTGTTTCAGCCCCTCTGTTTCAGCCCCTCTGTTTCTCGCCCTCTGTTTCAGGCCATCTCTTTCTCGCCCTCTGTTTCAGCCACTCTGATTCAGCCCCTCTGTTGGAGCCCAACTGATTCAGCCCCTCTGTTTCAGCCCCTCTGTTTCAGCCCCTCTGTTTCAGCCCCTCTGTTTCTCGCCCTCTGTTTCTCGCCCGCTGTTTCAGCCCCTTTGTTTCTCGCCTTCTGTTTCAGCCCCACTGTTTCAGCCCCTCTGTTTCTCGCCCTCTGTTTCAGCCCGTCTGTTTGAGCCACTCTGTTTCTAGCCCTCTGTTTCAGCCCCTCTGTTTCTCACCCTCTGTTTCAGCCCCTCTGATTCAGCCCCTCTGTTTCTCGCCCTCTGTTTCAGCCCCTCTGTTTCTCGCCCTCTGTTCCAGCCCCTCTGTTTCAGCCCCTCTGTTTCTCGCCCTCTGTTTCAGCCCCTCTGTTTCTCGCGCTCTGTTTCAGCCCCTGTGTATCAGCCCGTCTGTTTCACCCACTCTGTTTCTCGCCCTCTGTTTCAGCCCCTCTGTTTCTCACCCTCTGTTTCAGCCCCTCTGATTCAGCCCCTCTGTTTCTCGCCCTCTGTTTCAGCCCCTCTGTTTCTCGCCCTCTGTTTCAGCCCCTCTGTTTCAGCCCCTCTGTTTCAGCCCCTCTGTTTCTCGCCCTCTGTTTCAGCCACTCTGTTTCTCGCCCTCTGTTTCAGGCCATCTGTTTCTCGCCCTCTGTTTCAGCCACTCTGATTCAGCCCCTCTGTTTGAGCCCAACTGATTCAGCCCCTCTGTTTCAGCCCCTCTGTTTCAGCCCCTCTGTTTCAGCCCCTCTGTTTCTCGCCCTCTGTTTCTCGCCCGCTGTTTCAGCCCCTTTGTTTCTCGCCTTCTGTTTCAGCCCCACTGTTTCAGCCCCTCTGATTCAGCCCCTCTGATTCAGCCCCTCTGTTTCTCGCCCTCTGTTTCAGCCCCTCTGTTTCAGCCCCTCTGTTTCAGCCCCTCTGTTTCTCCCCCTCTGTTTCAGACCCTCTGTTTCTCGCCCTCTGTTTCAGCCCCTCTGTTTCAGCCCCTCTGTT
The DNA here is from genome assembly GCF_047496795.1 of Chiloscyllium punctatum. NCBI lineage: Eukaryota > Metazoa > Chordata > Chondrichthyes > Orectolobiformes > Hemiscylliidae > Chiloscyllium > Chiloscyllium punctatum. The sequence continues at coordinate 728,355 of NW_027309792.1, read as the reverse complement.
TATCGCCCTCTGTTTCTGCCCCTCTGTTTCTCGCACTCTGTTTCAGCCCCTCTGAATCTCGCCCTCTGTTTCAGCCCCGCTGTTTCTCGCCCTCTGTTTTGGCCCCGCTGATTCAGCCCCTCTGTTTCAGCCCCTCTGAATCAGCCCCTCTGATTCAGCCCCTCTGTTTCAGCCCCTCTGTTTCAGCCCCTCTGTTTCTCGCCCTCTGTTTCAGCCCCTCTGATTCTCGCTCTCTGTTTCAGCCCCTCTGTTTCTCGCCCTCTGTTTTAGCCCCTCTGATTCAGCCCCTCTGTTTCAGCCCCTCTGATTCAGCCCCTCTGATTCAGCCCCTCTGATTCAGCCCCTCTGTTTCTCGCCCTCTGTTTCAGCCCCTCTGTTTAAGCCCCTCTGTTTCTCGCCATCTGTTTCAGCCCCTCTGTTTCTCGCCCTCTGTTTCAGCCCCTCTGTTTCAGCCCCTCTGTTTCTCGCCCTCTGTTTCAGCCCCACTGATTCAGCCCCTGTGTTTCAGCCCCTCTGATTCAGCCCCTCTGATTCAGCCCCTCTGTTTCAGCCCCTCTGTTTCTCGCCCTCTGTTTCAGCCCCTCTGTTTCTCGCCCTCTGTTTCAGCCCCTCTGTTTCAGCCCCTCTGTTTCTCGCCCTCTGTTTCTGCCCCTCTGTTTCTCGCATGTGTTTCAGCCCCGCTGTTTCTCGCCCTCTGTTTTGGCCCCGCTGATTCAGCCCCTCTGTTTCAGCCCCACTGAATCAGCCCCTCTGATTCACCCCCTCTGTTTCAGCCCCTCTGTTTCAGACCCTCTGTTTCTCGCCCTCTGTTTCTGCCCCTCTTTTTCTCGCACTCTGTTTCAGCCCCTCTGTTTCTCGCCCTCTGTTTTAGCCCCTCTGATTCAGCCCCTCTGTTTCAGCCCCTCTGAATCAGCCCCTCTGATTCAGCCCCTCTGTTTCAGCCCCTCTGTTACAGCCCCTCTGTTTCTCGCCCTCTGTTTCAGCCCCTCTGATTCTCGCCCTCTGTTTCAGCCCCTCTGTTTCTCGCCCTCTGTTTTAGCCCCTCTGTTTCAGCCCCTCTGTTTCTCGCCCTCTGTTTCAGCCCCTCTGTTTCGGCCCCTCTGTTTCTCGCCCTCTGTTTCAGCCCCGCTGATTCAGCCCCTGTGTTTCAGCCCCTCTGATTCAGCCCCTCTGTTTCTCGCCCTCTGTTTCAGCCCCTCTGATTCTCGCCCTCTGTTTCAGCCCCTCTGTTTCTCGCCCTCTGTTTTAGCCACTCTGATTCAGCCCCTCTGTTTCAGCCCCTCTGTTTCTCGCCCTCTGTTTTAGCCCCTCTGATTCAGCCCCTCTGTTTCTCGCCCTCTGTTTCAGCCCCTCTGATTCAGCCCCTCTGATTCAGCCCCTCTGTTTCTCGCCCTCTGTTTCAGCCCCTCTGTTTCAGCCCCTCTGTTTCAGCCCCACTGTTTCTCACCCTCTGTTTCAGCCCCTCTGATTCAGCCCCTCTGATTCAGCCCCTCTGATTCAGCCCCTCTGTTTCCCGCCCCTCTGTTTCAGCCCCTCTGTTTCTCGCCCTCTGTTTCAGCCCCTCTGTTTCAGCCCCTCTGTTTCAGCCCCTCTGTTTCAGCGCCTCTGTTTCAGCCCCTCTGTTTCAGCGCCTCTGTTCCAGCCCCTCTGTTTCAGCCCCTCTGTTTCAGCCACTCTGTTTCAGCCCCTCTCTTTCAGCCCCTCTGTTTCAGCCCCTCTGTTTCTCGCCCTCTGTTTCAGCCCCTCTGTTTCTCGCCCTCTGTTTCAGCCCCTCTGTTTCAGCCCCTCTGATTCAGCCTCTCTGTTTCTCGCCCTCTGTTTCAGCCCCTCTGTTTCTCGCCCTCTGTTTCAGCCCCTCTGTTTCTCACCCTCGGTTTCAGCCCCTCTGTTTCAGCCCGTCTGTTTCACCCACTCTGTTTCTCGCCCTCTGTTTCAGCCCCTCTGTTTCTCACCCTCTGTTTCAGCCCCTCTGATTCAGCCCCTCTATTTCAGCCCCTCTGATTCAGCCCCTCTGTTTACGCCCCTCTGTTTCAGCCCCTCTGTTTCTCGCCCTCTGTTTCAGCCCCTCTGTTTCTCACCCTCTGTTTCAGCCCCTCTGTTTCAGCCCGTCTGTTTCACCCACTCTGTTTCTCGCCCTCTGTTTCAGCCCCTCTGTTTCCCACCCTCTTTATCAGCCCCTCTGATTCAGCCCCTCTATTTCAGCACCTCTGATTCAGCCCCTCTGTTTACGCCCCTCTGTTTCAGCCCCTCTGTTTCAGCCCCTCTGTTTCTCGCCCTCCCTTTCTCACCCTCTGTTTCTCGCCCTCTGTTTCAGCCCCTCTGTTTTTCGCCCCCTGTTTCAGCCCCTCTTTTTCAGCCCCTCTGTTTCTCGCCCTCTGTTTCAGCCACTCTGTTTCTCGCCCTCTGTTTCAAGCCCTCTGTTTCTCGCCCTCTGTTTCAGCCACTCTGATTCAGCCCCTCTGTTTCAGCCCAAAAGATTCAGCCCCTCTGTTTCAGCCCCTCTGTTTCAGCCCCTCTGTTTCAGCCCCTCTGTTTCAGACCCTCTGTTTCTCGCCCTCTGTTTCTGCCCCTCTTTTTCTCGCACTCTGTTTCAGCCCCTCTGTTTCTCGCCCTCTGTTTTAGCCCCTCTGATTCAGCCCCTCTGTTTCAGCCCCTCTGAATCAGCCCCTCTGATTCAGCCCCTCTGTTTCAGCCCCTCTGTTACAGCCCCTCTGTTTCTCGCCCTCTGTTTCAGCCCCTCTGATTCTCGCCCTCTGTTTCAGCCCCTCTGTTTCTCGCCCTCTGTTTTAGCCCCTCTGTTTCAGCCCCTCTGTTTCTCGCCCTCTGTTTCAGCCCCTCTGTTTCGGCCCCTCTGTTTCTCGCCCTCTGTTTCAGCCCCGCTGATTCAGCCCCTGTGTTTCAGCCCCTCTGATTCAGCCCCTCTGTTTCTCGCCCTCTGTTTCAGCCCCTCTGATTCTCGCCCTCTGTTTCAGCCCCTCTGTTTCTCGCCCTCTGTTTTAGCCACTCTGATTCAGCCCCTCTGTTTCAGCCCCTCTGTTTCTCGCCCTCTGTTTTAGCCCCTCTGATTCAGCCCCTCTGTTTCTCGCCCTCTGTTTCAGCCCCTCTGATTCAGCCCCTCTGATTCAGCCCCTCTGTTTCTCGCCCTCTGTTTCAGCCCCTCTGTTTCAGCCCCTCTGTTTCAGCCCCACTGTTTCTCACCCTCTGTTTCAGCCCCTCTGATTCAGCCCCTCTGATTCAGCCCCTCTGATTCAGCCCCTCTGTTTCCCGCCCCTCTGTTTCAGCCCCTCTGTTTCTCGCCCTCTGTTTCAGCCCCTCTGTTTCAGCCCCTCTGTTTCAGCCCCTCTGTTTCAGCGCCTCTGTTTCAGCCCCTCTGTTTCAGCGCCTCTGTTCCAGCCCCTCTGTTTCAGCCCCTCTGTTTCAGCCACTCTGTTTCAGCCCCTCTCTTTCAGCCCCTCTGTTTCAGCCCCTCTGTTTCTCGCCCTCTGTTTCAGCCCCTCTGTTTCTCGCCCTCTGTTTCAGCCCCTCTCTTTCAGCCCGTCTGTTTCACCCACTCTGTTGCTCGCCCTCTGTTTCAGCCCATCTGTATCTCACCCACTGTTTCAGCCCCGCTGATTCAGCCCCTCTGTTTCTCGCCCTCTGTTTCAGCCCCTCTGTTTCTCGCCCTCTGTTTCAGCCCCTCTGTTTCTCGCCCTCTGTTTCAGCCCCTCTGTTTCAGCCCCTCTGATTCAGCCTCTCTGTTTCTCGCCCTCTGTTTCAGCCCCTCTGTTTCTCGCCCTCTGTTTCAGCCCCTCTGTTTCTCACCCTCTGTTTCAGCCCCTCTGTTTCAGCCCGTCTGTTTCACCCACTCTGTTTCTCGCCCTCTGTTTCAGCCCCTCTGTTTCTCACCCTCTGTTTCAGCCCCTCTGATTCAGCCCCTCTATTTCAGCCCCTCTGATTCAGCCCCTCTGTTTACGCCCCTCTGTTTCAGCCCCTCTGTTTCTCGCCCTCTGTTTCAGCCCCTCTGTTTCTCACCCTCTGTTTCAGCCCCTCTGTTTCAGCCCGTCTGTTTCACCCACTCTGTTTCTCGCCCTCTGTTTCAGCCCCTCTGTTTCTCACCCTCTGTATCAGCCCCTCTGATTCAGCCCCTCTATTTCAGCACCTCTGATTCAGCCCCTCTGTTTACGCCCCTCTGTTTCAGCCCCTCTGTTTCAGCCCCTCTGTTTCTCGCCCTCCCTTTCTCACCCTCTGTTTCTCGCCCTCTGTTTCAGCCCCTCTGTTTTTCGCCCTCTGTTTCAGCCCCTCTTTTTCAGCCCCTCTGTTTCTCGCCCTCTGTTTCAGCCACTCTGTTTCTCGCCCTCTGTTTCAAGCCCTCTGTTTCTCGCCCTCTGTTTCAGCCACTCTGATTCAGCCCCTCTGTTTCAGCCCAAAAGATTCAGCCCCTCTGTTTCAGCCCCTCTGTTTCAGCCCCTCTGTTTCAGCCCCTCTGTTTCTCGCCCTCTGTTTCTCGCCCGCTGTTTCAGCCCCCTTGTTTCTCGCCTTCTGTTTCAGCCCCACTGTTTCAGCCCCTCTGATTCAGCCCCTCTGATTCAGCCCCTCTGTTTCTCGCCCTCTGTTTCAGCCCCTCTGTTTCAGCCCCTCTGTTTCAGCCCCTCTGTTTCTCGCCCTCTGTTTCAGCCCCTCTGTTTCTCGCCCTCTGTTTCAGCCCCTCTGTTTCAGCCCCTCTGTTTATCGCCCTCTGTTTCTGCCCCTCTGTTTCTCGCACTCTGTTTCAGCCCCGCTGTTTCTCGTCCTCTGTTTTGGCCCCGCTGATTCAGCCCCTCTGTTTCAGCCCCTCTGAATCAGCCCCTCTGATTCAGCCCCTCTGTTTCAGCCCCTCTGTTTCAGCCCCTCTGTTTCTCGCCCTCTGTTTCAGCCCCTCTGATTCTCGCCCTCTGTTTCAGCCCCTCTGTTTCTCGCCCTCTGTTTTAGCCCCTCTGATTCAGCCCCTCTGTTTCAGCCCCTCTGATTCAGCCCCTCTGATTCAGCCCCTCTGATTCAGCCCCTCTGTTTCTCGCCCTCTGTTTAAGCCCCTCTGTTTCTCGCCATCTGTTTCAGCCCATCTGTTTCTCGCCCTCTGTTTCAGCCCCTCTGTTTCAGCCCCTCTGTTTCTCGCCCTCTGTTTCAGCCCCGCTGATTCAGCCCCTGTGTTTCAGCCCCTCTGATTCAGCCCCTCTGATTCAGCCCCTCTGTTTCAGCCCCTCTGTTTCTCGCCCTCTGTTTCAGCCCCTCTGTTTCTCGCCCTCTGTTTCAGCCCCTCTGTTTCAGCCCCTCTGTTTCTCGCCCTCTGTTTCTGCCCCTCTGTTTCTCGCATGTGTTTCAGCCCCGCTGTTTCTCGCCCTCTGTTTTGGCCCCGCTGATTCAGCCCCTCTGTTTCAGCCCCACTGAATCAGCCCCTCTGATTCACCCCCTCTATTTCAGCCCCTCTGTTTCAGACCCTCTGTTTCTCGCCCTCTGTTTCTGCCCCTCTTTTTCTCGCACTCTGTTTCAGCCCCTCTGTTTCTCGCCCTCTGTTTTAGCTCCTCTGATTCAGCCCCTCTGTTTCAGCCCCTCTGAATCAGCCCCTCTGATTCAGCCCCTCTGTTTCAGCCCCTCTGTTACAGCCCCTCTGTTTCTCGCCCTCTGTTTCAGCCCCTCTGATTCTCGCCCTCTGTTTCAGCCCCTCTGTTTCTCGCCCTCTGTTTTAGCCCCTCTGTTTCAGCCCCTCTGTTTCTCGCCCTCTGTTTCAGCCCCTCTGTTTCAGCCCCTCTGTTTCTCGCCCTCTGTTTCAGGCCATCTGTTTCTCGCCCTCTGTTTCAGCCACTCTGATTCAGCCCCTCTGTTGGAGCCCAACTGATTCAGCCCCTCTGTTTCAGCCCCTCTGTTTCAGCCCCTCTGTTTCAGCCCCTCTGTTTCTCGCCCTCTGTTTCTCGCCCGCTGTTTCAGCCCCTTTGTTTCTCGCCTTCTGTTTCAGCCCCACTGTTTCAGCCCCTCTGATTCAGCCCCTCTGATTCAGCCCCTCTGTTTTCGCCCTCTGTTTCAGCCCCTCTGTTTCAGCCCCTCTGTTTCAGCCCCTCTGTTTCTCGCCCTCTGTTTCAGCCCCTCTGTTTCTCGCCCTCTGTTTCAGCCCCTCTGTTTCAGCCCCTCTGTTTATCGCCCTCTGTTTCTGCCCCTCTGTTTCTCGCACTCTGTTTCAGCCCCGCTGTTTCTCGCCCTCTGTTTTGGCCCCGCTGATTCAGCCCCTCTGAATCAGCCCCTCTGATTCAGCCCCTCTGTTTCAGCCCCTCTGTTTCAGCCCCTCTGTTTCTCGCCCTCTGTTTCAGCCCCTCTGATTCTCGCCCTCTGTTTCAGCCCCTCTGTTTCTCGCCCTCTGTTTTAGCCCCTCTGATTCAGCCCCTCTGTTTCAGCCCCTCTGATTCAGCCCCTCTGATTCAGCCCCTCTGATTCAGCCCCTCTGTTTCTCGCCCTCTGTTTCAGCCCCTCTGTTTAAGCCCCTCTGTTTCTCGCCATCTGTTTCAGCCCCTCTGTTTCTCGCCCTCTGTTTCAGCCCCTCTGTTTCAGCCCCTCTGTTTCTCGCCCTCTGTTTCAGCCCCGCTGATTCAGCCCCTGTGTTTCAGCCCCTCTGATTCAGCTCCTCTGATTCAGCCCCTCTGTTTCAGCCCCTCTGTTTCTCCCCCTCTGTTTCAGACCCTCTGTTTCTCGCCCTCTGTTTCAGCCCCTCTGTTTCAGCCCCTCTGTTTATCGCCCTCTGTTTCTGCCCCTCTGTTTCTCGCACTCTGTTTCAGCCCCTCTGATTCTCGCCCTCTGTTTCAGCCCCGCTGTTTCTCGCCCTCTGTTTTGGCCCCGCTGATTCAGCCCCTCTGTTTCAACCCCTCTGAATCAGCCCCTCTGATTCAGCCCCTCTGTTTCAGCCCCTCTGTTTCAGCCCCTCTGTTTCTCGCCCTCTGTTTCAGCCCCTCTGATTCTCGCCCTCTGTTTCAGCCCCTCTGTTTCTCGCCCTCTGTTTTAGCCCCTCTGATTCAGCCCCTCTGTTTCAGCCCCTCTGATTCAGCCCCTCTGATTCAGCCCCTCTGATTCAGCCCCTCTGTTTCTCGCCCTCTGTTTCAGCCCCTCTGTTTAAGCCCCTCTGTTTCTCGCCATCTGTTTCAGCCCCTCTGTTTCTCGCCCTCTGTTTCAGCCCCTCTGTTTCAGCCCCTCTGTTTCTCGCCCTCTGTTTCAGCCCCACTGATTCAGCCCCTGTGTTTCAGCCCCTCTGATTCAGCCCCTCTGATTCAGCCCCTCTGTTTCAGCCCCTCTGTTTCTCGCCCTCTGTTTCAGCCCCTCTGTTTCTCGCCCTTTGTTTCAGCCCCTCTGTTTCAGCCCCTCTGTTTCTCGCCCTCTGTTTCTGCCCCTCTGTTTCTCGCATGTGTTTCAGCCCCGCTGTTTCTCGCCCTCTGTTTTGGCCCCGCTGATTCAGCCCCTCTGTTTCAGCCCCACTGAATCAGCCCCTCTGATTCACCCCCTCTGTTTTAGCCCCTCTGTTTCAGACCCTCTGTTTCTCGCCCTCTGTTTCTGCCCCTCTTTTTCTCGCACTCTGTTTCAGCCCCTCTGTTTCTCGCCCTCTGTTTTAGCCCCTCTGATTCAGCCCCTCTGTTTCAGCCCCTCTGAATCAGCCCCTCTGATTCAGCCCCTCTGTTTCAGCCCCTCTGTTACAGCCCCTCTGTTTCTCGCCCTCAGTTTCAGCCCCTCTGATTCTCGCCCTCTGTTTCAGCCCCTCTGTTTCTCGTCCTCTGTTTTAGCCCCTCTGTTTCAGCCCCTCTGTTTCTCGCCCTCTGTTTCAGCCCCTCTGTTTCAGCCCCTCTGTTTCTCGCCCTCTGTTTCAGCCCCTCTGATTCAGCCCCTCTGTTTCTCGCCCTCTGTTTCAGCCCCTCTGATTCTCGCCCTCTGTTTCAGCCCCTCTGTTTCTCGCCCTCTGTTTTAGCCACTCTGATTCAGCCCCTCTGTTTCAGCCCCTCTGTTTCTCGCCCTCTGTTTTAGCCCCTCTGATTCAGCCCCTCTGTTTCTCGCCCTCTGTTTCAGCCCCTCTGATTCAGCCCCTCTGATTCAGCCCCTCTGTTTCTCGCCCTCTGTTTCAGCCCCTCTGTTTCAGCCCCTCTGTTGCAGCCCCACTGCTTCTCACCCTCTGTTTCAGCCCCTCTGATTCAGCCCCTCTGATTCAGCCCCTCTGATTCAGCCCCTCTGTTTCCCGCACCTCTGTTTCAGCCCCTCTGATTCTCGCCCTCTGTTTCAGCCCCTCTGTTTCTCGCCCTCTGTTTTAGCCCCTCTGTTTCAGCCCCTCTGTTTCTCGCCCTCTGTTTCAGCCCCTCTGTTTCAGCCCCTCTGTTTCTCGCCCTCTGTTTCAGCCCCGCTGATTCAGCCCCTGTGTTTCAGCCCCTCTGATTCAGCCCCTCTGTTTCTCGCCCTCTGTTTCAGCCCCTCTGATTCTCGCCCTCTGTTTCAGCCCCTCTGTTTCTCGCCCTCTGTTTTAGCCACTCTGATTCAGCCCCTCTGTTTCAGCCCCTCTGTTTCTCGCCCTCTGTTTTAGCCCCTCTGATTCAGCCCCTCTGTTTCTCGCCCTCTGTTTCAGACCCTCTGATTCAGCCCCTCTGATTCAGCCCCTCTGTTTCTCGCCCTCTGTTTCAGCCCCTCTGTTTCAGCCCCTCTGTTTCAGCCCCACTGCTTCTCACCCTCTGTTTCAGCCCCTCTGATTCAGCCCCTTTGATTCAGCCCCTCTGATTCAGCCCCTCTGTTTCCCGCCCCTCTGTTTCAGCCCCTCTGTTTCTCGCCCTCTGTTTCAGCCCCTCTGTTTCAGCCCCTCTGTTTCAGCCCCTCTGTTTCAGCGCCTCTGTTTCAGCCCCTCTGTTTCAGCGCCTCTGTTCCAGCCCCTCTGTTTCAGCCCCTCTGTTTCAGCCACTCTGTTTCAGTCCCTCTCTTTCAGCCCCTCTGTTTCAGCCCCTCTGTTTCTCGCCCTCTGTTTCAGCCCCTCTGTTTCTCGCCCTCTGTTTCAGCCCCTCTCTTTCAGCCCGTCTGTTTCACCCACTCTGTTGCTCGCCCTCTGTTTCAGCCCATCTGTATCTCACCCACTGTTTCAGCCCCTCTGATTCAGCCCCTCTGTTTCTCGCCCTCTGTTTCAGCCCCTCTGTTTCTCGCCCTCTGTTTCAGCCCCTCTGTTTCTCGCCCTCTGTTTCAGCCCCTCTGTTTCAGCCCCTCTGATTCAGCCTCTCTGTTTCTCGCCCTCTGTTTCAGCCCCTCTGTTTCTCGCCCTCTGTTTCAGCCCCTCTGTTTCTCACCCTCTGTTTCAGCCCCTCTGTTTCAGCCCGTCTGTTTCACCCACTCTGTTTCTCGCCCTCTGTTTCAGCCCCTCTGTTTCTCACCCTCTGTTTCAGCCCCTCTGATTCAGCCCCTCTATTTCAGCCCCTCTGATTCAGCCCCTCTGTTTACGCCCCTCTTTTTCAGCCCCTCTGTTTCTCGCCCTCTGTTTCAGCCCCTCTGTTTCTCACCCTCTGTTTCAGCCCCTCTGTTTCAGCCCGTCTGTTTCACCCACTCTGTTTCTCGCCCTCTGTTTCAGCCCCTCTGTTTCAGCCCCTCTCTTTCAGCCCCTCTGTTTCAGCCCCTCTGTTTCTCGCCCTCTGTTTCAGCCCCTCTGTTTCTCGCCCTCTGTTTCAGCCCCTCTCTTTCAGCCCGTCTGTTTCACCCACTCTGTTGCTCGCCCTCTGTTTCAGCCCATCTGTATCTCACCCACTGTTTCAGCCCCGCTGATTCAGCCCCTCTGTTTCTCGCCCTCTGTTTCAGCCCCTCTGTTTCTCGCCCTCTGTTTCAGCCCCTCTGTTTCTCGCCCTCTGTTTCAGCCCCTCTGTTTCAGCCCCTCTGATTCAGCCTCTCTGTTTCTCGCCCTCTGTTTCAGCCCCTCTGTTTCTCGCCCTCTGTTTCAGCCCCTCTGTTTCTCACCCTCTGTTTCAGCCCCTCTGTTTCAGCCCGTCTGTTTCACCCACTCTGTTTCTCGCCCTCTGTTTCAGCCCCTCTGTTTCTCACCCTCTGTTTCAGCCCCTCTGATTCAGCCCCTCTATTTCAGCCCCTCTGATTCAGCCCCTCTGTTTACGCCCCTCTGTTTCAGCCCCTCTGTTTCTCGCCCTCTGTTTCAGCCCCTCTGTTTCTCACCCTCTGTTTCAGCCCCTCTGTTTCAGCCCGTCTGTTTCACCCACTCTGTTTCTCGCCCTCTGTTTCAGCCCCTCTGTTTCTCACCCTCTGTTTCAGCCCCTCTGATTCAGCCCCTCTATTTCAGCACCTCTGATTCAGCCCCTCTGTTTACGCGCCTCTGTTTCAGCCCCTCTGTTTCAGCCCCTCTGTTTCTCGCCCTCCCTTTCTCACCCTCTGTTTCTCGCCCTCTGTTTCAGCCCCTCTGTTTTTCGCCCTCTGTTTCAGCCCCTCTTTTTCAGCCCCTCTGTTTCTCGCCCTCTGTTTCAGCCACTCTGTTTCTCGCCCTCTGTTTCAAGCCCTCTGTTTCTCGCCCTCTGTTTCAGCCACTCTGATTCAGCCCCTCTGTTTCAGCCCAACTGATTCAGCCCCTCTGTTTCAGCCCCTCTGTTTCAGCCCCTCTGTTTCAGCCCCTCTGTTTCTCGCCCTCTGTTTCTCGCCCGCTGTTTCAGCCCCCTTGTTTCTCGCCTTCTGTTTCAGCCCCACTGTTTCAGCCCCTCTGATTCAGCCCCTCTGATTCAGCCCCTCTGTTTCTCGCCCTCTGTTTCAGCCCCTCTGTTTCAGCCCCTCTGTTTCAGCCCCTCTGTTTCTCGCCCTCTGTTTCAGCCCCTCTGTTTCTCGCCCTCTGTTTCAGCCCCTCTGTTTCAGCCCCTCTGTTTATCGCCCTCTGTTTCTGCCCCTCTGTTTCTCGCACTCTGTTTCAGCCCCGCTGTTTCTCGCCCTCGGTTTTGGCCCCGCTGATTCAGCCCCTCTGTTTCAGCCCCTCTGAATCAGCCCCTCTGATTCAGCCCCTCTGTTTCAGCCCCTCTGTTTCAGCCCCTCTGTTTCTCGCCCTCTGTTTCAGCCCCTCTGATTCTCGCCCTCTGTTTCAGCCCCTCTGTTTCTCGCCCTCTGTTTTAGCCCCTCTGATTCAGCCCCTCTGTTTCAGCCCCTCTGATTCAGCCCCTCTGATTCAGCCCCTCTGATTCAGCCCCTCTGTTTCTCGCCCTCTGTTTAAGCCCCTCTGTTTCTCGCCATCTGTTTCAGCCCCTCTGTTTCTCGCCCTCTGTTTCAGCCCCTCTGTTTCAGCCCCTCTGTTTCTCGCCCTCTGTTTCAGCCCCGCTGATTCAGCCCCTGTGTTTCAGCCCCTCTGATTCAGCCCCTCTGATTCAGCCCCTCTGTTTCAGCCCCTCTGTTTCTCGCCCTCTGTTTCAGCCCCTCTGTTTCTCGCCCTCTGTTTCAGCCCCTCTGTTTCAGCCCCTCTGTTTCTCGCCCTCTGTTTCTGCCCCTCTGTTTCTCGCATGTGTTTCAGCCCCGCTGTTTCTCGCCCTCTGTTTTGGCCCCGCTTATTCAGCCCCTCTGTTTCAGCCCCACTGAATCAGCCCCTCTGATTCACCCCCTCTGTTTCAGCCCCTCTGTTTCAGACCCTCTGTTTCTCGCCCTCTGTTTCTGCCCCTCTTTTTCTCGCACTCTGTTTCAGCCCCTCTGTTTCTCGCCCTCTGTTTTAGCTCCTCTGATTCAGCCCCTCTGTTTCAGCCCCTCTGAATCAGCCCCTCTGATTCAGCCCCTCTGTTTCAGCCCCTCTGTTACAGCCCCTCTGTTTCTCGCCCTCTGTTTCAGCCCCTCTGATTCTCGCCCTCTGTTTCAGCCCCTCTGTTTCTCGCCCTCTGTTTTAGCCCCTCTGTTTCAGCCCCTCTGTTTCTCGCCCTCTGTTTCAGCCCCTCTGTTTCAGCCCCTCTGTTTCTCGCCCTCTGTTTCAGGCCATCTGTTTCTCGCCCTCTGTTTCAGCCACTCTGATTCAGCCCCTCTGTTGGAGCCCAACTGATTCAGCCCCTCTGTTTCAGCCCCTCTGTTTCAGCCCCTCTGTTTCAGCCCCTCTGTTTCTCGCCCTCTGTTTCTCGCCCGCTGTTTCAGCCCCTTTGTTTCTCGCCTTCTGTTTCAGCCCCACTGTTTCAGCCCCTCTGATTCAGCCCCTCTGATTCAGCCCCTCTGTTTCTCGCCCTCTGTTTCAGCCCCTCTGTTTCAGCCCCTCTGTTTCAGCCCCTCTGTTTCTCGCCCTCTGTTTCAGCCCCTCTGTTTCTCGCCCTCTGTTTCAGCCCCTCTGTTTCAGCCCCTCTGTTTATCGCCCTCTGTTTCTGCCCCTCTGTTTCTCGCACTCTGTTTCAGCCCCGCTGTTTCTCGCCCTCTGTTTTAGCCCCGCTGATTCAGCCCCTCTGTTTCAGCCCCTCTGAATCAGCCCCTCTGATTCAGCCCCTCTGTTTCAGCCCCTCTGTTTCAGCCCCTCTGTTTCTCGCCCTCTGTTTCAGCCCCTCTGATTCTCGCCCTCTGTTTCAGCCCCTCTGTTTCTCGCCCTCTGTTTTAGCCCCTCTGATTCAGCCCCTCTGTTTCAGCCCCTCTGATTCAGCCCCTCTGATTCAGCCCCTCTGATTCAGCCCCTCTGTTTCTCGCCCTCTGTTTCAGCCCCTCTGTTTAAGCCCCTCTGTTTCTCGCCATCTGTTTCAGCCCCTCTGTTTCTCGCCCTCTGTTTCAGCCCCTCTGTTTCAGCCCCTCTGTTTCTCGCCCTCTGTTTCAGCCCCGCTGATTCAGCCCCTGTGTTTCAGCCCCTCTGATTCAGCCCCTCTGATTCAGCCCCTCTGTTTCAGCCCCTCTGTTTCTCGCCCTCTGTTTCAGCCCCTCTGTTTCTCGCCCTCTGTTTCAGCCCCTCTGTTTCACCCCCTCTGTTTCTCGCCCTCTGTTTCTGCCCCTCTGTTTCTCGCATGTGTTTCAGCCCCGCTGTTTCTCACCCTCTGTTTTGGCCCCGCTGATTCAGCCCCTCTGTTTCAGCCCCACTGAATCAGCCCCTCTGATTCACCCCCTCTGTTTCAGCCACTCTGTTTCAGACCCTCTGTTTCTCGCCCTCTGTTTCTGTCCCTCTTTTTCTCACACTCTGTTTCAGCCCCTCTTTTTCTCGCCCTCTGTTTTAGCCCCTCTGATTCAGCCCCTCTGTTTCAGCCCCTCTGAATCAGCCCCTCTGATTCAGCCCCTCTGTTTCAGCCCCTCTGTTACAGCCCCTCTGTTTCTCGCCCTCTGTTTCAGCCCCTCTGATTCTCGCCCTCTGTTTCAGCCCCTCTGTTTCTCGCCCTCTGTTTTAGCCCCTCTGTTTCAGCCCCTCTGTTTCTCGCCCTCTGTTTCAGCCCCTCTGTTTCAGCCCCTCTGTTTCTCGCCCTCTGTTTCAGCCCCGCTGATTCAGCCCCTGTGTTTCAGCCCCTCTGATTCAGCCCCTCTGTTTCTCGCCCTCTGTTTCAGCCCCTCTGATTCTCGCCCTCTGTTTCAGCCCCGCTGTTTCTCGCCCTCTGTTTTGGCCCCGCTGATTCAACCCCTCTGTTTCAGCCCCTCTGAATCAGCCCCTCTGATTCAGCCCCTCTGTTTCAGCCCCTCTGTTTCAGCCCCTCTGTTTCTCGCCCTCTGTTTCAGCCCCTCTGATTCTCGCCCTCTGTTTCAGCCCCTCTATTTCTCGCCCTCTGTTTTAGCCCCTCTGATTCAGCCCCTCTGTTTCAGCCCCTCTGATTCAGCCCCTCTGATTCAGCCCCTCTGATTCAGCCCCTCTGTTTCTCGCCCTCTGTTTAAGCCCCTCTGTTTCTCGCCATCTGTTTCAGCCCCTCTGTTTCTCGCCCTCTGTTTCAGCCCCTCTGTTTCAGCCCCTCTGTTTCTCGCCCTCTGTTTCAGCCCCGCTGATTCAGCCCCTGTGTTTCAGCCCCTCTGATTCAGCCCCTCTGATTCAGCCCCTCTGTTTCAGCCCCTCTGTTTCTCGCCCTCTGTTTCAGCCCCTCTGTTTCTCGCCCTCTGTTTCAGCCCCTCTGTTTCAGCCCCTCTGTTTCTCGCCCTCTGTTTCTGCCCCACTGTTTCTCGCATGTGTTTCAGCCCCGCTGTTTCTCGCCCTCTGTTTTGGCCCCGCTGATTCAGCCCCTCTGTTTCAGCCCCACTGAATCAGCCCCTCTGATTCACCCCCTCTGTTTCAGCCCCTCTGTTTCAGACCCTCTGTTTCTCGCCCTCTGTTTCTGCCCCTCTTTTTATCGCACTCTGTTTCAGCCCCTCTGTTTCTCGCCCTCTGTTTTAGCTCCTCTGATTCAGCCCCTCTGTTTCAGCCCCTCTGAATCAGCCCCTCTGATTCAGCCCCTCTGTTTCAGCCCCTCTGTTACAGCCCCTCTGTTTCTCGCCCTCTGTTTCAGCCCCTCTGATTCTCGCCCTCTGTTTCAGCCCCTCTGTTTCTCGCCCTCTGTTTTAGCCCCTCTGTTTCAGCCCCTCTGTTTCTCGCCCTCTGTTTCAGGCCATCTGTTTCTCGCCCTCTGTTTCAGCCACTTTGATTCAGCCCCTCTGTTTGAGCCCAACTGATTCAGCCCCTCTGTTTCAGCCCCTCTGTTTCAGCCCCTCTGTTTCAGCCCCTCTGTTTCTCGCCCTCTGTTTCTCGCCCGCTGTTTCAGCCCCTTTGTTTTTCGCCTTCTGTTTCAGCCCCACTGTTTCAGCCCCTCTGATTCAGCCCCTCTGATTCAGCCCCTCTGTTTCTCGCCCTCTGTTTCAGCCCCTCTGTTTCATCCCCTCTGTTTCAGCCCCTCTGTTTCTCGCCCTCTGTTTCAGCCCCTCTGTTTCTCGCCCTCTGTTTCAGCCCCTCTGTTTCAGCCCCTCTGTTTATCGCCCTCTGTTTCTGCCCCTCTGTTTCTCGCACTCTGTTTCAGCCCCGCTGTTTCTCGCCCTCTGTTTTGGCCCCGCTGATTCAGCCGCTCTGTTTCAGCCCCTCTGAATCAGCCCCTCTGATTCAGCCCCTCTGTTTCAGCCCCTCTGTTTCAGCCCCTCTGTTTCTCGCCCTCTGTTTCAGCCCCTCTGATTCTCGCCCTCTGTTTCAGCCCCTCTGTTTCTCGCCCTCTGTTTTAGCCCCTCTGATTCAGCCCCTCTGTTTCAGCCCCTCTGATTCAGCCCCTCTGATTCAGCCCCTCTGATTCAGCCCCTCTGATTCAGCCCCTTTGTTTCTCGCCCTCTGTTTCAGCCCCTCTGTTTTAGCCCCTCTGTTTCTCGCCATCTGTTTCAGCCCCTCTGTTTCTCGCCCTCTGTTTCAGCCCCTCTGTTTCAGCCCCTCTGTTTCTCGCCCTCTGTTTTAGCCCCGCTGATTCAGCCCCTGTGTTTCAGCCCCTCTGATTCAGCCCCTCTGATTCAGCCCCTCTGTTTCAGCCCCTCTGTTTCTCGCCCTCTGTTTCAGCCCCTCTGTTTCTCGCCCTCTGTTTCAGCCCCTCTGTTTCAGCCCCTCTGTTTCTCGCCCTCTGTTTCTGCCCCTCTGTTTCTCGCATGTGTTTCAGCCCCGCTGTTTCTCGCCCTCTGTTTTGGCCCCGCTGATTCAGCCCCTCTGTTTCAGCCCCACTGAATCAGCCCCTCTGATTCACCCCCTCTGTTTCAGCCCCTCTGTTTCAGACCCTCTGTTTCTCGCCCTCTGTTTCTGTCCCTCTTTTTCTCGCACTCTGTTTCAGCCCCTCTGTTTCTCGCCCTCTGTTTTAGCCCCTCTGATTCAGCCCCTCTGTTTCAGCCCCTCTGAATCAGCCCCTCTGATTCAGCCCCTCTGTTTCAGCCCCTCTGTTACAGCCCCTCTGTTTCTCGCCCTCTGTTTCAGCCCCTCTGATTCTCGCCCTCTGTTTCAGCCCCTCTGTTTCTCGCCCTCTGTTTTAGCCCCTCTGTTTCAGCCCCTCTGTTTCTCGCCCTCTGTTTCAGCCCCTCTGTTTCAGCCCCTCTGTTTCTCGCCCTCTGTTTCAGCCCTGCTGATTCAGCCCCTGTGTTTCAGCCCCTCTGATTCAGCCCCTCTGTTTCTCGCCCTCTGTTTCAGCCCCTCTGATTCTCGCCCTCTGTTTCAGCCCCTCTGTTTCTCGCCCTCTGTTTTAGCCACTCTGATTCAGCCCCTCTGTTTCAGCCCCTCTGTTTCTCGCCCTCTGTTTTAGCCCCTCTGATTCAGCCCCTCTGTTTCTCCCCCTCTGTTTCAGCCCCTCTGATTCAGCCCCTCTGATTCAGCCCCTCTGTTTCTCGCCCTCTGTTTCAGCCCCTCTGTTTCAGCCCCTCTGTTTCAGCCCCACTGTTTCTCACCCTCTGTTTCAGCCCCTCTGATTCAGCCCCTCTGATTCAGCCCCTCTGATTCAGCCCCTCTGTTTCCCGCCCCTCTGTTTCAGCCCCTCTGTTTCTCGCCCTCTGTTTCAGCCCCTCTGTTTCAGCCCCTCTGTTTCAGCCCCTCTGTTTCAGCGCCTCTGTTTCAGCCCCTCTGTTTCAGCGCCTCTGTTCCAGCCCCTCTGTTTCAGCCCCTCTGTTTCAGCCCCGCTGATTCAGCCCCTCTGTTTCTCGCCCTCTGTTTCAGCCCCTTTGTTTCTCGCCCTCTGTTTCAGCCCCTCTGTTTCTCGCCCTCTGTTTCAGCCCCTCTGTTTCAGCCCCTCTGATTCAGCCTCTCTGTTTCTCGCCCTCTGTTTCAGCCCCTCTGTTTCAGCCCCTCTGTTTCAGCCCCTCTGTTTCTCACCCTCTGTTTCAGCCCCTCTGTTTCAGCCCGTCTGTTTCACCCACTCTGTTTCTCGCCCTCTGTTTCAGCCCCTCTGTTTCTCACCCTCTGTTTCAGCCCCTCTGATTAGCCCCTCTATTTCAGCCCCTCTGATTCAGCCCCTCTGTTTACGCCCCTCTGTTTCAGCCCCTCTGTTTCTCGCCCTCTGTTTCAGCCCCTCTGTTTCTCACCCTCTGTTTCAGCCCCTCTGTTTCAGCCCGTCTGTTTCACCCACTCTGTTTCTCGCCCTCTGTTTCAGCCCCTCTGTTTCTCACCCTCTGTTTCAGCCCCTCTGATTCAGCCCCTCTTTTTCAGCACCTCTGATTCAGCCCCTCTGTTTACGCCCCTCTGTTTCAGCCCCTCTGTTTCAGCCCCTCTGTTTCTCGCCCTCCCTTTCTCACCCTCTGTTTCTCGCCCTCTGTTTCAGCCCCTCTGTTTTTCGCCCTCTGTTTCAGCCCCTCTGTTTCTCGCCCTCTGTTTCAGCCACTCTGTTTCTCGCCCACTGTTTCAGGCCCTCTGTTTCTCGCCCTCTGTTTCAGCCACTCTGATTCAGCCCCTCTGTTTCAGCCCAACTGATTCAGCCCCTCTGTTTCAGCCCCTCTGTTTCAGCCCCTCTGTTTCTCGCCCTCTGTTTCTCGCCCGCTGTTTCAGCCCCTTTGTTTCTCGCCTTCTGTTTCAGCCCCACTGTTTCAGCCCCTCTGATTCAGCCCCTCTGATTCAGCCCCTCTGTTTCTCGCCCTCTGTTTCAGCCCCTCTGTTTCAGCCCCTCTGTTTCAGCCCCTCTGTTTCTCGCCCTCTGTTTCAGCCCCTCTGTTTCTCGCCCTCTGTTTCAGCCCCTCTGTTTCAGCCCCTCTGTTTATCGCCCTCTGCTTCTGCCCCTCTGTTTCTCGCACTCTGTTTCAGCCCCGCTGTTTCTCGCCCTCTGTTTTGGCCCCGCTGATTCAGCCCCTCTGTTTCAGCCCCTCTGAATCAGCCCCTCTGATTCAGCCCCTATGTTTCAGCCCCTCTGTTTCAGCCCCTCTGTTTCTCGCCCTCTGTTTCAGCCCCTCTGATTCTCGCCCTCTGTTTCAGCCCCTCTGTTTCTCGCCCTCTGTTTTAGCCCCTCTGATTCAGCCCCTCTGTTTCAGCCCCTCTGATTCAGCCCCTCTGATTCAGCCCCTCTGATTCAGCCCCTCTGTTTCTTGCCCTCTGTTTCAGCCCCTCTGTTTAAGCCCCTCTGTTTCTCGCCATCTGTTTCAGCCCCTCTGTTTCTCGCCCTCTGTTTCAGCCCCTCTGTTTCAGCCCCTCTGTTTCTCGCCCTCTGTTTCAGCCCCGCTGATTCAGCCCCTGTGTTTCAGCCCCTCTGATTCAGCCCCTCTGATTCAGCCCCTCTGTTTCAGCCCCTCTGTTTCTCGCCCTCTGTTTCAGCCCCTCTGTTTCTCGCCCTCTGTTTCAGCCCCTCTGTTTCAGCCCCTCTGTTTCTCGCCCTCTGTTTCTGCCCCTCTGTTTCTCGCATGTGTTTCAGCCCCTCTGTTTCAGCCACTCTGTTTCAGCCCCTCTCTTTCAGCCCCTCTGTTTCAGCCCCTCTGTTTCTCGCCCTCTGTTTCAGCCCCTCTGTTTCTCGCCCTCTGTTTCAGCCCCTCTCTTTCAGCCCGTCTGTTTCACCCACTCTGTTGCTCGCCCTCTGTTTCAGCCCATCTGTATCTCACCCACTGTTTCTCGCCCTCTGATTCAGCCCCTCTGTTTCTCGCCCTCTGTTTCAGCCCCTCTGTTTCTCGCCCTCTGTTTCAGCCCCTCTGTTTCTCGCCCTCTGTTTCAGCCCCTCTGTTTCAGCCCCTCTGATTCAGCCTCTCTGTTTCTCGCCCTCTGTTTCAGCCCCTCTGTTTCTCGCCCTCTGTTTCAGCCCCTCTGTTTCTCACCCTCTGTTTCAGCCCCTCTGTTTCAGCCCGTCTATTTCACCCACTCTGTTTCTCGCCCTCTGTTTCAGCCCCTCTGTTTCTCACCCTCTGTTTCAGCCCCTCTGATTCAGCCCCTCTATTTCAGCCCCTCTGATTCAGCCCCTCTGTTTACGCCCCTCTGTTTCAGCCCCTCTGTTTCTCGCCCTCTGTTTCAGCCCCTCTGTTTCTCACCCTCTGTTTCAGCCCCTCTGTTTCAGCCCGTCTGTTTCAGCCACTCTGTTTCTCGCCCTCTGTTTCAGCCCCTCTGTTTCTCACCCTCTGTTTCAGCCCCTCTGATTCAGCCCCTCTATTTCAGCACCTCTGATTCAGCCCCTCTGTTTACGCCCCTCTGTTTCAGCCCCTCTGTTTCAGCCCCTCTGTTTCTCGACCTCCCTTTCTCACCCTCTGTTTCTCGCCCTCTGTTTCAGCCCCTCTGTTTTTCGCCCTCTGTTTCAGCCCCTCTGTTTCTCGACCTCTGTTTCAGGCTCTCTGTTTCAGCCCGTCTGTTTCAGCCCCTCTGTTTCAGCCCCTCTGTTTCTCGCCCTCTGTTTCTCGCCCGCTGTTCAGCCCCTTTGTTTCTCGCCCTCTGTTTCAGCCCCTATGTTTCAACCCCTCTGATTCAGCCCCTCTGATTCAGCCCCTCTGTTTCTCACCATCTGTTTCAGCCCCTCTGTTTCAGCCCCTCTGTTTCAGCTCCTCTGTTTCAGCCGCTCTGTTTCTCGCCCTCTGTTTCAGCCCCACTGTTTCTCGCCCTCTGTTTCAGCGCCTCTGTTTCATCCCCTCTGTTTCAGCCCCTCTGTTTCAGCCCCTCTGTTTCTCGCCCACTGTTTCAGACCCCTCTGTTTCTCGCCCTCTGTTCAGCCCCTATGTTTCTCGCCCTCTGTTTCAGCCCCTCTGTTTCTCGCCCTCTGTTTCAGCCCCTCTGTTTCAGCCCCTCTGTTTCTCGCCCTCTGTTCCTGCTCCTCTGTTTCTCGCCCTCTGTTTCAGCCCCTCTGTTTCTCGCCCTCTGTTTCAGCCCCTCTGTTTCAACCCCTCTGAATCAGCCCCTCTGATTCAGCCCCACTGTTTCAGCCCCTCTGTTTCAGCCCCTCTGTTTCTCGCCCTCTGTTTCAGCCCATCTGATTCTCGCCCTCTGTTTCAGCCCTTCTGATTCTCGGCCTCTGTTTCAGCCCCTCTGATTCAGCCCCTCTGTTTCAGCCCCTCTGATTCAGCCCCTCTGATTCAGCCCCTCTGATTCAGCCCCTCTGTTTCTCGCCCTCTGTTTCAGCCCGTCTGTTTCAGCCCCTCTGTTTCAGCGCCTCTGTTTCCCCCCCCTGTTTCAGCCCCTCTGATTCAGCTCCTCTGTTTCAGCCCCTATGTTTCTCCCCCTCTGTTCCAGCCCCTCTGTTTCAGCCCCCCTGTTTCAGCCACTCTGTTTCTCGCCCTCTGTTTCAGCCCCTCTGTTTCTCGACCTCCCTTTCTCACCCTCTGTTTCTCGCCCTCTGTTTCAGCCCCTCTGTTTTTCGCCCTCTGTTTCAGCCCCTCTGTTTCTCGACCTCTGTTTCAGGCTCTCTGTTTCAGCCCGTCTGTTTCAGCCCCTCTGTTTCAGCCCCTCTGTTTCTTGCCCTCTGTTTCTCGCCCGCTGTTCAGCCCCTTTGTTTCTCGCCCTCTGATTCAGCCCCTCTGATTCAGCCCCTCTGTTTCTCACCATCTGTTTCAGCCCCTCTGTTTCAGCCCCTATGTTTCTCGCCCTCTGTTTCAGCCCCTCTGTTTCTCGCCCTCTGTTTCTGCCCCTCTGTTTCAGCCCCTCTGTTTCAGCGCCTCTGTTTCTCGCCCTCTGTTTCAGCCCCTCTGATTCAGCCCCTCTGTTTCAGCCCCTATGTCTCGCCCCCTCTGTTCCAGCCCCTCTGTTTCAGCCCCTCTGTTTCAGCCACTCTGTTTCAGCCCCTCTGTTTCAGCCCCTCTGTTTCTCGCCCTCTGTTTCAGCCCCTCTGTTTCTCGCCATCTGTTTCAGCCCCTCTGTTTCTCGCCCTCTGTTTCAGCCCCCCTGTTTCTCACGCTCTGTTTCAGCCCCTCTGATTCAGCCCCTCTGCTTCTCGCCCTCTGTTTCAGCCCATCTATTTCTCGCCCTCTGATTCAGCCCCTCTGTTTCAGCCCCTCTGTTTCAGCCCCTCTGTTTCTCGCCCTCTGTTTCAGCCCCTCTGTTTCTCGCCCTCTGTTTCAGCCCCTGTGTTTCAGCCCGTCTGTTTCAGCCACTCTGTTTCTCGCCCTCTGTTTCAGCCCCTCTGATTCTCACCCTCTGTTTCAGCCCCTCTGATTCAGCCCCTCTGTTTCTCGCCCTCTGTTTCAGCCCCTCTGTTTCTCGCCCTCTGTTTCAGCCCCTCTGTTTCTCGCCCTCTGTTTCAGCCCCTCTGTTTCAGCCCCTCTGTTTCTCGCCCTGTGTTTCAGCCCCTCTGTTTCAGCCCCTCTGTTTCAGCCCCACTGTTTCTCGCCCTCTGTTTCAGCGCCTCTGTTTCATCCCCTCTGTTTCAGCCCCTCTGTTTCAGCCCCTCTGTTTCTCGCCCTCTGTTTCAGCCCCTCTGTTTCTCGCCCTCTGTTCAGCCCCTATGTTTCTCGCCCTCTGATTCAGCCCCTCTGTTTCTCGCCCTCTGTGTCAGCCCCTCTGTTTCAGCCCCTCTGTTTCTCGCCCTCTGTTTCTGCTCCTCTGTTTCTCGCCCTCTGTTTCAGCCCCTCTGTTTCTCGCCCTCTGTTTCAGCCCCGCTGATTCAGCCCCTCTGTTTCAACCCCTCTGAATCAGCCCCTCTGATTCAGCCCCTCTGTTTCAGCCCCTCTGTTTCAGCCCCTCTGTTTCTCGCCCTCTGTTTCAGCCCATCTGATTCTCGCCCTCTGTGTCAGCCCTTCTGATTCTCGGCCTCTGTTTCAGCCCCTCTGATTCAGCCCCTCTGTTTCAGCACCTCTGATTCAGCCCCTCTGATTCAGCCCCTCTGTTTCTCGCCCTCTGTTTCAGCCCCTCTGTTTCAGCCCCTCTGTTTCAGCGCCTCTGTTTCTCGCCCTCTGTTTCAGCCCCTCTGATTCAGCCCCTCTGTTTCAGCCCCTATGTTTCTCCCCCTCTGTTCCAGCCCCTCTGTTTCAGCCCCTCTGTTTCAGCCCCTCTGTTTCAGCCCCTCTCTTTCTCGCCCTCTGTTTCAGCCCCTCTGTTTCTCGCTCTCTGTTTCAGCCCCTCTGTTTCTTGCCCTCTGTTTCAGCCCCTCTGTTTCAGCCCCTCTGTTTCAGCCCCTCTGTTTCTCGCCCTCTGTTTCAGCCCCTCTGTTTCTCGCCCTCTGTTTCAGCCCCTGTGTTTCAGCCCGTCTGTTTCAGCCACTCTGTTTCTCGCCCTCTGTTTCAGCCCCTCTGATTCTCACCCTCTGTTTCAGCCCCTCTGATTCAGCCCCTCTGTTTCTCGCCCTCTGTTTCAGCCCCTCTGTTTCTCGCCCTCTGTTTCAGCCCCTCTGTTTCTCGCCCTCTGTTTCAGCCCCTCTGTTTCAGCCCCTCTGTTTCTCGCCCTGTGTTTCAGCCCCTCTGTTTCAGCCCCTCTGTTTCAGCCCCACTGTTTCTCGCCCTCTGTTTCAGCGCCTCTGTTTCATCCCCTCTGTTTCAGCCCCTCTGTTTCAGCCCCTCTGTTTCTCGCCCTCTGTTTCAGCCCCTCTGTTTCTCGCCCTCTGTTCAGCCCCTATGTTTCTCGCCCTCTGATTCAGCCCCTCTGTTTCTCGCCCTCTGTGTCAGCCCCTCTGTTTCAGCCCCTCTGTTTCTCGCCCTCTGTTTCTGCTCCTCTGTTTCTCGCCCTCTGTTTCAGCCCCTCTGTTTCTCGCCCTCTGTTTCAGCCCCGCTGATTCAGCCCCTCTGTTTCAACCCCTCTGAATCAGCCCCTCTGATTCAGCCCCTCTGTTTCAGCCCCTCTGTTTCAGCCCCTCTGTTTCTCGCCCTCTGTTTCAGCCCATCTGATTCTCGCCCTCTGTGTCAGCCCTTCTGATTCTCGGCCTCTGTTTCAGCCCCTCTGATTCAGCCCCTCTGTTTCAGCACCTCTGATTCAGCCCCTCTGATTCAGCCCCTCTGTTTCTCGCCCTCTGTTTCAGCCCCTCTGTTTCAGCCCCTCTGTTTCAGCGCCTCTGTTTCTCGCCCTCTGTTTCAGCCCCTCTGATTCAGCCCCTCTGTTTCAGCCCCTATGTTTCTCCCCCTCTGTTCCAGCCCCTCTGTTTCAGCCCCTCTGTTTCAGCCCCTCTGTTTCAGCCCCTCTCTTTCTCGCCCTCTGTTTCAGCCCCTCTGTTTCTCGCTCTCTGTTTCAGCCCCTCTGTTTCTCGCCCTCTGTTTCAGCCCCTCTGTTTCAGCCCGTCTGTTTCAGCCACTCTGTTTCTCGCCCTCTGTTTCAGCCCCCCTGTTTCTCACCCTCTGTTTCAGCCCCTCTGATTCAGCCGCTCTGCTTCTCGCCCTCTTTTTCAGCCCCTCTGTTTCTCGCCCTCTGTTTCAGCCCCTCTGTTTCAGCCCCTCTGTTTCAGCCCCTCTGTTTCTCGCCCTCTGTTTCAGCCCCTCTGTTTCTCGCCCTCTGTTTCAGCCCCTCTGTTTCAGCCCGTCTGTTTCAGCCACTCTGTTTCTCGCCCTCTGTTTCAGCCCCTCTGTTTCTCACCCTCTGTTTCAGTCCCTCTGATTCAGCCCCTCTGTTTCTCGCCCTCTGTTTCAGCCCCTCTGTTTCTCGCCCGCTGTTTCAGCCCCTCTGTTTCAGCCCCTCTGTTTCAGCCCCTCTGTTTCTCGCCCTCTGTTTCAGCCACTCTGTTTCTCGCCCTCTGTTTCAGGCCCTCTGTTTCTCGCCCTCTGTTTCAGCCCCGCTGATTCAGCCCCTCTGTTTCAGCCCCTCTGAATCAGCCCCTCTGTTTCTCGCACTCTGTTTCAGCCCCGCTGTTTCTCGCCCTCTGTTTCAGCCCCGCTGATTCAGCCCCTCTGTTTCAGCCCCTCTGAATCAGCCCCGCTGTTTCTCGCCCTCTGTTTCAGCCCCGCTGATTCAGCCCCTCTGTTTCAGCCCCTCTGAATCTCGCCCTCTGTTTCTCGCCCGCTGTTTCAGCCCCTTTGTTTCTCGCCCTCTGTTTCAGCCCCACTGTTTCAGCCCCTCTGATTCAGCCCCTCTGATTCAGCCCCTCTGTTTCTCGCCCTCTGTTTCAGCCCCTCTGTTACAGCCCCTGTGTTTCAGCCCCTCTGTTTCTCGCCCTCTGTTTCAGCCCCTCTGTTTCTCGCCCTCTGTTTCAGCCCCTCTGTTTCTCGCCCTCTGTTTCAGCCCCTCTGTTTCTCGCCCTCTGTTTCAGCCCCTCTGTTTCAGCTCCTCTGTTTCTCGCCCTCTGTTTCTGCCCCTCTGTTTCTTGCACTCTGTTTCAGCCCCGCTGTTTCTCGCCCTCTGTTTCAGCCCCGCTGTTTCAGCCCCTCTGTTTCAGCCCCTCTGTTTCAGCCCCTCTGTTTCTCGCCCTCTGTTTCAGCCACTCTGTTTCTCGCCCTCTGTTTCAGGCCCTCTGTTTCTCGCCCTCTGTTTCAGCCCCTCTGATTCAGCCCCTCTGTTTCAGCCCAACTGATTCAGCCCCTCTGTTTCAGCCCCTCTGTTTCAGCCCCTCTGTTTCAGCCCCTCTGAATCTCGCCCTCTGTTTCTCGCCCGCTGTTTCAGCCCCTTTGTTTCTCGCCCTCTGTTTCAGCCCCACTGTTTCAGCCCCTCTGATTCAGCCCCTCTGATTCAGCCCCTCTGTTTCTCGCCCTCTGTTTCAGCCCCTCTGTTACAGCCCCTGTGTTTCAGCCCCTCTGTTTCTCGCCCTCTGTTTCAGCCCCTCTGTTTCTCGCCCTCTGTTTCAGCCCCTCTGTTTCTCGCCCTCTGTTTCAGCCCCTCTGTTTCTCGCCCTCTGTTTCAGCCCCTCTGTTTCAGCTCCTCTGTTTCTCGCCCTCTGTTTCTGCCCCTCTGTTTCTTGCACTCTGTTTCAGCCCCGCTGTTTCTCGCCCTCTGTTTCAGCCCCGCTGATTCAGCCCCTCTGTTTCAGCCCCTCTGAATCAGCCCCTCTGTTTCTCGCACTCTGTTTCAGCCCCGCTGTTTCTCGCCCTCTGTTTCAGCCCCGCTGATTCAGCCCCTCTGTTTCAGCCCCTCTGAATCAGCCCCGCTGTTTCTCGCCCTCTGTTTCAGCCCCGCTGATTCAGCCCCTCTGTTTCAGCCCCTCTGAATCAGCCCCTCTGTTTCTCGCCTTCTGTTTCAGCCCCACTGTTTCAGCCCCTCTGATTCAGCCCCTCTGATTCAGCCCCTCTGTTTCTCGCCCTCTGTTTCAGCCCCTCTGTTTCAGCCCCTCTGTTTCAGCCCCTCTGTTTCTCGCCCTCTGTTTCAGCCCCTCTGTTTCTCGCCCTCTGTTTCAGCCCCTCTGTTTCAGCCCGTCTGTTTCACCCACTCTGTTTCTCGCCCTCTGTTTCAGCCCCCCTGTTTCTCACGCTCTGTTTCAGCCCCTCTGATTCAGCCCCTCTGCTTCTCGCCCTGTTTCAGCCCATCTATTTCTCGCCCTCTGATTCAGCCCCTCTGTTTCAGCCCCTCTGTTTCAGCCCCTCTGTTTCTCGCCCTCTGTTTCAGCCCCTCTGTTTCTCGCCCTCTGTTTCAGCCCCTGTGTTTCAGCCCGTCTGTTTCAGCCACTCTGTTTCTCGCCCTCTGTTTCAGCCCCTCTGATTCTCACCCTCTGTTTCAGCCCCTCTGATTCTCACCCTCTGTTTCAGCCCCTCTGATTCAGCCCCTCTGTTTCAGCCCAACTGATTCAGCCCCTCTGTTTCAGCCCCTCTGTTTCAGCCCCTCTGTTTCAGCCCCTCTGAATCTCGCCCTCTGTTTCTCGCCCGCTGTTTCAGCCCCTTTGTTTCTCGCCCTCTGTTTCAGCCCCACTGTTTCAGCCCCTCTGATTCAGCCCCTCTGATTCAGCCCCTCTGTTTCTCGCCCTCTGTTTCAGCCCCTCTGTTACAGCCCCTGTGTTTCAGCCCCTCTGTTTCTCGCCCTCTGTTTCAGCCCCTCTGTTTCTCGCCCTCTGTTTCAGCCCCTCTGTTTCTCGCCCTCTGTTTCAGCCCCTCTGTTTCTCGCCCTCTGTTTCAGCCCCTCTGTTTCAGCTCCTCTGTTTCTCGCCCTCTGTTTCTGCCCCTCTGTTTCTTGCACTCTGTTTCAGCCCCGCTGTTTCTCGCCCTCTGTTTCAGCCCCGCTGATTCAGCCCCTCTGTTTCAGCCCCTCTGAATCAGCCCCTCTGTTTCTCGCACTCTGTTTCAGCCCCGCTGTTTCTCGCCCTCTGTTTCAGCCCCGCTGATTCAGCCCCTCTGTTTCAGCCCCTCTGAATCAGCCCCGCTGTTTCTCGCCCTCTGTTTCAGCCCCGCTGATTCAGCCCCTCTGTTTCAGCCCCTCTGAATCAGCCCCTCTGTTTCTCGCCTTCTGTTTCAGCCCCACTGTTTCAGCCCCTCTGATTCAGCCCCTCTGATTCAGCCCCTCTGTTTCTCGCCCTCTGTTTCAGCCCCTCTGTTTCAGCCCCTCTGTTTCAGCCCCTCTGTTTCTCGCCCTCTGTTTCAGCCCCTCTGTTTCTCGCCCTCTGTTTCAGCCCCTCTGTTTCAGCCCGTCTGTTTCACCCACTCTGTTTCTCGCCCTCTGTTTCAGACCCCCTGTTTCTCACGCTCTGTTTCAGCCCCTCTGATTCAGCCCCTCTGCTTCTCGCCCTCTGTTTCAGCCCATCTATTTCTCGCCCTCTGATTCAGCCCCTCTGTTTCAGCCCCTCTGTTTCAGCCCCTCTGTTTCTCGCCCTCTGTTTCAGCCCCTCTGTTTCTCGCCCTCTGTTTCAGCCCCTGTGTTTCAGCCCGTCTGTTTCAGCCACTCTGTTTCTCGCCCTCTGTTTCAGCCCCTCTGATTCTCACCCTCTGTTTCAGCCCCTCTGATTCAGCCCCTCTGTTTCTCGCCCTCTGTTTCAGCCCCTCTGTTTCTCGCCCTCTGTTTCAGCCCCTCTGTTTCTCGCCCTCTGTTTCAGCCCCTCTGTTTCAGCCCCTCTGTTTCTCGCCCTGTGTTTCAGCCCCTCTGTTTCAGCCCCTCTGTTTCAGCCCCACTGTTTCTCGCCCTCTGTTTCAGCGCCTCTGTTTCATCCCCTCTGTTTCAGCCCCTCTGTTTCAGCCCCTCTGTTTCTCGCCCTCTGTTTCAGCCCCTCTGTTTCTCGCCCTCTGTTCAGCCCCTATGTTTCTCGCCCTCTGATTCAGCCCCTCTGTTTCTCGCCCTCTGTGTCAGCCCCTCTGTTTCAGCCCCTCTGTTTCTCGCCCTCTGTTTCTGCTCCTCTGTTTCTCGCCCTCTGTTTCAGCCCCTCTGTTTCTCGCCCTCTGTTTCAGCCCCGCTGATTCAGCCCCTCTGTTTCAACCCCTCTGAATCAGCCCCTCTGATTCAGCCCCTCTGTTTCAGCCCCTCTGTTTCAGCCCCTCTGTTTCTCGCCCTCTGTTTCAGCCCATCTGATTCTCGCCCTCTGTGTCAGCCCTTCTGATTCTCGGCCTCTGTTTCAGCCCCTCTGATTCAGCCCCTCTGTTTCAGCACCTCTGATTCAGCCCCTCTGATTCAGCCCCTCTGATTCAGCCCCTCTGTTTCTCGCCCTCTGTTTCAGCCCCTCTGTTTCAGCCCCTCTGTTTCAGCGCCTCTGTTTCTCGCCCTCTGTTTCAGCCCCTCTGATTCAGCCCCTCTGTTTCAGCCCCTATGTTTCTCCCCCTCTGTTCCAGCCCCTCTGTTTCAGCCCCTCTGTTTCAGCCCCTCTGTTTCAGCCCCTCTCTTTCTCGCCCTCTGTTTCAGCCCCTCTGTTTCTCGCTCTCTGTTTCAGCCCCTCTGTTTCTCGCCCTCTGTTTCAGCCCCTCTGTTTCAGCCCGTCTGTTTCAGCCACTCTGTTTCTCGCCCTCTGTTTCAGCCCCCCTGTTTCTCACCCTCTGTTTCGGCCCCTCTGATTCAGCCGCTCTGCTTCTCGCCCTCTTTTTCAGCCCCTCTGTTTCTCGCCCTCTGTTTCAGCCCCTCTGTTTCAGCCCCTCTGTTTCAGCCCCTCTGTTTCTCGCCCTCTGTTTCAGCCCCTCTGTTTCTCGCCCTCTGTTTCAGCCCCTCTGTTTCAGCCCGTCTGTTTCAGCCACGCTGTTTCTCGCCCTCTGTTTCAGCCCCTCTGTTTCTCACCCTCTGTTTCAGTCCCTCTGATTCAGCCCCTCTGTTTCTCGCCCTCTGTTTCAGCCCCTCTGTTTCTCGCCCGCTGTTTCAGCCCCTCTGTTTCAGCCCCTCTGTTTCAGCCCCTCTGTTTCTCGCCCTCTGTTTCAGCCACTCTGTTTCTCGCCCTCTGTTTCAGGCCCTCTGTTTCTCGCCCTCTGTTTCAGCCCCTCTGATTCAGCCCCTCTGTTTCAGCCCAACTGATTCAGCCCCTCTGTTTCAGCCCCTCTGTTTCAGCCCCTCTGTTTCAGCCCCTCTGAATCTCGCCCTCTGTTTCTCGCCCGCTGTTTCAGCCCCTTTGTTTCTCGCCCTCTGTTTCAGCCCCACTGTTTCAGCCCCTCTGATTCAGCCCCTCTGATTCAGCCCCTCTGTTTCTCGCCCTCTGTTTCAGCCCCTCTGTTACAGCCCCTGTGTTTCAGCCCCTCTGTTTCTCGCCCTCTGTTTCAGCCCCTCTGTTTCTCGCCCTCTGTTTCAGCCCCTCTGTTTCTCGCCCTCTGTTTCAGCCCCTCTGTTTCTCGCCCTCTGTTTCAGCCCCTCTGTTTCAGCTCCTCTGTTTCTCGCCCTCTGTTTCTGCCCCTCTGTTTCTTGCACTCTGTTTCAGCCCCGCTGTTTCTCGCCCTCTGTTTCAGCCCCGCTGATTCAGCCCCTCTGTTTCAGCCCCTCTGAATCAGCCCCTCTGTTTCTCGCACTCTGTTTCAGCCCCGCTGTTTCTCGCCCTCTGTTTCAGCCCCGCTGATTCAGCCCCTCTGTTTCAGCCCCTCTGAATCAGCCCCGCTGTTTCTCGCCCTCTGTTTCAGCCCCGCTGATTCAGCCCCTCTGTTTCAGCCCCTCTGAATCAGCCCCTCTGTTTCTCGCCTTCTGTTTCAGCCCCACTGTTTCAGCCCCTCTGATTCAGCCCCTCTGATTCAGCCCCTCTGTTTCTCGCCCTCTGTTTCAGCCCCTCTGTTTCAGCCCCTCTGTTTCAGCCCCTCTGTTTCTCGCCCTCTGTTTCAGCCCCTCTGTTTCAGCCCCTCTGTTTATCGCCCTCTGTTTCTGCCCCTCTGTTTCTCGCACTCTGTTTCAGCCCCGCTGTTTCTCGCCCTCTGTTTTGGCCCCGCTGATTCAGCCCCTCTGTTTCAGCCCCTCTGAATCAGCCCCTCTGATTCAGCCCCTCTGTTTCAGCCCCTCTGTTTCAGCCCCTCTGTTTCTCGCCCTCTGTTTCAGCCCCTCTGATTCTCGCCCTCTGTTTCAGCCCCTCTGTTTCTCGCCCTCTGTTTTAGCCCCTCTGATTCAGCCCCTCTGTTTCAGCCCCTCTGATTCAGCCCCTCTGATTCAGCCCCTCTGATTCAGCCCCTCTGTTTCTCGCCCTCTGTTTCAGCCCCTCTGTTTTAGCCCCTGTGTTTCAGCCCCTCTGATTCAGCCCCTCTGATTCAGCCCCTCTGTTTCAGCCCCTCTGTTTCTCGCCCTCTGTTTCAGCCCCTCTGTTTCTCGCCCTCTGTTTCAGCCCCTCTGTTTCAGCCCCTCTGTTTCTCGCCCTCTGTTTCTGCCCCTCTGTTTCTCGCATGTGTTTCAGCCCCGCTGTTTCTCGCCCTCTGTTTTGGCCCCGCTGATTCAGCCCCTCTGTTTCAGCCCCACTGAATCAGCCCCTCTGATTCACCCCCTCTGTTTCAGCCCCTCTGTTTCAGACCCTCTGTTTCTCGCCCTCTGTTTCTGTCCCTCTTTTTCTCGCACTCTGTTTCAGCCCCTCTGTTTCTCGCCCTCTGTTTCAGCCCCTCTGTTTTAGCCCCTGTGTTTCAGCCCCTCTGATTCAGCCCCTCTGATTCAGCCCCTCTGTTTCAGCCCCTCTGTTTCTCGCCCTCTGTTTCAGCCCCTCTGTTTCTTGCCCTCTGTTTCAGCCCCTCTGTTTCAGCCCCTCTGTTTCTCGCCCTCTGTTTCTGCCCCTCTGTTTCTCGCATGTGTTTCAGCCCCGCTGTTTCTCGCCCTCTGTTTTGGCCCCGCTGATTCAGCCCCTCTGTTTCAGCCCCACTGAATCAGCCCCTCTGATTCACCCCCTCTGTTTCAGCCCCTCTGTTTCAGACCCTCTGTTTCTCGCCCTCTGTTTCTGTCCCTCTTTTTCTCGCACTCTGTTTCAGCCCCTCTGTTTCTCGCCCTCTGTTTTAGCCCCTCTGATTCAGCCCCTCTGTTTCAGCCCCTCTGAATCAGCCCCTCTGATTCAGCCCCTCTGTTTCAGCCCCTCTGTTACAGCCCCTCTGTTTCTCGCCCTCTGTTTCAGCCCCTCTGATTCTCGCCCTCTGTTTCAGCCCCTCTGTTTCTCGCCCTCTGTTTTAGCCCCTCTGTTTCAGCCCCTCTGTTTCTCGCCCTCTGTTTCAGCCCCTCTGTTTCAGCCCCTCTGTTTCTCGCCCTCTGTTTCAGCCCTGCTGATTCAGCCCCTGTGTTTCAGCCCCTCTGATTCAGCCCCTCTGTTTCTCGCCCTCTGTTTCAGCCCCTCTGATTCTCGCCCTCTGTTTCAGCCCCTCTGTTTCTCGCCCTCTGTTTTAGCCACTCTGATTCAGCCCCTCTGTTTCAGCCCCTCTGTTTCTCGCCCTCTGTTTTAGCCCCTCTGATTCAGCCCCTCTGTTTCTCCCCCTCTGTTTCAGCCCCTCTGATTCAGCCCCTCTGATTCAGCCCCTCTGTTTCTCGCCCTCTGTTTCAGCCCCTCTGTTTCAGCCCCTCTGTTTCAGCCCCACTGTTTCTCACCCTCTGTTTCAGCCCCTCTGATTCAGCCCCTCTGATTCAGCCCCTCTGATTCAGCGCCTCTGTTCCAGCCCCTCTGTTTCAGCCCCTCTGTTTCAGCCCCGCTGATTCAGCCCCTCTGTTTCTCACCCTCTGTTTCAGCCCCTCTGATTCAGCCCCTCTGATTCAGCCCCTCTGATTCAGCGCCTCTGTTCCAGCCCCTCTGTTTCAACCCCTCTGTTTCAGCCCCTCTGTTTCAGACCCTCTGTTTCTCGCCCTCTGTTTCTGTCCCTCTTTTTCTCGCACTCTGTTTCAGCCCCTCTGTTTCTCGCCCTCTGTTTTAGCCCCTCTGATTCAGCCCCTCTGTTTCAGCCCCTCTGAATCAGCCCCTCTGATTCAGCCCCTCTGTTTCAGCCCCTCTGTTACAGCCCCTCTGTTTCTCGCCCTCTGTTTCAGCCCCTCTGATTCTCGCCCTCTGTTTCAGCCCCTCTGTTTCTCGCCCTCTGTTTTAGCCCCTCTGTTTCAGCCCCTCTGTTTCTCGCCCTCTGTTTCAGCCCCTCTGTTTCAGCCCCTCTGTTTCTCGCCCTCTGTTTCAGCCCTGCTGATTCAGCCCCTGTGTTTCAGCCCCTCTGATTCAGCCCCTCTGTTTCTCGCCCTCTGTTTCAGCCCCTCTGATTCTCGCCCTCTGTTTCAGCCCCTCTGTTTCTCGCCCTCTGTTTTAGCCACTCTGATTCAGCCCCTCTGTTTCAGCCCCTCTGTTTCTCGCCCTCTGTTTTAGCCCCTCTGATTCAGCCCCTCTGTTTCTCCCCCTCTGTTTCAGCCCCTCTGATTCAGCCCCTCTGATTCAGCCCCTCTGTTTCTCGCCCTCTGTTTCAGCCCCTCTGTTTCAGCCCCTCTGTTTCAGCCCCACTGTTTCTCACCCTCTGTTTCAGCCCCTCTGATTCAGCCCCTCTGATTCAGCCCCTCTGATTCAGCGCCTCTGTTCCAGCCCCTCTGTTTCAGCCCCTCTGTTTCAGCCCCGCTGATTCAGCCCCTCTGTTTCTCGCCCTCTGTTTCAGCCCCTCTGTTTCTCGCCCTCTGTTTCAGCCCCTCTGTTTCTCGCCCTCTGTTTCAGCCCCTCTGTTTCAGCCCCTCTGATTCAGCCTCTCTGTTTCTCGCCCTCTGTTTCAGCCCCTCTGTTTCTCGCCCTCTGTTTCAGCCCCTCTGTTTCTCACCCTCTGTTTCAGCCCCTCTGTTTCAGCCCGTCTGTTTCACCCACTCTGTTTCTCGCCCTCTGTTTCAGCCCCTCTGTTTCTCACACTCTGTTTCAGCCCCTCTGATTAGCCCCTCTATTTCAGCCCCTCTGATTCAGCCCCTCTGTTTACGCCCCTCTGTTTCAGCCCCTCTGTTTCTCGCCCTCTGTTTCAGCCCCTCTGTTTCTCACCCTCTGTTTCAGCCCCTCTGTTTCAGCCCGTCTGTTTCAGCCACTCTGTTTCTCGCCCTCTGTTTCAGCCCCTCTGTTTCTCACCCTCTGTTTCAGCCCCTCTGATTCAGCCCCTCTATTTCAGCACCTCTGATTCAGCCCCTCTGTTTACGCCCCTCTGTTTCAGCCCCTCTGTTTCAGCCCCTCTGTTTCTCGCCCTCCCTTTCTCACCCTCTGTTTCTCGCCCTCTGTTTCAGCCCCTCTGTTTTTCGCCCTCTGTTTCAGCCCCTCTGTTTCAGCCCCTCTGTTTCTCGCCCTCTGTTTCAGCCACTCTGATTCAGCCCCTCTGTTTCAGCCCAACTGATTCAGCCCCTCTGTTTCAGCCCCTCTGTTTCAGCCCCTCTGTTTCAGCCCCTCTGTTTCTCGCCCTCTGTTTCAGCCCCACTGTTTCAGCCCCTCTGATTCAGCCCCTCTGATTCAGCCCCTCTGTTTCTCGCCCTCTGTTTCAGCCCCTCTGTTTCAGCCCCTCTGTTTCAGCCCCTCTGTTTCTCGCCCTCTGTTTCAGCCCCTCTGTTTCTCGCCCTCTGTTTCAGCCCCTCTGTTTCAGCCCCTCTGTTTATCGCCCTCTGCTTCTGCCCCTCTGTTTCTCGCACTCTGTTTCAGCCCCGCTGTTTCTCGCCCTCTGTTTTGGCCCCGCTGATTCAGCCCCTCTGTTTCAGCCCCTCTGAATCAGCCCCTCTGATTCAGCCCCTATGTTTCAGCCCCTCTGTTTCAGCCCCTCTGTTTCTCGCCCTCTGTTTCAGCCCCTCTGATTCTCGCCCTCTGTTTCAGCCCCTCTGTTTCTCGCCCTCTGTTTTAGCCCCTCTGATTCAGCCCCTCTGTTTCAGCCCCTCTGATTCAGCCCCTCTGATTCAGCC
Organism: Chiloscyllium punctatum; assembly: GCF_047496795.1. Taxonomy (NCBI): domain Eukaryota; kingdom Metazoa; phylum Chordata; class Chondrichthyes; order Orectolobiformes; family Hemiscylliidae; genus Chiloscyllium; species Chiloscyllium punctatum. The sequence continues at coordinate 695,507 of NW_027309792.1, read as the reverse complement.
CCTCTGATTCAGCCCCTCTGTTTCTTGCCCTCTGTTTCAGCCCCTCTGTTTAAGCCCCTCTGTTTCTCGCCATCTGTTTCAGCCCCTCTGTGTCTCGCCCTCTGTTTCAGCCCCTCTGTTTCAGCCCCTCTGTTTCTCGCCCTCTGTTTCAGCCCCGCTGATTCAGCCCCTGTGTTTCAGCCCCTCTGATTCAGCCCCTCTGATTCAGCCCCTCTGTTTCAGCCCCTCTGTTTCTCGCCCTCTGTTTCAGCCCCTCTGTTTCTCGCCCTCTGTTTCAGCCCCTCTGTTTCAGCCCCTCTGTTTCTCGCCCTCTGTTTCTGCCCCTCTGTTTCTCGCATGTGTTTCAGCCCCTCTGTTTCTCCCCCTCTGTTTCAGCCCCTCTGATTCAGCCCCTCTGATTCAGCCCCTCTGTTTCTCGCCCTCTGTTTCAGCCCCTCTGTTTCAGCCCCTCTGTTTCAGCCCCACTGTTTCTCACCCTCTGTTTCAGCCCCTCTGATTCAGCCCCTCTGATTCAGCCCCTCTGATTCAGCGCCTCTGTTCCAGCCCCTCTGTTTCAGCCCCTCTGTTTCAGCCCCGCTGATTCAGCCCCTCTGTTTCTCGCCCTCTGTTTCAGCCCCTCTGTTTCTCGCCCTCTGTTTCAGCCCCTCTGTTTCTCGCCCTCTGTTTCAGCCCCTCTGTTTCAGCCCCTCTGATTCAGCCTCTCTGTTTCTCGCCCTCTGTTTCAGCCCCTCTGTTTCTCGCCCTCTGTTTCAGCCCCTCTGTTTCTCACCCTCTGTTTCAGCCCCTCTGTTTCAGCCCGTCTGTTTCACCCACTCTGTTTCTCGCCCTCTGTTTCAGCCCCTCTGTTTCTCACCCTCTGTTTCAGCCCCTCTGATTAGCCCCTCTATTTCAGCCCCTCTGATTCAGCCCCTCTGTTTACGCCCCTCTGTTTCAGCCCCTCTGTTTCTCGCCCTCTGTTTCAGCCCCTCTGTTTCTCACCCTCTGTTTCAGCCCCTCTGTTTCAGCCCGTCTGTTTCAGCCACTCTGTTTCTCGCCCTCTGTTTCAGCCCCTCTGTTTCTCACCCTCTGTTTCAGCCCCTCTGATTCAGCCCCTCTATTTCAGCACCTCTGATTCAGCCCCTCTGTTTACGCCCCTCTGTTTCAGCCCCTCTGTTTCAGCCCCTCTGTTTCTCGCCCTCCCTTTCTCACCCTCTGTTTCTCGCCCTCTGTTTCAGCCCCTCTGTTTTTCGCCCTCTGTTTCAGCCCCTCTGTTTCAGCCCCTCTGTTTCTCGCCCTCTGTTTCAGCCACTCTGATTCAGCCCCTCTGTTTCAGCCCAACTGATTCAGCCCCTCTGTTTCAGCCCCTCTGTTTCAGCCCCTCTGTTTCAGCCCCTCTGTTTCTCGCCCTCTGTTTCAGCCCCACTGTTTCAGCCCCTCTGATTCAGCCCCTCTGATTCAGCCCCTCTGTTTCTCGCCCTCTGTTTCAGCCCCTCTGTTTCAGCCCCTCTGTTTCAGCCCCTCTGTTTCTCGCCCTCTGTTTCAGCCCCTCTGTTTCTCGCCCTCTGTTTCAGCCCCTCTGTTTCAGCCCCTCTGTTTATCGCCCTCTGCTTCTGCCCCTCTGTTTCTCGCACTCTGTTTCAGCCCCGCTGTTTCTCGCCCTCTGTTTTGGCCCCGCTGATTCAGCCCCTCTGTTTCAGCCCCTCTGAATCAGCCCCTCTGATTCAGCCCCTATGTTTCAGCCCCTCTGTTTCAGCCCCTCTGTTTCTCGCCCTCTGTTTCAGCCCCTCTGATTCTCGCCCTCTGTTTCAGCCCCTCTGTTTCTCGCCCTCTGTTTTAGCCCCTCTGATTCAGCCCCTCTGTTTCAGCCCCTCTGATTCAGCCCCTCTGATTCAGCCCCTCTGATTCAGCCCCTCTGTTTCTTGCCCTCTGTTTCAGCCCCTCTGTTTAAGCCCCTCTGTTTCTCGCCATCTGTTTCAGCCCCTCTGTGTCTCGCCCTCTGTTTCAGCCCCTCTGTTTCAGCCCCTCTGTTTCTCGCCCTCTGTTTCAGCCCCGCTGATTCAGCCCCTGTGTTTCAGCCCCTCTGATTCAGCCCCTCTGATTCAGCCCCTCTGTTTCAGCCCCTCTGTTTCTCGCCCTCTGTTTCAGCCCCTCTGTTTCTCGCCCTCTGTTTCAGCCCCTCTGTTTCAGCCCCTCTGTTTCTCGCCCTCTGTTTCTGCCCCTCTGTTTCTCGCATGTGTTTCAGCCCCTCTGTTTCAGCCACTCTGTTTCAGCCCCTCTCTTTCAGCCCCTCTGTTTCAGCCCCTCTGTTTCTCGCCCTCTGTTTCAGCCCCTCTGTTTCTCGCCCTCTGTTTCAGCCCCTCTCTTTCAGCCCGTCTGTTTCACCCACTCTGTTGCTCGCCCTCTGTTTCAGCCCATCTGTATCTCACCCACTGTTTCTCGCCCTCTGATTCAGCCCCTCTGTTTCTCGCCCTCTGTTTCAGCCCCTCTGTTTCTCGCCCTCTGTTTCAGCCCCTCTGTTTCTCGCCCTCTGTTTCAGCCCCTCTGTTTCAGCCCCTCTGATTCAGCCTCTCTGTTTCTCGCCCTCTGTTTCAGCCCCTCTGTTTCTCGCCCTCTGTTTCAGCCCCTCTGTTTCTCACCCTCTGTTTCAGCCCCTCTGTTTCAGCCCGTCTGTTTCACCCACTCTGTTTCTCGCCCTCTGTTTCAGCCCCTCTGTTTCTCACCCTCTGTTTCAGCCCCTCTGATTCAGCCCCTCTATTTCAGCCCCTCTGATTCAGCCCCTCTGTTTACGCCCCTCTGTTTCAGCCCCTCTGTTTCTCGCCCTCTGTTTCAGCCCCTCTGTTTCTCACCCTCTGTTTCAGCCCCTCTGTTTCAGCCCGTCTGTTTCAGCCACTCTATTTCTCGCCCTCTGTTTCAGCCCCTCTGTTTCTCACCCTCTGTTTCAGCCCCTCTGATTCAGCCCCTCTATTTCAGCACCTCTGATTCAGCCCCTCTGTTTACGCCCCTCTGTTTCAGCCCCTCTGTTTCAGCCCCTCTGTTTCTCGACCTCCCTTTCTCACCCTCTGTTTCTCGCCCTCTGTTTCAGCCCCTCTGTTTTTCGCCCTCTGTTTCAGCCCCTCTGTTTCTCGACCTCTGTTTCAGGCTCTCTGTTTCAGCCCGTCTGTTTCAGCCCCTCTGTTTCAGCCCCTCTGTTTCTCGCCCTCTGTTTCTCGCCCGCTGTTCAGCCCCTTTGTTTCTCGCCCTCTGTTTCAGCCCCTATGTTTCAACCCCTCTGATTCAGCCCCTCTGATTCAGCCCCTCTGTTTCTCACCATCTGTTTCAGCCCCTCTGTTTCAGCCCCTCTGTTTCAGCTCCTCTGTTTCAGCCGCTCTGTTTCTCGCCCTCTGTTTCAGCCCCACTGTTTCTCGCCCTCTGTTTCAGCGCCTCTGTTTCATCCCCTCTGTTTCAGCCCCTCTGTTTCAGCCCCTCTGTTTCTCGCCCACTGTTTCAGACCCCTCTGTTTCTCGCCCTCTGTTCAGCCCCTTTGATTCTCGCCCTCTGTTTCAGCCCCTCTGTTTCTCGCCCTCTGTTTTAGCCACTCTGATTCAGCCCCTCTGTTTCAGCCCCTCTGTTTCTCGCCCTCTGTTTTAGCCCCTCTGATTCAGCCCCTCTGTTTCTCCCCCTCTGTTTCAGCCCCTCTGATTCAGCCCCTCTGATTCAGCCCCTCTGTTTCTCGCCCTCTGTTTCAGCCCCTCTGTTTCAGCCCCTCTGTTTCAGCCCCACTGTTTCTCACCCTCTGTTTCAGCCCCTCTGATTCAGCCCCTCTGATTCAGCCCCTCTGATTCAGCGCCTCTGTTCCAGCCCCTCTGTTTCAGCCCCTCTGTTTCAGCCCCGCTGATTCAGCCCCTCTGTTTCTCGCCCTCTGTTTCAGCCCCTCTGTTTCTCGCCCTCTGTTTCAGCCCCTCTGTTTCTCGCCCTCTGTTTCAGCCCCTCTGTTTCAGCCCCTCTGATTCAGCCTCTCTGTTTCTCGCCCTCTGTTTCAGCCCCTCTGTTTCTCGCCCTCTGTTTCAGCCCCTCTGTTTCTCACCCTCTGTTTCAGCCCCTCTGTTTCAGCCCGTCTGTTTCACCCACTCTGTTTCTCGCCCTCTGTTTCAGCCCCTCTGTTTCTCACCCTCTGTTTCAGCCCCTCTGATTAGCCCCTCTATTTCAGCCCCTCTGATTCAGCCCCTCTGTTTACGCCCCTCTGTTTCAGCCCCTCTGTTTCTCGCCCTCTGTTTCAGCCCCTCTGTTTCTCACCCTCTGTTTCAGCCCCTCTGTTTCAGCCCGTCTGTTTCACCCACTCTGTTTCTCGCCCTCTGTTTCAGCCCCTCTGTTTCTCACCCTCTGTTTCAGCCCCTCTGATTCAGCCCCTCTATTTCAGCACCTCTGATTCAGCCCCTCTGTTTACGCCCCACTGTTTCAGCCCCTCTGTTTCAGCCCCTCTGTTTCTCGCCCTCCCTTTCTCACCCTCTGTTTCTCGCCCTCTGTTTCAGCCCCTCTGTTTTTCGCCCTCTGTTTCAGCCCCTCTGTTTCAGCCCCTCTGTTTCTCGCCCTCTGTTTCAGCCACTCTGTTTCTCGCCCACTGTTTCAGGCCCTCTGTTTCTCGCCCTCTGTTTCAGCCACTCTGATTCAGCCCCTCTGTTTCAGCCCAACTGATTCAGCCCCTCTGTTTCAGCCCCTCTGTTTCAGCCCCTCTGTTTCAGCCCCTCTGTTTCTCGCCCTCTGTTTCTCGCCCGCTGTTTCAGCCCCTTTGTTTCTCGCCTTCTGTTTCAGCCCCACTGTTTCAGCCCCTCTGATTCAGCCCCTCTGATTCAGCCCCTCTGTTTCTCGCCCTCTGTTTCAGCCCCTCTGTTTCAGCCCCTCTGTTTCAGCCCCTCTGTTTCTCGCCCTCTGTTTCAGCCCCTCTGTTTCTCGCCCTCTGTTTCAGCCCCTCTGTTTCAGCCCCTCTGTTTATCGCCCTCTGCTTCTGCCCCTCTGTTTCTCGCACTCTGTTTCAGCCCCGCTGTTTCTCGCCCTCTGTTTTGGCCCCGCTGATTCAGCCCCTCTGTTTCAGCCCCTCTGAATCAGCCCCTCTGATTCAGCCCCTATGTTTCAGCCCCTCTGTTTCAGCCCCTCTGTTTCTCGCCCTCTGTTTCAGCCCCTCTGATTCTCGCCCTCTGTTTCAGCCCCTCTGTTTCTCGCCCTCTGTTTTAGCCCCTCTGATTCAGCCCCTCTGTTTCAGCCCCTCTGATTCAGCCCCTCTGATTCAGCCCCTCTGATTCAGCCCCTCTGTTTCTTGCCCTCTGTTTCAGCCCCTCTGTTTAAGCCCCTCTGTTTCTCGCCATCTGTTTCAGCCCCTCTGTTTCTCGCCCTCTGTTTCAGCCCCTCTGTTTCAGCCCCTCTGTTTCTCGCCCTCTGTTTCAGCCCCGCTGATTCAGCCCCTGTGTTTCAGCCCCTCTGATTCAGCCCCTCTGATTCAGCCCCTCTGTTTCAGCCCCTCTGTTTCTCGCCCTCTGTTTCAGCCCCTCTGTTTCTCGCCCTCTGTTTCAGCCCCTCTGTTTCAGCCCCTCTGTTTCTCGCCCTCTGTTTCTGCCCCTCTGTTTCTCGCATGTGTTTCAGCCCCTCTGTTTCAGCCACTCTGTTTCAGCCCCTCTCTTTCAGCCCCTCTGTTTCAGCCCCTCTGTTTCTCGCCCTCTGTTTCAGCCCCTCTGTTTCTCGCCCTCTGTTTCAGCCCCTCTCTTTCAGCCCGTCTGTTTCACCCACTCTGTTGCTCGCCCTCTGTTTCAGCCCATCTGTATCTCACCCACTGTTTCTCGCCCTCTGATTCAGCCCCTCTGTTTCTCGCCCTCTGTTTCAGCCCCTCTGTTTCTCGCCCTCTGTTTCAGCCCCTCTGTTTCTCGCCCTCTGTTTCAGCCCCTCTGTTTCAGCCCCTCTGATTCAGCCTCTCTGTTTCTCGCCCTCTGTTTCAGCCCCTCTGTTTCTCGCCCTCTGTTTCAGCCCCTCTGTTTCTCACCCTCTGTTTCAGCCCCTCTGTTTCAGCCCGTCTGTTTCACCCACTCTGTTTCTCGCCCTCTGTTTCAGCCCCTCTGTTTCTCACCCTCTGTTTCAGCCCCTCTGATTCAGCCCCTCTATTTCAGCCCCTCTGATTCAGCCCCTCTGTTTACGCCCCTCTGTTTCAGCCCCTCTGTTTCTCGCCCTCTGTTTCAGCCCCTCTGTTTCTCACCCTCTGTTTCAGCCCCTCTGTTTCAGCCCGTCTGTTTCAGCCACTCTGTTTCTCGCCCTCTGTTTCAGCCCCTCTGTTTCTCACCCTCTGTTTCAGCCCCTCTGATTCAGCCCCTCTATTTCAGCACCTCTGATTCAGCCCCTCTGTTTATGCCCCTCTGTTTCAGCCCCTCTGTTTCAGCCCCTCTGTTTCTCGACCTCCCTTTCTCACCCTCTGTTTCTCGCCCTCTGTTTCAGCCCCTCTGTTTTTCGCCCTCTGTTTCAGCCCCTCTGTTTCTCGACCTCTGTTTCAGGCTCTCTGTTTCAGCCCGTCTGTTTCAGCCCCTCTGTTTCAGCCCCTCTGTTTCTCGCCCTCTGTTTCTCGCCCGCTGTTCAGCCCCTTTGTTTCTCGCCCTCTGTTTCAGCCCCTATGTTTCAACCCCTCTGATTCAGCCCCTCTGATTCAGCCCCTCTGTTTCTCACCATCTGTTTCAGCGCCTCTGTTTCATCCCCTCTGTTTCAGCCCCTCTGTTTCAGCCCCTCTGTTTCTCGCCCACTGTTTCAGACCCCTCTGTTTCTCGCCCTCTGTTCAGCCCCTATGTTTCTCGCCCTCTGTTTCAGCCCCTCTGTTTCTCGCCCTCTGTTTCAGCCCCTCTGTTTCAGCCCCTCTGTTTCTCGCCCTCTGTTCCTGCTCCTCTGTTTCTCGCCCTCTGTTTCAGCCCCTCTGTTTCTCGCCCTCTGTTTCAGCCCCTCTGTTTCAACCCCTCTGAATCAGCCCCTCTGATTCAGCCCCACTGTTTCAACCCCTCTGTTTCAGCCCCTCTGTTTCTCGCCCTCTGTTTCAGCCCATCTGATTCTCGCCCTCTGTTCCTGCTCCTCTGTTTCTCGCCCTCTGTTTCAGCCCCTCTGTTTCAGCCCCGCTGATTCAGCCCCTCTGTTTCAACCCCTCTGAATCAGCCCCTCTGATTCAGCCCCACTGTTTCAGCCCCTCTGTTTCAGCCCCTCTGTTTCTCGCCCTCTGTTTCAGCCCATCTGATTCTCGCCCTCTGTTTCAGCCCTTCTGATTCTCGGCCTCTGTTTCAGCCCCTCTGATTCAGCCCCTCTGTTTCAGCCCCTCTGATTCAGCCCCTCTGTTTCAGCCCCTCTGTTTCAGCGCCTCTGTTTCCCCCCCCTGTTTCAGCCCCTCTGATTCAGCTCCTCTGTTTCAGCCCCTATGTTTCTCCCCCTCTGTTCCAGCCCCTCTGTTTCAGCCCCCCTGTTTCAGCCACTCTGTTTCAGCCCCTCTGTTTCAGCCCCTCTGTTTCTCGCCCTGTGTTTCAGCCCCTCTGTTTCTCGCCCTCTGTATCAGCCCCTCTGTTTCTCGCCATCTGTTTCAGCCCCTCTGTTTCTCGCCCTCTGTTTCAGCCCCTCTGTTTCAGCCCCTCTGTTTCAGCCCCTCTGTTTCTCCCCCTCTGTTTCAGCCCCTCTGTTTCTCGCCCTCTGTTTCAGCCCCTCTGTTTCAGCCCGTCTGTTTCAGCCACTCTGTTTCTCGCCCTCTGTTTCAGCCCCTCTGATTCTCACCCTCTGTTTCAGCCCCTCGGATTCAGCCCCTCTGTTTCTCGCCCTCTGTTTCAGCCCCTCTGTTTCTTGCCCTCTGTTTCAGCCCCTCTGTTTCTCGCCCTCTGTTTCAGCCCCTCTGTTTCTCGCCCTGTGTTTCAGCCCCTCTGTTTCAGCCCCTCTGTTTCAGCCCCACTGTTTCTCGCCCTCTGTTTCAGCGCCTCTGTTTCATCCCCTCTGTTTCAGCCCCTCTGTTTCAGCCCCTCTGTTTCTCGCCCTCTGTTTCAGACCACTCTGTTTCTCGCCCTCTGTTCAGCCCCTATGTTTCTCGCCCTCTGTTTCAGCCCCTCTGTTTCTCGCCCTCTGTGTCAGCCCCTCTGTTTCAGCCCCTCTGTTTCTCGCCCTCTGTTTCTGCTCCTCTGTTTCTCGCCCTCTGTTTCAGCCCCTCTGTTTCTCGCCCTCTGTTTCAGCCCCGCTGATTCAGCCCCTCTGTTTCAACCCCTCTGAATCAGCCCCTCTGATTCAGCCCCTCTGTTTCAGCCCCTCTGTTTCAGCCCCTCTGTTTCTCGCCCTCTGTTTCAGCCCATCTGATTCTCGCCCTCTGTTTCAGCCCTTCTGATTCTCGCCCTCTGATTCAGCCCCTCTGTTTCAGCCCCTCTGATTCAGCCCCTCTTATTCAGCCCCTCTGATTCAGCCCCTCTGTTTCTCGCCCTCTGTTTCAGGCCCTCTGTTTCAGCCCCTCTGTTTCAGCGCCTCTGTTTCTCGCCCTCTGTTTCAGCCCCTCTGATTCAGCCCCTCTGTTTCAGCCCCTACGTTTCTCCCCCTCTGTTCCAACCCCTCTGTTTCTCGCCCTCTGTTTCAGCCCGTCTGTTTCAGCCCCTCTGTTTCTCGCCCACTGTTTCAGACCCCTCTGTTTCTCGCCCTCTGTTCAGCCCCTATGTTTCTCGCCCTCTGTTTCAGCCCCTCTGTTTCTCGCCCTCTGTTTCAGCCCCTCTGTTTCAGCCCCTCTGTTTCTCGCCCTCTGTTTCTGCTCCTCTGTTTCTCGCCCTCTGTTTCAGACCCTCTGTTTCTCGCCCTCTGTTTCAGCCTCGCTGATTCAGCCCCTCTGTTTCAACCCCTCTGAATCAGCCCCTCTGATTCAGCCCCACTGTTTCAGCCCCTCTGTTTCAGCCCCTCTGTTTCTCGCCGTCTGTTTCAGCCCATCTGATTCTCGCCCTCTGTTTCAGCCCTTCTGATTCTCGCCCTCTGATTCAGCCCCTCTGTTTCAGCCCCTATGTTTCGCCCCCTCTGTTCCAGCCCCTCTGTTTCAGCCCCTCTGTTTCAGCCACTCTGTTTCAGCCCCTCTGTTTCAGCCCCTCTGTTTCTCGCCCTCTGTTTCAGCCCCTCTGTTTCTCGCCCTCTGTTTCAGCCCCTCTGTTTCTCGCCATCTGTTTCAGCCCCTCTGTTTCTCGCCCTCTGTTTCAGCCCCCCTGTTTCTCACGCTCTGTTTCAGCCCCTCTGATTCAGCCCCTCTGCTTCTCGCCCTCTGTTTCAGCCCCTCTATTTCTCGCCCTCTGATTCAGCCCCTCTGTTTCAGCCCCTCTGTTTCAGCCCCTCTGTTTCTCGCCCTCTGTTTCAGCCCCTCTGTTTCTCGCCCTCTGTTTCAGCCCCTCTGTTTCAGCCCGTCTGTTTCAGCCACTCTCTTTCTCGCCCTCTGTTTCAGCCCCTCTGATTCTCACCCTCTGTTTCAGCCCCTCTGATTCAGCCCCTCTGTTTCTCGCCCTCTGTTTCAGCCCCTCTGTTTCTCGCCCTCTGTTTCAGCCCCTCTGTTTCTCGCCCTCTGTTTCAGCCCCTCTGTTTCAGCCCCTCTGTTTCTCGCCCTGTGTTTCAGCCCCTCTGTTTCAGCCCCTCTGTTTCAGCCCCACTGTTTCTCGCCCTCTGTTTCAGCCCCTCTGTTTCTCGCCCTCTGTTTCAGCCCCTCTGTTTCTCGCCCTCTGTTCAGCCCCTATGTTTCTCGCCCTCTGATTCAGCCCCTCTGTTTCTCGCCCTCTGTGTCAGCCCCTCTGTTTCAGCCCCTCTGTTTCTCGCCCTCTGTTTCTGCTCCTCTGTTTCTCGCCCTCTGTTTCAGCCCCTCTGTTTCTCGCCCTCTGTTTCAGCCCCGCTGATTCAGCCCCTCTGTTTCAACCCCTCTGAATCAGCCCCTCTGATTCAGCCCCTCTGTTTCAGCCCCTCTGTTTCAGCCCCTCTGTTTCTCGCCCTCTGTTTCAGCCCATCTGATTCTCGCCCTCTGTGTCAGCCCTTCTGATTCTCGGCCTCTGTTTCAGCCCCTCTGATTCAGCCCCTCTGTTTCAGCACCTCTGATTCAGCCCCTCTGATTCAGCCCCTCTGATTCAGCCCCTCTGTTTCTCGCCCTCTGTTTCAGCCCCTCTGTTTCAGCCCCTCTGTTTCAGCGCCTCTGTTTCTCGCCCTCTGTTTCAGCCCCTCTGATTCAGCCCCTCTGTTTCAGCCCCTATGTTTCTCCCCCTCTGTTCCAGCCCCTCTGTTTCTGCCCCTCTGTTTCAGCCCCTCTGTTTCAGCCCCTCTCTTTCTCGCCCTCTGTTTCAGCCCCTCTGTTTCTCGCTCTCTGTTTCAGCCCCTCTGTTTCTCGCCCTCTGTTTCAGCCCCTCTGTTTCAGCCCGTCTGTTTCAGCCACTCTGTTTCTCGCCCTCTGTTTCAGCCCCCCTGTTTCTCACCCTCTGTTTCAGCCCCTCTGATTCAGCCGCTCTGCTTCTCGCCCTCTTTTTCAGCCCCTCTGTTTCTCGCCCTCTGTTTCAGCCCCTCTGTTTCAGCCCCTCTGTTTCAGCCCCTCTGTTTCTCGCCCTCTGTTTCAGCCCCTCTGTTTCTCGCCCTCTGTTTCAGCCCCTCTGTTTCAGCCCGTCTGTTTCAGCCACTCTGTTTCTCGCCCTCTGTTTCAGCCCCTCTGTTTCTCACCCTCTGTTTCAGTCCCTCTGATTCAGCCCCTCTGTTTCTCGCCCTCTGTTTCAGCCCCTCTGTTTCTCGCCCGCTGTTTCAGCCCCTCTGTTTCAGCCCCTCTGTTTCAGCCCCTCTGTTTCTCGCCCTCTGTTTCAGCCACTCTGTTTCTCGCCCTCTGTTTCAGGCCCTCTGTTTCTCGCCCTCTGTTTCAGCCCCTCTGATTCAGCCCCTCTGTTTCAGCCCAACTGATTCAGCCCCTCTGTTTCAGCCCCTCTGTTTCAGCCCCTCTGTTTCAGCCCCTCTGAATCTCGCCCTCTGTTTCTCGCCCGCTGTTTCAGCCCCTTTGTTTCTCGCCCTCTGTTTCAGCCCCACTGTTTCAGCCCCTCTGATTCAGCCCCTCTGATTCAGCCCCTCTGTTTCTCGCCCTCTGTTTCAGCCCCTCTGTTACAGCCCCTGTGTTTCAGCCCCTCTGTTTCTCGCCCTCTGTTTCAGCCCCTCTGTTTCTCGCCCTCTGTTTCAGCCCCTCTGTTTCTCGCCCTCTGTTTCAGCCCCTCTGTTTCTCGCCCTCTGTTTCAGCCCCTCTGTTTCAGCTCCTCTGTTTCTCGCCCTCTGTTTCTGCCCCTCTGTTTCTTGCACTCTGTTTCAGCCCCGCTGTTTCTCGCCCTCTGTTTCAGCCCCGCTGATTCAGCCCCTCTGTTTCAGCCCCTCTGAATCAGCCCCTCTGTTTCTCGCACTCTGTTTCAGCCCCGCTGTTTCTCGCGCTCTGTTTCAGCCCCGCTGATTCAGCCCCTCTGTTTCAGCCCCTCTGAATCAGCCCCGCTGTTTCTCGCCCTCTGTTTCAGCCCCGCTGATTCAGCCCCTCTGTTTCAGCCCCTCTGTTTCAGCCCCTCTGTTTCTCGCCCTCTGTTTCAGCCCCTCTGATTCTCGCCCTCTGTTTCAGCCCCTCTGTTTCTCGCCCTCTGTTTTAGCACCTCTGATTCAGCCCCTCTGTTTTAGCCCCTCTGATTCAGCCCCTCTGATTCAGCCCCTCTGATTCAGCCCCTCTGATTCAGCCCCTCTGTTTCTCGCCCTCTGTTTCAGCCCCTCTGTTTAAGCCCCTCTGTTTCTCGGCCTCTGTTTCAGCCCCTCTGTTTCAGCCCCTCTGTTTCAGCCCCTCTGTTTCAGCGCCTCTGTTTCTCGCCCTCTGTTTTTGCCCCTCTGTTTCTCGCCCTCTGTTTCAGCCCCTCTGATTCAGCCCCTCTGTTTCAGCCCCTCTGTTTCTCCCCCTCTGTTCCAGCCCCTCTGTTTCAGCCCCTCTGTTTCAGCCACTCTGTTTCAGCCCCTCTCAATCAGCCCCTCTGTTTCAGCCCCTCTGTTTCTCGCCCTCTGTTTCAGCCCCTCTGTTTCAGCCTGTCTGTTTCACCCATTCTGTTTCTCGCCCTCTGTTTCAGCCCCTCTGTTTCTCACCCTCTGTTTCAGCCCGTCTGATTCAGCCCCTCTGTTTCTCGCCCTCTGTATCAGCCCCTCTGTTTCTCGCCCTCTGTTTCAGCCCCTCTGTTTCTCGCCCTCTGTTTCAGCCCCTCTGTTTCAGCCCTTTTAATTCAGCCTCTCTGTTTCTCGCCCTCTGTTTCAGCCCCTCTGTTTCAGCCCCTCTGTTTCAGCCCGTCTGTTTCACCCACTCTGTTTCTTGCCCTCTGTTTCAGCACCTCTGTTTCTCACCCTCTGTTTCAGCCCCTCTGATTCAGCCCCTCTGTTTCAGCCCCTCTGATTCAGCCCCTCTGTTTCAGCCCCTCTGTTTCAGCCCCTCTATTTCTCGCCCTTATTTCTCACCCTCTGTTTCTCGCCCTCTGTTTCAGCCCCTCTGTTTTTCGCCCTCTGTTTCAGCCCCTCTGTTTCTCGACCTCTGTTTCAGGCTCTCTGTTTCAGCCCGTCTGTTTCAGCCCCTCTGTTTCAGCCCCTCTGTTTCTCGCCCTCTGTTTCTCGCCCGCTGTATCAGCCCATTTGTTTCTCGCCCTCTGTTTCAGCCCCTCTGTTTCAGCCCCTCTGATTCAGCCCCTCTGATTCAGCCCCTCGGTTTCTCGCCATCTGTTTCAGCCCCTCTGTTTCAGCCCCTCTGTTTCAGCTCCTCTGTTTCAGCCCCTCTGTTTCTCGCCCTCTGTTTCAGCCCCTCTGTTTCTCGCCCTCTGTTTCAGCCCCTCTGTTTCAGCCCCTCTGATTCAGCCCCTCTGTTTCTCGCCCTCTGTTTCAGCCCCTCTGATTCTCGCCCTCTGTTTCAGCCCCTCTGTTTCTCACCCTCTGTTTCAGCCCGTCTGATTCAGCCCCTCTGTTTCTCGCCCTCTGTTTCAGCCCCTCTGTTTCTCGCCCTCTGTTTCAGCCCCTCTGTTTCAGCCCCTCTGATTCAGCCTCACTGTTTCTCGCCCTCTGTTTCAGCCCCTCTGTTTCTCGCCCTCTGTTTCAGCCCCTCTGTTTCAGCCCGTCAGTTTCACCCTCTCTGTTTCTCGCCTCTGTTTCAGCCCCTCTGTTTCTCACCCTCTGTTTCAGCCCCTCTGATTCAGCCCCTCTGTTTCAGCCCCTCTGATTCAGCGCCTCTGTTTCAGCCCCTCTGTTTCAGCCCCTCTGTTTCAGCCCCTCTGTTTCTCGCCCTCTATTTCTCACCCTCTGTTTCTCGCCCTCTGTTTCAGCCCCTCTGTATTTCGCCCTCTGTTTCAGACCCTCTGTTTCTCGACCTCTGTTTCAGGCTCTCTGTTTCAGCCCGTCTGTTTCAGCCCCTCTGTTTCAGCCCCTCTGTTTCTCGCCCTCTGTTTCTTGCCCGCTGTTTCAGCCCATTTGTTTCTCGCCCTCTGTTTCAGCCCCTCTGTTTCAGCCCCTCTGATTCAGCCCCTCTGATTCAGCCCCTCTGTTTCTCGCCCTCTGTTTCAGCCCCTCTGTTTCTCGCCCTCTGTTTCAGCTCCTCTGTTTCTCACCCTCTGTTTCAGCCCCTCTGTTTCAGCCCCTCTGTTTCAGCTCCTCTGTTTCTCGCCCTCTGTTTCAGCCGCTCTGTTTCTCGCCCTCTGTTTCAGCCCCTCTGTTTCAGCCCCTCTGTTTCAGCCCCTCTGTTTCTCGCCCTCTGTTTCAGCCCCTCTGTTTCAGCCCGTCTGTTTCAGCCCCTCTGTTTCTCGCCCTCTGTTCAGCCCCTATGTTTCTCGCCCTCTGTTTCAGCCACTCTGTTTCTCGCCCTCTGTTTCAGCCACTCTGTTTCAGCCCCTCTGTTTCTCGCCCTCTGTTTCTGCCCCTCTGTTTCTCACCCTCTGTTTCAGCCCCGCTGATTCAGCCCCTCGGTTTCAGCCCCTCTGAATCATCCCCTGATTCAGCCCCTCTGTTTCAGCCCCTCTGTTTCAGCCCCTCTGTTTCTCGCCATCTGTTTCAGCCCCTCTGTTTCAGCCCCTCTGTTTCAGCCCCTCTGATTCAGCCCCTCTGTTTCAGCCCCTATGTTTCTCCCCCTCTGTTCCAGCCCCTCTGTTTCAGCCCCTCTGTTTCAGCCACTCTGTTTCAGCCCCTCTGTTTCAGCCCCGCTCTTTCAGCTCCTCTGTTTCTCGCCCTCTGTTTCAGCCCCTCTGTTTCTCGCTCTCTGTTTCAGCCCGTCTGTTTCAGCCACTCTGTTTCTCGCCCTCTGTTTCAGCCCCTCTGTTTCTCACCCTCTGTTTCAGCGCCTCTGATTCAGCCCCTCTGTTTCTCGCCCTCTGTTTCAGCCCCTCTGTTTCTCGCCCTCTGTTTCAGCCCCTCTGTTTCAGCCCCAATGTTTCAGCCCCTCTGTTTCTCGCCCTCTGTTTCAGCCACTCTGTTTCTCGCGCTCTGTTTCAGCCCCTCTGTTTCAGCCCGTCTGTTTCAGCCACTCTGTTTCTCGCCCTCTGTTTCAGCCCCTCTGTTTCTCACCCTCTGTTTCAGCACCTCTGATTCAGCCCCTCTGTTTCTCGCCCTCTGTTTCAGCCCCTCTGTTTCTCGCCCTCTGTTTCAGCCCCTCTGTTTCAGCCCCTCTGTTTCAGCCCCTCTGTTTCTCGCCCTCTGTTTCAGCCACTCTGTTTCTCGCCCTCTGTTTCAGGCCCTCTGAAACTCGCCCTCTGTTTCAGCCACTCTGATTCAGCCCCTCTGCTTCAGCCCAACTGATTCAGCCCCTCTGTTTCAGGCCCTCTGTTTCAGCCCCTCTGTTTCTCGCCCTCTGTTTCTCGCCCGCTGTTTCAGCCCCTTTGTTTCTCGCCCTCTGTTTCAGCCCCTCTGTTTCTCGCCCTCTGTTTCAGCCCCTCTGTTTCAGCCCCTCTGTTTCAGCCCCTCTGTTTCTCGCCCTCTGTTTCAGCCACTCTGTTTTTCGCCCTCTGTTTCAGGCCCTCTGTTTCTCGCCCTCTGTTTCAGCCACTCTGATTCAGCCCCTCTGTTTCAGCCCAACTGATTCAGCCCCTCTGTTTCAGCCCCTCTGATTCAGCCACTCTGTTTCAGCCCCTCTGTTTCTCGCCCTCTGTTTCTCGCCCGCTGTTTCAGCCCCTTTGTTTCTCGCCCACTGTTTCAGCCCCACTGTTTCAGCCCCTCTGATTCAGCCCCTCTGATTGACCCCCTCTGTTTCTCGCCCTCTGTTTCAGCCCCTCTGTTTCTCGCCCTCTGTTTCAGCCTCTCTGTTTCAGCCCCTCTGTTTCTCGCCCTCTGTTTCTGCCCCTCTGTTTCTCGCACTCTGTTTCAGCCCCGCTGTTTCTCGCCCTCTGTTTCAGACCCGCTGATTCAGCCCCTCTGTTTCAGCCCCTCTGAATCAGCCCCTCTGATTCAGCCCCTCTTTTCAGCCCCTCTGTTTCAGCCCCTCTGTTTCTCGCCCTCTGTTTCAGCCACTCTGATTCTCGCCCTCTGTTTCAGCCCCTCTGTTTCTCGCCCTCTGTTTTAGCCCCTCTGATTCAGCCCCTCTGTTTCAGCCCCTCTGATTCAGCCCCTCTGATTCAGCCCCTCTGATTCAGCCCCTCTGTTTCTCGCCCTCTGTTTCAGCCCCTCTGTTTAAGCCCCTCTGTTTCTCGCCCTCTGTTTCAGCCCCTCTGTTTCTCGCCCTCTGTTTCAGCCCCTCTGTTTCAGCCCCTCTGTTTCTCGCCATCTGTTTCAGCCCCGCTGATTCAGCCCCTCTTTTTCAGCCCCTCTGATTCAGCCGCTCTGTTTCAGCCCCTCTGTTTCAGCCCCTCTGTTTCTCACCCTCTGTTTCAGCCCCTCTGATTCTCGCCCTCTGTTTCAGCCCCTCTGTTTCTCGCCCTCTGTTTTAGCCCCTCTGATTCAGCCCGTCTGTTTCAGCCCCTCTGATTCAGCCCCTCTGATTCAGCCCCTCTGATTCAGCCCCTCTGTTTCCCGCCCCTCTGTTTCAGCCCCTCTGTTTCTCGCCCTCTTTTTCAGCCCCTCTGTTTCTCGCCCTCTGTTACAGCCCCTCTATTTCAGCCCCTCTGTTTCAGCCCCTCTGTTTCAGCCCCTCTGTTCCAGCCCCTCTGTTTCAGCCCCTCTGTTTCAGCCACTCTGTTTCAGCCCCTCTCTTTCAGCCCCTCTGTTTGAGCCCCTCTGTTTCTCGCCCTCTGTTTCAGCCCCTCTGTTTCGCGCCCTCTGTTTCAGCCCCTCTCTTTCAGCCCGTCTGTTTCACCCACTCTGTTGCTCGCCCTCTGTTTCAGCCCCTCTGTTTCTCACCCTCTGTTTCAGCCCCTCTGATTCAGCCCCTCTGTTTCTCGCACTCTGTTTCAGCCCCTCTGTTTCTCGCCCTCTGTTTCAGCACCGCTGTTTCTCGCCCTCTGTTTCAGCCCCTCTTTTTCTGCCCCTCTGATTCAGCCTCTCTGTTTCTCGCCCTCTGTTTCATCCCCTCTGTTTCTCGTCCTCTGTTTCAGCCCCTCTGT
The DNA here is from genome assembly GCF_047496795.1 of Chiloscyllium punctatum. NCBI lineage: Eukaryota > Metazoa > Chordata > Chondrichthyes > Orectolobiformes > Hemiscylliidae > Chiloscyllium > Chiloscyllium punctatum. Next base: position 679,008 of record NW_027309792.1, on the reverse strand, counting down.
TTCTCGCACTCTGTTTCAGCCCCTCTGTTTCAGCCCGTCTGTTTCACCCACTCTGTTTCTCGCCCTCTGTTTCAGCCCCTCTGTTTCTCACCCTCTGTTTCAGCCCCTCTGATTCAGCCCCTCTGTTTCAGCCCCTCTGATTCAGCCCCTCTGTTTCAGCCCCTCTGTTTCAGACCCTCTGTTTCAGCCCCTCTGTTTCTCGCCCTCCCTTTCTCACCCTCTGTTTCTCGCCCTCTGTTTCAGCCCCTCTGTTTTTCGCCCTCTGTTTCAGCCCCTCTATTTCTCGACCTCTGTTTCAGGCTCTCTGTTTCAGCCTGTCTGTTTCAGCCCCTCTGTTTCAGCCCCTCTGTTTCTCGCCCTCTGTTTCTTGCCCGCTGTTTCAGCCCCTTTGTTTCTCGCCCTCTGTTTCAGCCCCTCTGTTTCAGCCCCTCTGATTCAGCCCCTTTGATTCAGCCCCTCTGTTTCTCGCCATCTGTTTCAGCCCCTCTGTTTCAGCCCCTCTGTTTCAGCTCCTCTGTTTCAGCCGCTCTGTTTTTCGCCCTCTGTTTCAGCCCCTCTGTTTCTCGCCCTCTATTTCAGCCCCTCTGTTTCTCGCACTCTGTTTCAGCCCCTCTGTTTCAGCCCCTCTGTTTCAGCCCCTCTGTTTCTCGCCCTGTGTTTCAGCCCCTCTGTTTCAGCCACTCTGTTTCAGCCCCACTGTTTCTCGCCCTCTGTTTTAGCCCCACTGTTTCTCGCCCTCTGTTTTAGCCCCTCTGATTCAGCCCGTCTGTTTCAGCCCCTCTGATTCAGCCCCTCTGATTCAGCCCCTCTGATTCAGCCCCTCTGTTTCCCGCCCCTCTGTTTCAGCCCCTCTGTTTCTCGCCCTCTGTTTCAGCCCCTCTGTTTCTCGCCCTCTGTTACAGCCCCTCTGTTTCAGCCCCTCTGTTTCAGCCCCTCTGTTTCAGCGCCTCTGTTCCAGCCCCTCTGTTTCAGCCCCTATGTTTCAGCCACTCTGTTTCAGCCCCTCTCTTTCAGCCCCTCTGTTTGAGCCCCTTGTTTCTCGCCCTCTGTTTCAGCCCCTCTGTTTCTCGCCCTCTGTTTCAGCCCCTCTCTTTCAGCCCGTCTGTTTCACCCACTCTGTTGCTCGCCCTCTGTTTCAGCCCCTCTGTTTCTCACCCTCTGTTTCAGCCCCTCTGATTCAGCCCCTCTGTTTCTCGCCCTCTGTTTCAGCCCCTCTGTTTCTCGCCCTCTGTTTCAGCACCGCTGTTTCTCGCCCTCTGTTTCAGCCCCTCTTTTTCTGCCCCTCTGATTCAGCCTCTCTGTTTCTCGCCCTCTGTTTCAGCCCCTCTGTTTCTCGTCCTCTGTTTCAGCCCCTCTGTTTCTCGCACTCTGTTTCAGCCCCTCTGTTTCAGCCCGTCTGTTTCACCCACTCTGTTTCTCGCCCTCTGTTTCAGCCCCTCTGTTTCTCACCCTCTGTTTCAGCCCCTCTGATTCAGCCCCTCTGTTTCAGCCCCTCTGATTCAGCCCCTCTGTTTCAGCCCCTCTGTTTCAGCCCCTCTGTTTCAGCACCTCTGTTTCTCGCCCTCCCTTTCTCACCCTCTGTTTCTCGCCCTCTGTTTCAGCCCCTCTGTTTTTCGCCCTCTGTTTCAGCCCCTCTATTTCTCGACCTCTGTTTCAGGCTCTCTGTTTCAGCCTGTCTGTTTCAGCCCCTCTGTTTCAGCCCCTCTGTTTCTCGCCCTCTGTTTCTTGCCCGCTGTTTCAGCCCCTTTGTTTCTCGCCCTCTGTTTCAGCCCCTCTGTTTCAGCCCCTCTGATTCAGCCCCTTTGATTCAGCCCCTCTGTTTCTCGCCATCTGTTTCAGCCCCTCTGTTTCAGCCCCTCTGTTTCAGCTCCTCTGTTTCAGCCGCTCTGTTTTTCGCCCTCTGTTTCAGCCCCTCTGTTTCTCGCCCTCTATTTCAGCCCCTCTGTTTCTCGCCCTCTGTTTCAGCCCCTCTGTTTCAGCCCCTCTGTTTCAGCCCCTCTGTTTCAGCCCCTCTGTTTCTCGCCCTGTGTTTCAGCCCCTCTGTTTCAGCCACTCTGTTTCAGCCCCACTGTTTCTCGCCCTCTGTTTCAGCGCCTCTGTTTCAGCCCCTCTGTTTCAGCCCCTCTGTTTCAGCCCCTCTGTTTCTCGCCCTCTGTTTCAGACCCCTCTGTTTCTCGCCCTCTGTTCAGCCCCTATGTTTCTCGCCCTCTGTTTCAGCCCCTCTGCTTCTCGCCCTCTGTTTCAGCCCCTCTGTTTCAGCCCCTCTGTTTCTCGCCCTCTGTTTCTGCTCCTTTGTTTCTCGCCCTCTGTTTCAGCCCCTCTGTTTCTCGCCCTCTGTTTCAGCCCCGCTGATTCAGCCCCTCTGTTTCAGCCCCTCTGAATCACCCCCTCTGATTCAGCCCCTCTGTTTCAGCCCCTCTGTTTCAGCCCCTCTGTTTCTCGCCCTCTGTTTCAGCCCATCTGATTCTCGCCCTCTGTTTCAGCCCGTCTGATTCTCGGCCTCTGTTTCAGCCCCTCTGATTCAGCCCCTCTGTTTCAGCCCCTCTGATTCAGCCCCTCTGATTCAGCCCCTCTGATTCAGCCCCTCTGTTTCTCGCCCTCTGTTTCAGCCCCTCTGGTTCAGCTCCTCCGTTTCAGCGCCTCTGTTTCTCGCCCTCTGTTTCAGCCCCTCTGTTTCTCGCCCTCTGTTTCAGCCCCTCTGATTCAGCACCTCTGTTTCAGCCCCTATGTTTCTCCCCCTCTGTTCCAGCCCCTCTGTTTCAGCCCCTCTGTTTCAGCCACTCTGTTTCAGCCCCTCTGTTTCAGCCCCTCTGTTTCAGCCCTTCTGTTTCTCGCCCTCTGTGTCAGCCCCTCTGTTTCTCGCCCTCTGTTTCAGCCCCTCTGTTTCAGCCCGTCTGTTTCAGCCACTCTGTTTCTCGCCCTCTGTTTCAGCCCCTCTGTTTCTCATTCTCTGTTTCATCCCCTCTTATTCAGCCCCTCTGTTTCTCGCCCTCTGTTTCAGCCCCTCTGATTCTCGCCCTCTGTTTCAGCCCCTCTGTTTCAGCCCCTCTGTTTCAGCCCCTCTGTTTCTCGCCCTGTGTTTCAGCCCCTCTGTTTCAGCCACTCTGTTTCAGCCCCACTGTTTCTCGCCCTCTGTTTCAGCCCCTCTGTTTCTCGCCCTCTGTTTTAGCCCCTCTGATTCAGCCCGTCTGTTTCAGCCCCTCTGATTCAGCCCCTCTGATTCAGCCCCTCTGATTCAGCCCCTCTGTTTCCCGCCCCTCTGTTTCAGCCCCTCTGTTTCTCGCCCTCTGTTTCAGCCCCTCTGTTTCTCGCCCTCTGTTACAGCCCCTCTGTTTCAGCCCCTCTGTTTCAGCCCCTCTGTTTCAGCGCCTCTGTTCCAGCCCCTCTGTTTCAGCCCCTATGTTTCAGCCACTCTGTTTCAGCCCCTCTCTTTCAGCCCCTCTGTTTGAGCCCCTCTGTTTCTCGCCCTCTGTTTCAGCCCCTCTGTTTCTCGCGCTCTGTTTCAGCCCCTCTCTTTCAGCCCGTCTGTTTCACCCACTCTGTTGCTCGCCCTCTGTTTCAGCCCCTCTGTTTCTCACCCTCTGTTTCAGCCCCTCTGATTCAGCCCCTCTGTTTCTCGCCCTCTGTTTCAGCCCCTCTGTTTCTCGCCCTCTGTTTCAGCACCGCTGTTTCTCGCCCTCTGTTTCAGCCCCTCTTTTTCTGCCCCTCTGATTCAGCCTCTCTGTTTCTCGCCCTCTGTTTCAGCCCCTCTGTTTCTCGTCCTCTGTTTCAGCCCCTCTGTTTCTCGCACTCTGTTTCAGCCCCTCTGTTTCAGCCCGTCTGTTTCACCCACTCTGTTTCTCGCCCTCTGTTTCAGCCCCTCTGTTTCTCACCCTCTGTTTCAGCCCCTCTGATTCAGCCCCTCTGTTTCAGCCCCTCTGATTCAGCCCCTCTGTTTCAGCCCCTCTGTTTCAGCCCCTCTGTTTCAGCACCTCTGTTTCTCGCCCTCCCTTTCTCACCCTCTGTTTCTCGCCCTCTGTTTCAGCCCCTCTGTTTTTCGCCCTCTGTTTCAGCCCCTCTATTTCTCGACCTCTGTTTCAGGCTCTCTGTTTCAGCCTGTCTGTTTCAGCCCCTCTGTTTCAGCCCCTCTGTTTCTCGCCCTCTGTTTCTTGCCCGCTGTTTCAGCCCCTTTGTTTCTCGCCCTCTGTTTCAGCCCCTCTGTTTCAGCCCCTCTGATTCAGCCCCTTTGATTCAGCCCCTCTGTTTCTCGCCATCTGTTTCAGCCGCTCTGTTTCAGCCCCTCTGTTTCAGCTCCTCTGTTTCAGCCGCTCTGTTTTTCGCCCTCTGTTTCAGCCCCTCTGTTTCTCGCCCTCTATTTCAGCCCCTCTGTTTCTCGCCCTCTGTTTCAGCCCCTCTGTTTCAGCCCCTCTGTTTCAGCCCCTCTGTTTCAGCCCCTCTGTTTCTCGCCCTGTGTTTCAGCCCCTCTGTTTCAGCCACTCTGTTTCAGCCCCACTGTTTCTCGCCCTCTGTTTCAGCGCCTCTGTTTCAGCCCCTCTGTTTCAGCCCCTCTGTTTCAGCCCCTCTGTTTCTCGCCCTCTGTTTCAGACCCCTCTGTTTCTCGCCCTCTGTTCAGCCCCTATGTTTCTCGCCCTCTGTTTCAGCCCCTCTGCTTCTCGCCCTCTGTTTCAGCCCCTCTGTTTCAGCCCCTCTGTTTCTCGCCCTCTGTTTCTGCTCCTTTGTTTCTCGCCCTCTGTTTCAGCCCCTCTGTTTCTCGCCCTCTGTTTCAGCCCCGCTGATTCAGCCCCTCTGTTTCAGCCCCTCTGAATCACCCCCTCTGATTCAGCCCCTCTGTTTCAGCCCCTCTGTTTCAGCCCCTCTGTTTCTCGCCCTCTGTTTCAGCCCATCTGATTCTCGCCCTCTGTTTCAGCCCGTCTGATTCTCGGCCTCTGTTTCAGCCCCTCTGATTCAGCCCCTCTGTTTCAGCCCCTCTGATTCAGCCCCTCTGATTCAGCCCCTCTGATTCAGCCCCTCTGTTTCTCGCCCTCTGTTTCAGCCCCTCTGGTTCAGCTCCTCCGTTTCAGCGCCTCTGTTTCTCGCCCTCTGTTTCAGCCCCTCTGTTTCTCGCAGTCTGTTTCAGCCCCTCTGATTCAGCCCCTCTGTTTCAGCCCCTATGTTTCTCCCCCTCTGTTCCAGCCCCTCTGTTTCAGCCCCTCTGTTTCAGCCACTCTGTTTCAGCCCCTCTGTTTCAGCCCCTCTGTTTCAGCCCTTCTGTTTCTCGCCCTCTGTGTCAGCCCCTCTGTTTCTCGCCCTCTGTTTCAGCCCCTCTGTTTCAGCCCGTCTGTTTCAGCCACTCTGTTTCTCGCCCTCTGTTTCAGCCCCTCTGTTTCTCATTCTCTGTTTCATCCCCTCTTATTCAGCCCCTCTGTTTCTCGCCCTCTGTTTCAGCCCCTCTGATTCTCGCCCTCTGTTTCAGCCCCTCTGTTTCAGCCCCTCTGTTTCAGCCCCTCTGTTTCAGCCCCTCTGTTTCTCGCCCTCTGTTTCAGCCCCTCTGTTTCTCGCCCTCTGTTTCAGCCCCTCTGTTTCAGCCCGTCTGTTTCAGCCACTCTGTTTCTCGCCCTCTGTTTCAGCCCCTCTGTTTCTCACCCTCTGTTTAAGCCCCTCTGATTCAGCCCTTCTGTTTCTCGCCCTCTGTTTCAGCCCCTCTGTTTCTCGCCCTCTGTTTCAGCCCCTCTGTTTCAGCCCCTCTGTTTCAGCCCCTCTGTTTCTCGCCCTCTGTTTCAGCCACTCTGTTTCTCGCCCTCTGTTTCAGGCCCTCTGTTTCTCGCCCTCTGTTTCAGCCACTCTGTTTCTCGCCCTCTGTTTCAGGCCCTCTGTTTCTCGCCCTCTGTTTCAGCCATTCTGATTCAGCCCCTCTGTTTCAGCCCAACTGATTCAGCCCCACTGTTTCAGCCCCTCTGTTTCAGCCCCTCTGTTTCTCGCCCTCTGTTTCTCGACCGCTGTTTCAGCCCCTTTGTTTCTCGCCCTCTGTTTCAGCCCCACTGTTTCAGCCCCTCTGTTTCAGCCCCTCTGATTCAGCCCCTCTGTTTCTCGCCCTGTGTTTCAGCCCCTCTGTTTCAGCCCCTCTGTTTCAGCCCCTCTGTTTCTCGCCCTCTGTTTCAGCACCTCTGTTTCTCGCCCTCTGTTTCAGCCCCTCTGTTTCTCGCCCTCTGTTTCAGCCCCTCTGTTTCAGCCCCTCTGTTTCTCGCCCTCTGTTTCTGGCCCTCTGTTTCTCGCACTCTGTTTCAGCCTCGCTGTTTCTCGCCCTTTGTTTCAGCCCCGCTGATTCAGCCCCTCTGTTTCAGCCCCTCTGTATTTCGCCCTCTGTTTCAGACCCTCTGTTTCTCGACCTCTGTTTCAGGCTCTCTGTTTCAGCCCGTCTGTTTCAGCCCCTCTGTTTCAGATTCTCTGTTTCTCGCCCTCTGTTTCTTGCCCGCTGTTTCAGCCCATTTGTTTCTCGCCCTCTGTTTCAGCCCCTCTGTTTCAGCCCCTCTGATTCAGCCCCTCTGATTCAGCCCCTCTGTTTCTCGCCCTCTGTTTCAGCCCCTCTGTTTCTCGCCCTCTGTTTCAGCTCCTCTGTTTCTCACCCTCTGTTTCAGCCCCTCTGTTTCAGCCCCTCTGTTTCAGCCCCTCTGTTTCTCGCCCTCTGTTTCAGCCGCTCTGTTTCTCGCCCTCTGTTTCAGCCCCTCTGTTTCAGCCCCTCTGTTTCAGCCCCTCTGTTTCTCGCCCTCTGTTTCAGCCCCTCTGTTTCAGCCCGTCTGTTTCAGCCCCTCTGTTTCTCGCCCTCTGTTCAGCCCCTATGTTTCTCGCCCTCTGTTTCAGCCACTCTGTTTCTCGCCCTCTGTTTCAGCCACTCTGTTTCAGCCCCTCTGTTTCTCGCCCTCTGTTTCTGCCCCTCTGTTTCTCACCCTCTGTTTCAGCCCCGCTGATTCAGCCCCTCTGTTTCAGCCCCTCTGAATCATCCCCTGATTCAGCCCCTCTGTTTCAGCCCCTCTGTTTCAGCCCCTCTGTTTCTCGCCATCTGTTTCAGCCCCTCTGTTTCAGCCCCTCTGTTTCAGCCCCTCTGATTCAGCCCCTCTGTTTCAGCCCCTATGTTTCTCCCCCTCTGTTCCAGCCCCTCTGTTTCAGCCCCTCTGTTTCAGCCACTCTGTTTCAGCCCCTCTGTTTCAGCCCCGCTCTTTCAGCTCCTCTGTTTCTCGCCCTCTGTTTCAGCCCCTCTGTTTCTCGCTCTCTGTTTCAGCCCGTCTGTTTCAGCCACTCTGTTTCTCGCCCTCTGTTTCAGCCCCTCTGTTTCTCACCCTCTGTTTCAGCGCCTCTGATTCAGCCCCTCTGTTTCTCGCCCTCTGTTTCAGCCCCTCTGTTTCTCGCCCTCTGTTTCAGCCCCTCTGTTTCAGCCCCTATGTTTCAGCCCCTCTGTTTCTCGCCCTCTGTTTCAGCCACTCTGTTTCTCGCGCTCTGTTTCAGCCCCTCTGTTTCAGCCCGTCTGTTTCAGCCACTCTGTTTCTCGCCCTCTGTTTCAGCCCCTCTGTTTCTCACCCTCTGTTTCAGCCCCTCTGATTCAGCCCCTCTGTTTCTCGCCCTCTGTTTCAGCCCCTCTGTTTCTCGCCCTCTGTTTCAGCCCCTCTGTTTCAGCCCCTCTGTTTCAGCCCCTCTGTTTCTCGCCCTCTGTTTCAGCCACTCTGTTTCTCGCCCTCTGTTTCAGGCCCTCTGAAACTCGCCCTCTGTTTCAGCCACTCTGATTCAGCCCCTCTGCTTCAGCCCAACTGATTCAGCCCCTCTGTTTCAGGCCCTCTGTTTCAGCTCCTCTGTTTCTCGCCCTCTGTTTCTCGCCCGCTGTTTCAGCCCCTTTGTTTCTCGCCCTCTGTTTCAGCCCCTCTGTTTCTCGCCCTCTGTTTCAGCCCCTCTGTTTCAGCCCCTCTGTTTCAGCCCCTCTGTTTCTCGCCCTCTGTTTCAGCCACTCTGTTTTTCGCCCTCTGTTTCAGGCCCTCTGTTTCTCGCCCTCTGTTTCAGCCACTCTGATTCAGCCCCTCTGTTTCAGCCCAACTGATTCAGCCCCTCTGTTTCAGCCCCTCTGATTCAGCCACTCTGTTTCAGCCCCTCTGTTTCTCGCCCTCTGTTTCTCGCCCGCTGTTTCAGCCCCTTTGTTTCTCGCCCACTGTTTCAGCCCCACTGTTTCAGCCCCTCTGATTCAGCCCCTCTGATTGACCCCCTCTGTTTCTCGCCCTCTGTTTCAGCCCCGCTGTTTCTCGCCCTCTGTTTCAGACCCGCTGATTCAGCCCCTCTGTTTCAGCCCCTCTGAAACAGCCCCTCTGATTCAGCCCCTCTGTTTCAGCCCCTCTGTTTCAGCCCCTCTGTTTCTCGCCCTCTGTTTCAGCCACTCTGATTCTCGCCCTCTGTTTCAGCCCCTCTGTTTCTCGCCCTCTGTTTTAGCCCCTCTGATTCAGCCCCTCTGTTTCAGCCCCTCTGATTCAGCCCCTCTGATTCAGCCCCTCTGATTCAGCCCCTCTGTTTCTCGCCCTCTGTTTCAGCCCCTCTGTTTAAGCCCCTCTGTTTCTCGCCCTCTGTTTCAGCCCCTCTGTTTCTCGCCCTCTGTTTCAGCCCCTCTGTTTCAGCCCCTCTGTTTCTCGCCATCTGTTTCAGCCCCGCTGATTCAGCCCCTCTTTTTCAGCCCCTCTGATTCAGCCGCTCTGTTTCAGCCCCTCTGTTTCAGCCCCTCTGTTTCTCACCCTCTGTTTCAGCCCGTCTGATTCTCGCCCTCTGTTTCAGCCCCTCTGTTTCTCGCCCTCTGTTTTAGCCCCTCTGATTCAGCCCGTCTGTTTCAGCCCCTCTGATTCAGCCCCTCTGATTCAGCCCCTCTGATTCAGCCCCTCTGTTTCCCGCCCCTCTGTTTCAGCCCCTCTGTTTCTCGCCCTCTGTTTCAGCCCCTCTGTTTCTCGCCCTCTGTTACAGCCCCTCTATTTCAGCCCCTCTGTTTCAGCCCCTCTGTTTCAGCCCCTCTGTTCCAGCCCCTCTGTTTCAGCCCCTATGTTTCAGCCACTCTGTTTCAGCCCCTCTCTTTCAGCCCCTCTGTTTGAGCCCCTCTGTTTCTCGCCCTCTGTTTCAGCCCCTCTGTTTCTCGCGCTCTGTTTCAGCCCCTCTCTTTCAGCCCGTCTGTTTCACCCACTCTGTTGCTCGCCCTCTGTTTCAGCCCCTCTGTTTCTCACCCTCTGTTTCAGCCCCTCTGATTCAGCCCCTCTGTTTCTCGCCCTCTGTTTCAGCCCCTCTGTTTCTCGCCCTCTGTTTCAGCACCGCTGTTTCTCGCCCTCTGTTTCAGCCCCTCTTTTTCTGCCCCTCTGATTCAGCCTCTCTGTTTCTCGCCCTCTGTTTCAGCCCCTCTGTTTCTCGTCCTCTGTTTCAGCCCCTCTGTTTCTCGCACTCTGTTTCAGCCCCTCTGTTTCAGCCCGTCTGTTTCACCCACTCTGTTTCTCGCCCTCTGTTTCAGCCCCTCTGTTTCTCACCCTCTGTTTCAGCCCCTCTGATTCAGCCCCTCTGTTTCAGCCCCTCTGATTCAGCCCCTCTGTTTCAGCCCATCTGTTTCAGCCCCTCTGTTTCAGCACCTCTGTTTCTCGCCCTCCCTTTCTCACCCTCTGTTTCTCGCCCTCTGTTTCAGCCCCTCTGTTTTTCGCCCTCTGTTTCAGCCCCTCTATTTCTCGACCTCTGTTTCAGGCTCTCTGTTTCAGCCTGTCTGTTTCAGCCCCTCTGTTTCAGCCCCTCTGTTTCTCGCCCTCTGTTTCTTGCCCGCTGTTTCAGCCCCTTTGTTTCTCGCCCTCTGTTTCAGCCCCTCTGTTTCAGCCCCTCTGATTCAGCCCCTTTGATTCAGCCCCTCTGTTTCTCGCCATCTGTTTCAGCCGCTCTGTTTCAGCCCCTCTGTTTCAGCTCCTCTGTTTCAGCCGCTCTGTTTTTCGCCCTCTGTTTCAGCCCCTCTGTTTCTCGCCCTCTATTTCAGCCCCTCTGTTTCTCGCCCTCTGTTTCAGCCCCTCTGTTTCAGCCCCTCTGTTTCAGCCCCTCTGTTTCAGCCCCTCTGTTTCTCGCCCTGTGTTTCAGCCCCTCTGTTTCAGCCACTCTGTTTCAGCCCCACTGTTTCTCGCCCTCTGTTTCAGCGCCTCTGTTTCAGCCCCTCTGTTTCAGCCCCTCTGTTTCAGCCCCTCTGTTTCTCGCCCTCTGTTTCAGACCCCTCTGTTTCTCGCCCTCTGTTCAGCCCCTATGTTTCTCGCCCTCTGTTTCAGCCCCTCTGCTTCTCGCCCTCTGTTTCAGCCCCTCTGTTTCAGCCCCTCTGTTTCTCGCCCTCTGTTTCTGCTCCTTTGTTTCTCGCCCTCTGTTTCAGCCCCTCTGTTTCTCGCCCTCTGTTTCAGCCCCGCTGATTCAGCCCCTCTGTTTCAGCCCCTCTGAATCACCCCCTCTGATTCAGCCCCTCTGTTTCAGCCCCTCTGTTTCAGCCCCTCTGTTTCTCGCCCTCTGTTTCAGCCCATCTGATTCTCGCCCTCTGTTTCAGCCCGTCTGATTCTCGGCCTCTGTTTCAGCCCCTCTGATTCAGCCCCTCTGTTTCAGCCCCTCTGATTCAGCCCCTCTGATTCAGCCCCTCTGATTCAGCCCCTCTGTTTCTCGCCCTCTGTTTCAGCCCCTCTGGTTCAGCTCCTCCGTTTCAGCGCCTCTGTTTCTCGCCCTCTGTTTCAGCCCCTCTGTTTCTCGCAGTCTGTTTCAGCCCCTCTGATTCAGCCCCTCTGTTTCAGCCCCTATGTTTCTCCCCCTCTGTTCCAGCCCCTCTGTTTCAGCCCCTCTGTTTCAGCCACTCTGTTTCAGCCCCTCTGTTTCAGCCCCTCTGTTTCAGCCCTTCTGTTTCTCGCCCTCTGTGTCAGCCCCTCTGTTTCTCGCCCTCTGTTTCAGCCCCTCTGTTTCAGCCCGTCTGTTTCAGCCACTCTGTTTCTCGCCCTCTGTTTCAGCCCCTCTGTTTCTCATTCTCTGTTTCATCCCCTCTTATTCAGCCCCTCTGTTTCTCGCCCTCTGTTTCAGCCCCTCTGATTCTCGCCCTCTGTTTCAGCCCCTCTGTTTCAGCCCCTCTGTTTCAGCCCCTCTGTTTCTCGCCCTCTGTTTCAGCCCCTCTGTTTCTTGCCCTCTGTTTCAGCCCCTCTGTTTCAGCCCGTCTGTTTCAGCCACTCTGTTTCTCGCCCTCTGTTTCAGCCCCTCTGTTTCTCACCCTCTGTTTAAGCCCCACTGATTCAGCCCTTCTGTTTCTCGCCCTCTGTTTCAGCCCCTCTGTTTCTCGCCCTCTGTTTCAGCCCCTCTGTTTCAGCCCCTCTGTTTCAGCCCCTCTGTTTCTCGCCCTCTGTTTCAGCCACTCTGTTTCTCGCCCTCTGTTTCAGGCCCTCTGTTTCTCGCCCTCTGTTTCAGCCACTCTGTTTCTCGCCCTCTGTTTCAGGCCCTCTGTTTCTCGCCCTCTGTTTCAGCCATTCTGATTCAGCCCCTCTGTTTCAGCCCAACTGATTCAGCCCCACTGTTTCAGCCCCTCTGTTTCAGCCCCTCTGTTTCTCGCCCTCTGTTTCTCGACCGCTGTTTCAGCCCCTTTGTTTCTCGCCCTCTGTTTCAGCCCCACTGTTTCAGCCCCTCTGATTCAGCCCCTCTGATTCAGCCCCTCTGTTTCTCGCCCTGTGTTTCAGCCCCTCTGTTTCAGCCCCTCTGTTTCAGCCCCTCTGTTTCTCGCCCTCTGTTTCAGCACCTCTGTTTCTCTCCCTCTGTTTCAGCCCCTCTGTTTCTCGCCCTCTGTTTCAGCCCCTCTGTTTCTCGCCCTCTGTTTCAGCCCCTCTGTTTCAGCCCCTCTGTTTCTCGCCCTCTGTTTCTGGCCCTCTGTTTCTCGCACTCTGTTTCAGCCTCGCTGTTTCTCGCCCTTTGTTTCAGCCCCGCTGATTCAGCCCCTCTGATTCAGCCCCTCTGTTTCAGGCCCTCTGTTTCAGCCCCTCTGTTTCAGGCCCTCTGTTTCAGCCCCTCTGTTTCTCGCCCTCTGTTTCAGCCCCTCTGTTTCTCGCCCTCTGTTTCAGCCCCACTGTTTCAGCCCCTCTGATTCAGCCCCTTTGATTCAGCCCCTCTGTTTCTCGCCATCTGTTTCAGCCCCTCTGTTTCAGCCCCTCTGTTTCAGCTCCTCTGTTTCAGCCGCTCTGTTTTTCGCCCTCTGTTTCAGCCCCTCTGTTTCTCGCCCTCTGTTTCAGCCCCTCTGTTTCAGCCCCTCTGTTTCTCACCCTGTGTTTCAGCCCCTCTGATTCAGCCACTCTGTTTCAGCCCCACTGTTTCTCGCCCTCTGTTTCAGCGCCTCTGTTTCAGCCCCTCTGTTTCAGCCCCTCTGTTTCTCGCCCTCTGTTTCAGACCCCTCTGTTTCTCGCCCTCTATTGAGCCACTATGTTTCTCGCCCTCTGTTTCAGCCCCTCTGCTTCTCGCCCTCTGTTTCAGCCCCTCTGTTTCAGCCCATCTGTTTCTCGCCCTCTGTTTCTGCTCCTCTGTTTCTCGCCCTCTGTTTCAGCCCCTCTGTTTCTCGCCCTCTGTTTCAGCCCCGCTGATTCAGCCCCTCTGTTTCAGCCCCTCTGAATCAGCCCCTCTGATTCAGCCCATCTGTTTCAGCCCCTCTGTTTCAGCCCCTCTGTTTCTCGCCCTCTGTTTCAGCCCATCTGATTCTCGCCCTCTGTTTCAGCCCTTCTGATTCTCGGCCTCTGTTTCAGCCCCTCTGATTCAGCCCCTCTGTTTCAGCCCCTCTGATTCAGCCCCTCTGATTCAGCCCCTCTGTTTCTCGCCCTCTGTTTCAGCCCCTCTGGTTCAGCCCCTCTGTTTCAGCGCCTCTGTTTCTCGCCCTCTGTTTCAGCCCCTCTGTTTCTCACCCTCTGTTTCAGCCCCTCTGATTCAGCCCCTCTGTTTCTCGCCCTCTGTTTCAGCCCCTCTGTTTCTCGCCCTCTGTTTCAGCCCCTCTGTTTTAGGCCCTCTGTTTCAGCCCTTCTGTTTCTCGCCCTCTGTTTCAGCCCCTCTGTTTCTCGCCCTCTGTTTCAGCCCCTCTGTTTCAGCCCGTCTGTTTCACCTACTCTGTTTCTCGCCCTCTGTTTCAGCCCCTCTGTTTCTCACCCTCTGTTTCAGCCCCTCTGATTCAGCCCCTCTGTTTCTCGCCCTCTGTTTCAGCCCCTCTGTTTCTCGCCCTCTGTTTCAGCCCCTCTGTTTCAGCCCCTCTGTTTCAGCCCCTCTGTTTCTCGCCCTCTGTTTCAGCCCCTCTGTTTCTCGCCCTCTGTTTCAGCCCCTCTGTTTCAGCCCGTCTGTTTCAGCCACTCTGTTTCTCGCCCTCTGTTTCAGCCCCTCTGTTTCTCACCCTCTGTTTCAGCCCCTCTGATTCAGCCCTTCTGTTTCTCGCCCTCTGTTTCAGCCACTCTGTTTCTCGCCCTCTGTTTCAGCCCCTCTGTTTCAGCCCCTCTGTTTCAGCCCCTCTGTTTCTCGCCCTCTGTTTCAGCCACTCTGTTTCTCGCCCTCTGTTTCAGGCCCTCTGTTTCTCGCCCTCTGTTTCAGCCACTCTGATTCAGCCCCTCTGTTTCAGCCCCTCTGTTTCAGCCCCTCTGTTTCAGCCCCTCTGTTTCTCGCCCTCTGTTTCTCGCCCGCTGTTTCAGCCCCTTTGTTTCTCGCACTCTGTTTCAGCCCCACTGTTTCAGCCCCTCTGATTCAGCCCCTCTGATTCAGCCCCTCTGTTTCTCCCCCTCTGTTTCAGCCCCTCTGTTTCAGCCCCTCTGTTTCTCGCCCTCTTTTTCAGCCCTTCTGTTTCTCGCACTCTGTTTCAGCCCCTATGTTTCTCGCCCTCAGTTTCAGCCCCTCTGTTTCTCGCCCTCTGTTTCAGCCCCTCTGTTTCAGCCCCTCTGTTTCTCGCCCTCTGTTTCTGGCCCTCTGTTTCTCGCCCTCTGTTTCAGCCCCGCTGTTTCTCGCCCTCTGTTTCAGCCCCGCTGATTATCCCCTCTGTTTCAGCCCCTTGAATCAGCCCCTCTGATTCAGCCCCTCTGTTTCAGCCCCTCTGTTTCAGCCCCTCTGTTTCTCGCCCTCTGTTTCAGCCCCTCTGTTTCAGCCCCTCTGTTTCAGCACCTCTGTTTCTCGCCCTCTGTTTCAGCCGCTCTGTTTCTCGCCCTCTGTTTCAGCCCCTCTGTTTCAGACCCTCTGTTTCAGCCCCTCTGTTTCTCGCCCTCTGTTTCAGCCCCTCTGTTTCAGCCCCTCTGTTTCAGCCCCTCTGTTTCTCGCCCTCTGTTCAGCCCCTATGTTTCTCGCCCTCTGTTTCAGCCACACTGTTTCTCGCCCTCTGTTTCAGCCCCTCTGTTTCAGACCCTCTGTTTCTCGCCCTCTGTTTCTGCCCCTCTGTTTCTCACCCTCTGTTTCAGCCCTGCTGATTCTGCCCCTCTGTTTCAGCCCCTCTGAATCAGCCACTCTGATTCAGCACCTCTGTTTCAGCCCCTCTGTTTCAGCCCCTCTGTTTCTCGCCCTCTGTTTCAGCCCTTCTGATTCTCGCCCTCTGTTTCAGCCCCTCTGATTCAGCCCCTCTGTTTCAGCCCCTCTGATTCATCCCCTCTGATTCAGCCCCTCTGATTCAGCCCGTCTGTTTCAGCCCCTCTGATTCAGCGCCTCTGTTTCTCGCCCTCTGTTTCAGCCCCTCTGTTTCAGCCCCTCTGTTTCAGCCCCTCTCTTTCTCGCCCTCTGTTTCAGCCCCTCTGTTTCTCGCCCTCTGTTTCAGCCCTCTCTGTTTCTCGCCCTCTGTTTCTGCCCCACTGTTTCTCGCCCTCTATTTCAGCCCCGCTGTTTCTCGCCCTCTGTTTCAGCCCCGCTGATTCAGCCCCTCTGTTTCAGCCCCTCTGAATCAGCCCCTCTGATTCAGCCCCTCTGTTTCAGCCCCTCTGTTTCAGCCCCTCTGTTTCTCGCCCTCTGTTTCAGCCCCTCTGATTCTCGCCCGCTGTTTCAGCCCCTCTGAAACTCGCCATCTGTTTTAACCCCTCTGATTCAGCCCCTCTGTTTCAGCCCCTCTGATTCAGCCCCTCTGATTCAGCCCCTCTGATTCAGCCCCTCTGTTTCTTGCCCTCTGTTTCAGCCCCTCTGTTTCAGCCCCTCTGTTTCCCGCCCCTCTGTTTCAGCCCCTCTGTTTCTCGCCCTCTGTTTCAGCCCCTCTGTTTCTCGCCCTCTGTTACAGCCCCTCTGTTTCAGCCCCTCTGTTTCAGCCCCTCTGTTTCAGCGCTTCTGTTCCAGCCCCTCTGTTTCAGCCCCTCTGTTTCAGCCACTCTGTTTCAGCCTCTCTCTTTCAAACCCTCTGTTTCAGCCCCTCTGTTTCTCGCCCTCTGTTTCAGCCCCTCTGTTTCTCGCCCACTGTTTCAGATCCTCTCTTTCAGCCCGTCTGTTTCACCCACTCTGTTGCTGGCCCTCTGTCTCAGCCCCTCTGTTTCTCACCCTCTGTTCCAGCCCCTCTGATTCAGCCCCTCTGTTTCTCGCCCTCTGTTTCAGCCCCTCTGATTCATTCCCTCTGATTCAGCCCCTCTGATTCAGCCCGTCTGTTTCACCCACTCTGTTTCTCACCCTCTGTTTCAGCCCCTCTTTTTCTCACCCTCTGTTTCAGCGCCTCTGATTCAGCCCCTCTGTTTCAGCCCCTCTGATTCAGCCCCTCTGTTTCACCCCCTCTGTTTCAGCCCCTCTGTTTCAGCCCCTCTGTTTCTCGCCCTCCCTTTCTCAACCTCTGTTTCAGCTCCTCTGTTTCAGCCCCTCTGTTTCAGCCCCTCTGTTTCTCGCCCTCTGTTTCAGCCCCTCTGTTTCTTGCCCTCTGTTTCAGCCCCTCTGTTTCAGCCCCTCTGTTTCAGCCCCTCTGTTTCTGCCCCTCTGTTTCTCGCCCTGTGTTTCAGCCCCTCTGTTTCAGCCCCTCTGTTTCAGCCCCACTGTTTCTCGCCCTCTGTTTCACCCCCTCTGTTTCAGCCCCTCTGTTGCAGCCCCTCTGTTTCAGACCCCTCTGTTTCTCGCCTTCTGTTCAGCCCCTATGTTTCTCGCCCTCTGTTTCAGCCCCTCTGTTTCCCGCCCTCTGTTTCAGCCCCTCTGTTTCAGCCCCTCTGTTTCTCGCCCTCTGTTTCTGCTCCTCTGTTTCTCGCCCTCTGTTTCAGCCCCTCTGTTTCTCGCCCTCTGTTTCAGCCCCGCTGATTCAGCCCTTCTGTTTCAGCCCCTCTGAATCAGCCCCTCTGATTCAGCCCCTCTGTTTCAGCCCCTCTGATTCAGCCCGTCTGTTTCACCAACTCTGTTTCTCGCCCTCTGTTTCAGCCCCTCTGTTTCTCGCCCTCTGTTTCAGCCCCGCTGATTCAGCCCCTCTGTTTCAGCCCCTCTGAATCAGCCCCTCTGATTCAGCCCCTCTGTTTCAGCCCCTCTGTTTCAGCCCCTCTGTTTCTCGCCCTCTGTTTCAGCCCATCTGATTCTCGCCCTCTGTTTCAGCCCTTCTGATTCTCGCCCTCTGTTTCAGCCCCTCTGATTCAGCCCCTCTGATTCAGCCCCTCTGTTTCTCGCCCTCTGTTTCAGCCCCTCTGTTTCAGCCACTCTGTTTCAGCCCCTCTGTTTCAGCCCCTCTGTTTCAGCCCCTCTGTTTCTCGCCCTCTGTTTCAGCCACTCTGTTTCTCGCCCTCTGTTTCAGCCCCTCTGTTTCTCACCCTCTGTTTCAGCCCCTCTGATTCAGCCCCTCTGTTTCTCGCCCTCTGTTTCAGCCCCTCTGTTTCTCGCCCTCTGGTTCAGCGCCTCTGTTTCAGCCCCTCTGTTTCAGCCCCTCTGTTTCTCGCCCTCTGTTTCAGCCCCTCTGTTTCTCGCCCTCTGTTTCAGCGCCTCTGTTTCAGCCCGTCTGTTTCAGCCACTCTGTTTCTCGCCCTCTGTTTCAGCCCCTCTGTTTCTCACCCTCTGTTTCAGCCCCTCTGATTCAGCCCCTCTGTTTCTTGCCCTCTGTTTCAGCCCCTCTGTTTCTCGCCCTCTGTTTCAGCCCCTCTGTATTAGCCCCTCTGTTTCAGCCCCTCTGTTTCTCGCCCTCTGTTTCAGCCACTCTGTTTCTCGCCCTCTGATTCAGGCCCTCTGTTTCTCGCCCTCTGTTTCAGCCACTCTGATTCAGCCCCTCTGTTTCAGCCCAACTGATTCAGCCCCTCTGTTTCAGCCCCTCTGTTTCAGCCCCTCTGTTTCAGCCCCTCTGTTTCTCGCCCTCTGTTTCTCGCCCGCTGTTTCAGCCCCTTTGTTTCTCGCCCTCTGTTTCAGCCCCACTGTTTCAGCCCCTTTGATTCAGCCCCTCTGATTCAGCCCCTCTGTTTCTCGCCCTCTGTTTCAGCCCCTCTGTTTCAGCCCCTCTGTTTCAGCCCCACTGTTTCTCGCCCTCTGTTTCAGCCCCTCTGTTTCTCGCCCTCTGTTTCTGCCCCTCTGTTTCTCGCCCTCTGTTTCAGCCCCGCTGTTTCTCGCCCTCTGTTTCAGCCCCGCTGATTCAGCCCCTCTGTTTCAGCCCCTCTGAATCAGCCCCTCTGATTCAGCCCCTCTGTTTCAGCCCCTCTGTTTCAGCCCCTCTGTTTCAGCCCCTCTGTTTCTCGCCCTCTGTTTCAGCGCCTGGGTTTCTCATCCTCTGTTTAAGCCCCTCTGATTCAGCCCAACTGTTTCAGCCCCTCTGATTCAGCCCCTCTGATTCAGCCCCTCTGTTTCTCGCCCTCTTTTTCAGCCCCTCTGTTTCAGCCCCTCTGTTTCAGCCCCTCTGTTTCTCACCCTCTGTTTCAGCCCTCTGATTCAGCCCCTCTGATTCAGCCCCTCTGATTCAGCCCCTCTGTCTCTCGCCCCTCTGTTTCAGCCCCTCTGTTTCTCGCCCTCTGTTTCAGCCCCTCTGTTTCTCGCCTTCTGTTTCAGCCCCTCTGTTTCAGCCCCTCTGTTTCAGTCCCTCTGTTTCTCGCCCTCTGTTTCAGCCCCTCTGTTTCAGCCCCTCTGTTTCAGTCCCTCTGTTTCTTGCCCTCTGTTTCTCGCCCTCTGCTTCAGCCCCTCTGTTTCAGCCCCTCTGTTTCAGCCCCTCTGTTTCTCGCCCTCTGTTTCAGCCCCTCTGTTTCTCGCCCTCTGTTTCATCCCCTCTGTTTCAGACCCTATATTTCAGACCCTCTGTTTCTCGTCCTCTGTTTCAGCCCCTCTGTTTCAGCCCCTCTGTTTCAGCCCCTCTGTTTCAGCCCCTCTGTTTCTCACCCTCTGTTTCAGCCCTCTGATTCAGCCCCTCTGATTCAGCCCCTCTGATTCAGCCCCTCTGTCTCTCGCCCCTCTGTTTCAGCCCCTCTGTTTCTCGCCCTCTGTTTCAGCCCCTCTGTTTCTCGCCTTCTGTTTCAGCCCCTCTGTTTCAGCCCCTCTGTTTCAGTCCCTCTGTTTCTCGCCCTCTGTTTCAGCCCCTCTGTTTCAGCCCCTCTGTTTCAGTCCCTCTGTTTCTCGCATCTGCTTCAGCCCCTCTGTTTCAGCCCCTCTGTTTCAGCCCCTCTGTTTCTCGCCCTCTGTTTCAGCCCCTCTGTTTCTCGCCCTCTGTTTCATCCCCTCTGTTTCAGACCCTATATTTCAGACCCTCTGTTTCTCGTCCTCTGTTTCAGCCCCTCTGTTTCTCGCCCTCTGTTTCAGCCCCTCTGTTTCTCGCCCTCTGTTCCAGCCCCTCTGATTCAGCCCCTCTGTTTCAGCCCCTCTGATTCAGCCCCTCTGTTTCAGCCCCTGTGTTTCAGCCCCTCTGTTTCAGCCCCTCTGTTTCTTGCCCTCTATTTCTCACCCTCTGTTTCTCGCCCTCTGTTTCAGCCCCTATGTTTCTCGCCCTCTGTTTCAGCCCCTCTGTTTCTCGCCCTCTGTTTCAGCCCCTCTGTTTCAGCCCCTCTGTTTCTCGCCCTCTGTTTCTGGCCCTCTGTTTCTCGCCCTCTGTTTCAGCCCCGCTGTTTCTCGCCCTCTGTTTCAGCCCCGCTGATTATCCCCTCTGTTTCAGCCCCTTGAATCAGCCCCTCTGATTCAGCCCGTCTGTTTCAGCCCCTCTGTTTCAGCCCCTCTGTTTCTCGCCCTCTGTTTCAGCCCCTCTGTTTCAGCCCCTCTGTTTCAGCACCTCTGTTTCTCGCCCTCTGTTTCAGCCGCTCTGTTTCTCGCCCTCTGTTTCAGCCCCTCTGTTTCAGACCCTCTGTTTCAGCCCCTCTGTTTCTCGCCCTCTGTTTCAGCCCCTCTGTTTCAGCCCCTCTGTTTCAGCCCCTCTGTTTCTCGCCCTCTGTTCAGCCCCTTTGTTTCTCGCCCTCTGTTTCAGCCACACTGTTTCTCGCCCTCTGTTTCAGCCCATCTGTTTCAGACCCTCTGTTTCTCGCCCTCTGTTTCTGCCCCTCTGTTTCTCACCCTCTGTTTCAGCCCTGCTGATTCAGCCCCTCTGTTTCAGCCCCTCTGAATCAGCCACTCTGATTCAGCACCTCTGTTTCAGCCCCTCTGTTTCAGCCCCTCTGTTTCTCGCCCTCTGTTTCAGCCCTTCTGATTCTCGCCCTCTGTTTCAGCCCCTCTGATTCAGCCCCTCTGTTTCAGCCCCTCTGATTCATCCCCTCTGATTCAGCCCCTCTGATTCAGCCCGTCTGTTTCAGCCCCTCTGATTCAGCGCCTCTGTTTCTCGCCCTCTGTTTCAGCCCCTCTGTTTCAGCCCCTCTGTTTCAGCCCCTCTCTTTCTCGCCCTCTGTTTCAGCCCCTCTGTTTCTCGCCCTCTGTTTCAGCCCTCTCTGTTTCTCGCCCTCTGTTTCTGCCCCACTGTTTCTCGCCCTCTATTTCAGCCCCGCTGTTTCTCGCCCTCTGTTTCAGCCCCGCTGATTCAGCCCCTCTGTTTCAGCCCCTCTGAATCAGCCCCTCTGATTCAGCCCCTCTGTTTCAGCCCCTCTGTTTCAGCCCCTCTGTTTCTCGCCCTCTGTTTCAGCCCCTCTGATTCTCGCCCGCTGTTTCAGCCCCTCTGAAACTCGCCATCTGTTTTAACCCCTCTGATTCAGCCCCTCTGTTTCAGCCCCTCTGATTCAGCCCCTCTGATTCAGCCCCTCTGATTCAGCCCCTCTGTTTCTTGCCCTCTGTTTCAGCCCCTCTGTTTCAGCCCCTCTGTTTCCCGCCCCTCTGTTTCAGCCCCTCTGTTTCTCGCCCTCTGTTTCAGCCCCTCTGTTTCTCGCCCTCTGTTACAGCCCCTCTGTTTCAGCCCCTCTGTTTCAGCCCCTCTGTTTCAGCGCCTCTGTTCCAGCCCCTCTGTTTCAGCCCCTCTGTTTCAGCCACTCTGTTTCAGCCTCTCTCTTTCAAACCCTCTGTTTCAGCCCCTCTGTTTCTCGCCCTCTGTTTCAGCCCCTCTGTTTCTCGCCCACTGTTTCAGATCCTCTCTTTCAGCCCGTCTGTTTCACCCACTCTGTTGCTGGCCCTCTGTCTCAGCCCCTCTGTTTCTCACCCTCTGTTCCAGCCCCTCTGATTCAGCCCCTCTGTTTCTCGCCCTCTGTTTCAGCCCCTCTGATTCATTCCCTCTGATTCAGCCCCTCTGATTCAGCCCGTCTGTTTCACCCACTCTGTTTCTCACCCTCTGTTTCAGCCCCTCTTTTTCTCACCCTCTGTTTCAGCGCCTCTGATTCAGCCCCTCTGTTTCAGCCCCTCTGTTTCTCGCCCTCCCTTTCTCAACCTCTGTTTCAGCTCCTCTGTTTCAGCCCCTCTGTTTCAGCCCCTCTGTTTCTCGCCCTCTGTTTCAGCCCCTCTGTTTCTTGCCCTCTGTTTCAGCCCCTCTGTTTCAGCCCCTCTGTTTCAGCCCCTCTGTTTCTGCCCCTCTGTTTCTCGCCCTGTGTTTCAGCCCCTCTGTTTCAGCCCCTCTGTTTCAGCCCCACTGTTTCTCGCCCTCTGTTTCACCCCCTCTGTTTCAGCCCCTCTGTTGCAGCCCCTCTGTTTCAGACCCCTCTGTTTCTCGCCTTCTGTTCAGCCCCTATGTTTCTCGCCCTCTGTTTCAGCCCCTCTGTTTCCCGCCCTCTGTTTCAGCCCCTCTGTTTCAGCCCCTCTGTTTCTCGCCCTCTGTTTCTGCTCCTCTGTTTCTCGCCCTCTGTTTCAGCCCCTCTGTTTCTCGCCCTCTGTTTCAGCCCCGCTGATTCAGCCCTTCTGTTTCAGCCCCTCTGAATCAGCCCCTCTGATTCAGCCCCTCTGTTTCAGCCCCTCTGATTCAGCCCGTCTGTTTCACCAACTCTGTTTCTCGCCCTCTGTTTCAGCCCCTCTGTTTCTCGCCCTCTGTTTCAGCCCCGCTGATTCAGCCCCTCTGTTTCAGCCCCTCTGAATCAGCCCTTCTGATTCAGCCCCTCTGTTTCAGCCCCTCTGTTTCAGCCCCTCTGTTTCTCGCCCTCTGTTTCAGCCCATCTGATTCTCGCCCTCTGTTTCAGCCCTTCTGATTCTCGCCCTCTGTTTCAGCCCCTCTGATTCAGCCCCTCTGATTCAGCCCCTCTGTTTCTCGCCCTCTGTTTCAGCCCCTCTGTTTCAGCCACTCTGTTTCAGCCCCTCTGTTTCAGCCCCTCTGTTTCAGCCCCTCTGTTTCTCGCCCTCTGTTTCAGCCCCTCTGTTTCTCGCCCTCTGTTTCAGCCACTCTGTTTCTCGCCCTCTGTTTCAGCCCCTCTGTTTCTCACCCTCTGTTTCAGCCCCTCTGATTCAGCCCCTCTGTTTCTCGCCCTCTGTTTCAGCCCCTCTGTTTCTCGCCCTCTGGTTCAGCGCCTCTGTTTCAGCCCCTCTGTTTCAGCCCCTCTGTTTCTCGCCCTCTGTTTCAGCCCCTCTGTTTCTCGCCCTCTGTTTCAGCGCCTCTGTTTCAGCCCGTCTGTTTCAGCCACTCTGTTTCTCGCCCTCTGTTTCAGCCCCTCTGTTTCTCACCCTCTGTTTCAGCCCCTCTGATTCAGCCCCTCTGTTTCTTGCCCTCTGTTTCAGCCCCTCTGTTTCTCGCCCTCTGTTTCAGCCCCTCTGTATTAGCCCCTCTGTTTCAGCCCCTCTGTTTCACGCCCTCTGTTTCAGCCACTCTGTTTCTCGCCCTCTGATTCAGGCCCTCTGTTTCTCGCCCTCTGTTTCAGCCACTCTGATTCAGCCCCTCTGTTTCAGCCCAACTGATTCAGCCCCTCTGTTTCAGCCCCTCTGTTTCAGCCCCTCTGTTTCAGCCCCTCTGTTTCTCGCCCTCTGTTTCTCGCCCGCTGTTTCAGCCCCTTTGTTTCTCGCCCTCTGTTTCAGCCCCACTGTTTCAGCCCCTTTGATTCAGCCCCTCTGATTCAGCCCCTCTGTTTCTCGCCCTCTGTTTCAGCCCCTCTGTTTCAGCCCCTCTGTTTCACCCCACTGTTTCTCGCCCTCTGTTTCAGCCCCTCTGTTTCTCGCCCTCTGTTTCTGCCCCTCTGTTTCTCGCCCTCTGTTTCAGCCCCGCTGTTTCTCGCCCTCTGTTTCAGCCCCGCTGATTCAGCCCCTCTGTTTCAGCCCCTCTGAATCAGCCCCTCTGATTCAGCCCCTCTGTTTCAGCCCCTCTGTTTCAGCCCCTCTGTTTCAGCCCCTCTGTTTCTCGCCCTCTGTTTCAGCCCCTCTGATTCTCGCCCTCTGTTTCAGCGCCTGGGTTTCTCATCCTCTGTTTAAGCCCCTCTGATTCAGCCCAACTGTTTCAGCCCCTCTGATTCAGCCCCTCTGATTCAGCCCCTCTGTTTCTCGCCCTCTTTTTCAGCCCCTCTGTTTCAGCCCCTCTGTTTCAGCCCCTCTGTTTCTCACCCTCTGTTTCAGCCCTCTGATTCAGCCCCTCTGATTCAGCCCCTCTGATTCAGCCCCTCTGTCTCTCGCCCCTCTGTTTCAGCCCCTCTGTTTCTCGCCCTCTGTTTCAGCCCCTCTGTTTCTCGCCTTCTGTTTCAGCCCCTCTGTTTCAGCCCCTCTGTTTCAGTCCCTCTGTTTCTCGCCCTCTGTTTCAGCCCCTCTGTTTCAGCCCCTCTGTTTCAGTCCCTCTGTTTCTCGCCCTCTGTTTCTCGCCCTCTGCTTCAGCCCCTCTGTTTCAGCCCCTCTGTTTCAGCCCCTCTGTTTCTCGCCCTCTGTTTCAGCCCCTCTGTTTCTCGCCCTCTGTTTCATCCCCTCTGTTTCAGACCCTATATTTCAGACCCTCTGTTTCTCGTCCTCTGTTTCAGCCCCTCTGTTTCTCGCCCTCTGTTTCAGCCCCTCTGTTTCTCGCCCTCTGTTTCAGCCCCTCTGATTCAGCCCCTCTGTTTCAGCCCCTCTGATTCAGCCCCTCTGTTTCAGCCCCTGTGTTTCAGCCCCTCTGTTTCAGCCCCTCTGTTTCTTGCCCTCTATTTCTCACCCTCTGTTTCTCGCCCTCTGTTTCAGCCCCTCTGTTTTTCGCCCTCTGTTTCAGCCCCTCTGTTTCTCGACCTCTGTTTCAGGCTCTCTGTTTCAGCCTGTCTGTTTCAGCCCCTCTCTTTCGCGCCCTCTGTTTCTCGCTCGCTGTTTCAGCCCCTTTGTTTCTCGCCATCTGTTTCAGCCCCTCTGTTTCAGCCTCTCTGTTTCAGCTCCTCTGTTTCAGCGCCTCTGTTTCTCGCCCTCTGATTCAGCCCCTCTGTTTCTCGCCCTCTCTTTCAGCCCCTCTGTTTCAGCCCCTCTGTTTCAGCCCCTCTGTTTCTCGCCCTCTGTTTCAGCCCCTCTGTTTCTCGCCCTCTGTTTCAGCCACTCAGTTTCAGCCCCTCTGTTTCAGCCCCTCTGTTTCTCGCCCTCTGTTTCAGCCCCTCTGTTTCAGCCCCTCTGTTTCAGCCCCTCTGTTTCAGCTCCTCTGTTTCTCGCCCTCTGTTTCAGACCCCTCTGTTTCTCGCCCTCTGTTCAGCCCCTATGTTTCTCGCCCTCTGTTTCTGCCCCTCTGTTTCTCGCCCTCTGTTTCAGCCCCTCTGTTTCTCGCCCTCTGTTTCAGCCCCGCTGATTCAGCCCCTCTGTTTCAGCCCCTCTGAATCAGACCCTCTGATTCAGCCCCTCTGTTTCAGCCCCTCTGTTTCAGCCCTTCTGTTTCTCGCCCACTGTTTCAGCCCATCTGATTCTCGCCCTCTGTTTCAGCCCTTCTGATTCTCGCCCTCTTTTTCAGCCCCTCTGATTCAGCCCCTCTGTTTCAGCCCCTCTGATTCAGCCCCTCTGATTCAGCCCCTCTGATTCAGCCCCTCTGTTTCTCGCCCTCTGTTTCAGCCCTCTGTTTCTGCCCCTCTGTTTCAGCGCCTCTGTTTCTCGCCTTCTGTTTCTGTCCCTCTGGTTCTCGCCCTCTGTTTCAACCCCTCTGATTCAGCCCCTCTGTTTCAGCTCCTATGTTTCTCCCCCTCTGTTCCAGCCCCTCTGTTTCAGCCCCTCTGTTTCAGCCTCTCTGTTTCAGCCCCTCTGTTTCAGCCCCTCTGTTTCAGCCCCTCTGTTTCTCGCCCTCTGTTTCAGCCCCTCTGTTTCTCGCCCTCTGTTTCAGCCCCTCTGTTTCAGCCCGTCTGTTTCAGCCACTCTGTTTCTCGCCCTCTGTTTCAGCCCCTCTGTTTCTCACCCTCTGATTCAGCCCCTCTGATTCAGCCCCTCTGTTTCAGCCCCTCTGTTTCAGCCCCTCTGTTTCTCGCCCTCTGTTTCAGCCCCTCTGTTTCTCTCCCTCGGTTTCAGCCACTCTGTTTCTCGCACTCTGTTTCAGCCCCTCTGTTTCTCACCCTCTGATTCAGCCCCTCTGTTTCTCGCCCTCTGTTTCAGCCCCTCTGTTTCTCGCCCTCTGTTTCAGCGCCTCTGTTTCAGCCCCTCTGTTTCAGCCCCTCTGTTTCTCGCCCTCTGTTTCAGCCCCTCTGTTTCTCGCCCTCTGTTTCAGCCCCTCTGTTTCAGCCCGTCTGTTTCAGCCACTCTGTTTCTCGCCCTCTGTTTCAGCCCCTCTGTTTCTCACCCTCTGTTTCAGCCCCTCTGATTCAGCCCCTCTGTTTCTTGCCCTCTGTTTCAGCCCCTCTGTTTCTCGCCCTCTGTTTCAGCCCCTCTGTTTTAGCCCCTCTGTTTCAGCCCCTCTGTTTCTCGCCCTCTGTTTCAGCCACTCTGTTTCTCGCCCTCTGATTCAGGCCCTCTGTTTCTCGCCCTCTGTTTCAGCCACTCTGATTCAGCCCCTCTGTTTCAGCCCAACTGATTCAGCCCCTCTGTTTCAGCCCCTCTGTTTCAGCCCCTCTGTTTCAGCCCCTCTGTTTCTCGCCCTCTGTTTCTCGCCCGCTGTTTCAGCCCCTTTGTTTCTCGCCCTCTGTTTCAGCCCCACTGTTTCAGCCCCTCTGATTCAGCCCCTCTGATTCAGCCCCTCTGTTTCTCGCCCGCTGTTTCAGCCCCTCTGTTTCAGCCCCTCTGTTTCAGCCCCACTGTTTCTCGCCCTCTGTTTCAGCCCCTCTGTTTCTCGCCCTCTGTTTCTGCCCCTCTGTTTCTCGCCCTCTGTTTCAGCCCCGCTGTTTCTCGCCCTCTGTTTCAGCCCCGCTGATTCAGCCCCTCTGTTTCAGCCCCTCTGAATCAGCCCCTCTGATTCAGCCCCTCTGTTTCAGCCCCTCTGTTTCAGCCCCTCTGTTTCAGGCCCTCTGTTTCTCGCCCTCTGTTTCAGCCCCTCTGATTCTCGCCCTCTGTTTCAGCGCCTGGGTTTCTCATCCTCTGTTTAAGCCCCTCTGATTCAGCCCAACTGTTTCAGCCCCTCTGATTCAGCCCCTCTGATTCAGCCCCTCTGTTTCTCGCCCTCTTTTTCAGCCCCTCTGTTTCAGCCCCTCTGTTTCAGCCCCTCTGTTTCTCACCCTCTGTTTCAGCCCCCTGATTCAGCCCCTCTGATTCAGCCCCTCTGATTCAGCCCCTCTGTCTCTCGCCCCTCTGTTTCAGCCCCTCTGTTTCTCGCCCTCTGTTTCAGCACCTCTGTTTCTCGCCCTCTGTTTCTGCCCCGCTGTTTCTCGCCCTCTGTTTCAGCCCCGCTGATTCAGCCCCTCTGTTTCAGCCCCTCTGAATCAGCCCCTCTGATTCAGCCCCTCTGTTTCAGCCCCTCTGTTTCAGCCCCTCTGTTTCAGGCCCTCTGTTTCTCGCCCTCTGTTTCAGCCCCTCTGATTCTCGCCCTCTGTTTCAGCGCCTGGGTTTCTCATCCTCTGTTTAAGCCCCTCTGATTCAGCCCAACTGTTTCAGCCCCTCTGATTCAGCCCCTCTGATTCAGCCCCTCTGTTTCTCGCCCTCTTTTTCAGCCCCTCTGTTTCAGCCCCTCTGTTTCAGCCCCTCTGTTTCTCACCCTCTGTTTCAGCCCCCTGATTCAGCCCCTCTGATTCAGCCCCTCTGATTCAGCCCCTCTGTCTCTCGCCCCTCTGTTTCAGCCCCTCTGTTTCTCGCCCTCTGTTTCAGCACCTCTGTTTCTCGCCTTCTGTTTCAGCCCCTCTGTTTCAGCCCCTCTGTTTCAGTCCCTCTGTTTCTCGCCCTCTGTTTCAGCCCCTCTGTTTCTCGCCCTCTGTTTCAGCCCCTCTGTTTCAGCCCCTCTGTTTCAGTCCCTCTGTTTCTCGCCCTCTGTTTCTCGCCCTCTGTTTCAGCCCCTCTTTTTCTCGCCCTCTGTTTCAGCCCCTCTGTTTCTCGCCCTCTGCTTCAGCCCCTCTGTTTCAGCCCCTTTGATTCAGCCCCTCTGATTCAGCCCCTCTGTTTCTCGCCCTCTGTTTCAGCCCCTCTGTTTCAGCCCCTCTGTTTCAGCCCCACTGTTTCTCGCCCTCTGTTTCAGCCCCTCTGTTTCTCGCCCTCTTTTTCTGCCCCTCTGTTTCTCGCCCTCTGTTTCAGCCCCGCTGTTTCTCGCCCTCTGTTTCAGCCCCGCTGATTCAGCCCCTCTGTTTCAGCCCCTCTGAATCAGCCCCTCTGATTCAGCCCCTCTGTTTCAGCCCCTCTGTTTCAGCCCCTCTGTTTCAGCCCCTCTGTTTCTCGCCCTCTGTTTCAGCCCCTCTGATTCTCGCCCTCTGTTTCAGCGCCTGGGTTTCTCATCCTCTGTTTAAGCCCCTCTGATTCAGCCCAACTGTTTCAGCCCCTCTGATTCAGCCCCTCTGATTCAGCCCCTCTGTTTCTCGCCCTCTTTTTCAGCCCCTCTGTTTCAGCCCCTCTGTTTCAGCCCCTCTGTTTCTCACCCTCTGTTTCAGCCCTCTGATTCAGCCCCTCTGATTCAGCCCCTCTGTCTCTCGCCCCTCTGTTTCAGCCCCTCTGTTTCTCGCCCTCTGTTTCAGCCCCTCTGTTTCTCGCCTTCTGTTTCAGCCCCTCTGTTTCAGCCCCTCTGTTTCAGTCCCTCTGTTTCTCGCCCTCTGTTTCAGCCCCTCTGTTTCAGCCCCTCTGTTTCAGTCCCTCTGTTTCTCGCCCTCTGTTTCTCGCCCTCTGCTTCAGCCCCTCTGTTTCAGCCCCTCTGTTTCAGCCCCTCTGTTTCTCGCCCTCTGTTTCAGCCCCTCTGTTTCTCGCCCTCTGTTTCATCCCCTCTGTTTCAGACCCTATATTTCAGACCCTCTGTTTCTCGTCCTCTGTTTCAGCCCCTCTGTTTCTCGCCCTCTGTTTCAGCCCCTCTGTTTCTCGCCCTCTGTTTCAGCCCCTCTGATTCAGCCCCTCTGTTTCAGCCCCTCTGATTCAGCCCCTCTGTTTCAGCCCCTGTGTTTCAGCCCCTCTGTTTCAGCCCCTCTGTTTCTTGCCCTCTATTTCTCACCCTCTGTTTCTCGCCCTCTGTTTCAGCCCCTCTGTTTTTCGCCCTCTGTTTCAGCCCCTCTGTTTCTCGACCTCTGTTTCAGGCTCTCTGTTTCAGCCTGTCTGTTTCAGCCCCTCTGTTTCAGCCCCTCTCTTTCGCGCCCTCTGTTTCTCGCTCGCTGTTTCAGCCCCTTTGTTTCTCGCCATCTGTTTCAGCCCCTCTGTTTCAGCCTCTCTGTTTCAGCTCCTCTGTTTCAGCGCCTCTGTTTCTCGCCCTCTGATTCAGCCCCTCTGTTTCTCGCCCTCTCTTTCAGCCCCTCTGTTTCAGCCCCTCTGTTTCAGCCCCTCTGTTTCTCGCCCTCTGTTTCAGCCCCTCTGTTTCTCGCCCTCTGTTTCAGCCACTCAGTTTCAGCCCCTCTGTTTCAGCCCCTCTGTTTCTCGCCCTCTGTTTCAGCCCCTCTGTTTCAGCCCCTCTGTTTCAGCCCCTCTGTTTCAGCTCCTCTGTTTCTCGCCCTCTGTTTCAGACCCCTCTGTTTCTCGCCCTCTGTTCAGCCCCTATGTTTCTCGCCCTCTGTTTCTGCCCCTCTGTTTCTCGCCCTCTGTTTCAGCCCCTCTGTTTCTCGCCCTCTGTTTCATCCCCGCTGATTCAGCCCCTCTGTTTCAGCCCCTCTGAATCAGACCCTCTGATTCAGCCCCTCTGTTTCAGCCCCTCTGTTTCAGCCCTTCTGTTTCTCGCCCACTGTTTCAGCCCATCTGATTCTCGCCCTCTGTTTCAGCCCTTCTGATTCTCGCCCTCTTTTTCAGCCCCTCTGATTCAGCCCCTCTGTTTCAGCCCCTCTGATTCAGCCCCTCTGATTCAGCCCCTCTGATTCAAACCCTCTGTTTCTCGCCCTCTGTTTCAGTCCTCTGTTTCTGCCCCTCTGTTTCAGCGCCTCTGTTTCTCGCCCTCTGTTTCTGTCCCTCTGGTTCTCGCCCTCTGTTTCAGCCCCTCTGATTCAGCCCCTCTGTTTCAGCTCCTATGTTTCTCCCCCTCTGTTCCAGCCCCTCTGTTTCAGCCCCTCTGTTTCAGCCACTCTGTTTCAGCCCCTCTGTTTCAGCCCCTCTGTTTCAGCCCCTCTGTTTCTCGCCCTCTGTTTCAGCCCCTCTGTTTCTCGCCCTCTGTTTCAGCCCCTCTGTTTCAGCCCGTCTGTTTCAGCCACTCTGTTTCTCGCCCTCTGTTTCAGCCCCTCTGTTTCTCACCCTCTGATTCAGCCCCTCTGATTCAGCCCCTCTGTTTCAGCCCCTCTGTTTCAGCCCCTCTGTTTCTCACCCTCTGTTTAAGCCCCTCTGTTTCTCTCCCTCGGTTTCAGCCCCTCTGTTTCTCGCCCTCTGTTTCAGCCCCTCTGTTTCTCGCCCTCTGTTTCAGCCCCTCTGTTTCAGCCCGTCTGTTTCAGCCACTCTGTTTCTCGCCCTCTGTTTCAGCCCCTCTGTTTCTCACCCTCTGTTTCAGCCCCTCTGATTCAGCCCCTCTGTTTCTTGCCCTCTGTTTCAGCCCCTCTGTTTCTCGCCCTCTGTTTCAGCCCCTCTGTTTTAGCCCCTCTGTTTCAGCCCCTCTGTTTCTCGCCCTCTGTTTCAGCCACTGTGTTTCTCGCCCTCTGATTCAGGCCCTCTGTTTCTCGCCCTCTGTTTCAGCCACTCTGATTCAGCCCCTCTGTTTCAGCCCAACTGATTCAGCCCCTCTGTTTCAGCCCCTCTGTTTCAGCCCCTCTGTTTCAGCCCCTCTGTTTCTCGCCCTCTGTTTCTCGCCCGCTGTTTCAGCCCCTTTGTTTCTCGCCCTCTGTTTCAGCCCCACTGTTTCAGCCCCTCTGATTCAGCCCCTCTGATTCAGCCCCTCTGTTTCTCGCCCGCTGTTTCAGCCCCTCTGTTTCAGCCCCTCTGAATCAGCCCCTCTGATTCAGCCCCTCTGTTTCAGCCCCTCTGTTTCAGCCCCTCTGTTTCAGCCCCACTGTTTCTCGCCCTCTGTTTCAGCCCCTCTGTTTCTCGCCCTCTGTTTCTGCCCCTCTGTTTCTCGCCCTCTGTTTCAGCCCCGCTGTTTCTCGCCCTCTGTTTCAGCCCCGCTGATTCAGCCCCTCTGTTTCAGCCCCTCTGAATCAGCCCCTCTGATTCAGCCCCTCTGTTTCAGCCCCTCTGTTTCAGCCCCTCTGTTTCAGGCCCTCTGTTTCTCGCCCTCTGTTTCAGCCCCTCTGATTCTCGCCCTCTGTTTCAGCGCCTGGGTTTCTCATCCTCTGTTTAAGCCCCTCTGATTCAGCCCAACTGTTTCAGCCCCTCTGATTCAGCCCCTCTGATTCAGCCCCTCTGTTTCTCGCCCTCTTTTTCAGCCCCTCTGTTTCAGCCCCTCTGTTTCAGCCCCTCTGTTTCTCACCCTCTGTTTCAGCCCCCTGATTCAGCCCCTCTGATTCAGCCCCTCTGATTCAGCCCCTCTGTCTCTCGCCCCTCTGTTTCAGCCCCTCTGTTTCTCGCCCTCTGTTTCAGCACCTCTGTTTCTCGCCTTCTGTTTCAGCCCCTCTGTTTCAGCCCCTCTGTTTCAGTCCCTCTGTTTCTCGCCCTCTGTTTCAGCCCCTCTGTTTCTCGCCCTCTGTTTCAGCCCCTCTGTTTCAGCCCCTCTGTTTCAGTCCCTCTGTTTCTCGCCCTCTGTTTCTCGCCCTCTGTTTCAGCCCCTCTTTTTCTCGCCCTCTGTTTCAGCCCCTCTGTTTCTCGCCCTCTGCTTCAGCCCCTCTGTTTCAGCCCCTCTGTTTCAGCCCCTCTGTTTCAGCCCCTCTGTTTCTCGCCCTCTGTTTCAGCCCCTCTGTTTCTCACCCTCTGTTTCATCCCCTCTGTTTCAGCCCCTATATTTCAGACCCTCTGTTTCTCGTCCTCTGTTTCAGCCCCTCTGTTTCTCGCCCTCTGTTTCAGCCCCTCTGTTTCTCGCCCTCTGTTTCAGCCCCTCTGATTCAGCCCCTCTGTTTCAGCCCCTCTGATTCAGCCCCTCTGTTTCAGCCCCTCTGTTTCAGCCCCTCTGTTTCAGCCCCTCTGTTTCTTGCCCTCTATTTCTCACCCTCTGTTTCTCGCCCTCTGTTTCAGCCCCTCTGTTTTTCGCCCTCTGTTTCAGCCCCTCTGTTTCTCGACCTCTGTTTCAGGCTCTCTGTTTCAGCCTATCTGTTTCAGCCCCTCTGTTTCAGCCCCTCTCGTTCGCGCCCTCTGTTTCTCGCTCGCTGTTTCAGCCCCTTTGTTTCTCGCCCTCTGTTTCAGCCCCTCTGATTCAGCCCATCTGATTCAGCCCCTCTGTTTCTCGCCATCTGTTTCAGCCCCTCTGTTTCAGCCTCTCTGTTTCAGCTCCTCTGTTTCAGCGCCTCTGTTTCTCGCCCTCTGATTCAGCCCCTCTGTTTCTCGCCCTCTCTTTCAGCCCCTCTGTTTCAGCCCCTCTGTTTCAGCCCCTCTGTTTCTCGCCCTCTGTTTCAGCCCCTCTGTTTCTCGCCCTCTGTTTCAGCCCCTCTGTTTCAGCCCCTCTGTTTCAGCCCCTCTGTTTCTCGCCCTCTGTTTCAGCCCCTCTGTTTCAGCCCCTCTGTTTCAGCCCCTCTGTTTCAGCTCCTCTGTTTCTCGCCCTCTGTATCAGACCCCTCTGTTTCTCGCCCTCTGTTCAGCCCCTATGTTTCTCGCCCTCTGTTTCAGCCCCTCTGTTTCTCGCCCTCTGTTTCTGCCCCTCTGTTTCTCGCCCTCTGTTTCAGCCCCTCTGTTTCTCGCCCTCTGTTTCAGCCCCGCTGATTCAGCCCCTCTGTTTCAGCCCCTCTGAATCAGCCCCTCTGATTCAGCCCCTCTGTTTCAGCCCCTCTGTTTCAGCCCCTCTGTTTCTCGCCCTCTGTTTCAGCCCATCTGATTCTCGCCCTCTGTTTCAGCCCCTCGGTTTCTCGCCCACTTTTTCAGCCCCTCTGATTCAGCCCCTCTGTTTCAGCCCCTCTGATTCAGTCCCTCTGATTCAGCCCCTCTGATTCAGCCCCTCTGTTTCTCGCCCTCTGTTTCAGCCCCTCTGTTTCTCGCCCTCTGTTTCTGCCCCTCTGTTTCTCGCCCTCTGTTTCAGCCCCTCTGTTTCTCGCCCTCTGTTTCAGCCCCGCTGATTCAGCCCCTCTGTTTCAGCCCCTCTGAATCAGCCCCTCTGATTCAGCCCCTCTGTTTCAGCCCCTCTGTTTCAGCCCTTCTGTTTCTCGCCCACTGTTTCAGCCCATCTGATTCTCGCCCTCTGTTTCAGCCCTTCTGATTCTCGCCCTCTTTTTCAGCCCCTCTGATTCAGCCCCTCTGTTTCAGCCCCTCTGATTCAGCCCCTCTGATTCAGCCCCTCTGATTCAAACCCTCTGTTTCTCGCCCTCTGTTTCAGTCCTCTGTTTCTGCCCCTCTGTTTCAGCGCCTCTGTTTCTCGCCCTCTGTTTCTGTCCCTCTGGTTCTCGCCCTCTGTTTCAGCCCCTCTGATTCAGCCCCTCTGTTTCAGCTCCTATGTTTCTCCCCCTCTGTTCCAGCCCCTCTGTTTCAGCCCCTCTGTTTCAGCCACTCTGTTTCAGCCCCTCTGTTTCAGCCCCTCTGTTTCAGCCCCTCTGTTTCTCGCCCTCTGTTTCAGCCCCTCTGTTTCTCGCCCTCTGTTTCAGCCCCTCTGTTTCAGCCCGTCTGTTTCAGCCACTCTGTTTCTCGCCCTCTGTTTCAGCCCCTCTGTTTCTCACCCTCTGATTCAGCCCCTCTGATTCAGCCCCTCTGTTTCAGCCCCTCTGTTTCAGCCCCTCTGTTTCTCACCCTCTGTTTAAGCCCCTCTGTTTCTCTCCCTCGGTTTCAGCCCCTCTGTTTCTCGCCCTCTGTTTCAGCCCCTCTGTTTCTCGCCCTCTGTTTCAGCCCCTCTGTTTCAGCCCGTCTGTTTCAGCCACTCTGTTTCTCGCCCTCTGTTTCAGCCCCTCTGTTTCTCACCCTCTGTTTCAGCCCCTCTGATTCAGCCCCTCTGTTTCTTGCCCTCTGTTTCAGCCCCTCTGTTTCTCGCCCTCTGTTTCAGCCCCTCTGTTTTAGCCCCTCTGTTTCAGCCCCTCTGTTTCTCGCCCTCTGTTTCAGCCACTGTGTTTCTCGCCCTCTGATTCAGGCCCTCTGTTTCTCGCCCTCTGTTTCAGCCACTCTGATTCAGCCCCTCTGTTTCAGCCCAACTGATTCAGCCCCTCTGTTTCAGCCCCTCTGTTTCAGCCCCTCTGTTTCAGCCCCTCTGTTTCTCGCCCTCTGTTTCTCGCCCGCTGTTTCAGCCCCTTTGTTTCTCGCCCTCTGTTTCAGCCCCACTGTTTCAGCCCCTCTGATTCAGCCCCTCTGATTCAGCCCCTCTGTTTCTCGCCCGCTGTTTCAGCCCCTCTGTTTCAGCCCCTCTGAATCAGCCCCTCTGATTCAGCCCCTCTGTTTCAGCCCCTCTGTTTCAGACCCTCTGTTTCAGCCCCACTGTTTCTCGCCCTCTGTTTCAGCCCCTCTGTTTCTCGCCCTCTGTTTCTGCCCCTCTGTTTCTCGCCCTCTGTTTCAGCCCCGCTGTTTCTCGCCCTCTGTTTCAGCCCCGCTGATTCAGCCCCTCTGTTTCAGCCCCTCTGAATCAGCCCCTCTGATTCAGCCCCTCTGTTTCAGCCCCTCTGTTTCAGCCCCTCTGTTTCAGGCCCTCTGTTTCTCGCCCTCTGTTTCAGCCCCTCTGATTCTCGCCCTCTGTTTCAGCGCCTGGGTTTCTCATCCTCTGTTTAAGCCCCTCTGATTCAGCCCAACTGTTTCAGCCCCTCTGATTCAGCCCCTCTGATTCAGCCCCTCTGTTTCTCGCCCTCTTTTTCAGCCCCTCTGTTTCAGCCCCTCTGTTTCAGCCCCTCTGTTTCTCACCCTCTGTTTCAGCCCCCTGATTCAGCCCCTCTGATTCAGCCCCTCTGATTCAGCCCCTCTGTCTCTCGCCCCTCTGTTTCAGCCCCTCTGTTTCTCGCCCTCTGTTTCAGCACCTCTGTTTCTCGCCTTCTGTTTCAGCCCCTCTGTTTCAGCCCCTCTGTTTCAGTCCCTCTGTTTCTCGCCCTCTGTTTCAGCCCCTCTGTTTCTCGCCCTCTGTTTCAGCCCCTCTGTTTCAGCCCCTCTGTTTCAGTCCCTCTGTTTCTCGCCCTCTGTTTCTCGCCCTCTGTTTCAGCCCCTCTTTTTCTCGCCCTCTGTTTCAGCCCCTCTGTTTCTCGCCCTCTGCTTCAGCCCCTCTGTTTCAGCCCCTCTGTTTCAGCCCCTCTGTTTCAGCCCCTCTGTTTCTCGCCCTCTGTTTCAGCCCCTCTGTTTCTCACCCTCTGTTTCATCCCCTCTGTTTCAGCCCCTATATTTCAGACCCTCTGTTTCTCGTCCTCTGTTTCAGCCCCTCTGTTTCTCGCCCTCTGTTTCAGCCCCTCTGTTTCTCGCCCTCTGTTTCAGCCCCTCTGATTCAGCCCCTCTGTTTCAGCCCCTCTGATTCAGCCCCTCTGTTTCAGCCCCTCTGTTTCAGCCCCTCTGTTTCAGCCCCTCTGTTTCTTGCCCTCTATTTCTCACCCTCTGTTTCTCGCCCTCTGTTTCAGCCCCTCTGTTTTTCGCACTCTGTTTCAGCCCCTCTGTTTCTCGACCTCTGTTTCAGGCTCTCTGTTTCAGCCTATCTGTTTCAGCCCCTCTGTTTCAGCCCCTCTCGTTCGCGCCCTCTGTTTCTCGCTCGCTGTTTCAGCCCCTTTGTTTCTCGCCCTCTGTTTCAGCCCCTCTGATTCAGCCCATCTGATTCAGCCCCTCTGTTTCTCGCCATCTGTTTCAGCCCCTCTGTTTCAGCCTCTCTGTTTCAGCTCCTCTGTTTCAGCGCCTCTGTTTCTCGCCCTCTGATTCAGCCCCTCTGTTTCTCGCCCTCTCTTTCAGCCCCTCTGTTTCAGCCCCTCTGTTTCAGCCCCTCTGTTTCTCGCCCTCTGTTTCAGCCCCTCTGTTTCTCGCCCTCTGTTTCAGCCCCTCTGTTTCAGCCCCTCTGTTTCAGCCCCTCTGTTTCTCGCCCTCTGTTTCAGCCCCTCTGTTTCAGCCCCTCTGTTTCAGCCCCTCTGTTTCAGCTCCTCTGTTTCTCGCCCTCTGTATCAGACCCCTCTGTTTCTCGCCCTCTGTTCAGCCCCTATGTTTCTCGCCCTCTGTTTCAGCCCCTCTGTTTCTCGCCCTCTGTTTCTGCCCCTCTGTTTCTCGCCCTCTGTTTCAGCCCCTCTGTTTCTCGCCCTCTGTTTCAGCCCCGCTGATTCAGCCCCTCTGTTTCAGCCCCTCTGAATCAGCCCCTCTGATTCAGCCCCTCTGTTTCAGCCCCTCTGTTTCAGCCCCTCTGTTTCTCGCCCTCTGTTTCAGCCCATCTGATTCTCGCCCTCTGTTTCAGCCCCTCGGTTTCTCGCCCTCTTTTTCAGCCCCTCTGATTCAGCCCCTCTGTTTCAGCCCCTCTGATTCAGTCCCTCTGATTCAGCCCCTCTGATTCAGCCCCTCTGTTTCTCGCCCTCTGTTTCAGCCCCTCTGTTTCTGCCCCTCTGTTTCAGCGCCTCTGTTTCTCGCCCTCTGTTTCTGTCCCTCTGGTTCTCACCCTCTGATTCAGCCCCTCTGATTCAGCCCCTCTGTTTCAGCTCCTATGTTTCTCCCCCTCTGTTCCAGCCCCTCTGTTTCAGCCCCTCTGTTTCAGCCACTCTGTTTCAGCCCCTCTGTTTCAGCCCCTCTGTTTCAGCCCCTCTGTTTCTCGCCCTCTGTTTCAGCCCCTCTGTTTCTCGCCCTCTGTTTCAGCCCCTCTGTTCCAGCCCCTCTGTTTCAGCCCCTCTGTTTCAGCCACTCTGTTTCAGCCCCTCTGTTTCAGCCCCTCTGTTTCAGCCCCTCTGTTTCTCGCCCTCTGTTTCAGCCCCTCTGTTTCTCGCCCTCTGTTTCAGCCCCTCTGTTTCAGCCCGTCTGTTTCAGCCACTCTGTTTCTCGCCCTCTGTTTCAGCCCCTCTGTTTCTCACCCTCTGATTCAGCCCCTCTGATTCAGCCCCTCTGTTTCAGCCCCTCTGTTTCAGCCCCTCTGTTTCTCGCCCTCTGTTTAAGCCCCTCTGTTTCTCTCCCTCGGTTTCAGCCACTCTGTTTCTCGCACTCTGTTTCAGCCCCTCTGTTTCTCACCCTCTGATTCAGCCCCTCTGATTCAGCCCCTCTGTTTCTCGCCCTCTGTTTCAGCCCCTCTGTTTCTCGCCCTCTGTTTCAGCGCCTCTGTTTCAGCCCCTCTGTTTCAGCCCCTCTGTTTCTCGCCCTCTGTTTCAGCCCCTCTGTTTCTCGCCCTCTGTTTCAGCCCCTCTGTTTCAGCCCGTCTGTTTCAGCCACTCTGTTTCTCGCCCTCTGTTTCAGCCCCTCTGTTTCTCACCCTCTGTTTCAGCCCCTCTGATTCAGCCCCTCTGTTTCTTGCCCTCTGTTTCAGCCCCTCTGTTTCTCGCCCTCTGTTTCAGCCCCTCTGTTTTAGCCCCTCTGTTTCAGCCCCTCTGTTTCTCGCCCTCTGTTTCAGCCACTCTGTTTCTCGCCCTCTGATTCAGGCCCTCTGTTTCTCGCCCTCTGTTTCAGCCACTCTGATTCAGCCCCTCTGTTTCAGCCCAACTGATTCAGCCCCTCTGTTTCAGCCCCTCTGTTTCAGCCCCTCTGTTTCAGCCCCTCTGTTTCTCGCCCTCTGTTTCTCGCCTGCTGTTTCAGCCCCTTTGTTTCTCGCCCTCTGTTTCAGCCCCACTGTTTCAGCCCCTCTGATTCAGCCCCTCTGATTCAGCCCCTCTGTTTCTCGCCCGCTGTTTCAGCCCCTCTGTTTCAGCCCCTCTGTTTCAGCCCCACTGTTTCTCGCCCTTCTTTTCAGCCCCTCTGTTTCTCGGCCTCCGTTTCTGCCCCTCTGTTTCTCGCCCTCTGTTTCAGCCCCGCTGTTTCTCGCCCTCTGTTTCAGCCCCGCTGATTCAGCCCCTCTGTTTCAGCCCCTCTGAATCAGCCCCTCTGATTCAGCCCCTCTGTTTCAGCCCCTCTGTTTCAGCCCCTCTGTTTCAGGCCCTCTGTTTCTCGCCCTCTGTTTCAGCCCCTCTGATTCTCGCCCTCTGTTTCAGCGCCTGGGTTTCTCATCCTCTGTTTAAGCCCCTCTGATTCAGCCCAACTGTTTCAGACCCTCTGATTCAGCCCCTCTGATTCAGCCCCTCTGTTCCTCGCCCTCTTTTTCAGCCCCTCTGTTTCAGCCCCTCTGTTTCAGCCCCTCTGTTTCTCACCCTCTGTTTCAGCCCCCTGATTCAGCCCCTCTTATTCAGCCCCTCTGATTCAGCCCCTCTGTCTCTCGCCCCTCTGTTTCAGCCCCTCTGTTTCTTGCCCTCTCTTTCAGCACCTCTGTTTCTCGCCTTCTGTTTCAGCCCCTCTGTTTCAGCCCCTCTGTTTCAGTCCCTCTGTTTCTCGCCCTCTGTTTCAGCCCCTCTGTTTCTCGCCCTCTGTTTCAGCCCCTCTGTTTCAGCCCCTCTGTTTCAGTCCCTCTGTTTCTCGCCCTCTGTTTCTCGCCCTCTGTTTCAGCCCCTCTTTTTCTCGCCCTCTGTTTCAGGCCCTCTGTTTCTCGCCCTCTGCTTCAGCCCCTCTGTTTCAGCCCCTCTGTTTCAGCCCCTCTGTTTCAGCCCCTCTGTTTCTCGCCCTCTGTTTCAGCCCCTCTGTTTCTCACCCTCTGTTTCATCCCCTCTGTTTCAGCCCCTATATTTCAGACCCTCTGTTTCTCGTCCTCTGTTTCAGCCCCTCTGTTTCTCGCCCTCTGTTTCAGCCCCTCTGTTTCTCGCCCTCAGTTTCAGCCCCTCTGATTCAGCCCCTCTGTTTCAGCCCCTCTGATTCAGCCCCTCTGTTTCAGCCCCTCTGTTTCAGCCCCTCTGTTTCAGCCCCTCTGTTTCTTGCCCTCTATTTCTCACCCTCTGTTTCTCGCCCTCTGTTTCAGCCCCTCTGTTTTTCGCCCTCTGTTTCAGCCCCTCTGTTTCTCGACCTCTGTTTCAGGCTCTCTGTTTCAGCCCCTCTGTTTCAGCCCCTCTGTTTCAGCCCCTCTGTTTCTCGCCCTCTGTTTCAGCCCCTCTGTTTCAGCCCCTCTGTTTCAGCCCCTCTGTTTCAGCTCCTCTGTTTCTCGCCCTCTGTTTCAGACCCCTCTGTTTCTCGCCCTCTGTTCAGCCCCTATGTTTCTCGCCCTCTGTTTCAGCCCCTCTGTTTCTCGCCCTCTGTTTCTGCCCCTCTGTTTCTCGCCCTCTGTTTCAGCCCCTCTGTTTCTCGCCCTCTGTTTCAGCCCCGCTGATTCAGCCCCTCTGTTTCAGCCCCTCTGAATCAGCCCATCTGATTCAGCCCCTCTGTTTCAGCCCCTCTGTTTCAGCCCCTCTGTTTCTCGCCCTCTGTTTCAGCCCATCTGATTCTCGCCCTCTGTTTCAGCCCCTCTGATTCTCGCCCTCTTTTTCAGCCCCTCTGATTCAGCCCCTCTGTTTCAGCCCCTCTGATTCAGTCCCTCTGATTCAGCCCCTCTGATTCAGCCCCTCTGTTTCTCGCCCTCTGTTTCAGCCCCTCTGTTTCTGCCCCTCTGTTTCAGCGCCTCTGTTTCTCGCCCTCTGTTTCTGTCCCTCTGGTTCTCACCCTCTGTTTCAGCCCCTCTGATTCAGCCCCTCTGTTTCAGCTCCTATGTTTCTCCCCGTCTGTTCCAGCCCCTCTGTTTCAGCCCCTCTGTTTCAGCCACTCTGTTTCAGCCTCTCTGTTTCAGCCCCTCTGTTTCAGCCCCTCTGTTTCTCGCCCTCTGTTTCAGCCCCTCTGTTTCTCGCCCTCTGTTTCAGCCCCTCTGTTTCAGCCCGTCTGTTTCAGCCACTCTGTTTCTCGCCCTCTGTTTCAGCCCCTCTGTTTCTCACCCTCTGATTCAGCCCCTCTGTTTCAGCCCCTCTGATTCAGCCCCTCTGATTCAGCCCCTCTGATTCAGCCCCTCTGTTTCTCGCCCTCTGTTTCAGCCCCTCTGTTTCTGCCCCTCTGTTTCAGCGCCTCTGTTTCTGGCCCTCTGTTTCTGTCCCTCTGTTTCTCGCCCTCTGTTTCAGCCCCTCTGATTCAGCCCCTCTGATTCAGCCCCTCTGTTTCAGCCCCTCTGTTTCAGCCCCTCTGTTTCTCGCCCTCTGTTTCTGCCCCTCTGTTTCTCGCCCTCTGTTTCAGCCCTGCTGATTCAGCCCCTCTGTTTCAGCCCCTCTGAATCAGCCCCTCTGATTCAGCCCCTCTGTTTCAGCCCCTCTGTTTCAGCCCCTCTGTTTCAGCCGCTCTGTTTCTCGCCCTCTGTTTCAGCCCCTCTGATTCTCGCGCTCTGTTTCAGCGCCTGGTTTTCACGTCCTCTGTTTAATCACCTCTGTTTCAGCCCCTCTGATTCAGCCCATCTGATTCAGCC
This sequence comes from Chiloscyllium punctatum, assembly GCF_047496795.1. NCBI lineage: Eukaryota > Metazoa > Chordata > Chondrichthyes > Orectolobiformes > Hemiscylliidae > Chiloscyllium > Chiloscyllium punctatum. The sequence continues at coordinate 639,893 of NW_027309792.1, read as the reverse complement.
CCTCTGTTTCTCGCTCTCTTTTTCAGCCCCTCTGTTTCAGCCCCTCTGTTTCAGCCCCTCTGTTTCTCACCCTCTGTTTCAGCCGCCTGATTCAGCCCCTCTGATTCAGCCCCTCTGATTCAGCCCCTCTGTCTCCCGCCCCTCTGTTTCAGCCCCTCTGTTTCTCGCCCTCTGTTTCAGCCCCTCTGTTTCTCGCCTTCTGTTTCAGCCCCTCTGTTTCAGCCCCTCTGTTTCAGTCCCTCTGTTTCTCGCCCTCTGTTTCAGCCCCTCTGTTTCTCGCGCTCTGTTTCAGCCCCTCTGTTTCAGCCCCTCTGTTTCAGTCCCTCTGTTTCTCGCCCTCTGTTTCTCGCCTTCTGTTTCAGCCCCTCTGTTTCTCGCCCTCTGTTTCAGCCCCTCTGTTTCTCGCCCTCTGCTTCAGCCCCTCTGTTTCAGCCCCTCTGTTTCAGCCGCTCTGTTTCAGCCCCTCTGTTTCTCGCCCTCTGTTTCAGCCCCTCTGTTTCTCGCCCTCTGTTTCATCCCCTCTGTTTCTCGCCCTCTGTTTCAGCCCCTCTGTTTCAGCCCCTATATTTCAGACCCTCTGTTTCTCGTCCTCTGTTTCAGCCCCTCTGTTTGTCGCCCTCTGTTTCAGCCCCTCTGTTTCTCGCCCTCTGTTTCAGCCCCTCTGATTCAGCCCCTCTGTTTCAGCCCCTCTGATTCAGACCCTCTGTTTCAGACCCTGTGTTTCAGCCCCTCTGTTTCAGCCCCTCTGTTTCTTGCCCTCTATTTCTCACCCTCTGTTTCTCGCCCTCTGTTTCATCCCCTCTGTTTTTCGCCCTCTGTTTCAGCCCCTCTGTTTCTCGACCTCTGTTTCAGGTTCTCTGTTTCAGCCCGTCTGTTTCAGCCCCTCTGTTTCAGCCCCTCTGTTTCGCGCCCTCTGTTTCTCGCTCGCTGTTTCAGCCCCTTTGTTTCTCGCCCTCTGTTTCAGCCCCTCTGTTTCTCGCCATCTGTTTCAGCCCCTCTGTTTCAGCCTCTCTGTTTCAGCACCTCTGTTTCAGCGCCTCTGTTTCTCGCCCTCTGATTCAGCCCCTCTGTTTCTCGCCCTCTGTTTCAGCCCCTCTGTTTCAGCCCCTCTGTTTCAGCCCCGCTGTTTCTCGCCCTCTGTTTCAGCCCCTCTGTTTCTCGCCCTCTGTTTCAGCCCCTCTGTTTCAGCCCCTCTGTTTCAGCCCCTCTGTATCTCGCCCTCTGTTTCAGCCCCTCTGTTTCAGCCCCTCTGTTTCAGCCCCTCTGTTTCAGCCCCTCTGTTTCTCGCCCTCTGTTTCAGACCCCTCTGTTTCTCGCCCTCTGTTCAGCCCCTATGTTTCTCGCCCTCTGTTTCAGCCCCTCTGTTTCTCGCCCTCTGTTTCTGCCCCTCTGTTTCTCGCCCTCTGTTTCAGCCCCTCTGTTTCTCGCACTCTGTTTCAGCCCCGCTGATTCAGCCCCTCTGTTTCAGCCCCTCTGAATCAGCCCCTCTGATTCAGCCCCTCTGTTTCAGCCCCTCTGTTTCAGCCCCTCTGTTTCTCGCCCTCTGTTTCAGCCCATCTGATTCTCGCCCTCTGTTTCAGCCCTTCTGATTCTCGCCCTCTGTTTCAGCCCCTCTGATTCAGCCCCTCTGTTTCAGCCCCTCTGATTCAGCCCCTCTGATTCAGCCCCGCTGATTCAGCCCCTCTGTTTCTCGCCCTCTGTTTCAGCCCCTCTGTTTCTGCCCCTCTGTTTCAGCGCCTCTGTTTCTCGCCCTCTGTTTCTGTCCCTCTGTTTCTCGCCCTCTGTTTCAGCCCCTCTGATTCAGCCCCTCTGTTTCAGCTCCTATGTTTCTCCCCCTCTGTTCCAGCCCCTCTGTTTCAGCCCCTCTGTTTCAGCCACTCTGTTTCAGCCCCTCTGTTTCAGCCCCTCTGTTTCAGCCCCTCTGTTTCTCGCCCTCTGTTTCAGCCCCTCTGTTTCTCGCCCTCTGTTTCAGCCCCTCTGTTTCAGCGTGTCTGTTTCAGCCACTCTGTTTCTCGCCCTCTGTTTCAGACCCTCTGTTTCTCACCCTCTGATTCAGCCCCTCTGTTTCAGCCCCTCTGATTCAGCCCCTCTGATTCAGCCCCGCTGATTCAGCCCCTCTGTTTCTCGCCCTCTGTTTCAGCCCCTCTGTTTCTGCCCCTCTGTTTCAGCGCCTCTGTTTCTCGCCCTCTGTTTCTGTCCCTCTGTTTCTCGCCCTCTGTTTCAGCCCCTCTGATTCAGCCCCTCTGTTTCAGCTCCTATGTTTCTCCCCCTCTGTTCCAGCCCCTCTGTTTCAGCCCCTCTGCTTCAGCCACTCTGTTTCAGCCCCTCTGTTTCAGCCCCTCTGTTTCAGCCCCTCTGTTTCTCGCCCTCTGTTTCAGCCCCTCTGTTTCTGCCCCTCTGTTTCAGCGCCTCTGTTTCTCGCCCTCTGTTTCTGTCCCTCTGTTTCTCGCCCTCTGTTTCAGCCCCTCTGATTCAGCCCCTCTGATTCAGCCCCTCTGTTTCAGCCCCTCTGATTCAGCCCCTCTGTTTCAGCCCCTCTGTTTCAGCCCCTCTGTTTCAGCCACTCTGTTTCTCGCCCTCTATTTCTCACCCTCTGTTTCTCGCCCTCTGTTTCAGCCCCTCTGTTTTTCGCCCTCTGTTTCAGCCCCTCTGTTTCTTGCCCTCTGTTTCAGGCTCTCTGTTTCAGCCCGTCTGTTTCAGCCCCTCTGTTTCAGCCCCTCTGTTTCTCGCCCTCTGTTTCAGCCCCTCTGATTCTCGCCCTCTGTTTCAGCCCCTCTGTTTCTCGCACTCTGTTTCTGCCCCTCTGTTTCTCGCCCTCTGTTTCAGCACCTCTGTTTCTCGCCCTCTGTTTCAGCCCCGCTGATTCAGCCCCTCTGTTTCACCCCCTCTGAATCACCCCCTCTGATTCAGCCCCTTTGTTTCAGCCCCTCTGTTTCAGCCCCTGTGTTTCTCGCCCTCTGTTTCAGCCCATCTGATTCTCGCTCTCTGTTTCAGGCCCTCTGATTCTCGCCCTCTGTTTCAGCCCCTCTGTTTCAGCCCCTCTGATTCAGCCCCTCTAATTCAGCCCCTCTGATTCAGCCCCTCTGTTTCTCGCCCTCTGTTTCAGCCCCTCTGTTTCAGCCCCTCGGTTTCAGCCCCTCTGTTTCTCACCCTCTGTTTCAGCCCCTCTGATTCAGCACCTCTGATTCAGCCCCTCTGATTCAGCCCCTCTGTTTCAGCGCCTCTGATTCAGCCCCTCTGTTTCTCGCCCTCTCTTTCAGCCCCTCTGTTTCAGCCTCTCTGTTTCAGCTCCACTGTTTCAGCCCCTCTGTTTCTCGCCCTCTGTTTCAGCCCCTCTGTTTCTCGCCCTCTGTTTCAGCCCCTCTGTTTCTCGCCCTCTGTTTCAGCCCCTCTGCTTCAGCCCCTCTGTTTCTCGCCCTCTGTTTCAGCCCCTCTGTTTCTCCCCCTCTGTTTCATCCCCTCTGTTTCTCTCCCTCTGTTTCAGCCCCTCTGTTTCTCGCCCTCTGTTTCAGCCCCTCTGTTTCAGCCCCGCTGTTTCTCGCCCTCTGTTTCAGCCCCTCTGTTTCTCGCCCTCTGTTTCAGCCCCTCTGTTTCAGCCCATCTGTTTCAGCCACTCTGTTTCTCGCCCTCTGTTTCAGACCCTCTGTTTCTCACCCTCTGATTCAGCCCCTCTGTTTCAGCCCTTCTGATTCAGCCCCTCTGATTCAGCCCCTCTGATTCAGCCCCTCTGTTTCTCGCCCTCTGTTTCAGCCCCTCTGTTTCTGCCCCTCTGTTTCAGCGGCTCTGTTTCTCGCCCTCTGTTTCTGTCCCTCTGTTTATCGCCCTCTGTTTCAGCCCCTCTGATTCAGCCCCTCTGATTCAGCCCCTCTGTTTCAGCCCCTCTGATTCAGCCCCTCTGTTTCAGCCCCTCTGTTTCAGCCCCTCTGTTTCAGCCACTCTGTTTCTCGCCCTCTATTTCTCACCCTCTGTTTCTCGCCCTCTGTTTCAGCCCCTCTGTTTTTCGCCCTCTGTTTCAGCCCCTCTGTTTCTTGCCCTCTGTTTCAGGCTCTCTGTTTCAGCCCGTCTGTTTCAGCCCCTCTGTTTCAGCCCCTCTGTTTCTCGCCCTCTGTTTCAGCCCCTCTGATTCTCGCCCTCTGTTTCAGCCCCTCTGTTTCTCGCACTCTGTTTCTGCCCCTCTGTTTCTCGCCCTCTGTTTCAGCACCTCTGTTTCTCGCCCTCTGTTTCAGCCCCGCTGATTCAGCCCCTCTGTTTCAGCCCCTCTGAATCACCCCCTCTGATTCAGCCCCTCTGTTTCAGCCCATCTGTTTCAGCCCCTGTGTTTCTCGCCCTCTGTTTCAGCCCATCTGATTCTCGCTCTCTGTTTCAGCCCCTCTGATTCTCGCCCTCTGTTTCAGCCCCTCTGTTTCAGCCCCTCTGATTCAGCCCCTCTAATTCAGCCCCTCTGATTCAGCCCCTCTGTTTCTCGCCCTCTGTTTCAGCCCCTCTGTTTCAGCCCCTCGGTTTCAGCCCCTCTGTTTCTCACCCTCTGTTTCAGCCCCTCTGATTCAGCACCTCTGATTCAGCCCCTCTGATTCAGCCCCTCTGTTTCAGCGCCTCTGATTCAGCCCCTCTGTTTCTCGCCCTCTCTTTCAGCCCCTCTGTTTCAGCCTCTCTGTTTCAGCTCCACTGTTTCAGCCCCTCTGTTTCTCGCCCTCTGTTTCAGCCCCTCTGTTTCTCGCCCTCTGTTTCAGCCCCTCTGTTTCTCGCCCTCTGTTTCAGCCCCTCTGCTTCAGCCCCTCTGTTCCTCGCCCTCTGTTTCAGCCCCTCTGTTTCTCCCCCTCTGTTTCATCCCCTCTGTTTCTCTCCCTCTGTTTCAGCCCCTCTGTTTCTCGCCCTCTGTTTCAGCCCCTCTGTTTCAGCCCCGCTGTTTCTCGCCCTCTGTTTCTGCCCCTCTGTTTCTGCCCCTCTGTTTCAGCCCCGCTGTTTCTTGCCCTCTGTTTCAGCCCCGCTGATTCAGCCCCTCTGTTTCAGCCCCTCTGAATCAGCCCCTCTGATTCAGCCCCTCTGTTTCAGCCCCTCTGTTTCAGCCGCTCTGATTCAGCCCCTCTGTTTCAGCCCCTCTGATTCAGCCCCTCTGATTCAGCCCCTCTGTTTCTCGCCCTCTGTTTCAGCCCCTCTGTTTCAGCCCCTCTGTTTCAGCCCCTCTGTTTCTCACCCTCTGTTTCAGCCCCCTGATTCAGCCCCTCTGATTCAGCCACTCTAATTCAGCCCCTCTGTTTCCCGCCCCTCTGTTTCAGCCCCTCTGTTTCTCGCCCTCTGTTTCAGCCCCTCTGTTTCTCGCCCTCTGTTTCAGCCCCTCTGTTTCAGCCCCTCTGTTTCAGTCCCTCTGTTTCTCGCCCTCTGTTTCAGCCCCTCTGTTTCTCGCCCTCTGTTTCAGACCCTCTGTTTCAGCCCCTCTGTTTCAGTCCCTATGTTTCTCGCCTTCTGTTTCTCGCCCTCTGTTTCAGCCCCTCTGTTTCTCGCCCTCTGTTTCAGCCCCTCTGTTTCTCGCCCTCTGCTTCAGCCCCTCTGTTTCAGCCCCTCTGTTTCAGCCCCTCTGTTTCAGCCCCTCTGTTTCTCGCCCTTTGTTTCAGCCCCTCTGTTTCACGCCCTCTGTTTCATCTCCTCTGTTTCTCGCCATCTGTTTCAGCCCCTCTGTTTCAGCCCCTATATTTCAGCCCCTCTCTTTCTCGTCCTCTGTTTCAGACCCTCTGTTTCTCGCCCTCTGTTTCAGACCCTCTGTTTCAGCCCCTCTGATTCAGCCCCTCTGATTCAGCCCCTCTGATTTAGCCCCTCTGTTTCAGCCCCTCTGATTCAGCCCCTCTGTTTCAGCCCCTCTGTTTCAGCCCCTCTGTTTCTCGCCCTCTGTTTCAGCCCCTCTGTTTTTCGCCCTCTGTTTCAGGCTCTCTGTTTCAGCCCGTCTGTTTCAGCCCCTCTGTTTCAGCCCCTCTGTTTCGCGCCCTCTGTTTGTCGCCCGCTGTTTCAGCCCCTTTGTTTCTCGCCCTCTGTTTTAGCCCCTCTGTTTCAGCCCCTCTGATTCAGCCCCTCTGTTTCAGCCCCTCTGTTTCAGCCTCTCTGTTTCAGCTCCTCTGTTTCAGCCCCTCTGTTTCTCGCCCTCTGTTTCAGCCCCTCTGTTTCTCGCCCTCTGTTTCTCGCCCTCTGTTTCAGCCCCTCTGTTTCAGCCGCTCTGTTTCTCGCCCTCTGTTTCAGCCCCTCTGTTTCTCGCCCTCTGTTTCAGCCCCTCTGTTTCAGCCCCTCTGTTTCAGCCCCTCTGTTTCCCGCCCTCTGTTTCCGCCCCTCTGTTTCAGCCCCTCTGTTTCTTGCCCTCTGTTTCAGCCCCTCTGTTTCTCGCCCTCTGTTTCAGACCCCTCTGTTTCTCGCCCTCTGTTCAGCCCCTATGTTTCTCGCCCTCTGTTTCAGCACCTCTGTTTCTCGCCCTCTGTTTCAGGCCCTCTGTTTCAGCCCCTCTGTTTCTCGCCCTCTGTTTCAGCCCCTCTGATTCTCGCCCTCTGTTTCAGCCCCTCTGTTTCTCGCACTCTGTTTCTGCCCCTCTGTTTCTCGCCCTCTGTTTCAGCACCTCTGTTTCTCGCCCTCTGTTTCAGCCCCGCTGATTCAGCCCCTCTGTTTCAGCCCCTCTGAATCAACCCCTCTGATTCAGCCCCTCTGTTTCAGCCCATCTGTTTCAGCCCCTGTGTTTCTCGCCCTCTGTTTCAGCCCATCTGATTCTCGCTCTCTGTTTCAGCTCCTCTGATTCCCCCCCTCTGTTTCAGCCCCTCTGTTTCAGCCCCTCTGATTCAGCCCCTCTAATTCAGCCCCTCTGATTCAGCCCCTCTGTTTCTCGCCCTCTGTTTCAGCCCCTCTGTTTCAGCCCCTCGGTTTCAGCCCCTCTGTTTCTCACCCTCTGTTTCAGCCCCTCTGATTCAGCACCTCTGTTTCTCGCCCTCTGTTTCAGCCCCTCTGATTCAGCCCCTCTGTTTCAGCGCCTCTGATTCAGCCCCTCTGTTTCTCGCCCTCTCTTTCAGCCCCTCTGTTTCAGCCTCTCTGTTTCAGCTCCACTGTTTCAGCCCCTCTGTTTCTCGCCCTCTGTTTCAGCCCCTCTGTTTCTCGCCCTCTGTTTCAGCCCCTCTGTTTCTCGCCCTCTGTTTCAGCCCCTCTGCTTCAGCCCCTCTGTTTCTCGCCGTCTGTTTCAGCCCCTCTGTTTCTCCCCCTCTGTTTCATCCCCTCTGTTTCTCTCCCTCTGTTTCAGCCCCTCTGTTTCTCGCCCTCTGTTTCAGCCCCTCTGTTTCAGCCCCGCTGTTTCTCGTCCTCTGTTTCTGCCCCTCTGTTTCTGCCCCTCTGTTTCAGCCCCGCTGTTTCTTGCCCTCTGTTTCAGCCCCGCTGATTCAGCCCCTCTGTTTCAGCCCCTCTGAATCAGCCCCTCTGATTCAGCCCCTCTGTTTCAGCCCCTCTGTTTCAGCCCCTCTGTTTCAGCCCCTCTGATTCAGCCCCTCTGTTTCAGCCCCTCTGATTCAGCCCCTCTGTTTCTCGCCCTCTGTTTCAGCCCCTCTGTTTCAGCCCCTCTGTTTCAGCCCCTCTGTTTCTCACCCTCTGTTTCAGCCCCCTGATTCAGCCCCTCTGATTCAGCCACTCTGATTCAGCCCCTCTGTTTCGCGCCCCTCTGTTTCAGCCCCTCTGTTTCAGCCCCTCTGTTTCAGCCCCTCTGTTTCAGTCCCTCTGTTTCTCGCCCTCTTTTTCAGCCCCTCTGTTTCTCGCCCTCTGTTTCAGACCCTCTGTTTCAGCCCCTCTGTTTCAGTCCCTATGTTTCTCGCCTTCTGTTTCTCGCCCTCTGTTTCAGCCCCTCTGTTTCTCGCCCTCTGTTTCAGCCCCTCTGTTTCTCGCCCTCTGCTTCAGCCCCTCTGTTTCAGCCCCTCTGTTTCAGCCCCTCTGTTTCTCGCCCTCTGTTTCAGCCCCTCTGTTTCTCGCCCTCTGTTTCATCTCCTCTGTTTCTCGCCATCTGTTTCAGCCCCTCTGTTTCATGCCCTCTGTTTCAGCCCCTCTGTTTCTCGCCCTCTGTTTCAGCCCCTCTGTTTCAGCCCCTCTGTTTCAGTCCCTCTGTTTCTCGCCCTCTGTTTCAGCCCCTCTGTTTCTCGCCCTCTGTTTCAGACCCTCTGTTTCAGCCCCTCTGTTTCAGTCCCTATGTTTCTCGCCTTCTGTTTCTCGCCCTCTGTTTCAGCCCCTCTGTTTCTCGCCCTCTGTTTCAGCCCCTCTGTTTCTCGCCCTCTGCTTCAGCCCCTCTGTTTCAGCCCCTCTGTTTCAGCCCCTCTGTTTCAGCCCCTCTGTTTCTCGCCCTTTGTTTCAGCCCCTCTGTTTCACGCCCTCTGTTTCATCTCCTCTGTTTCTCGCCATCTGTTTCAGCCCCTCTGTTTCAGCCCCTATATTTCAGCCCCTCTCTTTCTCGTCCTCTGTTTCAGACCCTCTGTTTCTCGCCCTCTGTTTCAGACCCTCTGTTTCAGCCCCTCTGATTCAGCCCCTCTGATTCAGCCCCTCTGATTTAGCCCCTCTGTTTCAGCCCCTCTGATTCAGCCCCTCTGTTTCAGCCCCTCTGTTTCAGCCCCTCTGTTTCTCGCCCTCTGTTTCAGCCCCTCTGTTTTTCGCCCTCTGTTTCAGGCTCTCTGTTTCAGCCCGTCTGTTTCAGCCCCTCTGTTTCAGCCCCTCTGTTTCGCGCCCTCTGTTTGTCGCCCGCTGTTTCAGCCCCTTTGTTTCTCGCCCTCTGTTTTAGCCCCTCTGTTTCAGCCCCTCTGATTCAGCCCCTCTGTTTCAGCCCCTCTGTTTCAGCCTCTCTGTTTCAGCTCCTCTGTTTCAGCCCCTCTGTTTCTCGCCCTCTGTTTCAGCCCCTCTGTTTCTCGCCCTCTGTTTCTCGCCCTCTGTTTCAGCCCCTCTGTTTCAGCCGCTCTGTTTCTCGCCCTCTGTTTCAGCCCCTCTGTTTCTCGCCCTCTGTTTCAGCCCCTCTGTTTCAGCCCCTCTGTTTCAGCCCCTCTGTTTCCCGCCCTCTGTTTCCGCCCCTCTGTTTCAGCCCCTCTGTTTCTTGCCCTCTGTTTCAGCCCCTCTGTTTCTCGCCCTCTGTTTCAGACCCCTCTGTTTCTCGCCCTCTGTTCAGCCCCTATGTTTCTCGCCCTCTGTTTCAGCACCTCTGTTTCTCGCCCTCTGTTTCAGCCCCTCTGTTTCAGCCCCTCTGTTTCTCGCCCTCTGTTTCAGCCCCTCTGTTTCAGCCCCTCTGTTTCCCGCCCTCTGTTTCCGCCCCTCTGTTTCAGCCCCTCTGTTTCTTGCCCTCTGTTTCAGCCCCTCTGTTTCTCGCCCTCTGTTTCAGACCCCTCTGTTTCTCGCCCTCTGTTCAGCCCCTATGTTTCTCGCCCTCTGTTTCAGCACCTCTGTTTCTCGCCCTCTGTTTCAGGCCCTCTGTTTCAGCCCCTCTGTTTCTCGCCCTCTGTTTCAGCCCCTCTGATTCTCGCCCTCTGTTTCAGCCCCTCTGTTTCTCGCACTCTGTTTCTGCCCCTCTGTTTCTCGCCCTCTGTTTCAGCACCTCTGTTTCTCGCCCTCTGTTTCAGCCCCGCTGATTCAGCCCCTCTGTTTCAGCCCCTCTGAATCAACCCCTCTGATTCAGCCCCTCTGTTTCAGCCCATCTGTTTCAGCCCCTGTGTTTCTCGCCCTCTGTTTCAGCCCATCTGATTCTCGCTCTCTGTTTCAGCCCCTCTGATTCCCCCCCTCTGTTTCAGCCCCTCTGTTTCAGCCCCTCTGATTCAGCCCCTCTAATTCAGCCCCTCTGATTCAGCCCCTCTGTTTCTCGCCCTCTGTTTCAGCCCCTCTGTTTCAGCCCCTCGGTTTCAGCCCCTCTGTTTCTCACCCTCTGTTTCAGCCCCTCTGATTCAGCACCTCTGTTTCTCGCCCTCTGTTTCAGCCCCTCTGATTCAGCCCCTCTGTTTCAGCGCCTCTGATTCAGCCCCTCTGTTTCTCGCCCTCTCTTTCAGCCCCTCTGTTTCAGCCTCTCTGTTTCAGCTCCACTGTTTCAGCCCCTCTGTTTCTCGCCCTCTGTTTCAGCCCCTCTGTTTCTCGCCCTCTGTTTCAGCCCCTCTGTTTCTCGCCCTCTGTTTCAGCCCCTCTGCTTCAGCCCCTCTGTTTCTCGCCGTCTGTTTCAGCCCCTCTGTTTCTCCCCCTCTGTTTCATCCCCTCTGTTTCTCTCCCTCTGTTTCAGCCCCTCTGTTTCTCGCCCTCTGTTTCAGCCCCTCTGTTTCAGCCCCGCTGTTTCTCGTCCTCTGTTTCTGCCCCTCTGTTTCTGCCCCTCTGTTTCAGCCCCGCTGTTTCTTGCCCTCTGTTTCAGCCCCGCTGATTCAGCCCCTCTGTTTCAGCCCCTCTGAATCAGCCCCTCTGATTCAGCCCCTCTGTTTCAGCCCCTCTGTTTCAGCCCCTCTGTTTCAGCCCCTCTGATTCAGCCCCTCTGTTTCAGCCCCTCTGATTCAGCCCCTCTGTTTCTCGCCCTCTGTTTCAGCCCCTCTGTTTCAGCCCCTCTGTTTCAGCCCCTCTGTTTCTCACCCTCTGTTTCAGCCCCCTGATTCAGCCCCTCTGATTCAGCCACTCTGATTCAGCCCCTCTGTTTCGCGCCCCTCTGTTTCAGCCCCTCTGTTTCAGCCCCTCTGTTTCAGCCCCTCTGTTTCAGTCCCTCTGTTTCTCGCCCTCTGTTTCAGCCCCTCTGTTTCTCGCCCTCTGTTTCAGACCCTCTGTTTCAGCCCCTCTGTTTCAGTCCCTATGTTTCTCGCCTTCTGTTTCTCGCCCTCTGTTTCAGCCCCTCTGTTTCTCGCCCTCTGTTTCAGCCCCTCTGTTTCTCGCCCTCTGCTTCAGCCCCTCTGTTTCAGCCCCTCTGTTTCAGCCCCTCTGTTTCTCGCCCTCTGTTTCAGCCCCTCTGTTTCTCGCCCTCTGTTTCATCTCCTCTGTTTCTCGCCATCTGTTTCAGCCCCTCTGTTTCATGCCCTCTGTTTCAGTCCCTCTGTTTCTCGCCCTCTGTTTCAGCCCCTCTGTTTCAGCCCCTATATTTCAGCCCCTCTCTTTCTCGTCCTCTGTTTCAGACCCTCTGTTTCTCGCCCTCTGTTTCAGACCCTCTGTTTCTCGCCCTCTGTTTCAGCCCCTCTGATTCAGCCCCTCTGATTCAGCCCCTCTGATTTAGCCCCTCTGTTTCAGCCCCTCTGATTCAGCCCCTCTGTTTCAGCCCCTCTGTTTCAGCCCCTCTGTTTCTCGCCCTCTGTTTCAGCCCCTCTGTTTTTCGCCCTCTGTTTTAGCCCCTCTGTTTCAGCCCCTCTGATTCAGCCCCTCTGTTTCAGCCCCTCTGTTTCAGCCTCTCTGTTTCAGCTCCTCTGTTTCAGCCCCTCTGTTTCTCGCCCTCTGTTTCAGCCCCTCTGTTTCTCGCCCTCTGTTTCTCGCCCTCTGTTTCAGCCCCTCTGTTTCAGCCGCTCTGTTTCTCGCCCTCTGTTTCAGCCCCTCTGTTTCTCGCCCTCTGTTTCAGCCCCTCTGTTTCAGCCCCTCTGGTTCAGCCCCTCTGTTTCTCGCCCTCTGTTTCAGCCCCTCTGTTTCAGCCCCTCTGTTTCAGCCCCTCTGTTTCAGCCCCTCTTTTTCTCGCCCTCTGTTTCAGACCCCTCTGTTTCTCGCCCTCTGTTTCAGCCCCTCTGTTTCAGCACCTCTGTTTCTCGCCCTCTGTTTCAGCCCCTCTGTTTCAGCCCCTCTGTTTCTCCCCCTCTGTTTCTGCCCCTCTGTTTCTCGCCCTCTGTTTCAGCCCCGCTGATTCAGCCCCTCTGTTTCATCCCCTCTGAATCAGCCACTCTGATTCAGCACCTCTGTTTCAGCCCCTCTGTTTCAGCCCCTCTGTTTCTCACCCTCTGTTTCAGCCCATCTGATTCTCGCCCTCTGTTTCAGCCCTTCTGATTCTCGCCCTCTGTTTCAGCCCCTCTGATTCAGCCCCTCTATTTCAGCCCCTCTGTTTCAGCCCCTCTGTTTCTCGCCCTCTGTTTCAGCCCCTCTGTTTCTCGCCCTCTGTTTCAGCCCCTCTGTTTCAGCCCGTCTGTTTCAGCCCCTCTGTTTCTCACCCTCTGTTTCAGCCCCTCTGATTCAGACCCTCTGTTTCTCGCCCTCTGTTTCAGCCCCTCTGTTTCTCGCCCTCTGTTTCAGCCCCTCTGTTTCAGCCCCTCTGTTTCAGCCCCTCTGTTTCTTGCCCTCTGTTTCAGGCCCTCTGTTTCTCGCCCTCTGTTTCAGCCCCTCTGATTCAGCCCCTCTGTTTCAGCCCCTCTGATTCAGCCCCTCTGTTTCAGCCCCTCTGTTTCAGCCCCTCTGTTTCTCGCCCTCTATTTCTCACCCTCTGTTTCTCGCCCTCTGTTTCAGCCCCTCTGTTTTTCGCCCTCTGTTTCAGCCCCTCTGTTTCTTGCCCTCTGTTTCAGGCTCTCTGTTTCAGCCTGTCTGTTTCAGCCCCTCTGTTTCAGCCCCTCTGTTTCTCGCCCTCTGTTTCAGCCCCTCTGATTCTCGCCCTCTGTTTCAGCCCCTCTGTTTCTCGCCCTCTGTTTCAGCCCCTCTGTTTTTCGCCCTCTGTTTCAGCACCTCTGTTTCTTGCCCTCTGTTTCAGGCTCTCTGTTTCAGCCCCTCTGTTTCAGCCCCTCTGTTTCTCGCCCTCTGTTTCAGCCCCTCTGTTTCAGCCCCTCTGTTTCAGCCCCTCTGTTTCAGCCCCTCTTTTTCTCGCCCTCTGTTTCAGACCCCTCTGTTTCTCGCCCTCTGTTCAGCCCCTCTGTTTCTCGCCCTCTGTTTCAGCCCCTCTGTTTCTCGCCCTCTGTTTCAGCCCCTCTGTTTCAGCCCCTCTGTTTCAGCCCCTCTGTTTCAGCCCCTCTTTTTCTCGCCCTCTGTTTCAGACCCCTCTGTTTCTCGCCCTCTGTTCAGCCCCTATGTTTCTCGCCCTCTGTTTCAGCACCTCTGTTTCTCGCCCTCTGTTTCAGCCCCTCGGTTTCAGCCCCTCTGTTTCTCACCCTCTGTTTCAGCCCCTCTGATTCAGCACCTCTGTTTCTCGCCCTCTGTTTCAGCCCCTCTGATTCAGCCCCTCTGTTTCAGCGCCTCTGATTCAGCCCCTCTGTTTCTCGCCCTCTCTTTCAGCCCCTCTGTTTCAGCCTCTCTGTTTCAGCTCCACTGTTTCAGCCCCTCTGTTTCTCGCCCTCTGTTTCAGCCCCTCTGTTTCTCGCCCTCTGTTTCAGCCCCTCTGTTTCAGCCCCTCTGTTTCTCGCCCTCTGTTTCTGCCCCTCTGTTTCTCGCATGTGTTTCAGCCCCGCTGTTTCTCGCCCTCTGTTTCAGCACCTCTGTTTCAGCCCCTCTGTTTCTCGCCCTCTGTTTCAGCCCCTCTGTTTTTCGCCCTCTGTTTTAGCCCCTCTGTTTCAGCCCCTCTGATTCAGCCCCTCTGTTTCAGCCCCTCTGTTTCAGCCTCTCTGTTTCAGCTCCTCTGTTTCAGCCCCTCTGTTTCTCGCCCTCTGTTTCAGCCCCTCTGTTTCTCGCCCTCTGTTTCTCGCCCTCTGTTTCAGCCCCTCTGTTTCAGCCGCTCTGTTTCTCGCCCTCTGTTTCAGCCCCTCTGTTTCTCGCCCTCTGTTTCAGCCCCTCTGTTTCAGCCCCTCTGGTTCAGCCCCTCTGTTTCTCGCCCTCTGTTTCAGCCCCTCTGTTTCAGCCCCTCTGTTTCAGCCCCTCTGTTTCAGCCCCTCTTTTTCTCGCCCTCTGTTTCAGACCCCTCTGTTTCTCGCCCTCTGTTTCAGCCCCTCTGTTTCAGCACCTCTGTTTCTCGCCCTCTGTTTCAGCCCCTCTGTTTCAGCCCCTCTGTTTCTCCCCCTCTGTTTCTGCCCCTCTGTTTCTCGCCCTCTGTTTCAGCCCCGCTGATTCAGCCCCTCTGTTTCATCCCCTCTGAATCAGCCACTCTGATTCAGCACCTCTGTTTCAGCCCCTCTGTTTCAGCCCCTCTGTTTCTCACCCTCTGTTTCAGCCCATCTGATTCTCGCCCTCTGTTTCAGCCCTTCTGATTCTCGCCCTCTGTTTCAGCCCCTCTGATTCAGCCCCTCTATTTCAGCCCCTCTGTTTCAGCCCCTCTGTTTCTCGCCCTCTGTTTCAGCCCCTCTGTTTCTCGCCCTCTGTTTCAGCCCCTCTGTTTCAGCCCGTCTGTTTCAGCCCCTCTGTTTCTCACCCTCTGTTTCAGCCCCTCTGATTCAGACCCTCTGTTTCTCGCCCTCTGTTTCAGCCCCTCTGTTTCTCGCCCTCTGTTTCAGCCCCTCTGTTTCAGCCCCTCTGTTTCAGCCCCTCTGTTTCTTGCCCTCTGTTTCAGGCCCTCTGTTTCTCGCCCTCTGTTTCAGCCCCTCTGATTCAGCCCCTCTGTTTCAGCCCCTCTGATTCAGCCCCTCTGTTTCAGCCCCTCTGTTTCAGCCCCTCTGTTTCTCGCCCTCTATTTCTCACCCTCTGTTTCTCGCCCTCTGTTTCAGCCCCTCTGTTTTTCGCCCTCTGTTTCAGCCCCTCTGTTTCTTGCCCTCTGTTTCAGGCTCTCTGTTTCAGCCTGTCTGTTTCAGCCCCTCTGTTTCAGCCCCTCTGTTTCTCGCCCTCTGTTTCAGCCCCTCTGATTCTCGCCCTCTGTTTCAGCCCCTCTGTTTCTCGCCCTCTGTTTCAGCCCCTCTGTTTTTCGCCCTCTGTTTCAGCACCTCTGTTTCTTGCCCTCTGTTTCAGGCTCTCTGTTTCAGCCCCTCTGTTTCAGCCCCTCTGTTTCTCGCCCTCTGTTTCAGCCCCTCTGTTTCAGCCCCTCTGTTTCAGCCCCTCTGTTTCAGCCCCTCTTTTTCTCGCCCTCTGTTTCAGACCCCTCTGTTTCTCGCCCTCTGTTCAGCCCCTCTGTTTCTCGCCCTCTGTTTCAGCCCCTCTGTTTCTCGCCCTCTGTTTCAGCCCCTCTGTTTCAGCCCCTCTGTTTCAGCCCCTCTGTTTCAGCCCCTCTTTTTCTCGCCCTCTGTTTCAGACCCCTCTGTTTCTCGCCCTCTGTTCAGCCCCTATGTTTCTCGCCCTCTGTTTCAGCACCTCTGTTTCTCGCCCTCTGTTTCAGCCCCTCGGTTTCAGCCCCTCTGTTTCTCACCCTCTGTTTCAGCCCCTCTGATTCAGCACCTCTGTTTCTCGCCCTCTGTTTCAGCCCCTCTGATTCAGCCCCTCTGTTTCAGCGCCTCTGATTCAGCCCCTCTGTTTCTCGCCCTCTCTTTCAGCCCCTCTGTTTCAGCCTCTCTGTTTCAGCTCCACTGTTTCAGCCCCTCTGTTTCTCGCCCTCTGTTTCAGCCCCTCTGTTTCTCGCCCTCTGTTTCAGCCCCTCTGTTTCTCGCCCTCTGTTTCAGCCCCTCTGCTTCAGCCCCTCTGTTTCTCGCCGTCTGTTTCAGCCCCTCTGTTTCTCCCCCTCTGTTTCATCCCCTCTGTTTCTCTCCCTCTGTTTCAGCCCCTCTGTTTCTCGCCCTCTGTTTCAGCCCCTCTGTTTCAGCCCCGCTGTTTCTCGTCCTCTGTTTCTGCCCCTCTGTTTCTGCCCCTCTGTTTCAGCCCCGCTGTTTCTTGCCCTCTGTTTCAGCCCCGCTGATTCAGCCCCTCTGTTTCAGCCCCTCTGAATCAGCCCCTCTGATTCAGCCCCTCTGTTTCAGCCCCTCTGTTTCAGCCCCTCTGTTTCAGCCCCTCTGATTCAGCCCCTCTGTTTCAGCCCCTCTGATTCAGCCCCTCTGTTTCTCGCCCTCTGTTTCAGCCCCTCTGTTTCAGCCCCTCTGTTTCAGCCCCTCTGTTTCTCACCCTCTGTTTCAGCCCCCTGATTCAGCCCCTCTGATTCAGCCACTCTGATTCAGCCCCTCTGTTTCGCGCCCCTCTGTTTCAGCCCCTCTGTTTCAGCCCCTCTGTTTCAGCCCCTCTGTTTCAGTCCCTCTGTTTCTCGCCCTCTGATTCAGCCCCTCTGTTTCTCGCCCTCTGTTTCAGACCCTCTGTTTCAGCCCCTCTGTTTCAGTCCCTATGTTTCTCGCCTTCTGTTTCTCGCCCTCTGTTTCAGCCCCTCTGTTTCTCGCCCACTGTTTCAGCCCCTCTGTTTCTCGCCCTCTGCTTCAGCCCCTCTGTTTCAGCCCCTCTGTTTCAGCCCCTCTGTTTCAGCCCCTCTGTTTCTCGCCCTCTGTTTCAGCACCTCTGTTTCTCGCCCTCTGTTTCATCTCCTCTGTTTCTCGCCATCTGTTTCAGCCCCTCTGTTTCATGCCCTCTGTTTCAGCCCCTCTGTTTCAGCCCCTATATTTCAGCCCCTCTCTTTCTCGTCCTCTGTTTCAGACCCTCTGTTTCTCGCCGTCTGTTTCAGACCCTCTGTTTCTCGCCCTCTGTTTCAGCCCCTCTGATTCAGCCCCTCTGATTCAGCCCCTCTGATTTAGCCCCTCTGTTTCAGCCCCTCTGATTCAGCCCCTCTGTTTCAGCCCCTCTGTTTCAGCCCCTCTGTTTCTCGCCCTCTGTTTCAGCCCCTCTGTTTTTCGCCCTCTGTTTCAGCCCCTCTGTTTCTCGACCTCTGTTTCAGGCTCTCTGTTTCAGCCCGTCTGTTTCAGCCCCTCTGTTTCGGCCCCTCTGTTTCGCGCCCTCTGTTTGTCGCCCGCTGTTTCAGCCCCTTTGTTTCTCGCCCTCTGTTTTAGCCCCTCTGTTTCAGCCCCTCTGATTCAGCCCCTCTGTTTCAGCCCCTCTGTTTCAGCCTCTCTGTTTCAGCTCCTCTGTTTCAGCCCCTCTGTTTCTCGCCCTCTGTTTCAGCCCCTCTGTTTCTCGCCCTCTGTTTCTCGCCCTCTGTTTCAGCCCCTCTGTTTCAGCCGCTCTGTTTCTCGCCCTCTGTTTCAGCCCCTCTGTTTCTCGCCCTCTGTTTCAGCCCCTCTGTTTCAGCCCCTCTGTTTCAGCCCCTCTGTTTCTCGCCCTCTGTTTCAGCCCCTCTGTTTCAGCCCCTCTGTTTCAGCCCCTCTGTTTCAGCCCCTCTTTTTCTCGCCCTCTGTTTCAGACCCCTCTGTTTCTCGCCCTCTGTTCAGCCCCTATGTTTCTCGCCCTCTGTTTCAGCACCTCTGTTTCTCGCCCTCTGTTTCAGCCCCTCTGTTTCAGCCCCTCTGTTTCTCGCCCTCTGTTTCTGCCCCTCTGTTTCTCGCCCTCTGTTTCAGCCCCGCTGATTCAGCCCCTCTGTTTCATCCCCTCTGAATCAGCCCCTCTGATTCAGCACCTCTGTTTCAGCCCCTCTGTTTCAGCCCCTCTGTTTCTCGCCCTCTGTTTCAGCCCATCTGATTCTCGCCCTCTGTTTCAGCCCTTCTGATTCTCGCCCTCTGTTTCAGCCCCTCTGATTCAGCCCCTCTATTTCAGCCCCTCTGTTTCAGCCCCTCTGTTTCTCGCCCTCTGTTTCAGCCCCTCTGTTTCTCGCCCTCTGTTTCAGCCCCTCTGTTTCAGCCCGTCTGTTTCAGCCCCTCTGTTTCTCACCCTCTGTTTCAGCCCCTCTGATTCAGACCCTCTGTTTCTCGCCCTCTGTTTCAGCCCCTCTGTTTCTCGCCCTCTGTTTCAGCCCCTCTGTTTCAGCCCCTCTGTTTCAGCCCCTCTGTTTCTTGCCCTCTGTTTCAGGCCCTCTGTTTCTCGCCCTCTGTTTCAGCCCCTCTGATTCAGCCCCTCTGTTTCAGCCCCACTGATTCAGCCCCTCTGTTTCAGCCCCTCTGTTTCAGCCCCTCTGTTTCTCGCCCTCTATTTCTCACCCTCTGTTTCAGCCCCTCTGTTTCAGCCCCTCTGTTTTTCGCCCTCTGTTTCAGCCCCTCTGTTTCTTGCCCTCTGTTTCAGGCTCTCTGTTTCAGCCCGTCTGTTTCAGCCCCTCTGTTTCAGCCCCTCTGTTTCTCGCCCTCTGTTTCAGCCCCTCTGATTCTCGCCCTCTGTTTCAGCCCCTCTGTTTCTCGCCCTCTGTTTCAGCCCCTCTGTTTTTCGCCCTCTGTTTCAGCACCTCTGTTTCTTGCCCTCTGTTTCAGGCTCTCTGTTTCAGCCCCTCTGTTTCAGCCCCTCTGTTTCAGCCCCTCTGTTTCTTGCCCTCTGTTTCAGCCCCTCTGTTTCAGCCCCTCTGTTTCAGCCCCTCTG
The DNA here is from genome assembly GCF_047496795.1 of Chiloscyllium punctatum. Taxonomy (NCBI): domain Eukaryota; kingdom Metazoa; phylum Chordata; class Chondrichthyes; order Orectolobiformes; family Hemiscylliidae; genus Chiloscyllium; species Chiloscyllium punctatum. The sequence continues at coordinate 621,728 of NW_027309792.1, read as the reverse complement.
TTTCAGCCCCTCTTTTTCTCGCCCTCTGTTTCAGACCCCTCTGTTTCTCGCCCTCTGTTCAGCCCCTATGTTTCTCGCCCTCTGTTTCAGCACCTCTGTTTCTCGCCCTCTGTTTCAGCCCCTCTGTTTCAGCCCCTCTGTTTCTCGCCCTCTGTTTCTGCCCCTCTGTTTCTCGCCCTCTGTTTCAGCCCCGCTGATTCAGCCCCTCTGTTTCATCCCCTCTGAATCAGCCCCTCTGATTCAGCACCTCTGTTTCAGCCCCTCTGTTTCAGCCCCTCTGTTTCTCGCCCTCTGTTTCAGCCCATCTGATTCTCGCCCTCTGTTTCAGCCCTTCTGATTCTCGCCCTCTGTTTCAGCCCCTCTGATTCAGCCCCTCTATTTCAGCCCCTCTGTTTCAGCCCCTCTGTTTCTCGCCCTCTGTTTCAGCCCCTCTGTTTCTCGCCCTCTGTTTCAGCCCCTCTGTTTCAGCCCGTCTGTTTCAGCTACTCTGTTTCTCGCCCACTGTTTCAGCCCCTCTGTTTCTCACCCTCTGTTTCAGCCCCTCTGATTCAGACCCTCTGTTTCTCGCCCTCTGTTTCAGCCCCTCTGTTTCTCGCCCTCTGTTTCAGCCCCTCTGTTTCAGCCCCTCTGTTTCAGCCCCTCTGTTTCTTGCCCTCTGTTTCAGGCCCTCTGTTTCTCGCCCTCTGTTTCAGCCCCTCTGATTCAGCCCCTCTGTTTCAGCCCCTCTGATTCAGCCCCTCTGTTTCAGCCCCTCTGTTTCAGCCCCTCTGTTTCTCGCCCTCTATTTCTCACCCTCTGTTTCTCGCCCTCTGTTTCAGCCCCTCTGTTTTTCGCCCTCTGTTTCAGCCCCTCTGTTTCTTGCCCTCTGTTTCAGGCTCTCTGTTTCAGCCCGTCTGTTTCAGCCCCTCTGTTTCAGCCCCTCTGTTTCTCGCCCTCTGTTTCAGCCCCTCTGATTCTCGCCCTCTGTTTCAGCCCCTCTGTTTCTCGCCCTCTGTTTCAGCCCCTCAGATTCAGCCCCTCTGTTTCAGCCGCTCTGATTCATCCCCTCTGATTCAGCCTTCTGATTCAGCCTCTCTGTTTCTGGCCCTCTGTTTCAGCCCCTCTGTTTCTGCCCCTCTGTTTCAGCCCCTCTGTTTCTCACCCTCTGTTTCAGCCCCTCTGATTCAGCCCCTCTGATTCAACCCCTCTGATTCAGCCCCTCTGTTTCCCGCCCCTCTGTTTCAGCCCCTCTGTTTCTCGCCCTCTGTTTCAGTCCCTCTGTTTCTCGCCCTCTGTTTCAGCCCCACTGTTTCAGCCCCTCTGTTTCAGCCCCTCTGTTTCAGCGCCTCTGTTTCTCGCCCTCTGTTTCAGCCCCTCTGTTTCTCGCCCTCTGTTTCAGCCCCTCTGATTCTCGCACTCTGTTTCAGCCCCTCTGTTTCTCCGCCTCTGTTCCAGCCCCTCTGTTTCAGCCCCTCTGTTTCAGCCACTCTGTTTCAGCCACTCTGTTTCAGCCCCTCTGTTTCAGCCCCTCTGTTTCTCGCCCTCTGTTTCAGCCCCTCTGTTTCTCGCCCTCTGTTTCAGCCCCACTGTTTCAGCCCGTCTGTTTCAGCCACTCTGTTTCTCGCCCTCTGTTTCAGCCCCTCTGTTTCTCACCCTCTGTTTCAGCCCCTCTGATTCAGCGCCTCTGTTTCTCGCCCTCTGTTTCAGCCCCTCTGTTTCTCGCCCTCTGTTTCAGCCCCTCTGTTTCAGCCCCTCTGTTTCAGCCCCTCTGTTTCTCGCCCTCTGATTCAGCCCCTCTGATTCAGCCCCTCTGTTTCAGCACCTCTGATTCAGCCCCTCTGTTTCAGCCCCTCTGTTTCAGCCCCTCTGTTTCAGCCCCTCTGTTTCTCGCCCTCTGTTTCTCGCCCGCTGTTTCAGCCCCTTTGTTTCTCGCCCTCTGTTTCAGCCCCACTGTTTCAGCCCCTCTGATTCAGCCCCTCTGATTCAGCCCCTCTGTTTCTCGCCCTCTGTTTCAGCCCCTCTGTTTCAGCCCCTCTGTTTCAGCCCCTCTCTTTCTCGCCCTCTGTTTCAGCCCCTCTGTTTCTCGCCCTCTGTTTCAGCCGTCTCTGTTTCTCGCCCTCTGTTTCTGCCCCTCTGTTTCTCGCCCTGTGTTTCAGCCCCGCTGCTTCTCGCCCTCTGTTTCAGCCCCGCTGATTCAGCCCCTCTGTTTCAGCCCCTCTGAATCAGCCCCTCTGATTCAGCCCCTCTGTTTCAGCCCCTCTGTTTCAGCCCCTCTGTTTCTCGCCCTCTGTTTCAGCCCCTCTGATTCTCGCCCGCTGTTTGAGCCCCTCTGTTTCTCGCCGTCTGTTTTAGCCCCTCTGATTCAGCCCCTCTGTTTCAGCCCCTCTGATTCAGCCCCTCTGATTCAGCCCCTCTGATTCGGCCCTTCGGTTTCTTGCCCTCTGTTTCAGCCCCTCTGTTTCAGCCCCTCTGTTTCTCACCTTCTGTTTCAGCCCCTCTGATTCAGCCCCTCTGATTCAGCCCCTCTGATTCAGCCCCTCTGTTTCCCGCCCCTCTGTTTCAGCCCCTCTGTTTCTCGCCCTCTGTTTCAGCCCCTCTGTTTCTCGCCCTCTGTTACAGCCCCTCTGTTTCAGCCCCTCTGTTTCAGCCCCTCTGTTTCAGCGCCTCTGTTCCAGCCCCTCTGTTTCAGCCCCTCTGTTTCAGCCACTCTGTTTCAGCCCCTCTCTTTCAAACCCTCTGTTTCAGCCCCTCTGTTTCTCGCCCTCTGTTTCAGCCCCTCTGTTTCTCGCCCTCTGTTTCAGCCCCTCTGTTTCAGCCCATCTGTTTCACGCACTCTGTTTCTCGCCCTCTGTTTCAGCCCCTCTGTTTCTCACCCTCTGTTCCAGCCCCTCTGATTCAGCCCCTCTGTTTCTCGCCCTCTGTTTCAGCCCCTCTGATTCTCGCACTCTGTTTCAGCCCCTCTGTTTCTCGCATTCTGTTTCAGCCCCTCTGTTTCAGCCCCTCTGATTCAGCCTCTCTGTTTCTCGCCCTCTGTTTCAGCCCCTCTGTTTCTCGCCCTCTGTTTCAGCCCCTCTGTTTCTCGCCCTCTGTTTCAGCCCCTCTGTTTCAGCCCGTCTGTTTCACATTCTCTGTTTCTCGCCCTCTGTTTCAGCCCCTCTGTTTCTCACCCTCTGTTTCAGCCCCTCTGATTCAACCCCTCTGTTTCAGCCCCTCTGATTCAGCCCCTCTGTTTCACCCCCTCTGTTTCAGCCCCTCTGTTTCAGCCCCTCTGTTTCTCGCCCTCCCTTTCTCACCCTCTGTTTCAGCTCCTCTGTTTCAGCCGCTCTGTTTCTCGCCCTCTGTTTCAGCCCCTCTGTTTCTCGCCCTCCCTTTCTCACCCTCTGTTTCTTGCCCTCTGTTTCAGCCCCTCTGTTTCAGCCCCTCTGTTTCAGCCCCTCTGTTTCTGCCCCTCTGTTTCTCGCCCTGTGTTTCAGCCCCTCTGTTTCAGCCCCTCTGTTTCAGCCCCACTGTTTCTCGCCCTCTGTTTCAGCCCCTCTGTTTCAGCCCCTCTGTTTCAGCCCCTCTGTTTCTCGCCCTCTGTTTCAGACCCCCCTGTTTCTCGACCTCTGTTCAGCCCCTATGTTTCTCGCCCTCTGTTTCATCCCCTCTGTTTCCCGCCCTCTGTTTCAGCCCCTCTGTTTCAGCCCCTCTGTTTCTCACCCTCTGTTTCTGCTCCTCTGTTTCTAGCCCTCTGTTTCAGCCCCTCTGTTTCTCGCCCTCTGTTTCAGCCCCGCTGATTCAGCCCCTCTGTTTCAGCCCATCTGAATCAGCCCCTCTGATTCAGCCCCTCTGTTTCAGCCCCTCTGTTTCAGCCCCTCTGTTTCTCGCCCTCTGTGTCAGCCCATCTGATTCTCGCCCTCTGTTTCAGCCCTTCTGATTCTCGCCCTCTGTTTCAGCCCCTCTGATTCAGCCCCTCTGATTCAGCCCCTCTGATTCAGCCCCTCTGTTTCTCGCCCTCTGTTTCAGCCCCTCTGTTTCAGCCACTCTGTTTCAGCCCCTCTGTTTCAGCCCCTCTGTTTCAGCCCCTCTGTTTCTCGCCCTCTGTTTCAGCCCATCTGTTTCTCGCCCTCTGTTTCAGCCACTCTGTTTCTCGCCCTCTGTTTCAGCCCCTCTGTTTCTCACCCTCTGTTTCAGCCCCTCTGATTCAGCCCCACTGTTTCTTGCCCTCTGTTTCAGCCCCTCTGTTTCTCGCCCTCTGTTTCAGCCCCTCTGTTTCAGCCCCTCTGTTTCAGCTCCTCTGTTTCTCGCCCTCTGTTTCAGCCCCTCTGTTTCTCGCCCTGTGTTTCAGCCCCTCTGTTTCAGCCCGTCTGTTTCAGCCCCTCTGTTTCTCGCCCTCTGTTTCAGCCCCTCTGTTTCTCACCCTCTGTTTCAGCCCCTCTGATTCAGCCCTTCTGTTTCTTGCCCTCTGTTTAAGCCCCTCTGTTTCTCGCCCTCTGTTTCAGCCCCTCTGTTTTAGCCCCTCTGTTTCAGGCCCTCTGTTTCTCGCCCTCTGTTTCAGCCACTCTGATTCAGCCCCTCTGTTTCAGCCCAACTGATTCAGCACCTCTGTTTCAGCCCCTCTGTTTCAGCCCCTCTGTTTCATCCCTCTGTTTCTCGCCCTCTGTTTCTCGCCCGCTGTTTCAGCCCCTTTGTTTCTCACCCTCTGTTTCAGCCCCACTGTTTCAGCCCCTCTGATTCAGCCCCTCTGATTCAGCCCCTCTGTTTCTCGCCCTCTGTTTCAGCCACTCTGTTTCAGCCCCTCAGTTTCAACCCCTCTGTTTCTCACCCTCTGTTTCAGCCCCTCTGATTCAGCCCCTCTGATTCAGCCCCTCTGATTCAGCCCCTCTGTTTCCCGCCCCTCTGTTTCAGCCCCTCTGTTTCTCGCCCTCTGTTTCAGCCCCTCTGTTTCTCGCCCTCTGTTACAACCCCTCTGTTTCAGCCACTCTGTTTCAGCCCCTCTGTTTCAGCGCCTCTGTCCCAGCCCCTCTGTTTCAGCCCCTCTGTTTCAGCCACTCTCTTTCAGCCCCTCTCTTTCAATCCCTCTGTTTCAGCCCCTCTGTTTCAGCCCCTCTGTTTCAGCCCCTCTGTTTCTCGCCCTCTGTTTCAGACCCTCTCTTTCAGCCCGTCTGTTTCACCCACTCTGTTGCTCGCCCTCTGTTTCAGCCCCACTGTTTCTCACCCTCTGTTCCAGCCCCTCTGATTCAGCCCCTCTGTTTCTCGCCCTCTGTTTCAGCCCCTCTGTTTCTCGTCCTCTGTTTCAGCCCCTCTGTTTCTCGCCCTCTGTTTCAGCCCCTCTGTTTCAGCCCCTCTGATTCAGCCTCTCTGTTTTTCGCCCTCTGTTTCAGCCCCTCTGTTTCTCACCCTCTGTTTCAGCCCCTCTGTTTCTCGCCCTCTGTTTCAGCCCCTCTGTTTCAGCCCGTCTGTTTCACCCACTCTGTTTCTCGCCCTCTGTTTCAGCCCCTCTGTTTCTCACCCTCTGTTTCAGCCCCTCTGATTCAGCCCCTCTGTTTCAGCCCCTCTGATTCAGCCCCTCTGTTTCACCCCCTCTGTTTCAGTCCCTCTGTTTCAGCCCCTCTGTTTCTCGCACTCCCCTTCTCACCCTCTGTTTCAGCTCCTCTGTTTCAGCCCCTCTGTTTCTCGCCCTCTGTTTCAGCCCCTCTGTTTCTTGCCCTCTGTTTCAGCCCCTCTGTTTCAGCCCCTCTGTTTCTGCCCCTCTGTTTCTCGCCCTGTGTTTCAGCCCCTCTGTTTCAGCCCCTCTGTTTCAGCCCCACTATTTCTCGCCCTCTGTTTCAGCCCCTCTGTTTCAGCCCCTCTGTTTCAGCCCCTCTGTTTCAGCCCCTCTGTTTCTCGCCCTCTGTTTCAGACCCCTCTGTTTCTCGCCCTCTGTTCAGCCCCTATGTTTCTCGCCCTCTGTTTCAGCCCCTATGTTTCCCGCCCTCTGTTTCAGCCCCTCTGTTTCAGCCCATCTGTTTCTCGCCCTCTGTTTCAGCCCTGCTGACTCAGCCCCTCTGTTTCAGCCCCTCTGAATCAGCCCCTCTGATTCAGCCGCTCTGTTTCAGCCCCTTTGTTTCAGCCCCTCTGTTTCTCGCCCTCTGTTTCTGCCCATCTGATTCTCGCCCTCCTTTTCAGCCCTTCTGATTCTCGCCCTCTGTTTCAGCCCCTCTGATTCAGCCCCTCTGATTCAGCCCCTCTGATTCAGCCCCTCTGTTTCTCGCCCTCTGTTTCAGCCCCTCTGTTTCAGCCACTCTGTTTCAGCCCCTCTGTTTCAACCCCTCTGTTTCTCGCCCTTTGTTTCAGCCCCTCTGTTTCTCGCCCTCTGTTTCAGCCACTCTGTTTCTCGCCCTCTGTTTCAGCCCCTCTGTTTCTCACCCTCTGTTTCAGCCCCTCTGATTCAGCCCCTCTGTTTCTTGCCCTCTGTTTCAGCCCCTCTGTTTCTCGCCCTCTGTTTCAGCCCCTCTGTTTCAGCCCCTCTGTTTCAGCCCCTCTGTTTCTCGCCCTCTGTTTCAGCCCCTCTGTTTCTCGCCCTCTGTTTCAGCCCCTCTGTTTCAGCCCGTCTGTTTCAGCCACTCTGTTTCTCGCCCTCTGTTTCAGCCCCTCTGTTTCTCACCCTCTGTTTCAACCCCTCTGATTCAGCCCCTCTGTTTCTTGCCCTCTGTTTCAGCCCCTCTGTTTCTCGCCCTCTGTTTCAGCCCCTCTGTTTTAGCCCCTCTGTTTCAGCCCCTCTGTTTCTCGCCCTCTGTTTCAGCCACTCTGTTTCTCGCCCTCTGTTTCAGGCCCTCTGTTTCTCGCCCTCTGTTTCAGCCACTCTGATTCAGCCCCTCTGTTTCAGCCCAACTGATTCAGCCCCTCTGTTTCAGCCCCTCTGTTTCAGCCCCTCTGTTTCAGCCCCTGTGTTTCTCGCCCTCTGTTTCTCGCCCGCTGTTTCAGCCCCTTTGTTTCTCGTCCTCTGTTTCAGCCCCTCTGTTTCAGCCCCTCTGATTCAGCCCCTCTGATACAGCCCCTCTGTTTCTCGCCCTCTGTTTCAGCCCCTCTGTTTCAGCCCCTCTGTTTCAGCCCCACTGTTTCTCGCCCTCGGTTTCAGCCCCTCTGTTTCTCGCCCTCTGTTTCATCCCCTCTGTTTCTCGCCCTCTGTTTCAGCCCCTCTGTTTCAGCCCCTCTGTTTCTCGCCCTCTGTTTCTGCCCCTCTGTTTCTCGCACTCTGTTTCAGCCCCGCTGTTTCTCGCCCTCTGTTTCAGCCCCGCTGATTCAGCCCCTCTGTTTCAGCCCCTCTGAATCAGCCCCTCTGATTCAGCCCCTCTGTTTCAGCCCCTCTGTTTCAGCCCCTCTGTTTCTCGCCCTCTGTTTCAGCCCCTCTGATTCTCACCCTCTGTTTCAGCCCCTCTGTTTCTCGCCCTGTTTTAGCCCCTCTGATTCAGCCCCTCTGTTTCAGCCCCTCTGTTTCTCGCCCTCTGTTTCAGCCCCTCTGTTTAAGCCCCTCTGTTTCTCGCCCTCTGTTTCAGACCCTCTCTTTCAGCCCGTCTGTTTCACCCACTCTGTTGCTCGCCCTCTGTTTCAGTCCCTCTGTTTCTCACCCTCTGTTTCAGCCCCTCTGATTCAGCCCCTCTGTTTCTCGCCCTCTGTTTCAGCCCCTCTGATTCTCGCCCTCTGTTTCAGCCCCTCTGTTTCTCGCCCTCTGTTTCAGCCCCTCTGTTTCAGCCCCTCTGATTCAGCCTCTCTGTTTCTCGCCCTCTGTTTCAGCCCCTCTGTTTCTCGCCCTCTGTTTCAGCCCCTCTGTTTCAGCCCCTCTGTTTCAGCCCCTCTGTTTCTCGCCCTCTGTTTCAGCCCCTCTGTTTCTCGCCCTCTGTTTCAGCCCCTCTGTTTCAGCCCGTCTGTTTCAGCCACTCTGTTTCTCGCCCTCTGTTTCAGCCCCTCTGTTTCTCACCCTCTGTTTCAGCCCCTCTGATTCAGCCCCTCTGTTTCTTGCCCTCTGTTTCAGCCCCTCTGTTTCTCGCCCTCTGTTTCAGCCCCTCTGTTTTAGCCCCTCTGTTTCAGCCCCTCTGTTTCTCGCCCTCTGTTTCAGCCACTCTGTTTCTCGCCCTCTGTTTCAGGCCCTCTGTTTCTCGCCCTCTGTTTCAGCCACTCTGATTCAGCCCCTCTGTTTCAGCCCAACTGATTCAGCCCCTCTGTTCCAGCCCCTCTGTTTCAGCCCCTCTGTTTCAGCCCCTGTGTTTCTCGCCCTCTGTTTCTCGCCCGCTGTTTCAGCCCCTTTGTTTCTCGTCCTCTGTTTCAGCCCCACAGTTTCAGCCCCTCTGATTCAGCCCCTCTGATACAGCCCCTCTGTTTCTCGCCCTCTGTTTCAGCCCCTCTGTTTCAGCCCCTCTGTTTCAGCCCCACTGTTTCTCGCCCTCTGTTTCAGCCCCTCTGTTTCTCGCCCTCTGTTTCATCCCCTCTGTTTCTCGCCCTCTGATTCAGCCCCTCTGATTCAGCCCCTCTGTTTCTCGCCCTCTGTTTCAGCACCTCTGTTTCAGCCACTCTGTTTCAGCCCCTCTGTTTCTCGCCCTCTGTTTCTCGCCCTCTGTTTCAGCCCCTCTGTTTCTCGCCCTCTGTTTCAGCCACTCTGTTTCTCGCCCTCTGTTTCAGCCCCTCTGTTTCTCACCCTCTGTTTCAGCCCCTCTGATTCAGCCCCTCTGTTTCTCGCCCTCTGTTTCAGCCCCTATGTTTCTCGCCCTCTTTTTCAGCCCCTCTGTTTCAGCCCCTCTGTTTCAGCCCCTCTGTTTCTCGCCCTCTGTTTCAGCCCCTCTGTTTCTCGCCCTCTGTTTCAGCCCCTCTGTTTCAGCCCGTCTGTTTCAGCCACTCTGTTTCTCGCCCTCTGTTTCAGCCCCTCTGTTTCTCACCCTCTGTTTCAGCCCCTCTGTTTCTCGCCCTCTGTTTCAGCCCCTCTGTTTCTTGCCCTCTGTTTCAGCCCCTCTGTTTCTTGCCCTCTGTTTCAGCCCCTCTGTTTTAGCCCCTCTGTTTCAGCCCCTCTGTTTCTCGCCCTCTGTTTCAGCCACTCTGATTCAGCCCCTCTGTTTCAGCCCAACTGATTCAGCCCCTCTGTTTCAGCCCCTCTGTTTCAGCCCCTCTGTTTCAGCCCCTGTGTTTCTCGCCCTCTGTTTCTCGCCCGCTGTTTCAGCCCCTTTGTTTCTCGTCCTCTGTTTCAGCCCCACTGTTTCAGCCCCTCTGATTCAGCCCCTCTGATACAGCCCCTCTGTTTCTCGCCCTCTGTTTGAGCCCCTCTGTTTCAGCCCCTCTGTTTCAGCCCCACTGTTTCTCGCCCTCTGTTTCAGCCCCTCTGTTTCTCGCCCTCTGTTTCATCCCCTCTGTTTCTCGCTTTCTGTTTCAGCCCCTCTGTTTCAGCCCCTCTGTTTCTCGCCCTCTGTTTCTGCCCCTCTGTTTCTCGCACTCTGTTTCAGCCCGGCTGTTTCTCGCCCTCTGTTTCAGCCCCGCTGATTCAGCCCCTCTGTTTCAGCCCCTCTGAATCAGCCCCTCTGATTCAACCCCTCTGTTTCAGCCCCTCTGTTTCAGCCCCTCTGTTTCTCGCCCTCTGTTTCAGCCCCTCTGATTCTCGCCCTCTGTTTCAGCCCCTCTGTTTCTCGCCCTCTGTTTTAGCCCCTCTGATTCAGCCCCTCTGTTTCAGCCCCTCTGATTCAGCCCCTCTGATTCAGCCCCTCTGATTCAGCCCCTCTGTTTCTCGCCCTCTGTTTCAGCCCCTCTGTTTAAGCCCCTCTGTTTCTCGCCCTCTGTTTCAGACCCTCTCTTTCAGCCCGTCTTTTACACCCACTCTGTTGCTCGCCCTCTGTTTCAGTCCCTCTGTTTCTCACCCTCTGTTTCAGCCCCTCTGATTCAGCCCCTCTGTTTCTCGCCCTCTGTTTCAGCCCCTCTGATTCTCGCCCTCTGTTTCAGCCCCTCTGTTTCTCGCCCTCTGTTTCAGCCCCTCTGTTTCAGCCCCTCTGATTCAGCCTCTCTGTTTCTCGCCCTCTGTTTCAGCCCCTCTGTTTCTCGCCCTCTGTTTCAGCCCCTCTGTTTCAGCCCGTCTGTTTCACCCACTCTGTTTCTCGCCCTCTGTTTCAGCCCCTCTGTTTCTCACCCTCTGTTTCAGCCCCTCTGATTCAGCCCCTCTGTTTCACCCCCTCTGATTCAGCCCCTCTGTTTCACCCCCTCTGTTTCAGCCCCTCTGTTTCAGCCCCTCTGTTTCTCGCCCTCCCTTTCTCACCCTCTGTTTCAGCTCCTCTGTTTCAGCCGCTCTGTTTCTCGCCCTCTGTTTCAGCCCCTCTGTTTCTCGCCCTCTGTTTCAGCCCCTCTGTTTCTTGCCCTCTGTTTCAGCCCCTCTGTTTCAGCCCCTCTGTTTCTCGCCCTGTGTTTCAGCCCCTCTGTTTCAGCCCCTCTGTTTCAGCCCCACTGTTTCTCGCCCTCTGTTTCAGCCCCTCTGTTTCAGCCCCTCTGTTTCAGCCCCTCTGTTTCAGCCCCTCTGTTTCTCGCCCTCTGTTTCAGACCCCTCTGTTTCTCGCCCTCTGTTCAGCCCCTATGTTTCTCGCCCTCTGTTTCAGCCCCTCTGTTTCCCGCCCTCTGTTTCAGCCCCTCTGTTTCAGCCCCTCTGTTTCAGCCCCTCTGTTTCAGCCACTCTGTTTCAGCACCTCTGTTTCTCGCCCTCTGTTTCAGCCACTCTGTTTCTCGCCCTCTGTTTCAGCCCCTCTGTTTCTCGCCCTCTGTTTCTGCTCCTCTGTTTCTCGCCCTCTGTTTCAGCTCCTCTGTTTCTCGCCCTCTGTTTCAGCACCGCTGATTCAGCCCCTCTGTTTCAGCCCCTCTGAATCAGCCCCTCTGATTCAGCCCCTCTGTTTCAGCCCCTCTGTTTCAGCCCCTCTGTTTCTCGCCCTCTGTTTCAGCCCATCTGATTCTCGCCCTCTGTTTCAGCCCTTCTGATACTCGCCCTCTGTTTCAGCCCCTCTGTTCCAGCCCCTCTGTTTCAGCCCCTCTGTTTCAGCCACTCTGTTTCAGCCCCTCTGTTTCAGCCACTCTGTTTCAGCCCCTCTGTTTCTCGCCCTCTGTTTCAGCCCCTCTGTTTCTCGCCCTCTGTTTCAGCCCCTCTGTTTCAGCCCGTCTGTTTCAGCCACTCTGTTTCTCGCCCTCTGTTTCAGCCCCTCTGTTTCTCACCCTCTGTTTCAGCCCCTCTGATTCAGCCCCTCTGTTTCTCGCCCTCTGTTTCAGCCCCTCTGTTTCTCGCCCTCTGTTCCAGCCCCTCTGTTTCAGCCCCTCTGTTTCAGCCCCTCTGTTTCTCGCCCTCTGTTTCAGCCCCTCTGTTTCTAGCGCTCTGTTTCAGCCCCTCTGTTTCAGCCCGTCTGTTTCAGCCGCTCTGTTTCTCGCCCTCTGTTTCAGCCCCTCTGTTTCTCACCCTCTGCTTCAGACCCTCTGATTCAGCCCCTCTGTTTCTCACCCTCTGTTTCAGCCCCTCTGATTCAGCCCCTCTGTTTCACCCCCTCTGATTCAGCCCCTCTGTTTCACCCCCTCTGTTTCAGCCCCTCTGTTTCAGCCCCTCTGTTTCTCGCCCTCCCTTTCTCACCCTCTGTTTCAGCTCCTCTGTTTCAGCCGCTCTGTTTCTCGCCCTCTGTTTCAGCCCCTCTGTTTCTCGCCCTCTGTTTCAGCCCCTCTGTTTCTTGCCCTCTGTTTCAGCCCCTCTGTTTCAGCCCCTCTGTTTCTCGCCCTGTGTTTCAGCCCCTCTGTTTCAGCCCCTCTGTTTCAGCCCCACTGTTTCTCGCCCTCTGTTTCAGCCCCTCTGTTTCAGCCCCTCTGTTTCAGCCCCTCTGTTTCAGCCCCTCTGTTTCTCGCCCTCTGTTTCAGACCCCTCTGTTTCTCGCCCTCTGTTCAGCCCCTATGTTTCTCGCCCTCTGTTTCAGCCCCTCTGTTTCCCGCCCTCTGTTTCAGCCCCTCTGTTTCAGCCCCTCTGTTTCAGCCCCTCTGTTTCAGCCACTCTGTTTCAGCACCTCTGTTTCTCGCCCTCTGTTTCAGCCACTCTGTTTCTCGCCCTCTGTTTCAGCCCCTCTGTTTCTCGCCCTCTGTTTCTGCTCCTCTGTTTCTCGCCCTCTGTTTCAGCTCCTCTGTTTCTCGCCCTCTGTTTCAGCACCGCTGATTCAGCCCCTCTGTTTCAGCCCCTCTGAATCAGCCCCTCTGATTCAGCCCCTCTGTTTCAGCCCCTCTGTTTCAGCCCCTCTGTTTCTCGCCCTCTGTTTCAGCCCATCTGATTCTCGCCCTCTGTTTCAGCCCTTCTGATACTCGCCCTCTGTTTCAGCCCCTCTGTTCCAGCCCCTCTGTTTCAGCCCCTCTGTTTCAGCCACTCTGTTTCAGCCCCTCTGTTTCAGCCACTCTGTTTCAGCCCCTCTGTTTCTCGCCCTCTGTTTCAGCCACTCTGTTTCTCGCCCTCTGTTTCAGCCCCTCTGTTTCTCACCCTCTGTTTCAGCCCCTCTGATTCAGCCCCTCTGTTTCTCGCCCTCTGTTTCAGCCCCTCTGTTTCTCGCCCTCTGTTCCAGCCCCTCTGTTTCAGCCCCTCTGTTTCAGCCCCTCTGTTTCTCGCCCTCTGTTTCAGCCCCTCTGTTTCTAGCGCTCTGTTTCAGCCCCTCTGTTTCAGCCCGTCTGTTTCAGCCGCTCTGTTTCTCGCCCTCTGTTTCAGCCCCTCTGTTTCTCACCCTCTGCTTCAGACCCTCTGATTCAGCCCCTCTGTTTCTCGCCCTCTGTTTCAGCCCCTCTGTTTCTCGCCCTCTGTTTCAGCCCCTCTGTTTCAGCCACTCTGTTTCAGCACCTCTGTTTCTCGCCCTCTGTTTCAGCCACTCTGTTTCCCGCCCTCTGTTTCAGGCCCTCTGTTTCTCGCCCTCTGTTTCAGCCACTCTGATTCAGCCCCTCTGTTCAGCCCAACTGATTCAGCACCTCTGTTTCAGCCCCTCTGTTTCAGCCCCTCTGTTTCAGCCCCTCTGTTTCTCGCCCTCTGTTTCTCGCCCGCTGTTTCAGCCCCTTTGTTTCTCGCCCTCTGTTTCAGCCCCACTGTTTCAGCCCCTCTGATTCAGCCCCTCTGATTCAGCCCCTCTGTTTCTCGCCCTCTGTTTCAGCCCCTCTGTTTCAGCCCCTCTGTTTCAGCCCCTCTGTTTCTCGCCCTCTGTTTCAGCCCCTCTGTTTCACCCCCTCTGTTTCAGCCCCTCTGTTTCAGCCCCTCTATTTCTCGCCCTCTGTTTCTGCCCCTCTGTTTCTCGCACTCTGTTTCAGCCCGGCTGTTTCTCGCCCTCTGTTTTGGCCCCGCTGATTCAGCCCCTCTGTTTCAGCCCCTCTGAATCAGCCCCTCTGATTCAGCCCCTCTGTTTCAGCCCCTCTGTTTCAGCCCCTCTGTTTCTCGACCTCTGTTTCAGCCCCTCTGATTCTCGCCCTCTGTTTCAGCCCCTCTGTTTCTCGCCCTCTGTTTTAGCCCCTCTGATTGAGACCCTCTGTTTCAGCCCCTCTGATTCAGACCCTCTGATTCAGCCCCTCTGATTCAGCCCCTCTGTTTCTCGCCCTCTGTTTCAGCCCCTCTGTTTCAGCCACTCTGTTTCAGCCCCTCTGTTTCTCGCCCTCTGTTTCAGCCACTCTGTTTCTCGCCCACTGTTTCAGGCCCTCTGTTTCTCGCCCTCTGTTTCAGCCACTCTGATTCAGCCCCTCTGTTCAGCCCAACTGATTCAGCACCTCTGTTTCAGCCCCTCTGTTTCAGCCCCTCTGTTTCAGCCCCTCTGTTTCTCGCCCTCTGTTTCTCGCCCGCTGTTTCAGCCCCTTTGTTTCTCGCCCTCTGTTTCAGCCCCACTGTTTCAGCCCCTCTGATTCAGCCCCTCTGATTCAGCCCCTCTGTTTCTCGCCCTCTGTTTCAGCCCCTCTGTTTCAGCCCCTCTGTTTCTCGCCCTCTGTTTCAGCCCCTCTGTTTCACCCCCTCTGTTTCAGCCCCTCTGTTTCAGCCCCTCTATTTCTCGCCCTCTGTTTCTGCCCCTCTGTTTCTCGCACTCTGTTTCAGCCCGGCTGTTTCTCGCCCTCTGTTTTGGCCCCGCTGATTCAGCCCCTCTGTTTCAGCCCCTCTGAATCAGCCCCTCTGATTCAGCCCCTCTGTTTCAGCCCCTCTGTTTCAGCCCCTCTGTTTCTCGCCCTCTGTTTCAGCCCCTCTGATTCTCGCCCTCTGTTTCAGCCCCTCTGTTTCTCGCCCTCTGTTTTAGCCCCTCTGATTGAGCCCCTCTGTTTCAGCCCCTCTGATTCAGACCCTCTGATTCAGCCCCTCTGATTCAGCCCCTCTGTTTCTCGCCCTCTGTTTCAGCCCCTCTGTTTAAGCCCCTCTGTTTCTCGCCATCTGTTACAGCCCCTCTGTTTCTCGCCCTCTGTTTCAGCCCCTCTGTTTCAGCCCCTCTGTTTCTCGCCCTCTGTTTCAGCCCCTCTGATTCAGCCCCTCTGTTTCAGCCCCTCTGATTCAGCCCCTCTGATTCTGCCCCTCTGTTTCAGCCCCTCTGTTTCAGCCCCTCTGTTTCTCGCCCTCTGTTTCAGCCCCTCTGATTCTCGCCCTCTGTTTCAGCCCCTCTGTTTCTCGCCCTCTGTTTTAGCACCTCTGATTCAGCCCCTCTGTTTCAGCCCCTCTGATTCAGCCCCTCTGATTTAGCCCCTCTGATTCAGCCCCTCTGTTTCTCGCCCTCTGTTTCAGCCCCTCTGTTTCAGCCCCTCTGTTTCAGCCCCACTGTTTCTCACCCTCTGTTTCAGCCCCTCTTATTCAGCCCCTCTGATTCAGCCCCTCTGATTCAGCCCCTCTGTTTCCCGACCCTCTGTTTCAGCCCCTCTGTTTCTCGCCCTCTGTTTCAGCCCCTCTGTTTCTCACCCTCTGTTACAGCCCCTCTGTTTCAGCCCCTCTGTTTCAGCCCCTCTGTTTCAGCGCCTCTGTTCCAGCCCCTCTGTTTCAGCCCCTCTGTTTCAGCCGTTCTGTTTCAGCCCCTCTCTTTCAGCCCCTCTGTTTAAGCCCCTCTGTTTCTCGCCCTCGGTTTCAGCCCCTCTGTTTCTCGCCCTCTGTTTCAGCCACTCTCTTTCAGCCAGTCTGTTTCACCCACTCTGTTGCTCGCCCTCTGTTTCAGCCCCTCTGTTTCTCACCCACTGTTTCAGCCCCTCTGATTCAGCCCCTCTGTTTCTCGCCCTCTGTTTCAGCCCCTCTGTTTCTCGCCCTCTGTTTCAGCCCCTCTGTTTCTCGCCCTCTGTTTCAGCCCCTCTGTTTCAGCCCCTCTGATTCAGCCTCTCTGTTTCTCGCCCTCTGTTTCAGCCCCTCTGTTTCTCGCCCTCTGTTTCAGCCCCTCTGTTTCTCGCCCTCTGTTTCAGCCCCTCTGTTTCAGCCCGTCTGTTTCACCCACTCTGTTTCTCGCCCTCTGTTTCAGCCCCTCTGTTTCTCACCCTCTGTTTCAGCCCCTCTGATTCAGCCCCTCTGTTTCAGCCCCTCTGATTCAGCCCCTCTGTTTCAGCCCCTCTGTTTCAGCCCCTCTGTTTCTCGCCCTCCCTTTCTCACCGTCTGTTTCTCGCCCTCTGTTTCAGCCCGTCTGTTTCAGCCCCTCTGTTTCAGCCCCTCTGTTTCTCGCCCTCTGTTTCTCGCCCGCTGTTTCAGCCCCTTTGTTTCTCGCCCTCTGAGTCAGCCCCTATGTTTCAACCCCTCTGATTCAGCCCCTCTGATTCTGCCCCTCTGTTTCTCATCATCTGTTTCAGCCCCTCTGTTTCAGCCCCTCTGTTTCAGCTCCTCTGTTTCAGCCGCTCTGTTTCTCGCCCTCTGTTTCAGCCCCTCTGTTTTTCGCCCTCTGTTTCAGCCCCTCTGTTTCTCGCCCTCTGTTTCAGACCCTCTGTTTCAGCCCCTCTGTTTCTCGCCCTGTGTTTCAGCCCCTCTGTTTCAGCCCCTCTGTTTCAGCCCCACTGTTTCTCGCCCTCTGTTTCAGCGCCTCTGTTTCATCCCCTCTGTTTCAGCCCCTCTGTTTCTCGCTCTCTGTTTCAGACCCCTCTGTTTCTCGCCCTCTGTTCAGCCCCTATGTTTCTCGCCCTCTGTTTCAGCACCTCTGATTCAGCCCCTCTGCTTCTCGCCCTCTGTTTCAGCCCCTCTGTTTCTCGCCCTCTGTTTCAGCCCCTCTGTTTCAGCCCCTCTGTTTCAGCCCCTCTGTTTCTCGCCCTCTGTTTCAGCCCCTCTGTTTCTCGCCCTCTGTTTCAGCCCCTCTGTTTCAGCCCGTCTGTTTCAGCCACTCTGTTTCTCGCCCTCTGGTTCAGCCCCTCTGATTCTCACCCTCTGTTTCAGCCCCTCTGATTCAGCCCCTCTGTTTCTCGCCCTCTGTTTCAGCCCCTCTGTTTCTCGACCTCTGTTTCAGCCCCTCTGTTTCTCGCCCTCTGTTTCAGCCCCTCTGTTTCAGCCCCTCTGTTTCAGCCCCACTGTTTCTCGCCCTCTGTTTCAGCGCCTCTGTTTCATCCCCTCTGTTTCAGCCCCTCTGTTTCAGCCCCTCTGTTTCTCGCCCTCTGTTTCAGACCCCTCTGTTTCTCGCCCTCTGTTCAGCCCCTATGTTTCTCGCCCTCTGTTTCAGCCCCTCTGTTTCTCGCCCTCTGTGTCAGCCCCTCTGTTTCAGCCCCTCTGTTTCTCGCCCTCTGTTTCTGCTCCTCTGTTTCTCGCCCTCTGTTTCAGCCCCTCTGTTTCTCGCCCTCTGTTTCAGCCCCGCTGATTCAGCCCCTCTGTTTCAACCCCTCTGAATCAGCCCCTCTGATTCAGCCCCTCTGTTTCAGCCCCTCTGTTTCAGCCCCTCTGTTTCTCGCCCTCTGTTTCAGCCAATCTGATTCTCGCCCTATGTTTCAGCCCTTCTGATTCTCGGCCTCTGTTTCAACCCCTCTGATTCAGCCCCTCTGTTTCAGCCCCTCTGATTCAGCCCCTCTGATTCAGCCCCTCTGATTCAGCCCCTCTGATTCAGCCCCTCTGTTTCTCGCCCTCTGTTTCAGCCCCTCTGTTTCAGCCCCTCTGTTTCAGCGCCTCTGTTTCTCGCCCTCTGTTTCAGCCCCTCTGATTCAGCCCCTCTGTTTCAGCCCCTATGTTACTCCCCCTCTGTTCCAGCCCCTCTGTTTCAGCCCCTCTGTTTCAGCCACTCTGTTTCAGCCCCTCTGTTTCTCACCCTCTGTTTCAGCCCCTCTGTTTCTCGCCCTCTGTTTCAGCCCCTCTGTTTCTCGCCCTCTGTTTCAGCCCCTCTGTGTCAGCCCGTCTGTTTCAGCCACTCTGTTTCAGCACCCTCTGTTTCAGCCCCTCTGTTTCAGCCCCTCTGTTTCTCGCCCTCTGTTTCAGCACCTCTGTTTCTCGCCCTCTGTTTCAGCCCCTCTGTTTCAGCCCGTCTGTTTCAGCCACTCTGTTTCTCGCCCTCTGTTTCAGCCCCTCTGTTTCTCACCCTCTGTTTCAGCCCCTCTGATTCAGCCCCTCTGTTTCTCGCCCTCTGTTTCAGCCCCTCTGTTTCTCGCCCTCTGTTTCAGCCCCTCTGTTTCAGCCCCTCTGTTTCAGCCCCTCTGTTTCTCGCCCTCTGTTTCAGCCACTCTGTTTCTCGCCCTCTGTTTCAGGCCCTCTGTTTCTCGCCCTCTGTTTCAGCCACTCTGATTCAGCCCCTCTGTTTCAGCCCAACTGATTCAGCCCCTCTGTTTCAGCCCCTCTGTTTCAGCCCCTCTCTTTCAGCCCCTTTGTTTCTCGCCCTCTGTTTCAGCCCCTCTGTTTCAGCCCCTCTGTTTCAGCCACTCTGTTTCTCGCCCTCTGTTTCAGGCCCTCTGTTTCTCGCCCTCTGTTTCAGCCACTCTGATTCAGCCCCTCTGTTTCAGCCCAACTGATTCAGCCCCTCTGTTTCAGCCCCTCTGTTTCAGCCCCTCTGTTTCAGCCCCTCTGTTTCTCGCCCTCTGTTTCTCGCCCGCTGTTTCAGCCCCTTTGTTTCTCGCCCTCTGTTTCAGCCCCACTGTTTCAGCCCCTCTGATTCAGCCCCTCTGATTCAGCCCCTCTGTTTCTCGCCTTCTGTTTCAGCCCCTCTGTTTCAGCCCCTCTGTTTCAGCCCCTCTGTTTCTCGCCCTCTGTTTCAGCCCCTCTGTTTCTCGCACTCTGTTTCAGCCCCTCTGTTTCTCGCCGTCTGTTTGAGCCCCTCTGTTTCTCGCCCTCTGTTTCAGCCCCTCTGTTTCAGCTCCTCTGTTTCTCGCCCTCTGTTTCTGCCCCTCTGTTTCTCGCACTCTGTTTCAGCCCCGCTGTTTCTCGCCCTCTGTTTCAGCCCCGCTGATTCAGCCCCTCTGTTTCAGCCCCTCTGAATCAGCCCCTCTGATTCAGCCCCTCTGTTTCAGCCCCTCTGTTTCTCGCCCTCTGTTTCAGCCCGTCTGATTCTCGCCCTCTGTTTCAGCCCCTCTGTTTCTCGCCCTCTGTTTTAGCACCTCTGATTCAGCCCCTCTGTTTTAGCCCCTCTGATTCAGCCCCTCTGATTCAGCCCCTCTGTTTCTCGCCCTCTGTTTCAGCCCCTTTGTTTAAGCCCCTCTGTTCCTCGGCCTCTGTTTCAGCCCCTCTGTTTCAGCCCCTCTGTTTCAGCCCCTCTGATTCAGCCCCTCAGTTTCAGCGCCTCTGTTTCTCGCCCTCTGTTTCAGCCCCTCTGTTTCTCGCCCTCTGTTTCAGCCCCTCTGATTCAGCCCCTCTGCTTCAGCCCCTCTGTTTCTCCCCCTCTGTTCCAGCCCCTCTGTTTCAGCCCCTCTGTTTCAGCCACTCTGTTTCAGCCCCTCTCATTCAGCCCCTCTGTTTCAGCCCCTCTGTTTCTCGCCCTCTGTTTCAGCCCCTCTGTTTCAGCCCGTCTGTTTCACCCACTCTGTTTCTCGCCCTCTGTTTCAGCCCCTCTGTTTCTCACACTCTGTTTCAGCCCGTCTGATTCAGCCCCTCTGTTTCTCGCCCTCTGTTTCAGCCCCTCTGTTTCTCGCCCTCTGTTTCAGCCCCTCTGTTTCAGCCCCTCTGATTCAGCCTCTCTGTTTCTCGCCCTCTGTTTCAGCCCCTCTGTTTCTCGCCCTCTGTTTCAGCCCCTCTGTTTCAACCCATCTGTTTCACCCACTCTGTTTCTCGCCCTCTGTTTCAGCCCCTCTGTTTCTCACCCTCTGTTTCAGCCCCTCTGAATCAGCCCCTCTGTTTCACCCCCTCTGATTCAGCCCCTCTGTTTCAGCCCCTCTGTTTCAGCCCCTCCGTTTCTCGCCCTCTATTTCTCACCCTCTGTTTCTAGCCCTCTGTTTCAGCCCCTTTGTTTCTCGCCCTCTGTTTCTCGCCCGCTGTTTCAGCCCATTTGTTTCTCGCCCTCTGTTTCAGCCCCTCTGTTTCAGCCCCTCTGATTCAGCCCCTCTGATTCAGCCCCTCGGTTTCTCGCCATCTGTTTCAGCCCCTCTGTTTCAGCCCCTCTGTTTCAGCTCCTCTGTTTCAGCCCCTCTGTTTCTCGCCCTCTGTTTCAGCCCCTCTGTTTCTCGCCCTCTGTTTCAGCCCCTCAGTTTCTCGCCCTCTGTTTCAGCCCCTCTGTTTCAGCCCCTCTGTTTCAGCCCCTCTGTTTCTCGCCCTCTGTTTCGGCCGCTGTGTTTCTCGCCCTCTGTTTCAGCCCCTCTGTTTCAGCCCCTCTGTTTCAGCCCCTCTGTTTCTCGCCCTCTGTTTCAGACCCTCTGTTTCAGCCCCTCTGTTTCAGCCCCTCTGTTTCAGCCCCTCTGTTTCTCGCCCTCTGTTTCAGACCCCTCTGTTTCTCGCCCTCTGTTCAGACCCTATGTTTCTCGCCCTCTGTTTCAGCCACTCTGTTTCTCGCCCTCTGTTTCAGCCCCTCTGTTTCAGCCCCTCTGTTTCTCGCCCTCTGTTTCTGCCCCGCTGTTTCTCACCCTCTGTTTCAACCCCGCTGATTCAGCCCCTCTGTTTCAGCCCCTCTGAATCAGCCCCTCTGATTCAGCCCCTCTGTTTCAGCCCCTCTGTTTCAGCCCCTCTGTTTCTCGCCCTCTGTTTCAGCCCATCTGATTCTCGCCCTCTGTTTCAGCCCTTCTGATTCTCGCCCTCTGTTTCAGCCCCTCTGATTCAGCCCCTCTGTTTCAGCCTCTCTGATTCATCCCCTCTGATTCAGCCCCTCTGATTCAGCCCCTCTGTTTCTCGCCACCTGTTTCAGCCCCTCTGTTTCAGCCCCTCTGTTTCAGCGCCTCTGTTTCTCGCCCTCTGTTTCAGCCCCTCTGTTTCTCGCCCTCTGTTTCAGCCCCTCTGATTCAGCCCCTCTGTTTCAGCCCCTATGTTTCTCCCCCTCTGTTCCAGCCCCTCTGTTTCAGCCCCTCTGTTTCAGCCACTCTGTTTCAGCCCCTCTGTTTCAGCCCCGCTGTTTCAGCCCCTCTGTTTCTCGCCCTCTGTTTCAGCCACTCTGTTTCTCGCCCTCTGTTTCAGGCCCGCTGTTTCTCGCCCTCTGTTTCAGCCACTCTGATTCAGCCCCTCTGTTTCAGCCCAACTGATTCAGCCCCTCTGTTTCAGCCCCTCTGTTTCAGCCACTCTGTTTCAGCCCCTCTGTTTCTCGCCCTCTGTTTCTCGCCCGCTGTTTCAGCCCCTTTGTTTCTCGCCCTCTGTTTCAGCCCCACTGTTTCAGCCCCTCTGATTCAGCCCCTCTGATTACCCCCTCTGTTTCTCGCCCTCTGTTTCAGCCCCTCTGTTTCATCCCCTCTGTTTCAGCCCCTCTGTTTCTCGCCCTCTGTTTCAGCCCCTCTGTTTCTCACCCTCTGTTTCAGCCCCTCTGTTTCTCGCCCTCTGTTTAAGCCCCTCTGATTCAGCCCCTCTGTTTTAGCCCAACTGATTCAGCCCCTCTGTTTCAGCCCCTCTGTTTCAGCCCCTCTGTTTCAGCCCCTCTGTTTCTCGCCCTCTGTTTCTCGCCCGCTGTTTCAGCCCCTTTGTTTCTCGCCCTCTGTTTCAGACCCACTGTTTCAGCCCCTCTGATTCAGCCCCTCTGATTCAGCCCCTCTGTTTCTCGCCCTCTGTTTCAGCCCCTCTTTTTCAGCCCCTCTGTTTCAGCCCCTCTGTTTCTCGCCCTCTGTTTCAGCCCGTCTGTTTCTCGCCCTCTGTTTCAGCCCCTCTGTTTCTCGCCCTCTGTTTCAGCCCCTCTGTTTCTCGCCCTCTGTTTCAGCCCCTCTGTTTCAGCCCCTCTGTTTCTCGCCCTCTGTTTCTGCCCCTCTGTTTCTCACACTCTGTTTCAGCCCCGCTGTTTCTCGCCCTCTGTTTCAGCCCCGCTGATTCAGCCCCTCTGTTTCAGCCCCTCTGAATCAGCCCCTCTGATTCAGCCCCTCTGTTTCAGCCCCTCTGTTTCAGCCCCTCTGTTTCTCGCCCTCTGTTTCAGCCCCTCTGATTCTCGCCCTCTGTTTCAGCCCCTCTGTTTCTCGCCCTCTGTTTTAGCACCTCTGATTCAGCCGCTCTGTTTCAGCCCCTCTGATTCAGCCCCTCTGATTCAGCCCCTCTGATTCAGCCCCTCTGTTTCTCGCCCTCTGTTTCAGCCCCTCTCTTTAAGCCCCTCTGTTTCTCGCCCTCTGTTTCAGCCCCTCTGTTTCTCGCCCTCTGTTTCAGCCCCTCTGTTTCAGCCCCACTGTTTCAGCACCTCTGTTTCTTGCCCTCTGTTTCAGCCCCTCTGTTTCTCGCCCTCTGTTTCAGCATCTCTGATTCTGCCCCTCTGTTTCAGCCCCTCTGTTTCTCCCCCTCTGTTCCAGCCCCTCTGTTTCAGCCCCTCTGTTTCAGCAACTCTGTTTCAGCCCCTCTCCTTCAGCCCCTCTGTTTCAGCCCCTCTGTTTCTCGCCCTCTGTTTCAGCCACTCTGTTTCAGCCCGTCTGTTTCAGCCCCTCTGTTTCTCGCCCTCTGTTTCAGCCCCTCTGTTTCTCGCCCTCTGTTTCAGCCCCTCTGTTTCAGCCCCTCTGATTCAGCCTCTCTGTTTCTCGCCCTCTGTTTCAGCCCCTCTGTTTCTCGCCCTCTGTTTCAGCCCCTCTGTTTCAGCCCGTCTGTTTCACCCACTCTGTTTCTCGCCCTCTGTTTCAGCCCCTCTGTTTCTCACCCTCTGTTTCAGCCCCTCTGATTCAGCCCCTCTGTTTCAGCCCAACTGATTCAGCCCCTCTGTTTCAGCCCCTCTGTTTCAGCCCCTCTCTTTCAGCCCCTTTGTTTCTCGCCCTCTGTTTCAGCCCCTCTGTTTCAGCCCCTCTGTTTCAGCCACTCTGTTTCTCGCCCTCTGTTTCAGGCCCTCTGTTTCTCGCCCTCTGTTTCAGCCACTCTGATTCAGCCCCTCTGTTTCAGCCCAACTGATTCAGCCCCTCTGTTTCAGCCCCTCTGTTTCAGCCCCTCTGTTTCAGCCCCTCTGTTTCTCGCCCTCTGTTTCTCGCCCGCTGTTTCAGCCCCTTTGTTTCTCGCCCTCTGTTTCAGCCCCACTGTTTCAGCCCCTCTGATTCAGCCCCTCTGATTCAGCCCCTCTGTTTCTCGCCCTCTGTTTCAGCCCCTCTGTTTCAGCCCCTCTGTTTCAGCCCCTCTGTTTCTCGCCCTCTGTTTCAGCCCCTCTGTTTCTCGCACTCTGTTTCAGCCCCTCTGTTTCTCGCCGTCTGTTTGAGCCCCTCTGTTTCTCGCCCTCTGTTTCAGCCCCTCTGTTTCAGCTCCTCTGTTTCTCGCCCTCTGTTTCTGCCCCTCTGTTTCTCGCACTCTGTTTCAGCCCCGCTGTTTCTCGCCCTCTGTTTCAGCCCCGCTGATTCAGCCCCTCTGTTTCAGCCCCTCTGAATCAGCCCCTCTGATTCAGCCCCTCTGTTTCAGCCCCTCTGTTTCTCGCCCTCTGTTTCAGCCCGTCTGATTCTCGCCCTCTGTTTCAGCCCCTCTGTTTCTCGCCCTCTGTTTTAGCACCTCTGATTCAGCCCCTCTGTTTTAGCCCCTCTGATTCAGCCCCTCTGATTCAGCCCCTCTGTTTCTCGCCCTCTGTTTCAGCCCCTTTGTTTAAGCCCCTCTGTTCCTCGGCCTCTGTTTCAGCCCCTCTGTTTCAGCCCCCCTGTTTCAGCCCCTCTGATTCAGCCCCTCAGTTTCAGCGCCTCTGTTTCTCGCCCTCTGTTTCAGCCCCTCTGTTTCTCGCCCTCTGTTTCAGCCCCTCTGATTCAGCCCCTCTGCTTCAGCCCCTCTGTTTCTCCCCCTCTGTTCCAGCCCCTCTGTTTCAGCCCCTCTGTTTCAGCCACTCTGTTTCAGCCCCTCTCATTCAGCCCCTCTGTTTCAGCCCCTCTGTTTCTCGCCCTCTGTTTCAGCCCCTCTGTTTCAGCCCGTCTGTTTCACCCACTCTGTTTCTCGCCCTCTGTTTCAGCCCCTCTGTTTCTCACACTCTGTTTCAGCCCGTCTGATTCAGCCACTCTGTTTCTCGCCCTCTGTTTCAGCCCCTCTGTTTCTCGCCCTCTGTTTCAGCCCCTCTGTTTCTCGCCCTCTGTTTCAGCCCCTCTGTTTCAGCCCCTCTGATTCAGCCTCTCTGTTTCTCGCCCTCTGTTTCAGCCCCTCTGTTTCTCGCCCTCTGTTTCAGCCCCTCTGTTTCAACCCGTCTGTTTCACCCACTCTGTTTCTCGCCCTCTGTTTCAGCCCCTCTGTTTCTCACCCTCTGTTTCAGCCCCTCTGAATCAGCCCCTCTGTTTCACCCCCTCTGATTCAGCCCCTCTGTTTCAGCCCCTCTGTTTCAGCCCCTCCGTTTCTCGCCCTCTATTTCTCACCCTCTGTTTCTAGCCCTCTGTTTCAGCCCCTTTGTTTCTCGCCCTCTGTTTCTCGCCCGCTGTTTCAGCCCATTTGTTTCTCGCCCTCTGTTTCAGCCCCTCTGTTTCAGCCCCTCTGATTCAGCCCCTCTGATTCAGCCCCTCGGTTTCTCGCCATCTGTTTCAGCCCCTCTGTTTCAGCCCCTCTGTTTCAGCTCCTCTGTTTCAGCCCCTCTGTTTCTCGCCCTCTGTTTCAGCCCCTCTGTTTCTCGCCCTCTGTTTCAGCCCCTCAGTTTCTCGCCCTCTGTTTCAGCCCCTCTGTTTCAGCCCCTCTGTTTCAGCCCCTCTGTTTCTCGCCCTCTGTTTCGGCCGCTGTGTTTCTCGCCCTCTGTTTCAGCCCCTCTGTTTCAGCCCCTCTGTTTCAGCCCCTCTGTTTCTCGCCCTCTGTTTCAGACCCTCTGTTTCAGCCCCTCTGTTTCAGCCCCTCTGTTTCAGCCCCTCTGTTTCTCGCCCTCTGTTTCAGACCCCTCTGTTTCTCGCCCTCTGTTCAGACCCTATGTTTCTCGCCCTCTGTTTCAGCCACTCTGTTTCTCGCCCTCTGTTTCAGCCCCTCTGTTTCAGCCCCTCTGTTTCTCGCCCTCTGTTTCTGCCCCGCTGTTTCTCACCCTCTGTTTCAACCCCGCTGATTCAGCCCCTCTGTTTCAGCCCCTCTGAATCAGCCCCTCTGATTCAGCCCCTCTGTTTCAGCCCCTCTGTTTCAGCCCCTCTGTTTCTCGCCCTCTGTTTCAGCCCATCTGATTCTCGCCCTCTGTTTCAGCCCTTCTGATTCTCGCCCTCTGTTTCAGCCCCTCTGATTCAGCCCCTCTGTTTCAGCCTCTCTGATTCATCCCCTCTGATTCAGCCCCTCTGATTCAGCCCCTCTGTTTCTCGCCACCTGTTTCAGCCCCTCTGTTTCAGCCCCTCTGTTTCAGCGCCTCTGTTTCTCGCCCTCTGTTTCAGCCCCTCTGTTTCTCGCCCTCTGTTTCAGCCCCTCTGATTCAGCCCCTCTGTTTCAGCCCCTATGTTTCTCCCCCTCTGTTCCAGCCCCTCTGTTTCAGCCCCTCTGTTTCAGCCACTCTGTTTCAGCCCCTCTGTTTCAGCCCCGCTGTTTCAGCCCCTCTGTTTCTCGCCCTCTGTTTCAGCCACTCTGTTTCTCGCCCTCTGTTTCAGGCCCGCTGTTTCTCGCCCTCTGTTTCAGCCACTCTGATTCAGCCCCTCTGTTTCAGCCCAACTGATTCAGCCCCTCTGTTTCAGCCCCTCTGTTTCAGCCCCTCTGTTTCAGCCCCTCTGTTTCTCGCCCTCTGTTTCTCGCCCGCTGTTTCAGCCCCTTTGTTTCTCGCCCTCTGTTTCAGACCCACTGTTTCAGCCCCTCTGATTCAGCCCCTCTGATTCAGCCCCTCTGTTTCTCGCCCTCTGTTTCAGCCCCTCTTTTTCAGCCCCTCTGTTTCAGCCCCTCTGTTTCTCGCCCTCTGTTTCAGCCCGTCTGTTTCTCGCCCTCTGTTTCAGCCCCTCTGTTTCTCGCCCTCTGTTTCAGCCCCTCTGTTTCTCGCCCTCTGTTTCAGCCCCTCTGTTTCAGCCCCTCTGTTTCTCGCCCTCTGTTTCTGCCCCTCTGTTTCTCACACTCTGTTTCAGCCCCGCTGTTTCTCGCCCTCTGTTTCAGCCCCGCTGATTCAGCCCCTCTGTTTCAGCCCCTCTGAATCAGCCCCTCTGATTCAGCCCCTCTGTTTCAGCCCCTCTGTTTCAGCCCCTCTGTTTCTCGCCCTCTGTTTCAGCCCCTCTGATTCTCGCCCTCTGTTTCAGCCCCTCTGTTTCTCGCCCTCTGTTTTAGCACCTCTGATTCAGCCGCTCTGTTTCAGCCCCTCTGATTCAGCCCCTCTGATTCAGCCCCTCTGATTCAGCCCCTCTGTTTCTCGCCCTCTGTTTCAGCCCCTCTCTTTAAGCCCCTCTGTTTCTCGCCCTCTGTTTCAGCCCCTCTGTTTCTCGCCCTCTGTTTCAGCCCCTCTGTTTCAGCCCCACTGTTTCAGCACCTCTGTTTCTCGCCCTCTGTTTCAGCCCCTCTGTTTCTCGCCCTCTGTTTCAGCATGTCTGATTCTGCCCCT
The DNA here is from genome assembly GCF_047496795.1 of Chiloscyllium punctatum. Lineage (NCBI taxonomy): Eukaryota > Metazoa > Chordata > Chondrichthyes > Orectolobiformes > Hemiscylliidae > Chiloscyllium > Chiloscyllium punctatum. The sequence continues at coordinate 595,860 of NW_027309792.1, read as the reverse complement.
CTGTTTCAGCCCCTCTGTTTCAGCCCCTCTGTTTTTCGCCCTCGGTTTCAGCATCTCTGTTTCTCCCCCTCTGTTCCAGCCCCTCTGTTTCAGCCCCTCTGTTTCAGCAACTCTGTTTCAGCCCCTCTCCTTCAGCCCCTCTGTTTCAGCCCCTCTGTTTCTCGCCCTCTGTTTCAGCCACTCTGTTTCAGCCCGTCTGTTTCAGCCCCTCTGTTTCTCGCCCTCTGTTTCAGCCCCTCTGTTTCTCGCCCTCTGTTTCAGCCCCTCTGTTTCAGCCCCTCTGATTCAGCCTCTCTGTTTCTCGCCCTCTGTTTCAGCCCCTCTGTTTCTCGCCCTCTGTTTCAGCCCCTCTGTTTCAGCCCGTCTGTTTCACCCACTCTGTTTCTCGCCCTCTGTTTCAGCCCCTCTGTTTCTCACCCTCTGTTTCAGCCCCTCTGATTCAGCCCCTCTGTTTCAGCCCCTCTGATTCAGCGCCCCTGTTTCAGCCCCTCTGTTTCAGCCCCTCTGTTTCTCGCCCTCTGTTTCAGCCCCTCTGTATCTCGCCCTCTATTTCTCACGCTCTGTTTCTCTCCCTCTGTTTCACCCCCTCTGTTTTTCGCCCTCTGTTTCAGCCCCTCTGTTTCTCGACCTCTGTTTCAGGCTCTCTGTTTCAGCCCGTCTGTTTCAGCCCCTCTGTTTCAGCCCCTCTGTTTCTCGCCCTCTGTTTCTCGCCCGCTGTTTCAGCCCATTTGTTTCTCGCCCTCTGTTTCATCCCCTCTGTTTCAGCCCCTCTGATTCAGCCCCTCTGATTCAGCCCCTCGGTTTCTCACCATCTGTTTCAGCCCCTCTGTTTCAGCCACTCTGTTTCAGCCCCTCTGTTTCTCGCCCTCTGTTTCAGCCCCTCTGTTTCTCGCCCTCTGTTTCAGCCCCTCTGTTTCAGCCCCTCTGTTTCAGCACCTCTGTTTCTCGCCCTCTGTTTCAGCCGCTCTGTTTCTCGCCCTCTGTTTCAGCCCCTCTGTTTCAGCCCCTCTGTTTCAGCCCCTCTGTTTCTCGCCCTCTGTTTCAGCCCCTCTGTTTCAGCCCCTCTGTTTCAGCCCCTCTGTTTCTCGCCCTCTGTTCAGCCCCTATGATTCTCGCCCTCTGTTTCAGCCACTCTGTTTCTCGCCCTCTGTTTCAGCCCCTCTGTTTCAGCCCCTCTGTTTCTCGCCCTCTGTTTCTGCCCCTCTGTTTCTCACCCTCTGTTTCAGCCCTGCTGATTCAGCCCCTCGGTTTCAGCCCCTCTGAATCAGCCCCTCTGATTCAGCACCTCTGTTTCGGCCCCTCTGTTTCAGCCCCTCTGTTTCTCGCCCTCTGTTTCAGCCCTTCTGATTCACGCCCTCTGTTTCAGCCCCTCTGATTCAGCCCCTCAGTTTCAGCCCCTCTGATTCATCCCCTCTGATTCAGCCCCTCTGATTCAGCCCGTCTGTTTCTCGCCATCTGTTTCAGCCCCTCTGTTTCAGCCCCTCTGTTTCAGCGCCTCTGTTTCTCGCCCTCTGTTTCAGCCCCTCTGTTTCTCGCCCGCTGTTTCAGCCCCTTTGTTTCTCGCCCTCTGTTTCAGCCCCACTGTTTCAGCCCCTCTGATTCAGCCCCTCTGATTCAGCCCCTCTGTTTCTCGCCCTCTGTTTCAGACCCTCTGTTTCAGCCCCTCTGTTTCAGCCCCTCTCTTTCTCGCCCTCTGTTTCAGCCCCTCTGTTTCTCGCCCTCTGTTTCAGCCCTCTCTGTTTCTCGCCCTCTGTTTCTGCCCCTCTGTTTCTCGCCCTCTGTTTCAGCCCCGCTGTTTCTCGCCCTCTGTTTCAGCCCCGCTGATTCAGCCCCTCTGTTTCAGCCCCTCTGAATCAGCCCCTCTGATTCAGCCCCTCTGTTTCAGCCCCTCTGTTTCAGCCCCTCTGTTTCTCGCCCTCTGTTTCAGCCCCTCTGATTCTCGCCCGCTGTTTCAGCCCCTCTGTTTCTCGCCGTCTGTTTTAGCCCCTCTGATTCAGCCCCTCTGTTTCAGCCCCTCTGATTCAGCCCCTCTGATTCAGCCCCTCTGATTCAGCCCCTCTGTTTCTTGCCCTCTGTTTCAGCCCCTCTGTTTCAGCCCCTCTGTTTCTCACCCTCTGTTTCAGCCCCTCTGATTCAGCCCCTCTGATTCAGCCCCTCTGATTCAGCCCCTCTGTTTCCCGCCCCTCTGTTTCAGCCCCTCTGTTTCTCGCCCTCTGTTTCAGCCCCTCTGTTTCTCGCCCTCTGTTACAGCCCCTCTGTTTCAGCCCCTCTGTTTCAGCCCCTCTGTTTCAGCGCCTCTGTTCCAGCCCCTCTGTTTCAGCCCCTCTGTTTCAGCCACTCTGTTTCAGCCCCTCTCTTTCAAACCCTCTGTTTCAGCCCCTCTGTTTCTCGCCCTCTGTTTCAGCCCCTCTGTTTCTCGCCCTCTGTTTCAGACCCTCTCTTTCAGCCCGTCTGTTTCACCCACTCTGTTGCTCGCCCTCTGTCTCAGCCCCTCTGTTTCTCACCCTCTGTTCCAGCCCCTCTGATTCAGCCCCTCTGTTTCTCGCCCTCTGTTTCAGCCCCTCTGATTCATCCCCTCTGATTCAGCCCCTCTGATTCAGCCCGTCTGTTTCACCCACTCTGTTTCTCGCCCTCTGTTTCAGCCCCTCTGTTTCTCACCCTCTGTTTCAGCGCCTCTGATTCAGCCCCTCTGTTTCAGCCCCTCTGATTCAGCCCCTCTGTTTCAACCCCTCTGTTTCAGCCCCTCTGTTTCAGCCCCTCTGTTTCTCGCCCTCCCTTTCTCACCCTCTGTTTCAGCTCCTCTGTTTCAGCCCCTCTGTTTCTCGCCCTCTGTTTCAGCCCCTCTGTTTCTCGCCCTCTGTTTCAGCCCCTCTGTTTCTTGCCCTCTGTTTCAGCCCCTCTGTTTCAGCCCCTCTGTTTCAGCCCCTCTGTTTCTGCCGCTCTGTTTCTCGCCCTGTGTTTCAGCCCCTCTGTTTCGGCCCCTCTGTTTCAGCCCCACTGTTTCTCGCCCTCTGTTTCACCCCCTCTGTTTCAGCCCCTCTGTTGCAGCCCCTCTGTTTCAGACCCCTATGTTTCTCGCCTTCTGTTCAGCCCCTATGTTTCTCGCCCTCTGTTTCAGCCCCTCTGTTTCTCACCCTCTGTTTCAGCGCCTCTGATTCAGCCCCTCTGTTTCAGCCCCTCTGATTCAGCCCCTCTGTTTCAACCCCTCTGTTTCAGCCCCTCTGTTTCAGCCCCTCTGTTTCGCGCCCTCCCTTTCTCACCCTCTGTTTCAGCTCCTCTGTTTCAGCCCCTCTGTTTCTCGCCCTCTGTTTCAGCCCCTCTGTTTCTCGCCCTCTGTTTCAGCCCCTCTGTTTCTTGCCCTCTGTTTCAGCCCCTCTGTTTCAGCCCCTCTGTTTCTGCCGCTCTGTTTCTCGCCCTGTGTTTCAGCCCGTCTGTTTCGGCCCCTCTGTTTCAGCCCCACTGTTTCTCGCCCTCTGTTTCACCCCCTCTGTTTCAGCCCCTCTGTTGCAGCCCCTCTGTTTCAGACCCCTCTGTTTCTCGCCTTCTGTTCAGCCCCTATGTTTCTCGCCCTCTGTTTCAGCCCCTCTGTTTCCCGCCCTCTGTTTCAGCCCCTCTGTTTCAGCCCCTCTGTTTCTCGCCCTCTGTTTCTGCTCCTCTGTTTCTCGCCCTCTGTTTCAGCCCCTCTGTTTCTCGCCCTCTGTTTCATCCCCGCTGATTCAGCCCCTCTGTTTCAGCCCCTCTGAATCAGCCCCTCTGATTCAGCCCCTCTGTTTCAGCCCCTCTGTTTCAGCCCCTCTGTTTCTCGCCCTCTGTTTCAGCCCATCTGATTCTCGCCCTCTGTTTCAGCCCTTCTGATTCTCGCCCTCTGTTTCAGCCCCTCTGATTCAGCCCCTCTGATTCAGCCCCTCTGATTCAGCCCCTCTGTTTCTCGCCCTCTGTTTCAGCCCCTCTGTTTCAGCCACTCTGTTTCAGCCCCTCTGTTTCAGCCCCTCTGTTTCAGCCCCTCTGTTTCTCGCCCTCTGTTTCAGCCCCTCTGTTTCTCGCCCTCTGTTTCAGCCACTCTGTTTCTCGCCCTCTGTTTCAGCCCCTCTGTTTCTCACCCTCTGTTTCAGCCCCTCTGATTCAGCCCTCTGTTTCTCGCCCTCTGTTTCAGCCCCTCTGTTTCTCGCCCTCTGTTTCAGCGCCTCTGTTTCAGCCCCTCTGTTTCAGCCCCTCTGTTTCTCGCCCTCTGTTTCAGCCCCTCTGTTTCTCGCCCTCTGTTTCAGCCCCTCTGTTTCAGCCCGTCTGTTTCAGCCACTCTGTTTCTCGCCCTCTGTTTCAGCCCCTCTGTTTCTCACCCTCTGTTTCAGCCCCTCTGATTCAGCCCCTCTGTTTCTTGCCCTCTGTTTCAGCCCCTCTGTTTCTCGCCCTCTGTTTCAGCCCCTCTGTTTTAGCCCCTCTGTTTCAGCCCCTCTGTTTCTGGCCCTCTGTTTCAGCCACTCTGTTTCTCGCCCTCTGATTCAGGCCCTCTGTTTCTAGCCCTCTGTTTCAGCCACTCTGATTCAGCCCCTCTGTTTCAGCCCAACTGATTCAGCCCCTCTGTTTCAGCCCCTCTGTTTCAGCCCCTCTGTTTCTCGCCCTCTGTTTCTCGCCCGCTGTTTCAGCCCCTTTGTTTCTCGCCCTCTGTTTCAGCCCCACTGTTTCAGCCCCTCTGATTCAGACCCTCTGATTCAGCCCCTCTGTTTCTCGCCCTCTGTTTCAGCCCCTCTGTTTCAGCCCCTCTGTTTCAGCCCCACTGTTTCTCGCCCTCTGTTTCAGCCCCTCTGTTTCTCGCCCTTTGTTTCAGCCCCTCTGTTTCTCGCCCTCTGTTTCAGCACCTCTGTTTCAGCCCCTCTGTTTCTCGCCCTCTGTTTCTGCCCCTCTGTTTCTCGCACTCTGTTTCAGCCCCGCTGTTTCTCGCCCTCTGTTTCAGCCCCGCTGATTCAGCCCCTCTGTTTCAGCCCCTCTGAATCAGCCCATCTGATTCAGCCCCTCTGTTTCAGACCCTCTGTTTCAGGCCCTCTGTTTCTCGCCCTCTGTTTCAGCCCCTCTGATTCTCGCCCTCTGTTTCAGCCCCTCTGTTTCTCGCCCTCTGTTTTAGCCCCTCTGATTCAGCCCCTCTGTTTCAGCCCCTCTGATTCAGCCCCTCTGATTCAGCCCCTCTGATTCAGCCCCTCTGTTTCTCGCCCTCTGTTTCAGCCCCTCTGTTTAAGCCCCTCTGTTGCTCGCCCTCTGTTTCTCGCCCTCTGTTTCAGCCCCTCTGTTTCAGCCCGTCTGTTTCAGCCACTCTGTTTCTCGCCCTCTGTTTCAGCCCCTCTGTTTAAGCCCCTCTGTTTCTCACCCTCTGTTTCAGCCCCTCTGATTCAGCCCCTCTGTTTCTTGCCCTCTGTTTCAGCCCCTCTGTTTCTCGCCCTCTGTTTCAGCCCCTCTGTTTTAGCCCCTCTGTTTCAGCCCCTCTGTTTCTCGCCCTCTGTTTCAGCCACTCTGTTTCTCGCCCTCTGATTCAGGCCCTCTGTTTCTAGCCCTCTGTTTCAGCCCCTCTGATTCAGCCCCTCTGATTCAGCCCCTCGGTTTCTCACCATCTGTTTCAGCCCCTCTGTTTCAGCCCCTCTGTTTCAGCCCCTCTGTTTCTCGCCCTCTGTTTCAGCCCCTCTGTTTCTCGCCCTCTGTTTCAGCCCCTCTGTTTCAGCCCCTCTGTTTCAGCACCTCTGTTTCTCGCCCTCTGTTTCAGCCGCTCTGTTTCTCGCCCTCTGTTTCAGCTCCTCTGTTTCAGCCCCTCTGTTTCAGCCCCTCTGTTTCTCGCCCTCTGTTTCAGCCCCTCTGTTTCAGCCCCTCTGTTTCTGCCCCTCTGTTTCTCGCACTCTGTTTCAGCCCCGCTGTTTCTCGCCCTCTGTTTCAGCCCCGCTGATTCAGCCCCTCTGTTTCAGCCCCTCTGAATCAGCCCCTCTGATTCAGCACCTCTGTTTCGGCCCCTCTGTTTCAGCCCCTCTGTTTCTCGCCCTCTGTTTCAGCCCTTCTGATTCTCGCCCTCTGTTTCAGCCACTCTGATTCAGCCCCTCAGTTTCAGCCCCTCTGATTCATCCCCTCTGATTCAGCCCCTCTGATTCAGCCCGTCTGTTTCTCGCCATCTGTTTCAGCCCCTCTGTTTCAGCCCCTCTGTTTCAGCGCCTCTGTTTCTCGCCCTCTGTTTCAGCCCCTCTGTTTCTCGCCCGCTGTTTCAGCCCCTTTGTTTCTCGCCCTCTGTTTCAGCCCCACTGTTTCAGCCCCTCTGATTCAGCCCCTCTGTTTCTCGCCCTCTGTTTCAGCCCCTCTGTTTCAGCCCCTCTGTTTCAGCCCCTCTCTTTCTCGCCCTCTGTTTCAGCCCCTCTGTTTCTCGCCCTCTGTTTCAGCCCTCTCTGTTTCTCGCCCTCTGTTTCTGCCCCTCTGTTTCTCGCCCTCTTTTTCAGCCCCGCTGTTTCTCGCCCTCTGTTTCAGCCCCGCTGATTCAGCCCCTCTGTTTCAGCCCCTCTGTTTCTCGCCCTCTGTTTCAGCCCCTCTGATTCTCGCCCGCTGTTTCAGCCCCTCTGTTTCTCGCCGTCTGTTTTAGCCCCTCTGATTCAGCCCCTCTGTTTCAGCCCCTCTGATTCAGCCCCTCTGATTCAGCCCCTCTGATTCAGCCCCTCTGTTTCTTGCCCTCTGTTTCAGCCCCTCTGTTTCAGCCCCTCTGTTTCTCACCCTCTGTTTCAGCCCCTCTGATTCAGCCCCTCTGATTCAGCCCGTCTGATTCAGCCCCTCTGTTTCCCGCCCCTCTGTTTCAGCCCCTCTGTTTCTCGCCCTCTGATTCAGCCCCTCTGTTTCTCGCCCTCTGTTGCAGCCCCTCTGTTTCAGCCCCTCTGTTTCAGCCCCTCTGTTTCAGCGCCTCTGTTCCAGCCCCTCTGTTTCAGCCCCTCTGTTTCAGCCACTCTGTTTCAGCCCCTCTCTTTCAAACCCTCTGTTTCAGCCCCTCTGTTGCTCGCCCTCTGTCTCAGCCCCTCTGTTTCTCACCCTCTGTTCCAGCCCCTCTGATTCAGCCCCTCTGTTTCTCGCCCTCTGTTTCAGCCCCTCTGATTCATCCCCTCTGATTCAGCCCCTCTGATTCAGCCCGTCTGTTTCACCCACTCTGTTTCTCGCCCTCTGTTTCAGCCCCTCTGTTTCTCACCCTCTGTTTCAGCGCCTCTGATTCAGCCCCTCTGTTTCAGCCCCTCTGATTCAGCCCCTCTGTTTCAACCCCTCTGTTTCAGCCCCTCTGTTTCAGCCCCTCTGTTTCTCGCCCTCCCTTTCTCACCCTCTGTTTCAGCTCCTCTGTTTCAGCCCCTCTGTTTCTCGCCCTCTGTTTCTCGCCCTCTGTTTCAGCCCCTCTGTTTCTTGCCCTCTGTTTCAGCCCCTCTGTTTCAGCCCCTCTGTTTCAGCCCCTCTGTTTCATCCGCTCTGTTTCTCGCCCTCTGTTTCAGCCCCACTGTTTCTCGCCCTCTGTTTCACCCCCTCTGTTTCAGCCCCTCTGTTGCAGCCCCTCTGTTTCAGACCCCTCTGTTTCTCGCCTTCTGTTCAGCCCCTATGTTTCTCGCCCTCTGTTTCAGCCCCTCTGTTTCTCACCCTCTGTTTCAGCGCCTCTGATTCAGCCCCTCTGTTTCAGCCCCTCTGATTCAGCCCCTCTGTTTCAACCCCTCTGTTTCAGCCCCTCTGTTTCAGCCCCTCTGTTTCTCGCCCTCCCTTTCTCACCCTCTGTTTCAGCTCCTCTGTTTCAGCCCCTCTGTTTCTCGCCCTCTGTTTCAGCCCCTCTGTTTCTCGCCCTCTGTTTCAGCCCCTCTGTTTCTTGCCCTCTGTTTCAGCCCCTCTGTTTCAGCCCCTCTGTTTCTGCCGCTCTGTTTCTCGCCCTGTGTTTCAGCCCCTCTGTTTCGGCCCCTCTGTTTCAGCCCCACTGTTTCTCGCCCTCTGTTTCACCCCATCTGTTTCAGCCCCTCTGTTGCAGCCCCTCTGTTTCAGACCCCTCTGTTTCTCGCCTTCTGTTCAGCCCCTATGTTTCTCGCCCTCTGTTTCAGCCCCTCTGTTTCCCGCCCTCTGTTTCAGCCCCTCTGTTTCAGCCCCTCTGTTTCTCGCCCTCTGTTTCTGCTCCTCTGTTTCTCGCCCTCTGTTTCAGCCCCTCTGTTTCTCGCCCTCTGTTTCATCCCCGCTGATTCAGCCCCTCTGTTTCAGCCCCTCTGAATCAGCCCCTCTGATTCAGCCCCTCTGTTTCAGCCCCTCTGTTTCAGCCCCTCTGTTTCTCGCCCTCTGTTTCAGCCCATCTGATTCTCGCCCTCTGTTTCAGCCCTTCTGATTCTCGCCCTCTGTTTCAGCCCCTCTGATTCAGCCCCTCTGATTCAGCCCCTCTGATTCAGCCCCTCTGTTTCTCGCCCTCTGTTTCAGCCCCTCTGTTTCAGCCACTCTGTTTCAGCCCCTCTGTTTCAGCCCCTCTGTTTCAGCCCCTCTGTTTCTCGCCCTCTGTTTCAGCCCCTCTGTTTCTCGCCCTCTGTTTCAGCCACTCTGTTTCTCGCCCTCTGTTTCAGCCCCTCTGTTTCTCACCCTCTGTTTCAGCCCCTCTGATTCAGCCCTCTGTTTCTCGCCCTCTGTTTCAGCCCCTCTGTTTCTCGCCCTCTGTTTCAGCGCCTCTGTTTCAGCCCCTCTGTTTCAGCCCCTCTGTTTCTCGCCCTCTGTTTCAGCCCCTCTGTTTCTCGCCCTCTGTTTCAGCCCCTCTGTTTCAGCCCGTCTGTTTCAGCCACTCTGTTTCTCGCCCTCTGTTTCAGCCCCTCTGTTTCTCACCCTCTGTTTCAGCCCCTCTGAGTCAGCCCCTCTGTTTCTTGCCCTCTGTTTCAGCCCCTCTGTTTCTCGCCCTCTGTTTCAGCCCCTCTGTTTTAGCCCCTCTGTTTCAGCCCCTCTGTTTCTCGCCCTCTGTTTCAGCCACTCTGTTTCTCGCCCTCTGATTCAGGCCCTCTGTTTCTAGCCCTCTGTTTCAGCCACTCTGATTCAGCCCCTCTGTTTCAGCCCAACTGATTCAGCCCCTCTGTTTCAGCCCCTCTGTTTCAGCCCCTCTGTTTCTCGCCCTCTGTTTCTCGCCCGCTGTTTCAGCCCCTTTGTTTCTCGCCCTCTGTTTCAGCCCCACTGTTTCAGCCCCTCTGATTCAGACCCTCTGATTCAGCCCCTCTGTTTCTCGCCCTCTGTTTCAGCCCCTCTGTTTCAGCCCCTCTGTTTCAGCCCCACTGTTTCTCGCCCTCTGTTTCAGCCCCTCTGTTTCTCGCCCTTTGTTTCAGCCCCTCTGTTTCTCGCCCTCTGTTTCAGCCCCTCTGTTTCAGCCCCTCTGTTTCTCGCCCTCTGTTTCTGCCCCTCTGTTTCTCGCACTCTGTTTCAGCCCCGCTGTTTCTCGCCCTCTGTTTCAGCCCCGCTGATTCAGCCCCTCTGTTTCAGCCCCTCTGAATCAGCCCATCTGATTCAGCCCCTCTGTTTCAGCCCCTCTGTTTCAGGCCCTCTGTTTCTCGCCCTCTGTTTCAGCCCCTCTGATTCTCGCCCTCTGTTTCAGCCCCTCTGTTTCTCGCCCTCTGTTTTAGCCCCTCTGATTCAGCCCCTCTGTTTCAGCCCCTCTGATTCAGCCCCTCTGATTCAGCCCCTCTGATTCAGCCCCTCTGTTTCTCGCCCTCTGTTTCGGCCCCTCTGTTTAAGCCCCTCTGTTGCTCGCCCTCTGTTTCTCGCCCTCTGTTTCAGCCCCTCTGTTTCAGCCCGTCTGTTTCAGCCACTCTGTTTCTCGCCCTCTGTTTCAGCCCCTCTGTTTAAGCCCCTCTGTTTCTCACCCTCTGTTTCAGCCCCTCTGATTCAGCCCCTCTGTTTCTTGCCCTCTGTTTCAGCCCCTCTGTTTCTCGCCCTCTGTTTCAGCCCCTCTGTTTTAGCCCCTCTGTTTCAGCCCCTCTGTTTCTCGCCCTCTGTTTCAGCCACTCTGTTTCTCGCCCTCTGATTCAGGCCCTCTGTTTCTAGCCCTCTGTTTCAGCTACTCTGATTCAGCCCCTCTGTTTCAGACCAACTGATTCAGCCCCTCTGTTTCAGCCCCTCTGTTTCTCGCCCTCTGTTTCAGCCCCTCTGTTTCTCACCCTCTGTTTCTCGCCCGCTGTTTCAGCCCCTTTGTTTCTCGCCCTCTGTTTCAGCCCCACTGTTTCAGCCCCTCTGATTCAGCCCCTCTGATTCAGCCCCTCTGTTTCTCGCCCTCTGTTTCAGCCCCTCTGTTTCAGCCCCTCTGTTTCAGCCCCACTGTTTCTCGCCCTCTGTTTCAGCCCCTCTGTTTCTCGCCCTCTGTTTCAGCCCCTCTGTTTCTCGCCCTCTGTTTCAGCCCCTCTGTTTCAGCCCCTCTGTTTCTCGCCCTCTGTTTCTGCCCCTCTGTTTCTCGCACTCTGTTTCAGCCCCGCTGTTTCTCGCCCTCTGTTTCAGCCCCGCTGATTCAGCCCCTCTGTTTCAGCCCCTCTGAATCAGCCCCTCTGATTCAGCCCCTCTGTTTCAGCCCCTCTGTTTCAGCCCCTCTGTTTCTCGCCCTCTGTTTTAGCCCCTCTGATTCAGCCCCTCTGTTTCAGCCCCTCTGATTCAGCCCCTCTGATTCAGCCCCTCTGATTCAGCCCCTCTGTTGCTCGCCCTCTGTTTCAGCCCCTCTGTTTCTCACCCTCTGTTTCAGCCCCTCTGATTCAGCCCCTCTGTTTCTCGCCCTCTGTTTCAGCCCCTCTGTTTCTCGCCCTCTGTTTCAGCCCCTCTGTTTCTGCCCGTCTGTTTCACCCACTCTGTTTCTCGCCCTCTGTTTCAGCCCATCTGATTCTCGCCCTCTGTTTCAGCCCTTCTGATTCTCGCCCTCTGTTTCAGCCCCTCTGATTCAGCCCCTCTGATCAGCCCCTCTGTTTCTCGCCCTCTGTTTCAGTCCCTCTGTTTCAGCCACTCTGTTTCAGCCCCTCTGTTTCAGCCCCTCTGTTTCATCCCCTCTGTTTCTCGCCCTCTGTTTCAGCCCCTCTGTTTCTCGCCCTCTGTTTCAGCCACTCTGTTTCTCGCCCTCTGTTTCAGCCCCTCTGTTTCTCACCCACTGTTTCAGCCCCTCTGATTCAGCCCCTCTGTTTCTCGCCATCTGTTTTAGCCCCTCTGATTTAGCCCCTCTGTTTCAGCCCCTCTGATTCAGCCCCTCGGATTCAGCCCCTCTGATTCAGTCCCTCTGTTTCTCGCCCTCTGTTTCAGCCCCTCTGTTTAAGCCCCTCTGTTGCTCGCCCTCTGATTCAGCCTCTCTGTTTCTCGCCCTCTGTTTCAGCCCCTCTGTTTCTCGCCCTCTGTTTCAGCCCCTCTGTTTCTCGCCCTCTGTTTCAGCCCCTCTGTTTCAGCCCGTCTGTTTCACCCACTCTGTTTCTCGCCCTCTGTTTCAGCCCCTCTGTTTCTCACCCTCTGTTTCAGCCCCTCTGATTCAACCCCTCTGTTTCACCCCCTCTGTTTCAGCCCCTCTGTTTCTCGCCCTCCCTTTCTCAGCCTCTGTTTCAGCTCCTCTGTTTCAGCCGCTCTGTGTCTCGCCCTCTGTTTCAGCCCCTCTGTTTCTCGCCCTCTGTTTCAGCCCCTCTGTTTCTTGCCCTCTGTTTCAGACCCTCTGTTTCAGCCCCTCTGTTTCAACCCCTCTGTTTCAGCCCCTCTGTTTCTCGCCCTGTGTTTCAGCCCCTCTGTTTGAGCCCCTCTGTTTCAGCCCCACTGTTTCTCGCCCTCTGTTTCAGCCCCTCTGTTTCAGCCCCTCTGTTTCAGCCCCTCTGTTTCTCGCCCTATGTTTCAGACCCCTCTGTTTCTCGCCCTCTGTTCAGCCCCTATGTTTCTCGCCCTCTGTTTCAGCCACTCTGTTTCCCGCCCTCTGTTTCAGCCCCTCTGTTTCAGCCCCTCTGTTTCTCGCCCTCTGTTTCTTCTCCTCTGTTTCTCGCCCTCTGTTTCAGCCCCTCTGTTTCTCGCCCTCTGTTTCAGCCCCGCTGATTCAGCCCCTCTGTTTCAGCCCCTCTGAATCAGCCCCTCTGATTCAGCCCCTCTGTTTCAGCCACTCTGTTTCAGCCCCTCTGTTTCTCGCCCTCTGTTTCAGCCCATCTGATTCTCGCCCTCTGTTTCAGCCCTTCTGATACTCGCCCTCTGTTTCAGCCCCTCTGATTCAGCCCCTCTGTTTCAGCCCCTCTGATTCAGCCCCTCTGATTCAGCCCCTCTGATTCAGCCCCTCTGTTTCTCGCCCTCTGATTCAGCCCCTCTGTTTCTCGCCCTCTGTTTCAGCCCCTCTGATTCAGCCCCTCTGTTTCAGCCCCTATGTTTCTCCCCCTCTGTTCCAGCCCCTCTGTTTCAGCCCCTCTGTTTCAGCCACTCTGTTTCAGCCCCTCTGTTTCAGCCCCTCTGTTTCAGCCCCTCTGTATCTCGCCCTCTGTTTCAGCCCCTCTGTTTCTGACCCTCTGTTTCAGCGCCTCTGATTCAGCCCCTCTGTTTCTCGCCCTCTGTTTCAGCCCCTCTGTTTCTCGCCCTCTGTTCCAGCCCCTCTGTTTCAGCCCCTCTGTTTCAGCCCCTCTGTTTCTCGCCCTCTGTTTCAGCCCCTCTGTTTCTCGCGCTCTGTTTCAGTCCCTCTGTTTCATCCCGTCTGTTTCAGCCACTCTGTTTCTCGCCCTCTGTTTCAGCCCCTCTGTTTCTCACCCTCTGTTTCAGCCCCTCTGATTCAGCCCCTCTGTTTCTCGCCCTCTGTTTCAGCCCCTCTGTTTCTCGCCCTCTGTTTCAGCCCCTCTGTTTCAGCCCCTCTGTTTCTCGCCCTCTGTTTCAGCCCTTCTGTTTCTCGCCCTCTGTTTCAGCCCCGCTGATTCAGCCCCTCTGTTTCAGCCCCTCTGAATCAGCCCCTCTGTTTCAGCCCCTCTGATTCAGCCCCTCTGTTTCTCGCCCTCTGTTTCAGCCCCTCTGTTTCTCGCCCTCTGTTCCAGCCCCTCTGTTTCAGCCCCTCTGTTTCAGCCCCTCTGTTTCTCGCCCTCTGTTTCAGCCCCTCTGTTTCTCGCGCTCTGTTTCAGCCCCTCTGTTTCAGCCCGTCTGTTTCAGCCACTCTGTTTCTCGCCCTTTGTTTCAGCCCCTCTGTTTCTCACCCTCTGTTTCAGCATCTCTGATTCAGCCCCTCTGTTTCTCGCCCTCTGTTTCAGCCCCTCTGTTTCTCGCCCTCTGTTTCAGCCCCTCTGTTTCAGCCCCTCTGTTTCAGCCCCTCTGTTTCTCGCCCTCTGTTTCAGCCACTCTGTTTCTCGCCCTCTGTTTCAGGCCCTCTGTTTCTCGCCCTCTGTTTCAGCCACTCTGATTCAGCCCCTCTGTTTCAGCCCAACTGATTCAGCCCTTCTGTTTCAGCCCCTCTGTTTCAGCCCCTCTGTTTCAGCCCCTCTGTTTCTCGCCCTCTGTTTCTCGCCCACTGTTTCAGCCCCTTTGTTTCTCGCCCTCTGTTTCAGCCCCACTGTTTCAGCCCCTCTGATTCAGCCCCTCGGATTCAGCCCCTCTGATTCAGCCCCTCTGTTTCTCGCCCTCTGTTTCAGCCCCTCTGTTTAAGCCCCTCTGTTGCTCGCCCTCTGATTCAGCCTCTCTGTTTCTCGCCCTCTGTTTCAGCCCCTCTGTTTCTCGCCCTCTGTTTCAGCCCCTCTGTTTCTCGCCCTCTGTTTCAGCCCCTCTGTTACAGCCCGTCTGTTTCACCCACTCTGTTTCTCGCCCTCTGTTTCAGCCCCTCTGTTTCTCACCCTCTGTTTCAGCCCCTCTGATTCAGCCCCTCTGTTTCACCCCCTCTGTTTCAGCCCCTCTGTTTCAGCCCCTCTGTTTCTCGCCCTCCCTTTCTCAGCCTCTGTTTCAGCTCCTCTGTTTCAGCCGCTCTGTGTCTCGCCCTCTGTTTCAGCCCCTCTGTTTCTCGCCCTCTGTTTCAGCCCCTCTGTTTCTTGCCCTCTGTTTCAGACCCTCTGTTTCAGCCCCTCTGTTTCAACCCCTCTGTTTCAGCCCCTCTGTTTCTCGCCCTGTGTTTCAGCCCCTCTGTTTGAGCCCCTCTGTTTCAGCCCCACTGTTTCTCGCCCTCTGTTTCAGCCCCTCTGTTTCAGCCCCTCTGTTTCAGCCCCTCTGTTTCTCGCCCTCTGTTTCAGACCCCTCTGTTTCTCGCCCTCTGTTCAGCCCCTATGTTTCTCGCCCTCTGTTTCAGCCACTCTGTTTCCCGCCCTCTGTTTCAGCCCCTCTGTTTCAGCCCCTCTGTTTCTCGCCCTCTGTTTCTTCTCCTCTGTTTCTCGCCCTCTGTTTCAGCCCCTCTGTTTCTCGCCCTCTGTTTCAGCCCCGCTGATTCAGCCCCTCTGTTTCAGCCCCTCTGAATCAGCCCCTCTGATTCAGCCCCTCTGTTTCAGCCCCTCTGTTTCAGCCCCTCTGTTTCTCGCCCTCTGTTTCAGCCCATCTGATTCTCGCCCTCTGTTTCAGCCCTTCTGATACTCGCCCTCTGTTTCAGCCCCTCTGATTCAGCCCCTCTGTTTCAGCCCCTCTGATTCAGCCCCTCTGATTCAGCCCCTCTGATTCAGCCCCTCTGTTTCTCGCCCTCTGATTCAGCCCCTCTGTTTCTCGCCCACTGTTTCAGCCCCTCTGATTCAGCCACTCTGTTTCAGCCCCTATGTTTCTCCCCCTCTGTTCCAGCCCCTCTGTTTCAGCCCCTCTGTTTCAGCCACTCTGTTTCAGCCCCTCTGTTTCAGCCCCTCTGTTTCAGCCCCTCTGTATCTCGCCCTCTGTTTCAGCCCCTCTGTTTCTCGCCCTCTGTTTCAGCCCCTCTGTTTCAGCCCGTCTGTTTCAGCCACACTGTCTCTCGCCCTCTGTTTCAGCCCCTCTGTTTCTGACCCTCTGTTTCAGCGCCTCTGATTCAGCCCCTCTGTTTCTCGCCCTCTGTTTCAGCCCCTCTGTTTCTCGCCCTCTGTTCCAGCCCCTCTGTTTCAGCCCCTCTGTTTCAGCCCCTCTGTTTCTCGCCCTCTGTTTCAGCCCCTCTGTTTCTCGCCCTCTGTTTCAGTCCCTCTGTTTCATCCCGTCTGTTTCAGCCACTCTGTTTCTCGCCCTCTGTTTCAGCCCCTCTGTTTCTCACCCTCTGTTTCAGCCCCTCTGATTCAGCCCCTCTGTTTCTCGCCCTCTGTTTCAGCCCCTCTGTTTCTCGCCCTCTGTTTCAGCCCCTCTGTTTCAGCCCCTCTGTTTCAGCCCCTCTGTTTCTCGCCCTCTGTTTCAGCCCCTCTGATTCTCGCCCTCTGTATCAGCCCCGCTGATTCAGCCCCTCTGTTTCAGCCCCTCTGAATCAGCCCCTCTGTTTCAGCCCCTCTGATTCAGCCCCTCTGTTTCTCGCCCTCTGTTTCAGCCCCTCTGTTTCTCGCCCTCTGTTCCAGCCCCTCTGTTTCAGCCCCTCTGTTTC
This sequence comes from Chiloscyllium punctatum, assembly GCF_047496795.1. Lineage (NCBI taxonomy): Eukaryota > Metazoa > Chordata > Chondrichthyes > Orectolobiformes > Hemiscylliidae > Chiloscyllium > Chiloscyllium punctatum. The sequence goes on along the minus strand of NW_027309792.1, from coordinate 580,397 downwards.
AGCCCCTCTGTTTCAGCCCCTCTGTTTCTCGCCCTCTGTTTCAGCCCCTCTGTTTCTCGCGCTCTGTTTCAGCCCCTCTGTTTCAGCCCGTCTGTTTCAGCCACTCTGTTTCTCGCCCTTTGTTTCAGCCCCTCTGTTTCAGCCCCTCTGTTTCAGCCCGTCTGTTTCAGCCACTCTGTTTCTCGCCCTCTGTTTCAGCCCCTCTGTTTCTCGCCCTCTGTTTCAGCCCCTCTGTTTCAGCCCCTCTGTTTCAGCCCCTCTGTTTCTCGCCCTCTGTTTCAGCCACTCTGTTTCTCGCCCTCTGTTTCAGGCCCTCAGTTTCTCGCCCTCTGTTTCAGCCACTCTGATTCAGCCCCTCTGTTTCAGCCCAACTGATTCAGCCCTTCTGTTTCAGCCCCTCTGTTTCAGCCCCTCTGTTTCAGACCCTCTGTTTCTCGCCCTCTGTTTCTCGCCCGCTGTTTCAGCCCCTTTGTTTCTCGCCCTCTGTATCAGCCCCACTGTTTCAGCCCCTCTGATTCAGCCCCTCTGTTTCCCGCCCTCTGTTTCAGCCCCTCTGTTTCAGCCCCTCTGTTTCAGCCCCTCTGTTTCTCGCCCTCTGTTTCAGCCCCTCTGTTTTTCGCCCTCTGTTTCAGCCCCTCTGTTTCAGACCCTCTGTTTCTCGCCCTCTGTTTCAGCCCCTCTGTTTCTCGCACTCTGTTTCAGCCCCGCTGTTTCTCGCCCTCTGTTTTAGCCCCTCTGATTCAGCCCCTCTGATTCAGCCCCTCTGTTTCTCGCCCTCTGTTTCAGCCACTCTGATTCTCGCCCTCTGTTTCAGCCCCTCTGTTTCTCGCCCTCTGTTTTAGCCCCTCTGATTCAGCCCCTCTGTTTCAGCCCCTCTGATTCAGCCCCTCTGATTCAGCCCCTCTGATTCAGCCCCTCTGTTTCTCGCCCTCTGTTTCCGCCCCTCTGTTTAAGCACCTCTGTTTCTCGCCATCTGTTTCAGCCCCTCTGTTTCTCGCCCTCTGTTTCAGCCCCTCTGTTTCTCGCCCTCTGTTTCAGCCCCGTTAATTGAGCCCCTCTGTTTCAGCCCCTCTGATTCAGCCCCTCTGATTCAGCCCCTCTGTTTCAGCCCCTCTGTTTCAGCCCCTCTGTTTCTCGCCCTCTGTTTCAGCCCCTCTGATTCTCGCCCTCTGTTTCAGCCCCTCTGTTTCTCGCCCTCTGTTTTAGCCCCTCTGATTCAGCCCCTCTGATTCAGCCCCTCTGTTTCTCGCCCTCTGTTTCAGCACATCTGATTCTCGCCCTCTGTTTCAGCCCTTCTGATACTCGCCCTCTGTTTCAGCCCCTCTGATTCCGCCCCTCTGTTTCAGCCCCTCTGATTCAGCCCCTCTGATTCAGCCCCTCTGATTCAGCCCCTCTGTTTCTCGCCCTCTGTTTCAGCCCCTCTGTTTCTCGCCCTCTGTTTCAGCCCCTCTGATTCAGCCTCTCTGTTTCAGCCCCTATGTTTCTCCCCCTCTGTTCCAGCCCCAATGTTTCAGCCCCCCTGTTTCAGCCACTTTGTTTCAGCCCCTCTGTTTCAGCCCCTCTGTTTCTCGCCCTCTATTTCAGCCCCTCTGTTTCTCGCCCACTGTTTCAGCCCCTCTGTTTCAGCCCGTCTGTTTCAGCCACTCTGTTTCTCGCCCTCTGTTTCAGCCCCTCTGTTTCTCACCCTCTGTTTCAGCCCCTCTGATTCAGCCCCTCTGTTTCTCGCCCTCTGTTTCAGCCCCTCTGTTTCTCGCCCTCTGTTCCAGCCCCTCTGTTTCAGCCCCTCTGTTTCAGCCCCTCTGTTTCTCGCCCTCTGTTTCAGCCCCTCTGTTTCTCGCGTTCTGTTTCAGCCCCTCTGTTTCAGCCCGTCTGTTTCAGCCACTCTGTTTCTCGCCCTCTGTTTCAGCCCCTCCAGTTCTCACCCTCTGTTTCAGCCCCTCTGATTCAGCCCCTCTGATTCTCGCCCTCTGTTTCAGCCCCTCTGTTTCTCGCCCTCTGTTTCAGCCCCTCTGTTTCAGCCCCTCTGTTTCAGCCCCTCTGTTTCTCGCCCTCTGTTTCAGCCCCTCTGTTTCTCGCCCTCTGTTTCAGCCCCGCTGATTCAGCCCCTCTGTTTCAGCCCCTCTGAATCAGCCCCTCTGATTCAGCCCCTCTGTTTCAGCCCCTCTGTTTCAGCCCCTCTGTTTCTCGCCCTCTGTTTCAGCCCATCTGATTCTCGCCCTCTGTTTCAGCCCTTCTGATACTCGCCCTCTGTTTCAGCCCCTCTGATTCAGCCCCTCTGTTTCAGCCCCTCTGATTCAGCCCCTCTGATTCAGCCCCTCTGATTCAGCCCCTCTGTTTCTCGCCCTCTGTTTCAGCCCCTCTGTTTCAGCCCCTCTGATTCAGCGCCTCTGTTTCTCGCCCTCTGTTTCAGCCCCTCTGTTTCTCGCCCTCTGTTTCAGCCCCTCTGATTCAGCCACTCTGTTTCTCGCCCTCTGTTTCAGCCCCTCTGTTTCAGCCCCTCTGATTCAGCGCCTCTGTTTCTCGCCCTCTGTTTCAGCCCCTCTGTTTCTCGCCCTCTGTTTCAGCCCCTCTGTTTCTCCCCCTCTGTTCCAGCCCCTTTTTTCAGCCCCTCTGTTTCAGCCACTCTGTATCTCGCCCTCTGTTTTAGCCCCTCTGTTTCAGCCCCTCTGTTTCTCGCCCTCTGTTTCAGCCCCTCTGTTTCTCGCCCTCTGTTTCAGCCCCACTGTTTCAGCCCCTCTGTTTCAGCCACTCTGTTTCTCGCCCTCTGTTTCAGCCCCTCTGTTTCTCACCCTCTGTTTCAGCCCCTCTGATTCAGCCCCTATGTTTCTCGCCCTCTGTTTCAGCCCCTCTGTTTCTCGCCCTCTGTTCCAGCCCCTCTGTTTCAGCCCCTCTGTTTCAGCCCCTCTGTTTCTCGCCCTCTGTTTCAGCCCCTCTGTTTCTCGCGCTCTGTTTCAGCCCCTCTGTATCAGCCCGTCTGTTTCAGCCACTCTGTTTCTCGCCCTCTGTTTCAGCCCCTCTGTTTCTCACCCTCTGTTTCAGCCCCTCTGATTCAGCCCCTCTGTTTCTCGCCCTCTGTTTCAGCCCCTCTGTTTCTCGCCCTCTGTTTCAGCCCCTCTGTTTCAGCCCCTCTGTTTCAGCCCCTCTGTTTCTCGCCCTCTGTTTCAGCCACTCTGTTTCTCGCCCTCTGTTTCAGGCCATCTGTTTCTCGCCCTCTGTTTCAGCCACTCTGATTCAGCCCCTCTGTTTGAGCCCAACTGATTCAGCCCCTCTGTTTCAGCCCCTCTGTTTCAGCCACTCTGTTTCAGCCCCTCTGTTTCTCGCCCTCTGTTTCTCGCCCGCTGTTTCAGCCCCTTTGTTTCTCGCCTTCTGTTTCAGCCCCACTGTTTCAGCCCCTCTGATTCAGCCCCTCTGATTCAGCCCCTCTGTTTCTCGCCCTCTGTTTCAGCCCCTCTGTTTCAGCCCCTCTGTTTCAGCCCCTCTGTTTCTCGCCCTCTGTTTCAGCCCCTCTGTTTCTCGCCCTCTGTTTCAGCCCCTCTGTTTCAGCCCCTCTGTTTATCGCCCTCTGTTTCTGCCTCTCTGTTTCTCGCACTCTGTTTCAGCACCGCTGTTTCTCGCCCTCTGTTTTGGCCCCGCTGATTCAGCCCCTCTGTTTCAGCCCCTCTGAATCAGCCCCTCTGATTCAGCCCCTCTGTTTCAGCCCCTCTGTTTCAGCCCCTCTGTTTCTCGCCCTCTGTTTCAGCCCCTCTGATACTCGCCCTCTGTTTCAGCCCCTCTGTTTCTCGCCCTCTGTTTTAGCCCCTCTGATTCAGACCCTCTGTTTCAGCCCCTCTGATTCAGCCCCTCTGATTCAGCCCCTCTGATTCAGCCCCTCTGTTTCTCGCCCTCTGTATCAGCCCCTCTGTTTAAGCCCCTCTGTTTCTCGCCATCTGTTTCAGCCCCTCTGTTTCTCGCCCTCTGTTTCAGCCCCTCTGTTTCAGCCCCTCTGTTTCTCGCCCTCTGTTTCAGCCCCGCTGATTCAGCCCCTGTGTTTCAGCCCCTCTGATTCAGCCCCTCTGATTCAGCCCCTCTGTTTCAGCCCCTCTGTTTCTCGCCCTCTGTTTCAGCCCCTCTGTTTCTCGCCCTCTGTTTCAGCCCCTCTGTTTCAGCCCCTCTGTTTCTCGCCCTCTGTTTCTGCCCCTCTGTTTCTCGCATGTGTTTCAGCCCCGCTGTTTCTCGCCCTCTGTTTTGGCCGCGCTGATTCAGCCCCTCTGTTTCAGCCCCACTGAATCAGCCCCTCTGATTCACCCCCTCTGTTTCAGCCCCTCTGTTTCAGACCCTCTGTTTCTCGCCCTCTGTTTCTGCCCCTCTTTTTCTCGCACTCTGTTTCAGCCCCTCTGTTTCTCGCCCTCTGTTTTAGCCCCTCTGATTCAGCCCCTCTGTTTCAGCCCCTCTGAATCAGCCCCTCTGATTCAGCCCCTCTGTTACAGCCCCTCTGTTTCTCGCCCTCTGTTTCTCGCCCTCTGTTTCAGCCCCTCTGATTCTCGCCCTCTGTTTCAGCCCCTCTGTTTCTCGCCCTCTGTTTTAGCCCCTCTGTTTCAGCCCCTCTGTTTCTCGCCCTCTGTTTCAGCCCCTCTGTTTCAGCCCCTCTGTTTCTCGCCCTCTGTTTCAGCCCCGCTGATTCAGCCCCTGTGTTTCAGCCCCTCTGATTCAGCCCCTCTGTTTCTCGCCCTCTGTTTCAGCCCCTCTGATTCTCGCCCTCTGTTTCAGCCCCTCTGTTTCTCGCCCTCTGTTTTAGCCACTCTGATTCAGCCCCTCTGTTTCAGCCTCTCTGTTTCTCGCCCTCTGTTTTAGCCCCTCTGATTCAGCCCCTCTGTTTCTCGCCCTCTGTTTCAGCCCCTCTGATTCAGCCCTTCTGATTCAGCCCCTCTGTTTCTCGCCCTCTGTTTCAGCCCCTCTGTTTCAGCCCCTCTGTTTCTCGACCTCTGTTTCAGCCCCTCTGTTTCTCGCGTTCTGTTTCAGCCCCTCTGTTTCAGCCCGTCTGTTTCAGCCACTCTGTTTCTCGCCCTCTGTTTCAGCCCCTCCAGTTCTCACCCTCTGTTTCAGCCCCTCTGATTCAGCCCCTCTGTTTCTCGCCTTCTGTTTCAGCCCCTCTGTTTCTCGCCCTCTGTTTCAGCCCCTCTGTTTCAGCCCCTCTGTTTCAGCCCCTCTGTTTCTCGCCCTCTGTTTCAGCCCCTCTGTTTCTCGCCCTCTGTTTCAGCCCCGCTGATTCAGCCCCTCTGTTTCAGCCCCTCTGAATCAGCCCCTCTGATTCAGCCCCTCTGTTTCAGCCCCTCTGTTTCAGCCCCTCTGTTTCTCGCCCTCTGTTTCAGCCCATCTGATTCTCGCCCTCTGTTTCAGCCCTTCTGATACTCGCCCTCTGTTTCAGCCCCTCTGATTCAGCCCCTCTGTTTCAGCACCTCTGATTCAGCCCCTCTGATTCAGCCCCTCTGATTCAGCCCCTCTGTTTCTCGCCCTCTGTTTCAGCCCCTCTGTTTCAGCCCCTCAGATTCAGCGCCTCTGTTTCTCGCCCTCTGTTTCAGCCCCTCTGTTTCTCGCCCACTGTTTCAGCCCCTCTGATTCAGCCCCTCTGTTTCAGCCCCTATGTTTCTCCCCCTCTGTTCCAGCCCCTTTTTTCAGCCCCTCTGTTTCAGCCACTCTGTTTCAGCCCCTCTGTTTCAGCCCCTCTGTTTCAGCCCCTCTGTTTCTCGCCCTCTGTTTCAGCCCCTCTGTTTCTCGCCCTCTGTTTCAGCCCCTCTGTTTCAGCCCGTCTGTTTCAGCCACTCTGTTTCTCGCCCTCTGTTTCAGCCCCTCTGTTTCTCACCCTCTGTTTCAGCCCCTCTGATTCAGCCCCTCTGTTTCTCGCCCTCTGTTTCAGCCCCTCTGTTTCTCGCCCTCTGTTCCAGCCCCTCTGTTTCAGCCCCTCTGTTTCAGCCCCTCTGTTTCTCGCCCTCTGTTTCAGCCCCTCTGTTTCAGCCCCTCTGTTTCAGCCCCTCTGTTTCTCGCCCTCTGTTTCAGCCACTCTGTTTCTCGCCCTCTGTTTCAGGCCATCTGTTTCTCGCCCTCTGTTTCAGCCACTCTGATTCAGCCCCTCTGTTTGAGCCCAACTGATTCAGCCCCTCTGTTTCAGCCCCTCTGTTTCAGCCCCTCTGTTTCTCGCCCTCTGTTTCTCGCCCGCTGTTTCAGCCCCTTTGTTTCTCGCCTTCTGTTTCAGCCCCACTGTTTCAGCCCCTCTGATTCAGCCCCTCTGATTCAGCCCCTCTGTTTCTCGCCCTCTGTTTCAGCCCCTCTGTTTCAGCCCCTCTGTTTCAGCCCCTCTGTTTCTCGCCCTCTGTTTCAGACCCTCTGTTTCTCGCCCTCTGTTTCGGCCCCTCTGTTTCAGCCCCTCTGTTTATCGCCCTCTGTTTCTGCCCCTCTGTTTCTCGCACTCTGTTTCAGCCCCGCTCTTTCTCGCCCTCTGTTTTGGCCCCGCTGATTCAGCCCCTCTGTTTCAGCCCCTCTGAATCAGCCCCTCTGATTCAGCCCCTCTGTTTCAGCCCCTCTGTTTCAGCCCCTCTGTTTCTCGCCCTCTGTTTCAGCCCCTCTGATTCTCGCCCTCTGTTTCAGCCCCTCTGTTTCTCGCCCTCTGTTTTAGCCCCTCTGATTCAGCCCCTCTGTTTCAGCCCCTCTGATTCAGCCCCTCTGATTAAGCCCCTCTGATTCAGCCCCTCTGTTTCTCGCCCTCTGTTTCATCCCCTCTGTTTAAGCCCCTCTGTTTCTCGCCATCTGTTTCAGCCCCTCTGTTTCTCGCCCTCTGTTTCATCCCCTCTGTTTAAGCCCCTCTGTTTCTCGCCATCTGTTTCAGCCCCTCTGTTTCAGCCCCTCTGATTCTCGCCCTCTGTTTCAGCCCCGCTGATTCAGCCCCTGTGTTTCAGCCCCTCTGATTCAGCCCCTCTGATTCAGCCCCTCTGTTTCAGCCCCTCTGTTTCTCGCCCTCTGTTTCAGCCCCTCTGTTTCTCGCCCTCTGTTTCAGCCCCTCTGTTTCAGCCCCTCTGTTTCTCGCCCTCTGTTTCTGCCCCTCTGTTTCTCGCATGTGTTTCAGCCCCGCTGTTTCTCGCCCTCTGTTTTGGCCGCGCTGATTCAGCCCCTCTGTTTCAGCCCCACTGAATCAGCCCCTCTGATTCACCCCCTCTGTTTCAGCCCCTCTGTTTCAGACCCTCTGTTTCTCGCCCTCTGTTTCAGCCCCTCTTTTTCTCGCACTCTGTTTCAGCCCCTCTGTTTCTCGCCCTCTGTTTTAGCCCCTCTGATTCAGCCCCTCTGTTTCAGCCCCTCTGAATCAGCCCCTCTGATTCAGCCCCTCTGTTTCAGCCCCTCTGTTACAGCCCCTCTGTTTCTCGCCCTCTGTTTCAGCCCCTCTGATTCTCGCCCTCTGTTTCAGCCCCTCTGTTTCTCGCCCTCTGTTTTAGCCCCTCTGTTTCAGCCCCTCTGTTTCTCGCCCTCTGTTTCAGCCCCTCTGTTTCAGCCCCTCTGTTTCTCGCCCTCTGTTTCAGCCCCGCTGATTCAGCCCCTGTGTTTCAGCCCCTCTGATTCAGCCCCTCTGTTTCTCGCCCTCTGTTTCAGCCCCTCTGATTCTCGCCCTCTGTTTCAGCCCCTCTGTTTCTCGCCCTCTGTTTTAGCCACTCTGATTCAGCCCCTCTGTTTCAGCCTCTCTGTTTCTCGCCCTCTGTTTTAGCCCCTCTGATTCAGCCCCTCTGTTTCTCGCCCTCTGTTTCAGCCCCTCTGATTCAGCCCCTCTGATTCAGCCCCTCTGTTTCTCGCCCTCTGTTTCAGCCCCTCTGTTTCAGCCCCTCTGTTTCTCGACCTCTGTTTCAGCCCCTCTGTTTCTCGCGTTCTGTTTCAGCCCCTCTGTTTCAGCCCGTCTGTTTCAGCCACTCTGTTTCTCACCCTCTGTTTCAGCCCCTCCAGTTCTCACCCTCTGTTTCAGCCGCTCTGATTCAGCCCCTCTGTTTCTCGCCCTCTGTTTCAGCCCCTCTGTTTCTCGCCCTCTGTTTCAGCCCCTCTGTTTCAGCCCCTCTGTTTCAGCCCCTCTGTTTCTCGCCCTCTGTTTCAGCCCCTCTGTTTCTCGCCCTCTGTTTCAGCCCCGCTGATTCAGCCCCTCTGTTTCAGCCCCTCTGAATCAGCCCCTCTGATTCAGCCCCTCTGTTTCACCCCCTCTGTTTCAGCCCCTCTGTTTCTCGCCCTCTGTTTCAGCCCATCTGATTCTCGCCCTCTGTTTCAGCCCTTCTGATACTCGCCCTCTGTTTCAGCCCCTCTGATTCAGCCCCTCTGTTTCAGCCCCTCTGATTCAGCCCCTCTGATTCAGCCCCTCTGATTCAGCCCCTCTGTTTCTCGCCCTCTGTTTCAGCCCCTCTGTTTCAGCCCCTCTGATTCAGCGCCTCTGTTTCTCGCCCTCTGTTTCAGCCCCTCTGTTTCTCGCCCTCTGTTTCAGCCCCTCTGATTCAGCCCCTCTGTTTCAGCCCCTATGTTTCTCCCCCTCTGTTCCAGCCCCTTTTTTCAGCCCCTCTGTTTCAGCCACTCTGTTTCAGCCACTCTGTTTCAGCCCCTCTGTTTCAGCCCCTCTGTTTCTCGCCCTCTGTTTCAGCCCCTCTGTTTCTCACCCTCTGTTTCAGCCCCTCTGATTCAGCCCCTCTGTTTCTCGCCCTCTGTTTCAGCCCCTCTGTTTCTCGCCCTCTGTTCCAGCCCCTCTGTTTCAGCCCCTCTGTTTCAGCCCCTCTGTTTCTCGCCCTCTGTTTCAGCCCCTCTGTTTCTCGCGCTCTGTTTCAGCCCCTCTGTATCAGCCCGTCTGTTTCAGCCACTCTGTTTCTCGCCCTCTGTTTCAGCCCCTCTGTTTCTCACCCTCTGTTTCAGCCCCTCTGATTCAGCCCCTCTGTTTCTCGCCCTCTGTTTCAGCCCCTCTGTTTCTCGCCCTCTGTTTCAGCCCCTCTGTTTCAGCACCTCTGTTTCAGCCCCTCTGTTTCTCGCCCTCTGTTTCAGCCACTCTGTTTCTCGCCCTCTGTTTCAGGCCATCTGTTTCTCGCCCTCTGTTTCAGCCACTCTGATTCAGCCCCTCTGTTTGAACCCAACTGATTCAGCCCCTCTGTTTCAGCCCCTCTGTTTCAGCCCCTCTGTTTCAGCCCCTCTGTTTCTCGCCCTCTGTTTCTCGCCCGCTGTTTCAGCCCCTTTGTTTCTCGCCTTCTGTTTCAGCCCCACTGTTTCAGCCCCTCTGATTCAGCCCCTCTGATTCAGCCCCTATGTTTCTCGCCCTCTGTTTCAGCCCCTCTGTTTCTCGCCCTCTGTTTCAGCCCATCTGATTCTCGCCCTCTGTTTCAGCCCTTCTGATACTCGCCCTCTGTTTCAGCCCCTCTGATTCAGCCCCTCTGTTTCAGCCCCTCTGATTCAGCCCCTCTGATTCAGCCCCTCTGATTCAGCCCCTCTGTTTCTCGCCCTCTGTTTCAGCCCCTCTGTTTCAGCCCCTCTGATTCAGCGCCTCTGTTTCTCGCCCTCTGTTTCAGCCCCTCTGTTTCTCGCCCTCTGTTTCAGCCCCTCTGATTCAGCCCCTCTGTTTCAGCCCCTATGTTTCTCCCCCTCTGTTCCAGCCCCTTTTTTCAGCCCCTCTGTTTCAGCCACTCTGTTTCTCGCCCTCTGTTTTAGCCCCTCTGTTTCAGCCCCTCTGTTTCTCGCCCTCTGTTTCAGCCCCTCTGTTTCTCGCCCTCTGTTTCAGCCCCTCTGTTTCAGCCCCTCTGTTTCAGCCACTCTGTTTCTCGCCCTCTGTTTCAGCCCCTCTGTTTCTCACCCTCTGTTTCAGCCCCTCTGATTCAGCCCCTCTGTTTCTCGCCCTCTGTTTCAGCCCCTCTGTTTCTCGCGCTCTGTTCCAGCCCCTCTGTTTCAGCCCCTCTGTTTCAGCCCCTCTGTTTCTCGCCCTCTGTTTCAGCCCCTCTGTTTCTCGCGCTCTGTTTCAGCCCCTCTGTATCAGCCCGTCTGTTTCAGCCACTCTGTTTCTCGCCCTCTGTTTCAGCCCCTCTGTTTCTCACCCTCTGTTTCAGCCCCTCTGATTCAGCCCCTCTGTTTCTCGCCCTCTGTTTCAGCCCCTCTGTTTCTCGCCCTCTGTTTCAGCCCCTCTGTTTCAGCCCCTCTGTTTCAGCCCCTCTGTTTCTCGCCCTCTGTTTCAGCCACTCTGTTTCTCGCCCTCTGTTTCAGGCCATCTGTTTCTCGCCCTCTGTTTCAGCCACTCTGATTCAGCCCCTCTGTTTGAGCCCAACTGATTCAGCCCCTCTGTTTCAGCCCCTCTGTTTCAGCCCCTCTGTTTCAGCCCCTCTGTTTCTCGCCCTCTGTTTCTCGCCCGCTGTTTCAGCCCCTTTGTTTCTCGCCTTCTGTTTCAGCCCCACTGTTTCAGCCCCTCTGATTCAGCCCCTCTGATTCAGCCCCTCTGTTTCTCGCCCTCTGTTTCAGCCCATCTGTTTCAGCCCCTCTGTTTCAGCCCCTCTGTTTCTCGCCCTCTGTTTCAGCCCCTCTGTTTCTCGCCCTCTGTTTCAGCCCCTCTGTTTCAGCCCGTCTGTTTATCGCCCTCTGTTTCTGCCCCTCTGTTTCTCGCATTCTGTTTCAGCACCGCTGTTTCTCGCCCTCTGTTTTGGCCCCGCTGATTCAGCCCCTCTGTTTCAGCCCCTCTGAATCAGCCCCTCTGATTCAGCCCCTCTGTTTCAGCCCCTCTGTTTCAGCCCCTCTGTTTCTCGCCCTCTGTTTCAGCCCCTCTGATTCTCGCCCTCTGTTTCAGCCCCTCTGTTTCTCGCCCTCTGTTTTAGCCCCTCTGATTCAGCCCCTCTGTTTCAGCCCCTCTGATTCAGCCCCTCTGATTCAGCCCCTCTGTTTCAGCCCCTCTGTTTAAGCCCCTCTGTTTCTCGCCATCTGTTTCAGCCCCTCTGTTTCTCGCCCTCTGTTTCAGCCCCTCTGTTTCAGCCCCTCTGTTTCTCGCCCTCTGTTTCAGCCCCGCTGATTCAGCCCCTGTGTTTCAGCCCCTCTGATTCAGCCTCTCTGATTCAGCACCTCTGTTTCAGCCCCTCTGTTTCTCGCCCTCTGTTTCAGCCCCTCTGTTTCTCGCCCTCTGTTTCAGCCCCTCTGTTTCAGCCCCTCTGTTTCTCGCCCTCTGTTTCTGCCCCTCTGTTTCTCGCATGTGTTTCAGCCCCGCTGTTTCTCGCCCTCTGTTTTGGCCCCGCTGATTCAGCCCCTCTGTTTCAGCCCCACTGAATCAGCCCCTCTGATTCACCCCCTCTGTTTCAGCCCCTCTGTTTCAGACCCTCTGTTTCTCGCCCTCTGTTTCTGCCCCTCTTTTTCTCGCACTCTGTTTCAGCCCCTCTGTTTCTCGCCCTCTGTTTTAGCCCCTCTGATTCAGCCCCTCTGTTTCAGCCCCTCTGAATCAGCCCCTCTGATTCAGCCCCTCTGTTTCAGCCCCTCTGTTACAGCCCCTCTGTTTCTCGCCCTCTGTTTCAGCCCCTCTGATTCTCGCCCTCTGTTTCAGCCCCTCTGTTTCTCGCCCTCTGTTTTAGCCCCTCTGTTTCAGCCCCTCTGTTTCTCGCCCTCTGTTTCAGCCCCTCTGTTTCAGCCCCTCTGTTTCTCGCCCTCTGTTTCAGCCCCGCTGATTCAGCCCCTGTGTTTCAGCCCCTCTGATTCAGCCCCTCTGTTTCTCGCCCTCTGTTTCAGCCCCTCTGATTCTCGCCCTCTGTTTCAGCCCCTCTGTTTCTCGCCCTCTGTTTTAGCCACTCTGATTCAGCCCCTCTGTTTCAGCCTCTCTGTTTCTCGCCCTCTGTTTTAGCCCCTCTGATTCAGCCCCTCTGTTTCTCGCCCTCTGTTTCAGCCCCTCTGATTCAGCCCCTCTGATTCAGCCCCTCTGTTTCTCGCCCTCTGTTTCAGCCCCTCTGTTTCAGCCCCTCTGTTTCTCGACCTCTGTTTCAGCCCCTCTGTTTCTCGCGTTCTGTTTCAGCCCCTCTGTTTCAGCCCGTCTGTTTCAGCCACTCTGTTTCTCGCCCTCTGTTTCAGCCCCTCCAGTTCTCACCCTCTGTTTCAGCCCCTCTGATTCAGCCCCTCTGTTTCTCGCCCTCTGTTTCAGCCCCTCTGTTTCTCGCCCTCTGTTTCAGCCCCTCTGTTTCAGCCCCTCTGTTTCAGCCCCTCTGTTTCTCGCCCTCTGTTTCAGCCCCTCTGTTTCTCGCCCTCTGTTTCAGCCCCGCTGATTCAGCCCCTCTGTTTCAGCCCCTCTGAATCAGCCCCTCTGATTCAGCCCCTCTGTTTCAGCCCCTCTGTTTCAGCCCCTCTGTTTCTCGCCCTCTGTTTCAGCCCATCTGATTCTCGCCCTCTGTTTCAGCCCTTCTGATACTCGCCCTCTGTTTCAGCCCCTCTGATTCAGCCCCTCTGTTTCAGCCCCTCTGATTCAGCCCCTCTGATTCAGCCCCTCTGATTCAGCCCCTCTGTTTCTCGCCCTCTGTTTCAGCCCCTCTGTTTCAGCCCCTCTGATTCAGCGCCTCTGTTTCTCGCCCTCTGTTTCAGCCCCTCTGTTTCTCACCCTCTGTTTCAGCCCCTCTGATTCAGCCCCTCTGTTTCAGCCCCTATGTTTCTCCCCCTCTGTTCCAGCCCCTTTTTTCAGCCCCTCTGTTTCAGCCACTCTGTTTCAGCCCCTCTGTTTCAGCCCCTCTGTTTCAGCCCCTCTGTTTCTCGCCCTCTGTTTCAGCCCCTCTGTTTCTCGCCCTCTGTTTCAGCCACTCTGTTTCAGCCCGTCTGTTTCAGCCACTCTGTTTCTCGCCCTCTGTTTCAGCCCCTCTGTTTCTCACCCTCTGTTTCAGCCCCTCTGATTCAGCCCCTCTGTTTCTCGCCCTCTGTTTCAGCCCCTCTGTTTCTCGCCCTCTGTTCCAGCCCCTCTGTTTCAGCCCCTCTGTTCCAGCCCCTCTGTTTCTCGCCCTCTGTTTCAGCCCCTCTGTTTCAGCCCCTCTGTTTCAGCCCCTCTGTTTCTCGCCCTCTGTTTCAGCCACTCTGTTTCTCGCCCTCTGTTTCAGGCCATCTGTTTCTCGCCCTCTGTTTCAGCCACTCTGATTCAGCCCCTCTGTTTGAGCCCAACTGATTCAGCCCCTCTGTTTCAGCCCCTCTGTTTCAGCCCCTCTGTTTCAGCCCCTCTGTTTCTCGCCCTCTGTTTCTCGCCCGCTGTTTCAGCCCCTTTGTTTCTCGCCTTCTGTTTCAGCCCCACTGTTTCAGCCCCTCTGATTCAGCCCCTCTGATTCAGCCCCTCTGTTTCTCGCCCTCTGTTTCAGCCCCTCTGTTTCAGCCCCTCTGTTTCAGCCCCTCTGTTTCTCGCCCTCTGTTTCAGACCCTCTGTTTCTCGCCCTCTGTTTCAGCCCCTCTGTTTCAGCCCCTCTGTTTATCGCCCTCTGTTTCTGCCCCTCTGTTTCTCGCACTCTGTTTCAGCCCCGCTGTTTCTCGCCCTCTGTTTTGGCCGGGCTGATTCAGCCCCTCTGTTTCAGCCCCTCTGAATCAGCCCCTCTGATTCAGCCCCTCTGTTTCAGCCCCTCTGTTTCAGCCCCTCTGTTTCTCGCCCTCTGTTTCAGCCCCTCTGATTCTCGCCCTCTGTTTCAGCCCCTCTGTTTCTCGCCCTCTGTTTTAGCCCCTCTGATTCAGCCCCTCTGTTTCAGCCCCTCTGATTCAGCCCCTCTGATTCAGCCCGCCTGATTCAGCCCCTCTGTTTCTCGCCCTCTGTTTCATCCCCTCTGTTTAAGCCCCTCTGTTTCTCGCCATCTGTTTCAGCCCCTCTGTTTCTCGCCCTCTGTTTCAGCCCCTCTGTTTCAGCCCCTCTGTTTCTCGCCCTCTGTTTCAGCCCCGCTGATTCAGCCCCTGTGTTTCAGCCCCTCTGATTCAGCCCCTCTGATTCTGGCCCTCTGTTTCAGCCCCTCTGTTTCTCGCCCTCTGTTTCAGCCCCTCTGTTTCTCGCCCTCTGTTTCAGCCCCTCTGTTTCAGCCCCTCTGTTTCTCGCCCTCTGTTTCTGCCCCTCTGTTTCTCGCATGTGTTTCAGCCCCGCTGTTTCTCGCCCTCTGTTTTGGCCGCGCTGATTCAGCCCCTCTGTTTCAGGCCCACTGAATCAGCCCCTCTGATTCACCCCCTCTGTTTCAGCCCCTCTGTTTCAGACCCTCTGTTTCTCGCCCTCTGTTTCTGCCCCTCTTTTTCTCGCACTCTGTTTCAGCCCCTCTGTTTCTCGACCTCTGTTTTAGCCCCTCTGATTCAGCCCCTCTGTTTCAGCCCCTCTGAATCAGCCCCTCTGATTCAGCCCCTCTGTTTCAGCCCCTCTGTTACAGCCCCTCTGTTTCTCGCCCTCTGTTTCAGCCCCTCTGATTCTCGCCCTCTGTTTCAGCCCCTCTGTTTCTCGCCCTCTGTTTTAGCCCCTCTGTTTCAGCCCCTCTGTTTCTCGCCCTCTGTTTCAGCCCCTCTGTTTCAGCCCCTCTGTTTCTCGCCCTCTGTTTCAGCCCCGCTGATTCAGCCCCTGTGTTTCAGCCCCTCTGATTCAGCCCCTCTGTTTCTCGCCCTCTGTTTCAGCCCCTCTGATTCTCGCCCTCTTATTCAGCCCCTCTGTTTCTCGCCCTCTGTTTTAGCCACTCTGATTCAGCCCCTCTGTTTCAGCCTCTCTGTTTCTCGCCCTCTGTTTTAGCCCCTCTGATTCAGCCCCTCTGTTTCTCGCCCTCTGTTTCAGCCCCTCTGATTCAGCCCCTCTGATTCAGCCCCTCTGTTTCTCGCCCTCTGTTTCAGCCCCTCTGTTTCAGCCCCTCTGTTTCTCGACCTCTGTTTCAGCCCCTCTGTTTCTCGCGTTCTGTTTCAGCCCCTCTGTTTCAGACCGTCTGTTTCAGCCACTCTGTTTCTCGCCCTCTGTTTCAGCCCCTCCAGTTCTCACCCTCTGTTTCAGCCCCTCTGATTCAGCCCCTCTGTTTCTCGCCCTCTGTTTCAGCCCCTCTGTTTCTCGCCCTCTGTTTCAGCCCCTCTGTTTCAGCCCCTCTGTTTCAGCCCCTCTGTTTCTCGCCCTCTGTTTCAGCCCCTCTGTTTCTCGCCCTCTGTTTCAGCCCCGCTGATTCAGCCCCTCTGTTTCAGCCCCTCTGAATCAGCCCCTCTGATTCAGCCCCTCTGTTTCACCCCCTCTGTTTCAGCCCCTCTCTTTCTCGCCCTCTGTTTCAGCCCATCTGATTCTCGCCCTCTGTTTCAGCCCTTCTGATACTCGCCCTCTGTTTCAGCCCCTCTGATTCAGCCCCTCTGTTTCAGCCCCTCTGATTCAGCCCCTCTGATTCAGCCCCTCTGATTCAGCCCCTCTGTTTCTCGCCCTCTGTTTCAGCCCCTCTGTTTCAGCCCCTCTGATTCAGCGCCTCTGTTTCTCGCCCTCTGTTTCAGCCCCTCTGTTTCTCGCCCTCTGTTTCAGCCCCTCTGATTCAGCCCCTCTGTTTCAGCCCCTATGTTTCTCCCCCTCTGTTCCAGCCCCTTTTTTCAGCCCCTCTGTTTCAGCCACTCTGTTTCAGCCACTCTGTTTCAGCCCCTCTGTTTCAGCCCCTCTGTTTCTCGCCCTCTGTTTCAGCCCCTCTGTTTCTCGCCCTCTGTTTCAGCCCCACTCTTTCAGCCCGTCTGTTTCAGCCACTCTGTTTCTCGCCCTCTGTTTCAGCCCCTCCAGTTCTCACCCTCTGTTTCAGCCCCTCTGATTCAGCCCCTCTGTTTCTCGCCCTCTGTTTCAGCCCCTCTGTTTCTCGCCCTCTGTTTCAGCCCCTCTGTTTCAGCCCCTCTGTTTCAGCCCCTCTGTTTCTCGCCCTCTGTTTCAGCCCCTCTGTTTCTCGCCCTCTGTTTCAGCCCCGCTGATTCAGCCCCTCTGTTTCAGCCCCTCTGAATCAGCCCCTCTGATTCAGCTCCTCTGTTTCACCCCCTCTGTTTCAGCCCCTCTCTTTCTCGCCCTCTGTTTCAGCCCATCTGATTCTCGCCCTCTGTTTCAGCCCTTCTGATACTCGCCCTCTGTTTCAGCCCCTCTGATTCAGCCCCTCTGTTTCAGCCCCTCTGATTCAGCCCCTCTGATTCAGCCCCTCTGATTCAGCCCCTCTGTTTCTCGCCCTCTGTTTCAGCCCCTCTGTTTCAGCCCCTCTGATTCAGCGCCTCTGTTTCTCGCCCTCTGTTTCAGCCCCTCTGTTTCTCGCCCTCTGTTTCAGCCCCTCTGATTCAGCCCCTCTGTTTCAGCCCCTATGTTTCTCCCCCTCTGTTCCAGCCGCTTTTTTCAGCCCCTCTGTTTCAGCCACTCTGTTTCAGCCACTCTGTTTCAGCCCCTCTGTTTCAGCCCCTCTGTTTCTCGCCCTCTGTTTCAGCCCCTCTGTTTCTCGCCCTCTGTTTCAGCCCCACTCTTTCAGCCCGTCTGTTTCAGCCACTCTGTTTCTCGCCCTCTGTTTCAGCCCCTCTGTTTCTCACCCTCTGTTTCAGCCCCTCTGATTCAGCCCCTCTGTTTCTCGCCCTCTGTTTCAGCCCCTCTGTTTCTCGCCCTCTGTTCCAGCCCCTCTGTTTCAGCCCCTCTGTTTCAGCTCCTCTGTTTCTCGCCCTCTGTTTCAGCCCCTCTGTTTCTCGCGCTCTGTTTCAGCCCCTCTGTATCAGCCCGTCTGTTTCAGCCACTCTGTTTCTCGCCCTCTGTTTCAGCCCCTCTGTTTCTCACCCTCTGTTTCAGCCCCTCTGATTCAGCCCCTCTGTTTCTCGCCCTCTGTTTCAGCCCCTCTGTTTCTCGCCCTCTGTTTCAGCCCCTCTGTTTCAGCACCTCTGTTTCAGCCCCTCTGTTTCTCGCCCTCTGTTTCAGCCACTCTGTTTCTCGCCCTCTGTTTCAGGCCATCTGTTTCTCGCCCTCTGTTTCAGCCACTCTGATTCAGCCCCTCTGTTTGAGCCCAACTGATTCAGCCCCTCTGTTTCAGCCCCTCTGTTTCAGCCCCTCTGTTTCAGCCCCTCTGTTTCTCGCCCTCTGTTTCTCACCCGCTGTTTCAGCCCCTTTGTTTCTCGCCTTCTGTTTCAGCCCCACTGTTTCAGCCCCTCTGATTCAGCCCCTCTGATTCAGCCCCTCTGTTTCTCGCCCTCTGTTTCAGCCCCTCTGTTTCAGCCCCTCTGTTTCAGCCCCTCTGTTTCTCGCCCTCTGTTTCAGACCCTCTGTTTCTCGCCCTCTGTTTCAGCCCCTCTGTTTCAGCCCCTCTGTTTATCGCCCTCTGTTTCTGCCCCTCTGTTTCTCGCACTCTGTTTCAGCCCCTCTGATTCTCGCCCTCTGTTTCAGCCCCGCTGTTTCTCGCCCTCTGTTTTGGCCCCGCTGATTCAGCCCCTCTGTTTCAGCCCCTCTGAATCAGCCCCTCTGATTCAGCCCCTCTGTTTCAGCCCCTCTGTTTCAGCCCCTCTGTTTCTTGCCCTCTGTTTCAGCCCCTCTGATTCTCGCCCTCTGTTTCAGCCCCTCTGTTTCTCGCCCTCTGTTTTAGCCCCTCTGATTCAGCCCCTCTGTTTCAGCCCCTCTGATTCAGCCCCTCTGATTCAGCCCCTCTGATTCAGCCCCTCTGTTTCTCGCCCTCTGTTTCAGCCCCTCTGTTTCTCGCCCTCTGTTTCAGCCCCTCTGTTTCTCGCCCTCTGTTTCAGCCCCTCTGTTTCAGCCCCTCTGATTCAGCCTCTCTGTTTCTCGCCCTCTGTTTCAGCCCCTCTGTTTCTCGCCCTCTGTTTCAGCCCCTCTGTTTCTCACCCTCTGTTTCAGCCCCTCTGTTTCAGCCCCTCTATTTCAGCCCCTCTGATTCAGCCCCTCTGTTTACGCCCCTCTGTTTCAGCCCCTCTGTTTCTCGCCCTCTGTTTCAGCCCCTCTGTTTCTCACCCTCTGTTTCAGCCCCTCTGTTTCAGCCCGTCTGTTTCACCCACTCTGTTTCTCGCCCTCTGTTTCAGCCCCTCTGTTTCTCACCCTCTGTTTCAGCCCCTCTGATTCAGCCCCTCTATTTCAGCACCTCTGATTCAGCCCCTCTGTTTACGCCCCTCTGTTTCAGCCCCTCTGTTTCAGCCCCTCTGTTTCTCGCCCTCCCTTTCTCACCCTCTGTTTCTCGCCCTCTGTTTCAGCCCCTCTGTTTTTCGCCCTCTGTTTCAGCCCCTCTGTTTCAGCCCCTCTGTTTCTCGCCCTCTGTTTCAGCCACTCTGTTTCTCGCCCTCTGTTTCAGCCACTCTGATTCAGCCCCTCTGTTTCAGCCCAACTGATTCAGCCCCTCTGTTTCAGCCCCTCTGTTTCAGCCCCTCTGTTTCAGCCCCTCTGTTTCTCGCCCTCTGTTTCTCGCCCGCTGTTTCAGCCCCCTTGTTTCTCGCCTTCTGTTTCAGCCCCACTGTTTCTCGCCCTCTGTTTCTCGCCCGCTGTTTCAGCCCCTCTGTTTCTCGCCCTCTGTTTCTCGACCTCTGTTTCAGCCCCTCTGTTTCTCGCGTTCTGTTTCAGCCCCTCTGTTTCAGACCGTCTGTTTCAGCCACTCTGTTTCTCGCCCTCTGTTTCAGCCCCTCCAGTTCTCACCCTCTGTTTCAGCCCCTCTGATTCAGCCCCTCTGTTTCTCGCCCTCTGTTTCAGCCCCTCTGTTTCTCGCCCTCTGTTTCAGCCCCTCTGTTTCAGCCCCTCTGTTTCAGCCCCTCTGTTTCTCGCCCTCTGTTTCAGCCCCTCTGTTTCTCGCCCTCTGTTTCAGCCCCGCTGATTCAGCCCCTCTGTTTCAGCCCCTCTGAATCAGCCCCTCTGATTCAGCCCCTCTGTTTCACCCCCTCTGTTTCAGCCCCTCTGTTTCTCGCCCTCTGTTTCAGCCCATCTGATTCTCGCCCTCTGTTTCAGCCCTTCTGATACTCGCCCTCTGTTTCAGCCCCTCTGATTCAGCCCCTCTGTTTCAGCCCCTCTGATTCAGCCCCTCTGATTCAGCCCCTCTGATTCAGCCCCTCTGTTTCTCGCCCTCTGTTTCAGCCCCTCTGTTTCAGCCCCTCTGATTCAGCGCCTCTGTTTCTCGCCCTCTGTTTCAGCCCCTCTGTTTCTCGCCCTCTGTTTCAGCCCCTCTGATTCAGCCCCTCTGTTTCAGCCCCTATGTTTCTCCCCCTCTGTTCCAGCCCCTTTTTTCAGCCCCTCTGTTTCAGCCACTCTGTTTCAGCCACTCTGTTTCAGCCCCTCTGTTTCAGCCCCTCTGTTTCTCGCCCTCTGTTTCAGCCCCTCTGTTTCTCGCCCTCTGTTTCAGCCCCTCTCTTTCAGCCCGTCTGTTTCAGCCACTCTGTTTCTCGCCCTCTGTTTCAGCCCCTCTGTTTCTCACCCTCTGTTTCAGCCCCTCTGATTCAGACCCTCTGTTTCTCGCCCTCTGTTTCAGCCCCTCTGTTTCTCGCCCTCTGTTCCAGCCCCTCTGTTTCAGCCCCTCTGTTTCAGCCCCTCTGTTTCTCGCCCTCTGTTTCAGCCCCTCTGTTTCTCGCGCTCTGTTTCAGCCCCTCTGTATCAGCCCGTCTGTTTCAGCCACTCTGTTTCTCGCCCTCTGTTTCAGCCCCTCTGTTTCTCACCCTCTGTTTCAGCCCCTCTGATTCAGCCCCTCTGTTTCTCGCCCTCTTTTTCAGCCCCTCTGTTTCTCGCCCTCTGTTTCAGCCCCTCTGTTTCAGCACCTCTGTTTCAGCCCCTCTGTTTCTCGCCCTCTGTTTCAGCCACTCTGTTTCTCGCCCTCTGTTTCAGGCCATCTGTTTCTCGCCCTCTGTTTCAGCCACTCTGATTCAGCCCCTCTGTTTGAGCCCAACTGATTCAGCCCCTCTGTTTCAGCCCCTCTGTTTCAGCCCCTCTGTTTCAGCCCCTCTGTTTCTCGCCCTCTGTTTCTCGCCCGCTGTTTCAGCCCCTTTGTTTCTCGCCTTCTGTTTCAGCCCCACTGTTTCAGCCCCTCTGATTCAGCCCCTCTGATTCAGCCCCTCTGTTTCTCGCCCTCTGTTTCAGCCCCTCTGTTTCAGCCCCTCTGTTTCAGCCCCTCTGTTTCTCGCCCTCTGTTTCAGACCCTCTGTTTCTCGCCCTCTGTTTCAGCCCCTCTGTTTCAGCCCCTCTGTTTATCGCCCTCTGTTTCTGCCCCTCTGTTTCTCGCACTCTGTTTCAGCCCCTCTGATTCTCGCCCTCTGTTTCAGCCCCGCTGTTTCTCGCCCTCTGTTTTGGCCCCGCTGATTCAGCCCCTCTGTTTCAGCCCCTCTGAATCAGCCCCTCTGATTCAGCCCCTCTGTTTCAGCCCCTCTGTTTCAGCCCCTCTGTTTCTTGCCCTCTGTTTCAGCCCCTCTGATTCTCGCCCTCTGTTTCAGCCCCTCTGTTTCTCGCCCTCTGTTTTAGCACCTCTGATTCAGCCCCTCTGTTTCAGCCCCTCTGATTCAGCCCCTCTGATTCAGCCCCTCTGTTTCTCGCCCTCTGTTTCAGCCCCTCTGTTTCTCGCCCTCTGTTTCAGCCCCTCTGTTTCTCGCCCTCTGTTTCAGCCCCTCTGTTTCAGCCCCTCTGATTCAGCCTCTCTGTTTCTCGCCCTCTGTTTCAGCCCCTCTGTTTCTCGCCCTCTGTTTCAGCCCCTCTGTTTCTCACCCTCTGTTTCAGCCCCACTGTTTCAGCCCCTCCGTTTCAGACCCTCTGTTTCTCGCCCTCTGTTTCAGCCCCTCTGTTTCAGCCACTCTGTTTCTCGCCCTCTGTTTCTGCCCCTCTGTTTCTCACCCTCTGTTTCGGCCCCTCTGATTCAGCCCCTCTGTTTCTCGCCCTCAGTTTCAGCCCCTCTGTTTCTCGCCCTCTGTTTCAGCCCCTCTGTTTCAGCCCCTCTGTTTCTCACCCTCTGTTTCGGCCCCTCTGATTCAGCCCCTCTGTTTCTCGCCCTCTGTTTCAGCCCCTCTGTTTCTCGCCCTCTGTTTCAGCCCCTCTGTTTCAGCCCCTCTGATTCAAACCCTCTGTTTCAGCCCCTCTGTTTCAGCCCCTCTGTTTCAGCCCCTCTGTTTCTCGCCCTCTCTTTCTCACCCTCTGTTTAACGCCCTCTGTTTCAGACCCTCTGTTTTTCGCCCTCTGTTTCAGCCCTTCTGTTTCTTGCCCTCTGTTTCAGGCTCTCTGTTTCAGCCCGTCTGTTTCAGCCCCTCTGTTTCTCGCCCACTGTTTCAGCCCCTCTGATTCTCGCCCTCTGTTTCAGCCCCTCTGTTTATCGCCCTCTGTTTCAGCCCCTCTGATTCAGCCCCTCTGTTTCAGCCCCTCTGATTCAGCCCCTCTGATTCAGCCCCTCTGATTCAGCCCCTCTGTTTCTCACCCTCTGTTTCAGCCCCTCTGTTTCAGCCCCTCTGTTTCAGCCCCTCTGTTTCTCACCCTCTGTTTCAGCCCCTCTGATTCAGCCCCTCTGATTCAGCCCCTCTGATTCAGCCCCTCTGTTTCCCGACCCTCTGTTTCAGCCCCTCTGTTTCAGCCCCTCTGTTTCAGCACCTCTGTTTCTCACCCTCTGTTTCAGCCCCTCTGTTTCCCGACCCTCTGTTTCAGCCCCTCTGTTTCTCACCCTCTGTTTCAGCCACTCTGATTCAGCCCCTCTGATTCAGCCCCTCTGATTCAGCCCCTCTGTTTCCCGACCCTCTGTTTCAGCCCCTCTGTTTCAGGCCCACTGTTTCAGCCCCTCTGTTTCAGCCCCTCTGTTTCAGCGCCTCTGTTTCTCGCCCTCTGTTTCAGCCCCTCTGTTTCTCGCCCTCTGTTTCAGCCCCTCTGATTCAGCCCCTCTGTTTCAGCCCCTCTGTTTCTCCGCCTCTGTTCCAGCCCCTCTGTTTCAGCCCCTCTGTTTCAGCCCCTCTGTTTCTCGCCCTCTGTTTCAGCCCCTCTGTTTCAGCCCGTCTGTTTCAGCCACTCTGTTTCTCGCCCTCTGTTTCAGCCCCTCTGTTTCTCACCCTCTGTTTCGGCCCCTCTGATTCAGCCCCTCTGTTTCTCGCCCTCTGTTTCAGCCCCTCTGTTTCTCGCCCTCTGTTTCAGCCCCTCTGTTTCAGCCCTTCTGTTTCAGCCCCTCTGTTTCTCGCCCTCTGTTTCAGGCCCTCTGTTTCTCGCCCTCTGTTTCAGCCCCTCTGATTCAGCCCCTCTGTTTCAGCCCCTCTGATTCAGCCCCTCTGTTTCAGCCCCTCTGTTTCAGCCCCTCTGTTTCAGCCCCTCTGTTTCTCGCCCTCTGTTTCTCGCCCGCTGTTTCAGCCCCTTTGTTTCTCGCCCTCTGTTTCAGCCCCACTGTTTCAGCCCCTCTGATTCAGCCCCTCTGATTCAGCCTCTCTGTTTCTCGCCCTCTGTTTCAGCCCCTCTGTTTCTCGCCCTCTGTTTCAGCCCCTCTGTTTCAGCCCCTCTGTTTCAGCCCCTCTGTTTCAGACACTCTGTTTCTCCCCCTCTGTTCCAGCCCCTCTGTTTCAGCCTCTCTGTTTCAGCCAATCTGTTTCAGCCCCTCTCTTTCAGCCCCTCTGTTTCAGCCCCTCTGTTTCTCGCCCTCTGTTTCAGCCCCTCTGTTTCTCGCCCTCTGTTTCAGCCCTTCTGTGTCAGCCCGTCTGTTACACGTACTCTGTTTCTCGCCCTCTGTTTCAGCCCCTCTGTTTCTCACCCTCTGTTTCAGCCCCTCTGATTCAGCCCCTCTGTTTCTCGCCCTCTGTTTCAGCCCCTCTGTTTCTCGCCCTCTGTTTCAGCCCCTCTGTTTCTCGCCCTCTGTTTCAGCCCCTCTGTTTCAGCCCCTCTGATTCAGCCTCTCTGTTTCTCGCCCTCTGTTTCAGCCCCTCTGTTTCTCACCCTCTGTTTCAGCCCCTCTGATTCTCGTCCACTGTTTCAGCCCCTCTGTTTCAGCCCGTCTGTTTCAGCCCCTCTGTTTCAGCCCCTCTGTTTCTCATCCTCTGTTACTCGCCCTCTGTTTCAGCCCCTCTGTTTTTCGCCCTCTGTTTCAGACCCTCTGTTTCTCACCCTCTGTTTCAGGCTCTCTTTTTCAGCCCCTCTGTTTCTCGCCCTCTATTTCACGCCCGCTGTTTCAGCCCCTCTGTTTCTCGCCCTCTGTTTCAGGCCCTCTGTATCTCGCCCTCTGTTTCAGCCCCTCTGATTCAGCCCCTCTGTTTCAGCCCCTCTGATTCAGCCCCTCTGTTTCAGCCCCTCTGTTTCAGCCCCTCTGTTTCTCGCCCTCTATTTCTCACCCTCTGTTTCACGCCCTCTGTTTCAGACCCTCTGTTTTTCGCCCTCTGTTTCAGCCCCTCTGTTTCAGCCCCTCTGTTTCTCGCCCTCTATTTCTCACCCTCTGTTTCACGCCCTCTGTTTCAGACCCTCTGTTTTTCGCCCTCTGATTCAGCCCCTCTGTTTCAGCCCCTCTGTTTCAGCCCCTCTGTTTCTCGCCCTCTATTTCTCACCCTCTGTTTCAGCCCCTCTGTTTCTTGCCCTCTGTTTCAGGTTCTCTATTTCAGACGGTCTGTTTCAGCCCCTCTGTTTCAGCCCCTCTGTTTCTCGCCCACTGTTTCAGCCCATCTGATTCTCGCTCTCTGTTTCAGCCCCTCTGTTTCTCGCCCTCTGTTTCAGCCCGTCTGATTCAGCCCCTCTGTTTCAGCCCCTCTGATTCAGCTCCTCTGATTCAGCCCCTCTGATTCAGCCCCTCTGTTTCTCGCCCTCTGTTACAGCCCCTCTGTTTCAGCCCCTCTGTTTCTCACCCTCTGTTTCAGCCCCTCAGATTCAGCCCCTCTGATTCAGCCCCTCTGATTCAGCCCCTCTGTTTCCCGCCCGTCTGTTTCAGCCCCTCTGTTTCTCGCCCTCTGTTTCAGCCCCTCTGTTTCTCGCCCTCTGTTTCAGCCCCACTGATTCAGACCCTCTGTTTCAGCCCCTCTGTTTCAGCGCCTCTGTTTCACGCCCTCTGTTTCAGCCCCTCTGTTTCTCGCCCTCTGATTCAGCCCCTCTGATTCAGCCCCTCTGTTTCAGTCCCTCTGTTTCTCCGCCTCTGTTCCAGCCCCTCTGTTTCAGACCCTCTGTTTCAGCCACTCTGTTTCTCACCCTCTGTTTCGGCCCCTCTGATTCAGCCCCTCTGTTTCTCGCCCTCTGTTTCAGCCCCTCTGTTTCTCGCCCTCTGTTTCAGCCCCTCTGTTTCAGCCACTCTGTTTCAGCCCCTCTGTTTCTCGCCCTCTGTTTCAGGCCCTCTGTTTCTCGCCCTCTGTTTCAGCCCCTCTGATTCAGCCCCTCTGTTTCAGCCCCTCTGATTCAGCCCCTCTGTTTCAGCCCCTCTGTTTCAGCCCCTCTGTTTCAGCCCCTCTGTTTCTCGCCCTCTGTTTCTCGCCCGCTGTTTCAGCCCCTTTGTTTCTCGCCCTCTGTTTCAGCCCCACAGTTTCAGCCCCTCTGATTCAGCCCCTCTGATTCAGCCTCTCTGTTTCTCGCCCTCTGTTTCAGCCCCTCTGTTTCTCACCCTCTGTTTCAGCCCCTCTGTTTCTCGCCCTCTGTTTCAGCCCCTCTGTTTCTCATCCTCTGTTACTCGCCCTCTGTTTCAGCCCCTCTGTTTTTCGCCCTCTGTTTCAGCCCCTCTGTTTCTCACCCTCTGTTTCAGGCTCTCTGTTTCAGCCCCTCTGTTTCTCGCCCTCTGTTTCTCGCCCTCTGTTTCTCGCCCGCTTTTTCTGCCCCTTTGTTTCTCGCCCTCTGTTTCAGCCCCTGTGTTTCTCGCCCTCTGTTTCAGGTCCTCTGTTTCTCGCCCTCTGTTTCAGCCGCTCTGATTCAGCCCCTCTGTTTCAGCCCCTCTGATTCAGCCCCTCTGTTTCAGCCCCTCTGTTTCAGCCCCTCTGTTTCAGGCTCTCTGTTTCTCGCCCTCTATTTCTCACCCTCTGTTTCTCGCCCCCTGTTTCAGCCCCTCTGTTTTTCGCCCTCTGTTTCAGCCCTTCTGTTTCTTGCCCGCTGTTTCAGGCTCTCTGTTTCAGCCCCTCTGTTTCAGCCCCTCTGTTTCAGCCCCTCTGTTTCTCGCCCTCTGTTTCAGCCCCTCTGATTCAGCCCCTCTGATTCAGCCCCTCTGTTTCTCGCCCTCTGTTTCAGCCCCTCTGTTTCAGCCCCTCTGTTTCAGCCCCTCTGTTTCCCACCCTCTGTTTCAGCCCCTCTGATTCAGCCTCTCTGATTCAGCCCCTCTGATTCAGCCCCTCTGTTTCCCGCCCCTCTGTTTCAGCCCCTCTGTTTCAGCCCCTCTGTTTCAGCGCCACTGTTTCTCGCCCTCTGTTTCAGCCCCTCTGTTTCTCGCCCTCAGTTTCAGCCCCTCTGATTCAGCCCCTCTGTTTCAGCCGCTCTGTTTCTCCCCCTCTGTTCCAGCCCCTCTGTTTCAGCCCATCTGTTTCAGCCCCTCTGTTTCTCGCCCTCAGTTTCAGCCCCTCTGTTTCTCTCCCTCTGTTTCAGCCCCTCTGTTTCAGCCGGTCTCTTTCAGCCCCTCTGTTTCAGCCCCTCTGTTTCTCATCCTCTGTTACTCGCCCTCTGTTTCAGCCCCTCTGTTTTTCGCCCTCTGTTTCAGCCCCTCTGTTTCTCACCCTCTGTTTCAGGCTCTCTGTTTCAGCCCTCTGTTTCTCGCCCGCTGTTTCAGCCCCTTTGTTTCTCGCCCTCTGTTTCAGCCCCTCTGTTTCTCGCCCTCTGTTTCAGGCCCTCTGTTTCTCGCCCTCTGTTTCAGCCCCTCTGATTCAGCCCCACAGTTTCAGCCCCTCTGATTCAGCCCCTCTGTTTCAGCCCCTTTGTATCAGCCCCTCTGTTTCAGCCCCTCTGTTTCTCGCCCTCTATTTCTCACCCGCTGTTTCTCGCCCCCTGTTTCAGCCCCTCTGTTTTTCGCCCTCTGTTTCAGCCCTTCTGTTTCTTGCCCTCTGTTTCAGGCTCTCTGTTTCAGCCCGTCTGTTTCAGCCCCTCTGTTTCAGCCCCTCTGTTTCTCGCCCACTGTTTCAGCCCCTCCGATTCTCGCCCTCTGTTTCAGCCCCTCTGTTTCTCGCCCTCTGTTTCAGCCCCTCTGATTCAGCCCCTCTGTTTCAGCCCCTCTGATTCAGCCCCTCTGATTCAGCCCCTCTGTTTCTCGCCCTCTGTTTCAGCCCCTCTGTTTCAGCCCCTCTCTTTCTCGCCCTCTGTTTCAGCCCCTCTGATTCAGCCCCTCTGATTCAGCCCCTCTGTTTCCCGCCCCTCTGTTTCAGCCCCTCTGTTTCTCGCCCTCTGTTTCAGCCCCTCTCTTTCTCGCCCTCTGTTTCAGCCCCTCTGATTCAGCCCCTCTGTTTCAGCCCCTCTGTTTCTCCGCCTCTGTTCCAGCCCCTCCGTTTGAGCCCCTCTGTTTCAGCCACTCTGTTTCAGCCCCTCTGTTTCAGCCCCTCTGTTTCAGTCCCTCTGTTTCTCGCCCTCTGTTTCAGCCCCTCTGTTTCTCGCCCTCTGTTTCAGACCCTCTGTTTCAGCCCCTCTGTTTCAGCCCCTCTGTTTTTCGCCCTCTGTTTCAGACCCCTGTGTTTCTTGCCCTCTGTTCAGCCCCTATGTTTCTCGCCCTCTGTTTCAGCCCCTCTGTTTCTCGCCCTCTGTTTCAGCCCATCTGTTTCAGCCCCTCTGTTTCTTCCCCTCTCATTCTGCCCCTCTGTTTCTCGCCCTCTGTTTCAGCCCCTCTGTTTCTCGCCCTCTGTTTCAGCCCCGCTGATTCAGCCCCTCTGTTTCAGCACCTCTGTTTCTCGCCCTCTGTTTCAGCCCATCTGATTCTCGCCCTCTGTTTCAGCCCTTCTGATTCTCCCACTCTGTTTCAGCCCCTCTGATTCAGCCCCTCTGTTTCAGCCCTTCTGATTCAGCTCCTCTGTTTCAGCCCCTCTGTTTCTCGCCCTCACTTTCAGCCCCTCTGTTTCAGCCCCTCTGTTTCAGCTCCTTTGTTTCAGCCCCTCTGTTTCTCGCCCTCTGTTTCAGCCCCTCTGTTTCTCACCCTCTGTTTCAGCCCCTCTGTTTCTCGCCCTCTGTTTCAGCCCCTCTGTTTCAGCCCCTCTGTTTCAGCCCCTCTGTTTCTCGCCCTCTGTTTCAGCCCCTCTGTTTCTCGCCCTCTGTTTCAGGCGCTCTTTTCAGCCCGTCTGTTTCAGCCCCTCTGTTTCAGCCCCTCTGTTTCTCGCACTCTGTTTCAGCCCCTCTATTTCTCGCCCTCTGTTTCAGCCCCACTGTTTCAGCCACTCTGTTTCAGCCCCTCTGTTTCTCCGCCTCTGTTCCAGCCCCTCTGTTTCAGCCCCTCTGTTTCTCGCCCTCTGTTTCAGCCCCTCTGATTCAGCCCCTCTGTTTCAGCCCCTCTGTTTCACCCCCTCTGTTCCAGCCCCTCTGTTTCAGCCCCTCTGTTTCAGCCCCTCTGTTTCTCGCCCTCAGTTTCAGCCCCTCTGTTTCTCGCCCACTGTTTCAGCCCCTCTGTTTCAGCCCGTCTCTTTCAGCCCCTCTGTTTCAGCCCCTCTGTTTCTCATCCTCTGTTACTTGCCCTCGGTTTCAGCCCCTCTGTTTTTCGCCCTCTGTTTCAGCCCCTCTGTTTCTCATCCTCTGTTTCAGGCTCTCTGTTTCAGCCCCTCTGTTTCTCGCCCTCTGTTTCTCGCCCGCTGTTTCAGCCCCTTTGTTTCTCGCCCTCTGTTTCAGCCCCTCTGTTTCTCATCCTCTGTTACTTGCCCTCTGTTTCAGCCCCTCTGTTTTTCGCCCTCTGTTTCAGCCCCTCTGTTTCTCATCCTCTGTTTCAGGCTCTCTGTTTCAGCCCCTCTGTTTCTCGCCCTCTGTTTCTCGCCCGCTGTTTCAGCCCCTTTGTTTCTCGCCCTCTGTTTCAGCCCCTCTGTTTCTCGCCTTCTGTTTCAGGCCCTCTGTTTCTCGACCTCTGTTTCAGCCCCTCTGATTCAGCCCCTCAGTTTCAGCCCCTCTGATTCAGCCCCTCTGTTTCAGCCCCTTTGTTTCAGCCCCTCTGTTTCTCGCCCCTCTGTTTCTCCGCCTCTGTTCCAGCCCCTCTGTTTGAGCCCCTCTGTTTCAGCCCCTCTGTTTCAACCCCTCTGTTTCAGTCCCTCTGTTTCTCGCCCTCTGTTTCAGCCCCTCTGTTTCTCGCCCTCTGTTTCAGCCCCTCTGTTTCAGCCCCTCTGTTTCAGACCCTCTGTTTTTCGCCCTCTGTTTCAGACCCCTCTGTTTCTCGCCCTCTGTTCAGCCCCTATGTTTCTCGCCCTCTGTTTCAGCCCCTCTGTTTCTCGCCCTCTGTTTCAGCCCATCTGTTTCAGCCCCTCTGTTTCTTGCCCTCTGTTTCTGCCCCTCTGTTTCTCGCCCTCTGTTTCAGCCCCTCTGTTTCTCGCCCTCTGTTTCAGCCCCGCTGATTCAGCCCCTCTGTTTCTGCCCCTCTGTTTCTCGCCCTCTGTTTCAGCCCATCTGATTCTCGCCCTCTGTTTCAGCCCTTCTGATTCTCCCCCTCTGTTTGAGCCCCTCTGATTCAGCCCCTCTGTTTCAGCCCCTCTGAATCAGCTCCTCTGTTTCAGCCCCTCTGTTTCTCGCCCTCACTTTCAGCCCCTCTGTTTCAGCTCCTTTGTTTCAGCCCCTCTGTTTCTCGCCCTCTGTTTCAGCCCCTCTGTTTCTCGCCCTCTGTTTCAGCCCCTCTGTTTCTCGCCCTCTGTTTCAGCCCCTCTGTTTCAGCCCCTCTGTTTCAGCCCCTCTGTTTCTCGCACTCTGTTTCAGCCCCTCTGTTTCTCTCCCTCTGTTTCAGGCGCTCTGTTTGAGCCCGTCTGTTTCAGCCCCTCTGTTTCAGCCCCTCTGTTTCTCGCCCTCTGTTTCAGCCCCTCTGTTTCTCGCCCTCTGTTTCAGCCCCACTGTTTCAGCCACTCTGTTTCAGCCCCTCTGTTTCAGAGCCTCTGTTTCTCGCCCTCTGTTTCAGCCCCTCTGTTTCTCGCACTCTGTTTCAGCCCCTCTGATTCAGCCCCTCTGTTTCCAGCCCCTCTGTTTCTCCGCCTCTGTTCCAGCCCCTCTGTTTCAGCCCCTCTGTTTCAGCCACTCTGTTTCAGCCCCTCTGTTTCAGCCCCTCTGTTTCAGCCCCTCTGTTTCTCGCCCTCTGTTTCAGCCCCTCTGTTTCTCGCCCTCTGTTTCAGCCCCTCTGTTTCAGCCCGTCTGTTTCAGCCACTCTGTTTCTCGCCCTCTGTTTCAGCCCCTCTGTTTCTCGCCCTCTGTTTCAGCCCCTCTGTTTCAGCCCCTCTGTTTCAGCCCCTCTGTTTCTCGCCCTCTGTTTCAGGCCCTCTGTTTCTCGCCCTCTGTTTCAGCCCCTCTGTTTCAGCCCCTCTGTTTCAGCCCCTCTGTTTCTCGCCCTCTGTTTCAGCCCCTCTGTTTCTCGCCCTCTGTTTCAGCCCCTCTGTTTCAGCCCGTCTGTTTCAGCCACTCTGTTTCTCGCCCTCTGTTTCAGCCCCTCTGTTTCTCGCCCTCTGTTTCAGCCCCTCTGTTGCAGCCCCTCTGATTCAGCCCCTCTGTTTCTCGCCCTCTGTTTCAGCCCCTCTGTTTCTCACCCTCTGTTTCAGCCCCTCTGTTTCAGCCCGTCTGTTTCACCCACTCTGTTTCTCGCCCTCTGTTTCAGCCCCTCTGTTTCTCACCCTCTGTTTCAGCCCCTCTGATTCAGCCCCTCTATTTCAGCACCTCTGATTCAGCCCCTCTGTTTACGCCCCTCTGTTTCAGCCCCTCTGTTTCAGCCCCTCTGTTTCTCGCCCTCCCTTTCTCACCCTCTGTTTCTCGCCCTCTGTTTCAGCCCCTCTGTTTTTCGCCCTCTGTTTCAGCCCTTCTGTTTCAGCCCCTCTGTTTCTCGCCCTCTGTTTCAGCCACTCTGTTTCTCGCCCTCTGTTTCAGCCACTCTGATTCAGCCCCTCTGTTTCAGCCCAACTGATTCAGCCCCTCTGTTTCAGCCCCTCTGTTTCAGCCCCTCTGTTTCAGCCCCTCTGTTTCTCGCCCTCTGTTTCTCGCCCGCTGTTTCAGCCCCCTTGTTTCTCGCCTTCTGTTTCAGCCCCACTGTTTCAGCCCCTCTGATTCAGCCCCTCTGATTCAGCCCCTCTGTTTCTCGCCCTCTGTTTCAGCCCCTCTGTTTCAGCCCCTCTGTTTCCGCCCCTCTGTTTCTCGCCCTCTGTTTCAGCCCCTCTGTTTCTCGCCCTCTGTTTCAGCCCCTCTGTTTATCGCCCTCTGTTTCTGACCCTCTGTTTCTCGCACTCTGTTTCAGCCCCGCTGTTTCTCGCCCTCTGTTTTGGCCCGGCTGATTCAGCCCCTCTGTTTCAGCCCCTCTGAATCAGCCCCTCTGATTCAGCCCCTCTGTTTCAGCCCCTCTGTTTCAGCCCCTCTGTTTCTCGCCCTCTGTTTCAGCCCCTCTGATTCTCGCCCTCTGTTTCAGCCCCTCTGTTTCTCGCCCTCTGTTTTAGCCCCTCTGATTCAGCCCCTCTGTTTCAGCCCCTCTGATTCAGCCCCTCTGATTCAGCCCGTCTGATTCAGCCCCTCTTTTTCTCGCCCTCTGTTTCATCCCCTCTGTTTAAGCCCCTCTGTATCTCGCCATCTGTTTCAGCCCCTCTGTTTCTCGCCCTCTGTTTCAGCCCCTCTGTTTCAGCCCCTCTGTTTCTCGCCCTCTGTTTCAGCCCCGCTGATTCAGCCCCTGTGTTTCAGCCCCTCTGATTCAGCCCCTCTGATTCAGGCCCTCTGTTTCAGCCCCTCTGTTTCTCGCCCTCTGTTTCAGCCCCTCTGTTTCTCGCCCTCTGTTTCAGCCCCTCTGTTTCAGCCCCTCTGTTTCTCGCCCTCTGTTTCTGCCCCTCTGTTTCTCGCATGTGTTTCAGCCCCGCTGTTTCTCGCCCTCTGTTTTGGCCGCGCTGATTCAGCCCCTCTGTTTCAGCCCCACTGAATCAGCCCCTCTGATTCACCCCCTCTGTTTCAGCCCCTCTGTTTCAGACCCTCTGTTTCTCGCCCTCTGTTTCTGCCCCTCTTTTTCTCGCACTCTGTTTCAGCCCCTCTGTTTCTCGCCCTCTGTTTTAGCCCCACTGATTCAGCCCCTCTGTTTCAGCCCCTCTGAATCAGCCCCTCTGATTCAGCCCCTCTGTTTCAGCCCCTCTGTTACAGCCCCTCTGTTTCTCGCCCTCTGTTTCAGCCCCTCTGATTCTCGCCCTCTGTTTCAGCCCCTCTGTTTCTCGCCCTCTGTTTTAGCCCCTCTGTTTCAGCCCCTCTGTTTCTCGCCCTCTGTTTCAGCCCCTCTGTTTCAGCCCCTCTGTTTCTCGCCCTCTGTTTCAGCCCCGCTGATTCAGCCCCTGTGTTTCAGCCCCTCTGATTCAGCCCCTCTGTTTCTCGCCCTCTGTTTCAGCCCCTCTGATTCTCGCCCGCTGTTTCAGCCCCTCTGTTTCTCGCCCTCTGTTTTAGCCACTCTGATTCAGCCCCTCTGTTTCAGCCTCTCTGTTTCTCGCCCTCTGTTTTAGCCCCTCTGATTCAGCCCCTCTGTTTCTCGCCCTCTGTTTCAGCCCCTCTGTTTCAGCCCCTCTGTTTCTCGACCTCTGTTTCAGCCCCTCTGTTTCTCGCGTTCTGTTTCAGCCCCTCTGTTTCAGACCGTCTGTTTCAGCCACTATGTTTCTCGCCCTCTGTTTCAGCCCCTCCAGTTCTCACCCTCTGTTTCAGCCCCTCTGATTCAGCCCCTCTGTTTCTCGCCCTCTGTTTCAGCCCCTCTGTTTCTCGCCCTCTGTTTCAGCCCCTCTGTTTCAGCCCCTCTGTTTCAGCCCCTCTGTTTCTCGCCCTCTGTTTCAGCCCCTCTGTTTCTCGCCCTCTGTTTCAGCCCCGCTGATTCAGCCCCTCTGTTTCAGCCCCTCTGAATCAGCCCCTCTGATTCAGCCCCTCTGTTTCACCCCCTCTGTTTCAGCCCCTCTGTTTCTCGCCCTCTGTTTCAGCCCATCTGATTCTCGCCCTCTGTTTCAGCCCTTCTGATACTCGCCCTCTGTTTCAGCCCCTCTGATTCAGCCCCTCTGTTTCAGCCCCTCTGATTCAGCCCCTCTGATTCAGCCCCTCTGATTCAGCCCCTCTGTTTCTCGCGTTCTGTTTCAGCCCCTCTGTTTCAGACCGTCTGTTTCAGCCACTATGTTTCTCGCCCTCTGTTTCAGCCCCTCCAGTTCTCACCCTCTGTTTCAGCCCCTCTGATTCAGCCCCTCTGTTTCTCGCCCTCTGTTTCAGCCCCTCTGTTTCTCGCCCTCTGTTTCAGCCCCTCTGTTTCAGCCCCTCTGTTTCAGCCCCTCTGTTTCTCGCCCTCTGTTTCAGCCCCTCTGTTTCTCGCCCTCTGTTTCAGCCCCGCTGATTCAGCCCCTCTGTTTCAGCCCCTCTGAATCAGCCCCTCTGATTCAGCCCCTCTGTTTCACCCCCTCTGTTTCAGCCCCTCTGTTTCTCGCCCTCTGTTTCAGCCCATCTGATTCTCGCCCTCTGTTTCAGCCCTTCTGATACTCGCCCTCTGTTTCAGCCCCTCTGATTCAGCCCCTCTGTTTCAGCCCCTCTGATTCAGCCCCTCTGATTCAGCCCCTCTGATTCAGCCCCTCTGTTTCTCGCCCTCTGTTTCAGCCCCTCTGTTTCAGCCCCTCTGATTCAGCGCCTCTGTTTCTCGCCCTCTGTTTCAGCCCCTATGTTTCTCCCCCTCTGTTCCAGCCCCTTTTTTCAGCCCCTCTGTTTCAGCCACTCTGTTTCAGCCACTCTGTTTCAGCCCCTCTGTTTCAGCCCCTCTGTTTCTCGCCCTCTGTTTCAGCCCCTCTGTTTCTCGCCCTCTGTTTCAGCCCCTCTCTTTCAGCCCGTCTGTTTCAGCCACTCTGTTTCTCGCCCTCTGTTTCAGCCCCTCTGTTTCTCACCCTCTGTTTCAGCCCCTCTGATTCAGCCCCTCTGTTTCTCGCCCTCTGTTTCAGCCCCTCTGTTTCTCGCCCTCTGTTCCAGCCCCTCTGTTTCAGCCCCTCTGTTTCAGCCCCTCTGTTTCTCGCCCTCTGTTTCAGCCCCTCTGTTTCTCGCGCTCTGTTTCAGCCCCTCTGTATCAGCCCGTCTGTTTCAGCCACTCTGTTTCTCGCCCTCTGTTTCAGCCCCTCTGTTTCTCACCCTCTGTTTCAGCCCCTCTGATTCAGCCCCTCTGTTTCTCGCCCTCTGTTTCAGCCCCTCTGTTTCTCGCCCTCTGTTTTAGCCCCTCTGTTTCAGCACCTCTGTTTCAGCCCCTCTGTTTCTCGCCCTCTGTTTCAGCCACTCTGTTTCTCGCCCTCTGTTTCAGGCCATCTGTTTCTCGCCCTCTGTTTCAGCCACTCTGATTCAGCCCCTCTGTTTGAGCCCAACTGATTCAGCCCCTCTGTTTCAGCCCCTCTGTTTCAGCCCCTCTGTTTCAGCCCCTCTGTTTCTCGCCCTCTGTTTCTCGCCTGCTGTTTCAGCCCCTTTGTTTCTCGCCTTCTGTTTCAGCCCCACTGTTTCAGCCCCTCTGATTCAGCCCCTCTGATTCAGCCCCTCTGTTTCTCGCCCTCTGTTTCAGCCCCTCTGTTTCAGCCCCTCTGTTTCTCGCCCTCTGTTTCAGACCCTCTGTTTCTCGCCCTCTGTTTCAGCCCCTCTGTTTCTCACCCTCTGTTTCAGCCCCTCTGTTTCAGTCCCTCTATTTCAGCCCCTCTGATTCAGCCCCTCTGTTTACGCCCCTCTGTTTCAGCCCCTCTGTTTCTCGCCCTCTGTTTCAGCCCCTCTGTTTCTCACCCTCTGTTTCAGCCCCTCTGTTTCTCGCCCTCTGTTTCAGCCCCTCTGTTTCTCGCCCTCTGTTTCAGCCCCTCTGTTTCTCGCCCTCTGTTTCAGCCCCTCTGTTTCAGCCCCTCTGTTTCAGCCCCTCTGTTTCTCGCCCTCTGTTTCAGCCCCTCTGTTTCTCACCCTCTGTTTCAGCCCCTCTGTTTCAGCCCCTCTATTTCAGCCCCTCTGATTCAGCCCCTCTGTTTACGCCCCTCTGTTTCAGCCCCTCTGTTTCTCGCCCTCTGTTTCAGCCCCTCTGTTTCTCACCCTCTGTTTCAGCCCCTCTGTTTCAGCCCGTCTGTTTCACCCACTCTGTTTCTCGCCCTCTGTTTCAGCCCCTCTGTTTCTCACCCTCTGTTTCAGCCCCTCTGATTCAGCCCCTCTATTTCAGCACCTCTGATTCAGCCCCTCTGTTTACGCCCCTCTGTTTCAGCCCCTCTGTTTCAGCCCCTCTGTTTCTCGACCTCCCTTTCTCACCCTCTGTTTCTCGCCCTCTGTTTCAGCCCCTCTGTTTTTCGCCCTCTGTTTCAGCCCCTCTGTTTCAGCCCCTCTGTTTCTCGCCCTCTGTTTCAGCCACTCTGTTTCTCGCTCTCTGTTTCAGCCACTCTGATTCAGCCCCTCTGTTTCAGCCCAACTGATTCAGCCCCTCTGTTTCAGCCCCTCTGTTTCAGCCCCTCTGTTTCAGCCCCTCTGTTTCTCGCCCTCTGTTTCTCGCCCGCTGTTTCAGCCCCCTTGTTTCTCGCCTTCTGTTTCAGCCCCACTGTTTCAGCCCCTCTGATTCAGCCCCTCTGATTCAGCCCCTCTGTTTCTCGCCCTCTGTTTCAGCCCCTCTGTTTCAGCCCCTCTGTTTCCGCCCCTCTGTTTCTCGCCCTCTGTTTCAGCCCCTCTGTTTCTCGCCCTCTGTTTCAGCCCCTCTGTTTATCGCCCTCTGTTTCTGACCCTCTGTTTCTCGCACTCTGTTTCAGCCCCGCTGTTTCTCGCCCTCTGTTTTGGCCCGGCTGATTCAGCCCCTCTGTTTCAGCCCCTCTGAATCAGCCCCTCTGATTCAGCCCCTCTGTTTCAGCCCCTCTGTTTCAGCCCCTCTGTTTCTCGCCCTCTGTTTCAGCCCCTCTGATTCTCGCCCTCTGTTTCAGCCCCTCTGTTTCTCGCCCTCTGTTTTAGCCCCTCTGATTCAGCCCCTCTGTTTCAGCCCCTCTGATTCAGCCCCTCTGATTCAGCCCGTCTGATTCAGCCCCTCTGTTTCTCGCCCTCTGTTTCATCCCCTCTGTTTAAGCCCCTCTGTTTCTCGCCATCTGTTTCAGCCCCTCTGTTTCTCGCCCTCTGTTTCAGCCCCTCTGTTTCAGCCCCTCTGTTTCTCGCCCTCTGTTTCAGCCCCGCTGATTCAGCCCCTGTGTTTCAGCCCCTCTGATTCAGCCCCTCTGATTCAGGCCCTCTGTTTCAGCCCCTCTGTTTCTCGCCCTCTGTTTCAGTCCCTCTGTTTCTCGCCCTCTGTTTCAGCCCCTCTGTTTCAGCCCCTCTGTTTCTCGCCCTCTGTTTCTGCCCCTCTGTTTCTCGCATGTGTTTCAGCCCCGCTGTTTCTCGCCCTCTGTTTTGGCCGCGCTGATTCAGCCCCTCTGTTTCAGCCCCACTGAATCAGCCCCTCTGATTCACCCCCTCTGTTTCAGCCCCTCTGTTTCAGACCCTCTGTTTCTCGCCCTCTGTTTCTGCACCTCTTTTTCTCGCACTCTGTTTCAGCCCCTCTGTTTCTCGCCCTCTGTTTTAGCCCCTCTGATTCAGCCCCTCTGTTTCAGCCCCTCTGAATCAGCCCCTCTGATTCAGCCCCTCTGTTTCAGCCCCTCTGTTACAGCCCCTCTGTTTCTCGCCCTCTGTTTCAGCCCCTCTGATTCTCGCCCTCTGTTTCAGCCCCTCTGTTTCTCGCCCTCTGTTTTAGCCCCTCTGTTTCAGCCCCTCTGTTTCTCGCCCTCTGTTTCAGCCCCTCTGTTTCAGCCCCTCTGTTTCTCGCCCTCTGTTTCAGCCCCGCTGATTCAGCCCCTGTGTTTCAGCCCCTCTGATTCAGCCCCTCTGTTTCTCGCCCTCTGTTTCAGCCCCTCTGATTCTCGCCCGCTGTTTCAGCCCCTCTGTTTCTCGCCCTCTGTTTTAGCCACTCTGATTCAGCCCCTCTGTTTCAGCCTCTCTGTTTCTCGCCCTCTGTTTTAGCCCCTCTGATTCAGCCCCTCTGTTTCTCGCCCTCTGTTTCAGCCCCTCTGTTTCAGCCCCTCTGTTTCTCGACCTCTGTTTCAGCCCCTCTGTTTCTCGCGTTCTGTTTCAGCCCCTCTGTTTCAGACCGTCTGTTTCAGCCACTATGTTTCTCGCCCTCTGTTTCAGCCCCTCCAGTTCTCACCCTCTGTTTCAGCCCCTCTGATTCAGCCCCTCTGTTTCTCGCCCTCTGTTTCAGCCCCTCTGTTTCTCGCCCTCTGTTTCAGCCCCTCTGTTTCAGCCCCTCTGTTTCAGCCCCTCTGTTTCTCGCCCTCTGTTTCAGCCCCTCTGTTTCTCGCCCTCTGTTTCAGCCCCGCTGATTCAGCCCCTCTGTTTCAGCCCCTCTGAATCAGCCCCTCTGATTCAGCCCCTCTGTTTCACCCCCTCTGTTTCAGCCCCTCTGTTTCTCGCCCTCTGTTTCAGCCCATCTGATTCTCGCCCTCTGTTTCAGCCCTTCTGATACTCGCCCTCTGTTTCAGCCCCTCTGATTCAGCCCCTCTGTTTCAGCCCCTCTGATTCAGCCCCTCTGATTCAGCCCCTCTGATTCAGCCCCTCTGTTTCTCGCCCTCTGTTTCAGCCCCTCTGTTTCAGCCCCTCTGATTCAGCGCCTCTGTTTCTCGCCCTCTGTTTCAGCCCCTCTGTTTCTCGCCCTCTGTTTCAGCCCCTCTGATTCAGCCCCTCTGTTTCAGCCCCTATGTTTCTCCCCCTCTGTTCCAGCCCCTTTTTTCAGCCCCTCTGTTTCAGCCACTCTGTTTCAGCCACTCTGTTTCAGCCCCTCTGTTTCAGCCCCTCTGTTTCTCGCCCTCTGTTTCAGCCCCTCTGTTTCTCGCCCTCTGTTTCAGCCCCTCTCTTTCAGCCCGTCTGTTTCAGCCACTCTGTTTCTCGCCCTCTGTTTCAGCCCCTCTGTTTCTCACCCTCTGTTTCAGCCCCTCTGATTCAGCCCCTCTGTTTCTCGCCCTCTGTTTCAGCCCCTCTGTTTCTCGCCCTCTCTTCCAGTCCCTCTGTTTCAGCCCCTCTGTTTCAGCCCCTCTGTTTCTCGCCCTCTGTTTCAGCCCCTCTGTTTCTCGCGCTCTGTTTCAGCCCCTCTGTATCAGCCCGTCTGTTTCAGCCACTCTGTTTCTCGCCCTCTGTTTCAGCCCCTCTGTTTCTCACCCTCTGTTTCAGCCCCTCTGATTCAGCCCCTCTGTTTCTCGCCCTCTGTTTCAGCCCCTCTGTTTCTCGCCCTCTGTTTCAGCCCCTCTGTTTCAGCACCTCTGTTTCAGCCCCTCTGTTTCTCGCCCTCTGTTTCAGCCACTCTGTTTCTCGCCCTCTGTTTCAGGCCATCTGTTTCTCGCCCTCTGTTTCAGCCACTCTGATTCAGCCCCTCTGTTTGAGCCCAACTGATTCAGCCCCTCTGTTTCAGCCCCTCTGTTTCAGCCCCTCTGTTTCAGCCCCTCTGTTTCTCGCCCTCTGTTTCTCGCCCGCTGTTTCAGCCCCTTTGTTTCTCGCCTTCTGTTTCAGCCCCACTGTTTCAGCCCCTCTGATTCAGCCCCTCTGATTCAGCCCCTCTGTTTCTCGCCCTCTGTTTCAGCCCCTCTGTTTCAGCCCCTCTGTTTCTCGCCCTCTGTTTCAGACCCTCTGTTTCTCGCCCTCTGTTTCAGCCCCTCTGTTTCAGCCCCTCTGTTTATCGCCCTCTGTTTCTGCCCCTCTGTTTCTCGCACTCTGTTTCAGCCCCTCTGATTCTCGCCCTCTGTTTCAGCCCCGCTGTTTCTCGCCCTCTGTTTTGGCCCCGCTGATTCAGCCCCTCTGTTTCAGCCCCTCTGAATCAGCCCCTCTGATTCAGCCCCTCTGTTTCAGCCCCTCTGTTTCAGCCCCTCTGTTTCTTGCCCTCTGTTTCAGCCCCTCTGATTCTCGCCCTCTGTTTCAGCCCCTCTGTTTCTCGCCCTCTGTTTTAGCCCCTCTGATTCAGCCCCTCTGTTTCAGCCCCTCTGATTCAGCCCCTCTGATTCAGCCCCTCTGATTCAGCCCCTCTGTTTCTCGCCCTCTGTTTCAGCCCCTCTGTTTCTCGCCCTCTGTTTCAGCCCCTCTGTTTCTCGCCCTCTGTTTCAGCCCCTCTGTTTCAGCCCCTCTGATTCAGCCTCTCTGTTTCTCGCCCTCTGTTTCAGCCCCTCTGTTTCTCGCCCTCTGTTTCAGCCCCTCTGTTTCTCACCCTCTGTTTCAGCCCCTCTGTTTCAGCCCCTCTATTTCAGCCCCTCTGATTCAGCCCCTCTGTTTACGCCCCTCTGTTTCAGCCCCTCTGTTTCTCGCCCTCTGTTTCAGCCCCTCTGTTTCTCACCCTCTGTTTCAGCCCCTCTGTTTCAGCCCGTCTGTTTCACCCACTCTGTTTCTCGCCCTCTGTTTCAGCCCCTCTGTTTCTCACCCTCTGTTTCAGCCCCTCTGATTCAGCCCCTCTATTTCAGCACCTCTGATTCAGCCCCTCTGTTTACGCCCCTCTGTTTCAGCCCCTCTGTTTCAGCCCCTCTGTTTCTCGCCCTCCCTTTCTCACCCTCTGTTTCTCGCCCTCTGTTTCAGCCCCTCTGTTTTTCGCCCTCTGTTTCAGCCCCTCTGTTTCAGCCCCTTTGTTTCTCGCCCTCTGTTTCAGCCACTATGTTTCTCGCCCTCTGTTTCAGCCACTCTGATTCAGCCCCTCTGTTTCAGCCCAACTGATTCAGCCCCTCTGTTTCAGCCCCTCTGGTTCAGCCCCTCTGTTTCAGCCCCTCTGTTTCAGCCCCTCTGTTTCTCGCCCGCTGTTTCAGCCCCCTTGTTTCTCGCCTTCTGTTTCAGCCCCACTGTTTCTCGCCCTCTGTTTCTCGCCCGCTGTTTCAGCCCCTCTGTTTCTCGCCCTCTGTTTCTCGACCTCTGTTTCAGCCCCTCTGTTTCTCGCGTTCTGTTTCAGCCCCTCTGTTTCAGACCGTCTGTTTCAGCCACTCTGTTTCTCGCCCTCTGTTTCAGCCCCTCCAGTTCTCACCCTCTGTTTCAGCCCCTCTGATTCAGCCCCTCTGTTTCTCGCCCTCTGTTTCAGCCCCTCTGTTTCTCGCCCTCTGTTTCAGCCCCTCTGTTTCAGCCCCTCTGTTTCAGCCCCTCTGTTTCTCGCCCTCTGTTTCAGCCCCTCTGTTTCTCGCCCTCTGTTTCAGCCCCGCTGATTCAGCCCCTCTGTTTCAGCCCCTCTGAATCAGCCCCTCTGATTCAGCCCCTCTGTTTCACCCCCTCTGTTTCAGCCCCTCTGTTTCTCGCCCTCTGTTTCAGCCCATCTGATTCTCGCCCTCTGTTTCAGCCCTTCTGATACTCGCCCTCTGTTTCAGCCCCTCTGATTCAGCCCCTCTGTTTCAGCCCCTCTGATTCAGCCCCTCTGATTCAGCCCCTCTGATTCAGCCCCTCTGTTTCTCGCCCTCTGTTTCAGCCCCTCTGTTTCAGCCCCTCTGATTCAGCGCCTCTGTTTCTCGCCCTCTGTTTCAGCCCCTCTGTTTCTCGCCCTCTGTTTCAGCCCCTCTGATTCAGCCCCTCTGTTTCAGCCCCTATGTTTCTCCCCCTCTGTTCCAGCCCCTTTTTTCAGCCCCTCTGTTTCAGCCACTCTGTTTCAGCCACTCTGTTTCAGCCCCTCTGTTTCAGCCCCTCTGTTTCTCGCCCTCTGTTTCAGCCCCTCTGTTTCTCGCCCTCTGTTTCAGCCCCTCTCTTTCAGCCCGTCTGTTTCAGCCACTCTGTTTCTCGCCCTCTGTTTCAGCCCCTCTGTTTCTCACCCTCTGTTTCAGCCCCTCTGATTCAGCCCCTCTGTTTCTCGCCCTCTGTTTCAGCCCCTCTGTTTCTCGCCCTCAGTTCCAGCCCCTCTGTTTCAGCCCCTCTGTTTCAGCCCCTCTGTTTCTCGCCCTCTGTTTCAGCCCCTCTGTTTATCGCGCTCTGTTTCAGCCCCTCTGTATCAGCCCGTCTGTTTCAGCCACTCTGTTTCTCGCCCTCTGTTTCAGCCCCTCTGTTTCTCACCCTCTGTTTCAGCCCCTCTGATTCAGCCCCTCTGTTTCTCGCCCTCTGTTTCAGCCCCTCTGTTTCTCGCCCTCTGTTTCAGCCCCTCTGTTTCAGCACCTCTGTTTCAGCCCCTCTGTTTCTCGCCCTCTGTTTCAGCCACTCTGTTTCTCGCCCTCTGTTTCAGGCCATCTGTTTCTCGCCCTCTGTTTCAGCCACTCTGATTCAGCCCCTCTGTTTGAGCCCAACTGATTCAGCCCCTCTGTTTCAGCCCCTCTGTTTCAGCCCCTCTGTTTCAGCCCCTCTGTTTCTCGCCCTCTGTTTCTCGCCCGCTGTTTCAGCCCCTTTGTTTCTCGACATCTGTTTCAGCCCCACTGTTTCAGCCCCTCTGATTCAGCCCCTCTGATTCAGCCCCTCTGTTTCTCGCCCTCTGTTTCAGCCCCTCTGTTTCAGCCCCTCTGTTTCAGCCCCTCTGTTTATCGCCCTCTGTTTCAGCCCCTCTGTTTCTCGCACTCTGTTTCAGCCCCTCTGATTCTCGCCCTCTGTTTCAGCCCCGCTGTTTCTCGCCCTCTGTTTTGGCCCCGCTGATTCAGCCCCTCTGTTTCAGCCCCTCTGAATCAGCCCCTCTGATTCAGCCCCTCTGTTTCAGCCCCTCTGTTTCAGCCCCTCTGTTTCTTGCCCTCTGTTTCAGCCCCACTGATTCTCGCCCTCTGTTTCAGCCCCTCTGTTTCTCGCCCTCTGTTTTAGCCCCTCTGATTCAGCCCCTCTGTTTCAGCCCCTCTGATTCAGCCCCTCTGATTCAGCCCCTCTGATTCAGCCCCTCTGTTTCTCGCCCTCTGTTTCAGCCCCTCTGTTTCTCGCCCTCTGTTTCAGCCCCTCTGTTTCTCGCCCTCTGTTTCAGCCCCTCTGTTTCAGCCCCTCTGATTCAGCCTCTCTGTTTCTCGCCCTCTGTTTCAGCCCCTCTGTTTCTCGCCCTCTGTTTCAGCCCCTCTGTTTCTCACCCTCTGTTTCAGCGCCTCTGTTTCAGCCCCTCTATTTCAGCCCCTCTGATTCAGCCCCTCTGTTTACGCCCCTCTGTTTCAGCCCCTCTGTTTCTCGCCCTCTGTTTCAGCCCCTCTGTTTCTCACCCTCTGTTTCAGCCCCTCTGTTTCAGCCCGTCTGTTTCACCCACTCTGTTTCTCGCCCTCTGTTTCAGCCCCTCTGTTTCTCACCCTCTGTTTCAGCCCCTCTGATTCAGCCCCTCTATTTCAGCACCTCTGATTCAGCCCCTCTGTTTACGCCCCTCTGTTTCAGCCCCTCTGTTTCAGCCCCTCTGTTTCTCGCCCTCCCTTTCTCACCCTCTGTTTCTCGCCCTCTGTTTCAGCCCCTCTGTTTTTCGCCCTCTGTTTCAGCCCCTCTGTTTCAGCCCCTCTGTTTCTCGCCCTCTGTTTCAGCCACTCTGTTTCTCGCCCTCTGTTTCAGCCACTCTGATTCAGCCCCTCTGTTTCAGCCCAACTGATTCAGCCCCTCTGTTTCAGCCCCTCTGTTTCAGCCCCTCTGTTTCTCGCCCTCTGTTTCTGCCCCTCTGTTTCTCGCATGTGTTTCAGCCCCGCTGTTTCTCGCCCTCTGTTTTGGCCGCGCTGATTCAGCCCCTCTGTTTCAGCCCCACTGAATCAGCCCCTCTGATTCACCCCCTCTGTTTCAGCCCCTCTGTTTCAGACCCTCTGTTTCTCGCCCTCTGTTTCTGCCCCTCTTTTTCTCGCACTCTGTTTCAGCCCCTCTGTTTCTCGCCCTCTGTTTTAGCCCCACTGATTCAGCCCCTCTGTTTCAGCCCCTCTGAATCAGCCCCTCTGATTCAGCCCCTCTGTTTCAGCCCCTCTGTTACAGCCCCTCTGTTTCTCGCCCTCTGTTTCAGCCCCTCTGATTCTCGCCCTCTGTTTCAGCCCCTCTGTTTCTCGCCCTCTGTTTTAGCCCCTCTGTTTCAGCCCCTCTGTTTCTCGCCCTCTGTTTCAGCCCCTCTGTTTCAGCCCCTCTGTTTCTCGCCCTCTGTTTCAGCCCCGCTGATTCAGCCCCTGTGTTTCAGCCCCTCTGATTCAGCCCCTCTGTTTCTCGCCCTCTGTTTCAGCCCCTCTGATTCTCGCCCGCTGTTTCAGCCCCTCTGTTTCTCGCCCTCTGTTTTAGCCACTCTGATTCAGCCCCTCTGTTTCAGCCTCTCTGTTTCTCGCCCTCTGTTTTAGCCCCTCTGATTCAGCCCCTCTGTTTCTCGCCCTCTGTTTCAGCCCCTCTGTTTCAGCCCCTCTGTTTCTCGACCTCTGTTTCAGCCCCTCTGTTTCTCGCGTTCTGTTTCAGCCCCTCTGTTTCAGACCGTCTGTTTCAGCCACTATGTTTCTCGCCCTCTGTTTCAGCCCCTCCAGTTCTCACCCTCTGTTTCAGCCCCTCTGATTCAGCCCCTCTGTTTCTCGCCCTCTGTTTCAGCCCCTCTGTTTCTCGCCCTCTGTTTCAGCCCCTCTGTTTCAGCCCCTCTGTTTCAGCCCCTCTGTTTCTCGCCCTCTGTTTCAGCCCCTCTGTTTCTCGCCCTCTGTTTCAGCCCCGCTGATTCAGCCCCTCTGTTTCAGCCCCTCTGAATCAGCCCCTCTGATTCAGCCCCTCTGTTTCACCCCCTCTGTTTCAGCCCCTCTGTTTCTCGCCCTCTGTTTCAGCCCATCTGATTCTCGCCCTCTGTTTCAGCCCTTCTGATACTCGCCCTCTGTTTCAGCCCCTCTGATTCAGCCCCTCTGTTTCAGCCCCTCTGATTCAGCCCCTCTGATTCAGCCCCTCTGATTCAGCCCCTCTGTTTCTCGCCCTCTGTTTCAGCCCCTCTGTTTCAGCCCCTCTGATTCAGCGCCTCTGTTTCTCGCCCTCTGTTTCAGCCCCTCTGTTTCTCGCCCTCTGTTTCAGCCCCTCTGATTCAGCCCCTCTGTTTCAGCCCCTATGTTTCTCCCCCTCTGTTCCAGCCCCTTTTTTCAGCCCCTCTGTTTCAGCCACTCTGTTTCAGCCACTCTGTTTCAGCCCCTCTGTTTCAGCCCCTCTGTTTCTCGCCCTCTGTTTCAGCCCCTCTGTTTCTCGCCCTCTGTTTCAGCCCCTCTCTTTCAGCCCGTCTGTTTCAGCCACTCTGTTTCTCGCCCTCTGTTTCAGCCCCTCTGTTTCTCACCCTCTGTTTCAGCCCCTCTGATTCAGCCCCTCTGTTTCTCGCCCTCTGTTTCAGCCCCTCTGTTTCTCGCCCTCTGTTCCAGCCCCTCTGTTTCAGCCCCTCTGTTTCAGCCCCTCTGTTTCTCGCCCTCTGTTTCAGCCCCTCTGTTTCTCGCGCTCTGTTTCAGCCCCTCTGTATCAGCCCGTCTGTTTCAGCCACTCTGTTTCTCGCCCTCTGTTTCAGCCCCTCTGTTTCTCACCCTCTGTTTCAGCCCCTCTGATTCAGCCCCTCTGTTTCTCGCCCTCTGTTTCAGCCCCTCTGTTTCTCGCCCTCTGTTTCAGCCCCTCTGTTTCAGCACCTCTGTTTCAGCCCCTCTGTTTCTCGCCCTCTGTTTCAGCCACTCTGTTTCTCGCCCTCTGTTTCAGGCCATCTGTTTCTCGCCCTCTGTTTCAGCCACTCTGATTCAGCCCCTCTGTTTGAGCCCAACTGATTCAGCCCCTCTGTTTCAGCCCCTCTGTTTCAGCCCCTCTGTTTCAGCCCCTCTGTTTCTCGCCCTCTGTTTCTCGCCTGCTGTTTCAGCCCCTTTGTTTCTCGCCTTCTGTTTCAGCCCCACTGTTTC
The DNA here is from genome assembly GCF_047496795.1 of Chiloscyllium punctatum. Lineage (NCBI taxonomy): Eukaryota > Metazoa > Chordata > Chondrichthyes > Orectolobiformes > Hemiscylliidae > Chiloscyllium > Chiloscyllium punctatum. The sequence goes on along the minus strand of NW_027309792.1, from coordinate 536,702 downwards.
AGCCCCTCTGATTCAGCCCCTCTGATTCAGCCCCTCTGTTTCTCGCCCTCTGTTTCAGCCCCTCTGTTTCAGCCCCTCTGTTTCTCGCCCTCTGTTTCAGACCCTCTGTTTCTCGCCCTCTGTTTCAGCCCCTCTGTTTCTCACCCTCTGTTTCAGCCCCTCTGTTTCAGCCCCTCTATTTCAGCCCCTCTGATTCAGCCCCTCTGTTTACGCCCCTCTGTTTCAGCCCCTCTGTTTCTCGCCCTCTGTTTCAGCCCCTCTGTTTCTCGCCCTCTGTTTCAGCCCCTCTGTTTCTCGCCCTCTGTTTCAGCCCCTCTGTTTCAGCCCCTCTGTTTCAGCCCCTCTGTTTCTCGCCCTCTGTTTCAGCCCCTCTGTTTCTCACCCTCTGTTTCAGCCCCTCTGTTTCAGCCCCTCTATTTCAGCCCCTCTGATTCAGCCCCTCTGTTTACGCCCCTCTGTTTCAGCCCCTCTGTTTCTCGCCCTCTGTTTCAGCCCCTCTGTTTCTCACCCTCTGTTTCAGCCCCTCTGTTTCAGCCCGTCTGTTTCACCCACTCTGTTTCTCGCCCTCTGTTTCAGCCCCTCTGTTTCTCACCCTCTGTTTCAGCCCCTCTGATTCAGCCCCTCTATTTCAGCACCTCTGATTCAGCCCCTCTGTTTACGCCCCTCTGTTTCAGCCCCTCTGTTTCAGCCCCTCTGTTTCTCGACCTCCCTTTCTCACCCTCTGTTTCTCGCCCTCTGTTTCAGCCCCTCTGTTTTTCGCCCTCTGTTTCAGCCCCTCTGTTTCAGCCCCTCTGTTTCTCGCCCTCTGTTTCAGCCACTCTGTTTCTCGCTCTCTGTTTCAGCCACTCTGATTCAGCCCCTCTGTTTCAGCCCAACTGATTCAGCCCCTCTGTTTCAGCCCCTCTGTTTCAGCCCCTCTGTTTCAGCCCCTCTGTTTCTCGCCCTCTGTTTCTCGCCCGCTGTTTCAGCCCCCTTGTTTCCCGCATTCTGTTTCAGCCCCACTGTTTCAGCCCCTCTGATTCAGCCCCTCTGATTCAGCCCCTCTGTTTCTCGCCCTCTGTTTCAGCCCCTCTGTTTCAGCCCCTCTGTTTCCGCCCCTCTGTTTCTCGCCCTCTGTTTCAGCCCCTCTGTTTCTCGCCCTCTGTTTCAGCCCCTCTGTTTATCGCCCTCTGTTTCTGACCCTCTGTTTCTCGCACTCTGTTTCAGCCCCGCTGTTTCTCGCCCTCTGTTTTGGCCCGGCTGATTCAGCCCCTCTGTTTCAGCCCCTCTGAATCAGCCCCTCTGATTCAGCCCCTCTGTTTCAGCCCCTCTGTTTCAGCCCCTCTGTTTCTCGCCCTCTGTTTCAGCCCCTCTGATTCTCGCCCTCTGTTTCAGCCCCTCTGTTTCTCGCCCTCTGTTTTAGCCCCTCTGATTCAGCCCCTCTGTTTCAGCCCCTCTGATTCAGCCCCTCTGATTCAGCCCGTCTGATTCAGCCCCTCTGTTTCTCGCCCTCTGTTTCATCCCCTCTGTTTAAGCCCCTCTGTTTCTCGCCATCTGTTTCAGCCCCTCTGTTTCTCGCCCTCTGTTTCAGCCCCTCTGTTTCAGCCCCTCTGTTTCTCGCCCTCTGTTTCAGCCCTGCTGATTCAGCCCCTGTGTTTCAGCCCCTCTGATTCAGCCCCTCTGATTCAGGCCCTCTGTTTCAGCCCCTCTGTTTCTCGCCCTCTGTTTCAGTCCCTCTGTTTCTCGCCCTCTGTTTCAGCCCCTCTGTTTCAGCCCCTCTGTTTCTCGCCCTCTGTTTCTGCCCCTCTGTTTCTCGCATGTGTTTCAGCCCCGCTGTTTCTCGCCCTCTGTTTTGGCCGCGCTGATTCAGCCCCTCTGTTTCAGCCCCACTGAATCAGCCCCTCTGATTCACCCCCTCTGTTTCAGCCCCTCTGTTTCAGACCCTCTGTTTCTCGCCCTCTGTTTCTGCACCTCTTTTTCTCGCACTCTGTTTCAGCCCCTCTGTTTCTCGCCCTCTGTTTTAGCCCCTCTGATTCAGCCCCTCTGTTTCAGCCCCTCTGAATCAGCCCCTCTGATTCAGCCCCTCTGTTTCAGCCCCTCTGTTACAGCCCCTCTGTTTCTCGCCCTCTGTTTCAGCCCCTCTGATTCTCGCCCTCTGTTTCAGCCCCTCTGTTTCTCGCCCTCTGTTTTAGCCCCTCTGTTTCAGCCCCTCTGTTTCTCGCCCTCTGTTTCAGCCCCTCTGTTTCAGCCCCTCTGTTTCTCGCCCTCTGTTTCAGCCCCGCTGATTCAGCCCCTGTGTTTCAGCCCCTCTGATTCAGCCCCTCTGTTTCTCGCCCTCTGTTTCAGCCCCTCTGATTCTCGCCCTCTGTTTCAGCCCCTCTGTTTCTCGCCCTCTGTTTTAGCCACTCTGATTCAGCCCCTCTGTTTCAGCCTCTCTGTTTCTCGCCCTCTGTTTTAGCCCCTCTGATTCAGCCCCTCTGTTTCTCGCCCTCTGTTTCAGCCCCTCTGTTTCAGCCCCTCTGTTTCTCGACCTCTGTTTCAGCCCCTCTGTTTCTCGCGTTCTGTTTCAGCCCCTCTGTTTCAGACCGTCTGTTTCAGCCACTATGTTTCTCGCCCTCTGTTTCAGCCCCTCCAGTTCTCACCCTCTGTTTCAGCCCCTCTGATTCAGCCCCTCTGTTTCTCGCCCTCTGTTTCAGCCCCTCTGTTTCTCGCCCTCTGTTTCAGCCCCTCTGTTTCAGCCCCTCTGTTTCAGCCCCTCTGTTTCTCGCCCTCTGTTTCAGCCCCTCTGTTTCTCGCCCTCTGTTTCAGCCCCGCTGATTCAGCCCCTCTGTTTCAGCCCCTCTGAATCAGCCCCTCTGATTCAGCCCCTCTGTTTCACCCCCTCTGTTTCAGCCCCTCTGTTTCTCGCCCTCTGTTTCAGCCCATCTGATTCTCGCCCTCTGTTTCAGCCCTTCTGATACTCGCCCTCTGTTTCAGCCCCTCTGATTCAGCCCCTCTGTTTCAGCCCCTCTGATTCAGCCCCTCTGATTCAGCCCCTCTGATTCAGCCCCTCTGTTTCTCGCCCTCTGTTTCAGCCCCTCTGTTTCAGCCCCTCTGATTCAGCGCCTCTGTTTCTCGCCCTCTGTTTCAGCCCCTCTGTTTCTCGCCCTCTGTTTCAGCCCCTCTGATTCAGCCCCTCTGTTTCAGCCCCTATGTTTCTCCCCCTCTGTTCCAGCCCCTTTTTTCAGCCCCTCTGTTTCAGCCACTCTGTTTCAGCCACTCTGTTTCAGCCCCTCTGTTTCAGCCCCTCTGTTTCTCGCCCTCTGTTTCAGCCCCTCTGTTTCTCGCCCTCTGTTTCAGCCCCTCTCTTTCAGCCCGTCTGTTTCAGCCACTCTGTTTCTCGCCCTCTGTTTCAGCCCCTCTGTTTCTCACCCTCTGTTTCAGCCCCTCTGATTCAGCCCCTCTGTTTCTCGCCCTCTGTTTCAGCCCCTCTGTTTCTCGCCCTCTCTTCCAGTCCCTCTGTTTCAGCCCCTCTGTTTCAGCCCCTCTGTTTCTCGCCCTCTGTTTCAGCCCCTCTGTTTCTCGCGCTCTGTTTCAGCCCCTCTGTATCAGCCCGTCTGTTTCAGCCACTCTGTTTCTCGCCCTCTGTTTCAGCCCCTCTGTTTCTCACCCTCTGTTTCAGCCCCTCTGATTCAGCCCCTCTGTTTCTCGCCCTCTGTTTCAGCCCCTCTGTTTCTCGCCCTCTGTTTCAGCCCCTCTGTTTCAGCACCTCTGTTTCAGCCCCTCTGTTTCTCGCCCTCTGTTTCAGCCACTCTGTTTCTCGCCCTCTGTTTCAGGCCATCTGTTTCTCGCCCTCTGTTTCAGCCACTCTGATTCAGCCCCTCTGTTTGAGCCCAACTGATTCAGCCCCTCTGTTTCAGCCCCTCTGTTTCAGCCCCTCTGTTTCAGCCCCTCTGTTTCTCGCCCTCTGTTTCTCGCCCGCTGTTTCAGCCCCTTTGTTTCTCGCCTTCTGTTTCAGCCCCACTGTTTCAGCCCCTCTGATTCAGCCCCTCTGATTCAGCCCCTCTGTTTCTCGCCCTCTGTTTCAGCCCCTCTGTTTCAGCCCCTCTGTTTCTCGCCCTCTGTTTCAGACCCTCTGTTTCTCGCCCTCTGTTTCAGCCCCTCTGTTTCAGCCCCTCTGTTTATCGCCCTCTGTTTCTGCCCCTCTGTTTCTCGCACTCTGTTTCAGCCCCTCTGATTCTCGCCCTCTGTTTCAGCCCCGCTGTTTCTCGCCCTCTGTTTTGGCCCCGCTGATTCAGCCCCTCTGTTTCAGCCCCTCTGAATCAGCCCCTCTGATTCAGCCCCTCTGTTTCAGCCCCTCTGTTTCAGCCCCTCTGTTTCTTGCCCTCTGTTTCAGCCCCTCTGATTCTCGCCCTCTGTTTCAGCCCCTCTGTTTCTCGCCCTCTGTTTTAGCCCCTCTGATTCAGCCCCTCTGTTTCAGCCCCTCTGATTCAGCCCCTCTGATTCAGCCCCTCTGATTCAGCCCCTCTGTTTCTCGCCCTCTGTTTCAGCCCCTCTGTTTCTCGCCCTCTGTTTCAGCCCCTCTGTTTCTCGCCCTCTGTTTCAGCCCCTCTGATTCAGCCCCTCTGATTCAGCCTCTCTGTTTCTCGCCCTCTGTTTCAGCCCCTCTGTTTCTCGCCCTCTGTTTCAGCCCCTCTGTTTCTCACCCTCTGTTTCAGCCCCTCTGTTTCAGCCCCTCTATTTCAGCCCCTCTGATTCAGCCCCTCTGTTTACGCCCCTCTGTTTCAGCCCCTCTGTTTCTCGCCCTCTGTTTCAGCCCCTCTGTTTCTCACCCTCTGTTTCAGCCCCTCTGTTTCAGCCCGTCTGTTTCACCCACTCTGTTTCTCGCCCTCTGTTTCAGCCCCTCTGTTTCTCACCCTCTGTTTCAGCCCCTCTGATTCAGCCCCTCTATTTCAGCACCTCTGATTCAGCCCCTCTGTTTACGCCCCTCTGTTTCAGCCCCTCTGTTTCAGCCCCTCTGTTTCTCGCCCTCCCTTTCTCACCCTCTGTTTCTCGCCCTCTGTTTCAGCCCCTCTGTTTTTCGCCCTCTGTTTCAGCCCCTCTGTTTCAGCCCCTCTGTTTCTCGCCCTCTGTTTCAGCCACTATGTTTCTCGCCCTCTGTTTCAGCCACTCTGATTCAGCCCCTCTGTTTCAGCCCAACTGATTCAGCCCCTCTGTTTCAGCCCCTCTGTTTCAGCCCCTCTGTTTCAGCCCCTCTGTTTCAGCCCCTCTGTTTCTCGCCCGCTGTTTCAGCCCCCTTGTTTCTCGCCTTCTGTTTCAGCCCCACTGTTTCTCGCCCTCTGTTTCTCGCCCGCTGTTTCAGCCCCTCTGTTTCTCGCCCTCTGTTTCTCGACCTCTGTTTCAGCCCCTCTGTTTCTCGCGTTCTGTTTCAGCCCCTCTGTTTCAGACCGTCTGTTTCAGCCACTCTGTTTCTCGCCCTCTGTTTCAGCCCCTCCAGTTCTCACCCTCTGTTTCAGCCCCTCTGATTCAGCCCCTCTGTTTCTCGCCCTCTGTTTCAGCCCCTCTGTTTCTCGCCCTCTGTTTCAGCCCCTCTGTTTCAGCCCCTCTGTTTCAGCCCCTCTGTTTCTCGCCCTCTGTTTCAGCCCCTCTGTTTCTCGCCCTCTGTTTCAGCCCCGCTGATTCAGCCCCTCTGTTTCAGCCCCTCTGAATCAGCCCCTCTGATTCAGCCCCTCTGTTTCACCCCCTCTGTTTCAGCCCCTCTGTTTCTCGCCCTCTGTTTCAGCCCATCTGATTCTCGCCCTCTGTTTCAGCCCTTCTGATACTCGCCCTCTGTTTCAGCCCCTCTGATTCAGCCCCTCTGTTTCAGCCCCTCTGATTCAGCCCCTCTGATTCAGCCCCTCTGATTCAGCCCCTCTGTTTCTCGCCCTCTGTTTCAGCCCCTCTGTTTCAGCCCCTCTGATTCAGCGCCTCTGTTTCTCGCCCTCTGTTTCAGCCCCTCTGTTTCTCGCCCTCTGTTTCAGCCCCTCTGATTCAGCCCCTCTGTTTCAGCCCCTATGTTTCTCCCCCTCTGTTCCAGCCCCTTTTTTCAGCCCCTCTGTTTCAGCCACTCTGTTTCAGCCACTCTGTTTCAGCCCCTCTGTTTCAGCCCCTCTGTTTCTCGCCCTCTGTTTCAGCCCCTCTGTTTCTCGCCCTCTGTTTCAGCCCCTCTCTTTCAGCCCGTCTGTTTCAGCCACTCTGTTTCTCGCCCTCTGTTTCAGCCCCTCTGTTTCTCACCCTCTGTTTCAGCCCCTCTGATTCAGCCCCTCTGTTTCTCGCCCTCTGTTTCAGCCCCTCTGTTTCTCGCCCTCAGTTCCAGCCCCTCTGTTTCAGCCCCTCTGTTTCAGCCCCTCTGTTTCTCGCCCTCTGTTTCAGCCCCTCTGTTTATCGCGCTCTGTTTCAGCCCCTCTGTATCAGCCCGTCTGTTTCAGCCACTCTGTTTCTCGCCCTCTGTTTCAGCCCCTCTGTTTCTCACCCTCTGTTTCAGCCCCTCTGATTCAGCCCCTCTGTTTCTCGCCCTCTGTTTCAGCCCCTCTGTTTCTCGCCCTCTGTTTCAGCCCCTCTGTTTCAGCACCTCTGTTTCAGCCCCTCTGTTTCTCGCCCTCTGTTTCAGCCACTCTGTTTCTCGCCCTCTGTTTCAGGCCATCTGTTTCTCGCCCTCTGTTTCAGCCACTCTGATTCAGCCCCTCTGTTTGAGCCCAACTGATTCAGCCCCTCTGTTTCAGCCCCTCTGTTTCAGCCCCTCTGTTTCAGCCCCTCTGTTTCTCGCCCTCTGTTTCTCGCCCGCTGTTTCAGCCCCTTTGTTTCTCGACATCTGTTTCAGCCCCACTGTTTCAGCCCCTCTGATTCAGCCCCTCTGATTCAGCCCCTCTGTTTCTCGCCCTCTGTTTCAGCCCCTCTTTTTCAGCCCCTCTGTTTCAGCCCCTCTGTTTATCGCCCTCTGTTTCAGCCCCTCTGTTTCTCGCACTCTGTTTCAGCCCCTCTGATTCTCGCCCTCTGTTTCAGCCCCGCTGTTTCTCGCCCTCTGTTTTGGCCCCGCTGATTCAGCCCCTCTGTTTCAGCCCCTCTGAATCAGCCCCTCTGATTCAGCCCCTCTGTTTCAGCCCCTCTGTTTCAGCCCCTCTGTTTCTTGCCCTCTGTTTCAGCCCCACTGATTCTCGCCCTCTGTTTCAGCCCCTCTGTTTCTCGCCCTCTGTTTTAGCCCCTCTGATTCAGCCCCTCTGTTTCAGCCCCTCTGATTCAGCCCCTCTGATTCAGCCCCTCTGATTCAGCCCCTCTGTTTCTCGCCCTCTGTTTCAGCCCCTCTGTTTCTCGCCCTCTGTTTCAGCCCCTCTGTTTCTCGCCCTCTGTTTCAGCCCCTCTGTTTCAGCCCCTCTGATTCAGCCTCTCTGTTTCTCGCCCTCTGTTTCAGCCCCTCTGTTTCTCGCCCTCTGTTTCAGCCCCTCTGTTTCTCACCCTCTGTTTCAGCGCCTCTGTTTCAGCCCCTCTATTTCAGCCCCTCTGATTCAGTCCCTCTGTTTACGCCCCTCTGTTTCAGCCCCTCTGTTTCTCGCCCTCTGTTTCAGCCCCTCTGTTTCTCACCCTCTGTTTCAGCCCCTCTGTTTCAGCCCGTCTGTTTCACCCACTCTGTTTCTCGCCCTCTGTTTCAGCCCCTCTGTTTCTCACCCTCTGTTTCAGCCCCTCTGATTCAGCCCCTCTATTTCAGCACCTCTGATTCAGCCCCTCTGTTTACGCCCCTCTGTTTCAGCCCCTCTGTTTCAGCCCCTCTGTTTCTCGCCCTCCCTTTCTCACCCTCTGTTTCTCGCCCTCTGTTTCAGCCCCTCTGTTTTTCGCCCTCTGTTTCAGCCCCTCTGTTTCAGCCCCTCTGTTTCTCGCCCTCTGTTTCAGCCACTCTGTTTCTCGCCCTCTGTTTCAGCCACTCTGATTCAGCCCCTCTGTTTCAGCCCAACTGATTCAGCCCCTCTGTTTCAGCCCCTCTGTTTCAGCCCCTCTGTTTCAGCCCCTCTGTTTCTCGCCCTCTGTTTCTCGCCCGCTGTTTCAGCCCCCTTGTTTCTCGCCTTCTGTTTCAGCCCCACTGTTTCAGCCCCTCTGATTCAGCCCCTCTGATTCAGCCCCTCTGTTTCTCGCCCTCTGTTTCAGCCCCTCTGTTTCAGCCCCTCTGTTTCCGCCCCTCTGTTTCTCGCCCTCTGTTTCAGCCCCTCTGTTTCTCGCCCTCTGTTTCAGCCCCTCTGTTTCTCGCCCTCTGTTTATGACCCTCTGTTTCTCGCACTCTGTTTCAGCCCCGCTGTTTCTCGCCCTCTGTTTTGGCCCCGCTGATTCAGCCCCTCTGTTTCAGCCCCTCTGAATCAGCCCCTCTGATTCAGCCCCTCTGTTTCAGCCCCTCTGTTTCAGCCCCTCTGTTTCTCGCCCTCTGTTTCAGCCCCTCTGATTCTCGCCCTCTGTTTCAGCCCCTCTGTTTCTCGCCCTCTGTTTTAGCCCCTCTGATTCAGCCCCTCTGTTTCAGCCCCTCTGATACAGCCCCTCTGATTCAGCCCCTCTGATTCAGCCCCTCTGTTTCTCGCCCTCTGTTTAAGCCCCTCTGTTTCTCGCCATCTGTTTCTGCCCCTCTGTTTCTCGCCCTCTGTTTCAGCCCCTCTGTTTCAGCCCCTCTGTTTCTCGCCCTCTGTTTCAGCCCCGCTGATTCAGCCCCTGTGTTTCAGCCCCTCTGATTCAGCCCCTCTGATTCAGCCCCTCTGTTTCAGCCCCTCTGTTTCTCGCCCTCTGTTTCAGCCCCTCTGTTTCTCGCCCTCTGTTTCAGCCCCTCTGTTTCAGCCCCTCTGTTTCTCGCCCTCTGTTTCTGCCCCTCTGTTTCTCGCATGTGTTTCAGCCCCGCTGTTTCTCGCCCTCTGTTTTGGCCCCGCTGATTCAGCCCCTCTGTTTCAGCCCCACTGAATCAGCCCCTCTGATTCACCCCCTCTGTTTCAGCCCCTCTGTTTCAGACCCTCTGTTTCTCGCCCTCTGTTTCTGCCCCTCTTTTTCTCGCACTCTGTTTCAGCCCCTCTGTTTCTCGCCCTCTGTTTTAGCTCCTCTGATTCAGCCCCTCTGTTTCAGCCCCTCTGAATCAGCCCCTCTGATTCAGCCCCTCTGCTTCAGCCCCTCTGTTACAGCCCCTCTGTTTCTCGCCCTCTGTTTCAGCCCCTCTGATTCTCGCCCTCTGTTTCAGCCCCTCTGTTTCTCGCCCTCTGTTTTAGCCCCTCTGTTTCAGCCCCTCTGTTTCTCGCCCTCTGTTTCAGCCCCTCTGTTTCAACCCCTCTGTTTCTCGCCCTCTGTTTCAGGCCATCTGTTTCTCGCCCTCTGTTTCAGCCACTCTGATTCAGCCCCTCTGTTTGAGCCCAACTGATTCAGCCCCTATGTTTCAGCCCCTCTGTTTCAGCCCCTCTGTTTCTCGCCCTCTGTTTCTCGCCCGCTGTTTCAGCCCCTTTGTTTCTCGCCTTCTGTTTCAGCCCCACTGTTTCAGCCCCTCTGATTCAGCCCCTCTGATTCAGCCCCTCTGTTTCTCGCCCTCTGTTTCAGCCCCTCTGTTTCAGCCCCTCTGTTTCTCGCCCTCTGTTTCAGACCCTCTGTTTCTCGCCCTCTGTTTCAGCCCCTCTGTTTCAGCCCCTCTGTTTATCGCCCTCTGTTTCTGCCCCTCTGTTTCTCGCACTCTGTTTCAGCCCCGCTGTTTCTCGCCCTCTGTTTTGGCCCCGCTGATTCAGCCCCTCTGTTTCAGCCCCTCTGAATCAGCCCCTCTGATTCAGCCCCTCTGTTTCAGCCCCTCTGTTTCAGCCCCTCTGTTTCTCGCCCTCTGTTTCAGCCCCTCTGTTTCAGCCCCTCTGTTTCAGCCCCTCTGTTTCTCGCCCTCTGTTTCTCGCCCTCTGATTCAGCCCCTCTGTTTCAGCCCCTCTGATTCAGCCCCTCTGATTCAGCCCCTCTGATTCAGCCCCTCTGTTTCTCGCCCTCTGTTTCAGCCCCTCTGTTTAAGCCCCTCTGTTTCTCGCCATCTGTTTCAGCCCCTCTGTTTCTCGCCCTCTGTTTCAGCCCCTCTGTTTCAGCCCCTCTGTTTCTCGCCCTCTGTTTCAGCCCCGCTGATTCAGCCCCTGTGTTTCAGCCCCTCTGATTCAGCCCCTCTGATTCAGCTCCTCTGTTTCAGCCCCTCTGTTTCTCGCCCTCTGTTTCAGCCCCTCTGTTTCTCGCCCTCTGTTTCAGCCCCTCTGTTTCAGCCCCTCTGTTTCTCGCCCTCTGTTTCTGCCCCTCTGTTTCTCGCATGTGTTTCAGCCCCGCTGTTTCTCGCCCTCTGTTTTGGCCCCGCTGATTCAGCCCCTCTGTTTCAGCCCCACTGAATCAGCCCCTCTGAATCACCCCCTCTGTTTCAGCCCCTCTGTTTCAGACCCTCTGTTTCTCGCCCTCTGTTTCTGTCCCTCTTTTTCTCGCACTCTGTTTCAGCCCCTCTGTTTCTCGCCCTCTGTTTTAGCCCCTCTGATTCAGCCCCTCTGTTTCAGCCCCTCTGAATCAGCCCCTCTGATTCAGCCCCTCTGTTTTAGCCCCTCTGTTACAGCCCCTCTGTTTCTCGCCCTCTGTTTCAGCCCCTCTTATTCTCGCCCTCTGTTTCAGCCCCTCTGTATCTCGCCCTCTGTTTTAGCCCCTCTGTTTCAGCCCCTCTGTTTCTCGCCCTCTGTTTCAGCCCCTCTGTTTCAGCCCCTCTGTTTCTCGCCCTCTGTTTCAGCCCCGCTGATTCAGCCCCTGTGTTTCAGCCCCTCTGATTCAGCCCCTCTGTTTCTCGCCCTCTGTTTCAGCCCCTCTGATTCTCGCCCTCTGTTTCAGCCCCTCTGTTTCTCGCCCTCTGTTTTAGCCACTCTGATTCAGCCCCTCTGTTTCAGCCCCTCTGTTTCTCGCCCTCTGTTTTAGCCCCTCTGATTCAGCCCCTCTGTTTCTCGCCCTCTGTTTCAGCCCCTCTGATTCAGCCCCTCTGTTTCTCGCCCTCTGTTTCAGCCCCTCTATTTCAATCCCTCTGTTTCAGCCCCACTGTTTCTCAACCTCTGTTTCAGCCCCTCTGATTCAGCCCCTCTGATTCAGCCCCTCTGATTCAGCCCCTCTGTTTCCCGCCCCTCTGTTTCAGCCCCTCTGTTTCTCGCCCTCTGTTTCAGCCCCTCTGTTTCAGCCCCTCTGTTTCAGCCCCTCTGTTTCAGCGCCTCTGTTTCAGCCCCTCTGTTTGAGCGCCTCCGTTCCAGCCCCTCTGTTTCAGCCCCTCTGTTTCAGCCACTCTGTTTCAGCCCCTCTCTTTCAGCCCCTCTGTTTCAGCCCCTCTGTTTCTCGCCCTCTGTTTCAGCCCCTCTGTTTCTCGCCCTCTGTTTCAGCCCCTCTCTTTCAGCCCGTCTGTTTCACCCACTCTGTTGCTCGCCCTCTGTTTCAGCCCATCTGTATCTCACCCACTGTTTCAGCCCCGCTGATTCAGCCCCTCTGTTTCTCGCCCTCTGTTTCAGCCCCTCTGTTTCTCGCCCTCTGTTTCAGCCCCTCTGTTTCTCGCCCTCTGTTTACGCCCCTCTGTTTCAGCCCCTCTGTTTCTCGCCCTCTGTTTCAGCCCCTCTGTTTCTCACCCTCTGTTTCAGCCCCTCTGTTTCAGCCCGTCTGTTTCACCCACTCTGTTTCTCGCCCTCTGTTTCAGCCCCTCTGTTTCTCACCCTCTGTTTCAGCCCCTCTGATTCAGCCCCTCTATTTCAGCACCTCTGATTCAGCCCCTCTGTTTACGCCCCTCTGTTTCAGCCCCTCTGTTTCAGCCCCTCTGTTTCTCGCCCTCCCTTTCTCACCCTCTGTTTCTCGCCCTCTGTTTCAGCCCCTCTGTTTTTCGCCCTCTGTTTCAGCCCCGCTGTTTCAGCCCCTCTGTTTCTCGCCCTCTGTTTCAGCCACTCTGTTTCTCGCCCTCTGTTTCAGGCCCTCTGTTTCTCGCCCTCTGTTTCAGCCACTCTGATTCAGCCCCTCTGTTTCAGCCCAACTGATTCAGCCCCTCTGTTTCAGCCCCTCTGTTTCAGCCCCTCTGTTTCAGCCCCTCTGTTTCTCGCCCTCTGTTTCTCGCCCGCTGTTTCAGCCCCTTTGTTTCTCGCCTTCTGTTTCAGCCCCACTGTTTCAGCCCCTCTGATTCAGCCCCTCTGATTCAGCCCCTCTGTTTCTCGCCCTCTGTTTCAGCCCCTCTGTTTCAGCCCCTCTGTTTTAGCCCCTCTGTTTCTCGCCCTCTGTTTCAGCCCCTCTGTTTCTCGCCCTCTGTTTCAGCCCCTCTGTTTCAGCCCCTCTGTTTATCGCCCTCTGTTTCTGCCCCTCTGTTTCTCGCACTCTGTTTCAGCCCCGCTGTTTCTCGCCCTCTGTTTTGGCCCCGCTGATTCAGCCCCTCTGTTTCAGCCCCTCTGAATCAGACCCTCTGATTCAGCCCCTCTGTTTCAGCCCCTCTGTTTCAGCCCCTCTGTTTCTCGCCCTCTGTTTCAGCCCCTCTGATTCTCGCCCTCTGTTTCAGCCCCTCTGTTTCTCGCCCTCTGTTTTAGCCCCTCTGATTCAGCCCCTCTGTTTCAGCCCCTCTGATTCAGCCCCTCTGATTCAGCCCATCTGATTCAGCCCCTCTGTTTCTCGCCCTCTGTTTCAGCCCCTCTGTTTAAGCCCCTCTGTTTCTCGCCATCTGTTTCAGCCTCTCTGTTTCTCGCCCTCTGTTTCAGCCCCTCTGTTTCAGCCCCTCTGTTTCTCGCCCTCTGTTTCAGCCCCGCTGATTCAGCCCCTGTGTTTCAGCCCCTCTGATTCAGCCCCTCTGATTCAGCCCCTCTGTTTCAGCCCCTCTGTTTCTCGCCCTCTGTTTCAGCCCCTCTGTTTCTCGCCCTCTGTTTCAGCCCCTCTGTTTCAGCCCCTCTGTTTCTCGCCCTCTGTTTCTGCCCCTCTGTTTCTCGCATGTGTTTCAGCCCCTCTGTTTCTCGCCCTCTGTTTCAGCCCCTCTGTTTCTCGCCCTCTGTTTCAGCCCCTCTCTTTCAGCCCGTCTGTTTCACCCACTCTGTTGCTCGCCCTCTGTTTCAGCCCATCTGTATCTCACCCACTGTTTCAGCCCCTCTGATTCAGCCCCTCTGTTTCTCGCCCTCTGTTTCAGCCCCTCTGTTTCTCGCCCTCTGTTTCAGCCCCTCTGTTTCTCGCCCTCTGTTTCAGCCCCTCTGTTTCAGCCCCTCTGATTCAGCCTCTCTGTTTCTCGTCCTCTGTTTCAGCCCCTCTGTTTCTCGCCCTCTGTTTCAGCACCTCTGTTTCTCACCCTCTGTTTCAGCCCCTCTGTTTCAGCCCGTCTGTTTCACCCACTCTGTTTCTCGCCCTCTGTTTCAGCCCCTTTGTTTCTCACCCTCTGTTTCAGCCCCTCTGATTCAGCCCCTCTATTTCAGCCCCTCTGATTCAGCCACTCTGTTTACGCCCCTCTGTTTCAGCCCCTCTGTTTCTCGTCCTCTGTTTCAGCCCCTCTGTTTCTCACCCTCTGTTTCAGCCCCTCTGTTTCAGCCCGTCTGTTTCAGCCACTCTGTTTCTCGCCCTCTGTTTCAGCCCCTCTGTTTCTCACCCTCTGTTTCAGCCCCTCTGATTCAGCCCCTCTATTTCAGCACCTCTGATTCAGCCCCTCTGTTTACGCCCCTCTGTTTCAGCCCCTCTGTTTCAGCCCCTCTGTTTCTCGCCCTCCCTTTCTCACCCTCTGTTTCTCGCCCTCTGTTTCAGCCCCTCTGTTTTTCGCCCTCTGTTTCAGCCCCTCTGTTTCTCGACCTCTGTTTCAGGCTCTCTGTTTCAGCCCGTCTGTTTCAGCCCCTCTGTTTCAGCCCCTCTGTTTCTCGCCCTCTGTTTCTCGCCCGCTGTTTCAGCCCCTTTGTTTCTCCCCCTCTCTTTCAGCCCCTATGTTTCAACCCCTCTGATTCAGCCCCTCTGATTCAGCCCCTCTGTTTCTCACCATCTGTTTCAGCCCCTCTGTTTCAGCCCCTCTGTTTCAGCTCCTCTGTTTCAGCCGCTCTGTTTCTCGCCCTCTGTTTCAGCCCCTCTGTTTCTCGCCCTCTGTTTCAGCCCCTCTGTTTCTCGCCCTCTGTTTCAGCCACTCTGTTTCAGCACCTCTGTTTCTCGCCCTGTGTTTCAGCCCCTCTGTTTCAGCCCCTCTGTTTCAGCCCCACTGTTTCTCGCCCTCTGTTTCAGCGCCTCTGTTTCATCCCCTCTGTTTCAGCCCCTCTGTTTCAGCCCCTCTGTTTCAGCCCCTCTGTTTCAGCCCCACTGTTTCTCGCCCTCTGTTTCAGCGCCTCTGTTTCATCCCCTCTGTTTCAGCCCCTCTGTTTCAGCCCCTCTGTTTCTCGCCCACTGTTTCAGACCCCTCTGTTTCTCGCCCTCTGTTCAGCCCCTATGTTTCTCGCCCTCTGTTTCAGCCCCTCTGTTTCTCGCCCTCTGTTTCAGCCCCTCTGTTTCAGCCCCTCTGTTTCTCGCCCTCTGTTCCTGCTCCTCTGTTTCTCGCCCTCTGTTTCAGCCCCTCTGTTTCTCGCCCTCTGTTTCAGCCCCGCTGATTCAGCCCCTCGGTTTCAACCCCTCTGAATCAGCCCCTCTGATTCAGCCCCACTGTTTCAGCCCCTCTGTTTCAGCCCCTCTGTTTCTCGCCCTCTGTTTCAGCCCATCTGATTCTCGCCCTCTGTTTCAGCCCTTCTGATTCTCGGCCTCTGTTTCAGCCCCTCTGATTCAGACCCTCTGTTTCAGCCCCTCTGATTCAGCCCCTCTGATTCAGCCCCTCTGTTTCTCGCCCTCTGTTTCAGCCCCTCTGTTTCAGCCCCTCTGTTTCAGCGCCTCTGTTTCCCCCCCCGTTTCAGCCCCTCTGATTCAGCCCCTCTGTTTCAGCCCCTATGTTTCTCCCCCTCTGTTCCAGCCCCTCTGTTTCAGCCCCTCTGTTTCAGCCACTCTGTTTCTCGCCCTCTGTTTCAGCCCCTCTGTTTCTCGCCCTCTGTATCAGCCCCTCTGTTTCTCGCCATCTGTTTCAGCCCCTCTGTTTCTCGCCCTCTGTTTCAGCCCCCCTGTTTCTCACGCTCTGTTTCAGCCCCTCTGATTCAGCCCCTCTGCTTCTCGCCCTCTGTTTCAGCCCCTCTGTTTCTCGCCCTCTGTTTCAGCCCCTCTGTTTCAGCCCCTCTGTTTCAGCCCCTCTGTTTCTCCCCCTCTGTTTCAGCCCCTCTGTTTCTCGCCCTCTGTTTCAGCCCCTCTGTTTCAGCCCGTCTGTTTCAGCCACTCTGTTTCTCGCCCTCTGTTTCAGCCCCTCTGATTCTCACCCTCTGTTTCAGCCCCTCTGATTCAGCCCCTCTGTTTCTCGCCCTCTGTTTCATCCCCTCTGTTTCTCGCCCTCTGTTTCAGCCCCTCTGTTTCTCGCCCTCTGTTTCAGCCCCTATGTTTCTCGCCCTGTGTTTCAGCCCCTCTGTTTCAGCCCCTCTGTTTCAGCCCCACTGTTTCTCGCCCTCTGTTTCAGCACCTCTGTTTCATCCCCTCTGTTTCATCCCCTCTGTTTCAGCCCCTCTGTTTCTCGCCCTCTGTTTCAGACCACTCTGTTTCTCGCCCTCTGTTCAGCCCCTATGTTTCTCGCCCTCTGTTTCAGCCCCTCTGTTTCTCGCCCTCTGTGTCAGCCCCTCTGTTTCAGCCCCTCTGTTTCTCGCCCTCTGTTTCTGCTCCTCTGTTTCTCGCCCTCTGTTTCAGCCCCTCTGTTTCTCGCCCTCTGTTTCAGCCCCGCTGATTCAGCCCCTCTGTTTCAACCCCTCTGAATCAGCCCCTCTGATTCAGCCCCTCTGTTTCAGCCCCTCTGTTTCAGCCCCTCTGTTTCTCGCCCTCTGTTTCAGCCCATCTGATTCTCGACCTCTGTTTCAGCCCTTCTGATTCTCGGCCTCTGTTTCAGCCCCTCTGATTCAGCCCCTCTGTTTCAGCCCCTCTGATTCAACCCTCTGATTCTCGCCCTCTGTTTCAGCCCCTCTGTTTCAGCCCCTCTGTTTCAGCGCCTCTGTTTCTCGCCCTCTGTTTCAGCCCCTCTGATTCAGCCCCTCTGTTTCAGCCCCTACGTTTCTCCCCCTCTGTTCCAGCCCCTCTGTTTCAGCCCCTCTGTTTCAGCCACTCCGTTTCAGACCCTCGGTTTCAGCCCCTCTGTTTCAGCCCCTCTCTTTCTCGCTCTCTGTTTCAGCCCCTCTGTTTCTCGCCCTCTGTTTCAGCCCCTCTGTTTCAGCCCGTCTGTTTCAGCCCCTCTGTTTCTCGCCCACTGTTTCAGACCACTCTGTTTCTCGCCCTCTGTTCAGCCCCTATGTTTCTCGCCCTCTGTTTCAGCCCCTCTGTTTCTCGCCCTCTGTTTCAGCCCCTCTGTTTCAGCCCCTCTGTTTCTCGCCCTCTGTTTCTGCTCCTCTGTTTCTCGCCCTCTGTTTCAGCCCCTCTGTTTCTCGCCCTCTGTTTCAGCCTCGCTGATTCAGCCCCTCTGTTTCAACCCCTCTGAATCAGCCCCTCTGATTCAGCCCCACTGTATCAGCCCCTCTGTTTCAGCCCCTCTGTTTCTCGCCCTCTGTTTCAGCCCATCTGATTCTCGCCCTCTGTTTCAGCCCTTCTGATTCTCGGCCTCTGTTTCAGCCCCTCTGATTCAGCCCCTCTGTTTCAGCCCCTCTGATTCAGCCCCTCTGATTCAGCCCCTCTGATTCAGCCCCTCTGTTTCTCGCCCTCTGTTTCAGCCCCTCTGTTTCAGCCCCTCTGTTTCAGCGCCTCTGTTTCTGGCCCTCTGTTTCAGCGCCTCTGATTCAGCCCCTCTGTTTCAGCCCCTATGTTTCGCCCCCTCTGTTCCAGCCCCTCTGTTTCAGCCCCTCTGTTTCAGCCATTCTGTTTCAGCCCCTCTGTTTCAGCCCCTCTGTTTCTCGCCCTCTGTTTCAGCCCCTCTGTTTCTCGCCCTCTGTTTCAGCCCCTCTGTTTCTCGCCATCTGTTTCAGCCCCTCTGTTTCTCGCCCTCTGTTTCAGCCCCCCTGTTTCTCACGCTCTGTTTCAGCCCCTCTGATTCAGCCCCTCTGCTTCTCGCCCTCTGTTTCAGCCCCTCTATTTCTCGTCCTCTGTTTCAGCCCCTCTGTTTCAGCCCCTCTGTTTCAGCCCCTCTGTTCCTCGCCCTCTGTTTCAGCCCCTCTGTTTCTCGCCCTCTGTTTCAGCCCCTCTGTTTCTCGCCCTCTGTTTCAGCCCCTCTGTTTCTCGCCCTCTGTTTCAGCCCCTCTGTTTCAGCCCCTCTGTTTCTCGCCCTGTGTTTCAGCCCCTCTGTTTCAGCCCCTCTGTTTCAGCCCCACTGTTTCTCGCCCTCTGTTTCAGCGCCTCTGTTTCATCCCCTCTGTTTCAGCCCCTCTGTTTCAGCCCCTCTGTTTCTCGCCCTCTGTTTCAGCCCCTCTGTTTCTCGCCCTCTGTTCAGCCCATATGTTTCTCGCCCTCTGTTTCAGCCCCTCTGTTTCTCGCCCTCTGTTTCAGCCCCTCTGTTTCAGCCCCTCTGTTTCTCGCCCTCTGTTTCTGCTCCTCTGTTTCTCGCCCTCTGTTTCAGCCCCTCTGTTTCTCGCCCTCTGTTTCAGCCCCGCTGATTCAGCCCCTCTGTTTCAACCCCTCTGAATCAGCCCCTCTGATTCAGCCCCTCTGTTTCAGCCCCTCTGTTTCAGCCCCTCTGTTTCTCGCCCTCTGTTTCAGCCCATCTGATTCTCGCCCTCTGTGTCAGCCCTTCTGATTCTCGGCCTCTGTTTCAGCCCCTCTGATTCAGCCCCTCTGTTTCAGCACCTCTGATTCAGCCCCTCTGATTCAGCCCCTCTGATTCAGCCCCTCTGTTTCTCGCCCTCTGTTTCAGCACCTCTGTTTCAGCCCCTCTGTTTCAGCGCCTCTGTTTCTCGCCCTCTGTTTCAGCCCCTCTGATTCAGCCCCTCTGTTTCAGCCCCTATGTTTCTCCCCCTCTGTTCCAGCCCCTCTGTTTCAGCCCCTCTGTTTCAGCCCCTCTGTTTCAGCCCCTCTCTTTCTCGCCCTCTGTTTCAGCCCCTCTGTTTCTCGCTCTCTGTTTCAGCCCCTCTGTTTCTCGCCCTCTGTTTCAGCCCCTCTGTTTCAGCCCGTCTGTTTCAGCCACTCTGTTTCTCGCCCTCTGTTTCAGCCCCCCTGTTTCTCACCCTCTGTTTCAGCCCCTCTGATTCAGCCGTTCTGCTTCTCGCCCTCTTTTTCAGCCCCTCTGTTTCTCGCCCTCTGTTTCAGCCCCTCTGTTTCAGCCCCTCTGTTTCTCGCCCTCTGTTTCAGCCCCTCTGTTTCTCGCCCTCTGTTTCAGCCCCTCTGTTTCAGCCCGTCTGTTTCAGCCACTCTGTTTCTCGCCCTCTGTTTCAGCCCCTCTGTTTCTCACCCTCTGTTTCAGCCCCTCTGATTCAGCCCCTCTGTTTCTCGCCCTCTGTTTCAGCCCCTCTGTTTCTCGCCCGCTGTTTCAGCCCCTCTGTTTCAGCCCCTCTGTTTCAGCCCCTCTGTTTCTCGCCCTCTGTTTCAGCCACTCTGTTTCTCGTCCTCTGTTTCAGGCCCTCTGTTTCTCGCCCTCTGTTTCAGCCCCTCTGATTCAGCCCCTCTGTTTCAGCCCAACTGATTCAGCCCCTCTGTTTCAGCCCCTCTGTTTCAGCCGCTCTGTTTCAGCCCCTCTGAATCTCGCCCTCTGTTTCTCGCCCGCTGTTTCAGCCCCTTTGTTTCTCGCCCTCTGTTTCAGCCCCACTGTTTCAGCCCCTCTGATTCAGCCCCTCTGATTCAGCCCCTCTGTTTCTCGCCCTCTGTTTCAGCCCCTCTGTTTCAGCCCCTGTGTTTCAGCCCCTCTGTTTCTCGCCCTCTGTTTCAGCCCCTCTGTTTCTCGCCCTCTGTTTCAGCCCCTCTGTTTCTCGCCCTCTGTTTCAGCCCCTCTGTTTCTCGCCCTCTGTTTCTGCCCCTCTGTTTCTTGCACTCTGTTTCAGCCCCGCTGTTTCTCGCCCTCTGTTTCAGCCCCGCTGATTCAGCCCCTCTGTTTCAGCCCCTCTGAATCAGCCCCTCTGTTTCTCGCACTCTGTTTCAGCCCTGCTGTTTCTCGCCCTCTGTTTCTGCCCCGCTGATTCAGCCCCTCTGTTTCAGCCCCTCTGAATCAGCCCCTCTGTTTCTGCCCCTCTGTTTCTCGCACTCTGTTTCAGCCCCGCTGTTTCTCGCCCTCTGTTTCAGCCCCGCTGATTCAGCCCCTCTGTTTCAGCCCCTCTGTTTCAGCCCCTCTGTTTCTCGCCCTCTGTTTCAGCCCCTCTGATTCTCGCCCTCTGTTTCAGCCCCTCTGTTTCTCGCCCTCTGTTTTAGCACCTCTGATTCAGCCCCTCTGTTTTAGCCCCTCTGATTCAGCCCCTCTGATTCAGCCCCTCTGATTCAGCCCCTCTGATTCAGCCCTTCTGTTTCTCGCCCTCTGTTTCAGCCCCTCTGTTTAAGCCCCTCTGTTTCTCGGCCTCTGTTTCAGCCCCTCTGTTTCAGCCCCTCTGTTTCAGCCCCTCTGTTTCAGCCCCTCTGTTTCAGCGCCTCTGTTTCTCGCCCTCTGTTTTTGCCCCTCTGTTTCTCGCCCTCTGTTTCAGCCCCTCTGATTCAGCCCCTCTGTTTCAGCCCCTCTGTTTCTCCCCCTCTGTTCCAGCCCCTCTGTTTCAGCCCCTCTGTTTCAGCCACTCGGTTTCAGCCCCTCTGATTCAGCCCGTCTGATTCAGCCCCTCTGTTTCTCGCCCTCTGTTTCAGCCCCTCTGTTTCAGCCTGTCTGTTTCACCCATTCTGTTTCTCGCCCTCTGTTTCAGCCCCTCTGTTTCTCACCCTCTGTTTCAGCCCGTCTGATTCAGCCCCTCTGTTTCTCGCCCTCTGTGTCAGCCCCTCTGTTTCTCGCCCTCTGTTTCAGCCCCTCTGTTTCTCGCCCTCTGTTTCAGCCCCTCTGTTTCAGCCCTTTTAATTCAGCCTCTCTGTTTCTCGCCCTCTGTTTCAGCCCCTCTGTTTCAGCCCCTCTGTTTCAGCCCGTCTGTTTCACCCACTCTGTTTCTTGCCCTCTGTTTCAGCACCTCTGTTTCTCACCCTCTGTTTCAGCCCCTCTGATTCAGCCCCTCTGTTTCAGCCCCTCTGATTCAGCCCCTCTGTTTCAGCCCCTCTGTTTCAGCCCCTCTATTTCTCGCCCTCTATTTCTCACCCTCTGTTTCTCGCCCTCTGTTTCAGCCCCTCTGTTTTTCGCCCTCTGTTTCAGCCCTTCTGTTTCTCGACCTCTGTTTCAGGCTCTCTGTTTCAGCCCGTCTGTTTCAGCCCCTCTGTTTCAGCCCCTCTGTTTCTCGCCCTCTGTTTCTCGCCCGCTGTATCAGCCCATTTGTTTCTCGCCCTCTGTTTCAGCCCCTCTGTTTCAGCCCCTCTGATTCAGCCCCTCTGATTCAGCCCCTCGGTTTCTCGCCATCTGTTTCAGCCCCTCTGTTTCAGCCCCTCTGTTTCAGCTCCTCTGTTTCAGCCCCTCTGTTTCTCGCCCTCTGTTTCAGCCCCTCTGTTTCTCGCCCTCTGTTTCAGCCCCTCTGTTTCTCGCCCTCTGTTTCAGCCCCTCTGTTTCAGCCCCTCTGATTCAGCCCCTCTGTTTCAGCCCCTCTGATTCATCCCCTCTGATTCAGCCCCTCTGATTCAGCCCCTCTATTTCTCGCCATCTGTTTCAGCCCCTCTGTTTCAGCCCCTCTGTTTCAGCGCCTCTGTTTCTCGCCCTCTGTTTCAGCCCCTCTGTTTCTCGCCCTCTGTTTCAGCCCCTCTGTTTCAGCCCCTCTGTTTCAGCCACTCTGTTTCAGCCCCTCTGTTTCAGCCCCGCTGTTTCAGCCCCTCTGTTTCTCGCCCTCTGTTTCAGCCCCTCTGTTTCTCGCTCTCTGTTTCAGCCCCCTCTGTTTCAGCCCGTCTGTTTCAGCCACTCTGTTTCTCGCCCTCTGTTTCAGCCCCTCTGTTTCTCACCCTCTGTTTCAGCCTCTCTGATTCAGCCCCTCTGTTTCTCGCCCTCTGTTTCAGCCCCTCTTTTTGTCGCCCTCAGTTTCAGCCCCTCTGTTTCAGCCCCTCTGTTTCAGCCTCTCTGTTTCTCGCCCTCTGTTTCAGCCCCTCTGTTTCTCGCCCTCTGTTTCAGCCCCTCTGTTTCAGCCCGTCTGTTTCAGCCACTCTGTTTCTCGCCCTCTGTTTCAGCACCTCTGTTTCTCACCCTCTGTTTCAGCCCCTCTGATTCAGCCCCTCTGTTTCTCGCCCTCTCTTTCAGCCCTCTGTTTCTCGCCCTCTGTTTCAGCCCCTCTGTTTCAGCCCCTCTGTTTCTCGCCCTCTGTTTCAGCCACTCTGTTTCTCGCCCTCTGTTTCAGGCCCTCTGTTTCTCGCCCTCTGTTTCAGCCACTCTGATTCAGCCCCTCTGTTTCGGCCCAACTGATTCAGCCCCTCTGTTTCAGCCCCTCTGTTTCAGCCCCACTGTTTCAGCCCCTCTGTTTCTCGCCCTCTGTTTCTCGCCCGCTGTTTCAGCCCCTTTGTTTCTCGCCCTCTGTTTCAGCCCCTCTGTTTCTCGACCTCTGTTTCAGCCCCTCTGTTTCAGCCCCTCCGTTTCTCGCCCTCTGTTTCAGCCACTCTGTTTCTCGCCCTCTGTTTCAGGCCCTCTATTTCTCCCCCTCTGTTTCAGCCACTCTGATTCAGCCCCTCTGTTTCAGCCCCACTGATTCAGCCCCTCTTTTTCAGCCCCTCTGTTGCAGCCACTCTGTTTCAGCCCCTCTGTTTCTCGCCCTCTGTTTCTCGCCCGCTGTTTCAGCCCCTTTGTTTCTCGCCCTCTGTTTCAGCCCCACTGTTTCAGCCCCTCTGATTCAGCCCCTCTGATTCAGCCCCTCTGTTTCTCGCCCTCTGTTTCTCGCCCTCTGTTTCAGCCCCTCTGTTTCTCACCCTCTGTTTCAGCCCCTCTGTTTCTCGCCCTCTGTTTCAACCCCTCTGATTCAGCCCCTCTGTTTCAGCCCAACTGATTCAGCCCCTCTGTTTCAGCCCCTCTGTTTCAGCCCCTCTGTTTCAGCCCCTCTGTTTCTCGCCCTCTGTTTCTCGCCCGCTGTTTCAGCCCCTTTGTTTCTCGCCCTCTGTTTCAGCCCCACTGTTTCAGCCCCTCTGATTCAGCCCCTCTGATTCAGCCCCTCTGTTTCTCGCCCTCTGTTTCAGCCCCTCTTTTTCAGCCCCTCTGTTTCAGCCCCTCTGTTTCTCGCCCTCTGTTTCAGCCCGTCTGTTTCTCGCCTTCTGTTTCAGCCACTCTGTTTCACGCCCTCTGTTTCAGCCCCTCTGTTTCTCGCCCTCTGTTTCAGCCCCTCTGTTTCAGCCCCTCTGTTTCTCGCCCTCTGTTTCTGCCCCTCTGTTTCTCGCACTCTGTTTCCGCCCCTTTGTTTCTCGCCCTCTGTTTCAGCCCCACTGTTTCAGCCCCTCTGATTCAGCCCCTCTGTTTCAGCCCCTCTGTTTCAGCCGCTCTGTTTCTCGCCCTCTGTTTCAGCCCCTCTGATTCTCGCCCTCTGTTTCAGCCCCTCTGTTTCTCGCCCTCTGTTTCAGCCCCGCTGATTCAGCCCCTGTGTTTCAGCCCCTCTGATTCAGCCCCTCTGATTCAGCCCCTCTGTTTCAGCCCCTCTGTTTCTCGCCCTCTGTTTCAGCCCCTCTGTTTCTCGCCCTCTGTTTCAGCCCCTCTGTTTCAGCCCCTCTGTTTCTCGCCCTCTGTTTCTGCCCCTCTGTTTCTCGCATGTGTTTCAGCCCCTCTGTTTCTCGCCCTCTGTTTCAGCCCCTCTGTTTCTCGCCCTCTGTTTCAGCCCCTCTCTTTCAGCCCGTCTGTTTCACCCACTCTGTTGCTCGCCCTCTGTTTCAGCCCATCTGTATCTCACCCACTGTTTCAGCCCCTCTGATTCAGCCCCTCTGTTTCTCGCCCTCTGTTTCAGCCCCTCTGTTTCTCGCCCTCTGTTTCAGCCCCTCTGTTTCTCGCCCTCTGTTTCAGCCCCTCTGTTTCAGCCCCTCTGATTCAGCCTCTCTGTTTCTCGTCCTCTGTTTCAGCCCCTCTGTTTCTCGCCCTCTGTTTCAGCACCTCTGTTTCTCACCCTCTGTTTCAGCCCCTCTGTTTCAGCCCGTCTGTTTCACCCACTCTGTTTCTCGCCCTCTGTTTCAGCCCCTCTGTTTCTCACCCTCTGTTTCAGCCCCTCTGATTCAGCCCCTCTATTTCAGCCCCTCTGATTCAGCCACTCTGTTTACGCCCCTCTGTTTCAGCCCCTCTGTTTCTCGTCCTCTGTTTCAGCCCCTCTGTTTCTCACCCTCTGTTTCAGCCCCTCTGTTTCAGCCCGTCTGTTTCAGCCACTCTGTTTCTCGCCCTCTGTTTCAGCCCCTCTGTTTCTCACCCTCTGTTTCAGCCCCTCTGATTCAGCCCCTCTATTTCAGCACCTCTGATTCAGCCCCTCTGTTTACGCCCCTCTGTTTCAGCCCCTCTGTTTCAGCCCCTCTGTTTCTCGCCCTCCCTTTCTCACCCTCTGTTTCTCGCCCTCTGTTTCAGCCCCTCTGTTTTTCGCCCTCTGTTTCAGCCCCTCTGTTTCTCGACCTCTGTTTCAGGCTCTCTGTTTCAGCCCGTCTGTTTCAGCCCCTCTGTTTCAGCCCCTCTGTTTCTCGCCCTCTGTTTCTCGCCCGCTGTTTCAGCCCCTTTGTTTCTCCCCCTCTCTTTCAGCCCCTATGTTTCAACCCCTCTGATTCAGCCCCTCTGATTCAGCCCCTCTGTTTCTCACCATCTGTTTCAGCCCCTCTGTTTCAGCCCCTCTGTTTCAGCTCCTCTGTTTCAGCCGCTCTGTTTCTCGCCCTCTGTTTCAGCCCCTCTGTTTCTCGCCCTCTGTTTCAGCCCCTCTGTTTCTCGCCCTCTGTTTCAGCCACTCTGTTTCAGCACCTCTGTTTCTCGCCCTGTGTTTCAGCCCCTCTGTTTCAGCCCCTCTGTTTCAGCCCCACTGTTTCTCGCCCTCTGTTTCAGCGCCTCTGTTTCATCCCCTCTGTTTCAGCCCCTCTGTTTCAGCCCCTCTGTTTCAGCCCCTCTGTTTCAGCCCCACTGTTTCTCGCCCTCTGTTTCAGCGCCTCTGTTTCATCCCCTCTGTTTCAGCCCCTCTGTTTCAGCCCCTCTGTTTCTCGCCCACTGTTTCAGACCCCTCTGTTTCTCGCCCTCTGTTCAGCCCCTATGTTTCTCGCCCTCTGTTTCAGCCCCTCTGTTTCTCGCCCTCTGTTTCAGCCCCTCTGTTTCAGCCCCTCTGTTTCTCGCCCTCTGTTCCTGCTCCTCTGTTTCTCGCCCTCTGTTTCAGCCCCTCTGTTTCTCGCCCTCTGTTTCAGCCCCGCTGATTCAGCCCCTCGGTTTCAACCCCTCTGAATCAGCCCCTCTGATTCAGCCCCACTGTTTCAGCCCCTCTGTTTCAGCCCCTCTGTTTCTCGCCCTCTGTTTCAGCCCATCTGATTCTCGCCCTCTGTTTCAGCCCTTCTGATTCTCGGCCTCTGTTTCAGCCCCTCTGATTCAGCCCCTCTGTTTCAGCCCCTCTGATTCAGCCCCTCTGATTCAGCCCCTCTGTTTCTCGCCCTCTGTTTCAGCCCCTCTGTTTCAGCCCCTCTGTTTCAGCGCCTCTGTTTCCCCCCCCGTTTCAGCCCCTCTGATTCAGCCCCTCTGTTTCAGCCCCTATGTTTCTCCCCCTCTCTTCCAGCCCCTCTGTTTCAGCCCCTCTGTTTCAGCCACTCTGCTCTCGCCCTCTGTTTCAGCCCCTCTGTTTCTCGCCCTCTGTATCAGCCCCTCTGTTTCTCGCCATCTGTTTCAGCCCCTCTGTTTCTCGCCCTCTGTTTCAGCCCCCCTGTTTCTCACGCTCTGTTTCAGCCCCTCTGATTCAGCCCCTCTGCTTCTCGCCCTCTGTTTCAGCCCCTCTGTTTCTCGCCCTCTGTTTCAGCCCCTCTGTTTCAGCCCCTCTGTTTCAGCCCCTCTGTTTCTCCCCCTCTGTTTCAGCCCCTCTGTTTCTCGCCCTCTGTTTCAGCCCCTCTGTTTCAGCCCGTCTGTTTCAGCCACTCTGTTTCTCGCCCTCTGTTTCAGCCCCTCTGATTCTCACCCTCTGTTTCAGCCCCTCTGATTCAGCCCCTCTGTTTCTCGCCCTCTGTTTCATCCCCTCTGTTTCTCGCCCTCTGTTTCAGCCCCTCTGTTTCTCGCCCTCTGTTTCAGCCCCTATGTTTCTCGCCCTGTGTTTCAGCCCCTCTGTTTCAGCCCCTCTGTTTCAGCCCCACTGTTTCTCGCCCTCTGTTTGAGCACCTCTGTTTCATCCCCTCTGTTTCATCCCCTCTGTTTCAGCCCCTCTGTTTCTCGCCCTCTGTTTCAGACCACTCTGTTTCTCGCCCTCTGTTCAGCCCCTATGTTTCTCGCCCTCTGTTTCAGCCCCTCTGTTTCTCGCCCTCTGTGTCAGCCCCTCTGTTTCAGCCCCTCTGTTTCTCGCCCTCTGTTTCTGCTCCTCTGTTTCTCGCCCTCTGTTTCAGCCCCTCTGTTTCTCGCCCTCTGTTTCAGCCCCGCTGATTCAGCCCCTCTGTTTCAACCCCTCTGAATCAGCCCCTCTGATTCAGCCCCTCTGTTTCAGCCCCTCTGTTTCAGCCCCTCTGTTTCTCGCCCTCTGTTTCAGC
Source organism: Chiloscyllium punctatum (assembly GCF_047496795.1). Taxonomy (NCBI): domain Eukaryota; kingdom Metazoa; phylum Chordata; class Chondrichthyes; order Orectolobiformes; family Hemiscylliidae; genus Chiloscyllium; species Chiloscyllium punctatum. The sequence goes on along the minus strand of NW_027309792.1, from coordinate 511,022 downwards.
CCATCTGATTCTCGACCTCTGTTTCAGCCCTTCTGATTCTCGGCCTCTGTTTCAGCCCCTCTGATTCAGCCCCTCTGTTTCAGCCCCTCTGATTCAACCCTCTGATTCTCGCCCTCTGTTTCAGCCCCTCTGTTTCAGCCCCTCTGTTTCAGCGCCTCTGTTTCTCGCCCTCTGTTTCAGCCCCTCTGATTCAGCCCCTCTGTTTCAGCCCCTACGTTTCTCCCCCTCTGTTCCAGCCCCTCTGTTTCAGCCCCTCTGTTTCAGCCACTCCGTTTCAGACCCTCGGTTTCAGCCCCTCTGTTTCAGCCCCTCTCTTTCTCGCTCTCTGTTTCAGCCCCTCTGTTTCTCGCCCTCTGTTTCAGCCCCTCTGTTTCAGCCCGTCTGTTTCAGCCCCTCTGTTTCTCGCCCACTGTTTCAGACCACTCTGTTTCTCGCCCTCTGTTCAGCCCCTATGTTTCTCGCCCTCTGTTTCAGCCCCTCTGTTTCTCGCCCTCTGTTTCAGCCCCTCTGTTTCAGCCCCTCTGTTTCTCGCCCTCTGTTTCTGCTCCTCTGTTTCTCGCCCTCTGTTTCAGCCCCTCTGTTTCTCGCCCTCTGTTTCAGCCTCGCTGATTCAGCCCCTCTGTTTCAACCCCTCTGAATCAGCCCCTCTGATTCAGCCCCACTGTTTCAGCCCCTCTGTTTCAGCCCCTCTGTTTCTCGCCGTCTGTTTCAGCCCATCTGATTCTCGCCCTCTGTTTCAGCCCTTCTGATTCTCGGCCTCTGTTTCAGCCCCTCTGATTCAGCCCCTCTGTTTCAGCCCCTCTGATTCAGCCCCTCTGATTCAGCCCCTCTGATTCAGCCCCTCTGTTTCTCGCCCTCTGTTTCAGCCCCTCTGTTTCAGCCCCTCTGTTTCAGCGCCTCTGTTTCTGGCCCTCTGTTTCAGCGCCTCTGATTCAGCCCCTCTGTTTCAGCCCCTATGTTTCGCCCCCTCTGTTCCAGCCCCTCTGTTTCAGCCCCTCTGTTTCAGCCATTCTGTTTCAGCCCCTCTGTTTCAGCCCCTCTGTTTCTCGCCCTCTGTTTCAGCCCCTCTGTTTCTCGCCCTCTGTTTCAGCCCCTCTGTTTCTCGCCATCTGTTTCAGCCCCTCTGTTTCTCGCCCTCTGTTTCAGCCCCCCTGTTTCTCACGCTCTGTTTCAGCCCCTCTGATTCAGCCCCTCTGCTTCTCGCCCTCTGTTTCAGCCCCTCTATTTCTCGTCCTCTGTTTCAGCCCCTCTGTTTCAGCCCCTCTGTTTCAGCCCCTCTGTTTCTCGCCCTCTGTTTCAGCCCCTCTGTTTCTCGCCCTCTGTTTCAGCCCCTCTGTTTCTCGCCCTCTGTTTCAGCCCCTCTGTTTCTCGCCCTCTGTTTCAGCCCCTCTGTTTCAGCCCCTCTGTTTCTCGCCCTGTGTTTCAGCCCCTCTGTTTCAGCCCCTCTGTTTCAGCCCCACTGTTTCTCGCCCTCTGTTTCAGCGCCTCTGTTTCATCCCCTCTGTTTCAGCCCCTCTGTTTCAGCCCCTCTGTTTCTCGCCCTCTGTTTCAGCCCCTCTGTTTCTCGCCCTCTGTTCAGCCCATATGTTTCTCGCCCTCTGTTTCAGCCCCTCTGTTTCTCGCCCTCTGTTTCAGCCCCTCTGTTTCAGCCCCTCTGTTTCTCGCCCTCTGTTTCTGCTCCTCTGTTTCTCGCCCTCTGTTTCAGCCCCTCTGTTTCTCGCCCTCTGTTTCAGCCCCGCTGATTCAGCCCCTCTGTTTCAACCCCTCTGAATCAGCCCCTCTGATTCAGCCCCTCTGTTTCAGCCCCTCTGTTTCAGCCCCTCTGTTTCTCGCCCTCTGTTTCAGCCCATCTGATTCTCGCCCTCTGTGTCAGCCCTTCTGATTCTCGGCCTCTGTTTCAGCCCCTCTGATTCAGCCCCTCTGTTTCAGCACCTCTGATTCAGCCCCTCTGATTCAGCCCCTCTGATTCAGCCCCTCTGTTTCTCGCCCTCTGTTTCAGCCCCTCTGTTTCAGCCCCTCTGTTTCAGCGCCTCTGTTTCTCGCCCTCTGTTTCAGCCCCTCTGATTCAGCCCCTCTGTTTCAGCCCCTATGTTTCTCCCCCTCTGTTCCAGCCCCTCTGTTTCAGCCCCTCTGTTTCAGCCCCTCTGTTTCAGCCCCTCTCTTTCTCGCCCTCTGTTTCAGCCCCTCTGTTTCTCGCTCTCTGTTTCAGCCTCTCTGTTTCTCGCCCTCTGTTTCAGCCCCTCTGTTTCAGCCCGTCTGTTTCAGCCACTCTGTTTCTCGCCCTCTGTTTCAGCCCCCCTGTTTCTCACCCTCTGTTTCAGCCCCTCTGATTCAGCCGTTCTGCTTCTCGCCCTCTTTTTCAGCCCCTCTGTTTCTCGCCCTCTGTTTCAGCCCCTCTGTTTCAGCCCCTCTGTTTCTCGCCCTCTGTTTCAGCCCCTCTGTTTCTCGCCCTCTGTTTCAGCCCCTCTGTTTCAGCCCGTCTGTTTCAGCCACTCTGTTTCTCGCCCTCTGTTTCAGCCCCTCTGTTTCTCACCCTCTGTTTCAGCCCCTCTGATTCAGCCCCTCTGTTTCTCGCCCTCTGTTTCAGCCCCTCTGTTTCTCGCCCGCTGTTTCAGCCCCTCTGTTTCAGCCCCTCTGTTTCAGCCCCTCTGTTTCTCGCCCTCTGTTTCAGCCACTCTGTTTCTCGCCCTCTGTTTCAGGCCCTCTGTTTCTCGCCCTCTGTTTCAGCCCCTCTGATTCAGCTCCTCTGTTTCAGCCCAACTGATTCAGCCCCTCTGTTTCAGCCCCTCTGTTTCAGCCGCTCTGTTTCAGCCCCTCTGAATCTCGCCCTCTGTTTCTCGCCCGCTGTTTCAGCCCCTTTGTTTCTCGCCCTCTGTTTCAGCCCCACTGTTTCAGCCCCTCTGATTCAGCCCCTCTGATTCAGCCCCTCTGTTTCTCGCCCTCTGTTTCAGCCCCTCTGTTTCTCGCCCTCTGTTTCAGCCCCTCTGTTTCTCGCCCTCTGTTTCAGCCCCTCTGTTTCAGCTCCTCTGTTTCTCGCCCTCTGTTTCTGCCCCTCTGTTTCTTGCACTCTGTTTCAGCCCCGCTGTTTCTCGCCCTCTGTTTCAGCCCCGCTGATTCAGCCCCTCTGTTTCAGCCCCTCTGAATCAGCCCCTCTGTTTCTCGCACTCTGTTTCAGCCCTGCTGTTTCTCGCCCTCTGTTTCAGCCCCGCTGATTCAGCCCCTCTGTTTCAGCCCCTCTGAATCAGCCCCTCTGTTTCTGCCCCTCTGTTTCTCGCACTCTGTTTCAGCCCCGCTGTTTCTCGCCCTCTGTTTCAGCCCCGCTGATTCAGCCCCTCTGTTTCAGCCCCTCTGTTTCAGCCCCTCTGTTTCTCGCCCTCTGTTTCAGCCCCTCTGATTCTCGCCCTCTGTTTCAGCCCCTCTGTTTCTCGCCCTCTGTTTTAGCACCTCTGATTCAGCCCCTCTGTTTTAGCCCCTCTGATTCAGCCCCTCTGATTCAGCCCCTCTGATTCAGCCCCTCTGATTCAGCCCTTCTGTTTCTCGCCCTCTGTTTCAGCCCCTCTGTTTAAGCCCCTCTGTTTCTCGGCCTCTGTTTCAGCCCCTCTGTTTCAGCCCCTCTGTTTCAGCCCCTCTGTTTCAGCCCCTCTGTTTCAGCGCCTCTGTTTCTCGCCCTCTGTTTTTGCCCCTCTGTTTCTCGCCCTCTGTTTCAGCCCCTCTGATTCAGCCCCTCTGTTTCAGCCCCTCTGTTTCTCCCCCTCTGTTCCAGCCCCTCTGTTTCAGCCCCTCTGTTTCAGCCACTCGGTTTCAGCCCCTCTGATTCAGCCCGTCTGATTCAGCCCCTCTGTTTCTCGCCCTCTGTTTTTGCCCCTCTGTTTCTCGCCCTCTGTTTCAGCCCCTCTGATTCAGCCCCTCTGTTTCAGCCCCTCTGTTTCTCCCCCTCTGTTCCAGCCCCTCTGTTTCAGCCCCTCTGTTTCAGCCACTCGGTTTCAGCCCCTCTGATTCAGCCCGTCTGTTTCACCCATTCTGTTTCTCGCCCTCTGTTTCAGCCCCTCTGTTTCTCACCCTCTGTTTCAGCCCGTCTGATTCAGCCCCTCTGTTTCTCGCCCTCTGTGTCAGCCCCTCTGTTTCTCGCCCTCTGTTTCAGCCCCTCTGTTTCTCGCCCTCTGTTTCAGCCCCTCTGTTTCAGCCCTTTTAATTCAGCCTCTCTGTTTCTCGCCCTCTGTTTCAGCCCCTCTGTTTCAGCCCCTCTGTTTCAGCCCGTCTGTTTCACCCACTCTGTTTCTTGCCCTCTGTTTCAGCACCTCTGTTTCTCACCCTCTGTTTCAGCCCCTCTGATTCAGCCCCTCTGTTTCAGCCCCTCTGATTCAGCCCCTCTGTTTCAGCCCCTCTGTTTCAGCCCCTCTATTTCTCGCCCTCTATTTCTCACCCTCTGTTTCTCGCCCTCTGTTTCAGCCCCTCTGTTTTTCGCCCTCTGTTTCAGCCCTTCTGTTTCTCGACCTCTGTTTCAGGCTCTCTGTTTCAGCCCGTCTGTTTCAGCCCCTCTGTTTCAGCCCCTCTGTTTCTCGCCCTCTGTTTCTCGCCCGCTGTATCAGCCCATTTGTTTCTCGCCCTCTGTTTCAGCCCCTCTGTTTCAGCCCCTCTGATTCAGCCCCTCTGATTCAGCCCCTCGGTTTCTCGCCATCTGTTTCAGCCCCTCTGTTTCAGCCCCTCTGTTTCAGCTCCTCTGTTTCAGCCCCTCTGTTTCTCGCCCTCTGTTTCAGCCCCTCTGTTTCTCGCCCTCTGTTTCAGCCCCTCTGTTTCTCGCCCTCTGTTTCAGCCCCTCTGTTTCAGCCCCTCTGATTCAGCCCCTCTGTTTCAGCCCCTCTGATTCATCCCCTCTGATTCAGCCCCTCTGATTCAGCCCCTCTATTTCTCGCCATCTGTTTCAGCCCCTCTGTTTCAGCCCCTCTGTTTCAGCGCCTCTGTTTCTCGCCCTCTGTTTCAGCCCCTCTGTTTCTCGCCCTCTGTTTCAGCCCCTCTGATTCAGCCCCTCTGTTTCAGCCCCTATGTTTCTCCCCCTGTTCCAGCCCCTCTGTTTCAGCCCCTCTGTTTCAGCCACTCTGTTTCAGCCCCTCTGTTTCAGCCCCGCTGTTTCAGCCCCTCTGTTTCTCGCCCTCTGTTTCAGCCCCTCTGTTTCTCGCTCTCTGTTTCAGCCCCCTCTGTTTCAGCCCGTCTGTTTCAGCCACTCTGTTTCTCGCCCTCTGTTTCAGCCCCTCTGTTTCTCACCCTCTGTTTCAGCCTCTCTGATTCAGCCCCTCTGTTTCTCGCCCTCTGTTTCAGCCCCTCTTTTTGTCGCCCTCAGTTTCAGCCCCTCTGTTTCAGCCCCTCTGTTTCAGCCTCTCTGTTTCTCGCCCTCTGTTTCAGCACCTCTGTTTCTCGCCCTCTGTTTCAGCCCCTCTGTTTCAGCCCGTCTGTTTCAGCCACTCTGTTTCTCGCCCTCTGTTTCAGCACCTCTGTTTCTCACCCTCTGTTTCAGCCCCTCTGATTCAGCCCCTCTGTTTCTCGCCCTCTCTTTCAGCCCTCTGTTTCTCGCCCTCTGTTTCAGCCCCTCTGTTTCAGCCCCTCTGTTTCTCGCCCTCTGTTTCAGCCACTCTGTTTCTCGCCCTCTGTTTCAGGCCCTCTGTTTCTCGCCCTCTGTTTCAGCCACTCTGATTCAGCCCCTCTGTTTCGGCCCAACTGATTCAGCCCCTCTGTTTCAGCCCCTCTGTTTCAGCCCCACTGTTTCAGCCCCTCTGTTTCTCGCCCTCTGTTTCTCGCCCGCTGTTTCAGCCCCTTTGTTTCTCGCCCTCTGTTTCAGCCCCTCTGTTTCTCGACCTCTGTTTCAGCCCCTCTGTTTCAGCCCCTCCGTTTCTCGCCCTCTGTTTCAGCCACTCTGTTTCTCGCCCTCTGTTTCAGGCCCTCTATTTCTCCCCCTCTGTTTCAGCCACTCTGATTCAGCCCCTCTGTTTCAGCCCCACTGATTCAGCCCCTCTTTTTCAGCCCCTCTGTTGCAGCCACTCTGTTTCAGCCCCTCTGTTTCTCGCCCTCTGTTTCTCGCCCGCTGTTTCAGCCCCTTTGTTTCTCGCCCTCTGTTTCAGCCCCACTGTTTCAGCCCCTCTGATTCAGCCCCTCTGATTCAGCCCCTCTGTTTCTCGCCCTCTGTTTCTCGCCCTCTGTTTCAGCCCCTCTGTTTCTCACCCTCTGTTTCAGCCCCTCTGTTTCTCGCCCTCTGTTTCAGCCCCTCTGATTCAGCCCCTCTGTTTCAGCCCAACTGATTCAGCCCCTCTGTTTCAGCCCCTCTGTTTCAGCCCCTCTGTTTCAGCCCCTCTGTTTCTCGCCCTCTGTTTCTCGCCCGCTGTTTCAGCCCCTTTGTTTCTCGCCCTCTGTTTCAGCCCCACTGTTTCAGCCCCTCTGATTCAGCCCCTCTGATTCAGCCCCTCTGTTTCTCGCCCTCTGTTTCATCCCTCTTTTTCAGCCCCTCTGTTTCAGCCCCTCTGTTTCTCGCCCTCTGTTTCAGCCCGTCTGTTTCTCGCCTTCTGTTTCAGCCACTCTGTTTCTCGCCCTCTGTTTCAGCCCCTCTGTTTCTCGCCCTCTGTTTCAGCCCCTCTGTTTCAGCCCCTCTGTTTCTCGCCCTCTGTTTCTGCCCCTCTGTTTCTCGCACTCTGTTTCCGCCCCTTTGTTTCTCGCCCTCTGTTTCAGCCCCACTGTTTCAGCCCCTCTGATTCAGCCCCTCTGTTTCAGCCCCTCTGTTTCAGCCGCTCTGTTTCTCGCCCTCTGTTTCAGCCCCTCTGATTCTCGCCCTCTGTTTCAGCCCCTCTGTTTCTCGCCCTCTGTTTTAGCACCGCTGATTCAGCCCCTCTGTTTCAGCCCCTCTGATTCAGCCCCTCTGATTCAGCCCCTCTGATTCAGCCCCTCTGTTTCTCGCCCTCTGTTTCAGCCCCTCTCTTTAAGCCCCTCTGTTTCTCGCCCTCTGTTTCAGCCCCTCTGTTTCTCACCCTCTGTTTCAGCCCCTCTGTTTCAGCCCCTCTGTTTCAGCCCCTCTGTTTCAGCGCCTCTGTTTCTCGACCTCTGTTTCAGCCCCTCTGTTTCTCGCCCTCTGTTTCAGCCCCTTTGATTCAGCCCTTCTGTTTCAGCCCATCTGTTTCTCCCCCTCTGTTCCAGCCCCTCTGTTTCAGCCCCTCTGTTTCAGCCACTCTGTTTCAGCCCCTCTCCTTCAGCCCCTCTGTTTGAGCCCCTCTGTTTCTCGCCCTCTGTTTCAGCCCCTCTGTTTCAGCCCGTCTGTTTCACCCACTCTGTTTCTCGCCCTCTGTTTCAGCCCCTCTGTTTCTCACCCTCTGTTTCAGCCCGTCTGATTCAGCCCCTCTGTTTCTCGCCCTCTGTTTCAGCCCCTCTGTTTCTCGCCCTCTGTTTCAGCCCCTCTGTTTCTCGCCCTCTGTTTCAGCCCCTCTGTTTCAGCCCCTCTGATTCAGCCTCACTGTTTCTCGCCATCTGTTTCAGCCCCTCTGTTTCTCGCCCTCTGTTTCAGCCCCTCTGTTTCAGCCCGTCTGTTTCACCCACTCTGTTTCTCGCCTCTGTTTCAGCCCCTCTGTTTCTCACCCTCTGTTTTAGCCGCTCTGATTCAGCCCCTCTGTTTCAGCCCCTCTGATTCAGCGCCTCTGTTTCAGCCCCTCTGATTCAGCCCCTCTGTTTCAGCCCCTCTGTTTCTCGCCCTCTATTTCTCACCCTCTGTTTCTCGCCCTCTGTTTCAGCCCCTCTGTATTTCGCCCTCTGTTTCAGACCCTCTGTTTCTCGACCTCTGTTTCAGGCTCTCTGTTTCAGCCCGTCTGTTTCAGCCCCTCTGTTTCAGCCCCTCTGTTTCTCGCCCTCTGTTTCTCGCCCGCTGTTTCAGCCCATTTGTTTCTCGCCCTCTGTTTCAGCCCCTCTGTTTCAGCCCCTCTGATTCAGCCCCTCTGATTCAGCCCCTCTGTTTCTCGCCCTCTGTTTCAGCCCCTCTGTTTCTCGCCCTCTGTTTCAGCCCCTCTGTTTCTCACCCTCTGTTTCAGCCCCTCTGTTTCAGCCCCTCTGTTTCAGCCCCTCTGTTTCTCGCCCTCTGTTTCAGCCGCTCTGTTTCTCGCCCTCTGTTTCAGCGCCTCTGTTTCAGCCCCTCTGTTTCAGCCCCTCTGTTTCTCGCCCTCTGTTTCAGCCCCTCTGTTTCAGCCCGTCTGTTTCAGCCCCTCTGTTTCTCGCCCTCTGTTCAGCCCCTATGTTTCTCGCTCTCTGTTTCAGCCACTCTGTTTCTCGCCCTCTGTTTCAGCCCCTCTGTTTCAGCCCCTCTGTTTCTCGCCCTCTGTTTCTGCCCCTCTGTTTCTCACCCTCTGTTTCAGCCCCGCTGATTCAGCCCCTCTGTTTCAGCCCCTCTGAATCATCCCATGATTCAGCCCCTCTGTTTCAGCCCCTCTGTTTCAGCCCCTCTGTTTCTCGCCATCTGTTTCAGCCCCTCTGTTTCAGCCCCTCTGTTTCAGCCCCTCTGATTCAGCCCCTCTGTTTCAGCCCCTATGTTTCTCCCCCTCTGTTCCAGCCCCTCTGTTTCAGCCCCTCTGTTTCAGCCACTCTGTTTCAGCCCCTCTGTTTCAGCCCCGCTCTTTCAGCTCCTCTGTTTCTCGCCCTCTGTTTCAGCCCCTCTGTTTCTCGCTCTCTGTTTCAGCCCGTCTGTTTCAGCCACTCTGTTTCTCGCCCTCTGTTTCAGCCCCTCTGTTTCTCACCCTCTGTTTCAGCGCCTCTGATTCAGCCCCTCTGTTTCTCGCCCTCTGTTTCAGCCCCTCTGTTTCTCGCCCTCTGTTTCAGCCCCTCTGTTTCAGCCCCTATGTTTCAGCCCCTCTGTTTCTCGCCCTCTGTTTCAGCCCCTCTGTTTCTCGCGCTCTGTTTCAGCCCCTCTGTTTCAGCCCGTCTGTTTCAGCCACTCTGTTTCTCGCCCTCTGTTTCAGCCCCTCTGTTTCTCACCCTCTGTTTCAGCCCCTCTGATTCAGCCCCTCTGTTTCTCGCCCTCTGTTTCAGCCCCTCTGTTTCTCGCCCTCTGTTTCAGCCCCTCTGTTTCAGCCCCTCTGTTTCTCGCCCTCTGTTTCAGCCACTCTGTTTCTCGCCCTCTGTTTCAGGCCCTCTGAAACTCGCCCTCTGTTTCAGCCACTCTGATTCAGCCCCTCTGCTTCAGCCCAACTGATTCAGCCCCTCTGTTTCAGGCCCTCTGTTTCAGCCCCTCTGTTTCTCGCCCTCTGTTTCTCGCCCGCTGTTTCAGCCCCTTTGTTTCTCGCCCTCTGTTTCAGACCCTCTGTTTCTCGCCCTCTGTTTCAGCCCCTCTGTTTCAGCCCCTCTGTTTCAGCCCCTCTGTTTCTCGCCCTCTGTTTCAGCCACTCTGTTTTTCGCCCTCTGTTTCAGGCCCTCTGTTTCTCGCCCTCTGTTTCAGCCACTCTGATTCAGCCCCTCTGTTTCAGCCCAACTGATTCAGCCCCTCTGTTTCAGCCCCTCTGATTCAGCCACTCTGTTTCAACACCTCTGTTTCTCGCCCTCTGTTTCTCGCCCGCTGTTTCAGCCCCTTTGTTTCTCGCCCACTGTTTCAGCCCCACTGTTTCAGCCCCTCTGATTCAGCCCCTCTGATTGAGCCCCTCTGTTTCTCGCCCTCTGTTTCAGCCCCTCTGTTTCAGCCCCTCTGTTTCTCGCCCATTGTTTCAGCCCCTCTGTTTCTCGCCCTCTGTTTCAGCCCCTCTGTTTCTCGCCCTCTGTTTCAGCCCCTCTGTTTCAGCCCCTCTGTTTCTCGCCCTCTGTTTCTGCCCCTCTGTTTCTCGCACTCTGTTTCAGCCCCGCTGTTTCTCGCCCTCTGTTTCAGCCCCGCTGATTCAGCCCCTCTGTTTCAGCCCCTCTGAATCAGCCCCTCTGATTCAGCCCCTATGTTTCAGCCCCTCTGTTTCAGCCCCTCTGTTTCTCGCCCTCTGTTTCAGCCACTCTGATTCTCGCCCTCAGTTTCAGCCCCTCTGTTTCTCGCCCTCTGTTTTAGCCCCTCTGATTCAGCCCCTCTGTTTCAGCCCCTCTGATTCAGCCCCTCTGATTCAGCCCCTCTGATTCAGCCCCTCTGTTTCTCGCCCTCTGTTTCAGCCCCTCTGTTTAAGCCCCTCTGTTTCTCGCCCTCTGTTTTAGCCCCTCTGTTTCACGCCCTCTGTTTCAGCCCCTCTGTTTCAGCCCCTCTGTTTCTCGCCATCTGTTTCAGCCCCGCTGATTCAGCCCCTCTTTTTCAGCCCCTCTGATTCAGCCCCTCTGTTTCAGCCCCTCTGTTTCTCACCCTCTGTTTCAGCCCCTCTGATTCTCGCCCTCTGTTTCAGCCCCTCTGTTTCTCGCCCTCTGTTTTAGCCCCTCTGATTCAGCCCATCTGTTTCAGCCCCTCTGATTCAGCACATCTGATTCAGCCCCTCTGATTCAGCCCCTCTGTTTCCCGCCCCTCTGTTTCAGCCCCTCTGTTTCTCGCCCTCTGTTTCAGCCCCTCTGTTTCTCGCCCTCTGTTACAGCCCCTCTGTTTCAGCCCCTCTGTTTCAGCCCCTCTGTTTCAGCGCCTCTGTTCCAGCCCCTCTGTTTCAGCCCTTCTGTTTCAGCCACTCTGTTTCAGCCCCTCTCTTTCAGCCCCTCTGTTTGAGCCCCTCTGTTTCTCGCCCTCTATTTCAGCCCCTCTGTTTCTCGCCCTCTGTTTCAGCCCCTCCCTTTCAGCCCGTCTGTTTCACCCACTCTGTTGCTCGCCCTCTGTTTCAGCCCCTCTGTTTCTCACCCTCTGTTTCAGCCCCTCTGATTCAGCCCCGCTGTTTCTCGCCCTCTGTTTCAGCCCCTCTGTTTCTCGCCCTCTGTTTCAGCACCGCTGTTTCTCGCCCTCTGTTTCAGCCCCTCTTTTTCTGCCCCTCTGATTCAGCCTCTCTGTTTCTCGCCCTATGTTTCAGCCCCTCTGTTTCTCGTCCTCTGTTTCAGCCCCTCTGTTTCTCGCACTCTGTTTCAGCCCCTCTGTTTCAGCCCGTCTGTTTCACCCACTCTGTTTCTCGCCCTCTGTTTCAGCCCCTCTGTTTCTCACCCTCTGTTTCAGCCCCTCTGATTCAGCCCCTCTGTTTCAGCCCCTCTGATTCAGCCCCTCTGTTTCAGCCCCTCTGTTTCAGCCCCTCTGTTTCAGCCCCTCTGTTTCTCGCCCTCCCTTTCTCACCCTCTGTTTCTCGCCCTCTGTTTCAGCCCCTCTGTTTTTCGCCCTCTGTTTCAGCCCCTCTATTTCTCGACCTCTGTTTCAGGCTCTCTGTTTCAGCCTGTCTGTTTCAGCCCCTCTGTTTCAGCCCCTCTGTTTCTCGCCCTCTGTTTCTTGCCCGCTGTTTCAGCCCCTTTGTTTCTCGCCCTCTGTTTCAGCCCCTCTGTTTCAGCCCCTCTGATTCAGCCCCTTTGATTCAGCCCCTCTGTTTCTCGCCATCTGTTTCAGCCCCTCTGTTTCAGCCCCTCTGTTTCAGCTCCTCTGTTTCAGCCGCTCTGTTTTTCGCCCTCTGTTTCAGCCCCTCTGTTTCTCGCCCTCTATTTCAGCCCCTCTGTTTCTCGCCCTCTGTTTCAGCCCCTCTGTTTCAGCCCCTCTGTTTCAGCCCCTCTGTTTCAGCCCCTCTGTTTCTCGCCCTGTGTTTCAGCCCCTCTGTTTCAGCCACTCTGTTTCAGCCCCACTGTTTCTCACCCTCTGTTTCAGCGCCTCTGTTTCAGCCCCTCTGTTTCAGCCCCTCTGTTTCAGCCCCTCTGTTTCTCGCCCTCTGTTTCAGACCCCTCTGTTTCTCGCCCTCTGTTCAGCCCCTATGTTTCTCGCCCTCTGTTTCAGCCCCTCTGCTTCTCGCCCTCTGTTTCAGCCCCTCTGTTTCAGCCCCTCTGTTTCTCGCCCTCTGTTTCCGCCCCGCTGTTTCTCGCCCTCTGTTTCAGCCCCGCTGATTCAGCCCCTCTGTTTCAACCCCTCTGAATCAGCCCCTCTTATTCAGCCCCTCTGTTTCAGCCCCTCTGTTTCAGCCGCCCTGTTTCTCGCCCTCTGTTTCAGCCCCTCTGATTCTCGCCCTCTGTTTCAGCCCCGCTGTTTCTCGCCCTCTGTTTTAGCACCTCTGATTCAGCCCCTCTGTTTCAGCCCCTCTGATTCAGCCCCTCTGATTCAGCCCCTCTGATTCAGCCCCTCTGTTTCTCGCCCTCTGTTTCAGCCCCTCTCTTTAAGCCCCTCTGTTTCTCGCCCTCTGTTTCAGCCCCTCTGTTTCTCACCCTCTGTTTCAGCCCCTCTGTTTCAGCCCCTCTGTTTCAGCCCCTCTGTTTCAGCGCCTCTGTTTCTCGACCTCTGTTTCAGCCCCTCTGTTTCTCGCCCTCTGTTTCAGCCCCTTTGATTCAGCCCCTCTGTTTCAGCCCATCTGTTTCTCCCCCTCTGTTCCAGCCCCTCTGTTTCAGCCCCTCTGTTTCAGCCACTCTGTTTCAGCCCCTCTCCTTCAGCCCCTCTGTTTGAGCCCCTCTGTTTCTCGCCCTCTGTTTCAGCCCCTCTGTTTCAGCCCGTCTGTTTCACCCACTCTGTTTCTCGCCCTCTGTTTCAGCCCCTCTGTTTCTCACCCTCTGTTTCAGCCCGTCTGATTCAGCCCCTCTGTTTCTCGCCCTCTGTTTCAGCCCCTCTGTTTCTCGCCCTCTGTTTCAGCCCCTCTGTTTCTCGCCCTCTGTTTCAGCCCCTCTGCTTCAGCCCCTCTGATTCAGCCTCACTGTTTCTCGCCCTCTGTTTCAGCCCCTCTGTTTCTCGCCCTCTGTTTCAGCCCCTCTGTTTCAGCCCGTCTGTTTCACCCACTCTGTTTCTCGCCTCTGTTTCAGCCCCTCTGTTTCTCACCCTCTGTTTTAGCCGCTCTGATTCAGCCCCTCTGTTTCAGCCCCTCTGAGTCAGCGCCTCTGTTTCAGCCCCTCTGTTTCAGCCCCTCTGTTTCAGCCCCTCTGTTTCTCGCCCTCTATTTCTCACCCTCTGTTTCTCGCCCTCTGTTTCAGCCCCTCTGTATTTCGCCCTCTGTTTCAGACCCTCTGTTTCTCGACCTCTGTTTCAGGCTCTCTGTTTCAGCCCGTCTGTTTCAGCCCCTCTGTTTCAGCCCCTCTGTTTCTCGCCCTCTGTTTCTCGCCCGCTGTTTCAGCCCATTTGTTTCTCCCCCTCTGTTTCAGCCCCTCTGATTCAGCCCCTCTGATTCAGCCCCTCTGTTTCTCGCCCTCTGTTTCAGCCCCTCTGTTTCTCGCCCTCTGTTTCAGCTCCTCTGTTTCTCACCCTCTGTTTCAGCCCCTCTGTTTCAGCCCCTCTGTTTCAGCCCCTCTGTTTCTCGCCCTCTGTTTCAGCCGCTCTGTTTCTCGCCCTCTGTTTCAGCCCCTCTGTTTCAGCCCCTCTGTTTCAGCCCCTCTGTTTCTCGCCCTCTGTTTCAGCCCCTCTGTTTCAGCCCGTCTGTTTCAGCCCCTCTGTTTCTCGCCCTCTGTTCAGCCCCTATGTTTCTCGCCCTCTGTTTCAGCCCCTCTGATTCAGCCACTCTGTTTCAGCCCCTCTGTTTCTCGCCCTCTGTTTCTCGCCCGCTGTTTCAGCCCCTTTGTTTCTCGCCCACTGTTTCAGCCCCACTGTTTCAGCCCCTCTGATTCAGCCCCTCTGATTGAGCCCCTCTGTTTCTCGCCCTCTGTTTCAGCCCCTCTGTTTCAGCCCCTCTGTTTCTCGCCCATTGTTTCAGCCCCTCTGTTTCTCGCCCTCTGTTTCAGCCCCTCTGTTTCTCGCCCTCTGTTTCAGCCCCTCTGTTTCAGCCCCTCTGTTTCTCGCCCTCTGTTTCTGCCCCTCAGTTTCTCGCACTCTGTTTCAGCCCCGCTGTTTCTCGCCCTCTGTTTCAGCCCCGCTGATTCAGCCCCTCTGTTTCAGCCCCTATGTATCAGCCCCTCTGATTCAGCCCCTCTGTTTCAGCCCCTCTGTTTCAGCCCCTCTGTTTCTCGCCCTCTGTTTCAGCCAATCTGATTCTCGCCCTCAGTTTCAGCCCCTCTGTTTCTCGCCCTCTGTTTTAGCCCCTCTGATTCAGCCCCTCTGTTTCAGCCCCTCTGATTCAGCCCCTCTGATTCAGCCCCTCTGATTCAGCCCCTCTGTTTCTCGCCCTCTGTTTCAGCCCCTCTGTTTAAGCCCCTCTGTTTCTCGCCCTCTGTTTTAGCCCCTCTGTTTCACGCCCTCTGTTTCAGCCCCTCTGTTTCAGCCCCTCTGTTTCTCGCCATCTGTTTCAGCCCCGCTGATTCAGCCCCTCTTTTTCAGCCCCTCTGATTCAGCCCCTCTGATTCAGCCCCTCTGTTTCAGCCCCTCTGTTTCAGCCCCTCTGTTTCTCACCCTCTGTTTCAGCCCCTCTGATTCTCGCCCTCTGTTTCAGCCCCTCTGTTTCTCGCCCTCTGTTTCAGCCCCTCTGATTCAGCCCCTCTGATTCAGCCCCTCTGATTCAGCCCCTCTGTTTCCCGCCCTCTGTTTCTGCCCCTCTGTTTCTCGCCCTCTGTTTCAGCCCCTATGTTTCTCGCCCTCTTTTACAGCCCCGCTGATTTAGCACCTCTGTTTCAGCCCCTCTGAATCAGCCCCTCTGATTCAGCCATACTGTTTCAGCCCCTCTGTTTCAGCCCCTCTGTTTCTCGCCCTCTGTTTCAGCCCATCTGATTCTCGCCCTCTGTTTCAGCCCTTCTGTTTCTCGCCCTCTGTTTCAGCACCTCTGATTCAGCCCCTCTGCTTCAGCCCCTCTGATTCAGCCCCTCTGATTCAGCCCCTCTGATTCAGCCTCTCTGTTTCTCGCCCTCTGTTTCAGCCCCTAGGTTTCAGCCCCTCTGTTTCAGCGCCTCTGTTTCTCGCTCTCTGTTTCAGCCCCTCTGTTTCTCGCCCTCTGATTCAGCCCCGCTGATTCAGCCCCTCTGTTTCAGCCCCTCTGAATCAGCCCCTCTGATTCAGCCACTCTGTTTCAGCATCTCTGTTTCAGCCCCTCTGTTTCTCGCCCTCTGTTTCAGCCCATCTGATTCTCGCCCTCTGTTTCAGCCCTTCTGATTCTCGCCCTCTGTTTCAGCCCCTCTGATTCAGCCCCTCTGTTTCAGCCCCTCTGATTCAGCCCCTCTGATTCAGCCCCTCTGATTCAGCCCCTCTGTTTCTCGCCCTCTGTTTCAGCCCCTAGGTTTCAGCCCCTCTGTTTCAGCGCCTCTGTTTCTCGCCCTCTGTTTCAGCCCCTCTGTTTCTCGGCCTCTGTTTCAGCCCCTCTGTTTCAGCCCCTCTGTTTAAGCCACTCTGTTTCAGCCCCTCTGTTTCAGCCCCTCTGTTTCTCGCCCTCTGTTTCAGCCGCACTGTTTCTCGCTCTCTGTTTCAGCCCCTCTGTTTCAGCCCGTCTGTTTCAGCCACTCTGTTTCTCGCCCTCTGTTTCAGCACCTCTGTTTCTCACCCTCTGTTTCAGCCCCTCTGATTCAGTCCATCTGTTTCTCGCCCTCTGTTTCAGCCCCGCTGTTTCTCGCCCTCTGTTTCAGCCCCTCTGTTTCAGCCCCTCTGTTTCTCGCCCTCTGTTTCAGCCCCACTGTTTCTCGCCCACTGTTTCAGGCCCTCTGTTTCTCGCCCTCTGTTTCAGCCCCTCTGATTCAGCCCCTCTGTTTCAGCCCCTCTGATTCAGCCCCTCAGTTTCAGCCCCTCTGATTCAGCCCCTCTGTTTCAGCCCCTCTGTTTCTCGCCCTCTATTTCTCACCCTCTGTTTCTCGCCCTCTGTTTCAGCCCCTCTGTTTTTCGCCCTCTGTTTCAGCCCCTCTGTTTCTTGCCCTCTGATTCAGGCTCTCTTTTTCAGCCCGTCTGCTTCAGCCCCTCTGTTTCAGCCCCTCTGTTTCTCGCCCTCTGTTTCAGCCCCTCTGATTCTCGCCCTCTGTTTCAGCCCCTCTGTTTCTCGCCCTCTGTTTCAGCCCCTCTGATTCAGCCCCTCTGTTTCAGCCCCTCTGATTCAGCCCCTCTGATTCAGCCCCTCTGATTCAGCCCCTCTGTTTCTCGCCCTCTGTTTCAGCCCCTCTGTTTCAGCCCCTCTGTTTCAGCCCCTCTGTTTCTCACCCTCTGTTTCAGCCCCTCTGATTCAGCCCCTCTGATTCAGCCCCTCTGATTCAGCCCATCTTTCCCGCCCCTCTGTTTCAGCCCCTCTGTTTCCCGCCCCACTGTTTCAGCACCTCTGTTTCTCGCCCTCTGTTTCAGCCCCTCAGTTTCTCGACATCTGTTTCAGCCCCACTGTTTCAGCCCCTCTGTTTCAGCCACTCTGTTTCAGCCCCTCTGTTTCTCGCCCTCTGTTTCAGCCCCTCTGTTTCTCGCCCTCTGTTTCAGCCCCTCTGATTCAGCCCCTCTGTTTCAGCCCCTCTGTTTCTCCGCCTCTTTTCCAGCCCCTCTGTTTCAGCCCCTCTGTTTCAGTCACTCTGTTTCAGCCCCTCTGTTTCAGCCCCTCTGTTTCTCGCCCTCTGTTTCAGTCCCTCTGTTTCTCGCCCTCTGTTTCAGCCCCTCTGTTTCAGCCCGTCTGTTTCAGCCACTCTGTTTCTCGCCCTCTGTTTCAGCCCCTCTGTTTCTCACCATCTGTTTCAGCCCCTCTGATTCAGCCACTCTGTTTCTCGCCCTCTGTTTCAGCCCCTCTGTTTCTCGCCCTCTGTTTCAGCCCCTCTGTTTCAGCCCCTCTGTTTCAGCCCCTCTGTTTCTCGCCCTCTGTTTCAGCCCCTCTGTTTCTCGCACTCTGTTTCAGCCCTTCTGATTCTGCCCCTCTGTTTCAGCACCTCTGTTTCAGCCCCTCTGTTTCAGCCCCTCTGTTTCTCGCCCTCTGTTTCTCGCCCGCTGTTTCAGCCCCTTTGTTTCTCGCCCTCTGTCTCAGCCCCACTGTTTCAGCCCCTCTGATTCAGCCGCTCTGATTCAGCCCCTCTGTTTCTCGCCCTCTGTTTCAGCCCCTCTGTTTCAGCCCCTCTGTTTCTCGCCCTCTGTTTCAGCCCCTCTGTTTCTCGCCCTCTGTTTCAGCCCCACTGTTTCAGCCCCTCTGATTCAGCCCCTCTGATTCAGCCCCTCTGTTTCTCGCCCTCTGTTTCAGCCCCTCTGTTTCAGCCCCTCTGATTCAGCCCCTCAGTTTCAGCCCCTCTGATTCAGCCCCTCTGTTTCAGCCCCTCTGTTTCTCACCCTCTATTTCTCACCCTCTGTTTCTCGCCCTCTGTTTCAGCCCCTCTATTTATCGCCCTCTGTTTCAGCCCCTCTGTTTCTTGCCCTCTGATTCAGGCTCTCTTTTTCAGCCCGTCTGCTTCAGCCCCTCTGTTTCAGCCCCTCTGTTTCTCGCCCTCTGTTTCAGCCCCTCTGATTCTCGCCCTCTGTTTCAGCCCCTCTGTTTCTCGCCCTCTGTTTCAGCCCCTCTGATTCAGCCCCTCTGTTTCAGCCCCTCTGATTCAGCCCCTCTGATTCAGCCCCTCTGATTCAACCCCTCTGTTTCTCGCCCTCTGTTTCAGCCCCTCTGTTTCTCACCCTCTGTTTCAGCCCCTCTGTTTCTCACCCTCTGTTTCAGCCCCTCTGATTCAGCCCCTCTGATTCAGCCCCTCTGATTCAGACCCTCTGTTTCCCGCCCCTCTGTTTCAGCACCTCTGTTTCTCGCCGTCTGTTTCAGCCCCTCAGTTTCTCGACATCTGTTTCAGCCCCACTGTTTCAGCCCCTCTGTTTCAGCCCCTCTGTTTCAGCCCCTCTGTTTCAGTCACTCTGTTTCAGCCCCTCTGTTTCAGCCCCTCTGTTTCTCGCCCTCTGTTTCAGTCCCTCTGTTTCTCGCCCTCTGTTTCAGCCCCTCTGTTTCAGCCCGTCTGTTTCAGCCACTCTGTTTCTCGCCCTCTGTTTCAGCCCCTCTGTTTCTCACCCTCTGTTTCAGCCCCTCTGATTCAGCCACTCTGTTTCTCGCCCTCTGTTTCAGCCCCTCTGTTTCTCGCCCTCTGTTTCAGCCCCTCTGTTTCAGCCCCTCTGTTTCAGCCCCTCTGTTTCTCGCCCTCTGTTTCAGACCCTCTGTTTCTCGCCCTCTGTTTCAGCCCTTCTGATTCTGCCCCTCTGTTTCAGCACCTCTGTTTCAGCCCCTCTGTTTCAGCCCCTCTGTTTCTCGCCCTCTGTTTCTCGCCCGCTGTTTCAGCCCCTTTGTTTCTCGCCCTCTGTTTCAGCCCCTCTGATTCAGCCCCTCTGTTTCAGCCCCTCTGAATAAGCCCCTCTGATTCAGCCCCTCTGTTTCAGCCCCTCTGTTTCAGCCACCCTGTTTCTCGCCCTCTGTTTCAGCCCCGCTGATTCAGCCCCACTGTTTCAGCCCCTCTGAATAAGCCCCTCTGATTCAGCCCCTCTGTTTCAGCCCCTCTGTTTCAGCCCCTCTGTTTCTCGCCCTCTGTTTTTGCCCCTCTGATTCAGCCCCACTGTTTCAGCCCCTCTGATTCAGCCCCTCTGTTTCTCACCCTCTGTTTCAGCCCCTCTGTTTCCCGACCCTCTGTTTCAGCCCCTCTGTTTCAGCCCCTCTGTTTCAGCCCCTCTGTTTCTCACCCTCTGTTTCAGCCCCTCTGTTTCCTGACCCTCTGTTTCAGCCCCTCTGTTTCCTGACCCTCTGTTTCAGCCACTCTGATTCAGCCCCTCTGATTCAGCCTCTCTGATTCTGCCCCTCTGTTTTACCCCCTCTGATTCAGCCCCTCTGTTTCAGCCCCTCTGATTCAGACCCTCTGTTTCAGCCCCTCTGAATCAGCCCCTCTGATTCAGCCCCTCTGTTTCAGCCCCTCTGTTTCAGCCCCTCTGTTTCTCGCACTCTGTTTCAGCCCCTCTGATTATCGCCCTCTGTTTCAGCCCCTCTGTTTCTCGCCCTCTGTTTCAGCCCCTCTGATTCTGCCCCTCTGTTTTACCCCCTCTGATTCAGCACCTCTGATTCAGCCCCTCTGATACAGCCCCTCTGTTTCTCGACAACTGTTCCAGCCCCTCTGTTTCAGCCCCTCTGTTTCAGCCCCTCTGTTTCTCACCCTCTGTTTCAGCCCCTCTGATTCAGCCCCTCTGATTCAGCCCCTCTGTTTCAGCCCCTCTGTTTCAGCGGCTCTGTTTCGCCCTCTGTTTCAGCCCCTCTGGTTCTCGCCCTCTGTTTCAGCCCCTCTGATTCAGCCCCTGTGTATCAGCTCCTCTGTTTCTCCCCCTCTGTTCCAGCCCCTCTGTTTCAGCCCCTCTGTTTCAGCCACTCTGTTTCAGCCCCTCTGTTTCAGCCCCTCTGTTTCAGCCCCTCTGTTTCTCGCCCTCTGTTTCAGCCCCTCTGATTCTGCCCCTCTGTTTTACCCCCTCTGATTCAGCACCTCTGATTCAGCCCCTCTGATACAGCCCCTCTGTTTCTCGACCACTGTTTCAGCCCCTCTGTTTCAGCCCCTCTGTTTCAGCCCCTCTGTTTCTCAACCTCTGTTTCAGCCCCTCTGATTCAGCCCCTCTGATTCAGCACCTCTGATTCAGCCCCTCTGTTTCAGCACCTCTGTTTCAGCGGCTCTGTTTCGCCCTCTGTTTCAGCCCCTCTGTTTCTCGCCCTCTGTTTCAGCCCCTCTGATTCAGCCCCTCTGTTTCAGCTCCTCTGTTTCTCCCCCTCTGTTCCAGCCCCTCTGTTTCAG
Source organism: Chiloscyllium punctatum (assembly GCF_047496795.1). Classification (NCBI taxonomy): domain Eukaryota; kingdom Metazoa; phylum Chordata; class Chondrichthyes; order Orectolobiformes; family Hemiscylliidae; genus Chiloscyllium; species Chiloscyllium punctatum. Next base: position 491,363 of record NW_027309792.1, on the reverse strand, counting down.
CCCCTCTGTTTCAGCCACTCTGTTTCAGCCCCTCTGTTTCAGCCCCTCAGTTTCAGCCCCTCTGTTTCTCGCCCTCTGTTTCAGCCCCTCTGTTTCTCGCCCTCAGTTTCAGCCCCTCTGTTTCTCGCCCTCTGTTTCAGCCCCTCTGTTTCTCGCCCTCTGTTTCAGCCCCTCTGTTTCAGCCCGTCTGTCTCAGGCCCTCTGTTTCTCGCCCTCTGTTTCAGCCCCTCTGATTCAGCCCCTCTGATTCAGCCCCTCTGATTCCGCCCCTCTGTTTCCCGCCCCTCTGTTTCAGCACCTCTGTTTCTCGCCCTCTGTTTCAGCCCCTCTGTTTCTCGCCCTCTGTTTCAGCCCCTCTGTTTAAGCCCCTCTGTTTCAGCCCCTCTGTTTCAGCGGCTCTGTTTCGCCCTCTGTTTCAGCCCCTCTGTTTCTCGCCCTCTGTTTCAGCCCCTCTGATTCAGCCCCTCTGTTTCAGCTCCTCTGTTTCTCCCCCTCTGTTCCAGCCCCTCTGTTTCAGCCCCTCTGTTTCAGCCACTCTGTTTCAGCCCCTCTGTTTCAGCCCCTCAGTTTCAGCCCCTCTGTTTCTCGCCCTCTGTTTCAGCCCCTCTGTTTCTCGCCCTCTGTTTCAGCCCCTCTGTTTCAGCCCGTCTGTTTCAGCCACTCTGTTTCTCGCCCTCTGTTTTTGCCCCTCTGATTCAGCCCCTCTGTTTCAGCCCCTCTGATTCAGCCCCTCTGTTTCAGCCCCTCTGTTTCAGCCACCCTGTTTCTCGCCCTCTGTTTCAGCCCCGCTGATTCAGCCCCACTGTTTCAGCCCCTCTGAATAAGCCCCTCTGATTCAGCCCCTCTGTTTCAGCCCCTCTGTTTCAGCCCCTCTGTTTCTCGCCCTCTGTTTTTGCCCCTCTGATTCAGCCCCTCTGTTTCAGCCCCTCTGATTCAGCCCCTCTGTTTCTCACCCTCTGTTTCAGCCCCTCAGTTTCCCGACCCTCTGTTTCAGCCCCTCTGTTTCAGCCCCTCTGTTTCAGCCCCTCTGTTTCTCACCCTCTGTTTCAGCCCCTCTGTTTCCTGACCCTCTGTTTCAGCCCCTCTGTTTCTCACCCTCTGTTTCAGCCTCTCTGATTCAGCCCCTCTGATTCAGCCTCTCTGATTCTGCCCCTCTGTTTTACCCCCTCTGATTCAGCCCCTCTGTTTCAGCCCCTCTGATTCAGACCCTCTGTTTCAGCCCCTCTGAATCAGCCCCTCTGATTCAGCCCCTCTGTTTCAGCCCCTCTGTTTCAGCCCCTCTGTTTCTCGCACTCTGTTTCAGCCCCTCTGATTATCGCCCTCTGTTTCAGCCCCTCTGTTTCTCGCCCTCTGTTTTACCCCCTCTGATTCAGCACCTCTGATTCAGCCCCTCTGATACAGCCCCTCTGTTTCTCGACAACTGTTCCAGCCCCTCTGTTTCAGCCCCTTTGTTTCAGCCCCTCTGTTTCTCACCCTCTGTTTCAGCCCCTCTGATTCAGCCCCTCTGATTCAGCCCCTCTGTTTCAGCCCCTCTGTTTCAGCGGCTCTGTTTCGCCCTCTGTTTCAGCCCCTCTGGTTCTCGCCCTCTGTTTCAGCCCCTCTGATTCAGCCCCTGTGTATCAGCTCCTCTGTTTCTCCCCCTCTGTTCCAGCCCCTCTGTTTCAGCCCCTCTGTTTCAGCCACTCTGTTTCAGCCCCTCTGTTTCAGCCCCTCTGTTTCAGCCCCTCTGTTTCTCGCCCTCTGTTTCAGCCCCTCTGATTCTGCCCCTCTGTTTTACCCCCTCTGATTCAGCACCTCTGATTCAGCCCCTCTGATACAGCCCCTCTGTTTCTCGACCACTGTTTCAGACCCTCTGTTTCAGCCCCTCTGTTTCAGCCCCTCTGTTTCTCACCCTCTGTTTCAGCCCCTCTGATTCAGCCCCTCTGATTCAGCACCTCTGATTCAGCCCCTCTGTTTCAGCCCCTCTGTTTCAGCGGCTCTGTTTCGCCCTCTGTTTCAGCCCCTCTGATTCAGCCCCTCTGTTTCAGCTCCTCTGTTTCTCCCCCTCTGTTCCAGCCCCTCTGTTTCAGCCCCTCTGTTTCAGCCACTCTGTTTCAGCCCCTCTGTTTCAGCCCCTCAGTTTCAGCCCCTCTGTTTCTCGCCCTCTGTTTCAGCCCCTCTGTTTCTCGCCCTCTGTTTCAGCCCCTCTGTTTCAGCCCGTCTGTTTCAGCCACTCTGTTTCTCGCCCTCTGTTTCAGCCCCTCTGATTCAGCCCCTCTGTTTCAGCCCCTCTGTCTCAGCCCCTCTGTTTCTCACCCTCTGTTTCAGCCCCTCTGATTCAGCCCCTCTGATTCAGCCCCTCTGATTCCGCCCCTCTGTTTCCCGCCCCTCTGTTTCAGCCCCTCTGTTTCTCGCCCTCTGTTTCAGCCCCTCTGTTTCTCGCCCTCTGTTTCAGCCCCTCTGTTTAAGCCCCTCTGTTTCAGCCCCTCTGTTTCAGCGCCTCTGTTTCGCCCTCTGTTTCTGCCCCTCTGCCTCTCGCCCTCTGTTTCAGCCCCTCTGATTCAGCCCCTCTGTTTCAGCTCCTCTGTTTCTCCCCCTCTGTTCCAGCACATCTGTTTCAGCCCCTATGTTTCAGCCACTCTGTTTAAGCCCCTCTGTTACATCCCCTACGTTTCAGCCCCTCTGTTTCTCGCCCTCTGTTTCAGCCCCTCTGATTCTCGCCCTCTGTTTCAGCCCCTCTGTTTCTCGCCCTCTGTTTCAGCCCCTCTGATTCAGCCCCTCTGTTTCAGCCCCTCTGATTCAGCACCTCTGATTCAGCCCCTCTGATTCAGCCCCTCTGTTTCTCGCCCTCTGTTTCAGCCCCTGTGATTCTCGCCCTCTGTTTCAGCCCCACTGTTTCAGCCCCTCTGATTCAGCCGCTCTGATTCAGCCCCTCTGTTTCTCGCCCTCTGTTTCTCGCCCTCTGTTTCAGCCCCTCTGTTTCAGCTCCTCTGTTTCTCGCCCTCTGTTTCAGCCCCTCTGTTTCTCGCCCTCTGTTTCAGCCCCTTTGTTTCAGCCCCTTTGTTTCTCGCCCTCTGTTTCTGCCGCTCTGTTTCTCGCCCGCTGTTTCGGCCCCGCTGTTTCTCGCCCTCTGTTTCAGCCTCGCTGATTCAGCCCCTCTGTTTCAGCCCCTCTGAATCAGCCCCTCTGTTTCTCGCCCTCTGTTTCAGCCCCTCTGATTCAGCCCCTCTGATTCAGCCCCTCTGATTCCGCCCCTCTGTTTCCCGCCCCTCTGTTTCAGCACCTCTGTTTCTCGCCCTCTGTTTCAGCCCCTCTGTTTCTCGCCCTCTGTTTCAGCCCCTCTGTTTAAGCCCCTCTGTTTCAGCCCCTCTGTTTCAGCGGCTCTGTTTCGCCCTCTGTTTCAGCCCCTCTGTTTCTCGCCCTCTGTTTCAGCCCCTCTGATTCAGCCCCTCTGTTTCAGCTCCTCTGTTTCTCCCCCTCTGTTCCAGCCCCTCTGTTTCAGCCCCTCTGTTTCAGCCACTCTGTTTCAGCCCCTCTGTTTCAGCCCCTCAGTTTCAGCCCCTCTGTTTCTCGCCCTCTGTTTCAGCCCCTCTGTTTCTCGCCCTCTGTTTCAGCCCCTCTGTTTCAGCCCGTCTGTTTCAGCCACTCTGTTTCTCGCCCTCTGTTTTTGCCCCTCTGATTCAGCCCCTCTGTTTCAGCCCCTCTGATTCAGCCCCTCTGTTTCAGCCCCTCTGTTTCAGCCACCCTGTTTCTCGCCCTCTGTTTCAGCCCCGCTGATTCAGCCCCACTGTTTCAGCCCCTCTGAATAAGCCCCTCTGATTCAGCCCCTCTGTTTCAGCCCCTCTGTTTCAGCCCCTCTGTTTCTCGCCCTCTGTTTTTGCCCCTCTGATTCAGCCCCTCTGTTTCAGCCCCTCTGATTCAGCCCCTCTGTTTCTCACCCTCTGTTTCAGCCCCTCAGTTTCCCGACCCTCTGTTTCAGCCCCTCTGTTTCAGCCCCTCTGTTTCAGCCCCTCTGTTTCTCACCCTCTGTTTCAGCCCCTCTGTTTCCTGACCCTCTGTTTCAGCCCCTCTGTTTCTCACCCTCTGTTTCAGCCTCTCTGATTCAGCCCCTCTGATTCAGCCTCTCTGATTCTGCCCCTCTGTTTTACCCCCTCTGATTCAGCCCCTCTGTTTCAGCCCCTCTGATTCAGACCCTCTGTTTCAGCCCCTCTGAATCAGCCCCTCTGATTCAGCCCCTCTGTTTCAGCCCCTCTGTTTCAGCCCCTCTGTTTCTCGCACTCTGTTTCAGCCCCTCTGATTATCGCCCTCTGTTTCAGCCCCTCTGTTTCTCGCCCTCTGTTTTACCCCCTCTGATTCAGCACCTCTGATTCAGCCCCTCTGATACAGCCCCTCTGTTTCTCGACAACTGTTCCAGCCCCTCTGTTTCAGCCCCTTTGTTTCAGCCCCTCTGTTTCTCACCCTCTGTTTCAGCCCCTCTGATTCAGCCCCTCTGATTCAGCCCCTCTGTTTCAGCCCCTCTGTTTCAGCGGCTCTGTTTCGCCCTCTGTTTCAGCCCCTCTGGTTCTCGCCCTCTGTTTCAGCCCCTCTGATTCAGCCCCTGTGTATCAGCTCCTCTGTTTCTCCCCCTCTGTTCCAGCCCCTCTGTTTCAGCCCCTCTGTTTCAGCCACTCTGTTTCAGCCCCTCTGTTTCAGCCCCTCTGTTTCAGCCCCTCTGTTTCTCGCCCTCTGTTTCAGCCCCTCTGATTCTGCCCCTCTGTTTTACCCCCTCTGATTCAGCACCTCTGATTCAGCCCCTCTGATACAGCCCCTCTGTTTCTCGACCACTGTTTCAGACCCTCTGTTTCAGCCCCTCTGTTTCAGCCCCTCTGTTTCTCACCCTCTGTTTCAGCCCCTCTGATTCAGCCCCTCTGATTCAGCACCTCTGATTCAGCCCCTCTGTTTCAGCCCCTCTGTTTCAGCGGCTCTGTTTCGCCCTCTGTTTCAGCCCCTCTGATTCAGCCCCTCTGTTTCAGCTCCTCTGTTTCTCCCCCTCTGTTCCAGCCCCTCTGTTTCAGCCCCTCTGTTTCAGCCACTCTGTTTCAGCCCCTCTGTTTCAGCCCCTCTGTTTCAGCCCCGCTGTTTCTCGCCCTCTGTTTCAGCCCCTCTGTTTCTCGCCCTCTGTTTCAGCCCCTCTGTTTCAGCCCGTCTGTTTCAGCCACTCTGTTTCTCGCCCTCTGTTTCAGCCCCTCTGATTCAGCCCCTCTGTTTCAGCCCCTCTGTCTCAGCCCCTCTGTTTCTCACCCTCTGTTTCAGCCCCTCTGATTCAGCCCCTCTGATTCAGCCCCTCTGATTCCGCCCCTCTGTTTCCCGCCCCTCTGTTTCAGCCCCTCTGTTTCTCGCCCTCTGTTTCAGCCCCTCTGTTTCTCGCCCTCTGTTTCAGCCCCTCTGTTTAAGCCCCTCTGTTTCAGCCCCTCTGTTTCAGCGCCTCTGTTTCGCCCTCTGTTTCTGCCCCTCTGCCTCTCGCCCTCTGTTTCAGCCCCTCTGATTCAGCCCCTCTGCTTCAGCTCCTCTGTTTCTCCCCCTCTGTTCCAGCACATCTGTTTCAGCCCCTATGTTTCAGCCACTCTGTTTAAGCCCCTCTGTTACATCCCCTCTGTTTCAGCCCCTCTGTTTCTCGCCCTCTGTTTCAGCCCCTCTGATTCTCGCCCTCTGTTTCAGCCCCTCTGTTTCTCGCCCTCTGTTTCAGCCCCTCTGATTCAGCCCCTCTGTTTCAGCCCCTCTGATTCAGCACCTCTGATTCAGCCCCTCTGATTCAGCCCCTCTGTTTCTCGCCCTCTGTTTCAGCCCCTGTGATTCTCGCCCTCTGTTTCAGCCCCACTGTTTCAGCCCCTCTGATTCAGCCGCTCTGATTCAGCCCCTCTGTTTCTCGCCCTCTGTTTCTCGCCCTCTGTTTCAGCCCCTCTGTTTCAGCTCCTCTGTTTCTCGCCCTCTGTTTCAGCCCCTCTGTTTCTCGCCCTCTGTTTCAGCCCCTTTGTTTCAGCCCCTTTGTTTCTCGCCCTCTGTTTCTGCCGCTCTGTTTCTCGCCCGCTGTTTCGGCCCCGCTGTTTCTCGCCCTCTGTTTCAGCCTCGCTGATTCAGCCCCTCTGTTTCAGCCCCTCTGAATCAGCCCCTCTGTTTCTCGCCCTCTGTTTCAGCCCCTCTGATTCTCGCCCTCTGTTTCAGCCCCTCTGTTTCTCGCCCTCTGTTTTAGCCCCTCTGATTCAGCCCCTCTGTTTCAGCCCCTCTGATTCAGCCCCTCTGATTCAGCCCCTCTGATTCAGCTCCTCTGTTTCTCGCCCTCTGTTTCAGCCTCTCTGTTTCAGCCCCTCTGTTTCTCACCCTCTGTTTCTCACCCTCTGTTTCAGCCCCTCTGATTCAGCCCCTCTGATTCAGCCCCTCTGTTTCCCGCCCCTCTGTTTCAGCCCCTCTGTTTCTCGCCCTCTGTTTCAGCCCCTCTGTTTCTCGCCCACTGTTTCAGCCCCTCTGTTTCAGCCCCTCTGTTTCAGCCCCTCTGAATAAGCCCCTCTGATTCAGCCCCTCTGTTTCAGCCCCTCTGTTTCAGCCCCTCTGTTTCTCGCCCTCTGTTTTTGCCCCTCTGATTCAGCCCCTCTGTTTCAGCCCCTCTGTTTCAGCCCCTCTGATTCAGCCCCTCTGTTTCAGCCCCTCTGTTTCAGCCACCCTGTTTCTCGCCCTCTGTTTCAGCCCCGCTGATTCAGCCCCACTGTTTCAGCCCCTCTGAATAAGCCCCTCTGATTCAGCCCCTCTGTTTCAGCCCCTCTGTTTCAGCCCCTCTGTTTCTCGCCCTCTGTTTTTGCCCCTCTGATTCAGCCCCTCTGTTTCAGCCCCTCTGATTCAGCCCCTCTGTTTCTCACCCTCTGTTTCAGCCCCTCTGTTTCCCGACCCTCTGTTTCAGCCCCTCTGTTTCAGCCCCTCTGTTTCAGCCCCTCTGTTTCTCACCCTCTGTTTCAGCCCCTCTGTTTCCTGACCCTCTGTTTCAGCCCCTCTGTTTCTCACCCTCTGTTTCAGCCACTCTGATTCAGCCCCTCTGATTCAGCCTCTCTGATTCTGCCCCTCTGTTTTACCCCCTCTGATTCAGCCCCTCTGATTCAGCCCCTCTGATTCAGACCCTCTGTTTCAGCCCCTCTGAATCAGCCCCTCTGATTCAGCTCCTCTGTTTCAGCCCCTCTGTTTCAGCCCCTCTGTTTCTCGCACTCTGTTTCAGCCCCTCTGATTATCGCCCTCTGTTTCAGCCCCTCTGTTTCTCGCCCTCTGTTTCAGCCCCTCTGATTCTGCCCCTCTGTTTTACCCCCTCTGATTCAGCACCTCTGATTCAGCCCCTCTGATACAGCCCCTCTGTTTCTCGACAACTGTTCCAGCCCCTCTGTTTCAGCCCCTCTGTTTCAGCCCCTCTGTTTCTCACCCTCTGTTTCAGCCCCTCTGATTCAGCCCCTCTGATTCAGCCCCTCTGTTTCAGCCCCTCTGTTTCAGCGGCTCTGTTTCGCCCTCTGTTTCAGCCCCTCTGGTTCTCGCCCTCTGTTTCAGCCCCTCTGATTCAGCCCCTGTGTATCAGCTCCTCTGTTTCTCCCCCTCTGTTCCAGCCCCTCTGTTTCAGCCCCTCTGTTTCAGCCACTCTGTTTCAGCCCCTCTGTTTCAGCCCCTCTGTTTCAGCCCCTCTGTTTCTCGCCCTCTGTTTCAGCCCCTCTGATTCTGCCCCTCTGTTTTACCCCCTCTGATTCAGCACCTCTGATTCAGCCCCTCTGATACAGCCCCTCTGTTTCTCGACCACTGTTTCAGCCCCTCTGTTTCAGCCCCTCTGTTTCAGCCCCTCTGTTTCTCACCCTCTGTTTCAGCCCCTCTGATTCAGCCCCTCTGATTCAGCACCTCTGATTCAGCCCCTCTGTTTCAGCACCTCTGTTTCAGCGGCTCTGTTTCGCCCTCTGTTTCAGCCCCTCTGTTTCTCGCCCTCTGTTTCAGCCCCTCTGATTCAGCCCCTCTGTTTCAGCTCCTCTGTTTCTCCCCCTCTGTTCCAGCCCCTCTGTTTCAGCCCCTCTGTTTCAGCCACTCTGTTTCAGCCCCTCTGTTTCAGCCCCTCAGTTTCAGCCCCTCTGTTTCTCGCCCTCTGTTTCAGCCCCTCTGTTTCTCGCCCTCAGTTTAAGCCCCTCTGTTTCTCGCCCTCTGTTTCAGCCCCTCTGTTTCTCGCCCTCTGTTTCAGCCCCTCTGTTTCAGCCCGTCTGTTTCAGCCACTCTGTTTCTCGCCCTCTGTTTCAGCCCCTCTGATTCAGCCCCTCTGTTTCAGCCCCTCTGTCTCAGCCCCTCTGTTTCTCACCCTCTGTTTCAGCCCCTCTGTTTCTCACCCTCTGTTTCAGCACCTCTGTTTCAGCGGCTCTGTTTCGCCTTCTGTTTCAGCCCCTCTGTTTCTCGCCCTCTGTTTCAGCCCCTCTGATTCAGCCCCTCTGTTTCAGCTCCTCTGTTTCTCCCCCTCTGTTCCAGCCCCTCTGTTTCAGCCCCTCTGTTTCAGCCACTCTGTTTCAGCCCCTCTGTTTCAGACCCTCAGTTTCAGCCCCTCTGTTTCTCGCCCTCTGTTTCAGCCCCTCTGTTTCTCGCCCTCAGTTTCAGCCCCTCTGTTTCTCGCCCTCTGTTTCAGCCCCTCTGTTTCTCGCCCTCTGTTTCAGCCCCTCTGTTTCAGCCCGTCTGTTTCAGCCACTCTGTTTCTCGCCCTCTGTTTCAGCCCCTCTGATTCAGCCCCTCTGTTTCAGCCCCTCTGTCTCAGCCCCTCTGTTTCTCACCCTCTGTTTCAGCCCCTCTGTTTCTCACCCTCTGTTTCAGCCACTCTGTTTCAGCCCCTCTGATTCAGCCCCTCTGATTCAGCCCCTCTGATTCTCGCCCTCTGTTTCAGCCCCTCTGTTTAAGCCCCTCTGTTTCAGCCCCTCTGTTTCAGCGGCTCTGTTTCGCCCTCTGTTTCAGCCCCTCTGTTTCTCGCCCTCTGTTTCAGCCCCTCTGATTCAGCCCCTCTGTTTCAGCTCCTCTGTTTCTCCCCCTCTGTTCCAGCCCCTCTGTTTCAGCCCCTCTGTTTCAGCCCCTCTGTTTCAGCCCCTCTGTTTCAGCCCCTCAGTTTCAGCCCCTCTGTTTCGCCCTCTGTTTCAGCCCCTCTGTTTCTCGCCCTCTGTTTCAGCCCCTCTGTTTCAGCCCGTCTGTTTCAGCCACTCTGTTTCTCGCCCTCTGTTTTTGCCCCTCTGATTCAGCCCCTCTGTTTCAGCCCCTCTGATTCAGCCCCTCTGTTTCAGCCCCTCTGTTTCAGCTACCCTGTTTCTCGCCCTCTGTTTCAGCCCCGCTGATTCAGCCCCACTGTTTCAGCCCCTCTGAATAAGCCCCTCTGATTCAGCCCCTCTGTTTCAGCCCCTCTGTTTCAGCCCCTCTGTTTCTCGCCCTCTGATTTTGCCCCTCTGATTCAGCCCCTCTGTTTCAGCCCCTCTGATTCAGCCCCTCTGTTTCTCACCCTCTGTTTCAGCCCCTCTGTTTCCCGACCCTCTGTTTCAGCCCCTCTGTTTCAGCCCCTCTGTTTCAGCCCCTCTGTTTCTCACCCTCTGTTTCAGCCCCTCTGTTTCCTGACCCTCTGTTTCAGCCCCTCTGTTTCTCACCCTCTGTTTCAGCCACTCTGATTCAGCCCCTCTGATTCAGCCTCTCTGATTCTGCCCCTCTGTTTTACCCCCTCTGATTCAGCCCCTCTGTTTCAGCCCCTCTGATTCAGACCCTCTGTTTCAGCCCCTCTGAATCAGCCCCTCTGATTCAGCCCCTCTGTTTCAGCCCCTCTGTTTCAGCCCCTCTGTTTCTCGCACTCTGTTTCAGCCCCTCTGATTATCGCCCTCTGTTTCAGCCCCTCTGTTTCTCGCCCTCTGTTTTACCCCCTCTGATTCAGCACCTCTGATTCAGCCCCTCTGATACAGCCCCTCTGTTTCTCGACAACTGTTCCAGCCCCTCTGTTTCAGCCCCTCTGTTTCAGCCCCTCTGTTTCTCACCCTCTGTTTCAGCCCCTCTGATTCAGCCCCTCTGATTCAGCCCCTCTGTTTCAGCCCCTCTGTTTCAGCGGCTCTGTTTCGCCCTCTGTTTCAGCCCCTCTGGTTCTCGCCCTCTGTTTCAGCCCCTCTGATTCAGCCCCTGTGTATCAGCTCCTCTGTTTCTCCCCCTCTGTTCCAGCACCTTTGTTTCAGCCCCTCTGTTTCAGCCACTCTGTTTCAGCCCCTCTGTTTCAGCCCCTCTGTTTCTCGCCCTCTGTTTCAGCCCCTCTGATTCTGCCCCTCTGTTTTACCCCCTCTGATTCAGCACCTCTGAATTCAGCCCCTCTGATACAGCCCCTCTGTTTCTCGACCACTGTTTCAGCCCCTCTGTTTCAGCCCCTCTGTTTCAGCCCCTCTGTTTCTCACCCTCAGTTTCAGCCCCTCTGATTCAGCCCCTCTGATTCAGCACCTCTGATTCAGCCCCTCTGTTTCAGCCCCTCTGTTTCAGCGGCTCTGTTTCGCCCTCTGTTTCAGCCCCTCTGATTCAGCCCCTCTGTTTCAGCTCCTCTGTTTCAGCCCCTCTGTTTCTCGCCCTCTGTTTCAGCCCCTCTGTTTCAGCCACTCTGTTTCAGCCCCTCTGTTTCAGCCCCTCAGTTTCAGCCCCTCTGTTTCTCGCCCTCTGTTTCAGCCCCTCTGTTTCTCGCCCTCTGTTTCAGCCCCTCTGTTTCAGCCCGTCTGTTTCAGCCCCTCTGATTCAGCCCCTCTGATTCAGCCCCTCTGATTCCGCCCCTCTGTTTCCCGCCCCTCTGTTTCAGCCCCTCTGTTTCTCGCCCTCTGTTTCAGCCCCTCTGTTTCTCGCCCTCTGTTTCAGCCCCTCTGTTTAAGCCCCTCTGTTTCAGCCCCTCTGTTTCAGCGCCTCTGTTTCGCCCTCTGTTTCTGCCCCTCTGCCTCTCGCCCTCTGTTTCAGCCCCTCTGATTCAGCCCCTCTGTTTCAGCTCCTCTGTTTCTCCCACTCTGTTCCAGCCCATCTGTTTCAGCCCCTCTGTTTCAGCCACTCTGTTTAAGCCCCTCTGTTTCAGCCCCTCTGTTTCAGCCTTTTCTGTTTCTCGCCCTCTGTTTCAGCACCTCTGATTCTCGCCCTCTGTTTCAGCCCCTCTGTTTCTCGCCCTCTGTTTCAGCCCCTCTGATTCAGCCCCTCTGTTTCAGCCCCTCTGATTCAGCACCTCTGATTCAGCCCCTCTGATTCAGCCCCTCTGTTTCTCGCCCTCTGTTTCAGCCCCTGTGATTCTCGCCCTCTGTTTCAGCCCCACTGTTTCAGCCCCTCTGATTCAGCCGCTCTGATTCAGCCCCTCTGTTTCTCGCCCTCTGTTTCAGCCCCTCTGTTTCAGCTCCTCTGTTTCTCGCCCTCTGTTTCAGCCCCTCTGTTTCTCGCCCTCTGTTTCAGCCCCTTTGTTTCAGCCCCTTTGTTTCTCGCCCTCTGTTTCTGCCGCTCTGTTTCTCGCCCGCTGTTTCGGCCCCGCTGTTTCTCGCCCTCTGTTTCAGCCTCGCTGATTCAGCCCCTCTGTTTCAGCCCCTCTGAATCAGACCCTCTGATTCAGCCCCTCTGTTTCAGCCCCTCTGTTTCAGCCCCTCTGTTTCTCGCCCTCTGTTTCAGCACCTCTGATTCTCGCCCTCTGTTTCAGCCCCTCTGTTTCTCGCCCTCTGTTTTAGCCCCTCTGATTCAGCCCCTCTGTTTCAGCCCCTCTGATTCAGCCCCTCTGATTCAGCCCCTCTGATTCAGCTCCTCTGTTTCTCGCCCTCTGTTTCAGCCTCTCTGTTTCAGCCCCTCTGTTTCAGCCCCTCTGTTTCTCACCCTCTGTTTCAGCCCCTCTGATTCAGCCCCTCTGATTCAGCCCCTCTGTTTCCCACCCCTCTGTTTCAGCCCCTCTGTTTCTCGCCCTCTGTTTCAGCCCCTCTGTTTCTCGCCCACTGTTTCAGCCCCTCTGTTTCAGCCCCTCTGTTTCAGCACCTCTGAATAAGCCCCTCTGATTCAGCCCCTCTGTTTCAGCCCCTCTGTTTCAGCCCCTCTGTTTCTCGCCCTCTGTTTTTGCCCCTCTGATTCAGCCCCTCTGTTTCAGCCCCTCTGTTTCAGCCCCTCTGATTCAGCCCCTCTGTTTCAGCCCCTCTGTTTCAGCCACCCTGTTTCTCGCCCTCTGTTTCAGCCCCGCTGATTCAGCCCCACTGTTTCAGCCCCTCTGAATAAGCCCCTCTGATTCAGCCCCTCTGTTTCAGCCCCTCTGTTTCAGCCCCTCTGTTTCTCGCCCTCTGTTTTTGCCCCTCTGATTCAGCCCCTCTGTTTCAGCCCCTCTGATTCAGCCCCTCTGTTTCTCACCCTCTGTTTCAGCCCCTCTGTTTCCCGACCCTCTGTTTCAGCCCCTCTGTTTCAGCCCCTCTGTTTCAGCCCCTCTGTTTCTCACCCTCTGTTTCAGCCCCTCTGTTTCCTGACCCTCTGTTTCAGCCCCTCTGTTTCTCACCCTCTGTTTCAGCCACTCTGATTCAGCCCCTCTGATTCAGCCTCTCTGATTCTGCCCCTCTGTTTTACCCCCTCTGATTCAGCCCCTCTGTTTCAGCCCCTCTGATTCAGACCCTCTGTTTCAGCCCCTCTGAATCAGCCCCTCTGATTCAGCCCCTCTGTTTCAGCCCCTCTGTTTCAGCCCCTCTGTTTCTCGCACTCTGTTTCAGCCCCTCTGATTAACGCCCTCTGTTTCAGCCCCTCTGTTTCTCGCCCTCTGTTTCAGCCCCTCTGATTCTGCCCCTCTGTTTTACCCCTCTGATTCAGCACCTCTGATTCAGCCCCTCTGATACAGCCCCTCTGTTTCTCGACAACTGTTCCAGCCCCTCTGTTTCAGCCCCTCTGTTTCAGCCCCTCTGTTTCTCACCCTCTGTTTCAGCCCCTCTGATTCAGCCCCTCTGATTCAGCCCCTCTGTTTCAGCCCCTCTGTTTCAGCGGCTCTGTTTTGCCCTCTGTTTCAGCCCCTCGGGTTCTCGCCCTCTGTTTCAGCCCCTCTGATTCAGCCCCTGTGTATCAGCTCCTCTGTTTCTCCCCCTCTGTTCCAGCCCCTCTGTTTCAGCCCCTCTGTTTCAGCCACTCTGTTTCAGCCCCTCTGTTTCAGCCCCTCTGTTTCAGCCCCTCTGTTTCTCGCCCTCTGTTTCAGCCCCTCTGATTCTGCCCCTCTGTTTTACCCCCTCTGATTCAGCACCTCTGACTCAGCCCCTCTGATACAGCCCCTCTGTTTCTCGAATACTGTTTCAGCCCCTCTGTTTCAGCCCCTCTGTTTCAGCCCCTCTGTTTCTCACCCTCTGTTTCAGCCCCTCTGATTCAGCCCCTCTGATTCAGCACCTCTGATTCAGCCCCTCTGTTTCAGCACCTCTGTTTCAGCGGCTCTGTTTCGCCCTCTGTTTCAGCCCCTCTGTTTCTCGCCCTCTGTTTCAGCCCCTCTGATTCAGCCCCTCTGTTTCAGCTCCTCTGTTTCTCCCCCTCTGTTCCAGCCCCTCTGTTTCAGCCCCTCTGTTTCAGCCACTCTGTTTCAGCCCCTCTGTTTCAGCCCCTCAGTTTCAGCCCCTCTGTTTCTCGCCCTCTGTTTCAGCCCCTCTGTTTCTCGCCCTCTGTTTCAGCCCCTCTGATTCAGCCCCTCTGTTTCAGCCCCTCTGTTTCTCGCCCTCTGTTTCAGCCCCTCTGTTTCAGCCCGTCTGTTTCAGCCACTCTGTTTCTCGCCCTCTGTTTCAGCCCCTCTGATTCAGCCCCTCTGTTTCAGCCCCTCTGTCTCAGCCCCTCTGTTTCTCACCCTCTGTTTCAGCCCCTCTGATTCAGCCCCTCTGATTCAGCCCCTCTGATTCCGCCCCTCTGTTTCCCGCCCCTCTGTTTCAGCCCCTCTGTTTCTCGCCCTCTGTTTCAGCCCCTCTGTTTCTCGCCCTCTGTTTCAGCCCCTCTGTTTAAGCCCCTCTGTTTCAGCCCCTCTGTTTCAGCGGCTCTGTTTCGCCCTCTGTTTCAGCCCCTCTGTTTCTCGCCCTCTGTTTCAGCCCCTCTGATTCAGCCCCTCTGTTTCAGCTCCTCTGTTTCTCCCCCTCTGTTCCAGCCCCTCTGTTTCAGCCCCTCTGTTTCAGCCACTCTGTTTCAGCCCCTCTGTTTCAGCCCCTCAGTTTCAGCCCCTCTGTTTCTCGCCCTCTGTTTCAGCCCCTCTGTTTCTCGCTCTCTGTTTCAGCCCCTCTGTTTCAGCCCGTCTGTTTCAGCCACTCTGTTTCTCGCCCTCTGTTTTTGCCCCTCTGATTCAGCCCCTCTGTTTCAGCCCCTCTGATTCAGCCCCTCTGTTTCAGCCCCTCTGTTTCAGCCACCCTGTTTCTCGCCCTCTGTTTCAGCCCCGCTGATTCAGCCCCACTGTTTCAGCCCCTCTGAATAAGCCCCTCTGATTCAGCCCCTCTGTTTCAGCCCCTCTGTTTCAGCCCCTCTGTTTCTCGCCCTCTGTTTTTGCCCCTCTGATTCAGCCCCTCTGTTTCAGCCCCTCTGATTCAGCCCCTCTGTTTCTGACCCTCTGTTTCAGCCCCTCTGTTTCCCGACCCTCTGTTTCAGCCCCTCTGTTTCAGCCCCTCTGTTTCAGCCCCTCTGTTTCTCACCCTCTGTTTCAGCCCCTCTGTTTCCTGACCCTCTGTTTCAGCCCCTCTGTTTCTCACCCTCTGTTTCAGCCACTCTGATTCAGCCCCTCTGATTCAGCCTCTCTGATTCTGCCCCTCTGTTTTACCCCCTCTGATTCAGCCCCTCTGTTTCAGCCCCTCTGATTCAGACCCTCTGTTTCAGCCCCTCTGAATCAGCCCCTCTGATTCAGCCCCTCTGTTTCAGCCCCTCTGTTTCAGCCCCTCTGTTTCTCGCACTCTGTTTCAGCCCCTCTGATTATCGCCCTCTGTTTCAGCCCCTCTGTTTCTCGCCCTCTGTTTTACCCCCTCTGATTCAGCACCTCTGATTCAGCCCCTCTGATACAGCCCCTCTGTTTCTCGACAACTGTTCCAGCCCCTCTGTTTCAGCCCCTCTGTTTCAGCCCCTCTGTTTCTCACCCTCTGTTTCAGCCCCTCTGATTCAGCCCCTCTGATTCAGCCCCTCTGTTTCAGCCCCTCTGTTTCAGCGGCTCTGTTTCGCCCTCTGTTTCAGCCCCTCTGGTTCTCGCCCTCTGTTTCAGCCCCTCTGATTCAGCCCCTGTGTATCAGCTCCTCTGTTTCTCCCCCTCTGTTCCAGCCCCTCTGTTTCAGCCCCTCTGTTTCAGCCACTCTGTTTCAGCCCCTCTGTTTCAGCCCCTCTGTTTCAGCCCCTCTGTTTCTCGCCCTCTGTTTCAGCCCCTCTGATTCTGCCCCTCTGTTTTACCCCCTCTGATTCAGCACCTCTGATTCAGCCCCTCTGATACAGCCCCTCTGTTTCTCGACCACTGTTTCAGCCCCTCTGTTTCAGCCCCTCTGTTTCAGCCCCTCTGTTTCTCACCCTCTGTTTCAGCCCCTCTGATTCAGCCGCTCTGATTCAGCACCTCTGATTCAGCCCCTCTGTTTCAGCCCCTCTGTTTCAGCGGCTCTGTTTCGCCCTCTGTTTCAGCCCCTCTGTTTCTCGCCCTCTGTTTCAGCCCCTCTGATTCAGCCCCTCTGTTTCAGCTCCTCTGTTTCTCCCCCTCTGTTCCAGCCCCTCTGTTTCAGCCCCTCTGTTTCAGCCACTCTGTTTCAGCCCCTCTGTTTCAGCCCCTCAGTTTCAGCCCCTCTGTTTCTCGCCCTCTGTTTCAGCCCCTCTGTTTCTCGCCCTCTGTTTCAGCCCCTCTGTTTCAGCCCGTCTGTTTCAGCCACTCTGTTTCTCGCCCTCTGTTTCAGCCCCTCTGATTCAGCCCCTCTGTTTCAGCCCCTCTGTCTCAGCCCCTCTGTTTCTCACCCTCTGTTTCAGCCCCTCTGATTCAGCCCCTCTGATTCAGCCCCTCTGATTCCGCCCCTCTGTTTCCCGCCCCTCTGTTTCAGCCCCTCTGTTTCTCGCCCTCTTTTTCAGCCCCTCTGTTTCTCGCCCTCTGTTTCAGCCCCTCTGTTTAAGCCCCTCTGTTTCAGCGCCTCTGTTTCAGCGCCTCTGTTTCGCCCTCTGTTTCTGCCCCTCTGCCTCTCGCCCTCTGTTTCAGCCCCTCTGATTCAGCCCCTCTGTTTCAGCTCCTCTGTTTCTCCCCCTCTGTTCCAGCCCATCTGTTTCAGCCCCTCTGTTTCTGCCACTCTGTTTAAGCCCCTCTGTTTCAGCCCCTCTGTTTCAGCCCCTCTGTTACTCGCCCTCTGTTTCAGCTCCTCTGTTTCTCGCCCTCTGTTTCAGCCCCTCAGATTCAGCCCCTCTGTTTCAGCCCCTCTGATTCAGCACCTCTGATTCAGCCCCTCTGTTTCAGCCCCTCTGTTTCTCACCCTCTGTTTCAGCCCCTCTGATTCAGCCCCTCTGATTCAGCCCCTCTGTTTCCCGCCCCTCTGTTTCAGCCCCTCTGTTTCTCGCCCTCTGTTTCAGTCCCTCTGTTTCTCGCCCTCTGTTTCAGCCCCTCTGTTTCAGCCCCTCTGTTTCAGCCCCTCTGATCCAGCCCCTCTGTTTCAGCTCCTCTGTTTCTCCCCCTCTGTTCCAGCCCCTCTGCTTCAGCCCCTCTGTTTCAGCCACTCTGTTTCAGCCCCTCTGTTTCAGCCCTCTCTGTTTCAGCCCCTCTGTTTCTCGCCCTCTGTTTCAGCCCCTCTGTTTCAGCCCCTCTGATTCAGCCCCTCTGTTTCAGCTCCTCTGTTTCTCCCCCTCTGTTCCAGCCCCTCTGCTTCAGCCCCTCTGTTTCAGCCACTCTGTTTCAGCCCCTCTGTTTCAGCCCTCTCTGTTTCAGCCCCTCTGTTTCTCGCCCTCTGTTTCAGCCCTTCTGATTCTCGCCCTCTGTTTCAGCCCCTCTGATTCAGCCCCTCTGTTTCAGCCCCTCTGATTCAGCCCCTCTGATTCAGCCCCTCTGATTCAGCCCCTCTGTTTCTCGGCCTCTGTTTCAGCCCCTCTGTTTCAGCCCCTCTGTTTCAGCGCCTCTGTTTCTCGCACTCTGTTTCAGCCCCTCTGTTTCTCGCCCTCTGTTTCAGCCCCTCTGATTCAGCCCCTCTGTTTCAGCCCCTATGTTTCACCCCCTCTGTTTCAGCCCCTCTGTTTCAGCCACTCTGTTTCAGCCCCTCTGTTTCAGCCCGTCTGTTTCTCACCCTCTGTTTCAGCCCCTCTGTTTCAGCCCGTCTGTTTCAGCCACTCTGTTTCTCGCCCTCTGTTTCAGCCCCTCTGTTTCTCGCCCTCTGTTTCAGCCCCTCTGTTTCAGCCCGTCTGTTTCAGCCACTCTGTTTCTCGCCTTCTGTTTCAGCCCCTCTGTTTCTCACCCTCTGTTTCCGCCCCTCTGATTCAGCCCCTCTGTTTCTCGCCCTCTGTCTCAGCCCCTCTGTTTCAGCCCCTCTGTTTCAGCCCCTCTGTTTCTCGCCCACTGTTTCAGCCCATCTGATTCTGCCCCTCTGTTTTACCCCCTCTGATTCAGCCCCTCTGTTTCAGACTCTCTGATTCAGACCCTCTGTTTCAGCCCCTCTGAATCAGCCCCTCTGATTCAGCCCCTCTGTTTCAGCCCCTCTGTTTCAGCCCCTCTGTTTCTCGCACTCTGTTTCAGCCCCTCTGATTATCGCCCTCTGTTTCAGCCCCTCTGTTTCTCGCCCTCTGTTTCAGCCCCTCTGATTCTGCCCCTCTGTTTTACCCCCTCTGATTCAGCACCTCTGATTCAGCCCCTCTGATACAGCCCCTCTGTTTCTCGACCACTGTTTCAGCCCCTCTGTTTCAGCCCCTCTGTTTCAGCACCTCTGTTTCTCACCCTCTGTTTCAGCCCCTCTGATTCAGCCCCTCTGTTTCAGCCCCTATGTTTCAGCGGCTCTGTTTCGCCCTCTGTTTCAGCCCCTCTGTTTCTCGCCCTCTGTTTCAGCCCATCTGATTCAGCCCCTGTGTATCAGCTCCTCTGTTTCTCCCCCTCTGTTCCAGCCCCTCTGTTTCAGCCCCTCTGTTTCAGCCCCTCTGTTTCTCGCCCTCTGTTTCAGCCCCTCTGATTCTCGCCCTCTGTTTCAGCCCCTGTGTTTCTCGCCCTCTGTTTCAGCCCCTCTGATTCTGCCCCTCTGTTTTACCCCCTCTGATTCAGCACCTCTGATTCAGCCCCTCTGATACAGCCCCTCTGTTTCTCGACCACTGTTTCAGCCCCTCTGTTTCAGCCACTCTGTTTCAGGCCCTCTGTTTCTCACCCACTGTTTCAGACCCTCTGATTCAGCCCCTCTGATTCAGCCCCTCTGATTCAGCCCCTCTGTTTCAGCCCCTCTGTTTCAGCGGCTCTGTTTCGCCCTCTAATTCAGCCCCTCTGTTTCAGCTCCTCTGTTTCTCCCCCTCTGTTCCAGCCCCTCTGTTTCAGCCCCTCTGTTTCAGCCACTCTGTTTCAGCCCCTCTGTTTCAGCCCCTCAGTTTCAGCCCCTCTGTTTCTCGCCCTCTGTTTCAGCCCCTCTGTTTCTCGCCCTCTGTTTCAGCCCCTCTGTTTCAGCCCGTCTGTTTCAGCCACTCTGTTTCTCGCCCTCTGTTTCAGCCCCTCTGATTCAGCCCCTCTGTTTCAGCCCCTCTGTCTCAGCCCCTCTGTTTCTCACCCTCTGTTTCAGCCCCTCTGATTCAGCCCCTCTGATTCAGCCCCTCTGATTCAGCCCCTCTGTTTCCCGCCCCTCTGTTTCAGCCCCTCTGTTTCTCGCCCTCTGTTTCAGACCCTCTGTTTCTCGCCCTCTGTTTCAGCCCCTCTGTTTCAGCCACTCTGTTTCAGCCCCTCTGTTTCAGCCCCTCAGTTTCAGCCCCTCTGTTTCTCGCCCTCTGTTTCAGCCCCTCTGTTTCTCGCCCTCTGTTTCAGCCCCTCTGTTTCAGCCCGTCTGTTTCAGCCACTCTGTTTCTCGCCCTCTGTTTCAGCCCCTCTGATTCAGCCCCTCTGTTTCAGCCCCTCTGTCTCAGCCCCTCTGTTTCTCACCCTCTGTTTCAGCCCCTCTGATTCAGCCCCTCTGATTCAGCCCCTCTGATTCAGCCCCTCTGATTCCCGCCCCTCTGTTTCAGCCCCTCTGTTTCTCGCCCTCTGTTTCAGCCCCTCTGATTCTCGCCCTCTGTTTCAGCCCCTCTGTTTCTCGCCCTCTGTTTTAGCCCCTCTGATTCAGCCCCTCTGTTTCAGCCCCTCTGATTCAGCCCCTCTGATTCAGCCCCTCTGATTCAGCTCCTCTGTTTCTCGCCCTCTGTTTCAGCCTCTCTGTTTCAGCCCCTCTGTTTCAGCCCCTCTGTTTCTCACCCTCTGTTTCAGCCCCTCTGATTCAGCCCCTCTGATTCAGCCCCTCTGTTTCCCGCCCCTCTGTTTCAGCCCCTCTGTTTCTCGCCCTCTGTTTCAGCCCCTCTGTTTCTCGCCCACTGTTTCAGCCCCTCTGTTTCAGCCCCTCTGAATAAGCCCCTCTGATTCAGCCCCTCTGTTTCAGCCCCTCTGTTTCAGCCCCTCTGTTTCTCGCCCTCTGTTTTTGCCCCTCTGATTCAGCCCCTCTGTTTCAGCCCCTCTGAATAAGCCCCTCTGATTCAGCCCCTCTGTTTCAGCCCCTCTGTTTCAGCCACCCTGTTTCTCGCCCTCTGTTTCAGCCCCGCTGATTCAGCCCCACTGTTTCAGCCCCTCTGAATAAGCCCCTCTGATTCAGCCCCTCTGTTTCAGCCCCTCTGTTTCAGCCCCTCTGTTTCTCGCCCTCTGTTTTTGCCCCTCTGATTCAGCCCCTCTGTTTCAGCCCCTCTGATTCAGCCCCTCTGTTTCTCACCCTCTGTTTCAGCCCCTCTGTTTCCCGACCCTCTGTTTCAGCCCCTCTGTTTCAGCCCCTCTGTTTCAGCCCCTCTGTTTCTCACCCTCTGTTTCAGCCCCTCTGTTTCCTGACCCTCTGTTTCAGCCCCTCTGTTTCTCACCCTCTGTTTCAGCCACTCTGATTCAGCCCCTCTGATTCAGCCTCTCTGATTCTGCCCCTCTGTTTTACCCCCTCTGATTCAGCCCCTCTGTTTCAGCCCCTCTGATTCAGACCCTCTGTTTCAGCCTCTCTGAATCAGCCCCTCTGATTCAGCCCCTCTGTTTCAGCCCCTCTGTTTCAGCCCCTCTGTTTCTCGCACTCTGTTTCAGCCCCTCTGATTATCGCCCTCTGTTTCAGCCCCTCTGTTTCTCGCCCTCTGTTTCAGCCCCTCTGATTCTGCCCCTCTGTTTTACCCCCTCTGATCCAGCACCTCTGATTCAGCCCCTCTGATACAGCCCCTCTGTTTCTCGACAACTGTTCCAGCCCCTCTGTTTCAGCCCCTCTGTTTCAGCCCCTCTGTTTCTCACCCTCTGTTTCAGCCCCTCTGATTCAGCCCCTCTGATTCAGCCCCTCTGTTTCAGCCCCTCTGTTTCAGCGGCTCTGTTTCGCCCTCTGTTTCAGCCCCTCTGGTTCTCGCCCTCTGTTTCAGCCCCTCTGATTCAGCCCCTGTGTATCAGCTCCTCTGTTTCTCCCCCTCTGTTCCAGCCCCTCTGTTTCAGCCCCTCTGTTTCAGCCACTCTGTTTCAGCCCCTCTGTTTCAGCCCCTCTGTTTCAGCCCCTCTGTTTCTCGCCCTCTGTTTCAGCCCCTCTGATTCTGCCCCTCTGTTTTACCCCCTCTGATTCAGCACCTCTGATTCAGCCCCTCTGATACAGCCCCTCTGTTTCTCGACCACTGTTTCAGCCCCTCTGTTTCAGCCCCTCTGTTTCAGCCCCGCTGTTTCTCACCCTCTGTTTCAGCCCCTCTGATTCAGCCCCTCTGATTCAGCACCTCTGATTCAGCCCCTCTGTTTCAGCACCTCTGTTTCAGCGGCTCTGTTTCGCCCTCTGTTTCAGCCCCTCTGTTTCTCGCCCTCTGTTTCAGCCCCTCTGATTCAGCCCCTCTGTTTCAGCCCCTCTGTTTCTCCCCCTCTGTTCCAGCCCCTCTGTTTCAGCCCCTCTGTTTCAGCCACTCTGTTTCAGCCCCTCTGTTTCAGCCCCTCTGTTTCAGCCCCTCTGTTTCTCGCCCTCTGTTTCAGCCCCTCTGTTTCTCGCCCTCAGTTTCAGCCCCTCTGTTTCTCGCCCTCTGTTTCAGCCCCTCTGTTTCTCGCCCTCTGTTTCAGCCCCTCTGTTTCAGCCCGTCTGTTTCAGCCACTCTGTTTCTCGCCCTCTGTTTCAGCCCCTCTGATTCAGCCCCTCTGTTTCAGCCCCTCTGTCTCAGCCCCTCTGTTTCTCACCCTCTGTTTCAGCCCCTCTGATTCAGCCCCTCTGATTCAGCCCCTCTGATTCCGCCCCTCTGTTTCCCGCCCCTCTGTTTCAGCCCCTCTGTTTCTCGCCCTCTGTTTCAGCCCCTCTGTTTCTCGCCCTCTGTTTCAGCCCCTCTGTTTAAGCCCCTCTGTTTCAGCCCCTCTGTTTCAGCGGCTCTGTTTCGCCCTCTGTTTCAGCCCCTCTGTTTCTCGCCCTCTGTTTCAGCCCCTCTGATTCAGCCCCTCTGTTTCAGCTCCTCTGTTTCTCCCCCTCTGTTCCAGCCCCTCTGTTTCAGCCCCTCTGTTTCAGCCTCTCTGTTTCAGCCCCTCTGTTTCAGCCCCTCAGTTTCAGCCCCTCTGTTTCTCGCCCTCTGTTTCAGCCCCTCTGTTTCTCGCCCTCTGTTTCAGCCCCTCTGTTTCAGCCCGTCTGTTTCAGCCACTCTGTTTCTCGCCCTCTGTTTTTGCCCCTCTGATTCAGCCCCTCTGTTTCAGCCCCTCTGATTCAGCCCCTCTGTTTCAGCCCCTCTGTTTCAGCCACCCTGTTTCTCGCCCTCTGTTTCAGCCCCGCTGATTCAGCCCCACTGTTTCAGCCCCTCTGAATAAGCCCCTCTGATTCAGCCCCTCTGTTTCAGCCCCTCTGTTTCAGCCCCTCTGTTTCTCGCCCTCTGTTTTTGCCCCTCTGATTCAGCCCCTCTGTTTCAGCCCCTCTGATTCAGCCCCTCTGTTTCTCACCCTCTGTTTCAGCCCCTCTGTTTCCCGACCCTCTGTTTCAGCCCCTCTGTTTCAGCCCCTCTGTTTCAGCCCCTCTGTTTCTCACCCTCTGTTTCAGCCCCTCTGTTTCCTGACCCTCTGTTTCAGCCCCTCTGTTTCTCACCCTCTGTTTCAGCCACTCTGATTCAGCCCCTCTGATTCAGCCTCTCTGATTCTGCCCCTCTGTTTTAGCCCCTCTGATTCAGCCCCTCTGTTTCAGCCCCTCTGATTCAGACCCTCTGTTTCAGCCCCTCTGAATCAGCCCCTCTGATTCAGCCCCTCTGTTTCAGCCCCTCTGTTTCAGCCCCTCTGTTTCTCGCACTCTGTTTCAGCCCCTCTGATTATCGCCCTCTGTTTCAGCCCCTCTGTTTCTCGCCCTCTGTTTTACCCCCTCTGATTCAGCACCTCTGATTCAGCCCCTCTGATACAGCCCCTCTGTTTCTCGACAACTGTTCCAGCCCCTCTGTTTCAGCCCCTCTGTTTCAGCCCCTCTGTTTCTCACCCTCTGTTTCAGCCCCTCTGATTCAGCCCCTCTGATTCAGCCCCTCTGTTTCAGCCCCTCTGTTTCAGCGGCTCTGTTTCGCCCTCTGTTTCAGCCCCTCTGGTTCTCGCCCTCTGTTTCAGCCCCTCTGATTCAGCCCCTGTGTATCAGCTCCTCTGTTTCTCCCCCTCTGTTCCAGCCCCTCTGTTTCAGCCCCTCTGTTTCAGCCACTCTGTTTCAGCCCCTCTGTTTCAGCCCCTCTGTTTCAGCCCCTCTGTTTCTCGCCCTCTGTTTCAGCCCCTCTGATTCTGCCCCTCTGTTTTACCCCCTCTGATTCAGCACCTCTGATTCAGCCCCTCTGATACAGCCCCTCTGTTTCTCGACCACTGTTTCAGCCCCTCTGTTTCAGCCCCTCTGTTTCAGCCCCTCTGTTTCTCACCCTCTGTTTCAGCCCCTCTGATTCAGCCCCTCTGATTCAGCACCTCTGATTCAGCCCCTCTGTTTCAGCCCCTCTGTTTCAGCGGCTCTGTTTCGCCCTCTGTTTCAGCCCCTCTGTTTCTCGCCCTCTGTTTCAGCCCCTCTGATTCAGCCCCTCTGTTTCAGCTCCTCTGTTTCTCCCCCTCTGTTCCAGCCCCTCTGTTTCAGCCCCTCTGTTTCAGCCACTCTGTTTCAGCCCCTCTGTTTCAGCCCCTCAGTTTCAGCCCCTCTGTTTCTCGCCCTCTGTTTCAGCCCCTCTGTTTCTCGCCCTCTGTTTCAGCCCCTCTGTTTCAGCCCCTCTGTTTCAGCCACTCTGTTTCTCGCCCTCTGTTTCAGCCCCTCTGATTCAGCCCCTCTGTTTCAGCCCCTCTGTCTCAGCCCCTCTGTTTCTCACCCTCTGTTTCAGCCGCTCTGATTCAGCCCCTCTGATTCAGCCCCTCTGATTCCGCCCCTCTGTTTCCCGCCCCTCTGTTTCAGCCCCTCTGTTTCTCGCCCTCTGTTTCAGCCCCTCTGTTTCTCGCCCTCTGTTTCAGCCCCTCTGTTTAAGCCCCTCTGTTTCAGCCCCTCTGTTTCAGCGCCTCTGTTTCGCCCTCTGTTTCTGCCCCTCTGCCTCTCGCCCTCTGTTTCAGCCCCTCTGATTCAGCCCCTCTGTTTCAGCTCCTCTGTTTCTCCCCCTCTGTTCCAGCCCATCTGTTTCAGCCCCTCTGTTTCAGCCACTCTGTTTAAGCCCCTCTGTTTCAGCCCCTCTGTTTCAGCCCCTCTGTTTCTCGCCCTCTGTTTCAGCCCCTCTGATTCTCGCCCTCTGTTTCAGCCCCTCTGTTTCTCGCCCTCTGTTTCAGCCCCTCTGATTCAGCCCCTCTGTTTCAGCCCCTCTGATTCAGCACCTCTGATTCAGCCCCTCTGATTCAGCCCCTCTGTTTCTCACCCTCTGTTTCAGCCCCTCTGATTCAGCCCCTCTGATTCAGCCCCTCTGTTTCCCGCCCCTCTGTTTCAGCCCCTCTGTTTCTCGCCCTCTGTTTCAGTCCCTCTGTTTCTCGCCCTCTGTTTCAGCCCCTCTGTTTCAGCCCCTCTGTTTAAGCCCCTCTGTTTCAGCCCCTCTGTTTCAGCGGCTCTGTTTCGCCCTCTGTTTCAGCCCCTCTGTTTCTCGCCCTCTGTTTCAGCCCCTCTGATTCAGCCCCTCTGTTTCAGCTCCTCTGTTTCTCCCCCTCTGTTCCAGCCCCTCTGTTTCAGCCCCTCTGTTTCAGCCACTCTGTTTCAGCCCCTCTGTTTCAGCCCCTCAGTTTCAGCCCCTCTGTTTCTCGCCCTCTGTTTCAGCCCCTCTGTTTCTCGCCCTCTGTTTCAGCCCCTCTGTTTCAGCCCGTCTGTTTCAGCCACTCTGTTTCTCGCCCTCTGTTTTTGCCCCTCTGATTCAGCCCCTCTGTTTCAGCCCCTCTGATTCAGCCCCTCTGTTTCAGCCCCTCTGTTTCAGCCACCCTGTTTCTCGCCCTCTGTTTCAGCCCCGCTGATTCAGCCCCACTGTTTCAGCCCCTCTGAATAAGCCCCTCTGATTCAGCCCCTCTGTTTCAGCCCCTCTGTTTCAGCCCCTCTGTTTCTCGCCCTCTGTTTTTGCCCCTCTGATTCAGCCCCTCTGTTTCAGCCCCTCTGATTCAGCCCCTCTGTTTCTCACCCTCTGTTTCAGCCCCTCTGTTTCCCGACCCTCTGTTTCAGCCCCTCTGTTTCAGCCCCTCTGTTTCAGCCCCTCTGTTTCTCACCCTCTGTTTCAGCCCCTCTGTTTCCTGACCCTCTGTTTCAGCCCCTCTGTTTCTCACCCTCTGTTTCAGCCACTCTGATTCAGCCCCTCTGATTCAGCCTCTCTGATTCTGCCCCTCTGTTTTACCCCCTCTGATTCAGCCCCTCTGTTTCAGCCCCTCTGATTCAGACCCTCTGTTTCAGCCCCTCTGAATCAGCCCCTCTTATTCAGCCCCTCTGTTTCAGCCCCTCTGTTTCAGCCCCTCTGTTTCTCGCACTCTGTTTCAGCCCCTCTGATTATCGCCCTCTGTTTCAGCCCCTCTGTTTCTCGCCCTCTGTTTTACCCCCTCTGATTCAGCACCTCTGATTCAGCCCCTCTGATACAGCCCCTCTGTTTCTCGACAACTGTTCCAGCCCCTCTGTTTCAGCCCCTCTGTTTCAGCCCCTCTGTTTCGCACCCTCTGTTTCAGCCCCTCTGATTCAGCCCCTCTGATTCAGCCCCTCTGTTTCAGCCCCTCTGTTTCAGCGGCTCTGTTTCGCCCTCTGTTTCAGCCCCTCTGGTTCTCGCCCTCTGTTTCAGCCCCTCTGATTCAGCCCCTGTGTATCAGCTCCTCTGTTTCTCCCCCTCTGTTCCAGCCCCTCTGTTTCAGCCCCTCTGTTTCAGCCACTCTGTTTCAGCCCCTCTGTTTCAGCCCCTCTGTTTCAGCCCCTCTGTTTCTCGCCCTCTATTTCAGCCCCTCTGATTCTGCCCCTCTGTTTTACCCCCTCTGATTCAGCACCTCTGATTCAGCCCCTCTGATACAGCCCCTCTGTTTCTCGACCACTGTTTCAGCCCCTCTGTTTCAGCCCCTCTGTTTCAGCCCCTCTGTTTCTCACCCTCTGTTTCAGCCCCTCTGATTCAGCCCCTCTGATTCAGCACCTCTGATTCAGCCCTCTGTTTCAGCCCCTCTGTTTCAGCGGCTCTGTTTCGCCCTCTGTTTCAGCCCCTCTGTTTCTCGCCCTCTGTTTCAGCCCCTCTGATTCAGCCCCTCTGTTTCACCTCCTCTGATTCTCCCCCTCTGTTCCAGCCCCTCTGTTTCAGCCCCTCTGTTTCAGCCACTCTGTTTCAGCCCCTCTGTTTCAGCCCCTCAGTTTCAGCCCCTCTGTTTCTCGCCCTCTGTTTCAGCCCCTCTGTTTCTCGCCCTCTGTTTCAGCCCCTCTGTTTCAGCCCGTCTGTTTCAGCCACTCTGTTTCTCGCCCTCTGTTTCAGCCCCTCTGATTCAGCCCCTCTGTTTCAGCCCCTCTGTCTCAGCCCCTCTGTTTCTCACCCTCTGTTTCAGCCCCTCTGATTCAGCCCCTCTGATTCAGCCCCTCTGATTCCGCCCCTCTGTTTCCCGCCCCTCTGTTTCAGCCCCTCTGTTTCTCGCCCTCTGTTTCAGCCCCTCTGTTTCTCGCCCTCTGTTTCAGCCCCTCTGTTTAAGCCCCTCTGTTTCAGCCCCTCTGTTTCAGCGCCTCTGTTTCGCCCTCTGTTTCTGCCCCTCTGCCTCTCGCCCTCTGTTTCAGCCCCTCTGATCCAGCCCCTCTGTTTCAGCTCCTCTGTTTCTCCCCCTCTGTTCCAGCCCATCTGTTTCAGCCCCTCTGTTTCAGCCACTCTGTTTAAGCCCCTCTGTTTCAGCCCCTCTGTTTCAGCCCCTCTGTTACTCGCCCTCTGTTTCAGCCCCTCTGATTCTCGCCCTCTGTTTCAGCCCCTCTGTTTCTCGCCCTCTGTTTCAGCCCCTCTGATTCAGCCCCTCTGTTTCAGCCCCTCTGATTCAGCACCTCTGATTCAGCCCCTCTGATTCAGCCCCTCTGTTTCTCACCCTCTGTTTCAGCCCCTCTGATTCAGCCCCTCTGATTCAGCCCCTCTGTTTCCCGCCCCTCTGTTTCAGCCCCTCTGTTTCTCGCCCTCTGTTTCAGTCCCTCTGTTTCTCGCCCTCTGTTTCAGCCCCTCTGTTTCAGCCCCTCTGTTTCAGCCCCTCTGTTTCAGCGCCTCTGTTTCGCCCTCTGTTTCAGCCCCTCTGTTTCTCGCCCTCTGTTTCAGCCCCTCTGATTCAGCCCCTCTGTTTCAGCTCCTCTGTTTCTCCCCCTCTGTTCCAGCCCCTCTGCTTCAGCCCCTCTGTTTCAGCCACTCTGTTTCAGCCCCTCTGTTTCAGCCCTCTCTGTTTCAGCCCCTCTGTTTCTCGCCCTCTGTTTCAGCCCCTCTGTTTCAGCCCCTCTGATTCAGCCCCTCTGTTTCAGCTCCTCTGTTTCTCCCCCTCTGTTCCAGCCCCTCTGCTTCAGCCCCTCTGTTTCAGCCACTCTGTTTCAGCCCCTCTGTTTCAGCCCTCTCTGTTTCAGCCCCTCTGTTTCTCGCCCTCTGTTTCAGCCCTTCTGATTCTCGCCCTCTGTTTCAGCCCCTCTGATTCAGCCCCTCTGTTTCAGCCCCTCTGATTCAGCCCCTCTGATTCAGCCCCTCTGATTCAGCCCCTCTGTTTCTCGGCCTCTGTTTCAGCCACTCTGTTTCAGCCCCTCTGTTTCAGCCCGTCTGTTTCTCACCCTCTGTTTCAGCCCCTCTGTTTCAGCCCGTCTGTTTCAGCCACTCTGTTTCTCGCCCTCTGTTTCAGCCCCTCTGTTTCTCGCCCTCTGTTTCAGCCCCTCTGTTTCAGCCCGTCTGTTTCAGCCACTCTGTCTCTCGCCTTCTGTTTCAGCCCCTCTGTTTCTCACCCTCTGTTTCCGCCCCTCTGATTCAGCCCCTCTGTTTCTCGCCCTCTGTCTCAGCCCCTCTGTTTCAGCCCCTCTGTTTCAGCCCCTCTGTTTCTCGCCCACTGTTTCAGCCCCTCTGATTCTGCCCCTCTGTTTTACCCCCTCTGATTCAGCCCCTCTGTTTCAGACTCTCTGATTCAGACCCTCTGTTTCAGCCCCTCTGAATCAGCCCCTCTGATTCAGCCCCTCTGTTTCAGCCCCTCTGTTTCAGCCCCTCTGTTTCTCGCACTCTGTTTCAGCCCCTCTGATTATCGCCCTCTGTTTCAGCCCCTCTGTTTCTCGCCCTCTGTTTCAGCCCCTCTGATTCTGCCCCTCTGTTTTACCCCCTCTGATTCAGCCCCTCTGATTCAGCCCCTCTGATACAGCCCCTCTGTTTCTCGACCACTGTTTCAGCCCCTCTGTTTCAGCCCCTCTGTTTCATCACCTCTGTTTCTCACCCTCTGTTTCAGCCCCTCTGATTCAGCCCCTCTGTTTCAGCCCCTATGTTTCAGCGGGTCTGTTTCGCCCTCTGTTTCAGCCCCTCTGTTTCTCGCCCTCTGTTTCAGCCCATCTGATTCAGCCCCTGTGTATCAGCTCCTCTGTTTCTCCCCCTCTGTTCCAGCCCCTCTGTTTCAGCCCCTCTGTTTCAGCCCCTCTGTTTCTCGCCCTCTGTTTCAGCCCCTCTGATTCTCGCCCTCTGTTTCAGCCCCTCTGTTTCTCGCCCTCTGTTTCAGCCCCTCTGATTCTGCCCCTCTGTTTTACCCCCTCTGATTCAGCACCTCTGATTCAGCCCCTCTGATACAGCCCCTCTGTTTCTCGACCACTGTTTCAGCCCCTCTGTTTCAGCCCCTCTGTTTCAGGCCCTCTGTTTCTCACCCTCTGTTTCAGACCCTCTCATTCAGCCCCTCTGATTCAGCCCCTCTGATTCAGCCCCTCTGTTTCAGCCCCTCTGTTTCAGCGGCTCTGTTTCGCCCTCTAATTCAGCCCCTCTGTTTCAGCTCCTCTGTTTCTCCCCCTCTGTTCCAGCCCCTCTGTTTCAGCCCCTCTGTTTCAGCCACTCTGTTTCAGCCCCTCTGTTTCAGCCCCTCAGTTTCAGCCCCTCTGTTTCTCGCCCTCTGTTTCAGCCCCTCTGTTTCTCGCCCTCTGTTTCAGCCCCTCTGTTTCAGCCCGTCTGTTTCAGCCACTCTGTTTCTCGCCCTCTGTTTCAGCCCCTCTGATTCAGCCCCTCTGTTTCAGCCCCTCTGTCTCAGCCCCTCTGTTTCTCACCCTCTGTTTCAGCCCCTCTGATTCAGCCCCTCTGTTTCAGCCCCTCTGTTTCTCACCCTCTGTTTCAGCCCCTCTGTTTCCTGACCCTCTGTTTCAGCCCCTCTGTTTCTCACCCTCTGTTTCAGCCACTCTGATTCAGCCCCTCTGATTCAGCCTCTCTGATTCTGCCCCTCTGTTTTACCCCCTCTGATTCAGCCCCTCTGTTTCAGCCCCTCTGATTCAGACCCTCTGTTTCAGCCCCTCTGAATCAGCCCCTCTGATTCAGCCCCTCTGTTTCAGCCCCTCTGTTTCAGCCCCTCTGTTTCTCGCACTCTGTTTCAGCCCCTCTGATTATCGCCCTCTGTTTCAGCCCCTCTGTTTCTCGCCCTCTGTTTTACCCCCTCTGATTCAGCACCTCTGATTCAGCCCCTCTGATACAGCCCCTCTGTTTCTCGACAACTGTTCCAGCCCCTCTGTTTCAGCCCCTCTGTTTCAGCCCCTCTGTTTCGCACCCTCTGTTTCAGCCCCTCTGATTCAGCCCCTCTGATTCAGCCCCTCTGTTTCAGCCCCTCTGTTTCAGCGGCTCTGTTTCGCCCTCTGTTTCAGCCCCTCTGGTTCTCGCCCTCTGTTTCAGCCCCTCTGATTCAGCCCCTGTGTATCAGCTCCTCTGTTTCTCCCCCTCTGTTCCAGCCCCTCTGTTTCAGCCCCTCTGTTTCAGCCACTCTGTTTCAGCCCCTCTGTTTCAGCCCCTCTGTTTCAGCCCCTCTGTTTCTCGCCCTCTGTTTCAGCCCCTCTGATTCTGCCCCTCTGTTTTACCCCCTCTGATTCAGCACCTCTGATTCAGCCCCTCTGATACAGCCCCTCTGTTTCTCGACCACTGTTTCAGCCCCTCTGTTTCAGCCCCTCTGTTTCAGCCCCTCTGTTTCTCACCCTCTGTTTCAGCCCCTCTGATTCAGCCGCTCTGATTCAGCACCTCTGATTCAGCCCCTCTGTTTCAGCCCCTCTGTTTCAGCGGCTCTGTTTCGCCCTCTGTTTCAGCCCCTCTGTTTCTCGCCCTCTGTTTCAGCCCCTCTGATTCAGCCCCTCTGTTTCAGCTCCTCTGTTTCTCCCCCTCTGTTCCAGCCCCTCTGTTTCAGCCCCTCTGTTTCAGCCACTCTGTTTCAGCCCCTCTGTTTCAGCCCCTCAGTTTCAGCCCCTCTGTTTCTCGCCCTCTGTTTCAGCCCCTCTGTTTCTCGCCCTCTGTTTCAGCCCCTCTGTTTCAGCCCGTCTGTTTCAGCCACTCTGTTTCTCGCCCTCTGTTTCAGCCCCTCTGATTCAGCCCCTCTGTTTCAGCCCCTCTGTCTCAGCCCCTCTGTTTCTCACCCTCTGTTTCAGCCCCTCTGATTCAGCCCCTCTGATTCAGCCCCTCTGATTCCGCCCCTCTGTTTCCCGCCCCTCTGTTTCAGCCCCTCTGTTTCTCGCCCTCTGTTTCAGCCCCTCTGTTTCTCGCCCTCTGTTTCAGCCCCTCTGTTTAAGCCCCTCTGTTTCAGCGCCTCTGTTTCAGCGCCTCTGTTTCGCCCTCTGTTTCTGCCCCTCTGCCTCTCGCCCTCTGTTTCAGCCCCTCTGATTCAGCCCCTCTGTTTCAGCTCCTCTGTTTCTCCCCCTCTGTTCCAGCCCATCTGTTTCAGCCCCTCTGTTTCTGCCACTCTGTTTAAGCCCCTCTGTTTCAGCCCCTCTGTTTCAGCCCCTCTGTTACTCGCCCTCTGTTTCAGCTCCTCTGTTTCTCGCCCTCTGTTTCAGCCCCTCAGATTCAGCCCCTCTGTTTCAGCCCCTCTGATTCAGCACCTCTGATTCAGCCCCTCTGATTCAGCCCCTCTGTTTCTCACCCTCTGTTTCAGCCCCTCTGATTCAGCCCCTCTGATTCAGCCCCTCTGTTTCCCGCCCCTCTGTTTCAGCCCCTCTGTTTCTCGACCTCTGTTTCAGTCCCTCTGTTTCTCGCCCTCTGTTTCAGCCCCTCTGTTTCAGCCCCTCTGTTTCAGCCCCTCTGATCCAGCCCCTCTGTTTCAGCTCCTCTGTTTCTCCCCCTCTGTTCCAGCCCCTCTGCTTCAGCCCCTCTGTTTCAGCCACTCTGTTTCAGCCCCTCTGTTTCAGCCCTCTCTGTTTCAGCCCCTCTGTTTCTCGCCCTCTGTTTCAGCCCCTCTGTTTCAGCCCCTCTGATTCAGCCCCTCTGTTTCAGCTCCTCTGTTTCTCCCCCTCTGTTCCAGCCCCTCTGCTTCAGCCCCTCTGTTTCAGCCACTCTGTTTCAGCCCCTCTGTTTCAGCCCTCTCTGTTTCAGCCCCTCTGTTTCTCGCCCTCTGTTTCAGCCCTTCTGATTCTCGCCCTCTGTTTCAGCCCCTCTGATTCAGCCCCTCTGTTTCAGCCCCTCTGATTCAGCCCCTCTGATTCAGCCCCTCTGATTCAGCCCCTCTGTTTCTCGGCCTCTGTTTCAGCCCCTCTGTTTCAGCCCCTCTGTTTCAGCGCCTCTGTTTCTCGCACTCTGTTTCAGCCCCTCTGTTTCTCGCCCTCTGTTTCAGCCCCTCTGATTCAGCCCCTCTGTTTCAGCCCCTATGTTTCACCCCCTCTGTTTCAGCCCCTCTGTTTCAGCCACTCTGTTTCAGCCCCTCTGTTTCAGCCCGTCTGTTTCTCACCCTCTGTTTCAGCCCCTCTGTTTCAGCCCGTCTGTTTCAGCCACTCTGTTTCTCGCCCTCTGTTTCAGCCCCTCTGTTTCTCGCCCTCTGTTTCAGCCCCTCTGTTTCAGCCCGTCTGTTTCAGCCACTCTGTTTCTCGCCTTCTGTTTCAGCCCCTCTGTTTCTCACCCTCTGTTTCCGCCCCTCTGATTCAGCCCCTCTGTTTCTCGCCCTCTGTCTCAGCCCCTCTGTTTCAGCCCCTCTGTTTCAGCCCCTCTGTTTCTCGCCCACTGTTTCAGCCCATCTGATTCTGCCCCTCTGTTTTACCCCCTCTGATTCAGCCCCTCTGTTTCAGACTCTCTGATTCAGACCCTCTGTTTCAGCCCCTCTGAATCAGCCCCTCTGATTCAGCCCCTCTGTTTCAGCCCCTCTGTTTCAGCCCCTCTGTTTCTCGCACTCTGTTTCAGCCCCTCTGATTATCGCCCTCTGTTTCAGCCCCTCTGTTTCTCGCCCTCTGTTTCAGCCCCTCTGATTCTGCCCCTCTGTTTTACCCCCTCTGATTCAGCACCTCTGATTCAGCCCCTCTGATACAGCCCCTCTGTTTCTCGACCACTGTTTCAGCCCCTCTGTTTCAGCCCCTCTGTTTCAGCACCTCTGTTTCTCACCCTCTGTTTCAGCCCCTCTGATTCAGCCCCTCTGTTTCAGCCCCTATGTTTCAGCGGCTCTGTTTCGCCCTCTGTTTCAGCCCCTCTGTTTCTCGCCCTCTGTTTCAGCCCATCTGATTCAGCCCCTGTGTATCAGCTCCTCTGTTTCTCCCCCTCTGTTCCAGCCCCTCTGTTTCAGCCCCTCTGTTTCAGCCCCTCTGTTTCTCGCCCTCTGTTTCAGCCCCTCTGATTCTCGCCCTCTGTTTCAGCCCCTCTGTTTCTCGCCCTCTGTTTCAGCCCCTCTGATTCTGCCCCTCTGTTTTACCCCCTCTGATTCAGCACCTCTGATTCAGCCCCTCTGATACAGCCCCTCTGTTTCTCGACCACTGTTTCAGCCCCTCTGTTTCAGCCCCTCTGTTTCAGGCCCTCTGTTTCTCACCCTCTGTTTCAGACCCTCTGATTCAGCCCCTCTGATTCAGCCCCTCTGATTCAGCCCCTCTGTTTCAGCCCCTCTGTTTCAGCGGCTCTGTTTCGCCCTCTAATTCAGCCCCTCTGTTTCAGCTCCTCTGTTTCTCCCCCTCTGTTCCAGCCCCTCTGTTTCAGCCCCTCTGTTTCAGCCACTCTGTTTCAGCCCCTCTGTTTCAGCCCCTCAGTTTCAGCCCCTCTGTTTCTCGCCCTCTGTTTCAGCCCCTCTGTTTCTCGCCCTCTGTTTCAGCCCCTCTGTTTCAGCCCGTCTGTTTCAGCCACTCTGTTTCTCGCCCTCTGTTTCAGCCCCTCTGATTCAGCCCCTCTGTTTCAGCCCCTCTGTCTCAGCCCCTCTGTTTCTCACCCTCTGTTTCAGCCCCTCTGATTCAGCCCCTCTGATTCAGCCCCTCTGATTCAGCCCCTCTGTTTCCCGCCCCTCTGTTTCAGCCCCTCTGTTTCTCGCCCTCTGT
The DNA here is from genome assembly GCF_047496795.1 of Chiloscyllium punctatum. NCBI lineage: Eukaryota > Metazoa > Chordata > Chondrichthyes > Orectolobiformes > Hemiscylliidae > Chiloscyllium > Chiloscyllium punctatum. The sequence continues at coordinate 458,394 of NW_027309792.1, read as the reverse complement.
TTCAGACCCTCTGTTTCTCGCCCTCTGTTTCAGCCCCTCTGTTTCAGCCACTCTGTTTCAGCCCCTCTGTTTCAGCCCCTCAGTTTCAGCCCCTCTGTTTCTCGCCCTCTGTTTCAGCCCCTCTGTTTCTCGCCCTCTGTTTCAGCCCCTCTGTTTCAGCCCGTCTGTTTCAGCCACTCTGTTTCTCGCCCTCTGTTTCAGCCCCTCTGATTCAGCCCCTCTGTTTCAGCCCCTCTGTCTCAGCCCTTCTGTTTCTCACCCTCTGTTTCAGCCCCTCTGATTCAGCCCCTCTGATTCAGCCCCTCTGATTCAGCCCCTCTGATTCCCGCCCCTCTGTTTCAGCCCCTCTGTTTCTCGCCCTCTGTTTCAGCCCCTCTGATTCTCGCCCTCTGTTTCAGCCCCTCTGTTTCTCGCCCTCTGTTTTAGCCCCTCTGATTCAGCCCCTCTGTTTCAGCCCCTCTGATTCAGCCCCTCTGATTCAGCCCCTCTGATTCAGCTCCTCTGTTTCTCGCCCTCTGTTTCAGCCTCTCTGTTTCAGCCCCTCTGTTTCAGCCCCTCTGTTTCTCACCCTCTGTTTCAGCCCCTCTGATTCAGCCCCTCTGATTCAGCCCCTCTGTTTCCCGCCCCTCTGTTTCAGCCCCTCTGTTTCTCGCCCTCTGTTTCAGCCCCTCTGTTTCTCGCCCACTGTTTCAGCCCCTCTGTTTCAGCCCCTCTGAATAAGCCCCTCTGATTCAGCCCCTCTGTTTCAGCCCCTCTGTTTCAGCCCCTCTGTTTCTCGCCCTCTGTTTTTGCCCCTCTGATTCAGCCCCTCTGTTTCAGCCCCTCTGAATAAGCCCCTCTGATTCAGCCCCTCTGTTTCAGCCCCTCTGTTTCAGCCACCCTGTTTCTCGCCCTCTGTTTCAGCCCCGCTGATTCAGCCCCACTGTTTCAGCCCCTCTGAATAAGCCCCTCTGATTCAGCCCCTCTGTTTCAGCCCCTCTGTTTCAGCCCCTCTGTTTCTCGCCCTCTGTTTTTGCCCCTCTGATTCAGCCCCTCTGTTTCAGCCCCTCTGATTCAGCCCCTCTGTTTCTCACCCTCTGTTTCAGCCCCTCTGTTTCCCGACCCTCTGTTTCAGCCCCTCTGTTTCAGCCCCTCTGTTTCAGCCCCTCTGTTTCTCACCCTCTGTTTCAGCCCCTCTGTTTCCTGACCCTCTGTTTCAGCCCCTCTGTTTCTCACCCTCTGTTTCAGCCACTCTGATTCAGCCCCTCTGATTCAGCCTCTCTGATTCGGCCCCTCTGTTTTACCCCCTCTGATTCAGCCCGTCTGTTTCAGCCCCTCTGATTCAGACCCTCTGTTTCAGCCTCTCTGAATCAGCCCCTCTGATTCAGCCCCTCTGTTTCAGCCCCTCTGTTTCAGCCCCTCTGTTTCTCGCACTCTGTTTCAGCCCCTCTGATTATCGCACTCTGTTTCAGCCCCTCTGTTTCTCGCCCTCTGTTTCAGCCCCTCTGATTCTGCCCCTCTGTTTTACCCCCTCTGATCCAGCACCTCTGATTCAGCCCCTCTGTTTCGGCCCCTCTGTTTCTCACCCTCTGTTTCAGCCCCTCTGATTCAGCCCCTCTGATTCAGCCCCTCTGTTTCAGCCCCTCTGTTTCAGCGGCTCTGTTTCGCCCTCTGTTTCAGCCCCTCTGGTTCTCGCCCTCTGTTTCAGCCCCTCTGATTCAGCCCCTGTGTATCAGCTCCTCTGTTTCTCCCCCTCTGTTCCAGCCCCTCTGTTTCAGCCCCTCTGTTTCAGCCACTCTGTTTCAGCCCCTCTGTTTCAGCCCCTCTGTTTCAGCCCCTCTGTTTCTCGCCCTCTGTTTCAGCCCCTCTGATTCTGCCCCTCTGTTTTACCCCCTCTGATTCAGCACCTCTGATTCAGCCCCTCTGATACAGCCCCTCTGTTTCTCGACCACTGTTTCAGCCCCTCTGTTTCAGCCCCTCTGTTTCAGCCCCGCTGTTTCTCACCCTCTGTTTCAGCCCCTCTGATTCAGCCCCTCTGATTCAGCACCTCTGATTCAGCTCCTCTGTTTCAGCACCTCTGTTTCAGCGGCTCTGTTTCGCCCTCTGTTTCAGCCCCTCTGTTTCTCGCCCTCTGTTTCAGCCCCTCTGATTCAGCCCCTCTGTTTCAGCCCCTCTGTTTCTCCCCCTCTGTTCCAGCCCCTCTGTTTCAGCCCCTCTGTTTCAGCCACTCTGTTTCAGCCCCTCTGTTTCAGCCCCTCTGTTTCAGCCCCTCTGTTTCTCGCCCTCTGTTTCAGCCCCTCTGTTTCTCGCCCTCAGTTTCAGCCCCTCTGTTTCTCGCCCTCTGTTTCAGCCCCTCTGTTTCTCGCCCTCAGTTTCAGCCCCTCTGTTTCAGCCCGTCTGTTTCAGCCACTCTGTTTCTCGCCCTCTGTTTCAGCCCCTCTGATTCAGCCCCTCTGTTTCAGCCCCTCTGTCTCAGCCCCTCTGTTTCTCACCCTCTGTTTCAGCCCCTCTGATTCAGCCCCTCTGATTCAGCCCCTCTGATTCCGCCCCTCTGTTTCCCGCCCCTCTGTTTCAGCCCCTCTGTTTCTCGCCCTCTGTTTCAGCCCCTCTGTTTCTCGCCCTCTGTTTCAGCCCCTCTGTTTAAGCCCCTCTGTTTCAGCCCCTCTGTTTCAGCGGCTCTGTTTCGCCCTCTGTTTCAGCCACTCTGTTTCAGCCCCTCTGTTTCAGCCCCTCAGTTTCAGCCCCTCTGTTTCTCGCCCTCTGTTTCAGCCCCTCTGTTTCTCGCCCTCTGTTTCAGCCCCTCTGTTTCAGCCCGTCTGTTTCAGCCACTCTGTTTCTCGCCCTCTGTTTTTGCCCCTCTGATTCAGCCCCTCTGTTTCAGCCCCTCTGATTCAGCCCCTCTGTTTCAGCCCCTCTGTTTCAGCCACCCTGTTTCTCGCCCTCTGTTTCAGCCCCGCTGATTCAGCCCCACTGTTTCAGCCCCTCTGAATAAGCCCCTCTGATTCAGCCCCTCTGTTTCAGCCCCTCTGTTTCAGCCCCTCTGTTTCTCGCCCTCTGTTTTTGCCCCTCTGATTCAGCCCCTCTGTTTCAGCCCCTCTGATTCAGCCCCTCTGTTTCTCACCCTCTGTTTCAGCCCCTCTGTTTCCCGACCCTCTGTTTCAGCCCCTCTGTTTCAGCCCCTCTGTTTCAGCCCCTCTGTTTCTCACCCTCTGTTTCAGCCCCTCTGTTTCCTGACCCTCTGTTTCAGCCCCTCTGTTTCTCACCCTCTGTTTCAGCCACTCTGATTCAGACCCTCTGATTCAGCCTCTCTGATTCTGCCCCTCTGTTTTAGCCCCTCTGATTCAGCCCCTCTGTTTCAGCCCCTCTGATTCAGACCCTCTGTTTCAGCCCCTCTGAATCAGCCCCTCTGATTCAGCCCCTCTGTTTCAGCCCCTCTGTTTCAGCCCCTCTGTTTCTCGCACTCTGTTTCAGCCCCTCTGATTATCGCCCTCTGTTTCAGCCCCTCTGTTTCTCGCCCTCTGTTTTACCCCCTCTGATTCAGCACCTCTGATTCAGCCCCTCTGATACAGCCCCTCTGTTTCTCGACAACTGTTCCAGCCCCTCTGTTTCAGCCCCTCTGTTTCAGCCCCTCTGTTTCTCACCCTCTGTTTCAGCCCCTCTGATTCAGCCCCTCTGATTCAGCCCCTCTGTTTCAGCCCCTCTGTTTCAGCGGCTCTGTTTCGCCCTCTGTTTCAGCCCCTCTGGTTCTCGCCCTCTGTTTCAGCCCCTCTGATTCAGCCCCTGTGTATCAGCTCCTCTGTTTCTCCCCCTCTGTTCCAGCCCCTCTGTTTCAGCCCCTCTGTTTCAGCCACTCTGTTTCAGCCCCTCTGTTTCAGCCCCTCTGTTTCAGCCCCTCTGTTTCTCGCCCTCTGTTTCAGCCCCTCTGATTCTGCCCCTCTGTTTTACCCCCTCTGATTCAGCACCTCTGATTCAGCCCCTCTGATACAGCCCCTCTGTTTCTCGACCACTGTTTCAGCCCGACTGTTTCAGCCCCTCTGTTTCAGCCCCTCTGTTTCTCACCCTCTGTTTCAGCCCCTCTGATTCAGCCCCTCTGATTCAGCCCCTCTGTTTCAGCCCCTCTGTTTCAGCCCCTCAGTTTCAGCCCCTCTGTTTCTCCCCCTCTGTTCCAGCCCCTCTGTTTCAGCCCCTCTGTTTCAGCCACTCTGTTTCAGCCCCTCTGTTTCAGCCCCTCAGTTTCAGCCCCTCTGTTTCTCGCCCTCTGTTTCAGCCCCTCTGTTTCTCGCCCTCTGTTTCAGCCCCTCTGTTTCAGCCCGTCTGTTTCAGCCACTCTGTTTCTCGCCCTCTGTTTTTGCCCCTCTGATTCAGCCCCTCTGTTTCAGCCCCTCTGATTCAGCCCCTCTGTTTCAGCCCCTCTGTTTCAGCCACCCTGTTTCTCGCCCTCTGTTTCAGCCCCGCTGATTCAGCCCCACTGTTTCAGCCCCTCTGAATAAGCCCCTCTGATTCAGCCCCTCTGTTTCAGCCCCTCTGTTTCAGCCCCTCTGTTTCTCGCCCTCTGTTTTTGCCCCTCTGATTCAGCCCCTCTGTTTCAGCCCCTCTGATTCAGCCCCTCTGTTTCTCACCCTCTGTTTCAGCCCCTCTGTTTCCCGACCCTCTGTTTCAGCCCCTCTGTTTCAGCCCCTCTGTTTCAGCCCCTCTGTTTCTCACCCTCTGTTTCAGCCCCTCTGTTTCCTGACCCTCTGTTTCAGCCCCTCTGTTTCTCACCCTCTGTTTCAGCCACTCTGATTCAGCCCCTCTGATTCAGCCTCTCTGATTCTGCCCCTCTGTTTTACCCCCTCTGATTCAGCCCCTCTGTTTCAGCCCCTCTGATTCAGACCCTCTGTTTCAGCCCCTCTGAATCAGCCCCTCTGATTCAGCCCCTCTGTTTCAGCCCCTCTGTTTCAGCCCCTCTGTTTCTCGCACTCTGTTTCAGCCCCTCTGATTATCGCCCTCTGTTTCAGCCCCTCTGTTTCTCGCCCTCTGTTTTACCCCCTCTGATTCAGCACCTCTGATTCAGCCCCTCTGATACAGCCCCTCTGTTTCTCGACAACTGTTCCAGCCCCTCTGTTTCAGCCCCTCTGTTTCAGCCCCTCTGTTTCGCACCCTCTGTTTCAGCCCCTCTGATTCAGCCCCTCTGATTCAGCCCCTCTGTTTCAGCCCCTCTGTTTCAGCGGCTCTGTTTCGCCCTCTGTTTCAGCCCCTCTGGTTCTCGCCCTCTGTTTCAGCCCCTCTGATTCAGCCCCTGTGTATCAGCTCCTCTGTTTCTCCCCCTCTGTTCCAGCCCCTCTGTTTCAGCCCCTCTGTTTCAGCCACTCTGTTTCAGCCCCTCTGTTTCAGCCCCTCTGTTTCAGCCCCTCTGTTTCTCGCCCTCTATTTCAGCCCCTCTGATTCTGCCCCTCTGTTTTACCCCCTCTGATTCAGCACCTCTGATTCAGCCCCTCTGATACAGCCCCTCTGTTTCTCGACCACTGTTTCAGCCCCTCTGTTTCAGCCCCTCTGTTTCAGCCCCTCTGTTTCTCACCCTCTGTTTCAGCCCCTCTGATTCAGCCCCTCTGATTCAGCACCTCTGATTCAGCCCTCTGTTTCAGCCCCTCTGTTTCAGCGGCTCTGTTTCGCCCTCTGTTTCAGCCCCTCTGTTTCTCGCCCTCTGTTTCAGCCCCTCTGATTCAGCCCCTCTGTTTCACCTCCTCTGATTCTCCCCCTCTGTTCCAGCCCCTCTGTTTCAGCCCCTCTGTTTCAGCCACTCTGTTTCAGCCCCTCTGTTTCAGCCCCTCAGTTTCAGCCCCTCTGTTTCTCGCCCTCTGTTTCAGCCCCTCTGTTTCTCGCCCTCTGTTTCAGCCCCTCTGTTTCAGCCCGTCTGTTTCAGCCACTCTGTTTCTCGCCCTCTGTTTCAGCCCCTCTGATTCAGCCCCTCTGTTTCAGCCCCTCTGTCTCAGCCCCTCTGTTTCTCACCCTCTGTTTCAGCCCCTCTGATTCAGCCCCTCTGATTCAGCCCCTCTGATTCCGCCCCTCTGTTTCCCGCCCCTCTGTTTCAGCCCCTCTGTTTCTCGCCCTCTGTTTCAGCCCCTCTGTTTCTCGCCCTCTGTTTCAGCCCCTCTGTTTAAGCCCCTCTGTTTCAGCCCCTCTGTTTCAGCGCCTCTGTTTCGCCCTCTGTTTCTGCCCCTCTGCCTCTCGCCCTCTGTTTCAGCCCCTCTGATTCAGCCCCTCTGTTTCAGCTCCTCTGTTTCTCCCCCTCTGTTCCAGCCCATCTGTTTCAGCCCCTCTGTTTCAGCCACTCTGTTTAAGCCCCTCTGTTTCAGCCCCTCTGTTTCAGCCCCTCTGTTACTCGCCCTCTGTTTCAGCCCCTCTGATTCTCGCCCTCTGTTTCAGCCCCTCTGTTTCTCGCCCTCTGTTTCAGCCCCTCTGATTCAGCCCCTCTGTTTCAGCCCCTCTGATTCAGCACCTCTGATTCAGCCCCTCTGATTCAGCCCCTCTGTTTCTCACCCTCTGTTTCAGCCCCTCTGATTCAGCCCCTCTGATTCAGCCCCTCTGTTTCCCGCCCCTCTGTTTCAGCCCCTCTGTTTCTCGCCCTCTGTTTCAGTCCCTCTGTTTCTCGCCCTCTGTTTCAGCCCCTCTGTTTCAGCCCCTCTGTTTCAGCCCCTCTGTTTCAGCGCCTCTGTTTCGCCCTCTGTTTCAGCCCCTCTGTTTCTCGCCCTCTGTTTCAGCCCCTCTGATTCAGCCCCTCTGTTTCAGCTCCTCTGTTTCTCCCCCTCTGTTCCAGCCCCTCTGCTTCAGCCCCTCTGTTTCAGCCACTCTGTTTCAGCCCCTCTGTTTCAGCCCTCTCTGTTTCAGCCCCTCTGTTTCTCGCCCTCTGTTTCAGCCCCTCTGTTTCAGCCCCTCTGATTCAGCCCCTCTGTTTCAGCTCCTCTGTTTCTCCCCCTCTGTTCCAGCCCCTCTGCTTCAGCCCCTCTGTTTCAGCCACTCTGTTTCAGCCCCTCTGTTTCAGCCCTCTCTGTTTCAGCCCCTCTGTTTCTCGCCCTCTGTTTCAGCCCTTCTGATTCTCGCCCTCTGTTTCAGCCCCTCTGATTCAGCCCCTCTGTTTCAGCCCCTCTGATTCAGCCCCTCTGATTCAGCCCCTCTGATTCAGCCCCTCTGTTTCTCGGCCTCTGTTTCAGCCCCTCTGTTTCAGCCCCTCTGTTTCAGCGCCTCTGTTTCTCGCACTCTGTTTCAGCCCCTCTGTTTCTCGCCCTCTGTTTCAGCCCCTCTGATTCAGCCCCTCTGTTTCAGCCCCTATGTTTCTCCCCCTCTGTTCCAGCCCCTCTGTTTCAGCCCCTCTGTTTCAGCCACTCTGTTTCAGCCCCTCTGTTTCAGCCCGTCTGTTTCTCACCCTCTGTTTCAGCCCCTCTGTTTCAGCCCGTCTGTTTCAGCCACTCTGTTTCTCGCCCTCTGTTTCAGCCCCTCTGTTTCTCGCCCTCTGTTTCAGCCCCTCTGTTTCAGCCCGTCTGTTTCAGCCACTCTGTCTCTCGCCTTCTGTTTCAGCCCCTCTGTTTCTCACCCTCTGTTTCCGCCCCTCTGATTCAGCCCCTCTGTTTCTCGCCCTCTGTCTCAGCCCCTCTGTTTCAGCCCCTCTGTTTCAGCCCCTCTGATTCTGCCCCTCTGTTTTACCCCCTCTGATTCAGCCCCTCTGTTTCAGACTCTCTGATTCAGACCCTCTGTTTCAGCCCCACTGAATCAGCCCCTCTGATTCAGCCCCTCTGTTTCAGCCCCTCTGTTTCAGCCCCTCTGTTTCTCGCACTCTGTTTCAGCCCCTCTGATTATCGCCCTCTGTTTCAGCCCCTCTGTTTCTCGCCCTCTGTTTCAGCCCCTCTGATTCTGCCCCTCTGTTTTACCCCCTCTGATTCAGCCCCTCTGATTCAGCCCCTCTGATACAGCCCCTCTGTTTCTCGACCACTGTTTCAGCCCCTCTGTTTCAGCCCCTCTGTTTCATCACCTCTGTTTCTCACCCTCTGTTTCAGCCCCTCTGATTCAGCCCCTCTGTTTCAGCCCCTATGTTTCAGCGGCTCTGTTTCGCCCTCTGTTTCAGCCCCTCTGTTTCTCGCCCTCTGTTTCAGCCCATCTGATTCAGCCCCTGTGTATCAGCTCCTCTGTTTCTCCCCCTCTGTTCCAGCCCCTCTGTTTCAGCCCCTCTGTTTCAGCCCCTCTGTTTCTCGCCCTCTGTTTCAGCCCCTCTGATTCTCGCCCTCTGTTTCAGCCCCTCTGTTTCTCGCCCTCTGTTTCAGCCCCTCTGATTCTGCCCCTCTGTTTTACCCCCTCTGATTCAGCACCTCTGATTCAGCCCCTCTGATACAGCCCCTCTGTTTCTCGACCACTGTTTCAGCCCCTCTGTTTCAGCCCCTCTGTTTCAGGCCCTCTGTTTCTCACCCTCTGTTTCAGACCCTCTCATTCAGCCCCTCTGATTCAGCCCCTCTGATTCAGCCCCTCTGTTTCAGACCCTCTGTTTCAGCGGCTCTGTTTCGCCCTCTAATTCAGCCCCTCTGTTTCAGCTCCTCTGTTTCTCCCCCTCTGTTCCAGCCCCTCTGTTTCAGCCCCTCTGTTTCAGCCACTCTGTTTCAGCCCCTCTGTTTCAGCCCCTCAGTTTCAGCCCCTCTGTTTCTCGCCCTCTGTTTCAGCCCCTCTGTTTCTCGCCCTCTGTTTCAGCCCCTCTGTTTCAGCCCGTCTGTTTCAGCCACTCTGTTTCTCGCCCTCTGTTTCAGCCCCTCTGATTCAGCCCCTCTGTTTCAGCCCCTCTGTCTCAGCCCCTCTGTTTCTCACCCTCTGTTTCAGCCCCTCTGATTCAGCCCCTCTGTTTCAGCCCCTCTGTTTCTCACCCTCTGTTTCAGCCCCTCTGTTTCCTGACCCTCTGTTTCAGCCCCTCTGTTTCTCACCCTCTGTTTCAGCCACTCTGATTCAGCCCCTCTGATTCAGCCTCTCTGATTCTGCCCCTCTGTTTTACCCCCTCTGATTCAGCCCCTCTGTTTCAGCCCCTCTGATTCAGACCCTCTGTTTCAGCCCCTCTGAATCAGCCCCTCTGATTCAGCCCCTCTGTTTCAGCCCCTCTGTTTCAGCCCCTCTGTTTCTCGCACTCTGTTTCAGCCCCTCTGATTATCGCCCTCTGTTTCAGCCCCTCTGTTTCTCGCCCTCTGTTTTACCCCCTCTGATTCAGCACCTCTGATTCAGCCCCTCTGATACAGCCCCTCTGTTTCTCGACAACTGTTCCAGCCCCTCTGTTTCAGCCCCTCTGTTTCAGCCTCTCTGTTTCGCACCCTCTGTTTCAGCCCCTCTGATTCAGCCCCTCTGATTCAGCCCCTCTGTTTCAGCCCCTCTGTTTCAGCGGCTCTGTTTCGCCCTCTGTTTCAGCCCCTCTGGTTCTCGCCCTCTGTTTCAGCCCCTCTGATTCAGCCCCTGTGTATCAGCTCCTCTGTTTCTCCCCCTCTGTTCCAGCCCCTCTGTTTCAGCCCCTCTGTTTCAGCCACTCTGTTTCAGCCCCTCTGTTTCAGCCCCTCTGTTTCAGCCCCTCTGTTTCTCGCCCTCTGTTTCAGCCCCTCTGATTCTGCCCCTCTGTTTTACCCCCTCTGATTCAGCACCTCTGATTCAGCCCCTCTGATACAGCCCCTCTGTTTCTCGACCACTGTTTCAGCCCCTCTGTTTCAGCCCCTCTGTTTCAGCCCCTCTGTTTCTCACCCTCTGTTTCAGCCCCTCTGATTCAGCCCCTCTGATTCAGCACCTCTGATTCAGCCCCTCTGTTTCAGCCCCTCTGTTTCAGCGGCTCTGTTTCGCCCTCTGTTTCAGCCCCTCTGTTTCTCGCCCTCTGTTTCAGCCCCTCTGATTCAGCCCCTCTGTTTCAGCTCCTCTGTTTCTCCCCCTCTGTTCCAGCCCCTCTGTTTCAGCCCCTCTGTTTCAGCCACTCTGTTTCAGCCCCTCTGTTTCAGCCCGTCTGTTTCAGCCACTCTGTTTCTCGCCCTCTGTTTCAGCCCCTCTGATTCAGCCCCTCTGTTTCAGCCCCTCTGTCTCAGCCCCTCTGTTTCTCACCCTCTGTTTCAGCCCCTCTGATTCAGCCCCTCTGATTCAGCCCCTCTGATTCCGCCCCTCTGTTTCCCGCCCCTCTGTTTCAGCCCCTCTGTTTCTCGCCCTCTGTTTCAGCCCCTCTGTTTCTCGCCCTCTGTTTCAGCCCCTCTGTTTAAGCCCCTCTGTTTCAGCCCCTCTGTTTCAGCGCCTCTGTTTCGCCCTCTGTTTCTGCCCCTCTGCCTCTCGCCCTCTGTTTCAGCCCCTCTGATTCAGCCCCTCTGTTTCAGCTCCTCTGTTTCTCCCCCTCTGTTCCAGCCCATCTGTTTCAGCCCCTCTGTTTCAGCCACTCTGTTTAAGCCCCTCTGTTTCAGCCCCTCTGTTTCAGCCCCTCTGTTACTCGCCCTCTGTTTCAGCCCCTCTGATTCTCGCCCTCTGTTTCAGCCCCTCTGTTTCTCGCCCTCTGTTTCAGCCCCTCTGATTCAGCCACTCTGTTTCAGCCCCTCTGATTCAGCACCTCTGATTCAGCCCCTCTGATTCAGCCCCTCTGTTTCTCACCCTCTGTTTCAGCCCCTCTGATTCAGCCCCTCTGATTCAGCCCCTCTGTTTCCCGCCCCTCTGTTTCAGCCCCTCTGTTTCTCGCCCTCTGTTTCAGTCCCTCTGTTTCTCGCCCTCTGTTTCAGCCCCTCTGTTTCAGCCCCTCTGTTTCAGCCCCTCTGTTTCAGCGCCTCTGTTTCGCCCTCTGTTTCAGCCCCTCTGTTTCTCGCCCTCTGTTTCAGCCCCTCTGATTCAGCCCCTCTGTTTCAGCTCCTCTGTTTCTCCCCCTCTGTTCCAGCCCCTCTGCTTCAGCCCCTCTGTTTCAGCCACTCTGTTTCAGCCCCTCTGTTTCAGCCCTCTCTGTTTCAGCCCCTCTGTTTCTCGCCCTCTGTTTCAGCCCCTCTGTTTCAGCCCCTCTGATTCAGCCCCTCTGTTTCAGCTCCTCTGTTTCTCCCCCTCTGTTCCAGCCCCTCTGCTTCAGCCCCTCTGTTTCAGCCACTCTGTTTCAGCCCCTCTGTTTCAGCCCTCTCTGTTTCAGCCCCTCTTTTTGTCGCCCTCTGTTTCAGCCCTTCTGATTCTCGCCCTCTGTTTCAGCCCCTCTGATTCAGCCCCTCTGTTTCAGCCCCTCTGATTCAGCCCCTCTGATTCAGCCCCTCTGATTCAGCCCCTCTGTTTCTCGGCCTCTGTTTCAGCCCCTCTGTTTCAGCCCCTCTGTTTCAGCGCCTCTGTTTCTCGCACTCTGTTTCAGCCCCTCTGTTTCTCGCCCTCTGTTTCAGCCCCTCTGATTCAGCCCCTCTGTTTCAGCCCCTATGTTTCTCCCCCTCTGTTCCAGCCCCTCTGTTTCAGCCCCTCTGTTTCAGCCACTCTGTTTCAGCCCCTCTGTTTCAGCCCGTCTGTTTCTCACCCTCTGTTTCAGCCCCTCTGTTTCAGCCCGTCTGTTTCAGCCACTCTGTTTCTCGCCCTCTGTTTCAGCCCCTCTGTTTCTCGCCCTCTGTTTCAGCCCCTCTGTTTCAGCCCGTCTGTTTCAGCCACTCTGTCTCTCGCCTTCTGTTTCAGCCCCTCTGTTTCTCACCCTCTGTTTCCGCCCCTCTGATTCAGCCCCTCTGTTTCTCGCCCTCTGTCTCAGCCCCTCTGTTTCAGCCCCTCTGTTTCAGCCCCTCTGTTTCTCGCCCACTGTTTCAGCCCCTCTGATTCTGCCCCTCTGTTTTACCCCCTCTGATTCAGCCCCTCTGTTTCAGACTCTCTGATTCAGACCCTCTGTTTCAGCCCCTCTGAATCAGCCCCTCTGATTCAGCCCCTCTGTTTCAGCCCCTCTGTTTCAGCCCCTCTGTTTCTCGCACTCTGTTTCAGCCCCTCTGATTATCGCCCTCTGTTTCAGCCCCTCTGTTTCTCGCCCTCTGTTTCAGCCCCTCTGATTCTGCCCCTCTGTTTTACCCCCTCTGATTCAGCCCCTCTGATTCAGCCCCTCTGATACAGCCCCTCTGTTTCTCGACCACTGTTTCAGCCCCTCTGTTTCAGCCCCTCTGTTTCATCACCTCTGTTTCTCACCCTCTGTTTCAGCCCCTCTGATTCAGCCCCTCTGTTTCAGCCCCTATGTTTCAGCGGCTCTGTTTCGCCCTCTGTTTCAGCCCCTCTGTTTCTCGCCCTCTGTTTCAGCCCATCTGATTCAGCCCCTGTGTATCAGCTCCTCTGTTTCTCCCCCTCTGTTCCAGCCCCTCTGTTTCAGCCCCTCTGTTTCAGCCCCTCTGTTTCTCGCCCTCTGTTTCAGCCCCTCTGATTCTCGCCCTCTGTTTCAGCCCCTCTGTTTCTCGCCCTCTGTTTCAGCCCCTCTGATTCTGCCCCTCTGTTTTACCCCCTCTGATTCAGCACCTCTGATTCAGCCCCTCTGATACAGCCCCTCTGTTTCTCGACCACTGTTTCAGCCCCTCTGTTTCAGCCCCTCTGTTTCAGGCCCTCTGTTTCTCAACCTCTGTTTCAGACCCTCTGATTCAGCCCCTCTGATTCAGCCCCTCTGATTCAGCCCCTCTGTTTCAGCCCCTCTGTTTCAGCGGCTCTGTTTCGCCCTCTAATTCAGCCCCTCTGTTTCAGCTCCTCTGTTTCTCCCCCTCTGTTCCAGCCCCTCTGTTTCAGCCCCTCTGTTTCAGCCACTCTGTTTCAGCCCCTCTGTTTCAGCCCCTCAGTTTCAGCCCCTCTGTTTCTCGCCCTCTGTTTCAGCCCCTCTGTTTCTCGCCCTCTGTTTCAGCCCCTCTGTTTCAGCCCGTCTGTTTCAGCCACTCTGTTTCTCGCCCTCTGTTTCAGCCCCTCTGATTCAGCCCCTCTGTTTCAGCCCCTCTGTCTCAGCCCCTCTGTTTCTCACCCTCTGTTTCAGCCCCTCTGATTCAGCCCCTCTGATTCAGCCCCTCTGTTTCCCGCCCCTCTGTTTCAGCCCCTCTGTTTCTCGCCCTCTGTTTCAGACCCTCTGTTTCTCGCCCTCTGTTTCAGCCCCTCTGTTTCAGCCACTCTGTTTCAGCCCCTCTGTTTCAGCCCCTCTGTTTCAGCCCCTCTGTTTCTCGCCCTCTGTTTCAGCCCCTCTGTTTCTCGCCCTCTGTTTCAGCCCCTCTGTTTCAGCCCGTCTGTTTCAGCCACTCTGTTTCTCGCCCTCTGTTTCAGCCCCTCTGATTCAGCCCCTCTGTTTCAGCCCCTCTGTCTCAGCCCCTCTGTTTCTCACCCTCTGTTTCAGCCCCTCTGATTCAGCCCCTCTGATTCAGCCCCTCTGATTCAGCCCCTCTGTTTCCCGCCCCTCTGTTTCAGCCCCTCTGTTTCTCGCCCTCTGTTTCAGCCCCTCTGATTCTCGCCCTCTGTTTCAGTCCCTCTGTTTCTCGCCCTCTGTTTTAGCCCCTCTGATTCAGCCCCTCTGTTTCAGCCCCTCTGATTCAGCCCCTCTGATTCAGCCCCTCTGATTCAGCTCCTCTGTTTCTCGCCCTCTGTTTCAGTCCCTCTGTTTCTCGCCCTCTGTTTCAGCCCCTCTGTTTCAGCCCCTCTGTTTCAGCCCCTCTGTTTCAGCGCCTCTGTTTCGCCCTCTGTTTCAGCCCCTCTGTTTCTCGCCCTCTGTTTCAGCCCCTCTGATTCAGCCCCTCTGTTTCAGCTCCTCTGTTTCTCCCCCTCTGTTCCAGCCCCTCTGCTTCAGCCCCTCTGTTTCAGCCACTCTGTTTCAGCCCCTCTGTTTCAGCCCTCTCTGTTTCAGCCCCTCTGTTTCTCGCCCTCTGTTTCAGCCCCTCTGTTTCAGCCCCTCTGATTCAGCCCCTCTGTTTCAGCTCCTCTGTTTCTCCCCCTCTGTTCCAGCCCCTCTGCTTCAGCCCCTCTGTTTCAGCCACTCTGTTTCAGCCCCTCTGTTTCAGCCCTCTCTGTTTCAGCCCCTCTGTTTCTCGCCCTCTGTTTCAGCCCTTCTGATTCTCGCCCTCTGTTTCAGCCCCTCTGATTCAGCCCCTCTGTTTCAGCCCCTCTGATTCAGCCCCTCTGATTCAGCCCCTCTGATTCAGCCCCTCTGTTTCAGCCCCTCTGTCTCAGCCCCTCTGTTTCTCACCCTCTGTTTCAGCCCCTCTGATTCAGCCCCTCTGTTTCAGCCCCTCTGTTTCTCACCCTCTGTTTCAGCCCCTCTGTTTCCTGACCCTCTGTTTCAGCCCCTCTGTTTCTCACCCTCTGTTTCAGCCACTCTGATTCAGCCCCTCTGATTCAGCCTCTCTGATTCTGCCCCTCTGTTTTACCCCCTCTGATTCAGCCCCTCTGTTTCAGCCCCTCTGATTCAGACCCTCTGTTTCAGCCCCTCTGAATCAGCCCCTCTGATTCAGCCCCTCTGTTTCAGCCCCTCTGTTTCAGCCCCTCTGTTTCTCGCACTTTGTTTCAGCCCCTCTGATTATCGCCCTCTGTTTCAGCCCCTCTGTTTCTCGCCCTCTGTTTTACCCCCTCTGATTCAGCACCTCTGATTCAGCCCCTCTGATACAGCCCCTCTGTTTCTCGACAACTGTTCCAGCCCCTCTGTTTCAGCCCCTCTGTTTCAGCCCCTCTGTTTCGCACCCTCTGTTTCAGCCCCTCTGATTCAGCCCCTCTGATTCAGCCCCTCTGTTTCAGCCCCTCTGTTTCAGCGGCTCTGTTTCGCCCTCTGTTTCAGCCCCTCTGGTTCTCGCCCTCTGTTTCAGCCCCTCTGATTCAGCCCCTGTGTATCAGCTCCTCTGTTTCTCCCCCTCTGTTCCAGCCCCTCTGTTTCAGCCCCTCTGTTTCAGCCACTCTGTTTCAGCCCCTCTGTTTCAGCCCCTCAGTTTCAGCCCCTCTGTTTCTCGCCCTCTGTTTCAGCCCCTCTGATTCTGCCCCTCTGTTTTACCCCCTCTGATTCAGCACCTCTGATTCAGCCCCTCTGATACAGCCCCTCTGTTTCTCGACCACTGTTTCAGCCCCTCTGTTTCAGCCCCTCTGTTTCAGCCCCTCTGTTTCTCACCCTCTGTTTCAGCCCCTCTGATTCAGCCCCTCTGATTCAGCACCTCTGATTCAGCCCCTCTGTTTCAGCCCCTCTGTTTCAGCGGCTCTGTTTCGCCCTCTGTTTCAGCCCCTCTGTTTCTCGCCCTCTGTTTCAGTCCCTCTGATTCAGCCCCTCTGTTTCAGCTCCTCTGTTTCTCCCCCTCTGTTCCAGCCCCTCTGTTTCAGCCCCTCTGTTTCAGCCACTCTGTTTCAGCCCCTCTGTTTCAGCCCCTCAGTTTCAGCCCCTCTGTTTCTCGCCCTCTGTTTCAGCCCCTCTGTTTCTCGCCCTCTGTTTCAGCCCCTCTGTTTCAGCCCGTCTGTTTCAGCCACTCTGTTTCTCGCCCTCTGTTTCAGCCCCTCTGATTCAGCCCCTCTGTTTCAGCCCCTCTGTCTCAGCCCCTCTGTTTCTCACCCTCTGTTTCAGCCCCTCTGATTCAGCCCCTCTGATTCAGCCCCTCTGATTCCGCCCCTCTGTTTCCCGCCCCTCTGTTTCAGCCCCTCTGTTTCTCGCCCTCTGTTTCAGCCCCTCTGTTTCTCGCCCTCTGTTTCAGCCCCTCTGTTTAAGCCCCTCTGTTTCAGCCCCTCTGTTTCAGCGCCTCTGTTTCGCCCTCTGTTTCTGCCCCTCTGCCTCTCGCCCTCTGTTTCAGCCCCTCTGATTCAGCCCCTCTGTTTCAGCTCCTCTGTTTCTCCCCCTCTGTTCCAGCCCATCTGTTTCAGCCCCTCTGTTTCAGCCACTCTGTTTAAGCCCCTCTGTTTCAGCCCCTCTGTTTCAGCCCCTCTGTTACTCGCCCTCTGTTTCAGCCCCTCTGATTCTCGCCCTCTGTTTCAGCCCCTCTGTTTCTCGCCCTCTGTTTCAGCCCCTCTGATTCAGCCCCTCTGTTTCAGCCCCTCTGATTCAGCACCTCTGATTCAGCCCCTCTGATTCAGCCCCTCTGTTTCTCACCCTCTGTTTCAGCCCCTCTGATTCAGCCCCTCTGATTCAGCCCCTCTGTTTCCCGCCCCTCTGTTTCAGCCCCTCTGTTTCTCGCCCTCTGTTTCAGTCCCTCTGTTTCTCGCCCTCTGTTTCAGCCCCTCTGTTTCAGCCCCTCTGTTTCAGCCCCTCTGTTTCAGCGCCTCTGTTTCGCCCTCTGTTTCAGCCCCTCTGTTTCTCGCCCTCTGTTTCAGCCCCTCTGATTCAGCCCCTCTGTTTCAGCTCCTCTGTTTCTCCCCCTCTGTTCCAGCCCCTCTGCTTCAGCCCCTCTGTTTCAGCCACTCTGTTTCAGCCCCTCTGTTTCAGCCCTCTCTGTTTCAGCCCCTCTGTTTCTCGCCCTCTGTTTCAGCCCCTCTGTTTCAGCCCCTCTGATTCAGCCCCTCTGTTTCAGCTCCTCTGTTTCTCCCCCTCTGTTCCAGCCCCTCTGCTTCAGCCCCTCTGTTTCAGCCACTCTGTTTCAGCCCCTCTGTTTCAGCCCTCTCTGTTTCAGCCCCTCTTTTTGTCGCCCTCTGTTTCAGCCCTTCTGATTCTCGCCCTCTGTTTCAGCCCCTCTGATTCAGCCCCTCTGTTTCAGCCCCTCTGATTCAGCCCCTCTGATTCAGCCCCTCTGATTCAGCCCCTCTGTTTCTCGGCCTCTGTTTCAGCCCCTCTGTTTCAGCCCCTCTGTTTCAGCGCCTCTGTTTCTCGCACTCTGTTTCAGCCCCTCTGTTTCTCGCCCTCTGTTTCAGCCCCTCTGATTCAGCCCCTCTGTTTCAGCCCCTATGTTTCTCCCCCTCTGTTCCAGCCCCTCTGTTTCAGCCCCTCTGTTTCAGCCACTCTGTTTCAGCCCCTCTGTTTCAGCCCGTCTGTTTCTCACCCTCTGTTTCAGCCCCTCTGTTTCAGCCCGTCTGTTTCAGCCACTCTGTTTCTCGCCCTCTGTTTCAGCCCCTCTGTTTCTCGCCCTCTGTTTCAGCCCCTCTGTTTCAGCCCGTCTGTTTCAGCCACTCTGTCTCTCGCCTTCTGTTTCAGCCCCTCTGTTTCTCACCCTCTGTTTCCGCCCCTCTGATTCAGCCCCTCTGTTTCTCGCCCTCTGTCTCAGCCCCTCTGTTTCAGCCCCTCTGTTTCAGCCCCTCTGTTTCTCGCCCACTGTTTCAGCCCCTCTGATTCTGCCCCTCTGTTTTACCCCCTCTGATTCAGCCCCTCTGTTTCAGACTCTCTGATTCAGACCCTCTGTTTCAGCCCCTCTGAATCAGCCCCTCTGATTCAGCCCCTCTGTTTCAGCCCCTCTGTTTCAGCCCCTCTGTTTCTCGCACTCTGTTTCAGCCCCTCTGATTATCGCCCTCTGTTTCAGCCCCTCTGTTTCTCGCCCTCTGTTTCAGCCCCTCTGATTCTGCCCCTCTGTTTTACCCCCTCTGATTCAGCCCCTCTGATTCAGCCCCTCTGATACAGCCCCTCTGTTTCTCGACCACTGTTTCAGCCCCTCTGTTTCAGCCCCTCTGTTTCATCACCTCTGTTTCTCACCCTCTGTTTCAGCCCCTCTGATTCAGCCCCTCTGTTTCAGCCCCTATGTTTCAGCGGCTCTGTTTCGCCCTCTGTTTCAGCCCCTCTGTTTCTCGCCCTCTGTTTCAGCCCATCTGATTCAGCCCCTGTGTATCAGCTCCTCTGTTTCTCCCCCTCTGTTCCAGCCCCTCTGTTTCAGCCCCTCTGTTTCAGCCCCTCTGTTTCTCGCCCTCTGTTTCAGCCCCTCTGATTCTCGCCCTCTGTTTCAGCCCCTCTGTTTCTCGCCCTCTGTTTCAGCCCCTCTGATTCTGCCCCTCTGTTTTACCCCCTCTGATTCTGCACCTCTGATTCAGCCCCTCTGATACAGCCCCTCTGTTTCTCGACCACTGTTTCAGCCCCTCTGTTTCAGCCCCTCTGTTTCAGGCCCTCTGTTTCTCAACCTCTGTTTCAGACCCTCTGATTCAGCCCCTCTGATTCAGCCCCTCTGATTCAGCCCCTCTGTTTCAGCCCCTCTGTTTCAGCGGCTCTGTTTCGCCCTCTAATTCAGCCCCTCTGTTTCAGCTCCTCTGTTTCTCCCCCTCTGTTCCAGCCCCTCTGTTTCAGCCCCTCTGTTTCAGCCACTCTGTTTCAGCCCCTCTGTTTCAGCCCCTCAGTTTCAGCCCCTCTGTTTCTCGCCCTCTGTTTCAGCCCCTCTGTTTCTCGCCCTCTGTTTCAGCCCCTCTGTTTCAGCCCGTCTGTTTCAGCCACTCTGTTTCTCGCCCTCTGTTTCAGCCCCTCTGATTCAGCCCCTCTGTTTCAGCCCCTCTGTCTCAGCCCCTCTGTTTCTCACCCTCTGTTTCAGCCCCTCTGATTCAGCCCCTCTGATTCAGCCCCTCTGTTTCCCGCCCCTCTGTTTCAGCCCCTCTGTTTCTCGCCCTCTGTTTCAGACCCTCTGTTTCTCGCCCTCTGTTTCAGCCCCTCTGTTTCAGCCACTCTGTTTCAGCCCCTCTGTTTCAGCCCCTCTGTTTCAGCCCCTCTGTTTCTCGCCCTCTGTTTCAGCCCCTCTGATTCAGACCCTCTGTTTCAGCCCCTCTGTTTCAGCCCGTCTGTTTCAGCCACTCTGTTTCTCGCCCTCTGTTTCAGCCCCTCTGATTCAGCCCCTCTGTTTCAGCCCCTCTGTCTCAGCCCCTCTGTTTCTCACCCTCTGTTTCAGCCCCTCTGATTCAGCCCCTCTGATTCAGCCCCTCTGATTCAGCCCCTCTGTTTCCCGCCCCTCTGTTTCAGCCCCTCTGTTTCTCGCCCTCTGTTTCAGCCCCTCTGATTCTCGCCCTCTGTTTCAGCCCCTCTGTTTCTCGCCCTCTGTTTTAGCCCCTCTGATTCAGCCCCTCTGTTTCAGCCCCTCTGATTCAGCCCCTCTGATTCAGCCCCTCTGATTCAGCTCCTCTGTTTCTCGCCCTCTGTTTCAGTCCCTCTGTTTCTCGCCCTCTGTTTCAGCCCCTCTGTTTCAGCCCCTCTGTTTCAGCCCCTCTGTTTCAGCGCCTCTGTTTCGCCCTCTGTTTCAGCCCCTCTGTTTCTCGCCCTCTGTTTCAGCCCCTCTGATTCAGCCCCTCTGTTTCAGCTCCTCTGTTTCTCCCCCTCTGTTCCAGCCCCTCTGCTTCAGCCCCTCTGTTTCAGCCACTCTGTTTCAGCCCCTCTGTTTCAGCCCTCTCTGTTTCAGCCCCTCTGTTTCTCGCCCTCTGTTTCAGCCCCTCTGTTTCAGCCCCTCTGATTCAGCCCCTCTGTTTCAGCTCCTCTGTTTCTCCCCCTCTGTTCCAGCCCCTCTGCTTCAGCCCCTCTGTTTCAGCCACTCTGTTTCAGCCCCTCTGTTTCAGCCCTCTCTGTTTCAGCCCCTCTGTTTCTCGCCCTCTGTTTCAGCCCTTCTGATTCTCGCCCTCTGTTTCAGCCCCTCTGATTCAGCCCCTCTGTTTCAGCCCCTCTGATTCAGCCCCTCTGATTCAGCCCCTCTGATTCAGCCCCTCTGTTTCTCGGCCTCTGTTTCAGCCCCTCTGTTTCAGCCCCTCTGTTTCAGCGCCTCTGTTTCTCGCACTCTGTTTCAGCCCCTCTGTTTCTCGCCCTCTGTTTCAGCCCCTCTGATTCAGCCCCTCTGTTTCAGCCCCTATGTTTCTCCCCCTCTGTTCCAGCCCCTCTGTTTCAGCCCCTCTGTTTCAGCCACTCTGTTTCAGCCCCTCTGTTTCAGCCCGTCTGTTTCTCACCCTCTGTTTCAGCCCCTCTGTTTCAGCCCGTCTGTTTCAGCCACTCTGTTTCTCGCCCTCTGTTTCAGCCCCTCTGTTTCTCGCCCTCTGTTTCAGCCCCTCTGTTTCAGCCCGTCTGTTTCAGCCACTCTGTCTCTCGCCTTCTGTTTCAGCCCCTCTGTTTCTCACCCTCTGTTTCCGCCCCTCTGATTCAGCCCCTCTGTTTCTCGCCCTCTGTCTCAGCCCCTCTGTTTCAGCCCCTCTGTTTCAGCCCCTCTGTTTCTCGCCCACTGTTTCAGCCCCTCTGATTCTGCCCCTCTGTTTTACCCCCTCTGATTCAGCCCCTCTGTTTCAGACTCTCTGATTCAGACCCTCTGTTTCAGCCCCTCTGAATCAGCCCCTCTGATTCAGCCCCTCTGTTTCAGCCCCTCTGTTTCAGCCCCTCTGTTTCTCGCACTCTGTTTCAGCCCCTCTGATTATCGCCCTCTGTTTCAGACCCTCTGTTTCTCGCCCTCTGTTTCAGCCCCTCTGATTCTGCCCCTCTGTTTTACCCCCTCTGATTCAGCCCCTCTGATTCAGCCCCTCTGATACAGCCCCTCTGTTTCTCGACCACTGTTTCAGCCCCTCTGTTTCAGCCCCTCTGTTTCATCACCTCTGTTTCTCACCCTCTGTTTCAGCCCCTCTGATTCAGCCCCTCTGTTTCAGCCCCTATGTTTCAGCGGCTCTGTTTCGCCCTCTGTTTCAGCCCCTCTGTTTCTCGCCCTCTGTTTCAGCCCATCTGATTCAGCCCCTGTGTATCAGCTCCTCTGTTTCTCCCCCTCTGTTCCAGCCCCTCTGTTTCAGCCCCTCTGTTTCAGCCCCTCTGTTTCTCGCCCTCTGTTTCAGCCCCTCTGATTCTCGCCCTCTGTTTCAGCCCCTCTGTTTCTCGCCCTCTGTTTCAGCCCCTCTGTATCTGCCCCTCTGTTTTACCCCCTCTGATTCAGCACCTCTGATTCAGCCCCTCTGATACAGCCCCTCTGTTTCTCGACCACTGTTTCAGCCCCTCTGTTTCAGCCCCTCTGTTTCAGCCCCTCTGATTCAGCCCCTCTGATTCAGCCCCTCTGTTTCAGCCCCTCTGTTTCAGCGGCTCTGTTTCGCCCTCTAATTCAGCCCCTCTGTTTCAGCTCCTCTGTTTCTCACCCTCTGTTCCAGCCCCTCTGTTTCAGCCCCTCTGTTTCAGCCACTCTGTTTCAGCCCCTCTGTTTCAGCCCCTCAGTTTCAGCCCCTCTGTTTCTCGCCCTCTGTTTCAGCCCCTCTGTTTCTCGCCCTCTGTTTCAGCCCCTCTGTTTCAGCCCGTCTGTTTCAGCCACTCTGTTTCTCGCCCTCTGTTTCAGCCCCTCTGATTCAGCCCCTCTGTTTCAGCCCCTCTGTCTCAGCCCCTCTGTTTCTCACCCTCTGTTTCAGCCCCTCTGATTCAGCCCCTCTGTTTCAGCCCCTCTGTTTCTCACCCTCTGTTTCAGCCCCTCTGTTTCCTGACCCTCTGTTTCAGCCCCTCTGTTTCTCACCCTCTGTTTCAGCCACTCTGATTCAGCCCCTCTGATTCAGCCTCTCTGATTCTGCCCCTCTGTTTTACCCCCTCTGATTCAGCCCCTCTGTTTCAGCCCCTCTGATTCAGACCCTCTGTTTCAGCCCCTCTGAATCAGCCCCTCTGATTCAGCCCCTCTGTTTCAGCCCCTCTGTTTCAGCCCCTCTGTTTCTCGCACTTTGTTTCAGCCCCTCTGATTATCGCCCTCTGTTTCAGCCCCTCTGTTTCTCGCCCTCTGTTTTACCCCCTCTGATTCAGCACCTCTGATTCAGCCCCTCTGATACAGCCCCTCTGTTTCTCGATAACTGTTCCAGCCCCTCTGTTTCAGCCCCTCTGTTTCAGCCCCTCTGTTTCGCACCCTCTGTTTCAGCCCCTCTGATTCAGCCCCTCTGATTCAGCCCCTCTGTTTCAGCCCCTCTGTTTCAGCGGCTCTGTTTCGCCCTCTGTTTCAGCCCCTCTGGTTCTCGCCCTCTGTTTCAGCCCCTCTGATTCAGCCCCTGTGTATCAGCTCCTCTGTTTCTCCCCCTCTGTTCCAGCCCCTCTGTTTCAGCCCCTCTGTTTCAGCCACTCTGTTTCAGCCCCTCTGTTTCAGCCCCTCAGTTTCAGCCCCTCTGTTTCTCGCCCTCTGTTTCAGCCCCTCTGATTCTGCCCCTCTGTTTTACCCCCTCTGATTCAGCACCTCTGATTCAGCCCCTCTGATACAGCCCCTCTGTTTCTCGACCACTGTTTCAGCCCCTCTGTTTCAGCCCCTCTGTTTCAGCCCCTCTGTTTCTCACCCTCTGTTTCAGCCCCTCTGATTCAGCCCCTCTGATTCAGCACCTCTGTTCCAGCCCCTCTGTTTCAGCCCCTCTGTTTCAGCGGCTCTGTTTCGCCCTCTGTTTCAGCCCCTCTGTTTCTCGCCCTCTGTTTCAGTCCCTCTGATTCAGCCCCTCTGTTTCAGCTCCTCTGTTTCTCCCCCTCTGTTCCAGCCCCTCTGTTTCAGCCCCTCTGTTTCAGCCACTCTGTTTCAGCCCCTCTGTTTCAGCCCCTCAGTTTCAGCCCCTCTGTTTCTCGCCCTCTGTTTCAGCCCCTCTGTTTCTCGCCCTCTGTTTCAGCCCGTCTGTTTCAGCCACTCTGTTTCTCGCCCTCTGTTTCAGCCCCTCTGATTCAGCCCCTCTGTTTCAGCCCCTCTGTCTCAGCCCCTCTGTTTCTCACCCTCTGTTTCAGCCCCTCTGATTCAGCCCCTCTGATTCAGCCCCTCTGATTCCGCCCCTCTGTTTCCCGCCCCTCTGTTTCAGCCCCTCTGTTTCTCGCCCTCTGTTTCAGCCCCTCTGTTTCTCGCCCTCTGTTTCAGCCCCTCTGTTTAAGCCCCTCTGTTTCAGCCCCTCTGTTTCAGCGCCTCTGTTTCGCCCTCTGTTTCTGCCCCTCTGCCTCTCGCCCTCTGTTTCAGCCCCTCTGATTCAGCCCCTCTGTTTCAGCTCCTCTGTTTCTCCCCCTCTGTTCCAGCCCATCTGTTTCAGCCCCTCTGTTTCAGCCACTCTGTTTAAGCCCCTCTGTTTCAGCCCCTCTGTTTCAGCCCCTCTGTTACTCGCCCTCTGTTTCAGCCCCTCTGATTCTCGCCCTCTGTTTCAGCCCCTCTGTTTCTCGCCCTCTGTTTCAGCCCCTCTGATTCAGCCCCTCTGTTTCAGCCCCTCTGATTCAGCACCTCTGATTCAGCCCCTCTGATTCAGCCCCTCTGTTTCTCACCCTCTGTTTCAGCCCCTCTGATTCAGCCCCTCTGATTCAGCCCCTCTGTTTCCCGCCCCTCTGTTTCAGCCCCTCTGTTTCTCGCCCTCTGTTTCAGTCCCTCTGTTTCTCGCCCTCTGTTTCAGCCCCTCTGTTTCAGCCCCTCTGTTTCAGCCCCTCTGTTTCAGCGCCTCTGTTTCGCCCTCTGTTTCAGCCCCTCTGTTTCTCGCCCTCTGTTTCAGCCCCTCTGATTCAGCCCCTCTGTTTCAGCTCCTCTGTTTCTCCCCCTCTGTTCCAGCCCCTCTGCTTCAGCCCCTCTGTTTCAGCCACTCTGTTTCAGCCCCTCTGTTTCAGCCCTCTCTGTTTCAGCCCCTCTGTTTCTCGCCCTCTGTTTCAGCCCCTCTGTTTCAGCCCCTCTGATTCAGCCCCTCTGTTTCAGCTCCTCTGTTTCTCCCCCTCTGTTCCAGCCCCTCTGCTTCAGCCCCTCTGTTTCAGCCACTCTGTTTCAGCCCCTCTGTTTCAGCCCTCTCTGTTTCAGCCCCTCTGTTTCTCGCCCTCTGTTTCAGCCCTTCTGATTCTCGCCCTCTGTTTCAGCCCCTCTGATTCAGCCCCTCTGTTTCAGCCCCTCTGATTCAGCCCCTCTGATTCAGCCCCTCTGATTCAGCCCCTCTGTTTCTCGGCCTCTGTTTCAGCCCCTCTGTTTCAGCCCCTCTGTTTCAGCGCCTCTGTTTCTCGCACTCTGTTTCAGCCCCTCTGTTTCTCGCCCTCTGTTTCAGCCCCTCTGATTCAGCCCCTCTGTTTCAGCCCCTATGTTTCTCCCCCTCTGTTCCAGCCCCTCTGTTTCAGCCCCTCTGTTTCAGCCACTCTGTTTCAGCCCCTCTGTTTCAGCCCGTCTGTTTCTCACCCTCTGTTTCAGCCCCTCTGTTTCAGCCCGTCTGTTTCAGCCACTCTGTTTCTCGCCCTCTGTTTCAGCCCCTCTGTTTCTCGCCCTCTGTTTCAGCCCCTCTGTTTCAGCCCGTCTGTTTCAGCCACTCTGTCTCTCGCCTTCGGTTTCAGCCCCTCTGTTTCTCACCCTCTGTTTCCGCCCCTCTGATTCAGCCCCTCTGTTTCTCGCCCTCTGTCTCAGCCCCTCTGTTTCAGCCCCTCTGTTTCAGCCCCTCTGTTTCTCGCCCACTGTTTCAGCCCCTCTGATTCTGCCCCTCTGTTTTACCCCCTCTGATTCAGCCCCTCTGTTTCAGACTCTCTGATTCAGACCCTCTGTTTCAGCCCCTCTGAATCAGCCCCTCTGATTCAGCCCCTCTGTTTCAGCCCCTCTGTTTCAGCCCCTCTGTTTCTCGCACTCTGTTTCAGCCCCTCTGATTATCGCCCTCTGTTTCAGCCCCTCTGTTTCTCGCCCTCTGTTTCAGCCCCTCTGATTCTGCCCCTCTGTTTTACCCCCTCTGATTCAGCCCCTCTGATTCAGCCCCTCTGATACAGCCCCTCTGTTTCTCGACCACTGTTTCAGCCCCTCTGTTTCAGCCCCTCTGTTTCATCACCTCTGTTTCTCACCCTCTGTTTCAGCCCCTCTGATTCAGCCCCTCTGTTTCAGCCCCTATGTTTCAGCGGCTCTGTTTCGCCCTCTGTTTCAGCCCCTCTGTTTCTCGCCCTCTGTTTCAGCCCATCTGATTCAGCCCCTGTGTATCAGCTCCTCTGTTTCTCCCCCTCTGTTCCAGCCCCTCTGTTTCAGCCCCTCTGTTTCAGCCCCACTGATTCTCGCCCTCTGTTTCAGCCCCTCTGTTTCTCGCCCTCTGTTTCAGCCCCTCTGATTCTGCCCCTCTCTTTTACCCCCTCTGATTCAGCACCTCTGATTCAGCCCCTCTGATACAGCCCCTCTGTTTCTCGACCACTGTTTCAGCCCCTCTGTTTCAGCCCCTCTGTTTCAGGCCCTCTGTTTCTCACCCTCTGTTTCAGACCCTCTGATTCAGCCCCTCTGATTCAGCCCCTCTGATACAGCCCCTCTGTTTCAGCCCCTCTGTTTCAGCTGCTCTGTTTCGCCCTCTAATTCAGCCCCTCTGTTTCAGCTCCTCTGTTTCTCCCCCTCTGTTCCAGCCCCTCTGTTTCAGCCCCTCTGTTTCAGCCACTCTGTTTCAGCCCCTCTGTTTCAGCCCCTCAGTTTCAGCCCCTCTGTTTCTCGCCCTATGTTTCAGCCCCTCTGTTTCTCGCCCTCTGTTTCAGCCCCTCTGTTTCAGCCCGTCTGTTTCAGCCACTCTGTTTCTCGCCCTCTGTTTCAGCCCCTCTGATTCAGCCCCTCTGTTTCAGCCCCTCTGTCTCAGCCCCTCTGTTTCTCACCCTCTGTTTCAGCCCCTCTGATTCAGCCCCTCTGATTCAGCCCCTCTGTTTCCCGCCCCTCTGTTTCAGCCCCTCTGTTTCTCGCCCTCTGTTTCAGACCCTCTGTTTCTCGCCCTCTGTTTCAGCCCCTCTGTTTCAGCCACTCTGTTTCAGCCCCTCTGTTTCAGCCCCTCAGTTTCAGCCCCTCTGTTTCTCGCCCTCTGTTTCAGCCCCTCTGTTTCTCGCCCTCTGTTTCAGCCCCTCTGTTTCAGCCCGTCTGTTTCAGCCACTCTGTTTCTCGCCCTCTGTTTCAGCCCCTCTGATTCAGCCCCTCTGTTTCAGCCCCTCTGTCTCAGCCCCTCTGTTTCTCACCCTCTGTTTCAGCCCCTCTGATTCAGCCCCTCTGATTCAGCCCCTCTGATTCAGCCCCTCTGTTTCCCGCCCCTCTGTTTCAGCCCCTCTGTTTCTCGCCCTCTGTTTCAGCCCCTCTGATTCTCGCCCTCTGTTTCAGCCCCTCTGTTTCTCGCCCTCTGTTTTAGCCCCTCTGATTCAGCCCCTCTGTTTCAGCCCCTCTGATTCAGCCCCTCTGATTCAGCCCCTCTGATTCAGCTCCTCTGTTTCTCGCCCTCTGTTTCAGTCCCTCTGTTTCTCGCCCTCTGTTTCAGCCCCTCTGTTTCAGCCCCTCTGTTTCAGCCCCTCTGTTTCAGCGCCTCTGTTTCGCCCTCTGTTTCAGCCCCTCTGTTTCTCGCCCTCTGTTTCAGCCCCTCTGATTCAGCCCCTCTGTTTCAGCTCCTCTGTTTCTCCCCCTCTGTTCCAGCCCCTCTGCTTCAGCCCCTCTGTTTCAGCCACTCTGTTTCAGCCCCTCTGTTTCAGCCCTCTCTGTTTCAGCCCCTCTGTTTCTCGCCCTCTGTTTCAGCCCCTCTGTTTCAGCCCCTCTGATTCAGCCCCTCTGTTTCAGCTCCTCTGTTTCTCCCCCTCTGTTCCAGCCCCTCTGCTTCAGCCCCTCTGTTTCTCGCCCTCTGTTTCAGCCCTTCTGATTCTCGCCCTCTGTTTCAGCCCCTCTGATTCAGCCCCTCTGTTTCAGCCCCTCTGATTCAGCCCCTCTGATTCAGCCCCTCTGATTCAGCCCCTCTGTTTCTCGGCCTCTGTTTCAGCCCCTCTGTTTCAGCCCCTCTGTTTCAGCGCCTCTGTTTCTCGCACTCTGTTTCAGCCCCTCTGTTTCTCGCCCTCTGTTTCAGCCCCTCTGATTCAGCCCCTCTGTTTCAGCCCCTATGTTTCTCCCCCTCTGTTCCAGCCCCTCTGTTTCAGCCCCTCTGTTTCAGCCACTCTGTTTCAGCCCCTCTGTTTCAGCCCGTCTGTTTCTCACCCTCTGTTTCAGCCCCTCTGTTTCAGCCCGTCTGTTTCAGCCACTCTGTTTCTCGCCCTCTGTTTCAGCCCCTCTGTTTCTCGCCCTCTGTTTCAGCCCCTCTGTTTCAGCCCGTCTGTTTCAGCCACTCTGTCTCTCGCCTTCTGTTTCAGCCCCTCTGTTTCTCACCCTCTGTTTCCGCCCCTCTGATTCAGCCCCTCTGTTTCTCGCCCTCTGTCTCAGCCCCTCTGATTCAGCCCCTCTGTTTCAGCCCCTATGTTTCAGCGGCTCTGTTTCGCCCTCTGTTTCAGCCCCTCTGTTTCTCGCCCTCTGTTTCAGCCCATCTGATTCAGCCCCTGTGTATCAGCTCCTCTGTTTCTCCCCCTCTGTTCCAGCCCCTCTGTTTCAGCCCCTCTGTTTCAGCCCCTCTGTTTCTCGCCCTCTGTTTCAGCCCCTCTGATTCTTGCCCTCTGTTTCAGCCCCTCTGTTTCTCGCCCTCTGTTTCAGCCCCTCTGATTCTGCCCCTCTGTTTTACCCCCTCTGATTCAGCACCTCTGATTCAGCCCCTCTGATACAGCCCCTCTGTTTCTCGACCACTGTTTCAGCCCCTCTGTTTCTCACCCTCTGTTTCAGACCCTCTGATTCAGCCCCTCTGATTCAGCCCCTCTGATTCAGCCCCTCTGTTTCAGCCCCTCTGTTTCAGCGGCTCTGTTTCGCCCTCTAATTCAGCCCCTCTGTTTCAGCTCCTCTGTTTCTCCCCCTCTGTTCCAGCCCCTCTGTTTCAGCCCCTCTGTTTCAGCCACTCTGTTTCAGCCCCTCTGTTTCAGCCCCTCAGTTTCAGCCCCTCTGTTTCTCGCCCTCTGTTTCAGCCCCTCTGTTTCTCGCCCTCTGTTTCAGACCCTCTGTTTCAGCCCGTCTGTTTCAGCCACTCTGTTTCTCGCCCTCTGTTTCAGCCCCTCTGATTCAGCCCCTCTGTTTCAGCCCCTCTGTCTCAGCCCCTCTGTTTCTCACCCTCTGTTTCAGCCCCTCTGATTCAGCCCCTCTGTTTCAGCCCCTCTGTTTCTCACCCTCTGTTTCAGCCCCTCTGTTTCCTGACCCTCTGTTTCAGCCCCTCTGTTTCTCACCCTCTGTTTCAGCCACTCTGATTCAGCCCCTCTGATTCAGCCTCTCTGATTCTGCCCCTCTGTTTTACCCCCTCTGATTCAGCCCCTCTGTTTCAGCCCCTCTGATTCAGACCCTCTGTTTCAGCCCCTCTGAATCAGCCCTTCTGATTCAGCCCCTCTGTTTCAGCCCCTCTGTTTCAGCCCCTCTGTTTCTCGCACTCTGTTTCAGCCCCTCTGATTATCGCCCTCTGTTTCAGCCCCTCTGTTTCTCGCCCTCTGTTTTACCCCCTCTGATTCAGCACCTCTGATTCAGCCCCTCTGATACAGCCCCTCTGTTTCTCGACAACTGTTCCAGCCCCTCTGTTTCAGCCCCTCTGTTTCAGCCCCTCTGTTTCGCACCCTCTGTTTCAGCCCCTCTGATTCAGCCCCTCTGATTCAGCCCCTCTGTTTCAGCCCCTCTGTTTCAGCGGCTCTGTTTCGCCCTCTGTTTCAGCCCCTCTGGTTCTCGCCCTCTGTTTCAGCCCCTCTGATTCAGCCCCTGTGTATCAGCTCCTCTGTTTCTCCCCCTCTGTTCCAGCCCCTCTGTTTCAGCCCCTCTGTTTCAGCCACTCTGTTTCAGCCCCTCTGTTTCAGCCCCTCTGTTTCTCGCCCTCTGTTTCAGCCCCTCTGATTCTGCCCCTCTGTTTTACCCCCTCTGATTCAGGACCTCTGATTCAGCCCCTCTGATACAGCCCCTCTGTTTCTCGACCACTGTTTCAGCCCCTCTGTTTCAGCCCCTCTGTTTCAGCCCCTCTGTTTCTCACCCTCTGTTTCAGCCCCTCTGATTCAGCCCCTCTGATTCAGCACCTCTGATTCAGCCCCTCTGTTTCAGCCCCTCTGTTTCAGCGGCTCTGTTTCGCCCTCTGATTCAGCCCCTCTGTTTCAGCTCCTCTGTTTCTCCCCCTCTGTTCCAGCCCCTCTGTTTCAGCCCCTCTGTTTCAGCCACTCTGTTTCAGCCCCTCTGTTTCAGCCCCTCAGTTTCAGCCCCTCTGTTTCTCGCCCTCGGTTTCAGCCCCTCTGTTTCTCGCCCTCTGTTTCAGCCCCTCTGTTTCAGCCCGTCTGTTTCAGCCACTCTGTTTCTCGCCCTCTGTTTCAGCCCCTCTGATTCAGCCCCTCTGTTTCAGCCCCTCTGTCTCAGCCCCTCTGTTTCTCACCCTCTGTTTCAGCCCCTCTGATTCAGCCCCTCTGATTCAGCCCCTCTGATTCCGCCCCTCTGTTTCCCGCCCCTCTGTTTCAGCCCCTCTGTTTCTCGCCCTCTGTTTCAGCCCCTCTGTTTCTCGCCCTCTGTTTCAGCCCCTCTGATTCAGCCCCTCTGTTTCAGCTCCTCTGTTTCTCCCCCTCTGTTCCAGCCCCTCTGTTTCAGCCCCTCTGTTTCAGCCACTCTGTTTCAGCCCCTCTGTTTCAGCCCCTCAGTTTCAGCCCCTCTGTTTCTCGCCCTCTGTTTCAGCCCCTCTGTTTCTCGCCCTCTGTTTCAGCCCCTCTGTTTCAGCCCGTCTGTTTCAGCCACTCTGTTTCTCGCCCTCTGTTTAAGCCCCTCTGATTCAGCCCCTCTGTTACAGCCCCTCTGTCTCAGCCCCTCTGTTTCTCACCCTCTGTTTCAGCCCCTCTGATTCAGCCCATCTGATTCAGCCCCTCTGATTCCGCCCCTCTGTTTCCCGCCCCTCTGTTTCAGCCCCTCTGTTTCTCGCCCTCTGTTTCAGCCCCTCTGTTTCTCGCCCTCTGTTTCAGCCCCTCTGTTTAAGCCCCTCTGTTTCAGCCCCTCTGTTTCAGCGCCTCTGTTTCGCCCTCTGTTTCTGCCCCTCTGCCTCTCGCCCTCTGTTTCAGCCCCTCTGATTCAGCCCCTCTGTTTCAGCTCCTCTGTTTCTCCCCCTCTGTTCCAGCCCATCTGTTTCAGCCCCTCTGTTTCAGCCACTCTGTTTAAGCCCCTCTGTTTCAGCCCCTCTGTTTCAGCCCCTCTGTTACTCGCCCTCTGTTTCAGCCCCTCTGATTCTCGCCCTCTGTTTCAGCCCCTCTGTTTCTCGCCCTCTGTTTCAGCCCCTCTGATTCAGCCCCTCTGTTTCAGCCCCTCTGATTCAGCACCTCTGATTCAGCCCCTCTGATTCAGCCCCTCTGTTTCTCACCCTCTGTTTCAGCCCCTCTGATTCAGCCCCTCTGATTCAGCCCCTCTGTTTCCCGCCCCTCTGTTTCAGCCCCTCTGTTTCTCGCCCTCTGTTTCAGTCCCTCTGTTTCTCGCCCTCTGTTTCAGCCCCTCTGTTTCAGCCCCTCTGTTTCAGCCCCTCTGTTTCAGCGCCTCTGTTTCGCCCTCTGTTTCAGCCCCTCTGTTTCTCGCCCTCTGTTTCAGCCCCTCTGATTCAGCCCCTCTGTTTCAGCTCCTCTGTTTCTCCCCCTCTGTTCCAGCCCCTCTGCTTCAGCCCCTCTGTTTCAGCCACTCTGTTTCAGCCCCTCTGTTTCAGCCCTCTCTGTTTCAGCCCCTCTGTTTCTCGCCCTCTGTTTCAGCCCCTCTGTTTCAGCCCCTCTGATTCAGCCCCTCTGTTTCAGCTCCTCTGTTTCTCCCCCTCTGTTCCAGCCCCTCTGCTTCAGCCCCTCTGTTTCAGCCACTCTGTTTCAGCCCCTCTGTTTCAGCCCTCTCTGTTTCAGCCCCTCTGTTTCTCGCCCTCTGTTTCAGCCCTTCTGATTCTCGCCCTCTGTTTCAGCCCCTCTGATTCAGCCCCTCTGTTTCAGCCCCTCTGATTCAGCCCCTCTGATTCAGCCCCTCTGATTCAGCCCCTCTGTTTCTCGGCCTCTGTTTCAGCCCCTCTGTTTCAGCCCCTCTGTTTCAGCGCCTCTGTTTCTCGCACTCTGTTTCAGCCCCTCTGTTTCTCGCCCTCTGTTTCAGCCCCTCTGATTCAGCCCCTCTGTTTCAGCCCCTATGTTTCTCCCCCTCTGTTCCAGCCCCTCTGTTTCAGCCCCTCTGTTTCAGCCACTCTGTTTCAGCCCCTCTGTTTCAGCCCGTCTGTTTCTCACCCTCTGTTTCAGCCCCTCTGTTTCAGCCCGTCTGTTTCAGCCACTCTGTTTCTCGCCCTCTGTTTCAGCCCCTCTGTTTCTCGCCCTCTGTTTCAGCCCCTCTGTTTCAGCCCGTCTGTTTCAGCCACTCTGTCTCTCGCCTTCTGTTTCAGCCCCTCTGTTTCTCACCCTCTGTTTCCGCCCCTCTGATTCAGCCCCTCTGTTTCTCGCCCTCTGTCTCAGCCCCTCTGTTTCAGCCCCTCTGTTTCAGCCCCTCTGTTTCTCGCCCACTGTTTCAGCCCCTCTGATTCTGCCCCTCTGTTTTACCCCCTCTGATTCAGCCCCTCTGTTTCAGACTCTCTGATTCAGACCCTCTGTTTCAGCCCCTCTGAATCAGCCCCTCTGATTCAGCCCCTCTGATTCAGCCCCTCTGTTTCAGCCCCTCTGTTTCTCGCACTCTGTTTCAGCCCCTCTGATTATCGCCCTCTGTTTCAGCCCCTCTGTTTCTCGCCCTCTGTTTCAGCCCCTCTGATTCTGCCCCTCTGTTTTACCCCCTCTGATTCAGCCCCTCTGATTCAGCCCCTCTGATACAGCCCCTCTGTTTCTCGACCACTGTTTCAGCCCCTCTGTTTCAGCCCCTCTGTTTCATCACCTCTGTTTCTCACCCTCTGTTTCAGCCCCTCTGATTCAGCCCCTCTGTTTCAGCCCCTATGTTTCAGCGGCTCTGTTTCGCCCTCTGTTTCAGCCCCTCTGTTTCTCGCCCTCTGTTTCAGCCCATCTGATTCAGCCCCTGTGTATCAGCTCCTCTGTTTCTCCCCCTCTGTTCCAGCCCCTCTGTTTCAGCCCCTCTGTTTCAGCCCCTCTGTTTCTCGCCCTCTGTTTCAGCCCCTCTGATTCTCGCCCTCTGTTTCAGCCCCTCTGTTTCTCGCCCTCTGTTTCAGCCCCTCTGATTCTGCCCCTCTGTTTTACCCCCTCTGATTCAGCACCTCTGATTCAGCCCCTCTGATACAGCCCCTCTGTTTCTCAACCACTGTTTCAGCCCCTCTGTTTCAGCCCCTCTGTTTCAGGCCCTCTGTTTCTCACCCTCTGTTTCAGACCCTCTGATTCAGCCCCTCTGATTCAGCCCCTCTGATTCAGCCCCTCTGTTTCAGCCCCTCTGTTTCAGCGGCTCTGTTTCGCCCTCTAATTCAGCCCCTCTGTTTCAGCTCCTCTGTTTCTCCCCCTCTGTTCCAGCCCCTCTGTTTCAGCCCCTCTGTTTCAGCCACTCTGTTTCAGCCCCTCTGTTTCAGCCCCTCAGTTTCAGCCCCTCTGTTTCTCGCCCTCTGTTTCAGCCCCTCTGTTTCTCGCCCTCTGTTTCAGCCCCTCTGTTTCAGCCCGTCTGTTTCAGCCACTCTGTTTCTCGCCCTCTGTTTCAGCCCCTCTGATTCAGCCCCTCTGTTTCAGCCCCTCTGTCTCAGCCCCTCTGTTTCTCACCCTCTGTTTCAGCCCCTCTGATTCAGCCCCTCTGATTCAGCCCCTCTGATTCAGCCCCTCTGTTTCCCGCCCCTCTGTTTCAGCCCCTCTGTTTCTCGCCCTCTGTTTCAGACCCTCTGTTTCTCGCCCTCTGTTTCAGCCCCTCTGTTTCAGCCACTCTGTTTCAGCCCCTCTGTTTCAGCCCCTCAGTTTCAGCCCCTCTGTTTCTCGCCCTCTGTTTCAGCCCCTCTGTTTCTCGCCCTCTGTTTCAGCCCCTCTGTTTCAGCCCGTCTGT
This sequence comes from Chiloscyllium punctatum, assembly GCF_047496795.1. Lineage (NCBI taxonomy): Eukaryota > Metazoa > Chordata > Chondrichthyes > Orectolobiformes > Hemiscylliidae > Chiloscyllium > Chiloscyllium punctatum. The sequence goes on along the minus strand of NW_027309792.1, from coordinate 425,881 downwards.
TTCAGCCACTCTGTTTCTCGCCCTCTGTTTCAGCCCCTCTGATTCAGCCCCTCTGTTTCAGCCCCTCTGTCTCAGCCCCTGTGTTTCTCACCCTCTGTTTCAGCCCCTCTGATTCAGCCCCTCTGATTCAGCCCCTCTGTTTCCCGCCCCTCTGTTTCAGCCCCTCTGTTCCTCGCCCTCTGTTTCAGCCCCTCTGATTCTCGCCCTGTGTTTCAGCCCCTCTGTTTCTCGCCCTCTGTTTTAGCCCCTCTGATTCAGCCCCTCTGTTTCAGCCCCTCTGATTCAGCCCCTCTGATTCAGCCCCTCTGATTCAGCTCCTCTGTTTCTCGCCCTCTGTTTCAGCCTCTCTGTTTCAGCCCCTCTGTTTCAGCCCCTCTGTTTCTCACCCTCTGTTTCAGCCCCTCTGATTCAGCCCCTCTGATTCAGCCCCTCTGTTTCCCGCCCCTCTGTTTCAGCCCCTCTGTTTCTCGCCCTCTGTTTCAGCCCCTCTGTTTCTCGCCCACTGTTTCAGCCCCTCTGTTTCAGCCCCTCTGTTTCAGCCCCTCTGAATAAGCCCCTCTGATTCAGCCCCTCTGTTTCAGCCCCTCTGTTTCAGCCCCTCTGTTTCTCGCCCTCTGTTTTTGCCCCTCTGATTCAGCCCCTCTGTTTCAGCCCCTCTGAATAAGCCCCTCTGATTCAGCCCCTCTGTTTCAGCCCCTCTGTTTCAGCCACCCTGTTTCTCGCCCTCTGTTTCAGCCCCGCTGATTCAGCCCCACTGTTTCAGCCCCTCTGAATAAGCCCCTCTGATTCAGCCCCTCTGTTTCAGCCCCTCTGTTTCAGCCCCTCTGTTTCTCGCCCTCTGTTTTTGCCCCTCTGATTCAGCCCCTCTGTTTCAGCCCCTCTGATTCAGCCCCTCTGTTTCTCACCCTCTGTTTCAGCCCCTCTGTTCCCCGACCCTCTGTTTCAGCCCCTCTGTTTCAGCCCCTCTGTTTCAGCCTCTCTGTTTCTCACCCTCTGTTTCAGCCCCTCTGTTTCCTGACCCTCTGTTTCAGCCCCTCTGTTTCTCACCCTCTGTTTCAGCCACTCTGATTCAGCCCCTCTGATTCAGCCTCTCTGATTCTGCCCCTCTGTTTTACCCCCTCTGATTCAGCCCCTATGTTTCAGCCCCTCTGATTCAGACCCTCTGTTTCAGCCCCTCTGAATCAGCCCCTCTGATTCAGCCCCTCTGTTTCAGCCCCTCTGTTTCAGCCCCTCTGTTTCTCGCACTCTGTTTCAGCCCCTCTGATTATCGCCCTCTGTTTCAGCCCCTCTGTTTCTCGCCCTCTGTTTCAGCCCCTCTGATTCTGCCCCTCTGTTTTACCCCCTCTGATTCAGCACCTCTGATTCAGCCCCTCTGATACAGCCCCTCTGTTTCTCGACAACTGTTCCAGCCCCTCTGTTTCAGCCCCTCTGTTTCAGCCCCTCTGTTTCTCACCCTCTGTTTCAGCCCCTCTGATTCAGCCCCTCTGATTCAGCCCCTCTGTTTCAGCCCCTATGTTTCAGCGGCTCTGTTTCGCCATCTGTTTCAGCCCCTCTGTTTCTCGCCCTCTGTTTCAGCCCATCTGATTCAGCCCCTGTGTATCAGCTCCTCTGTTTCTCCCCCTCTGTTCCAGCCCCTCTGTTTCAGCCCCTCTGTTTCAGCCCCTCTGTTTCTCGCCCTCTGTTTCAGCCCCTCTGATTCTCGCCCTCTGTTTCAGCCCCTCTGTTTCTCGCCCTCTGTTTCAGCCCCTCTGATTCTGCCCCTCTGTTTTACCCCCTCTGATTCAGCACCTCTGATTCAGCCCCTCTGATACAGCCCCTCTGTTTCTCGACCACTGTTTCAGCCCCTCTGTTTCAGCCCCTCTGTTTCAGGCCCTCTGTTTCTCACCCTCTGTTTCAGACCCTCTGATTCAGCCCCTCTGATTCAGCCCCTCTGATTCAGCCCCTCTGTTTCAGCCCCTCTGTTTCAGCGGCTCTGTTTCGCCCTCTAATTCAGCCCCGCTGTTTCAGCTCCTCTGTTTCTCCCCCTCTGTTCCAGCCCCTCTGTTTCAGCCCCTCTGTTTCAGCCACTCTGTTTCAGCCCCTCTGTTTCAGCCCCTCAGTTTCAGCCCCTCTGTTTCTCGCCCTCTGTTTCAGCCCCTCTGTTTCTCGCCCTCTGTTTCAGCCCCTCTGTTTCAGCCCGTCTGTTTCAGCCACTCTGTTTCTCGCCCTCTGTTTCAGCCCCTCTGATTCAGCCCCTCTGTTTCAGCCCCTCTGTCTCAGCCCCTCTGTTTCTCACCCTCTGTTTCAGCCCCTCTGATTCAGCCCCTCTGATTCAGCCCCTCTGATTCAGCCCCTCTGTTTCCCGCCCCTCTGTTTCAGCCCCTCTGTTTCTCGCCCTCTGTTTCAGACCCTCTGTTTCTCGCCCTCTGTTTCAGCACCTCTGTTTAAGCCCCTCTGTTTCAGCCCCTCTGTTTCAGCGCCTCTGTTTCGCCCTCTGTTTCTGCCCCTCTGTCTCTCGCCCTCTGTTTCAGCCCCTCTGATTCAGCCCCTCTGTTTCAGCTCCTCTGTTTCTCCCCCTCTGTTCCAGCCCATCTGTTTCAGCCCCTCTGTTTCAGCCCCTCTGTTTAAGCCCCTCTGTTTCAGCCCCTCTGTTTCAGCCCCTCTGTTTCTCGCCCTCTGTTTCAGCCCCTCTGTTTCTCGCACTCTGTTTCAGCCCCTCTGATTCTCGCCCTCTGTTTCAGCCCCTCTGTTTCTCGCCCTCTGTTTCAGCCCCTCTGATTCAGCCCCTCTGTTTCAGCCCCTCTGATTCAGCACCTCTGATTCAGCCCCTCTGATTCAGCCCCTCTGTTTCTCACCCTCTGTTTCAGCCCCTCTGATTCAGCCCCTCTGATTCAGCCCCTCTGTTTCACGCCCCTCTGTTTCAGCCCCTCTGTTTCTCGCCCTCTGTTTCAGCCCCTCTGTTTCAGCCCCTCTGTTTCAGCCCCTCTGTTTCTCGCCCTCTGTTTCAGCCCCTCTGTTTCTGGCCCTCTGTTTCAGCCCCTATGTTTCTCCCCCTCTGTTCCAGCCCCTCTGTTTCAGCCCCTCTGTTTCAGCCACTCTTTTTCAGCCCCTCTGTTTCAGCCCCTCTTTTTCAGCCCCTCTGTTTCTCGCCCTCTGTTTCAGCCCCTCTGTTTCTCGCCCTCTGTTTCAGCCCCTCTGTTTCAGCCCGTCTGTTTCAGCCACTCTGTTTCTCGCCCTCTGTTTCAGCCCCTCTGTTTCACACCCTCTGTTTCAGTCCCTCTGATTCAGTCCATCTGTTTCTCGCCCTCTGTTTCAGCCCCTCTGTTTCTCGCCCTCTGTTTCAGCCCCTCTGTTTCAGCCCCTCTGTTTCAGCCCTTCTGTTTCTTGCCCTCTGTTTCAGCCCCTCTGTTTCTCGCCCTCTGTTTCAGGCCCTCTGTTTCTCGCCCTCTGTTTCAGCCCCTCTGATTCAGCCCCTCTGTTTCAGCCCCTCTGATTCAGCCACTCTGTTTCAGCCCCTCTGTTTCAGCCCCTCTGTTTCAGCCCCTCTGTTTCTCGCCCTCTATTTCTCACCCTCTGTTTCTCGCCCTCTGTTTCAGCCCATCTGTTTTTGGCCCTCTGTTTCAGCCCCTCTGTTTCTTGCCCTCTGTTTCAGGCTCTCTGTTTCAGCCCGTCTGTTTCAGCCCCTCTGTTTCAGCCCCTCTGTTTCTCGCCCTCTGTTTCAGCCCCTCTGATTCTCACCCTCTGTTTCAGCCCCTCTGTTTCTCGCCCTCTGTTCCAGCCCCTCTGATTCAGCCACTCTGTTTCAGCCCCTCTGATTCAGCCCCTCTGATTCAGCCCCTCTGTTTCCCGCCCCTCTGTTTCAACCCCTCTGTTTCTCGCACTCTGTTTCAGCCCCTCTGTTTCTCGCCCTCTGTTTCAGCCCCACTGTTTCAGCACCTCTGTTTCACCGCCTCTCATTCAGCCCCTCTGTTTAAGCCCCTCTGTTTCTCCGCCTATCTTCCAGGCCCTCTGTTTCAGCACTTCTGTTTCAGCCACTCTGTTTCAGCCCCTCTTTTTCAGCCCCTCTGTTTCAGCCCCTCTGTTTCTCGCTCTCTGTTTCAGCCCCTCTGATTCAGCCCCTCTGTTTCTCACCCTCTGTTTCAGCCCCTCAGTTTCTCGCCCTCTGTTTCAGCCCCTCTGTTTCAGCCCCTCTGTTTCAGCCCCTCTGTTTCTCGCCCTCTGTTTCAGCCCCTCTGTTTCTCGCCCTCTGTTTCAGGCCCTCTGTTTCTCGCCCTCTGTTTCAGCCCCTCTGATTCAGCCCCTCTGTTTCAGCCCCTCTGATTCAGCCCCTCTGTTTCAGCCCCTCTGTTTCAGCCCCTCTGTTTCTCGCCCTCTGTTTCAGCCCCTCTGATTCAGCCCCTCTGTTTCAGCCCCTCTGATTCAGCCCCTCTGTTTCAGCCCCTCTGTTTCAGCCCCTCTGTTTCTCGCCCTCTGTTTCAGCCCCTCTGTTTTTCGCCCTCTGTTTCTGCCCCTCTGTTTCTCGCCCTCTGTTTCAGGCTCTCTGTTTCAGCCCCTCTGATTCAGCCCCTCTGATTCAGCCCCTCTGTTTCTCGCCCTCTGTTTCAGCCCCACTGTTTCAGCCCCTCTGTTTCAGCCCCTCTGTTTCTCGCCCTCTGTTTCAGCCCCTCTGTTTCTCGCCCTCTGTTTCAGCCCCTCTGTTTCTGCCCCTCTGTTTCTCGCCCTCTGTTTCAGCCCCGCTGTTTCTCGCCCTCTGTTTCAGCCCCGCTGATTCAGCCCGTTTCAGCCCCTCTGAATCAGCCCCTCTGATTCAGCCACTCTGTTTCAGCCCCTCTGTTTCAGCCCCTCTGTTTCTCGCCCTCTGTTTCAGCCCCTCTGATTCTCGCCCTCTGTTTCAGCTCCTCTGTTTCTCGCCCTCTGTTTCAGCCCCTCTGATTCAGCCCCTCTGTTTCAGCCGCTCTGATTCAGCCCCTCTGATTCAGCCCCTCTGATTCAACCCCTCTGTTTCTCGCCCTCTGTTTCAGCCCCTCTGTTTCAGCCCCTCTGTTTCTCACCCTCTGTTTCAGCCCCTCTGATTCAGCCCCTCTGATTCAGCCCCTCTGATTCAGCCCCTCTGTTTCCCGTCCCTCTGTTTCAGCCCCTCTGTTTCTCGCCCTCTGTTTCAGACCCGCTGTTTCATCCCCTCTGTTTCAGCCCCTCTGTTTCAGCGCCTCTGTTTCTCGCCCTCTGTTTCAGCCCCTCTGTTTCTCGCCCTCTGTTTCAGCCCCTCTGATTCAGCCCCTCTGTTTCAGTCCCTCTGTTTCTCCCCCTCTGTTCCAGCCCCTCTGTTTCAGCCCCTCTGTTTAAGCCACTCTGTTTCATCCCCTCTCTTTCAGCCCCTCTGTTTCAGCCCCTCTGTTTCTCGCCCTCTGTTTCAGCCCCTCTGTTTCTCGCCCTCTGTTTCAGCCCCTCTGTTTCAGCCCGTCTGTTTCAGCCACTCTGTTTCTCGCCGTCTGTTTCAGCCCCTCTGATTCTCACCCTCTGTTTCAGCCCCTCTGATTCAGCCCCTCTGTTTCTCGCCCTCTGTTTCAGCCCCTCTGTTTCTCGCCCTCTGTTTCAGCCCCTCTTTTTCTCGCCCTCTGATTCAGCCCCTCTGTTTCAGCCCCTCTGATTCAGCCCCTCTGTTTCTCGCCCTCTGTTTCAGCCCCTCTGTTTCTCGCCCTCTGTTTCCGCCCCTCTGTTTCTCGCCCTCTGTTTCAGCCCCTCTGATTCAGCCCCTCTGTTTCTCGCCCTCTGTTTCAGCCCCTCTGTTTCAGCCCCTCTGTTTCTCGCCCTCTGTTTCAGCCCCTCTGTTTCTCGCCCTCTGTTTCAGCCCCGCTGTTTCTCGCCCTCTGTTTCAGCCCCGCTGATTCAGCCCCTCTGTTTCAGCCCCTCTGAATCAGCCCCTCTGATTCAGCCCCTCTGTTTCAGCCCCTCTGTTTCAGCCCCTCTGTTTCTCGCCCTCTGTTTCTGCCCCTCTGATTCTCGCCCTCTGTTTCAGCCCCTCTGTTTCTCGCCCTCTGTTTCAGCCCCTCTGATTCAGCCCTCTGTTTCAGCCCCTCTGATTCAGCCCCTCTGATTCAGCCCCTCTGTTTCTTGCCCTCTGTTTCAGCCCCTCTGTTTCAGCCCCTCTGTTTCAGCCCCTCTGTTTCTCGCCCTCTGTTTCTGCCCCTCTGATTCTCTCCCTCTGTTGCAGCCCCTCTGTTTCAGCCCCTCTGTTTCTCGCACTCAGTTTCTGCCACTCTGTTTCTCGCCCTCTGTTTCAGCCCCGCTGTTTCTCGCCCTCTGTTTCAGCCCCGCTGATTCAGCCCCTCTGTTTCAGCCCCTCTGAATCAGCCCCTCAGATTCAGCCCCTCTGTTTCTCCCACTCTGTTTCAGCCCCTCTGTTTCAGCCACTCTGTTTCAGCTCCTCTGTTTAAGCCCCTCTGTTTCTCGCCCTCTGTTTCAGCCCCTCTGTTTCTCGCCCTCTGTTTCAGCCCCTCTGTTTCTCGCCCTCTGATTCAGCCCCTCTGTTTCAGCCCCTCTGATTCAGCCCCTCTGATTCAGCCCCTCTGTTTCCCGCCCCTCTGTTTCAGCCCCTCTGTTTCTCGCCTCTGTTTCAGCCCCTCTGATTCAGCCCCTCTGTTTCTCGCCCTCTGTTTCAGCCCCTCTGTTTCAGCCCCTCTGTTTCTCGCCCTCTGTTTCTGCCCCTCTGTTTCTCGCCCTCTGTTTCAGCCCCGCTGTTTCTCGCCCTCTGTTTCAGCCCCGCTGATTCAGCCCCTCTGTTTCAGCCCCTCTGAATCAGCCCCTCTGATTCAGCCCCTCTGTTTCAGCCCCTCTGTTTCAGCCCCTCTGTTTCTCGCCCTCTGTTTCAGCCCCTCTGATTCTCGCCCTCTGTTTCAGCCCCTCTGTTTCTCGCCCTCTGTTTCAGCCCCTCTGATTCAGCCCCTCTGTTTCAGCCACTCTGTTTCAGCCCCTCTGTTTCAGCCCCTCGGTTTCAGCCCCTCTGTTTCTCGCCCTCTGTTTCAGCCCCACTGTTTCAGCCCCTCTGTTTCAGCCCCTCTGTTTCTCGCCCTCTGTTTCAGCCCCTCTGTTTCTCGCCCTCTGTTTCAGCCCCTCTGTTTCTGCCCCTCTGTTTCTCGCCCTCTGTTTCAGCCCCGCTGTTTCTCGCCCTCTGTTTCAGCCCCGCTGATTCAGCCCCTCTGTTTCAGCCCCTCTGAATCAGCCCCTCTGATTCAGCCACTCTGTTTCAGCCCCTCTGTTTCAGCCCCTCTGTTTCTCGCCCTCTGTTTCAGCCCCTCTGATTCTCGCCCTCTGTTTCAGCTCCTCTGTTTCTCGCCCTCTGTTTCAGCCCCTCTGATTCAGCCCCTCTGTTTCAGCCGCTCTGATTCAGCCCCTCTGATTCAGCCCCTCTGATTCAACCCCTCTGTTTCTCGCCCTCTGTTTCAGCCCCTCTGTTTCAGCCCCTCTGTTTCTCACCCTCTGTTTCAGCCCCTCTGATTCAGCCCCTCTGTTTCCCGCCCCTCTGTTTCAGCCCCTCTGTTTCTCGCCCTCTGTTTCAGACCCGCTGTTTCATCCCCTCTGTTTCAGCCCCTCTGTTTCAGCCCCTCTTTTTCTCGCCCTCTGATTCAGCCCCTCTGTTTCAGCCCCTCTGATTCAGCCCCTCTGTTTCTCGCCCTCTGTTTCAGCCCCTCTGTTTCAGACCCGCTGTTTCATCCCCTCTGTTTCAGCCCCTCTGTTTCAGCCCCTCTGTTTCTCGCCCTCTGTTTCAGCCCCTCTGATTCAGCCCCTCTGTTTCAGTACCTCTGTTTCTCCCCCTCTGTTCCAGCCCCTCTGTTTCAGCCCCTCTGCTTAAGCCACTCTGTTTCAGCCCCTCTCTTTCAGCCCCTCTGTTTCAGCCCCTCTGTTTCTCGCCCTCTGTTTCAGCCCCTCTCTTTCTCGCCCTCTGTTTCAGAACCTCTGTTTCAGCCCGTCTGTTTCAGCCACTCTGTTTCTCGCCGTCTGTTTCAGCCCCTGTGTTTCTCACCCTCTGTTTCAGCCCCTCTGATTCAGCCCCTCTGTTTCTCGCCCTCTGATTCAGCCCCTCTGTTTCAGCCCCTCTGATTCAGCCCCTCTGATTCAGCCCCTCTCTTTCCCGCCCCTCTGTTTCAGCCCCTCTGTTTCTCGCCTCTGTTTCAGCCCCTCTGATTCAGCCCCTCTGTTTCTCGCCCTCTGTTTCAGCCCCTCTGTTTCAGCCCCTCTGTTTCTCGCCCTCTGTTTCTGCCCCTCTGTTTCTCGCCCTCTGTTTCAGCCCCGCTGTTTCTCGCCCTCTGTTTCAGCCCCGCTGATTCAGCCCCTCTGTTTCAGCCCCTCTGAATCAGCCCCTCTGATTCAGCCACTCTGTTTCAACCCCTCTGTTTCAGCCCCTCTGTTTCTCGCCCTCTGTTTCAGCCCCTCTGATTCTCGCCCTCTGTTTCAGCTCCTCTGTTTCTCGCCCTCTGTTTCAGCCCCTCTGATTCAGCCCCTCGGTTTCAGCCGCTCTGATTCAGCCCCTCTGATTCAGCCCCTCTGATTCAACCACTCTGTTTCTCGCCCTCTGTTTCAGCCCCTCTGTTTCAGCCCCTCTGTTTCTCACCCTCTGTTTCAGCCCCTCTGATTCCGCCCCTCTGATTCAGCCCCTCTGATTCAGCCCCTCTGTTTCCCGCCCCTCTGTTTCAGCCCCTCTGTTTCTCGCCCTCTGTTTCAGACCCGCTGTTTCATCCCCTCTGTTTCAGCCCCTCTGTTTCAGCCCCTCTTTTTCTCGCCCTCTGATTCAGCCCCTCTGTTTCAGCCCCTCTGATTCAGCCCCTCTGTTTCTCGCCCTCTGTTTCAGCCCCTCTGTTTCAGACCCGCTGTTTCATCCCCTCTGTTTCAGACCCTCTGTTTCAGCCCCTCTGTTTCTCGCCCTCTGTTTCAGCCCCTCTGATTCAGCCCCTCTGTTTCAGTCCCTCTGTTTCTCCCCCTCTGTTCCAGCCCCTCTGTTTCAGCCCCTCTGCTTAAGCCACTCTGTTTCAGCCCCTCTCTTTCAGCCCCTCTGTTTCAGCCCCTCTGTTTCTCGCCCTCTGTTTCAGCCCCTCTGTTTCTCGCCCTCTGTTTCAGCCCCTCTGTTTCAGCCCGTCTGTTTCAGCCACTCTGTTTCTCGCCGTCTGTTTCAGCCCCTGTGTTTCTCACCCTCTGTTTCAGCCCCTCTGATTCAGCCCCTCTGTTTCTCGCCCTCTGTTTCAGCCCCTCTGTTTCTCGCCCTCTGTTTCAGCCCCTCTTTTTCTCGCCCTCTGATTCAGCCCCTCTGTTTCAGCCCCTCTGATTCAGCCCCTCTGTTTCTCGCCCTCTGTTTCAGCCCCTCTGTTTCAGCCCCTCTGTTTCAGCCCCTCTGTTTCAGCCCCTCTGTTTCTCGCCCTCTGTTTCAGCCCCTCTGATTCTCTCCCTCTGTTGCAGCCCCTCTGTTTCAGCCCCTCTGTTTCTCGCACTCAGTTTCTGCCCCTCTGTTTCTCGCCCTCTGTTTCAGCCCCGCTGTTTCTCGCCCTGTGTTTCAGCCCCGCTGATTCAGCCCCTCTGTTTCAGCCCCTCTGAATCAGCCCCTCTGATTCAGCCCATCTGTTTCAGCCCCTCTGTTTCAGCCCCTCTGTTTCTCGCCCTCTGTTTCAGCCCCTCTGATTCTCGCCCTCTGTTTCAGCCCCTCTGTTTCTTGCCCTCTGTTTCAGCCCCTCTGATTCAGCCCCTCTGTTTCAGCCCCTCTGATTCAGCCCCTCTGATTCAGCCCCTCTGCTCAGCCCCTCTGTTTCTCGCCCTCTGTTTCAGCCCCTCTGTTTCAGCCCCTCTGTTTCAGCCCCTCTGTTTCTCACCCTCTGATTCAGCCCCTCTGATTTAGCCCCTCTGTTTCCCGCCCCTCTGTTTCAGCCCCTCTGTTTCTCGCCCTCTGTTTCAGCCCCTCTGTTTCTCGCCCTCTGTTTCAGCCCCACTGTTTCTGCCCCTCTGTTTCAGCCCCTCTGTTTCAGCGCCTCTGTTTCTCGCCCTCTGTTTTAGCCCCTCTGTTTCTCGCCCTCTGTTTCAGCCCCTCTGATTCAGCCCCTCTGTTTCAGCCCCTATGTTCTCCCCCTCTGTTCCAGCCCCTCTGTTTCAGCCACTCTGTTTCAGCCACTCTGTTTCAGCCCCTCTGTTTCAGCCCCTTGGTTTCATCCCCTCTGTTTCTCGCCCTCTGTTTCAGCCCCTCTGTTTCTCGCCCACTGTTTCAGCCCCTCTGTTTCAGCCCCACTGTTTCAGCCCCTCTGTTTCTCGCCCTCTGTTTCAGCCCCTCTGTTTCTCACCCTCTGTTTCATCCCCTCTGATTCAGCCCCTCTGTTTCTCGCCCTCTGTTTCAGCCCCTCTGTTTCTCGCCCTCTGTTTCAGCCCCTCTGTTTCAGCCCCTCTGTTTCTCGCCCTCTGTTTCAGGCCCTCTGTTTCTCGCCCTCTGTTTCAGCCCCTCTGATTCAGCCCCTCTGTTTCAGCCGCTCTGATTCAGCCCCTCTGTTTCAGCCCCTCTATTACAGCCCCTCTGTTTCAGCCCCTCTGTTTCTCGCGCTCTATTTCTCACCCTCTGTTTCTCGCCCTCTGTTTCAGCCCCTCTGTTTTTCGCCCTCTGTTTCAGCCCCTCTGTTTCTTGCCCTCTGTATCAGGCTCTCTGTTTCAGCCCCTCTGTTTCTCGCCCTCTGTTTCAGCCCCTCTGATTCTCGCCCTCTGTTTCAGCCCCTCTGTTTCTCGCCCTCTGTTTCAGCCCCTCTGATTCAGCCCCTCTGTTTCAGCCCCTCTGATTCAGCCCCTCTGATTCAGCCCCTCTGATTCAGCCCCTCTGTTTCTCGCCCTCTGTTTCAGCCCCTCTGTTTCAGCCCCTCTGTTTCAGCCCCTCTGTTTCTCACCCTCTGTTTCAGCCCCTCTGATTCAGCCCCTCTGATTCTGCCCCTCTGATTCAGCCCCTCTGTTTCCCGCCACTCTGTTACAGCCCCTCTGTTTCTCGCCCTCTGTTTCAGCCCCTCTGTTTCTCGCCCTCTGTTTCAGCCCCACTGTTTCAGCCCCTCTGTTTCAGCCCCTCTGTTTCAGCGCCTCTGTTTCTCGTCCTCTGTTTCAGCTCCTCTGTTTCTCGCCCTCTGTTTCAACCCCTCTGATTCAGCCCCTCTGTTTCAGCCCCTCTGTTTCTCCCCCTCTGTTCCAGACCCTCTGTTTCAGCCCCTCTGTTTCAGCCACTCTGTTTCAGCCCCTCTGTTTCAGCCACTCTGTTTCAGCCACTCTGTTTCAGCCCCTCTGTTTCTCGCCCTCTGTTTCAGCCCCTCTGTTTCTCGCCCTCTGTTTCAGCCCCTCTGTTTCAGCCCGTCTGTTTCAGCCCCTCTGTTTCTCGCCCTCTGTTTCAGCCCCTCTGTTTCTCACCCTCTGTTTCAGCCCCTCTGATTCAGCCCCTCTGTTTCTCGCCCTCTGTTTCAGCCCCTCTGTTTCTCGCCCTCTGTTTCAGCCCCTCTGTTTTAGCCCCTCTGTTTCAGCCCCTCTGATTCTCGCCCTCTTTTTCAGCCCCTCTGTTTTAGCCCCTCTGTTTCAGGCCCTCTGTTTCTCGGCCTCTGTTTCAGCCCCTCTGATTCAGCCCCTCTGTTTCAGCCCCTCTGATTCAGCCCCTCTGTTTCAGCCACTCTGTTTCAGCCCATCTTTTTCAGCCCCTCTGTTTCTCGCCGGCTGTTTCAGCCCCACTGTTTCTCGCCCTCTGTTTCAGCCCCTCTGTTTCTCGCCCTCTGTTTCAGTCCCTCTGTTTCTCGCCCTGTGTTTCAGCCGCTCTGTTTCAGCCCCTCTGTTTCTCGCCCTCTGTTTCTGCCCCTCTGTTTCTCGCCCTCTGTTTCAGACTCGCTGTTTCTCGCCCTCTGTTTCAGCCCCGCTGATTCAGCCCCTCTGTTTCAGCCCCTCTGAATCAGCCCCTCTGATTCAGCCCCTCTGTTTCAGCCCCTCTGTTTCAGCCCCTCTGTTTCTCGCCCTCTGTTTCAGCCCCTCTGATTCTCGCCCTCTGTTTCAGCCCCTCTGTTTCTCGCCCTCTGTTTTAGCCTATCTGATTCAGCCCCTCTGTAACAGCCCCTCTGATTCAGCCCCTCTGATTCAGCCCCTCTGTTTCTCGCCCTCAGTTTTAGAACCTCTGTTTCAGACCCTCTGTTTCTCGCCCTCTGTTTCAGCCACTCTGTTTCTCGCTCTCTGTTTCTCGCCCTCTGTTTCAGCCCCTCTGATTCAGCCCCTCTGTTTCTCGCCCCTGTTTCAGCCCCTCTGTTTCTCGCCCTCTGTTTCAGCCCCTCTGTTTCTCGCCCTCTGTTTCAGCCCCTCTGTTTCAGCCCCTCTGATTCAACCTCTCTGTTTCTCGCCCTCTGCTTCAGCCCCGCTGTTTCTCACCCTCTGTTTCAGCCCCTCTGTTTCTCGCCCTCTGTTCCAGCCCCTCTGTTTCAGCCCGTCTGTTTCAGCCCCTCTGTTTCAGCCCCTCTGTTTCTCACCCTCTGTTACTCCCCCTCTGTTTCAGCCCCTCTGTTTTTCGCCCTCTGTTTCAGCCCCTCTGTTTCTCACCCTCTGTTTCAGGCTCTCTGTTTCAGCCCCTCTGTTTCTTGCCCTCTGTTTCTCGCCCGCTGTTTCAGCCCCTTTGTTTCTCGCCCTCTGTTTCAGCCCCTCTGTTTCAGCCCCTCTGATTCAGCCCCTCAGATTCAGCCCCTCTGTTTCTCGCACTCTGTTTCAGCCCCTCTGTTTCAGCCACTCTGTTTCAGCTCCTCTGTTTAAGCCCCTCTGTTTCTCGCCCTCTGTTTCAGCCCCTCTGTTTCTCGCCCTCTGTTTCAGCCCCTCTGTTTCTCGCCCTCTGATTCCGCCCCTCTGTTTCAGCCCCTCTGATTCAGCCCCTCTGATTCAGCCCCTCTGTTTCCCGCCCCTCTGTTTCAGCCCCTCTGTTTCTCGCCTCTGTTTCAGCCCCTCTGATTCAGCCCCTCTGTTTCTCGCCCTCTGTTTCAGCCCCTCTGTTTCAGCCCCTCTGTTTCTCGCCCTCTGTTTCTGCCCCTCTGTTTCTCGCCCTCTGTTTCAGCCCCGCTGTTTCTCGCCCTCTGTTTCAGCCCCGCTGATTCAGCCCCTCTGTTTCAGCCCCTCTGAATCAGCCCCTCTGATTCAGCCCCTCTGTTTCAGCCCCTCTGTTTCAGCCCCTCTGTTTCTCGCCCTCTGTTTCAGCCCCTCTGATTCTCGCCCTCTGTTTCAGCCCCTCTGTTTCTCGCCCTCTGTTTCAGCCCCTCTGATTCAGCCCCTCTGTTTCAGCCCCTCTGATTCAGCCCCTCTGATTCAGCCCCTCTGTTTCTTGCCCTCTGTTTCAGCCCCTCTCTTTCAGCCCCTCTGTTTCAGCCCCTCTGTTTCTCGCCCTCTGTTTCAGCCCCTCTGATTCTCTCCCTCTGTTGCAGCCCCTCTGTTTCAGCCCCTCTGTTTCTCGCACTCAGTTTCTGCCCCTCTGTTTCTCGCCCTCTGTTTCAGCCCCGCTGTTTCTCGCCCTCTGTTTCAGCCCCGCTGATTCAGCCCCTCTGTTTCAGCCCCTCTGAATCAGCCCCTCTGATTCAGCCCATCTGTTTCAGCCCCTCTGTTTCAGCCCCTCTGTTTCTCGCCCTCTGTTTCAGCCCCTCTGATTCTCGCCCTCTGTTTCAGCCCCTCTGTTTCTTGCCCTCTGTTTCAGCCCCTCTGATTCAGCCCCTCTGTTTCAGCCCCTCTGATTCAGCCCCTCTGATTCAGCCCCTCTGCTCAGCCCCTCTGTTTCTCGCCCTCTGTTTCAGCCCCTCTGTTTCTCGCCCTCTGTTTCAGCCCCTCTGTTTCTCACCCTCTGATTCAGCCCCTCTGATTCAGCCCATCTGATTCAGCCCCTCTGATTTAGCCCCTCTGTTTCCCACCCCTCTGTTTCAGCCCCTCTGTTTCTCGCCCTCTGTTTCAGCCCCTCTGTTTCACGCCCTCTGTTTCAGCCCCACTGTTTCAGCTACTCTGTTTCAGCCCCTCTGTTTCAGCGCCTCTGTTTCTCGCCCTCTGTTTTAGCCCCTCTGTTTCTCGCCCTCTGTTTCAGCCCCTCTGATTCAGCCCCTCTGTTTCAGCCCCTATGTTCTCCCCCTCTGTTCCAGCCCCTCTGTTTCAGCCACTCTGTTTCAGCCACTCTGTATCAGCCCCTCTGTTTCAGCCCCTCGGTTTCAGCCCCTCTGTTTCTCGCCCTCTGTTTCAGCCCCTCTGTTTCTCGCCCACTGTTTCAGCCCCTCTGTTTCAGCCCCTCTGTTTCAGCCACTCTGTTTCTCGCCCTCTGTTTCAGCCCCTCTGTTTCTCACCCTCTGTTTCAGCACCTCTGATTCAGCCCCTCTGTTTCTCGCCCTCTGTTTCAGCCCCTCTGTTTCTCGCCCTCTGTTTCAGCCCCTCTGTTTCAGCCCCTCTGTTTCTCGCCCTCTGTTTCAGGCCCTCTGTTTCTCGCCCTCTGTTTCAGCCCCTCTGATTCAGCCCCTCTGTTTCAGCCGCTCTGATTCAGCCCCTCTGTTTCAGCCCCTCTATTACAGCCCCTCTGTTTCAGCCCCTCTGTTTCTCGCACTCAGTTTCTGCCCCTCTGTTTCTCGCCCTCTGTTTCAGCCCCGCTGTTTCTCGCCCTCTGTTTCAGCCCCGCTGATTCAGCCCCTCTGTTTCAGCCCCTCTGAATCAGCCCCTCTGATTCAGCCCATCTGTTTCAGCCCCTCTGTTTCAGCCCCTCTGTTTCTCGCCCTCTGTTTCAGCCCCTCTGATTCTCGCCCTCTGTTTCAGCCCCTCTGTTTCTTGCCCTCTGTTTCAGCCCCTCTGATTCAGCCCCTCTGTTTCAGCCCCTCTGATTCAGCCCCTCTGATTCAGCCCCTCTGCTCAGCCCCTCTGTTTCTCGCCCTCTGTTTCAGCCCCTCTGTTTCTCGCCCTCTGTTTCAGCCCCTCTGTTTCTCACCCTCTGATTCAGCCCCTCTGATTCAGCCCATCTGATTCAGCCCCTCTGATTTAGCCCCTCTGTTTCCCACCCCTCTGTTTCAGCCCCTCTGTTTCTCGCCCTCTGTTTCAGCCCCTCTGTTTCTCGCCCTCTGTTTCAGCCCCACTGTTTCAGCTACTCTGTTTCAGCCCCTCTGTTTCAGCGCCTCTGTTTCTCGCCCTCTGTTTTAGCCCCTCTGTTTCTCGCCCTCTGTTTCAGCCCCTCTGATTCAGCCCCTCTGTTTCAGCCCCTATGTTCTCCCCCTCTGTTCCAGCCCCTCTGTTTCAGCCACTCTGTTTCAGCCACTCTGTATCAGCCCCTCTGTTTCAGCCCCTCGGTTTCAGCCCCTCTGTTTCTCGCCCTCTGTTTCAGCCCCTCTGTTTCTCGCCCACTGTTTCAGCCCCTCTGTTTCAGCCCCTCTGTTTCAGCCACTCTGTTTCTCGCCCTCTGTTTCAGCCCCTCTGTTTCTCACCCTCTGTTTCAGCACCTCTGATTCAGCCCCTCTGTTTCTCGCCCTCTGTTTCAGCCCCTCTGTTTCTCGCCCTCTGTTTCAGCCCCTCTGTTTCAGCCCCTCTGTTTCTCGCCCTCTGTTTCAGGCCCTCTGTTTCTCGCCCTCTGTTTCAGCCCCTCTGATTCAGCCCCTCTGTTTCAGCCGCTCTGATTCAGCCCCTCTGTTTCAGCCCCTCTATTACAGCCCCTCTGTTTCAGCCCCTCTGTTTCTCGCGCTCTATTTCTCACCCTCTGTTTCTCGCCCTCTGTTTCAGCCCCTCTGTTTTTCGCCCTCTGTTTCAGCCCCTCTGTTTCTTGTCCTCTGTATCAGGCTCTCTGTTTCAGCCCCTCTGTTTCTCGCCCTCTGTTTCAGCCCCTCTG
Organism: Chiloscyllium punctatum; assembly: GCF_047496795.1. NCBI lineage: Eukaryota > Metazoa > Chordata > Chondrichthyes > Orectolobiformes > Hemiscylliidae > Chiloscyllium > Chiloscyllium punctatum. The sequence goes on along the minus strand of NW_027309792.1, from coordinate 410,052 downwards.
ATTCTCGCCCTCTGTTTCAGCCCCTCTGTTTCTCGCCCTCTGTTTCAGCCCCTCTGATTCAGCCCCTCTGTTTCAGCCCCTCTGATTCAGCCCCTCTGATTCAGCCCCTCTGATTCAGCCCCTCTGTTTCTCGCCCTCTGTTTCAGCCCCTCTGTTTCAGCCCCTCTGTTTCAGCCCCTCTGTTTCTCCCCCTCTGTTTCAGCCCCACTGTTTCAGCCCCTCTGTGTCAGCCCCTCTGTTTCAGTCCCTCTGTTTCTCGCCCTCTGTTTCTCGCCCTCTGTTTCAGCCCCTCTGTTTCTCGCCCTCTGTTTCAGCCCCTCTGTTTCTCGCCCTCTGCTTCAGCCCCTCTGTTTCAGACCCTCTGTTTCAGCCCCTCTGTTTCAGCCCCCCTGTTTCTCGCCCTCTGTTTCAGCCCCTCTGTTTCTCGCCCTCTGTATCATCCCCTCTGTTTCTCGCCCTCTGTTTCAGCCCCTCTGTTTCTCGCCCTCTGTTTCAGCCCCTCTGTTTCAGCCCCTATATTTCAGCCCCTCTGTTTCTCGTCCTCTGTTTCAGCCCGTCTGTTTCTCGCCCTCTGTTTCAGCCCCTCTGTTTCTCGCCCTCTGTTTCAGCCCCTCTGATTCAGCCCCTCTGTTTCAGCCCCTCTGATTTAGCCCCTCTGTTTCAGCCCCTCTGTTTCAGCCCCTCTGTTTCAGCCCCTCTGTTTCTTGCCCTCTATTTCTCACCCTCTGTTTCTCGCCCTCTGTTTCAGCCCCTCTGTTTTTCGCCCTCTGTTTCAGCCCCTCTGTTTCTCGACCTCTGTTTCAGGCTCTCTGTTTCAGCCCGTCTGTTTCAGGCCCTCTGTTTCAGCCCCTCTGTTTCGCGCACTCTGTTTCTCGCCCGCTGTTTCAGCCCCTTTGTTTCTCGCCGTCTGTTTCAGCCCCTCTGTTTCAGCCCCTCTGCTTCAGCCCCTCTGATTCAGCCCCTCTGTTTCTCGCCATCTGTTTCAGCCCCTCTGTTTCAGCCTCTCTGTTTCAGCTCCTCTGTTTCAGCCCCTCTGTTTCTCGCCCTCTGTTTCAGCCCCTCTGTTTCTCGCCCTCTGTTTCTCGCCCTCTGTTTCAGCCCCTCTGTTTCAGCCGCTCTGTTTCTCGCCCTCTGTTTCAGCCCCTCTGTTTCTCGCCCTCTGTTTCAGCCCCTCTGCTTCAGCCCCTCTGTTTCAGCCCCTCTGTTTCAGCCCCTCTGTTTCAGCCCCTCTGTTTCTCGCCCTCTGTTTCAGACCCCTCTGTTTCTCGCCCTCTGTTCAGCCCCTATGTTTCTCGCCCTCTGTTTCAGCCCCTCTGTTTCTCGCCCTCTGTTTCAGCCCCTCTGTTTCAGCCCCTCTGTTTCTCGCCCTCTGTTTCTGCCCCTCTGTTTCTCGCCCTCTGTTTCAGCCCCTCTATTTCTCGCCCTCTGTTTCAGCCCCGCTGATTCAGCCCCTCTGTTTCAGCCCCTCTGAATCAGCCCCTCTGATTCAGCCCCTCTGTTTCAGCCCCTCTGTTTCAGCGCCTCTGTTTCTCGCCCTCTGTTTCTGCCCCTCTGTTTCAGCCCCTCTGTTTCTCGCCCTCTGTTTCTGCCCCTCTGTTTCTCGCCCTCTGTTTCAGCCCCTCTATTTCTCGCCCTCTGTTTCAGCCCCGCTGATTCAGCCCCTCTGTTTCAGCCCCTCTGAATCAGCCCCTCTGATTCAGCCCCTCTGTTTCAGCCCCTCTGTTTCAGCCCCTCTGTTGCTCGCCCTCTGTTTCAGCCCCTCTGTTTCAGCCCCTCTGTTTCAGCCCCTCTGTTTCAGCCCCTCTGTTTCAGGCTCTCTGTTTCAGCCCCTCTGTTTCAGCCCCTCTGTTTCAGCCCCTCTGTTTCAGCCCCTCTGTTTCTCGCCCTCTGTTTCAGCCCCTCTGTGTCAGCCCCTCTGTTTCAGTCCCTCTGTTTCTCGCCCTCTGTTTCTCGCCCTCTGTTTCAGCCCCTCTGTTTCTCGCCCTCTGTTTCAGCCCCTCTGTTTCTCGCCCTCTGCTTCAGCCCCTCTGTTTCAGCCCCTCTGTTTCAGCGCCTCTGTTTCTCGCCCTCTGTTTCTGCCCCTCTGTTTCAGCCCCTCTGTTTCTCGCCCTCTGTTTCTGCCCCTCTGTTTCTCGCCCTCTGTTTCAGCCCCTCTATTTCTCGCCCTCTGTTTCAGCCCCGCTGATTCAGCCCCTCTGTTTCAGCCCCTCTGAATCAGCCCCTCTGATTCAGCCCCTCTGTTTCAGCCCCTCTGTTTCAGCCCCTCTGTTGCTCGCCCTCTGTTTCAGCCCCTCTGTTTCAGCCCCTCTGTTTCAGCCCCTCTGTTTCAGCCCCTCTGTTTCAGGCTCTCTGTTTCAGCCCCTCTGTTTCAGCCCCTCTGTTTCAGCCCCTCTGTTTCAGCCCCTCTGTTTCTCGCCCTCTGTTTCAGCCCCTCTGTGTCAGCCCCTCTGTTTCAGTCCCTCTGTTTCTCGCCCTCTGTTTCTCGCCCTCTGTTTCAGCCCCTCTGTTTCTCGCCCTCTGTTTCAGCCCCTCTGTTTCTCGCCCTCTGCTTCAGCCCCTCTGTTTCAGCCCCTCTGTTTCAGCCCCTCTGTTTCAGCCCCCCTGTTTCTCGCCCTCTGTTTCAGCCCCTCTGTTTCTCGCCCTCTGTTTCAGGCCCTCTGTTTCTCGCCCTCTGTTTCAGCCCCTCTGATTCAGCCCCTCTGTTTCAGCCGCTCTGATTCAGCCCCTCTGTTTCAGCCCCTCTATTACAGCCCCTCTGTTTCAGCCCCTCTGTTTCTCGCGCTCTATTTCTCACCCTCTGTTTCTCACCCTCTGTTTCAGCCCCTCTGGTTTTCGCCCTCTGTTTCAGCCCCTCTGTTTCTTGCCCTCTGTATCAGGCTCTCTGTTTCAGCCCCTCTGTTTCTCGCCCTCTGTTTCAGCCCCTCTGATTCTCGCCCTCTGTTTCAGCCCCTCTGTTTCTCGCCCTCTGTTTCAGCCCCTCTGATTCAGCCCCTCTGTTTCAGCCCCTCTGATTCAGCCCCTCTGATTCAGCCCCTCTGATTCAGCCCCTCTGTTTCTCGCCCTCTGTTTCAGCCCCTCTGTTTCAGCCCCTCTGTTTCAGCCCCTCTGTTTCTCCCCCTCTGTTTCAGCCCCTCTGTTTCAGCCCCTCTGTGTCAGCCCCTCTGTTTCAGTCCCTCTGTTTCTCGCCCTCTGTTTCTCGCCCTCTGTTTCAGCCCCTCTGTTTCTCGCCCTCTGTTTCAGCCCCTCTGTTTCTCGCCCTCTGCTTCAGCCCCTCTGTTTCAGCCCCTCTGTTTCAGCCCCTCTGTTTCAGCCCCCCTGTTTCTCGCCCTCTGTTTCAGCCCCTCTGTTTCTCGCCCTCTGTTTCATCCCCTCTGTTTCTCGCCCTCTGTTTCAGCCCCTCTGTTTCTCGCCCTCTGTTTCAGCCCCTCTGTTTCAGCCCCTATATTTCAGCCCCTCTGTTTCTCGTCCTCTGTTTCAGCCCGTCTGTTTCTCGCCCTCTGTTTCAGCCCCTCTGTTTCTCGCCCTCTGTTTCAGCCCCTCTGATTCAGCCCCTCTGTTTCAGCCCCTCTGATTTAGCCCCTCTGTTTCAGCCCCTCTGTTTCAGCCCCTCTGTTTCAGCCCCTCTGTTTCTTGCCCTCTATTTCTCACCCTCTGTTTCTCGCCCTCTGTTTCAGCCCCTCTGTTTTTCGCCCTCTGTTTCAGCCCCTCTGTTTCTCGACCTCTGTTTCAGGCTCTCTGTTTCAGCCCGTCTGTTTCAGGCCCTCTGTTTCAGCCCCTCTGTTTCGCGCACTCTGTTTCTCGCCCGCTGTTTCAGCCCCTTTGTTTCTCGCCGTCTGTTTCAGCCCCTCTGTTTCAGCCCCTCTGCTTCAGCCCCTCTGATTCAGCCCCTCTGTTTCTCGCCATCTGTTTCAGCCCCTCTGTTTCAGCCTCTCTGTTTCAGCTCCTCTGTTTCAGCCCCTCTGTTTCTCGCCCTCTGTTTCAGCCCCTCTGTTTCTCGCCCTCTGTTTCTCGCCCTCTGTTTCAGCCCCTCTGTTTCAGCCGCTCTGTTTCTCGCCCTCTGTTTCAGCCCCTCTGTTTCTCGCCCTCTGTTTCAGCCCCTCTGCTTCAGCCCCTCTGTTTCAGCCCCTCTGTTTCAGCCCCTCTGTTTCAGCCCCTCTGTTTCTCGCCCTCTGTTTCAGACCCCTCTGTTTCTCGCCCTCTGTTCAGCCCCTATGTTTCTCGCCCTCTGTTTCAGCCCCTCTGTTTCTCGCCCTCTGTTTCAGCCCCTCTGTTTCAGCCCCTCTGTTTCTCGCCCTCTGTTTCTGCCCCTCTGTTTCTCGCCCTCTGTTTCAGCCCCTCTATTTCTCGCCCTCTGTTTCAGCCCCGCTGATTCAGCCCCTCTGTTTCAGCCCCTCTGAATCAGCCCCTCTGATTCAGCCCCTCTGTTTCAGCCCCTCTGTTTCAGCCCCTCTGTTTCTCGCCCTCTGTTTCAGCCCATCTGATTCTCGCCCTCTGTTTCAGCCCTTCTGATTCTCGCCCTCTGTTTTAGCCCCACTGATTCAGCCCCTCTGTTTCAGCCCCTCTGATTCAGCCCCTCTGATTCAGCCCCTCTGATGCAGTCCCTCTGTTTCTCGTCCTCTGTTTCAGCCCCTCTGTTTCAGCCCCTCTGTTTCAGCGCCTCTGTTTCTCGCCCTCTGTTTCAGCCCCTCTGTTTCTCGCCCTCTGTTTCAGCCCCTCTGATTCAGCCCCTCTGTTTTACCCCCTCAGTTTCAGCCCCTCTGTTTCTCGCCCTCTATTTCTCACCCTCTGTTTCTCGCCCTCTGTTTCAGCCCCTCTGTTTCTCGCCCTCTGTTTCAGCCCCTCTGTTTCTTGCCCTCTGTTTCAGGCTCTCTGCTTCAGCCCGTCTGTTTCAGCCCCTCTGTTTCAGACCCTCTGTTTCTCGCCCTCTGTTTCAGCCCCTCTGATTCTCGCCCTCTGTTTCAGCCCGTCTGTTTTTCGCCCTCTGTTTCAGCCCCTCTGATTCAGCCCCTCTGTTTCAGCCCCTCTGATTCAGCCCCTCTGATTCAGCCCCTCTGATTCAGCCTCTCTGTTTCTCGAACTCTGTTTCAGGCTCTCTGATTCAGCCCGTCTGTTTCAGCCCCTCTGTTTCAGCCCCTCTGTTTCGCGCCCTCTGTTTCTCGCCCGCTGTTTCAGCCCCTTTGTTTCTCGCCCTCTGTTTCAGCCCCTCTCTTTCAGCCCCTCTGATTCAGCCCCTCTGATTCAGCCCCTCTGTTTCTCGCCATCTGTTTCAGCCCCTCTGTTTCAGCCTCTCTGTTTCAGCTCCTCTGTTTCAGCCCCTCTGTTTCTCGCCCTCTGTTTCAGCCCCTCTGTTTCTCGCCCTCTGTTTCTCCCCCTCTGTTTCAGCCCCTCTGTTTCAGCCGCTCTGTTTCTCGCCCTCTGTTTCAGCCCCTCTGTTTCTCGCCCTCTGTTTCAGACCCTCTGTTTCAGCCCCTCTGTTTCAGCCCCTTTGTTTCTCGCCCTCTGTTTCAGCCCCTCTGTTTCAGCCCCTCTGTTTCAGCCCCTCTGTTTCAGCCCCTCTGTTTCAGCCCCTTTGTTTCTCGCCCTCTGTTTCAGCCCCTCTGTTTCAGCCCCTCTGTTTCAGACCCCTCTGTTTCTCGCCCTCTGTTCAGCCCCTATGTTTCTCGCCCTCTGTTTCAGCGCCTCTGTTTCTCGCCCTCTGTTTCTGCCCCTCTGATTCAGCCCCTCTGTTTCTCGCCCTCTGTTTCTGCCCCTCTGTTTCTCGCCCTCTGTTTCAGCCCCTCTATTTCTCGCCCTCTGTTTCAACCCCGCTGATTCAGCCCCTCTGTTTCAGCCCCTCTGAATCAGCCCCTCTGATTCAGCCCCTCTGTTTCAGCCCCTCTGTTTCTGCCCCTCTGTTTCTCGCCCTCTGTTTCAGCCCCTCTATTTCTCGCACTCTGTTTCAGCCCCGCTGATTCAGCCCCTCTGTTTCAGCCCCTCTGAATCAGCCCCTCTGATTCAGCCCCTCTGTTTCAGGCCCTCTGTTTCAGCCCCTCTGTTGCTCGGCCTCTGTTTCAGCCCCTCTGTTTCAGCCCCTCTGTTTCAGCCCCTCTGTTTCAGCCCCTCTGTTTCTCGCCCTCTGTTTCAGCCCCTCTGTTTCAGCCCCTCTGTTTCAGCCCCTCTGTTTCAGCCCCTCTGTTTCTCGCCCTCTGTTTCAGCCGCTCTGTTTCTCGCCCTCTGTTTCAGCCCCTCTGTTTCAGCGCCTCTGTTTCTCGCCCTCTGTTTCTCGCCCTCTGTTTCAGCCCCTCTGTTTCAGCCGCTCTGTTTCTCGCCCTCTGTTTCAGCCCCTCTGTTTCTCGCCCTCTGTTTCAGCCCCTCTGTTTCAGCCCCTCTGTTTCAGCCCCTCTGTTTCTCGCCCTCTGTTTCTCGCCCTCTGTTTCAGACCCCTCTGTTTCTCGCCCTCTGTTCAGCCCCTATGTTTCTCGCCCTCTCTTTCAGCGCCTCTGTTTCTCGCCCTCTGTTTCTGCCCCTCTGTTTCAGCCCCTCTGTTTCTCGCCCTCTGTTTCTGCCCCTCTGTTTCTCGCCCTCTGTTTCAGCCCCTCTATTTCTCGCCCTCTGTTTCAGCCCCGCTGATTCAGCCCCTCTGTTTCAGCCCCTCTGAATCAGCCCCTCTGATTCAGCCCCTCTGTTTCAGCCCCTCTGTTTCAGCCCCTCTGTTGCTCGCCCTCTGTTTCAGCCCCTCTGTTTCAGCCCCTCTGTTTCAGCCCCTCTGTTTCAGCCCCTCTGTTTCAGGCTCTCTGTTTCAGCCCCTCTGTTTCAGCCCCTCTGTTTCAGCCCCTCTGTTTCAGCCCCTCTGTTTCTCGCCCTCTGTTTCAGCCCCTCTGTGTCAGCCCCTCTGTTTCAGTCCCTCTGTTTCTCGCCCTCTGTTTCTCGCCCTCTGTTTCAGCCCCTCTGTTTCTCGCCCTCTGTTTCAGCCCCTCTGTTTCTCGCCCTCTGCTTCAGCCCCTCTGTTTCAGCCCCTCTGTTTCAGCCCCTCTGTTTCAGCCCCCCTGTTTCTCGCCCTCTGTTTCAGCCCCTCTGTTTCTCGCCCTCTGTTTCATCCCCTCTGTTTCTCGCCCTCTGTTTCAGCCCCTCTGTTTCTCGCCCTCTGTTTCAGCCCCTCTGTTTCAGCCCCTATATTTCAGCCCCTCTGTTTCTCGTCCTCTGTTTCAGCCCGTCTGTTTCTCGCCCTCTGTTTCAGCCCCTCTGTTTCTCGCCCTCTGTTTCAGCCCCTCTGATTCAGCCCCTCTGTTTCAGCCCCTCTGATTTAGCCCCTCTGTTTCAGCCCCTCTGTTTCAGCCCCTCTGTTTCAGCCCCTCTGTTTTTTGCCCTCTATTTCTCACCCTCTGTTTCTCGCCCTCTGTTTCAGCCCCTCTGTTTTTCGCCCTCTGTTTCAGCCCCTCTGTTTCTCGACCTCTGTTTCAGGCTCTCTGTTTCAGCCCGTCTGTTTCAGGCCCTCTGTTTCAGCCCCTCTGTTTCGCGCACTCTGTTTCTCGCCCGCTGTTTCAGCCCCTTTGTTTCTCGCCGTCTGTTTCAGCCCCTCTGTTTCAGCCCCTCTGCTTCAGCCCCTCTGATTCAGCCCCTCTGTTTCTCGCCATCTGTTTCAGCCCCTCTGTTTCAGCCTCTCTGTTTCAGCTCCTCTGTTTCAGCCCCTCTGTTTCTCGCCCTCTGTTTCAGCCCCTCTGTTTCTCGCCCTCTGTTTCTCGCCCTCTGTTTCAGCCCCTCTGTTTCAGCCGCTCTGTTTCTCGCCCTCTGTTTCAGCCCCTCTGTTTCTCGCCCTCTGTTTCAGCCCCTCTGCTTCAGCCCCTCTGTTTCAGCCCCTCTGTTTCAGCCCCTCTGTTTCAGCCCCTCTGTTTCTCGCCCTCTGTTTCAGACCCCTCTGTTTCTCGCCCTCTGTTTCAGCCCCTCTGTTTCTCGCCCTCTGTTTCAGCCCCTCTGTTTCAGCCCCTCTGTTTCTCGCCCTCTGTTTCTGCCCCTCTGTTTCTCGCCCTCTGTTTCAGCCCCTCTATTTCTCGCCCTCTGTTTCAGCCCCGCTGATTCAGCCCCTCTGTTGCAGCCCCTCTGAATCAGCCCCTCTGATTCAGCCCCTCTGTTTCAGCCCCTCTGTTTCAGCCCCTCTGTTTCTCGCCCTCTGTTTCAGCCCATCTGATTCTCGCCCTCTGTTTCAGCCCTTCTGATTCTCGCCCTCTGTTTTAGCCCCTCTGATTCAGCCCCTCTGTTTCAGCCCCTCTGATTCAGCCCCTCTGATTCAGCCCCTCTGATGCAGTCCCTCTGTTTCTCGCCCTCTGTTTCAGCCCCTCTGTTTCAGCCCCTCTGTTTCAGCGCCTCTGTTTCTCGCCCTCTGTTTCAGCCCCTCTGTTTCTCGCCCTCTGTTTCAGCCCCTCTGATTCAGCCCCTCTGTTTCAGCCCCTCAGTTTCAGCCCCTCTGTTTCTCGCCCTCTATTTCTCACCCTCTGTTTCTCGCCCTCTGTTTCAGCCCCTCTGTTTCTCGCCCTCTGTTTCAGCCCCTCTGTTTCTTGCCCTCTGTTTCAGGCTCTCTGCTTCAGCCCGTCTGTTTCAGCCCCTCTGTTTCAGCCCCTCTGATTCAGCCCCTCTGATTCAGCCCCTCTGATTCAGCCTCTCTGTTTCTCGACCTCTGTTTCAGGCTCTCTGATTCAGCCCGTCTGTTTCAGCCCCTCTGTTTCAGCCCCTCTGTTTCGCGCCCTCTGTTTCTCGCCCGCTGTTTCAGCCCCTTTGTTTCTCGCCCTCTGTTTCAGCCCCTCTCTTTCAGCCCCTCTGATTCAGCCCCTCTGATTCAGCCCCTCTGTTTCTCGCCATCTGTTTCAGCCCCTCTGTTTCAGCCTCTCTGTTTCAGCTCCTCTGTTTCAGCCCCTCTGTTTCTCGCCCTCTGTTTCAGCCCCTCTGTTTCTCGCCCTCTGTTTCTCCCCCTCTGTTTCAGCCCCTCTGTTTCAGCCGCTCTGTTTCTCGCCCTCTGTTTCAGACCCTCTGTTTCTCGCCCTCTGTTTCAGACCCTCTGTTTCAGCCCCTCTGTTTCAGCCCCTCTGTTTCTCGCCCTCTGTTTCAGACCCCTCTGTTTCTCGCCCTCTGTTCAGCCCCTATGTTTCTCGCCCTCTGTTTCAGCGCCTCTGTTTCTCGCCCTCTGTTTCTGCCCCTCTGTTTCAGCCCCTCTGTTTCTCGCCCTCTGTTTCTGCCCCTCTGTTTCTCGCCCTCTGTTTCAGCCCCTCTGTTTCAGCCCCTCTGTTTCAGCCCCTCTGTTTCTCGCCCTCTGTTTCAGCCCCTCTGTTTCAGCCCCTCTGTTTCAGCCCCTCTGTTTCAGCCCCTCTGTTGCTCGCCCTCTGTTTCAGCCCCTCTGTTTCAGCCCCTCTGTTTCAGCCCCTCTGTTTCAGCCCCTCAGTTTCTCGCCCTCTGTTTCAGCCCCTCTGTTTCAGCCCCTCTGTTTCAGCCCCTCTGTTTCAGCCCCTCTGTTTCTCGCCCTCTGTTTCAGCCGCTCTGTTTCTCGCCCTCTGTTTCAGCCCCTCTGTTTCAGCGCCTCTGTTTCTCGCCCTCTGTTTCTCGCCCTCTGTTTCAGCCCCTCTGTTTCAGCCGCTCTGTTTCTCGCCCTCTGTTTCAGCCCCTCTGTTTCTCGCCCTCTGTTTCAGCCCCTCTGTTTCAGCCCCTCTGTTTCAGCCCCTCTGTTTCTCGCCCTCTGTTTCAGCCCCTCTGTTTCAGCCCCTCTGTTTCAGCCCCTCTGTTTCAGCCCCTCTGTTTCAGCCCCTCTGTTTCAGCCCCTCTGTTTCTCGCCCTCTGTTTCAGACCCCTCTGTTTCTCGCCCTCTGTTCAGCCCCTATGTTTCTCGCCCTCTGTTTCAGCGCCTCTGTTTCTCGCCCTCTGTTTCTGCCCCTCTGTTTCAGCCCCTATGTTTCTCGCCCTCTGTTTCTGCCCCTCTGTTTCTCGCCCTCTGTTTCAGCCCATCTATTTCTCGCCCTCTGTTTCAGCCCCGCTGATTCAGCCCCTCTGTTTCAGCACCTCTGAATCAGCCCCTCTGATTCAGCCCCTCTGTTTCAGCCCCTCTGTTTCAGCCCCTCTGTTGCTCGCCCTCTGTTTCAGCCCCTCTGTTTCAGCCCCTCTGTTTCAGCCCCTCTGTTTCAGCCCCTCTGTTTCAGCCCCTCTGTTTCAGGCTCTCTGTTTCAGCCCGTCTGTTTCAGCCCCTCTGTTTCAGCCCCTCTGTGTCAGCCCCTCTGTTTCAGTCCCTCTGTTTCTCGCCCTCTGTTTCTCGCCCTCTGTTTCAGCCCCTCTGTTTCTCGCCCTCTGTTTCAGCCCCTCTGTTTCTCGCCCTCTGCTTCAGCCCCTCTGTTTCAGCCCCTCTGTTTCAGCCCCTCTGTTTCAGCCCCCCTGTTTCTCGCCCTCTGTTTCAGCCCCTCTGTTTCTCGCCCTCTGTTTCATCCCCTCTGTTTCTCGCCCTCTGTTTCAGCCCCTCTGTTTCTCGCCCTCTGTTTCAGCCCCTCTGTTTCTCGCCCTCTGTTTCAGCCCCTCTGATTCAGCCCCTCTGTTTCAGCCCCTCTGATTTAGCCCCTCTGTTTCATCCCCTCAGTTTCAGCCCCTCTGTTTCAGCCCCTCTGTTTCTTGCCCTCTATTTCTCACCCTCTGTTTCTCGCCCTCTGTTTCAGCCCCTCTGTTTTTCGCCCTCTGTTTCAGCCCCTCTGTTTCTCGACCTCTGTTTCAGGCTCTCTGTTTCAGCCCGTCTGTTTCAGGCCCTCTGTTTCAGCCCCTCTGTTTCGCGCACTCTGTTTCTCGCCCGCTGTTTCAGCCCCTTTGTTTCTCGCCGTCTGTTTCAGCCCCTCTGTTTCAGCCCCTCTGCTTCAGCCCCTCTGATTCAGCCCCTCTGTTTCTCGCCATCTGTTTCAGCCCCTCTGTTTCAGCCTCTCTGTTTCAGCTCCTCTGTTTCAGCCCCTCTGTTTCTCGCCCTCTGTTTCAGCCCCTCTGTTTCTCGCCCTCTGTTTCTCGCCCTCTGTTTCAGCCCCTCTGTTTTAGCCGCTCTGTTTCTCGCCCTCTGTTTCAGCCCCTCTGTTTCTCGCCCTCTGTTTCAGCCCCTCTGCTTCAGCCCCTCTGTTTCAGCCCCTCTGTTTCAGCCCCTCTGTTTCAGCCCCTCTGTTTCTCGCCCTCTGTTTCAGACCCCTCTGTTTCTCGCCCTCTGTTCAGCCCCTATGTTTCTCGCCCTCTGTTTCAGCCCCTCTGTTTCTCGCCCTCTGTTTCAGCCCCTCTGTTTCAGCCCCTCTGTTTCTCGCCCTCTGTTTCTGCCCCTCTGTTTCTCGCCCTCTGTTTCAGCCCCTCTGTTTCTCGCCCTCTGTTTCTGCCCCTCTGTTTCAGCCCCTCTGTTTCTCGCCCTCTGTTTCTGCCCCTCTGTTTCTCGCCTTCTGTTTCAGCCCCTCTATTTCTCGCACTCTGTTTCAGCCCCGCTGATTCAGCCCCTCTGTTTCAGCCCCTCTGAATCAGCCCCTCTGATTCAGCCCCTCTGTTTCAGCCCCTCTGTTTCAGCCCCTCTGTTGCTCGCCCTCTGTTTCAGCCCCTCTGTTTCAGCCCCTCTGTTTCAGCCCCTCTGTTTCAGCCCCTCTGTTTCAGCCCCTCTGTTTCTCGCCCTCTGATTCAGCCCCTCTGTTTCAGCCCCTCTGTTTCAGCCCCTCTGTTGCTCGCCCTCTGTTTCAGCCCCTCTGTTTCAGCCCCTCTGTTTCAGCCCCTCTGTTTCAGCCCCTCTGTTTCAGCCCCTCTGTTTCAGGCTCTCTGTTTCAGCCCGTCTGTTTCAGCCCCTCTGTTTCAGCCCCTCTGTGTCAGCCCCTCTGTTTCAGTCCCTCTGTTTCTCGCCCTCTGTTTCTCGCCCTCTGTTTCAGCCCCTCTGTTTCTCGCCCTCTGTTTCAGCCCCTGTGTTTCTCGCCCTCTGCTTCAGCCCCTCTGTTTCAGCCCCTCTGTTTCAGCCCCACTGTTTCAGCCCCCCTGTTTCTCGCCCTCTGTTTCAGCCCCTCTGTTTCTCGCCCTCTGTTTCATCCCCTCTGTTTCTCGCCCTCTGTTTCAGCCCCTCTGTTTCTCGCCCTCTGTTTCAACCCCTCTGTTTCAGCCCCTATATTTCAGCCCCTCTGTTTCTCGTCCTCTGTTTCAGCCCGTCTGTTTCTCGCCCTCTGTTTCAGCCCCTCTGTTTCTCGCCCTCTGTTTCAGCCCCTCTGACTCAGCCCCTCTGTTTCAGCCCCTCTGATTTAGCCCCTCTGTTTCAGCCCCTCTGTTTCAGCCCCTCTGTTTCAGCCCCTCTGTTTCTTGCCCTCTATTTCTCACCCTCTGTTTCTCGCCCTCTGTTTCAGCCCCTCTGTTTTTCGCCCTCTGTTTCAGCCCCTCTGTTTCTCGACCTCTGTTTCAGGCTCTCTGTTTCAGCCCGTCTGTTTCAGCCCCTCTGTTTCAGCCCCTCTGTTTCGCGCACTCTGTTTCTCGCCCGCTGTTTCAGCCCCTTTGTTTCTCGCCGTCTGTTTCAGCCCCTCTGTTTCAGCCCCTCTGCTTCAGCCCCTCTGATTCAGCCCCTCTGTTTCTCGCCATCTGTTTTAGCCCCTCTGTTTCAGCCTCTCTGTTTCAGCTCCTCTGTTTCAGCCCCTCTGTTTCTCGCCCTCTGTTTCAGCCCCTCTGTTTCTCGCCCTCTGTTTCTCGCCCTCTGTTTCAGCCCATCTGTTTCAGCCGCTCTGTTTCTCGCCCTCTGTTTCAGCCCCTCTGTTTCTCGCCCTCTGTTTCAGCCCCTCTGCTTCAGCCCCTCTGTTTCAGCCCCTCTGTTTCAGCCCCTCTGTTTCAGCCCCTCTGTTTCTCGCCCTCTGTTTCAGACCCCTCTGTTTCTCGCCCTCTGTTCAGCCCCTATGTTTCTCGCCCTCTGTTTCAGCCCCTCTGTTTCTCGCCCTCTGTTTCAGCCCCTCTGTTTCAGCCCCTCTGTTTCTCGCCCTCTGTTTCTGCCCCTCTGTTTCTCACCCTCTGTTTCAGCCCCTCTATTTCTCGCCCTCTGTTTCAGCCCCGCTGATTCAGCCCCACTGTTGCAGCCCCTCCGAATCAGCCCCTCTGATTCAGCCCCTCTGTTTCAGCCCCTCTGTTTCAGCCCCTCTGTTTCTCGCCCTCTGTTTCAGCCCATCTGATTCTCGCCCTCTGTTTCAGCCCTTCTGATTCTCGCCCTCTGTTTTAGCCCCTCTGATTCAGCCCCTCTGTTTCAGCCCCTCTGATTCAGCCCCTCTGATTCAGCCCCTCTGATGCAGTCCCTCTGTTTCTCGCCCGCTGTTTCAGCCCCTCTGTTTCAGCCCCTCTGTTTCAGCGCCTCTGTTTCTCGCCCTCTGTTTCAGCCCCTCTGTTTCTCGCCCTCTGTTTCAGCCCCTCTGATTCAGCCCCTCTGTTTCAGCCCCTCTGTTTCTCGCCCTCTGTTTCAGCCCCTCTGTTTCTTGCCCTCTGTTTCAGGCTCTCTGCTACAGCCCGTCTGTTTCAGCCCCTCTGTTTCAGACCCTCTGTTTCTCGCCCTCTGTTTCAGCCCCTCTGATTCTCGCCCTCTGTTTCAGCCCCTCTGTTATTCGCCCTCTGTTTCAGCCCCTCTGATTCAGCCCCTCTGTTTCAGCCCCTCTGATTCAGCCCCTCTGATTCAGCCCGTCTGTTTCAGCCCCTCTGTTTCAGCCCCTCTGTTTCGCGCCCTCTGTTTCTCGCCCGCTGTTTCAGCCCCTTTGTTTCTCGCCCTCTGTTTCAGCCCCTCTCTTTCAGCCCCTCTGATTCAGCCCCTCTGATTCAGCCCCTCTGTTTCTCGCCATCTGTTTCAGCCCCTCTGTTTCAGCCTCTCTGTTTCAGCTCCTCTGTTTCAGCCCCTCTGTTTCTCGCCCTCTGTTTCAGCCCCTCTGTTTCTCGCCCTCTGTTTCTCCCCCTCTGTTTCAGCCCCTCTGTTTCAGCCGCTCTGTTTCTCGCCCTCTGTTTCAGCCCCTCTGTTTCTCGCCCTCTGTTTCAGACCCTCTGTTTCAGCCCCTCTGTTTCAGCCCCTTTGTTTCTCGCCCTCTGTTTCAGCCCCTCTGTTTCAGCCCCTCTGTTTCACCCCCTCTGTTTCAGCCCCTCTGTTTCTCGCCCTCTGTTTCAGACCCCTCTGTTTCTCGCCCTCTGTTCAGCCCCTATGTTTCTCGCCCTCTGTTTCAGCGCCTCTGTTTCTCGCCCTCTGTTTCTGCCCCTCTGTTTCAGCCCCTCTGTTTCTCGCCCTCTGTTTCTGCCCCTCTGTTTCTCGCCCTCTGTTTCAGCCCCTCTATTTCTCGCACTCTGTTTCAGCCCCGCTGATTCAGCCCCTCTGTTTCAGCCCCTCTGAATCAGCCCCTCTGATTCAGCCCCTCTGTTTCAGCCCCTCTGTTTCAGCCCCTCTGTTGCTCGCCCTCTGTTTCAGCCCCTCTGTTTCAGCCCCTCTGTTTCAGCCCCTCTGTTTCAGCCCCTCTGTTTCAGCCGCTCTGATTCTCGCCCTCTGTTTCAGCCCCTCTGTTTCTCGCCCTCTGTTTCAGCCCCTCTGTTTCAGCCCCTCTGTTTCAGCCCCTCTGTTTCTCGCCCTCTGTTTCAGCCCCTCTGTTTCAGCCCCTCTGTTTCAGCCCCTCTGTTTCAGCCCCTCTGTTTCTCGCCCTCTGTTTCAGACCCCTCTGTTTCTCGCCCTCTGTTCAGCCCCTATGTTTCTCGCCCTCTGTTTCAGCGCCTCTGTTTCTCGCCCTCTGTTTCAGCCCCTCTGTTTCAGCCCCTCTGTTTCAGCCCCTCTGTTTCAGCCCCTCTGTTTCTCGCCCTCTGTTTCAGACCCCTCTGTTTCTCGCCCTCTGTTCAGCCCCTATGTTTCTCGCCATCTGTTTCAGCCCCTCTGTTTCTCGCCCTCTGTTTCAGCCCCTCTGATTCAGCCCCTCTTTTTCAGCCCCTATGTTTCTCCCCCTCTGTTCCAGCCCCTCTGTTTCAGCCCCTCTGTTTCAGCCACTCTGTTTCAGCCCCTCTGTTTCAGCCCCTCTGTTTCAGCCCTTCTGTTTCTCGCCCTGTGTTTCAGCCCCTCTGTTTCTCGCCCTCTGTTTCAGCCCCTGTGTTTCAGCCCGTCTGTTTCAGCCACTCTGTTTCTCGCCCTCTGTTTCAGCCCCTCTGTTTCTCACCCTCTGTTTCAGCCCCTCTGATTCAGACCCTCTGTTTCTCGCCCTCTGTTTCAGCCCCTCTGTTTCTCGCCCTCTGTTTCAGCCCCTCTGTTTCAGCCCCTCTGTTTCAGCCTCTCTGTTTCTCGCCCTCTGTTTCAGGCCCTCTGTTTCTCGCCCTCTGTTTCAGCCCCTCTGATTCAGCCCCTGTATTTCAGCCCCTCTGATTCAGCCCCTCTCTTTCAGCCTCTCTGTTTCAGCCCCTCTGTTTCAGCCCCTCTGTTTTTCGCCCTCTGTTTCAGCCCCTCTGTTTCTTGCCCTCTGTTTCAGGCTCTCTGTTTCAGCCCGTCTGTTTCAGCCCCTCTGTTTCAGACCCTCTGTTTCTCGCCCTCTGTTTCAGCCCCTCTGATTCTCGCCCTCTGTTTCAGCCCCTCTGTTTCTCGCCCTCTGTTTCAGCCCCTCTGATTCAGCCCCTCTGTTTCAGCCCCTCTGATTCAGCCCCTCTGATTCAGCCCCTCTGATTCAGCCTCTCTGTTTCTCGCCCTCTGTTTCAGCCCCTCTGTTTCAGCCCCTCTGTTTCAGCC
Organism: Chiloscyllium punctatum; assembly: GCF_047496795.1. Classification (NCBI taxonomy): domain Eukaryota; kingdom Metazoa; phylum Chordata; class Chondrichthyes; order Orectolobiformes; family Hemiscylliidae; genus Chiloscyllium; species Chiloscyllium punctatum. The sequence goes on along the minus strand of NW_027309792.1, from coordinate 394,349 downwards.
CCTCTGATTCAGCCCCTCTGATTCAGCCCCTCTGATTCAGCCCCTCTGTTTCCCGCCCCTCTGTTTCAGCCCCTCTGTTTATCGCCCTCTGTTTCAGCCCCTCTGTTTCTCGCCCTCTGTTTCAGCCCCTCTGTTTCAGCCCCTCTGTTTCAGTCCCTCTGTTTCTCGCCCTCTGTTTCAGCCCCTCTGTTTCTCGCCATCTGTTTCAGACCCTCTGTTTCAGCCCCTCTGTTTCAGTCCCTCTGTTTCTCGCCCTCTGTTTCTCGCCCTCTGTTTCAGCCCCTCTGTTTCTCGCCCTCTGTTTCAGCCCCTCTGTTTCTCGCCCTCTGCTTCAGCCCCTCTGTTTCAGCCCCTCTGTTTCAGCCCCTCTGTTTCAGCCCCCCTGTTTCTCGCCCTCTGTTTCAGCCCCTCTGTTTCTCGCCCTCTGTTTCATCCCCTCTGTTTCTCGCCCTCTGTTTCAGCCCCTCTGTTTCTCGCCCTCTGTTTCAGCCCCTCTGTTTCAGCCCCTATATTTCAGCCCCTCTGTTTCTCGTCCTCTGTTTTAGCCCGTCTGTTTCTCGCCCTCTGTTTCAGCCCCTCTGTTTCTCGCCCTCTGTTTCAGCCCCTCTGATTCAGCCCCTCTGTTTCAGCCCCTCTGATTTAGCCCCTCTGTTTCATCCCCTCAGTTTCAGCCCCTCTGTTTCAGCCCCTCTGTTTCTTGCCCTCTATTTCTCACCCTCTGTTTCTCGCCCTCTGTTTCAGCCCCTCTGTCTTTCGCCCTCTGTTTCAGCCCCTCTGTTTCTCGACCTCTGTTTCAGGCTCTCTATTTCAGCCCGTCTGTTTCAGCCCCTCTGTTTCAGCCCCTCTGTTTCGCGCACTCTGTTTCTCGCCCGCTGTTTCAGCCCCTTTGTTTCTCGCCGTCTGTTTCAGCCCCTCTGTTTCAGCCCCTCTGCTTCAGCCCCTCTGATTCAGCCCCTCTGTTTCTCGCCATCTGTTTCAACCCCTCTGTTTCAGCCTCTCTGTTTCAGCTCCTCTGTTTCAGCCCCTCTGTTTCTCGCCCTCTGTTTCAGCCCCTCTGTTTCTCGCCCTCTGTTTCTCGCCCTCTGTTTCAGCCCCTCTGTTTCAGCCGCTCTGTTTCTCGCCCTCTGTTTCAGCCCCTCTATTTCTCGCACTCTGTTTCAGCCCCGCTGATTCAGCCCCTCTGTTTCAGCCCCTCTGAATCAGCCCCTCTGATTCAGCCGCTCTGTTTCAGCCCCACTGTTTCAGCCCCTCTGTTGCTCGCCCTCTGTTTCAGCCCCTCTGTTTCAGCCCCTCTGTTTCAGCCCCTCTGTTTCAGCACCTCTGTTTGAGCCCCTCTGTTTCTCGCCCTCTGTTTCAGCCCCTCTGTTTCAGCCCCTCTGTTTCAGCCCCTCTGTTTCAGCCCCTCTGTTTCTCGCCCTCTGTTTCAGCCGCTCTGTTTCTCGCCCTCTGTTTCAGCCCCTCTGTTTCAGCGCCTCTGTTTCTCGCCCTCTGTTTCTCGCCCTCTGTTTCAGCCCCTCTGTTTCAGCCGCTCTGTTTCTCGCCCTCTGTTTCAGCCCCTCTGTTTCTCGCCCTCTGTTTCAGCCCCTCTGTTTCAGCCCCTCTGTTTCAGCCCCTCTGTTTCTCGCCCTCTGTTTCAGCCCCTCTGTTTCAGCCCCTCTGTTTCAGCCCCTCTGTTTCAGCCCCTCTGTTTCTCGCCCTCTGTTTCAGACCCCTCTGTTTCTCGCCCTCTGTTCAGCCCCTATGTTTCTCGCCCTCTGTTTCAGCGCCTCTGTTTCTCGCCCTCTGTTTCAGCCCCTCTGTTTCAGCCCCTCTGTTTCTCGCCCTCTGTTTCAGCCCATCTGATTCTCGCCCTCTGTTTCAGCCCATCTGATTCTCGCCCTCTGTTTCAGCCCCTCTGATTCAGCCCCTCTGTTTCAGCCCCTCTGATTCAGCCCCTCTGATTTAGCCCCTCTGATGCAGCCCCTCTGTTTCTCGCCCTCTGTTTCAGCCCCTCTGTTTCAGCCCCTCTGTTTCAGCGCCTCTGTTTCTCGCCCTCTGTTTCAGCCCCTCTGTTTCTCGCCCTCTGTTTCAGCCCCTCTGATTCAGCCCCTCTTTTTCAGCCCCTATGTTTCTCCCCCTCTGTTCCAGCCCCTCTGTTTCAGCCCCTCTGTTTCAGCCACTCTGTTTCAGCCGCTCTGTTTCAGCCCCTCTGTTTCAGCCCTTCTGTTTCTCGCCCTGTGTTTCAGCCCCTCTGTTTCTCGCCCTCTGTTTCAGCCCCTCTGTTTCAGCCCGTCTGTTTCAGCCACTCTGTTTCTCGCCCTCTGTTTCAGCCCCTCTGTTTCTCACCCTCTGTTTCAGCCCCTCTGATTCAGACCCTCTGTTTCTCGCCCTCTGTTTCAGCCCCTCTGTTTCTCGCCCTCTGTTTCAGCCCCTCTGTTTCAGCCCCTCTGTTTCAGCCTCTCTGTTTCTCGCCCTCTGTTTCAGGCCCTCTGTTTCTCGCCCTCTGTTTCAGCCCCTCTGATTCAGCCCCTCTATTTCAGCCCCTCTGATTCAGCCCCTCTGTTTCAGCCCCTCTGTTTCAGCCCCTCTGTTTCAGCCCCTCTGTTTTTCGCCCTCTGTTTCAGCCCCTCTGTTTCTTGCCCTCTGTTTCAGGCTCTCTGTTTCAGCCCGTCTGTTTCAGCCCCTCTGTTTCAGACCCTCTGTTTCTCGCCCTCTGTTTCAGCCCCTCTGATTCTCGCCCTCTGTTTCAGCCCCTCTGTTTCTCGCCCTCTGTTTCAGCCCCTCTGATTCAGCCCCTCTGTTTCAGCCCCTCTGATTCAGCCCCTCTGATTCAGCCCCTCTGATTCAGCCTCTCTGTTTCTCGCCCTCTGTTTCAGCCCCTCTGTTTCAGCCCCTCTGTTTCAGCCCCTCTGATTCAGCCCCTCTGATTCAGCCCCTCTGATTCAGCCCCTCTGTTTCCCGCCCCTCTGTTTCAGCCCCTCTGTTTATCGCCCTCTGTTTCAGCCCCTCTGTTTCTCGCCCTCTGTTTCAGCCCCTCTGTTTCAGCCCCTCTGTTTCAGTCCCTCTGTTTCTCGCCCTCTGTTTCAGCCCCTCTGTTTCTCGCCCTCTGTTTCAGACCCTCTGTTTCAGCCCCTCTGTTTCAGTCCCTCTGTTTCTCGCCCTCTGTTTCTCGCCCTCTGTTTCAGCCCCTCTGTTTCTCGCCCTCTGTTTCAGCCCCTCTGTTTCTCGCCCTCTGCTTCAGCCCCTCTGTTTCAGCCCCTCTGTTTCAGCCCCTCTGTTTCAGCCCCCCTGTTTCTCGCCCTCTGTTTCAGCCCCTCTGTTTCTCGCCCTCTGTTTCATCCCCTCTGTTTCTCGCCCTCTGTTTCAGCCCCTCTGTTTCAGCCCCTCTGTTTCAGCCCCTATATTTCAGCCCCTCTGTTTCTCGTCCTCTGTTTTAGCCCGTCTGTTTCTCGCCCTCTGTTTCAGCCCCTCTGTTTCTCGCCCTCTGTTTCAGCCCCTCTGATTCAGCCCCTCTGTTTCAGCCCCTCTGATTTAGCCCCTCTGTTTCATCCCCTCAGTTTCAGCCCCTCTGTTTCAGCCCCTCTGTTTCTTGCCCTCTATTTCTCACCCTCTGTTTCTCGCCCTCTGTTTCAGCCCCTCTGTCTTTCGCCCTCTGTTTCAGCCCCTCTGTTTCTCGACCTCTGTTTCAGGCTCTCTGTTTCAGCCCGTCTGTTTCAGCCCCTCTGTTTCAGCCCCTCTGTTTCGCGCACTCTGTTTCTCGCCCGCTGTTTCAGCCCCTTTGTTTCTCGCCGTCTGTTTCAGCCCCTCTGTTTCAGCCCCTCTGCTTCAGCCCCTCTGATTCAGCCCCTCTGTTTCTCGCCATCTGTTTCAACCCCTCTGTTTCAGCCTCTCTGTTTCAGCTCCTCTGTTTCAGCCCCTCTGTTTCTCGCCCTCTGTTTCAGCCCCTCTGTTTCTCGCCCTCTGTTTCTCGCCCTCTGTTTCAGCCCCTCTGTTTCAGCCGCTCTGTTTCTCGCCCTCTGTTTCAGCCCCTCTATTTCTCGCACTCTGTTTCAGCCCCGCTGATTCAGCCCCTCTGTTTCAGCCCCTCTGAATCAGCCCCTCTGATTCAGCCGCTCTGTTTCAGCCCCACTGTTTCAGCCCCTCTGTTGCTCGCCCTCTGTTTCAGCCCCTCTGTTTCAGCCCCTCTGTTTCAGCCCCTCTGTTTCAGCACCTCTGTTTGAGCCCCTCTGTTTCTCGCCCTCTGTTTCAGCCCCTCTGTTTCAGCCCCTCTGTTTCAGCCCCTCTGTTTCTCGCCCTCTGTTTCAGCCGCTCTGTTTCTCGCCCTCTGTTTCAGCCCCTCTGTTTCAGCGCCTCTGTTTCTCGCCCTCTGTTTCTCGCCCTCTGTTTCAGCCCCTCTGTTTCAGCCGCTCTGTTTCTCGCCCTCTGTTTCAGCCCCTCTGTTTCTCGCCCTCTGTTTCAGCCCCTCTGTTTCAGCCCCTCTGTTTCAGCCCCTCTGTTTCTCGCCCTCTGTTTCAGCCCCTCTGTTTCAGCCCCTCTGTTTCAGCCCCTCTGTTTCAGCCCCTCTGTTTCTCGCCCTCTATTTCAGACCCCTCTGTTTCTCGCCCTCTGTTCAGCCCCTATGTTTCTCGCCCTCTGTTTCAGCGCCTCTGTTTCTCGCCCTCTGTTTCAGCCCCTCTGTTTCAGCCCCTCTGTTTCTCGCCCTCTGTTTCAGCCCATCTGATTCTCGCCCTCTGTTTCAGCCCATCTGATTCTCGCCCTCTGTTTCAGCCCCTCTGATTCAGCCCCTCTGTTTCAGCCCCTCTGATTCAGCCCCTCTGATTCAGCCCCTCTGATGCAGCCCCTCTGTTTCTCGCCCTCTGTTTCAGCCCCTCTGTTTCAGCCCCTCTGTTTCAGCGCCTCTGTTTCTCGCCCTCTGTTTCAGCCCCTCTGTTTCTCGCCCTCTGTTTCAGCCCCTCTGATTCAGCCCCTCTTTTTCAGCCCCTATGTTTCTCCCCCTCTGTTCCAGCCCCTCTGTTTCAGCCCCTCTGTTTCAGCCACTCTGTTTCAGCCGCTCTGTTTCAGCCCCTCTGTTTCAGCCCTTCTGTTTCTCGCCCTGTGTTTCAGCCCCTCTGTTTCTCGCCCTCTGTTTCAGCCCCTCTGTTTCAGCCCGTCTGTTTCAGCCACTCTGTTTCTCGCCCTCTGTTTCAGCCCCTCTGTTTCTCACCCTCTGTTTCAGCCCCTCTGATTCAGACCCTCTGTTTCTCGCCCTCTGTTTCAGCCCCTCTGTTTCTCGCCCTCTGTTTCAGCCCCTCTGTTTCAGCCCCTCTGTTTCAGCCTCTCTGTTTCTCGCCCTCTGTTTCAGGCCCTCTGTTTCTCGCCCTCTGTTTCAGCCCCTCTGATTCAGCCCCTCTATTTCAGCCCCTCTGATTCAGCCCCTCTGTTTCAGCCCCTCTGTTTCAGCCCCTCTGTTTCAGCCCCTCTGTTTTTCGCCCTCTGTTTCAGCCCCTCTGTTTCTTGCCCTCTGTTTCAGGCTCTCTGTTTCAGCCCGTCTGTTTCAGCCCCTCTGTTTCAGACCCTCTGTTTCTCGCCCTCTGTTTCAGCCCCTCTGATTCTCGCCCTCTGTTTCAGCCCCTCTGTTTCTCGCCCTCTGTTTCAGCCCCTCTGATTCAGCCCCTCTGTTTCAGCCCCTCTGATTCAGCCCCTCTGATTCAGCCCCTCTGATTCAGCCTCTCTGTTTCTCGCCCTCTGTTTCAGCCCCTCTGTTTCAGCCCCTCTGTTTCAGCCCCTCTGATTCAGCCCCTCTGATTCAGCCCCTCTGATTCAGCCCCTCTGTTTCCCGCCCCTCTGTTTCAGCCCCTCTGTTTATCGCCCTCTGTTTCAGCCCCTCTGTTTCTCGCCCTCTGTTTCAGCCCCTCTGTTTCAGCCCCTCTGTTTCAGTCCCTCTGTTTCTCGCCCTCTGTTTCAGCCCCTCTGTTTCTCGCCCTCTGTTTCAGACCCTCTGTTTCAGCCCCTCTGTTTCAGTCCCTCTGTTTCTCGCCCTCTGTTTCTCGCCCTCTGTTTCAGCCCCTCTGTTTCTCGCCCTCTGTTTCAGCCCCTCTGTTTCTCGCCCTCTGCTTCAGCCCCTCTGTTTCAGCCCCTCTGTTTCAGCCCCTCTGTTTCAGCCCCCCTGTTTCTCGCCCTCTGTTTCAGCCCCTCTGTTTCTCGCCCTCTGTTTCATCCCCTCTGTTTCTCGCCCTCTGTTTCAGCCCCTCTGTTTCTCGCCCTCTGTTTCAGCCCCTCTGTTTCAGCCCCTATATTTCAGCCCCTCTGTTTCTCATCCTCTGTTTTAGCCCGTCTGTTTCTCGCCCTCTGTTTCAGCCCCTCTGTTTCTCGCCCTCTGTTTCAGCCCCTCTGATTCAGCCCCTCTGTTTCAGCCCCTCTGATTTAGCCCCTCTGTTTCATCCCCTCAGTTTCAGCCCCTCTGTTTCAGCCCCTCTGTTTCTTGCCCTCTATTTCTCACCCTCTGTTTCTCGCCCTCTGTTTCAGCCCCTCTGTCTTTCGCCCTCTGTTTCAGCCCCTCTGTTTCTCGACCTCTGTTTCAGGCTCTCTGTTTCAGCCCGTCTGTTTCAGCCCCTCTGTTTCAGCCCCTCTGTTTCGCGCACTCTGTTTCTCGCCCGCTGTTTCAGCCCCTTTGTTTCTCGCCGTCTGTTTCAGCCCCTCTGTTTCAGCCCCTCTGCTTCAGCCCCTCTGATTCAGCCCCTCTGTTTCTCGCCATCTGTTTCAACCCCTCTGTTTCAGCCTCTCTGTTTCAGCTCCTCTGTTTCAGCCCCTCTGTTTCTCGCCCTCTGTTTCAGCCCCTCTGTTTCTCGCCCTCTGTTTCTCGCCCTCTGTTTCAGCCCCTCTGTTTCAGCCGCTCTGTTTCTCGCCCTCTGTTTCAGCCCCTCTGTTTCTCGCCCTCTGTTCCAGCCCCTCTGTTTCAGCCCCTCTGTTTCAGCCCCTCTGTTTCAGCCCCTCTGTTTCAGCCCCTCTGTTTCTCGCCCTCTGTTTCAGACCCCTCTGTTTCTCGCCCTCTGTTCAGCCCCTATGTTTCTCGCCCTCTGTTTCAGCCCCTCTGTTTCTCGCCCTCTGTTTCAGCCCCTCTGTTTCAGCCCCTCTGTTTCTCGCCCTCTGTTTCTGCCCCTCTGTTTCTCGCCCTCTGTTTCAGCCCCGCTGATTCAGCCTCTCTGTTTCAGCCCCTCTGAATCAGCCCCTCTGATTCAGCCCCTCTGTTTCAGCCCCTCTGTTTCAGCCCCTCTGTTTCTCGCCCTCTGTTTCAGCCCATCTGATTCTCGCCCTCTGTTTCAGCCCTTCTGATTCTCGCCCTCTGTTTTAGCCCCTCTGATTCAGCCCCTCTGTTTCAGCCCCTCTGATTCAGCCCCTCTGATTCAGCCCCTCTGATGCAGTCCCTCTGTTTCTCGCCCTCTGTTTCAGCCCCTCTGTTTCAGCCCCTCTGTTGCAGCGCCTCTGTTTCTCGCCCTCTGTTTCAGCCCCTCTGTTTCTCGCCCTCTGATTCAGCCCCTATGTTTCAGCCCCTCTGTTTCAGCCCCTCTGTTTCTCGCCCTCTATTTCTCACCCTCTGTTTCTCGCCCTCTGTTTCAGCCCCTCTGTTTTTCGCCCTCTGTTGCAGCCCCTCTGTTTCTTGCCCTCTGTTTCAGGCTCTCTGTTTCAGCCCGTCTGTTTCAGCCCCTCTGTTTCAGACCCTCTGTTTCTCGCCCTCTGTTTCAGCCCCTCTGATTCTTGCCCTCTGTTTCAGCCCGTCTGTTTCTCGCCCTCTGTTTCAGCCCCTTTGATTCAGCCCCTCTGTTTCAGCCGCTCTGATTCAGCCCCTCTGATTCAGCCCCTCTGATTCAGCCTCTCTGTTTCTCGCCCTCTGTTTCAGCCCTTCTGTTTCAGCCCCTCTGTTTCAGCCCCTCTGTTTCTCACCCTCTGATTCAGCCCCTCTGTTTCCCGCCCCTCTGTTTCAGCCCCTCTGTTTCTCGCCCTCTGTTTCAGCTCCTCTGTTTCTCGCCCTCTGTTTCAGCCCCTCTGTTTCAGCCCCTCTGTATCAGTCCCTCTGTTTCTCGCCCTCTGTTTCAGCCCCTCTGTTTCTCGCCCTCTGTTTCAGACCCTCTGTTTCAGCCCCTCTGTTTCAGTCCCTCTGTTTCTCGCCCTCTGTTTCTCGCCCTCTGTTTCAGCCCCTCTGTTTCTCGCCCTCTGTTTCAGCCCCTCTGTTTCTCGCCCTCTGCTTCAGCCCCTCTGTTTCAGCCCCTCTGTTTCAGCCCCTCTGTTTCAGCCCCCCTGTTTCTCGCCCTCTGTTTCAGCCCCTCAGTTTCGCGCCCTCTGTTTCATCCCCTCTGTTTCTCGCCCACTGTTTCAGCCCCTCTGTTTCTCGCCCTCTGTTTCAGCGCCTCTGTTTCAGCCCCTATATTTCAGCCCCTCTGTTTCTCGTCCTCTGTTTCAGCCCCTCTGTTTCAGCCCCTCTGTTTCAGCCCCTCTGTTTCTCGCCCTCTGTTTCAGCCCCTCTGATTCAGCCCCTCTGTTTCAGCCCCTCTGATTTAGCCCCTCTGTTTCAGCCCCTCGGTTTCTCGACCTCTGTTTCAGGCTCTCTGTTTCAGCCCGTCTGTTTCAGCCCCTCTGTTTCAGCCCCACTGTTTCGCGCCCTCTGTTTCTCGCCCGCTATTTCAGCCCCTCTGTTTCTCGCCCTCTGTTTCAGCCCCTCTGTTTCAGCCCCTCTGTTTCAGCCCCTCTGTTTCAGCCCCTCTGTTTCTCGCCCTCTGTTTCAGCCGCTCTGTTTCTCGCCCTCTGTTTCAGCCCCTCTGTTTCAGCGCCTCTGTTTCTCGCCCTCTGTTTCTCGCCCTCTGTTTCAGCCCCTCTGTTTCAGCCGCTCTGTTTCTCGCCCTCTGTTTCAGCCCCTCTGTTTCTCGCCCTCTGTTTCAGCCCCTCTGTTTCAGCCGCTCTGTTTCAGCCCCTCTGTTTCTCGCCCTCTGTTTCAGCCCCTCTGTTTCAGCCCCTCTGTTTCATCCCCTCTGTTTCTCGCCCTCTGTTTCAGACCCCTCTGTTTCTCGCCCTCTGTTCAGCCCCTATGTTTCTCGCCCTCTGTTTCAGCGCCTCTGTTTCTCGCCCTCTGTTTCAGCCCCTCTGTTTCAGCCCCTCTGTTTCTCGCCCTCTGTTTCAGCCCATCTGATTCTCGCCCTCTGTTTCAGCCCTTCTGATTCTCGCCCTCTGTTTCAGCCCCTCTGATTCAGCCCCTCTGTTTCAGCCCCTCTGATTCAGCCCCTCTGATTCAGCCCCTCTGATGCAGCCCCTCTGTTTCTCGCCCTCTGTTTCAGCCCCTCTGTTTCAGCCCCTCTGTTTCAGCGCCTCTGTTTCTCGCCCTCTGTTTCAGCCCCTCTGTTTCTCGCCCTCTGTTTCAGCCCCTCTGATTCTGCCCCTCTTTTTCAGCCCCTATGTTTCTCCCCCTCTGTTCCAGCCCCTCTGTTTCAGCCCCTCTGTTTCAGCCACTCTGTTTCAGCCGCTCTGTTTCAGCCCCTCTGTTTCAGCCCTTCTGTTTCTCGCCCTGTGTTTCAGCCCCTCTGTTTCTCGCCCTCTGTTTCAGCCCCTCTGTTTCAGCCCGTCTGTTTCAGCCACTCTGTTTCTCGCCCTCTGTTTCAGCCCCTCTGTTTCTCACCCTCTGTTTCAGCCCCTCTGATTCAGACCCTCTGTTTCTCGCCCTCTGTTTCAGCCCCTCTGTTTCTCGCCCTCTGTTTCAGCCCCTCTGTTTCAGCCCCTCTGTTTCAGCCTCTCTGTTTCTCGCCCTCTGTTTCAGGCCCTCTGTTTCTCGCCCTCTGTTTCAGCCCCTCTGATTCAGCCCCTCTATTTCAGCCCCTCTGATTCAACCCCTCTGTTTCAGCCCCTCTGTTTCAGCCCCTCTGTTTCAACCCCTCTGTTTCTCGCCCTCTATTTCTCACCCTCTGTTTCTCGCCCTCTGTTTCAGCCCCTCTGTTTTTCGCCCTCTGTTTCAGCCCCTCTGTTTCTTGCCCTCTGTTTCAGGCTCTCTGTTTCAGCCCGTCTGTTTCAGCCCTTCTGTTTCAGACCCTCTGTTTCTCGCCCTCTGTTTCAGCCCCTCTGATTCTCGCCCTCTGTTTCAGCCCCTCTGTTTCTCGCCCTCTGTTTCAGCCCCTCTGATTCAGCCCCTCTGTTTCAGCCCCTCTGATTCAGCCCCTCTGATTCAGCCCCTCTGATTCAGCCTCTCTGTTTCTCGCCCTCTGTTTGCCGCCCCTCTGTTTCAGTCCCTCTGTTTCTCGCCCTCTGTTTCAGCCCCTCTGTTTCTCGCCCTCTGTTTCAGACCCTCTGTTTCAGCCCCTCTGTTTCAGTCCCTCTTTTTCTCGCCCTCTGTTTCTCGCCCTCTGTTTCAGACCCTCTGTTTCTCGCCCCCTGTTTCAGCCCCTCTGTTTCTCGCCCTCTGTTTCAGCCCCTCTGATTCAGCCCCTCTGTTTCAGCCCCTCTGATTCAGCCCCTCTGATTCAGCCCCTCTGATTCAGCCTCTCTGTTTCTCGCCCTCTGTTTCAGCCCCTCTGTTTCAGCCCCTCTGTTTCAGCCCCTCTGATTCAGCCCCTCTGATTCAGCCCCTCTGATTCAGCCCCTCTGTTTCCCGCCCCTCTGTTTCAGCCCCTCTGTTTCTCGCCCTCTGTTTCGGCCCCTCTGTTTCTCACCCTCTGTTTCAGCCCCACTGTTTCAGCCCCTCTGTTTCAGTCCCTCTGTTTCTCGCCCTCTGTTTCAGCCCCTCTGTTTCTCGCCCTCTGTTTCAGACCCTCTGTGTCAGCCCCTCTGTTTCAGTCCCTCTGTTTCTCGCCCTCTGTTTCTCGCCCTCTGTTTCAGCCCCTCTGTTTCTCGCCCTCTGTTTCAGCCCCTCTGTTTCTCGCCCTCTGCTTCAGCCCCTCTGTTTCAGCCCCTCTGTTTCAGCCCCTCTGTTTCAGCCCCCCTGTTTCTCGCCCTCTGTTTCAGCCCCTCTGTTTCTCGCCCTCTGTTTCATCCCCTCTGTTTCTCGCCCTCTGTTTCAGCCCCTCTGTTTCTCGCCCTCTGTTTCAGCACCTCTGTTTCAGCCCCTATATTTCAGCCCCTCTGTTTCTCGTCCTCTGTTTTAGCCCGTCTGTTTCTCGCCCTCTGTTTCAGCCCCTCTTTTTCTCGCCCTCTGTTTCAGCCCCTCTGATTCAGCCCCTCTGTTTCAGCCCCTCTGATTTAGCCCCTCTGTTTCATCCCCTCAGTTTCAGCCCCTCTGTTTCAGCCCCTCTGTTTCTTGCCCTCTATTTCTCACCCTCTGTTTCTCGCCCTCTGTTTCAGCCCCTCTGTTTTTCGCCCTCTGTTTCAGCCCCTCTGTTTCTCGACCTCTGTTTCAGGCTCTCTGTTTCAGTCCGTCTGTTTCAGCCCCTCTGTTTCAGCCCCTCTGTTTCGCGCACTCTGTTTCTCGCCCGCTGTTTCAGCCCCTTTGTTTCTCGCCATCTGTTTCAGCCCCTCTGTTTCAGCCCCTCTGCTTCAGCCCCTCTGATTCAGCCCCTCTGTTTCTCGCCATCTGTTTCAACCCCTCTGTTTCAGCCTCTCTGTTTCAGCTCCTCTGTTTCAGCCCCTCTGTTTCTCGCCCTCTGTTTCAGCCCCTCTGTTTCTCGCCCTCTGTTTCTCGCCCTCTGTTTCAGCCCCTCTGTTTCAGCCGCTCTGTTTCTCGCCCTCTGTTTCAGCCCCTCTGTTTCTCGCCCTCTGTTCCAGCCCCTCTGTTTCAGCCCCTCTGTTTCAGCCCCTCTGTTTCAGCCCCTCTGTTTCAGCCCCTCTGTTTCTCGCCCTCTGTTTCAGACCCCTCTGTTTCTCGCCCTCTGTTCAGCCCCTATGTTTCTCGCCCTCTGTTTCAGCCCCTCTGTTTCTCGCCCTCTGTTTCAGCCCCTCTGTTTCAGCCCCTCTGTTTCTCGCCCTCTGTTTCTGCCCCTCTGTTTCTCGCCCTCTGTTTCAGCCCCTCTATTTCTCGCCCTCTGTTTCAGCCCCGCTGATTCAGCCCCTCTGTTTCAGCCCCTCTGAATCAGCCCCTCTGATTCAGCCCCTCTGTTTCAGCCCCTCTGTTTCAGCCCCTTTGTTTCTCGCCCTCTGTTTCAGCCCATCTGATTCTCGCCCTCTGTTTCAGCCCTTCTGATTCTCGCCTTCTGTTTTAGCCCCTCTGATTCAGCCCCTCTGTTTCAGCCCCTCTGATTCAGCCCCTCTGATTCAGCCCCTCTGATGCAGTCCCTCTGTTTCTCGCCCTCTGTTTCAGCCCCTCTGTTTCAGCCCCTCTGTTTCAGCGCCTCTGTTTCTCGCCCTCTGTTTCAGCCCCTCTGTTTCTCTCCCTCTGTTTCAGCCCCTCTGATTCAGCCCCTATGTTTCAGCCCCTCTGTTTCAGCCCCTCTGTTTCTCGCCCTCTATTTCTCACCCTCTGTTTCTCGCCCTCTGTTTCAGCCCCTCTGTTTTTCGCCCTCTGTTTCAGCCCCTCTGTTTCTTGCCCTCTGTTTCAGGCTCTCTGTTTCAGCCCGTCTGTTTCAGCCCCTCTGTTTCAGACCCTCTGTTTCTCGCCCTCTGTTTCAGCCCCTCTGATTCTTGCCCTCTGTTTCAGCCCGTCTGTTTCTCGCCCTCTGTTTCAGCCCCTCTGATTCAGCCCCTCTGTTTCAGCCGCTCTGATTCAGCCCCTCTGATTCAGCCCCTCTGATTCAGCCTCTCTGTTTCTCGCCCTCTGTTTCAGCCCCTCTGTTTCAGCCCCTCTGTTTCAGCCCCTCTGTTTCTCACCCTCTGTTTCAGCCCCTCTGATTCAGCCCCTCTGATTCAGCCCCTCTGATTCAGCCCCTCTGTTTCCCGCCCCACTGTTTCAGCCCCTCTGTTTCTCGCCCTCTGTTTCAGCCCCTCTGTTTCTCGCCCTCTGTTTCAGCCCCTCTGTTTCAGCCCCTCTGTTTCAGTCCCTCTGTTTCTCGCCCTCTGTTTCAGCCCCTCTGTTTCTCGCCCTCTGTTTCAGACCCTCTGTTTCAGCCCCTCTGTTTCAGTCCCTCTGTTTCTCGCCCTCTGTTTCAGACCCTCTGTTTAACGCCCTCTGTTTCAGCCCCTCTGTTTCTCGCCCTCTGCTTCAGCCCCTCTGTTTCAGCCCCTCTGTTTCAGCCCCTCTGTTTCAGCCCCCCTGTTTCTCGCCCTCTGTTTCAGCCCCTCAGTTTCTCGCCCTCTGTTTCATCCCCTCTGTTTCTCACCCTCTGTTTCAGCCCCTCTGTTTCTCGCCCTCTGTTTCAGCGCCTCTGTTTCAGCCCCTATATTTCAGCCCCTCTGTTTCTCGTCCTCTGTTTCAGCCCCTCTGTTTCAGCCCCTCTGTTTCAGCCCCTCTGTTTCTCGCCCTCTGTTTCAGCCCCTCTGATTCTTCACCTCTGTTTCAGCCCCTCTGATTTAGCCCCTCTGTTTCAGCCCCTCTGTTTCTCGACCTCTGTTTCAGGCTCTCTGTTTCAGCCCGTCTGTTTCAGCCCCTCTGTTTCAGCCCCTCTGTTTCGCGCCCTCTGTTTCTCGCTCGCTGTTTCAGCCCCTTTGTTTCTCGCCGTCTGTTTCAGCCCCTCTGTTTCAGCCCCTCTGCTTCAGCCCCTCTGATTCAGCCCGTCTGTTTCTCGCCATCTGTTTCAGCCCCTCTGTTTCAGCCTCTCTGTTTCAGCTCCTCTGTTTCAGCCCCTCTGTTTCTCGCCCTCTGTTTCAGCCCCTCTGTGTCTCGCCCTATGTTTCAGCCCCTCTGTTTCAGCCGCTCTGTTTCTCGCCCTCTGTTTCAGCCCCTCTGTTTCTCGCCCTCTGTTTCAGCCCCTCTGTTTCAGCCCCTCTGTTTCAGCCCCTCTGTTTCAGCCCCTCTGTTTCTCGCCCTCTGTTTCAGACCCCTCTGTTTCTCGCCCTCTGTTCAGCCCCAATGTTTCTCGCCCTCTGTTTCAGCCCCTCTGTTTCTCGCCCTCTGTTTCAGCCCCTCTGTTTCAGCCCCTCTGTTTCTCGCCCTCTGTTTCAGCCCCTCTGTTTCTCGCCCTCTGTTTCAGCCCCTCTATTTCTCGCCCTCTGTTTCAGCCCCGCTGATTCAGCCCCTCTGTTTCAGCCCCTCTGAATCAGCCCCTCTGATTCAGCCCCTCTGTTTCAGCCCCTCTGTTTCAGCCCCTCTGTTTCTCGCCCTCTGTTTCAGCCCATCTGATTCTCGCCCTCTGTTTCAGCCCTTCTGATTCTCGCCCTCTGTTTTAGCCCCTCTGATTCAGCCCCTCTGTTTCAGCCCCTCTGATTCAGCCCCTCTGATTCAGCCCCTCTGATGCAGCCCCTCTGTTTCTCGCCCTCTGTTTCAGCCCCTCTGTTTCAGCCCCTCTGTTTCAGCGCCTCTGTTTCTTGCCCTCTATTTCTCACCCTCTGTTTCTCGCCCTCTGTTTCAGCCCCTCTGTTTTTCGCCCTCTGTTTCAGCCCCTCTGTTTCTCGACCTCTGTTTCAGGCTCTCTGTTTCAGTCCGTCTGTTTCAGCCCCTCTGTTTCAGCCCCTCTGTTTCGCGCACTCTGTTTCTCGCCCGCTGTTTCAGCCCCTTTGTTTCTCGCCATCTGTTTCAGCCCCTCTGTTTCAGCCCCTCTGCTTCAGCCCCTCTGATTCAGCCCCTCTGTTTCTCGCCATCTGTTTCAACCCCTCTGTTTCAGCCTCTCTGTTTCAGCTCCTCTGTTTCAGCCCCTCTGTTTCTCGCCCTCTGTTTCAGCCCCTCTGTTTCTCGCCCTCTGTTTCTCGCCCTCTGTTTCAGCCCCTCTGTTTCAGCCGCTCTGTTTCTCGCCCTCTGTTTCAGCCCCTCTGTTTCTCGCCCTCTGTTCCAGCCCCTCTGTTTCAGCCCCTCTGTTTCAGCCCCTCTGTTTCAGCCCCTCTGTTTCAGCCCCTCTGTTTCTCGCCCTCTGTTTCAGACCCCTCTGTTTCTCGCCCTCTGTTCAGCCCCTATGTTTCTCGCCCTCTGTTTCAGCCCCTCTGTTTCTCGCCCTCTGTTTCAGCCCCTCTGTTTCAGCCCCTCTGTTTCTCGCCCTCTGTTTCTGCCCCTCTGTTTCTCGCCCTCTGTTTCAGCCCCTCTATTTCTCGCCCTCTGTTTCAGCCCCGCTGATTCAGCCCCTCTGTTTCAGCCCCTCTGAATCAGCCCCTCTGATTCAGCCCCTCTGTTTCAGCCCCTCTGTTTCAGCCCCTTTGTTTCTCGCCCTCTGTTTCAGCCCATCTGATTCTCGCCCTCTGTTTCAGCCCTTCTGATTCTCGCCCTCTGTTTTAGCCCCTCTGATTCAGCCCCTCTGTTTCAGCCCCTCTGATTCAGCCCCTCTGATTCAGCCCCTCTGATGCAGTCCCTCTGTTTCTCGCCCTCTGTTTCAGCCCCTCTGTTTCAGCCCCTCTGTTTCAGCGCCTCTGTTTCTCGCCCTCTGTTTCAGCCCCTCTGTTTCTCTCCCTCTGTTTCAGCCCCTCTGATTCAGCCCCTATGTTTCAGCCCCTCTGTTTCAGCCCCTCTGTTTCTCGCCCTCTATTTCTCACCCTCTGTTTCTCGCCCTCTGTTTCAGCCCCTCTGTTTTTCGCCCTCTGTTTCAGCCCCTCTGTTTCTTGCCCTCTGTTTCAGGCTCTCTGTTTCAGCCCGTCTGTTTCAGCCCCTCTGTTTCAGACCCTCTGTTTCTCGCCCTCTGTTTCAGCCCCTCTGATTCTTGCCCTCTGTTTCAGCCCGTCTGTTTCTCGCCCTCTGTTTCAGCCCCTCTGATTCAGCCCCTCTGTTTCAGCCGCTCTGATTCAGCCCCTCTGATTCAGCCCCTCTGATTCAGCCTCTCTGTTTCTCGCCCTCTGTTTCAGCCCCTCTGTTTCAGCCCCTCTGTTTCAGCCCCTCTGTTTCTCACCCTCTGTTTCAGCCCCTCTGATTCAGCCCCTCTGATTCAGCCCCTCTGATTCAGCCCCTCTGTTTCCCGCCCCTCTGTTTCAGCCCCTCTGTTTCTCGCCCTCTGTTTCAGCCCCTCTGTTTCTCGCCCTCTGTTTCAGCCCCTCTGTTTCAGCCCCTCTGTTTCAGTCCCTCTGTTTCTCGCCCTCTGTTTCAGCCCCTCTGTTTCTCGCCCTCTGTTTCAGACCCTCTGTTTCAGCCCCTCTGTTTCAGTCCCTCTGTTTCTCGCCCTCTGTTTCAGACCCTCTGTTTAACGCCCTCTGTTTCAGCCCCTCTGTTTCTCGCCCTCTGCTTCAGCCCCTCTGTTTCAGCCCCTCTGTTTCAGCCCCTCTGTTTCAGCCCCCCTGTTTCTCGCCCTCTGTTTCAGCCCCTCAGTTTCTCGCCCTCTGTTTCATCCCCTCTGTTTCTCGCCCTCTGTTTCAGCCCCTCTGTTTCTCGCCCTCTGTTTCAGCGCCTCTGTTTCAGCCCCTATATTTCAGCCCCTCTGTTTCTCGTCCTCTGTTTCAGCCCCTCTGTTTCAGCCCCTCTGTTTCAGCCCCTCTGTTTCTCGCCCTCTGTTTCAGCCCCTCTGATTCTTCACCTCTGTTTCAGCCCCTCTGATTTAGCCCCTCTGTTTCAGCCCCTCTGTTTCTCGACCTCTGTTTCAGGCTCTCTGTTTCAGCCCGTCTGTTTCAGCCCCTCTGTTTCAGCCCCTCTGTTTCGCGCCCTCTGTTTCTCGCTCGCTGTTTCAGCCCCTTTGTTTCTCGCCGTCTGTTTCAGCCCCTCTGTTTCAGCCCCTCTGCTTCAGCCCCTCTGATTCAGCCCGTCTGTTTCTCGCCATCTGTTTCAGCCCCTCTGTTTCAGCCTCTCTGTTTCAGCTCCTCTGTTTCAGCCCCTCTGTTTCTCGCCCTCTGTTTCAGCCCCTCTGTGTCTCGCCCTATGTTTCAGCCCCTCTGTTTCAGCCGCTCTGTTTCTCGCCCTCTGTTTCAGCCCCTCTGTTTCTCGCCCTCTGTTTCAGCCCCTCTGTTTCAGCCCCTCTGTTTCAGCCCCTCAGTTTCAGCCCCTCTGTTTCTCGCCCTCTGTTTCAGACCCCTCTGTTTCTCGCCCTCTGTTCAGCCCCAATGTTTCTCGCCCTCTGTTTCAGCCCCTCTGTTTCTCGCCCTCTGTTTCAGCCCCTCTGTTTCAGCCCCTCTGTTTCTCGCCCTCTGTTTCAGCCCCTCTGTTTCTCGCCCTCTGTTTCAGCCCCTCTATTTCTCGCCCTCTTTTTCAGCCCCGCTGATTCAGCCCCTCTGTTTCAGCCCCTCTGAATCAGCCCCTCTGATTCAGCCCCTCTGTTTCAGCCCCTCTGTTTCAGCCCCTCTGTTTCTCGCCCTCTGTTTCAGCCTCTCTGTTTCTCGCCCTCTGTTTCAGCCCCTCTGTTTCAGCCCCTCTGTTTCAGCCCCTCTGTTTCTCACCCTCTGTTTCAGCCCCTCTGATTCAGCCCCTCTGATTCAGCCCCTCTGATTCAGCCCCTCTGTTTCCCGCCCCTCTGTTTCAGCCCCTCTGTTTCTCGCCCTCTGTTTCAGCCCCTCTGTTTCTCGCCCTCTGTTTCAGCCCCTCTGTTTCAGCCCCTCTGTTTCAGTCCCTCTGTTTCTCGCCCTCTGTTTCAGCCCCTCTGTTTCTCGCCCTCTGTTTCAGACCCTCTGTTTCAGCCCCTCTGTTTCAGTCCCTCTGTTTCTCGCCCTCTGTTTCAGACCCTCTGTTTAACGCCCTCTGTTTCAGCCCCTCTGTTTCTCGCCCTCTGCTTCAGCCCCTCTGTTTCAGCCCCTCTGTTTCAGCCCCTCTGTTTCAGCCCCCCTGTTTCTCGCCCTCTGTTTCAGCCCCTCAGTTTCTCGCCCTCTGTTTCATCCCCTCTGTTTCTCGCCCTCTGTTTCAGCCCCTCTGTTTCTCGCCCTCTGTTTCAGCGCCTCTGTTTCAGCCCCTATATTTCAGCCCCTCTGTTTCTCGTCCTCTGTTTCAGCCCCTCTGTTTCAGCCCCTCTGTTTCAGCCCCTCTGTTTCTCGCCCTCTGTTTCAGCCCCTCTGATTCTTCACCTCTGTTTCAGCCCCTCTGATTTAGCCCCTCTGTTTCAGCCCCTCTGTTTCTCGACCTCTGTTTCAGGCTCTCTGTTTCAGCCCGTCTGTTTCAGCCCCTCTGTTTCAGCCCCTCTGTTTCGCGCCCTCTGTTTCTCGCTCGCTGTTTCAGCCCCTTTGTTTCTCGCCGTCTGTTTCAGCCCCTCTGTTTCAGCCCCTCTGCTTCAGCCCCTCTGATTCAGCCCGTCTGTTTCTCGCCATCTGTTTCAGCCCCTCTGTTTCAGCCTCTCTGTTTCAGCTCCTCTGTTTCAGCCCCTCTGTTTCTCGCCCTCTGTTTCAGCCCCTCTGTGTCTCGCCCTATGTTTCAGCCCCTCTGTTTCAGCCGCTCTGTTTCTCGCCCTCTGTTTCAGCCCCTCTGTTTCTCGCCCTCTGTTTCAGCCCCTCTGTTTCAGCCCCTCTGTTTCAGCCCCTCTGTTTCAGCCCCTCTGTTTCTCGCCCTCTGTTTCAGACCCCTCTGTTTCTCGCCCTCTGTTCAGCCCCAATGTTTCTCGCCCTCTGTTTCAGCCCCTCTGTTTCTCGCCCTCTGTTTCAGCCCCTCTGTTTCAGCCCCTCTGTTTCTCGCCCTCTGTTTCAGCCCCTCTGTTTCTCGCCCTCTGTTTCAGCCCCTCTATTTCTCGCCCTCTTTTTCAGCCCCGCTGATTCAGCCCCTCTGTTTCAGCCCCTCTGAATCAGCCCCTCTGATTCAGCCCCTCTGTTTCAGCCCCTCTGTTTCAGCCCCTCTGTTTCTCGCCCTCTGTTTCAGCCCATCTGATTCTCGCCCTCTGTTTCAGCCCTTCTGATTCTCGCCCTCTGTTTTAGCCCCTCTGATTCAGCCCCTCTGTTTCAGCCCCTCTGATTCAGCCCCTCTGATTCAGCCCCTCTGATGCAGCCCCTCTGTTTCTCGCCCTCTGTTTCAGCCCCTCTGTTTCAGCCCCTCTGTTTCAGCGCCTCTGTTTCTCGCCCTCTGTTTCAGCCCCTCTGTTTCTCGCCCTCTGTTTCAGCCCCTCTGATTCAGCCCCTCTGTTTCAGCCCCTCTGTTTCAGCCCCTCTGTTTCTCGCCCTCTATTTCTCACCCTCTGTTTCTCGCCCTCTGTTTCAGCCCCTCTGTTTTTCGCCCTCTGTTTCAGCCCCTCTGTTTCTTGCCCTCTGTTTCAGGCTCTCTGTTTCAGCCCGTCTGTTTCAGCCCCTCTGTTTCAGACCCTCTGTTTCTCGCCCTCTGTTTCAGCCCCTCTGATTCTCGCCCTCTGTTTCAGCCCCTCTGTTTCTCGCCCTCTGTTTCAGCCCCTCTGATTCAGCACCTCTGTTTCAGCCCCTCTGATTCAGCCCCTCTGATTCAGCCCCTCTGATTCAGCCTCTCTGTTTCTCGCCCTCTGTTTCAGCCCCTCTGTTTCAGCCCCTCTGTTTCAGCCCCTCTGTTTCTCACCCTCTGTTTCAGCCCCTCTGATTCAGCCCCTCGGATTCAGCCCCTCGGATTCAGCCCCTCTGATTCCCGCCCCTCTGTTTCAGCACCTCTGTTTCTCGCCCTCTGTTTCAGTCCCTCTGTTTCTCGCCCTCTGTTTCAGCCCCACTGTTTCAGCCCCTCTGTTTCAGCCCCTCTGTTTCAGCGCCTCTGTTTCTCGCCCTCTGTTTCAGCCCCTCTGTTTCTCGCCCTCTGTTTCAGCCCCTCTGATTCCCCCCTCTGTTTCCGCCCCTCTGTTTCTCCGCCTCTGTTCCAGCCCCTCTGTCTCAGCCCCTCTGTTTCAGCCACTCTGTTTCAGCCACACTGTGTTAGCCCCTCTGTTTCAGCCCCTCTGTTTCTCGCCCTCTGTTTCAGCCCCTCTGTTTCTCGCCCTCTGTTTCAGCCCCACTGTTTCAGCCCGTCTGTTTCAGCCACTCTGTTTCTCGCCCTCTGTTTCAGCCCCTCTGTTTCTCACCCTCTGTTTCAGCCCCTCTGGTTCAGCACCTCTGTTTCTCGCCCTCTGTTTCAGCCCCTCTGTTTCTCGCCCTCTGCTTCAGCCCCTCTGTTTCAGCCCCTCTGTTTCAGCCCCTCTGTTTCAGCCCCCCTGTTTCTCGCCCTCTGTTTCAGCCCCTCTGTTTCTCGCCCTCTGTTTCATCCCCTCTGTTTCTCGCCCTCTGTTTCAGCCCCTCTGTTTCTCGCCCTCTGTTTCAGCACCTCTGTTTCAGCCCCTATATTTCAGCCCCTCTGTTTCTCGTCCTCTGTTTTAGCCCGTCTGTTTCTCGCCCTCTGTTTCAGCCCCTCTTTTTCTCGCCCTCTGTTTCAGCCCCTCTGATTCAGCCCCTCTGTTTCAGCCCCTCTGATTTAGCCCCTCTGTTTCATCCCCTCAGTTTCAGCCCCTCTGTTTCAGCCCCTCTGTTTCTTGCCCTCTATTTCTCACCCTCTGTTTCTCGCCCTCTGTTTCAGCCCCTCTGTTTTTCGCCCTCTGTTTCAGCCCCTCTGTTTCTCGACCTCTGTTTCAGGCTCTCTGTTTCAGCCCGTCTGTTTCAGCCCCTCTGTTTCAGCCCCTCTGTTTCGCGCACTCTGTTTCTCGCCCGCTGTTTCAGCCCCTTTGTTTCTCGCCGTCTGTTTCAGCCCCTCTGTTTCAGCCCCTCTGCTTCAGCCCCTCTGATTCAGCCCCTCTGTTTCTCGCCATCTGTTTCAACCCCTCTGTTTCAGCCTCTCTGTTTCAGCTCCTCTGTTTCAGCCCCTCTGTTTCTCGCCCTCTGTTTCAGCCCCTCTGTTTCTCGCCCTCTGTTTCTCGCCCTCTGTTTCAGCCCCTCTGTTTCAGCCGCTCTGTTTCTCGCCCTCTGTTTCAGCCCCTCTGTTTCTCGCCCTCTGTTCCAGCCCCTCTGTTTCAGCCCCTCTGTTTCAGCCCCTCTGTTTCAGCCCCTCTGTTTCAGCCCCTCTGTTTCTCGCCCTCTGTTTCAGACCCCTCTGTTTCTCGCCCTCTGTTCAGCCCCTATGTTTCTCGCCCTCTGTTTCAGCCCCTCTGTTTCTCGCCCTCTGTTTCAGCCCCTCTGTTTCAGCCCCTCTGTTTCTCGCCCTCTGTTTCTGCCCCTCTGTTTCTCGCCCTCTGTTTCAGCCCCTCTATTTCTCGCCCTCTGTTTCAGCCCCGCTGATTCAGCCCCTCTGTTTCAGCCCCTCTGAATCAGCCCCTCTGATTCAGCCCCTCTGTTTCAGCCCCTCTGTTTCAGCCCCTCTGTTTCTCGCCCTCTGTTTCAGCCCATCTGATTCTCGCCCTCTGTTTCAGCCCTTCTGATTCTCGCCCTCTGTTTTAGCCCCTCTGATTCAGCCCCTCTGTTTCAGCCCCTCTGATTCAGCCCCTCTGATTCAGCCCCTCTGATGCAGTCCCTCTGTTTCTCGCCCTCTGTTTCAGCCCCTCTGTTTCAGCCCCTCTGTTTCAGCGCCTCTGTTTCTCGCCCTCTGTTTCAGCCCCTCTGTTTCTCTCCCTCTGTTTCAGCCCCTCTGATTCAGCCCCTATGTTTCAGCCCCTCTGTTTCATCCCCTCTGTTTCTCGCCCTCTATTTCTCACCCTCTGTTTCTCGCCCTCTGTTTCAGCCCCTCTGTTTTTCGCCCTCTGTTTCAGCCCCTCTGTTTCTTACCCTCTGTTTCAGGATCTCTGTTTCAGCCCGTCTGTTTCAGCCCCTCTGTTTCAGACCCTCTGTTTCTCGCCCTCTGTTTCAGCCCCTCTGATTCTTGCCCTCTGTTTCAGCCCGTCTATTTCTCGCCCTCTGTTTCAGCCCCTCTGATTCAGCCCCTCTGTTTCAGCCGCTCTGATTCAGCCCCTCTGATTCAGCCCCTCTGATTCAGCCTCTCTGTTTCTCGCCCTCTGTTTCAGCCCCTCTGTTTCAGCCCCTCTGTTTCAGCCCCTCTGTTTCTCACCCTCTGTTTCAGCCCCTCTGATTCAGCCCCTCTGATTCAGCCCCTCTGATTCAGCCCCTCTGTTTCCCGCCCCTCTGTTTCAGCCCCTCTGTTTCTCGCCCTCTGTTTCAGCCCCTCTGTTTCTCGCCCTCTGTTTCAGCCCCTCTGTTTCAGCCCCTCTGTTTCAGTCCCTCTGTTTCTCGCCCTCTGTTTCAGCCCCTCTGTTTCTCGCCCTCTGTTTCAGACCCTCTGTTTCAGCCCCTCTGTTTCAGTCCCTCTGTTTCTCGCCCTCTGTTTCAGACCCTCTGTTTAACGCCCTCTGTTTCAGCCCCTCTGTTTCTCGCCCTCTGCTTCAGCCCCTCTGTTTCAGCCCCTCTGTTTCAGCCCCTCTGTTAAAGCCCCCCTGTTTCTCGCCCTCTGTTTCAGCCCCTCAGTTTCTCGCCCTCTGTTTCATCCCCTCTGTTTCTCGCCCTCTGTTTCAGCCCCTCTGTTTCTCGCCCTCTGTTTCAGCGCCTCTGTTTCAGCCCCTATATTTCAGCCCCTCTGTTTCTCGTCCTCTGTTTCAGCCCCTCTGTTTCAGCCCCTCTGTTTCAGCCCCTCTGTTTCTCGCCCTCTGTTTCAGCCCCTCTGATTCTTCACCTCTGTTTCAGCCCCTCTGATTTAGCCCCTCTGTTTCAGCCCCTCTGTTTCTCGACCTCTGTTTCAGGCTCACTGTTTCAGCCCGTCTGTTTCAGCCCCTCTGTTTCAGCCCCTCTGTTTCGCGCCCTCTGTTTCTCGCTCGCTGTTTCAGCCCCTTTGTTTCTCGCCGTCTGTTTCAGCCCCTCTGTTTCAGCCCCTCTGCTTCAGCCCCTCTGATTCAGCCCGTCTGTTTCTCGCCATCTGTTTCAGCCCCTCTGTTTCAGCCTCTCTGTTTCAGCTCCTCTGTTTCAGCCCCTCTGTTTCTCGCCCTCTGTCTCAGCCCCTCTGTGTCTCGCCCTCTGTTTCAGCCCCTCTGTTTCAGCCGCTCTGTTTCTCGCCCTCTGTTTCAGCCCCTCTGTTTCTCGCCCTCTGTTTCAGCCCCTCTGTTTCAGCCCCTCTGTTTCAGCCCCTCTGTTTCAGCCCCTCTGTTTCTCGCCCTCTGTTTCAGACCCCTCTGTTTCTCGCCCTCTGTTCAGCCCCTATGTTTCTCGCCCTCTGTTTCAGCCCCTCTGTTTCAGCCCCTCTGAATCAGCCCCTCTGATTCAGCCCCTCTGTTTCAGCCCCTCTGTTTCAGCCCCTCTGTTTCTCGCCCTCTGTTTCAGCCCATCTGATTCTCGCCCTCTGTTTCAGCCCTTCTGATTCTCGCCCTCTGTTTTAGCCCCTCTGATTCAGCCCCTCTGTTTCAGCCCCTCTGATTCAGCCCCTCTGATTCAGCCCCTCTGAAGCAGCCCCTCTGTTTCTCGCCCTCTGTTTCAGCCCCTCTGTTTCAGCCCCTCTGTTTCAGCGCCTCTGTTTCTCGCCCTCTGTTTCAGCCCCTCTGTTTCTCGCCCTCTGTTTCAGCCCCTCTGATTCAGCCCCTCTGTTTCAGCCCCTCTGTTTCAGCCCCTCTGTTTCTCGCCCTCTATTTCTCACCCTCTGTTTCTCGCCCTCTGTTTCAGCCCCTCTGTTTTTCGCCCTCTGTTTCAGCCCCTCTGTTTCTTGCCCTCTGTTTCAGGCTCTCTGTTTCAGCCCGTCTGTTTCAGCCCCTCTGTTTCAGACCCTCTGTTTCTCGCCCTCTGTTTCAGCACCTCTGATTCTCGCCCTCTGTTTCAGCCCCTCTGTTTCTCGCCCTCTGTTTCAGCCCCTCTGATTCAGGACCTCTGTTTCAGCCCCTCTGATTCAGCCCCTCTGATTCAGCCCCTCTGATTCAGCCTCTCTGTTTCTCGCCCTCTGTTTCAGCCCCTCTGTTTCAGCCCCTCTGTTTCAGCCCCTCTGTTTCTCACCCTCTGTTTCAGCCCCTCTGATTCAGCCCCTCGGATTCAGCCCCTCGGATTCAGCCCCTCTGTTTCCCGCCCCTCTGTTTCAGCACCTCTGTTTCTCGCCCTCTGTTTCAGTCCCTCTGTTTCTCGCCCTCTGTTTCAGCCCCACTGTTTCAGCCCCTCTGTTTCAGCCCCTCTGTTTCAGCGCCTCTGTTTCTCGCCCTCTGTTTCAGCCCCTCTGTTTCTCGCCCTCTGTTTCAGCCCCTCTGATTCAGCCCCTCTGTTTCGGCCCCTCTGTTTCTCCGCCTCTGTTCCAGCCCCTCTGTCTCAGCCCCTCTGTTTCAGCCACTCTGTTTCAGCCACACTGTTTTAGCCCCTCTGTTTCAGCCCCTCTGTTTCTCGCCCTCTGTTGCAGCCCCTCTGTTTCTCGCCCTCTGTTTCAGCCCCACTGTTTCAGCCCGTCTGTTTCAGCCACTCTGTTTCTCGCCCTCTGTTTCAGCCCCTCTGTTTCTCACCCTCTGTTTCAGCCCCTCTGGTTCAGCGCCTCTGTTTCTCGCCCTCTGTTTCAGCCCCTCTGTTTCTCGCCCTCTGTTTCAGCCCCTCTGTTTAAGCCCCTCTGTTTCAGCCCCTTTGTTTCTCGCCGTCTGTTTCAGCCCCTCTGTTTCAGCTCCTCTGCTTCAGCCCCTCTGTTTCAGCCCCTCTGTTTCTCGCCCTCTGTTTCAGCCCCTCTTTTTCTCGCCCTCTGTTTCTCGCCCTCTGTTTCAGCCCCTCTGTTTCAGCCGCTCTGTTTCTCGCCCTCTTTTTCAGCCCCTCTGTTTCTCACCCTCTGTTTCAGCCCCTCTGATTCAGCCCCTCGGATTCAGCCCCACGGATTCAGCCCCTCTGTTTCCCGCCCCTCTGTTTCAGCACCTCTGTTTCTCGCCCTCTGTTTCAGTCCCTCTGTTTCTCGCCCTCTGTTTCAGCCCCACTGTTTCAGCACCTCTGTTTCAGCCCCTCTGTTTCTCACCCTCTGTTTCTGCCCCTCTGATTCAGCCCCTCTGTTTCTCGCCCTCTGTTTCAGCCCCTCTGTTTCTCGCCCTCTGTTTCAGCCCCTCTGTTTCTCGCCCTCTGTTTCAGCCCCTCTGTTTCAGCC
Organism: Chiloscyllium punctatum; assembly: GCF_047496795.1. NCBI lineage: Eukaryota > Metazoa > Chordata > Chondrichthyes > Orectolobiformes > Hemiscylliidae > Chiloscyllium > Chiloscyllium punctatum. The sequence continues at coordinate 369,529 of NW_027309792.1, read as the reverse complement.
CCTCTGATTCAGCCTCTCTGTTTCTCGCCCTCTGTTTCAGCCCCTCTGTTTCTCGCCCTCTGTTTCAGCCCCTCTGTTTCTCGCCCTCTGTTTCAGCCCCTCTGTTTCAGCCCGTCTGTTTCACCCACTCTGTTTCTCGCCCTCTGTTTCAGCCCCTCTGTTTCTCATCCTCTGTTTCAGTCCCTCTGATTCAGCCCCTCTGTTTCAGCCCCTCTGATTCAGCCCCTCTGTTTCACACCCTCTGTTTCATCCCCTCTGTTCAGCCCCTCTTTTTCTCGCCCTCCCTTTCTCACCCTCTGTTTCAGCTTCTCTGTTTCAGCCGCTCTGTTTCTCGCCCTCTGTTTCAGCCCCTCTGTTTCTCGCCCTCTGTTTCATCCCCTCTGATTCTTGCCCTCTGTTTCAGCCCCTCTGTTTCAGCCCCTCTCTTTCAGCCCCTCTGTTTCAGCCCCTCTGTTTCTCGCCCTGTGTTTCAGCCCCTCTGTTTCAGCCCCTCTGTTTCAGCCCCACTGTTTCTCGCCCTCTGTTTCAGCCCCTCTGTTTCAGCCCCTCTGTTTCAGACCCCTCTGTTTCTCGCCCTCTGTTCAGCCCCTATGTTTCTCGCCCTCTGTTTCAGCCCCTCTGTTTCCCGCCCTCTGTTTCAGCCCCTCTGTTTCAGCCCCTCTGTTTCTCGCCCTCTGTTTCTGCTCCTCTGTTTCTCGCCCTCTGTTTCAGTCCCTCTGTTTCTCGCCCTATGTTTCAGCCCCGCTGATTCAGCCCCTCTGATTCAGCACCTCTGAATCAGCCCCTCTAATTCAGCCCCTCAGTTTCAGCCCCTCTGTTTCAGCCCCTCTGTTTCTCGCCCTCTGTTTCAGCCCATCTGATTCTCGCCCTCTGTTTCAGCCCTTCTGATTCTCGCCCTCTGTTTCAGCCCCTCTGATTCAGCCCCTCTGTTTCAGCCCCTCTGATTCAGTCCCTCTGATTCAGCCCCTCTGATTCAGCCCCTCTGTTTCTCGCCCTCTGTTTCAGCCCCTCTGTTTCAACCCCTCTGTTTCAGCGCCTCTGTTTCTCGCCCTCTGTTTCAGCCCCTCTGTTTCTCGCCCTCTGTTTCAGCCCCTCTGATTCAGCCCCTCTGTTTCAGCCCCTATGTTTCTCCCCCTCTGTTCCAGCCCCTCTGTTTCAGCCCCTCTGATTCAGTCCCTCTGATTCAGCCCCTCTGATTCAGCCCCTCTGTTTCTCGCCCTCTGTTTCAGCCCCTCTGTTTCAACCCCTCTGTTTCAGCGCCTCTGTTTCTCGCCCTCTGTTTCAGCCCCTCTGTTTCTCGCCCTCTGTTTCAGCCCCTCTGATTCAGCCCCTCTGTTTCAGCCCCTATGTTTCTCCCCCTCTGTTCCAGCCCCTCTGTTTCAGCCCCTCTGTTTCAGCCACTCTGTTTCAGCCCCTCTGTTTCAGCCCCTATGTTTCAGCCCCTCTGTTTCTCGTCCTCTGTTTCAGCCCCTCTGTTTCTCGCCCTCTGTTTCAGCCCCTCTGTTTCAGCCCGTCTGTTTCAGCCACTCTGTTTCTCGCCCTCTGTTTCAGCCCATCTGTTTCTCACCCTCTGTTTCAGCCCCTCTGATTCAGGCCCTCTGTTTCAGCCACTCTGTTTCTCGCCCTCTGTTTCAGCCCCTCTGTTTCAGCCCCTCTGTTTCAGCCCCTCTGTTTCAGCCCCTCTGTTTCTCGCCCTCTATTTCTCACCCTCTGTTTCTCGCCCTCTGTTTCAGCCCCTCTGTTTTTCGCCCTCTGATTCAGCCCCTCTGTTTCTTGCCCTCTGTTTCAGGCTCTCTGTTTCAGCCCGTCTGTTTCAGCCCCTCTGTTTCAGCCCCTCTGTTTCTCGCCCTCTGTTTCAGCCCCTCTGATTCTCGCCCTCTGTTTCAGCCCCTCGGTTTCTCGCCCTCTGTTTCAGCCCCTCTGATTCAGCCCCTCTGATTCAGCCCCTCTGATTCAGCCTCTCTGTTTCTCGCCCTCTGTTTCTGCCCCTCTGTTTCAGACCCTCTGTTTCAGCCCCTCTGTTTCTCACCCTCTGTTTCAGCCCCTCTGATTCAGCCCCTCTGATTCAGCCCCTCGGATTCAGCCCCTCTGTTTCCCGCCCCTCTGTTTCAGCACCTCTGTTTCTCGCCCTCTGTTTCAGTCCCTCTGTTTCTCGCCCTCTGTTTCAGCCCCACTGTTTCAGCCCCTCTGTTTCAGCCCCTCTGTTTCAGCGCCTCTGTTTCAGCCCCTCTGTTTCAGCCCCTCTGTTTCAGCCCCCCTGTTTCTCGCCCTCTGTTTCAGCCCCTCAGTTTCTCGCCCTCTGTTTCATCCCCTCTGTTTCTCGCCCTCTGTTTCAGCCCCTCTGTTTCTCGCCCTCTGTTTCAGCGCCTCTGTTTCAGCCCCTATATTTCAGCCCCTCTGTTTCTCGTCCTCTGTTTCAGCCCCTCTGTTTCAGCCCCTCTGTTTCAGCCCCTCTGTTTCTCGCCCTCTGTTTCAGCCCCTCTGATTCTTCCCCTCTGTTTCAGCCCCTCTGATTTAGCCCCTCTGTTTCAGCCCCTCTGTTTCTCGACCTCTGTTTCAGGCTCACTGTTTCAGCCCGTCTGTTTCAGCCCCTCTGTTTCAGCCCCTCTGTTTCGCGCCCTCTGTTTCTCGCTCGCTGTTTCAGCCCCTTTGTTTCTCGCCGTCTGTTTCAGCCCCTCTGTTTCAGCCCCTCTGCTTCAGCCCCTCTGATTCAGCCCGTCTGTTTCTCGCCATCTGTTTCAGCCCCTCTGTTTCAGCCTCTCTGTTTCAGCTCCTCTGTTTCAGCCCCTCTGTTTCTCGCCCTCTGTCTCAGCCCCTCTGTGTCTCGCCCTCTGTTTCAGCCCCTCTGTTTCAGCCGCTCTGTTTCTCGCCCTCTGTTTCAGCCCCTCTGTTTCTCGCCCTCTGTTTCAGCCCCTCTGTTTCAGCCCCTCTGTTTCAGCCCCTCTGTTTCAGCCCCTCTGTTTCTCGCCCTCTGTTTCAGACCCCTCTGTTTCTCGCCCTCTGTTCAGCCCCTATGTTTCTCGCCCTCTGTTTCAGCCCCTCTGTTTCAGCCCCTCTGAATCAGCCCCTCTGATTCAGCCCCTCTGTTTCAGCCCCTCTGTTTCAGCCCCTCTGTTTCTCGCCCTCTGTTTCAGCCCATCTGATTCTCGCCCTCTGTTTCAGCCCTTCTGATTCTCGCCCTCTGTTTTAGCCCCTCTGATTCAGCCCCTCTGTTTCAGCCCCTCTGATTCAGCCCCTCTGATTCAGCCCCTCTGAAGCAGCCCCTCTGTTTCTCGCCCTCTGTTTCAGCCCCTCTGTTTCAGCCCCTCTGTTTCAGCGCCTCTGTTTCTCGCCCTCTGTTTCAGCCCCTCTGTTTCTCGCCCTCTGTTTCAGCCCCTCTGATTCAGCCCCTCTGTTTCAGCCCCTCTGTTTCAGCCCCTCTGTTTCTCGCCCTCTATTTCTCACCCTCTGTTTCTCGCCCTCTGTTTCAGCCCCTCTGTTTTTCGCCCTCTGTTTCAGCCCCTCTGTTTCTTGCCCTCTGTTTCAGGCTCTCTGTTTCAGCCCGTCTGTTTCAGCCCCTCTGTTTCAGACCCTCTGTTTCTCGCCCTCTGTTTCAGCACCTCTGATTCTCGCCCTCTGTTTCAGCCCCTCTGTTTCTCGCCCTCTGTTTCAGCCCCTCTGATTCAGGACCTCTGTTTCAGCCCCTCTGATTCAGCCCCTCTGATTCAGCCCCTCTGATTCAGCCTCTCTGTTTCTCGCCCTCTGTTTCAGCCCCTCTGTTTCAGCCCCTCTGTTTCAGCCCCTCTGTTTCTCACCCTCTGTTTCAGCCCCTCTGATTCAGCCCCTCGGATTCAGCCCCTCGGATTCAGCCCCTCTGTTTCCCGCCCCTCTGTTTCAGCACCTCTGTTTCTCGCCCTCTGTTTCAGTCCCTCTGTTTCTCGCCCTCTGTTTCAGCCCCACTGTTTCAGCCCCTCTGTTTCAGCCCCTCTGTTTCAGCGCCTCTGTTTCTCGCCCTCTGTTTCAGCCCCTCTGTTTCTCGCCCTCTGTTTCAGCCCCTCTGATTCAGCCCCTCTGTTTCGGCCCCTCTGTTTCTCCGCCTCTGTTCCAGCCCCTCTGTCTCAGCCCCTCTGTTTCAGCCACTCTGTTTCAGCCACACTGTTTTAGCCCCTCTGTTTCAGCCCCTCTGTTTCTCGCCCTCTGTTGCAGCCCCTCTGTTTCTCGCCCTCTGTTTCAGCCCCACTGTTTCAGCCCGTCTGTTTCAGCCACTCTGTTTCTCGCCCTCTGTTTCAGCCCCTCTGTTTCTCACCCTCTGTTTCAGCCCCTCTGGTTCAGCGCCTCTGTTTCTCGCCCTCTGTTTCAGCCCCTCTGTTTCTCGCCCTCTGTTTCAGCCCCTCTGTTTAAGCCCCTCTGTTTCAGCCCCTTTGTTTCTCGCCGTCTGTTTCAGCCCCTCTGTTTCAGCTCCTCTGCTTCAGCCCCTCTGTTTCAGCCCCTCTGTTTCTCGCCCTCTGTTTCAGCCCCTCTTTTTCTCGCCCTCTGTTTCTCGCCCTCTGTTTCAGCCCCTCTGTTTCAGCCGCTCTGTTTCTCGCCCTCTTTTTCAGCCCCTCTGTTTCTCACCCTCTGTTTCAGCCCCTCTGATTCAGCCCCTCGGATTCAGCCCCACGGATTCAGCCCCTCTGTTTCCCGCCCCTCTGTTTCAGCCCCTCTGTTTCAGCCCGTCTGTTTCAGCCACTCTGTTTCTCGCCCTCTGTTTCAGCCCCTCTGTTTCTCACCCTCTGTTTCAGCCCCTCTGATTCAGGCCCTCTGTTTCAGCCACTCTGTTTCTCGCCCTCTGTTTCAGCCCCTCTGTTTCAGCCCCTCTGTTTCAGCCCCTCTGTTTCAGCCCCTCTGTTTCTCGCCCTCTATTTCTCACCCTCTGTTTCTCGCCCTCTGTTTCAGCCCCTCTGTTTTTCGCTCTCTGATTCAGCCCCTCTGTTTCTTGCCCTCTGTTTCAGGCTCTCTGTTTCAGCCCGTCTGTTTCAGCCCCTCTGTTTCAGACCCTCTGTTTCTCGCCCTCTGTTTCAGCCCCTCTGATTCTCGCCCTCTGTTTCAGCCCCTCTGTTTCTCGCCCTCTGTTTCAGCCCCTCTGATTCAGCCCCTCTGATTCAGCCCCTCTGATTCAGCCTCTCTGTTTCTCGCCCTCTGTTTCTGCCCCTCTGTTTCAGACCCTCTGTTTCAGCCCCTCTGTTTCTCACCCTCTGTTTCAGCCCCTCTGATTCAGCCCCTCTGATTCAGCCCCTCGGATTCAGCCCCTCTGTTTCCCGCCCCTCTGTTTCAGCACCTCTGTTTCTCGCCCTCTGTTTCAGTCCCTCTGTTTCTCGCCCTCTGTTTCAGCCCCACTGTTTCAGCCCCTCTGTTTCAGCCCCTCTGTTTCAGCGCCTCTGTTTCAGCCCCTCTGTTTCAGCCCCTCTGTTTCAGCCCCCCTGTTTCTCGCCCTCTGTTTCAGCCCCTCAGTTTCTCGCCCTCTGTTTCATCCCCTCTGTTTCTCGCCCTCTGTTTCAGCCCCTCTGTTTCTCGCCCTCTGTTTCAGCGCCTCTGTTTCAGCCCCTATATTTCAGCCCCTCTGTTTCTCGTCCTCTGTTTCAGCCCCTCTGTTTCAGCCCCTCTGTTTCAGCCCCTCTGTTTCTCGCCCTCTGTTTCAGCCCCTCTGATTCTTCCCCTCTGTTTCAGCCCCTCTGATTTAGCCCCTCTGTTTCAGCCCCTCTGTTTCTCGACCTCTGTTTCAGGCTCACTGTTTCAGCCCGTCTGTTTCAGCCCCTCTGTTTCAGCCCCTCTGTTTCGCGCCCTCTGTTTCTCGCTCGCTGTTTCAGCCCCTTTGTTTCTCGCCGTCTGTTTCAGCCCCTCTGTTTCAGCCCCTCTGCTTCAGCCCCTCTGATTCAGCCCGTCTGTTTCTCGCCATCTGTTTCAGCCCCTCTGTTTCAGCCTCTCTGTTTCAGCTCCTCTGTTTCAGCCCCTCTGTTTCTCGCCCTCTGTCTCAGCCCCTCTGTGTCTCGCCCTCTGTTTCAGCCCCTCTGTTTCAGCCGCTCTGTTTCTCGCCCTCTGTTTCAGCCCCTCTGTTTCTCGCCCTCTGTTTCTGCCCCTCTGTTTCAGCCCCTCTGTTTCAGCCCCTCTGTTTCAGCCCCTCTGTTTCTCGCCCTCTGTTTCAGACCCCTCTGTTTCTCGCCCTCTGTTCAGCCCCTATGTTTCTCGCCCTCTGTTTCAGCCCCTCTGTTTCAGCCCCTCTGAATCAGCCCCTCTGATTCAGCCCCTCTGTTTCAGCCCCTCTGTTTCAGCCCCTCTGTTTCTCGCCCTCTGTTTCAGCCCATCTGATTCTCGCCCTCTGTTTCAGCCCTTCTGATTCTCGCCCTCTGTTTTAGCCCCTCTGATTCAGCCCCTCTGTTTCAGCCCCTCTGATTCAGCCCCTCTGATTCAGCCCCTCTGAAGCAGCCCCTCTGTTTCTCGCCCTCTGTTTCAGCCCCTCTGTTTCAGCCCCTCTGTTTCAGCGCCTCTGTTTCTCGCCCTCTGTTTCAGCCCCTCTGTTTCTCGCCCTCTGTTTCAGCCCCTCTGATTCAGCCCCTCTGTTTCAGCCCCTCTGTTTCAGCCCCTCTGTTTCTCGCCCTCTATTTCTCACCCTCTGTTTCTCGCCCTCTGTTTCAGCCCCTCTGTTTTTCGCCCTCTGTTTCAGCCCCTCTGTTTCTTGCCCTCTGTTTCAGGCTCTCTGTTTCAGCCCGTCTGTTTCAGCCCCTCTGTTTCAGACCCTCTGTTTCTCGCCCTCTGTTTCAGTACCTCTGATTCTCGCCCTCTGTTTCAGCCCCTCTGTTTCTCGCCCTCTGTTTCAGCCCCTCTGATTCAGGACCTCTGTTTCAGCCCCTCTGATTCAGCCCCTCTGATTCAGCCCCTCTGATTCAGCCTCTCTGTTTCTCGCCCTCTGTTTCAGCCCCTCTGTTTCAGCCCCTCTGTTTCAGCCCCTCTGTTTCTCACCCTCTGTTTCAGCCCCTCTGATTCAGCCCCTCGGATTCAGCCCCTCGGATTCAGCCCCTCTGTTTCCCGCCCCTCTGTTTCAGCACCTCTGTTTCAGTCCCTCTGTTTCAGTCCCTCTGTTTCTCGCCCTCTGTTTCAGCCCCACTGTTTCAGCCCCTCTGTTTCAGCCCCTCTGTTTCAGCGCCTCTGTTTCTCGCCCTCTGTTTCAGCCCCTCTGTTTCTCGCCCTCTGTTTCAGCCCCTCTGATTCAGCCCCTCTGTTTCGGCCCCTCTGTTTCTCCGCCTCTGTTCCAGCCCCTCTGTCTCAGCCCCTCTGTTTCAGCCACTCTGTTTCAGCCACACTGTTTTAGCCCCTCTGTTTCAGCCCCTCTGTTTCTCGCCCTCTGTTGCAGCCCCTCTGTTTCTCGCCCTCTGTTTCAGCCCCACTGTTTCAGCCCGTCTGTTTCAGCCACTCTGTTTCTCGCCCTCTGTTTCAGCCCCTCTGTTTCTCACCCTCTGTTTCAGCCCCTCTGGTTCAGCGCCTCTGTTTCTCGCCCTCTGTTTCAGCCCCTCTGTTTCTCGCCCTCTGTTTCAGCCCCTCTGTTTAAGCCCCTCTGTTTCAGCCCCTTTGTTTCTCGCCGTCTGTTTCAGCCCCTCTGTTTCAGCTCCTCTGCTTCAGCCCCTCTGTTTCAGCCCCTCTGTTTCTCGCCCTCTGTTTCAGCCCCTCTTTTTCTCGCCCTCTGTTTCTCGCCCTCTGTTTCAGCCCCTCTGTTTCAGCCGCTCTGTTTCTCGCCCTCTTTTTCAGCCCCTCTGTTTCTCACCCTCTGTTTCAGCCCCTCTGATTCAGCCCCTCGGATTCAGCCCCACGGATTCAGCCCCTCTGTTTCCCGCCCCTCTGTTTCAGCACCTCTGTTTCTCGCCCTCTGTTTCAGTCCCTCTGTTTCTCGCCCTCTGTTTCAGCCCCACTGTTTCAGCACCTCTGTTTCAGCCCCTCTGTTTCTCACCCTCTGTTTCTGCCCCTCTGATTCAGCCCCTCTGTTTCTCGCCCTCTGTTTCAGCCCCTCTGTTTCTCGCCCTCTGTTTCAGCCCCTCTGTTTCTCGCCCTCTGTTTCAGCCCCTCTGTTTCAGCCCCTCTGATTCAGCCTCTCTGTTTCTCGCCCTCTGTTTCAGCCCCTCTGTTTCTCGCCCTCTGTTTCAGCCCCTCTGTTTCTCGCCCTCTGTTTCAGCCCCTCTGTTTCAGCCCGTCTGTTTCACCCACTCTGTTTCTCGCCCTCTGTTTCAGCCCCTCTGTTTCTCATCCTCTGTTTCAGTCCCTCTGATTCAGCCCCTCTGTTTCAGCCCCTCTGATTCAGCCCCTCTGTTTCACACCCTCTGTTTCATCCCCTCTGTTCAGCCCCTCTTTTTCTCGCCCTCCCTTTCTCACCCTCTGTTTCAGCTTCTCTGTTTCAGCCGCTCTGTTTCTCGCCCTCTGTTTCAGCCCCTCTGTTTCTCGCCCTCTGTTTCATCCCCTCTGATTCTTGCCCTCTGTTTCAGCCCCTCTGTTTCAGCCCCTCTGTTTCAGCCCCTCTGTTTCAGCCCCTCTGTTTCTCGCCCTGTGTTTCAGCCCCTCTGTTTCAGCCCCTCTGTTTCAGCCCCACTGTTTCTCGCCCTCTGTTTCAGCCCCTCTGTTTCAGCCCCTCTGTTTCAGACCCCTCTGTTTCTCGCCCTCTGTTCAGCCCCTATGTTTCTCGCCCTCTGTTTCAGCCCCTCTGTTTCCCGCCCTCTGTTTCAGCCCCTCTGTTTCAGCCCCTCTGTTTCTCGCCCTCTGTTTCTGCTCCTCTGTTTCTCGCCCTCTGTTTCAGTCCCTCTGTTTCTCGCCCTATGTTTCAGCCCCGCTGATTCAGCCCCTCTGATTCAGCACCTCTGAATCAGCCCCTCTAATTCAGCCCCTCAGTTTCAGCCCCTCTGTTTCAGCCCCTCTGTTTCTCGCCCTCTGTTTCAGCCCATCTGATTCTCGCCCTCTGTTTCAGCCCTTCTGATTCTCGCCCTCTGTTTCAGCCCCTCTGATTCAGCCCCTCTGTTTCAGCCCCTCTGATTCAGTCCCTCTGATTCAGCCCCTCTGATTCAGCCCCTCTGTTTCTCGCCCTCTGTTTCAGCCCCTCTGTTTCAACCCCTCTGTTTCAGCGCCTCTGTTTCTCGCCCTCTGTTTCAGCCCCTCTGTTTCTCGCCCTCTGTTTCAGCCCCTCTGATTCAGCCCCTCTGTTTCAGCCCCTATGTTTCTCCCCCTCTGTTCCAGCCCCTCTGTTTCAGCCCCTCTGATTCAGTCCCTCTGATTCAGCCCCTCTGATTCAGCCCCTCTGTTTCTCGCCCTCTGTTTCAGCCCCTCTGTTTCAACCCCTCTGTTTCAGCGCCTCTGTTTCTCGCCCTCTGTTTCAGCCCCTCTGTTTCTCGCCCTCTGTTTCAGCCCCTCTGATTCAGCCCCTCTGTTTCAGCCCCTATGTTTCTCCCCCTCTGTTCCAGCCCCTCTGTTTCAGCCCCTCTGTTTCAGCCACTCTGTTTCAGCCGCTCTGTTTCAGCCCCTATGTTTCAGCCCCTCTGTTTCTCGTCCTCTGTTTCAGCCCCTCTGTTTCTCGCCCTCTGTTTCAGCCCCTCTGTTTCAGCCCGTCTGTTTCAGCCACTCTGTTTCTCGCCCTCTGTTTCAGCCCCTCTGTTTCTCACCCTCTGTTTCAGCCCCTCTGATTCAGGCCCTCTGTTTCAGCCACTCTGTTTCTCGCCCTCTGTTTCAGCCCCTCTGTTTCAGCCCCTCTGTTTCAGCCCCTCTGTTTCAGCCCCTCTGTTTCTCGCCCTCTATTTCTCACCCTCTGTTTCTCGCCCTCTGTTTCAGCCCCTCTGTTTTTCGCCCTCTGATTCAGCCCCTCTGTTTCTTGCCCTCTGTTTCAGGCTCTCTGTTTCAGCCCGTCTGTTTCAGCCCCTCTGTTTCAGACCCTCTGTTTCTCGCCCTCTGTTTCAGCCCCTCTGATTCTCGCCCTCTGTTTCAGCCCCTCTGTTTCTCGCCCTCTGTTTCAGCCCCTCTGATTCAGCCCCTCTGATTCAGCCCCTCTGATTCAGCCTCTCTGTTTCTCGCCCTCTGTTTCTGCCCCTCTGTTTCAGACCCTCTGTTTCAGCCCCTCTGTTTCTCACCCTCTGTTTCAGCCCCTCTGATTCAGCCCCTCTGATTCAGCCCCTCGGATTCAGCCCCTCTGTTTCCCGCCCCTCTGTTTCAGCACCTCTGTTTCTCGCCCTCTGTTTCAGTCCCTCTGTTTCTCGCCCTCTGTTTCAGCCCCACTGTTTCAGCCCCTCTGTTTCAGCCCCTCTGTTTCAGCGCCTCTGTTTCTCGCCCTCTGTTTCAGCCCCTCTGTTTCTCGCCCTCTGTTTCAGCCCCTCTGATTCAGCCCCTCTGTTTCAGCCCCTCTGTTTCTCCGCCTCTGTTCCAGCCCCTCTGTTTCAGCCCCTCTGTTTCAGCCACTCTGTTTCAGCCACTCTGTTTTAGCCCCTCTGTTTCAGCCCCTCTGTTTCTCGCCCTCTGTTTCAGCCCCTCTGTTTCTCGACCTCTGTTTCAGCCCCACTGTTTCAGCCCGTCTGTTTCAGCCACTCTGTTTCTCGCCCTCTGTTTCAACCCCTCTGTTTCTCACCCTCTGTTTCAGCCCCTCTGATTCAGCGCCTCTGTTTCTCGCCCTCTGTTTCAGCCCATCTGTTTCTCGCCCTCTGTTTCAGCCCCTCTGTTTCAGCCCCTCTGTTTCAGCCCCTCTGTTTCTCGCTCTCTGATTCAGCCCCTCTGTTTCTCACCCTCTGTTTGAGGCCCTCTGTTTCTCGCCCTCTGTTTCAGCCCCTCTGATTCAGCCCCTCTGTTTCAGCCCCTCTGATTCTCCCCCTCTGTTTCAGCCCCTCTGTTTCAGCCCCTCTGTTTCAGCCCCTCTGTTTCTCGCCCTCTGTTTCTCGCCCGCTGTTTCAGCCCCTCTGTTTCAGCCCCTCTCTTTCTCGCCCTCTGTTTCAGCCCTTCTCTTTCTCGCCCTCTGTTTCAGCCCCTCTGATTCTCCCCCTCTGTTTCAGCCCCACTGTTTCAGCCCCTCTGATTCAGCCCCTCTGATTCAGCCCCTCTGTTTCTCGCCCTCTGTTTCAGCCCCTCTGTTTCAGCCCCTCTCTTTCTCGCCCTCTGTTTCAGCCCCTCTGTTTCTCGCCCTCTGTTTCAGCCCTCTCTGTTTCTCACCCTCTGTTTCAGCCCCGCTGTTTCTCGCCCTCTGTTTCAGCCCCGCTGATTCAGCCCCTCTGTTTCAGCCCCTCTGAATCAGCCCCTCTGATTCAGCCCCTCTGTTTCAGCCCCTCTGATTCAGCCCCTCTGTTTCTCGCCCGCTGTTTCAGCCACTCTGTTTCTCGCCGTCTGTTTTAGCCCCTCTGATTCAGCCCCTCTGTTTCAGCCCCTCTGATTCAGCCCCTCTGATTCAGCCCCTCTGATTCAGCCCCTCTGTTTCCCGCCCCTCTGTTTCAGCCCCTCTGATTCAGCCCCTCTGTTTCCCGCCCCTCTGTTTCAGCCCCGCTGATTCAGCCCCTCTGTTTCAGCCCCTCTGAATCAGCCCCTCTGATTCAGCCCCTCTGTTTCAGCCCCTCTGATTCAGCCCCTCTGTTTCTCGCCCTCTGTTTCAGCCCCTCTGATTCTCGCCCGCTGTTTCAGCCCCTCTGATTCTCGCCGTCTGTTTTAGCCCCTCTGATTCAGCCCCTCTGTTTCAGCCCCTCTGATTCAGCCCCTCTGATTCAGCCCCACTGATTCGGCCCCTCTGTTTCTCGCCCTCTGTTTCAGCCCCTCTGATTCAGCCCCTCTGATTCAGCCCCTCTGTTTCAGCCCCTCTGATTCTCCCCCTCTGTTTCAGCCCCTCTGTTTCAGCCCCTCTGTTTCAGCCCCTCTGTTTCTCGCCCTCTGTTTCTCGCCCGCTGTTTCAGCCCCTTTGATTCTCGCCCTCTGTTTCAGCCCCACTGTTTCAGCCCCTCTGATTCAGCCCCTCTGATTCAGCCCCTCTGTTTCTCGCCCTCTGTTTCAGCCCCTCTGTTTCAGCCCCTCTCTTTCTCGCCCTCTGTTTCAGCCCCTCTGTTTCTCGCCCTCTGTTTCAGCCCTCTCTGTTTCTCGCCCTCTGTTTCAGCCCCGCTGTTTCTCGCCCTCTGTTTCAGCCCCGCTGATTCAGCCCCTCTGTTTCAGCCCCTCTGAATCAGCCCCTCTGATTCAGCCCCTCTGTTTCAGCCCCTCTGATTCAGCCCCTGTGTTTCTCGCCCTCTGTTTCAGCCCCTCTGATTCTCGCCCGCTGTTTCAGCCCCTCTGTTTCTCGTCGTCTGTTTTAGCCCCTCTGTTTCAGCCCCTCTGTTTCAGCCCCTCTGATTCAGCCCCTCTGATTCAGCCCCTCTGATTCGGCCCCTGTTTCTCGCCCTCTGTTTCAGCCCCTCTGTTTCAGCCCCTCTGTTTCAGCCCCTCTGTTTCTCACCCTCTGTTTCAGCCCCTCTGATTCAGCCCCTCTGATTCAGCCCCTCTGATTCAGCCCCTCTGTTTCCCGCCCCTCTGTTTCAGCCCCTCTGTTTCAGCCCCTCAGTTTCTCGCCCTCCCTTTCTCACCCTCTGTTTCAGCTCCTCTGTTTCAGCCGCTCTGTTTCTCGCCCGCTGTTTCAGCCCCTCTGTTTCTCGCCCTGTGTTTCAGCCCCTCTGTTTCTTGCCCTCTGTTTCAGCCCCTCTGTTTCAGCCCCTCTGTTTCAGCCCCTCTGTTTCAGCCCCTCTGTTTCTCGCCCTGTGTTTCAGCCCCTCTGTTTCAGCCCCTCTGTTTCAGCCCCACTGTTTCTCGCCCTCTGTTTCAGCCCCTCTGTTTCAGCCCCTCTGTTTCAGACCCCTCTGTTTCTCGCCCTCTGTTCAGCCCCTATGTTTCTCGCCCTCTGTTTCAGCCCCTCTGTTTCCCGCCCTCTGTTTCAGCCCCTCTGTTTCAGCCCCTCAGTTTCTCGCCCTCTGTTTCTGCTCCTCTGTTTCTCGCTTTCTGTTTCAGCCCCTCTGTTTCTCGCCCTCTGTTTCAGCCCCGCTGATTCAGCCACTCTGTTTCAGCCCCTCTGAATCAGCCCCTCTGATTCAGCCCCTCTGTTTCAGCCCCTCTGTTTCAGCCCCTCTGTTTCTCGCCCTCTGTTTGAGCCCATCTGATTCTCGCCCTCTGTTTCAGTGCTTCTGATTCTCGCCCTCTGTTTCAGCCCCTCTGATTCAGCCCCTCTGTTTCAGCCCCTGGGATTCAGCCCCTCTGATTCAGCCCCTCTGATTCAGCCCCTCTGTTTCTCGCCCTCTGTTTCAGCCCCTCTGTTTCAGCCCCTCTGTTTCAGCGCCTCTGTTTCTCGCCCTCTGTTTCAGCCCCTCAGTTTCTCGGCCTCTGTTTCAGCCCCTCTGATTCAGCCCCTCTGTTTCAGCCCCTATGTTTCTCCCCCTCTGTTCCAGCCCCTCTGTTTCAGCCCCTCTGTTTCAGCCACTCTGTTTCAGCCCCTCTGTTTCAGCCCCTCCTGTTTCAGCCCCTCTGTTTCTCGCCCTCTGTTTCAGCCCCTCTGTTTCTCGCCCTCTGTTTCAGCCCCTCTGTTTCAGCCCGTCTGTTTCAGCCACTCTGTTTCTCGCCCTCTGTTTCAGCCCCTCTGTTTCTCACCCTCTGTTTCAGCCCCTCTGATTCAGCCCCTCTGTTTCTCGCCCTCTGTTTCAGCCCCTCTGTTTCTCGCCCTCTGTTTCAGCCCCTCTGTTTCAGCCCCTCTGTTTCAGCCCCTCTGTTTCTCGCCCTCTGTTTCAGCCCCTCTGTTTCTCGCCCTCTGTTTCAGCCCCTCTGTTTCAGCCTGTCTGTTTCAGCCACTCTGTTTCTCGCCCTCTGTTTCAGCCCCTCTGTTTCTCACCCTCTGTTTCAGCCCCTCTGTTTCAGCCCCTCTGTTTCTCGCCGTCTGTTTCAGCCCCTCTGTTTCTCGCCCTCTGTTTCAGCCCCTCTGTTTCAGCCCCTCTGTTTCAGCCCCTCTGTTTCTCGCCCTCTGTTTCAGCCACTCTGTTTCTCGCCCTCTGTTTCAGGCCCTCTGTTTCTCGCCCTCTGTTTCAGCCACTCTGATTCAGCCCCTCTGCTTCAGGCCAACTGATTCAGCCCCTCTGTTTCAGCCCCTCTGTTTCAGCCCCTCTGTTTCAGCCCCTCTGTTTCTCGCCCTCTGTTTCTCGCCCGCTGTTTCAGCCCCTTTGTTTCTCGCCCTCTGTTTCAGCCCCACTGTTTCAGCCCCTCTGATTCAGCGCCTCTGATTCATCCCCTCTGTTTCTCGCCCTCTGTTTCAGCCCCTCTGTTTCAGCCACTCTGTTTCAGCCCCTCTGTTTCTCGCCCTCTGTTTCAGCCCCTGTGTTTCTCGCCCTCTGTTTCAGCCCATCTGTTTCTCGCCCTCTGTTTCAGCCCCTCTGTTTCAGCCCCTCTGTTTCTCGTCCTCTGTTTCTGCCCCTCTGTTTCTCTCACTCTGTTTCAGCCCCGCTGTTTCGCGCCCTATGTTTCAGCCCCGCTGATTCAGCCCGTCTGTTTCAGTCCCTCTGAATCAGCCCCATTGATTCAGCCCCTCTGTTTAGCCCCGCTGTTTCTCGCCCTCTGTTTCAGCCCCTCTGATTCTCGCCCTCTGTTTCAGCCCCTCTGATTCAGCCCCTCTGTTTCAGCCCCTCTGATTCAGCTCCTCTGATTCAGCCCCTCTGATTCAGCCCCTCTGTTTCTCGCCCTCTGTTCCAGCCCCTCTGTTTAAGCCCCTCTGTTTCTCGCCCTCTGTTTCAGACCCTCTCTTTCAGCCCATCTGTTTCACCCACTCTGTTGCTCGCCCACTGTTTCAGCCCCTCTGTTTCTCACCCTCTGTTTCAGCCCCTCTGATTCAGCCCCTCTGTTTCTCGCCCTCTGTTTCAGCCCCTCTGTTTCTCGTCCTCTGTTTCAGCCCCTCTGTTTCTCGCCCTCTGTTTCAGGCCTCTGTTTCAGCGCCTCTGATTCAGCCTCTCTGTTTCTTGCCCTCTGTTTCAGCCCCTCTGTTTCTCGCCCTCTGTTTCAGCCCCTCTGTTTCTCGCCCTCTGTTTCAGCCCCTCTGTTTCAGCCCGTCTGTTTCACCCACTCTGTTTCTCGCCCTCTGTTTCAGCCCCTCTGTTTCAGCCTCTCTGTTTCTCGCCCTCTGTTTCAGCCCCTCTGTTTCTTGCCCTCTGTTTCTGCCCCTCTGTTTCTCGCCCTCTGTTTCCGCCCCTCTGATTCAGCCCCTCTGTTTCAGCCCCTCTGAATCAGCCCCTCTGATTCAGCCTCTCTGTTTCAGCCCCTCTGTTTCAGCCCCTCTGTTTCTGCCCCTCTGTTTCAGCCACTCTGTTTCTCGCCCTCTGTTTCAGCCCCTCTGTTTTTCGCCCTCTGTTTCTGCCCCTCTGTTTCTCGCCCTCTGTTTCAGGTTCTTTGTTTCAGCCCGTCTCTTTCAGCCCCTCTGTTTCAGCCCCTCTGTTTCTCGCCCTCTGTTTCTCGCCCGCTGTTTCAGCCCCTTTGTTTCTCGCCCTCTGTTTCAGCCCCTCTGTTTCAGCCCCTCTGATTCAGCCCCTCTGTTTCAGCCCCTCTGATGCAGCCCCTCCGTTTCTCGCCCTCAGTTTCTGCCCCTCTGTTTCTGCCCCTCTGTTACAGCCCCTCTGTTTCAGCCCCTCTGTTTCAGCCCCTCTGTTTCAGCCCCTCTGTTTCTCGCCCTCTCTTTCAGCCCCTCTGTTTCTCGCCCTCTCTTTCAGCCCCTCTTTTTCAGCCCCTCTGTTTCTCGCCCTCTGTTTCTGCCCCTCAGTTTCTCGCCCTCTGTTTCAGCCCCTCTGTTTCTCGCCTTCTGTTTCAGCCCCTCTGATTCATCCCCTCTGTTTCAGCCCTTCTGATTCAGCCCCTCTGATTCAGCCCCTCTGTTTCTCGCCCTCTGTTTCAGCCCCTCTGTTTCAGCCCTTCTGTTTCAGCCACTCTGTTTCAGCCCCTCTTTTCTTGCCCTCTGTTTCAGCCCCTCTGTTTCTCGACCTCTGTTTCAGTCCCTCTGTTTCTCGCCCTCTGTTTCAGCCCCTCTGTTTCTCGCCCTCTGTTTCAGCCCCTCTGATTAAGCCCCTCTGTTTCAGCCCCTCTTTATCAGCCCCTCTGATTCTGCCCCTCTGTTTCAGCCCCTCTGTTTCAGCCCCTCTGTTTCTCGCCCTCTGTTTCAGCCCCTCTGTTTCTCACCCTCTGTTTCAGCACCTCTCTTTCAGCCCCTCTGTTTCTCGCTCTCTGTTTCAGCCCCTCTGTTTCTCGCCCTCTGTTTCAGCCCCTCTGATTCAGCCCCTCTGTTTCTCGCCCTCTGTTTCAGCCCCTCTGTTTCTCGCCCTCTGATTCAGCCCCTCTGTTTCTCGCCCTCTGTTTCAGCCCCTCTGTTTCAGCCCCTCTGTTTCATCCCCTCTGTTTCTCGCCCTCTGTTTCAGCCCCTCTGTTTCTCGCCCTCTGTTTCAGCCCCTCTATTTCTCGCCCTCTGTTTCAGCCCCTCTATTTTAGCCCCACTGTTTCAGCCCCTTTGTTTCAGCCACTCTGTTTCTCGCCCTCTGTTTCAGACCCTCTGTTTCTCGCCGTCTGTTTCAGCCCCTCTGTTTCAGCCCCTCTGTGTCAGTCCCTCTGTTTCTCGCCCTCTGTTTCTCGCCCTCTGTTTCAGCCCCTCTGTTTCTCGCCCTCTGTTTCAGCCCCTCTGTTTTTCGCCCTCTGTTTCAGCCCCTCTGTTTCAGCCCCTCTGTTTCAGCCCCTCTGTTTCAGCCCCTCTGTTTCTTGCCCTCTGTTTCAGCCCCTCTGTTTCTTGCCCTCTGTTTCAGCCCCTCTGTTTCTTGCCCTCTGTTTCAGCCTCTCTGTTTCTCGCCCTCTGTTTCAGCCCCTCTGTTTCAGCCCCTCTGTTTCAGCCCCTCTGTTTCTCGCCCTCTGTTTCAGCCCCTCTGTTTCAGCCCCTCTATTTCTGCCGCTTTGTTTCAGCCCCTCTGTTTCATCCTCTCTGTTTCTCGCCCTCTGTTTCTCACCCTCTGTTTCTCGCCCTCTGTTTCAGCCCCTCTGTTTTTCGCCCTCTGTTTCAGCCCCTCTGTTTCTCGCCCTCTGTTTCAGGCTCTCTGTTTCAGCCCGTCTGTTTCAGGCCCACTGTTTCAGCCCCTCTGTTTCTCGCCCTCTGTTTCTCGCCCGCTGTTTCAGCCCCTTTGTTTCTCGCCCTCTGTTTCAGCCCCTCTGTTTCAGCCCCTCTGTTTCTGCCCCTCAGTTTCAGCCCCTCTGTTTCTCGCCCACTGTTTCAGCCCCTCTGTTTCTCGCCCTCTGTTTCAGCCCCTCTGTTTCTCGCCCTCTGTTTCAGGCTCTCTGTTTCAGCCCATCTGTTTCAGCCCCTCTGTTTAGGCCCCTCTGTTTCAGCCCCTCTGTTTCTCGCCCTCTGTTTCAGCCCCTCTGTTTCAGCCCCTCTGTTTCAGCCCCTCTGTTTCTCGCTCTCTGTTTCAGGCTCTCTGTTTCAGCCCGTCTGTTTCAGCCCCTCTGTTTCTCGCCCTCTGTTTCAGCCCCTCTGTTTCTCGCCCTCTGTTTCAGCCCCTCTGTTTCTCGCCCTCTGTTTCAGCCACTCTGATTCAGCCCCTCTGTTTCTCGCCCTCTGTTTCAGCCCCTCTGTTTCAGCCCCTCTGTTTCTGCCCCTCAGTTTCAGCCCCTCTGTTTCTCGCCCACTGTTTCAGCCCCTCTGTTTCTCGCCCTCTGTTTCAGCCCCTCTGTTTCTCGCCCTCTGTTTCAGGCTCTCTGTTTCAGCCCATCTGTTTCAGCCCCTCTGTTTAGGCCCCTCTGTTTCAGCCCCTCTGTTTCTCGCCCTCTGTTTCAGCCCCTCTGTTTCAGCCCCTCTGTTTCAGCCCCTCTGTTTCTCGCTCTCTGTTTCAGCCCGTCTGTTTCAGCCCCTCTGTTTCTCGCCCTCTGTTTCAGCCCCTCTGTTTCTCGCCCTCTGTTTCAGCCCCTCTGTTTCTCGCCCTCTGTTTCAGCCACTCTGATTCAGCCCCTCTGCTTCAGGCCAACTGATTCAGCCCCTCTGTTTCAGCCCCTCTGTTTCAGCCCCTCTGTTTCAGCCCCTCTGTTTCTCGCCCTCTGTTTCTCGCCCGCTGTTTCAGCCCCTTTGTTTCTCGCCCTCTGTTTCAGCCCCACTGTTTCAGCCCCTCTGATTCAGCGCCTCTGATTCATCCCCTCTGTTTCTCGCCCTCTGTTTCAGCCCCTCTGTTTCAGCCACTCTGTTTCAGCCCCTCTGTTTCTCGCCCTCTGTTTCAGCCCCTGTGTTTCTCGCCCTCTGTTTCAGCCCATCTGTTTCTCGCCCTCTGTTTCAGCCCCTCTGTTTCAGCCCCTCTGTTTCTCGTCCTCTGTTTCTGCCCCTCTGTTTCTCTCACTCTGTTTCAGCCCCGCTGTTTCGCGCCCTATGTTTCAGCCCCGCTGATTCAGCCCGTCTGTTTCAGTCCCTCTGAATCAGCCCCATTGATTCAGCCCCTCTGTTTAGCCCCTCTGTTTCTCGCCCTCTGTTTCAGCCCCTCTGATTCTCGCCCTCTGTTTCAGCCCCTCTGATTCAGCCCCTCTGTTTCAGCCCCTCTGATTCAGCTCCTCTGATTCAGCCCCTCTGATTCAGCCCCTCTGTTTCTCGCCCTCTGTTCCAGCCCCTCTGTTTAAGCCCCTCTGTTTCTCGCCCTCTGTTTCAGACCCTCTCTTTCAGCCCATCTGTTTCACCCACTCTGTTGCTCGCCCACTGTTTCAGCCCCTCTGTTTCTCACCCTCTGTTTCAGCCCCTCTGATTCAGCCCCTCTGTTTCTCGCCCTCTGTTTCAGCCCCTCTGTTTCTCGTCCTCTGTTTCAGCCCCTCTGTTTCTCGCCCTCTGTTTCAGCCCCTCTGTTTCAGCGCCTCTGATTCAGCCTCTCTGTTTCTTGCCCTCTGTTTCAGCCCCTCTGTTTCTCGCCCTCTGTTTCAGCCCCTCTGTTTCTCGCCCTCTGTTTCAGCACCTCTGTTTCAGCCCGTCTGTTTCACCCACTCTGTTTCTCGCCCTCTGTTTCAGCCCCTCTGTTTCAGCCTCTCTGTTTCTCGCCCTCTGTTTCAGCCCCTCTGTTTCTTGCCCTCTGTTTCTGCCCCTCTGTTTCTCGCCCTCTGTTTCCGCCCCTCTGATTCAGCCCCTCTGTTTCAGCCCCTCTGAATCAGCCCCTCTGATTCAGCCTCTCTGTTTCAGCCCCTCTGTTTCAGCCCCTCTGTTTCTGCCCCTCTGTTTCAGCCACTCTGTTTCTCGCCCTCTGTTTCAGCCCCTCTGTTTTTCGCCCTCTGTTTCTGCCCCTCTGTTTCTCGCCCTCTGTTTCAGGTTCTTTGTTTCAGCCCGTCTCTTTCAGCCCCTCTGTTTCAGCCCCTCTGTTTCTCGCCCTCTGTTTCTCGCCCGCTGTTTCAGCCCCTTTGTTTCTCACCCTCTGTTTCAGCCCCTCTGTTTCAGCCCCTCTGATTCAGCCCCTCTGTTTCAGCCCCTCTGATGCAGCCCCTCCGTTTCTCGCCCTCAGTTTCTGCCCCTCTGTTTCTGCCCCTCTGTTACAGCCCCTCTGTTTCAGCCCCTCTGTTTCAGCCCCTCTGTTTCAGCCCCTCTGTTTCTCGCCCTCTCTTTCAGCCCCTCTGTTTCTCGCCCTCTCTTTCAGCCCCTCTTTTTCAGCCCCTCTGTTTCTCGCCCTCTGTTTCTGCCCCTCAGTTTCTCGCCCTCTGTTTCAGCCCCTCTGTTTCTCGCCTTCTGTTTCAGCCCCTCTGATTCATCCCCTCTGTTTCAGCCCTTCTGATTCAGCCCCTCTGATTCAGCCCCTCTGTTTCTCGCCCTCTGTTTCAGCCCCTCTGTTTCAGCCCTTCTGTTTCAGCCACTCTGTTTCAGCCCCTCTTTTCTTGCCCTCTGTTTCAGCCCCTCTGTTTCTCGACCTCTGTTTCAGTCCCTCTGTTTCTCGCCCTCTGTTTCAGCCCCTCTGTTTCTCGCCCTCTGTTTCAGCCCCTCTGATTAAGCCCCTCTGTTTCAGCCCCTCTTTATCAGCCCCTCTGATTCTGCCCCTCTGTTTCAGCCCCTCTGTTTCAGCCCCTCTGTTTCTCGCCCTCTGTTTCAGCCCCTCTGTTTCTCACCCTCTGTTTCAGCACCTCTCTTTCAGCCCCTCTGTTTCTCGCTCTCTGTTTCAGCCCCTCTGTTTCTCGCCCTCTGTTTCAGCCCCTCTGATTCAGCCCCTCTGTTTCTCGCCCTCTGTTTCAGCCCCTCTGTTTCTCGCCCTCTGATTCAGCCCCTCTGTTTCTCGCCCTCTGTTTCAGCCCCTCTGTTTCAGCCCCTCTGTTTCATCCCCTCTGTTTCTCGCCCTCTGTTTCAGCCCCTCTGTTTCTCGCCCTCTGTTTCAGCCCCTCTATTTCTCGCCCTCTGTTTCAGCCCCTCTATTTTAGCCCCACTGTTTCAGCCCCTTTGTTTCAGCCACTCTGTTTCTCGCCCTCTGTTTCAGACCCTCTGTTTCTCGCCGTCTGTTTCAGCCCCTCTGTTTCAGCCCCTCTGTGTCAGTCCCTCTGTTTCTCGCCCTCTGTTTCTCGCCCTCTGTTTCAGCCCCTCTGTTTCTCGCCCTCTGTTTCAGCCCCTCTGTTTTTCGCCCTCTGTTTCAGCCCCTCTGTTTCAGCCCCTCTGTTTCAGCCCCTCTGTTTCAGCCCCTCTGTTTCTTGCCCTCTGTTTCAGCCCCTCTGTTTCTTGCCCTCTGTTTCAGCCCCTCTGTTTCTTGCCCTCTGTTTCAGCCTCTCTGTTTCTCGCCCTCTGTTTCAGCCCCTCTGTTTCAGCCCCTCTGTTTCAGCCCCTCTGTTTCTCGCCCTCTGTTTCAGCCCCTCTGTTTCAGCCCCTCTATTTCTGCCGCTTTGTTTCAGCCCCTCTGTTTCATCCTCTCTGTTTCTCGCCCTCTGTTTTTCACCCTCTGTTTCTCGCCCTCTGTTTCAGCCCCTCTGTTTTTCGCCCTCTGTTTCAGCCCCTCTGTTTCTCGCCCTCTGTTTCAGGCTCTCTGTTTCAGCCCGTCTGTTTCAGGCCCACTGTTTCAGCCCCTCTGTTTCTCGCCCTCTGTTTCTCGCCCGCTGTTTCAGCCCCTTTGTTTCTCGCCCTCTGTTTCAGCCCCTCTGTTTCAGCCCCTCTGATTCAGCCCCTCTGATTCAGCCCCTCTGTTTCTCGCCCTCTGTTTCAGCCCCTCTGTTTCAGCCCCTCTGTTTCTGCCCCTCAGTTTCAGCCCCTCTGTTTCTCGCCCACTGTTTCAGCCCCTCTGTTTCTCGCCCTCTGTTTCAGCCCCTCTGTTTCTCGCCCTCTGTTTCAGGCTCTCTGTTTCAGCCCATCTGTTTCAGCCCCTCTGTTTAGGCCCCTCTGTTTCAGCCCCTCTGTTTCTCGCCCTCTGTTTCAGCCCCTCTGTTTCAGCCCCTCTGTTTCAGCCCCTCTGTTTCTCGCTCTCTGTTTCAGGCTCTCTGTTTCAGCCCGTCTGTTTCAGCCCCTCTGTTTCTCGCCCTCTGTTTCAGCCCCTCTGTTTTTCGCCCTCTGTTTCAGCCCCTCTGTTTGTCGCTCTCTGTTTCAGGCTCTCTGTTTCAGCCCGTCTGTTTCAGCCCCTCTGTTTCAGCCCCTCTGTTTCTCGCCCTCTGTTTCTCGCCCGCTGTTTCAGCCCCTTTGTTTCTCGCCCTCTGTTTCAGCCCCTCTGTTTCAGCCCCTCTGATTCAGCCCCTCTGATTCAGCCCCTCTGTTTCTCGCCCTCTGTTTCAGCCCCTCTGTTTCAGCCCCTCTGTTTCTGCCCCTCTGTTTCAGCCCCTCTGTTTCTCGACCTCTGTTTCAGTCCCTCTGTTTCTCGCCATCTGTTTCAGCCCCTCTGTTTCGCGCTCTCTGTTTCTCGCCCTCTGTTTCAGCCCCTCTGTTTCAGCCCCTCTGTTTGTTGCCTTCTGTTTCTGCCCCTTAGTTTCTCGCCCTCTGATTCAGCCCCACTGTTTTTCGCCTTCTGTTTCAGCCCCTCTGATTCAGCCCCTCTATTTCAGCCCTTCTGATTCAACCCCTCTGAATCAGCCCCTCTGTTTCTCGCCCTCTGTTTCAGCCAATCTGTTTCAGCCCTTCTGTTTCAGCCACTCTGTTTCTCGCCCTCTGTTTCAGCCCCTCTGTTTCAACCCCTCTGTTTCAGCCCCTCTGTTTTTTCGCCCTCTGTTTCAGCCCCTCTGTTTCTCGTCCTCTGTTTCAGCCCCTCTGTTTCAGCCCCTCTGTTTCAGTCCCTCTGTTTCTCGCCCTCTGTTTCTCGCCCTCTGTTTCAGCCCCTCTGTTTCTCGCCCTCTGTTTCAGCCCCTCTGTTTCTCGCCCTCTGTTTCAGCCCCTCTGTTTCAGCCCCTCTGTTTCAGCCCCTCTGTTTCAGCCCCTCTGTTTCTTGCCCTCTGTTTCAGCCCCTCTGTTTCTTGCCCTCTGTTTCTCGCCCTCTGTTTCAGCCCCTCTGTTTCAGCCCCTCTATTTCAGCCGCTTTGTTTCAGCCCCTCTGTTTCATCCTCTCTGTTTCTCGCCCTCTGTTTCTCACCCTCTGTTTCTCGCCCTCTGTTTCAGCCCCTCTGTTTTTCGCCCTCTGTTTCAGCCCCTCTGTTTCTCGCCCTCTGTTTCAGGCTCTCTGTTTCAGCCCGTCTGTTTCAGCCCCTCTGTTTCAGCCCCTCTGTTTCTCGCCCTCTGTTTCTCGCCCGCTGTTTCAGCCCCTTTGTTTCTCGCCCTCTGTTTCAGCCCCTCTGTTTCAGCCCCTCTGATTCAGCCCCTCTGATTCAGCCCCTTTGTTTCTCGCCCTCTGTTTCAGCCCCTCTGTTTCAGCCCCTCTGTTTCTGCCCCTCTGTTTCAGCCCCTCTGTTTCTCGCCCACTGTTTCAGCCCCTCTGTTTCTCGCCCTCTGTTTCAGTCCCTCTGTTTCTCGCCATCTGTTTCAGCCCCTCTGTTTCGCGCTCTCTGTTTCTCGCCCTCTGTTTCAGCCCCTCTGTTTCAGCCCCTCTGTTTGTTGCCTTCTGTTTCTGCCCCTTAGTTTCTCGCCCTCTGTTTCAGCCCCACTGTTTTTCGCCTTCTGTTTCAGCCCCTCTGATTCAGCCCCTCTATTTCAGCCCTTCTGATTCAACCCCTCTGAATCAGCCCCTCTGTTTCTCGCCCTCTGTTTCAGCCAATCTGTTTTTCGCCTTCTGTTTCAGCCCCTCTGATTCAGCCCCTCTATTTCAGCCCTTCTGATTCAACCCCTCTGAATCAGCCCCTCTGTTTCTCGCCCTCTGTTTCAGCCAACTGTTTCAGCCCTTCTGTTTCAGCCACTCTGTTTCTCGCCCTCTGTTTCAGCCCCTCTGTTTCAACCCGTCTGTTTCAGCCCCTCTGTTTCGCGCTCTCTGATTCTCGCCCTCTGTTTCAGCCCCTCTGTTTCAGCCCCTCTGTTTGTTGCCTTCTGTTTATGCCCCTTAGTTTCTCGCCCTCTGTTTCAGCCCCACTGTTTTTCGCCTTCTGATTCAGCCCCTCTATTTCAGCCCGTCTGATTCAACCCCTCTGAATCAGCCCCGCTGTTTCTCGCCCTCTGTTTCAGCCAATCTGTTTCAGCCACTCTGTTTCTCGCCCTCTGTTTCAGCCCCTCTGTTTCAACACCTCTGTTTCAGCCCCTCTGTTTTTTCGCCCTCTGTTTCAGCCCCTCTGTTTCTCGCCCTCTGTTTCAGCCCCTCTGTTTCTTGCCCTCTGTTTCAGCCCCTCTGTTTCTTGCCCTCTGTTTCAGCCCCTCTGTTTCTCGCCCTCTGTTTCAGCCTCTCTGTTTCTCGCCCTCTGTTTCAGCCCCTCTGTTTCAGCCCCTCTGTTTCAGCCCCTCTGTTTCTCGCCCTCTGTTTCAGCCCCTCTGTTTCAGCCCCTCTATTTCAGCCGCTTTGTTTCAGCCCCTCTGTTTCATCCTCTCTATTTCTCGCCCTCTGTTTCTCACCCTCTGTTTCTCGCCCTCTGTTTCAGCCCCTCTGTTTTTCGCCCTCTGTTTCAGCCCCTCTGTTTCTCGCCCTCTGTTTCAGGCTCTCTGTTTCAGCCCGTCTGTTTCAGCCCCTCTGTTTCAGCCCCTCTGTTTCTCGCCCTCTGTTTCTCGCCCGCTGTTTCAGCCCCTTTGTTTCTCGCCCTCTGTTTCAGCCCCTCTGTTTCAGCCCCTCTGAATCAGCCCCTCTGATTCAGCCCCTCTGTTTCTCGCCCTCTGTTTCAGCCCCTCTGTTTCTCGCCCTCTGTTTCAGCCCCTCTGTTTCAGCCCCTCTGAATCAGCCCCTCTGGTTCAGCCCCTCTGTTTCTCGCCCTCAGTTTCTGCCCCTCTGTTTCTCGCCCTCTGTTTCAGCCCCTCTGTTTCTCGCCCGCTGTTTCAGCCCCTTTGTTTCTGGCCCTCTGTTTCAGCCCCTCTGTTTCAGCCCCTCTGAATCAGCCCCTCTGATTCAGCCCCTCTGTTTCTCGCCCTCTGTTTCAGCCCCTCTGTTTCTCGCCCTCTGTTTCAGCCCCTCTGTTTCAGCCCCTCTGAATCAGCCCCTCGGATTCAGCCCCTCTGTTTCTCGCCCTCAGTTTCTGCCCCTCTGTTTCTCGCCCTCTGTTTCAGCCCCTCTGTTTCCCGCCCGCTGTTTCAGCCCCTTTGTTTCTCGCCCTCAGTTTCTGCCCCTCTGTTTCTCGCCCTCTGTTTCAGCCCTTCTGTTTCTCGCCCTCAGTTTCTGCCCCTCTGTTTCTCGCCCTCTGTTTCAGCCCCTCTGTTTCAGCCCCTCTGTTTCAGCCCGTCTGATTCAGCCCCTCTGTTTCAGCCCCTCTGTTTCTCGCCCTCAGTTTCTGCCCCTCTGTTTCTCGCCCTCTGTTTCAGCCCCTGTGTTTCTCGCCCTCTGTTTCAGCCCCTCTGTTTCAGCCCCTCTGTTTCAGCCCCTGTGTTTCTCGCCCTCTGTTTCAGCCCCTCTGTTTCAGCCCCTCTGTTTCAGCCCCTCTGTTTCTGCCCCTCAGTTTCTCGCCCTCTGTTTCAGCCCCTCTGTTTCTCGCCTTCTGTTTCAGCCCCTCTGATTCAGCCCCTCTGTTTCAGCCCTTCTGATTCAGCCCCTCTGATTCAGCCCCTCTGTTTCAGCCCTTCTGTTTCAGCCACTCTGTTTCAGCCGCTCTGTTTCTTGCCCTCTGTTTCAGCCCCTCTGTTTCTCGACCTCTGTTTCAGTCCCTCTGTTTCTCACCATCTGTTTCAGCCCCTCTGTTTCGCGCTCTCTGTTTCAGCCCCTCTGTTTCAGCTCCTCTGTTTCTCGCCCTCTGTTTCGGCCCCTCTGTTTCTCGCCCTCTGTTTCAGCCCCTCTCTTTCTCGCCCGCTGTTTCAGTCCCTCTGATTAAGCCCCTCTGTTTCAGCCCCTCTGAATCAGCCCCTCTGATTCAGCGCCTCTGTTTCAGCCCCTCTGTTTCAGCCCCTCTGTTTCTCGCCCTCTGTTTCAGCCCCTCTGTTTCTCGCCCTCTGTTTCAGCCCCTCTGTTTCTCGCCCTCTGTTTCAGCCCCTCTATTTCTCGCCCTCTGTTTCAGCCCCTCTATTATAGCCCCACTGTTTCAGCCCCTTTGTTTCAGTCCCTCTGATTCTCGTCCTCTGTTTCTGGCCCTCTGTTTCAGCCCCTCTATTTCTCGCTCTCTGTTTCAGGCCCTCTGTTTCCGCCCCTCTGTTTCAGCCCCTCTGTTTCAGCCCCTCTGTATCTCGTCCTCTGTTTCAGCCCCTCTGTTTCTTGCCCTCTGTTTCAGCCACTCTGTTTCTCGCCCTCTGTTTCAGCATCTCTGTTTCTCGCCCTCTGTTTCAGCCCCTCTGTTTCAGCCCCTCTGTTTCAGTCCCTCTGTTTCAGCCCCTCTGTTTCTCGCCCTCTGTTTCAGCCTCTCAGTTTCTCGCCCTCTGTTTCAGCCCCTCTGTTTCAGCCCCTCTGTTTCAGCCCCTGTGTTTCTCGCCCTCTGTTTCAGCCCCTCTGTTTCTTGCCCTCTGTTTCAGCCCCTCTGTTTCTCGCCCTCTGTATCAGCCGCTTTGTTTCAGCCCCTCTGTTTCAGCCCCTCTGTTTCAGCCCCTCTGTTTCTTGCTCTCTGTTTCAGCCCCTCTGTTTCTCGCCCTCTGTTTCAGCCCCTCTGATTCAGCCCCTTTGTTTCTCGCCCTCTGTTTCAGCCCCTCTGTTTCGCGCCCTCTGTTTCAGCCCCTCTGTTTCTCGCCCTCTGTTTCAGCCCCTCTGTTTTAGCCCCTCTGTTTCAGCCCCTCTGTTTCTCGCCCTCTGTTTCAGCCCCTCTGTTTCTCGCCCTCTGTTTCAGCCCCTCTGTTTCTCACCCTCTGTTTCTCGCTCTCTGTTTCAGCCCCTCTGTTTCTCGCTCTCTGTTTCAGCCCCTCTGTTTCTCGCCCTCTGTTTCAGCCCCTCTGATTCAGCCCCTTTGCTTCTCGCCCTCTGTTTCAGCCCCTCTGTTTCTCGCCCTCTGTTTCAGCCCCTCTGATTCAGCCCCTTTGCTTCTCGCCCTCTGTTTCAGCCCCTCTGTTTCTCGCCCTCTGTTTCAGCCCCTCTGTTTCAGCCCCTCTGTTTCTCGCCCTCTGTTTCAGCCCCTCTATTTCTCGCCCTCTGTTTCAGCCCCTCTATTATAGCTCCACTGTTTCAGCCCCTTTGTTTCAGCCACTCTGTTTCTCGCCCTCTCTTTCAGCCGCTGTGTTTCTCGCCCTCTGTATCAGCCCCTCTGTTTCAGCCCCTCTGTTTCACTCCCTCTGTTTCTCCCCCTCTGTTTCTGGCCCTCTGTTTCAGCCCCTCTATTTCTCGCTCTCTGTTTCAGCCCCTCTGTTTCCGCCCCTCTGTTTCAGCCCCTCTGTTTCAGCCCCTCTGTATCTCGCCCTCTCTTTCAGCCCCTCTGTTTCTTGCCCTCTGTTTCAGCCACTCTGTTTCTCGCCCTCTGTTTCAGCCTCTCTGTTTCTCGCCCTCTGTTTCAGCCCCTCTGTTTCAGCCCCTCTGTTTCAGTCCCTCTGTTTCAGCCCCTCTGTTTCTCGCCCTCTGTTTCAGCCTCTCTGTTTCTCGCCCTCTGTTTCAGCCCCTCTGTTTCAGCCCCTCTGTTTCAGCCCCTCTGTTTCAGCCCCTCTGTTTCTCGCCCTCAGTTTCAGCCCCTCTGTTTCTCGCCCTCTGCTTCAGCCCCTCTGTTTCTCGCCCTCTGTATCAGCCGCTTTGTTTCAGCCCCTCTGTTTCAGCCCCTCTGTTTCAGCCCCTCTGTTTCTCGCTCTCTGTTTCAGCCCCTCTGTTTCTTGCCCTCTGTTTCAGCCCCTCTGATTCAGCCCCTTTGTTTCTCGCCCTCTGTTTCAGCTCCTCTGTTTCTCGCCCTCTGTTTCAGCCTCTCTGTTTCTCGCCCTCTGTTTCAGCCCCTCTGTTTCAGCCCCTCTGTTTCTCGCCCTCTGTTTCAGCCCCTCTGTTTCAGCCCCTCTGTTTCAGCCCCTCTGTTTCTCGCCCTCTGTTTCAGCCCCTCTGTTTCTCGCCCTCTGTTTCAGCCCCTCTGTTTCTCGCCCTCTGTTTCAGCCTCTCTGTTTCATCCCCTCTGTTTCTCGCCCTCTGTTTCAGCCCCTCTGTTTCTTGCCCTCTGTTTCAGCCGCACTGTTTCTCGCCCTCTGTTTCAGCCTCTCTGTTTCTCGCCCTCTCTTTCAGCCCCACTGTTTCAGCCCCTCTGTTTCAGCCACTCTGTTTCTCGCCCTCTGTTTCAGCTGCTCAGTTTCTCGCCCTCCGTACCAGCCCCTCTGTTTCAGCCCCTCTGTTTCAGTCCCTCTGTTTCTCGCCCTCTGTTTCTGGCCCTCTGTTTCAGCCCCTCTATTTCTCGCTCTCTGTTTCAGCCCCTCTGTTTCCGCCCCTCTGTTTCAGCCCCTCTGTTTCATCCCCTCTGTTTCTCGCCCTCTGTTTCAGCCCCTCTGTTTCTTGCCCTCTGTTTCAGCTGCACTGTTTCTCGCCCTCTGTTTCAGCCTCTCTGTTTCTCGCCCTCTGTTTCAGCCCCTCTGTTTCAGCCCCTCTGTTTCTCGCCCTCTGTTTCTCACCCTCTGTTTCTCGCCCTCTGTTTCAGCCCCTCTGTTTCTCGCCCTCTGTTTCAGCCCCTCTGTTTCTCGCCCTCTGTTTCAGCCTCTCAGTTTCTCGCCCTCTGTTTCAGCCCCTCTGTTTCAGCCCCTCTGTTTCAGCCCCTCTGTTTCAGCCCCTCTGTTTCTCGCCCTCTGTTTCAGCCCCTCTGTTTCTCGCCCTCTGTATCAGCTGCTTTGTTTCAGCCCCTCTGTTTCAGCCCCTCTTTTTCAGCCCCTCTGTTTCTCGCCCTCTGTTTCTCGCCCTCTGTTTCAGCCCCTCTGTTTCCCGCCCTCTGTTTCAGCCCCTCTGTTTCAGCCTATCTGATTCAGCCCGTCTGATTCAGCCCCTCTGTTTCTCGCCCTCTCTTTCAGCCACTCTGTTTCAGCCCCTCTGTTTCTTGCCCTCTGTTTCAGCCCCTCTGTTTCTCGCCCTCTGTTTCAGCCCCTCTGTTTCTCGCCATGTGTTTCAGCCCCTCTGTTTCTCGCCCTCTGTTTCAGTCCCACTGTTTCGCGCTCTCTGTTTCAGCCCCTCTGCTTCAGCCCCTCTGTTTCTCGCCCTCTGTTTCTGCCCGTCTGTTTCTCGCCCTCTGTTTCAGCCCCTCTGTTTCTCGCCCTCTGTATCAGCCCCACTGTTTCTCACCCTCTGATCAGCCCCTCTGTTTCGCGCTCTCTGTTTCAGCCCCTCTGTTTCTCGCCCTCTGTTTCAGCCCCTCTGATTCAGCCCCTTTGCTTCTCGCCCTCTGTTTCAGCCCCTCTGTTTCTCGCCCTCTGTTTCAGCCCCTCTGATTCAGCCCCTTTGCTTCTCGCCCTCTGTTTCAGCCCCTCTGTTTCTCGCCCTCTGTTTCAGCCCCTCTGTTTCAGCCCCTCTGTTTCTCGCCCTCTGTTTCAGCCCCTCTATTTCTCGCCCTCTGTTTCAGCCCCTCTATTATAGCTCCACTGTTTCAGCCCCTTTGTTTCAGCCACTCTGTTTCTCGCCCTCTCTTTCAGCCGCTGTGTTTCTCGCCCTCTGTATCAGCCCCTCTGTTTCAGCCCCTCTGTTTCACTCCCTCTGTTTCTCCCCCTCTGTTTCTGGCCCTCTGTTTCAGCCCCTCTATTTCTCGCTCTCTGTTTCAGCCCCTCTGTTTCCGCCCCTCTGTTTCAGCCCCTCTGTTTCAGCCCCTCTGTATCTCGCCCTCTCTTTCAGCCCCTCTGTTTCTTGCCCTCTGTTTCAGCCACTCTGTTTCTCGCCCTCTGTTTCAGCCTCTCTGTTTCTCGCCCTCTGTTTCAGCCCCTCTGTTTCAGCCCCTCTGTTTCAGTCCCTCTGTTTCAGCCCCTCTGTTTCTCGCCCTCTGTTTCAGCCTCTCTGTTTCTCGCCCTCTGTTTCAGCCCCTCTGTTTCAGCCCCTCTGTTTCAGCCCCTCTGTTTCAGCCCCTCTGTTTCTCGCCCTCAGTTTCAGCCCCTCTGTTTCTCGCCCTCTGCTTCAGCCCCTCTGTTTCTCGCCCTCTGTATCAGCCGCTTTGTTTCAGCCCCTCTGTTTCAGCCCCTCTGTTTCAGCCCCTCTGTTTCTCGCTCTCTGTTTCAGCCCCTCTGTTTCTTGCCCTCTGTTTCAGCCCCTCTGATTCAGCCCCTTTGTTTCTCGCCCTCTGTTTCAGCTCCTCTGTTTCTCGCCCTCTGTTTCAGCCTCTCTGTTTCTCGCCCTCTGTTTCAGCCCCTCTGTTTCAGCCCCTCTGTTTCTCGCCCTCTGTTTCAGCCCCTCTGTTTCAGCCCCTCTGTTTCAGCCCCTCTGTTTCTCGCCCTCTGTTTCAGCCCCTCTGTTTCTCGCCCTCTGTTTCAGCCCCTCTGTTTCTCGCCCTCTGTTTCAGCCTCTCTGTTTCATCCCCTCTGTTTCTCGCCCTCTGTTTCAGCCCCTCTGTTTCTTGCCCTCTGTTTCAGCCGCACTGTTTCTCGCCCTCTGTTTCAGCCTCTCTGTTTCTCGCCCTCTCTTTCAGCCCCACTGTTTCAGCCCCTCTGTTTCAGCCACTCTGTTTCTCGCCCTCTGTTTCAGCTGCTCAGTTTCTCGCCCTCCGTACCAGCCCCTCTGTTTCAGCCCCTCTGTTTCAGTCCCTCTGTTTCTCGCCCTCTGTTTCTGGCCCTCTGTTTCAGCCCCTCTATTTCTCGCTCTCTGTTTCAGCCCCTCTGTTTCCGCCCCTCTGTTTCAGCCCCTCTGTTTCATCCCCTCTGTTTCTCGCCCTCTGTTTCAGCCCCTCTGTTTCTTGCCCTCTGTTTCAGCTGCACTGTTTCTCGCCCTCTGTTTCAGCCTCTCTGTTTCTCGCCCTCTGTTTCAGCCCCTCTGTTTCAGCCCCTCTGTTTCTCGCCCTCTGTTTCTCACCCTCTGTTTCTCGCCCTCTGTTTCAGCCCCTCTGTTTCTCGCCCTCTGTTTCAGCCCCTCTGTTTCTCGCCCTCTGTTTCAGCCTCTCAGTTTCTCGCCCTCTGTTTCAGCCCCTCTGTTTCAGCCCCTCTGTTTCAGCCCCTCTGTTTCAGCCCCTCTGTTTCTCGCCCTCTGTTTCAGCCCCTCTGTTTCTCGCCCTCTGTATCAGCTGCTTTGTTTCAGCCCCTCTGTTTCAGCCCCTCTTTTTCAGCCCCTCTGTTTCTCGCCCTCTGTTTCTCGCCCTCTGTTTCAGCCCCTCTGTTTCCCGCCCTCTGTTTCAGCCCCTCTGTTTCAGCCTATCTGATTCAGCCCGTCTGATTCAGCCCCTCTGTTTCTCGCCCTCTCTTTCAGCCACTCTGTTTCAGCCCCTCTGTTTCTTGCCCTCTGTTTCAGCCCCTCTGTTTCTCGCCCTCTGTTTCAGCCCCTCTGTTTCTCGCCATGTGTTTCAGCCCCTCTGTTTCTCGCCCTCTGTTTCAGTCCCACTGTTTCGCGCTCTCTGTTTCAGCCCCTCTGCTTCAGCCCCTCTGTTTCTCGCCCTCTGTTTCT
Organism: Chiloscyllium punctatum; assembly: GCF_047496795.1. Taxonomy (NCBI): domain Eukaryota; kingdom Metazoa; phylum Chordata; class Chondrichthyes; order Orectolobiformes; family Hemiscylliidae; genus Chiloscyllium; species Chiloscyllium punctatum. Next base: position 338,588 of record NW_027309792.1, on the reverse strand, counting down.
GCCCGTCTGTTTCTCGCCCTCTGTTTCAGCCCCTCTGTTTCTCGCCCTCTGTATCAGCCCCACTGTTTCTCACCCTCTGATCAGCCCCTCTGTTTCGCGCTCTCTGTTTCAGCCCCTCTGTTTCAGCCCCTCTGTTTCTCGCCCTCTGTTTCAGCCCCTCTGTTTCTCGCCCTCTGTTTCTGCCCCTCTGTTTATCGCCCTCTGTTTCCGCCCCTCTGATTCAGCCTCTCTGTTTCAGCCCCTCTGTTTCAGCCCCTCTGTTTCTGCCCCTCTGTTTCAGCCCCTCTGTTTCTCGCCCTCTGTTTCAGCCCCTCTGTTTTTCGCCCTCTGTTTCAGCCCCTCTGTTTCTCGCCCTCTGTTTCAGGCTCTCTGTTTCAGCCCGTCTGTTTCAGCCCCTCTGTTTCAGCCCCTCTGTTTCTCGCCCTCTGTTTCTCGCCCGCTGTTTCAGCCCCTTTGTTTCTCGCCCTCTGTTTCAGCCCCTCTGTTTCAGCCCCTCTGATTCAGCCCCTCTGTTTCAGCCCCTCTGTTTCAGCCCCTCTGTTTCTCGCCCTCTGTTTCTCGCCCTCTGTTTCAGCCCCTCTGTTTCTCGCCCTCTGTTTCAGCCCCTCTGTTTCTCGCACTCTGTTTCAGCCCCTCTGTTTCAGCCCCTCTGTTTCTCGCCCTCTGTTTCTGCCCGTCTGTTTCTCGCCCTCTGTTTCAGCCCCTCTGTTTCTCGCCCTCTGTATCAGCCCCACTGTTTCTCACCCTCTGATCAGCCCCTCTGTTTCGCGCTCTCTGTTTCAGCCCCTCTGTTTCAGCCCCTCTGTTTCTCGCCCTCTGTTTCAGCCCCTCTGTTTCTCGCCCTCTGTTTCTGCCCCTCTGTTTATCGCCCTCTGTTTCCGCCCCTCTGATTCAGCCTCTCTGTTTCAGCCCCTCTGTTTCAGCCCCTCTGTTTCTGCCCCTCTGTTTCAGCCCCTCTGTTTCTCGCCCTCTGTTTCAGCCCCTCTGTTTTTCGCCCTCTGTTTCAGCCCCTCTGTTTCTCGCCCTCTGTTTCAGGCTCTCTGTTTCAGCCCGTCTGTTTCAGCCCCTCTGTTTCAGCCCCTCTGTTTCTCGCCCTCTGTTTCTCGCCCGCTGTTTCAGCCCCTTTGTTTCTCGCCCTCTGTTTCAGCCCCTCTGTTTCAGCCCCTCTGATTCAGCCCCTCTGTTTCAGCCCCTCTGTTTCAGCCCCTCTGTTTCTCGCCCTCTGTTTCTCGCCCTCTGTTTCAGCCCCTCTGTTTCTCGCCCTCTGTTTCAGCCCCTCTGTTTCTCGCACTCTGTTTCAGCCCCTCTGTTTCAGCCCCTCTGTTTCAGCCCCTCTGTTTCTCGCCCTCTGTTTCAGCCCCTCTGTTTCTTGCCCTCTGTTTCAGCCCCTCTGTTTCTCGCCCTCTGTTTCAGCCTCTCTGTTTCTCGCCCTCTGTTTCAGCCCCTCTGTTTCAGCCCCTCTGTTTCAGCACCTCTGTTTCTCGCCCTCTGTTTCTCGCTCGCTGTTTCAGCCCCTTTGTTTCTTGCCGTCTGTTTCAGCCCCTCTGTTTCAGCCCCTCTCATTCAGCCCCTCTGTTTCAGCCGCTCTGTTTCAGCCCCTCTGTTTCTCGCCCTCAGTTTCTGCCCCTCTGTTTCTCGCCCTCTGTTTCAGCCCCTCTGTTTCAGCCCCTCTGTTTCAGCCCCTCTGTTTCAGCCCCTCTGTTTCTCGCCCTCTGTTTCAGCCCCTCTGTTTCACGCCCTCTGTTTCAGCCCCTCTGTTTCAGCCCCTCTGTTTCAGCCACTCTGTTTCAGCCCCTCGGTTTCTCGCCCTCTGTTTCAGCCACTCTGTTTCAGCCCCTCTGTTTCAGCCCCTCTGTTTCAGTCCTTCTGTTTCTCGCCCTCTGTTTCTCGCCCTCTGTTTCAGCCCCTCTGTTTGTTGCCTTCTGTTTCTGCCCCTTAGTTTCTCGCCCTCTGTTTCAGCCCCACTGTTTTTCGCCTTCTGTTTCAGCCCTTCTGATTCAGCCCCTCTATTTCAGCCCTTCTGATTCAGCCCCTCTGATTCAGCCCCTCTGTTCCTCGCCCTCTGTTTCAGCCCCTCTGTTTCAGCCCTTCTGTTTCAGACACTCTGTTTCAGCCCCTCTGTTTCTCGACCTCTGTTTCAGTCCCTCTGTTTCTCGCCATCTGTTTCAGCCCCTCTGTTTCGCGCTCTCTGTTTTAGCCCCTCTGTTTCAGATCCTCTGTTTCTCGCCCTCTGTTTCTGCCCCTCTGTTTCTCGCCCTCTGTTTCAGCCCCTCTGTTTCTCGCCCTCTGTTTCAGCCCCTCTGATTAAGCCCCTCTCTTTCTCGCCCTCTGTTTCAGCCCCTCTGTTTCTCGCCCTCTGTTTCAGCCCCTCTGTTTCTCACCCTCTGTTTCATCCCCTCTGTTTCAGCCCCTCTGTTTCTCGCTCTCTGTTTCAGCCCCTCTGTTTCTCGCCCTCTGTTTCAGCACCTCTGATTCAGCCCCTCTGTTTCTCGCCCTCTGTTTCAGCCCCTCGATTTCTGGCCCTCTGTTTCAGCCACTCTGTTTCTCGCCCTCTGATTCAGCCCCTCTGTTTCAGCCCCTCTGTTTCAGCCCCTCTGTTTTTTCGCCCTCTGTTTCGCGCCCTCTGTTTCAGCCCCTCTGTTTCTCGCCCTCTGTTTCAGCCCCTCGGTTTCTCGCCCTCTGTTTCAGCCACTCTGTTTCAGCCCCTCTGTTTCAGCCCCTCTGTTTCAGTCCTTCTGTTTCTCGCCCTCTGTTTCTCGCCCTCTGTTTCAGCCCCTCTGTTTCTCGCCCTCTGTTTCAGCCCCTCTGTTTCTCGCCCTCTGTTTCAGCCCCTCTGTTTCAGCCCCTCTGTTTCAGCCCCTCTGTTTCAGCCCCTCTGTTTCTCGCCCTCTGTTTCAGCCCCTCTGTTTCTTGCCCTCTGTTTCAGCCCCTCTGTTTCTCGCCCTCTGTTTCTCGCCCTCTGTTTCAGCCCCTCTGTTTCACGCCCTCTGTTTCAGCCCCTCTGTTTCAGCCCCTCTGTTTGTTGCCTTCTGTTTCTGCCCCTTAGTTTCTCGCCCTCTGTTTCAGCCCCACTGTTTTTCGCCTTCTGTTTCAGCCCCTCTGATTCAGCCCCTCTATTTCAGCCCTTCTGATTCAGCCCCTCTGATTCAGCCCCTCTGTTTCTCGCCCTCTGTTTCAGCCCCTCTGTTTCAGCCCTTCTGTTTCAGACACTCTGTTTCAGCCCCTCTGTTTCTCGACCTCTGTTTCAGTCCCTCTGTTTCTCGCCATCTGTTTCAGCCCCTCTGTTTCGCGCTCTCTGTTTTAGCCCCTCTGTTTCAGATCCTCTGTTTCTCGCCCTCTGTTTCTCGCCCTCTGTTTCAGCCCCTGTTTCTCGCCCTCTGTTTCAGCCCCTCTGTTTCAGCCCCACTGTTTCAGTCCCTCTGTTTCTCGCCCTCTGTTTCTCGCCCTCTGTTTCAGCCCCTCTGTTTCTCGCCCTCTGTTTCAGCCCCTCTGTTTCTCGCCCTCTGTTTCAGCCCCTCTGTTTCAGCCCCTCTGTTTCAGCCCCTCTGTTTCTCGCCCTCTGTTTCAGCCCCTCTGTTTCTTGCCCTCTGTTTCAGCCCCTCTGTTGCTCGCCCTCTGTTTCAGCCTCTCTGTTTCTCGCCCTCTGTTTCAGCCCCTCTGTTTCAGCCCCTCTGTTTCAGCCCCTCTGTTTCTCGCCCTCTGTTTCTCGCTCGCTGTTTCAGCCCCTTTGTTTCTTGCCGTCTGTTTCAGCCCCTCTGTTTCAGCCCCTCTCATTCAGCCCCTCTGTTTCAGCCGCTCTGTTTCAGCCCCTCTGTTTCTCGCCCTCAGTTTCTGCCCCCCTGTTTCTCGCCCTCTGTTTCAGCCCCTCTGTTTCAGCCCCTCTGTTTCAGCCCCTCTGTTTCAGCATCTCTGTTTCTCGCCCTCTGTTTCAGCCCCTCTGTTTCACGCCCTCTGTTTCAGCCCCTCTGTTTCAGCCCCTCTGTTTGTTGCCTTCTGTTTCTGCCCCTTAGTTTCTCGCCCTCTGTTTCAGCCCCACTGTTTTTCGCGTTCTGTTTCAGCCCCTCTGATTCAGCCCCTCTATTTCAGCCCTTCTGATTCAGCCCCTCTGATTCAGCCCCTCTGTTCCTCGCCCTCTGTTTCAGCCCCTCTGTTTCAGCCCTTCTGTTTCAGACACTCTGTTTCAGCCCCTCTGTTTCTCGACCTCTGTTTCAGTCCCTCTGTTTCTCGCCATCTGTTTCAGCCCCTCTGTTTCGCGCTCTCTGTTTTAGCCCCTCTGTTTCAGATCCTCTGTTTCTCGCCCTCTGTTTCTGCGCCTCTGTTTCTCGCCCTCTGTTTCAGCCCCTCTGTTTCTCGCCCTCTGTTTCAGCCCCTCTGATTAAGCCCCTCTCTTTCTCGCCCTCTGTTTCAGCCCCTCTGTTTCTCGCCCTCTGTTTCAGCCCCTCTGTTTCTCACCCTCTGTTTCATCCCCTCTGTTTCAGCCCCTCTGTTTCTCGCTCTCTGTTTCAGCCCCTCTGTTTCTCGCCCTCTGTTTCAGCACCTCTGATTCAGCCCCTCTGTTTCTCGCCCTCTGTTTCAGCCCCTCGGTTTCTCGCCCTCTGTTTCAGCCACTCTGTTTCTCGCCCTCTGTTTCAGCCCCTCTGTTTCAGCCCCTCTGTTTCAGCCCCTCTGTTTTTTCGCCCTCTGTTTCGCGCCCTCTGTTTCAGCCCCTCTGTTTCTCGCCCTCTGTTTCAGCCCCTCGGTTTCTCGCCCTCTGTTTCAGCCACTCTGTTTCAGCCCCTCTGTTTCAGCCCCTCTGTTTCAGTCCCTCTGTTTCTCGCCCTCTGTTTCTCGCCCTCTGTTTCAGCCCCTCTGTTTCTCGCCCTCTGTTTCAGCCCCTCTGTTTCTCGCCCTCTGTTTCAGCCCCTCTGTTTCTTGCCCTCTGTTTCAGCCCCTCTGTTTCTCGCCCTCTGTTTCAGCCTCTCTGTTTCTCGCCCTCTGTTTCAGCCCCTCTGTTTCAGCCCCTCTGTTTCAGCCCCTCTGTTTCTCGCCCTCTGTTTCTCGCTCGCTGTTTCAGCCCCTTTGTTTCTTGCCGTCTGTTTCAGCCCCTCTGTTTCAGCCCCTCTCATTCAGCCCCTCTGTTTCAGCCGCTCTGTTTCAGCCCCTCTGTTTCTCGCCCTCAGTTTCTGCCCCCCTGTTTCTCGCCCTCTGTTTCAGCCCCTCTGTTTCAGCCCCTCTGTTTCAGCCCCTCTGTTTCAGCCCCTCTGTTTCTCGCCCTCTGTTTCAGCCCCTCTGTTTCACGCCCTCTGTTTCAGCCCCTCTGTTTCAGCCCCTCTGTTTGTTGCCTTCTGTTTCTGCCCCTTAGTTTCTCGCCCTCTGTTTCAGCCCCACTGTTTTTCGCCTTCTGTTTCAGCCCCTCTGATTCAGCCCCTCTATTTCAGCCCTTCTGATTCAGCCCCTCTGATTCAGCCCCTCTGTTCCTCGCCCTCTGTTTCAGCCCCTCTGTTTCAGCCCTTCTGTTTCAGACACTCTGTTTCAGCCCCTCTGTTTCTCGACCTCTGTTTCAGTCCCTCTGTTTCTCGCCATCTGTTTCAGCCCCTCTGTTTCGCGCTCTCTGTTTTAGCCCCTCTGTTTCAGATCCTCTGTTTCTCGCCCTCTGTTTCTGCCCCTCTGTTTCTCGCCCTCTGTTTCAGCCCCTCTGTTTCTCGCCCTCTGTTTCAGCCCCTCTGATTAAGCCCCTCTCTTTCTCGCCCTCTGTTTCAGCCCCTCTGTTTCTCGCCCTCTGTTTCAGCCCCTCTGTTTCTCACCCTCTGTTTCATCCCCTCTGTTTCAGCCCCTCTGTTTCTCGCTCTCTGTTTCAGCCCCTCTGTTTCTCGCCCTCTGTTTCAGCACCTCTGATTCAGCCCCTCTGTTTCTCGCCCTCTGTTTCAGCCCCTCGGTTTCTCGCCCTCTGTTTCAGCCACTCTGTTTCTCGCCCTCTGTTTCAGCCCCTCTGTTTCAGCCCCTCTGTTTCAGCCCCTCTGTTTTTTCACCCTCTGTTTCGCGCCCTCTGTTTCAGCCCCTCTGTTTCTCGCCCTCTGTTTCAGCCCCTCGGTTTCTCGCCCTCTGTTTCAGCCACTCTGTTTCAGCCCCTCTGTTTCAGCCCCTCTGTTTCAGTCCCTCTGTTTCTCGCCCTCTGTTTCTCGCCCTCTGTTTCAGCCCCTCTGTTTCTCGCCCTCTGTTTCAGCCCCTCTGTTTCTCGCCCTCTGTTTCAGCCCCTCTGTTTCAACCCCTCTGTTTCAGCCCCTCTGTTTCAGCCCCTCTGTTTCTCGCCCTCTGTTTCTGCCCCTCTGTTTCTCGCCCTCTGTTTCAGCCCCTCTGTTTCTCGCCCTCTGTTTCAGCCCCTCTGATTAAGCCCCTCTCTTTCTCGCCCTCTGTTTCAGCCCCTCTGTTTCTCGCCCTCTGTTTCAGCCCCTCTGTTTCTCACCCTCTGTTTCATCCCCTCTGTTTCAGCCCCTCTGTTTCTCGCTCTCTGTTTCAGCCCCTCTGTTTCTCGCCCTCTGTTTCAGCACCTCTGATTCAGCCCCTCTGTTTCTCGCCCTCTGTTTCAGCCCCTCGGTTTCTCGCCCTCTGTTTCAGCCACTCTGTTTCTCGCCCTCTGTTTCAGCCCCTCTGTTTCAGCCCCTCTGTTTCAGCCCCTCTGTTTTTTCACCCTCTGTTTCGCGCCCTCTGTTTCAGCCCCTCTGTTTCTCGCCCTCTGTTTCAGCCCCTCGGTTTCTCGCCCTCTGTTTCAGCCACTCTGTTTCAGCCCCTCTGTTTCAGCCCCTCTGTTTCAGTCCCTCTGTTTCTCGCCCTCTGTTTCTCGCCCTCTGTTTCAGCCCCTCTGTTTCTCGCCCTCTGTTTCAGCCCCTCTGTTTCTCGCCCTCTGTTTCAGCCCCTCTGTTTCAACCCCTCTGTTTCAGCCCCTCTGTTTCAGCCCCTCTGTTTCTCGCCCTCTGTTTCAGCCCCTCTGTTTCTTGCCCTCTGTTTCAGCCCCTCTGTTTCTCGCCCTCTGTTTCTCGCCCTCTGTTTCAGCCCCTCTGTTTCACGCCCTCTGTTTCAGCCCCTCTGTTTCAGCCCCTCTGTTTCTCACCCTCTGTTTCATCCCCTCTGTTTCAGCCCCTCTGTTTCTCGCTCTCTGTTTCAGCCCCTCTGTTTCTCACCCTCTGTTTCAGCACCTCTGATTCAGCCCCTCTGTTTCTCGCCCTCTGTTTCAGCCCCTCGGTTTCTCGCCCTCTGTTTCAGCCCCTCTGTTTCTCGCCCTCTGTTTCAGCCCCTCTGTTTCAGCCCCTCTGTTTCAGCACTTCTGTTTTTTCGCCCTCTGTTTCTCGCCCTCTGTTTCAGCCCCTCTGTTTCTCGCCCTCTGTTTCAGCGCCTCGGTTTCTCGCCCTCTGTTTCAGCCACTCTGTTTCAGCCCCTCTGTTTCAGCCCCTCTGATTCAGTCCCTCTGTTTCTCGCCCTCTGTTTCTCGCCCTCTGTTTCAGCCCCTCTGTTTCTCGCCCTCTGTTTCAGCCCCTCTGTTTCTCGCCCTCTGTTTCAGCCCCTCTGTTTCAGCCCCTCTGTTTCAGCCCCTCTGTTTCAGCCCCTCTGTTTCTCGCCCTCTGTTTCAGCCCCTCTGTTTCTTGCCCTCTGTTTCAGCCCCTCTGTTTCTCGCCCTCTGTTTCAGCCTCTCTGTTTCTCGCCCTCCGTTTCAGCCCCTCTGTTTCAGCCCCTCTGTTTCAGCCCCTCTGTTTCTCGCCCTCTGTTTCAGCCCCTCTTTTTCAGCCCCTCTATTTCAGCCCCTTTGTTTCAGCCCCTCTGTTTCATCCTCTCTGTTTCTCGCCCTCTGTTTCTCACCCTCTGTTTCTCGCCCTCTGTTTCAGCCCCTCTGTTTTTCGCCCTCTGTTTCAGCCCCTCTGTTTCTCGCTCTCTGTTTCAGGCTCTCTGTTTCAGCCCGTCTGTTTCAGCCCCTCTGTTTCAGCCCCTCTGTTTCTCGCCCTCTGTTTCTCGCCCGCTGTTTCAGCCCCTTTGTTTCTCGCCCTCTGTTTCAGCCCCTCTGTTTCAGCCCCTCTGATTCAGCCCCTCTGATTCAGCCCCTCTGTTTCTCGCCCTCTGTTTCAGCCCCTCTGTTTCAGCCCCTCTGTTTCTGCCCCTCTGTTTCAGCCCCTCTGTTTCTCGACCTCTGTTTCAGTCCCTCTGTTTCTCGCCATCTGTTTCAGCCCCTCTGTTTCGCGCTCTCTGTTTCTCGCCCTCTGTTTCAGCCCCTCTGTTTCAGCCCCTCTGTTTGTTGCCTTCTGTTTCTGCCCCTTAGTTTCTCGCCCTCTGTTTCAGCCCCACTGTTTTTCGCCTTCTGTTTCAGCCCCTCTGATTCAGCCCCTCTATTTCAGCCCTTCTGATTCAACCCCTCTGAATCAGCCCCTCTGTTTCTCGCCCTCTGTTTCAGCCAATCTGTTTCAGCCCTTCTGTTTCAGCCACTCTGTTTCTCGCCCTCTGTTTCACCCCCTCTGTTTCAACCCCTCTGTTTCAGCCCCTCTGTTTTTTCGCCCTCTGTTTCAGCCCCTCTGTTTCTCGCCCTCTGTTTCAGCCCCTCTGTTTCAGCCCCTCTGTTTCAGTCCCTCTGTTTCTCGCCCTCTGTTTCTCGCCCTCTGTTTCAGCCCCTCTGTTTCTCGCCCTCTGTTTCAGCCCCTCTGTTTCTCGCCCTCTGTTTCAGCCCCTCTGTTTCAGCCCCTCTGTTTCAGCCCCTCTGTTTCAGCCCCTCTGTTTCTTGCCCTCTGTTTCAGCCCCTCTGTTTCTTGCCCTCTGTTTCAGCCCCTCTGTTTCTCGCCCTCTGTTTCAGCCTCTCTGTTTCTCGCCCTCTGTTTCAGCCCCTCTGTTTCAGCCCCTCTGTTTCAGCCCCTCTGTTTCTCGCCCTCTGTTTCAGCCCCTCTGTTTCAGCCCCTCTATTTCAGCCGCTTTGTTTCAGCCCCTCTGTTTCATCCTCTCTGTTTCTCGCCCTCTGTTTCTCACCCTCTGTTTCTCGCCCTCTGTTTCAGCCCCTCTGTTTTTCGCCCTCTGTTTCAGCCCCTCTGTTTCTCGCCCTCTGTTTCAGGCTCTCTGTTTCAGCCCGTCTGTTTCAGCCCCTCTGTTTCAGCCCCTCTGTTTCTCGCCCTCTGTTTCTCGCCCGCTGTTGCAGCCTCTTTGTTTCTCGCCCTCTGTTTCAGCCCCTCTGTTTCAGCCCCTCTGATTCAGCCCCTCTGATTCAGCCCCTCTGTTTCTCGCCCTCTGTTTCAGCCCCTCTGTTTCAGCCCCTCTGTTTCTGCCCCTCTGTTTCAGCCCCTCTGTTTCTCGCCCACTGTTTCAGCCCCTCTGTTTCTCGCACTCTGTTTCAGCCCCTCTGTTTCTCGCCCTCTGTTTCAGGCTCTCTGTTTCAGCCCGTCTGTTTCAGCCCCTCTGATTCAGCCCCTCTGTTTCAGCCCCTCTGTTTCAGCCCCTCTGTTTCTCGCCCTCAGTTTCTGCCCCTCTGTTTCTCGCCCTCTGTTTCAGCCCCTGTGTTTCTCGCCCTCTGTTTCAGCCCCTCTGTTTCAGCCCCTCTGTTTCAGCCCCTGTGTTTCTCGCCCTCTGTTTCAGCCCCTCTGTTTCAGCCCCTCTGATTCAGCCCCTCTGTTTCAGCCCCTCTGTTTCAGCCCCTCTGATTCAGCCCCTCTGTTTCAGCCCCTCTGTTTCAGCCCCTCTGTTTCTCGCCCTCAGTTTCTGCCCCTCTGTTTCTCGCCCTCTGTTTCAGCCCCTGTGTTTCTCGCCCTCTGTTTCAGCCCCTCTGTTTCAGCCCCTCTGTTTCAGCCCCTCTGTTTCTGCCCCTCAGTTTCTCGCCCTCTGTTTCAGCCCCTCTGTTTCTCGCCTTCTGTTTCAGCCCCTCTGATTCAGCCCCTCTGTTTCAGCCCTTCTGATTCAGCCCCTCTGATTCAGCCCCTCTGTTTCTCGCCCTCTGTTTCAGCCCCTCTGTTTCAGCCCTTCTGTTTCAGCCACTCTGTTTCAGCCGCTCTGTTTCTTGCCCTCTGTTTCAGCCCCTCTGTTTCTCGACCTCTGTTTCAGTCCCTCTGTTTCTCACCATCTGTTTCAGCCCCTCTGTTTCGCGCTCTCTGTTTCAGCCCCTCTGTTTCAGCTCCTCTGTTTCTCGCCCTCTGTTTCGGCCCCTCTGTTTCTCGCCCTCTGTTTCAGCCCCTCTCTTTCTCGCCCTCTGTTTCAGTCCCTCTGATTAAGCCCCTCTGTTTCAGCCCCTCTGAATCAGCCCCTCTGATTCAGCCCCTCTGTTTCAGCCCCTCTGCTTCAGCCCCTCTGTTTCTCGCCCTCTGTTTCAGCCCCTCTGTTTCTCGCCCTCTGTTTCAGTCCCTCTGTTTCGCGCTCTCTGTTTCAGCCCCTCTGTTTCAGCCCCTCTGTTTCTCACCCTCTGTTTCTGCCCGTCTGTTTGTCGCCCTCTGTTTCAGCCCCTCTGTTTCTCGCCCTCTGTATCAGCCCCACTGTTTCTCGCCCTCTGATCAGCCCCTCTGTTTCGCGCTCTCTGTTTCAGCCCCTCTGTTTCAGCCTCTCTGTTTCTCGCCCTCTGTTTCAGCCCCTCTGTTTCTTGCCCTCTGTTTCTGCCCCTCTGTTTCTCGCCCTATGTTTCCGCCCCTCTGATTCAGCCCCTCTGTTTCAGCCCCTCTGAATCAGCCCCTCTGATTCAGCCTCTCTGTTTCAGCCCCTCTGTTTCAGCCCCTCTGTTTCTGCCCCTCTGTTTCAGCCACTCTGTTTCTCGCCCTCTGTTTCAGCCCCTCTGTTTTTCGCCCTCTGTTTCTGCCCCTCTGTTTCTCGCCCTCTGTTTCAGGTTCTTTGTTTCAGCCCGTCTCTTTCAGCCCCTCTGTTTCAGCCCCTCTGTTTCTCGCCCTCTGTTTCTCGCCCGCTGTTTCAGCCCCTTTGTTTCTCGCCCTCTGTTTCAGCCCCTCTGTTTCAGCCCCTCTGATTCAGCCCCTCTGTTTCAGCCCCTCTGATGCAGCCCCTCCGTTTCTCGCCCTCAGTTTCTGCCCCTCTGTTTCTGCCCCTCTGTTACAGCCCCTCTGTTTCAGCCCCTCTGTTTCAGCCCCTCTGTTTCAGCCCCTCTGTTTCTCGCCCTCTCTTTCAGCCCCTCTGATTCTCGCCCTCTCTTTCAGCCCCTCTTTTTCAGCCCCTCTGTTTCTCGCCCTCTGTTTCTGCCCCTCAGTTTCTCGCCCTCTGTTTCAGCCCCTCTGTTTCTCGCCTTCTGTTTCAGCCCCTCTGATTCATCCCCTCTGTTTCAGCCCTTCTGATTCAGCCCCTCTGATTCAGCCCCTCTGTTTCTCGCCCTCTGTTTCAGCCCCTCTGTTTCAGCCCTTCTGTTTCAGCCACTCTGTTTCAGCCCCTCTTTTCTTGCCCTCTGTTTCAGCCCCTCTGTTTCTCGACCTCTGTTTCAGTCCCTCTGTTTCTCGCCCTCTGTTTCAGCCCCTCTGTTTCTCGCCCTCTGTTTCAGCCCCTCTGATTAAGCCCCTCTGTTTCAGCCCCTCTTTATCAGCCCCTCTGATTCTGCCCCTCTGTTTCAGCCCCTCTGTTTCAGCCCCTCTGTTTCTCGCCCTCTGTTTCAGCCCCTCTGTTTCTCACCCTCTGTTTCAGCACCTCTCTTTCAGCCCCTCTGTTTCTCGCTCTCTGTTTCAGCCCCTCTGTTTCTCGCCCTCTGTTTCAGCCCCTCTGATTCAGCCCCTCTGTTTCTCGCCCTCTGTTTCAGCCCCTCTGTTTCTCGCCCTCTGATTCAGCCCCTCTGTTTCTCGCCCTCTGTTTCAGCCCCTCTGTTTCAGCCCCTCTGTTTCATCCCCTCTGTTTCTCGCCCTCTGTTTCAGCCCCTCTGTTTCTCGCCCTCTGTTTCAGCCCCTCTATTTCTCGCCCTCTGTTTCAGCCCCTCTATTTTAGCCCCACTGTTTCAGCCCCTTTGTTTCAGCCACTCTGTTTCTCGCCCTCTGTTTCAGCCCCTCTGTTTCTCGCCGTCTGTTTCAGCCCCTCTGTTTCAGCCCCTCTGTGTCAGTCCCTCTGTTTCTCGCCCTCTGTTTCTCGCCCTCTGTTTCAGCCCCTCTGTTTCTCGCCCTCTGTTTCAGCCCCTCTGTTTCTCGCCCTCTGTTTCAGCCCCTCTGTTTCAGCCCCTCTGTTTCAGCCCCTCTGTTTCAGCCCCTCTGTTTCTTGCCCTCTGTTTCAGCCCCTCTGTTTCTTGCCCTCTGTTTCAGCCCCTCTGTTTCTTGCCCTCTGTTTCAGCCTCTCTGTTTCTCGCCCTCTGTTTCAGCCCCTCTGTTTCAGCCCCTCTGTTTCAGCCCCTCTGTTTCTCGCCCTCTGTTTCAGCCCCTCTGTTTCAGCCCCTCTATTTCTGCCGCTTTGTTTCAGCCCCTCTGTTTCATCCTCTCTGTTTCTCGCCCTCTGTTTCTCACCCTCTGTTTCTCGCCCTCTGTTTCAGCCCCTCTGTTTTTCGCCCTCTGTTTCAGCCCCTCTGTTTCTCGCCCTCTGTTTCAGGCTCTCTGTTTCAGCCCGTCTGTTTCAGGCCCACTGTTTCAGCCCCTCTGTTTCTCGCCCTCTGTTTCTCGCCCGCTGTTTCAGCCCCTTTGTTTCTCGCCCTCTGTTTCAGCCCCTCTGTTTCAGCCCCTCTGATTCAGCCCCTCTGATTCAGCCCCTCTGTTTCTCGCCCTCTGTTTCAGCCCCTCTGTTTCAGCCCCTCTGTTTCTGCCCCTCAGTTTCAGCCCCTCTGTTTCTCGCCCACTGTTTCAGCCCCTCTGTTTCTCGCCCTCTGTTTCAGGCTCTCTGTTTCAGCCCATCTGTTTCAGCCCCTCTGTTTAGGCCCCTCTGTTTCAGCCCCTCTGTTTCTCGCCCTCTGTTTCAGCCCCTCTGTTTCAGCCCCTCTGTTTCAGCCCCTCTGTTTCAGCCCCTCTGTTTCTCGCCCTCTGTTTCAGCCCCTCTGTTTCTTGCCCTCTGTTTCAGCTCCTCTGTTTCTTGCCCTCTGTTTCAGCCCCTCTGTTTCTCGCTCTCTGTTTCAGGCTCTCTGTTTCAGCCCGTCTGTTTCAGCCCCTCTGTTTCTCGCCCTCTGTTTCAGCCCCTCTGTTTTTCGCCCTCTGTTTCAGCCCCTCTGTTTGTCGCTCTCTGTTTCAGGCTCTCTGTTTCAGCCCGTCTGTTTCAGCCCCTCTGTTTCAGCCCCTCTGTTTCTCGCCCTCTGTTTCTCGCCCGCTGTTTCAGCCCCTTTGTTTCTCGCCCTCTGTTTCAGCCCCTCTGTTTCAGCCCCTCTGATTCAGCCCCTCTGATTCAGCCCCTCTGTTTCTCGCCCTCTGTTTCAGCCCCTCTGTTTCAGCCCCTCTGTTTCTGCCCCTCTGTTTCAGCCCCTCTGTTTCTCGACCTCTGTTTCAGTCCCTCTGTTTCTCGCCATCTGTTTCAGCCCCTCTGTTTCGCGCTCTCTGTTTCTCGCCCTCTGTTTCAGCCCCTCTGTTTCAGCCCCTCTGTTTGTTGCCTTCTGTTTCTGCCCCTTAGTTTCTCGCCCTCTGATTCAGCCCCACTGTTTTTCGCCTTCTGTTTCAGCCCCTCTGATTCAGCCCCTCTATTTCAGCCCTTCTGATTCAACCCCTCTGAATCAGCCCCTCTGTTTCTCGCCCTCTGTTTCAGCCAATCTGTTTCAGCCCTTCTGTTTCAGCCACTCTGTTTCTCGCCCTCTGTTTCAGCCCCTCTGTTTCAACCCCTCTGTTTCAGCCCCTCTGTTTTTTCGCCCTCTGTTTCAGCCCCTCTGTTTCTCGTCCTCTGTTTCAGCCCCTCTGTTTCAGCCCCTCTGTTTCAGTCCCTCTGTTTCTCGCCCTCTGTTTCTCGCCCTCTGTTTCAGCCCCTCTGTTTCTCGCCCTCTGTTTCAGCCCCTCTGTTTCTCGCCCTCTGTTTCAGCCCCTCTGTTTCAGCCCCTCTGTTTCAGCCCCTCTGTTTCAGCCCCTCTGTTTCTTGCCCTCTGTTTCAGCCCCTCTGTTTCTTGCCCTCTGTTTCTCGCCCTCTGTTTCAGCCCCTCTGTTTCAGCCCCTCTATTTCAGCCGCTTTGTTTCAGCCCCTCTGTTTCATCCTCTCTGTTTCTCGCCCTCTGTTTCTCACCCTCTGTTTCTCGCCCTCTGTTTCAGCCCCTCTGTTTTTCGCCCTCTGTTTCAGCCCCTCTGTTTCTCGCCCTCTGTTTCAGGCTCTCTGTTTCAGCCCGTCTGTTTCAGCCCCTCTGTTTCAGCCCCTCTGTTTCTCGCCCTCTGTTTCTCGCCCGCTGTTTCAGCCCCTTTGTTTCTCGCCCTCTGTTTCAGCCCCTCTGTTTCAGCCCCTCTGATTCAGCCCCTCTGATTCAGCCCCTCTGTTTCTCGCCCTCTGTTTCAGCCCCTCTGTTTCAGCCCCTCTGTTTCTGCCCCTCTGTTTCAGCCCCTCTGTTTCTCGCCCACTGTTTCAGCCCCTCTGTTTCTCGCCCTCTGTTTCAGTCCCTCTGTTTCTCGCCATCTGTTTCAGCCCCTCTGTTTCGCGCTCTCTGTTTCTCGCCCTCTGTTTCAGCCCCTCTGTTTCAGCCCCTCTGTTTGTTGCCTTCTGTTTCTGCCCCTTAGTTTCTCGCCCTCTGTTTCAGCCCCACTGTTTTTCGCCTTCTGTTTCAGCCCCTCTGATTCAGCCCCTCTCTTTCAGCCCTTCTGATTCAACCCCTCTGAATCAGCCCCTCTGTTTCTCGCCCTCTGTTTCAGCCAATCTGTTTTTCGCCTTCTGTTTCAGCCCCTCTGATTCAGCCCCTCTATTTCAGCCCTTCTGATTGAACCCCTCTGAATCAGCCCCTCTGTTTCTCGCCCTCTGTTTCAGCCAACTGTTTCAGCCCTTCTGTTTCAGCCACTCTGTTTCTCGCCCTCTGTTTCAGCCCCTCTGTTTCAACCCATCTGTTTCAGCCCCTCTGTTTCGCGCTCTCTGTTTCTCGCCCTCTGTTTCAGCCCCTCTGTTTCAGCCCCTCTGTTTGTTGCCTTCTGTTTCTGCCCCTTAGTTTCTCGCCCTCTGTTTCAGCCCCACTGTTTTTCGCCTTCTGATTCAGCCCCTCTATTACAGCCCGTCTGATTCAACCCCTCTGATTCAGCCCCTCTGTTTCTCGCCCTCTGTTTCAGCCAATCTGTTTCAGCCACTCTGTTTCTCGCCCTCTGTTTCAGCCCCTCTGTTTCAACACCTCTGTTTCAGCCCCTCTGTTTTTTCGCCCTCTGTTTCAGCCCCTCTGTTTCTCGCCCTCTGTTTCAGCCCCTCTGTTTCTCGCCCTCTGTTTCAGCCCCTCTGTTTCAGCCCCTCTGTTTCAGCCCCTCTGTTTCTTGCCCTCTGTTTCAGCCCCTCTGTTTCTCGCCCTCTGTTTCAGCCTCTCTGTTTCTCGCCCTCTGTTTCAGCCCCTCTGTTTCAGCCCCTCTGTTTCAGCCCCTCTGTTTCTCGCCCTCTGTTTCAGCCCCTCTGTTTCAGCCCCTCTATTTCAGCCGCTTTGTTTCAGCCCCTCTGTTTCATCCTCTCTATTTCTCGCCCTCTGTTTCTCACCCTCTGTTTCTCGCCCTCTGTTTCAGCCCCTCTGTTTTTCGCCCTCTGTTTCAGCCCCTCTGTTTCTCGCCCTCTGTTTCAGGCTCTCTGTTTCAGCCCGTCTGTTTCAGCCCCTCTGTTTCAGCCCCTCTGTTTCTCGCCCTCTGTTTCTCGCCCGCTGTTTCAGCCCCTTTGTTTCTCGCCCTCTGTTTCAGCCCCTCTGTTTCAGCCCCTCTGAATCAGCCCCTCTGATTCAGCCCCTCTGTTTCTCGCCCTCTGTTTCAGCCCCTCTGTTTCTCGCCCTCTGTTTCAGCCCCTCTGTTTCAGCCCCTCTGAATCAGCCCCTCTGATTCAGCCCCTCTGTTTCTCGCCCTCAGTTTCTGCCCCTCTGTTTCTCGCCCTCTGTTTCAGCCCCTCTGTTTCTCGCCCGCTGTTTCAGCCCCTTTGTTTCTGGCCCTCTGTTTCAGCCCCTCTGTTTCAGCCCCTCTGAATCAGCCCCTCTGATTCAGCCCCTCTGTTTCTCGCCCTCTGTTTCAGCCCCTCTGTTTCTCGCCCTCTGTTTCAGCCCCTCTGTTTCAGCCCCTCTGAATCAGCCCCTCGGATTCAGCCCCTCTGTTTCTCGCCCTCAGTTTCTGCCCCTCTGTTTCTCGCCCTCTGTTTCAGCCCCTCTGTTTCTCGCCCGCTGTTTCAGCCCCTTTGTTTCTCGCCCTCAGTTTCTGCCCCTCTGTTTCTCGCCCTCTGTTTCAGCCCCTCTGATTCAGCCCCTCTGATTCAGCCCCTCTGTTTCTCGCCCTCTGTTTCAGCCCCTCTGTTTCAGCCCCTCTGTTTCAGCCCGTCTGATTCAGCCCCTCTGTTTCAGCCCCTCTGTTTCTCGCCCTCAGTTTCTGCCCCTCTGTTTCTCGCCCTCTGTTTCAGCCCCTGTGTTTCTCGCCCTCTGTTTCAGCCCCTCTGTTTCAGCCCCTCTGTTTCAGCCCCTGTGTTTCTCGCCCTCTGTTTCAGCCCCTCTGTTTCAGCCCCTCTGTTTCAGCCCCTCTGTTTCTGCCCCTCAGTTTCTCGCCCTCTGTTTCTCGCCTTCTGTTTCAGCCCCTCTGATTCAGCCCCTCTGTTTCAGCCCTTCTGATTCAGCCCCTCTGATTCAGCCCCTCTGTTTCAGCCCTTCTGTTTCAGCCACTCTGTTTCAGCCGCTCTGTTTCTTGCCCTCTGTTTCAGCCCCTCTGTTTCTCGACCTCTGTTTCAGTCCCTCTGTTTCTCACCATCTGTTTCAGCCCCTCTGTTTCGCGCTCTCTGTTTCAGCCCCTCTGTTTCAGCTCCTCTGTTTCTCGCCCTCTGTTTCGGCCCCTCTGTTTCTCGCCCTCTGTTTCAGCCCCTCTCTTTCTCGCCCGCTGTTTCAGTCCCTCTGATTAAGCCCCTCTGTTTCAGCCCCTCTGTTTCTCGCCCTCTGTTTCAGCCCCTCTCTTTCTCGCCCGCTGTTTCAGTCCCTCTGAATCAGCCCCTCTGATTCAGCGCCTCTGTTTCAGCCCCTCTGTTTCAGCCCCTCTGTTTCTCGCCCTCTGTTTCAGCCCCTCTGTTTCTCGCCCTCTGTTTCAGCCCCTCTGTTTCTCGCCCTCTGTTTCAGCCCCTCAGTTTCTCGCCCTCTGTTTCAGCCCCTCTATTTCTCGCCCTCTGTTTCAGCCCCTCTATTATAGCCCCACTGTTTCAGCCCCTTTGTTTCAGTCCCTCTGATTCTCGTCCTCTGTTTCTGGCCCTCTGTTTCAGCCCCTCTATTTCTCGCTCTCTGTTTCAGGCCCTCTGTTTACGCCCCTCTGTTTCAGCCCCTCTGTTTCAGCCCCTCTGTATCTCGTCCTCTGTTTCAGCCCCTCTGTTTCTTGCCCTCTGTTTCAGCCACTCTGTTTCTCGCCCTCTGTTTCAGCATCTCTGTTTCTCGCCCTCTGTTTCAGCCCCTCTGTTTCAGCCCCTCTGTTTCAGTCCCTCTGTTTCAGCCCCTCTGTTTCTCGCCCTCTGTTTCAGCCTCTCAGTTTCTCGCCCTCTGTTTCAGCCCCTCTGTTTCAGCCCCTCTGTTTCAGCCCCTGTGTTTCTCGCCCTCTGTTTCAGCCCCTCTGTTTCTTGCCCTCTGTTTCAGCCCCTCTGTTTCTCGCCCTCTGTATCAGCCGCTTTGTTTCAGCCCCTCTGTTTCAGCCCCTCTGTTTCAGCCCCTCTGTTTCTTGCTCTCTGTTTCAGCCCCTCTGTTTCTCGCCCTCTGTTTCAGCCCCTCTGATTCAGCCCCTTTGTTTCTCGCCCTCTTTTTCAGCCCCTCTGTTTCGCGCCCTCTGTTTCAGCCCCTCTGTTTCTCGCCCTCTGTTTCAGACCCTCTGTTTTAGCCCCTCTGTTTCAGCCCCTCTGTTTCTCGCCCTCTGTTTCAGCCCCTCTGTTTCTCGCCCTCTGTTTCAGCCCCTCTGTTTCTCACCCTCTGTTTCAGCCTCTCTGTTTCAGCCCCTCTGTTTCTCGCTCTCTGTTTCAGCCCCTCTGTTTCTCGCCCTCTGTTTCAGCCCCTCTGATTCAGCCCCTTTGTTTCTCGCCCTCTGTTTCAGCCCCTCTGTTTCTCGCCCTCTGTTTCAGCCCCTCTGTTTCTCGCCCTCTGTTTCAGCCCCTCTGTTTCAGCCCCTCTGTTTCAGCCCCTCTGTTTCTCGCCCTCTGTTTCAGCCGCTCTGTTTCTCGCCCTCTGTTTCAGCCCCTCTATTTCTCGCCCTCTGTTTCAGCCCCTCTATTATAGCCCCACTGTTTCAGCCCCTTTGTTTCAGCCACTCTGTTTCTCGCCCTCTCTTTCAGCCGCTGTGTTTCTCGCCCTCTGTATCAGCCCCTCTGTTTCAGCCCCTCTGTTTCACTCCCTCTGTTTCTCCCCCTCTGTTTCTGGCCCTCTGTTTCAGCCCCTCTATTTCTCGCTCTCTGTTTCAGCCCCTCTGTTTCCGCCCCTCTGTTTCAGCCCCTCTGTTTCAGCCCCTCTGTATCTCGCCCTCTCTTTCAGCCCCTCTGTTTCTTGCCCTCTGTTTCAGCCACTCTGTTTCTCGCCCTCTGTTTCAGCCTCTCTGTTTCTCGCCCTCTGTTTCAGCCCCTCTGTTTCAGCCCCTCTGTTTCAGTCCCTCTGTTTCAGCCCCTCTGTTTCTCGCCCTCTGTTTCAGCCTCTCTGTTTCTCGCCCTCTGTTTCAGCCCCTCTGTTTCAGCCCCTCTGTTTCAGCCCCTCTGTTTCAGCCCCTCTGTTTCTCGCCCTCAGTTTCAGCCCCTCTGTTTCTCGCCCTCTGCTTCAGCCCCTCTGTTTCTCGCCCTCTGTATCAGCCGCTTTGTTTCAGCCCCTCTGTTTCAGCCCCTCTGTTTCAGCCCCTCTGTTTCTCGCTCTCTGTTTCAGCCCCTCTGTTTCTTGCCCTCTGTTTCAGCCCCTCTGATTCAGCCCCTTTGTTTCTCGCCCTCTGTTTCAGCTCCTCTGTTTCTCGCCCTCTGTTTCAGCCTCTCTGTTTCTCGCCCTCTGTTTCAGCCCCTCTGTTTCAGCCCCTCTGTTTCTCGCCCTCTGTTTCAGCCCCTCTGTTTCAGCCCCTCTGTTTCAGCCCCTCTGTTTCTCGCCCTCTGTTTCAGCCCCTCTGTTTCTCGCCCTCTGTTTCAGCCCCTCTGTTTCTCGCCCTCTGTTTCAGCCTCTCTGTTTCATCCCCTCTGTTTCTCGCCCTCTGTTTCAGCCCCTCTGTTTCTTGCCCTCTGTTTCAGCCGCACTGTTTCTCGCCCTCTGTTTCAGCCTCTCTGTTTCTCGCCCTCTCTTTCAGCCCCACTGTTTCAGCCCCTCTGTTTCAGCCACTCTGTTTCTCGCCCTCTGTTTCAGCTGCTCAGTTTCTCGCCCTCCGTACCAGCCCCTCTGTTTCAGCCCCTCTGTTTCAGTCCCTCTGTTTCTCGCCCTCTGTTTCTGGCCCTCTGTTTCAGCCCCTCTATTTCTCGCTCTCTGTTTCAGCCCCTCTGTTTCCGCCCCTCTGTTTCAGCCCCTCTGTTTCATCCCCTCTGTTTCTCGCCATCTGTTTCAGCCCCTCTGTTTCTTGCCCTCTGTTTCAGCTGCACTGTTTCTCGCCCTCTGTTTCAGTCCCTCTGATTAAGCCCCTCTGTTTCAGCCCCTCTGAATCAGCCCCTCTGATTCAGCCCCTCTGTTTCAGCCCCTCTGCTTCAGCCCCTCTGTTTCTCGCCCTCTGTTTCAGCCCCTCTGTTTCTCGCCCTCTGTTTCAGTCCCTCTGTTTCGCGCTCTCTGTTTCAGCCCCTCTGTTTCAGCCCCTCTGTTTCTCACCCTCTGTTTCTGCCCGTCTGTTTGTCGCCCTCTGTTTCAGCCCCTCTGTTTCTCGCCCTCTGTATCAGCCCCACTGTTTCTCGCCCTCTGATCAGCCCCTCTGTTTCGTGCTCTCTGTTTCAGCCCCTCTGTTTCAGCCTCTCTGTTTCTCGCCCTCTGTTTCAGCCCCTCTGTTTCTTGCCCTCTGTTTCTGCCCCTCTGTTTCTCGCCCTCTGTTTCCGCCCCTCTGATTCAGCCCCTCTGTTTCAGCCCCTCTGAATCAGCCCCTCTGATTCAGCCTCTCTGTTTCAGCCCCTCTGTTTCAGCCCCTCTGTTTCTGCCCCTCTGTTTCAGCCACTCTGTTTCTCGCCCTCTGTTTCAGCCCCTCTGTTTTTCGCCCTCTGTTTCTGCCCCTCTGTTTCTCGCCCTCTGTTTCAGGTTCTTTGTTTCAGCCCGTCTCTTTCAGCCCCTCTGTTTCAGCCCCTCTGTTTCTCGCCCTCTGTTTCTCGCCCGCTGTTTCAGCCCCTTTGTTTCTCGCCCTCTGTTTCAGCCCCTCTGTTTCAGCCCCTCTGATTCAGCCCCTCTGTTTCAGCCCCTCTGATGCAGCCCCTCCGTTTCTCGCCCTCAGTTTCTGCCCCTCTGTTTCTGCCCCTCTGTTACAGCCCCTCTGTTTCAGCCCCTCTGTTTCAGCCCCTCTGTTTCAGCCCCTCTGTTTCTCGCCCTCTCTTTCAGCCCCTCTGATTCTCGCCCTCTCTTTCAGCCCCTCTTTTTCAGCCCCTCTGTCTCTCGCCCTCTGTTTCTGCCCCTCAGTTTCTCGCCCTCTGTTTCAGCCCCTCTGTTTCTCGCCTTCTGTTTCAGCCCCTCTGATTCATCCCCTCTGTTTCAGCCCTTCTGATTCAGCCCCTCTGATTCAGCCCCTCTGTTTCTCGCCCTCTGTTTCAGCCCCTCTGTTTCAGCCCTTCTGTTTCAGCCACTCTGTTTCAGCCCCTCTTTTCTTGCCCTCTGTTTCAGCCCCTCTGTTTCTCGACCTCTGTTTCAGTCCCTCTGTTTCTCGCCCTCTGTTTCAGCCCCTCTGTTTCTCGCCCTCTGTTTCAGCCCCTCTGATTAAGCCCCTCTGTTTCAGCCCCTCTTTATCAGCCCCTCTGATTCTGCCCCTCTGTTTCAGCCCCTCTGTTTCAGCCCCTCTGTTTCTCGCCCTCTGTTTCAGCCCCTCTGTTTCTCACCCTCTGTTTCAGCACCTCTCTTTCAGCCCCTCTGTTTCTCGCTCTCTGTTTCAGCCCCTCTGTTTCTCGCCCTCTGTTTCAGCCCCTCTGATTCAGCCCCTCTGTTTCTCGCCCTCTGTTTCAGCCCCTCTGTTTCTCGCCCTCTGATTCAGCCCCTCTGTTTCTCGCCCTCTGTTTCAGCCCCTCTGTTTCAGCCCCTCTGTTTCATCCCCTCTGTTTCTCGCCCTCTGTTTCAGCCCCTCTGTTTCTCGCCCTCTGTTTCAGCCCCTCTATTTCTCGCCCTCTGTTTCAGCCCCTCTATTTTAGCCCCACTGTTTCAGCCCCTTTGTTTCAGCCACTCTGTTTCTCGCCCTCTGTTTCAGCCCCTCTGTTTCTCGCCGTCTGTTTCAGCCCCTCTGTTTCAGCCCCTCTGTGTCAGTCCCTCTGTTTCTCGCCCTCTGTTTCTCGCCCTCTGTTTCAGCCCCTCTGTTTCTCGCCCTCTGTTTCAGCCCCTCTGTTTCTCGCCCTCTGTTTCAGCCCCTCTGTTTCAGCCCCTCTGTTTCAGCCCCTCTGTTTCAGCCCCTCTGTTTCTTGCCCTCTGTTTCAGCCCCTCTGTTTCTTGCCCTCTGTTTCAGCCCCTCTGTTTCTTGCCCTCTGTTTCAGCCTCTCTGTTTCTCGCCCTCTGTTTCAGCCCCTCTGTTTCAGCCCCTCTGTTTCAGCCCCTCTGTTTCTCGCCCTCTGTTTCAGCCCCTCTGTTTCAGCCCCTCTATTTCTGCCGCTTTGTTTCAGCCCCTCTGTTTCATCCTCTCTGTTTCTCGCCCTCTGTTTCTCACCCTCTGTTTCTCGCCCTCTGTTTCAGCCCCTCTGTTTTTCGCCCTCTGTTTCAGCCCCTCTGTTTCTCGCCCTCTGTTTCAGGCTCTCTGTTTCAGCCCGTCTGTTTCAGGCCCACTGTTTCAGCCCCTCTGTTTCTCGCCCTCTGTTTCTCGCCCGCTGTTTCAGCCCCTTTGTTTCTCGCCCTCTGTTTCAGCCCCTCTGTTTCAGCCCCTCTGATTCAGCCCCTCTGATTCAGCCCCTCTGTTTCTCGCCCTCTGTTTCAGCCCCTCTGTTTCAGCCCCTCTGTTTCTGCCCCTCAGTTTCAGCCCCTCTGTTTCTCGCCCACTGTTTCAGCCCCTCTGTTTCTCGCCCTCTGTTTCAGGCTCTCTGTTTCAGCCCATCTGTTTCAGCCCCTCTGTTTAGGCCCCTCTGTTTCAGCCCCTCTGTTTCTCGCCCTCTGTTTCAGCCCCTCTGTTTCAGCCCCTCTGTTTCAGCCCCTCTGTTTCAGCCCCTCTGTTTCTCGCCCTCTGTTTCAGCCCCTCTGTTTCTTGCCCTCTGTTTCAGCTCCTCTGTTTCTTGCCCTCTGTTTCAGCCCCTCTGTTTCTCGCTCTCTGTTTCAGGCTCTCTGTTTCAGCCCGTCTGTTTCAGCCCCTCTGTTTCTCGCCCTCTGTTTCAGCCCCTCTGTTTTTCGCCCTCTGTTTCAGCCCCTCTGTTTGTCGCTCTCTGTTTCAGGCTCTCTGTTTCAGCCCGTCTGTTTCAGCCCCTCTGTTTCAGCCCCTCTGTTTCTCGCCCTCTGTTTCTCGCCCGCTGTTTCAGCCCCTTTGTTTCTCGCCCTCTGTTTCAGCCCCTCTGTTTCAGCCCCTCTGATTCAGCCCCTCTGATTCAGCCCCTCTGTTTCTCGCCCTCTGTTTCAGCCCCTCTGTTTCAGCCCCTCTGTTTCTGCCCCTCTGTTTCAGCCCCTCTGTTTCTCGACCTCTGTTTCAGTCCCTCTGTTTCTCGCCATCTGTTTCAGCCCCTCTGTTTCGCGCTCTCTGTTTCTCGCCCTCTGTTTCAGCCCCTCTGTTTCAGCCCCTCTGTTTGTTGCCTTCTGTTTCTGCCCCTTAGTTTCTCGCCCTCTGATTCAGCCCCACTGTTTTTCGCCTTCTGTTTCAGCCCCTCTGATTCAGCCCCTCTATTTCAGCCCTTCTGATTCAACCCCTCTGAATCAGCCCCTCTATTTCTCGCCCTCTGTTTCAGCCAATCTGTTTCAGCCCTTCTGTTTCAGCCACTCTGTTTCTCGCCCTCTGTTTCAGCCCCTCTGTTTCAACCCCTCTGTTTCAGCCCCTCTGTTTTTTCGCCCTCTGTTTCAGCCCCTCTGTTTCTCGTCCTCTGTTTCAGCCCCTCTGTTTCAGCCCCTCTGTTTCAGTCCCTCTGTTTCTCGCCCTCTGTTTCTCGCCCTCTGTTTCAGCCCCTCTGTTTCTCGCCCTCTGTTTCAGCCCCTCTGTTTCTCGCCCTCTGTTTCAGCCCCTCTGTTTCAGCCCCTCTGTTTCAGCCCCTCTGTTTCAGCCCCTCTGTTTCTTGCCCTCTGTTTCAGCCCCTCTGTTTCTTGCCCTGTTTCTCGCCCTCTGTTTCAGCCCCTCTGTTTCAGCCCCTCTATTTCAGCCGCTTTGTTTCAGCCCCTCTGTTTCATCCTCTCTGTTTCTCGCCCTCTGTTTCTCACCCTCTGTTTCTCGCCCTCTGTTTCAGCCCCTCTGTTTTTCGCCCTCTGTTTCAGCCCCTCTGTTTCTCGCCCTCTGTTTCAGGCTCTCTGTTTCAGCCCGTCTGTTTCAGCCCCTCTGTTTCAGCCCCTCTGTTTCTCGCCCTCTGTTTCTCGCCCGCTGTTTCAGCCCCTTTGTTTCTCGCCCTCTGTTTCAGCCCCTCTGTTTCAGCCCCTCTGATTCAGCCCCTCTGATTCAGCCCCTCTGTTTCTCGCCCTCTGTTTCAGCCCCTCTGTTTCAGCCCCTCTGTTTCTGCCCCTCTGTTTCAGCCCCTCTGTTTCTCGCCCACTGTTTCAGCCCCTCTGTTTCTCGCCCTCTGTTTCAGTCCCTCTGTTTCTCGCCATCTGTTTCAGCCCCTCTGTTTCGCGCTCTCTGTTTCTCGCCCTCTGTTTCAGCCCCTCTGTTTCAGCCCCTCTGTTTGTTGCCTTCTGTTTCTGCCCCTTAGTTTCTCGCCCTCTGTTTCAGCCCCACTGTTTTTCGCCTTCTGTTTCAGCCCCTCTGATTCAGCCCCTCTATTTCAGCCCTTCTGATTCAACCCCTCTGAATCAGCCCCTCTGTTTCTCGCCCTCTGTTTCAGCCAATCTGTTTTTCGCCTTCTGTTTCAGCCCCTCTGATTCAGCCCCTCTATTTCAGCCCTTCTGATTGAACCCCTCTGAATCAGCCCCTCTGTTTCTCGCCCTCTGTTTCAGCCAACTGTTTCAGCCCTTCTGTTTCAGCCACTCTGTTTCTCGCCCTCTGTTTCAGCCCCTCTGTTTCAACCCATCTGTTTCAGCCCCTCTGTTTCGCGCTCTCTGTTTCTCGCCCTCTGTTTCAGCCCCTCTGTTTCAGCCCCTCTGTTTGTTGCCTTCTGTTTCTGCCCCTTAGTTTCTCGCCCTCTGTTTCAGCCCCACTGTTTTTCGCCTTCTGATTCAGCCCCTCTATTACAGCCCGTCTGATTCAACCCCTCTGAATCAGCCCCTCTGTTTCTCGCCCTCTGTTTCAGCCAATCTGTTTCAGCCACTCTGTTTCTCGCCCTCTGTTTCAGCCCCTCTGTTTCAACACCTCTGTTTCAGCCCCTCTGTTTTTTCGCCCTCTGTTTCAGCCCCTCTGTTTCTCGCCCTCTGTTTCAGCCCCTCTGTTTCTCGCCCTCTGTTTCAGCCCCTCTGTTTCAGCCCCTCTGTTTCAGCCCCTCTGTTTCTTGCCCTCTGTTTCAGCCCCTCTGTTTCTTGCCCTCTGTTTCAGCCCCTCTGTTTCTCGCCCTCTGTTTCAGCCTCTCTGTTTCTCGCCCTCTGTTTCAGCCCCTCTGTTTCAGCCCCTCTGTTTCAGCCCCTCTGTTTCTCGCCCTCTGTTTCAGCCCCTCTGTTTCAGCCCCTCTATTTCAGCCGCTTTGTTTCAGCCCCTCTGTTTCATCCTCTCTATTTCTCGCCCTCTGTTTCTCACCCTCTGTTTCTCGCCCTCTGTTTCAGCCCCTCTGTTTTTCGCCCTCTGTTTCAGCCCCTCTGTTTCTCGCCCTCTGTTTCAGGCTCTCTGTTTCAGCCCGTCTGTTTCAGCCCCTCTGTTTCAGCCCCTCTGTTTCTCGCCCTCTGTTTCTCGCCCGCTGTTTCAGCCCCTTTGTTTCTCGCCCTCTGTTTCAGCCCCTCTGTTTCAGCCCCTCTGAATCAGCCCCTCTGATTCAGCCCCTCTGTTTCTCGCCCTCTGTTTCAGCCCCTCTGTTTCTCGCCCTCTGTTTCAGCCCCTCTGTTTCAGCCCCTCTGAATCAGCCCCTCTGATTCAGCCCCTCTGTTTCTCGCCCTCAGTTTCTGCCCCTCTGTTTCTCGCCCTCTGTTTCAGCCCCTCTGTTTCTCGCCCGCTGTTTCAGCCCCTTTGTTTCTGGCCCTCTGTTTCAGCCCCTCTGTTTCAGCCCCTCTGAATCAGCCCCTCTGATTCAGCCCCTCTGTTTCTCGCCCTCTGTTTCAGCCCCTCTGTTTCTCGCCCTCTGTTTCAGCCCCTCTGTTTCAGCCCCTCTGAATCAGCCCCTCGGATTCAGCCCCTCTGTTTCTCGCCCTCAGTTTCTGCCCCTCTGTTTCTCGCCCTCTGTTTCAGCCCCTCTGTTTCTCGCCCGCTGTTTCAGCCCCTTTGTTTCTCGCCCTCAGTTTCTGCCCCTCTGTTTCTCGCCCTCTGTTTCAGCCCCTCTGATTCAGCCCCTCTGATTCAGCCCCTCTGTTTCTCGCCCTCTGTTTCAGCCCCTCTGTTTCAGCCCCTCTGTTTCAGCCCGTCTGATTCAGCCCCTCTGTTTCAGCCCCTCTGTTTCTCGCCCTCAGTTTCTGCCCCTCTGTTTCTCGCCCTCTGTTTCAGCCCCTGTGTTTCTCGCCCTCTGTTTCAGCCCCTCTGTTTCAGCCCCTCTGTTTCAGCCCCTGTGTTTCTCGCCCTCTGTTTCAGCCCCTCTGTTTCAGCCCCTCTGTTTCAGCCCCTCTGTTTCTGCCCCTCAGTTTCTCGCCCTCTGTTTCAGCCCCTCTGTTTCTCGCCTTCTGTTTCAGCCCCTCTGATTCAGCCCCTCTGTTTCAGCCCTTCTGATTCAGCCCCTCTGATTCAGCCCCTCTGTTTCAGCCCTTCTGTTTCAGCCACTCTGTTTCAGCCGCTCTGTTTCTTGCCCTCTGTTTCAGCCCCTCTGTTTCTCGACCTCTGTTTCAGTCCCTCTGTTTCTCACCATCTGTTTCAGCCCCTCTGTTTCGTGCTCTCTGTTTCAGCCCCTCTGTTTCAGCTCCTCTGTTTCTCGCCCTCTGTTTCGGCCCCTCTGTTTCTCGCCCTCTGTTTCAGCCCCTCTCTTTCTCGCCCGCTGTTTCAGTCCCTCTGATTAAGCCCCTCTGTTTCAGCCCCTCTGTTTCTCGCCCTCTGTTTCAGCCCCTCTCTTTCTCGCCCGCTGTTTCAGTCCCTCTGAATCAGCCCCTCTGATTCAGCGCCTCTGTTTCAGCCCCTCTGTTTCAGCCCCTCTGTTTCTCGCCCTCTGTTTCAGCCCCTCTGTTTCTCGCCCTCTGTTTCAGCCCCTCTGTTTCTCGCCCTCTGTTTCAGCCCCTCAGTTTCTCGCCCTCTGTTTCAGCCCCTCTATTTCTCGCCCTCTGTTTCAGCCCCTCTATTATAGCCCCACTGTTTCAGCCCCTTTGTTTCAGTCCCTCTGATTCTCGTCCTCTGTTTCTGGCCCTCTGTTTCAGCCCCTCTATTTCTCGCTCTCTGTTTCAGGCCCTCTGTTTACGCCCCTCTGTTTCAGCCCCTCTGTTTCAGCCCCTCTGTATCTCGTCCTCTGTTTCAGCCCCTCTGTTTCTTGCCCTCTGTTTCAGCCACTCTGTTTCTCGCCCTCTGTTTCAGCATCTCTGTTTCTCGCCCTCTGTTTCAGCCCCTCTGTTTCAGCCCCTCTGTTTCAGTCCCTCTGTTTCAGCCCCTCTGTTTCTCGCCCTCTGTTTCAGCCTCTCAGTTTCTCGCCCTCTGTTTCAGCCCCTCTGTTTCAGCCCCTCTGTTTCAGCCCCTGTGTTTCTCGCCCTCTGTTTCAGCCCCTCTGTTTCTTGCCCTCTGTTTCAGCCCCTCTGTTTCTCGCCCTCTGTATCAGCCGCTTTGTTTCAGCCCCTCTGTTTCAGCCCCTCTGTTTCAGCCCCTCTGTTTCTTGCTCTCTGTTTCAGCCCCTCTGTTTCTCGCCCTCTGTTTCAGCCCCTCTGATTCAGCCCCTTTGTTTCTCGCCCTCTTTTTCAGCCCCTCTGTTTCGCGCCCTCTGTTTCAGCCCCTCTGTTTCTCGCCCTCTGTTTCAGACCCTCTGTTTTAGCCCCTCTGTTTCAGCCCCTCTGTTTCTCGCCCTCTGTTTCAGCCCCTCTGTTTCTCGCCCTCTGTTTCAGCCCCTCTGTTTCTCACCCTCTGTTTCAGCCTCTCTGTTTCAGCCCCTCTGTTTCTCGCTCTCTGTTTCAGCCCCTCTGTTTCTCGCCCTCTGTTTCAGCCCCTCTGATTCAGCCCCTTTGTTTCTCGCCCTCTGTTTCAGCCCCTCTGTTTCTCGCCCTCTGTTTCAGCCCCTCTGTTTCTCGCCCTCTGTTTCAGCCCCTCTGTTTCAGCCCCTCTGTTTCAGCCCCTCTGTTTCTCGCCCTCTGTTTCAGCCCCTCTGTTTCTCGCCCTCTGTTTCAGCCCCTCTATTTCTCGCCCTCTGTTTCAGCCCCTCTATTATAGCCCCACTGTTTCAGCCCCTTTGTTTCAGCCACTCTGTTTCTCGCCCTCTCTTTCAGCCGCTGTGTTTCTCGCCCTCTGTATCAGCCCCTCTGTTTCAGCCCCTCTGTTTCACTCCCTCTGTTTCTCCCCCTCTGTTTCTGGCCCTCTGTTTCAGCCCCTCTATTTCTCGCTCTCTGTTTCAGCCCCTCTGTTTCCGCCCCTCTGTTTCAGCCCCTCTGTTTCAGCCCCTCTGTATCTCGCCCTCTCTTTCAGCCCCTCTGTTTCTTGCCCTCTGTTTCAGCCACTCTGTTTCTCGCCCTCTGTTTCAGCCTCTCTGTTTCTCGCCCTCTGTTTCAGCCCCTCTGTTTCAGCCCCTCTGTTTCAGTCCCTCTGTTTCAGCCCCTCTGTTTCTCGCCCTCTGTTTCAGCCTCTCTGTTTCTCGCCCTCTGTTTCAGCCCCTCTGTTTCAGCCCCTCTGTTTCAGCCCCTCTGTTTCAGCCCCTCTGTTTCTCGCCCTCAGTTTCAGCCCCTCTGTTTCTCGCCCTCTGCTTCAGCCCCTCTGTTTCTCGCCCTCTGTATCAGCCGCTTTGTTTCAGCCCCTCTGTTTCAGCCCCTCTGTTTCAGCCCCTCTGTTTCTCGCTCTCTGTTTCAGCCCCTCTGTTTCTTGCCCTCTGTTTCAGCCCCTCTGATTCAGCCCCTTTGTTTCTCGCCCTCTGTTTCAGCTCCTCTGTTTCTCGCCCTCTGTTTCAGCCTCTCTGTTTCTCGCCCTCTGTTTCAGCCCCTCTGTTTCAGCCCCTCTGTTTCTCGCCCTCTGTTTCAGCCCCTCTGTTTCAGCCCCTCTGTTTCAGCCCCTCTGTTTCTCGCCCTCTGTTTCAGCCCCTCTGTTTCTCGCCCTCTGTTTCAGCCCCTCTGTTTCTCGCCCTCTGTTTCAGCCTCTCTGTTTCATCCCCTCTGTTTCTCGCCCTCTGTTTCAGCCCCTCTGTTTCTTGCCCTCTGTTTCAGCCGCACTGTTTCTCGCCCTCTGTTTCAGCCTCTCTGTTTCTCGCCCTCTCTTTCAGCCCCACTGTTTCAGCCCCTCTGTTTCAGCCACTCTGTTTCTCGCCCTCTGTTTCAGCTGCTCAGTTTCTCGCCCTCCGTACCAGCCCCTCTGTTTCAGCCCCTCTGTTTCAGTCCCTCTGTTTCTCGCCCTCTGTTTCTGGCCCTCTGTTTCAGCCCCTCTATTTCTCGCTCTCTGTTTCAGCCCCTCTGTTTCCGCCCCTCTGTTTCAGCCCCTCTGTTTCATCCCCTCTGTTTCTCGCCATCTGTTTCAGCCCCTCTGTTTCTTGCCCTCTGTTTCAGCTGCACTGTTTCTCGCCCTCTGTTTCAGCCTCTCTGTTTCTCGCCCTCTGTTTCAGCCCCTCTGTTTCAGCCCCTCTGTTTCTCGCCCTCTGTTTCTCACCCTCTGTTTCTCGCCCTCTGTTTCAGCCCCTCTGTTTCTCGCCCTCTGTTTCAGCCCCTCTGTTTCTCGCCCTCTGTTTCAGCCTCTCAGTTTCTCGCCCTCTGTTTCAGCCCCTCTGTTTCAGCCCCTCTGTTTCAGCCCCTCTGTTTCAGCCCCTCTGTTTCTCGCCCTCTGTTTCAGCCCCTCTGTTTCTCGCCCTCTGTATCAGCTGCTTTGTTTCAGCCCCTCTGTTTCAGCCCCTCTTTTTCAGCCCCTCTGTTTCTCGCCCTCTGTTTCTCGCCCTCTGTTTCAGCCCCTCTGTTTCCCGCCCTCTGTTTCAGCCCCTCTGTTTCAGCCTATCTGATTCAGCCCGTCTGATTCAGCCCCTCTGTTTCTCGCCCTCTCTTTCAGCCACTCTGTTTCAGCCCCTCTGTTTCTTGCCCTCTGTTTCAGCCCCTCTGTTTCTCGCCCTCTGTTTCAGCCCCTCTGTTTCTCGCCATGTGTTTCAGCCCCTCTGTTTCTCGCCCTCTGTTTCAGTCCCTCTGTTTCGCGCTCTCTGTTTCAGCCCCTCTGTTTCAGCCCCTCTGTTTCTCGCCCTCTGTTTCTGCCCGTCTGTTTCTCGCCCTCTGTTTCAGCCCCTCTGTTTCTCGCCCTCTGTATCAGCCCCACTGTTTCTCACCCTCTGATCAGCCCCTCTGTTTCGCGCTCTCTGTTTCAGCCCCTCTGTTTCAGCCCCTCTGGTTCTCGCCCTCTGTTTCAGCCCCTCTGTTTCTCGCCCTCTGTTTCTGCCCCTCTGTTTATCGCCCTCTGTTTCCGCCCCTCTGATTCAGCCCCTCTGTTTCAGCCCCTCTGAATCAGCCCCTCTGATTCAGCCTCTCTGTTTCAGCCCCTCTGTTTCAGCCCCTCTGTTTCTGCCCCTCTGTTTCAGCCCCTCTGTTTCTCGCCCTCTGTTTCAGCCCCTCTGTTTTTCGCCCTCTGTTTCAGCCCCTCTGTTTCTCGCCCTCTGTTTCAGGCTCTCTGTTTCAGCCCGTCTGTTTCAGCCCCTCTGTTTCAGCCCCTCTGTTTCTCGCCCTCTGTTTCTCGCCCGCTGTTTCAGCCCCTTTGTTTCTCGCCCTCTGTTTCAGCCCCTCTGTTTCAGCCCCTCTGATTCAGCCCCTCTGTTTCAGCCCCTCTGATTCAGCCCCTCCGTTTCTCGCCCTCAGTTTCTGCCCCTCTGTTTCTCGCCTCTGTTACAGCCCCTCTGTTTCAGCCCCTCTGTTTCAGCCCCTCTGTTTCAGCCCCTCTGTTTCTCGCCCTCTCTTTCAGCCCCTCTGTATCTCGCCCTCTGTTTCAGCCCCTCTTTTTCAGCCCCTCTGTTTCTCGCCCTCTGTTTCTGCCCCTCAGTTTCTCGCCCTCTGTTTCAGCCCCTCTGTTTCTCGCCTTCTGTTTCAGCCCCTCTGATTCATCCCCTCTGTTTCAGCCCTTCTGATTCAGCCCCTCTGATTCAGCCCCTCTGTTTCTCGCCCTCTGTTTCAGCCCCTCTGTTTCAGCCCTTCTGTTTCAGCCACTCTGTTTCAGCCCCTCTTTTCTTGCCCTCTGTTTCAGCCCCTCTGTTTCTCGACCTCTGTTTCAGTCCCTCTGTTTCTCACCATCTGTTTCAGCCCCTCTGTTTCGCGCTCTCTGTTTCAGCCCCTCTGTTTCAGCTCCTCTGTTTCTCGCCCTCTGTTTCGGCCCCTCCGTTTCTCGCCCTCTGTTTCAGCCCCTCTGTTTCTCGCCCTCTGTTTCAGCCCCTCTGATTAAGCCCCTCTGTTTCAGCCCCTCTGAATCAGCCCCTCTGATTCTGCCCCTCTGTTTCAGCCCCTCTGTTTCAGCCCCTCTGTTCCTCGCCCTCTGTTTCAGCCCCTCTGTTTCTCACCCTCTGTTTCAGCACCTCTCTTTCAGCCCCTCTGTTTCTCGCTCTAAGTTTCAGCCCCTCTGTTTCTCGCCCTCTGTTTCAGCCCCTCTGATTCAGCCCCTCTGTTTCTCGCCCTCTGTTTCAGCCCCTCTGTTTCAGCCTATGTGATTCAGCCCGTCTGATTCAGCCCCTCTGTTTCTCGCCCTCTGTTTCAGCCACTCTGTTTCAGCCCCTCTGTTTCTCGCCCTCTGTTTCTGCCCGTCTGTTTCTCGCCCTCTGTTTCAGCCCCACTGTTTCTCGCCCTCTGATCAGCCCCTCTGTTTCGCGCTCTCTGTTTCAGCCCCTCTGTTTCAGCCCCTCTGTTTCTCGCCCTCTGTTTCAGCCCCTCTGTTTCTCGCCCTCAGTTTCTGCCCCTCTGTTTCTCGCCCTCTGTTTCCGCCCCTCTGATTCAGCCCCTCTGTTTCAGCCCCTCTGAATCAGCCCCTCTGATTCAGCCTCTCTGTTTCAGCCCCTCTGTTTCAGCCCCTCTGTTTCTGCCCCTCTGTTTCAGCCCCTCTGCTTCTCGCCCTCTGTTTCAGCCCCTCTGTTTTTCGCCCTCTGTTTCAGCCCCTCTGTTTCTCGCCCTGTGTTTCAGGCTCTCTGTTTCAGCCCGTCTGTTTCAGCCCCTCTGTTTCAGCCCCTCTGTTTCTCGCCCTCTGTTTCTCGCCCGCTGTTTCAGCCCCTTTGTTTCTCGCCCTCTGTTTCAGCCCCTCTGTTTCAGCCCCTCTGATTTAGCCCCTCTGATTCAGCCCCTCTGTTTCAGCCCCTCCGTTTCTCGCCCTCAGTTTCTGCCCCTCTGTTTCTCGCCCTCTGTTACAGCCCCTCTGTTTCAGCCCCTCTGTTTCAGCCCCTCTGTTTCTCGCCCTCTGTTTCAGCCCCTCTGATTCAGCCCCTCTGTTTCTCGCCCTCTGTTTCTGCCCCTCTGTTTCTCGCCCTCTGTTTCCGCCCCTCTGATTCAGCCCCTCTGTTTCAGCCCCTCTGAATCAGCCCCACTGATTCAGCCTCTCTGTTTCAGCCCCTCTGTTTCAGCCCCTCTGTTTCTGCCCCTCTGTTTCAGCCCCTCTGTTTCTCGCCCTCTGTTTCAGCCCCTGTGTTTTTCGCCCTCTGTTTCAGCCCCTCTGTTTCTCGCCCTCTGTTTCAGGCTCTCTGTTTCAGCCCGTCTGTTTCTCGCCCTCTGTTTCTCGCCCGCTGTTTCTCGCCCTCTGTTTCTCGCCCGCTGTTTCAGCCCCTTTGTTTCTCGCCCTCTGTTTCATCCTCTCTATTTCTCGCCCTCTGTTTCTCACCCTCTGTTTCTCGCCCTCTGTTTCAGCCCCTCTGTTTTTCGCCCTCTGTTTCAGCCCCTCTGTTTCTCGCCCTCTGTTTCAGGCTCTCTGTTTCAGCCCGTCTGTTTCAGCCCCTCTGTTTCAGCCCCTCTGTTTCTCGCCCTCTGTTTCTCGCCCGCTGTTTCAGCCCCTTTGTTTCTCGCCCTCTGTTTCAGCCCCTCTGTTTCAGCCCCTCTGAATCAGCCCCTCTGATTCAGCCCCTCTGTTTCTCGCCCTCTGTTTCAGCCCCTCTGTTTCTCGCCCTCTGTTTCAGCCCCTCTGTTTCAGCCCCTCTGAATCAGCCCCTCTGATTCAGCCCCTCTGTTTCTCGCCCTCAGTTTCTGCCCCTCTGTTTCTCGCCCTCTGTTTCAGCCCCTCTGTTTCTCGCCCGCTGTTTCAGCCCCTTTGTTTCTGGCCCTCTGTTTCAGCCCCTCTGTTTCAGCCCCTCTGAATCAGCCCCTCTGATTCAGCCCCTCTGTTTCTCGCCCTCTGTTTCAGCCCCTCTGTTTCTCGCCCTCTGTTTCAGCCCCTCTGTTTCAGCCCCTCTGAATCAGCCCCTCGGATTCAGCCCCTCTGTTTCTCGCCCTCAGTTTCTGCCCCTCTGTTTCTCGCCCTCTGTTTCAGCCCCTCTGTTTCTCGCCTGCTGTTTCAGCCCCTTTGTTTCTCGCCCTCAGTTTCTGCCCCTCTGTTTCTCGCCCTCTGTTTCAGCCCCTCTGATTCAGCCCCTCTGATTCAGCCCCTC
Organism: Chiloscyllium punctatum; assembly: GCF_047496795.1. Lineage (NCBI taxonomy): Eukaryota > Metazoa > Chordata > Chondrichthyes > Orectolobiformes > Hemiscylliidae > Chiloscyllium > Chiloscyllium punctatum. The sequence goes on along the minus strand of NW_027309792.1, from coordinate 305,561 downwards.
TGTTTCTCGCCCTCTGTTTCAGCCCCTCTGTTTCAGCCCCTCTGTTTCAGCCCGTCTGATTCAGCCCCTCTGTTTCAGCCCCTCTGTTTCTCGCCCTCAGTTTCTGCCCCTCTGTTTCTCGCCCTCTGTTTCAGCCCCTGTGTTTCTCGCCCTCTGTTTCAGCCCCTCTGTTTCAGCCCCTCTGTTTCAGCCCCTGTGTTTCTCGCCCTCTGTTTCAGCCCCTCTGTTTCAGCCCCTCTGTTTCAGCCCCTCTGTTTCTGCCCCTCAGTTTCTCGCCCTCTGTTTCAGCCCCTCTGTTTCTCGCCTTCTGTTTCAGCCCCTCTGATTCAGCCCCTCTGTTTCAGCCCTTCTGATTCAGCCCCTCTGATTCAGCCCCTCTGTTTCAGCCCTTCTGTTTCAGCCACTCTGTTTCAGCCGCTCTGTTTCTTGCCCTCTGTTTCAGCCCCTCTGTTTCTCGACCTCTGTTTCAGTCCCTCTGTTTCTCACCATCTGTTTCAGCCCCTCTGTTTCGCGCTCTCTGTTTCAGCCCCTCTGTTTCAGCTCCTCTGTTTCTCGCCCTCTGTTTCGGCCCCTCTGTTTCTCGCCCTCTGTTTCAGCCCCTCTCTTTCTCGCCCGCTGTTTCAGTCCCTCTGATTAAGCCCCTCTGTTTCAGCCCCTCTGTTTCTCGCCCTCTGTTTCAGCCCCTCTCTTTCTCGCCCGCTGTTTCAGTCCCTCTGAATCAGCCCCTCTGATTCAGCGCCTCTGTTTCAGCCCCTCTGTTTCAGCCCCTCTGTTTCTCGCCCTCTGTTTCAGCCCCTCTGTTTCTCGCCCTCTGTTTCAGCCCCTCTGTTTCTCGCCCTCTGTTTCAGCCCCTCAGTTTCTCGCCCTCTGTTTCAGCCCCTCTATTTCTCGCCCTCTGTTTCAGCCCCTCTATTATAGCCCCACTGTTTCAGCCCCTTTGTTTCAGTCCCTCTGATTCTCGTCCTCTGTTTCTGGCCCTCTGTTTCAGCCCCTCTATTTCTCGCTCTCTGTTTCAGGCCCTCTGTTTACGCCCCTCTGTTTCAGCCCCTCTGTTTCAGCCCCTCTGTATCTCGTCCTCTGTTTCAGCCCCTCTGTTTCTTGCCCTCTGTTTCAGCCACTCTGTTTCTCGCCCTCTGTTTCAGCATCTCTGTTTCTCGCCCTCTGTTTCAGCCCCTCTGTTTCAGCCCCTCTGTTTCAGTCCCTCTGTTTCAGCCCCTCTGTTTCTCGCCCTCTGTTTCAGCCTCTCAGTTTCTCGCCCTCTGTTTCAGCCCCTCTGTTTCAGCCCCTCTGTTTCAGCCCCTGTGTTTCTCGCCCTCTGTTTCAGCCCCTCTGTTTCTTGCCCTCTGTTTCAGCCCCTCTGTTTCTCGCCCTCTGTATCAGCCGCTTTGTTTCAGCCCCTCTGTTTCAGCCCCTCTGTTTCAGCCCCTCTGTTTCTTGCTCTCTGTTTCAGCCCCTCTGTTTCTCGCCCTCTGTTTCAGCCCCTCTGATTCAGCCCCTTTGTTTCTCGCCCTCTTTTTCAGCCCCTCTGTTTCGCGCCCTCTGTTTCAGCCCCTCTGTTTCTCGCCCTCTGTTTCAGACCCTCTGTTTTAGCCCCTCTGTTTCAGCCCCTCTGTTTCTCGCCCTCTGTTTCAGCCCCTCTGTTTCTCGCCCTCTGTTTCAGCCCCTCTGTTTCTCACCCTCTGTTTCAGCCTCTCTGTTTCAGCCCCTCTGTTTCTCGCTCTCTGTTTCAGCCCCTCTGTTTCTCGCCCTCTGTTTCAGCCCCTCTGATTCAGCCCCTTTGTTTCTCGCCCTCTGTTTCAGCCCCTCTGTTTCTCGCCCTCTGTTTCAGCCCCTCTGTTTCTCGCCCTCTGTTTCAGCCCCTCTGTTTCAGCCCCTCTGTTTCAGCCCCTCTGTTTCTCGCCCTCTGTTTCAGCCCCTCTGTTTCTCGCCCTCTGTTTCAGCCCCTCTATTTCTCGCCCTCTGTTTCAGCCCCTCTATTATAGCCCCACTGTTTCAGCCCCTTTGTTTCAGCCACTCTGTTTCTCGCCCTCTCTTTCAGCCGCTGTGTTTCTCGCCCTCTGTATCAGCCCCTCTGTTTCAGCCCCTCTGTTTCACTCCCTCTGTTTCTCCCCCTCTGTTTCTGGCCCTCTGTTTCAGCCCCTCTATTTCTCGCTCTCTGTTTCAGCCCCTCTGTTTCCGCCCCTCTGTTTCAGCCCCTCTGTTTCAGCCCCTCTGTATCTCGCCCTCTCTTTCAGCCCCTCTGTTTCTTGCCCTCTGTTTCAGCCACTCTGTTTCTCGCCCTCTGTTTCAGCCTCTCTGTTTCTCGCCCTCTGTTTCAGCCCCTCTGTTTCAGCCCCTCTGTTTCAGTCCCTCTGTTTCAGCCCCTCTGTTTCTCGCCCTCTGTTTCAGCCTCTCTGTTTCTCGCCCTCTGTTTCAGCCCCTCTGTTTCAGCCCCTCTGTTTCAGCCCCTCTGTTTCAGCCCCTCTGTTTCTCGCCCTCAGTTTCAGCCCCTCTGTTTCTCGCCCTCTGCTTCAGCCCCTCTGTTTCTCGCCCTCTGTATCAGCCGCTTTGTTTCAGCCCCTCTGTTTCAGCCCCTCTGTTTCAGCCCCTCTGTTTCTCGCTCTCTGTTTCAGCCCCTCTGTTTCTTGCCCTCTGTTTCAGCCCCTCTGATTCAGCCCCTTTGTTTCTCGCCCTCTGTTTCAGCTCCTCTGTTTCTCGCCCTCTGTTTCAGCCTCTCTGTTTCTCGCCCTCTGTTTCAGCCCCTCTGTTTCAGCCCCTCTGTTTCTCGCCCTCTGTTTCAGCCCCTCTGTTTCAGCCCCTCTGTTTCAGCCCCTCTGTTTCTCGCCCTCTGTTTCAGCCCCTCTGTTTCTCGCCCTCTGTTTCAGCCCCTCTGTTTCTCGCCCTCTGTTTCAGCCTCTCTGTTTCATCCCCTCTGTTTCTCGCCCTCTGTTTCAGCCCCTCTGTTTCTTGCCCTCTGTTTCAGCCGCACTGTTTCTCGCCCTCTGTTTCAGCCTCTCTGTTTCTCGCCCTCTCTTTCAGCCCCACTGTTTCAGCCCCTCTGTTTCAGCCACTCTGTTTCTCGCCCTCTGTTTCAGCTGCTCAGTTTCTCGCCCTCCGTACCAGCCCCTCTGTTTCAGCCCCTCTGTTTCAGTCCCTCTGTTTCTCGCCCTCTGTTTCTGGCCCTCTGTTTCAGCCCCTCTATTTCTCGCTCTCTGTTTCAGCCCCTCTGTTTCCGCCCCTCTGTTTCAGCCCCTCTGTTTCATCCCCTCTGTTTCTCGCCCTCTGTTTCAGCCCCTCTGTTTCTTGCCCTCTGTTTCAGCTGCACTGTTTCTCGCCCTCTGTTTCAGCCTCTCTGTTTCTCGCCCTCTGTTTCAGCCCCTCTGTTTCAGCCCCTCTGTCTCTCGCCCTCTGTTTCTCACCCTCTGTTTCTCGCCCTCTGTTTCAGCCCCTCTGTTTCTCGCCCTCTGTTTCAGCCCCTCTGTTTCTCGCCCTCTGTTTCAGCCTCTCAGTTTCTCGCCCTCTGTTTCAGCCCCTCTGTTTCAGCCCCTCTGTTTCAGCCCCTCTGTTTCAGCCCCTCTGTTTCTCGCCCTCTGTTTCAGCCCCTCTGTTTCTCGCCCTCTGTATCAGCTGCTTTGTTTCAGCCCCTCTGTTTCAGCCCCTCTTTTTCAGCCCCTCTGTTTCTCGCCCTCTGTTTCTCGCCCTCTGTTTCAGCCCCTCTGTTTCCCGCCCTCTGTTTCAGCCCCTCTGTTTCAGCCTATCTGATTCAGCCCGTCTGATTCAGCCCCTCTGTTTCTCGCCCTCTCTTTCAGCCACTCTGTTTCAGCCCCTCTGTTTCTTGCCCTCTGTTTCAGCCCCTCTGTTTCTCGCCCTCTGTTTCAGCCCCTCTGTTTCTCGCCATGTGTTTCAGCCCCTCTGTTTCTCGCCCTCTGTTTCAGTCCCTCTGTTTCGCGCTCTCTGTTTCAGCCCCTCTGTTTCAGCCCCTCTGTTTCTCGCCCTCTGTTTCTGCCCGTCTGTTTCTCGCCCTCTGTTTCAGCCCCTCTGTTTCTCGCCCTCTGTATCAGCCCCACTGTTTCTCACCCTCTGATCAGCCCCTCTGTTTCGCGCTCTCTGTTTCAGCCCCTCTGTTTCAGCCCCTCTGTTTCTCGCCCTCTGTTTCAGCCCCTCTGTTTCTCGCCCTCTGTTTCTGCCCCTCTGTTTATCGCCCTCTGTTTCCGCCCCTCTGATTCAGCCCCTCTGTTTCAGCCCCTCTGAATCAGCCCCTCTGATTCAGCCTCTCTGTTTCAGCCCCTCTGTTTCAGCCCCTCTGTTTCTGCCCCTCTGTTTCAGCCCCTCTGTTTCTCGCCCTCTGTTTCAGCCCCTCTGTTTTTCGCCCTCTGTTTCAGCCCCTCTGTTTCTCGCCCTCTGTTTCAGGCTCTCTGTTTCAGCCCGTCTGTTTCAGCCCCTCTGTTTCAGCCCCTCTGTTTCTCGCCCTCTGTTTCTCGCCCGCTGTTTCAGCCCCTTTGTTTCTCGCCCTCTGTTTCAGCCCCTCTGTTTCAGCCCCTCTGATTCAGCCCCTCTGTTTCAGCCCCTCTGATTCAGCCCCTCCGTTTCTCGCCCTCAGTTTCTGCCCCTCTGTTTCTCGCCTCTGTTACAGCCCCTCTGTTTCAGCCCCTCTGTTTCAGCCCCTCTGTTTCAGCCCCTCTGTTTCTCGCCCTCTCTTTCAGCCCCTCTGTTTCTCGCCCTCTGTTTCAGCCCCTCTTTTTCAGCCCCTCTGTTTCTCGCCCTCTGTTTCTGCCCCTCAGTTTCTCGCCCTCTGTTTCAGCCCCTCTGTTTCTCGCCTTCTGTTTCAGCCCCTCTGATTCATCCCCTCTGTTTCAGCCCTTCTGATTCAGCCCCTCTGATTCAGCCCCTCTGTTTCTCGCCCTCTGTTTCAGCCCCTCTGTTTCAGCCCTTCTGTTTCAGCCACTCTGTTTCAGCCCCTCTTTTCTTGCCCTCTGTTTCAGCCCCTCTGTTTCTCGACCTCTGTTTCAGTCCCTCTGTTTCTCACCATCTGTTTCAGCCCCTCTGTTTCGCGCTCTCTGTTTCAGCCCCTCTGTTTCAGCTCCTCTGTTTCTCGCCCTCTGTTTCGGCCCCTCCGTTTCTCGCCCTCTGTTTCAGCCCCTCTGTTTCTCGCCCTCTGTTTCAGCCCCTCTGATTAAGCCCCTCTGTTTCAGCCCCTCTGAATCAGCCCCTCTGATTCTGCCCCTCTGTTTCAGCCCCTCTGTTTCAGCCCCTCTGTTCCTCGCCCTCTGTTTCAGCCCCTCTGTTTCTCACCCTCTGTTTCAGCACCTCTCTTTCAGCCCCTCTGTTTCTCGCTCTAAGTTTCAGCCCCTCTGTTTCTCGCCCTCTGTTTCAGCCCCTCTGATTCAGCCCCTCTGTTTCTCGCCCTCTGTTTCAGCCCCTCTGTTTCAGCCTATGTGATTCAGCCCGTCTGATTCAGCCCCTCTGTTTCTCGCCCTCTGTTTCAGCCACTCTGTTTCAGCCCCTCTGTTTCTCGCCCTCTGTTTCTGCCCGTCTGTTTCTCGCCCTCTGTTTCAGCCCCACTGTTTCTCGCCCTCTGATCAGCCCCTCTGTTTCGCGCTCTCTGTTTCAGCCCCTCTGTTTCAGCCCCTCTGTTTCTCGCCCTCTGTTTCAGCCCCTCTGTTTCTCGCCCTCAGTTTCTGCCCCTCTGTTTCTCGCCCTCTGTTTCCGCCCCTCTGATTCAGCCCCTCTGTTTCAGCCCCTCTGAATCAGCCCCTCTGATTCAGCCTCTCTGTTTCAGCCCCTCTGTTTCAGCCCCTCTGTTTCTGCCCCTCTGTTTCAGCCCCTCTGCTTCTCGCCCTCTGTTTCAGCCCCTCTGTTTTTCGCCCTCTGTTTCAGCCCCTCTGTTTCTCGCCCTGTGTTTCAGGCTCTCTGTTTCAGCCCGTCTGTTTCAGCCCCTCTGTTTCAGCCCCTCTGTTTCTCGCCCTCTGTTTCTCGCCCGCTGTTTCAGCCCCTTTGTTTCTCGCCCTCTGTTTCAGCCCCTCTGTTTCAGCCCCTCTGATTTAGCCCCTCTGATTCAGCCCCTCTGTTTCAGCCCCTCCGTTTCTCGCCCTCAGTTTCTGCCCCTCTGTTTCTCGCCCTCTGTTACAGCCCCTCTGTTTCAGCCCCTCTGTTTCAGCCCCTCTGTTTCTCGCCCTCTGTTTCAGCCCCTCTGATTCAGCCCCTCTGTTTCTCGCCCTCTGTTTCTGCCCCTCTGTTTCTCGCCCTCTGTTTCCGCCCCTCTGATTCAGCCCCTCTGTTTCAGCCCCTCTGAATCAGCCCCACTGATTCAGCCTCTCTGTTTCAGCCCCTCTGTTTCAGCCCCTCTGTTTCTGCCCCTCTGTTTCAGCCCCTCTGTTTCTCGCCCTCTGTTTCAGCCCCTGTGTTTTTCGCCCTCTGTTTCAGCCCCTCTGTTTCTCGCCCTCTGTTTCAGGCTCTCTGTTTCAGCCCGTCTGTTTCTCGCCCTCTGTTTCTCGCCCGCTGTTTCTCGCCCTCTGTTTCTCGCCCGCTGTTTCAGCCCCTTTGTTTCTCGCCCTCTGTTTCAGCCCCTCTGTTTCCCGCCCTCTGTTTCAGCCCCTCTGTTTCAGCCTATGTGATTCAGCCCGTCTGATTCAGCCCCTCTGTTTCTCGCCCTCTGTTTCAGCCACTCTGTTTCAGCCCCTCTGTTTCTTGCCCTCTGTTTCAGCCCCTCTGTTTCTCGCCCTCTGTTTCAGCCCCTCTGTTTCTCGCCCTCTGTTTCAGTCCCTCTGTTTCGCGCTCTCTGTTTCAGCCCCTCTGTTTCAGCGCCTCTGTTTCTCGCCCTCTGTTTCTGCCCGTCTGTTTCTCGCCCTCTGTTTCAGCCCCTCTGTTTCTCGCCCTCTGTATCAGCCCCACTGTTTCTCGCCCTCTGATCAGCCCCTCTGTTTCGCGCTCTCTGTTTCAGCCCCTCTGTTTCAGCCCCTCTGTTTCTCGCCCTCTGTTTCAGCCCCTCTGTTTCTCGCCCTCTGTTTCTGCCCCTCTGTTTCTCGCCCTCTGTTTCCGCCCCTCTGATTCAGCCCCTCTGTTTCAGCCCCTCTGAATCAGCCCCTCTGATTCAGCCTCTCTGTTTCAGCCCCTCTGTTTCAGCCCCTCTGTTTCTGCCCCTCTGTTTCAGCCCCTCTGTTTCTCGCCCTCTGTTTCAGCCCCTCTGTTTTTCGCCCTCTGTTTCAGCCCCTCTGTTTCTCGCCCTGTGTTTCAGGCTCTCTGTTTCAGCCCGTCTGTTTCAGCCGGTCTGTTTCAGCCCCTCTGTTTCTCGCCCTCTGTTTCTCGCCCGCTGTTTCAGCCCCTTTGTTTCTCGCCCTCTGTTTCACCCCCTCTGTTTCAGCCCCTCTGATTCAGCCCCTCTGTTTCAGCCCCTCTGTTTCAGCCCCTCCGTTTCTCGCCCTCAGTTTCTGCCCCTCTGTTTCTCGCCCTCTGTTACAGCCCCTCTGTTTCAGCCCCTCTGTTTCAGCCCCTCTGTTTCTCGCCCTCTCTTTCAGCGCCTCTGTTTCTCGCCCTCTGTTTCAGCCCCTCTTTTTCAGCCCCTCTGTTTCTCGCCCTCTGTTTCTGCCCCTCAGTTTCTCGCCCTCTGTTTCAGCCCCTCTGTTTCTCGCCTTCTGTTTCAGCCCCTCTGATTCATCCCCTCTGTTTCAGCCCTTCTGATTCAGCCCCTCTGATTCAGCCCCTCTGTTTCTCGCCCTCTGTTTCTGCCCCTCTGTTTCAGCCCTTCTGTTTCAGCCACCCTGTTTCAGCCCCTCTTTTCTTGCCCTCTGTTTCAGCCCCTCTGTTTCTCGACCTCTGTTTCAGTCCCTCTGTTTCTCACCATCTGTTTCAGCCCCTCTGTTTCGCGCTCTCTGTTTCAGCCCCTCTGTTTCTGCTCCTCTGTTTCTCGCCCTCTGTTTCGGCCCCTCTGTTTCTCGCCCTCTGTTTCAGCCCCTCTGTTTCTCGCCCTCTGTGTCAGCCCCTTTGATTAAGCCCCTCTGTTTCAGCCCCTCTGAATCAGCCCCTCTGATTCTGCCCCTCTGTTTCAGCCCCTCTGTTTCAGCCCCTCTGTTTCTCGCCCTCTGTTTCAGCCCCTCTGTTTCTCACCCTCTGTTTCAGCACCTCTCTTTCCGCCCCTCTGTTTCTCGCTCTCTGTTTCAGCCCCTCTGTTTCTCGCCCTCTGTTTCAGCCCCTCTGATTCAGCCCCTCTGTTTCTCGCCCTCTGTTTCAGCCCCTCTGTTTCTCGCCCTCTGTTTCAGCCCCTCTGTTTCTCGCCCTCTGTTTCAGCCCCTCTGTTTCAGCCCCTCTGTTTCAGCCCCTCTGTTTCTCGCCCACTGTTTCAGCCCCTCTGTTTCTCGCCCTCTGTTTCAGCCCCTCTATTTCTCGCCCTCTGTTTCAGCCCCTCTATTTTAGCCCCACTGTTTCAGCCCCTTTGTTTCAGCCACTCTGTTTCTCGCCCTCTGTTTCAGCCCCTCTGTTTCTCGCCCTCTGTTTCAGCCCCTCTGTTTCAGCCCCTCTGTGTCAGTCCCTCTGTTTCTCGCCCTCTGTTTCAGCCTCTCTGTTTCTCGCCCTCTGTTTCAGCCCCTCTGTTTCAGCCCCTCTGTTTCAGCCCCTCTGTTTCTCGCCCGCTGTTTCAGCCCCTCTGTTTCTTGCCCTCTGTTTCAGCCCCTCTGTTTCTCGACCTCTGTTTCAGTCCCTCTGTTTCTCACCATCTGTTTCAGCCCCTCTGTTTCGCGCTCTCTGTTTCAGCCCCTCTGTTTCAGCTCCTCTGTTTCTCGCCCTCTGTTTCGGCCCCTCTGTTTCTCGCCCTCTGTTTCAGCCCCTCTCTTTCTCGCCCGCTGTTTCAGTCCCTCTGATTAAGCCCCTCTGTTTCAACCCCTCTGAATCAGCCCCTCTGATTCAGCGCCTCTGTTTCAGCCCCTCTGTTTCAGCCCCTCTGTTTCTCGCCCTCTGTTTCAGCCCCTCTGTTTCTCGCCCTCTGTTTCAGCCCCTCTGTTTCTCGCCCTCTGTTTCAGCCCCTCAGTTTCTCGCCCTCTGTTTCAGCCCCTCTATTTCTCGCCCTCTGTTTCAGCCCCTCTATTATAGCCCCACTGTTTCAGCCCCTTTGTTTCAGTCCCTCTGATTCTCGTCCTCTGTTTCTGGCCCTCTGTTTCAGCCCCTCCATTTCTCGCTCTCTGTTTCAGGCCCTCTGTTTCCGCCCCTCTGTTTCAGCCCCTCTGTTTCAGCCACTCTGTTTCTCGCCCTCTGTTTCAGCATCTCTGTTTCTCGCCCTCTGTTTCAGCCCCTCTGTTTCAGCCCCTCTGTTTCAGTCCCTCTGTTTCAGCCCCTCTGTTTCTCGCCCTCTGTTTCAGCCTCTCAGTTTCTCGCCCTCTGTTTCAGCCCCTCTGTTTCAGCCCCTCTGTTTCAGCCCCTGTGTTTCTCGCCCTCTGTTTCAGCCCCTCTGTTTCTTGCCCTCTGTTTCAGCCCCTCTGTTTCTCGCCCTCTGTATCAGCCGCTTTGTTTCAGCCCCTCTGTTTCAGCCCCTCTGTTTCAGCCCCTCTGTTTCTTGCTCTCTGTTTCAGCCCCTCTGTTTCTCGCCCTCTGTTTCAGCCCCTCTGATTCAGCCCCTTTGTTTCTCGCCCTCTGTTTCAGCCCCTCTGTTTCTCGCCCTCTGTTTCAGCCCCTCTGTTTCTCGCCCTCTGTTTCAGCCCCTCTGTTTCAGCCCCTCTGTTTCAGCCCCTCTGTTTCAGCCCCTCTGTTTCTCGCCCTCTGTTTCAGCCCCTCTGTTTCTCACCCTCTGTTTCAGCCTCTCTGTTTCAGCCCGTCTGTTTCTCGCTCTCTGTTTCAGCCCCTCTGTTTCTCGCCCTCTGTTTCAGCCCCTCTGATTCAGCCCCTTTGTTTCTCGCCCTCTGTTTCAGCCCCTCTGTTTCTCGCCCTCTGTTTCAGCCCCTCTGTTTCTCGCCCTCTGTTTCAGCCCCTCTGTTTCAGCCCCTCTGTTTCAGCCCCTCTGTTTCTCGCCCTCTGTTTCAGCCCCTCTGTTTCTCGCCCTCTGTTTCAGCCCCTCTATTTCTCGCCCTCTGTTTCAGCCCCTCTATTATAGCCCCACTGTTTCAGCCCCTTTGTTTCAGCCACTCTGTTTCTCGCCCTCTCTTTCAGCCGCTGTGTTTCTCGCCCTCTGTATCAGCCCCTCTGTTTCAGCCCCTCTGTTTCACTCCCTCTGTTTCTCCCCCTCTGTTTCTGGCCCTCTGTTTCAGCCCCTCTATTTCTCGCTCTCTGTTTCAGCCCCTCTGTTTTCCCCCCTCTGTTTCAGCCCCTCTGTTTCAGCCCCTCTGTATCTCGCCCTCTCTTTCAGCCCCTCTGTTTCTTGCCCTCTGTTTCAGCCACTCTGTTTCTCGCCCTCTGTTTCAGCCTCTCTGTTTCTCGCCCTCTGTTTCAGCCCCTCTGTTTCAGCCCCTCTGTTTCAGTCCCTCTGTTTCAGCCCCTCTGTTTCTCGCCCTCTGTTTCAGCCTCTCTGTTTCTCGCCCTCTGTTTCAGCCCCTCTGTTTCAGCCGGTCTGTTTCAGCCCCTCTGTTTCAGCCCCTCTGTTTCTCGCCCTCAGTTTCAGCCCCTCTGTTTCTCGCCCTCTGTTTCAGCCCCTCTGTTTCTCGCCCTCTGTATCAGCCGCTTTGTTTCAGCCCCTCTGTTTCAGCCCCTCTGTTTCAGCCCCTCTGTTTCTCGCTCTCTGTTTCAGCCCCTCTGTTTCTTGCCCTCTGTTTCACCCCCTCTGATTCAGCCCCTTTGTTTCTCGCCCTCTGTTTCAGCTCCTCTGTTTCTCGCCCTCTGTTTCAGCCTCTCTGTTTCTCGCCCTCTGTTTCAGCCCCTCTGTTTCAGCCCCTCTGTTTCTCGCCCTCTGTTTCAGCCCCTCTGTTTCAGCCCCTCTGTTTCATCCCCTCTGTTTCTCGCCCTCTGTTTCAGACCCTCTGTTTCTCGCCCTCTGTTTCAGCCCCTCTGTTTCTCGCCCTCTGTTTCAGCCTCTCTGTTTCATCCCCTCTGTTTCTCGCCCTCTGTTTCAGCCCCTCTGTTTCTTGCCCTCTGTTTCAGCCGCACTGTTTCTCGCCCTCTGTTTCAGCCTCTCTGTTTCTCGCCCTCTGTTTCAGCCCCACTGTTTCAGCCCCTCTGTTTCAGCCACTCTGTTTCTCGCCCTCTGTTTCAGCTGCTCTGTTTCTCGCCCTCCGTACCAGCCCCTCTGTTTCAGCCCCTCTGTTTCAGTCCCTCTGTTTCTCGCCCTCTGTTTCTGGCCCTCTGTTTCAGCCCCTCTATTTCTCGCTCTCTGTTTCAGCCCCTCTGTTTCCGCCCCTCTGTTTCAGCCCCTCTGTTTCATCCCCTCTGTTTCTCGCCCTCTGTTTCAGCCCCTCTGTTTCTTGCCCTCTGTTTCAGCCGCACTGTTTCTCGCCCTCTGTTTCAGCCTCTCTGTTTCTCGCCCTCTGTTTCAGCCCCTCTGTTTCAGCCCCTCTGTTTCTCGCCCTCTCTTTCAGCCTCTCTGTTTCTCGCCCTCTGTTTCAGCCCCTCTTTTTCTCGCCCTCTGTTTCAGCCTCTCAGTTTCTCGCCCTCTGTTTCAGCCCCTCTGTTTCAGCCCCTCTGTTTCAGCCCCTCTGTTTCAGCCCCTCTGTTTCTCGCCCTCTGTTTCAGCCCCTCTGTTTCTCGCCCTCTGTATCAGCTGCTTTGTTTCAGCCCCTCTGTTTCAGCCCCTCTTTTTCAGCCCCTCTGTTTCTCGCCCTCTGTTTCTCGCGCTCTGTTTCAGCCCCTCTGTTTCCCGCCCTCTGTTTCAACCCCTCTGTTTCAGCCCCTCTGTTTCTTGCCCTCTGTTTCAGCCCCTCTGTTTCTCGCCCTCTGTTTCAGCCCCTCTGTTTCTCGCCCTCTGTTTCAGCCCCTCTGTCTCTCGCCCTCTGTTTCAGTCCCTCTGTTTCGCGCTCTCTGTTTCAGCCCCTCTGTTTCAGCCCCTCTGTTTCTCGCCCTCTGTTTCTGCCCGTCTGTTTCTCGCCCTCTGTTTCAGCCCCTCTGTTTCTCGCCCTCTGTATCAGCCCCACTGTTTCTCACCCTCTGATCAGCCCCTCTGTTTCGCGCTCTCTGTTTCAGCCCCTCTGTTTCAGCCCCTCTGTTTCTCGCCCTCTGTTTCAGCCCCTCTGTTTCTCGCCCTCTGTTTCTGCCCCTCTGTTTATCGCCCTCTGTTTCCGCCCCTCTGATTCAGCCCCTCTGTTTCAGCCCCTCTGAATCAGCCCCTCTGATTCAGCCTCTCTGTTTCAGCCCCTCTGTTTCAGCCCCTCTGTTTCTGCCCCTCTGTTTCAGCCCCTCTGTTTCTCGCCCTCTGTTTCAGCCCCTCTGTTTCTCGCCCTCTGTTTCAGCCCCTCTTTTTCAGCCCCTCTGTTTCTCGCCCTCTGTTTCTGCCCCTCAGTTTCTCGCCCTCTGTTTCAGCCCCTCTGTTTCTCCCCTTCTGTTTCAGCCCCTCTGATTCATCCCCTCTGTTTCAGCCCTTCTGATTCAGCCCCTCTGATTCAGCCCCTCTGTTTCTCGCCCTCTGTTTCAGCCCCTCTGTTTCAGCCCTTCTGTTTCAGCCACTCTGTTTCAGCCCCTCTTTTCTTGCCCTCTGTTTCAGCCCCTCTGTTTCTCGACCTCTGTTTCAGTCCCTCTGTTTCTCACCATCTGTTTCAGCCCCCCTGTTTCAGCTCCTCTGTTTCTCGCCCTCTGTTTCGGCCCCTCTGTTTCTCGCCCTCTGTTTCAGCCCCTCTGTTTCTCGCCCTCTGTTTCAGCCCCTCTGATTAAGCCCCTCTGTTTCAGCCCCTCTGAATCAGCCCCTCTGATTCTGCCCCTCTGTTTCAGCCCCTCTGTTTCAGCCCCTCTGTTCCTCGCCCTCTGTTTCAGCCCCTCTGTTTCTCACCCTCTGTTTCAGCACCTCTCTTTCAGCCCCTCTGTTTCTCGCTCTCTGTTTCAGCCCGTCTGTTTCTCGCCCTCTGTTTCAGCCCCTCTGATTCAGCCCCTCTGTTTCTCGCCCTCTGTTTCAGCCCCTCTGTTTCTCGCCCTCTGTTTCAGCCCCTCTGTTTCTCGCCCTCTGTTTCAGCCCCTCTGTTTCAGCCCCTCTGTTTCTCGCCCTCTGTTTCAGCCCCTCTGTTTCTCGCCCTCTGTTTCAGCCCCTCTGTTTCTCGCCCTCTGTTTCAGCCCCTCTATTTCTCGCCCTCTGTTTCAGCCCCTCTATTTTAGCCCCACTGTTTCAGCCCCTTTGTTTCAGCCACTCTGTTTCTCGCCCTCTGTTTCAGCCCCTCTGTTTCTCGCCCTCTGTTTCAGCCCCTCTGTTTCAGCCCCTCTGTGTCAGTCCCTCTGTTTCTCGCCCTCTGTTTCTCGCCCTCTGTTTCAGCCCCTCTGTTTCTCGCCCTCTGTTTCAGCCCCTCTGTTTCTCGCCCTCTGTTTCAGCCCCTCTGTTTCAGCCCCTCTGTTTCAGCCCCTCTGTTTCAGCCCCTCTGTTTCTTGCCCTCTGTTTCAGCCCCTCTGTTTCTTGCCCTCTGTTTCAGTCCCTCTGTTTCTCGCCCTCTGTTTCCGCCCCTCTGATTCAGCCCCTCTGTTTCAGCCCCTCTGAATCAGCCCCACTGATTCAGCCTCTCTGTTTCAGCCCCTCTGTTTCAGCCCCTCTGTTTCTGCCCCTCTGTTTCAGCCCCTCTGTTTCTCGCCCTCTGTTTCAGCCCCTGTGTTTTTCGCCCTCTGTTTCAGCCCCTCTGTTTCTCGCCCTCTGTTTCAGGCTCTCTGTTTCAGCCCGTCTGTTTCTCGCCCTCTGTTTCTCGCCCGCTGTTTCTCGCCCTCTGTTTCTCGCCCGCTGTTTCAGCCCCTTTGTTTCTCGCCCTCTGTTTCAGCCCCTCTGTTTCCCGCCCTCTGTTTCAGCCCCTCTGTTTCAGCCTATGTGATTCAGCCCGTCTGATTCAGCCCCTCTGTTTCTCGCCCTCTGTTTCAGCCACTCTGTTTCAGCCCCTCTGTTTCTTGCCCTCTGTTTCAGCCCCTCTGTTTCTCGCCCTCTGTTTCAGCCCCTCTGTTTCTCGCCCTCTGTTTCAGCCCCTCTGTTTCTCGCCCTCTGTTTCAGTCCCTCTGTTTCGCGCTCTCTGTTTCAGCCCCTCTGTTTCAGCGCCTCTGTTTCTCGCCCTCTGTTTCTGCCCGTCTGTTTCTCGCCCTCTGTTTCAGCCCCTCTGTTTCTCGCCCTCTGTATCAGCCCCACTGTTTCTCGCCCTCTGATCAGCCCCTCTGTTTCGCGCTCTCTGTTTCAGCCCCTCTGTTTCAGCCCCTCTGTTTCTCGCCCTCTGTTTCAGCCCCTCTGTTTCTCGCCCTCTGTTTCTGCCCCTCTGTTTCTCGCCCTCTGTTTCCGCCCCTCTGATTCAGCCCCTCTGTTTCAGCCCCTCTGAATCAGCCCCTCTGATTCAGCCTCTCTGTTTCAGCCCCTCTGTTTCAGCCCCTCTGTTTCTGCCCCTCTGTTTCAGCCCCTCTGTTTCTCGCCCTCTGTTTCAGCCCCTCTGTTTTTCGCCCTCTGTTTCAGCCCCTCTGTTTCTCGCCCTGTGTTTCAGGCTCTCTGTTTCAGCCCGTCTGTTTCAGCCGGTCTGTTTCAGCCCCTCTGTTTCTCGCCCTCTGTTTCTCGCCCGCTGTTTCAGCCCCTTTGTTTCTCGCCCTCTGTTTCACCCCCTCTGTTTCAGCCCCTCTGTTTCAGCCCCTCCGTTTCTCGCCCTCAGTTTCTGCCCCTCTGTTTCTCGCCCTCTGTTACAGCCCCTCTGTTTCAGCCCCTCTGTTTCAGCCCCTCTGTTTCTCGCCCTCTCTTTCAGCGCCTCTGTTTCTCGCCCTCTGTTTCAGCCCCTCTTTTTCAGCCCCTCTGTTTCTCGCCCTCTGTTTCTGCCCCTCAGTTTCTCGCCCTCTGTTTCAGCCCCTCTGTTTCTCGCCTTCTGTTTCAGCCCCTCTGATTCATCCCCTCTGTTTCAGCCCTTCTGATTCAGCCCCTCTGATTCAGCCCCTCTGTTTCTCGCCCTCTGTTTCAGCCCCTCTGTTTCAGCCCTTCTGTTTCAGCCACCCTGTTTCAGCCCCTCTTTTCTTGCCCTCTGTTTCAGCCCCTCTGTTTCTCGACCTCTGTTTCAGTCCCTCTGTTTCTCACCATCTGTTTCAGCCCCTCTGTTTCGCGCTCTCTGTTTCAGCCCCTCTGTTTCTGCTCCTCTGTTTCTCGCCCTCTGTTTCGGCCCCTCTGTTTCTCGCCCTCTGTTTCAGCCCCTCTGTTTCTCGCCCTCTGTGTCAGCCCCTTTGATTAAGCCCCTCTGTTTCAGCCCCTCTGAATCAGCCCCTCTGATTCTGCCCCTCTGTTTCAGCCCCTCTGTTTCAGCCCCTCTGTTTCTCGCCCTCTGTTTCAGCCCCTCTGTTTCTCACCCTCTGTTTCAGCACCTCTCTTTCCGCCCCTCTGTTTCTCGCTCTCTGTTTCAGCCCCTCTGTTTCTCGCCCTCTGTTTCAGCCCCTCTGATTCAGCCCCTCTGTTTCTCGCCCTCTGTTTCAGCCCCTCTGTTTCTCGCCCTCTGTTTCAGCCCCTCTGTTTCTCGCCCTCTGTTTCAGCCCCTCTGTTTCAGCCCCTCTGTTTCAGCCCCTCTGTTTCTCGCCCACTGTTTCAGCCCCTCTGTTTCTCGCCCTCTGTTTCAGCCCCTCTATTTCTCGCCCTCTGTTTCAGCCCCTCTATTTTAGCCCCACTGTTTCAGCCCCTTTGTTTCAGCCACTCTGTTTCTCGCCCTCTGTTTCAGCCCCTCTGTTTCTCGCCCTCTGTTTCAGCCCCTCTGTTTCAGCCCCTCTGTGTCAGTCCCTCTGTTTCTCGCCCTCTGTTTCAGCCTCTCTGTTTCTCGCCCTCTGTTTCAGCCCCTCTGTTTCAGCCCCTCTGTTTCAGCCCCTCTGTTTCTCGCCCTCTGTTTCAGCCCCTCTGTTTCTTGCCCTCTGTTTCAGCCCCTCTGTTTCTCGACCTCTGTTTCAGTCCCTCTGTTTCTCACCATCTGTTTCAGCCCCTCTGTTTCGCGCTCTCTGTTTCAGCTCCTCTGTTTCTCGCCCTCTGTTTCGGCCCCTCTGTTTCTCGCCCTCTGTTTCAGCCCCTCTCTTTCTCGCCCGCTGTTTCAGTCCCTCTGATTAAGCCCCTCTGTTTCAACCCCTCTGAATCAGCCCCTCTGATTCAGCGCCTCTGTTTCAGCCCCTCTGTTTCAGCCCCTCTGTTTCTCGCCCTCTGTTTCAGCCCCTCTGTTTCTCGCCCTCTGTTTCAGCCCCTCTGTTTCTCGCCCTCTGTTTCAGCCCCTCAGTTTCTCGCCCTCTGTTTCAGCCCCTCTATTTCTCGCCCTCTGTTTCAGCCCCTCTATTATAGCCCCACTGTTTCAGCCCCTTTGTTTCAGTCCCTCTGATTCTCGTCCTCTGTTTCTGGCCCTCTGTTTCAGCCCCTCTATTTCTCGCTCTCTGTTTCAGGCCCTCTGTTTCCGCCCCTCTGTTTCAGCCCCTCTGTTTCAGCCACTCTGTTTCTCGCCCTCTGTTTCAGCATCTCTGTTTCTCGCCCTCTGTTTCAGCCCCTCTGTTTCAGCCCCTCTGTTTCAGTCCCTCTGTTTCAGCCCCTCTGTTTCTCGCCCTCTGTTTCAGCCTCTCAGTTTCTCGCCCTCTGTTTCAGCCACTCTGTTTCAGCCCCTCTGTTTCAGCCCCTGTGTTTCTCGCCCTCTGTTTCAGCCCCTCTGTTTCTTGCCCTCTGTTTCAGCCCCTCTGTTTCTCGCCCTCTGTATCAGCCGCTTTGTTTCAGCCCCTCTGTTTCAGCCCCTCTGTTTCAGCCCCTCTGTTTCTCGCCCTCTGTTTCAGCCCCTCTGATTCAGCCCCTTTGTTTCTCGCCCTCTGTTTCAGCCCCTCTGTTTCTCGCCCTCTGTTTCAGCCCCTCTGTTTCTCGCCCTCTGTTTCAGCCCCTCTGTTTCAGCCCCTCTGTTTCAGCCCCTCTGTTTCAGCCCCTCTGTTTCAGCCCCTCTGTTTCTCGCCCTCTGTTTCAGCCCCTCTGTTTCTCACCCTCTGTTTCAGCCTCTCTGTTTCAGCCCGTCTGTTTCTCGCTCTCTGTTTCAGCCCCTCTGTTTCTCGCCCTCTGTTTCAGCCCCTCTGATTCAGCCCCTTTGTTTCTCGCCCTCTGTTTCAGCCCCTCTGTTTCTCGCCCTCTGTTTCAGCCCCTCTGTTTCTCGCCCTCTGTTTCAGCCCCTCTGTTTCAGCCCCTCTGTTTCAGCCCCTCTGTTTCTCGCCCTCTGTTTCAGCCCCTCTGTTTCAGCCCCTCTGTTTCTCGCCCTCTGTTTCAGCCCCTCTATTATAGCCCCACTGTTTCAGCCCCTTTGTTTCAGCCACTTTGTTTCTCGCCCTCTCTTTCAGCCGCTGTGTTTCTCGCCCTCTGTATCAGCCCCTCTGTTTCAGCCCCTCTGTTTCACTCCCTCTGTTTCTCCCCCTCTGTTTCTGGCCCTCTGTTTCAGCCCCTCTATTTCTCGCTCTCTGTTTCAGCCCCTCTGTTTTCCCCCCTCTGTTTCAGCCCCTCTGTTTCAGCCCCTCTGTATCTCGCCCTCTCTTTCAGCCCCTCTGTTTCTTGCCCTCTGTTTCAGCCACTCTGTTTCTCGCCCTCTGTTTCAGCCTCTCTGTTTCTCGCCCTCTGTTTCAGCCCCTCTGTTTCAGCCCCTCTGTTTCAGTCCCTCTGTTTCAGCCCCTCTGTTTCTCGCCCTCTGTTTCAGCCTCTCTGTTTCTCGCCCTCTGTTTCAGCCCCTCTGTTTCAGCCGGTCTGTTTCAGCCCCTCTGTTTCAGCCCCTCTGTTTCTCGCCCTCAGTTTCAGCCCCTCTGTTTCTCGCCCTCTGTTTCAGCCCCTCTGTTTCTCGCCCTCTGTATCAGCCGCTTTGTTTCAGCCCCTCTGTTTCTCGCTCTCTGTTTCAGCCCCTCTGTTTCTTGCCCTCTGTTTCACCCCCTCTGATTCAGCCCCTTTGCTTCACGCCCTCTGTTTCAGCTCCTCTGTTTCTCGCCCTCTGTTTCAGCCTCTCTGTTTCTCGCCCTCTGTTTCAGCCCCTCTGTTTCAGCCCCTCTGTTTCTCGCCCTCTGTTTCAGCCCCTCTGTTTCAGCCCCTCTGTTTCATCCCCTCTGTTTCTCGCCCTCTGTTTCAGACCCTCTGTTTCTCGCCCTCTGTTTCAGCCCCTCTGTTTCTCGCCCTCTGTTTCAGCCTCTCCGTTTCATCCCCTCTGTTTCTCGCCCTCTGTTTCAGCCCCTCTGTTTCTTGCCCTCTGTTTCAGCCGCACTGTTTCTCGCCCTCTGTTTCAGCCTCTCTGTTTCTCGCCCTCTGTTTCAGCCCCACTGTTTCAGCCCCTCTGTTTCAGCCACTCTGTTTCTCGCCCTCTGTTTCAGCTGCTCTGTTTCTCGCCCTCCGTACCAGCCCCTCTGTTTCAGCCCCTCTGTTTCAGTCCCTCTGTTTCTCGCCCTCTGTTTCTGGCCCTCTGTTTCAGCCCCTCTATTTCTCGCTCTCTGTTTCAGCCCCTCTGTTTCCGCCCCTCTGTTTCAGCCCCTCTGTTTCATCCCCTCTGTTTCTCGCCCTCTGTTTCAGCCCCTCTGTTTCTTGCCCTCTGTTTCAGCCGCACTGTTTCTCGCCCTCTGTTTCAGCCTCTCTGTTTCTCGCCCTCTGTTTCAGCCCCTCTGTTTCAGCCCCTCTGTTTCTCGCCCTCTGTTTCAGCCTCTCTGTTTCTCGCCCTCTGTTTCAGCCCCTCTTTTTCTCGCCCTCTGTTTCAGCCTCTCAGTTTCTCGCCCTCTGTTTCAGCCCCTCTGTTTCAGCCCCTCTGTTTCAGCCCCTCTGTTTCAGCCCCTCTGTTTCTCGCCCTCTGTTTCAGCCCCTCTGTTTCTCGCCCTCTGTATCAGCTGCTTTGTTTCAGCCCCTCTGTTTCAGCCCCTCTTTTTCAGCCCCTCTGTTTCTCGCCCTCTGTTTCTCGCGCTCTGTTTCAGCCCCTCTGTTTCCCGCCCTCTGTTTCAGCCCCTCTGTTTCAGCCCCTCTGTTTCTTGCCCTCTGTTTCAGCCCCTCTGTTTCTCGCCCTCTGTTTCAGCCCCTCTGTTTCTCGCCCTCTGTTTCAGCCCCTCTGTCTCTCGCCCTCTGTTTCAGTCCCTCTGTTTCGCGCTCTCTGTTTCAGCCCCTCTGTTTCAGCCCCTCTGTTTCTCGCCCTCTGTTTCTGCCCGTCTGTTTCTCGCCCTCTGTTTCAGCCCCTCTGTTTCTCGCCCTCTGTATCAGCCCCACTGTTTCTCACCCTCTGATCAGCCCCGCTGTTTCGCGCTCTCTGTTTCAGCCCCTCTGTTTCAGCCCCTCTGTTTCTCGCCCTCTGTTTCAGCCCCTCTGTTTCTCGCCCTCTGTTTCTGCCCCTCTGTTTATCGCCCTCTGTTTCCGCCCCTCTGATTCAGCCCCTCTGTTTCAGCCCCTCTGAATCAGCCCCTCTGATTCAGCCTCTCTGTTTCAGCCCCTCTGTTTCAGCCCCTCTGTTTCTGCCCCTCTGTTTCAGCCCCTCTGTTTCTCGCCCTCTGTTTCAGCCCCTCTGTTTCTCGCCCTCTGTTTCAGCCCCTCTTTTTCAGCCCCTCTGTTTCTCGCCCTCTGTTTCTGCCCCTCAGTTTCTCGCCCTCTGTTTCAGCCCCTCTGTTTCTCCCCTTCTGTTTCAGCCCCTCTGATTCATCCCCTCTGTTTCAGCCCTTCTGATTCAGCCCCTCTGATTCAGCCCCTCTGTTTCTCGCCCTCTGTTTCAGCCCCTCTGTTTCAGCCCTTCTGTTTCAGCCACTCTGTTTCAGCCCCTCTTTTCTTGCCCTCTGTTTCAGCCCCTCTGTTTCTCGACCTCTGTTTCAGTCCCTCTGTTTCTCACCATCTGTTTCAGCCCCCCTGTTTCAGCTCCTCTGTTTCTCGCCCTCTGTTTCGGCCCCTCTGTTTCTCGCCCTCTGTTTCAGCCCCTCTGTTTCTCGCCCTCTGTTTCAGCCCCTCTGATTAAGCCCCTCTGTTTCAGCCCCTCTGAATCAGCCCCTCTGATTCTGCCCCTCTGTTTCAGCCCCTCTGTTTCAGCCCCTCTGTTCCTCGCCCTCTGTTTCAGCCCCTCTGTTTCTCACCCTCTGTTTCAGCACCTCTCTTTCAGCCCCTCTGTTTCTCGCTCTCTGTTTCAGCCCGTCTGTTTCTCGCCCTCTGTTTCAGCCCCTCTGATTCAGCCCCTCTGTTTCTCGCCCTCTGTTTCAGCCCCTCTGTTTCTCGCCCTCTGTTTCAGCCCCTCTGTTTCTCGCCCTCTGTTTCAGCCCCTCTGTTTCAGCCCCTCTGTTTCTCGCCCTCTGTTTCAGCCCCTCTGTTTCTCGCCCTCTGTTTCAGCCCCTCTGTTTCTCGCCCTCTGTTTCAGCCCCTCTATTTCTCGCCCTCTGTTTCAGCCCCTCTATTTTAGCCCCACTGTTTCAGCCCCTTTGTTTCAGCCACTCTGTTTCTCGCCCTCTGTTTCAGCCCCTCTGTTTCTCGCCCTCTGTTTCAGCCCCTCTGTTTCAGCCCCTCTGTGTCAGTCCCTCTGTTTCTCGCCCTCTGTTTCTCGCCCTCTGTTTCAGCCCCTCTGTTTCTCGCCCTCTGTTTCAGCCCCTCTGTTTCTCGCCCTCTGTTTCAGCCCCTCTGTTTCAGCCCCTCTGTTTCAGCCCCTCTGTTTCAGCCCCTCTGTTTCTTGCCCTCTGTTTCAGCCCCTCTGTTTCTTGCCCTCTGTTTCAGTCCCTCTGTTTCTCGCCCTGTGTTTCAGCCTCTCTGTTTCTCGCCCTCTGTTTCAGCCCCTCTGTTTCAGCCCCTCTGTTTCAGCCCCTCTGTTTCTCGCCCTCTGTTTCAGCCCCTCTGTTTCAGTCCCTCTGTTTCTGCCCCTCTGTTTCAGCCCCTCTGTTTCAGCCCCTCTGTTTCTCGCCCTCTGTTTCTCACCCTCTGTTTCTCGCCCTCTGTTTCAGCCCCTCTGTTTTTCGCCCTCTGTTTCAGCCCCTCTGTTTCTCGCCCTCTGTTTCAGGCTCTCTGTTTCAGCCCGTCTGTTTCAGCCCCACTGTTTCAGCCCCTCTGTTTCTCGCCCCCTGTTTCTCGCCCGCTGTTTCAGCCCCTTTGTTTCTCGCCCTCTGTTTCAGCCCCTCTGTTTCAGCCCCTCTGTTTCAGCCCCTCTGATTCAGCCCCTCTGTTTCTCGCACTCTGTTTCATCCCCTCTGTTTCAGCCCCTCTGTTTCTGCCCCTCTGTTTCAGCCCCTCTGTTTCTCGCCCACTGTTTCAGCCCCTCTGTTTCTCGCCCTCTGTTTCAGCCCCTCTGTTTCTCGCCCTCTGTTTGAGGCTCTCTGTTTCAGCCCATCTGTTTCAGCCCGTCTGTTTCAGCCCCTCTGTTTCTCGCCCGCTGTTTCAGCCCCTTTGTTTCTCGCCCTCTGTTTCAGCCCCTCTGTTTCTCGCCCTCTGTTTCAGCCCCTCTGTTTCAGCCCCTCTGTGTCAGTCCCTCTGTTTCTCGCCCTCTGTTTCTCGCCCTCTGTTTCAGCCCCTCTGTTTCTCGCCCTCTGTTTCAGCCCCTCTGTTTCTCGCCCTCTGTTTCAGCCCCTCTGTTTCAGCCCCTCTGTTTCTTGCCCTCTGTTTCAGCCCCTCTGTTTCTTGCCCTCTGTTTCAGCCCCTCTGTTTCTCGCCCTCTGTTTCAGCCTCTCTGTTTATCGCCCTCTGTTTCAGCCCCTCTGTTTCAGCCCCTCTGTTTCAGCCCCTCTGTTTCTCGCCCTCTGTTTCAGCCCCTCTGTTTCAGCCCCTCTATTTCTGCTGCTTTGTTTCAGCCCCTCTGTTTCATCCTCTCTGTTTCTCGCCCTCTGTTTCTCACCCTCTGTTTCTCGCCCTCTGTTTCAGCCCCTCTGTTTTTCGCCCTCTGTTTCAGCCCCTCTGTTTCTCGCCCTCTGTTTCAGGCTCTCTGTTTCAGCCCGTCTGTTTCAGCCCCACTGTTTCAGCCCCTCTGTTTCTCGCCCTCTGTTTCTCGCCCGCTGTTTCAGCCCCTTTGTTTCTCGCCCTCTGTTTCAGCCCCTCTGTTTCAGCCCCTCTGATTCAGCCCCTCTGATTCAGCCCCTCTGTTTCTCGCCCTCTGTTTCATCCCCTCTGTTTCAGCCCCTCTGTTTCTGCCCCTCTGTTTCAGCCCCTCTGTTTCTCGCCCACTGTTTCAGCCCCTCTGTTTCTCGCCCTCTGTTTCTGCCCCTCTGTTTCTCGTCCTCTGTTTCAGGCTCTCTGTTTCATCCCATCTGTTTCAGCCCCTCTGTTTCAGCCCCTCTGTTTCTCGCCCGCTGTTTCAGCCCCTTTGTTTGTCGCCCTCTGTTTCAGCCCCTCTGTTTCAGCCCCTCTGATTCAGCCCCTCTGTTTCAGCCCCTCTGTTTCAGCCCCTCTGTTTCTCGCCCTCACTTTCTGCCCCTTTGTTTCTCGCCCTCTGTTTCAGCCCCTCTGTTTCAGCCCCTCTGTTTCAGCCCCTCTGTTTCTCGCCCTCTGTTTCAGCCCCTGTGTTTCTCGCCCTCTGTTTCAGCCCCTCTGTTTCAGCCCCTCTGTTTCTGCCCCTCAGTTTCTCGCTCTCTGTTTCAGCCCCTCTGTTTCTCGCCTTCTGTTTCAGCCCCTCTGATTCAGCCCCTCTGTTTCAGCCCTTCTGATTCAGCCCCTCTGTTTCTCGCCCTCAGTTTCAGCCCCTCTGTTTCAGCCCTTCTGTTTCAGCCACTCTGTTTCAGCCGCTCTGTTTCTTGCCCTCTGTTTCAGCCCCTCTGTTTCTCGACCTCTGTTTCAGTCCCTCTGTTTCTCACCATCTGTTTCAGCCCCTCTGTTTCGCGCTCTCTGTTTCAGCCCCTCTGTTTCAGCCCCTCTGTTTCTCGCCCTCTGTTTCGGCCCCTCTGTTTCTCGCCCTCTGTTTCAGCCCCTCTCTTTCTCGCCCTCTGTTTCAGTCCCTCTGATTAAGCCCCTCTGTTTCAGCCCCTCTGAATCAGCCCCTCTGATTCAGCCGCTCTGTTTCAGCCCCTCTGTTTCAGCCACTCTGTTTCTCGCCCTCTGTTTCAGCCCCTCTGTTTCTCGCCCTCTGTTTCAGCCCCTCTGTTTCTCGCCCTCTGTTTCAGCCCCTCTGTTTCTCGCCCTCTGTTTCAGCCCCTCTGTTTCTCGCCCTCTGTTTCAGCCCCTCTATTTCTCGCCCTCTGTTTCAGCCCCTCTATTATAGCCCCACTGTTTCAGCCCCTTTGTTTCAGTCCCTCTGATTCTCGCCCTCTGTTTCTGGACCTCTGTTGCAGCCCCACTATTTCTCGCTCTCTGTTTCAGGCCCTCTGTTTCCGCCCCTCTGTTTCAGCCCCTCTGTTTCAGCCCCTCTGTATCTCGCCCTCTGTTTCAGCCCCTCTGTTTCTTGCCCTCTGTTTCAGCCACTCTGTTTCTCGCCCTCTGTTTCAGCATCTCTGTTTCTCGCCCTCTGTTTCAGCCCCTCTGTTTCAGCCCCTCTGTTTCAGTCCCTCTGTTTCAGCCCCTCTGTTTCAGCCCCTCTGTTTCTCGCCCTCTGTTTCAGCCCCTCTGTTTCTCGCCCTCTGTTTCAGCCCCTCTGTTTCTCGCCCTCTGTTTCAGCCCCTCTATTTCTCGCCCTCTGTTTCAGCCCCTCTATTTTAGCCCCACTGTTTCAGCCCCTTTGTTTCAGCCACTCTGTTTCTCGCCCTCTGTTTCAGCCCCTCTGTTTCAGCCCCTCTGTTTCTCGCCCTCTGTTTCAGCCCCTCTGTTTCTCGCCCTCTGTTTCAGCCCCTCTGTTTCTCGCCCTCTGTTTCAGCCCCTCTATTTCTCGCCCTCTGTTTCAGCCCCTCTATTTTAGCCCCACTGTTTCAGCCCCTTTGTTTCAGCCACTCTGTTTCTCGCCCTCTGTTTCAGCCCCTCTGTTTCTCGCCCTCTGTTTCAGCCCCTCTGTTTCAGCCCCTCTGTGTCAGTCCCTCTGTTTCTCGCCCTCTGTTTCTCGCCCTCTGTTTCAGCCCCTCTGTTTCTCGCCCTCTGTTTCAGCCCCTCTGTTTCTCGCCCTCTGTTTCAGCCCCTCTGTTTCAGCCCCTCTGTTTCAGCCCCTCTGTTTCAGCCCCTCTGTTTCTTGCCCTCTGTTACAGCCCCTCTGTTTCTTGCCCTCTGTTTCAGTCCCTCTGTTTCTCGCCCTGTGTTTCAGCCTCTCTGTTTCTCGCCCTCTGTTTCAGCCCCTCTGTTTCAGCCCCTCTGTTTCAGCCCCTCTGTTTCTCGCCCTCTGTTTCAGCCCCTCTGTTTCAGTCCCTCTGTTTCTGCCCCTCTGTTTCAGCCCCTCTGTTTCAGCCCCTCTGTTTCTCGCCCTCTGTTTCTCACCCTCTGTTTCTCGCCCTCTGTTTCAGCCCCTCTGTTTTTCGCCCTCTGTTTCAGCCCCTCTGTTTCTCGCCCTCTGTTTCAGGCTCTCTGTTTCAGCCCGTCTGTTTCAGCCCCACTGTTTCAGCCCCTCTGTTTCTCGCCCTCTGTTTCTCGCCCGCTGTTTCAGCCCCTTTGTTTCTCGCCCTCTGTTTCAGCCCCTCTGTTTCAGCCCCTCTGTTTCAGCCCCTCTGATTCAGCCCCTCTGTTTCTCGCACTCTGTTTCATCCCCTCTGTTTCAGCCCCTCTGTTTCTGCCCCTCTGTTTCAGCCCCTCTGTTTCTCGCCCACTGTTTCAGCCCCTCTGTTTCTCGCCCTCTGTTTCAGCCCCTCTGTTTCTCGCCCTCTGTTTGAGGCTCTCTGTTTCAGCCCATCTGTTTCAGCCCGTCTGTTTCAGCCCCTCTGTTTCTCGCCCGCTGTTTCAGCCCCTTTGTTTCTCGCCCTCTGTTTCAGCCCCTCTGTTTCTCGCCCTCTGTTTCAGCCCCTCTGTTTCAGCCCCTCTGTGTCAGTCCCTCTGTTTCTCGCCCTCTGTTGCTCGCCCTCTGTTTCAGCCCCTCTGTTTCTCGCCCTCTGTTTCAGCCCCTCTGTTTCTCGCCCTCTGTTTCAGCCCCTCTGTTTCAGCCCCTCTGTTTCAGCCCCTCTGTTTCAGCCCCTCTGTTTCTTGCCCTCTGTTTCAGCCCCTCTGTTTCTTGCCCTCTGTTTCAGACCCTCTGTTTCTCGCCCTCTGTTTCAGCCTCTCTGTTTATCGCCCTCTGTTTCAGCCCCTCTGTTTCAGCCCCTCTGTTTCAGCCCCTCTGTTTCTCGCCCTCTGTTTCAGCCCCTCTGTTTCAGCCCCTCTATTTCTGCTGCTTTGTTTCAGCCCCTCTGTTTCATCCTCTCTGTTTCTCGCCCTCTGTTTCTCACCCTCTGTTTCTCGCCCTCTGTTTCAGCCCCTCTGTTTTTCGCCCTCTGTTTCAGCCCCTCTGTTTCTCGCCCTCTGTTTCAGGCTCTCTGTTTCAGCCCGTCTGTTTCAGCCCCACTGTTTCAGCCCCTCTGTTTCTCGCCCTCTGTTTCTCGCCCGCTGTTTCAGCCCCTTTGTTTCTCGCCCTCTGTTTCAGCCCCTCTGTTTCAGCCCCTCTGATTCAGCCCCTCTGATTCAGCCCCTCTGTTTCTCGCCCTCTGTTTCATCCCCTCTGTTTCAGCCCCTCTGTTTCTGCCCCTCTGTTTCAGCCCCTCTGTTTCTCGCCCACTGTTTCAGCCCCTCTGTTTCTCGCCCTCTGTTTCAGCCCCTCTGTTTCTCGCCCTCTGTTTCAGGCTCTCTGTTTCATCCCATCTGTTTCAGCCCCTCTGTTTCAGCCCCTCTGTTTCTCGCCCGCTGTTTCAGCCCCTTTGTTTGTCGCCCTCTGTTTCAGCCCCTCTGTTTCAGCCCCTCTGATTCAGCCCCTCTGTTTCAGCCCCTCTGTTTCAGCCCCTCTGTTTCTCGCCCTCACTTTCTGCCCCTTTGTTTCTCGCCCTCTGTTTCAGCCCCTCTGTTTCAGCCCCTCTGTTTCAGCCCCTCTGTTTCTCGCCCTCTGTTTCAGCCCCTGTGTTTCTCGCCCTCTGTTTCAGCCCCTCTGTTTCAGCCCCTCTGTTTCTGCCCCTCAGTTTCTCGCCCTCTGTTTCAGCCCCTCTGTTTCTCGCCTTCTGTTTCAGCCCCTCTGATTCAGCCCCTCTGTTTCAGCCCTTCTGATTCAGCCCCTCTGATTCAGCCCCTCTGTTTCTCGCCCTCAGTTTCAGCCCCTCTGTTTCAGCCCTTCTGTTTCAGCCACTCTGTTTCAGCCGCTCTGTTTCTTGCCCTCTGTTTCAGCCCCTCTGTTTCTCGACCTCTGTTTCAGTCCCTCTGTTTCTCACCATCTGTTTCAGCCCCTCTGTTTCGCGCTCTCTGTTTCAGCCCCTCTGTTTCAGCCCCTCTGTTTCTCGCCCTCTGTTTCGGCCCCTCTGTTTCTCGCCCTCTGTTTCAGCCCCTCTCTTTCTCGCCCTCTGTTTCAGTCCCTCTGATTAAGCCCCTCTGTTTCAGCCCCTCTGAATCAGCCCCTCTGATTCAGCCGCTCTGTTTCAGCCCATCTGTTTCAGCCACTCTGTTTCTCGCCCTCTGTTTCAGCCCCTCTGTTTCTCGCCCTCTGTTTCAGCCTCTCTGTTTCTCGCCCTCTGTTTCAGCCCCTCTGTTTCTCGCCCTCTGTTTCAGCCCCTCTGTTTCTCGCCCTCTGTTTCAGCCCCTCTATTTCTCGCCCTCTGTTTCAGCCCCTCTATTATAGCCCCACTGTTTCAGCCCCTTTGTTTCAGTCCCTCTGATTCTCGCCCTCTGTTTCTGGACCTCTGTTGCAGCCCCACTATTTCTCGCTCTCTGTTTCAGGCCCTCTGTTTCCGCCCCTCTGTTTCAGCCCCTCTGTTTCAGCCCCTCTGTATCTCGCCCTCTGTTTCAGCCCCTCTGTTTCTTGCCCTCTGTTTCAGCCACTCTGTTTCTCGCCCTCTGTTTCAGCATCTCTGTTTCTCGCCCTCTGTTTCAGCCCCTCTGTTTCAGCCCCTCTGTTTCAGTCCCTCTGTTTCAGCCCCTCTGTTTCTCGCCCTCTGTTTCAGCCCCTCTGTTTCTCGCCCTCTGTTTCAGCCTCTCAGTTTCTCGCCCTCTGTTTCAGCCCCTCTGTTTCAGCCCCTCTGTTTCAGCCACTCTGTTTCAGCCCCTGTGTTTCTCGCCCTCTGTTTCAGCCCCTCTGTTTCTTGCCCTCTGTTTCTCGCCCTCTGTATCAGCCGCTTTGTTTCAGCCCCTCTGTTTCAGCCCCTCTGTTTCAGCCCCTCTGTTTCTTGCTCTCTGTTTCAGCCCCTCTGTTTCAACCCCTCTGTTTCAGCCCCTCTGATTCAGCCCCTTTGTTTCTCGCCCTCTGTTTCAGACCCTCTGTTTCTCGCCCTCTGTTTCAGCCCCTCTGTTTCTCGCCCTCTGTTTCAGCCCCTCTGTTTCAGCCCCTCTGTTTCAGCCCCTCTGTTTCTCGCCCTCTGTTTCAGCCCCTCTGTTTCTCGCCCTCTGTTTCAGCCCCTCTGTTTCTCACCCTCTGTTTCAGCCTCTCTGTTTCAGCACCTCTGTTTCTCGCTCTCTGTTTCAGCCCCTCTGTTTCCGCCCCTCTGTTTCAGCCCCTCTGTTTCATCCCCTCTGTTTCTCGCCCTCTGTTTCAGCCCCTCTGTTTCTTGCCCTCTGTTTCAGCCGCTCTGTTTCTCGCCCTCTGTTTCAGCCTCTCTGTTTCTCGCCCTTTGTTTCAGCCCCTCTGTTTCAGCCCCTCTGTTTCTCGCCCTCTGTTTCAGCCCCTCTGTTTCTCGCCCTCTGTTTCAGCCCCTCTGTTTCTCGCCCTCTGTTTCAGCCTCTCAGTTTCTCGCCCTCTGTTTCAGCCCCTCTGTTTCAGCCCCTCTGTTTCAGCCCCTCTGTTACAGCCCCTCTGTTTCTCGCCCTCTGTTTCAGCCCCTCTGTTTCTCGCCCTCTGTATCAGCTGCTTTGTTTCAGCCCCTCTGTTTCAGCCCCTCTTTTTCAGCCCCTCTGTTTCTCGCCCTCTGTTTCTCGCCCTCAGTTTCAGCCCCTCTGTTTCCCGCCCTCTGTTTCAGCCCCTCTGTTTCAGCCTATCTGATTCAGCCCGTCTGATTCAGCCCCTCTGTTTCTCGCCCTCTGTTTCAGCCACTCTGTTTCAGCCCCTCTGTTTCTTGCCCTCTGTTTCAGCCCCTCTGTTTCTCGCCCTCTGTTTCAGCCCCTCTGTTTCTCGCCCTCTGTTTCAGCCCCTCTGTTTCTCGCCCTCTGTTTCAGTCCCTCTGTTTCGCGCTCTCTGTTTCAGCCCCTCTGTTTCAGCGCCTCTGTTTCTCGCCCTCTGTTTCTGCCGGTCTGTTTCTCGCCCTCTGTTTCAGCCCCTCTGTTTCTCGCCCTCTGTAACAGCCCCACTGTTTCTCGCCCTCTGATCAGCCCCTCTGTTTCGCGCTCTCTGTTTCAGCCCCTCTGTTTCAGCCCCTCTGTTTCTCGCCCTCTGTTTCAGCCCCTCTGTTTCTCGCCCTCTGTTTCTGCCCCTCTGTTTCTCGCCCTCTGTTTCCGCCCCTCTGATTCAGCCCCTCTGTTTCAGCCCCTCTGAATCAGCCCCTCTGATTCAGCCTCTCTGTTTCAGCCCCTCTGTTTCAGCCCCTCTGTTTCTGCCCCTCTGTTTCAGCCCCTCTGTTTCTCGCCCTCTGTTTCAGCCCCTCTGTTTTTCGCCCTCTGTTTCAGCCCCTCTGTTTCTCGCCCTCTGTTTCAGGCTCTCTGTTTCAGCCCGTCTGTTTCAGCCCCTCTGTTTCAGCCCCTCTGTTTCTCGCCCTCTGTTTCTCGCCCGCTGTTTCAGCCCCTTTGTTTCTCGCCCTCTGTTTCAGCCCCTCTGTTTCCCGCCCTCTGTTTCAGCCTATGTGATTCAGCCCGTCTGATTCAGCCCCTCTGTTTCTCGCCCTCTGTTTCAGCCACTCTGTTTCAGCCCCTCTGTTTCTTGCCCTCTGTTTCAGCCCCTCTGTTTCTCGCCCTCTGTTTCGGCCCCTCTGTTTCTCGCCCTCTGTTTCAGCCCCTCTGTTTCTCGCCCTCTGTTTCAGTCCCTCTGTTTCGCGCTCTCTGTTTCAGCCCCTCTGTTTCAGCGCCTCTGTTTCTCGCCCTCTGTTTCTGCCCGTCTGTTTCTCGCCCTCTGTTTCAGCCCCTCTGTTTCTCGCCCTCTGTATCAGCCCCACTGTTTCTCGCCCTCTGATCAGCCCCTCTGTTTCGCGCTCTCTGTTTCAGCCCCTCTGTTTCAGCCCCTCTGTTTCTCGCCCTCTGTTTCAGCCCCTCTGTTTCTCGCCCTCTGTTTCTGCCCCTCTGTTTCTCGCCCTCTGTTTCCGCCCCTCTGATTCAGCCCCTCTGTTTCAGCCCCTCTGAATCAGCCCCTCTGATTCAGCCTCTCTGTTTCAGCCCCTCTGTTTCAGCCCCTCTGTTTCTGCCCCTCTGTTTCAGCCCCTCTGTTTCTCGCCCTCAGTTTCAGCCCCTCTGTTTTTCGCCCTCTGTTTCAGCCCCTCTGTTTCTCGCCCTGTGTTTCAGGCTCTCTGTTTCAGCCCGTCTGTTTCAGCCCCTCTGTTTCAGCCCCTCTGTTTCTCGCCCTCTGTTTCTCGCCCGCTGTTTCAGCCCCTTTGTTTCTCGCCCTCTGTTTCAGCCCCTCTGTTTCAGCCCCTCTGATTCAGCCCCTCTGTTTCAGCCCCTCTGTTTCAGCCCCTCCGTTTCTCGCCCTCAGTTTCTGCCCCTCTGTTTCTCGCCCTCTGTTACAGCCCCTCTGTTTCAGCCCCTCTGTTTCAGCCCCTCTGTTTCTCGCCCTCTCTTTCAGCGCCTCTGTTTCTCGCCCTCTGTTTCAGCCCCTCTTTTTCAGCCCCTCTGTTTCTCGCCCTCTGTTTCTGCCCCTCAGTTTCTCGCCCTCTGTTTCAGCCCCTCTGTTTCTCGCCTTCTGTTTCAGCCCCTCTGATTCATCCCCTCTGTTTCAGCCCTTCTGATTCAGCCCCTCTGATTCAGCCCCTCTGTTTCTCGCCCTCTGTTTCAGCCCCTCTGTTTCAGCCCTTCTGTTTCAGCCACCCTGTTTCAGCCCCTCTTTTCTTGCCCTCTGTTTCAGCCCCTCTGTTTCTCGACCTCTGTTTCAGTCCCTCTGTTTCTCACCATCTGTTTCAGCCCCTCTGTTTCGCGCTCTCTGTTTCAGCCCCTCTGTTTCAGCTCCTCTGTTTCTCGCCCTCTGTTTCGGCCCCTCTGTTTCTCGCCCTCTGTTTCAGCCCCTCTGTTTCTCGCCCTCTGTTTCAGCCCCTCTGAATCAGCCCCTCTGATTCTGCCCCTCTGTTTCAGCCCCTCTGTTTCAGCCCCTCTGTTTCTCACCCTCTGTTTCAGCACCTCTCTTTCAGCCCCTCTGTTTCTCGCTCTCTGTTTCAGCCCCTCTGTTTCTCGCCCTCTGTTTCAGCCCCTCTGATTCAGCCCCTCTGTTTCTCGCCCTCTGTTTCAGCCCCTCTGTTTCTCGCCCTCTGTTTCAGCCCCTCTGTTTCAGCCCCTCTGTTTCAGCCCCTCTGTTTCTCGCCCACTGTTTCAGCCCCTCTGTTTCTCGCCCTCTCTTTCAGCCCCTCTATTTCTCGCCCTCTGTTTCAGCCCCTCTATTTTAGCCCCACTGTTTCAGCCCCTTTGTTTCAGCCACTCTGTTTCTCGCCCTCTGTTTCAGCCCCTCTGTTTCTCGCCCTCTGTTTCAGCCCGTCTGTTTCAGCCCCTCTGTGTCAGTCCCTCTGTTTCTCGCCCTCTGTTTATCGCCCTCTGTTTCAGCCCCTCTGTTTCTCGCCCTCTGTTTCAGCCCCTCTGTTTCTCGCCCTCTGTTTCAGCCCCTCTGTTTCAGCCCCTCTGTTTCAGCCCCTCTGTTTCAGCCCCTCTGTTTCTTGCCGTCTGTTTCAGCCCCTCTGTTTCTTGCCCTCTGTTTCAGCCCCTCTGTTTCTCGCCCTCTGTTTCAGCCTCTCTGTTTCTCGCCCTCTGTTTCAGCCCCTCTGTTTCAGCCCCTCTGTTTCAGCCCCTCTGTTTCTCGCCCTCTGTTTCAGCCCCTCTGTTTCAGCCCCTCTATTCCAGCCGCTTTGTTTCAGCCCCTCTGTTTCATCCTCTCTGTTTCTCGCCCTCTGTTTCTCACCCTCTGTTTTTCGCCCTCTGTTTCAGCCCCTCTGTTTCTCGCCCTGTGTTTCAGGCTCTCTGTTTCAGCCCGTCTGTTTCAGCCCCTCTGTTTCAGCCCCTCTGTTTCTCGCCCTCTGTTTCTCGCCCGCTGTTTCAGCCCCTTTGTTTCTCGCCCTCTGTTTCAGCCCCTCTGTTTCAGCCCCTCTGATTCAGCCCCTCTGTTTCAGCCCCTCTGTTTCAGCCCCTCCGTTTCTCGCCCTCAGTTTCTGCCCCTCTGTTTCTCGCCCTCTGTTACAGCCCCTCTGTTTCAGCCCCTCTGTTTCAGCCCCTCTGTTTCTCGCCCTCTCTTTCAGCGCCTCTGTTTCTCGCCCTCTGTTTCAGCCCCTCTTTTTCAGCCCCTCTGTTTCTCGCCCTCTGTTTCTGCCCCTCAGTTTCTCGCCCTCTGTTTCAGCCCCTCTGTTTCTCGCCTTCTGTTTCAGCCCCTCTGATTCATCCCCTCTGTTTCAGCCCTTCTGATTCAGCCCCTCTGATTCAGCCCCTCTGTTTCTCGCCCTCTGTTTCAGCCCCTCTGTTTCAGCCCTTCTGTTTCAGCCACCCTGTTTCAGCCCCTCTTTTCTTGCCCTCTGTTTCAGCCCCTCTGCTTCTCGACCTCTGTTTCAGTCCCTCTGTTTCTCACCATCTGTTTCAGCCCCTCTGTTTCGCGCTCTCTGTTTCA
This sequence comes from Chiloscyllium punctatum, assembly GCF_047496795.1. Lineage (NCBI taxonomy): Eukaryota > Metazoa > Chordata > Chondrichthyes > Orectolobiformes > Hemiscylliidae > Chiloscyllium > Chiloscyllium punctatum. The sequence continues at coordinate 273,846 of NW_027309792.1, read as the reverse complement.
GCCCCTCTGTTTCAGCTCCTCTGTTTCTCGCCCTCTGTTTCGGCCCCTCTGTTTCTCGCCCTCTGTTTCAGCCCCTCTGTTTCTCGCCCTCTGTTTCAGCCCCTCTGATTAAGCCCCTCTGTTTCAGCCCCTCTGAATCAGCCCCTCTGATTCTGCCCCTCTGTTTCAGCCCCTCTGTTTCAGCCCCTCTGTTTCTCACCCTCTGTTTCAGCACCTCTCTTTCAGCCCCTCTGTTTCTCGCTCTCTGTTTCAGCCCCTCTGTTTCTCGCCCTCTGTTTCAGCCCCTCTGATTCAGCCCCTCTGTTTCTCGCCCTCTGTTTCAGCCCCTCTGTTTCTCGCCCTCTGTTTCAGCCCCTCTGTTTCTCGCCCTCTGTTTCAGCCCCTCTGTTTCAGCCCCTCTGTTTCAGCCCCTCTGTTTCTCGCCCACTGTTTCAGCCCCTCTGTTTCTCGCCCTCTGTTTCAGCCCCTCTATTTCTCGCCCTCTGTTTCAGCCCCTCTATTTTAGCCCCACTCTTTCAGCCCCTTTGTTTCAGCCACTCTGTTTCTCGCCCTCTGTTTCAGCCCCTCTGTTTCTCGCCCTCTGTTTCAGCCCCTCTGTTTCAGCCCCTCTGTGTCAGTCCCTCTGTTTCTCGCCCTCTGTTTATCGCCCTCTGTTTCAGCCCCTCTGTTTCTCGCCCTCTGTTTCAGCCCCTCTGTTTCTCGCCCTCTGTTTCAGCCCCTCTGTTTCAGCCCCTCTGTTTCAGCCCCTCTGTTTCTTGCCCTCTGTTTCAGCCCCTCTGTTTCTTGCCCTCTGTTTCAGCCCCTCTGTTTCTCGCCCTCTGTTTCAGCCTCTCTGTTTCTCGCCCTCTGTTTCAGCCCCTCTGTTTCAGCCCCTCTGTTTCAGCCCCTCTGTTTCTCGCCCTCTGTTTCAGCCCCTCTGTTTCAGCCCCTCTATTCCAGCCGCTTTGTTTCAGCCCCTCTGTTTCATCCTCTCTGTTTCTCGCCCTCTGTTTCTCACCCTCTGTTTCTCGCCCTCTGTTTCAGCCCCTCTGTTTTTTGCCCTCTGTTTCAGCCCCTCTGTTTCTCGCCCTCTGTTTCAGGCTCTCTGTTTCAGCCCGTCTGTTTCAGCCCCACTGTTTCAGCCCCTCTGTTTCTCGCCCTCTGTTTCTCGCCCGCTGTTTCAGCCCCTTTGTTTCTCGCCCTCTGTTTCAGCCCCTCTGTTACAGCCCCTCTGATTCAGCCCCTCTGATTCAGCCCCTCTGTTTCTGCCCCTCTGTTTCAGCCCCTCTGTTTCTCGCCCACTGTTTCAGCCCCTCTGTTTCTCGCCCTCTGTTTCAGCCCCTCTGTTTCTCGCCCTCTGTTTCAGGCTCTCTGTTTCAGCCCATCTGTTTCAGCCCCTCTGTTTCAGCCACTCTGTTTCTCGCCCGCTGCTTCAGCCCCTTTGTTTCTCGCACTCTGTTTCAGCCCCTCTGTTTCAGCCCCTCTGATTCAGCCCCTCTGTTTCAGCCCCTCTGTTTCAGCCCCTCTGTTTCTCGCCCTCAGTTTCTGCCCCTCTGTTTCTCGCCCTCTGTTTCAGCCCCTCTGTTTCAGCCCCTCTGTTTCAGCCCCTCTGTTTCTCGCCCTCTGTTTCAGCCCCTGTGTTTCTCGCCCTCTGTTTCAGCCCCTCTGTTTCAGTCCCTCTGTTTCTCGCCCTCTGTTTCTGCCCCTCAGTTTCTCGCCCTCTGTTTCAGCCCCTCTGTTTCTCGCCTTCTTTTTCAGCCCCTCTGATTCAGCCCCTCTGTTTCAGCCCTTCTGATTCAGCCCCTCTGATTCAGCCCCTCTGTTTCTCGCCCTCTGTTTCAGCCCCTCTGTTTCAGCCCTTCTGTTTCAGCCACTCTGTTTCAGCCGCTCTGTTTCTTGCCCTCTGTTTCAGCCCCTCTGTTTCTCGACCTCTGTTTCAGTCCCTCTGTTTCTCACCATCTGTTTCAGCCCCTCTGTTTCGCGCTCTCTGTTTCAGCCCCTCTGTTTCAGCTCCTCTGTTTCTCGCCCTCTGTTTCGGCCCCTCTGTTTCTCGCCCTCTGTTTCAGCCCCTCTCTTTCTCGCCCTCTGTTTCAGTCCCTCTGATTAAGCCCCTCTGTTTCAGCCCCTCTGAATCAGCCCCTCTGATTCAGCCCCTCTGTTTCAGCCCCTCTGTTTCAGCCCCTCTGTTTCTCGCCCTCTGTTTCAGCCCCTCTGTTTCTCGCCCTCTGTTTCAGCCCCTCTGTTTCTCGCCCTCTGTTTCAGCCCCTCTGTTTCTCGCCCTCTGTTTCAGCCCCTCTGTTTCTCGCCCTCTGTTTCAGCCCCTCTATTTCTCGCCCTCTGTTTCAGCCCCTCTATTATAGCCCCACTGTTTCAGCCCCTTTGTTTCAGTCCCTCTGATTCTCGCCCTCTGTTTCTGGCCCTCTGTTTCAGCCCCTCTATTTCTCGCTCTCTGTTTCAGGCCCTCTGTTTCCGCCCCTCTGTTTCAGCCCCTCTGTTTCAGCCCCTCTGTATCTCGCCCTCTGTTTCAGCCCCTCTGTTTCTTGCCCTCTGTTTCAGCCACTCTGTTTCTCGCCCTCTGTTTCAGCATCTCTGTTTCTCGCCCTCTGTTTCAGCCCCTCTGTTTCAGCCCCTCTGTTTCAGTCCCTCTGTTTCAGCCCCTCTGTTTCTCGCCCTCTGTTTCAGCCCCTCTGTTTCTCGCCCTCTGTTTCAGCCTCTCAGTTTCTCGCCCTCTGTTTCAGCCCCTCAGTTTCAGCCCCTCTGTTTCAGCCCCTCTGTTTCAGCCCCTGTGTTTCTCGCCCTCTGTTTCAGCCCCTCTGTTTCTTGCCCTCTGTTTCAGCCCCTCTGTTTCTCGCCCTCTGTATCAGCCGCTTTGTTTCAGCCCCTCTGTTTCAGCCCCTCTGTTTCACCCCCTCTGTTTCTTGCTCTCTGTTTCAGCCCCTCTGTTTCTCGCCCTCTGTTTCAGCCCCTCTGATTCAGCCCCTTTGTTTCTCGCCCTCTGTTTCAGCCACTCTGTTTCTCGCCCTCTGTTTCAGCCCCTCTGTTTCTCGCCCTCTGTTTCAGCCCCTCTGTTTCAGCCCCTCTGTTTCAGCCCCTCTGTTTCTCGCCCTCTGTTTCAGCCCCTCTGTTTCTCGCCCTCTGTTTCAGCCCCTCTGTTTCTCACCCTCTGTTTCAGCCTCTCTGTTTCAGCCCCTCTGTTTCTCGCTCTCTGTTTCAGCCCCTCTGTTTCTCGCCCTCTGTTTCAGCCCCTCTGATTCAGCCCCTTTGTTTCTCGCCCTCTGTTTCAGCCCCTCTGTTTCTCGCCCTCTGTTTCAGCCCCTCTGTTTCTCGCCCTCTGTTTCAGCCCCTCTGTTTCAGCCCCTCTGTTTCAGCCCCTCTGTTTCTCGCCCTCTGTTTCAGCCCCTCTGTTTCTCGCCCTCTGTTTCAGCCCCTCTATTTCTCGCCCTCTGTTTCAGCCCCTCTATTATAGCCCCACTGTTTCAGCCCCTTTGTTTCAGCCACTCTGTTTCTCGCCCTCTCTTTCAGCCGCTGTGTTTCTCGCCCTCTGTATCAGCCCCTCTGTTTCAGCCCCTCTGTTTCACTCCCTCTGTTTCTCCCCCTCTGTTTCAGCCCCTCTGTTTCTTGCCCTCTGTTTCAGCCACTCTGTTTCTCGCCCTCTGTTTCAGCCCCTCTATTTCTCGCTCTCTGTTTCAGCCCCTCTGTTTCCGCCCCTCTGTTTCAGCCCCTCTGTTTCAGCCCCTCTGTATCTCGCCCTCTGTTTCAGCCCCTCTGTTTCTTGCCCTCTGTTTCAGCCACTCTGTTTCTCGCCCTCTGTTTCAGCCTCTCTGTTTCTCGCTCTCTGTTTCAGCCCCTCTGTTTCAGCCCCTCTGTTTCAGTCCCTCTGTTTCAGCCCCTCTGTTTCTCGCCCTCTGTTTCAGCCTCTCTGTTTCTCGCCCTCTGTTTCAGCCCCTCTGTTTCAGCCCCTCTGTTTCAGCCCCTCTGTTTCAGCCCCTCTGTTTCTCGCCCTCTGTTTCAGCCCCTCTGTTTCTCGCCCTCTATTTCAGCCACTCTGTTTCTCGCCCACTGTATCAGCCGCTTTGTTTCAGCCCCTCTGTTTCAGCCCCTCTGTTTCTCGCCCTCTGTATCAGCCGCTTTGTTTCAGCCCCTCTGTTTCAGCCCCTCTGTTTCAGCCCCTCTGTTTCTCGCTCTCTGTTTCAGCCCCTCTGTTTCTCGCCCTCTGTTTCAGCCCCTCTGATTCAGCCCCTTTGTTTCTCGCCCTCTGTTTCAGCTCCTCTGTTTCTCGCCCTCTGTTTCAGCCCCTCTGTTTCTCGCCCTCTGTTTCAGCCCCTCTGTTTCTCGCCCTCTGTTTCAGCCCCTCTATTTCTCGCCCTCTGTTTCAGCCCCTCTATTTTAGCCCCACTGTTTCAGCCCCTCTGTATCAGCCACTCTGTTTCTCGCCCTCTGTTTCAGCTGCTCTGTTTCTCGCCCTCTGTACCAGCCCCTCTGTTTCAGCCCCTCTGTTTCAGTCGCTCTGTTTCTCGCCCTCTGTTTCTGGCCCTCTGTTTCAGCCCCTCTATTTCTCGCTCTCTGTTTCAGCCCCTCTGTTTCCGCCCCTCTGTTTCAGCCCCTCTGTTTCAGCCCTTCTGTTTCAGCCACCCTGTTTCAGCCCCTCTTTTCTTGCCCTCTGTTTCAGCCCCTCTGTTTCTCGACCTCTGTTTCAGTCCCTCTGTTTCTCACCATCTGTTTCAGCCCCTCTGTTTCGCACTCTCTGTTTCAGCCCATCTGTTTCAGCTCCTCTGTTTCTCGCCCTCTGTTTCGGCCCCTCTGTTTCTCGCCCTCTGTTTCAGCCCCTCTGTTTCTCGCCCTCTGTTTCAGCCCCTCTGATTAAGCCCCTCTGTTTCAGCCCCTCTGAATCAGCCCCTCTGATTCTGCCCCTCTGTTTCAGCCCCTCTGTTTCAGCCCCTCTGATTCTCGCCCTCTGTTTCAGCCCCTCTGTTTCTCACCCTCTGTTTCAGCACCTCTCTTTCAGCCCCTCTGTTTCTCGCTCTCTGTTTCAGCCCCTCTGTTTCTCGCCCTCTGTTTCAGCCCCTCTGATTCAGCCCCTCTGTTTCTCGCCCTCTGTTTCAGCCCCTCTGTTTCTCGCCCTCTGTTTCAGCCCCTCTGTTTCTCGCCCTCTGTTTCAGCCCCTCTGTTTCAGCCCCTCTGTTTCAGCCCCTCTGTTTCTCGCCCACTGTTTCAGCCCCTCTGTTTCTCGCCCTCTGTTTCAGCCCCTCTATTTCTCGCCCTCTGTTTCAGCCCCTCTATTTTAGCCCCACTGTTTCAGCCCCTTTGTTTCAGCCACTCTGTTTCTCGCCCTCTGTTTCAGCCCCTCTGTTTCTCGCCCTCTGTTTCAGCCCCTCTGTTTCAGCCCCTCTGTGTCAGTCCCTCTGTTTCTCGCCCTCTGTTTATCGCCCTCTGTTTCAGCCCCTCTGTTTCTCGCCCTCTGTTTCAGCCCCTCTGTTTCTCGCCCTCTGTTTCAGCCCCTCTGTTTCAGCCCCTCTGTTTCAGCCCCTCTGTTTCAGCCCCTCTTTTTCTTGCCCTCTGTTTCAGCCCCTCTGTTTCTTGCCCTCTGTTTCAGCCCCTCTGTTTCTCGCCCTCTGTTTCAGCCTCTCTGTTTCTCGCCCTCTGTTTCAGCCCCTCTGTTTCAGCCCCTCTGTTTCAGCCCCTCTGTTTCTCGCCCTCTGTTTCAGCCCCTCTGTTTCAGCCCCTCTATTTCAGCCGCTTTGTTTCAGCCCCTCTGTTTCATCCTCTCTGTTTCTCGCCCTCTGTTTCTCACCCTCTGTTTCTCGCCCTCTGTTTCAGCCCCTCTGTTTTTCGCCCTCTGTTTCAGCCCCTCTGTTTCTCGCCCTCTGTTTCAGGCTCTCTGTTTCAGCCCGTCTGTTTCAGCCCCACTGTTTCAGCCCCTCTGTTTCTCGCCCTCTGTTTCTCGCCCGCTGTTTCAGCCCCTTTGTTTCTCGCCCTCTGTTTCAGCCCCTCTGTTACAGCCCCTCTGATTCAGCCCCTCTGATTCAGCCCCTCTGTTTCTCGCCCTCTGTTTCAGCCCCTCTGTTTCAGCCCCTCTGTTTCTGCCCCTCTGTTTCAGCCCCTCTGTTTCTCGCCCACTGTTTCAGCCCCTCTGTTTCTCGCCCTCTGTTTCAGCCCCTCTGTTTCTCGCCCTCTGTTTCAGGCTCTCTGTTTCAGCCCATCTGTTTCAGCCCCTCTGTTTCAGCCACTCTGTTTCTCGCCCGCTGTTTCAGACCCTTTGTTTCTCGCCCTCTGTTTCAGCCCCTCTGTTTCAGCCCCTCTGATTCAGCCCCTCTGTTTCAGCCCCTCTGTTTCAGCCCCTCTGTTTCTCGCCCTCAGTTTCTGCCCCTCTGTTTCTCGCCCTCTGTTTCAGCCCCTCTGTTTCAGCCCCTCTGTTTCAGCCCCTCTGTTTCTCGCCCTCTGTTTCAGCCCCTGTGTTTCTCGCCCTCTGTTTCAGCCCCTCTGTTTCAGCCCCTCTGTTTCAGCCCCTCTGTTTCTGCCCCTCAGTTTCTCGCCCTCTGTTTCAGCCCCTCTGTTTCTCGCCTTCTGTTTCAGCCCCTCTGATTCAGCCCCTCTGTTTCAGCCCTTCTGATTCAGCCCCTCTGATTCAGCCCCTCTGTTTCTCGCCCTCTGTTTCAGCCCCTCTGTTTCAGCCCTTCTGTTTCAGCCACTCTGTTTCAGCCGCTCTGTTTCTTGCCCTCTGTTTCAGCCCCTCTGTTTCTCGACCTCTGTTTCAGTCCCTCTGTTTCTCACCATCTGTTTCAGCCCCTCTGTTTCGCACTCTCTGTTTCAGCCCCTCTGTTTCAGCTCCTCTGTTTCTCGCCCTCTGTTTCGGCCCCTCTGTTTCTCGCCCTCTGTTTCAGCCCCTCTCTTTCTCGCCCTCTGTTTCAGTCCCTCTGATTAAGCCCCTCTGTTTCAGCCCCTCTGAATCAGCCCCTCTGATTCAGCCGCTCTGTTTCAGCCCCTCTGTTTCAGCCCCTCTGTTTCTCGCCCTCTGTTTCAGCCCCTCTGTTTCTCGCGCTCTGTTTCAGCCCCTCTGTTTCTCGCCCTCTGTTTCAGCCCCTCTGTTTCTCGCCCTCTGTTTCAGCCCCTCTGTTTCTCGCCCTCTGTTTCAGCCCCTCTATTTCTCGCCCTCTGTTTCAGCCCCTCTATTATAGCCCCACTGTTTCAGCCCCTTTGTTTCAGTCCCTCTGATTCTCGCCCTCTGTTTCTGGCCCTGTGTTTCAGCCCCTCTATTTCTCGCTCTCTGTTTCAGGCCCTCTGTTTCCGCCCCTCTGTTTCAGCCCCTCTGTTTCAGCCCCTCTGTATCTCGCCCTCTGTTTCAGCCCCTCTGTTTCTTGCCCTCTGTTTCAGCCACTCTGTTTCTCGCCCTCTGTTTCAGCATCTCTGTTTCTCGCCCTCTGTTTCAGCCCCTCTGTTTCAGCCCCTCTGTTTCAGTCCCTCTGTTTCAGCCCCTCCGTTTCTCGCCCTCTGTTTCAGCCCCTCTGTTTCTCGCCCTCTGTTTCAGCCTCTCAGTTTCTCGCCCTCTGTTTCAGCCCCTCTGTTTCAGCCCCTCTGTTTCAGCCCCTCTGTTTCAGCCCCTGTGTTTCTCGCCCTCTGTTTCAGCCCCTCTGTTTCTTGCCCTCTGTTTCAGCCCCTCTGTTTCAGCCCCTCTGTTTCATGCTCTCTGTTTCAGCCCCTCTGTTTCTCGCCCTCTGTTTCAGCCCCTCTGATTCAGCCCCTTTGTTTCTCGCCCTCTGTTTCAGCCCCTCTGTTTCTCGCCCTCTGTTTCAGCCCCTCTGTTTCTCGCCCTCTGTTTCAGCCCCTCTGTTTCAGCCCCTCTGTTTCAGCCCCTCTGTTTCTCGCCCTCTGTTTCAGCCCCTCTGTTTCTCGCCCTCTGTTTCAGCCCCTCTGTTTCTCACCCTCTGTTTCAGCCTCTCTGTTTCAGCCCCTCTGTTTCTCGCTCTCTGTTTCAGCCCCTCTGTTTCTCGCCCTCTGTTTCAGCCCCTCTGATTCAGCCCCTTTGTTTCTCGCCCACTGTTTCAGCCCCTCTGTTTCTCGCCCTCTGTTTCAGCCCCTCCGTTTCTCGCCCTCTGTTTCAGCCCCTCTGTTTCAGCCCCTCTGTTTCAGCCCCTCTGTTTCTCGCCCTCTGGTTCAGCCCCTCTGTTTCTCGCCCTCTGTTTCAGCCCCTCTATTTCTCGCCCTCTGTTTCAGCCCCTCTATTATAGCCCCACTGTTTCAGCCCCTCTGTTTCAGCCACTCTGTTTCTCGCCCTCTGTATCAGCCCCTCTGTTTCAGCCCCTCTGTTTCAGTCCCTCTGTTTCTCCCCCTCTGTTTCTGGCCCTCTGTTTCAGCCCCTCTATTTCTCGCTCTCTGTTTCAGCCCCTCTGTTTCCGCCCCTCTGTTTCAGCCCCTCTGTTTCAGCCCCTCTGTATCTCGCCCTCTGTTTCAGCCCCTCTGTTTCTTGCACTCTGTTTCAGCCACTCTGTTTCTCGCCCTCTGTTTCAGCCTCTCTGTTTCTCGCCCTCTGTTTCAGCCCCTCTGTTTCAGCCCCTCTGTTTCAGTCCCTCTGTTTCAGCCCCTCTGTTTCTAGCCCTCTGTTTCAGCCTCTCTGTTTCTCGCCCTCTGTTTCAGCCCCTCTGTTTCAGCCCCTCTGTTTCAGCCCCTCTGTTTCTCGCCCTCTGTTACAGCCCCTCTGTTTCTCGCCCTCTATTTCAGCGCCTCTGTTTCTCGCCCACTGTATCAGCCGCTTTGTTTCAGCCCCTCTGTTTCAGCCCCTCTGTTTCTCGCCCTCTGTATCAGCCGCTTTGTTTCAGCCCCTCTGTTTCAGCCCCTCTGTTTCAGCCCCTCTGTTTCTCGCTCTCTGTTTCAGCCCCTCTGTTTCTCGCCCTCTGTTTCAGCCCCTCTGATTCAGCACCTTTGTTTCTCGCCCTCTGTTTCAGCTCCTCTGTTTCTCGCCCTCTGTTTCAGCCCCTCTGTTTCTCGCCCTCTGTTTCAGCTCCTCTGTTTCTCGCCCTCTGTTTCAGCCCCTCTATTTCTCGCCCTCTGTTTCAGCCCCTCTATTTTAGCCCCACTGTTTCAGCCCCTCTGTTTCAGCCACTCTGTTTCTCGCCCTCTGTTTCAGCTGCTCTGTTTCTCGCCGTCTGTACCAGCCCCTCTGTTTCAGCCCCTCTGTTTCAGTCCCTCTGTTTCTCGCCCTCTGTTTCTGGCCCTCTGTTTCAGCCCCTCTATTTCTCGCTCTCTGTTTCAGCCCCTCTGTTTCCGCCCCTCTGTTTCAGCCCCTCTGTTTCTCGCCCTCTGTTTCTCGCCCTCTGTTTCAGCCCCTCTGTTTCTTGCCCTCTGTTTCAGCCGCTTTGTTTCTCACCCTCTGTTTCAGACTCTCTGTTTCTCGCCCTCTGTTTCAGCCCCTCTGTTTCAGCCCCTCTGTTTCTCGCCCTCTGTTTCAGCCCCTCTGATTCAGCCCCTCTGTTTCTCGCCCTCTGTTTCAGCCCCTCTGTTTCTCGCCCTCTGTTTCAGCCCCTCTGTTTCTCGCCCTCTGTTTCAGCCCCTCTGTTTCAGCCCCTCTGTTTCAGCCCCTCTGTTTCTCGCCCTCTGTTTCAGCCCCTCTGATTCAGCCCCTCTGTTTCTCGCCCTCTGTTTCAGCCCCTCTGTTTCTCGCCCTCTGTTTCAACCTCTCAGTTTCTCGCCCTCTGTTTCAGCCCCTCTGTTTCAGCCCGTCTGTTTCAGCCCCTCTGTTTCAGCCCCTCTGTTTCTCGCCCTCTGTTTCAGCCCCTCTGTTTCTCGCCCTCTGTATCAGCTGCTTTGTTTCAGCCCCTCTGTTGCAGCCCCTCTTTTTCAGCCCCTCTGTTTCTCGCCCTCTGTTTCTCGCCCTCTGTTTCAGCCCCTCTGTTTCCCGCCCTCTGTTTCAGCCCCTCTGTTTCAGCCCATCTGATTCAGCCCGTCTGATTCAGCCCCTCTGTTTCTCGCCCTCTGTTTCAGCCACTCTGTTTCAGCCCCTCTGTTTCTTGCCCTCTGTTTCAGCCCCTCTGTTTCTCGCCCTCTGTTTCAGCCCCTCTGTTTCTCGCCCTCTGTTTCAGCCCCTCTGTTTCTCGCCCTCTGTTTCAGTCCCTCTGTTTCGCGCTCTCTGTTTCAGCCCCTCTGTTTCAGCCCCTCTGTTTCTCGCCCTCTGTTTCTGCCCGTCTGTTTCTCGCCCTCTGTTTCAGCCCCTCTGTTTCTCGCCCTCTGTATCAGCCCCACTGTTTCTCGCCCTCTGATCAGCCCCTCTGTTTCGCGCTCTCTGTTTCAGCCCCTCTGTTTCAGCCCCTCTGTTTCTCGCCCTCTGTTTCAGCCCCTCTGTTTCTCGCCCTCTGTTTCTGCCCCTCTGTTTCTCGCCCTCTGTTCCGCCCCTCTGATTCAGCCCCTCTGTTTCAGCCCTTCTGAATCAGCCCCTCTGATTCAGCCTCTCTGTTTCAGCCCCTCTGTTTCAGCCCCTCTGTTTCTGCCCCTCTGTTTCAGCCCCTCTGTTTCTCGCCCTCTGTTTCAGCCCCTCTGTTTTTCGCCCTCTGTTTCAGCCCCTCTGTTTATCGCCCTCTGTTTCAGGGTCTCTGTTTCAGCCCGTCTGTTTCAGCCCCTCTGTTTCAGCCCCTCTGTTTCTCGCCCTCTGTTTCTCGCCCTCTGTTTCAGCCCCTTTGTTTCTCGCCCTCTGTTTCAGCCCCTCTGTTTCAGCCCCTCTGATTCAGCCCCTCTGTTTCAGCGCCTCTGTTTCAGCCCCTCTGTTTCTCGCCCTCAGTTTCTGCCCCTCTGTTTCTCGCCCTCTGTTTCAGCCCCTCTGTTTCAGCCCCTCTGTTTCAGCCCCTCTGTTTCAGCCCCTCTGTTTCTCGCCCTCTCTTTCAGCCCCTCTGTTTCTCGCCCTCTGTTTCAGCCCCTCTTTTTCAGCCCCTCTGTTTCTCGTCCTCTGTTTCTGCCCCTCTGCTTCTCGCCCTCTGTTTCAGCCCCTCTATTTCTCGCCCTCTGTTTCAGCCCCTCTATTATAAAACCCACTGTTTCAGCCCCTTTGTTTCAGTCCCTCTGATTCTCGCCCTCTGTTTCTGGCCCTCTGTTTCAGCCCCTCTATTTCTCGCTCTCTGTTTCAGGCCCTCTGTTTCCGCCCCTCTGTTTCAGCCCCTCTGTTTCAGCCCCTCTGTATCTCGCCCTCTGTTTCAGCCCGTCTGTTTCTTGCCCTCTGTTTCAGCCACTCTGTTTCTCGCCCTCTGTTTCAGCATCTCTGTTTCTCGCCCTCTGTTTCAGCCCCTCTGTTTCAGCCCCTCTGTTTCAGTCCCTCTGTTTCAACCCCTCTGTTTCTCGCCCTCTGTTTCAGCCCCTCTGTTTCTCGCCCTCTGTTTCAGCCTCTCAGTTTCTCGCCCTCTGTTTCAGCCCCTCTGTTTCAGCCCCTCTGTTTCAGCCCCTCTGTTTCAGCCCCTGTGTTTCTCGCCCTCTGTTTCAGCCCCTCTGTTTCTTGCCCTCTGTTTCAGCCCCTCTGTTTCTCTCCCTCTGTATCAGCCGCTTTGTTTCAGCCCCTCTGTTTCAGCCCCTCTGTTTCATGCTCTCTGTTTCAGCCCCTCTTTTTCTCGCCCTCTGTTTCAGCCCCTCTGATTCAGCCCCTTTGTTTCTCGCCCTCTGTTTCAGCCCCTCTGTTTCTCGCCCTCTGTTTCAGCCCCTCTGTTTCTCGCCCTCTGTTTCAGCCCCTCTGTTTCAGCCCCTCTGTTTCAGCCCCTCTGTTTCTCGCCTTCTGTTTCAGCCCCTCTGTTTCTCGCCCTCTGTTTCAGCCCCTCTGTTTCTCACCCTCTGTTTCAGCCTCTCTGTTTCAGCCCCTCTGTTTCTCGCTCTCTGTTTCAGCCCCTCTGTTTCTCGCCCTCTGTTTCAGCCCCTCTGATTCAGCCCCTTTGTTTCTCGCCCACTGTTTCAGCCCCTCTGTTTCTCGCCCTCTGTTTCAGCCCCTCTGTTTCTCGCCCTCTGTTTCAGCCCCTCTGTTTCAGCCCCTCTGTTTCAGCCCCTCTGTTTCTCGCCCTCTGGTTCAGCCCCTCTGTTTCTCGCCCTCTGTTTCAGCCCCTCTATTTCTCGCCCTCTGTTTCAGCCCCTCTATTATAGCCCCACTGTTTCAGCCCCTTTGTTTCAGCCACTCTGTTTCTCGCCCTCTGTATCAGCCCCTCTGTTTCAGCCCCTCTGTTACAGTCCCTCTGTTTCTCCCCCTCTGTTTCAGCCCCTCTGTTTCCGCCCCTCTGTTTCAGCCCCTCTGTTTCAGCCCCTCTGTATCTCGCCCTCTGTTTCAGCCCCTCTGTTTCTCGCCCTCTATTTCAGCCTCTCTGTTTCTCGCCCTCTGTTTCAGCCCCTCTGTTTCAGCCCCTCTGTTTCAGTCCCTCTGTTTCAGCCCCTCTGTTTCTCGCCCTCTGTTTCAGCCTCTCTGTTTCTCGCCCTCGGTTTCAGCCCCTCTGTTTCAGCCCCTCTGTTTCAGCCCCTCTGTTTCAGCCCCTCTGTTTCTCGCCCTCTGTTTCAGCCCCTCTGTTTCTCGCCCTCTATTTCAGCCCCTCTGTTTCTCGCCCACTGTATCAGCCGCTTTGTTTCAGCCCCTCTGTTTCAGCCCCTCTGTTTCTCGCCCTCTGTATCAGCCGCTTTGTTTCAGCCCCTCTGTTTCAGCCCCTCTGTTTCAGCCCCTCTGTTTCTCGCTCTCTGTTTCAGCCCCTCTGTTTCTCGCCCTCTGTTTCAGCCCCTCTGATTCAGCACCTTTGTTTCTCGCCCTCTGTTTCAGCTCCTCTGTTTCTCGCCCTCTGTTTCAGCCCCTCTGTTTCTCGCCCTCTGTTTCAGCCCCTCTGTTTCTCGCCCTCTGTTTCAGCCCCTCTATTTCTCGCCCTCTGTTTCAGCCCCTCTATTTTAGCCCCACTGTTTCAGCCCCTCTGTTTCAGCCACTCTGTTTCTCGCCCTCTGTTTCAGCTGCTCTGTTTCTCGCCCTCTGTACCAGCCCCTCTGTTTCAGCCCCTCTGTTTCAGTCCCTCTGTTTCTCGCCCTCTGTTTCTGGCCCTCTGTTTCAGCCCCTCTATTTCTCGCTCTCTGTTTCAGCCCCTCTGTTTCCGCCCCTCTGTTTCAGCCCCTCTGTTTCTCGCCCTCTGTTTCTCGCCCTCTGTTTCAGCCCCTCTGTTTCTTGCCCTCTGTTTCAGCCGCTCTGTTTCTCGCCCTCTGTTTCAGACTGTCTGTTTCTCGTCCTCTGTTTCAGCCCCTCTGTTTCAGCCCCTCTGTTTCTCGCCCTCTGTTTCAGCCCCTCTGTTTCTCGCCCTCTGTTTCAGCCCCTCTGTTTCTCGCCCTCTGTTTCAACCTCTCAGTTTCTCGCCCTCTGTTTCAGCCCCTCTGTTTCAGCCCCTCTGTTTCAGCCCCTCTGTTTCAGCCCCTCTGTTTCTCGCCCTCTGTTTCAGCCCCTCTGTTTCTCGCCCTCTGTATCAGCTGCTTTGTTTCAGCCCTCTCTGTTGCAGCCCCTCTTTTTCAGCCCCTCTGTTTCTCGCCCTCTGTTTCTCGCCCTCTGTTTCAGCCCCTCTGTTTCCCGCCCTCTGTTTCAGCCCCTCTGTTTCAGCCCATCTGATTCAGCCCGTCTGATTCAGCCCCTCTGTTTCTCGAGCTCTGTTTCAGCCACTCTGTTTCAGCCCCTCTGTTTCTTGCCCTCTGTTTCAGCCCCTCTGTTTCTCGCCCTCTGTTTCAGCCCCTCTGTTTCTCGCCCTCTGTTTCAGCCCCTCTGTTTCTCGCCCTCTGTTTCAGTCCCTCTGTTTCGCGCTCTCTGTTTCAGCCCCTCTGTTTCAGCCCCTCTGTTTCTCGCCCTCTGTTTCTGCCCGTCTGTTTCTCGCCCTCTGTTTCAGCCCCTCTGTTTCTCGCCCTCTGTATCAGCCCCACTGTTTCTCGCCCTCTGATCAGCCCCTCTGTTTCGCGCTCTCTGTTTCAGCCCCTCTGTTTCAGCCCCTCTGTTTCTCGCCCTCTGTTTCAGCCCCTCTGTTTCTCGCCCTCTGTTTCTGCCCCTCTGTTTCTCGCCCTCTGTTCCGCCCCTCTGATTCAGCCCCTCTGTTTCAGCCCCTCTGAATCATCCCCCCTGATTCAGCCTCTCTGTTTCAGCCCCTCTGTTTCAGCCCCTCTGTTTCTGCCCCTCTGTTTCAGCCCCTCTGTTTCTCGCCCTCTGTTTCAGCCCCTCTGTTTTTCGCCCTCTGTTTCAGCCCCTCTGTTTCTCGCCCTCTGTTTCAGGCTCTCTGTTTCAGCCCGTCTGTTTCAGCCCCTCTGTTTCAGCCCCTCTGTTTCTCGCCCTCTGTTTCTCGCCCTCTGTTTCAGCCCCTTTGTTTCTCGCCCTCTGTTTCAGCCCCTCTGTTTCAGCCCCTCTGATTCAGCCCCTCTGTTTCAGCGCCTCTGTTTCAGCCCCTCTGTTTCTCGCCCTCAGTTTCTGCCCCTCTGTTTCTCGCCCTCTGTTTCAGCCCCTCTGTTTCAGCCCCTCTGTTTCAGCCCCTCTGTTTCAGCCCCTCTGTTTCTCGCCCTCTCTTTCAGCCCCTCTGTTTCTCGCCCTCTGTTTCAGCCCCTCTTTTTCAGCCCCTCTGTTTCTCGTCCTCTGTTTCTGCCCCTCAGTTTCTCGCCCTCTGTTTCAGCCCCTCTGTTTCTCGCCTTCTGTTTCAGCCCCTCTGATTCATCCCCTCTGTTTCAGCCCTTCTGATTCAGCCCCTCTGATTCAGCCCCTCTGTTTCTCGCCCTCTGTTTCAGCCCCTCTGTTTCAGCCCTTCTGTTTCAGCCACTCTGTTTCAGCCCCTCTTTTCTTGCCCTCTGTTTCAGCCCCTCTGTTTCTCGACCTCTGTTTCAGTCCCTCTGTTTCTCACCATCTGTTTCAGCCCCTCTGTTTCGCGCTCTCTGTTTCAGCCCCTCTGTTTCAGCTCCTCTGTTTCTCGCCCTCTGTTTCGGCCCCTCTGTTTCTCGCCCTCTGTTTCAGCCCCTCTGTTTCTCGCCCTCTGTTTCAGCCCCTCTGATTAAGCCCCTCTGTTTCAGCCCCTCTGAATCAGCCCCTCTGATTCTGCCCCTCTGTTTCAGCCCCTCTGTTTCAGCCCCTCTGTTACTCGCCCTCTGTTTCAGCCCCTCTGTTTGTCACCCTCTGTTTCAGCACCTCTCTTTCAGCCCCTCTGTTTCTCGCTCTCTGTTTCAGACCCTCTGTTTCTCGCCCTCTGTTTCTGCCCCTCTGATTCAGCCCCTCTGTTTCTCGCCCTCTGTTTCAGCCCCTCTGTTTCTCGCCCTCTGTTTCAGCCCCTCTGTTTCTCGCCCTCTGTTTCAGCCCCTCTGTTTCAGCCCCTCTGTTTCAGCCCCTCTGATTAAGCCCCTCTTTTCAGCCCCTCTGAATCAGCCCCTCTGATTCAGCCCCTCTGTTTCAGCCCCTCTGTTTCAGCCCCTCTGTTTCTCGCCCTCTGTTTCAGCCCCTCTGTTTCTCACCCTCTGTTTCAGCCCCTCTGTTTCAGCCCCTCTGTTTCTCGCTCTCTGTTTCAGCCCCTCTGTTTCTCGCCCTCTGTTTCCGCCCCTCTGTTTCTCGCCCTCTGTTTCAGACCCTCTGTTTCTCGCGCTCTGTTTCAGCCCCTCTCTTTCAGCCCCTCTGTTTCAGCCCCTCTGTTTCTCGCCCTCTGTTTCAGCCCCTCTGTTTCTCGCCCTCTGTTTCAGCCCCTCTATTTCTCGCCCTCTGTTTCAGCCCCTCTGTTTCGCACTCTCTGTTTCAGCCCCTCTGTATCAGCCCCTCTGTTTCTCGCCCTCTGTTTCTGCTCCTCTGTTTCTCGCCCTCTGTTTCAGCCCCTCTATTTCTCGCCCTCTGTTTCAGCCCCTCTGTTTCGCACTCTCTGTTTCAGCCCCTCTGTATCAGCCCCTCTGTTTCTCGCCCTCTGTTTCTGCTCCTCTGTTTCTCGCCCTCTGTTTCAGCCCCTCTGTTTCAGCCCCTCTGTTTCTGCCCCTCTATTTCTCGCCCTCTGTTTCAGCCCCTCTGTTTCTCGCCCTCTGTTTCAGCCCCTCTATTTCTCGCCCTCTGTTTCAGCCCCTCTATTTTAGCCCCACTGTTTCAGCCCCTCTGTTTCAGCCCCTCTGTTTCAGCCCCTCTGTTTCAGCCCCTCCGTTTCTCGCCCTCTGTATCAGCCCCTCTGTTTCAGCCCCTCTGTTTCAGTCCCTCTGTTTCTCGCTCTCTGTTTCTGGCCCTCTGTTTCAGCCCCTCTGTTTCTCGCTCTCTGTTTCAGCCCCTCTGTTTCCGCCCCTCTGTTTCAGCCCCTCTGTTTCAGCCCCTCTGTTTCTCGCCCTCTGTTTCAGCCCCTCTGTTTCTTACCCTCTGTTTCAGCCACTCTGTTTCTCGCCCTCTGTTTCAGCCTCTCTGTTTCTCGCCCTCTGTTTCAGCCCCTCTGTTTCAGCCCCTCTGTTTCAGTCCCTCTGTTTCAGCCCCTCTGTTTCTTGCCCCCTGTTTCAGCCCCTCTGTTTCTCGCCCTGTGTTTCAGCATCTCTGTTTCTCGCCCTCTGTTTCAGCCCCACTGTTTCAGCCCCTCTGTTTCAGCCCCTCTGTTTCAGCCCCTCTGTTTCTCGCCCTCTGTTTCAGCCCCTCTGTTTCTCGCCCTCTGTATCAGCCGCTTTGTTCCAGCCCCTCTGTTTCAGCCCCTCTTTTTCAGCCCCTCTGTTTCTCGCCCTCTGTTTCAGACCCTCTATTTCTCGCCCTCTGTTTCAGCCCCTCTGTTTTAGCCCATCTGATTCAGCCCGTCTGATTCAGCCCCTCTGTTTCTCGCCCTCTGTTTCAGCCACTCTGTTTCAGCCCCTCTGTTTCTTGCCCTCTGTTTCAGCGCCTCTGTTTCTCGCCCTCTGTTTCAGCCCCTCTGTTTCTCGCCCTCTGTTCAGCCCCTCTGTTTCTCGCCCTCTGTTTCAGTCCCTCTGTTTCACGCTCTCTGTTTCAGCCCCTCTATTTCAGCACCTCTGTTTCTCGCCCTCTGTTTCCGCCCGTCTGTTTCTCGCCCTATGTTTCAGCACCTATGTTTCTCGCCCTCTGTTTCAGCCCCTCTGTTTCTCGCCCTCTGTTTCAGCCCCTCTGTTTCAGCCCCTCTGTTTCAGCCCCTCTGTTTCTGCCCCTATGTTTCTCGCCCTCTGTTTCCACCCTTCTGATTCAGCCCCTCTGTTTCAGCCCCTCTGAATCAGCCCCTCTGATTCAGCCCCTCTTTTGTCAGCCACTGTGTTTCAGCCCCTCTGTTTCTCGCCCTCTGTTTCAGCCCCTCTGTTTCTCATCCTCTGTTTCAGCCCCTCTGATTCAGCCCCTCTGTTTCTCGCTCTCTGTTTCAGCCCCTCTGTTTCTCGCCCTCGGTTTCTGCCCCTCTGATTCAGCCCCTCTGTTTCTCGCCCTCTGTTTCAGCCCCTCTGTTTCTCGCCCTCTGTTTCAGCCCCTCTGTTTCTCGCCCTCTGTTTCAGCCCCTCTAGTTCTCGCCCTCTGTTTCTGCCCCTCTGTTTCTCGCCCTCTGTTCCGCCCCTCTGATTCAGCCCCTCTGTTTCAGCCCCTCTGAATCATCCCCCCTGATTCAGCCTCTCTGTTTCAGCCCCTCTGTTTCAGCCCCTCTGTTTCTGCCCCTCTGTTTCAGCCCCTCTGTTTCTCGCCCTCTGTTTCAGCCCCTCTGTTTTTCGCCCTCTGTTTCAGCCCCTCTGTTTCTCGCCCTCTGTTTCAGGCTCTCTGTTTCAGCCCGTCTGTTTCAGCCCCTCTGTTTCAGCCCCTCTGTTTCTCGCCCTCTGTTTCTCGCCCTCTGTTTCAGCCCCTTTGTTTCTCGCCCTCTGTTTCAGCCCCTCTGTTTCAGCCCCTCTGATTCAGCCCCTCTGTTTCAGCGCCTCTGTTTCAGCCCCTCTGTTTCTCGCCCTCAGTTTCTGCCCCTCTGTTTCTCGCCCTCTGTTTCAGCCCCTCTGTTTCAGCCCCTCTGTTTCAGCCCCTCTGTTTCAGCCCCTCTGTTTCTCGCCCTCTCTTTCAGCCCCTCTGTTTCTCGCCCTCTGTTTCAGCCCCTCTTTTTCAGCCCCTCTGTTTCTCGTCCTCTGTTTCTGCCCCTCAGTTTCTCGCCCTCTGTTTCAGCCCCTCTGTTTCTCGCCTTCTGTTTCAGCCCCTCTGATTCATCCCCTCTGTTTCAGCCCTTCTGATTCAGCCCCTCTGATTCAGCCCCTCTGTTTCTCGCCCTCTGTTTCAGCCCCTCTGTTTCAGCCCTTCTGTTTCAGCCACTCTGTTTCAGCCCCTCTTTTCTTGCCCTCTGTTTCAGCCCCTCTGTTTCTCGACCTCTGTTTCAGTCCCTCTGTTTCTCACCATCTGTTTCAGCCCCTCTGTTTCGCGCTCTCTGTTTCAGCCCCTCTGTTTCAGCTCCTCTGTTTCTCGCCCTCTGTTTCGGCCCCTCTGTTTCTCGCCCTCTGTTTCAGCCCCTCTGTTTCTCGCCCTCTGTTTCAGCCCCTCTGATTAAGCCCCTCTGTTTCAGCCCCTCTGAATCAGCCCCTCTGATTCTGCCCCTCTGTTTCAGCCCCTCTGTTTCAGCCCCTCTGTTTCTCGCCCTCTGTTTCAGCCCCTCTGTTTGTCACCCTCTGTTTCAGCACCTCTCTTTCAGCCCCTCTGTTTCTCGCTCTCTGTTTCAGACCCTCTGTTTCTCGCCCTCTGTTTCTGCCCCTCTGATTCAGCCCCTCTGTTTCTCGCCCTCTGTTTCAGCCCCTCTGTTTCTCGCCCTCTGTTTCAGCCCCTCTGTTTCTCGCCCTCTGTTTCAGCCCCTCTGTTTCAGCCCCTCTGTTTCAGCCCCTCTGATTAAGCCCCTCTTTTCAGCCCCTCTGAATCAGCCCCTCTGATTCAGCCCCTCTTTTGTCAGCCACTGTGTTTCAGCCCCTCTGTTTCTCGCCCTCTGTTTCAGCCCCTCTGTTTCTCATCCTCTGTTTCAGCCCCTCTGATTCAGCCCCTCTGTTTCTCGCTCTCTGTTTCAGCCCCTCTGTTTCTCGCCCTCGGTTTCTGCCCCTCTGATTCAGCCCCTCTGTTTCTCGCCCTCTGTTTCAGCCCCTCTGTTTCTCGCCCTCTGTTTCAGCCCCTCTGTTTCTCGCCCTCTGTTTCAGCCCCTCTGTTTCTCGCCCTCTGTTTCTGCCCCTCTGTTTCTCGCCCTCTGTTCCGCCCCTCTGATTCAGCCCCTCTGTTTCAGCCCCTCTGAATCATCCCCCCTGATTCAGCCTCTCTGTTTCAGCCCCTCTGTTTCAGCCCCTCTGTTTCTGCCCCTCTGTTTCAGCCCCTCTGTTTCTCGCCCTCTGTTTCAGCCCCTCTGTTTTTCGCCCTCTGTTTCAGCCCCTCTGTTTCTCGCCCTCTGTTTCAGGCTCTCTGTTTCAGCCCGTCTGTTTCAGCCCCTCTGTTTCAGCCCCTCTGTTTCTCGCCCTCTGTTTCAGCCCCTTTGTTTCTCGCCCTCTGTTTCAGCCCCTCTGTTTCAGCCCCTCTGATTCAGCCCCTCTGTTTCAGCGCCTCTGTTTCAGCCCCTCTGTTTCTCGCCCTCAGTTTCTGCCCCTCTGTTTCTCGCCCTCTGTTTCAGCCCCTCTGTTTCAGCCCCTCTGTTTCAGCCCCTCTGTTTCAGCCCCTCTGTTTCTCGCCCTCTCTTTCAGCCCCTCTGTTTCTCGCCCTCTGTTTCAGCCCCTCTTTTTCAGCCCCTCTGTTTCTCGTCCTCTGTTTCTGCCCCTCAGTTTCTCGCCCTCTGTTTCAGCCCCTCTGTTTCTCGCCTTCTGTTTCAGCCCCTCTGATTCATCCCCTCTGTTTCAGCCCTTCTGATTCAGCCCCTCTGATTCAGCCCCTCTGTTTCTCGCCCTCTGTTTCAGCCCCTCTGTTTCAGCCCTTCTGTTTCGGCCACTCTGTTTCAGCCCCTCTTTTCTTGCCCTCTGTTTCAGCCCCTCTGTTTCTCGACCTCTGTTTCAGTCCCTCTGTTTCTCACCATCTGTTTCAGCCCCTCTGTTTCGCGCTCTCTGTTTCAGCCCCTCTGTTTCAGCTCCTCTGTTTCTCGCCCTCTGTTTCGGCCCCTCTGTTTCTCGCCCTCTGTTTCAGCCCCTCTGTTTCTCGCCCTCTGTTTCAGCCCCTCTGATTAAGCCCCTCTGTTTCAGCCCCTCTGAATCAGCCCCTCTGATTCTGCCCCTCTGTTTCAGCCCCTCTGTTTCAGCCCCTCTGTTTCTCGCCCTCTGTTTCAGCCCCTCTGTTTGTCACCCTCTGTTTCAGCACCTCTCTTTCAGCCCCTCTGTTTCTCGCTCTCTGTTTCAGACCCTCTGTTTCTCGCCCTCTGTTTCTGCCCCTCTGATTCAGCCCCTCTGTTTCTCGCCCTCTGTTTCAGCCCCTCTGTTTCTCGCCCTCTGTTTCAGCCCCTCTGTTTCTCGCCCTCTGTTTCAGCCCCTCTGTTTCAGCCCCTCTGTTTCAGCCCCTCTGATTAAGCCCCTCTTTTCAGCCCCTCTGAATCAGCCCCTCTGATTCAGCCCCTCTGTTTCAGCCCCTCTGTTTCAGCCCCTCTGTTTCTCGCCCTCTGTTTCAGCCCCTCTGTTTCTCACCCTCTGTTTCAGCCCCTCTGTTTCAGCCCCTCTGTTTCTCGCTCTCTGTTTCAGCCCCTCTGTTTCTCGCCCTCTGTTTCCGCCCCTCTGTTTCTCGCCCTCTGTTTCAGACCCTCTGTTTCTCGCGCTCTGTTTCAGCCCCTCTCTTTCAGCCCCTCTGTTTCAGCCCCTCTGTTTCTCGCCCTCTGTTTCAGCCCCTCTGTTTCTCGCCCTCTGTTTCAGCCCCTCTATTTCTCGCCCTCTGTTTCAGCCCCTCTGTTTCGCACTCTCTGTTTCAGCCCCTCTGTATCAGCCCCTCTGTTTCTCGCCCTCTGTTTCTGCTCCTCTGTTTCTCGCCCTCTGTTTCAGCCCCTCTGTTTCAGCCCCTCTGTTTCAGCCCCTCTATTTCTCGCCCTCTGTTTCAGCCCCTCTGTTTCTCGCCCTCTGTTTCAGCCCCTCTATTTCTCGCCCTCTGTTTCAGCCCCTCTGTTTCGCACTCTCTGTTTCAGCCCCTCTGTATCAGCCCCTCTGTTTCTCGCCCTCTGTTTCTGCTCCTCTGTTTCTCGCCCTCTGTTTCAGCCCCTCTGTTTCAGCCCCTCTGTTTCTGCCCCTCTATTTCTCGCCCTCTGTTTCAGCCCCTCTGTTTCTCGCCCTCTGTTTCAGCCCCTCTATTTCTCGCCCTCTGTTTCAGCCCCTCTATTTTAGCCCCACTGTTTCAGCCCCTCTGTTTCAGCCCCTCTGTTTCAGCCCCTCTGTTTCAGCCCCTCCGTTTCTCGCCCTCTGTATCAGCCCCTCTGTTTCAGCCCCTCTGTTTCAGTCCCTCTGTTTCTCGCTCTCTGTTTCTGGCCCTCTGTTTCAGCCCCTCTGTTTCTCGCTCTCTGTTTCAGCCCCTCTGTTTCCGCCCCTCTGTTTCAGCCCCTCTGTTTCAGCCCCTCTGTTTCTCGCCCTCTGTTTCAGCCCCTCTGTTTCTTACCCTCTGTTTCAGCCACTCTGTTTCTCGCCCTCTGTTTCAGCCTCTCTGTTTCTCGCCCTCTGTTTCAGCCCCTCTGTTTCAGCCCCTCTGTTTCAGTCCCTCTGTTTCAGCCCCTCTGTTTCTTGCCCCCTGTTTCAGCCCCTCTGTTTCTCGCCCTGTGTTTCAGCATCTCTGTTTCTCGCCCTCTGTTTCAGCCCCACTGTTTCAGCCCCTCTGTTTCAGCCCCTCTGTTTCAGCCCCTCTGTTTCTCGCCCTCTGTTTCAGCCCCTCTGTTTCTCGCCCTCTGTATCAGCCGCTTTGTTCCAGCCCCTCTGTTTCAGCCCCTCTTTTTCAGCCCCTCTGTTTCTCGCCCTCTGTTTCAGAACCTCTATTTCTCGCCCTCTGTTTCAGCCCCTCTGTTTTAGCCCATCTGATTCAGCCCGTCTGATTCAGCCCCTCTGTTTCTCGCCCTCTGTTTCAGCCACTCTGTTTCAGCCCCTCTGTTTCTTGCCCTCTGTTTCAGCGCCTCTGTTTCTCGCCCTCTGTTTCAGCCCCTCTGTTTCTCGCCCTCTGTTCAGCCCCTCTGTTTCTCGCCCTCTGTTTCAGTCCCTCTGTTTCACGCTCTCTGTTTCAGCCCCTCTATTTCAGCACCTCTGTTTCTCGCCCTCTGTTTCCGCCCGTCTGTTTCTCGCCCTATGTTTCAGCACCTATGTTTCTCGCCCTCTGTTTCAGCCCCTCTGTTTCTCGCCCTCTGTTTCAGCCCCTGTGTTTCGCGCTCTCTGTTTCAGCCCCTCTGTTTCAGCCCCTCTGTTTCTCGCCCTCTGTTTCTGCCCCTATGTTTCTCGCCCTCTGTTTCCACCCTTCTGATTCAGCCCCTCTGTTTCAGCCCCTCTGAATCAGCCCCTCTGATTCAGCCCCTCTTTTGTCAGCCACTGTGTTTCAGCCCCTCTGTTTCTCGCCCTCTGTTTCAGCCCCTCTGTTTCTCATCCTCTGTTTCAGCCCCTCTGATTCAGCCCCTCTGTTTCTCGCTCTCTGTTTCAGCCCCTCTGTTTCTCGCCCTCGGTTTCTGCCCCTCTGATTCAGCCCCTCTGTTTCTCGCCCTCTGTTTCAGCCCCTCTGTTTCTCGCCCTCTGTTTCAGCCCCTCTGTTTCTCGCCCCCTGTTTCAGCTCCTCTGTTTCAGCCCCTCTCTTTCAGCCCCTCTGTTTCTCGCCCTCTGTTTCAGCCCCTCTGTTTCAACCCCTCTGTTTCTCTCCCTCTGTTTCAGCTCCTCTGTTTCTCGCCCTCTGTTTCAGCCCCTCTGTTTCAGCTCCTCTGATTCAGCCCCTCTGTTTCAGCCCCTCTGTTTCTCGCCCTCTGTTTCAGCCCCTCTGTTTCTTGCCCTCTGTTTCAGCCCCTCTGTTTCTCGCCCTCTGTTTCAGCCTCTCTGTTTCTCGCCCTCTGTTTCAGCCCCTCTGTTTCAGCCCCTCTGTTTCAGCCCCTCTGTTTCTCGCCCTCTGTTTCAGCCCCTCTGTTTCAGCCCCTCTATTTCAGCCCCTTTGTTTCAGCCCCTCTGTTTCATCCTCTCTGTTTCTCGCCCTCTGTTTCTCACCCTCTGTTTCTCGCCCTCTGTTTCAGCCCCTCTATTTTTCGCCCTCTGTTACAGCCCCTCTGTTTCTCGCCCGCTGTTTCAGGCTCTCTGTTTCAGCCCCTTTGTTTCTCGCCCTCTGTTTCAGCCCCTCTGTTTCAGCCCCTCTGATTCAGCCCCTCTGATTCTGCCCCTCTGTTTCTCGCCCTCTGTTTCAGCCCCTCGGTTTAGCCCCTCTGTTTCTGCCCCTCTGTTTCAGCCCCTCTGTTTCTCGCCCTCTGTTTCAGCCCCTCTGTTTCAGCCCCTCTATTTCAGCCCCTTTGTTTCAGCCCCTCTGTTTCATCCTCTCTGTTTCTCGCCCTCTGTTTCTCACCCTCTGTTTCTCGCCCTCTGTTTCAGCCCCTCTATTTTTCGCCCTCTGTTACAGCCCCTCTGTTTCTCGCCCGCTGTTTCAGGCTCTCTGTTTCAGCCCCTCTGTTTCTCGCCCTCTGTTTCTCGCCCGCTGTTTCAGCCCCTTTGTTTCTCGCCCTCTGTTTCAGCCCCTCTGTTTCAGCCCCTCTGATTCAGCCCCTCTGATTCAGCCCCTCTGTTTCTCGCCCTCTGTTTCAGCCCCTCTGTTTCAGCCCCTCTGTTTCTGCCCCTCTGTTTCAGCCCCTCTGTTTCTCGCACACTGTTTCAGCCCCTCTGTTTTTCGCCCTCTGTTTCAGCCCCTCTGTTTCTCGCCCTCTGTTTCAGCCCGTCTGTTTCAGCCCCTCTGTTTCAGCCCCTCTGTTTCTCGCCCGCTGTTTCAGCCCCTTTGTATCTCGCCCTCTGTTTCAGCCCCTCTGTTTCAGCCTCTCTGATTCAGCCCCTCTGTTTCAGCCCCTCTGTTTCAGCCCCTCTGTTTCTCGCCCTCAGTTTCTGCCCCTCTGTTTCTCGCCCTCTGTTTCAGCCCCTGTGTTTCTCGCCCTCTGTTTCAGCACCTCTGTTTCAGCCCCTCTGTTTCTCGCCTTCTGTTTCAGCCCCTCTGATTCAGCCCCTCTGTTTCAGCCCTTCTGATTCAGCCCCTCTGATTCAGCCCCTCTGTTTCTTGCCCTCTGTTTCAGCCCCTCTGTTTCAGCCCTTCTGTTTCAGCCACTCTGTTTCAGCCGCTCTGTTTCTTGCCCTCTGTTTCAGCCCCTCTGTTTTTCGACCTCTGTTTCTGTCCCTCTGTTTCTCACCATCTGTTTCAGCCCCTCTGTTTCGCGCTCTCTGTTTCAGCCCGTCTGTTTCAGCTCCTCTGTTTCTCGCCCTCTGTTTCGGCCCCTCTGTTTCTCGCCCTCGGTTTCAGCCCCTCTGTTTCTCGCCCTCTGTTTCAGCCCCTCTGATTAAGCCCCTCTGTTTCAGCCCCTCTGAATCAGCCCCTCTGATTCAGCCCCTCTGTTTCAGCCCCTCTGTGTCAGCCCCTCTGTTTCTCGCCCACTGTTTCAGCCCCTCTGTTTCTCACCCTCTGTTTCAGCCTCTCTGATTCAGCCCCTCTGTTTCTCGCTCTCTGTTTCAGCCCCTCTGTTTCTCGCCCTCTGTTTCAGCCCCTCTGATTCAGCCCCTCTGTTTCTCGCCCTCTGTTTCAGCCCCTCTGTTTCTCTCCCTCTGTTTCAGCCCCTCTGTTTCTCGCCCTCTGTTTCAGCCCCTCTTTTTCAGCCCCTATGTTTCTCGCCCTCTGTTTCAGCCCCTCTGTTTCTCGCCCTCTGTTTCAGCCCCTCTGTTTCTCGCCCTCTGTTTCAGCCCCTCTATTTCTCGCCCTCTGTTTCAGCCCCTCTATTATAGCCCCACTGTTTCAGCCCCTTTGTTTCAGCCACTCTGTTTCTCGCCCTCAGTTTCAGCCGCTCTGTTTCTCGCCCTCTGTATCAGCCCCTCTGTTTCAGCGCCTCTGTTTCAGTCCCTCTGTTTCTCGCCCTCTGTTTCTGGTCCTCTGTTTCAGCCCCTCTATTTCTCGCTCTCTGTTTCAGCCCCTCGATTTCTCGCCCTCTGTTTCAGCCCCTCTATTTTAGCCCCTCTGTTTCAGCCCCTCTGTTTCTCGCCCACTGTTTCAGCCCCTCTGTTTCTCGCCCTCTGTTTCAGCCCCTCTGTTTCTCGCCCTCTGTTTCAGCCCCTCGATTTCTCGCCCTCTGTTTCAGCCCCTCTATTTTAGCCCCTCTGTTTCAGCCCCTCTGTTTCTCGCCCACTGTTTCAGCCCCTCTGTTTCTCGCCCTCTGTTTCAGCCCCTCTGTTTCTCGCCCTCTGTTTCAGCCCCTCGATTTCTCGCCCTCTGTTTCAGCCCCTCTATTTTAGCCCCACTGTTTCAGCCCCTTTGTTTCAGCCACTCTGTTTCTCGGTCTCTGTTTCAACCCCTCTGTTTCTCGCCCTCTGTTTCAGCCCCTCTGATTCAGCCCCTTTGTTTCTCGCACTCTGTTTCAGCCCCTCTGTTTCTCGCCCTCTGTTTCAGCCCCTCTGTTTCTCGCCCTCTGTTTCAGCACCTCTGTTTCAGCCCCTCTGTTTCAGCCCCTCTGTTTCAGCCCCTCTGTTTCTCGCCCACTGTTTCAGCCCCTCTGTTTCTCGCCCTCTGTATCAGCCGCTTTGTTTCAGCCCCTCTGTTTCAGCCCCTCTGTTTCTCGCTCTCTGTTTCAGCCCCTCTGTTTCTCGCCCTCTGTTTCAGCCCCTCTGATTCAGCCCCTTTGTTTCTCGCCCTCTGTTTCAGCCCCTCTGTTTCTCGCCCACTGTTTCAGCCCCTCTGTTTCTCGCCCTCTGTTTCAGCCCCTCTGTTTCTCGCCCTCTGTTTCAGCCCCTCGATTTCTCGCCCTCTGTTTCAGCCCCTCTATTTTAGCCCCACTGTTTCAGCCCCTTTGTTTCAGCCACTCTGTTTCTCGGTCTCTGTTTCAACCCCTCTGTTTCTCGCCCTCTGTTTCAGCCCCTCTGATTCAGCCCCTTTGTTTCTCGCAATCTGTTTCAGCCCCTCTGTTTCTCGCCCTCTGTTTCAGCCCCTCTGTTTCTCGCCCTCTGTTTCAGCACCTCTGTTTCAGCCCCTCTGTTTCAGCCCCTCTGTTTCAGCCCCTCTGTTTCTCGCCCACTGTTTCAGCCCCTCTGTTTCTCGCCCTCTGTTTCAGCCCCTCTGTTTCTCGCCCTCTGTTTCAGCCCCTCGATTTCTCGCCCTCTGTTTCAGCCCCTCTATTTTAGCCCCACTGTTTCAGCCCCTTTGTTTCAGCCACTCTGTTTCTCGGTCTCTGTTTCAACCCCTCTGTTTCTCGCCCTCTGTTTCAGCCCCTCTGATTCAGCCCCTTTGTTTCTCGCACTCTGTTTCAGCCCCTCTGTTTCTCGCCCTCTGTTTCAGCCCCTCTGTTTCTCGCCCTCTGTTTCAGCACCTCTGTTTCAGCCCCTCTGTTTCAGCCCCTCTGTTTCTCGCTCTCTGTTTCAGCCCCTCTGTTTCCGCCCCTCTGTTTCAGCCCCTCAGTTACAGCCCCTCTGTATCTCGCCCTCTGTTTCAGCCCCTCTGTTTCTTGCCCTCTGTTTCAGCCACTCTGTTTCTCGCCCTCTGTTTCAGCCTCTCTGTTTCTCGCCCTCTGTTTCAGCCCCTCTGTTTCAGCCCCTCTGTTTCAGTCCCTCTGTTTCAGCCCCTCTGTTTCTCGCCCACTGTTTCAGCCCCTCTGTTTCTCGCCCTCTGTTTCAGCCTCTCTGTTTCTCGCCCTCTGTTTCAGCCCCTCTGTTTCTCGCCCTCTGTTTCAGCCCCTCTGTTTCTCGCCCTCTGTTTCAGCCCCTCTGTTTCTCGCCCTCTGTTTCAGCACCTCTGTTTCAGCCCCTCTGTTTCAGCCCCTCTATTTCTCGCTCTCTGTTTCAGCCCCTCTGTTTCCGCCCCTCTGTTTCAGCCCCTCAGTTACAGCCCCTCTGTATCTCGCCCTCTGTTTCAGCCCCTCTGTTTCTTGCCCTCTGTTTCAGCCACTCTGTTTCTCGCCCTCTGTTTCAGCCTCTCTGTTTCTCGCCCTCTGTTTCAGCCCCTCTGTTTCAGCCCCTCTGTTTCAGTCCCTCTGTTTCAGCCCCTCTGTTTCTCGCCCTCTCTTTCAGCCCCTCTGTTTCTCGCCCTCTGTTTCAGCCTCTCTGTTTCTCGCCCTCTGTTTCAGCCCCTCTGTTTCTCGCCCTCTGTATCAGCCGCTTTGTTTCAGCCCCTCTGTTTCAGCCCCTCTGTTTCTCGCTCTCTGTTTCAGCCCCTCTGTTTCTCGCCCTCTGTTTCAGCCCCTCTGATTCAGCCCCTTTGTTTCTCGCCCTCTGTTTCAGCCCCTCTGTTTCTCGCCCTCTGTTTCAGACCCTCTGATTCAGCCCCTTTGTTTCTCGCCCTCTGATTCAGCCCCTTTGTTTCTCGCTCTGTGTTTCAGTCCCTCTGTTTCTCGCCCTCTGTTTCAGCCCCTCAGTTACAGCCCCTCTGTATCTCGCCCTCTGTTTCAGCCCCTCTGTTTCTTGCCCTCTGTTTCAGCCACTCTGTTTCTCGCCCTCTGTTTCAGCCCCTCTGTTTCTCGCCCTCTGTTTCAGCACCTCTGTTTCAGCCCCTCTGTTTCAGCCCCTCTGTTTCAGCCCCTCTGTTTCTCGCCCACTGTTTCAGCCCCTCTGTTTCTCGCCCTCTGTTTCAGCCCCTCTGTTTCTCGCCCTCTGTTTCAGCCCCTCGATTTCTCGCCCTCTGTTTCAGCCCCTCTGTTTTAGCCCCACTGTTTCAGCCCCTTTGTTTCAGCCACTCTGTTTCTCGGTCTCTGTTTCAACCCCTCTGTTTCTCGCCCTCTGTTTCAGCCCCTCTGATTCAGCCCCTTTGTTTCTCGCACTCTGTTTCAGCCCCTCTGTTTCTCGCCCTCTGTTTCTGCCCCTCTGTTTCTCGCCCTCTGTTTCAGCACCTCTGTTTCAGCCCCTCTGTTTCAGCCCCTCTGTTTCTCGCTCTCTGTTTCAGCCCCTCTGTTTCCGCCCCTCTGTTTCAGCCCCTCAGTTACAGCCCCTCTGTATCTCGCCCTCT
Source organism: Chiloscyllium punctatum (assembly GCF_047496795.1). Taxonomy (NCBI): domain Eukaryota; kingdom Metazoa; phylum Chordata; class Chondrichthyes; order Orectolobiformes; family Hemiscylliidae; genus Chiloscyllium; species Chiloscyllium punctatum. The sequence continues at coordinate 245,849 of NW_027309792.1, read as the reverse complement.
GTTTCAGCCCCTCTGTTTCTTGCCCTCTGTTTCAGCCACTCTGTTTCTCGCCCTCTGTTTCAGCCTCTCTGTTTCTCGCCCTCTGTTTCAGCCGCTCTGTTTCAGCCCCTCTGTTTCAGTCCCTCTGTTTCAGCCCCTCTGTTTCTCGCCCTCTGTTTCAGCCCCTCTGTTTCTCGCCCTCTGTTTCAGCCTCTCTGTTTCTCGCCCTCTGTTTCAGCCCCTCTGTTTCTCGCCCTCTGTTTCAGCCCCTCTGTTTCTCGCCCTCTGTTTCAGCCCCTCTGTTTCTCGCCCTCTGTTTCAGCACCTCTGTTTCAGCCCCACTGTTTCAGCCCCTCTATTTCTCGCTCTCTGTTTCAGCCCCTCTGTTTCCGCCCCTCTGTTTCAGCCCCTCAGTTACAGCCCCTCTGTATCTCGCCCTCTGTTTCAGCCCCTCTGTTTCTCGCCCTCTGTTTCAGCCCCTCTGTTTCTCGCCCTCTGTTTCAGCCTCTCTGTTTCTCGCCCTCTGTTTCAGCCCCTCTGTTTCTCGCCCTCTGTTTCAGCCCCTCTGTTTCTCGCCCTCTGTTTCAGCCCCTCTGTTTCTCGCCCTCTGTTTCAGCACCTCTGTTTCAGCCCCTCTGTTTCAGCCCCTCTATTTCTCGCTCTCTGTTTCAGCACCTCTGTTTCCGCCCCTCTGTTTCAGCCCCTCAGTTACAGCCCCTCTGTATCTCGCCCTCTGTTTCAGCCCCTCTGTTTCTTGCCCTCTGTTTCAGCCACTCTGTTTCTCGCCCTCTGTTTCAGCCTCTCTGTTTCTCGCCCTCTGTTTCAGCCCCTCTGTTTCAGCCCCTCTGTTTCAGTCCCTCTGTTTCAGCCCCTCTGTTTCTCGCCCTCTGTTTCAGCCCCTCTATTTCTCGCCCTCTGTTTCAGCCTCTCTGTTTCTCGCCCTCTGTTTCAGCCCCTCTGTTTCAGCCCCTCTGTTTCAGCCACTCTGTTTCTCGCCCTCTGTTTCAGCCCCTCTGTTTCTCGCCCTCTGTTTCAGCCCCTCTGTTTCTCGCCCTCTGTATCAGCCGCTTTGTTTCAGCCCCTCTGTTTCAGCCCCTCTGTTTCTCGCTCTCTGTTTCCGCCCCTCTGTTTCTCGCCCTCTGTTTCAGCCCCTCTGATTCAGCCCCTTTGTTTCTCGCCCTCTGTTTCAGCCCCTCTGTTTCTCGCCCACTGTTTCAGCCCCTCTGTTTCTCGCCCTCTGTTTCAGCCCCTCTGTTTCTCGCCCTCTGTTTCGGCCCCTCGATTTCTCGCCCTCTGTTTCAGCCCCTCTATTTTAGCCCCACTGTTTCAGCCCCTTTGTTTCAGCCACTCTGTTTCTCGGTCTCTGTTTCAACCCCTCTGTTTCTCGCCCTCTGTTTCAGCCCCTCTGATTCAGCCCCTTTGTTTCTCGCACTCTGTTTCAGCCCCTCTGTTTCTCGCCCTCTGTTTCAGCCCCTCTGTATCTCGCCCTCTGTTTCAGCCCCTCTGTTTCTTGCCCTCTGTTTCAGCCACTCTGTTTCTCGCCCTCTGTTTCAGCCTCTCTGTTTCTCGCCCTCTGTTTCAGCCCCTCTGTTTCAGCCCCTCTGTTTCAGTCCCTCTGTTTCAGCCCCTCTGTTTCTCGCCCTCTGTTTCAGCCCCTCTGTTTCTCGCCCTCTGTTTCAGCCTCTCTGTTTCTCGCCCTCTGTTTCAGCCCCTCTGTTTCAGCCCCTCTGTTTCAGCCACTCTGTTTCTCGCCCTCTGTTTCAGCCCCTCTGTTTCTCGCCCTCTGTTTCAGCCCCTCTGTTTCTCGTCCTCTGTATCAGCCGCTTTGTTTCAGCCCCTCTGTTTCAGCCCCTCTGTTTCTCGCTCTCTGTTTCAGCCCCTCTGTTTCTCGCCCTCTGTTTCAGCCCCTCTGATTCAGCCCCTTTGTTTCTCGCCCTCTGTTTCAGCCCCTCTGTTTCTCGCCCACTGTTTCAGCTCCTCTGTTTCTCGCCCTCTGTTTCAGCCCCTCTGTTTCTCGCCCTCTGTTTCAGCCCCTCGATTTCTCGCCCTCTGTTTCAGCCCCTCTATTTTAGCCCCACTGTATCAGCCCCTTTGTTTCAGCCACTCTGTTTCTCGGTCTCTGTTTCAACCCCTCTGTTTCTCGCCCTCTGTTTCAGCCCCTCTGATTCAGCCCCTTTGTTTCTCGCACTCTGTTTCAGCCCCTCTGTTTCTCGCCCTCTGTTTCAGCCCCTCTGTTTCTCGCCCTCTGTTTCAGCACCTCTGTTTCAGCCCCTCTGTTTCAGCCCCTCTGTTTATGCCCCTCTGTTTCTCGCCCACTGTTTCAGCCCCTCTGTTTCTCGCCCTCTGTATCAGCCGCTTTGTTTCAGCCCCTCTGTTTCAGCCCCTCTGTTTCTCGCTCTCTGTTTCAGCCCCTCTGTTTCTCGCCCTCTGTTTCAGCCCCTCTGATTCAGCCCCTTTGTTTCTCGCCCTCTGTTTCAGCCCCTCTGTTTCTCACCCACTGTTTCAGCCCCTCTGTTTCTCGCCCTCTGTTTCAGCCCCTCTGTTTCTCGCCCTCTGTTTCAGCCCCTCGATTTCTCGCCCTCTGTTTCAGCCCCTCTATTTTAGCCCCACTGTTTCAGCCCCTTTGTTTCAGCCACTCTGTTTCTCGGTCTCTGTTTCAACCCCTCTGTTTCTCGCCCTCTGTTTCAGCCCCTCTGATTCAGCCCCTTTGTTTCTCGCACTCTGTTTCAGCCCCTCTGTTTCTCGCCCTCTGTTTCAGCCCCCCTGTTTCTCGCCCTCTGTTTCAGCACCTCTGTTTCAGCCCCTCTGTTTCAGCCCCTCTGTTTCAGCCCCTCTGTTTCTCGCCCACTGTTTCAGCCCCTCTGTTTCTCGCCCCCTGTTTCAGCCCCTCTGTTTCTCGCCCTCTGTTTCAGCCCCTCGATTTCTCGCCCTCTGTTTCAGCCCCTCTATTTTAGCCCCACTGTTTCAGCCCCTTTGTTTCAGCCATTCTGTTTCTCGGTCTCTGTTTCAACCCCTCTGTTTCTCGCCCTCTGTTTCAGCCCCTCTGATTCAGCCCCTTTGTTTCTCGCACTCTGTTTCAGCCCCTCTGTTTCTCGCCCTCTGTTTCAGCCCCTCTGTTTCTCGCCCTCTGTTTCAGCCCCTCTGTTTCTCGCCCTCTGTATCAGCCGCTTTGTTTCAGCCCCTCTGTTTCAGCCCCTCTGTTTCTCGCTCTCTGTTTCAGCCCCTCTGTTTCTCGCCCACTGTTTCAGCCCCTCTGTTTCTCGCCCTCTGTTTCAGCCCCTCTGTTTCTCGCCCTCTGTTTCAGCCCCTCGATTTCTCGCCCTCTGTTTCAGCCCCTCTATTTTAGCCCCACTGTTTCAGCCCCTTTGTTTCAGCCACTCTGTTTCTCGGTCTCTGGTTCAACCCCTCTGTTTCTCGCCCTCTGTTTCAGCCCCTCTGATTCAGCCCCTTTGTTTCTCGCACTCTGTTTCAGCCCCTCTGTTTCTCGCCCTCTGTTTCAGCCCCTCTGTTTCTCGCCCTCTGTTTCAGCACCTCTGTTTCAGCCCCTCTGTTTCAGCCCCTCTGTTTCTCGCCCTCTGTATCAGCCGCTTTGTTTCAGCCCCTCTGTTTCTCGCCCTCTGTTTCAGCCCCTCTGTTTCTCGCCCACTGTTTCAGCCCCTCTGTTTCTCGCCCTCTGTTTCAGCCCCTCTGTTTCTCGCCCTCTGTTTCAGCCCCTCGATTTCTCGCCCTCTGTTTCAGCCCCTCTATTTTAGCCCCACTGTTTCAGCCCCTTTGTTTCAGCCACTCTGTTTCTCGGTCTCTGTTTCAACCCCTCTGTTTCTCGCCCTCTGTTTCAGCCCCTCTGATTCAGCCCCTTTGTTTCTCGCACTCTGTTTCAGCCCCTCTGTTTCTCGCCCTCTGTTTCAGCCCCTCTGTTTCTCGCCCTATGTTTCAGCACCTCTGGTTCAGCCCCTCTGTTTCAGCCCCTCTGTTTCAGCCCCTCTGTTTCTCGCCCACTGTTTCAGCCCCTCTGTTTCTCGCCCTCTGTTTCAGCCCCTCTGTTTCTCGCCCTCTGTTTCAGCCCCTCGATTTCTCGCCCTCTGTTTCAGCCCCTCTATTTTAGCCCCACTGTTTCAGCCCCTTTGTTTCAGCCACTCTGTTTCTCGGTCTCTGTTTCAACCCCTCTGTTTCTCGCCCTCTGTTTCAGCCCCTCTGATTCAGCCCATTTGTTTCTCGCACTCTGTTTCAGCCCCTCTGTTTCTCGCCCTCTGTTTCAGCCCCTCTGTTTCTCGCCCTCTGTTTCAGCACCTCTGTTTCAGCCCCTCTGTTTCAGCCCCTCTGTTTCTCGCCCTCTGTTTCAGCCCCTCTGTTTCTCGCCCTCTGTTTCAGCCCCTCTGTTTCTCGCCCTCTGTTTGAGCCCCTCGATTTCTCGCCCTCTGTTTCAGCCCCTCTATTTTAGCCCCATTGTTTCAGCCGCTTTGTTTCAGCCTCTCTGTTTCTCGCCCTCTGTTTCAGCCCCTCTGTTTCAGCCCCTCTGTTTCAGTCCCTCTGTTTCAGCCCCTCTGTTTCTCGCCCTCTGTTTCAGCCCCTCTGTTTCTCGCCCTCTGTTTCAGCCTCTCTGTTTCTCGCCCTCTGTTTCAGCCCCTCTGTTTCAGCCCCTCTGTTTCAGCCACTCTGTTTCTCGCCCTCTGTTTCAGCCCCTCTGTTTCTCGCCCTCTGTTTCAGCCCCTCTGTTTCTCGCCCTCTGTATCAGCCGCTTTGTTTCAGCCCCTCTGTTTCAGCCCCTCTGTTTCTCGCTCTCTGTTTCAGCCCCTCTGTTTCTCGCCCTCTGTTTCAGCCCCTCTGATTCAGCCCCTTTGTTTCTCGCCCTCTGTTTCAGCCCCTCTGTTTCTCGCCCACTGTTTCAGCCCCTCTGTTTCTCGCCCTCTGTTTCAGCCCCGCTGTTTCTCGCCCTCTGTTTCAGCCCCTCGATTTCTCGCCCTCTGTTTCAGCCCCTCTATTTTAGCCCCACTGTTTCAGCCCCTTTGTTTCAGCCACTCTGTTTCTCGGTCTCTGTTTCAACCCCTCTGTTTCTCGCCCTCTGTTTCAGCCCCTCTGATTCAGCCCCTTTGTTTCTCGCACTCTGTTTCAGCCCCTCTGTTTCTCGCCCTCTGTTTCAGCCCCTCTGTTTCTCGCCCTCTGTTTCAGCACCTCTGTTTCAGCCCCTCTGTTTCAGCCCCTCTGTTTCAGCCCCTCTGTTTCTCGCCCACTGTTTCAGCCCCTCTGTTTCTCGCCCTCTGTATCAGCCGCTTTGTTTCAGCCCCTCTGTTTCAGCCCCTCTGTTTCTCGCTCTCTGTTTCAGCCCCTCTGTTTCTCGCCCTCTGTTTCAGCCCCTCTGATTCAGCCCCTTTGTTTCTCGCCCTCTGTTTCAGCCCCTCTGTTTCTCGCCCACTGTTTCAGCCCCTCTGTTTCTCGCCCTCTGTTTCAGCCCCTCTGTTTCTCGCCCTCTGTTTCAGCCCCTCGATTTCTCGCCCTCTGTTTCAGCCCCTCTATTTTAGCCCCACTGTTTCAGCCCCTTTGTTTCAGCCACTCTGTTTCTCGGTCTCTGTTTCAACCCCTCTGTTTCTCGCCCTCTGTTTCAGCCCCTCTGATTCAACCCCTTTGTTTCTCGCACTCTGTTTCAGCCCCTCTGTTTCTCGCCCTCTGTTTCAGCCCCTCTGTTTCTCGCCCTCTGTTTCAGCACCTCTGTTTCAGCCCCTCTGTTTCAGCCCCTCTGTTTCAGCCCCTCTGTTTCTCGCCCACTGTTTCAGCCCCTCTGTTTCTCGCCCCCTGTTTCAGCCCCTCTGTTTCTCGCCCTCTGTTTCAGCCCCTCGATTTCTCGCCCTCTGTTTCAGGCCCTCTATTTTAGCCCCACTGTTTCAGCCCCTTTGTTTCAGCCACTCTGTTTCTCGGTCTCTGTTTCAACCCCTCTGTTTCTCGCCCTCTGTTTCAGCCCCTCTGATTCAGCCCCTTTGTTTCTCGCACTCTGTTTCAGCCCCTCTGTTTCTCGCCCTCTGTTTCAGCCCCTCTGTTTCTCGCCCTCTGTTTCAGCCCCTCTGTTTCTCGCCCTCTGTATCAGCCGCTTTGTTTCAGCCCCTCTGTTTCAGCCCCTCTGTTTCTCGCTCTCTGTTTCAGCCCCTCTGTTTCTCGCCCTCTGTTTCAGCCCCTCTGATTCAGCCCCTTTGTTTCTCGCCCTCTGTTTCAGCCCCTCTGTTTCTCGCCCACTGTTTCAGCCCCTCTGTTTCTCGCCCTCTGTTTCAGCCCCTCTGTTTCTCGCCCTCTGTTTCAGCCCCTCGATTTCTCGCCCTCTGTTTCAGCCCCTCTATTTTAGCCCCACTGTTTCAGCCCCTTTGTTTCAGCCACTCTGTTTCTCGGTCTCTGTTTCAACCCCTCTGTTTCTCGCCCTCTGTTTCAGCCCCTCTGATTCAGCCCCTTTGTTTCTCGCACTCTGTTTCAGCCCCTCTGTTTCTCGCCCTCTGTTTCAGCCCCTCTGTTTCTCGCCCTCTGTTTCAGCACCTCTGTTTCAGCCCCTCTGTTTCAGCCCCTCTGTTTCTCGCCCTCTGTATCAGCCGCTTTGTTTCAGCCCCTCTGTTTCTCGCCCTCTGTTTCAGCCCCTCTGTTTCTCGCCCACTGTTTCAGCCCCTCTGTTTCTCGCCCTCTGTTTCAGCCCCTCTGTTTCTCGCCCTCTGTTTCAGCCCCTCGATTTCTCGCCCTCTGTTTCAGCCCCTCTATTTTAGCCCCACTGTTTCAGCCCCTTTGTTTCAGCCACTCTGTTTCTCGGTCTCTGTTTCAACCCCTCTGTTTCTCGCCCTCTGTTTCAGCCCCTCTGATTCAGCCCCTTTGTTTCTCGCACTCTGTTTCAGCCCCTCTGTTTCTCGCCCTCTGTTTCAGCCCCTCTGTTTCTCGCCCTATGTTTCAGCACCTCTGGTTCAGCCCCTCTGTTTCAGCCCCTCTGTTTCAGCCCCTCTGTTTCTCGCCCACTGTTTCAGCCCCTCTGTTTCTCGCCCTCTGTTTCAGCCCCTCTGTTTCTCGCCCTCTGTTTCAGCCCCTCGATTTCTCGCCCTCTGTTTCAGCCCCTCTATTTTAGCCCCACTGTTTCAGCCCCTTTGTTTCAGCCACTCTGTTTCTCGGTCTCTGTTTCAACCCCTCTGTTTCTCGCCCTCTGTTTCAGCCCCTCTGATTCAGCCCCTTTGTTTCTCGCACTCTGTTTCAGCCCCTCTGTTTCTCGCCCTCTGTTTCAGCCCCTCTGTTTCTCGCCCTCTGTTTCAGCACCTCTGTTTCAGCCCCTCTGTTTCAGCCCCTCTGTTTCAGCCCCTCTGTTTCAGCCCCTCTGTTTCTCGCCCACTGTTTCAGCCCCTCTGTTTCTCGCCCTCTGTATCAGCCGCTTTGTTTCAGCCCCTCTGTTTCAGCCCCTCTGTTTCTCGCTCTCTGTTTCAGCCCCTCTGTTTCTCGCCCTCTGTTTCAGCCCCTCTGATTCAGCCCCTTTGTTTCTCGCCCTCTGTTTCAGCCCCTCTGTTTCTCGCCCACTGTTTCAGCCCCTCTGTTTCTCGCCCTCTGTTTCAGCCCCTCTGTTTCTCGCCCTCTGTTTCAGCCCCTCGATTTCTCGCCCTCTGTTTCAGCCCCTCTATTTTAGCCCCACTGTTTCAGCCCCTTTGTTTCAGCCACTCTGTTTCTCGGTCTCTGTTTCAACCCCTCTGTTTCTCGCCCTCTGTTTCAGCCCCTCTGATTCAGCCCCTTTGTTTCTCGCACTCTGTTTCAGCCCCTCTGTTTCTCGCCCTCTGTTTCAGCCCCTCTGTTTCTCGCCCTCTGTTTCAGCACCTCTGTTTCAGCCCCTCTGTTTCAGCCCCTCTGTTTCAGCCCCTCTGTTTCTCGCCCACTGTTTCAGCCCCTCTGTTTCTCGCCCCCTGTTTCAGCCCCTCTGTTTCTCGCCCTCTGTTTCAGCCCCTCGATTTCTCGCCCTCTGTTTCAGGCCCTCTATTTTAGCCCCACTGTTTCAGCCCCTTTGTTTCAGCCACTCTGTTTCTCGGTCTCTGTTTCAACCCCTCTGTTTCTCGCCCTCTGTTTCAGCCCCTCTGATTCAGCCCCTTTGTTTCTCGCACTCTGTTTCAGCCCCTCTGTTTCTCGCCCTCTGTTTCAGCCCCTCTGTTTCTCGCCCTCTGTTTCAGCCCCTCTGTTTCTCGCCCTCTGTATCAGCCGCTTTGTTTCAGCCCCTCTGTTTCAGCCCCTCTGTTTCTCGCTCTCTGTTTCAGCCCCTCTGTTTCTCGCCCTCTGTTTCAGCCCCTCTGTTTCTCGCCCTCTGTTTCAGCCCCTCTGTTTCTCGCCCTCTGTTTCAGCACCTCTGTTTCAGCCCCTCTGTTTCAGCCCCTCTGTTTCTCGCCCTCTGTATCAGCCGCTTTGTTTCAGCCCCTCTGTTTCTCGCCCTCTGTTTCAGCCCCTCTGTTTCTCGCCCACTGTTTCAGCCCCTCTGTTTCTCGCCCTCTGTTTCAGCCCCTCTGTTTCTCGCCCTCTGTTTCAGCCCCTCGATTTCTCGCCCTCTGTTTCAGCCCCTCTATTTTAGCCCCACTGTTTCAGCCCCTTTGTTTCAGCCACTCTGTTTCTCGGTCTCTGTTTCAACCCCTCTGTTTCTCGCCCTCTGTTTCAGCCCCTCTGATTCAGCCCCTTTGTTTCTCGCACTCTGTTTCAGCCCCTCTGTTTCTCGCCCTCTGTTTCAGCCCCTCTGTTTCTCGCCCTATGTTTCAGCACCTCTGGTTCAGCCCCTCTGTTTCAGCCCCTCTGTTTCAGCCCCTCTGTTTCTCGCCCACTGTTTCAGCCCCTCTGTTTCTCGCCCTCTGTTTCAGCCCCTCTGTTTCTCGCCCTCTGTTTCAGCCCCTCGATTTCTCGCCCTCTGTTTCAGCCCCTCTATTTTAGCCCCACTGTTTCAGCCCCTTTGTTTCAGCCACTCTGTTTCTCGGTCTCTGTTTCAACCCCTCTGTTTCTCGCCCTCTGTTTCAGCCCCTCTGATTCAGCCCCTTTGTTTCTCGCACTCTGTTTCAGCCCCTCTGTTTCTCGCCCTCTGTTTCAGCCCCTCTGTTTCTCGCCCTCTGTTTCAGCACCTCTGTTTCAGCCCCTCTGTTTCAGCCCCTCTGTTTCTCGCCCTCTGTTTCAGCCCCTCTGTTTCTCGCCCTCTGTTTCAGCCCCTCTGTTTCTCGCCCTCTGTTTGAGCCCCTCGATTTCTCACACTCTGTTTCAGCCCCTCTATTTTAGCCCCACTGTTTCAGCCCCTTTGTTTCAGCCACTCTGTTTCTCGGTCTCTGTTTCAACCCCTCTGTTTCTCGCCCTCTGTTTCAGCCCCTCTGATTCAGCCCCTTTGTTTCTCGCACTCTGTTTCAGCCCCTCTGTTTCTCGCCCTCTGTTTCAGCCCCTCTGTTTCTCGCCCTCTGTTTCAGCACCTCTGTTTCAGCCCCTCTGTTTCAGCCCCTCTGTTTCAGCCCCTCTGTTTCTCGCCCACTGTTTCAGCCCCTCTGTTTCTCGCCCTCTGTATCAGCCGCTTTGTTTCAGCCCCTCTGTTTCAGCCCCTCTGTTTCTCGCTCTCTGTTTCAGCCCCTCTGTTTCTCGCCCTCTGTTTCAGCCCCTCTGATTCAGCCCCTTTGTTTCTCGCCCTCTGTTTCAGCCCCTCTGTTTCTCGCCCACTGTTTCAGCCCCTCTGTTTCTCGCCCTCTGTTTCAGCCCCTCTGTTTCTCGCCCTCTGTTTCAGCCCCTCGATTTCTCGCCCTCTGTTTCAGCCCCTCTATTTTAGCCCCACTGTTTCAGCCCCTTTGTTTCAGCCACTCTGTTTCTCGGTCTCTGTTTCAACCCCTCTGTTTCTCGCCCTCTGTTTCAGCCCCTCTGATTCAGCCCCTTTGTTTCTCGCAATCTGTTTCAGCCCCTCTGTTTCTCGCCCTCTGTTTCAGCCCCTCTGTTTCTCGCCCTCTGTTTCAGCACCTCTGTTTCAGCCCCTCTGTTTCAGCCCCTCTGTTTCAGCCCCTCTGTTTCTCGCCCACTGTTTCAGCCCCTCTGTTTCTCGCCCTCTGTTTCAGCCCCTCTGTTTCTCGCCCTCTGTTTCAGCCCCTCGATTTCTCGCCCTCTGTTTCAGCCCCTCTATTTTAGCCCCACTGTTTCAGCCCCTTTGTTTCAGCCACTCTGTTTCTCGGTCTCTGTTTCAACCCCTCTGTTTCTCGCCCTCTGTTTCAGCCCCTCTGATTCAGCCCCTTTGTTTCTCGCACTCTGTTTCAGCCCCTCTGTTTCTCGCCCTCTGTTTCAGCCCCTCTGTTTCTCGCCCTCTGTTTCAGCACCTCTGTTTCAGCCCCTCTGTTTCAGCCCCTCTGTTTCTCGCTCTCTGTTTCAGCCCCTCTGTTTCCGCCCCTCTGTTTCAGCCCCTCAGTTACAGCCCCTCTGTATCTCGCCCTCTGTTTCAGCCCCTCTGTTTCTTGCCCTCTGTTTCAGCCACTCTGTTTCTCGCCCTCTGTTTCAGCCTCTCTGTTTCTCGCCCTCTGTTTCAGCCCCTCTGTTTCAGCCCCTCTGTTTCAGTCCCTCTGTTTCAGCCCCTCTGTTTCTCGCCCACTGTTTCAGCCCCTCTGTTTCTCGCCCTCTGTTTCAGCCTCTCTGTTTCTCGCCCTCTGTTTCAGCCCCTCTGTTTCTCGCCCTCTGTTTCAGCCCCTCTGTTTCTCGCCCTCTGTTTCAGCCCCTCTGTTTCTCGCCCTCTGTTTCAGCACCTCTGTTTCAGCCCCTCTGTTTCAGCCCCTCTATTTCTCGCTCTCTGTTTCAGCCCCTCTGTTTCCGCCCCTCTGTTTCAGCCCCTCAGTTACAGCCCCTCTGTATCTCGCCCTCTGTTTCAGCCCCTCTGTTTCTTGCCCTCTGTTTCAGCCACTCTGTTTCTCGCCCTCTGTTTCAGCCTCTCTGTTTCTCGCCCTCTGTTTCAGCCCCTCTGTTTCAGCCCCTCTGTTTCAGTCCCTCTGTTTCAGCCCCTCTGTTTCTCGCCCTCTCTTTCAGCCCCTCTGTTTCTCGCCCTCTGTTTCAGCCTCTCTGTTTCTCGCCCTCTGTTTCAGCCCCTCTGTTTCTCGCCCTCTGTATCAGCCGCTTTGTTTCAGCCCCTCTGTTTCAGCCCCTCTGTTTCTCGCTCTCTGTTTCAGCCCCTCTGTTTCTCGCCCTCTGTTTCAGCCCCTCTGATTCAGCCCCTTTGTTTCTCGCCCTCTGTTTCAGCCCCTCTGTTTCTCGCCCTCTGTTTCAGACCCTCTGATTCAGCCCCTTTGTTTCTCGCCCTCTGATTCAGCCCCTTTGTTTCTCGCTCTGTGTTTCAGTCCCTCTGTTTCTCGCCCTCTGTTTCAGCCCCTCAGTTACAGCCCCTCTGTATCTCGCCCTCTGTTTCAGCCCCTCTGTTTCTTGCCCTCTGTTTCAGCCACTCTGTTTCTCGCCCTCTGTTTCAGCCCCTCTGTTTCTCGCCCTCTGTTTCAGCACCTCTGTTTCAGCCCCTCTGTTTCAGCCCCTCTGTTTCAGCCCCTCTGTTTCTCGCCCACTGTTTCAGCCCCTCTGTTTCTCGCCCTCTGTTTCAGCCCCTCTGTTTCTCGCCCTCTGTTTCAGCCCCTCGATTTCTCGCCCTCTGTTTCAGCCCCTCTGTTTTAGCCCCACTGTTTCAGCCCCTTTGTTTCAGCCACTCTGTTTCTCGGTCTCTGTTTCAACCCCTCTGTTTCTCGCCCTCTGTTTCAGCCCCTCTGATTCAGCCCCTTTGTTTCTCGCACTCTGTTTCAGCCCCTCTGTTTCTCGCCCTCTGTTTCTGCCCCTCTGTTTCTCGCCCTCTGTTTCAGCACCTCTGTTTCAGCCCCTCTGTTTCAGCCCCTCTGTTTCTCGCTCTCTGTTTCAGCCCCTCTGTTTCCGCCCCTCTGTTTCAGCCCCTCAGTTACAGCCCCTCTGTATCTCGCCCTCTGTTTCAGCCCCTCTGTTTCTTGCCCTCTGTTTCAGCCACTCTGTTTCTCGCCCTCTGTTTCAGCCTCTCTGTTTCTCGCCCTCTGTTTCAGCCGCTCTGTTTCAGCCCCTCTGTTTCAGTCCCTCTGTTTCAGCCCCTCTGTTTCTCGCCCTCTGTTTCAGCCCCTCTGTTTCTCGCCCTCTGTTTCAGCCTCTCTGTTTCTCGCCCTCTGTTTCAGCCCCTCTGTTTCTCGCCCTCTGTTTCAGCCCCTCTGTTTCTCGCCCTCTGTTTCAGCCCCTCTGTTTCTCGCCCTCTGTTTCAGCACCTCTGTTTCAGCCCCACTGTTTCAGCCCCTCTATTTCTCGCTCTCTGTTTCAGCCCCTCTGTTTCCGCCCCTCTGTTTCAGCCCCTCAGTTACAGCCCCTCTGTATCTCGCCCTCTGTTTCAGCCCCTCTGTTTCTCGCCCTCTGTTTCAGCCCCTCTGTTTCTCGCCCTCTGTTTCAGCCTCTCTGTTTCTCGCCCTCTGTTTCAGCCCCTCTGTTTCTCGCCCTCTGTTTCAGCCCCTCTGTTTCTCGCCCTCTGTTTCAGCCCCTCTGTTTCTCGCCCTCTGTTTCAGCACCTCTGTTTCAGCCCCTCTGTTTCAGCCCCTCTATTTCTCGCTCTCTGTTTCAGCACCTCTGTTTCCGCCCCTCTGTTTCAGCCCCTCAGTTACAGCCCCTCTGTATCTCGCCCTCTGTTTCAGCCCCTCTGTTTCTTGCCCTCTGTTTCAGCCACTCTGTTTCTCGCCCTCTGTTTCAGCCTCTCTGTTTCTCGCCCTCTGTTTCAGCCCCTCTGTTTCAGCCCCTCTGTTTCAGTCCCTCTGTTTCAGCCCCTCTGTTTCTCGCCCTCTGTTTCAGCCCCTCTATTTCTCGCCCTCTGTTTCAGCCTCTCTGTTTCTCGCCCTCTGTTTCAGCCCCTCTGTTTCAGCCCCTCTGTTTCAGCCACTCTGTTTCTCGCCCTCTGTTTCAGCCCCTCTGTTTCTCGCCCTCTGTTTCAGCCCCTCTGTTTCTCGCCCTCTGTATCAGCCGCTTTGTTTCAGCCCCTCTGTTTCAGCCCCTCTGTTTCTCGCTCTCTGTTTCCGCCCCTCTGTTTCTCGCCCTCTGTTTCAGCCCCTCTGATTCAGCCCCTTTGTTTCTCGCCCTCTGTTTCAGCCCCTCTGTTTCTCGCCCACTGTTTCAGCCCCTCTGTTTCTCGCCCTCTGTTTCAGCCCCTCTGTTTCTCGCCCTCTGTTTCGGCCCCTCGATTTCTCGCCCTCTGTTTCAGCCCCTCTATTTTAGCCCCACTGTTTCAGCCCCTTTGTTTCAGCCACTCTGTTTCTCGGTCTCTGTTTCAACCCCTCTGTTTCTCGCCCTCTGTTTCAGCCCCTCTGATTCAGCCCCTTTGTTTCTCGCACTCTGTTTCAGCCCCTCTGTTTCTCGCCCTCTGTTTCAGCCCCTCTGTATCTCGCCCTCTGTTTCAGCCCCTCTGTTTCTTGCCCTCTGTTTCAGCCACTCTGTTTCTCGCCCTCTGTTTCAGCCTCTCTGTTTCTCGCCCTCTGTTTCAGCCCCTCTGTTTCAGCCCCTCTGTTTCAGTCCCTCTGTTTCAGCCCCTCTGTTTCTCGCCCTCTGTTTCAGCCCCTCTGTTTCTCGCCCTCTGTTTCAGCCTCTCTGTTTCTCGCCCTCTGTTTCAGCCCCTCTGTTTCAGCCCCTCTGTTTCAGCCACTCTGTTTCTCGCCCTCTGTTTCAGCCCCTCTGTTTCTCGCCCTCTGTTTCAGCCCCTCTGTTTCTCGTCCTCTGTATCAGCCGCTTTGTTTCAGCCCCTCTGTTTCAGCCCCTCTGTTTCTCGCTCTCTGTTTCAGCCCCTCTGTTTCTCGCCCTCTGTTTCAGCCCCTCTGATTCAGCCCCTTTGTTTCTCGCCCTCTGTTTCAGCCCCTCTGTTTCTCGCCCACTGTTTCAGCTCCTCTGTTTCTCGCCCTCTGTTTCAGCCCCTCTGTTTCTCGCCCTCTGTTTCAGCCCCTCGATTTCTCGCCCTCTGTTTCAGCCCCTCTATTTTAGCCCCACTGTATCAGCCCCTTTGTTTCAGCCACTCTGTTTCTCGGTCTCTGTTTCAACCCCTCTGTTTCTCGCCCTCTGTTTCAGCCCCTCTGATTCAGCCCCTTTGTTTCTCGCACTCTGTTTCAGCCCCTCTGTTTCTCGCCCTCTGTTTCAGCCCCTCTGTTTCTCGCCCTCTGTTTCAGCACCTCTGTTTCAGCCCCTCTGTTTCAGCCCCTCTGTTTATGCCCCTCTGTTTCTCGCCCACTGTTTCAGCCCCTCTGTTTCTCGCCCTCTGTATCAGCCGCTTTGTTTCAGCCCCTCTGTTTCAGCCCCTCTGTTTCTCGCTCTCTGTTTCAGCCCCTCTGTTTCTCGCCCTCTGTTTCAGCCCCTCTGATTCAGCCCCTTTGTTTCTCGCCCTCTGTTTCAGCCCCTCTGTTTCTCACCCACTGTTTCAGCCCCTCTGTTTCTCGCCCTCTGTTTCAGCCCCTCTGTTTCTCGCCCTCTGTTTCAGCCCCTCGATTTCTCGCCCTCTGTTTCAGCCCCTCTATTTTAGCCCCACTGTTTCAGCCCCTTTGTTTCAGCCACTCTGTTTCTCGGTCTCTGTTTCAACCCCTCTGTTTCTCGCCCTCTGTTTCAGCCCCTCTGATTCAGCCCCTTTGTTTCTCGCACTCTGTTTCAGCCCCTCTGTTTCTCGCCCTCTGTTTCAGCCCCCCTGTTTCTCGCCCTCTGTTTCAGCACCTCTGTTTCAGCCCCTCTGTTTCAGCCCCTCTGTTTCAGCCCCTCTGTTTCTCGCCCACTGTTTCAGCCCCTCTGTTTCTCGCCCCCTGTTTCAGCCCCTCTGTTTCTCGCCCTCTGTTTCAGCCCCTCGATTTCTCGCCCTCTGTTTCAGCCCCTCTATTTTAGCCCCACTGTTTCAGCCCCTTTGTTTCAGCCATTCTGTTTCTCGGTCTCTGTTTCAACCCCTCTGTTTCTCGCCCTCTGTTTCAGCCCCTCTGATTCAGCCCCTTTGTTTCTCGCACTCTGTTTCAGCCCCTCTGTTTCTCGCCCTCTGTTTCAGCCCCTCTGTTTCTCGCCCTCTGTTTCAGCCCCTCTGTTTCTCGCCCTCTGTATCAGCCGCTTTGTTTCAGCCCCTCTGTTTCAGCCCCTCTGTTTCTCGCTCTCTGTTTCAGCCCCTCTGTTTCTCGCCCACTGTTTCAGCCCCTCTGTTTCTCGCCCTCTGTTTCAGCCCCTCTGTTTCTCGCCCTCTGTTTCAGCCCCTCGATTTCTCGCCCTCTGTTTCAGCCCCTCTATTTTAGCCCCACTGTTTCAGCCCCTTTGTTTCAGCCACTCTGTTTCTCGGTCTCTGGTTCAACCCCTCTGTTTCTCGCCCTCTGTTTCAGCCCCTCTGATTCAGCCCCTTTGTTTCTCGCACTCTGTTTCAGCCCCTCTGTTTCTCGCCCTCTGTTTCAGCCCCTCTGTTTCTCGCCCTCTGTTTCAGCACCTCTGTTTCAGCCCCTCTGTTTCAGCCCCTCTGTTTCTCGCCCTCTGTATCAGCCGCTTTGTTTCAGCCCCTCTGTTTCTCGCCCTCTGTTTCAGCCCCTCTGTTTCTCGCCCACTGTTTCAGCCCCTCTGTTTCTCGCCCTCTGTTTCAGCCCCTCTGTTTCTCGCCCTCTGTTTCAGCCCCTCGATTTCTCGCCCTCTGTTTCAGCCCCTCTATTTTAGCCCCACTGTTTCAGCCCCTTTGTTTCAGCCACTCTGTTTCTCGGTCTCTGTTTCAACCCCTCTGTTTCTCGCCCTCTGTTTCAGCCCCTCTGATTCAGCCCCTTTGTTTCTCGCACTCTGTTTCAGCCCCTCTGTTTCTCGCCCTCTGTTTCAGCCCCTCTGTTTCTCGCCCTATGTTTCAGCACCTCTGGTTCAGCCCCTCTGTTTCAGCCCCTCTGTTTCAGCCCCTCTGTTTCTCGCCCACTGTTTCAGCCCCTCTGTTTCTCGCCCTCTGTTTCAGCCCCTCTGTTTCTCGCCCTCTGTTTCAGCCCCTCGATTTCTCGCCCTCTGTTTCAGCCCCTCTATTTTAGCCCCACTGTTTCAGCCCCTTTGTTTCAGCCACTCTGTTTCTCGGTCTCTGTTTCAACCCCTCTGTTTCTCGCCCTCTGTTTCAGCCCCTCTGATTCAGCCCATTTGTTTCTCGCACTCTGTTTCAGCCCCTCTGTTTCTCGCCCTCTGTTTCAGCCCCTCTGTTTCTCGCCCTCTGTTTCAGCACCTCTGTTTCAGCCCCTCTGTTTCAGCCCCTCTGTTTCTCGCCCTCTGTTTCAGCCCCTCTGTTTCTCGCCCTCTGTTTCAGCCCCTCTGTTTCTCGCCCTCTGTTTGAGCCCCTCGATTTCTCGCCCTCTGTTTCAGCCCCTCTATTTTAGCCCCATTGTTTCAGCCGCTTTGTTTCAGCCTCTCTGTTTCTCGCCCTCTGTTTCAGCCCCTCTGTTTCAGCCCCTCTGTTTCAGTCCCTCTGTTTCAGCCCCTCTGTTTCTCGCCCTCTGTTTCAGCCCCTCTGTTTCTCGCCCTCTGTTTCAGCCTCTCTGTTTCTCGCCCTCTGTTTCAGCCCCTCTGTTTCAGCCCCTCTGTTTCAGCCACTCTGTTTCTCGCCCTCTGTTTCAGCCCCTCTGTTTCTCGCCCTCTGTTTCAGCCCCTCTGTTTCTCGCCCTCTGTATCAGCCGCTTTGTTTCAGCCCCTCTGTTTCAGCCCCTCTGTTTCTCGCTCTCTGTTTCAGCCCCTCTGTTTCTCGCCCTCTGTTTCAGCCCCTCTGATTCAGCCCCTTTGTTTCTCGCCCTCTGTTTCAGCCCCTCTGTTTCTCGCCCACTGTTTCAGCCCCTCTGTTTCTCGCCCTCTGTTTCAGCCCCGCTGTTTCTCGCCCTCTGTTTCAGCCCCTCGATTTCTCGCCCTCTGTTTCAGCCCCTCTATTTTAGCCCCACTGTTTCAGCCCCTTTGTTTCAGCCACTCTGTTTCTCGGTCTCTGTTTCAACCCCTCTGTTTCTCGCCCTCTGTTTCAGCCCCTCTGATTCAGCCCCTTTGTTTCTCGCACTCTGTTTCAGCCCCTCTGTTTCTCGCCCTCTGTTTCAGCCCCTCTGTTTCTCGCCCTCTGTTTCAGCACCTCTGTTTCAGCCCCTCTGTTTCAGCCCCTCTGTTTCAGCCCCTCTGTTTCTCGCCCACTGTTTCAGCCCCTCTGTTTCTCGCCCTCTGTATCAGCCGCTTTGTTTCAGCCCCTCTGTTTCAGCCCCTCTGTTTCTCGCTCTCTGTTTCAGCCCCTCTGTTTCTCGCCCTCTGTTTCAGCCCCTCTGATTCAGCCCCTTTGTTTCTCGCCCTCTGTTTCAGCCCCTCTGTTTCTCGCCCACTGTTTCAGCCCCTCTGTTTCTCGCCCTCTGTTTCAGCCCCTCTGTTTCTCGCCCTCTGTTTCAGCCCCTCGATTTCTCGCCCTCTGTTTCAGCCCCTCTATTTTAGCCCCACTGTTTCAGCCCCTTTGTTTCAGCCACTCTGTTTCTCGGTCTCTGTTTCAACCCCTCTGTTTCTCGCCCTCTGTTTCAGCCCCTCTGATTCAACCCCTTTGTTTCTCGCACTCTGTTTCAGCCCCTCTGTTTCTCGCCCTCTGTTTCAGCCCCTCTGTTTCTCGCCCTCTGTTTCAGCACCTCTGTTTCAGCCCCTCTGTTTCAGCCCCTCTGTTTCAGCCCCTCTGTTTCTCGCCCACTGTTTCAGCCCCTCTGTTTCTCGCCCCCTGTTTCAGCCCCTCTGTTTCTCGCCCTCTGTTTCAGCCCCTCGATTTCTCGCCCTCTGTTTCAGGCCCTCTATTTTAGCCCCACTGTTTCAGCCCCTTTGTTTCAGCCACTCTGTTTCTCGGTCTCTGTTTCAACCCCTCTGTTTCTCGCCCTCTGTTTCAGCCCCTCTGATTCAGCCCCTTTGTTTCTCGCACTCTGTTTCAGCCCCTCTGTTTCTCGCCCTCTGTTTCAGCCCCTCTGTTTCTCGCCCTCTGTTTCAGCCCCTCTGTTTCTCGCCCTCTGTATCAGCCGCTTTGTTTCAGCCCCTCTGTTTCAGCCCCTCTGTTTCTCGCTCTCTGTTTCAGCCCCTCTGTTTCTCGCCCTCTGTTTCAGCCCCTCTGATTCAGCCCCTTTGTTTCTCGCCCTCTGTTTCAGCCCCTCTGTTTCTCGCCCACTGTTTCAGCCCCTCTGTTTCTCGCCCTCTGTTTCAGCCCCTCTGTTTCTCGCCCTCTGTTTCAGCCCCTCGATTTCTCGCCCTCTGTTTCAGCCCCTCTATTTTAGCCCCACTGTTTCAGCCCCTTTGTTTCAGCCACTCTGTTTCTCGGTCTCTGTTTCAACCCCTCTGTTTCTCGCCCTCTGTTTCAGCCCCTCTGATTCAGCCCCTTTGTTTCTCGCACTCTGTTTCAGCCCCTCTGTTTCTCGCCCTCTGTTTCAGCCCCTCTGTTTCTCGCCCTCTGTTTCAGCACCTCTGTTTCAGCCCCTCTGTTTCAGCCCCTCTGTTTCTCGCCCTCTGTATCAGCCGCTTTGTTTCAGCCCCTCTGTTTCTCGCCCTCTGTTTCAGCCCCTCTGTTTCTCGCCCACTGTTTCAGCCCCTCTGTTTCTCGCCCTCTGTTTCAGCCCCTCTGTTTCTCGCCCTCTGTTTCAGCCCCTCGATTTCTCGCCCTCTGTTTCAGCCCCTCTATTTTAGCCCCACTGTTTCAGCCCCTTTGTTTCAGCCACTCTGTTTCTCGGTCTCTGTTTCAACCCCTCTGTTTCTCGCCCTCTGTTTCAGCCCCTCTGATTCAGCCCCTTTGTTTCTCGCACTCTGTTTCAGCCCCTCTGTTTCTCGCCCTCTGTTTCAGCCCCTCTGTTTCTCGCCCTATGTTTCAGCACCTCTGGTTCAGCCCCTCTGTTTCAGCCCCTCTGTTTCAGCCCCTCTGTTTCTCGCCCACTGTTTCAGCCCCTCTGTTTCTCGCCCTCTGTTTCAGCCCCTCTGTTTCTCGCCCTCTGTTTCAGCCCCTCGATTTCTCGCCCTCTGTTTCAGCCCCTCTATTTTAGCCCCACTGTTTCAGCCCCTTTGTTTCAGCCACTCTGTTTCTCGGTCTCTGTTTCAACCCCTCTGTTTCTCGCCCTCTGTTTCAGCCCCTCTGATTCAGCCCCTTTGTTTCTCGCACTCTGTTTCAGCCCCTCTGTTTCTCGCCCTCTGTTTCAGCCCCTCTGTTTCTCGCCCTCTGTTTCAGCACCTCTGTTTCAGCCCCTCTGTTTCAGCCCCTCTGTTTCAGCCCCTCTGTTTCAGCCCCTCTGTTTCTCGCCCACTGTTTCAGCCCCTCTGTTTCTCGCCCTCTGTATCAGCCGCTTTGTTTCAGCCCCTCTGTTTCAGCCCCTCTGTTTCTCGCTCTCTGTTTCAGCCCCTCTGTTTCTCGCCCTCTGTTTCAGCCCCTCTGATTCAGCCCCTTTGTTTCTCGCCCTCTGTTTCAGCCCCTCTGTTTCTCGCCCACTGTTTCAGCCCCTCTGTTTCTCGCCCTCTGTTTCAGCCCCTCTGTTTCTCGCCCTCTGTTTCAGCCCCTCGATTTCTCGCCCTCTGTTTCAGCCCCTCTATTTTAGCCCCACTGTTTCAGCCCCTTTGTTTCAGCCACTCTGTTTCTCGGTCTCTGTTTCAACCCCTCTGTTTCTCGCCCTCTGTTTCAGCCCCTCTGATTCAGCCCCTTTGTTTCTCGCACTCTGTTTCAGCCCCTCTGTTTCTCGCCCTCTGTTTCAGCCCCTCTGTTTCTCGCCCTCTGTTTCAGCACCTCTGTTTCAGCCCCTCTGTTTCAGCCCCTCTGTTTCAGCCCCTCTGTTTCTCGCCCACTGTTTCAGCCCCTCTGTTTCTCGCCCCCTGTTTCAGCCCCTCTGTTTCTCGCCCTCTGTTTCAGCCCCTCGATTTCTCGCCCTCTGTTTCAGGCCCTCTATTTTAGCCCCACTGTTTCAGCCCCTTTGTTTCAGCCACTCTGTTTCTCGGTCTCTGTTTCAACCCCTCTGTTTCTCGCCCTCTGTTTCAGCCCCTCTGATTCAGCCCCTTTGTTTCTCGCACTCTGTTTCAGCCCCTCTGTTTCTCGCCCTCTGTTTCAGCCCCTCTGTTTCTCGCCCTCTGTTTCAGCCCCTCTGTTTCTCGCCCTCTGTATCAGCCGCTTTGTTTCAGCCCCTCTGTTTCAGCCCCTCTGTTTCTCGCTCTCTGTTTCAGCCCCTCTGTTTCTCGCCCTCTGTTTCAGCCCCTCTGTTTCTCGCCCTCTGTTTCAGCCCCTCTGTTTCTCGCCCTCTGTTTCAGCACCTCTGTTTCAGCCCCTCTGTTTCAGCCCCTCTGTTTCTCGCCCTCTGTATCAGCCGCTTTGTTTCAGCCCCTCTGTTTCTCGCCCTCTGTTTCAGCCCCTCTGTTTCTCGCCCACTGTTTCAGCCCCTCTGTTTCTCGCCCTCTGTTTCAGCCCCTCTGTTTCTCGCCCTCTGTTTCAGCCCCTCGATTTCTCGCCCTCTGTTTCAGCCCCTCTATTTTAGCCCCACTGTTTCAGCCCCTTTGTTTCAGCCACTCTGTTTCTCGGTCTCTGTTTCAACCCCTCTGTTTCTCGCCCTCTGTTTCAGCCCCTCTGATTCAGCCCCTTTGTTTCTCGCACTCTGTTTCAGCCCCTCTGTTTCTCGCCCTCTGTTTCAGCCCCTCTGTTTCTCGCCCTATGTTTCAGCACCTCTGGTTCAGCCCCTCTGTTTCAGCCCCTCTGTTTCAGCCCCTCTGTTTCTCGCCCACTGTTTCAGCCCCTCTGTTTCTCGCCCTCTGTTTCAGCCCCTCTGTTTCTCGCCCTCTGTTTCAGCCCCTCGATTTCTCGCCCTCTGTTTCAGCCCCTCTATTTTAGCCCCACTGTTTCAGCCCCTTTGTTTCAGCCACTCTGTTTCTCGGTCTCTGTTTCAACCCCTCTGTTTCTCGCCCTCTGTTTCAGCCCCTCTGATTCAGCCCCTTTGTTTCTCGCACTCTGTTTCAGCCCCTCTGTTTCTCGCCCTCTGTTTCAGCCCCTCTGTTTCTCGCCCTCTGTTTCAGCACCTCTGTTTCAGCCCCTCTGTTTCAGCCCCTCTGTTTCTCGCCCTCTGTTTCAGCCCCTCTGTTTCTCGCCCTCTGTTTCAGCCCCTCTGTTTCTCGCCCTCTGTTTGAGCCCCTCGATTTCTCACACTCTGTTTCAGCCCCTCTATTTTAGCCCCATTGTTTCAGCCGCTTTGTTTCAGCCACTCTGTTTCTCGCCCTCTGTTTCAGCCGCTCTGTTTCTCACCCTCTGTACCAGCCCCTCTGTTTCAGCCCCTCTGTTTCAGTCCCTCTGTTTCTCGCCCTCTGATTCTGGTCCTCTGTTTCAGCCCCTCTATTTCTCGCTCTCTGTTTCAGCCCCTCTGTTTCAGCCCCTCTGTTTCAGCCCCTCTGTTTCAGCCCCTCTGTTTCTCGCCCTCTGTATCAGCTGCTTTGTTTCAGCCCCTCTGTTTCAGCCCCTCTTTTTCAGCCCCTCTGTTTCTCGCCCTCTGTTTCTCACCCTCTGTTTCAGCCCCTCTGTTTCTCGCCCTCTGTTTCAGCCCCTCTGTTTCAGCCCATCTGATTCAGCCCGTCTGGTTCAGCCCCTCTGTTTCTTGCCCTCTGTTTCAGCCACTCTGTTTCAGCCCCTCTGTTTCTCGCCCTCTGTTTCAGCCACTCTGTTTCTCGGTCTCTGTTTCAACCCCTCTGTTTCTCGCCCTCTGTTTCAGCCCCTCTGATTCAGCCCCTTTGTTTCTCGCACTCTGTTTCAGCCCCTCTGTTTCTCGCCCTCTGTTTCAGCCCCTCTGTTTCTCGCCCTATGTTTCAGCACCTCTGGTTCAGCCCCTCTGTTTCAGCCCCTCTGTTTCAGCCCCTCTGTTTCTCGCCCACTGTTTCAGCCCCTCTGTTTCTCGCCCTCTGTTTCAGCCCCTCTGTTTCTCGCCCTCTGTTTCAGCCCCTCGATTTCTCGCCCTCTGTTTCAGCCCCTCTATTTTAGCCCCACTGTTTCAGCCCCTTTGTTTCAGCCACTCTGTTTCTCGGTCTCTGTTTCAACCCCTCTGTTTCTCGCCCTCTGTTTCAGCCCCTCTGATTCAGCCCCTTTGTTTCTCGCACTCTGTTTCAGCCCCTCTGTTTCTCGCCCTCTGTTTCAGCCCCTCTGTTTCTCGCCCTCTGTTTCAGCACCTCTGTTTCAGCCCCTCTGTTTCAGCCCCTCTGTTTCTCGCCCTCTGTTTCAGCCCCTCTGTTTCTCGCCCTCTGTTTCAGCCCCTCTGTTTCTCGCCCTCTGTTTGAGCCCCTCGATTTCTCGCCCTCTGTTTCAGCCCCTCTATTTTAGCCCCATTGTTTCAGCCGCTTTGTTTCAGCCTCTCTGTTTCTCGCCCTCTGTTTCAGCCCCTCTGTTTCAGCCCCTCTGTTTCAGTCCCTCTGTTTCAGCCCCTCTGTTTCTCGCCCTCTGTTTCAGCCCCTCTGTTTCTCGCCCTCTGTTTCAGCCTCTCTGTTTCTCGCCCTCTGTTTCAGCCCCTCTGTTTCAGCCCCTCTGTTTCAGCCACTCTGTTTCTCGCCCTCTGTTTCAGCCCCTCTGTTTCTCGCCCTCTGTTTCAGCCCCTCTGTTTCTCGCCCTCTGTATCAGCCGCTTTGTTTCAGCCCCTCTGTTTCAGCCCCTCTGTTTCTCGCTCTCTGTTTCAGCCCCTCTGTTTCTCGCCCTCTGTTTCAGCCGCTCTGATTCAGCCCCTTTGTTTCTCGCCCTCTGTTTCAGCCCCTCTGTTTCTCGCCCACTGTTTCAGCCCCTCTGTTTCTCGCCCTCTGTTTCAGCCCCTCTGTTTCTCGCCCTCTGTTTCAGCCCCTCGATTTCTCGCCCTCTGTTTCAGCCCCTCTATTTTAGCCCCACTGTTTCAGCCCCTTTGTTTCAGCCACTCTGTTTCTCGGTCTCTGTTTCAACCCCTCTGTTTCTCGCCCTCTGTTTCAGCCCCTCTGATTCAGCCCCTTTGTTTCTCGCACTCTGTTTCAGCCCCTCTGTTTCTCGCCCTCTGTTTCAGCCCCTCTGTTTCTCGCCCTCTGTTTCAGCACCTCTGTTTCAGCCCCTCTGTTTCAGCCCCTCTGTTTCAGCCCCTCTGTTTCTCGCCCACTGTTTCAGCCCCTCTGTTTCTCGCCCTCTGTATCAGCCGCTTTGTTTCAGCCCCTCTGTTTCAGCCCCTCTGTTTCTCGCTCTCTGTTTCAGCCCCTCTGTTTCTCGCCCTCTGTTTCAGCCCCTCTGATTCAGCCCCTTTGTTTCTCGCCCTCTGTTTCAGCCCCTCTGTTTCTCGCCCACTGTTTCAGCCCCTCTGTTTCTCGCCCTCTGTTTCAGCCCCTCTGTTTCTCGCCCTCTGTTTCAGCCCCTCGATTTCTCGCCCTCTGTTTCAGCCCCTCTATTTTAGCCCCACTGTTTCAGCCCCTTTGTTTCAGCCACTCTGTTTCTCGGTCTCTGTTTCAACCCCTCTGTTTCTCGCCCTCTGTTTCAGCCCCTCTGATTCAGCCCCTTTGTTTCTCGCACTCTGTTTCAGCCCCTCTGTTTCTCGCCCTCTGTTTCAGCCCCTCTGTTTCTCGCCCTCTGTTTCAGCACCTCTGTTTCAGCCCCTCTGTTTCAGCCCCTCTGTTTATGCCCCTCTGTTTCTCGCCCACTGTTTCAGCCCCTCTGTTTCTCGCCCTCTGTATCAGCCGCTTTGTTTCAGCCCCTCTGTTTCAGCCCCTCTGTTTCTCGCTCTCTGTTTCAGCCCCTCTGTTTCTCGCCCTCTGTTTCAGCCCCTCTGATTCAGCCCCTTTGTTTCTCGCCCTCTGTTTCAGCCCCTCTGTTTCTCGCCCTCTGTATCAGCCGCTTTGTTTCAGCCCCTCTGTTTCAGCCCCTCTGTTTCTCGCACTCTGTTTCAGCCCCTCTGTTTCTCGCCCTCTGTTTCAGCCCCTCTGTTTCTCGCCCTCTGTTTCAGCACCTCTGTTTCAGCCCCTCTGTTTCAGCCCCTCTGTTTCAGCCCCTCTGTTTCTCGCCCACTGTTTCAGCCCCTCTGTTTCTCGCCCCCTGTTTCAGCCCCTCTGTTTCTCGCCCTCTGTTTCAGCCCCTCGATTTCTCGCCCTCTGTTTCAGGCCCTCTATTTTAGCCCCACTGTTTCAGCCCCTTTGTTTCAGCCACTCTGTTTCTCGGTCTCTGTTTCAACCCCTCTGTTTCTCGCCCTCTGTTTCAGCCCCTCTGATTCAGCCCCTTTGTTTCTCGCACTCTGTTTCAGCCCCTCTGTTTCTCGCCCTCTGTTTCAGCCCCTCTGTTTCTCGCCCTCTGTTTCAGCCCCTCTGTTTCTCGCCCTCTGTATCAGCCGCTTTGTTTCAGCCCCTCTGTTTCAGCCCCTCTGTTTCTCGCTCTCTGTTTCAGCCCCTCTGTTTCTCGCCCTCTGTTTCAGCCCCTCTGATTCAGCCCCTTTGTTTCTCGCCCTCTGTTTCAGCCCCTCTGTTTCTCGCCCACTGTTTCAGCCCCTCTGTTTCTCGCCCTCTGTTTCAGCCCCTCTGTTTCTCGCCCTCTGTTTCAGCCCCTCGATTTCTCGCCCTCTGTTTCAGCCCCTCTATTTTAGCCCCACTGTTTCAGCCCCTTTGTTTCAGCCACTCTGTTTCTCGGTCTGTGTTTCAACCCCTCTGTTTCTCGCCCTCTGTTTCAGCCCCTCTGATTCAGCCCCTTTGTTTCTCGCACTCTGTTTCAGCCCCTCTGTTTCTCGCCCTCTGTTTCAGCCCCTCTGTTTCTCGCCCTCTGTTTCAGCACCTCTGTTTCAGCCCCTCTGTTTCAGCCCCTCTGTTTCTCGCCCTCTGTATCAGCCGCTTTGTTTCAGCCCCTCTGTTTCTCGCCCTCTGTTTCAGCCCCTCTGTTTCTCGCCCACTGTTTCAGCCCCTCTGTTTCTCGCCCTCTGTTTCAGCCCCTCTGTTTCTCGCCCTCTGTTTCAGCCCCTCGATTTCTCGCCCTCTGTTTCAGCCCCTCTATTTTAGCCCCACTGTTTCAGCCCCTTTGTTTCAGCCACTCTGTTTCTCGGTCTCTGTTTCAACCCCTCTGTTTCTCGCCCTCTGTTTCAGCCCCTCTGATTCAGCCCCTTTGTTTCTCGCACTCTGTTTCAGCCCCTCTGTTTCTCGCCCTCTGTTTCAGCCCCTCTGTTTCTCGCCCTATGTTTCAGCACCTCTGGTTCAGCCCCTCTGTTTCAGCCCCTCTGTTTCAGCCCCTCTGTTTCTCGCCCACTGTTTCAGCCCCTCTGTTTCTCGCCCTCTGTTTCAGCCCCTCTGTTTCTCGCCCTCTGTTTCAGCCCCTCGATTTCTCGCCCTCTGTTTCAGCCCCTCTATTTTAGCCCAACTGTTTCAGCCCCTTTGTTTCAGCCACTCTGTTTCTCGGTCTCTGTTTCAACCCCTCTGTTTCTCGCCCTCTGTTTCAGCCCCTCTGATTCAGCCCCTTTGTTTCTCGCACTCTGTTTCAGCCCCTCTGTTTCTCGCCCTCTGTTTCAGCCTCTCTGTTTCTCGCCCTCTGTTTCAGCACCTCTGTTTCAGCCCCTCTGTTTCAGCCCCTCTGTTTCTCGCCCTCTGTTTCAGCCCCTATGTTTCTCGCCCTCTGTTTCAGCCCCTCTGTTTCTCGCCCTCTGTTTGAGCCCCTCGATTTCTCGCCCTCTGTTTCAGCCCCTCTATTTTAGCCCCATTGTTTCAGCCGCTTTGTTTCAGCCACTCTGTTTCTCGCCCTCTGTTTCAGCCGCTCTGTTTCTCACCCTCTGTACCAGCCCCTCTGTTTCAGCCCCTCTGTTTCAGTCCCTCTGTTTCTCGCCCTCTGATTCTGGTCCTCTGTTTCAGCCCCTCTATTTCTCGCTCTCTGTTTCAGCCCCTCTGTTTCAGCCCCTCTGTTTCAGCCCCTCTGTTTCAGCCCCTCTGTTTCTCGCCCTCTGTATCAGCTGCTTTGTTTCAGCCCCTCTGTTTCAGCCCCTCTTTTTCAGCCCCTCTGTTTCTCGCCCTCTGTTTCTCACCCTCTGTTTCAGCCCCTCTGTTTCTCGCCCTCTGTTTCAGCCCCTCTGTTTCAGCCCATCTGATTCAGCCCGTCTGGTTCAGCCCCTCTGTTTCTTGCCCTCTGTTTCAGCCACTCTGTTTCAGCCCCTCTGTTTCTCGCCCTCTGTTTCAGCCCCTCTGTTTCTCGCCCTCTGTTTCAGTCCCTCTGTTTCGCGCTCTCTGTTTCAGACCCTCTGTTTCAGCCCCTCTGTTTCGCGCCCTCTGTTTCTGCCCGTCTGTTTCTCGCCCTCTGTTTCAGCCCCTCTGTTTCTCGCCCTCTGTTTCAGCCCCTCTGTTTCTCGCCCTCTGTTCAGCCCCTCTGTTTCGCGCTCTCTGCTTCAGCCCCTCTGTTTCAGCCCCTCTGTTTCTCGCCCTCTGTTTCTGCCCCTCTGTTTCTCACCCTCTGTTTCCGCCCCTCTGATTCAGCCCGTCTGTTTCAGCCCCTCTGAATCAGCCCCTCTGATTCAGCCCCTCTGATTAAGCCCCTCTGTTTCAGCCCCTCTGTTTCAGCCCCTCTGTTTCTGCCCCTCTGTTTCAGCCCCTCTGTTTCTCGCCCTCTGTTTCAGCCCCTCTGTTTTTCGCCCTCTGTTTCAGCCCCTCTGTTTCTCGCCCTCTGTTTCAGGCTCTCTGTTTCAGCCCGTCTGTTTCAGCCCCTCTGTTTCAGCCCCTCTGTTTCACGCCCTCTGTTTCAGCCCCTCTGTTTCAGCCCCTTTGTTTCTCGCCCTCTGTTTCAGCCCCTCTGTTTCAGCCCCTCTGATTCTGCCCCTCTGTTTCAGCCCCTCTGTTTCAGCCCCTCTGTTTCTCGCCCTGAGTTTCTGCCCCTCTGTTTCTCGCCCTCTGTTTCAGCCCCTCTGTTTCAGCCCGTCCATTTCAGCCCCTCTGTTTCAGCCCCTCTGTTTCTCGCCCTCTGTTTCAGCCCCTCTGTTTCTCGCCCTCTGTTTCAGCCCCTCCGTTTCAGCCCCTCTGTTTCCCGCCCTCTGTTTCTGCCCCTCAGTTTCTCGCCCTCTGTTTCAGCCCCTCTGTTTCTCGCCTTCTGTTTCAGCCCCTCTGATTCAGCCCCTCTGTTTCAGCCCTTCTGATTCAGCCCCTCTGATTCAGCCCCTCTGTTTCTCGCCCTCTGTTTCAGCCCCTCTGTTTCAGCCCTTCTGTTTCAGCCACTCTGTTTCAGCCCCTCTGTTTCTCGCCCTCTGGTTCAGCCCCTCTGTTTCTCGCCCTCTGTTTCAGCCCCTCTGTTTCTCACCATCTGTTTCAGCCCCTCTGTTTCGCGCTCTCTGTTTCAGCCCCTCTGTTTCAGCTCCTCTGTTTCTCGCCCTCTGTTTCGGCCCCTCTGTTTCTCGCCCTCTGTTTCAGCCCCTCTGTTTCTCGCCCTCTGTTTCAGCCCCTCTGATTCAGCCCCTCTGTTTCAGCCCCTCTGAATCAGCCCCTCTGATTCAGCCCCTCTGTTTCAGCCCCTCTGTTTCAGCCCCTCTGTTTCTCGCCCTCTGTTTCAGCCCCTCTGTTTCTCACCCTCTGTTTCAGCACCTCTGTTTCAGCCCCTCTGTTTCTCGCTCTCTGTTTCAGCCCCTCTGTTTCTTGCCCTCTGTTTCAGCCCCTCTGTTTCAGCCCCTCTGTTTCTCGCCCTCTGTTTCAGCCCCTCTGTTTCTCGCCTTCTGTTTCAGCCCCTCTGTTTCTCGCCCTCTGTTTCAGCCCCTCTGTTTCAGCCCCTCTGTTTCAGCCCCACTGTTTCTCGCCCTCTGTTTCAGCCCCTCTGTTTCTCGCCCTCTGTTTCAGCCCCTCTATTTCTCGCCCTCTGTTTCAGCCCCTCTATTTTAGCCCCACTGTTTCAGCCCCTTTGTTTCAGCCACTCTGTTTCTCGCCCTCTGTTTCAGCCCCTCTGTTTCTCGCCTTCTGTTTCAGCCCCTCTGATTCAGCCCCTCTGTTTCAGCCCTTCTGATTCAGCCACTCTGATTCAGCCCCTCTGTTTCTCGCCCTCTGTTTCAGCCCCTCTGTTTCAGCCCTTCTGTTTCAGCCACTCTGTTTCAGCCCCTCTTTTCTTGCCCTCTGTTTCAGCCCCTCTGTTTCTCGACCTCTGTTTCAGCCCCTCTGTTTCTCGCCCTCTGTATCAGCCCCTCTGTTTCAGCCCCTCTGTTTCAGTCCCTCGGTTTCTCGCCCACTGTTTCTGGCCCTCTGTTTCAGCCCCTCTGTTTCTCGCCCTCTGTTTCAGCCCCTCTGTTTCAGCCCCTCTGTTTCAGCCCCACTGTTTCTCGCCCTCTGTTTCAGCCCCTCTGTTTCTCGCCCTCTGTTTCAACTCCTCTATTTCTCGCCCTCTGTTTCAGCCCCTCTATTTTAGCCCCACTGTTTCAGCCCCTTTGTTTCAGCCACTCTGTTTCTCGCCCTCTGTTTCAGCCCCTCTGTTTCTCGCCTTCTGTTTCAGCCCCTCTGATTCAGCCCCTCTGATTCAGCCCCTCTGTTTCTCGCCCTCTGTTTCAGCCCCTCTGTTTCAGCCCTTCTGTTTCAGCCACTCTGTTTCAGCCCCTCTTTTTCAGCCCCTCTGTTTCTCGCCCTCTGTTTCTCGCCCTCTGTTTCAGCCACTCAATTTCTCGGCACTGTTTCAGCCCCTCTGTTTCAGCCCATCTGATTCAGCCCGTCTGATTCAGCCCCTCTGTTTCTCGCCCTCTGTTTCAGCCACTCTGTTTCAGCCCCTCTGTTTCTTGCCCTCTGTTTCAGCCCCTCTGTTTCTCGCCCTCTGTTTCAGCCCCTCTGTTTCTCGCCCTCTGTTTCAGCCCCTCTGTTTCTCGCCCTGTTTCAATCCCTCTGTTTCGCGCTCTCTGTTTCAGCCCCTCTGTTTCAGCCCCTCTGTTTCTCGCCCTCTGTTTCTGCCCGTCTGTTTCTCGCCCTATGTTTCAGCCCCTATGTTTCTCGCCCTCTGTTACAGCCCCACTGTTTCTCGCCCTCTGTTTCAGCCCCTCTGTTTCGCGCTCTCTGTTTCAGCCCCTCTGTTTCAGCCCCTCTGTTTCTCGCCCTCTGTTTCTGCACCTATGTTTCTCGCCCTCTGTTTCCGCCCTTCTGATTCAGCCCCTCTGTTTCCGCCCCTCTGAATCAGCCCCTCTGATTCAGCCCCTCTGTTTCAGCCACTCTGTTTCAGCCCCTCTGTTTCTCGCCCTCTGTTTCAGCCCCTCTGTTTGTCACCCTCTGTTTCAGCCCCTCTGATTCAGCCCCTCTGTTTCTCGCCCTCTGTTTCTGCCCCTCTGATTCAGCCCCTCTGTTTCTCGCCCTCTGTTTCAGCCCCTCTGTTTCTCGCCCTCTGTTTCAGCCCCTCTGTTTCTCGCCCTCTGTTTCAGCCCCTCTGTTTCAGCCCCTCTGTTTCAGCCCCTCTGTTTCAGCCCCTCTGTTTCTCGCCCTCTGTTTCTGCCCGTCTGTTTCTCGCCCTCTGTTTCAGCCCCTCTGTTTCAGCCCCTCTGTTTCAGCCCCTCTGTTTCAGCCCCTCTGTTTCAGCCCCTCTGTTTCTCGCCCTCTGTTTCTGCCCGTCTGTTTCTCGCCCTCTGTTTCAGCCCCTCTGTTTCAGCCCCTCTGATTCAGCCCCTCTGTTTCAGCCCCTCTGAATCAGCCCCTCTGATTCAGCCCCTCTGTTTCAGCCCCTCTGTTTCAGCCCCTCTGTTTCTCGCCCTCTGTTTCAGCCCCTCTGTTTCTCACCCTCTGTTTCAGCACCTCTGTTTCAGCCCCTCTGTTTCTCGCTCTCTGTTTCAGCCCCTCTGTTTCTCGCCCTCTGTTTCAGCCCCTCTGTTTCAGCCCCTCTGTTTCTCGCCCTCTGTTTCAGCCCCTCTGTTTCTCGCCTTCTGTTTCAGCCCCTCTGTTTCTCGCCCTCTGTTTCAGCCCCTCTGTTTCAGCCCCTCTGTTTCAGCCCCACTGTTTCTCGCCCTCTGTTTCAGCCCCTCTGTTTCTCGCACTCTGTTTCAGCCCCTCTATTTCTCGCCCTCTGTTTCAGCCCCTCTATTTTAGCCCCACTGTTTCAGCCCCTTTGCTTCAGCCACTCTGTTTCTCGCCCTCTGTTTCAGCCCCTCTGTTTCTCGCCTTCTGTTTCAGCCCCTCTGATTCAGCCCCTCTGTTTCAGCCCTTCTGATTCAGCCCCTCTGATTCAGCCCCTCTGTTTCTCGCCCTCTGTTTCAGCCCCTCTGTTTCAGCCCTTCTGTTTCAGCCACTCTGTTTCAGCCCCTCTTTTCTTGCCCTCTGTTTCAGCCCCTCTGTTTCTCGACCTCTGTTTCAGCCCCTCTGTTTCTCGCCCTCTGTATCAGCCCCTCTGTTTCAGCCCCTCTGTTTCAGTCCCTCTGTTTCTCGCCCTCTGTTTCTCGCCCTCTGTTTCAGCCCCTCTGTTTCTCGCCCTCTGTTTCAGCCCCTCTGTTTCTCGCCCTCTGTTTCAGCCCCTCTGTTTCAGCCCCTCTGTTTCAGCCCCTCTGTTTCAGCCCCTCTGTTTCTCGCCCTCTGTTTCTGCCCGTCTGTTTCTCGCCCTCTGTTTCAGCCCCTCTGTTTCAGCCCCTCTGTTTCTCGCCCTCTGTTTCAGCCCCTCTGTTTTTCGCCCTCTGTTTCAGCCCCTCTGTTTCTCGCCCTCTGTTTCAGTCCGTCTGGTTCGCGCTCTCTGTTTCAGCCCCTCTGTTTCTCGCCCTCTGTTTCTGCCCGTCTGTTTCTCGCCCTCTGTTTCACCCCCTCTGTTTCTCGCCCTCTGTTTCAGCCCCTCTGTTTCTCGCCCTCTGTTCAGCCCCTCTGTTTCGCGCTCTCTGTTTCAGCCCCTCTGTTTCAGCCCCTCTGTTTCTCGCCCTCTGTTTCTCCCCCTCTGTTTCTCGCCCTCTGTTTCCGCCCCTCTGATTCAGCCCCTCTGTTTCAGCCCCTCTGAATCAGCCCCTCTGATTCAGCCCCTCTGTTTCAGCCCCTCTGTTTCAGCCCCTCTGTTTCAGCCCCTCTGTTTCTGCCCCTCTGTTTCAGCCCCTCTGTTTCTCGCCCTCTGTTTCAGCCCCTCTGTTTTTCGCCCTCTGTTTCAGCCCCTCTGTTTCTCGCCCTCTGTTTCAGGCTCTCTGTTTCAGCCCGTCTGTTTCAGCCCCTCTGTTTCAGCCACTCTGTTTCTCGCCCTCTGTTTCTCGCCCGCTGTTTCTGCCCCTCTGTTTCTCGCCCTCTGTTTCAGCCCCTCTGTTTCAGCCCCTCTGTTTCAGACCCTCTGTTTCAGCCCCTCTGTTTCTCGCCCTCAGTTTCTGCCCCTCTGTTTCTCGCCCTCTGTTTCAGCCCCTCTGTTTCAGCCCCTCTGTTTCAGCACCTCTGTTTCAGCCCCTCTGTTTCTCGCTCTCTGTTTCAGACCCTCTGTTTCTCGCCCTCTGTTTCAGCCCCTCTGATTCAGCCCCTCAGTTTCTCGCCCTCTGTTTCAGCCCCTCTGTTTCTCGCCTTCTGTTTCAGCCCCTCTGTTTCTCGCCCTCTGTTTCAGCCCCTCTGTTTCAGCCCCTCTGTTTCAGCCCCACTGTTTCTCGCCCTCTGTTTCAGCCCCTCTGTTTCTTGCCCTCTGTTTCAGCCCCTATATTTCTCGCCCTCTGCTTCAGCCCCTCTATTTTAGCCCCACTGTTTCAGCCCCTTTGTTTCAGCCACTCTGTTTCTCGCCCTCTGTTTCAGCCCCTCTGTTTCTCGCCTTCTGTTTCAGCCCCTCTGATTCAGCCCCTCTGTTTCAGCCCTTCTGATTCAGCCCCTCTGATTCAGCCCCTCTGTTTCTCGCCCTCTGTTTCAGCCCCTCTGTTTCAGCCCTTCTGTTTCAGCCACTCTGTTTCAGCCCCTCTTTTCTTGCCCTCTGTTTCAGCCCCTCTGTTTCTCGACCTCTGTTTCAGCCCCTCTGTTTCTCGCCCTCTGTATCAGCCCCTCTGTTTCAGCCCCTCTGTTTCAGTCCCTCGGTTTCTCGCCCTCTGTTTCTGGCCCTCTGTTTCAGCCCCTCTGTTTCTCGCCCTCTGTTTCAGCCCCTCTGTTTCAGCCCCTCTGTTTCAGCCCCACTGTTTCTCGCCCTCTGTTTCAGCCCCTCTGTTTCTCGCCCTCTGTTTCAGCCCCTCTATTTCTCGCCCTCTGTTTCAGCCCCTCTATTTTAGCCCCACTGTTTCAGCCCCTTTGTTTCAGCCACTCTGTTTCTCGTCCTCTGTTTCAGCCCCTCTGTTTCTCGCCTTCTGTTTCAGCCCCTCTGATTCAGCCCCTCTGTTTCAGCCCTTCTGATTCAGCCCCTCTGATTCAGCCCCTCTGTTTCTGGGCCCTCTGTTTCAGCCCCTCTGTTTCAGCCATTCTGTTTCAGCCACTCTGTTTCAGCCCCTCTTTTCTTGCCCTCTGTTTCAGCCCCACTGTTTCTCGACCTCTGTTTCAGCCCCTCTGTTTCTCGCCCTCTGTATCAGCCCCTCTGTTTCAGCCCCTCTGTTTCAGTCCCTCGGTTTCTCGCCCTCTGTTTCTGCCCCTCTGTTTCAGCCCCTCTGTTTCAGCCCCTCTGTTTCAGCCCCTCTGTTTCTTGCCCTCTGTTTCAGCCACTCTGTTTCTCGCCCTCTGTTTCAGCCTCTCTGTTTCTCGCCCTCTGTTTCAGCCCCTCTCTTTCAGCCCCTCAATTTCAGTCCCTCTGTTTCAGCCCCTCTGTTTCTTGCCCTCTGTTTCAGCCCCTCTGTTTCTCGCCCTGTGTTTCAGCCTCTCTGTTTCTCGCCCTCTGTTTCCGCCCCTCTGATTCAGCCCCTCTGTTTCAGCCCCTCTGTTTCAGCCCCTCTGTTTCTCGCCCTCTGTTTCAGCCCCTTTGTTTCTCGCCCTCTGTATCAGCCGCTTTGTTCCAGCCCCTCTGTTTCAGCCCCTCTTTTTCAGCCCCTCTGTTTCTCGCCCTCTGTTTCTCGCCCTCTGTTTCAGCCCCTCAATTTCTCGCCCTCTGTTTCAGCCACTCTGTTTCAGCCCCACTGTTTCAGCCCCTCTGTATCAGCCCCTCTGATTCAGCCCCTCTGTTTCAGCCACTCTGTTTCAGCCCCTCTGTTTCTCGCCCTCTGTTTCAGCCCCTCTGTTTCTCACCCTCTGTTTCAGCCCCTCTGATTCAGCCCCTCTGTTTCTCGCGCTTTGTTTCAGCCCCTCTGCTTCTCGCCCTCTGTTTCTGCCCCTCTGATTCAGCCCCTCTGTTTCTCGCCCACTGTTTCAGCCCCTCTGCTTCTCGCCCTCTGTTTCAGCCCCTCTGTTTCAGTCCCTCTGTTTCGCGCTCTCTGTTTCAGCCCCTCTGTTACAGCCCCTCTGTTTCTCGCCCTCTGTTTCTGCCCGTCTGTTTCTCGCCCTCTGTTTCAGCCCCTCTGTTTCAGCCCCTCTGTTTCTCGCCCTCTGTTTCAGCCCCTCTGTTTTTCGCCCTCTGTTTCAGCCCCTCTGTTTCTCGCCCTCTGTTTCAGTCCGTCTGTTTCACGCTCTCTGTTTCAGCCCCTCTGTTTCTCGCCCTCTGTCTCGGCCCGTCTGTTTCTCGCCCTCTGTTTCACCCCCTCTGTTTCTCGCCTTCTGTTTCAGCCCCTCTGTTTCTCGCCCTCTGTTCAGCCCCTCTGTTTCGCGCTCTCTGTTTCAGCCCCTGTGTTTCAGCCCCTCTGTTTCTCGCCCTCTGTTTCTCGCCCTCTGTTTCTCGTCCTCTGTTTCCGCCCCTCTGATTCAGCCCCTCTGTTTCAGCCCCTCTGAATCAGCCCCTCTGATTCAGCCCCTCTGTTTCAGCCCCTCTGTTTCAGCCCCTCTGTTTCTGCCCCTCTGTTTCAGCCCCTCTGTTTCTCGCCCTCTGTTTCAGCCCCTCTGTTTTTCGCCCTCTGTTTCAGCCCCTCTGTTTCTCGCCCTCTGTTTCAGGCTCTCTGTTTCAGCCCGTCTGTTTCAGCCCCTCTGTTTCAGCCCCTCTGTTTCTCGCCCTCTGTTTCTCGCCCGCTGTTTCAGCCCCTTTGTTTCTCGCCCTCTGTTTCAGCCCCTCTGTTTCAGCCCTCTGATTCAGCCCCTGTGTTTCAGTCCCTCTGTTTCAGCCCCTCTGTTTCTCGCCCTCAGTTTCTGCCCCTCTGTTTCTCGCCCTCTGTTTCAGCCCCTCTGTTTCAGCCCCTCTGTTTCAGCCCCTCTGTTTCAGCCCCTCTGTTTCTCGCCCTCTGTTTCTGCCCCTCAGTTTCTCGCCCTCTGTTTCAGCCCCTCTGCTTCTCGCCTTCTGTTTCAGCCCCTCTGATTCAGCCCCTCTGTTTCAGGCATTCTGATTCAGCCCCTCTGATTCAGACACTCTGTTTCTCGCCCTCAATTTCAGCCCCTCTGTTTCAGCCCTTCTGTTTCAGCCACTTTGTTTCAGCCCCTCTTTTCTTGCCCTCTGTTTCAGCCCCTCTGTTTCTCGACCTCTGTTTCAGTCCCTCTGTTTCTCACCATCTGTTTCAGCCCCTCTGTTTCGCGCTCTCTGTTTCAGCCCCTCTGTTTCAGCTCCTCTGTTTCTCGCCCTCTGTTTCGGCCCCTCTGTTTCTCGCCCTCTGTTTCAGCCCCTCTGTTTCTCTCCCTCTGTTTCAGCCCCTCTGATTAAGCCCCTCTGTTTCAGCCCCTCTGAATCAGCCCCTCTGATTCAGCCCCTCTGTTTCAGCCCCTCTGTTTCAGCCCCTCTGTTTCTCGCCCTCTGTTTCTGCCCCTCTGTTTCTCACCCTCTGTTTCAGCACCTCTGTTTCAGCCCCTCTGTTTCTCGCTCTCTGTTTCAGCCCCTCTGTTTCTCGCCCTCTGTTTCAGCCCCTCTGATTCAGCCCCTCTGTTTCTCGCCCTCTGTTTCAGCCCCTCTGTTTCTCGCCCTCTGTTTCAGCCCCTCTGATTCAGCCCCTCTGTTTCTCGCCCTCTGTTTCAGCCCCTCTGTTTCTCGCCCTCTGTTTCAGCCCCTCTGTTTCAGCCCCTTTGTTTCAGCCCCTCTGAATCAGCCCCTCTGATTCAGCCCCTCTGTTTCAGCCCCTCTGTTTCAGCCCCTCTGTTTCTCGCCTTCTGTTTCAGCCCCTCTGTTTCTCACCCTCTGTTTCAGCACCTCTGTTTCAGCCCCTCTGTTTCTCGCTCTCTGTTTCAGCCCCTCTGTTTCTCGCCCTCTGTTTCAGCCCCTCTGATTCAGCCCCTCTGTTTCTCGCCCTCTGTTTCAGCCCCTCTGTTACTCGCCCTCTGTTTCAGCCCCTCTGTTTCTCCCCCTCTGTTTCAGCCCCTCTATTTCTCGCCCTCTGTTTCAGCCCCTCTATTTTAGCCCCACTGTTTCAGCCCCTTTGTTTCAGCCACTCTGTCTCGCCCTCTGTTTCAGCCCCTCTGTTTCTCGCCTTCTGTTTCAGCCCCTCTGATTCAGCCCCTCTGTTTCAGCCCTTCTGAATCAGCCCCTCTGATTCAGCCCCTCTGTTTCTCGCCCTCTGTTTCAGCCCCTCTGTTTCAGCCCTTCTGTTTCAGCCACTCTGCTTCAGCCCCTCTTTTCTTGCCCTCTGTTTCAGCACCTCTGTTTCTCGACCTCTGTTTCAGCCCCTCTGTTTCTCGCCCTCTGTATCAGCCCCTCTGTTTCAGCCCCTCTGTTTCAGTCCCTCGGTTTCTCGCCCTCTGTTTCTGCCCCTCTGTTTCAGCCCCTCTGTTTCAGCCCCTCTGTTTCAGCCCCTCTGTTTCTTGCCCTCTGTTTCAGCCACTCTGTTTCTCGCCCTCTGTTTCAGCCTCTCTGTTTCTCGCCCTCTGTTTCAGCCCCTCTGTTTCAGCCCCTCTGTTTCAGTCCCTCTGTTTCAGCCCCTCTGTTTCTTGCCCTCTGTTTCAGCCCCTCTGTTTCTCGCCCTGTGTTTCAGCCTCTCTGTTTCTCGCCCTCTGTTTCCGCCCCTCTGATTCAGCCCCTCTGTTTCAGCCCCTCTGTTTCAGCCCCTCTGTTTCTCGCCCTCTGTTTCAGCCCCTTTGTTTCTCGCCCTCTGTATCAGCCGCTTTGTTCCAGCCCCTCTGTTTCAGCCCCTCTTTTTCAGCCCCTCTGTTTCTCGCCCTCTGTTTCTCGCCCTCTGTTTCAGCCCCTCAATTTCTCGCCCTCTGTTTCAGCCACTCTGTTTCAGCCCCACTGTTTCAGCCCCTCTGTATCAGCCCCTCTGATTCAGCCCCTCTGTTTCAGCCACTCTGTTTCAGCCCCTCTGTTTCTCGCCCTCTGTTTCAGCCCCTCTGTTTCTCACCCTCTGTTTCAGCCCCTCTGATTCAGCCCCTCTGTTTCTCGCGCTTTGTTTCAGCCCCTCTGCTTCTCGCCCTCTGTTTCTGCCCCTCTGATTCAGCCCCTCTGTTTCTCGCCCACTGTTTCAGCCCCTCTGTTTCAGTCCCTCTGTTTCGCGCTCTCTGTTTCAGCCCCTCTGTTTCAGCCCCTCTGTTTCTCGCCCTCTGTTTCTGCCCGTCTGTTTCTCGCCCTCTGTTTCAGCCCCTCTGTTTCAGCCCCTCTGTTTCTCGCCCTCTGTTTCAGCCCCTCTGTTTTTCGCCCTCTGTTTCAGCCCCTCTGTTTCTCGCCCTCTGTTTCAGTCCGTCTGTTTCACGCTCTCTGTATCAGCCCCTCTGTTTCTCGCCCTCTGTCTCGGCCCGTCTGTTTCTCGCCCTCTGTTTCACCCCCTCTGTTTCTCGCCCTCTGTTTCAGCCCCTCTGTTTCTCGCCCTCTGTTCAGCCCCTCTGTTTCGCGCTCTCTGTTTCAGCCCCTGTGTTTCAGCCCCTCTGTTTCTCGCCCTCTGTTTTTCGCCCTCTGTTTCTCGTCCTCTGTTTCCGCCCCTCTGATTCAGCCCCTCTGTTTCAGCCCCTCTGAATCAGCCCCTCTGATTCAGCCCCTCTGTTTCAGCCCCTCTGTTTCAGCCCCTCTGTTTCTGCCCCTCTGTTTCAGCCCCTCTGTTTCTCGCCCTCTGTTTCAGCCCCTCTGTTTTTCGCCCTCTGTTTCAGCCCCTCTGTTTCTCGCCCTCTGTTTCAGGCTCTCTGTTTCAGCCCGTCTGTTTCAGCCCCTCTGTTTCAGCCCCTCTGTTTCTCGCCCTCTGTTTCTCGCCCGCTGTTTCAGCCCCTCTGTTTCTCGCCCTCAGTTTCTGCCCCTCTGTTTCTCGCCCTCTGTTTCAGCCCCTCTGTTTCAGCCCCTCTGTTTCAGCCCCTCTGTTTCAGCCCCTCTGTTTCTCGCCCTCTGTTTCTGCCCCTCAGTTTCTCGCCCTCTGTTTCAGCCCCTCTGCTTCTCGCCTTCTGTTTCAGCCCCTCTGATTCAGCCCCTCTGTTTCAGGCCTTCTGATTCAGCCCCTCTGATTCAGACACTCTGTTTCTCGCCCTCAATTTCAGCCCCTCTGTTTCAGCCCTTCTGTTTCAGCCACTTTGTTTCAGCCCCTCTTTTCTTGCCCTCTGTTTCAGCCCCTCTGTTTCTCGACCTCTGTTTCAGTCCCTCTGTTTCTCACCATCTGTTTCAGCCCCTCTGTTTCGCGCTCTCTGTTTCAGCCCCTCTGTTTCAGCTCCTCTGTTTCTCGCCCTCTGTTTCGGCCCCTCTGTTTCTCGCCCTCTGTTTCAGCCCCTCTGTTTCTCTCCCTCTGTTTCAGCCCCTCTGATTAAGCCCCTCTGTTTCAGCCCCTCTGAATCAGCCCCTCTGATTCAGCCCCTCTGTTTCAGCCCCTCTGTTTCAGCCCCTCTGAATCAGCCCCTCTGATTCAGCCCCTCTGTTTCGGCCCCTCTGTTTCTCGCCCTCTGTTTCTGCCCCTCTGTTTCTCACCCTCTGTTTCAGCACCTCTGTTTCAGCCCCTCTGTTTCTCGCTCTCTGTTTCAGCCCCTCTGTTTCTCGCCCTCTGTTTCAGCCCCTCTGATTCAGCCCCTCTGTTTCTCGCCCTCTGTTTCAGCCCCTCTGTTTCTCGCCCTCTGTTTCAGCCCCTCTGATTCAGCCCCTCTGTTTCTCGCCCTCTGTTTCAGCCCCTCTGTTTCTCGCCCTCTGTTTCAGCCCCTCTGTTTCTCGCCCTCTGTTTCAGCCCCTCTGTTTCAGCCCCTTTGTTTCAGCCCCTCTGAATCAGCCCCTCTGATTCAGCCCCTCTGTTTCAGCCCCTCTGTTTCAGCCCCTCTGTTTCTCGCCCTCTGTTTCAGCCCCTCTGTTTCTCACCCTCTGTTTCAGCACCTCTGTTTCAGCCCCTCTGTTTCTCGCTCTCTGTTTCAGCCCCTCTGTTTCTCGCCCTCTGTTTCAGCCCCTCTGATTCAGCCCCTCTGTTTCTCGCCCTCTGTTTCAGCCCCTCTGTTACTCGCCCTCTGTTTCAGCCCCTCTGTTTCTCCCCCTCTGTTTCAGCCCCTCTATTTCTCGCCCTCTGTTTCAGCCCCTCTATTTTAGCCCCACTGTTTCAGCCCCTTTGTTTCAGCCACTCTGTCTCGCCCTCTGTTTCAGCCCCTCTGTTTCTCGCCTTCTGTTTCAGCCCCTCTGATTCAGCCCCTCTGTTTCAGCCCTTCTGAATCAGCCCCTCTGATTCAGCCCCTCTGTTTCTCGCCCTCTGTTTCAGCCCCTCTGTTTCAGCCCTTCTGTTTCAGCCACTCTGCTTCAGCCCCTCTTTTCTTGCCCTCTGTTTCAGCACCTCTGTTTCTTGACCTCTGTTTCAGCCCCTCTGTTTCTCGCCCTCTGTATCAGCCCCTCTGTTTCAGCCCCTCTGTTTCAGTCCCTCTGTTTCTCGCCCTCTGTTTCTGGCCCTCTGTTTCAGCCCCTCTGTTTCTCGCTCTCTGTTTCAGCTCCTCTGTTTCCGCCCCTCTGTTTCAGCCCCTCTGTTTCAGCCCCTCTGTTTCTCGCCCTCTGTTTCAGCCCCTCTGTTTCTTGCCCTCTGTTTCAGCCACTCTGTTTCTCGCCCTCTGTTTCAGCCTCTCTGTTTCTCGCCCTCTGTTTCAGCCCCTCTGTTTCTTGCCCTCTGTTTCAGCCCCTATGTTTCTCGCCCTGTGTTTCAGCCTCTCTGTTTCTCGCCCACTGTTTCAATCCCACTGTTTCAGACCCTCTGTTTCAGCCCCTCTGTTTCAGCCCCTCTGTTTCTCGCCCTCTGTTTCAACCCCTCTGTTTCTCGCCCTATGTATCAGCCGCTTTGTTCCAGCCCCTCTGTTTCAGCCCCTCTTTTTCAGCCCCTCTGTTTCTTGCCCTCTGTTTCTCGTCCTCTGTTTCAGCCCCTCTATTTCTCGCCCTCTGTTTCAGCCCCTCTGTTTCTCGCCCTCTGTTTCAGTCCCTCTGTTTCGCGCTCTCTGTTTCAGCTCCTCTGTTTCAGCACCTCTGTTTCTCGCCCTCTGTTTCGGCCCCTCTGTTTCTCACCCTTGTTTCTCGCCCTCTGTTTCAGCCCCTCTGATTAAGCCCCTCTGTTTCAGCCCCTCTGAATCAGCCCCTCTGATTCAGCCCCTCTGTTTCAGCCCCTCTGTTTCAGCCCCTCTGTTTCTCGCCCTCTGTTTCAGCCCCTCGGTTTCTCACCCTCTGTTTCAGCCCCTCTGTTTCAGCCCCTCTGTTTCTCGCTCTCTGTTTCAGCCCCTCTGTTTCTCGCCCTCTGTTTCAGCCCCTCTGTTTCTCGCTCTCTGTTTCAGCCCCTCTGTTTCCGAACCCTCTGTTTCAGCCCCTCTGTTTCAGCCCCTCTGTTTCTCGCCCTCTGTTTCAGCCCCTCTGTTTCTTGCCCTCAGTTTCAGCCACTCTGTTTCTCGCCCTCCGTTTCAGCCTCTCTGTTTCTCGCCCTCTGTTTCAGCCCCTCTGTTTCAGCCCCTCTGTTCCAGTCCCTCTGTTTCAGCCCCTCTGTTTCTTGCCCTCTGTTTCAGCCCCTCTGTTTCTCGCCCTGTGTTTCAGCCTCTCTGTTTCTCGCCCTCTGTTTCAGCCGCACTGTTTCAGCCCCTCTGTTTCAGCCCCTCTGTTCCAGCCCCTCTGTTTCTCGCCCTCTGTTTCAGCCCCTCTGTTTCTCGACCTCTGTATCAGCCGCTTTGTTCCAGCCCCTCTGTTTCAGCCCCTCTTTTTCAGCCCCTCTGTTTCTCGCCCTCTGTTTCTCGCCCTCTGTTTCAGCCCCTCTATTTCTCGCCCACTGTTTCAGCCCCTCTGTTTCAGCCCATCTGATTCAGCCCGTCTGAATCAGCCCCTCTGTTTCTCGCCCTCTGTTTCAGCCACTCTGTTTCAGCCCCTCTGTTTCTTCCCCTCTGTTTCAGCCCCTCTGTTTCTCGCCCTCTGTTTCAGCCCCTCTGTTTCTCGCCCTCTGTTTCAGCCCCTCTGTTTCTCGCCCTCTGTTTCAGTCCCTCTGTTTCGCGCTCTCTGTTTCAGCCCCTCTGTTTCAGCCCCTCTGTTTCTCGCCCTCTGTTTCTGCCCGTCTGTTTCTCGCCCTATGTTTCAGCCCCTCTGTTTCTCACCCTTGTTTCTCGCCCTCTGTTTCAGCCCCTCTGATTAAGCCCCTCTGTTTCAGCCCCTCTGAATCAGCCCCTCTGATTCAGCCCCTCTGTTTCAGCCCCTCTGTTTCAGCCCCTCTGTTTCTCGCCCTCTGTTTCAGCCCCTCTGTTTCTCACCCTCTGTTTCAGCCCCTCTGTTTCAGCCCCTCTGTTTCTCGCCCTCTGTTTCAGCCCCTCTGTTTCTCGCCCTCTGTTTCAGCCCCTCTGTTTCTCGCTCTCTGTTTCAGCCCCTCTGTTTCCGAACCCTCTGTTTCAGCCCCTCTGTTTCAGCCCCTCTGTTTCTCGCCCTCTGTTTCAGCCCCTCTGTTTCTTGCCCTCAGTTTCAGCCACTCTGTTTCTCGCCCTCCGTTTCAGCCTCTCTGTTTCTCGCCCTCTGTTTCAGCCCCTCTGTTTCAGCTCCTCTGTTCCAGTCCCTCTGTTTCAGCCCCTCTGTTTCTTGCCCTCTGTTTCAGCCCCTCTGTTTCTCGCCCTGTGTTTCAGCCTCTCTGTTTCTCGCCCTCTGTTTCAGCCGCACTGTTTCAGCCCCTCTGTTTCAGCCCCTCTGTTCCAGCCCCTCTGTTTCTCGCCCTCTGTTTCAGCCCCTCTGTTTCTCGCCCTCTGTATCAGCCGCTTTGTTCCAGCCCCTCTGTTTCAGCCCCTCTTTTTCAGCCCCTCTGTTTCTCGCCCTCTGTTTCTCGCCCTCTGTTTCAGCCCCTCTATTTCTCGCCCACTGTTTCAGCCCCTCTGTTTCAGCCCATCTGATTCAGCCCGTCTGAATCAGCCCCTCTGTTTCTCGCCCTCTGTTTCAGCCACTCTGTTTCAGCCCCTCTGTTTCTTCCCCTCTGTTTCAGCCCCTCTGTTTCTCGCCCTCTGTTTCAGCCCCTCTGTTTCTCGCCCTCTGTTTCAGCCCCTCTGTTTCTCGCCCTCTGTTTCAGTCCCTCTGTTTCGCGCTCTCTGTTTCAGCCCCTCTGTTTCAGCCCCTCTGTTTCTCGCCCTCTGTTTCTGCCCGTCTGTTTCTCGCCCTATGTTTCAGCCCCTATGTTTCTCGCCCTCTGTTTCAGCCCCTCTGTTTGTCGCCCTCTGTTTCAGCCCCTCTGTTTCGCGCTCTCTGTTTCAGCCCCTCTGTTTCAGCCCCTCTGTTTCTCACCCTCTGTTTCTGCCCCTATGTTTCTCGCCCTCTGTTTCCGCCCTTCTGATTCAGCCCCTCTGTTTCAGCCCCTCTGAATCAGCCCCTCTGATTCAGCCCCTCTGTTTCAGCCACTCTGTTTCAGCCCCTCTGTTTCTCGCCCTCAGTTTCTGCCCCTCTGTATCTCGCCCTCTGTTTCAGCCCCACTGTTTCAGCCCCTCTGTTTCAGCCCCACTGTTTCCGTCCCTCTGTTTCTCGCCCTCTGTTTCTCGCCCTCTGTTTCAGCCCCTCTGTTTCTCGCCCTCTGTTTCAGCCCCTCTGTTTCTCGTCCTCTGTTTCAGCCCC
This sequence comes from Chiloscyllium punctatum, assembly GCF_047496795.1. NCBI lineage: Eukaryota > Metazoa > Chordata > Chondrichthyes > Orectolobiformes > Hemiscylliidae > Chiloscyllium > Chiloscyllium punctatum. The sequence continues at coordinate 204,109 of NW_027309792.1, read as the reverse complement.
TCTGTTTCAGCCCCTCTGTTTCTCGACCTCTGTTTCAGTCCCTCTGTTTCTCGCCCTCTGTTTCAGCCTCTCTATTTCTCGCACTCTGTTTCAGCCCATCTGTTTCAGCCCCACTGTGTCAGCCCCTCTGTTTCAGACCCTCTGTTTCTCGCCCTCTTTTTCAGCCCCTCTGCTTCTCGCCCTCTGTTTCAGCCCCTCTGTTTCTCGTCCGCTGTTTCAGCCCCTCTGTTTCAGCCCCTCTGTTTCAGTCCCTCTGTTTCTCGCCCTCTGTTTCTCGCCCTCTGTTTCAGCCCCTCTGTTTCTCGCCCTCTGTTTCAGCCCCTCTGTTTCTCGCCCTCTGATTCAGCCCCTCTGTTTCTCGCCCTCTGTTTCAGCCCCTCTGTTTCAGCCCTTCTGTTTCAGCCACTCGGTTTCAGCCCCTCTGTTTCTTGCCCTCTGTTTCAGCCCCTCTGTTTATCGCCCTCTGTTTTAGCCCCTCTGTTTCTCGCCCTCTGTTTCAGCCCCTCTGTTTCGCACTCACTGTTTCAGCCCCTCTGTTTCAGCCCCTCTGTTTCAGCCCCTCCGATTCAGCCCCTCTGTTTCAGCCCCTCTGTTTCTCGCCCTTTGTTTCAGCCCCTCTGTTTCTCGCCCTCTGTTTCAGCCCCTCTGCTTCAGCCCCTCTGTTTCAGACCCTCTGTTTCTCGCCCTCTGTTTAAGCCCCTCTGTTTCTTGCCCTCTGTTTCAGCCCCTCTGTTTCAGCCCCACTGTTTCTCGCCCTCGGTTTCTGCCCCTCTGTTTCACGCCCTCTGTTTCAACCCCTCTGTTTCTCGCCTTCTGTTTCAGCCCCTCTGATTCAGGCCCTCTCTTTCAGCCCCTCTGTTTCTCGCCTTCTGTTTCAGCCCCTCTGATTCAGGCCCTCTGTTTCAGCCCCTCTGATTCAGCCCCTCTGATTCAGCCCCTCTGTTTCTCGCCCTCTGTTTCAGCCCCTCTGTTTCAGCCCTTCTGTTTCAGCCACTCGGTTTCAGCCCCTCTGTTTCTGGCCCTCTGTTTCAGCCCCTCTGTTTCTCGCTCTCTGTTTCAGCCCCTCTGTTTCAGCCCCTCTGTTTCAGCCCCTCTGTTTCTCGCCCTCTGTTTGAGCCCCTCTGTTTCTTGCCCTCTGTTTCAGCCACTCTGTTTCTCGCCCTCTGTTTCAGCCTCTCTGTTTCTCGCCCTCTGTTTCAGCCCCTCTGTTTCAGCCCCTCTGTTTCTCGCCCTCTGTTTCAGCTCCTCTGTTTCTCGCCCTCTGTTTCAGCCCCTCTGTTTCAGCACCTCTGTTTCAGCCCCTCTGTTTCTCGCCCTCTGTTTCAGCCCCTCTGTTTCTCGCCCTCTGTTTCAGCCTCCCGGTTTCTCGCCCTCTGCTTCAGCCCCTCTATTTCTCGCCCTCTGTTTCAGCCCCTCTATTTTAGCTCCACTGTTTCAGCCCCTTTGTTTCAGCCACTATGTTTCTCACCCTCTGTTTCAGCCCCTCTGTTTCCGCCCCTCTGTTTCAGCCCCTCTGTTTCTCGCTCTCTGTTTCAGCCCCTCTGTTTCCGCCCCTCTGTTTCAGCCCGTCTGTTTCAGCCCCTCTGTTTCTCGCCCTCTGTTTCAGCCCCTCTGTTTCAGCCCTTCTGTTTCAGCCACTCGGTTTCAGCCCCTCTGTTTCTGGCCCTCTGTTTCAGCCCCTCTGTTTCTCGCTCTCTGTTTCAGCCCCTTTGTTTCAGCCCCTCTGTTTCTCGCCCTCTGTTTGAGCCCCTCTGTTTCTTGCCCTCTGTTTCAGCCACTCTGTTTCTCGCCCTCTGTTTCAGCCTCTCTGTTTCTCGCCCTCTGTTTCAGCCCCTCTGTTTCAGCCCCTCTGTTTCAGCCCCTCTGTTTCAGCCCCTCTGTTTCAGCACCTCTGTTTCAGCCCCTCTGTTTCTCGCCCTCTGTTTCAGCCCCTCTGTTTCTCGCCCTCTGTTTCAGCCTCCCGGTTTCTCGCCCTCTGCTTCAGCCCCTCTATTTCTCGCCCTCTGTTTCAGCCCCTCTATTTTAGCTCCACTGTTTCAGCCCCTTTGTTTCAGCCACTATGTTTCTCACCCTCTGTTTCAGCCCCTCTATTTCCGCCCCTCTGTTTCAGCCCCTCTGTTTCTCGCTCTCTGTTTCAGCCCCTCTGTTTCCGCCCCTCTGTTTCAGCCCGTCTGTTTCAGCCCCTCTGTTTCTCGCCCTCTGTTTCAGCCCCTCTGTTTCAGCCCTTCTGTTTCAGCCACTCGGTTTCAGCCCCTCTGTTTCTGGCCCTCTGTTTCAGCCCCTCTGTTTCTCGCTCTCTGTTTCAGCCCCTTTGTTTCAGCCCCTCTGTTTCTCGCCCTCTGTTTGAGCCCCTCTGTTTCGTGCCCTCTGTTTCAGCCACTCTGTTTCTCGCCCTCTGTTTCAGCCTCTCTGTTTCTCGCCCTCTGTTTCAGCCCCTCTGTTTCAGCCCCTCTGTTTCAGCCCCTCTGTTTCAGCCCCTCTGTTTCTCGCCCTCTGTTTCAGCCCCTCTGATTCAGCCCCTCTGTTTCTCGCCTTCTGTTTCAGCCCCTCTGTTTCTCGCCCTCTGTTTCAGCCCCTCTGTTTCAGCCCCTCTGTTTCAGCCCCTCTGTTTCTCGCCCTCTGTTTCAGCCACTCTGTTTCTCGCCCTCTGTTTCAGCCCCTCTGTTTCTCGCCCTCTGTTTCAGCCCCTCTGTTTCTCGCCCTCTGTTTCAGCCCCTCTGTTTCAGCACCTCTGTTTCAGACCTTCTGTTTCTCGCCCTCTGTTTCAGCCCCTCTGTTTCTCGCCCTCTGTTTCAGCCCCTCTGTTTCTTGCCCTCTGTTTCAGCCACTCTGTTTCTCGCTCTCTGTCTCAGCCCCTCTGTTTCCGCCCCTCTGTTTCAGCCCCTCTGTTTCAGCCCCTCTGTTTCTCGCCCTCTGTTTCAGCCCCTCTGTTTCTTGCCCTCTGTTTCTGCCACTCTGTTTCTCGCCTTCTGTTTCAGCCCCTCTGATTCAGCCCCTCTGTTTCAGCCCCTCTGTTTCAGCCCCTCTGATTCAGCCCCTCTGTTTCTCGCCCTCTGTTTCAGCCCCTCTGTTTCAGCCCTTCTGTTTCAGCCACTCGGGTTCAGCCCCTCTGTTTCTTGCCCTCTGTTTCAGCCCCTCTGTTTATCGCCCTCTGTTTTAGCCCCTCTGTTTCTCGCCCACTGTTTCAGCCCCTCTGTTTCGCACTCTCTGTTTCAGCCCCTCTGTTTCAGCCCCTCTGTTTCAGCCCCTCCGATTCAGCCCCTCTGTTTCAGCCCCTCTGTTTCTGCCCCTCTGTTTCAGCCCCTCTGTTTCTCGCCCTTTGTTTCAGCCCCTCTGTTTCTCGCCCTCTGTATCAGCCCCTCTGCTTCAGCCCCTCTGTTTCAGCCCCTCTGTTTCTCGCCCTCTGTTTCATCCCCTCTGTTTCTTGCCCTCTGTTTCAGCCCCTCTGTTTCAGCCCCACTGTTTCTCGCCCTCTGTTTCTGCCCCTCTGATTCACGCCCTCTGTTTCAGCCCCTCTGTTTCTCGCCTTCTGTTTCAGCCCCTCTGATTCAGGCCCTCTCTTTCAGCCCCTCTGTTTCTCACCTTCTGTTTCAGCCCCTCTGATTCAGCCCTCTGTTTCAGCCCCTCTGATTCAGCCCCTCTGATTCAGCCCCTCTGTTTCTCGCCCTCTGTTTCAGCCCCTCTGTTTCAGCCCTTCTGTTTCAGCCACTCGGTTTCAGCCCCTCTGTTTCTGGTCCGCTGTTTCAGCCCCTCTGTTTCTCGCTCTCAGTTTCAGCCCCTCTGTTTCAGCCCCTCTGTTTCTCGCCCTCTGTTTGATCCCCTCTGTTTCTTGCCCTCTGTTTCAGCCACTCTGTTTCTCGCCCTCTGTTTCAGCCTCTCTGTTTCTCGCCCTCTGTTTCAGCCCCTCTGTTTCAGCCCCTCTGTTTCAGCCCCTCTGTTTCAGCCCCTCTGTTTCTCGCCCTCTGTTTCAGCCCCTCTGATTCAGCCCCTCTGTTTCTCGCCTTCTGTTTCAGCCCCTCTGTTTCTCGCCCTCTGTTTCAGCCCCTCTGTTTCAGCCCCTCTGTTTCAGCCCCTCTGTTTCTCGCCCTCTGTTTCAGCCCCTCTGTTTCAGCACCTCTGTTTCAGCCCCTCTGTTTCTCGCCCTCTGTTTCAGCCCCTCTGTTTCTCGCCCTCTGTTTCAGCCACTCGGTTTCAGCCCCTCTGTTTCTTGCCCTCTGTTTCAGCCCCTCTGTTTATCGCCCTCTGTTTTAGCCCCTCTGTTTCTCGCCCTCTGTTTCAGCCCCTCTGTTTCGCACTCTCTGTTTCAGCCCCTCTGTTTCAGCCCCTCTGTTTCAGCCCCTCCGATTCAGCCCCTCTCTGTTTCAGCCCCTCTGTTTCTGCCCCTCTGTTTCAGCCCCTCTGTTTCTCGCCCTTTGTTTCAGCCCCTCTGTTTCTCGCCCTCTGTTTCAGCCCCTCTGTTTCAGCCCCACTCTTTCTCGCCCTCTGTTTCTGCCCCTCTGTTTCACGCCCTCTGTTTCAGCCCCTCTGTTTCTCGCCTTCTGTTTCAGCCCCTCTGATTCAGGCCCTCTCTTTCAGCCCCTCTGTTTCTCGCCTTCTGTTTCAGCCCCTCTGATTCAGGCCCTCTGTTTCAGACCCTCTGATTCAGCCCCTCTGATTCAGCCCCTCTGTTTCTCGCCCTCTGTTTCAGCCCCTCTGTTTCAGCCATTCTGTTTCAGCCACTCGGTTTCAGCCCCTCTGTTTCTGGCCCTCTGTTTTAGCCCCTCTGTTTCTCGCTCTCTGTTTCAGCCCCTCTGTTTCAGCCCCTCTGTTTCTCGCCCTCTGTTTGAGCCCCTCTGTTTCTTGCCCTCTGTTTCAGCCACTCTGTTTCTCGCCCTCTGTTTCAGCCTCTCTGTTTCAGCCCCTCTGTTTCAGCCCCTCTGTTTCAGCCCCTCTGTTTCTCGCCCTCTGTTTCAGCCCCTCTGATTGAGCCCCTCTGTTTCTCGCCCTCTGTTTCAGCCCCTCTGTTTCTCGCCCTCTGTTTCAGCCCCTCTGTTTCAGCCCCTCTGTTTCAGCCCCTCTGTTTCTCGCCCTCTGTTTCAGCCCCTCTGTTTCTCGCCCTCTGTTTCAGCCTCCCGGTTTCTCGCCCTCTGCTTCAGCCCCTCTATTTCTCGCCCTCTGTTTCAGCCCCTCTATTTTAGCCCCACTGTTTCAGCCCATTCGTTTCAGCCACTATGTTTCTCACCCTCTGTTTCAGCCCCTCTGTTTCCGCACCTCTGTTTCAGCCCCTCTGTTTCAGCCCCTCTGTTTCTCGCCCTCTGTTTCAGCCCCTCTGTTTCTTGCCCTCTCTTTCAGCCACTCTGTTTCTCGCCCTCTGTTTCAGCCACTCTGTTTCTCGCCCTCTGTTTCAGCCCCTCTGTTTCAGCCCCTCTGTTTCAGTCCCTCTGTTTCTCGCCCACTGTTTCTCGCCCTCTGTTTCAGCCCCTCTGTTTCTCGCCCTCTGTTTCAGCCCCTCTGTTTCTCGCCCTCTGTTTCAGCCCCTCTGTTTCAGCCCCTCTGTTTCTCGCTCTCTGTTTCAGCCCCTCTCTTTCCGCCCCTCTGTTTCAGCCCCTCTGTTTCAGCCCCTCTGTTTCTCGCCCTCTGTTTCAGCCCCTCTGTTTCTTGCCCTCTGTTTCAGCCACTCTGTTTCTCGCTCTCTGTTTCAGCCACTCTGTTTCTCGCTCTCTGTTTCAGCCCCTCTGTTTCCGCCCCTCTGTTTCAGCCCCTCTGTTTCAGCCCCTCTGTTTCTCGCCCTCTGTTTCAGCCCCTCTGTTTCTTGCCCTCTCTTTCAGCCACTCTGTTTCTCGCCCTCTGTTTCAGCCACTCTGTTTCTCGCCCTCTGTTTCAGCCCCTCTGTTTCAGCCCCTCTGTTTCAGTCCCTCTGTTTCTCGCCCACTGTTTCTCGCCCTCTGTTTCAGCCCCTCTGTTTCTCGCCCTCTGTTTCAGCCCCTCTGTTTCTCGCCCTCTGTTTCAGCCCCTGTGTTTCAGCCCCTCTGTTTCTCGCTCTCTGTTTCAGCCCCTCTCTTTCCGCCCCTCTGTTTCAGCCCCTCTGTTTCAGCCCCTCTGTTTCTCGCCCTCTGTTTCAGCCCCTCTGTTTCTTGCCCTCTTTTTCAGCCACTCTGTTTCTCGCTCTCTGTTTCAGCCACTCTGTTTCTCGCCCTCTGTTTCAGCCCCTCTGTTTCAGCCCCTCTGTTTCAGTCCCTCTGTTTCAGCCCCTCTGTTTCTCGCCCTCTGTTTCAGCCCCTCTGTTTCTCGCCCTGTGTTTCAGCCTCTCTGTTTCTCGCCCTCTGTTTCAGCCCCACTGTTTCAGCCCCTCTGTTTCAGCCCCTCTGTTTCTCGCCCTCTGTTTCAGCCCCTCTGTTTCTCGCCCTCTGTATCAGGCGCTTTGTTTCAGCCCCTTTTTTTTCAGCCCCACTTTTTCAGCCCCTCTGTTTCTCGCCCTCTGTTTCTCGCCCTCTGTGTCAGCCACTCTGTTTCTCGCCCTCTGTTTCAGCCCCTCTGTTTCAGCCCATCTGATTCAGCCTGTCTGATTCAGCCCCTCTGTTTCTCGCCCTCTGTTTCAGCCACTCTGTTTCAGCCCCTCTGTTTCTTGCCCTCTGTTTCAGCCCCTCTGTTTCTCGCCCTCTGTTTTAGCCCCTCTGTTTCTTGCCCGCTGTTTCAGCCCCTCTGTTTCTCGCCCTCTGTTTCAGTCCCTCTGTTTCGCGCTCTCTGTTTCAGCCCCTTTGTTTCAGTCCCTCTGTTTCTCGCCCTCTGTTTCTGCCCGTCTGTTTCTCGCCCTCTGTTTCAGCCCCTCTGTTTCTCGCCCTCTGTTTCAGCCCCTCTGTTTCTCGCCCTCTGTTTCAGCCCCTCTGTTTCTCGCCCTCTGTTTCAGTCCCTCTGTTTCGCGCTCTCTGTTTCGGCCCCTCTGTTTCAGTCCCTCTGTTTCTCGCTCTCTGTTTCTGCCCGTCTGTTTCTCGCCCTCTGTTTCAGCCCCTCTGTTTCTTGCCCTCTGTTTCTGCCCCTCTGTTTCTCGCCCTCTGTTTCCGCCCCTCTGATTCAGCCCCTCTGTTTCAGACCCTCTGAATCAGCCACTCTGATTCAGCCCCTCTGTTTCTGCCCCTCTGTTTCAGCCCCTCTGTTTCTCGCCCTCTGTTTCAGCCCCTCTGTTTCTCACCCTCTGTTTCAGCCCCTCTGTTTCAGCCCCTCTGTTTCTCGCACTCTGTTTCAGCCCCTCTGTTTCTCGGCATTTGTTTCAGCCCCTCTGATTCAGCCCCTCTGTTTCTCAACCTCTGTTTCAGCCCCTCTGTTTCTCGCCCTCTTTTTCAGCCCCTCTATTTCTTGCCCTCTGTTTCAGCCCCTCTGTTTCAGCCCCTCTGTTTCAGCCCCTCTGTTTCTCGCCCTCTGTTTCAGCCCCTCTGTTTCTCGCCCTCTGTTTCAGCCCCTCTGTTTCTCGCCCTCTGTTTCAGCCCCTTTATTTCTCACCCTCTGTTTCAGCCCCTCTGTTTCAGCCCCACTGTTTCAGCCCCTCTGTTTCAGCCCCTCTGTTTCTCGCCCTCTGTTTCAGCCCCTCTGTTTCTCGCCCTCCGTTTCAGCCCCTCTGTTTCTCGCCCTCTGTTTCAGAACCTCTGTTTCAGTCCCTCTGTTTCAGTCCCTCTGTTTCTCGCCCTCTGTTTCTCGCCCTCTGTTTCAGCCCCTCTGTTTCTCGGCCTCTGTTTCAGCCCCTCTGTTTCTCGCCCTCTGTTTCAGCCCCTCTGTTTCAGCCCCTCTGTTTCAGCCCCTCTGTTTCTCGCCCTCTGTTTCAGCCCCTCTGTTTCTTGCCCTCTGTTTCAGCCCCTCTGTTTCTCACCCTCTGTTTCAGCCTCTCTGTTTCTCGCCCTCTGTTTCAGCCCCTCTGTTTCAGCCCCTCTGATTCAGCCCCTCTCTTTCAGCCCCTCTGTTTCGCGCCCTCTGTTTCAGCCCCTCTGATTCAGCCCCTCTGTTTCAGCCCCTCTGATTCAGCCCCTCTGTTTCAGCCCCTCTGTTTCAGGCTCTCTGTTTCAGCCCGTCTGTTTCAGCCCCTCTGTTTCAGCCCCTCTGATTCAGTCCCTTAGTTTCTCGCCCTCTGTTTCAGCCACTCTGTTTCAGACCCTCTGTTTCAGTCCCTCTGTTTCTCGCCCTCTGCTTCTCGCCCTCTGTTTCAGACCCTCTGTTTCTCGCCCTCTGTTTCAGCCCCTCTGTTTCTCGCCCTCTGTTTCAGCCCCTCTGTTTCTTGCCCTCTGTTTCAGCCCCTCTGTTTCTCGCCCACTGTTTCAGCCTCTCTGTTTCTCGCCCTCTGTTTCAGCCCCTCTGTTTCAGCCCCTCTGATTCAGCCCCTCTGTTTCAGCCCCTCTGATTCAGCCCCTCTGTTTCAGCCCCTCTGTTTCAGCCACTCTGATTCAGTCCCTTAGTTTCTCGCCCTCTGTTTCAGCCCCTCTGTTTCAGCCCCTCTGATTCAGCCCCTCTGATTCAGCCCCTCTGTTTCTCGCCCTCTGTTTCTCGCCCTCTGTTTCAGCCCCTCTGTTTCTCGCCCTCTGTTTCTGCCCCTCTGTTTCAGCCCCTCTGTTTCAGCCCCTCTGTTTCAGCCCCTCCGATTCAGCCCCTCTGTTTCAGCCCCTCTGTTTCTTGCCCTCTGTTTCAGCCCCTCTGTTTCAGCCCCTCTGTTTCTCGCCCTCTGTTTCAGCCCCTCTGTTTCTTGCCCTCTGTTTCTGCCACTCTGTTTCTCGCCCTCTGTTTCAGCCCCTCTGTTTCTCGCCTTCTGTTTCAGCCCCTCTGATTCAGCCCCTCTGTTTCAGCCCCTCTGTTTCAGCCCCTCTGATTCAGCCCCTCTGTTTCTCGCCCTCTGTTTCAGCCCCTCTGTTTCAGCCCTTCTGTTTCAGCCACTCGGGTTCAGCCCCTCTGTTTCTTGCCCTCTGTTTCAGCCCCTCTGTTTATCGCCCTCTGTTTTAGCCCCTCTGTTTCTCGCCCACTGTTTCAGCCCCTCTGTTTCGCACTCTCTGTTTCAGCCCCTCTGTTTCAGCCCCTCTGTTTCAGCCCCTCCGATTCAGCCCCTCTGTTTCAGCCCCTCTGTTTCTGCCCCTCTGTTTCAGCCCCTCTGTTTCTCGCCCTTTGTTTCAGCCCCTCTGTTTCTCGCCCTCTGTTTCAGCCCCTCTGCTTCAGCCCCTCTGTTTCAGCCCCTCTGTTTCTCGCCCTCTGTTTCATCCCCTCTGTTTCTTGCCCTCTGTTTCAGCCCCTCTGTTTCAGCCCCACTGTTTCTCGCCCTCTGTTTCTGCCCCTCTGTTTCAGCCCTTCTGTTTCAGCCACTCGGTTTCAGCCCCTCTGTTTCTGGTCCGCTGTTTCAGCCCCTCTGTTTCTCGCTCTCTGTTTCAGCCCCTCTGTTTCAGCCCCTCTGTTTCTCGCCCTCTGTTTGATCCCCTCTGTTTCTTGCCCTCTGTTTCAGCCACTCTGTTTCTCGCCCTCTGTTTCAGCCTCTCTGTTTCTCGCCCTCTGTTTCAGCCCCTCTGTTTCAGCCCCTCTGTTTCAGCCCCTCTGTTTCAGCCCCTCTGTTTCTCGCCCTCTGTTTCAGCCCCTCTGATTCAGCCCCTCTGTTTCTCGCCTTCTGTTTCAGCCCCTCTGTTTCTCGCCCTCTGTTTCAGCCCCTCTGTTTCAGCCCCTCTGTTTCAGCCCCTCTGTTTCTCGCCCTCTGTTTCAGCCCCTCTGTTTCAGCACCTCTGTTTCAGCCCCTCTGTTTCTCGCCCTCTGTTTCAGCCCCTCTGTTTCTCGCCCTCTGTTTCAGCCACTCGGTTTCAGCCCCTCTGTTTCTTGCCCTCTGTTTCAGCCCCTCTGTTTATCGCCCTCTGTTTTAGCCCCTCTGTTTCTCGCCCTCTGTTTCAGCCCCTCTGTTTCGCACTCTCTGTTTCAGCCCCTCTGTTTCAGCCCCTCTGTTTCAGCCCCTCCGATTCAGCCCCTCTGTTTCAGCCCCTCTGTTTCTGCCCCTCTGTTTCAGCCCCTCTGTTTCTCGCCCTTTGTTTCAGCCCCTCTGTTTCTCGCCCTCTGTTTCAGCCCCTCTCTTTCTCGCCCTCTGTTTCTGCCCCTCTGTTTCACGCCCTCTGTTTCAGCCCCTCTGTTTCTCGCCTTCTGTTTCAGCCCCTCTGATTCAGGCCCTCTCTTTCAGCCCCTCTGTTTCTCGCCTTCTGTTTCAGCCCCTCTGATTCAGGCCCTCTGTTTCAGACCCTCTGATTCAGCCCCTCTGATTCAGCCCCTCTGTTTCTCGCCCTCTGTTTCAGCCCCTCTGTTTCAGCCATTCTGTTTCAGCCACTCGGTTTCAGCCCCTCTGTTTCTGGCCCTCTGTTTTAGCCCCTCTGTTTCTCGCTCTCTGTTTCAGCCCCTCTGTTTCAGCCCCTCTGTTTCTCGCCCTCTGTTTGAGCCCCTCTGTTTCTTGCCCTCTGTTTCAGCCACTCTGTTTCACACCCTCTGTTTCAGCCTCTCTGTTTCAGCCCCTCTGTTTCAGCCCCTCTGTTTCAGCCCCTCTGTTTCTCGCCCTCTGTTTCAGCCCCTCTGATTGAGCCCCTCTGTTTCTCGCCCTCTGTTTCAGCCCCTCTGTTTCTCGCCCTCTGTTTCAGCCCCTCTGTTTCAGCCCCTCTGTTTCAGCCCCTCTGTTTCTCGCCCTCTGTTTCAGCCCCTCTGTTTCTCGCCCTCTGTTTCAGCCTCCCGGTTTCTCGCCCTCTGCTTCAGCCCCTCTATTTCTCGCCCTCTGTTTCAGCCCCTCTATTTTAGCCCCACTGTTTCAGCCCCTTTGTTTCAGCCACTATGTTTCTCACCCTCTGTTTCAGCCCCTCTGTTTCCGCCCCTCTGTTTCAGCCCCTCTGTTTCAGCCCCTCTGTTTCTCGCCCTCTGTTTCAGCCCCTCTGTTTCTTGCCCTCTCTTTCAGGCACTCTGTTTCTCGCCCTCTGTTTCAGCCACTCTGTTTCTCGCCCTCTGTTTCAGCCCCTCTGTTTCAGCCCCTCTGTTTCAGTCCCTCTGTTTCTCGCCCACTGTTTCTCGCCCTCTGTTTCAGCCCCTCTGTTTCTCGCCCTCTGTTTCAGCCCCTCTGTTTCTCGCCCTCTGTTTCAGCCCCTCTGTTTCAGCCCCTCTGTTTCTCGCTCTCTGTTTCAGCCCCTCTCTTTCCGCCCCTCTGTTTCAGCCCCTCTGTTTCAGCCCCTCTGTTTCTCGCCCTCTGTTTCAGCCCCTCTGTTTCTTGCCCTCTGTTTCAGCCACTCTGTTTCTCGCTCTCTGTTTCAGCCACTCTGTTTCTCGCTCTCTGTTTCAGCCCCTCTGTTTCCGCCCCTCTGTTTCAGCCCCTCTGTTTCAGCCCCTCTGTTTCTCGCCCTCTGTTTCAGCCCCTCTGTTTCTTGCCCTCTCTTTCAGCCACTCTGTTTCTCGCCCTCTGTTTCAGCCACTCTGTTTCTCGCCCTCTGTTTCAGCCCCTCTGTTTCAGCCCCTCTGTTTCAGTCCCTCTGTTTCTCGCCCACTGTTTCTCGCCCTCTGTTTCAGCCCCTCTGTTTCTCGCCCTCTGTTTCAGCCCCTCTGTTTCTCGCCCTCTGTTTCAGCCCCTCTGTTTCAGCCCCTCTGTTTCTCGCTCTCTGTTTCAGCCCCTCTCTTTCCGCCCCTCTGTTTCAGCCCCTCTGTTTCAGCCCCTCTGTTTCTCGCCCTCTGTTTCAGCCCCTCTGTTTCTTGCCCTCTGTTTCAGCCACTCTGTTTCTCGCTCTCTGTTTCAGCCACTCTGTTTCTCGCCCTCTGTTTCAGCCCCTCTGTTTCAGCCCCTCTGTTTCAGTCCCTCTGTTTCAGCCCCTCTGTTTCTCGCCCTCTGTTTCAGCCCCTCTGTTTCTCGCCCTGTGTTTCAGCCTCTCTGTTTCTCGCCCTCTGTTTCAGCCCCACTGTTTCAGCCCCTCTGTTTCAGCCCCTCTGTTTCTCGCCCTCTGTTTCAGCCCCTCTGTTTCTTGCCCTCTGTATCAGGCGCTTTGTTTCAGCCCCTTTTTTTTCAGCCCCACTTTTTCAGCCCCTCTGTTTCTCGCCCTCTGTTTCTCGCCCTCTGTGTCAGCCACTCTGTTTCTCGCCCTCTGTTTCAGCCCCTCTGTTTCAGCCCATCAGATTCAGCCTGTCTGATTCAGCCCCTCTGTTTCTCGCCCTCTGTTTCAGCCACTCTGTTTCAGCCCCTCTGTTTCTTGCCCTCTGTTTCAGCCCCTCTGTTTCTCGCCCTCTGTTTTAGCCCCTCTGTTTCTTGCCCGCTGTTTCAGCCCCTCTGTTTCTCGCCCTCTGTTTCAGTCCCTCTGTTTCGCGCTCTCTGTTTCAGCCCCTTTGTTTCAGTCCCTCTGTTTCTCGCCCTCTGTTTCTGCCCGTCTGTTTCTCGCCCTCTGTTTCAGCCCCTCTGTTTCTCGCCCTCTGTTTCAGCCCCTCTGTTTCTCGCCCTCTGTTTCAGCCCCTCTGTTTCTCGCCCTCTGTTTCAGTCCCTCTGTTTCGCGCTCTCTGTTTCGGCCCCTCTGTTTCAGTCCCTCTGTTTCTCGCTCTCTGTTTCTGCCCGTCTGTTTCTCGCCCTCTGTTTCAGCCCCTCTGTTTCTTGCCCTCTGTTTCTGCCCCTCTGTTTCTCGCCCTCTGTTTCCGCCCCTCTGATTCAGCCCCTCTGTTTCAGACCCTCTGAATCAGCCACTCTGATTCAGACCCTCTGTTTCTGCCCCTCTGTTTCAGCCCCTCTGTTTCTCGCCCTCTGTTTCAGCCCCTCTGTTTCTCACCCTCTGTTTCAGCCCCTCTGTTTCAGCCCCTCTGTTTCTCGCACTCTGTTTCAGCCCCTCTGTTTCTCGGTATTTGTTTCAGCCCCTCTGATTCAGCCCCTCTGTTTCTCAACCTCTGTTTCAGCCCCTCTGTTTCTCGCCCTCTTTTTCAGCCCCTCTATTTCTTGCCCTCTGTTTCAGCCCCTCTGTTTCAGCCCCTCTGTTTCAGCCCCTCTGTTTCTCGCCCTCTGTTTCAGCCCCTCTGTTTCTCGCCCTCTGTTTCAGCCCCTCTGTTTCTCGCCCTCTGTTTCAGCCCCTTTATTTCTCACCCTCTGTTTCAGCCCCTCTGTTTCAGCCCCACTGTTTCAGCCCCTCTGTTTCAGCCCCTCTGTTTCTCGCCCTCTGTTTCAGCCCCTCTGTTTCTCGCCCTCCGTTTCAGCCCCTCTGTTTCTCGCCCTCTGTTTCAGAACCTCTGTTTCAGTCCCTCTGTTTCAGTCCCTCTGTTTCTCGCCCTCTGTTTCTCGCCCTCTGTTTCAGCCCCTCTGTTTCTCGCCCTCTGTTTCAGCCCCTCTGTTTCTCGCCCTCTGTTTCAGCCCCTCTGTTTCAGCCCCTCTGTTTCAGCCCCTCTGTTTCTCGCCCTCTGTTTCAGCCCCTCTGTTTCTTGCCCTCTGTTTCAGCCCCTCTGTTTCTCGCCCTCTGTTTCAGCCTCTCTGTTTCTCGCCCTCTGTTTCAGCCCCTCTGTTTCAGCCCCTCTGATTCAGCCCCTCTCTTTCAGCCCCTCTGTTTCTCGCCCTCTGTTTCAGCCCCTCTGATTCAGCCCCTCTGTTTCAGCCCCTCTGATTCAGCCCCTCTGTTTCAGCCCCTCTGTTTCAGGCTCTCTGTTTCAGCCCGTCTGTTTCAGCCCCTCTGTTTCAGCCCCTCTGATTCAGTCCCTTAGTTTCTCGCCCTCTGTTTCAGCCACTCTGTTTCAGACCCTCTGTTTCAGTCCCTCTGTTTCTCGCCCTCTGCTTCTCGCCCTCTGTTTCAGACCCTCTGTTTCTCGCCATTTGTTTCAGCCCCTCTGTTTCTCGCCCTCTGTTTCAGCCCCTCTGTTTCAGCCCCTCTGTTTCAGCCCCTCTGTTTCAGCCCCTCTGTTTCTCGCCCTCTGTTTCAGCCCCTCTGTTTCTTGCCCTCTGTTTCAGCCCCTCTGTTTCTCGCCCACTGTTTCAGCCTCTCTGTTTCTCGCCCTCTGTTTCAGCCCCTCTGTTTCAGCCCCTCTGATTCAGCCCCTCTGTTTCAGCCCCTCTATTTCTCGCCCTCTGTTTCAGCCCCTCTGATTCAGCCCCTCTGTTTCAGCCCCTCTGATTCAGCCCCTCTGTTTCAGCCCCTCTGTTTCAGGCTCTCTGTTTCAGCCCGTCTGTTTCAGCCCCTCTGTTTCAGCCCCTCTGATTCAGTCCCTTAGTTTCTCGCCCTCTGTTTCAGCCCCTCTGTTTCAGCCCCTCTGATTCAGCCCCTCTGATTCAGCCCCTCTGTTTCTCGCCCTCTGTTTCAGCCCCTCTGTTTCAGCCCCTCTGTTTCTCGCCCTCTGTTTCTGCCCCTCTGTTTCAGCCCCTATGTTTCAGCCCCTCTGTTTCAGCCCCTCCGATTCAGCCCCTCTGTTTCAGCCCCTCTGTTTCTTGCCCTGTGTTTCAGCCCCTCTGTTTCAGCCCCACTGTTTCTCGCCCTCTGTTTCTGCCCCTCTGTTTCACGCCCTCTGTTTCAGCCCCTCTGTTTCTCGCCTTCTGTTTCAGCCCCTCTGATTCAGGCCCTCTGTTTCAGCCCCTCTGATTCAGCCCCTCTGATTCAGCCCCTCTGTTTCTCGCCCTCTGTTTCAGCCCCTCTGTTTCAGCCCTTCTGTTTCAGCCACTCGGTTTCAGCCGCTCTGTTTCTGGCCCTCTGTTTCAGCCCCTCTGTTTCTCGCTCTCTGTTTCAGCCCCTCTGTTTCAGCCCCTCTGTTTCTCCCCCTCTGTTTGAGCCCCTCTGTTTCTTGCCCTCTGTTTCAGCCACTCTGTTTCTCGCCCTCTGTTTCAGCCTCTCTGTTTCTCGCCATCTGTTTCAGCCCCTCTGTTTCAGCCCCTCTGTTTCAGCCCCTCTGTTTCAGCCCCTCTGTTTCTCGCTCTCTGTTTCAGCCCCTCTGATTCAGCCCCTCTGTTTCTCGCCCTCTGTTTCAGCCCCTCTGTTTCTCGCCCTCTGTTTCAGCCCCTCTGTTTCAGCCCCTCTGTTTCAGCCCCTCTGTTTCTCGCCCTCTGTTTCAGCCCCTCTGTTTCTCGCCCTCTGTTTTAGCCCCTCTGTTTCTTGCCCGCTGTTTCAGCCCCTCTGTTTCTCGCCCTCTGTTTCAGTCCCTCTGTTTCGCGCTCTCTGTTTCAGCCCCTTTGTTTCAGTCCCTCTGTTTCTCGCCCTCTGTTTCTGCCCGTCTGTTTCTCGCCCTCTGTTTCAGCCCCTCTGTTTCTCGCCCTCTGTTTCAGCCCCTCTGTTTCTCGCCCTCTGTTTCAGCCCCTCTGTTTCTCGCCCTCTGTTTCAGTCCCTCTGTTTCGCGCTCTCTGTTTCGGCCCCTCTGTTTCAGTCCCTCTGTTTCTCGCTCTCTGTTTCTGCCCGTCTGTTTCTCGCCCTCTGTTTCAGCCCCTCTGTTTCTTGCCCTCTGTTTCTGCCCCTCTGTTTCTCGCCCTCTGTTTCCGCCCCTCTGATTCAGCCCCTCTGTTTCAGACCCTCTGAATCAGCCACTCTGATTCAGCCCCTCTGTTTCTGCCCCTCTGTTTCAGCCCCTCTGTTTCTCGCCCTCTGTTTCAGCCCCTCTGTTTCTCACCCTCTGTTTCAGCCCCTCTGTTTCAGCCCCTCTGTTTCTCGCACTCTGTTTCAGCCCCTCTGTTTCTCGGTATTTGTTTCAGCCCCTCTGATTCAGCCCCTCTGTTTCTCAACCTCTGTTTCAGCCCCTCTGTTTCTCGCCCTCTTTTTCAGCCCCTCTATTTCTTGCCCTCTGTTTCAGCCCCTCTGTTTCAGCCCCTCTGTTTCAGCCCCTCTGTTTCTCGCCCTCTGTTTCAGCCCCTCTGTTTCTCGCCCTCTGTTTCAGCCCCTCTGTTTCTCGCCCTCTGTTTCAGCCCCTTTATTTCTCACCCTCTGTTTCAGCCCCTCTGTTTCAGCCCCACTGTTTCAGCCCCTCTGTTTCAGCCCCTCTGTTTCTCGCCCTCTGTTTCAGCCCCTCTGTTTCTCGCCCTCCGTTTCAGCCCCTCTGTTTCTCGCCCTCTGTTTCAGAACCTCTGTTTCAGTCCCTCTGTTTCAGTCCCTCTGTTTCTCGCCCTCTGTTTCTCGCCCTCTGTTTCAGCCCCTCTGTTTCTCGCCCTCTGATTCAGCCCCTCTGTTTCTCGCCCTCTGTTTCAGCCCCTCTGTTTCAGCCCCTCTGTTTCAGCCCCTCTGTTTCAGCCCCTCTGTTTCTCGCCCTCTGTTTCAGCCCCTCTGTTTCTTGCCCTCTGTTTCAGCCCCTCTGTTTCTCGCCCTCTGTTTCAGCCTCTCTGTTTCTCGCCCTCTGTTTCAGCCCCTCTGTTTCAGCCCCTCTGTTTCAGCCCTTCTGAATCAGCCCCTCTGATTCAGCCCCTCTGTTTCTCGCCCTCTGTTTCAGCCCCTCTGTTTCAGCCCTTCTGTTTCAGCCACTCTGCTTCAGCCCCTCTTTTCTTGCCCTCTGTTTCAGCACCTCTGTTTCTCGACCTCTGTTTCAGCCCCTCTGTTTCTCGCCCTCTGTATCAGCCCCTCTGTTTCAGCCCCTCTGTTTCAGTCCCTCTGTTTCTCGCCCTCTGTTTCTGGCCCTCTGTTTCAGCCCCTCTGTTTCTCGCTCTCTGTTTCAGCTCCTCTGTTTCCGCCCCTCTGTTTCAGCCCCTCTGTTTCAGCCCCTCTGTTTCTCGCCCTCTGTTTCAGCCCCTCTGTTTCTTGCCCTCTGTTTCAGCCACTCTGTTTCTCGCCCTCAGTTTCAGCCTCTCTGTTTCTCGCCCTCTGTTTCAGCCCCTCTGTTTCTTGCCCTCTGTTTCAGCCCCTCTGTTTCTCGCCCTGTGTTTCAGCCTCTCTGTTTCTCGCCCACTGTTTCAATCCCACTGTTTCAGACCCTCTGTTTCAGCCCCTCTGTTTCAGCCCCTCTGTTTCTCGCCCTCTGTTTCAACCCCTCTGTTTCTCGCCCTCTGTATCAGCCGCTTTGTTCCAGCCCCTCTGTTTCAGCCCCTCTTTTTCAGCCCCTCTGTTTCTTGCCCTCTGTTTCTCGTCCTCTGTTTCAGCCCCTCTATTTCTCGCCCTCTGTTTCAGCCCCTCTGTTTCTCGCCCTCTGTTTCAGTCCCTCTGTTTCGCGCTCTCTGTTTCAGCTCCTCTGTTTCAGCTCCTCTGTTTCTCGCCCTCTGTTTCGGCCCCTCTGTTTCTCACCCTTGTTTCTCGCCCTCTGTTTCAGCCCCTCTGATTAAGCCCCTCTGTTTCAGCCCCTCTGAATCAGCCCCTCTGATTCAGCCCCTCTGTTTCAGCCCCTCTGTTTCAGCCCCTCTGTTTCTCGCCCTCTGTTTCAGCCCCTCTGTTTCTCACCCTCTGTTTCAGCCCCTCTGTTTCAGCCCCTCTGTTTCTCGCTCTCTGTTTCAGCCCCTCTGTTTCTCGCCCTCTGTTTCAGCCCCTCTGTTTCTCGCTCTCTGTTTCAGCCCCTCTGTTTCCGAACCCTCTGTTTCAGCCCCTCTGTTTCAGCCCCTCTGTTTCTCGCCCTCTGTTTCAGCCCCTCTGTTTCTTGCCCTCAGTTTCAGCCACTCTGTTTCTCGCCCTCCGTTTCAGCCTCTCTGTTTCTCGCCCTCTGTTTCAGCCCCTCTGTTTCAGCCCCTCTGTTCCAGTCCCTCTGTTTCAGCCCCTCTGTTTCTTGCCCTCTGTTTCAGCCCCTCTGTTTCTCGCCCTGTGTTTCAGCCTCTCTGTTTCTCGCCCTCTGTTTCAGCCGCACTGTTTCAGCCCCTCTGTTTCAGCCCCTCTGTTCCAGCCCCTCTGTTTCTCGCCCTCTGTTTCAGCCCCTCTGTTTCTCGCCCTCTGTATCTGCCGCTTTGTTCCAGCCCCTCTGTTTCAGCCCCTCTTTTTCAGCCCCTCTGTTTCTCGCCCTCTGTTTCTCGCCCTCTGTTTCAGCCCCTCTATTTCTCGCCCACTGTTTCAGCCCCTCTGTTTCAGCCCATCTGATTCAGCCCGTCTGAATCAGCCCCTCTGTTTCTCGCCCTCTGTTTCAGCCACTCTGTTTCAGCCCCTCTGTTTCTTCCCCTCTGTTTCAGCCCCTCTGTTTCTCGCCCTCTGTTTCAGCCCCTCTGTTTCTCGCCCTCTGTTTCAGCCCCTCTGTTTCTCGCCCTCTGTTTCAGTCCCTCTGTTTCGCGCTCTCTGTTTCAGCCCCTCTGTTTCAGCCCCTCTGTTTCTCGCCCTCTGTTTCTGCCCGTCTGTTTCTCGCCCTATGTTTCAGCCCCTATGTTTCTCGCCCTCTGTTTCAGCCCCTCTGTTTGTCGCCCTCTGTTTCAGCCCCTCTGTTTCAGCCCCTCTGTTTATCACCCTCTGTTTCTGCCCCTATGTTTCTCGCCCTCTGTTTCCGCCCTTCTGATTCAGCCCCTCTGTTTCAGCCCCTCTGAATCAGCCCCTCTGATTCAGCCCCTCTGTTTCAGCCACTCTGTTTCAGCCCCTCTGTTTCTCGCCCTCAGTTTCTGCCCCTCTGTATCTCGCCCTCTGTTTCAGCCCCACTGTTTCAGCCCCTCTGTTTCAGCCCCACTGTTTCCGTCCCTCTGTTTCTCGCCCTCTGTTTCTCGCCCTCTGTTTCAGCCCCTCTGTTTCTCGCCCTCTGTTTCAGCCCCTCTGTTTCTCGTCCTCTGTTTCAGCCCCTCTGTTTCAGCCCCTCTGTTTCTCGAAGTCTGTTTCAGTCCCTCTGTTTCTCGCCCTCTGTTTCAGCCTCTCTATTTCTCGCACTCTGTTTCAGCCCATCTGTTTCAGCCCCACTGTGTCAGCCCCTCTGTTTCAGACCCTCTGTTTCTCGCCCTCTGTTTCAGCCCCTCTGCTTCTCGCCCTCTGTTTCAGCCCCTCTGTTTCTCGTCCGCTGTTTCAGCCCCTCTGTTTCAGCCCCTCTGTTTCAGTCCCTCTGTTTCTCGCCCTCTGTTTCTCGCCCTCTGTTTCAGCCCCTCTGTTTCTCGCCCTCTGTTTCAGCCCCTCTGTTTCTCGCCCTCTGATTCAGCCCCTCTGTTTCTCGCCCTCTGTTTCAGCCCCTCTGTTTCAGCCCTTCTGTTTCAGCCACTCGGTTTCAGCCCCTCTGTTTCTTGCCCTCTGTTTCAGCCCCTCTGTTTATCGCCCTCTGTTTTAGCCCCTCTGTTTCTCGCCCTCTGTTTCAGCCCCTCTGTTTCGCACTCACTGTTTCAGCCCCTCTGTTTCAGCCCCTCTGTTTCAGCCCCTCCGATTCAGCCCCTCTGTTTCAGGCCCTCTGTTTCTCGCCCTTTGTTTGAGCCCCTCTGTTTCTCGCCCTCTGTTTCAGCCCCTCTGCTTCAGCCCCTCTGTTTCAGACCCTCTGTTTCTCGCCCTCTGTTTAAGCCCCTCTGTTTCTTGCCCTCTGTTTCAGCCCCTCTGTTTCAGCCCCACTGTTTCTCGCCCTCGGTTTCTGCCCCTCTGTTTCACGCCCTCTGTTTCAACCCCTCTGTTTCTCGCCTTCTGTTTCAGCCCCTCTGATTCAGGCCCTCTCTTTCAGCCCCTCTGTTTCTCGCCTTCTGTTTCAGCCCCTCTGATTCAGGCCCTCTGTTTCAGCCCCTCTGATTCAGCCCCTCTGATTCAGCCCCTCTGTTTCTCGCCCTCTGTTTCAGCCCCTCTGTTTCAGCCCTTCTGTTTCAGCCACTCGGTTTCAGCCCCTCTGTTTCTGGCCCTCTGTTTCAGCCCCTCTGTTTCTCGCTCTCTGTTTCAGCCCCTCTGTTTCAGCCCCTCTGTTTCAGACCCTCTGTTTCTCGCCCTCTGTTTGAGCCCCTCTGTTTCTTGCCCTCTGTTTCAGCCACTCTGTTTCTCGCCCTCTGTTTCAGCCTCTCTGTTTCTCGCCCTCTGTTTCAGCCCCTCTGTTTCAGCCCCTCTGTTTCAGCCCCTCTGTTTCAGCCCCTCTGTTTCTCACCCTCTGGTTCAGCCCCTCTGATTCAGCCCCTCTGTTTCTCGCCCTCTGTTTCAGCCCCTCTGTTTCTCGCCCTCTGTTTCAGCCCCTCTGTTTCAGCCCCTCTGTTTCAGCCCCTCTGTTTCTCGCCCTCTGTTTCAGCCACTCTGTTTCTCGCCCTCTGTTTCAGCCCCTCTCTTTCTCGCCCTCTGTTTCAGCTCCTCTGTTTCTCGCCCTCTGTTTCAGCCCCTCTGTTTCAGCACCTCTGTTTCAGCCCCTCTGTTTCTCGCCCTCTGTTTCAGCCCCTCTGTTTCTCGCCCTCTGTTTCAGCCTCCCGGTTACTCGCCCTCTGCTTCAGCCCCTCTATTTCTCGCCCTCTGTTTCAGCCCCTCTATTTTAGCTACACTGTTTCAGCCCCTTTGTTTCAGCCACTATGTTTCTCACCCTCTGTTTCAGCCCCTCTGTTTCCGCCCCTCTGTTTCAGCCCCTCTGTTTCTCGCTCTCTGTTTCAGCCCCTCTGTTTCCGCCCCTCTGTTTCAGCCCGTCTGTTTCAGCCCCTCTGTTTCTCGCCCTCTGTTTCAGCCCCTCTGTTTCAGCCCTTCTGTTTCAGCCACTCGGTTTCAGCCCCTCTGTTTCTGGCCCTCTGTTTCAGCCCCTCTGTTTCTCGCTCTCTGTTTCAGCCCCTTTGTTTCAGCCCCTCTGTTTCTCGCCCTCTGTTTGAGCCCCTCTGCTTCTTGCCCTCTGTTTCAGCCACTCTGTTTCTCGCCCTCTGTTTCAGCCTCTCTGTTTCTCGCCCTCTGTTTCAGCCCCTCTGTTTCAGCCCCTCTGTTTCAGCCCCTCTGTTTCAGCCCCTCTGTTTCTCGCCCTCTGTTTCAGCCCCTCTGATTCAGCCCCTCTGTTTCTCGCCTTCTGTTTCAGCCCCTCTGTTTCTCGCCCTCTGTTTCAGCCCCTCTGTTTCAGCCCCTCTGTTTCAGCCCCTCTGTTTCTCGCCCTCTGTTTCAGCCACTCTGTTTCTCGCCCTCTGTTTCAGCCCCTCTGTTTCTCGCCCTCTGTTTCAGCCCCTCTGTTTCTCGCCCTCTGTTTCAGCCCCTCTGTTTCAGCACCTCTGTTTCAGCCCTTCTGTTTCTCGCCCTCTGATTCAGCCCCTCTGTTTCTCGCCCTCTGTTTGAGCCCCTCTGTTTCTTGCCCTCTGTTTCAGCCACTCTGTTTCTCGCTCTCTGTCTCAGCCCCTCTGTTTCCGCCCCTCTGTTTCAGCCCCTCTGTTTCTCGCCCTCTGTTTCTCGCCCTCTGTTTCAGCCCCTCTGTTTCTTGCCCTCTGTTTCTGCCACTCTGTTTCTCGCCCTCTGTTTCAGCCCCTCTGTTTCTCGCCTTCTGTTTCAGCCCCTCTGATTCAGCCCCTCTGTTTCAGCCCCTCTGTTTCAGCCCCTCTGATTCAGCCCCTCTGTTTCTCGCCCTCTGTTTCAGCCCCTCTGTTTCAGCCCTTCTGTTTCAGCCACTCGGGTTCAGCCCCTCTGTTTCTTGCCCTCTGTTTCAGCCCCTCTGTTTATCGCCCTCTGTTTTAGCCCCTCTGTTTCTCGCCCACTGTTTCAGCCCCTCTGTTTCGCACTCTCTGTTCAGCCCCTCTGTTTCAGCCCCTCTGTTTCAGCCCCTCCGATTCAGCCCCTCTGTTTCAGCCCCTCTGTTTCTGCCCCTCTGTTTCAGCCCCTCTGTTTCTCGCCCTTTGTTTCAGCCCCTCTGTTTCTCGCCCTCTGTTTCAGCCCCTCTGCTTCAGCCCCTCTGTTTCAGCCCCTCTGTTTCTCGCCCTCTGTTTCATCCCCTCTGTTTCTTGCCCTCTGTTTCAGCCCCTCTGTTTCAGCCCCACTGTTTCTCGCCCTCTGTTTCTGCCCCTCTGATTCACGCCCTCTGTTTCAGCCCCTCTGTTTCTCGCCTTCTGTTTCAGCCCCTCTGATTCAGGCCCTCTCTTTCAGCCCCTCTGTTTCTCACCTTCTGTTTCAGCCCCTCTGATTCAGCCCTCTGTTTCAGCCCCTCTGATTCAGCCCCTCTGATTCAGCCCCTATGTTTCTCGCCCTCTGTTTCAGCCCCTCTGTTTCAGCCCTTCTGTTTCAGCCACTCTGTTTCAGCCCCTCTGTTTCAGCCCCTCTGTTTCAGCCCCTCTGTTTCTCGCCCTCTGTTTGAGCCCCTCTGTTTCTTGCCCTCTGTTTCAGCCACTCTGTTTCTCGCCCTCTGTTTCAGCCTCTCTGTTTCTCGCCCTCTGTTTCAGGCCCTCTGTTTCAGCCCCTCTGTTTCAGCCCCTCTGTTTCAGCCCCTCTGTTTCTCGCCCTCTGGTTCAGCCCCTCTGATTCAGCCCCTCTGTTTCTCGCCCTCTGTTTCAGCCCCTCTGTTTCTCGCCCTCTGTTTCAGCCCCTCTGTTTCAGCCCCTCTGTTTCAGCCCCTCTGTTTCTCGCCCTCTGTTTCAGCCACTCTGTTTCTCGCCCTCTGTTTCAGCCCCTCTGTTTCTCGCCCTCTGTTTCAGCTCCTCTGTTTCTCGCCCTCTGTTTCAGCCCCTCTGTTTCAGCACCTCTGTTTCAGCCCCTCTGTTTCTCGCCCTCTGTTTCAGCCCCTCTGTTTCTCGCCCTCTGTTTCAGCCTCCCGGTTTCTCGCCCTCTGCTTCAGCCCCTCTATTTCTCGCCCTCTGTTTCAGCCCCTCTATTTTAGCTCCACTGTTTCAGCCCCTTTGTTTCAGCCACTATGTTTCTCACCCTCTGTTTCAGCCCCTCTGTTTCCGCCCCTCTGTTTCAGCCCCTCTGTTTCTCGCTCTCTGTTTCAGCCCCTCTGTTTCCGCCCCTCTGTTTCAGCCCGTCTGTTTCAGCCCCTCTGTTTCTCGCCCTCTGTTTCAGCCCCTCTGTTTCAGCCCTTCTGTTTCAGCCACTCGGTTTCAGCCCCTCTGTTTCTGGCCCTCTGTTTCAGCCCCTCTGTTTCTCGCTCTCTGTTTCAGCCCCTTTGTTTCAGCCCCTCTGTTTCTCGCCCTCTGTTTGAGCCCCTCTGTTTCTTGCCCTCTGTTTCAGCCACTCTGTTTCTCGCCCTCTGTTTCAGCCTCTCTGTTTCTCGCCCTCTGTTTCAGCCCCTCTGTTTCAGCCCCTCTGTTTCAGCCCCTCTGTTTCAGCCCCTCTGTTTCTCGCCCTCTGTTTCAGCCCCTCTGATTCAGTCCCTCTGTTTCTCGCCTTCTGTTTCAGCCCCTCTGTTTCTCGCCCTCTGTTTCAGCCCCTCTGTTTCAGCCCCTCTGTTTCAGCCCCTCTGTTTCTCGCCCTCTGTTTCAGCCACTCTGTTTCTCGCCCTCTGTTTCAGCCCCTCTGTTTCTCGCCCTCTGTTTCAGCCCCTCTGTTTCTCGCCCTCTGTTTCAGCCCCTCTGTTTCAGCACCTCTGTTTCAGCCCTTCTGTTTCTCGCCCTCTGTTTCAGCCCCTCTGTTTCTCGCCCTCTGTTTGAGCCCCTCTGTTTCTTGCCCTCTGTTTCAGCCACTCTGTTTCTCGCTCTCTGTCTCAGCCCCTCTGTTTCCGACCCTCTGTTTCAGCCCCTCTGTTTCAGCCCCTCTGTTTCTCGCCCTCTGTTTCAGCCCCTCTGTTTCTTGCCCTCTGTTTCTGCCACTCTGTTTCTCGCCCTCTGTTTCAGCCCCTCTGTTTCTCGCCTTCTGTTTCAGCCCCTCTGATTCAGCCCCTCTGTTTCAGCCCCTCTGTTTCAGCCCCTCTGATTCAGCCCCTCTGTTTCTCGCCCTCTGTTTCAGCCCCTCTGTTTCAGCCCTTCTGTTTCAGCCACTCGGGTTCAGCCCCTCTGTTTCTTGCCCTCTGTTTCAGCCCCTCTGTTTATCGCCCTCTGTTTTAGCCCCTCTGTTTCTCGCCCACTGTTTCAGCCCCTCTGTTTCGCACTCTCTGTTTCAGCCCCTCTGTTTCAGCCCCTCTGTTTCAGCCCCTCCGATTCAGCCCCTCTGTTTCAGCCCCTCTGTTTCTGCCCCTCTGTTTCAGCCCCTCTGTTTCTCGCCCTTTGTTTCAGCCCCTCTGTTTCTCGCCCTCTGTTTCAGCCCCTCTGCTTCTGCCCCTCTGTTTCAGCCCCTCTGTTTCTCGCCCTCTGTTTCATCCCCTCTGTTTCTTGCCCTCTGTTTCAGCCCCTCTGTTTCAGCCCCACTGTTTCTCGCCCTCTGTTTCTGCCCCTCTGATTCACGCCCTCTGTTTCAGCCCCTCTGTTTCTCGCCTTCTGTTTCAGCCCCTCTGATTCAGGCCCTCTCTTTCAGCCCCTCTGTTTCTCACCTTCTGTTTCAGCCCCTCTGATTCAGCCCTCTGTTTCAGCCCCTCTGATTCAGCCCCTCTGATTCAGCCCCTCTGTTTCTCGCCCTCTGTTTCAGCCCCTCTGTTTCAGCCCTTCTGTTTCAGCCACTCGGTTTCAGCCCCTCTGTTTCTGGTCCGCTGTTTCAGCCCCTCTGTTTCTCGCTCTCTGTTTCAGCCCCTCTGTTTCAGCCCCTCTGTTTCTCGCCCTCTGTTTGATCCCCTCTGTTTCTTGCCCTCTGTTTCAGCCACTCTGTTTCTCGCCCTCTGTTTCAGCCTCTCTGTTTCTCGCCCTCTGTTTCAGCCCCTCTGTTTCAGCCCCTCTGTTTCAGCCCCTCTGTTTCAGCCCCTCTGTTTCTCGCCCTCTGTTTCAGCCCCTCTGATTCAGCCCCTCTGTTTCTCGCCTTCTGTTTCAGCTCCTCTGTTTCTCGCCCTCTGTTTCAGCCCCTCTGTTTCAGCCCCTCTGTTTCAGCCCCTCTGTTTCTCGCCCTCTGTTTCAGCCACTCTGTTTCTCGCCCTCTGTTTCAGCCCCTCTGTTTCTCGCCCTCTGTTTCAGCCCCTCTGTTTCTCGCCCTCTGTTTCAGCCCCTCTGTTTCAGCACCTCTGTTTCTGCCCCACTGTTTCTCGCCCTCTGTTTCAGCCCCTCTGTTTCTCGCCCTCTGTTTCAGCCACTCGGTTTCAGCCCCTCTGTTTCTTGCCCTCTGTTTCAGCCCCTCTGTTTATCGCCCTCTGTTTTAGCCCCTCTGTTTCTCGCCCTCTGTTTCAGCCCCTCTGTTTCGCACTCTCTGTTTCAGCCCCTCTGTTTCAGCCCCTCTGTTTCAGCCCCTCCGATTCAGCCCCTCTGTTTCAGCCCCTCTGTTTCTGCCCCTCTGTTTCAGCCCCTCTGTTTCTCGCCCTTTGTTTCAGCCCCTCTGTTTCTCGCCCTCTGTTTCAGCCCCTCTGTTTCAGCCCCACTCTTTCTCGCCCTCTGTTTCTGCCCCTCTGTTTCACGCCCTCTGTTTCAGCCCCTCTGTTTCTCGCCTTCTGTTTCAGCCCCTCTGATTCAGGCCCTCTCTTTCAGCCCCTGTGTTTCTCGCCTTCTGTTTCAGCCCCTCTGATTCAGGCCCTCTGTTTCAGACCCTCTGATTCAGCCCCTCTGATTCAGCCCCTCTGTTTCTCGCCCTCTGTTTCAGCCCCTCTGTTTCAGCCATTCTGTTTCAGCCACTCGGTTTCAGCCCCTCTGTTTCTGGCCCTCTGTTTTAGCCCCTCTGTTTCTCGCTCTCTGTTTCAGCCCCTCTGTTTCAGCCCCTCTGTTTCTCGCCCTCTGTTTGAGCCCCTCTGTTTCTTGCCCTCTGTTTCAGCCACTCTGTTTCTCGCCCTCTGTTTCAGCCTCTCTGTTTCAGCCCCTCTGTTTCAGTCCCTCTGTTTCAGCCCCTCTGTTTCTCGCCCTCTGTTTCAGCCCCTCTGATTGAGCCCCTCTGTTTCTCGCCCTCTGTTTCAGCCCCTCTGTTTCTCGCCCTCTGTTTCAGCCCCTCTGTTTCAGCCCCTCTGTTTCAGCCCCTCTGTTTCTCGCCCTCTGTTTCAGCCCCTCTGTTTCTCGCCCTCTGTTTCAGCCTCCCGGTTTCTCGCCCTCTGCTTCAGCCCCTCTATTTCTCGCCCTCTGTTTCAGCCCCTCTATTTTAGCCCCACTGTTTCAGCCCCTTTGTTTCAGCCACTATGTTTCTCACCCTCTGTTTCAGCCCCTCTGTTTCCGCCCCTCTGTTTCAGCCCCTCTGTTTCAGCCCCTCTGTTTCTTGC
This sequence comes from Chiloscyllium punctatum, assembly GCF_047496795.1. Classification (NCBI taxonomy): domain Eukaryota; kingdom Metazoa; phylum Chordata; class Chondrichthyes; order Orectolobiformes; family Hemiscylliidae; genus Chiloscyllium; species Chiloscyllium punctatum. The sequence goes on along the minus strand of NW_027309792.1, from coordinate 178,198 downwards.
CCTCTCTTTCAGCCACTCTGTTTCTCGCCCACTGTTTCTCGCCCTCTGTTTCAGCCCCTCTGTTTCTCGCCCTCTGTTTCAGCCCCTCTGTTTCTCGCCCTCTGTTTCAGCCCCTCTGTTTCAGCCCCTCTGTTTCTCGCTCTCTGTTTCAGCCCCTCTCTTTCCGCCCCTCTGTTTCAGCCCCTCTGTTTCAGCCCCTCTGTTTCTCGCCCTCTGTTTCAGCCCCTCTGTTTCTTGCCCTCTGTTTCAGCCACTCTGTTTCTCGCTCTCTGTTTCAGCCACTCTGTTTCTCGCTCTCTGTTTCAGCCCCTCTGTTTCAGCCCCTCTGTTTCTCGCCCTCTGTTTCAGCCCCACTGTTTCTTGCCCTCTCTTTCAGCCACTCTGTTTCTCGCCCTCTGTTTCAGCCACTCTGTTTCTCGCCCTCTGTTTCAGCCCCTCTGTTTCAGTCCCTCTGTTTCTCGCCCACTGTTTCTCGCCCTCTGTTTCAGCCCCTCTGTTTCTCGCCCTCTGTTTCAGCCCCTCTGTTTCTCGCCCTCTGTTTCAGCCCCTCTGTTTCAGCCCCTCTGTTTCTCGCTCTCTGTTTCAGCCCCTCTCTTTCCGCCCCTCTGTTTCAGCCCCTCTGTTTCAGCCCCTCTGTTTCTCGCCCTCTGTTTCAGCCCCTCTGTTTCTTGCCCTCTGTTTCAGCCACTCTGTTTCTCGCTCTCTGTTTCAGCCACTCTGTTTCTCGCCCTCTGTTTCAGCCCCTCTGTTTCAGCCCCTCTGTTTCAGTCCCTCTGTTTCAGCCCCTCTGTTTCTCGCCCTCTGTTTCAGCCCCTCTGTTTCTCGCCCTGTGTTTCAGCCTCTCTGTTTCTCGCCCTCTGTTTCAGCCCCACTGTTTCAGCCCCTTTGTTTCAGCCCCTCTGTTTCTCGCCCTCTGTTTCAGCCCCTCTGTTTCTCGCCCTCTGTATCAGGCGCTTTGTTTCAGCCCCTTTTTTTTCAGACCCACTTTTTCAGCCCCTCTGTTTCTCGCCCTCTGTTTCTCGCCCTCTGTGTCAGCCACTCTGTTTCTCGCCCTCTGTTTCAGCCCCTCTGTTTCAGCCCATCTGATTCAGCCTGTCTGATTCAGCCCCTCTGTTTCTCGCCCTCTGTTTCAGCCACTCTGTTTCAGCCCCTCTGTTTCTTGCCCTCTGTTTCAGCCCCTCTGTTTCTCGCCCTCTGTTTTAGCCCCTCTGTTTCTTGCCCGCTGTTTCAGCCCCTCTGTTTCTCGCCCTCTGTTTCAGTCCCTCTGTTTCGCGCTCTCTGTTTCAGCCCCTTTGTTTCAGTCCCTCTGTTTCTCGCCCTCTGTTTCTGCCCGTCTGTTTCTCGCCCTCTGTTTCAGCCCCTCTGTTTCTCGCCCTCTGTTTCAGCCCCTCTGTTTCTCGCCCTCTGTTTCAGCCCCTCTGTTTCTCGCCCTCTGTTTCAGTCCCTCTGTTTCGCGCTCTCTGTTTCGGCCCCTCTGTTTCAGTCCCTCTGTTTCTCGCTCTCTGTTTCTGCCCGTCTGTTTCTCGCCCTCTGTTTCAGCCCCTCTGTTTCTTGCCCTCTGTTTCTGCCCCTCTGTTTCTCGCCCTCTGTTTCCGCCCCTCTGATTCAGCCCCTCTGTTTCAGACCCTCTGAATCAGCCACTCTGATTCAGCCCCTCTGTTTCTGCCCCTCTGTTTCAGCCCCTCTGTTTCTCGCCCTCTGTTTCAGCCCCTCTGTTTCTCACCCTCTGTTTCAGCCCCTCTGTTTCAGCCCCTCTGTTTCTCGCACTCTGTTTCAGCCCCTCTGTTTCTCGGCATTTCTTTCAGCCCCTCTGATTCAGCCCCTCTGTTTCTCAACCTCTGTTTCAGCCCCTCTGTTTCTCGCCCTCTTTTTCAGCCCCTCTATTTCTTGCCCTCTGTTTCAGCCCCTCTGTTTCAGCCCCTCTGTTTCAGCCCCTCTGTTTCTCGCCCTCTGTTTCAGCCCCTCTGTTTCTCGCCCTCTGTTTCAGCCCCTCTGTTTCTCGCCCTCTGTTTCAGCCCCTTTATTTCTCACCCTCTGTTTCAGCCCCTCTGTTTCAGCCCCACTGTTTCAGCCCCTCTGTTTCAGCCCCTCTGTTTCTCGCCCTCTGTTTCAGCCCCTCTGTTTCTCGCCCTCCGTTTCAGCCCCTCTGTTTCTCGCCCTCTGTTTCAGAACCTCTGTTTCAGTCCCTCTGTTTCAGTCCCTCTGTTTCTCGCCCTCTGTTTCTCGCCCTCTGTTTCAGCCCCTCTGTTTCTCGCCCTCTGTTTCAGCCCCTCTGTTTCTCGCCCTCTGTTTCAGCCCCTCTGTTTCAGCCCCTCTGATTCAGCCCCTCTGTTTCAGCCCCTCTATTTCTCGCCCTCTGTTTCAGCCCCTCTGATTCAGCCCCTCTGTTTCAGCCCCTCTGATTCAGCCCCTCTGTTTCAGCCCCTCTGTTTCAGGCTCTCTGTTTCAGCCCGTCTGTTTCAGCCCCTCTGTTTCAGCCCCTCTGATTCAGTCCCTTAGTTTCTCGCCCTCTGTTTCAGCCCCTCTGTTTCAGCCCCTCTGATTCAGCCCCTCTGATTCAGCCCCTCTGTTTCTCGCCCTCTGTTTCAGCCCCTCTGTTTCAGCCCCTCTGTTTCTCGCCCTCTGTTTCTGCCCCTCTGTTTCAGCCCCTATGTTTCAGCCCCTCTGTTTCAGCCCCTCCGATTCAGCCCCTCTGTTTCAGCCCCTCTGTTTCTTGCCCTCTGTTTCAGCCCCTCTGTTTCAGCCCCACTGTTTCTCGCCCTCTGTTTCTGCCCCTCTGTTTCACGCCCTCTGTTTCAGCCCCTCTGTTTCAGCCCCTCTGTTTCTCGCCCTCTGTTTCAGCCCCTCTGTTTCTTGCCCTCTGTTTCAGCCACTCTGTTTCTCGCTCTCTGTTTCAGCCACTCTGTTTCTCGCCCTCTGTTTCAGCCCCTCTGTTTCAGCCCCTCTGTTTCAGTCCCTCTGTTTCAGCCCCTCTGTTTCTCGCCCTCTGTTTCAGCCCCTCTGTTTCTCGCCCTGTGTTTCAGCCTCTCTGTTTCTCGCCCTCTGTTTCAGCCCCACTGTTTCAGCCCCTTTGTTTCAGCCCCTCTGTTTCTCGCCCTCTGTTTCAGCCCCTCTGTTTCTCGCCCTCTGTATCAGGCGCTTTGTTTCAGCCCCTTTTTTTTCAGACCCACTTTTTCAGCCCCTCTGTTTCTCGCCCTCTGTTTCTCGCCCTCTGTGTCAGCCACTCTGTTTCTCGCCCTCTGTTTCAGCCCCTCTGTTTCAGCCCATCTGATTCAGCCTGTCTGATTCAGCCCCTCTGTTTCTCGCCCTCTGTTTCAGCCACTCTGTTTCAGCCCCTCTGTTTCTTGCCCTCTGTTTCAGCCCCTCTGTTTCTCGCCCTCTGTTTTAGCCCCTCTGTTTCTTGCCCGCTGTTTCAGCCCCTCTGTTTCTCGCCCTCTGTTTCAGTCCCTCTGTTTCGCGCTCTCTGTTTCAGCCCCTTTGTTTCAGTCCCTCTGTTTCTCGCCCTCTGTTTCTGCCCGTCTGTTTCTCGCCCTCTGTTTCAGCCCCTCTGTTTCTCGCCCTCTGTTTCAGCCCCTCTGTTTCTCGCCCTCTGTTTCAGCCCCTCTGTTTCTCGCCCTCTGTTTCAGTCCCTCTGTTTCGCGCTCTCTGTTTCGGCCCCTCTGTTTCAGTCCCTCTGTTTCTCGCTCTCTGTTTCTGCCCGTCTGTTTCTCGCCCTCTGTTTCAGCCCCTCTGTTTCTTGCCCTCTGTTTCTGCCCCTCTGTTTCTCGCCCTCTGTTTCCGCCCCTCTGATTCAGCCCCTCTGTTTCAGACCCTCTGAATCAGCCACTCTGATTCAGCCCCTCTGTTTCTGCCCCTCTGTTTCAGCCCCTCTGTTTCTCGCCCTCTGTTTCAGCCCCTCTGTTTCTCACCCTCTGTTTCAGCCCCTCTGTTTCAGCCCCTCTGTTTCTCGCACTCTGTTTCAGCCCCTCTGTTTCTCGGCATTTGTTTCAGCCCCTCTGATTCAGCCCCTCTGTTTCTCAACCTCTGTTTCAGCCCCTCTGTTTCTCGCCCTCTTTTTCAGCCCCTCTATTTCTTGCCCTCTGTTTCAGCCCCTCTGTTTCAGCCCCTCTGTTTCAGCCCCTCTGTTTCTCGCCCTCTGTTTCAGCCCCTCTGTTTCTCGCCCTCTGTTTCAGCCCCTCTGTTTCTCGCCCTCTGTTTCAGCCCCTTTATTTCTCACCCTCTGTTTCAGCCCCTCTGTTTCAGCCCCACTGTTTCAGCCCCTCTGTTTCAGCCCCTCTGTTTCTCGCCCTCTGTTTCAGCCCCTCTGTTTCTCGCCCTCCGTTTCAGCCCCTCTGTTTCTCGCCCTCTGTTTCAGAACCTCTGTTTCAGTCCCTCTGTTTCAGTCCCTCTGTTTCTCGCCCTCTGTTTCTCGCCCTCTGTTTCAGCCCCTCTGTTTCTCGCCCTCTGTTTCAGCCCCTCTGTTTCTCGCCCTCTGTTTCAGCCCCTCTGTTTCAGCCCCTCTGATTCAGCCCCTCTGTTTCAGCCCCTCTATTTCTCGCCCTCTGTTTCAGCCCCTCTGATTCAGCCCCTCTGTTTCAGCCCCTCTGATTCAGCCCCTCTGTTTCAGCCCCTCTGTTTCAGGCTCTCTGTTTCAGCCCGTCTGTTTCAGCCCCTCTGTTTCAGCCCCTCTGATTCAGTCCCTTAGTTTCTCGCCCTCTGTTTCAGCCCCTCTGTTTCAGCCCCTCTGATTCAGCCCCTCTGATTCAGCCCCTCTGTTTCTCGCCCTCTGTTTCAGCCCCTCTGTTTCAGCCCCTCTGTTTCTCGCCCTCTGTTTCTGCCCCTCTGTTTCAGCCCCTATGTTTCAGCCCCTCTGTTTCAGCCCCTCCGATTCAGCCCCTCTGTTTCAGCCCCTCTGTTTCTTGCCCTCTGTTTCAGCCCCTCTGTTTCAGCCCCACTGTTTCTCGCCCTCTGTTTCTGCCCCTCTGTTTCACGCCCTCTGTTTCAGCCCCTCTGTTTCTCGCCTTCTGTTTCAGCCCCTCTGATTCAGGCCCTCTGTTTCAGCCCCTCTGATTCAGCCCCTCTGATTCAGCCCCTCTGTTTCTCGCCCTCTGTTTCAGCCCCTCTGTTTCAGCCCTTCTGTTTCTCGCCCTCTGTTTCAGCCCCTCTGTTTCTGGCCCTCTGTTTCAGCCCCTCTGTTTCTCGCTCTCTGTTTCAGCCCCTCTGATTCAGCCCCTCTGTTTCAGACCCTCTGAATCAGCCACTCTGATTCAGCCCCTCTGTTTCTGCCCCTCTGTTTCAGCCCCTCTGTTTCTCGCCCTCTGTTTCAGCCCCTCTGTTTCTCACCCTCTGTTTCAGCCCCTCTGTTTCAGCCCCTCTGTTTCTCGCACTCTGTTTCAGCCCCTCTGTTTCTCGGCATTTGTTTCAGCCCCTCTGATTCAGCCCCTCTGTTTCTCAACCTCTGTTTCAGCCCCTCTGTTTCTCGCCCTCTTTTTCAGCCCCTCTATTTCTTGCCCTCTGTTTCAGCCCCTCTGTTTCAGCCCCTCTGTTTCAGCCCCTCTGTTTCTCGCCCTCTGTTTCAGCCCCTCTGTTTCTCGCCCTCTGTTTCAGCCCCTCTGTTTCTCGCCCTCTGTTTCAGCCCCTTTATTTCTCACCCTCTGTTTCAGCCCCTCTGTTTCAGCCCCACTGTTTCAGCCCCTCTGTTTCAGCCCCTCTGTTTCTCGCCCTCTGTTTCAGCCCCTCTGTTTCTCGCCCTCCGTTTCAGCCCCTCTGTTTCTCGCCCTCTGTTTCAGAACCTCTGTTTCAGTCCCTCTGTTTCAGTCCCTCTGTTTCTCGCCCTCTGTTTCTCGCCCTCTGTTTCAGCCCCTCTGTTTCTCGCCCTCTGTTTCAGCCCCTCTGTTTCTCGCCCTCTGTTTCAGCCCCTCTGTTTCAGCCCCTCTGTTTCAGCCCCTCTGTTTCAGCCCCTCTGTTTCTCGCCCTCTGTTTCAGCCCCTCTGTTTCTTGCCCTCTGTTTCAGCCCCTCTGTTTCTCGCCCTCTGTTTCAGCCTCTCTGTTTCTCGCCCTCTGTTTCAGCCCCTCTGTTTCAGCCCCTCTGATTCAGCCCCTCTCTTTCAGCCCCTCTGTTTCTCGCCCTCTGTTTCAGCCCCTCTGATTCAGCCCCTCTGTTTCAGCCCCTCTGATTCAGCCCCTCTGTTTCAGCCCCTCTGTTTCAGGCTCTCTGTTTCAGCCCGTCTGTTTCAGCCCCTCTGTTTCAGCCCCTCTGATTCAGTCCCTTAGTTTCTCGCCCTCTGTTTCAGCCACTCTGTTTCAGACCCTCTGTTTCAGTCCCTCTGTTTCTCGCCCTCTGCTTCTCGCCCTCTGTTTCAGACCCTCTGTTTCTCGCCCTCTGTTTCAGCCCCTCTGTTTCTTGCCCTCTGTTTCAGCCCCTCTGTTTCAGCCCCTCTGTTTCAGCCCCTCTGTTTCTCGCCCTCTGTTTCAGCCCCTCTGTTTCTTGCCCTCTGTTTCAGCCCCTCTGTTTCTCGCCCACTGTTTCAGCCTCTCTGTTTCTCGCCCTCTGTTTCAGCCCCTCTGTTTCAGCCCCTCTGATTCAGCCCCTCTGTTTCAGCCCCTCTATTTCTCGCCCTCTGTTTCAGCCCCTCTGATTCAGCCCCTCTGTTTCAGCCCCTCTGATTCAGCCCCTCTGTTTCAGCCCCTCTGTTCCAGGCTCTCTGTTTCAGCCCGTCTGTTTCAGCCCCTCTGTTTCAGCCCCTCTGATTCAGTCCCTTAGTTTCTCGCCCTCTGTTTCAGCCCCTCTGTTTCAGCCCCTTTGATTCAGCCCCTCTGATTCAGCCCCTCTGTTTCTCGCCCTCTGTTTCAGCCCCTCTGTTTCAGCCCCTCTGTTTCTCGCCCTCTGTTTCTGCCCCTCTGTTTCAGCCCCTATGTTTCAGCCCCTCTGTTTCAGCCCCTCCGATTCAGCCCCTCTGTTTCAGCCCCTCTGTTTCTTGCCCTCTGTTTCAGCCCCTCTGTTTCAGCCCCACTTTTTCTCGCCCTCTGTTTCTGCCCCTCTGTTTCACGCCCTCTGTTTCAGCCCCTCTGTTTCTCGCCTTCTGTTTCAGCCCCTCTGATTCAGGCCCTCTGTTTCAGCCCCTCTGATTCAGCCCCTCTGTTTCAGCCCCTCTGTTTCTCGCCTTCTGTTTCAGCCCCTCTGATTCAGGCCCTCTGTTTCAGCCCCTCTGATTCAGCCCCTCTGATTCAGCCCCTCTGTTTCTCGCCCTCTGTTTCAGCCCCTCTGTTTCAGCCCTTCTGTTTCAGCCACTCGGTTTCAGCCCCTCTGTTTCTGGCCCTCTGTTTCAGCCCCTCTGTTTCTCGCTCTCTGTTTCAGCCCCTCTGATTCAGCCCCTCTGTTTCAGACCCTCTGAATCAGCCACTCTGATTCAGCCCCTCTGTTTCTGCCCCTCTGTTTCAGCCCCTCTGTTTCTCGCCCTCTGTTTCAGCCCCTCTGTTTCTCACCCTCTGTTTCAGCCCCTCTGTTTCAGCCCCTCTGTTTCTCGCACTCTGTTTCAGCCCCTCTGTTTCTCGGCATTTGTTTCAGCCCCTCTGATTCAGCCCCTCTGTTTCTCAACCTCTGTTTCAGCCCCTCTGTTTCTCGCCCTCTTTTTCAGCCCCTCTATTTCTTGCCCTCTGTTTCAGCCCCTCTGTTTCAGCCCCTCTGTTTCAGCCCCTCTGTTTCTCGCCCTCTGTTTCAGCCCCTCTGTTTCTCGCCCTCTGTTTCAGCCCCTCTGTTTCTCGCCCTCTGTTTCAGCCCCTTTATTTCTCACCCTCTGTTTCAGCCCCTCTGTTTCAGCCCCACTGTTTCAGCCCCTCTGTTTCAGCCCCTCTGTTTCTCGCCCTCTGTTTCAGCCCCTCTGTTTCTCGCCCTCCGTTTCAGCCCCTCTGTTTCTCGCCCTCTGTTTCAGAACCTCTGTTTCAGTCCCTCTGTTTCAGTCCCTCTGTTTGTCGCCCTCTGTTTCTCGCCCTCTGTTTCAGCCCCTCTGTTTCTCGCCCTCTGTTTCAGCCCCTCTGTTTCTCGCCCTCTGTTTCAGCCCCTCTGTTTCAGCCCCTCTGTTTCAGCCCCTCTGTTTCAGCCCCTCTGTTTCTCGCCCTCTGTTTCAGCCCCTCTGTTTCTTGCCCTCTGTTTCAGCCCCTCTGTTTCTCGCCCTCTGTTTCAGCCTCTCTGTTTCTCGCCCTCTGTTTCAGCCCCTCTGTTTCAGCCCCTCTGATTCAGCCCCTCTCTTTCAGCCCCTCTGTTTCTCGCCCTCTATTTCAGCCCCTCTGATTCAGCCCCTCTGTTTCAGCCCCTCTGATTCAGCCCCTCTGTTTCAGCCCCTCTGTTTCAGGCTCTCTGTTTCAGCCCGTCTGTTTCAGCCCCTCTGTTTCAGCCCCTCTGATTCAGTCCCTTAGTTTCTCGCCCTCTGTTTCAGCCACTCTGTTTCAGACCCTCTGTTTCAGTCCCTCTGTTTCTCGCCCTCTGCTTCTCGCCCTCTGTTTCAGACCCTCTGTTTCTCGCCCTCTGTTTCAGCCCCTCTGTTTCTCGCCCTCTGTTTCAGCCCCTCTGTTTCAGCCCCTCTGTTTCAGCCCCTCTGTTTCAGCCCCTCTGTTTCTCGCCCTCTGTTTCAGCCCCTCTGTTTCTTGCCCTCTGTTTCAGCCCCTCTGTTTCTCGCCCACTGTTTCAGCCTCTCTGTTTCTCGCCCTCTGTTTCAGCCCCTCTGTTTCAGCCCCTCTGATTCAGCCCCTCTGTTTCAGCCCCTCTATTTCTCGCCCTCTGTTTCAGCCCCTCTGATTCAGCCCCTCTGTTTCAGCCCCTCTGATTCAGCCTCTCTGTTTCAGCCCCTCTGTTTCAGGCTCTCTGTTTCAGCCCGTCTGTTTCAGCCCCTCTGTTTCAGCCCCTCTGATTCAGTCCCTTAGTTTCTCGCCCTCTGTTTCAGCCCCTCTGTTTCAGCCCCTCTGATTCAGCCCCTCTGATTCAGCCCCTCTGTTTCTCGCCCTCTGTTTCAGCCCCTCTGTTTCAGCCCCTCTGTTTCTCGCCCTCTGTTTCTGCCCCTCTGTTTCAGCCCCTATGTTTCAGCCCCTCTGTTTCAGCCCCTCCGATTCAGCCCCTCTGTTTCAGCCCCTCTGTTTCTTGCCCTCTGTTTCAGCCCCTCTGTTTCAGCCCCACTGTTTCTCGCCCTCTGTTTCTGCCCCTCTGTTTCACGCCCTCTGTTTCAGCCCCTCTGTTTCTCGCCTTCTGTTTCAGCCCCTCTGATTCAGGCCCTCTGTTTCAGCCCCTCTGATTCAGCCCCTCTGATTCAGCCCCTCTGTTTCTCGCCCACTGTTTCAGCCCCTCTGTTTCAGCCCTTCTGTTTCAGCCACTCGGTTTCAGCCCCTCTGTTTCTGGCCCTCTGTTTCAGCCCCTCTGTTTCTCGCTCTCTGTTTCAGCCCCTCTGTTTCAGCCCCTCTGTTTCTCGCCCTCTGTTTGAGCCCCTCTGTTTCTTGCCCTCTGTTTCAGCCACTCTGTTTCTCGCCCTCTGTTTCAGCCTCTCTGTTTCTCGCCATCTGTTTCAGCCCCTCTGTTTCAGCCCCTCTGTTTCAGCCCCTCTGTTTCAGCCCCTCTGTTTCTCGCTCTCTGTTTCAGCCCCTCTGATTCAGCCCCTCTGTTTCTCGCCCTCTGTTTCAGCCCCTCTGTTTCTCGCCCTCTGTTTCAGCCCCTCTGTTTCAGCCCCTCTGTTTCAGCCCCTCTGTTTCTCGCCCTCTGTTTCAGCCCCTCTGTTTCTCGCCCTCTGTTTTAGCCCCTCTGTTTCTTGCCCGCTGTTTCAGCCCCTCTGTTTCTCGCCCTCTGTTTCAGTCCCTCTGTTTCACGCTCTCTGTTTCAGCCCCTTTGTTTCAGTCCCTCTGTTTCTCGCCCTCTGTTTCTGCCCGTCTGTTTCTCGCCCTCTGTTTCAGCCCCTCTGTTTCTCGCCCTCTGTTTCAGACCCTCTGTTTCTCGCCCTGTGTTTCAGCCCCTCTGTTTCTCGCCCTCTGTTTCAGTCCCTCTGTTTCGCGCTCTCTGTTTCGGCCCCTCTGTTTCAGTCCCTCTGTTTCTCGCTCTCTGTTTCTGCCCGTCTGTTTCTCGCCCTCTGTTTCAGCCCCTCTGTTTCTTGCCCTCTGTTTCTGCCCCTCTGTTTCTCGCCCTCTGTTTCCGCCCCTCTGATTCAGCCCCTCTGTTTCAGACCCTCTGAATCAGCCACTCTGATTCAGCCCCTCTGTTTCTGCCCCTCTGTTTCAGCCCCTCTGTTTCTCGCCCTCTGTTTCAGCCCCTCTGTTTCTCACCCTCTGTTTCAGCCCCTCTGTTTCAGCCCCTCTGTTTCTCGCACTCTGTTTCAGCCCCTCTGTTTCTCGGTATTTGTTTCAGCCCCTCTGATTCAGCCCCTCTGTTTCTCAACCTCTGTTTCAGCCCCTCTGTTTCTCGCCCTCTTTTTCAGCCCCTCTATTTCTTGCCCTCTGTTTCAGCCCCTCTGTTTCAGCCCCTCTGTTTCAGCCCCTCTGTTTCTCGCCCTCTGTTTCAGCCCCTCTGTTTCTCGCCCTCTGTTTCAGCCCCTCTGTTTCTCGCCCTCTGTTTCAGCCCCTTTATTTCTCACCCTCTGTTTCAGCCCCTCTGTTTCAGCCCCACTGTTTCAGCCCCTCTGTTTCAGCCCCTCTGTTTCTCGCCCTCTGTTTCAGCCCCTCTGTTTCTCGCCCTCCGTTTCAGCCCCTCTGTTTCTCGCCCTCTGTTTCAGAACCTCTGTTTCAGTCCCTCTGTTTCAGTCCCTCTGTTTCTCGCCCTCTGTTTCTCGCCCTCTGTTTCAGCCCCTCTGTTTCTCGCCCTCTGATTCAGCCCCTCTGTTTCTCGCCCTCTGTTTCAGCCCCTCTGTTTCAGCCCCTCTGTTTCAGCCCCTCTGTTTCAGCCCCTCTGTTTCTCGCCCTCTGTTTCAGCCCCTCTGTTTCTTGCCCTCTGTTTCAGCCCCTCTGTTTCTCGCCCTCTGTTTCAGCCTCTCTGTTTCTCGCCCTCTGTTTCAGCCCCTCTGTTTCAGCCCCTCTGATTCAGCCCCTCTCTTTCAGCCCCTCTGTTTCTCGCCCTCTGTTTCAGCCCCTCTGATTCAGCCCCTCTGTTTCAGCCCCTCTGATTCAGCCCCTCTGTTTCAGCCCCTCTGTTTCAGGCTCTCTGTTTCAGCCCGTCTGTTTCAGCCCCTCTGTTTCAGCCCCTCTGATTCAGTCCCTTAGTTTCTCGCCCTCTGTTTCAGCCACTCTGTTTCAGACCCTCTGTTTCAGTCCCTCTGTTTCTCGCCCTCTGCTTCTCGCCCTCTGTTTCAGACCCTCTGTTTCTCGCCCTCTGTTTCAGCCCCTCTGTTTCTCGCCCTCTGTTTCAGCCCCTCTGTTTCAGCCCCTCTGTTTCAGCCCCTCTGTTTCAGCCCCTCTGTTTCTCGCCCTCTGTTTCAGCCCCTCTGTTTCTTGCCCTCTGTTTCAGCCCCTCTGTTTCTCGCCCACTGTTTCAGCCTCTCTGTTTCTCGCCCTCTGTTTCAGCCCCTCTGTTTCAGCCCCTCTGATTCAGCCCCTCTGTTTCAGCCCCTCTATTTCTCGCCCTCTGTTTCAGCCCCTCTGATTCAGCCCCTCTGTTTCAGCCCCTCTGATTCAGCCCCTCTGTTTCAGCCCCTCTGTTTCAGGCTCTCTGTTTCAGCCCGTCTGTTTCAGCCCCTCTGTTTCAGCCCCTCTGATTCAGTCCCTTAGTTTCTCGCCCTCTGTTTCAGCCCCTCTGTTTCAGCCCCTCTGATTCAGCCCCTCTGATTCAGCCCCTCTGTTTCTCGCCCTCTGTTTCAGCCCCTCTGTTTCAGCCCCTCTGTTTCTCGCCCTCTGTTTCTGCCCCTCTGTTTCAGCCCCTCTGTTTCAGCCCCTCTGTTTCTTGCCCTCTGTTTCAGCCCCTCTGTTTCAGCCCCTCTGTTTCAGCCCCTCCGATTCAGCCCCTCTGTTTCAGCCCCTCTGTTTCTTGCCCTCTGTTTCAGCCCCTCTGTTTCAGCCCCACTGTTTCTCGCCCTCTGTTTCTGCCCCTCTGTTTCACGCCCTCTGTTTCAGCCCCTCTGTTTCTCGCCTTCTGTTTCAGCCCCTCTGATTCAGGCCCTCTGTTTCAGCCCCTCTGATTCAGCCCCTCTGATTCAGCCCCTCTGTTTCTCGCCCTCTGTTTCAGCCCCTCTGTTTCAGCCCTTCTGTTTCAGCCACTCGGTTTCAGCCCCTCTGTTTCTGGCCCTCTGTTTCAGCCCCTCTGTTTCTCGCTCTCTGTTTCAGCCCCTCTGTTTCAGCCCCTCTGTTTCTCGCCCTCTGTTTGAGCCCCTCTGTTTCTTGCCCTCTGTTTCAGCCACTCTGTTTCTCGCCCTCTGTTTCAGCCTCTCTGTTTCTCGCCATCTGTTTCAGCCCCTCTGTTTCAGCCCCTCTGTTTCAGCCCCTCTGTTTCAGCCCCTCTGTTTCTCGCTCTCTGTTTCAGCCCCTCTGATTCAGCCCCTCTGTTTCTCGCCCTCTGTTTCAGCCCCTCTGTTTCTCGCCCTCTGTTTCAGCCCCTCTGTTTCAGCCCCTCTGTTTCAGCCCCTCTGTTTCTCGCCCTCTGTTTCAGCCCCTCTGTTTCTCGCCCTCTGTTTCAGCCCCTCTGTTTCTCGCCCTCTGTTTCAGCCCCTCTATATCTCGTTCTCTGTTTCAGCCCCTCTGTTTCCGCCCCTCTGTTTCAGCCCCTCTGTTTCTCGCCCTCTGTTTCAGCCTCCCGGTTTCTCGCCCTCTGCTTCAGCCCCTCTATTTCTCGCCCTCTGTTTCAGCCCCTCTATTTTAGCCCCACTGTTTCAGCCCCTTTGTTTCAGCCACTATGTTTCTCACCCTCTGTTTCAGCCCCTCTGTTTCCGCCCCTCTGTTTCAGCCCCTCTGTTTCTCGCTCTCTGTTTCAGCCCCTCTGTTTCCGCCCCTCTGTTTCAGCGCCTCTGTTTCAGCCCCTCTGTTTCTCGCCCTCTGTTTCAGCCCCTCTGTTTCTTGCCCTCTGTTTCAGCCACTCTGTTTCTCGCCCTCTGTTTCAGCCACTCTGTTTCTCGCCCTCTGTTTCAGCCCCTCTGTTTCAGACCCTCTGTTTCAGTCCCTCTGTTTCTCGCCCACTGTTTCTCGCCCTCTGTTTCAGCCCCTCTGTTTCTCGCCCTCTGTTTCAGCCCCTCTGTTTCTCGCCCTCTGTTTCAGCCCCTCTGTTTCAGCCCCTCCGTTTCTCGCTCTCTGTTTCAGCCCCTCTGTTTCCGCCCCTCTGTTTCAGCCCCTCTGTTTCAGCCCCTCTGTTTCTCGCCCTCTGTTTCAGCCCCTCTGTTTCTCGCCCTCTGTTTCAGCCACTCTGTTTCTCGCTCTCTGTTTCAGCCACTCTGTTTCTCGCCCTCTATTTCAGCCCCTCTGTTTCAGCCCCTCTGTTTCAGTCCCTCTGTTTCAGCCCCTCTGTTTCTCGCCCTCTGTTTCAGCCCCTCTGTTTCTCGCCCTGTGTTTCAGCCTCTCTGTTTCTCGCCCTCTGTTTCAGCCCCACTATTTCAGCCCCTCTGTTTCAGCCACTCTGTTTCTCGCTCTCAGTTTCAGCCACTCTGTTTCTCGCCCTCTATTTCAGCCCCTCTGTTTCAGCCCCTCTGTTTCAGTCCCTCTGTTTCAGCCCCTCTGTTTCTCGCCCTCTGTTTCAGCCCCTCTGTTTCTCGCCCTGTGTTTCAGCCTCTCTGTTTCTCGCCCTCTGTTTCAGCCCCACTGTTTCAGCCCCTCTGTTTCAGCCCCTCTGTTTCTCGCCCTCTGTTTCAGCCCCTCTGTTTCTCGCCGTCAGTATCAGGCGCTTTGTTTCAGCCCCTTTTGTTTCAGCCCCACTTTTTCAGCCCCTCTGTTTCTCGCCCTCTGTTTCTCGCCCTCTGTTTCAGCCACTCTGTTTCTCGCCCTCTGTTTCAGCCCCTCTGTTTCAGCGCATCTGATTCAGCCTGTCTGATTCAGCCCCTCTGTTTCTCGTTCTCTGTTTCAGCCACTCTTTTTCAGCCCCTCTGTTTCTTGCCCTCTGTTTCAGCCCCTCTGTTTCTCGCCCTCTGTTTCAGCCCCTCTCTTTCAGCCCCTCTGTTTCTCGCTCTCTGTTTCAGCCCCTCTGATTCAGCCCCTCTGTTTCTCGCCCTCTGTTTCAGCCCCTCTGTTTCTCGCCCTCTGTTTCAGCCCCTCTGTTTCAGCCCCTCTGTTTCAGCCCCTCTGTTTCTCGCCCTCTGTTTCAGCCCCTCTGTTTCTCGCCCTCTGTTTCAGCCCCTTTATTTCTCACCCTCTGTTTCAGCCCCTCTGTTTCAGCCCCACTGTTTCAGCCCCTCTGTTTCAGCCCCTCTGTTTCTCGCCCTCTGTTTCAGCCCCTCTGTTTCTCGCCCTCCGTTTCAGCCCCTCTGTTTCTCGCCCTCTGTTTCAGAACCTCTGTTTCAGTCCCTCTGTTTCAATCCCTCTGTTTCTCGCCCTCTGTTTCTCGCCCTCTGTTTCAGCCCCTCTGTTTCTCGCCCTCTGATTCAGCCCCTCTGTTTCTCGCCCTCTGTTTCAGCCCCTCTGTTTCAGACCCTCTGTTTCAGCCCCTCTGTTTCAGCCCCTCTGTTTCTCGCCCTCTGTTTCAGCCCCTCTGTTTCTTGCCCTCTGTTTCAGCCCCTCTGTTTCTCGCCCTCTGTTTCAGCCTCTCTGTTTCTCGCCCTCTGTTTCAGCCCCTCTGTTTCAGCCCCTCTGATTCAGCCCCTCTCTTTCAGCCCCTCTGTTTCTCGCCCTCTGTTTCAGCCCCTCTGATTCAGCCCCTCTGTTTCAGCCCCTCTGATTCAGCCCCTCTGTTTCAGCCCCTCTGTTTCAGGCTCTCTGTTTCAGCCCGTCTGTTTCAGCCCCTCTGTTTCAGCCCCTCTAATTCAGTCCCTTAGTTTCTCGCCCTCTGTTTCAGCCACTCTGTTTCAGACCCTCTGTTTCAGTCCCTCTGTTTCTCGCCCTCTGCTTCTCGCCCTCTGTTTCAGACCCTCTGTTTCTCGCCCTCTGTTTCAGCCCCTCTGTTTCTCGCCCTCTGTTTCAGCCCCTCTGTTTCAGCCCCTCTGTTTCAGCCCCTCTGTTTCAGCCCCTCTGTTTCTCGCCCTCTGTTTCAGCCCCTCTGTTTCTTGCCCTCTGTTTCAGCCCCTCTGTTTCTCGCCCACTGTTTCAGCCTCTCTGTTTCTCGCCCTCTGTTTCAGCCCCTCTGTTTCAGCCCCTCTGATTCAGCCCCTCTGTTTCAGCCCCTCTATTTCTCGCCCTCTGTTTCAGCCCCTCTGATTCAGCCCCTCTGTTTCAGCCCCTCTGATTCAGCCCCTCTGTTTCAGCCCCTCTGTTTCAGGCTCTCTGTTTCAGCCCGTCTGTTTCAGCCCCTCTGTTTCAGCCCCTCTGATTCAGTCCCTTAGTTTCTCGCCCTCTGTTTCAGCCCCTCTGTTTCAGCCCCTCTGATTCAGCCCCTCTGATTCAGCCCCTCTGTTTCTCGCACTCTGTTTCAGCCCCTCTGTTTCAGCCCCTCTGTTTCTCACCCTCTGTTTCTGCCCCTCTGTTTCAGCCCCTCTGTTTCAGCCCCTCTGTTTCTTGCCCTCTGTTTCAGCCCCTCTGTTTCAGCCCCTCTGTTTCAGCCCCTCCGATTCAGCCCCTCTGTTTCAGCCCCTCTGTTTCTTGCCCTCTGTTTCAGCCCCTCTGTTTCAGCCCCACTGTTTCTCGCCCTCTGTTTCTGCCCCTCTGTTTCACGCCCTCTGTTTCAGCCCCTCTGTTTCTCGCCTTCTGTTTCAGCCCCTCTGATTCAGGCCCTCTGTTTCAGCCCCTCTGATTCAGCCCCTCTGATTCAGCCCCTCTGTTTCTCGCCCTCTGTTTCAGCCCCTCTGTTTCAGCCCTTCTGTTTCAGCCACTCGGTTTCAGCCCCTCTGTTTCTGGCCCTCTGTTTCAGCCCCTCTGTTTCTCGCTCTCTGTTTCAGCCCCTCTGTTTCAGCCCCTCTGTTTCTCGCCCTCTGTTTGAGCCCCTCTGTTTCTTGCCCTCTGTTTCAGCCACTCTGTTTCTCGCCCTCTGTTTCAGCCTCTCTGTTTCTCGCCATCTGTTTCAGCCCCTCTGTTTCAGCCCCTCTGTTTCAGCCCCTCTGTTTCAGCCCCTCTGTTTCTCGCTCTCTGTTTCAGCCCCTCTGATTCAGCCCCTCTGTTTCTCGCCCTCTGTTTCAGCCCCTCTGTTTCTCGCCCTCTGTTTCAGCCCCTCTGTTTCAGCCCCTCTGTTTCAGCCCCTCTGTTTCTCGCCCTCTGTTTCAGCCCCTCTGTTTCTCGCCCTCTGTTTCAGCCCCTCTGTTTCTCGCCCTCTGTTTCAGCCCCTCTATTTCTCCTTCTCTGTTTCAGCCCCTCTGTTTCCGCCCCTCTGTTTCAGCCCCTCTGTTTCTCGCCCTCTGTTTCAGCCTCCCGGTTTCTCGCCCTCTGCTTCAGCCCCTCTATTTCTCGCCCTCTGTTTCAGCCCCTCTATTTTAGCCCCACTGTTTCAGCCCCTTTGTTTCAGCCACTATGTTTCTCACCCTCTGCTTCAGCCCCTCTGTTTCCGCCCCTCTGTTTCAGCCCCTCTGTTTCTCGCTCTCTGTTTCAGCCCCTCTGTTTCCGCCCCTCTGTTTCAGCCCCTCTGTTTCAGCCCCTCTGTTTCTCGCCCTCTGTTTCAGCCCCTCTGTTTCTTGCCCTCTGTTTCAGCCACTCTGTTTCTCGCCCTCTGTTTCAGCCACTCTGTTTCTCGCCCTCTGTTTCAGCCCCTCTGTTTCAGACCCTCTGTTTCAGTCCCTCTGTTTCTCGCCCACTGTTTCTCGCCCTCTGTTTCAGCCCCTCTGTTTCTCGCCCTCTGTTTCAGCCCCTCTGTTTCTCGCCCTCTGTTTCAGCCCCTCTGTTTCAGCCCCTCTGTTTCTCGCTCTCTGTTTCAGCCCCTCTGTTTCCGCCCCTCTGTTTCAGCCCCTCTGTTTCAGCCCCTCTGTTTCTCGCCCTCTGTTTCAGCCCCTCTGTTTCTCGCCCCCTGTTTCAGCCACTCTGTTTCTCGCTCTCTGTTTCAGCCACTCTGTTTCTCGCCCTCTATTTCAGCCCCTCTGTTTCAGCCCCTCTGTTTCAGTCCCTCTGTTTCAGCCCCTCTGTTTCTCGCCCTCTGTTTCAGCCCCTCTGTTTCTCGCCCTGTGTTTCAGCCTCTCTGTTTCTCGCCCTCTGTTTCAGCCCCACTGTTTCAGCCCCTCTGTTTCAGCCCCTCTGTTTCTCGCCCTCTGTTTCAGCCCCTCTGTTTCTCGCCGTCAGTATCAGGCGCTTTGTTTCAGCCCCTTTTGTTTCAGCCCCACTTTTTCAGCCCCTCTGTTTCTCGCCCTCTGTTTCTCGCCCTCTGTTTCAGCCACTCTGTTTCTCGCCCTCTGTTTCAGCCCCTCTGTTTCAGCGCATCTGATTCAGCCTGTCTGATTCAGCCCCTCTGTTTCTCGTTCTCTGTTTCAGCCACTCTTTTTCAGCCCCTCTGTTTCTTGCCCTCTGTTTCAGCCCCTCTGTTTCAGCCCCTCTGTTTCAGCCCCTCTCTTTCAGCCCCTCTGTTTCTCGCTCTCTGTTTCAGCCCCTCTGATTCAGCCCCTCTGTTTCTCGCCCTCTGTTTCAGCCCCTCTGTTTCTCGCCCTCTGTTTCAGCCCCTCTGTTTCAGCCCCTCTGTTTCAGCCCCTCTGTTTCTCGCCCTCTGTTTCAGCCCCTCTGTTTCTCGCCCTCTGTTTCAGCCCCTCTGTTTCTCGCCCTCTGTTTCAGCCCCTCTATTTCTCGTTCTCTGTTTCAGCCCCTCTGTTTCCGCCCCTCTGTTTCAGCCCCTCTGTTTCTCGCCCTCTGTTTCAGCCTCCCGGTTTCTCGCCCTCTGCTTCAGCCCCTCTATTTCTCGCCCTCTGTTTCAGCCCCTCTATTTTAGCCCCACTGTTTCAGCCCCTTTGTTTCAGCCACTATGTTTCTCACCCTCTGTTTCAGCCCCTCTGTTTCCGCCCCTCTGTTTCAGCCCCTCTGTTTCTCGCTCTCTGTTTCAGCCCCTCTGTTTCCGCCCCTCTGTTTCAGCCCCTCTGTTTCAGCCCCTCTGTTTCTCGCCCTCTGTTTCAGCCCCTCTGTTTCTTGCCCTCTGTTTCAGCCACTCTGTTTCTCGCCCTCTGTTTCAGCCACTCTGTTTCTCGCCCTCTGTTTCAGCCCCTCTGTTTCAGAACCTCTGTTTCAGTCCCTCTGTTTCTCGCCCACTGTTTCTCGCCCTCTGTTTCAGCCCCTCTGTTTCTCGCCCTCTGTTTCAGCCCCTCTGTTTCTCGCCCTCTGTTTCAGCCCCTCTGTTTCAGCCCCTCTGTTTCTCGCTCTCTGTTTCAGCCCCTCTGTTTCCGCCCCTCTGTTTCAGCCCCTCTGTTTCAGCCCCTCTGTTTCTCGCCCTCTGTTTCAGCCCCTCTGTTTCTCGCCCTCTGTTTCAGCCACTCTGTTTCTCGCTCTCTGTTTCAGCCACTCTGTTTCTCGCCCTCTATTTCAGCCCCTCTGTTTCAGCCCCTCTGTTTCAGTCCCTCTGTTTCAGCCCCTCTGTTTCTCGCCCTCTGTTTCAGCCCCTCTGTTTCTCGCCCTGTGTTTCAGCCTCTCTGTTTCTCGCCCTCTGTTTCAGCCCCACTGTTTCAGCCCCTCTGTTTCAGCCCCTCTGTTTCTCGCCCTCTGTTTCAGCCCCTCTGTTTCTCGCCGTCAGTATCAGGCGCTTTGTTTCAGCCCCTTTTGTTTCAGCCCCACTTTTTCAGCCCCTCTGTTTCTCGCCCTCTGTTTCTCGCCCTCTGTTTCAGCCACTCTGTTTCTCGCCCTCTGTTTCAGCCCCTCTGTTTCAGCGCATCTGATTCAGCCTGTCTGATTCAGCCCCTCTGTTTCTCGTTCTCTGTTTCAGCCACTCTTTTTCAGCCCCTCTGTTTCTTGCCCTCTGTTTCAGCCCCTCTGTTTCTCGCCCTCTGTTTCAGCCCCTCTGTTTCTTGCCCGCTGTTTCAGCCCCTCTGTTTCTCGCCCTCTGTTTCAGTCCCTCTGTTTCGCGCTCTCTGTTTCAGCCCCTTTGTTTCAGTCCCTCTGTTTCTCGCCCTCTGTTTCTGCCCGTCTGTTCCTCGCCCTCTGTTTCAGCCCCTCTGTTTCTCGCCCTCTGTTTCAGACCCTCTGTTTCTCGCCCTCTGTTTCAGTCCCTCTGTTTCACGCTCTCTGTTTCAGCCCCTCTGTTTCAGTCCCTCTGTTTCACGCTCTCTGTTTCTGCCCATCTGTTTCTCGCCCTCTGTTTCAGCCCCTCTGTTTCTTGCCCTCTGTTTCTGCCCCTCTGTTTCTCGCCCTCTGTTTCCGCCCCTCTGATTCAGCCCCTCTGTTTCAGACCCTCTGAATCAGCCACTCTGATTCAGCCCCTCTGTTTCAGCCCCTCTGTTTCAGCCCTCTGTTTCTCGCCCTCTGTTTCAGCCCCTCTGTTTCTCACCCTCTGTTTCAGCCCCTCTGTTTCAGCCCCTCTGTTTCTCGCCCTCTGTTTCAGCCCCTCTGTTTTTCCGCATTTGTTTCAGCCCCTCTGATTCAGCCCCTCTGTTTCTCACCCTCTGTTCCAGCCCCTCTGTTTCTCGCCCTCTTTTTCAGCCCCTCTATTTCTTGCCCTCTGTTTCAGCCCCTCTGTTTCAGCCCCTCTGTTTCTCGCCCTCTGTTTCAGCCCCTCTGTTTCTCGCCCTCTGTTTCAGCCCCTCTGTTTCTCGCCCTCTGTTTCAGCCCCTCTATTTCTCGTTCTCTGTTTCAGCCCCTCTGTTTCCGCCCCTCTGTTTCCGCCCCTCTGTTTCTCGCCCTCTGTTTCAGCCTCCCGGTTTCTCGCCCTCTGCTTCAGCCCCTCTATTTCTCGCCCTCTGTTTCAGCCCCTCTATTTTAGCCCCACTGTTTCAGCCCCTTTGTTTCAGCCACTATGTTTCTCACCCTCTGTTTCAGCCCCTCTGTTTCCGCCCCTCTGTTTCAGCCCCTCTGTTTCTCGCTCTCTGTTTCAGCCCCTCTGTTTCCGCCCCTCTGTTTCAGCCCCTCTGTTTCAGCCCCTCTGTTTCTCGCCCTCTGTTTCAGCCCCTCTGTTTCTTGCCCTCTGTTTCAGCCACTCTGTTTCTCGCCCTCTGTTTCAGCCACTCGGTTTCTCGCCCTCTGTTTCAGCCCCTCTGTTTCAGACCCTCTGTTTCAGTCCCTCTGTTTCTCGCCCACTGTTTCTCGCCCTCTGTTTCAGCCCCTCTGTTTCTCGCCCTCTGTTTCAGCCCCTCTGTTTCTCGCCCTCTGTTTCAGCCCCTCTGTTTCAGCCCCTCTGTTTCTCGCTCTCTGTTTCAGCCCCTCTGTTTCCGCCCCTCTGTTTCAGCCCCTCTGTTTCAGCCCCTCTGTTTCTCGCCCTCTGTTTCAGCCCCTCTGTTTCTCGCCCTCTGTTTCAGCCACTCTGTTTCTCGCTCTCTGTTTCAGCCACTCTGTTTCTCGCCCTCTATTTCAGCCCCTCTGTTTCAGCCCCTCTGTTTCAGTCCCTCTGTTTCAGCCCCTCTGTTTCTCGCCCTCTGTTTCAGCCCCTCTGTTTCTCGCCCTGTGTTTCAGCCTCTCTGTTTCTCGCCCTCTGTTTCAGCCCCACTGTTTCAGCCACTCTGTTTCAGCCCCTCTGTTTCTCGCCCTCTGTTTCAGCCCCTCTGTTTCTCGCCGTCAGTATCAGGCGCTTTGTTTCAGCCCCTTTTGTTTCAGCCCCACTTTTTCAGCCCCTCTGTTTCTCGCCCTCTGTTTCTCGCCCTCTGTTTCAGCCACTCTGTTTCTCGCCCTCTGTTTCAGCCCCTCTGTTTCAGCGCATCTGATTCAGCCTGTCTGATTCAGCCCCTCTGTTTCTCGTTCTCTGTTTCAGCCACTCTTTTTCAGCCCCTCTGTTTCTTGCCCTCTGTTTCAGCCCCTGTGTTTCTCGCCCTCTGTTTCAGCCCCTCTGTTTCTCGCCCTCTGTTTCAGTCCCTCTGTTTCGCGCTCTCTGTTTCAGCCCCTTTGTTTCAGTCCCTCTGTTTCTCGCCCTCTGTTTCTGCCCGTCTGTTCCTCGCCCTCTGTTTCAGCCCCTCTGTTTCTCGCCCTCTGTTTCAGCCCCTCTGTTTCTCGCCCTCAGTTTCAGTCCCTCTGTTTCGCGCTCTCTGTTTCAGCCCCTCTGTTTCAGTCCCTCTGTTTCGCGCTCTCTGTTTCTGCCCATCTGTTTCTCGCCCTCTGTTTCAGCCCCTCTGTTTCTTGCCCTCTGTTTCTGCCCCTCTGTTTCTCGCCCTCTGTTTCCGCCCCTCTGATTCAGCCCCTCTGTTTCAGACCCTCTGAATCAGCCACTCTGATTCAGCCCCTCTGTTTCAGCCCCTCTGTTTCAGCCCCTCTGTTTCTCGCCCTCTGTTTCAGCCCCTCTGTTTCTCACCCTCTGTTTCAGCCCCTCTGTTTCAGCCCCTCTGTTTCTCGCCCTCTGTTTCAGCCCCTCTGTTTTTCCGCATTTGTTTCAGCCCCTCTGATTCAGCCCCTCTGTTTCTCACCCTCTGTTTCAGCCCCTCTGTTTCTCGCCCTCTTTTTCAGCCCCTCTATTTCTTGCCCTCTGTTTCAGCCCCTCTGTTTCAGCCCCTCTGTTTCAGCCCCTCTGTTTCTCGCCCTCTGTTTCAGCCCCTCTGTTTCTCGCCCTCTGTTTCAGCCCCTCTGTTTCTCGCCCTCTGTTTCAGCCCCTTTATTTCTCACCCTCTGTTTCAGCCCCTCTGTTTCAGCCCCACTGTTTCAGCCCCTCTGTTTCAGCCCCTCTGTTTCTCGCCCTCTGTTTCAGCCCCTCTGTTTCTCGCCCTCTGTTTGAGCCCCTCTGTTTCTTACCCTCTGTTTCAGCCACTCTGTTTCTCGCCCTCTGTTTCAGCCTCTCTGTTTCTCGCCCTCTGTTTCAGCCCCTCTGTTTCAGCCCCTCTGTTTCAGCCCCTCTCTTTCAGCCCCTCTGTTTCTCGCTCTCTGTTTCAGCCCCTCTGATTCAGCCCCTCTGTTTCTCGCCCTCTGTTTCAGCCCCTCTGTTTCTCGCCCTCTGTTTCAGCCCCTCTGTTTCAGCCCCTCTGTTTCAGCCCCTCTGTTTCTCGCCCTCTGTTTCAGCCCCTCTGTTTCTCGCCCTCTGTTTCAGCCCCTCTGTTTCTCGCCCTCTGTTTCAGCCCCTCTGTTTCAGCACCTCTGTTTCAGCCCCTCTGTTTCTCGCCCTCTGTTTCAGCCCCTCTGTTTCTCGACCTCTGTTTCAGCCTCCCGGTTTCTCGCCCTCTGCTTCAGCCCCTCTATTTCTCGCCCTCTGTTTCAGCCCCTCTATTTTAGCCCCACTGTTTCAGCCCCTTTGTTTCAGCCACTATGTTTCTCACCCTCTGTTTCAGCCCCTCTGTTTCCGCCCCTCTGTTTCAGCCCCTCTGTTTCTCGCTCTCTGTTTCAGCCCCTCTGTTTCCGCCCCTCTGTTTCAGCCCCTCTGTTTCAGCCCCTCTGTTTCTCGCCCTCTGTTTCAGCCCCTCTGTTTCTTGCCCTCTGTTTCAGCCACTCTGTTTCTCGCCCTCTGTTTCAGCCCCTCTGTTTCTCGCCCTCTGTTTCAGCCCCTCTGTTTCAGACCCTCTATTTCAGTCCCTCTGTTTCTCGCCCACTGTTTCTCGCCCTCTGTTTCAGCCCCTCTGTTTCTCGCCCTCTGTTTCAGCCCCTCTGTTTCTCGCCCTCTGTTTCAGCCCCTCTGTTTCAGCCCCTCTGTTTCAGCCACTCTGTTTCAGCCCCTCTGTTTCCGCCCCTCTGTTTCAGCCCCTCTGTTTCAGCCCCTCTGTTTCTCGCCCTCTGTTTCAGCCCCTCTGTTTCTTGCCCTCTGTTTCAGCCACTCTGTTTCTCGCTCTCTGTTTCAGCCACTCTGTTTCTCGCCCTCTGTTTCAGCCCCTCTGTTTCAGCCCCTCTGTTTCAGTCCCTCTGTTTCAGCCCCTCTGTTTCTCGCCCTCTGTTTCAGCCCCTCTGTTTCTCGCCCTGTGTTTCAGCCTCTCTGTTTCTCGCCCTCTGTTTCAGCCCCACTGTTTCAGCCCCTCTGTTTCAGCCCCTCTGTTTCTCGCCCTCTGTTTCAGCCCCTCTGTTTCTCACCCTCTGTATCAGGCGCTTTGTTTCAGCCCCTTTTTTTTCAGCCCCACTTTTTCAGCCCCCCTGTTTCTCGCCCTCTGTTTCTCGCCCTCTGTTTCAGCCACTCTGTTTCTCGCCCTCTGTTTCAGCCCCTCTGTTTCAGCCCATCTGATTCAGCCTGTCTGATTCAGCCCCTCTGTTTCTCGCCCTCTGTTTCAGCCACTCTGTTTCAGCCCCTCTGTTTCTTGCCCTCTGTTTCAGCCCCTCAGTTTCTCGCCCTCTGTTTCATCCCCTCTGTTTCTTGCCCGCTGTTTCAGCCCCTCTGTTTCTCGCCCTCTGTTTCAGTCCCTCTGTTTCGCGCTCTCTGTTTCAGCCCCTTTGTTTCAGTCCCTCTGTTTCTCGCCCTCTGTTTCTGCCCGTCTGTTTCTCGCCCTCTGTTTCAGCCCCTCTGTTTCTCGCCCTCTGTTTCAGCCCCTCTGTTTCTCGCTCTCTGTTTCAGCCCCTCTGTTTCAGCCCCTCTGTTTCAGCCCCTCTGATTTAGCCCCTCTGATTCAGCCACTCTGTTTCTCGCCCTCTGTTTCAGCCCCTCTGTTTCAGCCCCTCTGTTTCTCGCCCTCTGTTTCAGCCCCTCTGTTTCTTGCCCTCTGTTTCTGCCCCTCTGTTTCTCGCCCTCTGTTTCGGCCCCTCTGATTCAGCCCCTCTGTTTGAGACCCTCTGAATCAGCCACTCTGATTCAGCCCCTCTGTTTCTGCCCCTCTGTTTCAGCCCCTCTGTTTCTCGCCCTCTGTTTCAGCCCCTCTGTTTCTCACCCTCTGTTTCAGCCCCTCTGTTTCAGCCCCTCTGTTTCTCGCCCTCTGTTTCAGCCCCTCTGTTTCTCGGCATTTGTTTCAGCCCCTCTGATTCAGCCCCTCTGTTTCTCACCCTCTGTTTCAGCCCCTCTGTTTCTCGCCCTCTTTTTCAGCCCCTCTATTTCTTGCCCTCTGTTTCAGCCCCTCTGTTTCAGCCCCTCTGTTTCAGCCCCTCTGTTTCTCGCCCTCTGTTTCAGCCCCTCTGTTTCTCGCCCTCTGTTTCAGCCGCTCTGTTTCTCGCCCTCTGTTTCAGCCCCTTTATTTCTCACCCTCTGTTTCAGCCCCTCTGTTTCAGCCCCACTGTTTCAGCCCCTCTGTTTCAGCCCCTCTGTTTCTCGCCCTCTGTTTCAGCCCCTCTGTTTCTCGCCCTCCGTTTCAGCCCCTCTGTTTCTCGCCCTCTGTTTCAGCCCCTCTGTTTCAGACCCTCTGTTTCAGTCCCTCTGTTTCTCGCCCTCTGTTTCTCGCCCTCTGTTTCAGCCCCTCTGTTTCTCGCCCTCTGTTTCAGCCCCTCTGTTTCTCGCCCTCTGTTTCAGCCCCTCTGTTTCAGCCCCTCTATTTCAGCCCCTCTGTTTCAGCCCCTCTGTTTCTCGCCCTCTGTTTCAGCCCCTCTGTTTCTCGCCCTCTGTTTCAGCCTCTCTGTTTCTCGCCCTCTGTTTCAGCCCCTCTGTTTCAGCCCCTCTGATTCAGCCCCTCTGTTTCAGCCCCTCTGTTTCTCGCCCTCTGTTTCAGCCCCTCTGATTCAGCCCCTCTGTTTCAGCCCCTCTGATATAGCCCCTCTGTTTCAGCCCCTCTGTTTCAGGCTCTCTGTTTCAGCCCGTCTGTTTCAGCCCCTCTGTTTCAGCCCCTCTGATTCAGTCCCTTAGTTTCTCGCCCTCTGTTTCAGCCCCTCTGTTTCAGACCCTCTGTTTCAGTCCCTCTGTTTCTCGCCCTCTGTTTCTCGCCCTCTGTTTCAGCCCCTCTGTTTCTCGCCCTCTGTTTCAGCCCCTCTGTTTCTCGCCCTCTGTTTCAGCCCCTCTGTTTCAGCCCCTCTGTTTCATCCCCTCTGTTTCAGCCCCTCTGTTTCTCGCCCTCTGTTTCAGCCCCTCTGTTTCTTGCCCTCTGTTTCAGCCCCTCTGTTTCTCGCCCTCTGTTTCAGCCTCTCTGTTTCTCGCCCTCTGTTTCAGCCCCTCTGTTTCAGCCCTCTCTGATTCAGCCCCTCTGTTTCAGCCCCTCTGTTTCTCGCCCTCTGTTTCAGCCCCTCTGATTCAGCCCCTCTGTTTCAGCCCCTCTGATTCAGCCCCTCTGTTTCAGCCCCTCTGTTTCAGGCTCTCTGTTTCAGCCCGTCTGTTTCAGCCCCTCTGTTTCAGCCCCTCTGATTCAGTCCCTTAGTTTCTCGCCCTCTGTTTCAGACCCTCTGTTTCAGCCCCTCTGATTCAGCCCCTCTGTTTCAGCCCCTCTGTTTCAGCCCCTCTGATTCAGCCCCTCTGATTCAGCCCCTCTGTTTCTCGCCCTCTGTTTCAGCCCCTCTGTTTCAGCCCCTCTGTTTCTCGCCCTCTGTTTCAGCCCCTCTGTTTCTTGCCCTCTGTTTCTGCCCCTCTGTTTCTCGCCCTCTGTTTCCGTCCCTCTGATTCAGCCCCTCTGTTTGAGACCCTCTGAATCAGCCACTCTGATTCAGCCCCTCTGTTTCTGCCCCTCTGTTTCAGCCCCTCTGTTTCTCGCCCTCTGTTTCAGCCCCTCTGTTTCTCACCCTCTGTTTCAGACCCTCTGTTTCAGCCCCTCTGTTTCTCGCCCTCTGTTTCAGCCCCTCTGTTTCTCGGCATTTGTTTCAGCCCCTCTGATTCAGCCCCTCTGTTTCTCACACTCTGTCTCAGCCCCTCTGTTTCTCGCCCTCTTTTTCAGCCCCTCTATTTCTTGCCCCCTGTTTCAGCCCCTCTGTTTCAGCCCCTCTGTTTCAGCCCCTCTGTTTCTCGCCCTCTGTTTCAGCCCCTCTGTTTCTCGCCCTCTGTTTCAGCCCCTCTGTTTCTCGCCCTCTGTTTCAGCCCCTTTATTTCTCACCCTCTGTTTCAGCCCCTCTGTTTCAGCCCCACTGTTTCAGCCCCTCTGTTTCAGCCCCTCTGTTTCTCGCCCTCTGTTTCAGCCCCTCTGTTTCTCGCCCTCCGTTTCAGCCCCTCTGTTTCTCGCCCTCTGTTTCAGCCCCTCTGTTTCAGACCCTCTGTTTCAGTCCCTCTGTTTCTCGCCCTATGTTTCTCGCCCTCTGTTTCAGCCCCTCTGTTTCTCGCCCTCTGTTTCAGCCCCTCTGTTTCTCGCCCTCTGTTTCAGCCCCTCTGTTTCAGCCCTTCTATTTCAGCCCCTCTGTTTCAGCCCCTCTGTTTCTCGCCCTCTGTTTCAGCCCCTTTGTTTCTTGCCCTCTGTTTCAGCCCCTCTGTTTCTCGCCCTCTGTTTCAGCCTCTCTGTTTCTCGCCCTCTGTTTCAGCCCCTCTGTTTCAGCCCCTCTGATTCAGCCCCTCTGTTTCAGCCCCTCTGTTTCTCGCCCTCCGTTTCAGCCCCTCTGATTCAGCCCCTCTGTTTCAGCCCCTCTGATTCAGCCCCTCTGTTTCAGCCCCTCTGTTTCAGGCTCTCTGTTTCAGCCCGTCTGTTTCAGCCCCTCTGTTTCAGCCCCTCTGATTCAGTCCCTTAGTTTCTCGCCCTCTGTTTCAGCCCCTCTCTTTCAGACCCTCAGTTTCAGTCCCTCTGTTTCTCGCCCTCTGTTTCTCGCCCTCTGTTTCAGCCCCTCTGTTTCTCGCCCTCTGTTTCAGCCCCTCTGTTTCTCGCCCTCTGTTTCAGCCCCTCTGTTTCAGCCCCTCTGTTTCAGCCCCTCTGTTTCAGCCCCTCTGTTTCTCGCCCTCTGTTTCAGCCCCTCTGTTTCTTGCCCTCTGTTTCAGCCCCTCTGTTTCTCGCCCTCTGTTTCAGCCTCTCTGTTTCTCGCCCTCTGTTTCAGCCCCTCTGATTCAGCCCCTCTGTTTCAGCCCCTCTGTTTCTCGCCCTCTGTTTCAGCCCCTCTGATTCAGCCCCTCTGTTTCAGCCCCTCTGATTCAGCCCCTCTGTTTCAGCCCCTCTGTTTCAGGCTCTCTGTTTCAGCCCGTCTGTTTCAGCCCCTCTGTTTCAGCCCCTCTGATTCAGTCCCTTAGTTTCTCGCCCTCTGTTTCAGCCCCTCTGTTTCAGCCCCTCTGATTCAGCCCCTCTGTTTCAGCCCCTCTGTTTCAGCCCCTCTGATTCAGCCCCTCTGTTTCAGCCCCTCTGTTTCTCGCCCTCTGTTTCTGCCCCTCTGTTTCAGCCCCTCTGTTTCAGCCCCTCTGTTTCTTGCCCTCGGTTTCAGCCCCTCTGTTTCAGCCCCTCTGTTTCAGCCCCTCCGATTCAGCCCCTCTGTTTCAGCCCCTCTGTTTCTGCCCCTCTGTTTCAGCCCCTCTGTTTCTCGCCCTTTGTTTCAGCCCCTCTGTTTCTCGCCCTCTGTTTCAGCCCCTCTGTTTCAGCCCCTCAGATTCAGCCCCTCTGTTTCTCGCCCTCTGTTTCAGCCCCTCTGTTTCTTGCCCTCTGTTTCAAGCCCTCTGTTTCAGCCCCTCTGTTTCAGCCCCTCTGTTTCTCGCCCTCTGTTTCTGCCCCTCTGTTTCTCGCCCTCTGTTTCAGCCCCTCTGTTTCTCGCCTTCTGTTTCAGCCCCTCTGATTCAGCCCCTCTGTTTCTCGCCCTCTGTTTCAGCCCCTCTGTTTCTCGCCCTCTGTTTCAGCCCCTCTGTTTCAGCCCCTCTGTTTCAGCCCCTCTGTTTCTCGCCCTCTGTTTCAGCCCCTCTGTTTCTCGCCCTCTGTTTCAGCCCCTCTGTTTCTCGCCCTCTGTTTCAGCCCCTCTGTTTCTCGCCCTCTGTTTCAGCCCCTCTGTTTCAGCCCCTCTGTTTCAGCCCCTCTCTTTCTCGCCCTCTGTTTCAGCCCCTCTGTTTCAGCCCCTCGGTTTCTCACCCTCTGTTTCAGCCCTCTGTTTCTCGCCCTCTGTTTCAGCCCCTTTATTTCTCACCCTCTGTTTCAGCCCCTCTGTTTCAGCCCCACTGTTTCAGCCCCTCTGTTTCAGCCCCTCTGTTTCTCGCCCTCTGTTTCAGCCCCACTGTTTCAGCCCCTCTGTTTCAGCCCCACTGTTTCTCGCCCTCTGTTTCAGCCCCTCTGTTTCTCGCCCTCTGTATCAGGCGCTTTGTTTCAGCCCCTTTTTTTTGAGCCCCACTTTTTCAGCCCCTCTGTTTCTCGCCCTCTGTTTCAGCCACTCTGTTTCTCGCCCTCTGTTTCAGCCCCTCTGTTTCAGCCCATCTGATTCAGCCTGTCTGATTCAGCCCCTCTGTTTCTCGCCCTCTGTTTCAGCCACTCTGTTTCAGCCCCTCTGTTTCTTGCCCTCTGTTTCAGCCCCTCTGTTTCTCGCCCTCTGTTTCAGCCCCTCTGATTCTTGCCCGCTGTTTCAGCCCCTCTGTTTCTCGCCCTCTGTTTCAGTCCCTCTGTTTCGCGCTCTCTGTTTCAGCCCCTTTGTTTCAGTCCCTCTGTTTCTCGCCCTCTGTTTCTGCCCGTCTGTTTCTCGCCCTCTGTTTCAGCCCCTCTGATTCAGCCCCTCTGTTTCAGCCCCTTTATTTCTCACCCTCTGTTTCAGCCCCTCTGTTTCAGCCCCACTGTTTCAGCCCCTCTGTTTCAGCCCCTCTGTTTCTCGCCCTCTGTTTCAGCCCCTCTGTTTCTCGCCCTCCGTTTCAGCCCCTCTGTTTCTCGCCCTCTGTTTCAGCCCCTCTGTTTCAGACCCTCTGTTTCAGTCCCTCTGTTTCTCGCCCTATGTTTCTCGCCCTCTGTTTCAGCCCCTCTGTTTCTCGCCCTCTGTTTCAGCCCCTCTGTTTCTCGCCCTCTGTTTCAGCCCCTCTGTTTCAGCCCTTCTATTTCAGCCCCTCTGTTTCAGCCCCTCTGTTTCTCGCCCTCTGTTTCAGCCCCTTTGTTTCTTGCCCTCTGTTTCAGCCCCTCTGTTTCTCGCCCTCTGTTTCAGCCTCTCTGTTTCTCGCCCTCTGTTTCAGCCCCTCTGTTTCAGCCCCTCTGATTCAGCCCCTCTGTTTCAGCCCCTCTGTTTCTCGCCCTCTGTTTCAGCCCCTCTGATTCAGCCCCTCTGTTTCAGCCCCTCTGATTCAGCCCCTCTGTTTCAGCCCCTCTGTTTCAGGCTCTCTGTTTCAGCCCGTCTGTTTCAGCCCCTCTGTTTCAGCCCCTCTGATTCAGTCCCTTAGTTTCTCGCCCTCTGTTTCAGCCCCTCTCTTTCAGACCCTCAGTTTCAGTCCCTCTGTTTCTCGCCCTCTGTTTCTCGCCCTCTGTTTCAGCCCCTCTGTTTCTCGCCCTCTGTTTCAGCCCCTCTGTTTCAGCCCCTCTGTTTCAGCCCCTCTGTTTCAGCCCCTCTGTTTCTCGCCCTCTGTTTCAGCCCCTCTGTTTCTTGCCCTCTGTTTCAGCCCCTCTGTTTCTCGCCCTCTGTTTCAGCCTCTCTGTTCCTCGCCCTCTGTTTCAGCCCCTCTGATTCAGCCCCTCTGTTTCAGCCCCTCTGTTTCTCGCCCTCTGTTTCAGCCCCTCTGATTCAGCCCCTCTGTTTCAGCCCCTCTGATTCAGCCCCTCTGTTTCAGCCCCTCTGTTTCAGGCTCTCTGTTTCAGCCCGTCTGTTTCAGCCCCTCTGTTTCAGCCCCTCTGATTCAGTCCCTTAGTTTCTCGCCCTCTGTTTCAGCCCCTCTGTTTCAGCCCCTCTGATTCAGCCCCTCTGTTTCAGCCCCTCTGTTTCAGCCCCTCTGATTCAGCCCCTCTGTTTCAGCCCCTCTGTTTCTCGCCCTCTGTTTCTGCCCCTCTGTTTCAGCCCCTCTGTTTCAGCCCCTCTGTTTCTTGCCCTCGGTTTCAGCCCCTCTGTTTCAGCCCCTCTGTTTCAGCCCCTCCGATTCAGCCCCTCTGTTTCAGCCCCTCTGTTTCTGCCCCTCTGTTTCAGCCCCTCTGTTTCTCGCCCTTTGTTTCAGCCCCTCTGTTTCTCGCCCTCTGTTTCAGCCCCTCTGTTTCAGCCCCTCAGATTCAGCCCCTCTGTTTCTCGCCCTCTGTTTCAGCCCCTCTGTTTCTTGCCCTCTGTTTCAAGCCCTCTGTTTCAGCCCCTCTGTTTCAGCCCCTCTGTTTCTCGCCCTCTGTTTCTGCCCCTCTGTTTCTCGCCCTCTGTTTCAGCCCCTCTGTTTCTCGCCTTCTGTTTCAGCCCCTCTGATTCAGCCCCTCTGTTTCTCGCCCTCTGTTTCAGCCCCTCTGTTTCTCGCCCTCTGTTTCAGCCCCTCTGTTTCAGCCCCTCTGTTTCAGCCCCTCTGTTTCTCGCCCTCTGTTTCAGCCCCTCTGTTTCTCGCCCTCTGTTTCAGCCCCTCTGTTTCTCGCCCTCTGTTTCAGCCCCTCTGTTTCAGCCCCTCTGTTTCAGCCCCTCTCTTTCTCGCCCTCTGTTTCAGCCCCTCTGTTTCAGCCCCTCGGTTTCTCGCCCTCTGTTTCAGCCCTCTGTTTCTCGCCCTCTGTTTCAGCCCCTTTATTTCTCACCCTCTGTTTCAGCCCCTCTGTTTCAGCCCCACTGTTTCAGCCCCTCTGTTTCAGCCCCTCTGTTTCTCGCCCTCTGTTTCAGCCCCACTGTTTCAGCCCCTCTGTTTCAGCCCCACTGTTTCTCGCCCTCTGTTTCAGCCCCTCTGTTTCTCGCCCTCTGTATCAGGCGCTTTGTTTCAGCCCCTTTTTTTTGAGCCCCACTTTTTCAGCCCCTCTGTTTCTCGCCCTCTGTTTCTCGCCCTCTGTTTCAGCCACTCTGTTTCTCGCCCTCTGTTTCAGCCCCTCTGTTTCAGCCCATCTGATTCAGCCTGTCTGATTCAGCCCCTCTGTTTCTCGCCCTCTGTTTCAGCCACTCTGTTTCAGCCCCTCTGTTTCTTGCCCTCTGTTTCAGCCCCTCTGTTTCTCACCCTCTGTTTCAGCCCCTCTGTTTCTTGCCCGCTGTTTCAGCCCCTCTGTTTCTCGCCCTCTGTTTCAGTCCCTCTGTTTCGCGCTCTCTGTTTCAGCCCCTTTGTTTCAGTCCCTCTGTTTCTCGCCCTCTGTTTCTGCCCGTCTGTTTCTCGCCCTCTGTTTCAGCCCCTCTGATTCAGCTCCTCTGTTTCAGCCCCTCTGATTCAGCCCCTCTGTTTCAGCCCCTCTGTTTCAGGCTCTCTGTTTCAGCCTGTCTGTTTCAGCCCCTCTGTTTCAGCCCCTCTGATTCAGTCCCTTAGTTTCTCGCCCTCTGTTTCAGCCCCTCTCTTTCAGACCCTCTGTTTCAGTCCCTCTGTTTCTCGCCCTCTGTTTCTCGCCCTCTGTTTCAGCCCCTCTGTTTCTCGCCCTCTGTTTCAGCCCCTCTGTTTCTCGCCCTCTGTTTCAGCCCCTCTGTTTCAGCCCCTCTGTTTCAGCCCCTCTGTTTCAGCCCCTCTGTTTCTCGCCCTCTGTTTCAGCCCCTCTGTTTCTTGCCCTCTGTTTCAGCCCCTCTGTTTCTCGCCCTCTGTTTCAGCCTCTCTGTTTCTCGCCCTCTGTTTCAGCCCCTCTGTTTCAGCCCCTCTGATTCAGCCCCTCTGTTTCAGCCCCTCTGTTTCTCGCCCTCTGTTTCAGCCCCTCTGATTCAGCCCCTCTGTTTCAGCCCCTCTGATTCAGCCCCTCTGTTTCAGCCCCTCTGTTTCAGGCTCTCTGTTTCAGCCCGTCTGTTTCAGCCCCTCTGTTTCAGCCCCTCTGATTCAGTCCCTTAGTTTCTCGCCCTCTGTTTCAGCCCCTCTGTTTCAGCCCCTCTGATTCAGCCCATCTGTTTCAGCCCCTCTGTTTCAGCCCCTCTGATTCAGCCCCTCTGTTTCAGCCCCTCTGTTTCTCGCCCTCTGTTTCTGCCCCTCTGTTTCAGCCCCTCTGTTTCAGCCCCTCTGTTTCTTGCCCTCGGTTTCAGCCCCTCTGTTTCAGCCCCTCTGTTTCAGCCCCTCCGATTCAGCCCCTCTGTTTCAGCCCCTCTGTTTCTGCCCCTCTGTTTCAGCCCCTCTGTTTCTCGCCCTTTGTTTCAGCCCCTCTGTTTCTCGCCCTCTGTTTCAGCCCCTCTGTTTCAGCCCCTCAGATTCAGCCCCTCTGTTTCTCGCCCTCTGTTTCAGCCCCTCTGTTTCTTGCCCTCTGTTTCAGCCCCTCTGTTTCAGCCCCTCTGTTTCAGCCCCTCTGTTTCTCGCCCTCTGTTTCTGCCCCTCTGTTTCTCGCCCTCTGTTTCAGCCCCTCTGTTTCTCGCCTTCTGTTTCAGCCCCTCTGATTCAGCCCCTCTGTTTCTCGCCCTCTGTTTCAGCCCCTCTGTTTCTCGCCCTCTGTTTCAGCCCCTCTGTTTCAGCCCCTCTGTTTCAGCCCCTCTGTTTCTCGCCCTCTGTTTCAGCCCCTCTATTTCTCGCCCTCTGTTTCAGCCCCTCTGTTTCTCGCCCTCTGTTTCAGCCCCTCTGTTTCTCGCCCTCTGTTTCAGCCCCTCTGTTTCAGCCCCTCTGTTTCAGCCCCTCTCTTTCTCGCCCTCTGTTTCAGCCCCTCTGTTTCAGCCCCTCGGTTTCTCGCCCTCTGTTTCAGCCCCACTGTTTCTCGCCCTCTGTTTCAGCCCCTTTATTTCTCACCCTCTGTTTCAGCCCCTCTGTTTCAGCCCCACTGTTTCAGCCCCTCTGTTTCAGCCCCTCTGTTTCTCGCCCTCTGTTTCAGCCCCACTGTTTGAGCCCCTCTGTTTCAGCCCCACTGTTTCTCGCCCTCTGTTTCAGCCCCTCTGTTTCTCGCCCTCTGTATCAGGCGCTTTGTTTCAGCCCCTTTTTTTTGAGCCCCACTTTTTCAGCCCCTCTGTTTCTCGCCCTCTGTTTCTCGCCCTCTGTTTCAGCCACTCTGTTTCTCGCCCTCTGTTTCAGCCCCTCTGTTTCAGCCCATCTGATTCAGCCTGTCTGATTCAGCCCCTCTGTTTCTCGCCCTCTGTTTCAGCCACTCTGTTTCAGCCCCTCTGTTTCTTGCCCTCTGTTTCAGCCCCTCTGTTTCTCGCCCTCTGTTTCAGCCCCTCTGTTTCTTGCCCGCTGTTTCAGCCCCTCTGTTTCTCGCCCTCTGTTTCAGTCCCTCTGTTTCGCGCTCTCTGTTTCAGCCCCTTTGTTTCAGTCCCTCTGTTTCTCGCCCTCTGTTTCTGCCCGTCTGTTTCTCGCCCTCTGTTTCAGCCCCTCTGTTTCTCGCCCGCTGTTTCAGCCCCTCTGTTTCTCGCCCTCTGTTTCAGCCCCTCTGTTTCTCGCCCTCTGTTTCAGTCCCTCTGTTTCGCGCTCTCTGTTTCAGCCCCTCTGTTTCAGTCCCTCTGTTTCTCGCTCTCTGTTTCTGCCCGTCTGTTTCTCGCCCTCTGTTTCAGCCCCTCTGTTTCTTGCCCTCTGTTTCTGCCCCTCTGTTTCTCGCCCTCTGTTTCCGCCCCTCTGATTCAGCCCCTCTGTTTCAGACCCTCTGAATCAGCCACTCTGATTCAGCCCCTCTGTTTCTGCCCCTCTGTTTCAGCCCCTCTGTTTCTCGCCCTCTGTTTCAGCCCCTCTGTTTCTCACCCTCTGTTTCAGCCCCTCTGTTTCAGCCCCTCTGTTTCTCGCCCTCTGTTTCAGCCCCTCTGTTTCTCGGCATTTGTTTCAGCCCCTCTGATTCAGCCCCTCTGTTTCTCACCCTCTGTTTCAGCCCCTCTGTTTCTCGCCCTCTTTTTCAGCCCCTCTATTTCTTGCCCTCTGTTTCAGCCCCTCTGTTTCAGCCCCTCTGTTTCTCGCCCTCTGTTTCAGCCCCTCTTTTTCTCGCCCTCCGTTTCAGCCCCTCTGTTTCTCGCCCTCTGTTTCAGCCCCTCTGTTTCAGACCCTCTGTTTCAGTCCCTCTGTTTCTCGCCCTCTGTTTCTCGCCCTCTGTTTCAGCCCCTCTGTTTCTCGCCCTCTGTTTGAGCCCCTCTGTTTCTCGCCCTCTGTTTCAGCCCCTCTGTTTCAGCCCCTCTGTTTCAGCCCCTCTGTTTCAGCCCCTCTGTTTCTCGCCCTCTGTTTCAACCCCTCTGTTTCTTGCCCTCTGTTTCAGCCCCTCTGTTTCTCGCCCTCTGTTTCAGCGTCTCTGTTTCTCGCCCACTGTTTCAGCCCCTCTGTTTCAGCCCCTCTGATTCAGCCCCACTGTTCAGCCCCTCTGTTTCTCGCCCTCTGTTTCAGCCCCTCTGATTCAGCCCCTCTGTTTCAGCCCCTCTGATTCAGCCCCTCTGTTTCAGCCCCTCTATTTCAGCCCCTCTGTTTCAGCCCCTCTGTTTCAGGCTCTCTGTTTCAGCCCGTCTGTTTCAGCCCCTCTGTTTCTCGCCCTCTGATTCAGTCCCTTAGTTTCTCGCCCTCTGTTTCAGCCCCTCTGTTTCAGCCCCTCTGATTCAGCCCCTCTGATTCAGCCCCTCTGTTTCTCGCCCTCTGTTTCAGCCCCTCTGTTTCAGCCCCTCTGTTTCTCACCCTCTGTTTCTGCCCCTCTGTTTCAGCCCCTCTGTTTCAGCCCCTCTGTTTCTTGCCCTCTGTTTCAGCCCCTCTGTTTCAGCCCCTCTGTTTCAGCCCCTCCGATTCAGCCCCTCTGTTTCAGCCCCTCTGTTTCTGCACCTCTGTTTCAGCCCCTCTGTTTCTCGCCCTTTGTTTCAGCCCCTCTGTTTCTCGCCCTCTGTTTCAGCCCCTCTGTTTCAGCCCCTCTGTTTCAGCCCCTCTGTTTCTCGCCCTCTGTTTCAGCCCCTCTGTTTCTTGCCCTCTGTTTCAGCCCCTCTGTTTCAGCCCCTCTGTTTCAGCCCCTCTGTTTCTCGCCCTCTGTTTCTGCCCCTCTGTTTCTCGCCCTCTGTTTCAGCCCCTCTGTTTCTCGCCTTCTGTTTCAGCCCCTCTGATTCAGCCCCTCTGTTTCTCGCCCTCTGTTTCAGCCCCTCTGTTTCTCGCCCTCTGTTTCAGCCCCTCTGTTTCAGCCCCTCTGTTTCAGCCCCTCTGTTTCTCGCCCTCTGTTTCAGCCCCTCTGTTTCTCGCCCTCTGTTTCAGCCCCTCTGTTTCTCGCCTTCTGTTTCAGCCCCTCTGATTCAGCCCCTCTGTTTCTCGCCCTCTGTTTCAGCCCCTCTGTTTCTCGCCCTCTGTTTCAGCCCCTCTGTTTCAGCCCCTCTGTTTCAGCCCCTCTCTTTCTCGCCCTCTGTTTCAGCCCCTCTGTTTCAGCCCCTCGGTTTCTCGCCCTCTGTTTCAGCCCCTCTATTTATCGCCCTCTGTTTCAGCCCCTCTATTGTAGCCCCACTGTTTAAGCCCCTTTGTTTAAGACACTATTTTCTCGCCCTCTGTTTCAGCCCCTGTGTTTCCGCCCCTCTGTTTCAGCCCCTCTGTTTCTCGCTCTCTGTTTCAGACCCTCTGTTTCCGCCCCTCTGTTTCAGCCCCTCTGTTTCAGCCCCTCTGTTTCAGCCCCTCTGTTTCTTGCCCTCTGTTTCAGCCACTCTGTTTCTCGCCCTCTGTTTCAGCCACTCTGTTTCTGGCCCTCTGTTTCAGCCCCTCTGTTTCTCGCTCTCTGTTTCAGCCCCTCTGTTTCCGCCCCTCTGTTTCAGCCCCTCTGTTTCAGCCCCTCTGTTTCTCGTCCTCTGTTTCAGCCCCTCTGTTTCTCGCCCTGTGTTTCAGCCTCTCTGTTTCGCGCCCTCTGTTTCAGCCCCACTGTTTCAGCCCCTCTGTTTCAGCCCCTCTGTTTCTCGCCCTCTGTTTCAGCCCCTCTGTTTCTCGCCCTCTGTATCAGGCGCTTTGTTTCAGCCCCTTTGTTTCAGCCCCACTTTTTCAGCCCCTCTGTTTCTCGCCCTCTGTTTCTCGCCCTCTGTTTCAGCCACTCTGTTTCTCACCCTCTGTTTCAGCCCCTCTGTTTCAGCCCATCTGATTCAGCCTGTCTGATTCAGCCCCTCTGTTTCTCGCCCTCTGTTTCAGCCACTCTGTTTCAGCCCCTCTGTTTCTTGCCCTCTGTTTCAGCCCCTCTGTTTCTCGCCCTCTGTTTCAGCCCCTCTGTTTCTTGCCCTCTGTTTCAGCCCCTCTGTTTCTCGCCCTCTGTTTCAGTTCCTCTGTTTCGCGCTCTCTGTTTCAGCCCCTTTGTTTCTGTCCCTCTGTTTCTCGCCCTCTGTTTCTGCCCGTCTGTTTCTCGCCCTCTGTTTCAGCCCCTCTGTTTCTCGCCCTCTGTTTCAGCCCCTCTGTTTCTCGCCCTCTGTTTCAGCCCCTCTGTTTCTCGCCCTCTGTTTCAGTCCCTCTGTTTCGCGCTCTCTGTTTCAGCCCCTCTGTTTCAGTCCCTCTGTTTCTCGCTCTCTGTTTCTGCCCGTCTGTTTCTCGCCGTCTGTTTCAGCCCCTCTGTTTCTTGCCCTCTGTTTCTGCCCCTCTGTTTCTCGCCCTCTGTTTCCGCCCCTCTGATTCAGCCCCTCTGTTTCAGACCCTCTGAATCAGCCACTCTGATTCAGCCCCTCTGTTTCAGCCCCTCTGTTTCAGCCACTCTGTTTCTCGCCCTCTGTTTCAGCCCCTCTGTTTCTCGCCCTCTGTTTCAGCCCCTCTGTTTCAGCCCGTCTGTTTCAGCCCCTCTGTTTCAGCCCCTCTGATTCAGTCCCTTAGTTTCTCGCCCTCTGTTTCAGCCCCTCTGTTTCAGCCCCTCTGATTCAGCCCCTCTGATTCAGCCCCTCTGTTTCTCGCCCTCTGTTTCAGCCCCTCTGTTTCAGCCCCTTTGTTTCTCGCCCTCTGTTTCTGCCCCTCTGTTTCAGCCCCTCTGATTCAGCCCCCCTGTTTCTCGCCCTCTGTTTCAGCCCCTCTGTTTCAGCCCCTCTGTTTCTCGCCCTCTGTTTCTGCCCCTCTGTTTCAGCCCCTCTGTTTCAGCCCCTCTGTTTCTCGCCCTCTGTTTCAGCCCCTCTGTTTCAGCCCCTCTGTTTCAGCCCCTCTCTTTCTCGCCCTCTGTTTCAGCCCCTCTGTTTCAGCCCCTCGGTTTCTCGCCCTCTGTTTCAGCCCCTCTATTTATCGCCCTCTGTTTCAGCCCCTCTATTGTAGCCCCACTGTTTAAGCCCCTTTGTTTAAGACACTATTTTCTCGCCCTCTGTTTCAGCCCCTGTGTTTCCGCCCCTCTGTTTCAGCCCCTCTGTTTCTCGCTCTCTGTTTCAGACCCTCTGTTTCCGCCCCTCTGTTTCAGCCCCTCTGTTTCTTGCCCTCTGTTTCTGCCCCTCTGTTTCTCGCCCTCTGTTTCCGCCCCTCTGATTCAGCCCCTCTGTTTCAGACCCTCTGAATCAGCCACTCTGATTCAGCCCCTCTGTTTCAGCCCCTCTGTTTCAGCCACTCTGTTTCTCGCCCTCTGTTTCAGCCCCTCTGTTTCTCGCCCTCTGTTTCAGCCCCTCTGTTTCAGCCCGTCTGTTTCAGCCCCTCTGTTTCAGCCCCTCTGATTCAGTCCCTTAGTTTCTCGCCCTCTGTTTCAGCCCCTCTGTTTCAGCCCCTCTGATTCAGCCCCTCTGATTCAGCCCCTCTGTTTCTCGCCCTCTGTTTCAGCCCCTCTGTTTCAGCCCCTTTGTTTCTCGCCCTCTGTTTCTGCCCCTCTGTTTCAGCCCCTCTGATTCAGCCCCCCTGTTTCTCGCCCTCTGTTTCAGCCCCTCTGTTTCAGCCCCTCTGTTTCTCGCCCTCTGTTTCTGCCCCTCTGTTTCAGCCCCTCTGTTTCAGCCCCTCTGTTTCTCGCCCACTGTTTCAGCCCCTCTGTTTCTCGCCCTCTGTATCAGGCGCTTTGTTTCAGCCCCTTTGTTTCAGCCCCACTTTTTCAGCCCCTCTGTTTCTCGCCCTCTGTTTCTCGCCCTCTGTTTCAGCCACTCTGTTTCTCACCCTCTGTTTCAGCCCCTCTGTTTCAGCCCATCTGATTCAGCCTGTCTGATTCAGCCCCTCTGTTTCTCGCCCTCTGTTTCAGCCACTCTGTTTCAGCCCCTCTGTTTCTTGCCCTCTGTTTCAGCCCCTCTGTTTCTCGCCCTCTGTTTCAGCCCCTCTGTTTCTTGCCCTCTGTTTCAGCCCCTCTGTTTCTCGCCCTCTGTTTCAGTCCCTCTGTTTCGCGCTCTCTGTTTCAGCCCCTTTGTTTCAGTCCCTCTGTTTCTCGCCCTCTGTTTCTGCCCGTCTGTTTCTCGCCCTCTGTTTCAGCCCCTCTGTTTCTCGCCCTCTGTTTCAGCCCCTCTGTTTCTCGCCCTCTGTTTCAGCCCCACTGTTTCTCGCCCTCTGTTTCAGTCCCTCTGTTTCGCGCTCTCTGTTTCAGCCCCTCTGTTTCAGTCCCTCTGTTTCTCGCTCTCTGTTTCTGCCCGTCTGTTTCTCGCCCTCTGTTTCAGCCCCTCTGTTTCTTGCCCTCTGTTTCTGCCCCTCTGTTTCTCGCCCTCTGTTTCCGCCCCTCTGATTCAGCCCCTCTGTTTCAGACCCTCTGAATCAGCCACTCTGATTCAGCCCCTCTGTTTCAGCCCCTCTGTTTCAGCCACTCTGTTTCTCGCCCTCTGTTTCAGCCCCTCTGTTTCTCGCCCTCTGTTTCAGCCCCTCTGTTTCAGCCCGTCTGTCTCAGCCCCTCTGTTTCAGCCCCTCTGATTCAGTCCCTTAGTTTCTCGCCCTCTGTTTCAGCCCCTCTGTTTCAGCCCCTCTGATTCAGCCCCTCTGATTCAGCCCCTCTGTTTCTCGCCCTCTGTTTCAGCCCCTCTGTTTCAGCCCCTCTGTTTCTCGCCCTCTGTTTCTGCCCCTCTGTTTCAGCCCCTCTGTTTCAGCCCCTCTGTTTCTTGCCCTCTGTTTCAGCCCCTCTGTTTCAGCCCCTCTGTTTCAGCCCCTCCGATTCAGCCCCTCTGTTTCAGCCCCTCTGTTTCTGCCCCTCTGTTTCAGCCCCTCTGTTTCTCGCCCTTTGTTTCACCCCTCTGTTTCTCGCCCTCTGTTTCAGCCCCTCTGTTTCAGCCCCTCTGTTTCAGCCCCTCTGTTTCTCGCCCTCTGTTTCAGCCCCTCTGATTCTTGCCCTCTGTTTCAGCCCCTCTGTTTCAGCCCCTCTGTTTCAGCCCCTCTGTTTCTCGCCCTCTGTTTCTGCCCCTCTGTTTCTCGCCCTCTGTTTCAGCCCCTCTGTTTCTCGCCTTGTGTTTCAGCCCCTCTGATTCAGCCCCTCTGTTTCTCGCCCTCTGTTTCAGCCCCTCTGTTTCTCGCCCTCTGTTTCAGCCCCTCTGTTTAAGCCCCTCTGTTTCAGCCCCTCTGTTTCTCGCCCTCTGTTTCAGCCCCTCTGTTTCTCGCCCTCTGTTTCAGCCCCTCTGTTTCTCGCCCTCTGTTTCAGCCCCTCTGTTTCTCGCCCTCTGTTTCAGCCCCTCTGTTTCTCACCCTCTGTTTCAGCCCCTCTGTTTCAGCCCCTCTGTTTCTCGCCCTCTGTTTCAGCCCCTCTGTTTCTCGGCATTTGTTTCAGCCCCTCTGATTCAGCCCCTCTGTTTCTCCCCCTCCGTTTCAGCCCCTCTGTTTCTGGCCCTCTGTTTCAGCCCCTCTGTTTCAGACCCTCTGTTTCAGTCCCTCTGTTTCTCGCCCTCTGTTTCTCGCCCTCTGTTTCAGCCCCTCTATTTCTCGCCCTCTGTTTGAGCCCCTCTGTTTCTCGCCCTCTGTTTCAGCCCCTCTGTTTCAGCCCCTCTGTTTCAGCCCCTCTGTTTCAGCCCCTCTGTTTCTCGCCCTCTGTTTCAACCCCTCTGTTTCTTGCCCTCTGTTTCAGCCCCTCTGTTTCTCGCCCTCTGTTTCAGCCTCTCTGTTTCTCGCCCTCTGTTTCAGCCCCTCGTGTTTCAGCCCCTCTGATTCAGCCCCACTGTTCAGCCCCTCTGTTTCTCGCCCTCTGTTTCAGCCCCTCTGATTCAGCCCCTCTGTTTCAGCCCCTCTCATTCAGCCCCTCTGTTTCAGCCCCTCTATTTCAGCCCCTCTGTTTCTCGCCCTCTGTTTCAGCCCCTCTGTTTCAGCCCGTCTGTTTCAGCCCCTCTGTTTCAGCCCCTCTGATTCAGTCCCTTAGTTTCTCGCCCTCTGTTTCAGCCCCTCTGTTTCAGCCCCTCTGATTCAGCCCCTCTGATTCAGCCCCTCTGTTTCTCGCCCTCTGTTTCAGCCCCTCTATTTCTCACCCTCTGTTTCTGCCCCTCTGTTTCAGCCCCTCTGTTTCAGCCCCTCTGTTTCTTGCCCTCTTTTCAGGCTCTCTGTTTCAGCCCGTCTGTTTCAGCCCCTCTGTTTCAGCCCCTCTGATTCAGTCCCTTAGTTTCTCGCCCTCTGTTTCAGCCCCTCTATTTCAGCCCCTCTGTTTCAGCCCCTCCGATTCAGCCCCTCTGTTTCAGCCCCTCTGTTTCTGCACCTCTGTTTCAGCCCCTCTGTTTCTCGCCCTTTGTTTCAGCCCCTCTGTTTCTCGCCCTCTGTTTCAGCCCCTCTGTTTCAGCCCCTCTGTTTCAGCCCCTCTGTTTCTCGCCCTCTGTTTCAGCCCCTCTGTTTCTTGCCCTCTGTTTCAGCCCCTCTGTTTCAGCCCCTCTGATTCAGCCCCTCTGTTTCTCGCCCTCTGTTTCTGCCCCTCTGTTTCTCGCCCTCTGTTTCAGCCCCTCTGTTTCTCGCCTTCTGTTTCAGCCCCTCAGATTCAGCCCCTCTGTTACTCGCCCTCTGTTTCAGCCCCTCTGTTTCTCGCCCTCTGTTTCAGCCCCTCTGTTTCAGCCCCTCTGTTTCAGCCCCTCTCTTTCTCGCCCTCTGTTTCAGCCCCACTGTTTCAGCCCCTCGTTTTCTCGCCCTCTGTTTCAGCCCCTCTATTTATCGCCCTCTGTTTCAGCCCCTCTATTGTAGCCCCACTGTTTAATCCCCTTTGTTTAAGCCACTATTTTCTCGCCCTCTGTTTCAGCCCCTCTGTTTCCGCCCCTCTGTTTCAGCCCCTCTGTTTCTCGCTCTCTGTTTCAGCCCCTCTGTTTCCGCCCCTCTGTTTCAGCCCCTCTGTTTCAGCCCCTCTGTTTCAGCCCCTCTGTTTCTCGCTCTCTGTTTCTGCCCGTCTGTTTCTCGCCCTCTGTTTCAGCCCCTCTGTTTCTCGCCCTCTGTTTCAGCCCCTCTGTTTCTCGCCATCTGTTTCAGCCCCTCTGTTTCTCGCCCTCTGTTTCAGTCCCTCTGTTTCGCGCTCTCTGTTTCAGCCCCTCTGTTTCAGCCCCTCTGTTTCTTGCCCTCTGTTTCAGCCCCTCTGTTTCTCGCCCTCTGTTTCAGCCCCTCTGTTTCTCGCCCTCTGTTTCAGCCCCTCTGTTTCTCGCCCTCTGTTTCAGCCCCTCTGTTTCTCGCCCTCTGTATCAGGCGCTTTGTTTCAGCCCCTTTGTTTCAGCCCCACTTTTTCAGCCCCTCTGTTTCTCGCCCCCTGTTTCTCGCCCTCTGTTTCAGCCACTCTGTTTCTCACCCTCTGTTTCAGCCCCTCTGTTTCAGCCCATCTGATTCAGCCTGTCTGATTCAGCCCCTCTGTTTCTCGCCCTCTGTTTCAGCCACTCTGTTTCAGCCCCTCTGTTTCTTGCCCTCTGTTTCAGCCCCTCTGTTTCTTGCCCTCTGTTTCAGCCCCTCTGTTTCTCGCCCTCTGTTTCAGTCCCTCTGTTTCGCGCTCTCTGTTTCAGCCCCTTTGTTTCAGTCCCTCTGTTTCTCGCCCTCTGTTTCTGCCCGTCTGTTTCTCGCCCTCTGTTTCAGCCCCTCTGTTTCTCGCCCTCTGTTTCAGCCCCTCTGTTTCTCGCCCTCTGTTTCAGCCCCTCTGTTTCTCGCCCTCTGTTTCAGTCCCTCTGTTTCGCGCTCTCTGTTTCAGCCCCTCTGTTTCAGTCCCTCTGTTTCTCGCTCTCTGTTTCTGCCCGTCTGTTTCTCGCCCTCTGTTTCAGCCCCTCTGATTCAGCCCCTCTGTTTCAGACCCTCTGAATCAGCCACTCTGATTCAGCCTCTCTGTTTCAGCCCCTCTGTTTCAGCCACTCTGTTTCTCGCCCTCTGTTTCAGCCCCTCTGTTTCTCGCCCTCTGTTTCAGCCCCTCTGTTTCAGCCCGTCTGTTTCAGCCCCTCTGTTTCAGCCCCTCTGATTCAGTCCCTTAGTTTCTCGCCCTCTGTTTCAGCCCCTCTGTTTCAGCCCCTCTGATTCAGCCCCTCTGATTCAGCCCCTCTGTTTCAGCCCCTCTGTTTCAGCCCCTTTGTTTCTCGCCCTCTGTTTCTGCCCCTCTGTTCCAGCCCCTCTGATTCAGCCCCCCTGTTTCTCGCCCTCTGTTTCAGCCCCTCTGTTTCAGCCCCTCTGTTTCTCGCCCTCTGTTTCTGCCCCTCTGTTTCAGCCCCTCTGTTTCAGCCCCTCTGTTTCTCGCCCACTGTTTCAGCCCCTCTGTTTCTCGCCCTCTGTATCAGGCGCTTTGTTTCAGCCCCTTTGTTTCAGCCCCACTTTTTCAGCCCCTCTGATTCTCGCCCTCTGTTTCTCGCCCTCTGTTTCAGCCACTCTGTTTCTCACCCTCTGTTTCAGCCCCTCTGTTTCAGCCCATCTGATTCAGCCTGTCTGATTCAGCCCCTCTGTTTCTCGCCCTCTGTTTCAGCCACTCTGTTTCAGCCCCTCTGTTTCTTGCCCTCTGTTTCAGCCCCTCTGTTTCTCGCCCTCTGTTTCAGCCCCTCTGTTTCTTGCCCTCTGTTTCAGCCCCTCTGTTTCTCGCCCTCTGTTTCAGTCCCTCTGTATCGCGCTCTCTGTTTCAGCCCCTTTGTTTCAGTCCCTCTGTTTCTCGCCCTCTGTTTCTGCCCGTCTGTTTCTCGCCCTCTGTTTCAGCCCCTCTGTTTCTCGCCCTCTGTTTCAGCCCCTCTGTTTCTCGCCCTCTGTTTCAGCCCCACTGTTTCTCGCCCTCTGTTTCAGTCCCTCTGTTTCGCGCTCTCTGTTTCAGCCCCTCTGTTTCAGTCCCTCTGTTTCTCGCTCTCTGTTTCTGCCCGTCTGT
Source organism: Chiloscyllium punctatum (assembly GCF_047496795.1). Lineage (NCBI taxonomy): Eukaryota > Metazoa > Chordata > Chondrichthyes > Orectolobiformes > Hemiscylliidae > Chiloscyllium > Chiloscyllium punctatum. The sequence continues at coordinate 135,335 of NW_027309792.1, read as the reverse complement.
TTCTCGCCCTCTGTTTCAGCCCCTCTGTTTCTTGCCCTCTGTTTCTGCCCCTCTGTTTCTCGCCCTCTGTTTCCGCCCCTCTGATTCAGCCCCTCTGTTTCAGACCCTCTGAATCAGCCACTCTGATTCAGCCCCTCTGTTTCAGCCCCTCTGTTTCAGCCACTCTGTTTCTCGCCCTCTGTTTCAGCCCCTCTGTTTCTCGCCCTCTGTTTCAGCCCCTCTGTTTCAGCCCCTCTGTTTCAGCCCCTCTCTTTCTCGCCCTCTGTTTCAGCCCCACTGTTTCAGCCCCTCGGTTTCTCGCCCTCTGTTTCAGCCCCTCTATTTATCGCCCTCTGTTTCAGCCCCTCTATTGTAGCCCCACTGTTTAAGCCCCTTTGTTTAAGCCACTATTTTCTCGCCCTCTGTTTCAGCCCCTCTGTTTCCGCCCCTCTGTTTCAGCCCCTCTGTTTCTCGCTCTCTGTTTCAGCCCCTCTGTTTCCGCCCCTCTGTTTCAGCCCCTCTGTTTCAGCCCCTCTGTTTCAGCCCCTCTGTTTCTCGCTCTCTGTTTCTGCCCGTCTGTTTCTCGCCCTCTGTTTCAGCCCCTCTGTTTCTCGCCCTCTGTTTCAGCCCCTCTGTTTCTCGCCATCTGTTTCAGCCCCTCTGTTTCTCGCCCTCTGTTTCAGTCCCTCTGTTTCGCGCTCTCTGTTTCAGCCCCTCTGTTTCAGCCCCTCTGTTTCTTGCCCTCTGTTTCAGCCCCTCTGTTTCTCGCCCTCTGTTTCAGCCCCTCTGTTTCTCGCCCTCTGTTTCAGCCCCTCTGTTTCTCGCCCTCTGTTTCAGCCCCTCTGTTTCTCGCCCTCTGTATCAGGCGCTTTGTTTCAGCCCCTTTGTTTCAGCCCCACTTTTTCAGCCCCTCTGTTTCTCGCCCCCTGTTTCTCGCCCTCTGTTTCAGCCACTCTGTTTCTCACCCTCTGTTTCAGCCCCTCTGTTTCAGCCCATCTGATTCAGCCTGTCTGATTCAGCCCCTCTGTTTCTCGCCCTCTGTTTCAGCCACTCTGTTTCAGCCCCTCTGTTTCTTGCCCTCTGTTTCAGCCCCTCTGTTTCTCGCCCTCTGTTTCAGCCCCTCTGTTTCTTGCCCTCTGTTTCAGCCCCTCTGTTTCTCGCCCTCTGTTTCAGTCCCTCTGTTTCGCGCTCTCTGTTTCAGCCCCTTTGTTTCAGTCCCTCTGTTTCTCGCCCTCTGTTTCTGCCCGTCTGTTTCTCGCCCTCTGTTTCAGCCCCTCTGTTTCTCGCCCTCTGTTTCAGCCCCTCTGTTTCTCGCCCTCTGTTTCAGCCCCTCTGTTTCTCGCCCTCTGTTTCAGTCCCTCTGTTTCGCGCTCTCTGTTTCAGCCCCTCTGTTTCAGTCCCTCTGTTTCTCGCTCTCTGTTTCTGCCCGTCTGTTTCTCGCCCTCTGTTTCAGCCCCTCTGATTCAGCCCCTCTGTTTCAGACCCTCTGAATCAGCCACTCTGATTCAGCCCCTCTGTTTCAGCCCCTCTGTTTCAGCCACTCTGTTTCTCGCCCTCTGTTTCAGCCCCTCTGTTTCTCGCCCTCTGTTTCAGCCCCTCTGTTTCAGCCCGTCTGTTTCAGCCCCTCTGTTTCAGCCCCTCTGATTCAGTCCCTTAGTTTCTCGCCCTCTGTTTCAGCCCCTCTGTTTCAGCCCCTCTGATTCAGCCCCTCTGATTCAGCCCCTCTGTTTCTCGCCCTCTGTTTCAGCCCCTCTGTTTCAGCCCCTTTGTTTCTCGCCCTCTGTTTCTGCCCCTCTGTTTCAGCCCCTCTGATTCAGCCCCCCTGTTTCTCGCCCTCTGTTTCAGCCCCTCTGTTTCAGCCCCTCTGTTTCTCGCCCTCTGTTTCTGCCCCTCTGTTTCAGCCCCTCTGTTTCAGCCCCTCAGTTTCTCGCCCACTGTTTCAGCCCCTCTGTTTCTCGCCCTCTGTATCAGGCGCTTTGTTTCAGCCCCTTTGTTTCAGCCCCACTTTTTCAGCCCCTCTGATTCTCGCCCTCTGTTTCTCGCCCTCTGTTTCAGCCACTCTGTTTCTCACCCTCTGTTTCAGCCCCTCTGTTTCAGCCCATCTGATTCAGCCTGTCTGATTCAGCCCCTCTGTTTCTCGCCCTCTGTTTCAGCCACTCTGTTTCAGCCCCTCTGTTTCTTGCCCTCTGTTTCAGCCCCTCTGTTTCTCGCCCTCTGTTTCAGCCCCTCTGTTTCTTGCCCTCTGTTTCAGCCCCTCTGTTTCTCGCCCTCTGTTTCAGTCCCTCTGTTTCGCGCTCTCTGTTTCAGCCCCTTTGTTTCAGTCCCTCTGTTTCTCGCCCTCTGTTTCTGCCCGTCTGTTTCTCGCCCTCTGTTTCAGCCCCTCTGTTTCTCGCCCTCTGTTTCAGCCCCTCTGTTTCTCGCCCTCTGTTTCAGCCCCACTGTTTCTCGCCCTCTGTTTCAGTCCCTCTGTTTCGCGCTCTCTGTTTCAGCCCCTCTGTTTCAGTCCCTCTGTTTCTCGCTCTCTGTTTCTGCCCGTCTGTTTCTCGCCCTCTGTTTCAGCCCCTCTGTTTCTTGCCCTCTGTTTCTGCCCCTCTGTTTCTCGCCCTCTGTTTCCGCCCCTCTGATTCAGCCCCTCTGTTTCAGCCCCTCTGTTTCAGCCCCTCTGTTTCTCGCCCTCTGTTTCAGCCCCTCTGTTTCAGCCCGTCTGTTTCAGCCCCTCTGTTTCAGCCCCTCTGATTCAGTCCCTTAGTTTCTCGCCCTCTGTTTCAGCCCCTCTGTTTCAGCCCCTCTGATTCAGCCCCTCTGATTCAGCCCCTCTGTTTCTCGCCCTCTGTTTCAGCCCCTCTGTTTCAGCCCCTCTGTTTCTCGCCCTCTGTTTCTGCCCCTCTGTTTCAGCCCCTCTGTTTCAGCCCCTCTGTTTCTTGCCCTCTGTTTCAGCCCCTCTGTTTCAGCCCCTCCGATTCAGCCCCTCTGTTTCAGCCCCTCTGTTTCTGCCCCTCTGTTTCAGCCCCTCTGTTTCTCGCCCTTTGTTTCACCCCTCTGTTTCTCGCCCTCTGTTTCAGCCCCTCTGTTTCAGCCCCTCTGTTTCAGCCCCTCTGTTTCTCGCCCTCTGTTTCAGCCCCTCTGTTTCTTGCCCTCTGTTTCTGCCCCTCTGTTTCAGCCCCTCTGTTTCAGCCCCTCTGTTTCTCGCCCTCTGTTTCTGCCCCTCTGTTTCTCGCCCTCTGTTTCAGCCCCTCTGTTTCTCGCCTTCTGTTTCAGCCCCTCTGATTCAGCCCCTCTGTTTCTCGCCCTCTGTTTCAGCCCCTCTGTTTCTCGCCCTCTGTTTCAGCCCCTCTGTTTAAGCCCCTCTGTTTCAGCCCCTCTGTTTCTCGCCCTCTGTTTCAGCCCCTCTGTTTCTCGCCCTCTGTTTCAGCCCCTCTGTTTCTCGCCCTCTGTTTCAGCCCCTCTGTTTCTCGCCCTCTGTTTCAGCCCCTCTGTTTCTCACCCTCTGTTTCAGCCCCTCTGTTTCAGCCCCTCTGTTTCTCGCCCTCTGTTTCAGCCCCTCTGTTTCTCGCCCTCTGTTTCAGCCCCTCTGATTCAGCCCCTCTGTTTCTCCCCCTCCGTTTCAGCCCCTCTGTTTCTGGCCCTCTGTTTCAGCCCCTCTGTTTCAGACCCTCTGTTTCAGTCCCTCTGTTTCTCGCCCTCTGTTTCTCGCCCTCTGTTTCAGCCCCTCTGTTTCTCGCCCTCTGTTTGAGCCCCTCTGTTTCTCGCCCTCTGTTTCAGCCCCTCTGTTTCAGCCCCTCTGTTTCAGCCCCTCTGTTTCAGCCCCTCTGTTTCTCGCCCTCTGTTTCAACCCCTCTGTTTCTTGCCCTCTGTTTCAGCCCCTCTGTTTCTCGCCCTCTGTTTCAGCCTCTCTGTTTCTCGCCCTCTGTTTCAGCCCCTCGTGTTTCAGCCCCTCTGATTCAGCCCCACTGTTCAGCCCCTCTATTTCTCGCCCTCTGTTTCAGCCCCTCTGATTCAGCCCCTCTGTTTCAGCCCCTCTGATTCAGCCCCTCTGTTTCAGCCCCTCTATTTCAGCCCCTCTGTTTCTCGCCCTCTGTTTCAGCCCCTCTGTTTCAGCCCGTCTGTTTCAGCCCCTCTGTTTCAGCCCCTCTGATTCAGTCCCTTAGTTTCTCGCCCTCTGTTTCAGCCCCTCTGTTTCAGCCCCTCTGATTCAGCCCCTCTGATTCAGCCCCTCTGTTTCTTGCCCTCTGTTTCAGCCCCTCTGTTTCTCACCCTCTGTTTCTGCCCCTCTGTTTCAGCCCCTCTGTTTCAGCCCCTCTGTTTCTTGCCCTCTTTTCAGGCTCTCTGTTTCAGCCCGTCTGTTTCAGCCCCTCTGTTTCAGCCCCTCTGATTCAGTCCCTTAGTTTCTCGCCCTCTGTTTCAGCCCCTCTATTTCAGCCCCTCTGTTTCAGCCCCTCCGATTCAGCCCCTCTGTTTCAGCCCCTCTGTTTCTGCACCTCTGTTTCAGCCCCTCTGTTTCTCGCCCTTTGTTTCAGCACCTCTGTTTCTCGCCCTCTGTTTCAGCCCCTCTGTTTCAGCCCCTCTGTTTCAGCCCCTCTGTTTCTCGCCCTCTGTTTCAGCCCCTCTGTTTCTTGCCCTCTGTTTCAGCCCCTCTGTTTCAGCCCCTCTGTTTCAGCCCCTCTGTTTCTCGCCCTCTGTTTCTGCCCCTCTGTTTCTCGCCCTCTGTTTCAGCCCCTCTGTTTCTCGCCTTCTGTTTCAGCCCCTCAGATTCAGCCCCTCTGTTTCTCGCCCTCTGTTTCAGCCCCTCTGTTTCTCGCCCTCTGTTTCAGCCCCTCTGTTTCAGCCCCTCTGTTTCAGCCCCTCTCTTTCTCGCCCTCTGTTTCAGCCCCACTGTTTCAGCCCCTCGGTTTCTCGCCCTCTGTTTCAGCCCCTCTATTTATCGCCCTCTGTTTCAGCCCCTCTATTGTAGCCCCACTGTTTAAGTCCCTTTGTTTAAGCCACTATTTTCTCGCCCTCTGTTTCAGCCCCTCTGTTTCCGCCCCTCTGTTTCAGCCCCTCTGTTTCTCGCTCTCTGTTTCAGCCCCTCTGTTTCCGCCCCTCTGTTTCAGCCCCTCTGTTTCAGCCCCTCTGTTTCAGCCCCTCTGTTTCTCGCTCTCTGTTACTGCCCGTCTGTTTCTCGCCCTCTGTTTCAGCCCCTCTGTTTCTCGCCCTCTGTTTCAGCCCCTCTGTTTCTCGCCCTCTGTTTCAGCCCCTCTGTTTCTCGCCCTCTGTTTCAGTCCCTCTGTTTCGCGCTCTCTGTTTCAGCCCCTCTGTTTCAGCCCCTCTGTTTCTTGCCCTCTGTTTCAGCCCCTCTGTTTCTTGCCCTCTGTTTCAGCCCCTCTGTTTCTCGCCCTCTGTTTCAGCCCCTCTGTTTCTCGCCCTCTGTTTCAGCCCCTCTGTTTCTCGCCCTCTGTTTCAGTCCCTCTGTTTCGCGCTCTCTGTTTCAGCCCCTCTGTTTCAGCCCCTCTGTTCTTGCCCTCTGTTTCAGCCCCTCTGTTTCTCGCCCTCTGTTTCAGCCCCTCTGTTTCTTGCCCTCTGTTTCAGCCCCTCTGTTTCTCGCCCTCTGTTTCAGTCCCTCTGTTTCGCGCTCTCTGTTTCAGCCCCTTTGTTTCAGTCCCTCTGTTTCTCGCCCTCTGTTTCTGCCCGTCTGTTTCTCGCCCTCTGTTTCAGCCCCTCTGTTTCTCGCCCTCTGTTTCAGTCCCTCTGTTTCGCGCTCTCTGTTTCAGCCCCTCTGTTTCAGTCCCTCTGTTTCTCGCTCTCTGTTTCTGCCCGTCTGTTTCTCGCCCTCTGTTTCAGCCCCTCTGTTTCTTGCCCTCTGTTTCTGCCCCTCTGTGTCTCGCCCTCTGTTTCCGCCCCTCTGATTCAGCCCCTCTGTTTCAGACCCTCTGAATCAGCCACTCTGATTCAGCCCCTCTGTTTCAGCCCCTCTGTTTCAGCCACTCTGTTTCTCCCCCTCTGTTTCAGCCCCTCTGTTTCTCGCCCTCTGTTTCAGCCCCTCTGTTTCAGCCCGTCTGTTTCAGCCCCTCTGTTTCAGCCCCTCTGATTCAGTCCCTTAGTTTCTCGCCCTCTGTTTCAGCCCCTCTGTTTCAGCCCCTCTGATTCAGCCCCTCTGTTTCTCGCCCTCTGTTTCAGCCCCTCTGTTTCAGCCCCTCTGTTTCTCGCCCTCTGTTTCTGCCCCTCTGTTTCAGCCCCTCTGTTTCAGCCCCTCTTTTTCTTGCCCTCTGTTTCAGCCCCTGTGTTTCAGCCCCCCTGTTTCAGCCCCTCCGATTCAGCCCCTCTGTTTCAGCCCCTCTGTTTCCGCCCCTCTGTTTCAGCCCCTCTGTTTCTCGCCCTTTGTTTCACCCCTCTGTTTCTCGCCCTCTGTTTCAGCCCCTCTGTTTCAGCCCCTCTGTTTCAGCCCCTCTGTTTCAGCCCCTCTGTTTCTCGCCCTCTGTTTCAGCCCCTCTGTTTCTCCCCCTCTGTTTCAGCCCCTCTGTTTCTCGCCCTCTGTTTCAGCCCCTCTGTTTCAGCCCCTCTGTTTCAGCCCCTCTCTTTCTCGCCCTCTGTTTCAGCCCCTCTGTTTCAGCCCCTCGGTTTCTCGCCCTCTGTTTCAGCCCCTCTATTTATCGCCCTCTGTTTCAGCCCCTCTATTGTAGCCCCACTGTTTCAGCCCCTTTGTTTAAGCCGCTATTTTCTCGCCCTCTGTTTCAGCCCCTCTGTTTCCGCCCCTCTGTTTCAGCCCCTCTGTTTCTCGCTCTCTGTTTCAGCCCCTCTGTTTCTGCCCCTCTGTTTCAGCCCCTCTGTTTCAGCCCCTCTGTTTCTCGCCCTCTGTTTCAGCCCCTCTGTTTCTTGCCCTCTGTTTCAGCCACTCTGTTTCTCGCCCTCTGTTTCAGCCACTCTGTTTCTGGCCCTCTGTTTCAGCCCCTCTGTTTCTCGCTCTCTGTTTCAGCCCCTCTGTTTCCGCCCCACTGTTTCAGCCCCTCTGTTTCAGCCCCTCTGTTTCTCGCCCTCTGTATCAGGCGCTTTGTTTCAGCCCCTTTGTTTCAGCCCCACTTTTTCAGCCCCTCTGTTTCTCGCCCTCTGTTTCTCGCCCTCTGTTTCAGCCACTCTGTTTCTCGCCCTCTGTTTCAGCCCCTCTGTTTCAGCCCATCTGATTCAGCCTGTCTGATTCAGCCCCTCTGTTTCTCGCCCTCTGTTTCAGCCACTCTGTTTCAGCCCCTCTGTTTCTTGCCCTCTGTTTCAGCCCCTCTGTTTCTCGCCCTCTGTTTCAGCCCCTCTGTTTCTCGGCATTTGTTTCAGCCCCTCTGATTCAGCCCCTCTGTTTCTCACCCTCTGTTTCAGCCCCTCTGTTTCTCGCCCTCTTTTTCAATCCCTCTATTTCTTGCCCTCTGTTTCAGCCCCTCTGTTTCAGCCCCTCTGTTTCTCGCCCTCTGTTTCAGCCCCTCTGTTTCTCGCCCTCTGTTTCAGCCCCTCTGTTTCTCGCCGTCTGTTTCAGCCCCTTTATTTCTCACCCTCTGTTTCAGCCCCTCTGTTTCAGCCCCACTGTTTCAGCCCCTCTGTTTCAGCCCCTCTGTTTCTCGCCCTCTGTTTCAGCCCCTCTTTTTCTCGCCCTCCGTTTCAGCCCCTCTGTTTCTCGCCCTCTGTTTCAGCCCCTCTGTTTCAGACCCTCTGTTTCAGTCCCTCTGTTTCTCGCCCTCTGTTTCAGCCCCTCTGTTTCTCGCCCTCTGTTTCAGCCCCTCTGTTTCTCGCCCTCTGTTTCAGCCCCTCTGTTTCAGCCCCTCTGTTTCAGCCCCTCTGTTTCAGCCCCTCTGTTTCTCGCCCTCTGTTTCAGCCCCTCTGTTTCTTCCCTGCTGTTTCAGCCCCTCTGTTTCTCGCCCTCTGTTTCAGCCCCTCTGTTTCAGCCCCTCTGTTTCAGCCCCTCTGTTTCTCGCCCTCTGTTTCTGCCCCTCTGTTTCTCGCCCTCTCTTTCAGCCCCTCTGTTTCTCGCCTTCTGTTTCAGCCCCTCTGATTCAGCCCCTCTGTTTCTCGCCCTCTGTTTCAGCCCCTCTGTTTCTCGCCCTCTGTTTCAGCCCCTCTGTTTAAGCCCCTCTGTTTCAGCCCCTCTGTTTCTCGCCCTCTGTTTCAGCCCCTCTGTTTCTCGCTCTCTGTTTCAGCCCCTCTGTTTCTCGCCCTCTGTTTCAGCCCCTCTGTTTCTCGCCCTCTGTTTCAGCCCCTCTGTTTCTCACCCTCTGTTTTAGCCCCTCTGTTTCAGCCCCTCTGTTTCTCGCCCTCTGTTTCAGCCCCTCTGTTTCTCGGCATTTGTTTCAGCCCCTCTGATTCAGCCCCTCTGTTTCTCACCCTCCGTTTCAGCCCCTCTGTTTCTGGCCCTCTTTTTCAGCCCCTCTGTTTCAGACCCTCTGTTTCAGTCCCTCTGTTTCTCGCCCTCTGTTTCTCGCCCTCTGTTTCAGCCCCTCTGTTTCTCGCCCTCTGTTTGAGCCCCTCTGTTTCTCGCCCTCTGTTTCAGCCCCTCTGTTTCAGCCCCTCTGTTTCAGCCCCTCTGTTTCAGCCCCTCTGTTTCTCGCCCTCTGTTTCAACCCCTCTGTTTCTTGCCCTCTGTTTCAGCCCCTCTGTTTCTCGCCCTCTGTTTCAGCCTCTCTGTTTCTCGCCCTCTGTTTCAGCCCCTCTGTTTCAGCCCCTCTGATTCAGCCCCTCTGATTCAGCCCCTCTGTTTCAGCCCCTCTGATTCAGCCCCTCTGTTTCAGCCCCTCTATTTCAGCCCCTCTGTTTCAGCCCCTCTGTTTCAGGCTCTCTGTTTCAGCCCGTCTGTTTCAGCCCCTCTGTTCCAGCCCCTCTGATTCAGTCCCTTAGTTTCTCGCCCTCTGTTTCAGCCCCTCTGTTTCAGCCCCTCTGATTCAGCCCCTCTGATTCAGCCCCTCTGTTTCTCGCCCTCTGTTTCAGCCCCTCTGTTTCTCACCCTCTGTTTCTGCCCCTCTGTTTCAGCCCCTCTGTTTCAGCCCCTCTGTTTCTTGCCCTCTGTTTCAGCCACTCTGTTTCAGCCCCTCTGTTTCAGCCCCTCCGATTCAGCCCCTCTGTTTCAGCCCCTCTGTTTCTGCACCTCTGTTTCAGCCCCTCTGTTTCTCGCCCTTTGTTTCAGCCCCTCTGTTTCTCGCCCTCTGTTTCAGCCCCTTTGTTTCAGCCCCTCTGTTTCAGCCCCTCTGTTTCTCGCCCTCTGTTTCAGCCCCTCTGTTTCTTGCCCTCTGTTTCAGCCCCTCTGTTTCAGCCCCTCTGTTTCAGCCCCTCTGTTTCTCGCCCTCTGTTTCTGCCCCTCTGTTTCTCGCCCTCTGTTTCAGCCCCTCTGTTTCTCGCCTTCTGTTTCAGCCCCTCAGATTCAGCCCCTCTGTTTCTCGCCCTCTGTTTCAGCCCCTCTGTTTCTCGCCCTCTGTTTCAGCCCCTCTGTTTCAGCCCCTCTGTTTCAGCCCCTCTCTTTCTCGCCCTCTGTTTCAGCCCCTCTGTTTCAGCCCCTCGGTTTCTTGCCCTCTGTTTCAGCCCCTCTATTTATCGCCCTCTGTTTCAGCCCCTCGATTGTAGCCCCACTGTTTAAGCCCCTTTGTTTAAGCCACTATTTTCTCGCCCTCTGTTTCAGCCCCTCTGTTTCCGCCCCTCTGTTTCAGCCCCTCTGTTTCTCGCTCTCTGTTTCAGCCCCTCTGTTTCCGCCCCTCTGTTTCAGCCCCTCTGTTTCAGCCCCTCTGTTTCAGCCCCTCTGTTTCTTGCCCTCTGTTTCAGCCACTCTGTTTCTCGCCCTCTGTTTCAGCCACTCTGTTTCTGGCCCTCTGTTTCAGCCCCTCTGTTTCCGCCCCTCTGTTTCAGCCCCTCTGTTTCAGCCCCTCTGTTTCTCGTCCTCTGTTTCAGCCCCTCTGTTTCTCGCCCTGTGTTTCAGCCTCTCTGTTTCTCGCCCTCTGTTTCAGCCCCACTGTTTCAGCCCCTGTGTTTCAGCCCCTCTGTTTCTCGCCCTCTGTTTCAGCCCCTCTGTTTCTCGCCCTCTGTTTCTCGCCCTCTGTTTCAGACACTCTGTTTCTCACCCTCTGTTTCAGCCCCTCTGTTTCAGCCCACCTGATTCAGCCTGTCTGATTCAGCCCCTCTGTTTCTCGCCCTCTGTTTCAGCCACTCTGTTTCAGCCCCTCTGTTTCTTGCCCTCTGTTTCAGCCCCTCTGTTTCTCGCCCTCTGTTTCAGCCCCTCTGTTTCTTGCCCTCTGTTTCAGCCCCTCTGTTTCTCGCCCTCTGTTTCAGTCCCTCTGTTTCGCGCTCTCTGTTTCAGCCCCTTTGTTTCAGTCCCTCTGTTTCTCGCCCTCTGTTTCTGCCCGTCTGTTTCTCGCCCTCTGTTTCAGCCCCTCTGTTTCTCGCCCTCTGTTTCAGCCCCTCTGTTTCTCGCCCTCTGTTTCAGCCCCTCTGTTTCTCGCCCTCTGTTTCAGTCCCTCTGTTTCGCGCTCTCTGTTTCAGCCCCTCTGTTTCAGTCCCTCTGTTTCTCGCTCTCTGTTTCTGCCCGTCTGTTTCTCGCCCTCTGTTTCAGCCCCTCTGTTTCTTGCCCTCTGTTTCTGCCCCTCTGTGTCTCGCCCTCTGTTTCCGCCCCTCTGATTCAGCCCCTCTGTTTCAGACCCTCTGAATCAGCCACTCTGATTCAGCCCCTCTGTTTCAGCCCCTCTGTTTCAGCCACTCTGTTTCTCGCCCTCTGTTTCAGCCCCTCTGTTTCTCGCCCTCTGTTTCCGCCCCTCTGATTCAGCCCCTCTGTTTCAGACCCTCTGAATCAGCCACTCTGATTCAGCCCCTCTGTTTCAGCCCCTCTGATTCAGCCCCTCTGATTCAGCCCCTCTGTTTCTCGCCCTCTGTTTCAGCCCCTCTGTTTCAGCCCCTCTGTTTCTCGCCCTCTGTTTCTGCCCCTCTGTTTCAGCCCCTCTGTTTCAGCCCCTCTGTTTCTTGCCCTCTGTTTCAGCCCCTCTGTTTCAGCCCCTCTGTTTCAGCCCCTCCGATTCAGCCCCTCTGTTTCAGCCCCTCTGTTTCTGCCCCTCTGTTTCAGCCCCTCTGTTTCTCGCCCTTTGTTTCACCCCTCTGTTTCTCGCCCTCTGTTTCAGCCCCTCTGTTTCAGCCCCTCTGTTTCAGCCCCTCTGTTTCTCGCCCTCTGTTTCAGCCCCTCTGTTTCTCGCCCTCTGTTTCAGCCCCTCTGTTTCTCGCCCTCTGTTTCAGCCCCTCTGTTTCAGCCCCTCTGTTTCAGCCCCTCTCGTTCTCGCCCTCTGTTTCAGCCCCTCTGTTTCAGCCCCTCGGTTTCTCGCCCTCTGTTTCAGCCCCTCTATTTATCGCCCTCTGTTTCAGCCCCTCTATTGTAGCCCCACTGTTTCAGTCCCTTTGTTTAAGCCGCTATTTTCTCGCCCTCTGTTTCAGCCCCTCTGTTTCCGCCCCTCTGTTTCAGCCACTCTGTTTCTCGCTCTCTGTTTCAGCCCCTCTGTTTCTGCCCCTCTGTTTCAGCCCCTCTGTTTCAGCCCCTCTGTTTCTCGCCCTCTGTTTCAGCCCCTCTGTTTCTTGCCCTCTGTTTCAGCCACTCTGTTTCTCGCCCTCTGTTTCAGCCACTCTGTTTCTGGCCCTCTGTTTCAGCCCCTCTGTTTCTCGCTCTCTGTTTCAGCCCCTCTGTTTCCGCCCCTCTGTTTCAGCCCCTCTGTTTCAGCCCCTCTGTTTCTCGCCCTCTGTATCAGGCGCTTTGTTTCAGCCCCTTTGTTTCAGCCCCACTTTTTCAGCCCCTCTGTTTCTCGCCCTCTGTTTTAGCCACTCTGTTTCTCGCCCTCTGTTTCAGCCACTCTGTTTCAGCCCATCTGATTCAGCCTGTCTGATTCAGCCCCACTGTTTCTCGCCCTCTGTTTCAGCCACTCTGTTTCAGCCCCTCTGTTTCTTGCCCTCTGTTTCAGCCCCTCTGTTTCTCGCCCTCTGTTTCAGCCCCTCTGTTTCTCGGCATTTGTTTCAGCCCCTCTGATTCAGCCCCTCTGTTTCTCACCCTCTGTTTCAGCCCCTCTGTTTCTCGCCCTCTTTTTCAATCGCTCTATTTCTTGCCCTCTGTTTCAGCCCCTCTGTTACAGCCCCTCTGTTTCTCGCCCTCTGTTTCAGCCCCTCTGTTTCTCGCCCTCTGTTTCAGCCCCTCTGTTTCTCGCCGTCTGTTTCATCCCCTTTATTTCTCACCCTCTGTTTCAGCCCCTCTGTTTCAGCCCCACTGTTTCAGCCCCTCTGTTTCAGCCCCTCTGTTTCTCGCCCTCTGTTTCAGCCCCTCTTTTTCTCGCCCTCCGTTTCAGCCCCTCTGTTTCTCGCCCTCTGTTTCAGCCCCTCTGTTTCAGACCCTCTGTTTCAGTACCTCTGTTTCTCGCCCTCTGTTTCAGCCCCTCTGTTTCTCGCCCTCTGTTTCAGCCCCTCTGTTTCTCGCCCTCTGTTTCAGCCCCTCTGTTTCAGCCCCTCTGTTTCAGCCCCTCTGTTTCAGCCCCTCTGTTTCTCGCCCTCTGTTTCAGCCCCTCTGTTTCTTGCCCTCTGTTTCAGCCCCTCTGTTTCTCGCCCTCTGTTTCAGCCTCTCTGTTTCTCGCCCTCTGTTTCAGCCCCTCTGTTTCAGCCCCTCTGATTCAGCCCCTCTGTTTCAGCCCCTCTGTTTCTCGCCCTCTGTTTCAGCCCCTCTGATTCAGCCCCTCTGTTTCAGCCCCTCTGATTCAGCCCCTCTGTTTCAGCCCCTCTATTTCAGCCCCTCTGTTTCAGCCCCTCTGTTTCAGCCCCTCTGATTCAGTCCCTTAGTTTCTCGCCCTCTGTTTCAGCCCCTCTGTTTCAGCCCCTCTGATTCAGCCCCTCTGATTCAGCCCCTCTGTTTCTCGCCCTCTGTTTCAGCCCCTCTGTTTCAGCCCCACTGTTTCTCGCCCTCTGTTTCTGCCCCTCTGTTTCAGCCCCTCTGTTTCAGCCCCTCTGTTTCTTGGCCTCTGTTTCAGCCCCTCTGTTTCAGCCCCTCTGTTTCAGCCCCTCCGATTCAGCCCCTCTGTTTCAGCCCCTCTGTTTCTGCCCCTCTGTTTCATCCCCTCTGTTTCTCGCCCTTTGTTTCAGCCCCTCTGTTTCTCGCCCTCTGTTTCAGCCCCTCTGTTTCAGCCCCTCTGTTTCAGCCCCTCTGTTTCTCGCCCTCTGTTTCAGCCCCTCTGTTTCTTGCCCTCTGTTTCAGCCCCTCTGTTTCAGCCCCTCTGTTTCAGCCCCTCTGTTTCTCGCCCTCGGTTTCTGCCCCTCTGTTTCTCGCCCTCTGTTTCAGCCCCTCTGTTTCTCGCCTTCTGTTTCAGCCCCTCTGATTCAGCCCCTCTGTTTCTCGCCCTCTGTTTCAGCCCCTCTGTTTCTCGCCCTCTGTTTCAGCCCCTCTGTTTCAGCCCCTCTGTTTCAGCCCCTCTGTTTCTCGCCCTCTGTTTCAGCCCCTCTGTTTCTCGCCCTCTGTTTCAGCCCCTCTGTTTCTCGCCCTCTGTTTCAGCCCCTCTGTTTCAGCCCCTCTGTTTCAGCCCCTCTCTTTCTCGCCCTCTGTTTCAGCCCCTCTGTTTCAGCCCCTCGGTTTCTCGCCCTCTGTTTCAGCCCCTCTATTTATCGCCCTCAGTTTCAGCCCCTCTATTGTAGCCCCACTGTTTAAGCCCCTTTGTTTAAGCCACTATTTTCTCGCCCTCTGTTTCAGCCCCTCTGTTTCCGCCCCTCTGTTTCAGCCCCTCTGTTTCTCGCTCTCTGTTTCAGCCCCTCTATTTCCACCCCTCTGTTTCAGCCCCTCTGTTTCAGCCCCTCTGATTCTCGCCCTCTGTTTCAGCCCCTCTGTTTCTTGCCCTCTGTTTCAGCCACTCTGTTTCTCGCCCTCTGTTTCAGCCACTCTGTTTCTGGCCCTCTGTTTCAGCCCCTCTGTTTCTCGCTCTCTGTTTCAGCCCCTCTGTTTCCGCCCCTCTGTTTCAGCCCCTCTGTTTCTCGTCCTCTGTTTCAGCCCCTCTGTTTCTCGCCCTGTGTTTCAGCCTCTCTGTTTCTCGCCCTCTGTTTCAGCCCCACTGTTTCAGCCCCTCTGTTTCAGCCCCTTTGTCTCAGCCCCACTTTTTCAGCCACTCTGTTTCTCGCCCTCTGTTTCTCGCCCTCTGTTTCAGCCACTCTGTTTCTCGCCCTCTGTTTCAGCCCCTCTGTTTCAGCCCATCTGATTCAGCCTGTCTGATTCAGCCCCTCTGTTTCTCGCCCTCTGTTTCAGCCACTCTGTTTCAGCCCCTCTGTTTCTTGCCCTCTGTTTCAGCCCCTCTGTTTCTCGCCCTCTGTTTCAGCCCCTCTGTTTCTGGCCCTCTGTTTCAGCCCCTCTGTTTCTCGCCCTCTGTTTCAGTCCCTCTGTTTCGCGCTCTCTGTTTCAGCCCCTTTGTTTCAGTCCCTCTGTTTCTCGCCCTCTGTTTCTGCCCGTCTGTTTCTCGCCCTCTGTTTCAGCCCCTCTGTTTCTCGCCCTCTGTTTCAGCCCCTCTGTTTCTCGCCCTCTGTTTCAGCCCCTCTGTTTCTCGCCCTCTGTTTCAGTCCCTCTGTTTCGCGCTCTCTGTTTCAGCCCCACTGTTTCTCGCCCTCTGTTTCTGCCCCTCTGTTTCAGCCCCTCTGTTTCAGCCCCTCTGTTTCTTGGCCTCTGTTTCAGCCCCTCTGTTTCAGCCCCTCTGTTTCAGCCCCTCCGATTCAGCCCCTCTGTTTCAGCCCCTCTGTTTCTGCCCCTCTGTTTCATCCCCTCTGTTTCTCGCCCTTTGTTTCAGCCCCTCTGTTTCTCGCCCTCTGTTTCAGCCCCTCTGTTTCAGCCCCTCTGTTTCAGCCCCTCTGTTTCTCGCCCTCTGTTTCAGCCCCTCTGTTTCTTGCCCTCTGTTTCAGCCCCTCTGTTTCAGCCCCTCTGTTTCAGCCCCTCTGTTTCTCGCCCTCGGTTTCTGCCCCTCTGTTTCTCGCCCTCTGTTTCAGCCCCTCTGTTTCTCGCCTTCTGTTTCAGCCCCTCTGATTCAGCCCCTCTGTTTCTCGCCCTCTGTTTCAGCCCCTCTGTTTCTCGCCCTCTGTTTCAGCCCCTCTGTTTCAGCCCCTCTGTTTCAGCCCCTCTGTTTCTCGCCCTCTGTTTCAGCCCCTCTGTTTCTCGCCCTCTGTTTCAGCCCCTCTGTTTCTCGCCCTCTGTTTCAGCCCCTCTGTTTCAGCCCCTCTGTTTCAGCCCCTCTCTTTCTCGCCCTCTGTTTCAGCCCCTCTGTTTCAGCCCCTCGGTTTCTCGCCCTCTGTTTCAGCCCCTCTATTTATCGCCCTCAGTTTCAGCCCCTCTATTGTAGCCCCACTGTTTAAGCCCCTTTGTTTAAGCCACTATTTTCTCGCCCTCTGTTTCAGCCCCTCTGTTTCCGCCCCTCTGTTTCAGCCCCTCTGTTTCTCGCTCTCTGTTTCAGCCCCTCTATTTCCACCCCTCTGTTTCAGCCCCTCTGTTTCAGCCCCTCTGATTCTCGCCCTCTGTTTCAGCCCCTCTGTTTCTTGCCCTCTGTTTCAGCCACTCTGTTTCTCGCCCTCTGTTTCAGCCACTCTGTTTCTGGCCCTCTGTTTCAGCCCCTCTGTTTCTCGCTCTCTGTTTCAGCCCCTCTGTTTCCGCCCCTCTGTTTCAGCCCCTCTGTTTCTCGTCCTCTGTTTCAGCCCCTCTGTTTCTCGCCCTGTGTTTCAGCCTCTCTGTTTCTCGCCCTCTGTTTCAGCCCCACTGTTTCAGCCCCTCTGTTTCAGCCCCTTTGTCTCAGCCCCACTTTTTCAGCCACTCTGTTTCTCGCCCTCTGTTTCTCGCCCTCTGTTTCAGCCACTCTGTTTCTCGCCCTCTGTTTCAGCCCCTCTGTTTCAGCCCATCTGATTCAGCCTGTCTGATTCAGCCCCTCTGTTTCTCGCCCTCTGTTTCAGCCACTCTGTTTCAGCCCCTCTGTTTCTTGCCCTCTGTTTCAGCCCCTCTGTTTCTCGCCCTCTGTTTCAGCCCCTCTGTTTCTGGCCCTCTGTTTCAGCCCCTCTGTTTCTCGCCCTCTGTTTCAGTCCCTCTGTTTCGCGCTCTCTGTTTCAGCCCCTTTGTTTCAGTCCCTCTGTTTCTCGCCCTCTGTTTCTGCCCGTCTGTTTCTCGCCCTCTGTTTCAGCCCCTCTGTTTCTCGCCCTCTGTTTCAGCCCCTCTGTTTCTCGCCCTCTGTTTCAGCCCCTCTGTTTCTCGCCCTCTGTTTCAGTCCCTCTGTTTCGCGCTCTCTGTTTCAGCCCCTCTGTTTCAGCCCCTCTGTTTCAGCCCCTCTGATTCAGCCCCTCTGTTTCAGCCCCTCTGTTTCTCGCCCTCTGTTTCAGCCCCTCTGATTCAGCCCCTCTGTTTCAGCCCCTCTGATTCAGCCCCTCTGTTTCAGCCCCTCTATTTCAGCCCCTCTGTTTCAGCCCTTCTGTTTCAGGCTCTCTGTTTCAGCCCGTCTGTTTCAGCCCCTCTGTTTCAGCCCCTCTGATTCAGTCCCTTAGTTTCTCGCCCTCTGTTTCAGCCCCTCTGTTTCAGCCCCTCTGATTCAGCCCCTCTGATTCAGCCCCTCTGTTTCTCGCCCTCTGTTTCAGCCCCTCTGTTTCAGCCCCTCTGTTTTCGCCCTCTGTTTCTGCCCCTCTGTTTCAGCCCCTCTGTTTCAGCCCCTCTGTTTCTTGCCCTCTGTTTCAGCCCCTCTGTTTCAGCCCCTCTGTTTCAGCCCCTCCGATTCAGCCCCTCTGTTTCAGCCCCTCTGTTTCTGCCCCATGTTTCAGCCCCTCTGTTTCTCGCCCTTTGTTTCAGCCCCTCTGTTTCTCGCCCTCTGTTTCAGCCCCTCTGTTTCAGCCCCTCTGTTTCAGCCCCTCTGTTTCTCGCCCTCTGTTTCAGCCCCTCTGTTTCTTGCCCTCTGTTTCAGCCCCTCTGTTTCAGCCCCTCTGTTTCAGCCCCTCTGTTTCTCGCCCTCTGTTTCTGCCCCTCTGTTTCTCGCCCTCTGTTTCAGCCCCTCTGTTTCTCGCCTTGTGTTTCAGCCCCTCTGATTCAGCCCCTCTGTTTCTCGCCCTCTGTTTCAGCCCCTCTGTTTCTCGCCTTTTTTTCAGCCCCACTGTTTCAGCCCATCTGATTCAGCCTGTCTGATTCAGCCCCTCTGTTTCTCGCCCTCTGTTTCAGCCACTCTGTTTCAGCCCCTCTGTTTCTTGCCCTCTGTTTCAGCCCCTCTGTTTCTCGCCCTCTGTTTCAGCCCCTCTGTTTCTCGGCATTTGTTTCAGCCCCTCTGATTCAGCCCCTCTGTTTCTCACCCTCTGTTTCAGCCCCACTGTTTCTCGCCCTCTTTTTCAATCCCTC
The DNA here is from genome assembly GCF_047496795.1 of Chiloscyllium punctatum. Taxonomy (NCBI): domain Eukaryota; kingdom Metazoa; phylum Chordata; class Chondrichthyes; order Orectolobiformes; family Hemiscylliidae; genus Chiloscyllium; species Chiloscyllium punctatum. Next base: position 118,021 of record NW_027309792.1, on the reverse strand, counting down.
TATTTCTTGCCCTCTGTTTCAGCCCCTCTGTTTCAGCCCCTCTGTTTCTCGCCCTCTGTTTCAGCCCCTCTGTTTCTCGCCCTCTGTTTCAGCCCCTCTGTTTCTCGCCGTCTGTTTCAGCCCCTTTATTTCTCACCCTCTGTTTCAGCCCCTCTGTTTCAGCCCCACTGTTTCAGCCCCTCTGTTTCAGCCCCTCTGTTTCTCGCCCTCTGTTTCAGCCCCTCTTTTTCTCGCCCTCCGTTTCAGCCCCTCTGTTTCTCGCCCTCTGTTTCAGCCCCTCTGTTTCAGACCCTCTCTTTCAGTCCCTCTGTTTCTCGCCCTCTGTTTCAGCCCCTCTGTTTCTCGCCCTCTGTTTCAGCCCCTCTGTTTCTCGCCCTCTGTTTCAGCCCCTCTGTTTCAGCCCCTCTGTTTCAGCCCCTCTGTTTCAGCCCCTCTGTTTCTCGCCCTCTGTTTCAGCCCCTCTGTTTCTTGCCCTCTGTTTCAGCCCCTCTGTTTCTCGCCCTCTGTTTCAGCCCCTCTGTTTCAGCCCCTCTGTTTCTCGACCTCTGTTTCTGCCCCTCTGTTTCTCGCCCTCTGTTTCAGCCACTCTGTTTCTCACCATCTGTTTCAGCCCCTCTGTTTCAGCCCATCTGATTCAGCCTGTCTGATTCAGCCCCTCTGTTTCTCGCCCTCTGTTTCAGCCACTCTGTTTCAGCCCCTCTGTTTCTTGCCCTCTGTTTCAGCCCCTCTGTTTCTCGCCCTCTGTTTCAGCCCCTCTGTTTCTTGCCCTCTGTTTCAGCCCCTCTGTTTCTCGCCCTCTGTTTCAGTCCCTCTGTTTCGCGCTCTCTGTTTCAGCCCCTTTGTTTCAGTCCCTCTGTTTCTCGCCCTCTGTTTCTGCCCGTCTGTTTCTCGCCCTCTGTTTCAGCCCCTCTGTTTCTCGCCCTCTGTTTCAGCCCCTCTGTTTCTCGCCCTCTGTTTCAGCCCCTCTGTTTCTCGCCCTCTGTTTCAGCCCCTCTGTTTCAGTCCCTCTGTTTCTCGCTCTCTGTTTCTGCCCGTCTGTTTCTCGCCCTCTGTTTCAGCCCCTCTGTTTCTTGCCCTCTGTTTCTGCCCCTCTGTTTCTCGCCCTCTGTTTCCGCCCCTCTGATTCAGCCCCTCTGTTTCAGACCCTCTGAATCAGCCACTCTGATTCAGCCCCTCTGTTTCAGCCCCTCTGTTTCAGCCACTCTGTTTCTCGCCCTCTGTTTCAGCTCCTCTGTTTCTCGCCCTCTGTTTCAGCCCCTCTGTTTCAGCCCGTCTGTTTCAGCCCCTCTGTTTCAGCCCCTCTGATTCAGTCCCTTAGTTTCTCGCCCTCTGTTTCAGCCCCTCTGTTTCAGCCCCTCTGATTCAGCCCCTCTGATTCAGCCCCTCTGTTTCTCGCCCTCTGTTTCAGCCCCTCTGTTTCAGCCCCTCTGTTTCTCGCCCTCTGTTTCTGCCCCTCTGTTTCAGCCCCTCTGATTCAGCCCCCCTGTTTCTCGCCCTCTGTTTCAGCCCCTCTGTTTCAGCCCCTCTGTTTCTCGCCCTCTGTTTCTGCCCCTCTGTTTCAGCCCCTCTGTTTCAGCCCCTCTGTTTCTCGCCCTCTGTTTCAGCCCCTCTGTTTCTCGCCCTCTGTTTCAGCCCCTCTGTTTCAGCCCCTCTGTTTCAGCCCCTCTGTTTCTCGCCCTCTGTTTCGGCCCCTCTGTTTCTCGCCCTCTGTTTCAGCCACTCTGTTTCTCACCCTCTGTTTCAGCCCCTCTGTTTCAGCCCATCTGTTTCAGCCCCTCTGTTTCTGCCCCTCTGTTTCAGCCCCTCTGTTTCAGCCCCTCTGTTTCTCGCCCTCTGTTTCAGCCCCTCTGTTTCTTGCCCTCTGTTTCAGCCACTCTGTTTCTCGCCCTCTGTTTCAGCCACTCTGTTTCTGGCCCTCTGTTTCAGCCCCTCTGTTTCTCGCTCTCTGTTTCAGCCCCTCTGTTTCCGCCCCTCTGTTTCAGCCCCTCTGTTTCAGCCCCTCTGTTTCTCGCCCTCTGTATCAGGCGCTTTGTTTCAGCCCCTTTGTTTCAGCCCCACTTTTTCAGCCCCTCTGTTTCTCGCCCTCTGTTTTAGCCACTCTGTTTCTCGCCCTCTGTTTCAGCCACTCTGTTTCAGCCCATCTGATTCAGCCTGTCTGATTCAGCCCCACTGTTTCTCGCCCTCTGTTTCAGCCACTCTGTTTCAGCCCCTCTGTTTCTTGCCCTCTGTTTCAGCCCCTCTGTTTCTCGCCCTCTGTTTCAGCCCCTCTGTTTCTCGGCATTTGTTTCAGCCCCTCTGATTCAGCCCCTCTGTTTCTCACCCTCTGTTTCAGCCCCTCTGTTTCTCGCCCTCTTTTTCAATCGCTCTATTTCTTGCCCTCTGTTTCAGCCCCTCTGTTACAGCCCCTCTGTTTCTCGCCCTCTGTTTCAGCCCCTCTGTTTCTCGCCCTCTGTTTCAGCCCCTCTGTTTCTCGCCGTCTGTTTCATCCCCTTTATTTCTCACCCTCTGTTTCAGCCCCTCTGTTTCAGCCCCACTGTTTCAGCCCCTCTGTTTCAGCCCCTCTGTTTCTCGCCCTCTGTTTCAGCCCCTCTTTTTCTCGCCCTCCGTTTCAGCCCCTCTGTTTCTCGCCCTCTGTTTCAGCCCCTCTGTTTCAGACCCTCTGTTTCAGTACCTCTGTTTCTCGCCCTCTGTTTCAGCCCCTCTGTTTCTCGCCCTCTGTTTCAGCCCCTCTGTTTCTCGCCCTCTGTTTCAGCCCCTCTGTTTCAGCCCCTCTGTTTCAGCCCCTCTGTTTCAGCCCCTCTGTTTCTCGCCCTCTGTTTCAGCCCCTCTGTTTCTTGCCCTCTGTTTCAGCCCCTCTGTTTCTCGCCCTCTGTTTCAGCCTCTCTGTTTCTCGCCCTCTGTTTCAGCCCCTCTGTTTCAGCCCCTCTGATTCAGCCCCTCTGTTTCAGCCCCTCTGTTTCTCGCCCTCTGTTTCAGCCCCTCTGATTCAGCCCCTCTGTTTCAGCCCCTCTGATTCAGCCCCTCTGTTTCAGCCCCTCTATTTCAGCCCCTCTGTTTCAGCCCCTCTGTTTCAGCCCCTCTGATTCAGTCCCTTAGTTTCTCGCCCTCTGTTTCAGCCCCTCTGTTTCAGCCCCTCTGATTCAGCCCCTCTGATTCAGCCCCTCTGTTTCTCGCCCTCTGTTTCAGCCCCTCTGTTTCAGCCCCACTGTTTCTCGCCCTCTGTTTCTGCCCCTCTGTTTCAGCCCCTCTGTTTCAGCCCCTCTGTTTCTTGGCCTCTGTTTCAGCCCCTCTGTTTCAGCCCCTCTGTTTCAGCCCCTCCGATTCAGCCCCTCTGTTTCAGCCCCTCTGTTTCTGCCCCTCTGTTTCATCCCCTCTGTTTCTCGCCCTTTGTTTCAGCCCCTCTGTTTCTCGCCCTCTGTTTCAGCCCCTCTGTTTCAGCCCCTCTGTTTCAGCCCCTCTGTTTCTCGCCCTCTGTTTCAGCCCCTCTGTTTCTTGCCCTCTGTTTCAGCCCCTCTGTTTCAGCCCCTCTGTTTCAGCCCCTCTGTTTCTCGCCCTCGGTTTCTGCCCCTCTGTTTCTCGCCCTCTGTTTCAGCCCCTCTGTTTCTCGCCTTCTGTTTCAGCCCCTCTGATTCAGCCCCTCTGTTTCTCGCCCTCTGTTTCAGCCCCTCTGTTTCTCGCCCTCTGTTTCAGCCCCTCTGTTTCAGCCCCTCTGTTTCAGCCCCTCTGTTTCTCGCCCTCTGTTTCAGCCCCTCTGTTTCTCGCCCTCTGTTTCAGCCCCTCTGTTTCTCGCCCTCTGTTTCAGCCCCTCTGTTTCAGCCCCTCTGTTTCAGCCCCTCTCTTTCTCGCCCTCTGTTTCAGCCCCTCTGTTTCAGCCCCTCGGTTTCTCGCCCTCTGTTTCAGCCCCTCTATTTATCGCCCTCAGTTTCAGCCCCTCTATTGTAGCCCCACTGTTTAAGCCCCTTTGTTTAAGCCACTATTTTCTCGCCCTCTGTTTCAGCCCCTCTGTTTCCGCCCCTCTGTTTCAGCCCCTCTGTTTCTCGCTCTCTGTTTCAGCCCCTCTATTTCCACCCCTCTGTTTCAGCCCCTCTGTTTCAGCCCCTCTGATTCTCGCCCTCTGTTTCAGCCCCTCTGTTTCTTGCCCTCTGTTTCAGCCACTCTGTTTCTCGCCCTCTGTTTCAGCCACTCTGTTTCTGGCCCTCTGTTTCAGCCCCTCTGTTTCTCGCTCTCTGTTTCAGCCCCTCTGTTTCCGCCCCTCTGTTTCAGCCCCTCTGTTTCTCGTCCTCTGTTTCAGCCCCTCTGTTTCTCGCCCTGTGTTTCAGCCTCTCTGTTTCTCGCCCTCTGTTTCAGCCCCACTGTTTCAGCCCCTCTGTTTCAGCCCCTTTGTCTCAGCCCCACTTTTTCAGCCACTCTGTTTCTCGCCCTCTGTTTCTCGCCCTCTGTTTCAGCCACTCTGTTTCTCGCCCTCTGTTTCAGCCCCTCTGTTTCAGCCCATCTGATTCAGCCTGTCTGATTCAGCCCCTCTGTTTCTCGCCCTCTGTTTCAGCCACTCTGTTTCAGCCCCTCTGTTTCTTGCCCTCTGTTTCAGCCCCTCTGTTTCTCGCCCTCTGTTTCAGCCCCTCTGTTTCTGGCCCTCTGTTTCAGCCCCTCTGTTTCTCGCCCTCTGTTTCAGTCCCTCTGTTTCGCGCTCTCTGTTTCAGCCCCTTTGTTTCAGTCCCTCTGTTTCTCGCCCTCTGTTTCTGCCCGTCTGTTTCTCGCCCTCTGTTTCAGCCCCTCTGTTTCTCGCCCTCTGTTTCAGCCCCTCTGTTTCTCGCCCTCTGTTTCAGCCCCTCTGTTTCTCGCCCTCTGTTTCAGTCCCTCTGTTTCGCGCTCTCTGTTTCAGCCCCTCTGTTTCAGCCCCTCTGTTTCAGCCCCTCTGATTCAGCCCCTCTGTTTCAGCCCCTCTGTTTCTCGCCCTCTGTTTCAGCCCCTCTGATTCAGCCCCTCTGTTTCAGCCCCTCTGATTCAGCCCCTCTGTTTCAGCCCCTCTATTTCAGCCCCTCTGTTTCAGCCCTTCTGTTTCAGGCTCTCTGTTTCAGCCCGTCTGTTTCAGCCCCTCTGTTTCAGCCCCTCTGATTCAGTCCCTTAGTTTCTCGCCCTCTGTTTCAGCCCCTCTGTTTCAGCCCCTCTGATTCAGCCCCTCTGATTCAGCCCCTCTGTTTCTCGCCCTCTGTTTCAGCCCCTCTGTTTCAGCCCCTCTGTTTTCGCCCTCTGTTTCTGCCCCTCTGTTTCAGCCCCTCTGTTTCAGCCCCTCTGTTTCTTGCCCTCTGTTTCAGCCCCTCTGTTTCAGCCCCTCTGTTTCAGCCCCTCCGATTCAGCCCCTCTGTTTCAGCCCCTCTGTTTCTGCCCCATGTTTCAGCCCCTCTGTTTCTCGCCCTTTGTTTCAGCCCCTCTGTTTCTCGCCCTCTGTTTCAGCCCCTCTGTTTCAGCCCCTCTGTTTCAGCCCCTCTGTTTCTCGCCCTCTGTTTCAGCCCCTCTGTTTCTTGCCCTCTGTTTCAGCCCCTCTGTTTCAGCCCCTCTGTTTCAGCCCCTCTGTTTCTCGCCCTCTGTTTCTGCCCCTCTGTTTCTCGCCCTCTGTTTCAGCCCCTCTGTTTCTCGCCTTGTGTTTCAGCCCCTCTGATTCAGCCCCTCTGTTTCTCGCCCTCTGTTTCAGCCCCTCTGTTTCTCGCCTTTTTTTCAGCCCCACTGTTTCAGCCCATCTGATTCAGCCTGTCTGATTCAGCCCCTCTGTTTCTCGCCCTCTGTTTCAGCCACTCTGTTTCAGCCCCTCTGTTTCTTGCCCTCTGTTTCAGCCCCTCTGTTTCTCGCCCTCTGTTTCAGCCCCTCTGTTTCTCGGCATTTGTTTCAGCCCCTCTGATTCAGCCCCTCTGTTTCTCACCCTCTGTTTCAGCCCCACTGTTTCTCGCCCTCTTTTTCAATCCCTCTATTTCTTGCCCTCTGTTTCAGCCCCTCTGTTTCAGCCCCTCTGTTTCTCGCCCTCTGTTTCAGCCCCTCTGTTTCTCGCCCTCTGTTTCAGCCCCTCTGTTTCTCGCCGTCTGTTTCAGCCCCTTTATTTCTCACCCTCTGTTTCAGCCCCTCTGTTTCAGCCCCACTGTTTCAGCCCCTCTGTTTCAGCCCCTCTGTTTCTCGCCCTCTGTTTCAGCCCCTCTTTTTCTCGCCCTCCGTTTCAGCCCCTCTGTTTCTCGCCCTCTGTTTCAGCCCCTCTGTTTCAGACCCTCTCTTTCAGTCCCTCTGTTTCTCGCCCTCTGTTTCAGCCCCTCTGTTTCTCGCCCTCTGTTTCAGCCCCTCTGTTTCTCGCCCTCTGTTTCAGCCCCTCTGTTTCAGCCCCTCTGTTTCAGCCCCTCTGTTTCAGCCCCTCTGTTTCTCGCCCTCTGTTTCAGCCCCTCTGTTTCTTGCCCTCTGTTTCAGCCCCTCTGTTTCTCGCCCTCTGTTTCAGCCCCTCTGTTTCAGCCCCTCTGTTTCTCGACCTCTGTTTCTGCCCCTCTGTTTCTCGCCCTCTGTTTCAGCCACTCTGTTTCTCACCATCTGTTTCAGCCCCTCTGTTTCAGCCCATCTGATTCAGCCTGTCTGATTCAGCCCCTCTGTTTCTCGCCCTCTGTTTCAGCCACTCTGTTTCAGCCCCTCTGTTTCTTGCCCTCTGTTTCAGCCCCTCTGTTTCTCGCCCTCTGTTTCAGCCCCTCTGTTTCTTGCCCTCTGTTTCAGCCCCTCTGTTTCTCGCCCTCTGTTTCAGTCCCTCTGTTTCGCGCTCTCTGTTTCAGCCCCTTTGTTTCAGTCCCTCTGTTTCTCGCCCTCTGTTTCTGCCCGTCTGTTTCTCGCCCTCTGTTTCAGCCCCTCTGTTTCTCGCCCTCTGTTTCAGCCCCTCTGTTTCTCGCCCTCTGTTTCAGCCCCTCTGTTTCTCGCCCTCTGTTTCAGCCCCTCTGTTTCAGTCCCTCTGTTTCTCGCTCTCTGTTTCTGCCCGTCTGTTTCTCGCCCTCTGTTTCAGCCCCTCTGTTTCTTGCCCTCTGTTTCTGCCCCTCTGTTTCTCGCCCTCTGTTTCCGCCCCTCTGATTCAGCCCCTCTGTTTCAGACCCTCTGAATCAGCCACTCTGATTCAGCCCCTCTGTTTCAGCCCCTCTGTTTCAGCCACTCTGTTTCTCGCCCTCTGTTTCAGCTCCTCTGTTTCTCGCCCTCTGTTTCAGCCCCTCTGTTTCAGCCCGTCTGTTTCAGCCCCTCTGTTTCAGCCCCTCTGATTCAGTCCCTTAGTTTCTCGCCCTCTGTTTCAGCCCCTCTGTTTCAGCCCCTCTGATTCAGCCCCTCTGATTCAGCCCCTCTGTTTCTCGCCCTCTGTTTCAGCCCCTCTGTTTCAGCCCCTCTGTTTCTCGCCCTCTGTTTCTGCCCCTCTGTTTCAGCCCCTCTGATTCAGCCCCCCTGTTTCTCGCCCTCTGTTTCAGCCCCTCTGTTTCAGCCCCTCTGTTTCTCGCCCTCTGTTTCTGCCCCTCTGTTTCAGCCCCTCTGTTTCAGCCCCTCTGTTTCTCGCCCTCTGTTTCAGCCCCTCTGTTTCTCGCCCTCTGTTTCAGCCCCTCTGTTTCAGCCCCTCTGTTTCAGCCCCTCTGTTTCTCGCCCTCTGTTTCGGCCCCTCTGTTTCTCGCCCTCTGTTTCAGCCACTCTGTTTCTCACCCTCTGTTTCAGCCCCTCTGTTTCAGCCCATCTGATTCAGCCTGTCTGATTCAGCCCCTCTGTTTCTCGCCCTCTGTTTCAGCCACTCTGTTTCAGCCCCTCTGTTTCTTGCCCTCTGTTTCAGCCCCTCTGTTTCTCGCCCTCTGTTTCAGCCCCTCTGTTTCTTGCCCTCTGTTTCAGCCCCTCTGTTTCTCGCCCTCTGTTTCAGTCCCTCTGTTTCGCGCTCTCTGTTTCAGCCCCTTTGTTTCAGTCCCTCTGTTTCTCGCCCTCTGTTTCTGCCCGTCTGTTTCTCGCCCTCTGTTTCAGCCCCTCTGTTTCTCGCCCTCTGTTTCAGCCCCTCTGTTTCTCGCCCTCTGTTTCAGTCCCTCTGTTTCGCGCTCTCTGTTTCAGCCCCTCTGTTTCAGTCCCTCTGTTTCTCGCCCTCTGTTTCCGCCCCTCTGATTCAGCCCCTCTGTTTCAGACCCACTGAATCAGCCACTCTGATTCAGCCCCTCTGTTGCAGCCCCTCTGTTTCAGCCCCTGTGTTTCTCGCCCTCTGTTTCTGCCCCTCTGTTTCAGCCCCTCTGATTCAGCCCCTCTGTTTCTTGGCCTCTGTTTCAGCCCCTCTGTTTCAGCCCCTCTGTTTCAGCCCCTCCGATTCAGCCCCTCTGTTTCAGCCCCTCTGTTTCTGCCCCTCTGTTTCAGCCCCTCTGTTTCTCGCCCTTTGTTTCACCCCTCTGTTTCTCGCCCTCTGTTTCAGCCCCTCTGTTTCAGCCCCTCTGTTTCAGCCCCTCTGTTTCTCGCCCTCTGTTTCAGCCCCTCTGTTTCTTGCCCTCTGTTTCAGCCCCTCTGTTTCAGCCCCTCTGTTTCAGCCCCTCTGTTTCTCGCCCTCTGTTTCTGCCCCTCTGTTTCTCGCCCTCTGTTTCAGCCCCTCTGTTTCTCGCCTTCTGTTTCAGCCCCTCTGATTCAGCCCCTCTGTTTCTCGCCCTCTGTTTCAGCCCCTCTGTTTCTCGCCCTCTGTTTCAGCCCCTCTGTTTAAGCCCCTCTGTTTCAGCCCCTCTGTTTCTCGCCCTCTGTTTCAGCCCCTCTGTTTCTCGCCCTCTGTTTCAGCCCCTCTGTTTCTCGCCCTCTGTTTCAGCCCCTCTGTTTCTCGCCCTCTGTTTCAGCCCCTCTGTTTCTCACCCTCTGTTTCAGCCCCTCTGTTTCTCACCCTCTGTTTCAGCCCCTCTGTTTCAGCCCCTCTGTTTCTCGCCCTCTGTTTCAGCCCCTCTGTTTCTCGCCCTCTGTTTCAGCCCCTCTGTTTCTCACCCTCTGTTTCAGCCACTCTGATTCAGCCCCTCTGTTTCTCACCCTCCGTTTCAGCCCCTCTGTTTCTGGCCCTCTGTTTCAGCCCCTCTGTTTCAGACCCTCTGTTTCAGTCCCTCTGTTTCTCGCCCTCTGTTTCTCGCCCTCTGTTTCAGCCCCTCTGTTTCTCGCCCTCTGTTTGAGCCCCTCTGTTTCTCGCCCTCTGTTTCAGCCCCTCTGTTTCAGCCCCTCTGTTTCAGCCCCTCTGTTTCAGCCCCTCTGTTTCTCGCCCTCTGTTTCAACCCCTCTGTTTCTTGCCCTCTGTTTCAGCCCCTCTGTTTCTCGCCCTCTGTTTCAGACTCTCTGTTTCTCGCCCTCTGTTTCAGCCCCTCTGTTTCAGCCCCACTGATTCAGCCCCACTGTTCAGCCCCTCTGTTTCTCGCCCTCTGTTTCAGCCCCTCTGATTCAGCCCCTCTGTTTCAGCCCCTCTGATTCAGCCCCTCTGTTTCAGCCCCACTATTTCAGCCCCTCTGTTTCAGCCCCTCTGTTTCAGGCTCTCTGTTTCAGCCCGTCTGTTTCAGCCCCTCTGATTCAGTCCCTTAGTTTCTCGCCCTCTGTTTCAGCCCCTCTGTTTCAGCCCCTCTGATTCAGCCCCTCTGATTCAGCCCCTCTGTTTCTCGCCCTCTGTTTCAGCCCCTCTGTTTCTCACCCTCTGTTTCTGCCCCTCTGTTTCAGCCCCTCTGTTTCAGCCCCTCTGTTTCTTGCCCTCTGTTTCAGGCTCTCTGTTTCAGCCCGTCTGTTTCAGCCCCTCTGTTTCAGCCCCTCTGATTCAGTCCCTTAGTTTCTCGCCCTCTGTTTCAGCCCCTCTATTTCAGCCCCTCTGTTTCAGCCCCTCCGATTCAGCCCCTCTGTTTCAGCCCCTCTGTTTCTGCACCTCTGTTTCAGCCCCTCTGTTTCTCGCCCTTTGTTTCAGCCCCTCTGTTTCTCGCCCTCTGTTTCAGCCCCTCTGTTTCAGCCCCTCTGTTTCAGCCCCTCTGTTTCTCGCCCTCTGTTTCTTGCCCTCTGTTTCTTGCCCTCTGTTTCAGCCCCTCTGTTTCAGCCCCTCTGTTTCAGCCCCTCTGTTTCTCGCCCTCTGTTTCTGCCCCTCTGTTTCTCGCCCTCTGTTTCAGCCCCTCTGTTTCTCGCCTTCTGTTTCAGCCCCTCAGATTCAGCCCCTCTGTTTCTCGCCCTCTGTTTCAGCCCCTCTGTTTCTCGCCCTCTGTTTCAGCCCCTCTGTTTCAGCCCCTCTGTTTCAGCCCCTCTCTTTCTCGCCCTCTGTTTCAGCCCCTCTGTTTCAGCCCCTCGGTTTCTCGCCCTCTGTTTCAGCCCCTCTATTTATCGCCCTCTGTTTCAGCCCCTCTATTGTAGCCCAACTGTTTAAGCCCCTTTGTTTAAGCCACTATTTTCTCGCCCTCTGTTTCAGTACCCTCTGTTTCCGCCCCTCTGTTTCAGCCCCTCTGTTTCTCGCTCTCTGTTTCAGCCCCTCTGTTTCCGCCCCTCTGTTTCAGCCCCTCTGTTTCAGCCCCTCTGTTTCAGCCCCTCTGTTTCTCGCTCTCTGTTTCTGCCCGTCTGTTTCTCGCCCTCTGTTTCAGCCCCTCTGTTTCTCGCCCTCTGTTTCAGCCCCTCTGTTTCTCGCCCTCTGTTTCAGCCCCTCTGTTTCTCGCCCTCTGTTTCAGTCCCTCTGTTTCGCGCTCTCTGTTTCAGCCCCTCTGTTTCAGCCCCTCTGTTTCTTGCCCTCTGTTTCAGCCCCTCTGTTTCTCGATCTCTGTTTCAGCCCCTCTGTTTCTCGCCCTCTGTTTGAGCCCCTCTGTTTCTCGCCCTCTGTTTCAGCCCCTCTGTTTCTCGCCCTCTGTTTCAGTCCCTCTGTTTCGCGCTCTCTGTTTCAGCCCCTCTGTTTCAGCCCCTCTGTTTCTTGCCCTCTGTTTCAGCCCCTCTGTTTCTCGCCCTCTGTTTCAGCCACTCTGTTTCTTGCCCTCTGTTTCAGCCCCTCTGTTTCAGTCCCTCTGTTTCGCGCTCTCTGTTTCAGCCCCTTTGTTTCAGTCCCTCTGTTTCTCGCCCTCTGTTTCTGCCCGTCTGTTTCTCGCCCTCTGTTTCAGCCCCTCTGTTTCTCGCCCTCTGTTTCAGCCCCTCTGTTTCTCGCCCTCTGTTTCAGCCCCTCTGTTTCTCGCCCTCTGTTTCAGTCCCTCTGTTTCGCGCTCTCTGTTTCAGCCCCTCTGTTTCAGTCGATCTGTTTCTCGCTCTCTGTTTCTGCCCGTCTGTTTCTCGCCCTCTGTTTCAGCCCCTCTGTTTCTTGCCCTCTGTTTCTGCCCCTCTGTGTCTCGCCCTCTGTTTCCGCCCCTCTGATTCAGCCCCTCTGTTTCAGACCCTCTGAATCAGCCACTCTGATTCAGCCCCTCTGTTTCAGCCCCTCTGTTTCAGCCACTCTGTTTCTCGCCCTCTGTTTCAGCCCCTCTGTTTCTCGCCCTCTGTTTCAGCCCCTCTGTTTCAGCCCGTCTGTTTCAGCCCCTCTGTTTCAGCCCCTCTGATTCAGTCCCTTAGTTTCTCGCCCTCTGTTTCAGCCCCTCTGTTTCAGCCCCTCTGATTCAGCCCCTCTGATTCAGCCCCTCTGTTTCTCGCCCTCTGTTTCAGCCCCTCTGTTTCAGCCCCTCTGTTTCTCGCCCTCTGTTTCTGCCCCTCTGTTTCAGCCCCTCTGTTTCAGCCCCTCTGTTTCTTGCCCTCTGTTTCAGCCCCTCTGTTTCAGCCCCCCTGTTTCAGCCCCTCCGATTCAGCCCCTCTGTTTCAGCCCCTCTGTTTCTGCCCCTCTGTTTCAGCCCCTCTGTTTCTCGCCCTTTGTTTCACCCCTCTGTTTCTCGCCCTCTGTTTCAGCCCCTCTGTTTCAGCCCCTCTGTTTCAGCCCCTCTGTTTCTCGCCCTCTGTTTCAGCCCCTCTGTTTCTCGCCCTCTGTTTCAGCCCCTCTGTTTCTCGCCCTCTGTATCAGCCCCTCTGTTTCTCGCCCTCTGTTTCAGCCACTCTGTTTCAGCCCCTCTGTTTCTCGACCTCTGTTTCTGCCCCTCTGTTTCTCGCCCTCTGTTTCAGCCACTCTGTTTCTCACCATCTGTTTCAGCCCCTCTGTTTCAGCCCCTCTGTTTCAGCCCCTCTGTTTCTCGACCTCTGTTTCTGCCCCTCTGTTTCTCGCCCTCTGTTTCAGCCACTCTGTTTCTCACCATCTGTTTCAGCCCCTCTGTTTCAGCCCATCTGATTCAGCCTGTCTGATTCAGCCCCTCTGTTTCTCGCCCTCTGTTTCAGCCACTCTGTTTCAGCCCCTCTGTTTCTTGCCCTCTGTTTCAGCCCCTCTGTTTCTCGCCCTCTGTTTCAGCCCCTCTGTTTCTTGCCCTCTGTTTCAGCCCCTCTGTTTCTCGCCCTCTGTTTCAGTCCCTCTGTTTCGCGCTCTCTGTTTCAGCCCCTTTGTTTCAGTCCCTCTGTTTCTCGCCCTCTGTTTCTGCCCGTCTGTTTCTCGCCCTCTGTTTCAGCCCCTCTGTTTCTCGCCCTCTGTTTCAGCCCCTCTGTTTCTCGCCCTCTGTTTCAGCCCCTCTGTTTCAGTCCCTCTGTTTCTCGCTCTCTGTTTCTGCCCGTCTGTTTCTCGCCCTCTGTTTCAGCCCCTCTGTTTCTTGCCCTCTGTTTCTGCCCCTCTGTTTCTCGCCCTCTGTTTCCGCCCCTCTGATTCAGCCCCTCTGTTTCAGACCCTCTGAATCAGCCACTCTGATTCAGCCCCTCTGTTTCAGCCCCTCTGTTTCAGCCACTCTGTTTCTCGCCCTCTGTTTCAGCCCCTCTGTTTCTCGCCCTCTGTTTCAGCCCCTCTGTTTCAGCCCGTCTGTTTCAGCCCCTCTGTTTCAGCCCCTCTGATTCAGTCCCTTAGTTTCTCGCCCTCTGTTTCAGCCCCTCTGTTTCAGCCCCTCTGATTCAGCCCCTCTGATTCAGCCCCTCTGTTTCTCGCCCTCTGTTTCAGCCCCTCTGTTTCAGCCCCTCTGTTTCTCGCCCTCTGTTTCTGCCCCTCTGTTTCAGCCCCTCTGATTCAGCCCCCCTGTTTCTCGCCCTCTGTTTCAGCCCCTCTGTTTCAGCCCCTCTGTTTCTCGCCCTCTGTTTCTGCCCCTCTGTTTCAGCCCCTCTGTTTCAGCCCCTCTGTTTCTCGCCCTCTGTTTCAGCCCCTCTGTTTCTCGCCCTCTGTTTCAGCCCCTCTGTTTCAGCCCCTCTGTTTCAGCCCCTCTGTTTCTCGCCCTCTGTTTCGGCCCCTCTGTTTCTCGCCCTCTGTTTCAGCCACTCTGTTTCTCACCCTCTGTTTCAGCCCCTCTGTTTCAGCCCATCTGATTCAGCCTGTCTGATTCAGCCCCTCTGTTTATCGCCCTCTGTTTCAGCCACTCTGTTTCAGCCCCTCTGTTTCTTGCCCTCTGTTTCAGCCCCTCTGTTTCTCGCCCTCTGTTTCAGCCCCTCTGTTTCTTGCCCTCTGTTTCAGCCCCTCTGTTTCTCGCCCTCTGTTTCAGTCCCTCTGTTTCGCGCTCTCTGTTTCAGCCCCTTTGTTTCAGTCCCTCTGTTTCTCGCCCTCTGTTTCTGCCCGTCTGTTTCTCGCCCTCTGTTTCAGCCCCTCTGTTTCTCGCCCTCTGTTTCAGCCCCTCTGTTTCTCGCCCTCTGTTTCAGTCCCTCTGTTTCGCGCTCTCTGTTTCAGCCCCTCTGTTTCAGTCCCTCTGTTTCTCGCCCTCTGTTTCCGCCCCTCTGATTCAGCCCCTCTGTTTCAGACCCACTGAATCAGCCACTCTGATTCAGCCCCTCTGTTTCAGCCCCTCTGTTTCAGCCACTCTGTTTCTCGCCCTCTGTTTCAGCCCCTCTGTTTCTCGCCCTCTGTTTCAGCCCCTCTGTTTCAGCCCGTCTGTTTCAGCCCCTCTGTTTCAGCCCCTCTGATTCAGTCCCTTAGTTTCTCGCCCTCTGTTTCAGCCCCTCTGTTTCAGCCCCTCTGATTCAGCCCCTCTGATTCAGCCCCTCTGTTTCTCGCCCTCTGTTTCAGCCCCTCTGTTTCAGCCCCTGTGTTTCTCGCCCTCTGTTTCTGCCCCTCTGTTTCAGCCCCTCTGATTCAGCCCCTCTGTTTCTTGGCCTCTGTTTCAGCCCCTCCGATTCAGCCCCTCTGTTTCAGCCCCTCTGTTTCTGCCCCTCTGTTTCAGCCCCTCTGTTTCTCGCCCTTTGTTTCACCCCTCTGTTTCTCGCCCTCTGTTTCAGCCCCTCTGTTTCAGCCCCTCTGTTTCAGCCCCTCTGTTTCTCGCCCTCTGTTTCAGCCCCTCTGTTTCTTGCCCTCTGTTTCAGCCCCTCTGTTTCAGCCCCTCTGTTTCAGCCCCTCTGTTTCTCGCCCTCTGTTTCTGCCCCTCTGTTTCTCGCCCTCTGTTTCAGCCCCTCTGTTTCTCGCCTTCTGTTTCAGCCCCTCTGATTCAGCCCCTCTGTTTCTCGCCCTCTGTTTCAGCCCCTCTGTTTCTCGCCCTCTGTTTCAGCCCCTCTGTTTAAGCCCCTCTGTTTCAGCCCCTCTGTTTCTCGCCCTCTGTTTCAGCCCCTCTGTTTCTCGCCCTCTGTTTCAGCCCCTCTGTTTCTCGCCCTCTGTTTCAGCCCCTCTGTTTCTCACCCTCTGTTTCAGCCCCTCTGTTTCAGCCCCTCTGTTTCTCGCCCTCTGTTTCAGCCCCTCTGTTTCTCGGCATTTGTTTCAGCCCCTCTGATTCAGCCCCTCTGTTTCTCACCCTCCGTTTCAGCCCCTCTGTTTCTGGCCCTCTGTTTCAGCCCCTCTGTTTCAGACCCTCTGTTTCAGTCCCTCTGTTTCTCGCCCTCTGTTTCTCGCCCTCTGTTTCAGCCCCTCTGTTTCTCGCCCTCTGTTTGAGCCCCTCTGTTTCTCGCCCTCTGTTTCAGCCCCTCTGTTTCAGCCCCTCTGTTTCAGCCCCTCTGTTTCAGCCCCTCTGTTTCTCGCCCTCTGTTTCAACCCCTCTGTTTCTTGCCCTCTGTTTCAGCCCCTCTGTTTCTCGCCCTCTGTTTCAGACTCTCTGTTTCTCGCCCTCTGTTTCAGCCCCTCTGTTTCAGCCCCTCTGATTCAGCCCCACTGTTCAGCCCCTCTGTTTCTCGCCCTCTGTTTCAGCCCCTCTGATTCAGCCCCTCTGTTTCAGCCCCTCTGATTCAGCCCCTCTGTTTCAGCCCCACTATTTCAGCCCCTCTGTTTCAGCCCCTCTGTTTCAGGCTCTCTGTTTCAGCCCGTCTGTTTCAGCCCCTCTGATTCAGTCCCTTAGTTTCTCGCCCTCTGTTTCAGCCCCTCTGTTTCAGCCCCTCTGATTCAGCCCCTCTGATTCAGCCCCTCTGTTTCTCGCCCTCTGTTTCAGCCCCTCTGTTTCTCACCCTCTGTTTCTGCCCCTCTGTTTCAGCCCCTCTGTTTCAGCCCCTCTGTTTCTTGCCCTCTGTTTCAGGCTCTCTGTTTCAGCCCGTCTGTTTCTGCCCCTCTGTTTCAGCCCCTCTGATTCAGTCCCTTAGTTTCTCGCCCTCTGTTTCAGCCCCTCTATTTCAGCCCCTCTGTTTCAGCCCCTCCGATTCAGCCCCTCTGTTTCAGCCCCTCTGTTTCTGCACCTCTGTTTCAGCCCCTCTGTTTCTCGCCCTTTGTTTCAGCCCCTCTGTTTCTCGCCCTCTGTTTCAGCCCCTCTGTTTCAGCCCCTCTGTTTCAGCCCCTCTGTTTCTCGCCCTCTGTTTCTTGCCCTCTGTTTCTTGCCCTCTGTTTCAGCCCCTCTGTTTCAGCCCCTCTGTTTCAGCCCCTCTGTTTCTCGCCCTCTGTTTCTGCCCCTCTGTTTCTCGCCCTCTGTTTCAGCCCCTCTGTTTCTCGCCTTCTGTTTCAGCCCCTCAGATTCAGCCCCTCTGTTTCTCGCCCTCTGTTTCAGCCCCTCTGTTTCTCGCCCTCTGTTTCATCCCCTCTGTTTCAGCCCCTCTGTTTCAGCCCCTCTCTTTCTCGCCCTCTGTTTCAGCCCCTCTGTTTCAGCCCCTCGGTTTCTCGCCCTCTGTTTCAGCCCCTCTGTTTCCGCCCCACTGTTTAAGCCCCTTTGTTTAAGCCACTATTTTCTCGCCCTCTGTTTCAGTACCCTCTGTTTCCGCCCCTCTGTTTCAGCCCCTCTGTTTCTCGCTCTCTGTTTCAGCCCCTCTGTTTCCGCCCCTCTGTTTCAGCCCCTCTGTTTCAGCCCCTCTGTTTCAGCCCCTCTGTTTCTCGCTCTCTGTTTCTGCCCGTCTGTTTCTCGCCCTCTGTTTCAGCCCCTCTGTTTCTCGCCCTCTGTTTCAGCCCCTCTGTTTCTCGCCCTCTGTTTCAGCCCCTCTGTTTCTCGCCCTCTGTTTCAGTCCCTCTGTTTCGCGCTCTCTGTTTCAGCCCCTCTGTTTCAGCCCCTCTATTTCTTGCCCTCTGTTTCAGCCCCTCTGTTTCTCGATCTCTGTTTCAGCCCCTCTGTTTCTCGCCCTCTGTTTGAGCCCCTCTGTTTCTCGCCCTCTGTTTCAGCCCCTCTGTTTCTCGCCCTCTGTTTCAGTCCCTCTGTTTCGCGCTCTCTGTTTCAGCCCCTCTGTTTCAGCCCCTCTGTTTCTTGCCCTCTGTTTCAGCCCCTCTGTTTCTCGCCCTCTGTTTCAGCCACTCTGTTTCTTGCCCTCTGTTTCAGCCCCTCTGTTTCTCGCCCTCTGTTTCAGTCCCTCTGTTTCGCGCTCTCTGTTTCAGCCCCTTTGTTTCAGTCCCTCTGTTTCTCGCCCTCTGTTTCTGCCCGTCTGTTTCTCGCCCTCTGTTTCAGCCCCTCTGTTTCTCGCCCTCTGTTTCAGCCCCTCTGTTTCTCGCCCTCTGTTTCAGCCCCTCTGTTTCTCGCCCTCTGTTTCAGTCCCTCTGTTTCGCGCTCTCTGTTTCAGCCCCTCTGTTTCAGTCGATCTGTTTCTCGCTCTCTGTTTCTGCCCGTCTGTTTCTCGCCCTCTGTTTCAGCCCCTCTGTTTCTTGCCCTCTGTTTCTGCCCCTCTGTGTCTCGCCCTCTGTTTCCGCCCCTCTGATTCAGCCCCTCTGTTTCAGACCCTCTGAATCAGCCACTCTGATTCAGCCCCTCTGTTTCAGCCCCTCTGTTTCAGCCACTCTGTTTCTCGCCCTCTGTTTCAGCCCCTCTGTTTCTCGCCCTCTGTTTCAGCCCCTCTGTTTCAGCCCGTCTGTTTCAGCCCCTCTGTTTCAGCCCCTCTGATTCAGTCCCTTAGTTTCTCGCCCTCTGTTTCAGCCCCTCTGTTTCAGCCCCTCTGATTCAGCCCCTCTGATTCAGCCCCTCTGTTTCTCGCCCTCTGTTTCAGCCCCTCTGTTTCAGCCCCTCTGTTTCTCGCCCTCTGTTTCTGCCCCTCTGTTTCAGCCCCTCTGTTTCAGCCCCTCTGTTTCTTGCCCTCTGTTTCAGCCCCTCTGTTTCAGCCCCCCTGTTTCAGCCCCTCCGATTCAGCCCCTCTGTTTCAGCCCCTCTGTTTCTGCCCCTCTGTTTCAGCCCCTCTGTTTCTCGCCCTTTGTTTCACCCCTCTGTTTCTCGCCCTCTGTTTCAGCCCCTCTGTTTCAGCCCCTCTGTTTCAGCCCCTCTGTTTCTCGCCCTCTGTTTCAGCCCCTCTGTTTCTCGCCCTCTGTTTCAGCCCCTCTGTTTCTCGCCCTCTGTATCAGCCCCTCTGTTTCAGCCCCTCTGTTTCAGCCCCTCTCTTTCTCGCCCTCTGTTTCAGCCCCTCTGTTTCAGCCCCTCGGTTTCTCGCCCTCTGTTTCAGCCCCTCTATTTATCGCCCTCTGTTTCAGCCCCTCTATTGTAGCCCCACTGTTTCAGCCCCTTTGTTTAAGCCGCTATTTTCTCGCCCTCTGTTTCAGCCCCTCTGTTTCCGCCCCTCTGTTTCAGCCCCTCTGTTTCTCGCTCTCTGTTTCAGCCCCTCTGTTTCTGCCCCTCTGTTTCAGCCCCTCTGTTTCAGCCCCTCTGTTTCTCGCCCTCTGTTTCATCCGCTTTATTTCTCACCCTCTGTTTCAGCCCCTCTGTTTCAGCCCCATTGTTTCAGCCCCTCTGTTTCAGCCCCTCTGTTTCTCGCCCTCTGTTTCAGCCCCTCTTTTTCTCGCCCTCCGTTTCAGCCCCTCTGTTTCTCGCCCTCTGTTTCAGCCCCTGTGTTTCAGACCCTCTGTTTCAGTCCCTCTGTTTCTCGCCCTCTGTTTCAGCCCCTCTGTTTCTCGCCCTCTGTTTCAGCCCCTCTGTTTCTCGCCCTCTGTTTCAGCCCCTCTGTTTCAGCCCCTCTGTTTCAGCCCCTCTGTTTCAGCCCCTCTGTTTCTCGCCCTCTGTTTCAGCCCCTCTGTTTCTTGCCCTCTGTTTCAGCCCCTCTGTTTCTCGCCCTCTGTTTCAGCCTCTCTGTTTCTCGCCCTCTGTTTCAGCCCCTCTGTTTCAGCCCCTCTGATTCAGCCCCTCTGTTTCAGCCCCTCTGTTTCTCGCCCTCTGTTTCAGCCCCTCTGATTCAGCCCCTCTGTTTCAGCCCCTCTGATTCAGCCCCTCTGTTTCAGCCCCTCTATTTCAGCCCCTCTGTTTCAGCCCCTCTGTTTCAGCCCCTCTGATTCAGTCCCTTAGTTTCTCGCCCTCTGTTTCAGCCCCTCTGTTTCAGCCCCTCTGATTCAGCCCCTCTGATTCAGCCCCTCTGTTTCTCGCCCTCTGTTTCAGCCCCTCTGTTTCAGCCCCACTGTTTCTCGCCCTCTGTTTCTGCCCCTCTGTTTCAGCCCCTCTGTTTCAGCCCCTCTGTTTCTTGCCCTCTGTTTCAGCCCCTCTGTTTCAGCCCCTCTGTTTCAGCCCCTCTGTTTCTCGCCCTCTGTTTCAGCCCCTCTGTTTCTGCCCCTCTGTTTCAGCCCCTCTGTTTCTCGCCCTTTGTTTCAGCCCCTCTGTTTCTCGCCCTCTGTTTCAGCCCCTCTGTTTCAGCCCCTCTGTTTCAGCCCCTCTGTTTCTCGCCCTCTGTTTCAGCCCCTCTGTTTCTTGCCCTCTGTTTCAGCCCCTCTGTTTCAGCCCCTCTGTTTCAGCCCCTCTGTTTCTCGCCCTCTGTTTCTGCCCCTCTGTTTCTCGCCCTCTGTTTCAGCCCCTCTGTTTCTCACCTTCTGTTTCAGCCCCTCTGATTCAGCCCCTCTGTTTCTCGCCCTCTGTTTCAGCCCCTCTGTTTCTCGCCCTCTGTTTCAGCCCCTCTGTTTCAGCCCCTCTGTTTCAGCCCCTCTGTTTCTCGCCCTCTGTTTCAGTCCCTCTGTTTCTCGCCCTCTGTTTCAGCCCCTCTGTTTCTCGCCCTCTGTTTCAGCCCCTCTGTTTCAGCCCCTCTGTTTCAGCCCCTCTCTTTCTCGCCCTCTGTTTCAGCCCCTCGGTTTCTCGCCCTCTGTTTCAGCCCCTCTATTTATCGCCCTCTGTTTCAGCCCCTCTATTGTAGCCCCACTGTTTAAGCCCCTTTGTTTAAGCCACTATTTTCTCGCCCTCTGTTTCAGCCCCTCTGTTTCCGCCCCTCTGTTTCAGCCCCTCTGTTTCTCGCTCTCTGTTTCAGCCCCTCTATTTCCGCCCCTCTGTTTCAGCCCCTCTGTTTCAGCCCCTCTGTTTCAGCCCATCTGATTCAGCCTGTCTGATTCAGCCCCTCTGTTTCTCGCCCTCTGTTTCAGCCACTCTGTTTCAGCCCCTCTGTTTCTTGCCCTCTGTTTCAGCCCCTCTGTTTCTCGCCCTCTGTTTCAGCCCCTCTGTTTCTCGGCATTTGTTTCAGCCCCTCTGATTCAGCCCCTCTGTTTCCCACCCTCTGTTTCAGCCCCTCTGTTTCTCGCCCTCTTTTTCAATCCCTCTATTTCTTGCCCTCTGTTTCAGCCCCTCTGTTTCAGCCCCTCTGTTTCTCGCCCTCTGTTTCAGCCCCTCTGTTTCTCGCCCTCTGTTTCAGCCCCTCTGTTTCTCGCCGTCTGTTTCATCCCCTTTATTTCTCACCCTCTGTTTCAGCCCCTCTGTTTCAGCCCCACTGTTTCAGCCCCTCTGTTTCAGCCCCTCTGTTTCTCGCCCTCTGTTTCAGCCCCTCTTTTTCTCGCCCTCCGTTTCAGCCCCTCTGTTTCTCGCCCTCTGTTTCAGCCCCTCTGTTTCAGACCCTCTGTTTCAGTCCCTCTGTTTCTCGCCCTCTGTTTCAGCCCCTCTGTTTCTCGCCCTCTGATTCAGCCCCTCTGTTTCTCGCCCTCTGTTTCAGCCCCTCTGTTTCAGCCCCTCTGTTTCAGGCCCTCTGTTTCTCGCCCTCTGTTTCAGCCCCTCTGTTTCTTGCCCTCTGTTTCAGCCCCTCTGTTTCTCGCCCTCTGTTTCAGCCTCTCTGTTTCTCGCCCTCTGTTTCAGCCCCTCTGTTTCAGCCCCTCTGATTCAGCCCCTCTGTTTCAGCCACTCTGTTTCTCGCCCTCTGTTTCAGCCCCTCTGATTCAGCCCCTCTGTTTCAGCCCCTCTGATTCAGCCCCTCTGTTTCAGCCCCTCTATTTCAGCCCCTCTGTTTCAGCCCCTCTGTTTCAGCCCCTCTGATTCAGTCCCTTAGTTTCTCGCCCTCTGTTTCAGCCCCTCTGTTTCAGCCCCTCTGATTCAGCCCCTCTGATTCAGCCCCTCTGTTTCTCGCCCTCTGTTTCAGCCCCTCTGTTTCAGCCCCACTGTTTCTCGCCCTCTGTTTCTGCCCCTCTGTTTCAGCCCCTCTGTTTCAGCCCCTCTGTTTCTTGCCCTCTGTTTCAGCCCCTCTGTTTCAGCCCCTCTGTTTCAGCCCCTCCGATTCAGCCCCTCTGTTTCAGCCCCTCTGTTTCTGCCCCTCTGTTTCAGCCCCTCTGTTTCTCGCCCTTTGTTTCAGCCCCTCTGTTTCTCGCCCTCTGTTTCAGCCCCTCTGTTTCAGCCCCTCTGTTTCAGCCCCTCTGTTTCTCGCCCTCTATTTCAGCCCCTCTGTTTCTTGCCCTCTGTTTCAGCCCCTCTGTTTCAGCCCCTCTGTTTCAGCCCCTCTGTTTCTCGCCCTCTGTTTCTGCCCCTCTGTTTCTCGCCCTCTGTTTCAGCCCCTCTGTTTCTCGCCCTCTGTTTCAGCCCCTCTGATTCAGCCCCTCTGTTTCTCGCCCTCTGTTTCAGCCCCTCTGTTTCTCGCCCTCTGTTTCAGCCCCTCTGTTTCAGCCCCTCTGTTTCAGCCCCTCTGTTTCTCGCCCTCTGTTTCAGCCCCTCTGTTTCTCGCCCTCTGTTTCAGCCCCTCTGTTTCAGCCCCTCTGTTTCAGCCCCTCTCTTTCTCGCCCTCTGTTTCAGCCCCTCTGTTTCAGCCCCTCGGTTTCTCGCCCTCTGTTTCAGCCCCTCTATTTATCGCCCTCTGTTTCAGCCCCTCTATTGTAGCCCCACTGTTTAAGCCCCTTTGTTTAAGCCACTATTTTCTCGCCCTCTGTTTCAGCCCCTCTGTTTCCGCCCCTCTGTTTCAGCCCCTCTGTTTCTCGCTCTCTGTTTCAGCCCCTCTATTTCCGCCCCTCTGTTTCAGCCCCTCTGTTTCAGCCCCTCTGTTTCTCGCCCTCTGTTTCAGCCCCTCTGTTTCTTGCCCTCTGTTTCAGCCACTCTGTTTCTCGCCCTCTGTTTCAGCCACTCTGTTTCTGGCCCTCTGTTTCAGCCCCTCTGTTTCTCGCTCTCTGTTTCAGCCCCTCTGTTTCCGCCCCTCTGTTTCAGCCCCTCTGTTTCAGCCCGTCTGTTTCTCGTCCTCTGTTTCAGCCCCTCTGTTTCTCGCCCTGTGTTTCAGCCTCTCTGTTTCTCGCCCTCTGTTTCAGCCCCACTGTTTCAGCCCCTCTGTTTCAGCCCCTCTGTTTCTCGCCTTCTGTTTCCGCCCCTCAGATTCAGCCCCTCTGTTTCTCGCCCTCTGTTTCAGCCCCTCTGTTTCTCGCCCTCTGTTTCAGCCCCTCTGTTTCAGCCCCTCTGTTTCAGCCCCTCTCTTTCTCGCCCTCTGTTTCAGCCCCTCTGTTTCAGCCTCTCGGTTTCTCGCCCTCTGTTTCAGCCCCTCTATTTATCGCCCTCTGTTTCAGCCCCTCGATTGTAGCCCCACTGTTTAAGCCCCTTTGTTTAAGCCACTATTTTCTCGCCCTCTGTTTCAGCCCCTCTGTTTCCGCCCCTCTGTTTCAGCCCCTCTGTTTCTCGCTCTCTGTTTCAGCCCCTCTGTTTCCGCCCCTCTGTTTCAGCCCCTCTGTTTCAGCCCCTCTGTTTCAGCCCCTCTGTTTCTTGCCCTCTGTTTCAGCCACTCTGTTTCTCGCCCTCTGTTTCAGCCACTCTGTTTCTGGCCCTCTGTTTCAGCCCCTCTGTTTCCGCCCCTCTGTTTCAGCCCCTCTGTTTCAGCCCCTCTGTTTCTCGTCCTCTGTTTCAGCCCCTCTGTTTCTCGCCCTGTGTTTCAGCCTCTCTGTTTCTCGCCCTCTGTTTCAGCCCCACTGTTTCAGCCCCTGTGTTTCAGCCCCTCTGTTTCTCGCCCTCTGTTTCAGCCCCTCTGTTTCTCGCCCTCTGTTTCTCGCCCTCTGTTTCAGACACTCTGTTTCTCACCCTCTGTTTCAGCCCCTCTGTTTCAGCCCACCTGATTCAGCCTGTCTGATTCAGCCCCTCTGTTTCTCGCCCTCTGTTTCAGCCACTCTGTTTCAGCCCCTCTGTTTCTTGCCCTCTGTTTCAGCCCCTCTGTTTCTCGCCCTCTGTTTCAGCCCCTCTGTTTCTTGCCCTCTGTTTCAGCCCCTCTGTTTCTCGCCCTCTGTTTCAGTCCCTCTGTTTCGCGCTCTCTGTTTCAGCCCCTTTGTTTCAGTCCCTCTGTTTCTCGCCCTCTGTTTCTGCCCGTCTGTTTCTCGCCCTCTGTTTCAGCCCCTCTGTTTCTCGCCCTCTGTTTCAGCCCCTCTGTTTCTCGCCCTCTGTTTCAGCCCCTCTGTTTCTCGCCCTCTGTTTCAGTCCCTCTGTTTCGCGCTCTCTGTTTCAGCCCCTCTGTTTTAGTCCCTCTGTTTCTCGCTCTCTGTTTCTGCCCGTCTGTTTCTCGCCCTCTGTTTCAGCCCCTCTGTTTCTTGCCCTCTGTTTCTGCCCCTCTGTGTCTCGCCCTCTGTTTCCGCCCCTCTGATTCAGCCCCTCTGTTTCAGACCCTCTGAATCAGCCACTCTGATTCAGCCCCTCTGTTTCAGCCCCTCTGTTTCAGACACTCTGTTTCTCGCCCTCTGTTTCAGCCCCTCTGTTTCTCGCCCTCAGTTTCAGCCCCTCTGTTTCAGCCCGTCTGTTTCAGCCCCTCTGTTTCAGCCCCTCTGATTCAGTCCCTTAGTTTCTCGCCCTCTGTTTCAGCCCCTCTGTTTCAGCCCCTCTGTTTCTTGCCCTCTGTTTCAGCCCCTCTGTTTCTCGCCCTCTGTTTCAGTCCCTCTGTTTCGCGCTCTCTGTTTCAGCCCCTTTGTTTCAGTCCCTCTGTTTCTCGCCCTCTGTTTCTGCCCGTCTGTTTCTCGCCCTCTGTTTCAGCCCCTCTGTTTCTCGCCCTCTGTTTCAGCCCCTCTGTTTCTCGCCCTCTGTTTCAGCCCCTCTGTTTCTCGCCCTCTGTTTCAGCCCCTCTGTTTCAGTCCCTCTGTTTCTCGCTCTCTGTTTCTGCCCGTCTGTTTCTCGCCCTCTGTTTCAGCCCCTCTGTTTCTTGCCCTCTGTTTCTGCCCCTCTGTTTCTCGCCCTCTGTTTCCGCCCCTCTGATTCAGCCCCTCTGTTTCAGACCCTCTGAATCAGCCACTCTGATTCAGCCCCTCTGTTTCAGCCCCTCTGATTCAGCCACTCTGTTTCTCGCCCTCTGTTTCAGCCCCTCTGTTTCTCGCCCTCTGTTTCAGCCCCTCTGTTTCAGCCCGTCTGTTTCAGCCCCTCTGTTTCAGCCCCTCTGATTCAGTCCCTTAGTTTCTCGCCCTCTGTTTCAGCCCCTCTGTTTCAGCCCCTCTGATTCAGCCCCTCTGATTCAGCCCCTCTGTTTCTCGCCCTCTGTTTCAGCCCCTCTGTTTCAGCCCCTCTGTTTCTCGCCCTCTGTTTCTGCCCCTCTGTTTCAGCCCCTCTGATTCAGCCCCCCTGTTTCTCGCCCTCTGTTTCAGCCCCTCTGTTTCAGCCCCTCTGTTTCTCGCCCTCTGTTTCTGCCCCTCTGTTTCAGCCCCTCTGTTTCAGCCCCTCTGTTTCTCGCCCTCTGTTTCAGCCCCTCTGTTTCTCGCCCTCTGTTTCAGCCCCTCTGTTTCAGCCCCTCTGTTTCAGCCCCTCTGTTTCTCGCCCTCTGTTTCTGCCCCTCTGTTTCTCGCCCTCTGTTTCAGCCACTCTGTTTCTCACCCTCTGTTTCAGCCCCTCTGTTTCAGCCCATCTGATTCAGCCTGTCTGATTCAGCCCCTCTGTTTCTCGCCCTCTGTTTCAGCCACTCTGTTTCAGCCCCTCTGTTTCTTGCCCTCTGTTTCAGCCCCTCTGTTTCTCGCCCTCTGTTTCAGCCCCTCTGTTTCTTGCCCTCTGTTTCAGCCCCTCTGTTTCTCGCCCTCTGTTTCAGTCCCTCTGTTTCGCGCTCTCTGTTTCAGCCCCTTTGTTTCAGTCCCTCTGTTTCTCGCCCTCTGTTTCTGCCCGTCTGTTTCTCGCCCTCTGTTTCAGCCCCTCTGTTTCTCGCCCTCTGTTTCAGCCCCTCTGTTTCTCGCCCTCTGTTTCAGTCCCTCTGTTTCGCGCTCTCTGTTTCAGCCCCTCTGTTTCAGTCCCTCTGTTTCTCGCCCTCTGTTTCCGCCCCTCTGATTCAGCCCCTCTGTTTCAGACCCACTGAATCAGCCACTCTGATTCAGCCCCTCTGTTTCAGCCCCTCTGTTTCAGCCACTCTGTTTCTCGCCCTCTGTTTCAGCCCCTCTGTTTCTCGCCCTCTGTTTCAGCCCCTCTGTTTCAGCCCGTCTGTTTCAGCCCCTCTGTTTCAGCCCCTCTGATTCAGTCCCTTAGTTTCTCGCCCTCTGTTTCAGCCCCTCTGTTTCAGCCCCTCTGATTCAGCCCCTCTGATTCAGCCCCTCTGTTTCTCGCCCTCTGTTTCAGCCCCTCTGTTTCAGCCCCTCTGTTTCTCGCCCTCTGTTTCTGCCCCTCTGTTTCAGCCCCTCTGATTCAGCCCCTCTGTTTCTTGGCCTCTGTTTCAGCCCCTCTGTTTCAGCCCCTCTGTTTCAGCCCCTCCGATTCAGCCCCTCTGTTTCAGCCCCTCTGTTTCTGCCCCTCTGTTTCAGCCCCTCTGTTTCTCGCCCTTTGTTTCACCCCTCTGTTTCTCGCCCTCTGTTTCAGCCCCTCTGTTTCAGCCCCTCTGTTTCAGCCCCTCTGTTTCTCGCCCTCTGTTTCAGCCCCTCTGTTTCTTGCCCTCTGTTTCAGCCCCTCTGTTTCAGCCCCTCTGTTTCAGCCCCTCTGTTTCTCGCCCTCTGTTTCTGCCCCTCTGTTTCTCGCCCTCTGTTTCAGCCCCTCTGTTTCTCGCCTTCTGTTTCAGCCCCTCTGATTCAGCCCCTCTGTTTCTCGCCCTCTGTTTCAGCCCCTCTGTTTCTCGCCCTCTGTTTCAGCCCCTCTGTTTAAGCCCCTCTGTTTCAGCCCCTCTGTTTCTCGCCCTCTGTTTCAGCCCCTCTGTTTCTCGCCCTCTGTTTCAGCCCCTCTGTTTCTCGCCCTCTGTTTCAGCCCCTCTGTTTCTCACCCTCTGTTTCAGCCCCTCTGTTTCAGCCCCTCTGTTTCTCGCCCTCTGTTTCAGCCCCTCTGTTTCTCGGCATTTGTTTCAGCCCCTCTGATTCAGCCCCTCTGTTTCTCACCCTCCGTTTCAGCCCCTCTGTTTCTGGCCCTCTGTTTCAGCCCCTCTGTTTCAGACCCTCTGTTTCAGTCCCTCTGTTTCTCGCCCTCTGTTTCTCGCCCTCTGTTTCAGCCCCTCTGTTTCTCGCCCTCTGTTTGAGCCCCTCTGTTTCTCGCCCTCTGTTTCAGCCCCTCTGTTTCAGCCCCTCTGTTTCAGCCCCTCTGTTTCAGCCCCTCTGTTTCTCGCCCTCTGTTTCAACCCCTCTGTTTCTTGCCCTCTGTTTCAGCCCCTCTGTTTCTCGCCCTCTGTTTCAGCCTCTCTGTTTCTCGCCCTCTGTTTCAGCCCCTCTGTTTCAGCCCCTCTGATTCAGCCCCACTGTTCAGCCCCTCTGTTTCTCGCCCTCTGTTTCAGCCCCTCTGATTCAGCCCCTCTGTTTCAGCCCCTCTGATTCAGCCCCTCTGTTTCAGCCCCACTATTTCAGCCCCTCTGTTTCAGCCCCTCTGTTTCAGGCTCTCTGTTTCAGCCCGTCTGTTTCAGCCCCTCTGATTCAGTCCCTTAGTTTCTCGCCCTCTGTTTCAGCCCCTCTGTTTCAGCCCCTCTGATTCAGCCCCTCTGATTCAGCCCCTCTGTTTCTCGCCCTCTGTTTCAGCCCCTCTGTTTCTCACCCTCTGTTTCTGCCCCTCTGTTTCAGCCCCTCTGTTTCAGCCCCTCTGTTTCTTGCCCTCTGTTTCAGGCTCTCTGTTTCAGCCCGTCTGTTTCAGCCCCTCTGTTTCAGCCCCTCTGATTCAGTCCCTTAGTTTCTCGCCCTCTGTTTCAGCCCCTCTATTTCAGCCCCTCTGTTTCAGCCCCTCCGATTCAGCCCCACTGATTCAGCCCCTCTGTTTCTCGCCCTCTGTTTCAGCCCCTCTGTTTCTCGCCCTTTGTTTCAGCCCCTCTGTTTCTCGCCCTCTGTTTCAGCCCCTCTGTTTCAGCCCCTCTGTTTCAGCCCCTCTGTTTCTCGCCCTCTGTTTCAGCCCCTCTGTTTCTTGCCCTCTGTTTCAGACCCTCTGTTTCAGCCCCTCTGTTTCAGCCCCTCTGTTTCTCGCCCTCTGTTTCTGCCCCTCTGTTTCTCGCCCTCTGTTTCAGCCCCTCTGTTTCTCGCCTTCTGTTTCAGCCCCTCAGATTCAGCCCCTCTGTTTCTCGCCCTCTGTTTCAGCCCCTCTGTTTCTCGCCCTCTGTTTCAGCCCCTCTGTTTCAGCCCCTCTGTTTCAGCCCCTCTCTTTCTCGCCCTCTGTTTCAGCCCCTCTGTTTCAGCCCCTCGGTTTCTCGCCCTCTGTTTCAGCCCCTCTATTTATCGCCCTCTGTTTCAGCCCCTCTATTGTAGCCCCACTGTTTAAGCCCCTTTGTTTAAGCCACTATTTTCTCGCCCTCTGTTTCAGTACCCTCTGTTTCCGCCCCTCTGTTTCAGCCCCTCTGTTTCTCGCTCTCTGTTTCAGCCCCTCTGTTTCCGCCCCTCTGTTTCAGCCCCTCTGTTTCAGCCCCTCTGTTTCAGCCCCTCTGTTTCTCGCTCTCTGTTTCTGCCCGTCTGTTTCTCGCCCTCTGTTTCAGCCCCTCTGTTTCTCGCCCTCTGTTTCAGCCCCTCTGTTTCTCGCCCTCTGTTTCAGCCCCTCTGTTTCTCGCCCTCTGTTTCAGTCCCTCTGTTTCGCGCTCTCTGTTTCAGCCCCTCTGTTTCAGCCCCTCTGTTTCTTGCCCTCTGTTTCAGCCCCTCTGTTTCTCGCCCTCTGTTTCAGCCCCTCTGTTTCTCGCCCTCTGTTTGAGCCCCTCTGTTTCTCGCCCTCTGTTTCAGCCCCTCTGTTTCTCGCCCTCTGTTTCAGTCCCTCTGTTTCTCGCCCTCTGTTTCAGCCACTCTGTTTCTTGCCCTCTGTTTCAGCCCCTCTGTTTCTCGCCCTCTGTTTCAGTCCCTCTGTTTCGCGCTCTCTGTTTCAGCCCCTTTGTTTCAGTCCCTCTGTTTCTCGCCCTCTGTTTCTGCCCGTCTGTTTCTCGCCCTCTGTTTCAGCCCCTCTGTTTCTCGCCCTCTGTTTCAGCCCCTCTGTTTCTCGCCCTCTGTTTCAGCCCCTCTGTTTCTCGCCCTCTGTTTCAGTCCCTCTGTTTCGCGCTCTCTGTTTCAGCCCCTCTGTTTCAGTCGATCTGTTTCTCGCTCTCTGTTTCTGCCCGTCTGTTTCTCGCCCTCTGTTTCAGCCCCTCTGTTTCTTGCCCTCTGTTTCTGCCCCTCTGTGTCTCGCCCTCTGTTTCCGCCCCTCTGATTCAGCCCCTCTGTTTCAGACCCTCTGAATCAGCCACTCTGATTCAGCCCCTCTGTTTCAGCCCCTCTGTTTCAGCCACTCTGTTTCTCGCCCTCTGTTTCAGCCCCTCTGTTTCTCGCCCTCTGTTTCAGCCCCTCTGTTTCAGCCCGTCTGTTTCAGCCCCTCTGTTTCAGCCCCTCTGATTCAGTCCCTTAGTTTCTCGCCCTCTGTTTCAGCCCCTCTGTTTCAGCCCCTCTGATTCAGCCCCTCTGATTCAGCCCCTCTGTTTCTCGCCCTCTGTTTCAGCCCCTCTGTTTCAGCCCCTCTGTTTCTCGCCCTCTGTTTCTGCCCCTCTGTTTCAGCCCCTCTGTTTCAGCCCCTCTGTTTCTTGCCCTCTGTTTCAGCCCCTCTGTTTCAGCCCCCCTGTTTCAGCCCCTCCGATTCAGCCCCTCTGTTTCTCGCCCTCTGTTTCAGCCCCTCTGTTTCAGCCCCTCTGTTTCTCGCCCTCTGTTTCTGCCCCTCTGTTTCAGCCCCTCTGTTTCAGCCCCTCTGTTTCTCGCCCTCTGTTTCAACCCCTCTGTTTCTTGCCCTCTGTTTCAGCCCCTCTGTTTCTCGCCCTCTGTTTCAGCCTCTCTGTTTCTCGCCCTCTGTTTCAGCCCCTCTGTTTCAGCCCCTCTGATTCAGCCCCACTGTTCAGCCCCTCTGTTTCTCGCCCTCTGTTTCAGCCCCTCTGATTCAGCCCCTCTGTTTCAGCCCCTCTGATTCAGCCCCTCTGTTTCAGGCCCACTATTTCAGCCCCTCTGTTTCAGCCCCTCTGTTTCAGGCTCTCTGTTTCAGCCCGTCTGTTTCAGCCCCTCTGATTCAGTCCCTTAGTTTCTCGCCCTCTGTTTCAGCCCCTCTGTTTCAGCCCCTCTGATTCAGCCCCTCTGATTCAGCCCCTCTGTTTCTCGCCCTCTGTTTCAGCCCCTCTGTTTCTCACCCTCTGTTTCTGCCCCTCTGTTTCAGCCCCTCTGTTTCAGCCCCTCTGTTTCTTGCCCTCTGTTTCAGGCTCTCTGTTTCAGCCCGTCTGTTTCAGCCCCTCTGTTTCAGCCCCTCTGATTCAGTCCCTTAGTTTCTCGCCCTCTGTTTCAGCCCCTCTATTTCAGCCCCTCTGTTTCAGCCCCTCCGATTCAGCCCCTCTGATTCAGCCCCTCTGTTTCTCGCCCTCTGTTTCAGCCCCTCTGTTTCTCGCCCTTTGTTTCAGCCCCTCTGTTTCTCGCCCTCTGTTTCAGCCCCTCTGTTTCAGCCCCTCTGTTTCAGCCCCTCTGTTTCTCGCCCTCTGTTTCAGCCCCTCTGTTTCTTGCCCTCTGTTTCAGACCCTCTGTTTCAGCCCCTCTGTTTCAGCCCCTCTGTTTCTCGCCCTCTGTTTCTGCCCCTCTGTTTCTCGCCCTCTGTTTCAGCCCCTCTGTTTCTCGCCTTCTGTTTCAGCCCCTCAGATTCAGCCCCTCTGTTTCTCGCCCTCTGTTTCAGCCCCTCTGTTTCTCGCCCTCTGTTTCAGCCCCTCTGTTTCAGCCCCTCTGTTTCAGCCCCTCTCTTTCTCGCCCTCTGTTTCAGCCCCTCTGTTTCAGCCCCTCGGTTTCTCGCCCTCTGTTTCAGCCCCTCTATTTATCGCCCTCTGTTTCAGCCCCTCTATTGTAGCCCCACTGTTTAAGCCCCTTTGTTTAAGCCACTATTTTCTCGCCCTCTGTTTCAGTACCCTCTGTTTCCGCCCCTCTGTTTCAGCCCCTCTGTTTCTCGCTCTCTGTTTCAGCCCCTCTGTTTCCGCCCCTCTGTTTCAGCCCCTCTGTTTCAGCCCCTCTGTTTCAGCCCCTCTGTTTCTCGCTCTCTGTTTCTGCCCGTCTGTTTCTCGCCCTCTGTTTCAGCCCCTCTGTTTCTCGCCCTCTGTTTCAGCCCCTCTGTTTCTCGCCCTCTGTTTCAGCCCCTCTGTTTCTCGCCCTCTGTTTCAGTCCCTCTGTTTCGCGCTCTCTGTTTCAGCCCCTCTGTTTCAGCCCCTCTGTTTCTTGCCCTCTGTTTCAGCCCCTCTGTTTCTCGCCCTCTGTTTCAGCCCCTCTGTTTCTCGCCCTCTGTTTGAGCCCCTCTGTTTCTCGCCCTCTGTTTCAGCCCCTCTGTTTCTCGCCCTCTGTTTCAGTCCCTCTGTTTCGCGCTCTCTGTTTCTCGCCCTCTGTTTCAGCCCCTCTGTTTCTTGCCCTCTGTTTCAGCCCCTCTGTTTCTCGCCCTCTGTTTCAGCCACTCTGTTTCTTGCCCTCTGTTTCAGCCCCTCTGTTTCTCGCCCTCTGTTTCAGTCCCTCTGTTTCGCGCTCTCTGTTTCAGCCCCTTTGTTTCAGTCCCTCTGTTTCTCGCCCTCTGTTTCTGCCCGTCTGTTTCTCGCCCTCTGTTTCAGCCCCTCTGTTTCTCGCCCTCTGTTTCAGCCCCTCTGTTTCTCGCCCTCTGTTTCAGCCCCTCTGTTTCTCGCCCTCTGTTTCAGTCCCTCTGTTTCGCGCTCTCTGTTTCAGCCCCTCTGTTTCAGTCGATCTGTTTCTCGCTCTCTGTTTCTGCCCGTCTGTTTCTCGCCCTCTGTTTCAGCCCCTCTGTTTCTTGCCCTCTGTTTCTGCCCCTCTGTGTCTCGCCCTCTGTTTCCGCCCCTCTGATTCAGCCCCTCTGTTTCAGACCCTCTGAATCAGCCACTCTGATTCAGCCCCTCTGTTTCAGCCCCTCTGTTTCAGCCACTCTGTTTCTCGCCCTCTGTTTCAGCCCCTCTGTTTCTCGCCCTCTGTTTCAGCCCCTCTGTTTCAGCCCGTCTGTTTCAGCCCCTCTGTTTCAGCCCCTCTGATTCAGTCCCTTAGTTTCTCGCCCTCTGTTTCAGCCCCTCTGTTTCAGCCCCTCTGATTCAGCCCCTCTGATTCAGCCCCTCTGTTTCTCGCCCTCTGTTTCAGCCCCTCTGTTTCAGCCCCTCTGTTTCTCGCCCTCTGTTTCTGCCCCTCTGTTTCAGCCCCTCTGTTTCAGCCCCTCTGTTTCTTGCCCTCTGTTTCAGCCCCTCTGTTTCAGACCCCCTGTTTCAGCCCCTCCGATTCAGCCCCTCTGTTTCAGCCCCTCTGTTTCTGCCCCTCTGTTTCAGCCCCTCTGTTTCTCGCCCTTTGTTTCACCCCTCTGTTTCTCGCCCTCTGTTTCAGCCCCTCTGTTTCAGCCCCTCTGTTTCAGCCCCTCTGTTTCTCGCCCTCTGTTTCAGCCCCTCTGTTTCTCGCCCTCTGTTTCAGCCCCTCTGTTTCTCGCCCTCTGTATCAGCCCCTCTGTTTCAGCCCCTCTGTTTCAGCCACTCTCTTTCTCGCCCTCTGTTTCAGCCCCTCTGTTTCAGCCCCTCGGTTTCTCGCCCTCTGTTTCAGCCCCTCTGTTTATCGCCCTCTGTTTCAGCCCCTCTATTGTAGCCCCACTGTTTCAGCCCCTTTGTTTAAGCCGCTATTTTCTCGCCCTCTGTTTCAGCCCCTCTGTTTCCGCCCCTCTGTTTCAGCCCCTCTGTTTCTCGCTCTCTGTTTCAGCCCCTCTGTTTCTGCCCCTCTGTTTCAGCCCCTCTGTTTCAGCCCCTCTGTTTCTCGCCCTCTGTTTCATCCCCTTTATTTCTCACCCTCTGTTTCAGCCCCTCTGTTTCAGCCCCACTGTTTCAGCCCCTCTGTTTCAGCCCCTCTGTTTCTCGCCCTCTGTTTCAGCCCCTCTTTTTCTCGCCCTCCGTTTCAGCCCCTCTGTTTCTCGCCCTCTGTTTCAGCCCCTGTGTTTCAGACCCTCTGTTTCAGTCCCTCTGTTTCTCGCCCTCTGTTTCAGCCCCTCTGTTTCTCGCCCTCTGTTTCAGCCCCTCTGTTTCTCGCCCTCTGTTTCAGCCCCTCTGTTTCAGCCCCTCTGTTTCAGCCCCTCTGTTTCTCGCCCTCTGTTTCAGCCCCTCTGTTTCTTGCCCTCTGTTTCAGCCCCTCTGTTTCTCGCCCTCTGTTTCAGCCTCTCTGTTTCTCGCCCTCTGTTTCAGCCCCTCTGTTTCAGCCCCTCTGATTCAGCCCCTCTGTTTCAGCCCCTCTGTTTCTCGCCCTCTGTTTCAGCCCCTCTGATTCAGCCCCTCTGTTTCAGCCCCTCTGATTCAGCCCCTCTGTTTCAGCCCCTCTATTTCAGCCCCTCTGTTTCAGCCCCTCTGTTTCAGCCCCTCTGATTCAGTCCCTTAGTTTCTCGCCCTCTGTTTCAGCCCCTCTGTTTCAGCCCCTCTGATTCAGCCCCTCTGATTCAGCCCCTCTGTTTCTCGCCCTCTGTTTCAGCCCCTCTGTTTCAGCCCCACTGTTTCTCGCCCTCTGTTTCTGCCCCTCTGTTTCAGCCCCTCTGTTTCAGCCCCTCTGTTTCTTGCCCTCTGTTTCAGCCCCTCTGTTTCAGCCCCTCTGTTTCAGCCCCTCCGATTCAGCCCCTCTGTTTCAGCCCCTCTGTTTCTGCCCCTCTGTTTCAGCCCCTCTGTTTCTCGCCCTTTGTTTCAGCCCCTCTGTTTCTCGCCCTCTGTTTCAGCCCCTCTGTTTCAGCCCCTCTGTTTCAGCCCCTCTGTTTCTCGCCCTCTGTTTCAGCCCCTCTGTTTCTTGCCCTCTGTTTCAGCCCCTCTGTTTCAGCCCCTCTGTTTCAGCCCCTCTGTTTCTCGCCCTCTGTTTCTGCCCCTCTGTTTCTCGCCCTCTGTTTCAGCCCCTCTGTTTCTCACCTTCTGTTTCAGCCCCTCTGATTCAGCCCCTCTGTTTCTCGCCCTCTGTTTCAGCCCCTCTGTTTCTCGCCCTCTGTTTCAGCCCCTCTGTTTCAGCCCCTCTGTTTCAGCCCCTCTGTTTCTCGCCCTCTGTTTCAGTCCCTCTGTTTCTCGCCCTCTGTTTCAGCCCCTCTGTTTCTCGCCCTCTGTTTCAGCCCCTCTGTTTCAGCCCCTCTGTTTCAGCCCCTCTCTTTCTCGCCCTCTGTTTCAGCCCCTCTGTTGTAGCCCCACTGTTTAAGCCCCTTTGTTTAAGCCACTATTTTCTCGCCCTCTGTTTCAGCCCCTCTGTTTCCGCCCCTCTGTTTCAGCCCCTCTGTTTCTCGCTCTCTGTTTCAGCCCCTCTATTTCCGCCCCTCTGTTTCAGCCCCTCTGTTTCAGCCCCTCTGTTTCAGCCCATCTGATTCAGCCTGTCTGATTCAGCCCCTCTGTTTCTCGCCCTCTGTTTCAGCCACTCTGTTTCAGCCCCTCTGTTTCTTGCCCTCTGTTTCAGCCCCTCTGTTTCTCGCCCTCTGTTTCAGCCCCTCTGTTTCTCGGCATTTGTTTCAGCCCCTCTGATTCAGCCCCTCTGTTTCCCACCCTCTGTTTCAGCCCCTCTGTTTATCGCCCTCTTTTTCAATCCCTCTATTTCTTGCCCTCTGTTTCAGCCCCTCTGTTTCAGCCCCTCTGTTTCTCGCCCTCTGTTTCAGCCCCTCTGTTTCTCGCCCTCTGTTTCAGCCCCTCTGTTTCTCGCCGTCTGTTTCATCCCCTTTATTTCTCACCCTCTGTTTCAGCCCCTCTGTTTCAGCCCCACTGTTTCAGCCCCTCTGTTTCAGCCCCTCTGTTTCTCGCCCTCTGTTTCAGCCCCTCTTTTTCTCGCCCTCCGTTTCAGCCCCTCTGTTTCTCGCCCTCTGTTTCAGCCCCTCTGTTTCAGACCCTCTGTTTCAGTCCCTCTGTTTCTCGCCCTCTGTTTCAGCCCCTCTGTTTCTCGCCCTCTGATTCAGCCCCTCTGTTTCTCGCCCTCTGTTTCAGCCCCTCTGTTTCAGCCCCTCTGTTTCAGCCCCTCTGTTTCTCGCCCTCTGTTTCAGCCCCTCTGTTTCTTGCCCTCTGTTTCAGCCCCTCTGTTTCTCGCCCTCTGTTTCAGCCTCTCTGTTTCTCGCCCTCTGTTTCAGCCCCTCTGTTTCAGCCCCTCTGATTCAGCCCCTCTGTTTCAGCCACTCTGTTTCTCGCCCTCTGTTTCAGCCCCTCTGATTCAGCCCCTCTGTTTCAGCCCCTCTGATTCAGCCCCTCTGTTTCAGCCCCTCTATTTCAGCCCCTCTGTTTCAGCCCCTCTGTTTCAGCCCCTCTGATTCAGTCCCTTAGTTTCTCGCCCTCTGTTTCAGCCCCTCTGTTTCAGCCCCTCTGATTCAGCCCCTCTGATTCAGCCCCTCTGTTTCTCGCCCTCTGTTTCAGCCCCTCTGTTTCAGCCCCACTGTTTCTCGCCCTCTGTTTCTGCCCCTCTGTTTCAGCCCCTCTGTTTCAGCCCCTCTGTTTCTTGCCCTCTGTTTCAGCCCCTCTGTTTCAGCCCCTCTGTTTCAGCCCCTCCGATTCAGCCCCTCTGTTTCAGCCCCTCTGTTTCTGCCCCTCTGTTTCAGCCCCTCTGTTTCTCGCCCTTTGTTTCAGCCCCTCTGTTTCTCGCCCTCTGTTTCAGCCCCTCTGTTTCAGCCCCTCTGTTTCAGCCCCTCTGTTTCTCGCCCTCTGTTTCAGCCCCTCTGTTTCTCGCCCTCTGTTTCAGTCCCTCTGTTTCGCGCTCTCTGTTTCAGCCCCTCTGTTTCAGCCCCTCTGTTTCTTGCCCTCTGTTTCAGCCCCTCTGTTTCTCGCCCTCTGTTTCAGCCCCTCTGTTTCTCGCCCTCTGTTTGAGCCCCTCTGTTTCTCGCCCTCTGTTTCAGCCCCTCTGTTTCTCGCCCTCTGTTTCAGTCCCTCTGTTTCTCGCCCTCTGTTTCAGCCACTCTGTTTCTTGCCCTCTGTTTCAGCCCCTCTGTTTCTCGCCCTCTGTTTCAGTCCCTCTGTTTCGCGCTCTCTGTTTCAGCCCCTTTGTTTCAGTCCCTCTGTTTCTCGCCCTCTGTTTCTGCCCGTCTGTTTCTCGCCCTCTGTTTCAGCCCCTCTGTTTCTCGCCCTCTGTTTCAGCCCCTCTGTTTCTCGCCCTCTGTTTCAGCCCCTCTGTTTCTCGCCCTCTGTTTCAGTCCCTCTGTTTCGCGCTCTCTGTTTCAGCCCCTCTGTTTCAGTCGATCTGTTTCTCGCTCTCTGTTTCTGCCCGTCTGTTTCTCGCCCTCTGTTTCAGCCCCTCTGTTTCTTGCCCTCTGTTTCTGCCCCTCTGTGTCTCGCCCTCTGTTTCCGCCCCTCTGATTCAGCCCCTCTGTTTCAGACCCTCTGAATCAGCCACTCTGATTCAGCCCCTCTGTTTCAGCCCCTCTGTTTCAGCCACTCTGTTTCTCGCCCTCTGTTTCAGCCCCTCTGTTTCTCGCCCTCTGTTTCAGCCCCTCTGTTTCAGCCCGTCTGTTTCAGCCCCTCTGTTTCAGCCCCTCTGATTCAGTCCCTTAGTTTCTCGCCCTCTGTTTCAGCCCCTCTGTTTCAGCCCCTCTGATTCAGCCCCTCTGATTCAGCCCCTCTGTTTCTCGCCCTCTGTTTCAGCCCCTCTGTTTCAGCCCCTCTGTTTCTCGCCCTCTGTTTCTGCCCCTCTGTTTCAGCCCCTCTGTTTCAGCCCCTCTGTTTCTCGCCCTCTGTTTCAACCCCTCTGTTTCTTGCCCTCTGTTTCAGCCCCTCTGTTTCTCGCCCTCTGTTTCAGCCTCTCTGTTTCTCGCCCTCTGTTTCAGCCCCTCTGTTTCAGCCCCTCTGATTCAGCCCCACTGTTCAGCCCCTCTGTTTCTCGCCCTCTGTTTCAGCCCCTCTGATTCAGCCCCTCTGTTTCAGCCCCTCTGATTCAGCCCCTCTGTTTCAGCCCCACTATTTCAGCCCCTCTGTTTCAGCCCCTCTGTTTCAGGCTCTCTGTTTCAGCCCGTCTGTTTCAGCCCCTCTGATTCAGTCCCTTAGTTTCTCGCCCTCTGTTTCAGCCCCTCTGTTTCAGCTCCTCTGATTCAGCCCCTCTGATTCAGCCCCTCTGTTTCTCGCCCTCTGTTTCAGCCCCTCTGTTTCTCACCCTCTGTTTCTGCCCCTCTGTTTCAGCCCCTCTGTTTCAGCCCCTCTGTTTCTTGCCCTCTGTTTCAGGCTCTCTGTTTCAGCCCGTCTGTTTCAGCCCCTCTGTTTCAGCCCCTCTGATTCAGTCCCTTAGTTTCTCGCCCTCTGTTTCAGCCCCTCTATTTCAGCCCCTCTGTTTCAGCCCCTCCGATTCAGCCCCTCTGATTCAGCCCCTCTGTTTCTCGCCCTCTGTTTCAGCCCCTCTGTTTCTCGCCCTTTGTTTCAGCCCCTCTGTTTCTCGCCCTCTGTTTCAGCCCCTCTGTTTCAGCCCCTCTGTTTCAGCCCCTCTGTTTCTCGCCCTCTGTTTCAGCCCCTCTGTTTCTTGCCCTCTGTTTCAGACCCTCTGTTTCAGCCCCTCTGTTTCAGCCCCTCTGTTTCTCGCCCTCTGTTTCTGCCCCTCTGTTTCTCGCCCTCTGTTTCAGCCCCTCTGTTTCTCGCCTTCTGTTTCAGCCCCTCAGATTCAGCCCCTCTGTTTCTCGCCCTCTGTTTCAGCCCCTCTGTTTCTCGCCCTCTGTTTCAGCCCCTCTGTTTCAGCCCCTCTGTTTCAGCCCCTCTCTTTCTCGCCCTCTGTTTCAGCCCCTCTGTTTCAGCCCCTCGGTTTCTCGCCCTCTGTTTCAGCCCCTCTATTTATCGCCCTCTGTTTCAGCCCCTCTATTGTAGCCCCACTGTTTAAGCCCCTTTGTTTAAGCCACTATTTTCTCGCCCTCTGTTTCAGTACCCTCTGTTTCCGCCCCTCTGTTTCAGCCCCTCTGTTTCTCGCTCTCTGTTTCAGCCCCTCTGTTTCCGCCCCTCTGTTTCAGCCCCTCTGTTTCAGCCCCTCTGTTTCAGCCCCTCTGTTTCTCGCTCTCTGTTTCTGCCCGTCTGTTTCTCGCCCTCTGTTTCAGCCCCTCTGTTTCTCGCCCTCTGTTTCAGCCCCTCTGTTTCTCGCCCTCTGTTTCAGCCCCTCTGTTTCTCGCCCTCTGTTTCAGTCCCTCTGTTTCGCGCTCTCTGTTTCAGCCCCTCTGTTTCAGCCCCTCTGTTTCTTGCCCTCTGTTTCAGCCCCTCTGTTTCTCGCCCTCTGTTTCAGCCCCTCTGTTTCTCGCCCTCTGTTTGAGCCCCTCTGTTTCTCGCCCTCTGTTTCAGCCCCTCTGTTTCTCGCCCTCTGTTTCAGTCCCTCTGTTTCGCGCTCTCTGTTTCTCGCCCTCTGTTTCAGCCCCTCTGTTTCTTGCCCTCTGTTTCAGCCCCTCTGTTTCTCGCCCTCTGTTTCAGCCACTCTGTTTCTTGCCCTCTGTTTCAGCCCCTCTGTTTCTCGCCCTCTGTTTCAGTCCCTCTGTTTCGCGCTCTCTGTTTCAGCCCCTTTGTTTCAGTCCCTCTGTTTCTCGCCCTCTGTTTCTGCCCATCTGTTTCTCGCCCTCTGTTTCAGCCCCTCTGTTTCTCGCCCTCTGTTTCAGCCCCTCTGTTTCTCGCCCTCTGTTTCAGCCCCTCTGTTTCTCGCCCTCTGTTTCAGTCCCTCTGTTTCGCGCTCTCTGTTTCAGCCCCTCTGTTTCAGTCGATCTGTTTCTCGCTCTCTGTTTCTGCCCGTCTGTTTCTCGCCCTCTGTTTCAGCCCCTCTGTTTCTTGCCCTCTGTTTCTGCCCCTCTGTGTCTCGCCCTCTGTTTCCGCCCCTCTGATTCAGCCCCTCTGTTTCAGACCCTCTGAATCAGCCACTCTGATTCAGCCCCTCTGTTTCAGCCCCTCTGTTTCAGCCACTCTGTTTCTCGCCCTCTGTTTCAGCCCCTCTGTTTCTCGCCCTCTGTTTCAGCCCCTCTGTTTCAGCCCGTCTGTTTCAGCCCCTCTGTTTCAGCCCCTCTGATTCAGTCCCTTAGTTTCTCGCCCTCTGTTTCAGCCCCTCTGTTTCAGCCCCTCTGATTCAGCCCCTCTGATTCAGCCCCTCTGTTTCTCGCCCTCTGTTTCAGCCCCTCTGTTTCAGCCCCTCTGTTTCTCGCCCTCTGTTTCTGCCCCTCTGTTTCAGCCCCTCTGTTTCAGCCCCTCTGTTTCTTGCCCTCTGTTTCAGCCCCTCTGTTTCAGACCCCCTGTTTCAGCCCCTCCGATTCAGCCCCTCTGTTTCAGCCCCTCTGTTTCTGCCCCTCTGTTTCAGCCCCTCTGTTTCTCGCCCTTTGTTTCACCCCTCTGTTTCTCGCCCTCTGTTTCAGCCCCTCTGTTTCAGCCCCTCTGTTTCAGCCCCTCTGTTTCTCGCCCTCTGTTTCAGCCCCTCTGTTTCTCGCCCTCTGTTTCAGCCCCTCTGTTTCTCGCCCTCTGTATCAGCCCCTCTGTTTCAGCCCCTCTGTTTCAGCCACTCTCTTTCTCGCCCTCTGTTTCAGCCCCTCTGTTTCAGCCCCTCGGTTTCTCGCCCTCTGTTTCAGCCCCTCTGTTTATCGCCTTCTGTTTCAGCCCCTCTATTGTAGCCCCACTGTTTCAGCCCCTTTGTTTAAGCCGCTATTTTCTCGCCCTCTGTTTCAGCCCCTCTGTTTCCGCCCCTCTGTTTCAGCCCCTCTGTTTCTCGCTCTCTGTTTCAGCCCCTCTGTTTCTGCCCCTCTGTTTCAGCCCCTCTGTTTCAGCCCCTCTGTTTCTCGCCCTCTGTTTCATCCCCTTTATTTCTCACCCTCTGTTTCAGCCCCTCTGTTTCAGCCCCACTGTTTCAGCCCCTCTGTTTCAGCCCCTCTGTTTCTCGCCCTCTGTTTCAGCCCCTCTTTTTCTCGCCCTCCGTTTCAGCCCCTCTGTTTCTCGCCCTCTGTTTCAGCCCCTGTGTTTCAGACCCTCTGTTTCAGTCCCTCTGTTTCTCGCCCTCTGTTTCAGCCCCTCTGTTTCTCGCCCTCTGTTTCAGCCCCTCTGTTTCTCGCCCTCTGTTTCAGCCCCTCTGTTTCAGCCCCTCTGTTTCAGCCCCTCTGTTTCTCGCCCTCTGTTTCAGCCCCTCTGTTTCTTGCCCTCTGTTTCAGCCCCTCTGTTTCTCGCCCTCTGTTTCAGCCTCTCTGTTTCTCGCCCTCTGTTTCAGCCCCTCTGTTTCAGCCCCTCTGATTCAGCCCCTCTGTTTCAGCCCCTCTGTTTCTCGCCCTCTGTTTCAGCCCCTCTGATTCAGCCCCTCTGTTTCAGCCCCTCTGATTCAGCCCCTCTGTTTCAGCCCCTCTATTTCAGCCCCTCTGTTTCAGCCCCTCTGTTTCAGCCCCTCTGATTCAGTCCCTTAGTTTCTCGCCCTCTGTTTCAGCCCCTCTGTTTCAGCCCCTCTGATTCAGCCCCTCTGATTCAGCCCCTCTGTTTCTCGCCCTCTGTTTCAGCCCCTCTGTTTCAGCCCCACTGTTTCTCGCCCTCTGTTTCTGCCCCTCTGTTTCAGCCCCTCTGTTTCAGCCCCTCTGTTTCTTGCCCTCTGTTTCAGCCCCTCTGTTTCAGCCCCTCTGTTTCAGCCCCTCCGATTCAGCCCCTCTGTTTCAGCCCCTCTGTTTCTGCCCCTCTGTTTCAGCCCCTCTGTTTCTCGCCCTTTGTTTCAGCCCCTCTGTTTCTCGCCCTCTGTTTCAGCCCCTCTGTTTCAGCCCCTCTGTTTCAGCCCCTCTGTTTCTCGCCCTCTGTTTCAGCCCCTCTGTTTCTTGCCCTCTGTTTCAGCCCCTCTGTTTCAGCCCCTCTGTTTCAGCCCCTCTGTTTCTCGCCCTCTGTTTCTGCCCCTCTGTTTCTCGCCCTCTGTTTCAGCCCCTCTGTTTCTCACCTTCTGTTTCAGCCCCTCTGATTCAGCCCCTCTGTTTCTCGCCCTCTGTTTCAGCCCCTCTGTTTCTCGCCCTCTGTTTCAGCCCCTCTGTTTCAGCCCCTCTGTTTCAGCCCCTCTGTTTCTCGCCCTCTGTTTCAGTCCCTCTGTTTCTCGCCCTCTGTTTCAGCCCCTCTGTTTCTCGCCCTCTGTTTCAGCCCCTCTGTTTCAGCCCCTCTGTTTCAGCCCCTCTCTTTCTCGCCCTCTGTTTCAGCCCCTCTGTTGTAGCCCCACTGTTTAAGCCCCTTTGTTTAAGCCACTATTTTCTCGCCCTCTGTTTCAGCCCCTCTGTTTCCGCCCCTCTGTTTCAGCCCCTCTGTTTCTCGCTCTCTGTTTCAGCCCCTCTATTTCCGCCCCTCTGTTTCAGCCCCTCTGTTTCAGCCCCTCTGTTTCAGCCCATCTGATTCAGCCTGTCTGATTCAGCCCCTCTGTTTCTCGCCCTCTGTTTCAGCCACTCTGTTTCAGCCCCTCTGTTTCTTGCCCTCTGTTTCAGCCCCTCTGTTTCTCGCCCTCTGTTTCAGCCCCTCTGTTTCTCGGCATTTGTTTCAGCCCCTCTGATTCAGCCCCTCTGTTTCCCACCCTCTGTTTCAGCCCCTCTGTTTATCGCCCTCTTTTTCAATCCCTCTATTTCTTGCCCTCTGTTTCAGCCCCTCTGTTTCAGCCCCTCTGTTTCTCGCCCTCTGTTTCAGCCCCTCTGTTTCTCGCCCTCTGTTTCAGCCCCTCTGTTTCTCGCCGTCTGTTTCATCCCCTTTATTTCTCACCCTCTGTTTCAGCCCCTCTGTTTCAGCCCCACTGTTTCAGCCCCTCTGTTTCAGCCCCTCTGTTTCTCGCCCTCTGTTTCAGCCCCTCTTTTTCTCGCCCTCCGTTTCAGCCCCTCTGTTTCTCGCCCTCTGTTTCAGCCCCTCTGTTTCAGACCCTCTGTTTCAGTCCCTCTGTTTCTCGCCCTCTGTTTCAGCCCCTCTGTTTCTCGCCCTCTGATTCAGCCCCTCTGTTTCTCGCCCTCTGTTTCAGCCCCTCTGTTTCAGCCCCTCTGTTTCAGCCCCTCTGTTTCTCGCCCTCTGTTTCAGCCCCTCTGTTTCTTGCCCTCTGTTTCAGCCCCTCTGTTTCTCGCCCTCTGTTTCAGCCTCTCTGTTTCTCGCCCTCTGTTTCAGCCCCTCTGTTTCAGCCCCTCTGATTCAGCCCCTCTGTTTCAGCCACTCTGTTTCTCGCCCTCTGTTTCAGCCCCTCTGATTCAGCCCCTCTGTTTCAGCCCCTCTGATTCAGCCCCTCTGTTTCAGCCCCTCTATTTCAGCCCCTCTGTTTCAGCCCCTCTGTTTCAGCCCCTCTGATTCAGTCCCTTAGTTTCTCGCCCTCTGTTTCAGCCCCTCTGTTTCAGCCCCTCTGATTCAGCCCCTCTGATTCAGCCCCTCTGTTTCTCGCCCTCTGTTTCAGCCCCTCTGTTTCAGCCCCACTGTTTCTCGCCCTCTGTTTCTGCCCCTCTGTTTCAGCCCCTCTGTTTCAGCCCCTCTGTTTCTTGCCCTCTGTTTCAGCCCCTCTGTTTCAGCCCCTCTGTTTCAGCCCCTCCGATTCAGCCCCTCTGTTTCAGCCCCTCTGTTTCTGCCCCTCTGTTTCAGCCCCTCTGTTTCTCGCCCTTTGTTTCAGCCCCTCTGTTTCTCGCCCTCTGTTTCAGCCCCTCTGTTTCAGCCCCTCTGTTTCAGCCCCTCTGTTTCTCGCCCTCTGTTTCAGCCCCTCTGTTTCTTGCCCTCTGTTTCAGCCCCTCTGTTTCAGCCCCTCTGTTTCAGCCCCTCTGTTTCTCGCCCTCTGTTTCTGCCCCTCTGTTTCTCGCCCTCTGTTTCAGCCCCTCTGTTTCTCGCCTTCTGTTTCAGCCCCTCTGATTCAGCCCCTCTGTTTCTCGCCCTCTGTTTCAGCCCCTCTGTTTCTCGCCCTCTGTTTCAGCCCCTCTGT
This sequence comes from Chiloscyllium punctatum, assembly GCF_047496795.1. Taxonomy (NCBI): domain Eukaryota; kingdom Metazoa; phylum Chordata; class Chondrichthyes; order Orectolobiformes; family Hemiscylliidae; genus Chiloscyllium; species Chiloscyllium punctatum. The sequence continues at coordinate 76,350 of NW_027309792.1, read as the reverse complement.
TTCAGCCCCTCTGTTTCAGCCCCTCTGTTTCTCGCCCTCTGTTTCAGCCCCTCTGTTTCTCGCCCTCTGTTTCAGCCCCTCTGTTTCAGCCCCTCTGTTTCAGCCCCTCTCTTTCTCGCCCTCTGTTTCAGCCCCTCTGTTTCAGCCCCTCGGTTTCTCGCCCTCTGTTTCAGCCCCTCTATTTATCGCCCTCTGTTTCAGCCCCTCTATTGTAGCCCCACTGTTTAAGCCCCTTTGTTTAAGCCACTATTTTCTCGCCCTCTGTTTCAGCCCCTCTGTTTCCGCCCCTCTGTTTCAGCCCCTCTGTTTCTCGCTCTCTGTTTCAGCCCCTCTATTTCCGCCCCTCTGTTTCAGCCCCTCTGTTTCAGCCCCTCTGTTTCTCGCCCTCTGTTTCAGCCCCTCTGTTTCTTGCCCTCTGTTTCAGCCACTCTGTTTCTCGCCCTCTGTTTCAGCCACTCTGTTTCTGGCCCTCTGTTTCAGCCCCTCTGTTTCTCGCTCTCTGTTTCAGCCCCTCTGTTTCCGCCCCTCTGTTTCAGCCCCTCTGTTTCAGCCCGTCTGTTTCTCGTCCTCTGTTTCAGCCCCTCTGTTTCTCGCCCTGTGTTTCAGCCTCTCTGTTTCTCGCCCTCTGTTTCAGCCCCACTGTTTCAGCCCCTCTGTTTCAGCCCCTCTGTTTCTCGCCTTCTGTTTCAGCCCCTCAGATTCAGCCCCTCTGTTTCTCGCCCTCTGTTTCAGCCCCTCTGTTTCTCGCCCTCTGTTTCAGCCCCTCTGTTTCAGCCCCTCTGTTTCAGCCCCTCTCTTTCTCGCCCTCTGTTTCAGCCCCTCTGTTTCAGCCCCTCGGTTTCTCGCCCTCTGTTTCAGCCCCTCTATTTATCGCCCTCTGTTTCAGCCCCTCGATTGTAGCCCCACTGTTTAAGCCCCTTTGTTTAAGCCACTATTTTCTCGCCCTCTGTTTCAGCCCCTCTGTTTCCGCCCCTCTGTTTCAGCCCCTCTGTTTCTCGCTCTCTGTTTCAGCCCCTCTGTTTCCGCCCCTCTGTTTCAGACCCTCTGTTTCTCGCCCTCTGTTTCAGCCACTCTGTTTCTGGCCCTCTGTTTCAGCCCCTCTGTTTCCGCCCCTCTGTTTCAGCCCCTCTGTTTCAGCCCCTCTGTTTCTCGTCCTCTGTTTCAGCCCCTCTGTTTCTCGCCCTGTGTTTCAGCCTCTCTGTTTCTCGCCCTCTGTTTCAGCCCCACTGTTTCAGCCCCTGTGTTTCAGCCCCTCTGTTTCTCGCCCTCTGTTTCAGCCCCTCTGTTTCTCGCCCTCTGTTTCTCGCCCTCTGTTTCAGACACTCTGTTTCTCACCCTCTGTTTCAGCCCCTCTGTTTCAGCCCACCTGATTCAGCCTGTCTGATTCAGCCCCTCTGTTTCTCGCCCTCTGTTTCAGCCACTCTGTTTCAGCCCCTCTGTTTCTTGCCCTCTGTTTCAGCCCCTCTGTTTCTCGCCCTCTGTTTCAGCCCCTCTGTTTCTTGCCCTCTGTTTCAGCCCCTCTGTTTCTCGCCCTCTGTTTCAGTCCCTCTGTTTCGCGCTCTCTGTTTCAGCCCCTTTGTTTCAGTCCCTCTGTTTCTCGCCCTCTGTTTCTGCCCGTCTGTTTCTCGCCCTCTGTTTCAGCCCCTCTGTTTCTCGCCCTCTGTTTCAGCCCCTCTGTTTCTCGCCCTCTGTTTCAGCCCCTCTGTTTCTCGCCCTCTGTTTCAGTCCCTCTGTTTCGCGCTCTCTGTTTCAGCCCCTCTGTTTCAGTCCCTCTGTTTCTCGCTCTCTGTTTCTGCCCGTCTGTTTCTCGCCCTCTGTTTCAGCCCCTCTGTTTCTTGCCCTCTGTTTCTGCCCCTCTGTGTCTCGCCCTCTGTTTCCGCCCCTCTGATTCAGCCCCTCTGTTTCAGACCCTCTGAATCAGCCACTCTGATTCAGCCCCTCTGTTTCAGCCCCTCTGTTTCAGACACTCTGTTTCTCGCCCTCTGTTTCAGCCCCTCTGTTTCTCGCCCTCTGTTTCAGCCCCTCTGTTTCAGCCCGTCTGTTTCAGCCCCTCTGTTTCAGCCCCTCTGATTCAGTCCCTTAGTTTCTCGCCCTCTGTTTCAGCCCCTCTGTTTCAGCCCCTCTGATTCAGCCCCTCTGATTCAGCCCCTCTGTTTCTCGCCCTCTGTTTCAGCCCCTCTGTTTCAGCCCCTCTGTTTCTCGCCCTCTGTTTCTGCCCCTCTGTTTCAGCCCCTCTGTTTCAGCCCCTCTGTTTCTTGCCCTCTGTTTCAGCCCCTCTGTTTCAGCCCCTCTGTTTCAGCCCCTCCGATTCAGCCCCTCTGTTTCAGCCCCTCTGTTTCTGCCCCTCTGTTTCAGCCCCTCTGTTTCTCGCCCTTTGTTTCACCCCTCTGTTTCTCGCCCTCTGTTTCAGCCCCTCTGTTTCAGCCCCTCTGTTTCAGCCCCTCTGTTTCTCGCCCTCTGTTTCAGCCCCTCTGTTTCTCGCCCTCTGTTTCAGCCCCTCTGTTTCTCGCCCTCTGTTTCAGCCCCTCTGTTTCAGCCCCTCTGTTTCAGCCCCTCTCGTTCTCGCCCTCTGTTTCAGCCCCTCTGTTTCAGCCCCTCGGTTTCTCGCCCTCTGTTTCAGCCCCTCTATTTATCGCCCTCTGTTTCAGCCCCTCTATTGTAGCCCCACTGTTTCAGTCCCTTTGTTTAAGCCGCTATTTTCTCGCCCTCTGTTTCAGCCCCTCTGTTTCCGCCCCTCTGTTTCAGCCCCTCTGTTTCTCGCTCTCTGTTTCAGCCCCTCTGTTTCTGCCCCTCTGTTTCAGCCCCTCTGTTTCAGCCCCTCTGTTTCTCGCCCTCTGTTTCAGCCCCTCTGTTTCTTGCCCTCTGTTTCAGCCACTCTGTTTCTCGCCCTCTGTTTCAGCCACTCTGTTTCTGGCCCTCTGTTTCAGCCCCTCTGTTTCTCGCTCTCTGTTTCAGCCCCTCTGTTTCCGCCCCTCTGTTTCAGCCCCTCTGTTTCAGCCCCTCTGTTTCTCGCCCTCTGTATCAGGCGCTTTGTTTCAGCCCCTTTGTTTCAGCCCCACTTTTTCAGCCCCTCTGTTTCTCGCCCTCTGTTTTAGCCACTCTGTTTCTCGCCCTCTGTTTCAGCCACTCTGTTTCAGCCCATCTGATTCAGCCTGTCTGATTCAGCCCCTCTGTTTCTCGCCCTCTGTTTCAGCCACTCTGTTTCAGCCCCTCTGTTTCTTGCCCTCTGTTTCAGCCCCTCTGTTTCTCGCCCTCTGTTTCAGCCCCTCTGTTTCTCGGCATTTGTTTCAGCCCCTCTGATTCAGCCCCTCTGTTTCTCACCCTCTGTTTCAGCCCCTCTGTTTCTCGCCCTCTTTTTCAATCGCTCTATTTCTTGCCCTCTGTTTCAGCCCCTCTGTTACAGCCCCTCTGTTTCTCGCCCTCTGTTTCAGCCCCTCTGTTTCTCGCCCTCTGTTTCAGCCCCTCTGTTTCTTGCCCTCTGTTTCAGCCCCTCTGTTTCTCGCCCTCTGTTTCAGCCCCTCTGTTTCTCGGCATTTGTTTCAGCCCCTCTGATTCAGCCCCTCTGTTTCTCACCCTCTGTTTCAGCCCCTCTGTTTCTCGCCCTCTTTTTCAATCGCTCTATTTCTTGCCCTCTGTTTCAGCCCCTCTGTTACAGCCCCTCTGTTTCTCGCCCTCTGTTTCAGTCCCTCTGTTTCTCGCCCTCTGTTTCAGCCCCTCTGTTTCTCGCCCTCTGTTTCAGCCCCTCTGTTTCTCGCCCTCTGTTTCAGCCCCTCTGTTTCAGCCCCTCTGTTTCAGCCCCTCTGTTTCTCGCCCTCTGTTTCAGCCCCTCTGTTTCTTGCCCTCTGTTTCAGCCCCTCTGTTTCTCGCCCTCTGTTTCAGCCTCTCTGTTTCTCGCCCTCTGTTTCAGCCCCTCTGTTTCAGCCCCTCTGATTCAGCCCCTCTGTTTCAGCCCCTCTGTTTCTCGCCCTCTGTTTCAGCCCCTCTGATTCAGCCCCTCTGTTTCAGCCCCTCTGATTCAGCCCCTCTGTTTCAGCCCCTCTATTTCAGCCCCTCTGTTTCAGCCCCTCTGTTTCAGCCCCTCTGATTCAGTCCCTTAGTTTCTCGCCCTCTGTTTCAGCCCCTCTGTTTCAGCCCCTCTGATTCAGCCCCTCTGTTTCAGCCCCACTGTTTCTCGCCCTCTGTTTCTGCCCCTCTGTTTCAGCCCCTCTGTTTCAGCCCCTCTGTTTCTTGGCCTCTGTTTCAGCCCCTCTGTTTCAGCCCCTCTGTTTCAGCCCCTCCGATTCAGCCCCTCTGTTTCAGCCCCTCTGTTTCTGCCCCTCTGTTTCAGCCCCTCTGTTTCTCGCCCTTTGTTTCAGCCCCTCTGTTTCTCGCCCTCTGTTTCAGCCCCTCTGTTTCAGCCCCTCTGTTTCAGCCCCTCTGTTTCTCGCCCTCTGTTTCAGCCCCTCTGTTTCTTGCCCTCTGTTTCAGCCCCTCTGTTTCAGCCCCTCTGTTTCAGCCCCTCTGTTTCTCGCCCTCTGTTTCTGCCCCTCTGTTTCTCGCCCTCTGTTTCAGCCCCTCTGTTTCTCGCCTTCTGTTTCAGCCCCTCTGATTAAGCCCCTCTGTTTCTCGCCCTCTGTTTCAGCCCCTCTGTTTCTCGCCCTCTGTTTCAGCCCCTCTGTTTCAGCCCCTCTGTTTCAGCCCCTCTGTTTCTCGCCCTCTGTTTCAGCCCCTCTGTTTCTCGCCCTCTGTTTCAGCCCCTCTGTTTCTCGCCCTCTGTTTCAGCCCCTCTGTTTCAGCCCCTCTGTTTCAGCCCCTCTCTTTCTCGCCCTCTGTTTCAGCCCCTCTGTTTCAGCCCCTCGGTTTCTCGCCCTCTGTTTCAGCCCCTCTATTTATCGCCCTCTGTTTCAGCCCCTCTATTGTAGCCCCACTGTTTAAGCCCCTTTGTTTAAGCCACTATTTTCTCGCCCTCTGTTTCAGCCCCTCTGTTTCCGCCCCTCTGTTTAAGCCCCTCTGTTTCTCGCTCTCTGTTTCAGCCCCTCTATTTCCACCCCTCTGTTTCAGCCCCTCTGTTTCAGCCCCTCTGATTCTCGCCCTCTGTTTCAGCCCCTCTGTTTCTTGCCCTCTGTTTCAGCCACTCTGTTTCTCGCCCTCTGTTTCAGCCACTCTGTTTCTGGCCCTCTGTTTCAGCCCCTCTGTTTCTCGCTCTCTGTTTCAGCCCCTCTGTTTCCGCCCCTCTGTTTCAGCCCCTCTGTTTCAGCCCCTCTGTTTCTCGTCCTCTGTTTCAGCCCCTCTGTTTCTCGCCCTGTGTTTCAGCCTCTCTGTTTCTCGCCCTCTGTTTCAGCCCCACTGTTTCAGCCCCTCTTTTTCAGCCCCTTTGTCTCAGCCCCACTTTTTCAGCCACTCTGTTTCTCGCCCTCTGTTTCTCGCCCTCTGTTTCAGCCACTCTGTTTCTCGCCCTCTGTTTCAGCCCCTCTGTTTCAGCCCATCTGATTCAGCCTGTCTGATTCAGCCCCTCTGTTTCTCGCCCTCTGTTTCAGCCACTCTGTTTCAGCCCCTCTGTTTCTTGCCCTCTGTTTCAGCCCCTCTGTTTCTCGCCCTCTGTTTCAGCCCCTCTGTTTCTGGCCCTCTGTTTCAGCCCCTCTGTTTCTCGCCCTCTGTTTCAGTCCCTCTGTTTCGCGCTCTCTGATTCAGCCCCTTTGTTTCAGTCCCTCTGTTTCTCGCCCTCTGTTTCTGCCCGTCTGTTTCTCGCCCTCTGTTTCAGCCCCTCTGTTTCTCGCCCTCTGTTTCAGCCCCTCTGTTTCTCGCCCTCTGTTTCAGCCTCTCTGTTTCTCGCCCTCTGTTTCAGCCCCTCTGTTTCAGCCCCTCTGATTCAGCCCCTCTGTTTCAGCCCCTCTGTTTCTCGCCCTCTGTTTCAGCCCCTCTGATTCAGCCCCTCTGTTTCAGCCGCTCTGATTCAGCCCCTCTGTTTCAGCCCCTCTATTTCAGCCCCTCTGTTTCAGCCCCTCTGTTTCAGCCCCTCTGATTCAGTCCCTTAGTTTCTCGCCCTCTGTTTCAGCCCCTCTGTTTCAGCCCCTCTGATTCAGCCCCTCTGATTCAGCCCCTCTGTTTCTCGCCCTCTGTTTCAGCCCCTCTGTTTCAGCCCCACTGTTTCTCGCCCTCTGTTTCTGCCCCTCTGTTTCAGCCCCTCTGTTTCAGCCCCTCTGTTTCTTGGCCTCTGTTTCAGCCCCTCTGTTTCAGCCCCTCTGTTTCAGCCCCTCCGATTCAGCCCCTCTGTTTCAGCCCCTCTGTTTCTGCCCCTCTGTTTCAGCCCCTCTGTTTCTCGCCCTTTGTTTCAGCCCCTCTGTTTCTCGCCCTCTGTTTCAGCCCCTCTGTTTCTTGCCCTCTGTTTCAGCCCCTCTGTTTCTCGCCCTCTGTTTCAGCCCCTCTGTTTCTTGCCCTCTGTTTCAGCCCCTCTGTTTCAGCCCCTCTGTTTCAGCCCCTCTGTTTCTCGCCCTCTGTTTCAGCCCCTCTGTTTCTCGCCTTCTGTTTCAGCCCCTCTGATTCAGCCCCTCTGTTTCTCGCCCTCTGTTTCAGCCCCTCTGTTTCTCGCCCTCTGTTTCAGCCCCTCTGTTTCAGCCCCTCTGTTTCAGCCCCTCTGTTTCTCGCCCTCTGTTTCAGCCCCTCTGTTTCTCGCCCTCTGTTTCAGCCCCTCTGTTTCTCGCCCTCTGTTTCAGCCCCTCTGTTTCAGCCCCTCTGTTTCAGCCCCTCTCTTTCTCGCCCTCTGTTTCAGCCCCTCTGTTTCAGCCCCTCGGTTTCTCGCCCTCTGTTTCAGCCCCTCTATTTATCGCCCTCTGTTTCAGCCCCTCTATTGTAGCCCCACTGTTTAAGCCCCTTTGTTTAAGCCACTATTTTCTCGCCCTCTGTTTCAGCCCCTCTGTTTCCGCCCCTCTGTTTAAGCCCCTCTGTTTCTCGCTCTCTGTTTCAGCCCCTCTATTTCCACCCCTCTGTTTCAGCCCCTCTGTTTCAGCCCCTCTGATTCTCGCCCTCTGTTTCAGCCCCTCTGTTTCTTGCCCTCTGTTTCAGCCACTCTGTTTCTCGCCCTCTGTTTCAGCCACTCTGTTTCTGGCCCTCTGTTTCAGCCCCTCTGTTTCTCGCTCTCTGTTTCAGCCCCTCTGTTTCCGCCCCTCTGTTTCAGCCCCTCTGTTTCAGCCCCTCTGTTTCTCGTCCTCTGTTTCAGCCCCTCTGTTTCTCGCCCTGTGTTTCAGCCTCTCTGTTTCTCGCCCTCTGTTTCAGCCCCACTGTTTCAGCCCCTCTTTTTCAGCCCCTTTGTCTCAGCCCCACTTTTTCAGCCACTCTGTTTCTCGCCCTCTGTTTCTCGCCCTCTGTTTCAGCCACTCTGTTTCTCGCCCTCTGTTTCAGCCCCTCTGTTTCAGCCCATCTGATTCAGCCTGTCTGATTCAGCCCCTCTGTTTCTCGCCCTCTGTTTCAGCCACTCTGTTTCAGCCCCTCTGTTTCTTGCCCTCTGTTTCAGCCCCTCTGTTTCTCGCCCTCTGTTTCAGCCCCTCTGTTTCTGGCCCTCTGTTTCAGCCCCTCTGTTTCTCGCCCTCTGTTTCAGTCCCTCTGTTTCGCGCTCTCTGATTCAGCCCCTTTGTTTCAGTCCCTCTGTTTCTCGCCCTCTGTTTCTGCCCGTCTGTTTCTCGCCCTCTGTTTCAGCCCCTCTGTTTCTCGCCCTCTGTTTCAGCCCCTCTGTTTCTCGCCCTCTGTTTCAGCCCCTCTGTTTCTCGCCCTCTGTTTCAGTCCCTCTGTTTCGCGCTCTCTGTTTCAGCCCCTCTGTTTCAGCCCCTCTGTTTCAGCCCCTCTGATTCAGCCCCTCTGTTTCAGCCCCTCTGTTTCTCGCCCTCTGTTTCAGCCCCTCTGATTCAGCCCCTCTGTTTCAGCCCCTCTGATTCAGCCCCTCTGTTTCAGCCCCTCTATTTCAGCCCCTATGTTTCAGCCCTTCTGTTTCAGGCTCTCTGTTTCAGCCCGTCTGTTTCAGCCCCTCTGTTTCAGCCCCTCTGATTCAGTCCCTTAGTTTCTCGCCCTCTGTTTCAGCCCCTCTGTTTCAGCCCCTCTGATTCAGCCCCTCTGATTCAGCCCCTCTGTTTCTCGCCCTCTGTTTCAGCCCCTCTGTTTCAGCCCCTCTGTTTTCGCCCTCTGTTTCTGCCCCTCTGTTTCAGCCCCTCTGTTTCAGCCCCTCTGTTTCTTGCCCTCTGTTTCAGCCCCTCTGTTTCAGCCCCTCTGTTTCAGCCCCTCCGATTCAGCCCCTCTGTTTCAGCCCCTCTGTTTCTGCCCCTCTGTTTCAGCCCCTCTGTTTCTCGCCCTTTGTTTCAGCCCCTCTGTTTCTCGCCCTCTGTTTCAGCCCCTCTGTTTCAGCCCCTCTGTTTCAGCCCCTCTGTTTCTCGCCCTCTGTTTCAGCCCCTCTGTTTCTTGCCCTCTGTTTCAGCCCCTCTGTTTCAGCCCCTCTGTTTCAGCCCCTCTGTTTCTCGCCCTCTGTTTCTGCCCCTCTGTTTCTCGCCCTCTGTTTCAGCCCCTCTGTTTCTCGCCTTGTGTTTCAGCCCCTCTGATTCAGCCCCTCTGTTTCTCGCCCTCTGTTTCAGCCCCTCTGTTTCTCGCCCTCTGTTTCAGCCCCACTGTTTCAGCCCATCTGATTCAGCCTGTCTGATTCAGCCCCTCTGTTTCTCGCCCTCTGTTTCAGCCACTCTGTTTCAGCCCCTCTGTTTCTTGCCCTCTGTTTCAGCCCCTCTGTTTCTCGCCCTCTGTTTCAGCCCCTCTGTTTCTCGGCATTTGTTTCAGCCCCTCTGATTCAGCCCCTCTGTTTCTCACCCTCTGTTTCAGCCCCTCTGTTTCTCGCCCTCTTTTTCAATCCCTCTATTTCTTGCCCTCTGTTTCAGCCCCTCTGTTTCAGCCCCTCTGTTTCTCGCCCTCTGTTTCAGCCCCTCTGTTTCTCGCCCTCTGTTTCAGCCCCTCTGTTTCTCGCCGTCTGTTTCAGCCCCTTTATTTCTCACCCTCTGTTTCAGCCCCTCTGTTTCATCCCCACTGTTTCAGCCCCTCTGTTTCAGCCCCTCTGTTTCTCGCCCTCTGTTTCAGCCCCTCTTTTTCTCGCCCTCCGTTTCAGCCCCTCTGTTTCTCGCCCTCTGTTTCAGCCCCTCTGTTTCAGACCCTCTGTTTCAGTCCCTCTGTTTCTCGCCCTCTGTTTCAGCCCCTCTGTTTCTCGCCCTCTGTTTCAGCCCCTCTGTTTCAGCCCCTCTGTTTCAGCCCCTCTGTTTCAGCCCCTCTGTTTCTCGCCCTCTGTTTCAGCCCCTCTGTTTCTTGCCCTCTGTTTCAGCCCCTCTGTTTCTCGCCCTCTGTTTCAGCCCCTCTGTTTCAGCCCCTCTGTTTCAGCCCCTCTGTTTCTCGCCCTCTGTTTCTGCCCCTCTGTTTCTCGCCCTCTGTTTCAGCCACTCTGTTTCTCACCATCTGTTTCAGCCCCTCTGTTTCAGCCCATCTGATTCAGCCTGTCTGATTCAGCCCCTCTGTTTCTCGCCCTCTGTTTCAGCCACTCTGTTTCAGCCCCTCTGTTTCTTGCCCTCTGTTTCAGCCCCTCTGTTTCTCGCCCTCTGTTTCAGCCCCTCTGTTTCTTGCCCTCTGTTTCAGCCCCTCTGTTTCTCGCCCTCTGTTTCAGTCCCTCTGTTTCGCGCTCTCTGTTTCAGCCCCTTTGTTTCAGTCCCTCTGTTTCTCGCCCTCTGTTTCTGCCCGTCTGTTTCTCGCCCTCTGTTTCAGCCCCTCTGTTTCTCGCCCTCTTTTTCAGCCCCTCTGTTTCTCGCCCTCTGTTTCAGCCCCTCTGTTTCTCGCCCTCTGTTTCAGCCCCTCTGTTTCAGTCCCTCTGTTTCTCGCTCTCTGTTTCTGCCCGTCTGTTTCTCGCCCTCTGTTTCAGCCCCTCTGTTTCTTGCCCTCTGTTTCTGCCCCTCTGTTTCTCGCCCTCTGTTTCCGCCCCTCTGATTCAGCCCCTCTGTTTCAGACCCTCTGAATCAGCCACTCTGATTCAGCCCCTCTGTTTCAGCCCCTCTGTTTCAGCCACTCTGTTTCTCGCCCTCTGTTTCAGCCCCTCTGTTTCTCGCCCTCTGTTTCAGCCCCTCTGTTTCAGCCCGTCTGTTTCAGCCCCTCTGTTTCAGCCCCTCTGATTCAGTCCCTTAGTTTCTCGCCCTCTGTTTCAGCCCCTCTGTTTCAGCCCCTCTGATTCAGCCCCTCTGATTCAGCCCCTCTGTTTCTCGCCCTCTGTTTCAGCCCCTCTGTTTCAGCCCCTCTGTTTCTCGCCCTCTGTTTCTGCCCCTCTGTTTCAGCCCCTCTGATTCAGCCCCCCTGTTTCTCGCCCTCTGTTTCAGCCCCTCTGTTTCAGCCCCTCTGTTTCTCGCCCTCTGTTTCTGCCCCTCTGTTTCAGCCCCTCTGTTTCAGCCCCTCTGTTTCTCGCCCTCTGTTTCAGCCCCTCTGTTTCTCGCCCTCTGTTTCAGCCCCTCAGTTTCAGCCCCTCTGTTTCAGCCCCTCTGTTTCTCGCCCTCTGTTTCTGCCCCTCTGTTTCTCGCCCTCTGTTTCAGCCACTCTGTTTCTCACCCTCTGTTTCAGCCCCTCTGTTTCAGCCCATCTGATTCAGCCTGTCTGATTCAGCCCCTCTGTTTCTCGCCCTCTGTTTCAGCCACTCTGTTTCAGCCCCTCTGTTTCTTGCCCTCTGTTTCAGCCCCTCTGTTTCTCGCCCTCTGTTTCAGCCCCTCTGTTTCTTGCCCTCTGTTTCAGCCCCTCTGTTTCTCGCCCTCTGTTTCAGTCCCTCTGTTTCGCGCTCTCTGTTTCAGCCCCTTTGTTTCAGTCCCTCTGTTTCTCGCCCTCTGTTTCTGCCCGTCTGTTTCTCGCCCTCTGTTTCAGCCCCTCTGTTTCTCGCCCTCTGTTTCAGCCCCTCTGTTTCTCGCCCTCTGTTTCCGCCCCTCTGATTCAGCCCCTCTGTTTCAGACCCTCTGAATCAGCCACTCTGATTCAGCCCCTCTGTTTCAGCCCCTCTGTTTCAGCCGCTCTGTTTCTCGCCCTCTGTTTCAGCCCCTCTGTTTCTCGCCCTCTGTTTCAGCCCCTCTGTTTCAGCCCGTCTGTTTCAGCCCCTCTGTTTCAGCCCCTCTGATTCAGTCCCTTAGTTTCTCGCCCTCTGTTTCAGCCCCTCTGTTTCAGCCCCTCTGATTCAGCCCCTCTGATTCAGCCCCTCTGTTTCTCGCCCTCTGTTTCAGCCCCTCTGTTTCAGCCCCTCTGTTTCTCGCCCTCTGTTTCTGCCCCTCTGTTTCAGCCCCTCTGATTCAGCCCCCCTGTTTCTCGCCCTCTGTTTCAGCCCCTCTGTTTCAGCCCCTCTGTTTCTCGCCCTCTGTTTCTGCCCCTCTGTTTCAGCCCCTCTGTTTCAGCCCCTCTGTTTCTCGCCCTCTGTTTCAGCCCCTCTGTTTCTCGCCCTCTGTTTCAGCCCCTCAGTTTCAGCCCCTCTGTTTCAGCCCCTCTGTTTCTCGCCCTCTGTTTCTGCCCCTCTGTTTCTCGCCCTCTGTTTCAGCCACTCTGTTTCTCACCCTCTGTTTCAGCCCCTCTGTTTCAGCCCATCTGATTCAGCCTGTCTGATTCAGCCCCTCTGTTTCTCGCCCTCTGTTTCAGCCACTCTGTTTCAGCCCCTCTGTTTCTTGCCCTCTGTTTCAGCCCCTCTGTTTCTCGCCCTCTGTTTCAGCCCCTCTGTTTCTTGCCCTCTGTTTCAGCCCCTCTGTTTCTCGCCCTCTGTTTCAGTCCCTCTGTTTCGCGCTCTCTGTTTCAGCCCCTTTGTTTCAGTCCCTCTGTTTCTCGCCCTCTGTTTCTGCCCGTCTGTTTCTCGCCCTCTGTTTCAGCCCCTCTGTTTCTCGCCCTCTGTTTCAGCCCCTCTGTTTCTCGCCCTCTGTTTCAGTCCCTCTGTTTCGCGCTCTCTGTTTCAGCCCCTCTGTTTCAGCCCCTCTGTTTCTCGCCCTCTGTTTCAGCCCCTCTGTTTCTCGCCCTCTGTTTCAGTCCCTCTGTTTCGCGCTCTCTGTTTCAGCCCCTCTGTTTCCGCCCCTCTGTTTAAGCCCCTCTGTTTCTCGCACTCTGTTTCAGCCCCTCTATTTCCACCCCTCTGTTTCAGCCCCTCTGTTTCAGCCCCTCTGATTCTCGCCCTCTGTTTCAGCCCCTCTGTTTCTTGCCCTCTGTTTCAGCCACTCTGTTTCTCGCCCTCTGTTTCAGCCACTCTGTTTCTGGCCCTCTGTTTCAGCCCCTCTGTTTCTCGCTCTCTGTTTCAGCCCCTCTGTTTCCGCCCCTCTGTTTCAGCCCCTCTGTTTCAGCCCCTCTGTTTCTCGTCCTCTGTTTCAGCCCCTCTGTTTCTCGCCCTGTGTTTCAGCCTCTCTGTTTCTCGCCCTCTGTTTCAGCCCCACTGTTTCAGCCCCTCTTTTTCAGCCCCTTTGTCTCAGCCCCACTTTTTCAGCCACTCTGTTTCTCGCCCTCTGTTTCTCGCCCTCTGTTTCAGCCACTCTGTTTCTCGCCCTCTGTTTCAGCCCCTCTGTTTCAGCCCATCTGATTCAGCCTGTCTGATTCAGCCCCTCTGTTTCTCGCCCTCTGTTTCAGCCACTCTGTTTCAGCCCCTCTGTTTCTTGCCCTCTGTTTCAGCCCCTCTGTTTCTCGCCCTCTGTTTCAGCCCCTCTGTTTCTGGCCCTCTGTTTCAGCCCCTCTGTTTCTCGCCCTCTGTTTCAGTCCCTCTGTTTCGCGCTCTCTGATTCAGCCCCTTTGTTTCAGTCCCTCTGTTTCTCGCCCTCTGTTTCTGCCCGTCTGTTTCTCGCCCTCTGTTTCAGCCCCTCTGTTTCTCGCCCTCTGTTTCAGCCCCTCTGTTTCTCGCCCTCTGTTTCAGCCCCTCTGTTTCTCGCCCTCTGTTTCAGTCCCTCTGTTTCGCGCTCTCTGTTTCAGCCCCTCTGTTTCAGCCCCTCTGTTTCAGCCCCTCTGATTCAGCCCCTCTGTTTCAGCCCCTCTGTTTCTCGCCCTCTGTTTCAGCCCCTCTGATTCAGCCCCTCTGTTTCAGCCCCTCTGATTCAGCCCCTCTGTTTCAGCCCCTCTATTTCAGCCCCTCTGTTTCAGCCCTTCTGTTTCAGGCTCTCTGTTTCAGCCCGTCTGTTTCAGCCCCTCTGTTTCAGCCCCTCTGATTCAGTCCCTTAGTTTCTCGCCCTCTGTTTCAGCCCCTCTGTTTCAGCCCCTCTGATTCAGCCCCTCTGATTCAGACCCTCTGTTTCTCGCCCTCTGTTTCAGCCCCTCTGTTTCAGCCCCTCTGTTTTCGCCCTCTGTTTCTGCCCCTCTGTTTCAGCCCCTCTGTTTCAGCCCCTCTGTTTCTTGCCCTCTGTTTCAGCCCCTCTGTTTCAGCCCCTCTGTTTCAGCCCCTCCGATTCAGCCCCTCTGTTTCAGCCCCTCTGTTTCTGCCCCTCTGTTTCAGCCCCTCTGTTTCTCGCCCTTTGTTTCAGCCCCTCTGTTTCTCGCCCTCTGTTTCAGCCCCTCTGTTTCAGCCCCTCTGTTTCAGCCCCTCTGTTTCTCGCCCTCTGTTTCAGCCCCTCTGTTTCTTGCCCTCTGTTTCAGCCCCTCTGTTTCAGCCCCTCTGTTTCAGCCCCTCTGTTTCAGCCCATCTGATTCAGCCTGTCTGATTCAGCCCCTCTGTTTCTCGCCCTCTGTTTCAGCCACTCTGTTTCAGCCCCTCTGTTTCTTGCCCTCTGTTTCAGCCCCTCTGTTTCTCGCCCTCTGTTTCAGCCCCTCTGTTTCTTGCCCTCTGTTTCAGCCCCTCTGTTTCTCGCCCTCTGTTTCAGTCCCTCTGTTTCGCGCTCTCTGTTTCAGCCCCTTTGTTTCAGTCCCTCTGTTTCTCGCCCTCTGTTTCTGCCCGTCTGTTTCTCGCCCTCTGTTTCAGCCCCTCTGTTTCTCGCCCTCTGTTTCAGCCCCTCTGTTTCTCGCCCTCTGTTTCAGTCCCTCTGTTTCGCGCTCTCTGTTTCAGCCCCTCTGTTTCAGCCCCTCTGTTTCTCGCCCTCTGTTTCAGCCCCTCTGTTTCTCGCCCTCTGTTTCAGTCCCTCTGTTTCGCGCTCTCTGTTTCAGCCCCTCTGTTTCCGCCCCTCTGTTTAAGCCCCTCTGTTTCTCGCTCTCTGTTTCAGCCCCTCTATTTCCACCCCTCTGTTTCAGCCCCTCTGTTTCAGCCCCTCTGATTCTCGCCCTCTGTTTCAGCCCCTCTGTTTCTTGCCCTCTGTTTCAGCCACTCTGTTTCTCGCCCTCTGTTTCAGCCACTCTGTTTCTGGCCCTCTGTTTCAGCCCCTCTGTTTCTCGCTCTCTGTTTCAGCCCCTCTGTTTCCGCCCCTCTGTTTCAGCCCCTCTGTTTCAGCCCCTCTGTTTCTCGTCCTCTGTTTCAGCCCCTCTGTTTCTCGCCCTGTGTTTCAGCCTCTCTGTTTCTCGCCCTCTGTTTCAGCCCCACTGTTTCAGCCCCTCTTTTTCAGCCCATCTGATTCAGCCTGTCTGATTCAGCCCCTCTGTTTCTCGCCCTCTGTTTCAGCCACTCTGTTTCAGCCCCTCTGTTTCTTGCCCTCTGTTTCAGCCCCTCTGTTTCTCGCCCTCTGTTTCAGCCCCTCTGTTTCTGGCCCTCTGTTTCAGCCCCTCTGTTTCTCGCCCTCTGTTTCAGTCCCTCTGTTTCGCGCTCTCTGATTCAGCCCCTTTGTTTCAGTCCCTCTGTTTCTCGCCCTCTGTTTCTGCCCGTCTGTTTCTCGCCCTCTGTTTCAGCCCCTCTGTTTCTCGCCCTCTGTTTCAGCCCCTCTGTTTCTCGCCCTCTGTTTCAGCCCCTCTGTTTCTCGCCCTCTGTTTCAGTCCCTCTGTTTCGCGCTCTCTGTTTCAGCCCCTCTGTTTCAGCCCCTCTGTTTCAGCCCCTCTGATTCAGCCCCTCTGTTTCAGCCCCTCTGTTTCTCGCCCTCTGTTTCAGCCCCTCTGATTCAGCCCCTCTGTTTCAGCCCCTCTGATTCAGCCCCTCTGTTTCAGCCCCTCTATTTCAGCCCCTCTGTTTCAGCCCTTCTGTTTCAGGCTCTCTGTTTCAGCCCGTCTGTTTCAGCCCCTCTGTTTCAGCCCCTCTGATTCAGTCCCTTAGTTTCTCGCCCTCTGTTTCAGCCCCTCTGTTTCAGCCCCTCTGATTCAGCCCCTCTGATTCAGACCCTCTGTTTCTCGCCCTCTGTTTCAGCCCCTCTGTTTCAGCCCCTCTGTTTTCGCCCTCTGTTTCTGCCCCTCTGTTTCAGCCCCTCTGTTTCAGCCCCTCTGTTTCTTGCCCTCTGTTTCAGCCCCTCTGTTTCAGCCCCTCTGTTTCAGCCCCTCCGATTCAGCCCCTCTGTTTCAGCCCCTCTGTTTCTGCACCTCTGTTTCAGCCCCTCTGTTTCTCGCCCTTTGTTTCAGCCCCTCTGTTTCTCGCCCTCTGTTTCAGCCCCTCTGTTTCAGCCCCTCTGTTTCAGCCCCTCTGTTTCTCGCCCTCTGTTTCAGCCCCTCTGTTTCTTGCCCTCTGTTTCAGCCCCTCTGTTTCAGCCCCTCTGTTTCAGCCCCTCTGTTTCTCGCCCTCTGTTTCTGCCCCTCTGTTTCTCGCCCTCTGTTTCAGCCCCTCTGTTTCTCGCCTTGTGTTTCAGCCCCTCTGATTCAGCCCCTCTGTTTCTCGCCCTCTGTTTCAGCCCCTCTGTTTCTCGCCCTCTGTTTCAGCCCCACTGTTTCAGCCCATCTGATTCAGCCTGTCTGATTCAGCCCCTCTGTTTCTCGCCCTCTGTTTCAGCCACTCTGTTTCAGCCCCTCTGTTTCTTGCCCTCTGTTTCAGCCCCTCTGTTTCTCGCCCTCTGTTTCAGCCCCTCTGTTTCTTGCCCTCTGTTTCAGCCCCTCTGTTTCTCGCCCTCTGTTTCAGTCCCTCTGTTTCGCGCTCTCTGTTTCAGCCCCTTTGTTTCAGTCCCTCTGTTTCTCGCCCTCTGTTTCTGCCCGTCTGTTTCTCGCCCTCTGTTTCAGCCCCTCTGTTTCTCGCCCTCTTTTTCAGCCCCTCTGTTTCTCGCCCTCTGTTTCTCGCCGTCTGTTTCAGCCCCTTTATTTCTCACCCTCTGTTTCAGCCCCTCTGTTTCATCCCCACTGTTTCAGCCCCTCTGTTTCAGCCCCTCTGTTTCTCGCCCTCTGTTTCAGCCCCTCTTTTTCTCGCCCTCCGTTTCAGCCCCTCTGTTTCTCGCCCTCTGTTTCAGCCCCTCTGTTTCAGACCCTCTGTTTCAGTCCCTCTGTTTCTCGCCCTCTGTTTCAGCCCCTCTGTTTCTCGCCCTCTGTTTCAGCCCCTCTGTTTCAGCCCCTCTGTTTCAGCCCCTCTGTTTCAGCCCCTCTGTTTCTCGCCCTCTGTTTCAGCCCCTCTGTTTCTTGCCCTCTGTTTCAGCCCCTCTGTTTCTCGCCCTCTGTTTCAGCCCCTCTGTTTCAGCCCCTCTGTTTCAGCCCCTCTGTTTCTCGCCCTCTGTTTCTGCCCCTCTGTTTCTCGCCCTCTGTTTCAGCCACTCTGTTTCTCACCATCTGTTTCAGCCCCTCTGTTTCAGCCCATCTGATTCAGCCTGTCTGATTCAGCCCCTCTGTTTCTCGCCCTCTGTTTCAGCCACTCTGTTTCAGCCCCTCTGTTTCTTGCCCTCTGTTTCAGCCCCTCTGTTTCTCGCCCTCTGTTTCAGCCCCTCTGTTTCTTGCCCTCTGTTTCAGCCCCTCTGTTTCTCGCCCTCTGTTTCAGTCCCTCTGTTTCGCGCTCTCTGTTTCAGCCCCTTTGTTTCAGTCCCTCTGTTTCTCGCCCTCTGTTTCTGCCCGTCTGTTTCTCGCCCTCTGTTTCAGCCCCTCTGTTTCTCGCCCTCTTTTTCAGCCCCTCTGTTTCTCGCCCTCTGTTTCAGCCCCTCTGTTTCTCGCCCTCTGTTTCAGCCCCTCTGTTTCAGTCCCTCTGTTTCTCGCTCTCTGTTTCTGCCCGTCTGTTTCTCGCCCTCTGTTTCAGCCCCTCTGTTTCTTGCCCTCTGTTTCTGCCCCTCTGTTTCTCGCCCTCTGTTTCCGCCCCTCTGATTCAGCCCCTCTGTTTCAGACCCTCTGAATCAGCCACTCTGATTCAGCCCCTCTGTTTCAGCCCCTCTGTTTCAGCCACTCTGTTTCTCGCCCTCTGTTTCAGCCCCTCTGTTTCTCGCCCTCTGTTTCAGCCCCTCTGTTTCAGCCCGTCTGTTTCAGCCCCTCTGTTTCAGCCCCTCTGATTCAGTCCCTTAGTTTCTCGCCCTCTGTTTCAGCCCCTCTGTTTCAGCCCCTCTGATTCAGCCCCTCTGATTCAGCCCCTCTGTTTCTCGCCCTCTGTTTCAGCCCCTCTGTTTCAGCCCCTCTGTTTCTCGCCCTCTGTTTCTGCCCCTCTGTTTCAGCCCCTCTGATTCAGCCCCCCTGTTTCTCGCCCTCTGTTTCAGCCCCTCTGTTTCAGCCCCTCTGTTTCTCGCCCTCTGTTTCTGCCCCTCTGTTTCAGCCCCTCTGTTTCAGCCCCTCTGTTTCTCGCCCTCTGTTTCAGCCCCTCTGTTTCTCGCCCTCTGTTTCAGCCCCTCAGTTTCAGCCCCTCTGTTTCAGCCCCTCTGTTTCTCGCCCTCTGTTTCTGCCCCTCTGTTTCTCGCCCTCTGTTTCAGCCACTCTGTTTCTCACCCTCTGTTTCAGCCCCTCTGTTTCAGCCCATCTGATTCAGCCTGTCTGATTCAGCCCCTCTGTTTCTCGCCCTCTGTTTCAGCCACTCTGTTTCAGCCCCTCTGTTTCTTGCCCTCTGTTTCAGCCCCTCTGTTTCTCGCCCTGTGTTTCAGCCTCTCTGTTTCTCGCCCTCTGTTTCAGCCCCACTGTTTCAGCCCCTCTTTTTCAGCCCCTTTGTCTCAGCCCCACTTTTTCAGCCACTCTGTTTCTCGCCCTCTGTTTCTCGCCCTCTGTTTCAGCCACTCTGTTTCTCGCCCTCTGTTTCAGCCCCTCTGTTTCAGCCCATCTGATTCAGCCTGTCTGATTCAGCCCCTCTGTTTCTCGCCCTCTGTTTCAGCCACTCTGTTTCAGCCCCTCTGTTTCTTGCCCTCTGTTTCAGCCCCTCTGTTTCTCGCCCTCTGTTTCAGCCCCTCTGTTTCTGGCCCTCTGTTTCAGCCCCTCTGTTTCTCGCCCTCTGTTTCAGTCCCTCTGTTTCGCGCTCTCTGATTCAGCCCCTTTGTTTCAGTCCCTCTGTTTCTCGCCCTCTGTTTCTGCCCGTCTGTTTCTCGCCCTCTGTTTCAGCCCCTCTGTTTCTCGCCCTCTGTTTCAGCCCCTCTGTTTCTCGCCCTCTGTTTCAGCCCCTCTGTTTCTCGCCCTCTGTTTCAGTCCCTCTGTTTCGCGCTCTCTGTTTCAGCCCCTCTGTTTCAGCCCCTCTGTTTCAGCCCCTCTGATTCAGCCCCTCTGTTTCAGCCCCTCTGTTTCTCGCCCTCTGTTTCAGCCCCTCTGATTCAGCCCCTCTGTTTCAGCCCCTCTGATTCAGCCCCTCTGTTTCAGCCCCTCTATTTCAGCCCCTCTGTTTCAGCCCTTCTGTTTCAGGCTCTCTGTTTCAGCCCGTCTGTTTCAGCCCCTCTGTTTCAGCCCCTCTGATTCAGTCCCTTAGTTTCTCGCCCTCTGTTTCAGCCCCTCTGTTTCAGCCCCTCTGATTCAGCCCCTCTGATTCAGCCCCTCTGTTTCTCGCCCTCTGTTTCAGCCCCTCTGTTTCAGCCCCTCTGTTTTCGCCCTCTGTTTCTGCCCCTCTGTTTCAGCCCCTCTGTTTCAGCCCCTCTGTTTCTTGCCCTCTGTTTCAGCCCCTCTGTTTCAGCCCCTCTGTTTCAGCCCCTCCGATTCAGCCCCTCTGTTTCAGCCCCTCTGTTTCTGCCCCTCTGTTTCAGCCCCTCTGTTTCTCGCCCTTTGTTTCAGCCCCTCTGTTTCTCGCCCTCTGTTTCAGCCCCTCTGTTTCAGCCCCTCTGTTTCAGCCCCTCTGTTTCTCGCCCTCTGTTTCAGCCCCTCTGTTTCTTGCCCTCTGTTTCAGCCCCTCTGTTTCAGCCCCTCTGTTTCAGCCCCTCTGTTTCTCGCCCTCTGTTTCTGCCCCTCTGTTTCTCGCCCTCTGTTTCAGCCCCTCTGTTTCTCGCCTTGTGTTTCAGCCACTCTGTTTCAGCCCCTCTGTTTCTTGCCCTCTGTTTCAGCCCCTCTGTTTCTCGCCCTCTGTTTCAGCCCCTCTGTTTCTCGGCATTTGTTTCAGCCCCTCTGATTCAGCCCCTCTGTTTCTCACCCTCTGTTTCAGCCCCTCTGTTTCTCGCCCTCTTTTTCAATCCCTCTATTTCTTGCCCTCTGTTTCAGCCCCTCAGTTTCAGCCCCTCTGTTTCTCGCCCTCTGTTTCAGCCCCTCTGTTTCTCGCCCTCTGTTTCAGCCCCTCTGTTTCTCGCCGTCTGTTTCAGCCCCTTTATTTCTCACCCTCTGTTTCAGCCCCTCTGTTTCATCCCCACTGTTTCAGCCCCTCTGTTTCAGCCCCTCTGTTTCTCGCCCTCTGTTTCAGCCCCTCTTTTTCTCGCCCTCCGTTTCAGCCCCTCTGTTTCTCGCCCTCTGTTTCAGCCCCTCTGTTTCAGACCCTCTGTTTCAGTCCCTCTGTTTCTCGCCCTCTGTTTCAGCCCCTCTGTTTCTCGCCCTCTGTTTCAGCCCCTCTGTTTCAGCCCCTCTGTTTCAGCCCCTCTGTTTCAGCCCCTCTGTTTCTCGCCCTCTGTTTCAGCCCCTCTGTTTCTTGCCCTCTGTTTCAGCCCCTCTGTTTCTCGCCCTCTGTTTCAGCCCCTCTGTTTCAGCCCCTCTGTTTCAGCCCCTCTGTTTCTCGCCCTCTGTTTCTGCCCCTCTGTTTCTCGCCCTCTGTTTCAGCCACTCTGTTTCTCACCATCTGTTTCAGCCCCTCTGTTTCAGCCCATCTGATTCAGCCTGTCTGATTCAGCCCCTCTGTTTCTCGCCCTCTGTTTCAGCCACTCTGTTTCAGCCCCTCTGTTTCTTGCCCTCTGTTTCAGCCCCTCTGTTTCTCGCCCTCTGTTTCAGCCCCTCTGTTTCTTGCCCTCTGTTTCAGCCCCTCTGTTTCTCGCCCTCTGTTTCAGTCCCTCTGTTTCGCGCTCTCTGTTTCAGCCCCTTTGTTTCAGTCCCTCTGTTTCTCGCCCTCTGTTTCTGCCCGTCTGTTTCTCGCCCTCTGTTTCAGCCCCTCTGTTTCTCGCCCTCTTTTTCAGCCCCTCTGTTTCTCGCCCTCTGTTTCAGCCCCTCTGTTTCTCGCCCTCTGTTTCAGCCCCTCTGTTTCAGTCCCTCTGTTTCTCGCTCTCTGTTTCTGCCCGTCTGTTTCTCGCCCTCTGTTTCAGCCCCTCTGTTTCTCGCCCTCTGTTTCAGCCCCTCTGTTTCTCGCCCTCTGTTTCCGCCCCTCTGATTCAGCCCCTCTGTTTCAGACCCTCTGAATCAGCCACTCTGATTCAGCCCCTCTGTTTCAGCCCCTCTGTTTCAGCCACTCTGTTTCTCGCCCTCTGTTTCAGCCCCTCTGTTTCTCGCCCTCTGTTTCAGCCCCTCTGTTTCAGCCCGTCTGTTTCAGCCCCTCTGTTTCAGCCCCTCTGATTCAGTCCCTTAGTTTCTCGCCCTCTGTTTCAGCCCCTCTGTTTCAGCCCCTCTGATTCAGCCCCTCTGATTCAGCCACTCTGTTTCTCGCCCTCTGTTTCAGCCCCTCTGTTTCAGCCCCTCTGTTTCTCGCCCTCTGTTTCTGCCCCTCTGTTTCAGCCCCTCTGATTCAGCCCCCCTGTTTCTCGCCCTCTGTTTCAGCCCCTCTGTTTCAGCCCCTCTGTTTCTCGCCCTCTGTTTCTGCCCCTCTGTTTCAGCCCCTCTGTTTCAGCCCCTCTGTTTCTCGCCCTCTGTTTCAGCCCCTCTGTTTCTCGCCCTCTGTTTCAGCCCCTCAGTTTCAGCCCCTCTGTTTCAGCCCCTCTGTTTCTCGCCCTCTGTTTCTGCCCCTCTGTTTCTCGCCCTCTGTTTCAGCCACTCTGTTTCTCACCCTCTGTTTCAGCCCCTCTGTTTCAGCCCATCTGATTCAGCCTGTCTGATTCAGCCCCTCTGTTTCTCGCCCTCTGTTTCAGCCACTCTGTTTCAGCCCCTCTGTTTCTTGCCCTCTGTTTCAGCCCCTCTGTTTCTCGCCCTCTGTTTCAGCCCCTCTGTTTCTTGCCCTCTGTTTCAGCCCCTCTGTTTCTCGCCCTCTGTTTCAGTCCCTCTGTTTCGCGCTCTCTGTTTCAGCCCCTTTGTTTCAGTCCCTCTGTTTCTCGCCCTCTGTTTCTGCCCGTCTGTTTCTCGCCCTCTGTTTCAGCCCCTCTGTTTCTCGCCCTCTGTTTCAGCCCCTCTGTTTCTCGCCCTCTGTTTCAGTCCCTCTGTTTCGCGCTCTCTGTTTCAGCCCCTCTGTTTCAGCCCCTCTGTTTCTCGCCCTCTGTTTCAGCCCCTCTGTTTCTCGCCCTCTGTTTCAGTCCCTCTGTTTCGCGCTCTCTGTTTCAGCCCCTCTGTTTCCGCCCCTCTGTTTAAGCCCCTCTGTTTCTCGCTCTCTGTTTCAGCCCCTCTATTTCCACCCCTCTGTTTCAGCCCCTCTGTTTCAGCCCCTCTGATTCTCGCCCTCTGTTTCAGCCCCTCTGTTTCTTGCCCTCTGTTTCAGCCACTCTGTTTCTCGCCCTCTGTTTCAGCCACTCTGTTTCTGGCCCTCTGTTTCAGCCCCTCTGTTTCTCGCTCTCTGTTTCAGCCCCTCTGTTTCCGCCCCTCTGTTTCAGCCCCTCTGTTTCTCGTCCTCTGTTTCAGCCCCTCTGTTTCTCGCCCTGTGTTTCAGCCTCTCTGTTTCTCGCCCTCTGTTTCAGCCCCACTGTTTCAGCCCCTCTTTTTCAGCCCCTTTGTCTCAGCCCCACTTTTTCAGCCACTCTGTTTCTCGCCCTCTGTTTCTCGCCCTCTGTTTCAGCCACTCTGTTTCTCGCCCTCTGTTTCAGCCCCTCTGTTTCAGCCCATCTGATTCAGCCTGTCTGATTCAGCCCCTCTGTTTCTCGCCCTCTGTTTCAGCCACTCTGTTTCAGCCCCTCTGTTTCTTGCCCTCTGTTTCAGCCCCTCTGTTTCTCGCCCTCTGTTTCAGCCCCTCTGTTTCTGGCCCTCTGTTTCAGCCCCTCTGTTTCTCGCCCTCTGTTTCAGTCCCTCTGTTTCGCGCTCTCTGATTCAGCCCCTTTGTTTCAGTCCCTCTGTTTCTCGCCCTCTGTTTCTGCCCGTCTGTTTCTCGCCCTCTGTTTCATCCCCTCTGTTTCTCGCCCTCTGTTTCAGCCCCTCTGTTTCTCGCCCTCTGTTTCAGCCCCTCTGTTTCTCGCCCTCTGTTTCAGTCCCTCTGTTTCGCGCTCTCTGTTTCAGCCCCTCTGTTTCAGCCCCTCTGTTTCAGCCCCTCTGATTCAGCCCCTCTGTTTCAGCCCCTCTGTTTCTCGCCCTCTGTTTCAGCCCCTCTGATTCAGCCCCTCTGTTTCAGCCCCTCTGATTCAGCCCCTCTGTTTCAGCCCCTCTATTTCAGCCCCTCTGTTTCAGCCCTTCTGTTTCAGGCTCTCTGTTTCAGCCCGTCTGTTTCAGCCCCTCTGTTTCAGCCCCTCTGATTCAGTCCCTTAGTTTCTCGCCCTCTGTTTCAGCCCCTCTGTTTCAGCCCCTCTGATTCAGCCCCTCTGATTCAGCCCCTCTGTTTCTCGCCCTCTGTTTCAGCCCCTCTGTTTCAGCCCCTCTGTTTTCGCCCTCTGTTTCTGCCCCTCTGTTTCAGCCCCTCTGTTTCAGCCCCTCTGTTTCTTGCCCTCTGTTTCAGCCCCTCTGTTTCAGCCCCTCTGTTTCAGCCCCTCCGATTCAGCCCCTCTGTTTCAGCCCCTCTGTTTCTGCCCCTCTGTTTCAGCCCCTCTGTTTCTCGCCCTTTGTTTCAGCCCCTCTGTTTCTCGCCCTCTGTTTCAGCCCCTCTGTTTCAGCCCCTCTGTTTCAGCCCCTCTGTTTCTCGCCCTCTGTTTCAGCCCCTCTGTTTCTTGCCCTCTGTTTCAGCCCCTCTGTTTCAGCCCCTCTGTTTCAGCCCCTCTGTTTCTCGCCCTCTGTTTCTGCCCCTCTGTTTCTCGCCCTCTGTTTCAGCCCCTCTGTTTCTCGCCTTGTGTTTCAGCCCCTCTGATTCAGCCCCTCTGTTTCTCGCCCTCTGTTTCAGCCCCTCTGTTTCTCGCCCTCTGTTTCAGCCCCACTGTTTCAGCCCATCTGATTCAGCCTGTCTGATTCAGCCCCTCTGTTTCTCGCCCTCTGTTTCAGCCACTCTGTTTCAGCCCCTCTGTTTCTTGCCCTCTGTTTCAGCCCCTCTGTTTCTCGCCCTCTGTTTCAGCCCCTCTGTTTCTCGGCATTTGTTTCAGCCCCTCTGATTCAGCCCCTCTGTTTCTCACCCTCTGTTTCAGCCCCTCTGTTTCTCGCCCTCTTTTTCAATCCCTCTATTTCTTGCCCTCTGTTTCAGCCCCTCTGTTTCAGCCCCTCTGTTTCTCGCCCTCTGTTTCAGCCCCTCTGTTTCTCGCCCTCTGTTTCAGCCCCTCTGTTTCTCGCCGTCTGTTTCAGCCCCTTTATTTCTCACCCTCTGTTTCAGCCCCTCTGTTTCATCCCCACTGTTTCAGCCCCTCTGTTTCAGCCCCTCTGTTTCTCGCCCTCTGTTTCAGCCCCTCTTTTTCTCGCCCTCCGTTTCAGCCCCTCTGTTTCTCGCCCTCTGTTTCAGCCCCTCTGTTTCAGACCCTCTGTTTCAGTCCCTCTGTTTCTCGCCCTCTGTTTCAGCCCCTCTGTTTCTCGCCCTCTGTTTCAGCCCCTCTGTTTCAGCCCCTCTGTTTCAGCCCCTCTGTTTCAGCCCCTCTGTTTCTCGCCCTCTGTTTCAGCCCCTCTGTTTCTTGCCCTCTGTTTCAGCCCCTCTGTTTCTCGCCCTCTGTTTCAGCCCCTCTGTTTCAGCCCCTCTGTTTCAGCCCCTCTGTTTCTCGCCCTCTGTTTCTGCCCCTCTGTTTCTCGCCCTCTGTTTCAGCCACTCTGTTTCTCACCATCTGTTTCAGCCCCTCTGTTTCAGCCCATCTGATTCAGCCTGTCTGATTCAGCCCCTCTGTTTCTCGCCCTCTGTTTCAGCCACTCTGTTTCAGCCCCTCTGTTTCTTGCCCTCTGTTTCAGCCCCTCTGTTTCTCGCCCTCTGTTTCAGCCCCTCTGTTTCTTGCCCTCTGTTTCAGCCCCTCTGTTTCTCGCCCTCTGTTTCAGTCCCTCTGTTTCGCGCTCTCTGTTTCAGCCCCTTTGTTTCAGTCCCTCTGTTTCTCGCCCTCTGTTTCTGCCCGTCTGTTTCTCGCCCTCTGTTTCAGCCCCTCTGTTTCTCGCCCTCTGTTTCAGCCCCTCTGTTTCTCGCCCTCTGTTTCAGCCCCTCTGTTTCTCGCCCTCTGTTTCAGCCCCTCTGTTTCAGTCCCTCTGTTTCTCGCTCTCTGTTTCTGCCCGTCTGTTTCTCGCCCTCTGTTTCAGCCCCTCTGTTTCTTGCCCTCTGTTTCTGCCCCTCTGTTTCTCGCCCTCTGTTTCCGCCCCTCTGATTCAGCCCCTCTGTTTCAGACCCTCTGAATCAGCCACTCTGATTCAGCCCCTCTGTTTCAGCCCCTCTGTTTCAGCCACTCTGTTTCTCGCCCTCTGTTTCAGCCCCTCTGTTTCTCGCCCTCTGTTTCAGCCCCTCTGTTTCAGCCCGTCTGTTTCAGCCCCTCTGTTTCAGCCCCTCTGATTCAGTCCCTTAGTTTCTCGCCCTCTGTTTCAGCCCCTCTGTTTCAGCCCCTCTGATTCAGCCCCTCTGATTCAGCCCCTCTGTTTCTCGCCCTCTGTTTCAGCCCCTCTGTTTCAGCCCCTCTGTTTCTCGCCCTCTGTTTCTGCCCCTCTGTTTCAGCCCCTCTGATTCAGCCCCCCTGTTTCTCGCCCTCTGTTTCAGCCCCTCTGTTTCAGCCCCTCTGTTTCTCGCCCTCTGTTTCTGCCCCTCTGTTTCAGCCCCTCTGTTTCAGCCCCTCTGTTTCTCGCCCTCTGTTTCAGCCCCTCTGTTTCTCGCCCTCTGTTTCAGCCCCTCAGTTTCAGCCCCTCTGTTTCAGCCCCTCTGTTTCTCGCCCTCTGTTTCTGCCCCTCTGTTTCTCGCCCTCTGTTTCAGCCACTCTGTTTCTCACCCTCTGTTTCAGCCCCTCTGTTTCAGCCCATCTGATTCAGCCTGTCTGATTCAGCCCCTCTGTTTCTCGCCCTCTGTTTCAGCCACTCTGTTTCAGCCCCTCTGTTTCTTGCCCTCTGTTTCAGCCCCTCTGTTTCTCGCCCTCTGTTTCAGCCCCTCTGTTTCTTGCCCTCTGTTTCAGCCCCTCTGTTTCTCGCCCTCTGTTTCAGTCCCTCTGTTTCGCGCTCTCTGTTTCAGCCCCTTTGTTTCAGTCCCTCTGTTTCTCGCCCTCTGTTTCTGCCCGTCTGTTTCTCGCCCTCTGTTTCAGCCCCTCTGTTTCTCGCCCTCTGTTTCAGCCCCTCTGTTTCTCGCCCTCTGTTTCCGCCCCTCTGATTCAGCCCCTCTGTTTCAGACCCTCTGAATCAGCCACTCTGATTCAGCCCCTCTGTTTCAGCCCCTCTGTTTCAGCCGCTCTGTTTCTCGCCCTCTGTTTCAGCCCCTCTGTTTCTCGCCCTCTGTTTCAGCCCCTCTGTTTCAGCCCGTCTGTTTCAGCCCCTCTGTTTCAGCCCCTCTGATTCAGTCCCTTAGTTTCTCGCCCTCTGTTTCAGCCCCTCTGTTTCAGCCCCTCTGATTCAGCCCCTCTGATTCAGCCCCTCTGTTTCTCGCCCTCTGTTTCAGCCCCTCTGTTTCAGCCCCTCTGTTTCTCGCCCTCTGTTTCTGCCCCTCTGTTTCAGCCCCTCTGATTCAGCCCCCCTGTTTCTCGCCCTCTGTTTCAGCCCCTCTGTTTCAGCCCCTCTGTTTCTCGCCCTCTGTTTCTGCCCCTCTGTTTCAGCCCCTCTGTTTCAGCCCCTCTGTTTCTCGCCCTCTGTTTCAGCCCCTCTGTTTCTCGCCCTCTGTTTCAGCCCCTCAGTTTCAGCCCCTCTGTTTCAGCCCCTCTGTTTCTCGCCCTCTGTTTCTGCCCCTCTGTTTCTCGCCCTCTGTTTCAGCCACTCTGTTTCTCACCCTCTGTTTCAGCCCCTCTGTTTCAGCCCATCTGATTCAGCCTGTCTGATTCAGCCCCTCTGTTTCTCGCCCTCTGTTTCAGCCACTCTGTTTCAGCCCCTCTGTTTCTTGCCCTCTGTTTCAGCCCCTCTGTTTCTCGCCCTCTGTTTCAGCCCCTCTGTTTCTTGCCCTCTGTTTCAGCCCCTCTGTTTCTCGCCCTCTGTTTCAGTCCCTCTGTTTCGCGCTCTCTGTTTCAGCCCCTTTGTTTCAGTCCCTCTGTTTCTCGCCCTCTGTTTCTGCCCGTCTGTTTCTCGCCCTCTGTTTCAGCCCCTCTGTTTCTCGCCCTCTGTTTCAGCCCCTCTGTTTCTCGCCCTCTGTTTCAGTCCCTCTGTTTCGCGCTCTCTGTTTCAGCCCCTCTGTTTCAGTCCCTCTGTTTCTCGCCCTCTGTTTCCGCCCCTCTGATTCAGCCCCTCTGTTTCAGACCCACTGAATCAGCCACTCTGATTCAGCCCCTCTGTTTCAGCCCCTCTGTTTCAGCCACTCTGTTTCTCGCCCTCTGTTTCAGCCCCTCTGTTTCTCGCCCTCTGTTTCAGCCCCTCTGTTTCAGCCCGTCTGTTTCAGCCCCTCTGTTTCAGCCCCTCTGATTCAGTCCCTTAGTTTCTCGCCCTCTGTTTCAGCCCCTCTGTTTCAGCCCCTCTGATTCAGCCCCTCTGATTCAGCCCCTCTGTTTCTCGCCCTCTGTTTCAGCCCCTCTGTTTCAGCCCCTCTGTTTCTCGCCCTCTGTTTCTGCCCCTCTGTTTCAGCCCCTCTGATTCAGCCCCTCTGTTTCTTGGCCTCTGTTTCAGCCCCTCTGTTTCAGCCCCTCTGTTTCAGCCCCTCCGATTCAGCCCCTCTGTTTCAGCCCCTCTGTTTCTGCCCCTCTGTTTCAGCCCCTCTGTTTCTCGCCCTTTGTTTCACCCCTCTGTTTCTCGCCCTCTGTTTCAGCCCCTCTGTTTCAGCCCCTCTGTTTCAGCCCCTCTGTTTCTCGCCCTCTGTTTCAGCCCCTCTGTTTCTTGCCCTCTGTTTCAGCCCCTCTGTTTCAGCCCCTCTGTTTCAGCCCCTCTGTTTCTCGCCCTCTGTTTCTGCCCCTCTGTTTCTCGCCCTCTGTTTCAGCCCCTCTGTTTCTCGCCTTCTGTTTCAGCCCCTCTGATTCAGCCCCTCTGTTTCTCGCCCTCTGTTTCAGCCCCTCTGTTTCTCGCCCTCTGTTTCAGCCCCTCTGTTTCTCGCCCTCTGTTTCAGCCCCTCTGTTTCTCGCCCTCTGTTTCAGCCCCTCTGTTTCTCGCCCTCTGTTTCAGCCCCTCTGTTTCTCACCCTCTGTTTCAGCCCCTCTGTTTCAGCCCCTCTGTTTCTCGCCCTCTGTTTCAGCCCCTCTGTTTCTCGGCATTTGTTTCAGCCCCTCTGATTCAGCCCCTCTGTTTCTCACCCTCCGTTTCAGCCCCTCTGTTTCTGGCCCTCTGTTTCAGCCCCTCTGTTTCAGACCCTCTGTTTCAGTCCCTCTGTTTCTCGCCCTCTGTTTCTCGCCCTCTGTTTCAGCCCCTCTGTTTCTCGCCCTCTGTTTGAGCCCCTCTGTTTCTCGCCCTCTGTTTCAGCCCCTCTGTTTCAGCCCCTCTGTTTCTCGCCCTCTGTTTCAACCCCTCTGTTTCTTGCCCTCTGTTTCAGCCCCTCTGTTTCTCGCCCTCTGTTTCAGCCTCTCTGTTTCTCGCCCTCTGTTTCAGCCCCTCTGTTTCAGCCCCTCTGTTTCAGCCCCTCTGTTTCAGCCCCTCTGTTTCTCGCCCTCTGTTTCAACCCCTCTGTTTCTTGCCCTCTGTTTCAGCCCCTCTGTTTCTCGCCCTCTGTTTCAGCCTCTCTGTTTCTCGCCCTCTGTTTCAGCCCCTCTGTTTCAGCCCCTCTGATTCAGCCCCACTGTTCAGCCCCTCTGTTTCTCGCCCTCTGTTTCAGCCCCTCTGATTCAGCCCCTCTGTTTCAGCCCCTCTGATTCAGCCCCTCTGTTTCAGCCCCACTATTTCAGCCCCTCTGTTTCAGCCCCTCTGTTTCAGGCTCTCTGTTTCAGCCCGTCTGTTTCAGCCCCTCTGATTCAGTCCCTTAGTTTCTCGCCCTCTGTTTCAGCCCCTCTGTTTCAGCCCCTCTGATTCAGCCCCTCTGATTCAGCCCCTCTGTTTCTCGCCCTCTGTTTCAGCCCCTCTGTTTCTCACCCTCTGTTTCTGCCCCTCTGTTTCAGCCCCTCTGTTTCAGCCCCTCTGTTTCTTGCCCTCTGTTTCAGGCTCTCTGTTTCAGCCCGTCTGTTTCAGCCCCTCTGTTTCAGCCCCTCTGATTCAGTCCCTTAGTTTCTCGCCCTCTGTTTCAGCCCCTCTATTTCAGCCCCTCTGTTTCAGCCCCTCCGATTCAGCCCCTCTGTTTCAGCCCCTCTGTTTCTGCACCTCTGTTTCAGCCCCTCTGTTTCTCGCCCTTTGTTTCAGCCCCTCTGTTTCTCGCCCTCTGTTTCAGCCCCTCTGTTTCAGCCCCTCTGTTTCAGCCCCTCTGTTTCTCGCCCTCTGTTTCAGCCCCTCTGTTTCTTGCCCTCTGTTTCAGCCCCTCTGTTTCAGCCCCTCTGTTTCAGCCCCTCTGTTTCTCACCCTCTGTTTCTGCCCCTCTGTTTCTCGCCCTCTGTTTCAGCCCCTCTGTTTCTCGCCTTCTGTTTCAGCCCCTCAGATTCAGCCCCTCTGTTTCTCGCCCTCTGTTTCAGCCCCTCTGTTTCTCGCCCTCTGTTTCAGCCCCTCTGTTTCAGCCCCTCTGTTTCAGCCCCTCTCTTTCTCGCCCTCTGTTTCAGCCCCTCTGTTTCAGCCCCTCGGTTTCTCGCCCTCTGTTTCAGCCCCTCTACTTATCGCCCTCTGTTTCAGCCCCTCTATTGTAGCCCCACTGTTTAAGCCCCTTTGTTTAAGCCACTATTTTCTCGCCCTCTGTTTCAGTACCCTCTGTTTCCGCCCCTCTGTTTCAGCCCCTCTGTTTCTCGCTCTCTGTTTCAGCCCCTCTGTTTCCGCCCCTCTGTTTCAGCCCCTCTGTTTCAGCCCCTCTGTTTCAGCCCCTCTGTTTCTCGCTCTCTGTTTCTGCCCGTCTGTTTCTCGCCCTCTGTTTCAGCCCCTCTGTTTCTCGCCCTCTGTTTCAGCCCCTCTGTTTCTCGCCCTCTGTTTCAGCCCCTCTGTTTCTCGCCCTCTGTTTCAGTCCCTCTGTTTCGCGCTCTCTGTTTCAGCCCCTCTGTTTCAGCCCCTCTGTTTCTTGCCCTCTGTTTCAGCCCCTCTGTTTCTCGCCCTCTGTTTCAGCCCCTCTGTTTCTCGCCCTCTGTTTGAGCCCCTCTGTTTCTCGCCCTCTGTTTCAGCCCCTCTGTTTCTCGCCCTCTGTTTCAGTCCCTCTGTTTCGCGCTCTCTGTTTCAGCCCCTCTGTTTCAGCCCCTCTGTTTCTTGCCCTCTTTTTCAGCCCCTCTGTTTCTCGCCCTCTGTTTCAGCCACTCTGTTTCTTGCCCTCTGTTTCAGCCCCTCTGTTTCTCGCCCTCTGTTTCAGTCCCTCTGTTTCGCGCTCTCTGTTTCAGCCCCTTTGTTTCAGTCCCTCTGTTTCTCGCCCTCTGTTTCTGCCCGTCTGTTTCTCGCCCTCTGTTTCAGCCCCTCTGTTTCTCGCCCTCTGTTTCAGCCCCTCTGTTTCTCGCCCTCTGTTTCTGCCCGTCTGTTTCTCGCCCTCTGTTTCAGCCCCTCTGTTTCTCGCCCTCTGTTTCAGCCCCTCTGTTTCTCGCCCTCTGTTTCAGCCCCTCTGTTTCTCGCCCTCTGTTTCAGCCCCTCTGTTTCTCGCCCTCTGTTTCAGTCCCTCTGTTTCGCGCTCTCTGTTTCAGCCCCTCTGTTTCAGTCGATCTGTTTCTCGCTCTCTGTTTCTGCCCGTCTGTTTCTCGCCCTCTGTTTCAGCCCCTCTGTTTCTTGCCCTCTGTTTCCGCCCCTCTGATTCAGCCCCTCTGTTTCAGACCCTCTGAATCAGCCACTCTGATTCAGCCCCTCTGTTTCAGCCCCTCTGTTTCAGCCACTCTGTTTCTCGCCCTCTGTTTCAGCCCCTCTGTTTCTCGCCCTCTGTTTCAGCCCCTCTGTTTCAGCCCGTCTGTTTCAGCCCCTCTGTTTCAGCCCCTCTGATTCAGTCCCTTAGTTTCTCGCCCTCTGTTTCAGCCCCTCTGTTTCAGCCCCTCTGATTCAGCCCCTCTGATTCAGCCCCTCTGTTTCTCGCCCTCTGTTTCAGCCCCTCTGTTTCAGCCCCTCTGTTTCTCGCCCTCTGTTTCTGCCCCTCTGTTTCAGCCCCTCTGTTTCAGCCCCTCTGTTTCTTGCCCTCTGTTTCAGCCCCTCTGTTTCAGCCCCCCTGTTTCAGCCCCTCCGATTCAGCCCCTCTGTTTCAGCCCCTCTGTTTCTGCCCCTCTGTTTCAGCCCCTCTGTTTCTCGCCCTTTGTTTCACCCCTCAGTTTCTCGCCCTCTGTTTCAGCCCCTCTGTTTCAGCCCCTTTGTTTCAGCCCCTCTGTTTCAGCCCCTCTGTTTCTCGCCCTCTGTTTCAGCCCCTCTGATTCAGCCCCTCTGTTTCAGCCCCTCTGATTCAGCCCCTCTGTTTCAGCCCCTCTATTTCAGCCCCTCTGTTTCAGCCCTTCTGTTTCAGGCTCTCTGTTTCAGCCCGTCTGTTTCAGCCCCTCTGTTTCAGCCCCTCTGATTCAGTCCCTTAGTTTCTCGCCCTCTGTTTCAGCCCCTCTGTTTCAGCCCCTCTGATTCAGCCCCTCTGATTCAGCCCCTCTGTTTCTCGCCCTCTGTTTCAGCCCCTCTGTTTCAGCCCCTCTGTTTTCGCCCTCTGTTTCTGCCCCTCTGTTTCAGCCCCTCTGTTTCAGCCCCTCTGTTTCTTGCCCTCTGTTTCAGCCCCTCTGTTTCAGCCCCTCTGTTTCAGCCCCTCCGATTCAGCCCCTCTGTTTCAGCCCCTCTGTTTCTGCCCCTCTGTTTCAGCCCCTCTGTTTCTCGCCCTTTGTTTCAGCCCCTCTGTTTCTCGCCCTCTGTTTCAGCCCCTCTGTTTCAGCCCCTCTGTTTCAGCCCCTCTGTTTCTCGCCCTCTGTTTCAGCCCCTCTGTTTCTTGCCCTCTGTTTCAGCCCCTCTGTTTCAGCCCCTCTGTTTCAGCCCCTCTGTTTCTCGCCCTCTGTTTCTGCCCCTCTGTTTCTCGCCCTCTGTTTCAGCCCCTCTGTTTCTCGCCTTGTGTTTCAGCCCCTCTGATTCAGCCCCTCTGTTTCTCGCCCTCTGTTTCAGCCCCTCTGTTTCTCGCCCTCTGTTTCAGCCCCACTGTTTCAGCCCATCTGATTCAGCCTGTCTGATTCAGCCCCTCTGTTTCTCGCCCTCTGTTTCAGCCACTCTGTTTCAGCCCCTCTGTTTCTTGCCCTCTGTTTCAGCCCCTCTGTTTCTCGCCCTCTGTTTCAGCCCCTCTGTTTCTCGGCATTTGTTTCAGCCCCTCTGATTCAGCCCCTCTGTTTCTCACCCTCTGTTTCAGCCCCTCTGTTTCTCGCCCTCTTTTTCAATCCCTCTATTTCTTGCCCTCTGTTTCAGCCCCTCTGTTTCAGCCCCTCTGTTTCTCGCCCTCTGTTTCAGCCCCTCTGTTTCTCGCCCTCTGTTTCAGCCCCTCTGTTTCTCGCCGTCTGTTTCAGCCCCTTTATTTCTCACCCTCTGTTTCAGCCCCTCTGTTTCATCCCCACTGTTTCAGCCCCTCTGTTTCAGCCCCTCTGTTTCTCGCCCTCTGTTTCAGCCCCTCTTTTTCTCGCCCTCCGTTTCAGCCCCTCTGTTTCTCGCCCTCTGTTTCAGCCCCTCTGTTTCAGACCCTCTGTTTCAGTCCCTCTGTTTCTCGCCCTCTGTTTCAGCCCCTCTGTTTCTCGCCCTCTGTTTCAGCCCCTCTGTTTCAGCCCCTCTGTTTCAGCCCCTCTGTTTCAGCCCCTCTGTTTCTCGCCCTCTGTTTCAGCCCCTCTGTTTCTTGCCCTCTGTTTCAGCCCCTCTGTTTCTCGCCCTCTGTTTCAGCCCCTCTGTTTCAGCCCCTCTGTTTCAGCCCCTCTGTTTCTCGCCCTCTGTTTCTGCCCCTCTGTTTCTCGCCCTCTGTTTCAGCCACTCTGTTTCTCACCATCTGTTTCAGCCCCTCTGTTTCAGCCCATCTGATTCAGCCTGTCTGATTCAGCCCCTCTGTTTCTCGCCCTCTGTTTCAGCCACTCTGTTTCAGCCCCTCTGTTTCTTGCCCTCTGTTTCAGCCCCTCTGTTTCTCGCCCTCTGTTTCAGCCCCTCTGTTTCTTGCCCTCTGTTTCAGCCCCTCTGTTTCTCGCCCTCTGTTTCAGTCCCTCTGTTTCGCGCTCTCTGTTTCAGCCCCTTTGTTTCAGTCCCTCTGTTTCTCGCCCTCTGTTTCTGCCCGTCTGTTTCTCGCCCTCTGTTTCAGCCCCTCTGTTTCTCGCCCTCTGTTTCAGCCCCTCTGTTTCTCGCCCTCTGTTTCAGCCCCTCTGTTTCTCGCCCTCTGTTTCAGCCCCTCTGTTTCAGTCCCTCTGTTTCTCGCTCTCTGTTTCTGCCCGTCTGTTTCTCGCCCTCTGTTTCAGCCCCTCTGTTTCTTGCCCTCTGTTTCTGCCCCTCTGTTTCTCGCCCTCTGTTTCCGCCCCTCTGATTCAGCCCCTCTGTTTCAGACCCTCTGAATCAGCCACTCTGATTCAGCCCCTCTGTTTCAGCCCCTCTGTTTCAGCCACTCTGTTTCTCGCCCTCTGTTTCAGCCCCTCTGTTTCTCGCCCTCTGTTTCAGCCCCTCTGTTTCAGCCCGTCTGTTTCAGCCCCTCTGTTTCAGCCCCTCTGATTCAGTCCCTTAGTTTCTCGCCCTCTGTTTCAGCCCCTCTGTTTCAGCCCCTCTGATTCAGCCCCTCTGATTCAGCCCCTCTGTTTCTCGCCCTCTGTTTCAGCCCCTCTGTTTCAGCCCCTCTGTTTCTCGCCCTCTGTTTCTGCCCCTCTGTTTCAGCCCCTCTGATTCAGCCCCCCTGTTTCTCGCCCTCTGTTTCAGCCCCTCTGTTTCAGCCCCTCTGTTTCTCGCCCTCTGTTTCTGCCCCTCTGTTTCAGCCCCTCTGTTTCAGCCCCTCTGTTTCTCGCCCTCTGTTTCAGCCCCTCTGTTTCTCGCCCTCTGTTTCAGCCCCTCAGTTTCAGCCCCTCTGTTTCAGCCCCTCTGTTTCTCGCCCTCTGTTTCTGCCCCTCTGTTTCTCGCCCTCTGTTTCAGCCACTCTGTTTCTCACCCTCTGTTTCAGCCCCTCTGTTTCAGCCCATCTGATTCAGCCTGTCTGATTCAGCCCCTCTGTTTCTCGCCCTCTGTTTCAGCCACTCTGTTTCAGCCCCTCTGTTTCTTGCCCTCTGTTTCAGCCCCTCTGTTTCTCGCCCTCTGTTTCAGCCCCTCTGTTTCTTGCCCTCTGTTTCAGCCCCTCTGTTTCTCGCCCTCTGTTTCAGTCCCTCTGTTTCGCGCTCTCTGTTTCAGCCCCTTTGTTTCAGTCCCTCTGTTTCTCGCCCTCTGTTTCTGCCCGTCTGTTTCTCGCCCTCTGTTTCAGCCCCTCTGTTTCTCGCCCTCTGTTTCAGCCCCTCTGTTTCTCGCCCTCTGTTTCCGCCCCTCTGATTCAGCCCCTCTGTTTCAGACCCTCTGAATCAGCCACTCTGATTCAGCCCCTCTGTTTCAGCCCCTCTGTTTCAGCCGCTCTGTTTCTCGCCCTCTGTTTCAGCCCCTCTGTTTCTCGCCCTCTGTTTCAGCCCCTCTGTTTCAGCCCGTCTGTTTCAGCCCCTCTGTTTCAGCCCCTCTGATTCAGTCCCTTAGTTTCTCGCCCTCTGTTTCAGCCCCTCTGTTTCAGCCCCTCTGATTCAGCCCCTCTGATTCAGCCCCTCTGTTTCTCGCCCTCTGTTTCAGCCCCTCTGTTTCAGCCCCTCTGTTTCTCGCCCTCTGTTTCTGCCCCTCTGTTTCAGCCCCTATGATTCAGCCCCCCTGTTTCTCGCCCTCTGTTTCAGCCCCTCTGTTTCAGCCCCTCTGTTTCTCGCCCTCTGTTTCTGCCCCTCTGTTTCAGCCCCTCTGTTTCAGCCCCTCTGTTTCTCGCCCTCTGTTTCAGCCCCTCTGTTTCTCGCCCTCTGTTTCAGCCCCTCAGTTTCAGCCCCTCTGTTTCAGCCCCTCTGTTTCTCGCCCTCTGTTTCTGCCCCTCTGTTTCTCGCCCTCTGTTTCAGCCACTCTGTTTCTCACCCTCTGTTTCAGCCCCTCTGTTTCAGCCCATCTGATTCAGCCTGTCTGATTCAGCCCCTCTGTTTCTCGCCCTCTGTTTCAGCCACTCTGTTTCAGCCCCTCTGTTTCTTGCCCTCTGTTTCAGCCCCTCTGTTTCTCGCCCTCTGTTTCAGCCCCTCTGTTTCTTGCCCTCTGTTTCAGCCCCTCTGTTTCTCGCCCTCTGTTTCAGTCCCTCTGTTTCGCGCTCTCTGTTTCAGCCCCTTTGTTTCAGTCCCTCTGTTTCTCGCCCTCTGTTTCTGCCCGTCTGTTTCTCGCCCTCTGTTTCAGCCCCTCTGTTTCTCGCCCTCTGTTTCAGCCCCTCTGTTTCTCGCCCTCTGTTTCAGTCCCTCTGTTTCGCGCTCTCTGTTTCAGCCCCTCTGTTTCAGTCCCTCTGTTTCTCGCCCTCTGTTTCCGCCCCTCTGATTCAGCCCCTCTGTTTCAGACCCACTGAATCAGCCACTCTGATTCAGCCCCTCTGTTTCAGCCCCTCTGTTTCAGCCACTCTGTTTCTCGCCCTCTGTTTCAGCCCCTCTGTTTCTCGCCCTCTGTTTCAGCCCCTCTGTTTCAGCCCGTCTGTTTCAGCCCCTCTGTTTCAGCCCCTCTGATTCAGTACCTTAGTTTCTCGCCCTCTGTTTCAGCCCCTCTGTTTCAGCCCCTCTGATTCAGCCCCTCTGATTCAGCCCCTCTGTTTCTCGCCCTCTGTTTCAGCCCCTCTGTTTCAGCCCCTCTGTTTCTCGCCCTCTGTTTCTGCCCCTCTGTTTCAGCCCCTCTGATTCAGCCCCTCTGTTTCTTGGCCTCTGTTTCAGCCCCTCTGTTTCAGCCCCTCTGTTTCAGCCCCTCCGATTCAGCCCCTCTGTTTCAGCCCCTCTGTTTCTGCCCCTCTGTTTCAGCCCCTCTGTTTCTCGCCCTTTGTTTCACCCCTCTGTTTCTCGCCCTCTGTTTCAGCCCCTCTGTTTCAGCCCCTCTGTTTCAGCCCCTCTGTTTCTCGCCCTCTGTTTCAGCCCCTCTGTTTCTTGCCCTCTGTTTCAGCCCCTCTGTTTCAGCCCCTCTGTTTCAGCCCCTCTGTTTCTCGCCCTCTGTTTCTGCCCCTCTGTTTCTCGCCCTCTGTTTCAGCCCCTCTGTTTCTCGCCTTGTGTTTCAGCCCCTCTGATTCAGCCCCTCTGTTTCTCGCCCTCTGTTTCAGCCCCTCTGTTTCTCGCCCTCTGTTTCAGCCCCTCTGTTTCTCGCCCTCTGTTTCAGCCCCTCTGTTTCTCGCCCTCTGTTTCAGCCCCTCTGTTTCTCGCCCTCTGTTTCAGCCCCTCTGTTTCTCACCCTCTGTTTCAGCCCCTCTGTTTCAGCCCCTCTGTTTCTCGCCCTCTGTTTCAGCCCCTCTGTTTCTCGGCATTTGTTTCAGCCCCTCTGATTCAGCCCCTCTGTTTCTCACCCTCCGTTTCAGCCCCTCTGTTTCTGGCCCTCTGTTTCAGCCCCTCTGTTTCAGACCCTCTGTTTCAGTCCCTCTGTTTCTCGCCCTCTGTTTCTCGCCCTCTGTTTCAGCCCCTCTGTTTCTCGCCCTCTGTTTGAGCCCCTCTGTTTCTCGCCCTCTGTTTCAGCCCCTCTGTTTCAGCCCCTCTGTTTCTCGCCCTCTGTTTCAACCCCTCTGTTTCTTGCCCTCTGTTTCAGCCCCTCTGTTTCTCGCCCTCTGTTTCAGCCTCTCTGTTTCTCGCCCTCTGTTTCAGCCCCTCTGTTTCAGCCCCTCTGTTTCAGCCCCTCTGTTTCAGCCCCTCTGTTTCTCGCCCTCTGTTTCAACCCCTCTGTTTCTTGCCCTCTGTTTCAGCCCCTCTGTTTCTCGCCCTCTGTTTCAGCCTCTCTGTTTCTCGCCCTCTGTTTCAGCCCCTCTGTTTCAGCCCCTCTGATTCAGCCCCACTGTTCAGCCCCTCTGTTTCTCGCCCTCTGTTTCAGCCCCTCTGATTCAGCCCCTCTGTTTCAGCCCCTCTGATTCAGCCCCTCTGTTTCAGCCCCACTATTTCAGCCCCTCTGTTTCAGCCCCTCTGTTTCAGGCTCTCTGTTTCAGCCCGTCTGTTTCAGCCCCTCTGATTCAGTCCCTTAGTTTCTCGCCCTCTGTTTCAGCCCCTCTGTTTCAGCCCCTCTGATTCAGCCCCTCTGATTCAGCCCCTCTGTTTCTCGCCCTCTGTTTCAGCCCCTCTGTTTCTCACCCTCTGTTTCTGCCCCTCTGTTTCAGCCCCTCTGTTTCAGCCCCTCTGTTTCTTGCCCTCTGTTTCAGGCTCTCTGTTTCAGCCCGTCTGTTTCAGCCCCTCTGTTTCAGCCCCTCTGATTCAGTCCCTTAGTTTCTCGCCCTCTGTTTCAGCCCCTCTATTTCAGCCCCTCT
Source organism: Chiloscyllium punctatum (assembly GCF_047496795.1). Classification (NCBI taxonomy): domain Eukaryota; kingdom Metazoa; phylum Chordata; class Chondrichthyes; order Orectolobiformes; family Hemiscylliidae; genus Chiloscyllium; species Chiloscyllium punctatum. Next base: position 39,479 of record NW_027309792.1, on the reverse strand, counting down.
GTTTCAGCCCCTCCGATTCAGCCCCTCTGTTTCAGCCCCTCTGTTTCTGCACCTCTGTTTCAGCCCCTCTGTTTCTCGCCCTTTGTTTCAGCCCCTCTGTTTCTCGCCCTCTGTTTCAGCCCCTCTGTTTCAGCCCCTCTGTTTCAGCCCCTCTGTTTCTCGCCCTCTGTTTCAGCCCCTCTGTTTCTTGCCCTCTGTTTCAGCCCCTCTGTTTCAGCCCCTCTGTTTCAGCCCCTCTGTTTCTCACCCTCTGTTTCTGCCCCTCTGTTTCTCGCCCTCTGTTTCAGCCCCTCTGTTTCTCGCCTTCTGTTTCAGCCCCTCAGATTCAGCCCCTCTGTTTCTCGCCCTCTGTTTCAGCCCCTCTGTTTCTCGCCCTCTGTTTCAGCCCCTCTGTTTCAGCCCCTCTGTTTCAGCCCCTCTCTTTCTCGCCCTCTGTTTCAGCCCCTCTGTTTCAGCCCCTCGGTTTCTCGCCCTCTGTTTCAGCCCCTCTATTTATCGCCCTCTGTTTCAGCCCCTCTATTGTAGCCCCACTGTTTAAGCCCCTTTGTTTAAGCCACTATTTTCTCGCCCTCTGTTTCAGTACCCTCTGTTTCCGCCCCTCTGTTTCAGCCCCTCTGTTTCTCGCTCTCTGTTTCAGCCCCTCTGTTTCCGCCCCTCTGTTTCAGCCCCTCTGTTTCAGCCCCTCTGTTTCAGCCCCTCTGTTTCTCGCTCTCTGTTTCTGCCCGTCTGTTTCTCGCCCTCTGTTTCAGCCCCTCTGTTTCTCGCCCTCTGTTTCAGCCCCTCTGTTTCTCGCCCTCTGTTTCAGCCCCTCTGTTTCTCGCCCTCTGTTTCAGTCCCTCTGTTTCGCGCTCTCTGTTTCAGCCCCTCTGTTTCTGCCCCTCTGTTTCTTGCCCTCTGTTTCAGCCCCTCTGTTTCTCGCCCTCTGTTTCAGCCCCTCTGTTTCTCGCCCTCTGTTTGAGCCCCTCTGTTTCTCGCCCTCTGTTTCAGCCCCTCTGTTTCTCGCCCTCTGTTTCAGTCCCTCTGTTTCGCGCTCTCTGTTTCAGCCCCTCTGTTTCAGCCCCTCTGTTTCTTGCCCTCTTTTTCAGCCCCTCTGTTTCTCGCCCTCTGTTTCAGCCACTCTGTTTCTTGCCCTCTGTTTCAGCCCCTCTGTTTCTCGCCCTCTGTTTCAGTCCCTCTGTTTCGCGCTCTCTGTTTCAGCCCCTTTGTTTCAGTCCCTCTGTTTCTCGCCCTCTGTTTCTGCCCGTCTGTTTCTCGCCCTCTGTTTCAGCCCCTCTGTTTCTCGCCCTCTGTTTCAGCCCCTCTGTTTCTCGCCCTCTGTTTCTGCCCGTCTGTTTCTCGCCCTCTGTTTCAGCCCCTCTGTTTCTCGCCCTCTGTTTCAGCCCCTCTGTTTCTCGCCCTCTGTTTCAGCCCCTCTGTTTCTCGCCCTCTGTTTCAGCCCCTCTGTTTCTCGCCCTCTGTTTCAGTCCCTCTGTTTCGCGCTCTCTGTTTCAGCCCCTCTGTTTCAGTCGATCTGTTTCTCGCTCTCTGTTTCTGCCCGTCTGTTTCTCGCCCTCTGTTTCAGCCCCTCTGTTTCTTGCCCTCTGTTTCCGCCCCTCTGATTCAGCCCCTCTGTTTCAGACCCTCTGAATCAGCCACTCTGATTCAGCCCCTCTGTTTCAGCCCCTCTGTTTCAGCCACTCTGTTTCTCGCCCTCTGTTTCAGCCCCTCTGTTTCTCGCCCTCTGTTTCAGCCCCTCTGTTTCAGCCCCTCTGTTTCAGCCCCTCTGTTTCAGCCCCTCTGATTCAGTCCCTTAGTTTCTCGCCCTCTGTTTCAGCCCCTCTGTTTCAGCCCCTCTGATTCAGCCCCTCTGATTCAGCCCCTCTGTTTCTCGCCCTCTGTTTCAGCCCCTCTGTTTCAGCCCCTCTGTTTCTCGCCCTCTGTTTCTGCCCCTCTGTTTCAGCCCCTCTGTTTCAGCCCCTCTGTTTCTTGCCCTCTGTTTCAGCCCCTCTGTTTCAGCCCCCCTGTTTCAGCCCCTCCGATTCAGCCCCTCTGTTTCAGCCCCTCTGTTTCTGCCCCTCTGTTTCAGCCCCTCTGTTTCTCGCCCTTTGTTTCACCCCTCAGTTTCTCGCCCTCTGTTTCAGCCCCTCTGTTTCAGCCCCTCTGTTTCAGCCCCTCTGTTTCAGCCCCTCTGTTTCTCGCCCTCTGTTTCAGCCCCTCTGTTTCTCGCCCTCTGTTTCAGCCCCTCTGTTTCTCGCCCTCTGTATCAGCCCCTCTGTTTCAGCCCCTCTGTTTCAGCCCCTCTCTTTCTCGCCCTCTGTTTCAGCCCCTCTGTTTCAGCCCCTCGGTTTCTCGCCCTCTGTTTCAGCCCCTCTATTTATCGCCCTCTGTTTCAGCCCCTCTATTGTAGCCCCACTGTTTCAGCCCCTTTGTTTAAGCCGCTATTTTCTCGCCCTCTGTTTCAGCCCCTCTGTTTCCGCCCCTCTGTTTCAGCCCCTCTGTTTCTCGCTCTCTGTTTCAGCCCCTCTGTTTCTGCCCCTCTGTTTCAGCCCCTCTGTTTCAGCCCCTCTGTTTCTCGCCCTCTGTTTCATCCCCTTTATTTCTCACCCTCTGTTTCAGCCCCTCTGTTTCAGCCCCACTGTTTCAGCCCCTCTGTTTCAGCCCCTCTGTTTCTCGCCCTCTGTTTCAGCCCCTCTTTTTCTCGCCCTCCGTTTCAGCCACTCTGTTTCTCGCCCTCTGTTTGAGCCCCTGTGTTTCAGACCCTCTGTTTCAGTCCCTCTGTTTCTCGCCCTCTGTTTCAGCCCCTCTGTTTCTCGCCCTCTGTTTCAGCCCCTCTGTTTCTCGCCCTCTGTTTCAGCCCCTCTGTTTCAGCCACTCTGTTTCAGCCCCTCTGTTTCAACCCCTCTGTTTCTCGCCCTCTGTTTCAGCCCCTCTGTTTCTTGCCCTCTGTTTCAGCCCCTCTGTTTCTCGCCCTCTGTTTCAGCCTCTCTGTTTCTCGCCCTCTGTTTCAGCCCCTCTGTTTCAGCCCCTCTGATTCAGCCCCTCTGTTTCAGCCCCTCTGTTTCTCGCCCTCTGTTTCAGCCCCTCTGATTCAGCCCCTCTGTTTCAGCCCCTCTGATTCAGCCCCTCTGTTTCAGCCCCTCTATTTCAGCCCCTCTGTTTCAGCCCCTCTGTTTCAGCCCCTCTGATTCAGTCCCTTAGTTTCTCGCCCTCTGTTTCAGCCCCTCTGTTTCAGCCCCTCTGATTCAGCCCCTCTGATTCAGCCCCTCTGTTTCTCGCCCTCTGTTTCAGCCCCTCTGTTTCAGCCCCACTGTTTCTCGCCCTCTGTTTCTGCCCCTCTGTTTCAGCCCCTCTGTTTCAGCCCCTCTGTTTCTTGCCCTCTGTTTCAGCCCCTCTGTTTCAGCCCCTCTGTTTCAGCCCCTCCGATTCAGCCCCTCTGTTTCAGCCCCTCTGTTTCTGCCCCTCTGTTTCAGCCCCTCTGTTTCTCGCCCTTTGTTTCAGCCCCTCTGTTTCTCGCCCTCTGTTTCAGCCCCTCTGTTTCAGCCCCTCTGTTTCAGCCCCTCTGTTTCTCGCCCTCTGTTTCAGCCCCTCTGTTTCTTGCCCTCTGTTTCAGCCCCTCTGTTTCAGCCCCTCTGTTTCAGCCCCTCTGTTTCTCGCCCTCTGTTTCTGCCCCTCTGTTTCTCGCCCTCTGTTTCAGCCCCTCTGTTTCTCACCTTCTGTTTCAGCCCCTCTGATTCAGCCCCTCTGTTTCTCGCCCTCTGTTTCTGCCCCTCTGTTTCTCGCCCTCTGTTTCAGCCCCTCTGTTTCAGCCCCTCTGTTTCAGCCCCTCTGTTTCTCGCCCTCTGTTTCAGTCCCTCTGTTTCTCGCCCTCTGTTTCAGCCCCTCTGTTTCTCGCCCTCTGTTTCAGCCCCTCTGTTTCAGCCCCTCTGTTTCAGCCCCTCTCTTTCTCGCCCTCTGTTTCAGCCCCTCTGTTTCAGCCCCTCGGTTTCTCGCCCTCTGTTTCAGCCCCTCTATTTATCGCCCTCTGTTTCAGCCCCTCTATTGTAGCCCCACTGTTTAAGCCCCTTTGTTTAAGCCACTATTTTCTCGCCCTCTGTTTCAGCCCCTCTGTTTCCGCCCCTCTGTTTCAGCCCCTCTGTTTCTCGCTCTCTGTTTCAGCCCCTCTATTTCCGCCCCTCTGTTTCAGCCCCTCTGTTTCAGCCCCTCTGTTTCAGCCCATCTGATTCAGCCTGTCTGATTCAGCCCCTCTGTTTCTCGCCCTCTGTTTCAGCCACTCTGTTTCAGCCCCTCTGTTTCTTGCCCTCTGTTTCAGCCCCTCTGTTTCTCGCCCTCTGTTTCAGCCCCTCTGTTTCTCGGCATTTGTTTCAGCCCCTCTGATTCAGCCCCTCTGTTTCCCACCCTCTGTTTCAGCCCCTCTGTTTCTCGCCCTCTTTTTCAATCCCTCTATTTCTTGCCCTCTGTTTCAGCCCCTCTGTTTCAGCCCCTCTGTTTCTCGCCCTCTGTTTCAGCCCCTCTGTTTCTCGCCCTCTGTTTCAGCCCCTCTGTTTCTCGCCGTCTGTTTCATCCCCTTTATTTCTCACCCTCTGTTTCAGCCCCTCTGTTTCAGCCCCACTGTTTCAGCCCCTCTGTTTCAGCCCCTCTGTTTCTCGCCCTCTGTTTCAGCCCCTCTTTTTCTCGCCCTCCGTTTCAGCCCCTCTGTTTCTCGCCCTCTGTTTCAGCCCCTCTGTTTCAGACCCTCTGTTTCAGTCCCTCTGTTTCTCGCCCTCTGTTTCAGCCCCTCTGTTTCTCGCCCTCTGATTCAGCCCCTCTGTTTCTCGCCCTCTGTTTCAGCCCCTCTGTTTCAGCCCCTCTGTTTCAGCCCCTCTGTTTCAGCCCCTCTGTTTCTCGCCCTCTGTTTCAGCCCCTCTGTTTCTCGCCCTCTGTTTCAGCCCCTCTGTTTCTCGCCCTCTGTTTCAGCCTCCCGGTTTCTCGCCCTCTGTTTCAGCCCCTCTATTTCTCGCCCTCTGTTTCAGCCCCTCTATTTTAGCCCCACTGTTTCAGCCCCTTTGTTTCAGCCACTATGTTTCTCACCCTCTGTTTCAGCCCCTCTGTTTCCGCCCCTCTGTTTCAGCCCCTCTGTTTCTCGCTCTCTGTTTCAGCCCCTCTGTTTCTCGCCCTCTGTTTCAGCCCCTCTGTTTCAGCCCCTCTGTTTCAGCCCCTCTGTTTCTCGCCCTCTGTATCAGCCCCTCTGTTTCTCGCCCTCTGTATCAGCCCCTCTGTTTCTCGCCCTCTGTTTCAGCCCCTCTGTTTCAGCACCTCTGTTTCAGCCCCTCTGTTTCTCGCCCTCTGTTTCAGCCCCTCTGTTTCTCGCCCTCTGTTTCAGCCTCCCGGTTTCTCGCCCTCTGTTTCAGCCCCTCTATTTCTCGCCCTCTGTTTCAGCCCCTCTATTTTAGCCCCACTGTTTCAGCCCCTTTGTTTCAGCCCCTCTGTTTCTCGCCCTCTGTATCAGCCCCTCTGTTTCTCACCCTCTGTTTCAGCCCCTCTGTTTCCGCCCCTCTGTTTCAGCCCCTCTGTTTCTCGCTCTCTGTTTCAGCCCCTCTGTTTCCGCCCCTCTGTTTCAGCCCCTCTGTTTCAGCCCCTCTGTTTCAGCCCCTATGTTTCTCGCTCTCTGTTTCAGCCCCTCTGTTTCTCGCCCTCTGTATCAGCCCCTCTGTTTCTCGCCCTCTGTATCAGCCCCTCTGTTTCTCACCCTCTGTTTCAGCCCCTCTGTTTCCGCCCCTCTGTTTCAGCCCCTCTGTTTCTCGCTCTCTGTTTCAGCCCCTCTGTTTCCGCCCCTCTGTTTCAGCCCCTCTGTTTCAGCCCCTCTGTTTCCCGCCCTCTGTTTCAGCCCCTCTGTTTCTTGCCCTCTGTTTCAGCCACTCTGTTTCTCGCCCTCTGTTTCAGCCACTCTGTTTCTCGGCCTCTGTTTCAGCCCCTCTGTTTCAGAACCTCTGTTTCAGTCCCTCTGTTTCTCGCCCTCTATTTCTCGCCCTCTGTTTCAGCCCCTCTGTTTCTCGCTCTCTGTTTCAGCCCCTCTGTTTCCGCCCCTCTGTTTCAGCCCCTCTGTTTCAGCCCCTCTGTTTCTCGCCCTCTGTTTCAGCCCCTCTGTTTCTTGCCCTCTGTTTCAGCCACTCTGTTTCTCGCTCTCTGTTTCAGCCACTCTGTTTCTCGCCCTCTGTTTCAGCCCCTCTGTTTCAGCCCCTCTGTTTCAGTCCCTCTGTTTCAGCCCCTCTGTTTCTCGCCCTCTGTTTCAGCGCCTCTGTTTCTCGCCCTGTGTTTCAGCCTCTCTATTTCTCGCCCTCTGTATCAGGCGCTTTGTTTCAGCCCCTTTGTTTCAGCCCCACTTTTTCAGCCCCTCTGTTTCTCGCCCTCTGTTTCTCGCCCTCTGTTTCAGTCCCTCTGTTTCAGCCAATCTGATTCAGCCTGTCTGATTCAGCCCCTCTGTTTCTCGCCCTCTGTTTCAGCCACTCTGTTTCAGCCCCTCTGTTTCTTGCCCTCTGTTTCAGCCCCTCTGTTTCTCGCCCTCTGTTTCAGCCCCTCTGTTTCTCGCCCTCTGTTTCAGCCCCTCTGTTTCAGTCCCTCTGTTTCGCGCTCTCTGTTTCAGCCCCTCTGTTTCAGTCCCTCTGTTTCTCGCTCTCTGTTTCTGCCCGTCTGTTTCTCGCCCTCTGTTTCAGCCCCTCTGTTTCTTGCCCTCTGTTTCTGCCCCTCTGTTTCTCGCCCTCTGTTTCCGCCCCTCTGATTCAGCCCCTCTGTTTCAGACCCTCTGAATCAGCCACTCTGATTCAGCCCCTCTGTTTCTGCCCCTCTGTTTCAGCCCCTCTGTTTCTCGCCCTCTGTTTCAGCCCCTCTGTTTCTCACCCTCTGTTTCAGCCCCTCTGTTTCAGCCCCTCTGTTTCTCGCCCTCTGTTTCAGCCCCTCTGTTTCTCGCCTTCTGTTTCAGCCCCTCTGATTCAGGCCCTCTCTTTCAGCCCCTCTGTTTCTCGCCTTCTGTTTCAGCCCCTCTGATTCAGGCCCTCTGTTTCAGCCCGTCTGATTCAGCCCCTCTGATTCAGCCCCTCTGTTTCTCGCCCTCTGTTTCAGCCCCTCTGTTTCAGCCCCTCTGTTTCAGCCCCTCTGTTTCTCGCCCTCTGTTTCAGCCCCTCTGATTCAGCCCCTCTGTTTCTCGCCCTCTGTTTCAGCCCCTCTGTTTCTCGCCCTCTGTTTCAGCCCCTCTGTTTCAGCCCCTCTGTTTCAGCCCCTCTGTTTCTCGCCCTCTGTTTCAGCCCCTCTGTTTCTCGCCCTCTGTTTCAGCCCCTCTGTTTCTCGCCCTCTGTTTCAGCCCCTCTGTTTCAGCCCTTCTCATTCAGCCCCTCTGATTCAGCCCCTCTGTTTCTCGCCCTCTGTTTCAGCCCCTCTGTTTCAGCCCCTCTGATTCAGCCCCTCTGATTCAGCCCCTCTGTTTCTCGCCCTCTGTTTCTGCCCCTCTGTTTCAGCCCCTCTGTTTCAGCCCCTCTGTTTCTTGCCCTCTGTTTCAGCCCCTCTGTTTCAGCCCCTCTGTTTCAGCCCCTCCGATTCAGCCCCTCTGTTTCAGCCCCTCTGTTTCTGCCCCTCTGTTTCCGCCCCTCTGTTTCTCGCCCTTTGTTTCAGCCCCTCTGTTTCTCGCCCTCTGTTTCAGCCCCTCTGTTTCAGCCCCTCTGTTTCTCGCCATCTGTTTCAGCCCCTCTGTTTCTTGCCCTCTGTTTCAGCCCCTCTGTTTCAGCCCCTCTGTTTCTCGCCCTCAGTTTCTGCCCCTCTGTTTCTCGCCCTCTGTTTCAGCCCGTCTGTTTCTCGCCTTCTGTTTCAGCCCCTCTGTTTCAGCCCCCCGGATCAGCCCCTCTGTTTCTCGCCCTCGGTTTCAGCCCCTCTGTTTCAGCCCTTCCTTTTCAGCCACTCGGTTTCAGCACCTCTCTTTCTTGCCCTCTGTTTCAGCCCCTCTGTTTATCGCCCTCTGTTTTAGCCCCTCTGTTTCTCGCCCTCTGTTTCAGCCCCTCTGTTTCGCACTCTCTGTTTCAGCCCCTCTGTTTCAGCCCCTCTGTTTCAGCCCCTCCGATTCAGCCCCTCTTTTTCAGCCCCTCTGTTTCTCGCCCTTTGTTTCAGCCCCTCTGTTTCTCGCCCTCTGTTTCAGCCCCTCTGTTTCAGCCCCTCTGTTTCAGCCCCACTGTTTCTCGCCCTCTGTTTCAGCCCCTCTGTTTCAGCACCTCTGATTCTGCCCCTCTCTTTCTCGCCCTCTGTTTCAGCCCCTCTGTTTCTCGCCATCTGTTTCAGCCCCTCTGTTTCTCGCCCTCTGTTTCAGCCCCTCTGTTTCAGCCCCTCTGTTTCAGCCCCTCTGTTTCTCGCCCTCTGTTTCAGCCCCTCTGTTTCTCGCCCTCTGTTTCAGCCCCTCTGCTTCAGCCCCTCTGTTTCAGCCCCTCTGTTTCTCGCCCTCTGTTTCAGCCCCTCTGTTTCAGCCCCTCTGTTTCAGCCCCTCTGTTTCTCGCCCTCTGTTTCAGCCCCTCTGTTTCTCGCCCTCTGTTTCAGCCCCTCTGCTTCAGCCCCTCTGTTTCAGCCCCTCTGTTTCTCGCCCTCTGTTTTATCCCCTCTGTTTCTTGCCCTCTGTTTCAGCCCCTCTGTTTCAGCCCCACTGTTTCTCGCCCTCTGTTTCTGCCCCTCTGTTTCTCGCCCTCTGTTTCAGCCCCTCTGATTCAGGCCCTCTCTTTCAGCCCCTCTGTTTCTCGCCTTCTGTTTCAGCCCCTCTGATTCAGGCCCTCTGTTTCAGCCCCTCTGATTCAGCCCCTCTGATTCAGCCCCTCTGTTTCTCGCCCTCTGTTAGGCCCCTCTGTTTCAGCCCCTCTGTTTCAGCCCCTCTGTTTCAGCCCCTCTGTTTCTCGCCCTCTGTTTCAGCCCCTCTGATTCAGCCCCTCTGTTTCTCGCCCTCTGTTTCAGCCCCTCTGTTTCTCGCCCTCTGTTTCAGCCCCTCTGTTTCAGCCCCTCTGTTTCAGCCCCTCTGTTTCTCGCCCTCTGTTTCTCGCCTTCTGTTTCAGCCCCTCTGATTCAGGCCCTCTCTTTCAGCCCCTCTGTTTCTCGCCTTCTGTTTCAGCCCCTCTGATTCAGGCCCTCTGTTTCAGCCCCTCTGATTCAGCCCCTCTGATTCAGCCCCTCTGTTTCTCGCCCTCTGTTAGGCCCCTCTGTTTCAGCCCCTCTGTTTCAGCCCCTCTGTTTCAGCCCCTCTGTTTCTCGCCCTCTGTTTCAGCCCCTCTGATTCAGCCCCTCTGTTTCTCGCCCTCTGTTTCAGCCCCTCTGTTTCTCGCCCTCTGTTTCAGCCCCCCTGTTTCAGCCCCTCTGTTTCAGCCCCTCTGTTTCTCGCCCTCTGTTTCAGCCCCTCTGTTTCTCGCCCTCTGTTTCAGCCCCTCTGTTTCTCGCCCTCTGTTTCAGCCCCTCTGTTTCTCGCCCTCTGTTTCAGCCCCTCTGTTTCAGCCCCTCTGTTTCTCGCCCTCTGTTTCAGCCCCTCTGTTTCAGCCCCTCTGTTTCAGCCCCTCTGTTTCTCGCCCTCTGTTTCAGCCCCTCTGTTTCTCGCCCTCTGTTTCAGCCCCTCTGTTTCTCGCCCTCTGTTTCAGCCCCTCTGTTTCTCGCCCTCTGTTTCAGCCCCTCTGTTTCAGCCCCTCTGATTCAGCCCCTCTGATTCAGCCCCTCTGTTTCTCGCCCTCTGTTTCAGCCCCTCTGTTTCAGCCCCTCTGATTCAGCCCCTCTGATTCAGCCCCTCTGTTTCTCGCCCTCTGTTTCTGCCCCTCTGTTTCAGCCCCTCTGTTTCAGCCCCTCTGTTTCTTGCCCTCTGTTTCAGCCCCTCTGTTTCAGCCCCTCTGTTTCAGCCCCTCCGATTCAGCCCCTCTGTTTCAGCCCCTCTGTTTCTGCCCCTCTGTTTCCGCCCCTCTGTTTCTCGCCCTTTGTTTCAGCCCCTCTGTTTCTCGCCCTCTGTTTCAGCCCCTCTGTTTCAGCCCCTCTGTTTCAGCCCCTCTGTTTCTCGCCCTCTGTTTCAGCCCCTCTGTTTCTTGCCCTCTGTTTCAGCCCCTCTGTTTCAGCCCCTCTGTTTCTCGCCCTCTGTTTCTGCCACTCTGTTTCTCGCCCTCTGTTTTAGCCCGTCTGTTTCTCGCCTTCTGTTTCAGCCCCTCTGTTTCAGCCCCTCTGATTCAGCCCCTCTGTTTCTCGCCCTCTGTTTCAGCCCCTCTGTTTCAGCCCTTCTGTTTCAGCCACTCGGTTTCAGCCCCTCTCTTTCTTGCCCTCTGTTTCAGCCACTCTGTTTATCGCCCTCTGTTTTAGCCCCTCTGTTTCAGCCCCTCTGTTTCAGCCCCTCTGTTTCTCGCCCTCTGTTTCAGCCCCTCTGTTTCAGCCCCTCTGTTTCAGCCCCTCTGTTTCTCGCCCTCTGTTTCTCGCCTTCTGTTTCAGCCCCTCTGATTCAGGCCCTCTCTTTCAGCCCCTCTGTTTCTCGCCTTCTGTTTCAGCCCCTCTGATTCAGGCCCTCTGTTTCAGCCCCTCTGATTCAGCCCCTCTGATTCAGCCCCTCTGTTTCTCGCCCTCTGTTAGGCCCCTCTGTTTCAGCCCCTCTGTTTCAGCCCCTCTGTTTCAGCCCCTCTGTTTCTCGCCCTCTGTTTCAGCCCCTCTGATTCAGCCCCTCTGTTTCTCGCCCTCTGTTTCAGCCCCTCTGTTTCTCGCCCTCTGTTTCAGCCCCCCTGTTTCAGCCCCTCTGTTTCAGCCCCTCTGTTTCTCGCCCTCTGTTTCAGCCCCTCTGTTTCTCGCCCTCTGTTTCAGCCCCTCTGTTTCTCGCCCTCTGTTTCAGCCCCTCTGTTTCTCGCCCTCTGTTTCAGCCCCTCTGTTTCAGCCCCTCTGTTTCTCGCCCTCTGTTTCAGCCCCTCTGTTTCAGCCCCTCTGTTTCAGCCCCTCTGTTTCTCGCCCTCTGTTTCAGCCCCTCTGTTTCTCGCCCTCTGTTTCAGCCCCTCTGTTTCTCGCCCTCTGTTTCAGCCCCTCTGTTTCTCGCCCTCTGTTTCAGCCCCTCTGTTTCAGCCCCTCTGATTCAGCCCCTCTGATTCAGCCCCTCTGTTTCTCGCCCTCTGTTTCAGCCCCTCTGTTTCAGCCCCTCTGATTCAGCCCCTCTGATTCAGCCCCTCTGTTTCTCGCCCTCTGTTTCTGCCCCTCTGTTTCAGCCCCTCTGTTTCAGCCCCTCTGTTTCTTGCCCTCTGTTTCAGCCCCTCTGTTTCAGCCCCTCTGTTTCAGCCCCTCCGATTCAGCCCCTCTGTTTCAGCCCCTCTGTTTCTGCCCCTCTGTTTCCGCCCCTCTGTTTCTCGCCCTTTGTTTCAGCCCCTCTGTTTCTCGCCCTCTGTTTCAGCCCCTCTGTTTCAGCCCCTCTGTTTCAGCCCCTCTGTTTCTCGCCCTCTGTTTCAGCCCCTCTGTTTCTTGCCCTCTGTTTCAGCCCCTCTGTTTCAGCCCCTCTGTTTCTCGCCCTCTGTTTCTGCCACTCTGTTTCTCGCCCTCTGTTTTAGCCCGTCTGTTTCTCGCCTTCTGTTTCAGCCCCTCTGTTTCAGCCCCTCTGATTCAGCCCCTCTGTTTCTCGCCCTCTGTTTCAGCCCCTCTGTTTCAGCCCTTCTGTTTCAGCCACACGGTTTCAGCCCCTCTCTTTCTTGCCCTCTGTTTCAGCCACTCTGTTTATCGCCCTCTGTTTTAGCCCCTCTGTTTCAGCCCCTCTGTTTCGCACTCTCTGTTTCAGCCCCTCTGTTTCAGCCCCTCTGTTTCAGCCCCTCCGATTCAGCCCCTCTGTTTCAGCCCCTCTGTTTCTGCCCCTCTGTTTCAGCTCCTCTGTTTCACTCCCTTTGTTTCAGCCCCTCTGTTTCTCGCCCTCTGTTTCAGCCCCTCAGCTTCAGCTCCTCTGTTTCAGCCCCTCTGTTTCTCGCCCTCTGTTTCTGCCCCTCTGTTTCTCGCCCTGTGTTTCAGCCCCTCTGTTTCTCGCCTTCTGTTTCAGCCCCTCTGATTCAGGCCCTCTCTTTCAGCCCCTCTGTTTCTCACCTTCTGTTTCAGCCCCTCTGATTCAGGCCCTCTGTTTCAGCCCCTCTGATTCAGCCCCTCTGATTCAGCCCCTCTGTTTCTCGCCCTCTGTTTCAGCCCCTCTGTTTCAGCCCCTCTGTTTCAGCCCCTCTGTTTCTCGCCCTCTGTTTCAGCCCCTCTGATTCAGCCCCTCTGTTTCTCGTCCTCTGTTTCAGCCCCTCTGTTTCTCGCCCTCTGTTTCAGCCCCTCTGTTTCAGCCCCTCTGTTTCAGCCCCTCTGTTTCTCGCCCTCTGTTTCAGCCCCTCTGTTTCTCGCCCTCTGTTTCAGCCCCTCTGTTTCTCGCCCTCTGTTTCAGCCCCTCAGTTTCTCGCCCTCTGTTTCAGCCCCTCTGTTTCAGAACCTCTGTTTCAGCCCCTCTGTTTCTCGCCCTCTGTTTCAGCCCCTCTGTTTCTCGCCCTCTGTTTCAGCCTCCCGGTTTCTCGCCCTCTGTTTCAGCCCCTCTATTTCTCGCCCTCTGTTTCAGCCCCTCTATTTTAGCCCCACTGTTTCAGCCCCTTTGTTTCAGCCACTATGTTTCTCACCCTCTGTTTCAGCCCCTCTGTTTCCGCCCCTCTGTTTCAGCCCCTCTGTTTCTCGCTCTCTGTTTCAGCCCCTCTGTTTCCGCCCCTCTGTTTCAGCCCCTCTGTTTCAGCCCCTCTGTTTCCCGCCCTCTGTTTCAGCCCCTCTGTTTCTTGCCCTCTGTTTCAGCCACTCTGTTTCTCGCCCTCTGTTTCAGCCACTCTGTGTCTCGCCCTCTGTTTCAGCCCCTTTGTTTCTCGCCCTCTGTTTCAGCCCCTCTGTTTCTTGCCCTCTATTTCTCGCCCTCTGTTTCAGCCCCTCTGTTTCTCGCTCTCTGTTTCAGCCCCTCTGTTTCCGCCCCTCTGTTTCAGCCCCTCTGTTTCAGCCCCTCTGTTTCTCGCCCTCTGTTTCAGCCCCTCTGTTTCTTGCCCTCTGTTTGAGCCACTCTGTTTCTCGCTCTCTGTTTCAGCCACTCTGTTTCTCGCCCTCTGTTTCAGCCCCTCTGTTTCAGCCCCTCTGTTTCAGTCCCTCTGTTTCAGCCCCTCTGTTTCTCGCCCTCTGTTTCAGCCCCTCTGTTTCTCGCCCTGTGTTTCAGCCTCTCTATTTCTCGCCCTCTGTTTCAGCCCCACTGTTTCAGCCCCTCTGTTTCAGCCCCTCTGTTCCTCGCCCTCTGTTTCAGCCCCTCTGTTTCTCGCCCTCTGTATCAGGCGCTTTGTTTCAGCCCCTTTGTTTCAGCCCCACTTTTTCAGCCCCTCTGTTTCTCGCCCTCTGTTTCTCGCCCTCTGTTTCAGCCCCTCTGTTTCAGCCCATCTGATTCAGCCTGTCTGATTCAGCCCCTCTGTTTCTCGCCCTCTGTTTCAGCCACTCTGTTTCAGCCCCTCTGTTTCTTGCCCTCTGTTTCAGCCCCTCTGTTTCTCGCCCTCTGTTTCAGCCCCTCTGTTTCTCGCCCTCTGTTTCAGCCCCTCTGTTTCAGTCCCTCTGTTTCGCGCTCTCTGTTTCAGCCCCTCTGTTTCAGTCCCTCTGTTTCTCGCTCTCTGTTTCTGCCCGTCTGTTTCTCGCCCTCTGTTTCAGCCCCTCTGTTTCTTGCCCTCTGTTTCTGCCCCTCTGTTTCTCGCCCTCTGTTTCCGCGCCTCTGATTCAGCCCCTCTGTTTCCGACCCTCTGAATGAGCCACTCTGATTCAGCCCCTCTGTTTCTGCCCCTCTGTTTCAGCCCCTCTGTTTCTCGCCCTCTGTTTCAGCCCCTCTGTTTCTCAACCTCTGTTTCAGCCCCTCTGTTTCAGCCCCTCTGTTTCTCGCACTCTGTTTCAGCCCCTCTGTTTCTCGGCATTTGTTTCAGCCCCTCTGATTCAGCCCCTCTGTTTCTCGCACTCTGTTTCAGCCCCTCTGTTTCTCGCCTTCTGTTTCAGCCCCTCTGATTCAGGCCCTCTCTTTCAGCCCCTCTTTTTCTCGCCTTCTGTTTCAGCCCCTCTGATTCAGGCCCTCTGTTTCAGCCCGTCTGATTCAGCCCCTCTGATTCAGCCCCTCTGTTTCTCGCCCTCTGTTTCAGCCCCTCTGTTTCAGCCCCTCTGTTTCAGCCCCTCTGTTTCTCGCCCTCTGTTTCAGCCCCTCTGATTCAGCCCCTCTGTTTCTCGCCCTCTGTTTCAGCCCCTCTGTTTCTCGCCCTCTGTTTCAGCCCCTCTGTTTCAGCCCCTCTGTTTCAGCCCCTCTGTTTCTCGCCCTCTGTTTCAGCCCCTCTGTTTCTCGCCCTCTGTTTCAGCCCCTCTGTTTCTCGCCCTCTGTTTCAGCCCCTCTGTTTCAGCCCTTCTCATTCAGCCCCTCTGATTCAGCCCCTCTGTTTCTCGCCCTCTGTTTCAGCCCCTCTGTTTCAGCCCCTCTGATTCAGCCCCTCTGATTCAGCCCCTCTGTTTCTCGCCCTCTGTTTCTGCCCCTCTGTTTCAGCCCCTCTGTTTCAGCCCCTCTGTTTCTTGCCCTCTGTTTCAGCCCCTCTGTTTCAGCCCCTCTGTTTCAGCCCCTCCGATTCAGCCCCTCTGTTTCAGCCCCTCTGTTTCTGCCCCTCTGTTTCCGCCCCTCTGTTTCTCGCCCTTTGTTTCAGCCCCTCTGTTTCTCGCCCTCTGTTTCTGCCCCTCTGTTTCCGCCCCTCTGTTTCTCGCCCTTTGTTTCAGCCCCTCTGTTTCTCGCCCTCTGTTTCAGCCCCTCTGTTTCAGCCCCTCTGTTTCTCGCCCTCTGTTTCTGCCCCTCTGTTTCTCGCCCTCTGTTTCAGCCCGTCTGTTTCTCGCCTTCTGTTTCAGCCCCTCTGTTTCAGCCCCTCTGATTCAGCCCCTCTGTTTCTCGCCCTCTGTTTCAGCCCCTCTGTTTCAGCCCTTCTGTTTCAGCCACTCGGTTTCAGCACCTCTCTTTCTTGCCCTCTGTTTCAGCCCCTCTGTTTATCACCCTCTGTTTTAGCCCCTCTGTTTCTCGCCCTCTGTTTCAGCCCCTCTGTTTCGCACTCTCTGTTTCAGCCCCTCTGTTTCAGCCCCTCTGTTTCAGCCCCTCCGATTCAGCCCCTCTGTTTCAGCCCCTCTGTTTCTGCCCCTCTGTTTCAGCCCCTCTGTTTCTCGCCCTTTGTTTCAGCCCCTCTGTTTCTCGCCCTCTGTTTCAGCCCCTCAGCTTCAGCCCCTCTGTTTCAGCCCCTCTGTTTCTCGCCCTCTGTTTCAGCCCCTCTGTTTCTTGCGCTCTGTTTCAGCCCCTCTGTTTCAGCCCCTCTGTTTCTGCCCCTCTGTTTCTGCCCCTCTGTTTCTCGCCCTTTGTTTCAGCCACTCTGTTTCTCGCCCTCTGTTTCAGCCCCTCAGCTTCAGCCCCTCTGTTTCAGCCCCTCTGTTTCTCGCCCTCTGTTTCAGCCCCTCTGTTTCTCGCCCTCTGTTTCAGCCCCTCTCTTTCTCGCCCTCTGTTTCAGCCCCTCTGTTTCAGCACCTCTGATTCTGCCCCTCTCTTTCTCGCCCTCTGTTTCAGCCCCTCTGTTTCTCGCCATCTGTTTCAGCCCCTCTGTTTCTCGCCCTCTGTTTCAGCCCCTCTGTTTCAGCCCCTCTGTTTCTGCCCCTCTGTTTCAGCCCCTCTGTTTCTCGCCCTCTGTTTCAGCCCCTCTGTTTCTCACCCTCTGTTTCAGCCCCTCTGTTTCAGCCCCTCTGTTTCTCGCACTCTGTTTCAGCCCCTCTGTTTCTCGGCATTTGTTTCAGCCCCTCTGATTCAGCCCCTCTGTTTCTCGCCCTCTGTTTCAGCCCCTCTGTTTCTCGCCTTCTGTTTCAGCCCCTCTGATTCAGGCCCTCTCTTTCAGCCCCTCTGTTTCTCGCCTTCTGTTTCAGCCCCTCTGATTCAGGCCCTCTGTTTCAGCCCGTCTGATTCAGCCCCTCTGATTCAGCCCCTCTGTTTCTCGCCCTCTGTTTCAGCCCCTCTGTTTCAGCCCCTCTGTTTCAGCCCCTCTGTTTCTCGACCTCTGTTTCAGCCCCTCTGATTCAGCCCCTCTGTTTCTCGCCCTCTGTTTCAGCCCCTCTGTTTCTCGCCCTCTGTTTCAGCCCCTCTGTTTCAGCCCCTCTGTTTCAGCCCCTCTGTTTCTCGCCCTCTGTTTCAGCCCCTCTGTTTCTCGCCCTCTGTTTCAGCCCCTCTGTTTCTCGCCCTCTGTTTCAGCCCCTCTGTTTCAGCCCTTCTCATTCAGCCCCTCTGATTCAGCCCCTCTGTTTCTCGCCCTCTGTTTCAGCCCCTCTGTTTCAGCCCCTCTGATTCAGCCCCTCTGATTCAGCCCCTCTGTTTCTCGCCCTCTGTTTCTGCCCCTCTGTTTCAGCCCCTCTGTTTCAGCCCCTCTGTTTCTTGCCCTCTGTTTCAGCCCCTCTGTTTCAGCCCCTCTGTTTCAGCCCCTCCGATTCAGCCCCTCTGTTTCAGCCCCTCTGTTTCTGCCCCTCTGTTTCCGCCCCTCTGTTTCTCGCCCTTTGTTTCAGCCCCTCTGTTTCTCGCCCTCTGTTTCAGCCCCTCTGTTTCAGCCCCTCTGTTTCTCGCCCTCTGTTTCAGCCCCTCTGTTTCTTGCCCTCTGTTTCAGCCCCTCTGTTTCAGCCCCTCTGTTTCTCGCCCTCTGTTTCAGCCCCTCTGTTTCTCGCCCTCTGTTTCAGCCCGTCTGTTTCTCGCCTTCTGTTTCAGCCCCTCTGTTTCAGCCCCTCTGATTCAGCCCCTCTGTTTCTCGCCCTCTGTTTCAGCCCCTCTGTTTCAGCCCTTCTGTTTCAGCCACTCGGTTTCAGCACCTCTCTTTCTTGCCCTCTGTTTCAGCCCCTCTGTTTATCGCCCTCTGTTTTAGCCCCTCTGTTTCTCGCCCTCTGTTTCAGCCCCTCTGTTTCGCACTCTCTGTTTCAGCCCCTCTGTTTCAGCCCCTCTGTTTCAGCCCCTCCGATTCAGCCCCTCTGTTTCAGCCCCTCTGTTTCTGCCCCTCTGTTTCAGCCCCTCTGTTTCTCGCCCTTTGTTTCAGCCCCTCTGTTTCTCGCCCTCTGTTTCAGCCCCTCAGCTTCAGCCCCTCTGTTTCAGCCCCTCTGTTTCTCGCCCTCTGTTTCAGCCCCTCTGTTTCTTGCCCTCTGTTTCAGCCCCTCTGTTTCAGCCCCTCTGTTTCTGCCCCTCTGTTTCAGCCCCTCTGTTTCTCGCCCTTTGTTTCAGCCACTCTGTTTCTCGCCCTCTGTTTCAGCCCCTCAGCTTCAGCCCCTCTGTTTCAGCCCCTCTGTTTCTCGCCCTCTGTTTCAGCCCCTCTGTTTCTCGCCCTCTGTTTCAGCCCCTCTGTTTCTCGCCCTCTGTTTCAGCCCATCTGTTTCAGCACCTCTGATTCTGCCCCTCTCTTTCTCGCTCTCTGTTTCAGCCCCTCTGTTTCTCGCCATCTGTTTCAGCCCCTCTGTTTCTCGCCCGCTGTTTCAGCCCCTCTGTTTCAGCCCCTCTGTTTCTCGGCCTCTGTTTCAGCCCCTCTGTTTCTCGCCCTCTGTTTCAGACCCTCTGCTTCAGCCCCTCTGTTTCAGCCCCTCTGTTTCTCGCCCTCTGTTTCAGCCCCTCTGTTTCTTGCCCTCTGTTTCAGCCCCTCTGTTTCAGCCCCACTGTTTCTCGCCCTCTGTTTCTGCCCCTCTGTTTCTCGCCCTCTGTTTCAGCCCCTCTGTTTCTCGCCTTCTGTTTCAGAACCTCTGATTCAGGCCCTCTCTTTCAGCCCCTCTGTTTCTCGCCTTCTGTTTCAGCCCCTCTGATTCAGGCCCTCTGTTTCAGCCCCTCTGATTCAGCCCCTCTGATTCAGCCCCTCTGTTTCTCGCCCTCTGTTTCAGCCCCTCTGTTTCAGCCCCTCTGTTTCAGCCCCTCTGTTTCAGCCCCTCTGTTTCTCGCCCTCTGTTTCAGCCCCTCTGTTTCTCGCCCTCTGTTTCAGCCCCTCTGTTTCTCGCCCTCTGTTTCAGTCCATCTGTTTCAGCCCCTCTGTTTCAGCCCCTCTGTTTCTCGCCCTCTGTTTCAGCCCCTCTGTTTCTCGCCCTCTGTTTCAGCCCCTCTGTTTCTCGCCCTCTGTTTCAGCCCCTCTGTTTCTCGCCCTCTGTTTCAGCCCCTCTGTTTCAGCCCCTCTGTTTCTCGCCCTCTGTTTCAGCCCCTCTGTTTCAGCCCCTCTGTTTCAGCCCCTCTGATTCAGCCCCTCTGTTTCAGCCCCTCTGTTTCTCGCCCTCTGTTTCAACCCCTCTGTTTCTCGCCCTCTGTTTCAGCCCCTCTGTTTCAGCCCCTCTGATTCAGCCCCTCTGATTCAGCCCCTCTGTTTCTCGCCCTCTGTTTCAGCCCCTCTGTTTCAGCCCCTCTGATTCAGCCCCTCTGATTCAGCCCCTCTGTTTCTCGCCCTCTGTTTCTGCCCCTCTGTTTCAGCCCCTCTGTTTCAGCCCCTCTGTTTCTTGCCCTCTGTTTCAGACCCTCTGTTTCAGCCCTTCTGTTTCAGCCCCTCCGATTCAGCCCCTCTGTTTCAGCCCCTCTGTTTCTGCCCCTCTGTTTCCGCTCCTCTGTTTCTCGCCCTTTGTTTCAGCCCCTCTGTTTCTCGCCCTCTGTTTCAGCCCCTCTGTTTCAGCCCCTCTGTTTCAGCCCCTCTGTTTATCGCCCTCTGTTTCAGCCCCTCTGTTTCTTGCCCTCTGTTTCAGCCCCTCTGTTTCAGCCCCTCTGTTTCTCGCCCTCTGTTTCTGCCACTCTGTTTCTCGCCCTCTGTTTTAGCCCGTCTGTTTCTCGCCTTCTGTTTCAGCCCCTCTGTTTCAGCCCCTCTGATTCAGCCCCTCTGTTTCTCGCCCTCTGTTTCAGCCCCTCTGTTTCAGCCCCTCTGATTCAGCCCCTCTGATTCAGCCCCTCTGTTTCTCGCCCTCTGTTTCTGCCCCTCTGTTTCAGCCCCTCTGTTTCAGCCCCTCTGTTTCTTGCCCTCTGTTTCAGCCCCTCTGTTTCAGCCCCTCTGTTTCAGCCCCTCCGATTCAGCCCCTCTGTTTCAGCCCCTCTGTTTCTGCCCCTCTGTTTCCGCCCCTCTGTTTCTCGCCCTTTGTTTCAGCCCCTCTGTTTCTCGCCCTCTGTTTCTGCCCATCTGTTTCCGCCCCTCTGTTTCTCGCCCTTTGTTTCAGCCCCTCTGTTTCTCGCCCTCTGTTTCAGCCCCTCTGTTTCAGCCCCTCTGTTTCTCGCCCTCTGTTTCTGCCCCTCTGTTTCTCGCCCTCTGTTTCAGCCCGTCTGTTTCTCGCCTTCTGTTTCAGCCCCTCTGTTTCAGCCCCTCTGATTCAGCCCCTCTGTTTCTCGCCCTCTGTTTCAGCCCCTCTGTTTCAGCCCTTCTGTTTCAGCCACTCGGTTTCAGCACCTCTCTTTCTTGCCCTCTGTTTCAGCCCCTCTGTTTATCACCCTCTGTTTTAGCCCCTCTGTTTCTCGCCCTCTGTTTCAGCCCCTCTGTTTCGCACTCTCTGTTTCAGCCCCTCTGTTTCAGCCCCTCTGTTTCAGCCCCTCCGATTCAGCCCCTCTGTTTCAGCCCCTCTGTTTCTGCCCCTCTGTTTCAGCCCCTCTGTTTCTCGCCCTTTGTTTCAGCCCCTCTGTTTCTCGCCCTCTGTTTCAGCCCCTCAGCTTCAGCCCCTCTGTTTCAGCCCCTCTGTTTCTCGCCCTCTGTTTCAGCCCCTCTGTTTCTTGCGCTCTGTTTCAGCCCCTCTGTTTCAGCCCCTCTGTTTCTGCCCCTCTGTTTCTGCCCCTCTGTTTCTCGCCCTTTGTTTCAGCCACTCTGTTTCTCGCCCTCTGTTTCAGCCCCTCAGCTTCAGCCCCTCTGTTTCAGCCCCTCTGTTTCTCGCCCTCTGTTTCAGCCCCTCTGTTTCTCGCCCTCTGTTTCAGCCCCTCTCTTTCTCGCCCTCTGTTTCAGCCCCTCTGTTTCAGCACCTCTGATTCTGCCCCTCTCTTTCTCGCCCTCTGTTTCAGCCCCTCTGTTTCTCGCCATCTGTTTCAGCCCCTCTGTTTCTCGCCCTCTGTTTCAGCCCCTCTGTTTCAGCCCCTCTGTTTCTGCCCCTCTGTTTCAGCCCCTCTGTTTCTCGCCCTCTGTTTCAGCCCCTCTGTTTCTCACCCTCTGTTTCAGCCCCTCTGTTTCAGCCCCTCTGTTTCTCGCACTCTGTTTCAGCCCCTCTGTTTCTCGGCATTTGTTTCAGCCCCTCTGATTCAGCCCCTCTGTTTCTCGCCCTCTGTTTCAGCCCCTCTGTTTCTCGCCTTCTGTTTCAGCCCCTCTGATTCAGGCCCTCTCTTTCAGCCCCTCTGTTTCTCGCCTTCTGTTTCAGCCCCTCTGATTCAGGCCCTCTGTTTCAGCCCGTCTGATTCAGCCCCTCTGATTCAGCCCCTCTGTTTCTCGCCCTCTGTTTCAGCCCCTCTGTTTCAGCCCCTCTGTTTCAGCCCCTCTGTTTCTCGCCCTCTGTTTCAGCCCCTCTGATTCAGCCCCTCTGTTTCTCGCCCTCTGTTTCAGCCCCTCTGTTTCTCGCCCTCTGTTTCAGCCCCTCTGTTTCAGCACCTCTGTTTCAGCCCCTCTGTTTCTCGCCCTCTGTTTCAGCCCCTCTGTTTCTCGCCCTCTGTTTCAGCCCCTCTGTTTCTCGCCCTCTGTTTCAGCCCCTCTGTTTCAGCCCTTCTCATTCAGCCCCTCTGATTCAGCCCCTCTGTTTCTCGCCCTCTGTTTCAGCCCCTCTGTTTCAGCCCCTCTGATTCAGCCCCTCTGATTCAGCCCCTCTGTTTCTCGCCCTCTGTTTCTGCCCCTCTGTTTCAGCCCCTCTGTTTCAGCCCCTCTGTTTCTTGCCCTCTGTTTCAGCCCCTCTGTTTCAGCCCCTCTGTTTCAGCCCCTCCGATTCAGCCCCTCTGTTTCAGCCCCTCTGTTTCTGCCCCTCTGTTTCCGCCCCTCTGTTTCTCGCCCTTTGTTTCAGCCCCTCTGTTTCTCGCCCTCTGTTTCAGCCCCTCTGTTTCAGCCCCTCTGTTTCTCGCCCTCTGTTTCAGCCCCTCTGTTTCTTGCCCTCTGTTTCAGCCCCTCTGTTTCAGCCCCTCTGTTTCTCGCCCTCTGTTTCAGCCCCTCTGTTTCTCGCCCTCTGTTTCAGCCCGTCTGTTTCTCGCCTTCTGTTTCAGCCCCTCTGTTTCAGCCCCTCTGATTCAGCCCCTCTGTTTCTCGCCCTCTGTTTCAGCCCCTCTGTTTCAGCCCTTCTGTTTCAGCCACTCGGTTTCAGCACCTCTCTTTCTTGCCCTCTGTTTCAGCCCCTCTGTTTATCGCCCTCTGTTTTAGCCCCTCTGTTTCTCGCCCTCTGTTTCAGCCCCTCTGTTTCGCACTCTCTGTTTCAGCCCCTCTGTTTCAGCCCCTCTGTTTCAGCCCCTCCGATTCAGCCCCTCTGTTTCAGCCCCTCTGTTTCTGCCCCTCTGTTTCAGCCCCTCTGTTTCTCGCCCTTTGTTTCAGCCCCTCTGTTTCTCGCCCTCTGTTTCAGCCCCTCAGCTTCAGCCCCTCTGTTTCAGCCCCTCTGTTTCTCGCCCTCTGTTTCAGCCCCTCTGTTTCTTGCCCTCTGTTTCAGCCCCTCTGTTTCAGCCCCTCTGTTTCTGCCCCTCTGTTTCAGCCCCTCTGTTTCTCGCCCTTTGTTTCAGCCACTCTGTTTCTCGCCCTCTGTTTCAGCCCCTCAGCTTCAGCCCCTCTGTTTCAGCCCCTCTGTTTCTCGCCCTCTGTTTCAGCCCCTCTGTTTCTCGCCCTCTGTTTCAGCCCCTCTGTTTCTCGCCCTCTGTTTCAGCCCATCTGTTTCAGCACCTCTGATTCTGCCCCTCTCTTTCTCGCCCTCTGTTTCAGCCCCTCTGTTTCTCGCCATCTGTTTCAGCCCCTCTGTTTCTCGCCCGCTGTTTCAGCCCCTCTGTTTCAGCCCCTCTGTTTCTCGGCCTCTGTTTCAGCCCCTCTGTTTCTCGCCCTCTGTTTCAGACCCTCTGCTTCAGCCCCTCTGTTTCAGCCCCTCTGTTTCTCGCCCTCTGTTTCAGCCCCTCTGTTTCTTGCCCTCTGTTTCAGCCCCTCTGTTTCAGCCCCACTGTTTCTCGCCCTCTGTTTCTGCCCCTCTGTTTCTCGCCCTCTGTTTCAGCCCCTCTGTTTCTCGCCTTCTGTTTCAGAACCTCTGATTCAGGCCCTCTCTTTCAGCCCCTCTGTTTCTCGCCTTCTGTTTCAGCCCCTCTGATTCAAGCCCTCTGTTTCAGCCCCTCTGATTCAGCCCCTCTGATTCAGACCCTCTGTTTCTCGCCCTCTGTTTCAGCCCCTCTGTTTCAGCCCCTCTGTTTCAGCCCCTCTGTTTCAGCCCCTCTGTTTCTCGCCCTCTGTTTCAGCCCCTCTGTTTCTCGCCCTCTGTTTCAGCCCCTCTGTTTCTCGCCCTCTGTTTCAGTCCATCTGTTTCAGCCCCTCTGTTTCAGCCCCTCTGTTTCTCGCCCTCTGTTTCAGCCCCTCTGTTTCTCGCCCTCTGTTTCAGCCCCTCTGTTTCTCGCCCTCTGTTTCAGCCCCTCTGTTTCTCGCCCTCTGTTTCAGCCCCTCTGTTTCAGCCCCTCTGTTTCTCGCCCTCTGTTTCAGCCCCTCTGTTTCAGCCCCTCTGTTTCAGCCCCTCTGATTCAGCCCCTCTGTTTCAGCCCCTCTGTTTCTCGCCCTCTGTTTCAACCCCTCTGTTTCTCGCCCTCTGTTTCAGCCCCTCTGTTTCAGCCCCTCTGATTCAGCCCCTCTGATTCAGCCCCTCTGTTTCTCGCCCTCTGTTTCAGCCCCTCTGTTTCAGCCCCTCTGATTCAGCCCCTCTGATTCAGCCCCTCTGTTTCTCGCCCTCTGTTTCTGCCCCTCTGTTTCAGCCCCTCTGTTTCAGCCCCTCTGTTTCTTGCCCTCTGTTTCAGACCCTCTGTTTCAGCCCTTCTGTTTCAGCCCCTCCGATTCAGCCCCTCTGTTTCAGCCCCTCTGTTTCTGCCCCTCTGTTTCCGCTCCTCTGTTTCTCGCCCTTTGTTTCAGCCCCTCTGTTTCTCGCCCTCTGTTTCAGCCCCTCTGTTTCAGCCCCTCTGTTTCAGCCCCTCTGTTTATCGCCCTCTGTTTCAGCCCCTCTGTTTCTTGCCCTCTGTTTCAGCCCCTCTGTTTCAGCCCCTCTGTTTCTCGCCCTCTGTTTCTGCCACTCTGTTTCTCGCCCTCTGTTTTAGCCCGTCTGTTTCTCGCCTTCTGTTTCAGCCCCTCTGTTTCAGCCCCTCTGATTCAGCCCCTCTGTTTCTCGCCCTCTGTTCCAGCCCCTCTGTTTCAGCCCTTCTGTTTCAGCCACTCGGTTTCAGCCCCTCTCTTTCTTGCCCTCTGTTTCAGCCCCTCTGTTTATCGCCCTCTGTTTTAGCCCCTCTGTTTCTCGCCCTCTGTTTCAGCCCCTCTGTTTCGCACTCTCTGTTTCAGCCCCTATGTTTCAGCCCCTCTGTTTCAGCCCCTCCGATTCAGCCCCTCTGTTTCAGCCCCTATGTTTCTGCCCCTCTGTTTCAGCCCCTCTGTTTCTCGCCCTTTGTTTCAGCCCCTCTGTTTCTCGCCCTCTGTTTCAGCCCCTCAGCTTCAGCCCCTCTGTTTCAGCCCCTCTGTTTCTCGCCCTCTGTTTCAGCCCCTCTGTTTCTTGCCCTCTGTTTCAGCCCCTCTGTTTCAGCCCCACTGTTTCTCGCCCTCTGTTTCTGCCCCTCTGTTTCTCGCCCTGTGTTTCAGCCCCTCTGTTTCTCGCCTTCTGTTTCAGCCCCTCTGATTCAGGCCCTCTCTTTCAGCCCCTCTGTTTCTCGCCTTCTCTTTCAGCCCCTCTGATTCAGTCCCTCTGTTTCAGCCCCTCTGATTCAGCCCCTCTGATTCAGCCCCTCTGTTTCTCGCCCTCTGTTTCAGCCCCTCTGTTTCAGCCCCTCTGTTTCAGCCCCTCTGTTTCTCGCCCTCTGTTTCAGCCCCTCTGATTCAGCCCCTCTGTTTCTCGCCCTCTGTTTCAGCCCCTCTGTTTCTCGCCCTCTGTTTCAGCCCCTCTGTTTCAGCCCCTCTGTTTCAGCCCCTCTGTTTCTCGCCCTCTGTTTCAGCCCCTCTGTTTCTCGCCCTCTGTTTCAGCCCCTCTGTTTCTCGCCCTCTGTTTCAGCCCCTCTGTTTCTCGCCCTCTGTTTCAGCCCCTCTGTTTCAGCACCTCTGTTTCAGCCCCTCTGTTTCTCGCCCTCTGTTTCAGCCCCTCTGTTTCTCGCCCTCTGTTTCAGCCTCCCGGTTTCTCGCCCTCTGTTTCAGCCCCTCTATTTCTCGCCCTCTGTTTCAGCCCCTCTATTTTAGCCCCACTGTTTCAGCCCCTTTGTTTCTGCCACTATGTTTCTCACCCTCTGTTTCAGCCCCTCTGTTTCCGCCCCTCTGTTTCAGCCCCTCTGTTTCTCGCTCTCTGTTTCAGCCCCTCTGTTTCCGCCCCTCTGTTTCAGCCCCTCTGTTTCAGCCCCTCTGTTTCAGCCCCTCTGTTTCTCGCTCTCTGTTTCAGCCCCTCTGTTTCAGCCCCTCTGTTTCAGCCCCTCTGTTCCTCGCCCTCTGTTTCAGCCCCTCTGTTTCTCGCCCTCTGTATCAGGCGCTTTGTTTCATCCCCTTTGTTTCAGCCCCACTTTTTCAGCCCCTCTGTTTCTCGCCCTCTGTTTCTCGCCCTCTGTTTCAGCCCCTCTGTTTCAGCCCATCTGATTCAGCCTGTCTGATTCAGCCCCTCTGTTTCTCGCCCTCTGTTTCAGCCACTCTGTTTCAGCCCCTCTGTTTCTTGCCCTCTGTTTCAGCCCCTCTGTTTCTCGCCCTCTGTTTCAGCCCCTCTGTTTCTCGCACTCTGTTTCAGCCCCTCTGTTTCAGTCCCTCTGTTTCGCGCTCTCTGTTTCAGCCCCTCTGTTTCAGTCCCTCTGTTTCTCGCTCTCTGTTTCTGCCCGTCTGTTTCTCACCCTCTGTTTCAGCCCCACTGTTTCTTGCCCTCTGTTTCTGCCCCTCTGTTTCTCGCCCTCTGTTTCCGCCCCTCTGATTCAGCCCCTCTGTTTCAGACCCTCTGAATCAGCCACTCTGATTCAGCCCCTCTGTTTCTGCCCCTCTGTTTCAGCCCCTCTGTTTCTCGCCCTCTGTTTCAGCCCCTCTGTTTCTCAACCTCTGTTTCAGCCCCTCTGTTTCAGCCCCTCTGTTTCTCGCCCTCTGTTTCAGCCCCTCTGTTTCTCGGCATTTGTTTCAGCCCCTCTGATTCAGCCCCTCTGTTTCTCACCCTCTGTTTCAGCCCCTCTGTTTCTCGCCCTCTTTTTCAGCCCCTCTATTTCTTGCCCTCTGTTTCAGCCACTCTGTTTCAGCCCCTCTGTTTCAGCCCCTCTGTTTCTCGCCCTCTGTTTCAGCCCCTCTGTTTCTCGCCCTCTGTTTCAGCCCCTCTGTTTCTCGCCCTCTGTTTCAGCCCCTTTATTTCTCACCCTCTGTTTCAGCCCCTCTGTTTCAGCCCCACTGTTTCAGCCCCTCTGTTTCAGCCCCTCTGTTTCTCGCCCTCTGTTTCAGCCCCTCTGTTTCTCGCCCTCCGTTTCAGCCCCTCTGTTTCTCGCCCTCTGTTTCAGCCCCTCTGTTTCAGACCCTCTGTTTCAGTCCCTCTGTTTCTCGCCCTCTGTTTCTCGCCCTCTGTTTCAGCCCCTCTGTTTCTCGCCCTCTGTTTCAGCCCCTCTGTTTCTCGCCCTTTGTTTCAGCCCCTCTGTTTCAGCCCCTCTTTTTCAGCCCCTCTGTTTCAGCCCCTCTGTTTCTCGCCCTCTGTTTCAGCCCCTCTGTTTCTTGCCCTCTGTTTCAGCCCCTCTGTTTCTCGCCCTCTGTTTCAGCCTCTCTGTTTCTCGCCCTCTGTTTCAGCCCCTCTGTTTCAATCCCTCTGATTCAGCCCCTCTGTTTCAGCCCCTCTGTTTCTCGCCCTCTGTTTCAGCCCCTCTGATTCAGCCCCTCTGTTTCAGCCCCCCTGATTCAGCCCCTCTGTTTCAGCCCCTCTATTTCAGCCCCTCTGTTTCAGCCCCTCTGTTTCAGGCTCTCTGTTTCAGCCCGTCTGTTTCAGCCCCTCTGTTTCAGACCCTCTGTTTCAGTCCCTCTGTTTCTCGCCCTCTGTTTCTCGCCCTCTGTTTCAGCCCCTCTGTTTCTCGCCCTCTGTTTCAGCCCCTCTGTTTCTCGCCCTTTGTTTCAGCCACTCTGTTTCAGCCCCTCTGTTTCAGCCCCTCTGTTTCAGCCCCTCTGTTTCTCGCCCTCTGTTTCAGCCCCTCTGTTTCTTGCCCTCTGTTTCAGCCCCTCTGTTTCTCGCCCTCTGTTTCAGCCTCTCTGTTTCTCGCCCTCTGTTTCAGCCCCTCTGTTTCAGCCCCTCTGATTCAGCCCCTCTGTTTCAGCCCCTCTGTTTCTCGCCCTCTGTTTCAGCCCCTCTGATTCAGCCCCTCTGTTTCAGCCCCTCTGATTGAGCCCCTCTGTTTCAGCCCCACTATTTCAGCCCCTCTGTTTCAGCCCCTCTGTTTCAGGCTCTCTGTTTCAGCCCGTCTGTTTCAGCCCCTCTGTTTCAGCCCCTCTGATTCAGTCCCTGAGTTTCTCGCCCTCTGTTTCAGCCCCTATGTTTCAGCCCCTCTGATTCAGCCCCTCTGATTCAGCCCCTCTGTTTCTCGCCCTCTGTTTCAGCCCCTCTGTTTCAGCCCCTCTGTTTCTCGCTCTCTGTTTCAGCCCCTCTGTTTCAGCCCCTCTGTTTCAGCCCCTCTGTTTCTCGCCCTCTGTTTCAGCCCCTCTGTTTCTTGCCCTCTGTTTCAGCCCCTCTGTTTCAGCCCCTCTGTTTCTCGCCCTCTGTTTCTGCCCCTCTGTTTCTCGCCCTCTGTTTCTGCCCCTCTGTTTCTCGCCTTCTGTTTCAGCCCCTCTGATTCAGCCCCTCTGTTTCATCCCCTCTGATTCAGCCCCTCTGATTCAGCCCCTCTGTTTCTCGCACTCTGTTTCAGCCCCTCTGTTTCAGTCCCTCTGTTTCGCGCTCTCTGTTTCAGCCCCTCGGTTTCAGTCCCTCTGTTTCTCGCTCTCTGTTTCTGCCCGTCTGTTTCTCGCCCTCTGTTTCAGCCCCTCTGTTTCTTGCCCTCTGTTTCTGCCCCTCTGTTTCTCGCCCTCTGTTTCCGCCCCTCTGATTCAGCCCCTCTGTTTCAGACCCTCTGAATCAGCCACTCTGATTCAGCCCCTCTGTTTCTGCCCCTCTGTTTCAGCCCCTCTGTTTCTCGCCCTCTGTTTCAGCCCCTCTGTTTCTCACCCTCTGTTTCGGCCCCTCTGTTTCAGCCCCTCTGTTTCTCGCCCTCTGTTTCAGCCCCTCTGTTTCTCGGCATTTGTTTCAGCCCCTCTGATTCAGCCCCTCTGTTTCTCACCCTCTGTTTCAGCCCCTCTGTTTCTCGCCCTCTTTTTCAGCCCCTCTATTTCTTGCCCTCTGTTTCAGCCCCTCTGTTTCAGCCCCTCTGTTTCAGCCCCTCTGTTTCTCGCCCTCTGTTTCAGCCCCTCTGTTTCTCGCCCTCTGTTTCAGCCCCTCTGTTTCTCGCCCTCTGTTTGAGCCCCTTTATTTCTCACCCTCTGTTTCAGCCCCTCTGTTTCAGCCCCACTGTTTCAGCCCCTCTGTTTCAGCCCCTCTGTTTCTCGCCCTCTGTTTCAGCCCCTCTGTTTCTCGCCCTCTGTTTCAGCCCCTCTGTTTCAGACCCTCTGTTTCAGTCCCTCTGTTTCTCGCCCTCTGTTTCTCGCCCTCTGTTTCAGCCCCTCTGTTTCTCGCCCTCTGTTTCAGCCCCTCTGTTTCTCGCCCTTTGTTTCAGCCCCTCTGTTTCAGCCCCTCTGTTTCAGCCCCTCTGTTTCAGCCCCTCTGTTTCTTGCCCTCTGTTTCAGCCCCTCTGTTTCTCGCCCTCTGTTTCAGCCTCTCTGTTTCTCGCCCTCTGTTTCAGCCCCTCTGTTTCAATCCCTCTGATTCAGCCCCTCTGTTTCAGCCCCTCTGTTTCTCGCCCTCTGTTTCAGCCCCTCTGATTCAGCACCTCTGTTTCAGCCCCTCTGATTCAGCCCCTCTGTTTCAGCCCCTCTATTTCAGCCCCTCTGTTTCAGCCCCTCTGTTTCCGGCTCTCTGTTTCAGCCCGTCTGTTTCAGCCCCTCTGTTTCAGACCCTCTGTTTCAGTCCCTCTGTTTCTCGCCCTCTGTTTCTCGCCCTCTGTTTCAGCCCCTCTGTTTCTCGCCCTCAGTTTCAGCCCCTCTGTTTCTCGCCCTTTGTTTCAGCCCCTCTGTTTCAGCCCCTCTGTTTCAGCCCCTCTGTTTCAGCCCCTCTGTTTCTCGCCCTCAGTTTCAGCCCCTCTGTTTCTTGCCCTCTGTTTCAGCCCCTCTGTTTCTCGCCCTCTGTTTCAGCCTCTCTGTTTCTCGCCCTCTGTTTCACCCCTCTGTTTCAGCCCCTCTGATTCAGCCCCTCTGTTTCAGCCCCTCTGTTTCTCGCCCTCTGTTTCAGCCCCTCTGATTCAGCCCCTCTGTTTCAGCCCCTCTGATTCAGCCCCTCTGTTTCAGCCCCTCTATTTCAGCCCCTCTGTTTCAGCCCCTCTGTTTCAGGCTCTCTGTTTCAGCCCGTCTGTTTCAGCCCCTCTGTTTCAGCCCCTCTGATTCAGTCCCTGAGTTTCTCGCCCTCTGTTTCAGCCCCTCTGTTTCAGCCCCTCTGATTCAGCCCCTCTGATTCAGCCCCTCTGTTTCTCGCCCTCTGTTTCAGCCCCTCTGTTTCAGCCCCTCTGTTTCATCCCCTCTGTTTCTTGCCCTCTGTTTCAGCCCCTCTGTTTCAGCCCCTCTGTTTCAGCCCCTCCGATTCAGCCCCTCTGTTTCAGCCCCTCTGTTTCTGCCCCTCTGTTTCAGCCCCTCTGTTTCTCGCCCTTTGTTTCAGCCCCTCTGTTTCTCGCCCTCTGTTTCAGCCCCTCTGTTTCAGCCCCTCTGTTTCAGCCCCTCTGTTTCTCGCCCTCTGTTTCAGCCCCTCTGTTTCTTGCCCTCTGTTTCAGCCCCTCTGTTTCAGCCCCTCTGTTTCAGCCCCTCTGTTTCTCGCCCTCTGTTTCTGCCCCTCTGTTTCTCGCCCTCTGTTTCAGCCCCTCTGTTTCTCGCCTTCTGTTTCAGCCCCTCTGATTTAGCCCCTCTGTTTCAGCCCCTCTGATTCAGCCCCTCTGATTCAGCCCCTCTGTTTCTCGCACTCTGTTTCAGCCCCTCTGTTTCAGCCCTTCTGTTTCAGCCACTCCGTTTCAGCCCCTCTGTTTCTTGCCCTCTGTTTCAGCCCCTCTGTTTCTCGCCCTCTGTTTCAGCCCCTCTGTTTCAGCCCCTCTGTTTCTCGCCCTCTGTTTCAGCCCCTCTGTTTCTCGCCCTCTGTATCAGGCGCTTTGTTTCAGCCACTTTGTTTCAGCCCCACTTTTTCAGCCCCTCTGTTTCTCGCCCTCTGTTTCTCGCCCTCTGTTTCAGCCCCTCTGTTTCTCGCCCTTTGTTTCAGCCCCTCTGTTTCAGCCCCTCTGTTTCAGCCCCTCTGTTTCAGCCCCTCTGTTTCTTGCCCTCTGTTTCAGCCCCTCTGTTTCTCGCCCTCTGTTTCAGCCTCTCTGTTTCTCGCCCTCAGTTTCAGCCCCTCTGTTTCTTGCCCTCTGTTTCAGCCCCTCTGTTTCTCGCCCTCTGTTTCAGCCTCTCTGTTTCTCGCCCTCTGTTTCACCCCTCTGTTTCAGCCCCTCTGATTCAGCCCCTCTGTTTCAGCCCCTCTGTTTCTCGCCCTCTGTTTCAGCCCCTCTGATTCAGCCCCTCTGTTTCAGCCCCTCTGATTCAGCCCCTCTGTTTCAGCCCCTCTATTTCAGCCCCTCTGTTTCAGCCCCTCTGTTTCAGGCTCTCTGTTTCAGCCCGTCTGTTTCAGCCCCTCTGTTTCAGCCCCTCTGATTCAGTCCCTGAGTTTCTCGCCCTCTGTTTCAGCCCCTCTGTTTCAGCCCCTCTGATTCAGCCCCTCTGATTCAGCCCCTCTGTTTCTCGCCCTCTGTTTCAGCCCCTCTGTTTCAGCCCCTCTGTTTCATCCCCTCTGTTTCTTGCCCTCTGTTTCAGCCCCTCTGTTTCAGCCCCTCTGTTTCAGCCCCTCCGATTCAGCCCCTCTGTTTCAGCCCCTCTGTTTCTGCCCCTCTGTTTCAGCCCCTCTGTTTCTCGCCCTTTGTTTCAGCCCCTCTGTTTCTCGCCCTCTGTTTCAGCCCCTCTGTTTCAGCCCCTCTGTTTCAGCCCCTCTGTTTCTCGCCCTCTGTTTCAGCCCCTCTGTTTCTTGCCCTCTGTTTCAGCCCCTCTGTTTCAGCCCCTCTGTTTCAGCCCCTCTGTTTCTCGCCCTCTGTTTCTGCCCCTCTGTTTCTCGCCCTCTGTTTCAGCCCCTCTGTTTCTCGCCTTCTGTTTCAGCCCCTCTGATTTAGCCCCTCTGTTTCAGCCCCTCTGATTCAGCCCCTCTGATTCAGCCCCTCTGTTTCTCGCACTCTGTTTCAGCCCCTCTGTTTCAGCCCTTCTGTTTCAGCCACTCCGTTTCAGCCCCTCTGTTTCTTGCCCTCTGTTTCAGCCCCTCTGTTTCTCGCCCTCTGTTTCAGCCCCTCTGTTTCAGCCCCTCTGTTTCTCGCCCTCTGTTTCAGCCCCTCTGTTTCTCGCCCTCTGTATCAGGCGCTTTGTTTCAGCCACTTTGTTTCAGCCCCACTTTTTCAGCCCCTCTGTTTCTCGCCCTCTGTTTCTCGCCCTCTGTTTCAGCCCCTCTGTTTCTCGCCCTTTGTTTCAGCCCCTCTGTTTCAGCCCCTCTGTTTCAGCCCCTCTGTTTCAGCCCCTCTGTTTCTTGCCCTCTGTTTCAGCCCCTCTGTTTCTCGCCCTCTGTTTCAGCCTCTCTGTTTCTCGCCCTCTGTTTCAGCCCCTCTGTTTCAATCCCTCTGATTCAGCCCCTCTGTTTCAGCCCCTCTGTTTCTCGCCCTCTGTTTCAGCCCCTCTGATTCAGCACCTCTGTTTCAGACCCTCTGATTCAGCCCCTCTGTTTCAGCCCCTCTATTTCAGCCCCTCTGTTTCAGCCCCTCTGTTTCAGGCTCTCTGTTTCAGCCCGTCTGTTTCAGCCCCTCTGTTTCAGCCCCTCTGTTTCTCGCCCTCTGTTTCAGCCTCTCTGTTTCTCGCCCTCTGTTTCAGCCCCTCTGTTTCAATCCCTCTGATTCAGCCCCTCTGTTTCAGCCCCTCTGTTTCTCGCCCTCTGTTTCAGCCCCTCTGATTCAGCCCCTCTGTTTCAGCCCCCCTGATTCAGCCCCTCTGTTTCAGCCCCTCTATTTCAGCCCCTCTGTTTCAGCCCCTCTGTTTCAGGCTCTCTGTTTCAGCCCGTCTGTTTCAGCCCCTCTGTTTCAGACCCTCTGTTTCAGTCCCTCTGTTTCTCGCCCTCTGTTTCTCGCCCTCTGTTTCAGCCCCTCTGTTTCTCGCCCTCTGTTTCAGCCCCTCTGTTTCTCGCCCTTTGTTTCAGCCACTCTGTTTCAGCCCCTCTGTTTCAGCCCCTCTGTTTCAGCCCCTCTGTTTCTCGCCCTCTGTTTCAGCCCCTCTGTTTCTTGCCCTCTGTTTCAGCCCCTCTGTTTCTCGCCCTCTGTTTCAGCCTCTCTGTTTCTCGCCCTCTGTTTCAGCCCCTCTGTTTCAGCCCCTCTGATTCAGCCCCTCTGTTTCAGCCCCTCTGTTTCTCGCCCTCTGTTTCAGCCCCTCTGATTCAGCCCCTCTGTTTCAGCCCCTCTGATTGAGCCCCTCTGTTTCAGCCCCACTATTTCAGCCCCTCTGTTTCAGCCCCTCTGTTTCAGGCT
The DNA here is from genome assembly GCF_047496795.1 of Chiloscyllium punctatum. Taxonomy (NCBI): domain Eukaryota; kingdom Metazoa; phylum Chordata; class Chondrichthyes; order Orectolobiformes; family Hemiscylliidae; genus Chiloscyllium; species Chiloscyllium punctatum. The sequence continues at coordinate 7,600 of NW_027309792.1, read as the reverse complement.
CTCTGTTTCAGCCCGTCTGTTTCAGCCCCTCTGTTTCAGCCCCTCTGATTCAGTCCCTGAGTTTCTCGCCCTCTGTTTCAGCCCCTATGTTTCAGCCCCTCTGATTCAGCCCCTCTGATTCAGCCCCTCTGTTTCTCGCCCTCTGTTTCAGCCCCTCTGTTTCAGCCCCTCTGTTTCTCGCTCTCTGTTTCAGCCCCTCTGTTTCAGCCCCTCTGTTTCAGCCCCTCTGTTTCTCGCCCTCTGTTTCAGCCCCTCTGTTTCTTGCCCTCTGTTTCAGCCCCTCTGTTTCAGCCCCTCTGTTTCTCGCCCTCTGTTTCTGCCCCTCTGTTTCTCGCCCTCTGTTTCTGCCCCTCTGTTTCTCGCCTTCTGTTTCAGCCCCTCTGATTCAGCCCCTCTGTTTCATCCCCTCTGATTCAGCCCCTCTGATTCAGCCCCTCTGTTTCTCGCACTCTGTTTCAGCCCCTCTGTTTCAGTCCCTCTGTTTCGCGCTCTCTGTTTCAGCCCCTCGGTTTCAGTCCCTCTGTTTCTCGCTCTCTGTTTCTGCCCGTCTGTTTCTCGCCCTCTGTTTCAGCCCCTCTGTTTCTTGCCCTCTGTTTCTGCCCCTCTGTTTCTCGCCCTCTGTTTCCGCCCCTCTGATTCAGCCCCTCTGTTTCAGACCCTCTGAATCAGCCACTCTGATTCAGCCCCTCTGTTTCTGCCCCTCTGTTTCAGCCCCTCTGTTTCTCGCCCTCTGTTTCAGCCCCTCTGTTTCTCACCCTCTGTTTCGGCCCCTCTGTTTCAGCCCCTCTGTTTCTCGCCCTCTGTTTCAGCCCCTCTGTTTCTCGGCATTTGTTTCAGCCCCTCTGATTCAGCCCCTCTGTTTCTCACCCTCTGTTTCAGCCCCTCTGTTTCTCGCCCTCTTTTTCAGCCCCTCTATTTCTTGCCCTCTGTTTCAGCCCCTCTGTTTCAGCCCCTCTGTTTCAGCCCCTCTGTTTCTCGCCCTCTGTTTCAGCCCCTCTGTTTCTCGCCCTCTGTTTCAGCCCCTCTGTTTCTCGCCCTCTGTTTGAGCCCCTTTATTTCTCACCCTCTGTTTCAGCCCCTCTGTTTCAGCCCCACTGTTTCAGCCCCTCTGTTTCAGCCCCTCTGTTTCTCGCCCTCTGTTTCAGCCCCTCTGTTTCTCGCCCTCTGTTTCAGCCCCTCTGTTTCAGACCCTCTGTTTCAGTCCCTCTGTTTCTCGCCCTCTGTTTCTCGCCCTCTGTTTCAGCCCCTCTGTTTCTCGCCCTCTGTTTCAGCCCCTCTGTTTCTCGCCCTTTGTTTCAGCCCCTCTGTTTCAGCCCCTCTGTTTCAGCCCCTCTGTTTCAGCCCCTCTGTTTCTTGCCCTCTGTTTCAGCCCCTCTGTTTCTCGCCCTCTGTTTCAGCCTCTCTGTTTCTCGCCCTCTGTTTCAGCCCCTCTGTTTCAATCCCTCTGATTCAGCCCCTCTGTTTCAGCCCCTCTGTTTCTCGCCCTCTGTTTCAGCCCCTCTGATTCAGCACCTCTGTTTCAGCCCCTCTGATTCAGCCCCTCTGTTTCAGCCCCTCTATTTCAGCCCCTCTGTTTCAGCCCCTCTGTTTCCGGCTCTCTGTTTCAGCCCGTCTGTTTCAGCCCCTCTGTTTCAGACCCTCTGTTTCAGTCCCTCTGTTTCTCGCCCTCTGTTTCTCGCCCTCTGTTTCAGCCCCTCTGTTTCTCGCCCTCAGTTTCAGCCCCTCTGTTTCTCGCCCTTTGTTTCAGCCCCTCTGTTTCAGCCCCTCTGTTTCAGCCCCTCTGTTTCAGCCCCTCTGTTTCTCGCCCTCAGTTTCAGCCCCTCTGTTTCTTGCCCTCTGTTTCAGCCCCTCTGTTTCTCGCCCTCTGTTTCAGCCTCTCTGTTTCTCGCCCTCTGTTTCACCCCTCTGTTTCAGCCCCTCTGATTCAGCCCCTCTGTTTCAGCCCCTCTGTTTCTCGCCCTCTGTTTCAGCCCCTCTGATTCAGCCCCTCTGTTTCAGCCCCTCTGATTCAGCCCCTCTGTTTCAGCCCCTCTATTTCAGCCCCTCTGTTTCAGCCCCTCTGTTTCAGGCTCTCTGTTTCAGCCCGTCTGTTTCAGCCCCTCTGTTTCAGCCCCTCTGATTCAGTCCCTGAGTTTCTCGCCCTCTGTTTCAGCCCCTCTGTTTCAGCCCCTCTGATTCAGCCCCTCTGATTCAGCCCCTCTGTTTCTCGCCCTCTGTTTCAGCCCCTCTGTTTCAGCCCCTCTGTTTCATCCCCTCTGTTTCTTGCCCTCTGTTTCAGCCCCTCTGTTTCAGCCCCTCTGTTTCAGCCCCTCCGATTCAGCCCCTCTGTTTCAGCCCCTCTGTTTCTGCCCCTCTGTTTCAGCCCCTCTGTTTCTCGCCCTTTGTTTCAGCCCCTCTGTTTCTCGCCCTCTGTTTCAGCCCCTCTGTTTCAGCCCCTCTGTTTCAGCCCCTCTGTTTCTCGCCCTCTGTTTCAGCCCCTCTGTTTCTTGCCCTCTGTTTCAGCCCCTCTGTTTCAGCCCCTCTGTTTCAGCCCCTCTGTTTCTCGCCCTCTGTTTCTGCCCCTCTGTTTCTCGCCCTCTGTTTCAGCCCCTCTGTTTCTCGCCTTCTGTTTCAGCCCCTCTGATTTAGCCCCTCTGTTTCAGCCCCTCTGATTCAGCCCCTCTGATTCAGCCCCTCTGTTTCTCGCACTCTGTTTCAGCCCCTCTGTTTCAGCCCTTCTGTTTCAGCCACTCCGTTTCAGCCCCTCTGTTTCTTGCCCTCTGTTTCAGCCCCTCTGTTTCTCGCCCTCTGTTTCAGCCCCTCTGTTTCAGCCCCTCTGTTTCTCGCCCTCTGTTTCAGCCCCTCTGTTTCTCGCCCTCTGTATCAGGCGCTTTGTTTCAGCCACTTTGTTTCAGCCCCACTTTTTCAGCCCCTCTGTTTCTCGCCCTCTGTTTCTCGCCCTCTGTTTCAGCCCCTCTGTTTCTCGCCCTTTGTTTCAGCCCCTCTGTTTCAGCCCCTCTGTTTCAGCCCCTCTGTTTCAGCCCCTCTGTTTCTTGCCCTCTGTTTCAGCCCCTCTGTTTCTCGCCCTCTGTTTCAGCCTCTCTGTTTCTCGCCCTCTGTTTCAGCCCCTCTGTTTCAATCCCTCTGATTCAGCCCCTCTGTTTCAGCCCCTCTGTTTCTCGCCCTCTGTTTCAGCCCCTCTGATTCAGCACCTCTGTTTCAGACCCTCTGATTCAGCCCCTCTGTTTCAGCCCCTCTATTTCAGCCCCTCTGTTTCAGCCCCTCTGTTTCAGGCTCTCTGTTTCAGCCCGTCTGTTTCAGCCCCTCTGTTTCAGACCCTCTGTTTCAGTCCCTCTGTTTCTCGCCCTCTGTTTCTCGCCCTCTGTTTCAGCCCCTCTGTTTCTCGCCCTCAGTTTCAGCCCCTCTGTTTCTCGCCCTTTGTTTCAGCCCCTTTGTTTCAGCCCCTCTGTTTCAGCCCCTCTGTTTCAGCCCCTCTGTTTCTCGCCCTCTGTTTCAGCCCCTCTGTTTCTTGCCCTCTGTTTCAGCCCCTCTGTTTCTCGCCCTCTGTTTCAGCCTCTCTGTTTCTCGCCCTCTGTTTCAGCCCCTCTGTTTCAGCCCCTCTGATTCAGCCCCTCTGTTTCAGCCCCTCTGTTTCTCGCCCTCTGTTTCAGCCCCTCTGATTCAGCCCCTCTGTTTCAGCCCCTCTGATTCAGCCCCTCTGTTTCAGCCCCTCTATTTCAGCCCCTCTGTTTCAGCCCCTCTGTTTCAGGCTCTCTGTTTCAGCCCGTCTGTTTCAGCCCCTCTGTTTCAGCCCCTCTGATTCAGTCCCTGAGTTTCTCGCCCTCTGTTTCAGCCCCTCTGTTTCAGCCCCTCTGATTCAGCCCCTCTGATTCAGCCCCTCAGTTTCTCGCCCTCTGTTTCAGCCCCTCTGTTTCAGCCCCTCTGTTTCATCCCCTCTGTTTCTTGCCCTCTGTTTCAGCCCCTCTGTTTCAGCCCCTCTGTTTCAGCCCCTCCGATTCAGCCCCTCTGTTTCAGCCCCTCTGTTTCTGCCCCTCTGTTTCAGCCGCTCTGTTTCTCGCCCTTTGTTTCAGCCCCTCTGTTTCTCGCCCTCTGTTTCAGCCCCTCTGTTTCAGCCCCTCTGTTTCAGCCCCTCTGTTTCTCGCCCTCTGTTTCAGCCCCTCTGTTTCTTGCCCTCTGTTTCAGCCCCTCTGTTTCAGCCCCTCTGTTTCAGCCCCTCTGTTTCTCGCCCTCTGTTTCTGCCCCTCTGTTTCTCGCCCTCTGTTTCAGCCCCTCTGTTTCTCGCCTTCTGTTTCAGCCCCTCTGATTTAGCCCCTCTGTTTCAGCCCCTCTGATTCAGCCCCTCTGATTCAGCCCCTCTGTTTCTCGCACTCTGTTTCAGCCCCTCTGTTTCAGCCCTTCTGTTTCAGCCACTCCGTTTCAGCCCCTCTGTTTCTTGCCCTCTGTTTCAGCCCCTCTGTTTCTCGCCCTCTGTTTCAGCCCCTCTGTTTCAGCCCCTCTGTTTCTCGCCCTCTGTTTCAGCCCCTCTGTTTCTCGCCCTCTGTATCAGGCGCTTTGTTTCAGCCACTTTGTTTCAGCCCCACTTTTTCAGCCCCTCTGTTTCTCGCCCTCTGTTTCTCGCCCTCTGTTTCAGCCACTCTGTTTCTCGCCCTCTGTTTCAGCCCCTCTGTTTCAGCCCATCTGATTCAGCCTGTCTGATTCAGCCCCTCTGTTTCTCGACCTCTGTTTCAGACACTCTGTTTCAGCCCCTCTGTTTCTTGCCATCTGTTTCAGCCCCTCTGTTTCTCGCCCTCTGTTTCAGCCCCTCTGTTTCTTGCCCGCTGTTTCAGCCCCTCTGTTTCTCGCCCTCTGTTTCAGTCCCTCTGTTTCGCGCTCTCTGTTTCAGCCCCTTTGTTTCAGTCCCTCTGTTTCTCGCCCTCTGTTTCTGCCCGTCTGTTTCTCGCCCTCTGTTTCAGCCCCTCTGTTTCTCGCCCTCTGTTTCAGCCCCTCTGTTTCTCGCCCTCTGTTTCAGCCCCTCTGTTTCTCGCCCTCTGTTTCCGTCCCTCTGTTTCGCGCTCTCTGTTTCAGCCCCTCTGTTTCAGTCCCTCTGTTTCTCGCTCTCTGTTTCTGCCCGTCTGTTTCTCGCCCCCTGTTTCAGCCCCTCTGTTTCTTGCCCTCTGTATCTGCCCCTCTGTTTCTCGCCCTCTGTTTCCGCCCCTCTGATTCAGCCCCTCTGTTTCAGACCCTCTGAATCAGCCACTCTGATTCAGCCCCTCTGTTTCTGCCCCTCTGTTTCAGCCCCTCTGTTTCTCGCCCTCTGTTTCAGCCCCTCTGTTTCAGTCCCTCTGTTTCAGCCACTCTGTTTCAGTCCCTCTGTTTCTCTCCCTCTGTTTCAGCCCCTCTGTTTCTCGGCATTTGTTTCAGCCCCTCTGATTCAGCCCCTCTGTTTCTCACCCTCTGTTTCAGCCCCTCTGTTTCTTGCCCTCTTTTTCAGCCCCTCTATTTCTTGCCCTCTGTTTCAGCCCCTCTGTTTCAGCCCCTCTGTTTCAGCCCCTCTGTTTCTCGCCCTCTGTTTCAGCCCCTCTGTTTCTCGCCCTCTGTTTCAGCCCCTCTGTTTCTCGCCCTCTGTTTCAGCCCCTTTATTTCTCACCCTCTGTTTCAGCCCCTCTGTTTCAGCCCCACTGTTTCAGCCCCTCTGTTTCAGCCCCTCTGTTTCTCGCCCTCTGTTTCAGCCCCTCTGTTTCTCGCCCTCCGTTTCAGCGCCTCTGTTTCTCGCCCTCTGTTTCAGCCCCTCTGTTTCCGCCCCTCTGTTTCAGCCCCTCTGTTTCTCGCCCTCTGTTTCTCGCCCTCTGTTTCAGCCCCTCTGTTTCTCGCCCTCTGTTTCAGCCCCTCTGTTTCTCGCCCTCTGTTTCAGCCCCTCTGTTTCAGCCCCTCTGTTTCAGCCCGTCTGTTTCTCGCCCTCTGTTTCAGCCCCTCTGTTTCTTGCCCTCTGTTTCAGCCCCTCTGTTTCTCGCCCTCTGTTTCAGCCTCTCTGTTTCTCGCCCTCTGTTTCAGCCCCTCTGTTTCAGCCCCTCTGATTCAGCCCCTCTCTTTCAGCCCGTCTGTTTCTCGACCTCTGTTTCAGCCCCTCTGATTCAGCCCCTCTGTTTCAGCCCCTCTGATTCAGCCCCTCTGTTTCAGCCCCTCTATTTCAGCCCCTCTGTTTCAGCCCCTCTGTTTCAGGCTCTCTGTTTCAGCCCGTCTGTTTCTAGCCCCTCTGTTTCAGCCCCTCTGATTCAGTCCCTTAGTTTCTCGCCCTCTGTTTCAGGCCCTCTGTTTCAGTCCCTCTGATTCAGCCCCTCTGATTCAGCCCCTCTGTTTCTCGCCCTCTGTTTCAGCCCCTCTGTTTCAGCCCCTCTGTTTCTCGCCCTCTGTTTCTGCCCCTCTGTTTCAGCCCCTCTGTTTCAGCCCCTCTGTTTCTTGCCCTCTGTTTCAGCCCCTATGTTCCAGCCCCTCTGTTTCAGCCCCTCCGATTCAGCCCCTCTGTTTCAGCCCCTCTGTTTCTGCCCCTCTGTTTCAGCCCCTCTGTTTCTCGCCCTTTGTTTCAGCCCCTCTGTTTCTCGCCCTCTGTTTCAGCCCCTCTGTTTCAGCCCCTCTGTTTCAGCCCCTCTGTTTCTTGCCCTCTGTTTCAGCCCCTCTGTTTCTTGCCCTCTGTTTCAGCCCCTCTGTTTCAGCCCCTCTGTTTCAGCCCCTCTGTTTCTCGCCCTCTGTTTCTGCCCCTCTGTTTCTCGCCCTCTGTTTCAGCCCCTCTGTTTCTCGCCTTCTGTTTCAGCCCCTCTGATTCCGCCCCTCTGTTTCAGCCTCTCTGATTCAGCCCCTCTGATTCAGCCCCTCTGTTTCTTTCCCTCTGTTTCAGCCCCTCTGTTTCTCGCCCTCTGTTTCAGCCCCTCTGTTTCTCGCCCTCTGTTTCAGCCCCTCTGTTTCGCACTCTCTGTTTCAGCCCCTCTGTTTCAGCCCCACTGTTTCAGCCCTTCTGTTTCAGCCACTCGGTTTCAGCCCCTCTGTTTCTTTCCCTCTGTTTCAGCCCCTCTGTTTCTCGCCCTCTGTTTCAGCCCCTCTGTTTCTCGCCCTCTGTTTCAGACCCTCTGTTTCGCACTCTCTGTTTCAGCCCCTCTGTTTCAGCCCCTCTGTTTCTCGTGCTCTGTTTCTGCTCCTCTGTTTCTCGCCCTCTGTTTCAGCCCCTCTGTTTCTCGCCCTCTGTTTCAGCCCCTCTGATTCAGCCCCTCTTTTTCAGCCCCTCTTTTTCAGCCCCTCTGTTTCAGCCCCTCTGTTTCAGCCCCTCTGTTTCTCGCCCTCTGTTTCAGCCCCTCTGTTTCTCACCCTCTGTTTCAGCACCTCTGTTTCAGCCCCTCTGTTTCTCGCCCTCTGTTTCAGCCCCTCTGTTTCTCGCCCTCTGTTTCAGCCCCTCTGATTCAGCCCCTCTGTTTCTCGCCCTCTGTTTCAGCCCCTCTGTTTCTCGCCCTTTTGTTTCAGCCCCTCTGTTTCAGCCCCTCTGTTTCAGCCCCTCTGTTTCAGCCCCTCTGTTTCTCGCCCTCTGTTTCAGCCCCTCTGTTTCTCGCCCTCTGTTTCAGCCTCTCTGTTTCTC